>NC_135332.1:150364878-152954878 GCF_023851605.1 Tamandua tetradactyla
TAATAAACTGAACTTCCAAGTAGAAATCAGTCTCATTATAGATGCCAAAATATCTCTGAGCTAAAGTAGCATCTCTGAAATGTAGGTATCATCAAAGGAACGTGAACAAGAATAAAAGATACTTCTGAAAACTTCCAGCATACCTCTGCAATTCAGACATTAAGAAATATTGCCAATTTAGTATTCATCTCACTAGAAATGGTTTTGACCTTGAGCCTCTGGTGTAAATCAAGATAGTTTAATTTACTATATTAACACCAGCTCTATTGGTATAATATCATATTTATAAGGAGACAGTTTGGCATCCTTTCAGAAGTAAACAGATAAAAATGAAGATTTTTTTTTTCAATAGTTAGAGAACAGGTCAAACAGGTGGCATTTGTTCATTTCTTTCGTTTCTTCCACACTGTGTAACAAAACACCAAGCATTTTGATCATTGTTCAGACAAACCCACCTGTCATGCTATCACCACTGCACAGAGACTCTAGAAGCAGAGTAAGAAATTAATAAACACGTGGATTTACTGATGTTGGGCTTGCTAATGATTGGCTACACATGGAAGAATATACCACAAGACAGTCTTCACTCACTAAATATTTGATTTCTGTTTCTTTTGCTAATATAGTGTAAGTCCATACAGACATTTGTTATATAAATAATGTCTCTAGTATTTTTAATATAAATATATAAATATTAGTCATTTTTCACATTGAATAATAGCCTGATAAAATCACGTTTGTACCATTAATTTATTAATAGCCTGTATTTTGTCATTAAATATTTCAAAGTTTCTTTCCCATTCTTAATCCATTCAGCTAAAATGTTGTGTATATGCATACATAATTTTGAATATAATTTTAGGAGTTTCATGGACCTATTTGAATCCATATGTGGCCTTCTTTAAAATCACAACTCCAGACTTGGTAGACAGGGGAATTCAATGCAATAATAATCTTGCAAATTTGAGAACATTCCTTTCCAAATTATCCTTTACATTTCATGAAGAGAAGACATCCTCCACATAACTTTTAAATTTTTTGTTGTTGTTGAGGTCGAAAATACTACCTTGCAAGCAAAATTCTGCTTTATAAATATATACTTTATATAATTTTCTAATAGACTATAGCCAAGAATCTAGAAAGATAAACAAACAATGAGATTAATTTAAACCCAGGTATATATTTCAGTAGGTATAAATATAGATATAAATTGAAAGAAAAGCTAAATTGCATGCCACGCCAGGTGTGTATTTCATTCTCCCACAGTGCTGTTAGAAGAGGCCTCTACTCTTCATTCAGAACCTGGGCACTCTTATTTTAGGTACAGTCTATACAGAATCCGTTTCTTGGTTTCCCAGCTCATATTGGATTAGAAAGAGAGGTGTTTTTTTTGGCAGCAGGCACACTGATAACAGAGAGAAGTGAGTATCAAGAAGAAAAAAAATCCCACGAAAGAAATTAAAAATGTAAGTGCCAGGTCCAAAAGAGTAGAGTCTTTAGCACGGTAACCCTTGAGAGAACTTCTGAACAGCAATGCCTATTCCTGATGGTTCCATGTTCCCTGGCCTCAGTTTAGGAAGACAGGGTAGTGCATAGTAAATACTCTCATCTTAACAAGAGTTCCATTAAAGAATGGTTAAGTGATGATTTTTGGCAACTACTACAGGTCAAACAACTCAGTCACAGATTAGAACAAGTAAATAAAGTATAGTTGTAATCTCTTTTGTCCAATTGTTTACTGCAAACTGTACAAGTATGTTGCACTACTTGAAGTAAATTGCATTGAAATTTCTTTGCTCTTCCTAATTTTCAGTAATTTAATATACCTAGGTTGTTTCAATACTAGGGTTGCATTAATGAATATTCATGTTTCTAGGGAGAAAGACACAAGCATATTAGGCACATGTTCTTGGTTATAGCACCTGGAATCTCTATCTTACAAATATTATTTGGATAAATTTTGCTTTCTTTTCTTGAGAGAAGTTTTGGCTCTCTTGCTTGTTGATACCTTGGATTGCTCTTACATAAACAGTAAAGACACTTTGCAGCTATAGTTTTTCCAGGGTTTGTGGGCAGAGAGTTCTAACAGCTTCTTTCAACCCTTCCTAGGAATGCTACAAAAATGCTAGATTAAATGTTGGTGTAAAAAATGTAGACGATTGTAAAGAAAGCACTGCCAATACAAACAATAGATTTCATGCTTTCAGGGCTATTTGGGGAGAGTTGAAATTTTGTTTCCCTTCAATTTTTCTCCCTTATACCTCCCTTTTCTTTTTCTTGCATCCTCCTCTATGCACAGAAATGATTGTATTTGGCTTAAAATTACTGAAAGAAAAGCTCCCTAATAATGGGGCAATCCAGTTAATGGACTTAGTGCAGAATAATTGATCCTGAAGACAAGGAAATCCATCCAGATCCTATCTTTATGTTCTTCTTAATTTCATAACAGGCTTCACAGACAGTCAAAGCCAGGTTCAGAAACAGCAACTATTAATACAGTGCTTAAGTCCATTTGCTTCATTTAGGTTTGTCCTATAAGAATAGAAATAAAATATTTCACGAATATACTTTTTCATCCTCTACCCTCTGTCTTGCAAAGGTTAAAACATAGAGGGAGAAAGAAGAGAGGTACCAAAAGAATTGCCAATATAAAGATTGGCGATATTGGTTAATGCCAGTATAGCAGTGCTTTTTTCTCATGTAGTGCGAGGAATCAAGCAAAAAAGGGATATGCAAAATGTTTTCATAACATAGAAATGTGCCCTACAGCCAAATAACATTGTAAAAAATAATAAATGGGTTTTTATGATGGATGTGGAATTCTATATTTTAAAATACTGGAGAACTTCAGCATACTAATGTATAAATATTATTTTAGAGTCATTAAAATCAGTGGTAAAAAGGCAGAAAACAATTTCCCTTACTTATATTTCAGATTATGAGAAATATAGTAAAAAGTTAAAATCTTGCTCTATTTTGTTCATTTATTCAGTCACTCGTTACTGAATGCTTGCTAGGTGCCAGGCCTTGCCCTGGGCATGGGGAGCAGCATAGCAGTGAACTTCCTTCCCTTAGGGTCTTATATCCTAAGGGTGGAAAAAAGTGACAAACAAATAAACACAGAACACTTTCTTAAATGGTAGAAGCGCTATGGAGAAAAATAAAGCCGAAAGAAAATAAAACAGAGGGAAAGATTGCAGTATAAAATAGGGTGGTGAGGGAAGACCTTACTGAGAAGGGGATAGCAGCCTAACTATACAGCTATCTTAAGCAGTAATGAAGAGTCTGTAGTGTGTTGGCCAAGTTCTATAAATAGCAGTGTGGCCAGAGTGGCTGGGCAACGTGAAGGAGGAGGAGAGTGTAACATAGGAAGTCAAAGGACTGAACAAAGGAAATTGAGAAGCAGCAGCCCGTAGAGTTGGAAGAAAATGAGAAGAGTATACTGAGTGGAAGCCAAGGGAAGAAAGTTTTTCAAGGAGAAAGAAGTGATCAACTATGTTCAGTTTTGATGACACTGTGAGAAATGACCCTTGGTTTTAGCAGTGAGAATGTCTTTGATGTTGTAAGATCAGTTTCCTTAGTTATGGAAGGGAGGACCTGTTTGGAAGTCTGACTAGAAAATAGCAAATAGATGTACCTTTTTGGAGAGTTTGGCTTCAAATGTTTTTGTTTTTGTTTTTTTCAAGCCCTTTTCAGGAAAGAGTGGGGAGGAGGAAGAAGGAAGGAGGAGCTGCTTTTAGATGGGAGCATGGTCAGCAGCACACCCATAGTAATAAGACTGACGGCAGATTACATTGTCACAGATGCATGCAGTGGAGGAGATGTGAGGTGGGAACTTCTGGAAGTTCTTTTCTGATTGCGGCAGTTTATGCAGTGAATGAGGAAGCAAGGTTGAGAGAGAAGATGGGGAATTGGTGTTGGGGAGGAGATTGAATGGCTGAGAAAATTGTAGTATGAGCATTGGAAAACAATGTTATTGGTCACAAATTAAATATGAGATGGGATGACTGTGTGTGTGTGTGTTTTTAGCTAAACTGTAGATGCAAAGTAGGTGTGAATTAAGATGAGAAGATAAATCAGCTACCACTCAAGAGGGTAAGAGCTAGGAGGCAAAGCCAGTGCTCACAGAAGAGGTTGAAAGTTGGGAACATTTTGCTGACTATTCCCTTGAGTACCACCAGCAGAAGCGTTTTGGGAGTTGGTGAAGGGTAGGAGAGGAGATGTTAGTAAAAGCTGTACAGTAGTTAGACTGGGAGATAAGGGCCCTGGGAGTTATGGGCTACTAGGAGTGACTGATAAAATTAGATATAAAGGCCATAATAAAATGAGTTCTGATTCTAATGGGAATGGTGGTGAGGCTCTGAGTGTCGGCCAGGGGCATGCAGAATCTTTGTCTTTTCAGCCATGATGTAGAAGCTGGGGAGGGTGGGCTTGCCAAAAGCAACCAGATCTCTGGAGTCCACTTGACACCTCTTGCCCACTTCTCAATGAAGCAATCCCTGTGTGCTTATGATTCTTAGAGTCCGGTGCTTTCTATGGCAACTCATTTATTGGAGTGGGGGCTCACAACTAATGCTCTCCCTTTAAGTTATTTTTTGCTTCCACCACAAAATGAGAATGAGCACATTATATTGCTCTTTCAAGCATATATATTTAATGCATATAATCCCACAAGAACACATTTTTCCTTCATCCCAAGTGTCATGTGTTCATAGATTTCTTTTATCGCTCTCTCTTTTGCTCAAAGTATATATTTTTCTGAAGGGGAACTAAGGAAAAAAAAAAAAACAATAAGTGCTTAAATTATTACCAAAAGGGCATGTGGACTGTTTTACCCTTAACATATGAGAAAACTTTGTCAAATCAAGTGAACCCTGGACCTTAAAAGCATCATAGATATGCATGTTCTAGATGCACAAGTGGACAAACTGTATAGCTGATTTTCTAATATCTGCCTCACTTTCATTTCTGACTTGCCTAGAAAGCCAGCACAGGGCACGTGGAGGAACACTTGCTTACGCTCATTCCTGTCTCTTCATCATCCTCCATATAACTCTCTGTGGAACTGTAGACCCTTAAACAGTGGTAGAACCATGGCACATTCAGTAAGCTGAATCCTTCCACTGAAATCAGACAAGAAGCACTCTCACATCCACCGGCTTCCAAGGAGGGGGATCTTACCTCAGTTGCATGGACAGGTATCTTGCCTGTGGTCATGTGCTGGTTTTGTATTTGATTTTGTATTTCTACTGGATGCTGAACATGTAATAGAGATCCAAAAAAGAATAAGTTCGTTTTCTCTTGGAAGTTACAGTCAGGTCAGAAAGACAGATTATTGAATGGATAAGCACAAACTGCAAGGGAGGCCCTCTGTAGGAAAGAATACAGTTCTATGCTACCATATAACTGGATAAAAACATTCAGACTGTGTGTGTGTGTGTGTGTGTGTGTGTGTGTGTGTGTGTGTGTGTGTGTGTGCGCATGCAGAAGGAGGTCAAGGATGCAGTTTCCTCTCTAGTGGGAACAGCAAGTGCAAAAAGCCGGCGGCAGTGGGTGAATGGGACATTTGAACAATGTAAAGAAGGTCAGTGTGGCTGGTGCAAGGACAGAAACAACCTGAAGGGATCCAGGCCAGGTCATTTCATATACACGGTTGTATGCTGATTATCTCACAACTTATGTTGGTATCATTTGTTCCTCTTCCTTGGCATTTCTTAGCACAGGAAATTCCAACTCCCTCAAGGATCTTGAGGAAACAGCAGAAGAGTGCACCTAGCAAGCTCTAGCTCAACTTTTCATATCCAGCTCGAATATGACATCTTTTCCCGTTAAGATCCCTTAGTTTGTAATGCATCCTTAACTACAAACCCTTTACAGATGCTATTACAGAATTGGGTTTCTGTATTATACTTCTTTACAGAGACAGCTTTGTATCATTGTCATTCAGGTGCCTCACAGAGTGATTACCAATAGTAGGTGCTCAACAGATGTTATTGAATTTAATTATTTTAACATTTCAGACTCTTCAGATAAAAGCACCACACAGACACCAAGTTAATATATGTGCATGGCCACCATCTCATGCACGTGTTCACTGAGGTATATACACCTGTAAAAACATATTTTAACCATACTTAGTAAGAGTATATATTAAGATATTTTTGGAAAAAAAATACTTAGCACTAAAGCAAAACAAGTTACCAATACTAACTTTAACTTATAAAAAAACAACTTATCTAGGGATAACTTCAGAAAACTATTGTTTCAGAATAGGATATCTTTGCACAAAATTTGCCATTTGTTAGAGTTAGCTTAGCTTAGCTTCAGATAATTAAGAATAATTTTTTTATAAAAAGTAAAAAAGCTTTACAATTGTAGAGTTATCATCGGTTTTTTACCTAGCCCAGTTGTGTTTTTAATATCCAGTTTTATACAGGAGAATAATGGTTCCAAATACTGAAATGGATAAATGCCCATATAAATAACCATGCTCATTTTTAAAAGAAACTTTTAAAGAGCGTGTAAAAAAACATTTACTGAAAATACCCCCTTCTTCTCTTTGGTTAAATGACTGGTCAGTGCTTTTTAGAAGAAGGTTTTTGCATCTTATTATAAAACAAAGCTAGGGAGTCTCTAGTGTATCAGATACATTTTCACACAATTGTTGGGAATTTTCCAGCTTCATTCAAGACACAGCTGATTCAGAAAACAATGATACCTGTCGACAGTGTATTTATGTAAGAGATATTTGGGAAAATTATGCCACAGGTAACTGCCATTATTTAATTTAACTATCTAAATTTGAGTGTTTCATTTGAAGTGTTAAACCTTTTCCATTTAGTATCCCCTGTCACATAAAATACCTAAGCAATAATAAATGATCATTTGAAATGTGCTTATTTTATTGGCATGTAGGTACTGGTCATAAATTATTGCTTATTGGAAAAGCTATGAATATGTGTGACAAAATAATCTGTATTCTGTACTGAACATATGTGGTAAAACTGTAACTATGGAATGGAGGGTTTGGGTTTTTGTTCTTGTTTTTGGTGAATTTTGATCCATGGGGATAACAAATCTGATCCCAAAGCATGAATTCCTCACTAATAAACACTCAAATCTAAATCAGAGTTGCCTCTTTGTCCCTCTAAGACTGATGCCATCTTTAAGTTTACTCAAGGAGACCATGCTTATTTTTACAGTTATCAAGTATTTCCCTAAGAACATTCCCAATTTGTCCTGCGATTCCTATAATAAATTAAAATGTGGTGAAATAATTAATAGGTATGTAAAGTAATGCTGTGTTCAAACCATTTTGTTATTTTTCTCTGAAATATATGGATGCTTGAATAGACTCAGAGCCTGTGACAGAAAAATAACTCTAAATACCATTACGGTACTTTTTTTTCTTTATTTCAGAGTATAAAGACAAGGAAATGTAATGGCTTTAATAATTAAGGATGCAGACTAATGCACACATTTTGCAGTACTAATAAAAACTTCCTGTTATCATCTCTATTTTTAAGAATGAAGAAGCATTTCCTTAATGCACTTCACTACTCCCTTTGCCAGCTCTGTTCAGGCTCGGAATTTGATGATAACATTTCCAAATTGTAAGAAGGAAAAATAGCATTAAAATTGATTTAAGCCCAGCTTTCCAAATCAGTTAACCCACAGGGTAAGTGCTACAGCACTTGACCCCAGAGAGAGTTTGGTCCCCTTTTAAAGGACCTGAGTGTAAAGAATAAAGACAGCATTTTTCTTCTTTTTTTTAAAGAAGCCACATGTAATGTTCTCTGAGTTAAGTTTTACCATTCATAATGAATGCAGTCTCGCCATTCAAATGCGACCATAAGTACACAGAAGATAAGAATTTAATTAAATGTAGATTAAAACCAAACAGGAAAACACACGAGCTGATAATTTTATCCCATCCTCTGGCCATATTTTTTATACTTCCTTCTTGTTCTTCTTTGGGCTATAGCTTATCAACTTGCCGATAGTACCATAACTCATTACATCTGATGGTGCAGCGGAAATGTGCAGGCTCTGTCTTGGATTTCGGAGTCTTTTAAAATGCAAAGCATGTAAATGTCTATGTTAAATATACTAGTGTGGTAACACTAATGAAAAGGAAGTGATTTTGAAGAAATCCTTAAACCTCACACAAGATCCATTAGTATTGCATAGTTAAGAAATGGAATTTTCAAAGTGGAATCAATTCATGTATTCACAGAAATAAGGTACAGCTTAATACTTTGCGGTTGAGCTCCATTAGTGATTGGCAAGTTGAGTGCCAATCAACTTTGGTTTATTTCAGTGTAAGTAGAGCTTGAAGTACAGGCATCTATGTCCCATTTTACAAGAATGATGATTTTCATTGCTGACAGTCATGTGTTAACACAGAATCTTTTGTGTTTGAACGATGTTTTCATTAATCTATATAAAACATCCCCCAAATCATCTCCTATTATTTAATCTAAACCTGTTGGGATTGTGAAGGTAAAGGTCACAACAACATCATAATGAAAGTCATGAGATATAAAATTTTATTTATTCAGGCAATTTGTATATGTGATTTATAGTTAATCATTTTATTTTTTCCTAATCATCATTCTAGGCATTGCAGAAAAAAAGGCAAGGAACAATTAGAAACAATCCTGGTCATTGCAAAGGAAGGTTCAAGGGCAAGCACAGTAATTTTTAAATCCAAAGGTGGATACATCATTGGATCTGTTAATTTTAAGCTAAGGTATAGGATGTCAGTGCATTCTTGAGCATAGAAGCTTGATATTGGTGAATTATTGGTAAATAAATCAAGCACTGGTAAAAAAAATAAATCACTTATATAATTACATTCTGTGTATCAGAAAGTAAGAGCCTTAAGAAATGTACTGTTTTTATTTATTTATTTATTTATTTATTTATTTATTTATTTATTTATTAGGTAGCAGGCATAAAATGTTGAGGGTATCCTGGTTTTTGAGAGGTAAATTGGTTGCTTTTGTTTGACAATGGGTTGTTTGACTGACACTAATGCACTAATAAAGTGTTTTCTCTAATTAAAAGATCCCTGAAAAATAGTTCAGATTTTTGCTTCCTTGAAGGAATTTTGAAGTTCTTGATGGTTTGAAGTACTAAACTGATAGATAGTACCACCTCCTCTGCAATAATTTCCACATGATCATTTTGCACTGTTATTGACATAATATGAGGCATGAAACACAGCAGCAGATTTTGCCTTGAGGAATAAGTCAAAAGGATTAACTCCATTTCAAAGACATAAAAAAATTTCAGTTTAATGGGGATCTCTATTTTCTTGACATTAAATTACTTGGAAAAAGTAGAATTAGAATCATGGTATATACATGAGCTAAAGTGCTGGCTACTAGCTGGACCGAACCCATTGGCTTTATCTAGAATCTTGGAGAAATTGCTGAGGTATTAGTGACGTTCTCTAGTAACTCACTTTCATTTGGTCCCTTTTTCCAGAATAAATTGGTTTCAGTGGAGATATTGAGCAAAATAAAATTATAGAAAGTACAACTGAAGTGCCAAATGGAGAAATATTTTGGAATTTTGAAAGTATTCATAGTGTCTGCTCAACACTGTTAAATATCAAAATATTAAAAAGAAAACTGACCAAGTGTCTGCATGTATCTGTGTAATGTGTACAAGGTCAAATTACTAGTCTCTAAGGCCCTTTAAGAAAACGATAGATTTACCAGACACAACAACTCCCTGGTGTGTACAAAGAGAAGAGAAAGATTTCTGTAAACATGAAGTCTAATAAATGCCTGTAATGAAGCATATAGTGGAGAGCCAGGGGATCAAATGTCTCTAGGGAACTTGTACCACTTCCTGGCCTGCCTCCAGCCTACTTGAGATCCCCCTCCTTTGAGGGGCCTTTCTCCCCTGCACAACTTGCATAACACTCATGCTTTATCCAGGTCATATCCTGGTCTTTTGTGTGTTTTCTCCTTTCTAGAACTTTGGGATCTTTCAGAGACTCCTCCACACTGTGCCAAATGACTGTTAGGTCATAACAAGCAAATACTGTTTTTCAAGATGGACAGAAAATAAGAAAGAGAGAGGAAAAGGAGGAGGAAGGGAAGGAAAAGGGAAGAGACCTTAGCTATACAGGAAAATGCTATTTAGTTGCCTCTAGTTCATTGTCAGGCTGGAAACCATGCTAGTTATAGAATTCAGAATTTGAGCATAATGAATATTTTAGGGATAAAGATATGAATATTTTAGGAATAAAAATTTCTCAGGGGCACAGCAAGGAGTGTCAAGGATCAAAAAACAAAGAAGAAAATTTTTATTTGGTAATGTTCTGTCAAGGGCAAAACAGACAAAAAAAATGGTACTAGCATTTATTGAACATCTACCCTGTGATGGAATTCTACGCTATTTTATTGAAATCTTAAAAAAAAAAAAAAAACTGTAGACTGAATTCTTTACAGATATTGGAAACAAGTCTCATAGAGATGAACTCACCTACCATCATATAACTAATTGATTAAAAAAAAAAGTAAACGGAGATCTCTTATTCCCAAATTTGTTTTTCTCTGTAACAAACACTGCTGCCTCCAAAAGTATATTTTTGTTTAATTGTTTGTGTATTTTGTCTGCAATGAGATTACTTTTCAGTAAATTTGAAAAAAATATAAGGTTCTATATACTATTTGTTTTTATTTTATAGTGGGTAGAATTGTGGTCTACAATTGTAAATCAATATTATTCAAGGAAAATTAAATTAGTGTAGTACAGTAAAATTTTTTAGGAAATTAAAAACTAATGCCTAGTTCTAAGTGATATATTAGGAAATTATTTGTCCGCCGCTATTTTATCGGGGTGCTCAAAGGACTAGGAATTTTATTCCTAATAGAAGGTCTATTTTGATGATGTATCTTTCTGGTTGTTACACTTGGAACTGTTTGCTTCACCTGAAATGGGGCAAGAGTAGTGCACACGATTTGCTTGATTCAAAGGAGCCACATTGACAGAGCACAACCGATTTGCCAAGAGGGGAAGTAGGTGAAATGTATCTTAAGAGCAACTGTGACATCTTAAATGAAAATATGAGACATCCAGTTTGGGGGAAATATATGAAAAAGGTTACATAAAAATAGGTTTGCCCTGGAACAAAGCAACTAAAGACAGCTTCTGCCACTCAGGATATTTTAACACTACCCTTTGTCTGAGGGAGACTTTGTTCTCATCAAGCCCTTTAATAACAGATTTGTCAGTTCAGCATGCAGAGTTTTTAAGAAAATACAGGGTAGATTTCTCCATCAGAATTTGTTATGTTCTTCAAAGTATTCTCTATGTTAACCAGGTAAACAGTAGGGAAATGTGAAGAGGGAAATATTTCCCTACCAGTAGTCATATTGGGCAGACTTCAAACCTTTTTACTAATACTCAAACCTGATTTATTTATATATTACAAGCTGTCTTATGGTTCTGCAGGCAAACCAAAATGGATTGCAGACATCAGCACAGCCAAGAACATATTATATGTATCTCAAGTAATTAAATGAAAATAATAATAACAGAGACAAGAAGTTAAAATATTATTAAAATGTGTCTGTTCATGAGAAATAACAGTCACCTGCGTGGCAGTGGTAAAATTTGAAGTCAGGTTGTAATGAATGCATGTTACAGCATTAAACAATGACACACTCTTCCTGAGAAAACTAAAACGACAGGTGTAACCATTGATGCTTCAAGCACATATTCTGACCTCAGGATTCACAATCTGCTGCAGTCTGTGCAACACATACTGTGGAGTCAGAATTATGCTTAGGGAAAGAATGACTAGAAAATTTAGTGGAGGAACTTCATCTCATTCACTGCAAAATATGTTTTTTAATTTCTTATTGTGATAACATTTTAAAAAATAAAATGGAAATGTACATGTCCCTCACTGCTTACTTTCCTTCCTCATTTTCTTAAACACAAAAGGAAGTTTATGAGCGATGGAGCTATATTTATGTAGCTTTTTAAATAGATGATGCTGTGATATTTGACCTTAGGTAGAAAACTAAAAAAGAAAAAATAGTTTTTCAGCCAAGTGTTTATTATATTTGAAACTGGATTCCTGCTGCTCTTTTTTTTTTTAATTTAAATGGTTTGCCTTAATGATCAGGGCTAGGATATTTCAGAATTATGCAAAAGATGAAAATAAAACTAGCATTAGTTGAATTCATATTTCTGAAATACATTTGTTATTACATTTTGTAATTCTCTACAAATCATTACTCTGTGCTTGATTTTGCTCATATTTCCAATTTTGTCTAATTCTCAGTCACAATTTTTACATTATAACCCACTGAAGATTTTATTTTTTTCATTTCAGTAACCATTACTTGAATCATAAAAAAGGCATTATGGGATTCATAATGTTCTGCTCATGTGACAGTTTTTGAACTTGAATATTCTCTCCTGTAATGTGCCGGCTTAGCAGCCTATAAAAGAGACGTAGTGTTTGTAATGTTTCTTACCCACAACAAATGATGTGATTCTGGGGTTTATGAAATGGCAGTAGTTTTCTAAATTTGTGATGCTTTTGTGTTCTGTCGTCAAGAACAGTTGTACATCTGCTCAACACAGACTTTTTGAGACTATGAACTTTAATTGAGGAAAAATAATGAAGGGTCAGGTACTACTGATATGGAGTTGGGTGCAAAAGCAGGTGCCCTTTTTTACCAGTTAATGGATTGTTTACTCCTTTGTAATAGACAGGAAACAGTTGTTCATGGTGACTGTACACATATTTTGCAGCTTTTGTACATATTTTCTCCCTCCTTGCCAACTCCGAACATTTTAAATAGTGTTTATGCTTTAACATAATTATATAGAATAATCATGCAACACTCAATTTGTTTTAATAATTAATCCCATCTTATTTGTAAAGGACACTTAGGAGTGATTGCAAGAACACACAACATCACATGTGCTTCCAGTCCTTACCTTCTCAACTCATCTGGTTGCAGTCATAAACCCTCTATATTAAATTGTCTGGATATTCTTCTGCCTCTTTCTATGATCTGTGGAAGTAGAAAACCACTTTTTTCCTAAATACCTAGGAGAATCTAAAAACACAGATTACTGATAACAGCTTCCAGTGAGACATCCTAACAGTTTGTTCAAGTTTCTCAAATCACCTGAGGAGAACTTTCTCATGATATAACTGGGTGGGAGGGTGAGAGAAACAAAGCTCAAAATGCTTTTCTGGGCACATAAAAAAAGCAGATCAGGCTTCCCTTCGGCATCTGATGTGTGTTGGAACTGTCTCCAGCGCACCTGAGCAGGGCCAACCCAGAAAGCCAGGTCACCCGAGGGAGCATGCCCCTCTCTCGCAAACCAAGCAGTCTGTAGCATGCCTGAAATTAGCTCCAGTTTCCACCATGAGCAGTTACTTTTTGTGTAAGCAAAAATGATATGCTTGGAGATTAAGTCCTACTTTCTAGAGATCATTTAAATTCTAATGATGGAATTTGTGGCATAAAAGTCTTAATTTTTAATGCTTAGAGGTTGAAGACCATAGAAGCCATACCATAAACTTTATACACAGAACCCACTCATGGACTAGTTCATGTGAGCCCTCAGAAGGGTCACACACACCTCACCTCTCAACCAGAAATGCTGTGGTTGAGCCTGTTCATGGAAGTGTTCATTTTTACTCCAAATCACTCTTTTTTTTTTTTTATTGAGAAGTCTTCATACACATACATTCTATGTATGGTATAAATCAATGGCTTACAATATCATCACATAGTTGTGTATTCATTACCGTGACTCCTGTTTAGAACATTTACTTCACTCCAGAAAAAGAAATAAAAAGAAAAAACTCATACATACCATATACCTTACCCCTTCCTTTCAGTGACCACTATTGTTTCTATCTACCCAATTTATTTTACCCTTTATCCCCCCATATTATTTATCTAAATCACTCTTAATTCCTTTTGGAATTTGGATTGCTACTGAAGGCCAGAGAAAAACACATTTACTTTCAAGGAAAAGAAAATTGAGTTTCTAAAACACAAATAATTAAGCCTAAACCTATTACATAATCAGTAATTTCAAAGTACATTTAACAAAAATAAAATAATATTCCTCTGATTCATCTTAGAGAATAAAAAGTTTGGTAAAAAAAAAAGTAAATTTGCATTTTCTTATTGAGTAACTATAACTCATTGATACATGATGTAGTATTGTAAAATGCAGTTTTTCTTGCCAAAAATTGGTGACAAATATATCATTCAATGTGAAAATAAGTAGAACGTTTTAATCCTTATTCATACCAAATAAGTATTACTATAAAACAAAAATATATGAAATATACCATTTTTAACCATTGGATTAGAATTTGCACTGTTGTTTCAGCAAGTGTTTATCATTAGTGTGAGTCTTTTAGCATTCTTTACATCTCTAGTATGCTATTTTATACTTCAAGAGACTGATGTTTAGATTTTTAATTCATACTTACTAAATATTACTCCCAAGTGTTCATTGCTTAATCTTTTCATTTGTTTATAATTGAAATAATAAATATATTTTTCACAGTAGAGTTGAATTTGCCATCTGTAATCTAGGAATAAAGCAAAACCAAATCCTTTTTTTTTTTTTTTTAACCCCAGTGAGGTGGCTAAGGGTTGTTGGTTGAGAGTCAATAGAATTTCCTGTGAATACAAAATGTAGAATGGAAATTAGGGCAAATTACAATTTTGCACAATGAGAAAGGTGATTTCTTCATTTTTATAGATGTGGAGGCTTAAGTGGAAAGATTTGCAGTTATTTGATTTAAAAGCAAAACTGGACAATAAATCAGTGTTCAACTGGCTTTATAGAGTCTTAAGTCCACTGTCTTGAAAATCGGTAGCCCCAGAAGTAGATTTATTCATTCACAAATATATGCTTTATTCTAGACAGCAGGAAGTGGTAAGTGCAGGCTTTGAAACTCAGTCTTACCATGCAGAGATGAAAAAGTTTGAGATGAAGTGACATCAATGAAAATGCTCTGAATAAAATACATCAGGAGCACAGTCTTTGTCTAGGACCCCTGATCTCTAGAGATGAATATTGTGCCTGAATTTCTTGTTCTCTGACCTGCCATTCTCAATGGAATCTAATTTCTCAAAAAGAATATAAGAAGAAATGTGAATTGTGGTAGTAACAGAAAAGTGGTAGTAACTAATTTATTTCTTTTCTATAGATGAAGGTAAAGTGTACGATTTTTTTTTTCCTTTTTAACACAGATGTGTCTGTGGGATAACAGAGAATAAAACCAGGACATGATTTGTAAACCCAAACATGACTGTTTCAAAACTGGCCCTGGCAGTAGAGGATTTAATGGCTACTGTTAGGAGGGTTTTTGTAATGGGAGAGCAAGTCTGCCATAGATTCAGACCGTCACTGTGTCTGCCCCTGCATTTTGGGATAGTCTGGGAAATTTAGTGTGTGCATGCACGTGCGTG
The DNA here is from genome assembly GCF_023851605.1 of Tamandua tetradactyla. Taxonomy (NCBI): domain Eukaryota; kingdom Metazoa; phylum Chordata; class Mammalia; order Pilosa; family Myrmecophagidae; genus Tamandua; species Tamandua tetradactyla. The sequence continues at coordinate 150,380,364 of NC_135332.1, forward strand.
TGTGTGTGTGTGTGTGTGTGTGTGTGTATTGTAGTAGTAGTTGCAGTGACAGCAGCAGAGACAGGAAAGGTTAACTCTGACTCTTTGTAGGGAGGTATTTAGTTGAATTAAAATGTGACAAAATACAGAAAAACTTTATTGCTTTGAAAATGACACTTGATTTTCAGGGAAATAAAAATTACATAAGAAAAGCACTGGAAAGATATCATAATGATTTATTAACACTATAAAAAATTTTTATTTTCCAACTGAAGCTTCGAGCCTACATTAAAACCTTTAAGGTCAAAAATTACCCTTATGCAAGGAGAATAAAGCATGCTGCAAGCCTTTCAAAAATGCCATTTCAGAATACCTTCTGATGGTTACTGGTCTCTTTTTTCTATAAAGTTCTATAGAGAATATATTTTAATTAGCTTCCACTTGATACCACTTCATACACAGTGCCCAACTGTGACCCAATGTCTGATCGTATAGAATACATTACAAAAGAACTGGTCATTTGAGTGCTTTAATATAGCTTTGCATTAATGTCAGACATCATTTAGACAAGGCAGTAAGTGTTATTTTAATGACTGAAGTATGTTGGGTAGAAGAGGCTTAATCTTTATAGGAAGAACAATTTCAATTAGCTCTAAAATATTAATTTGTTGGTACAACTATATACTCTAATGTATTTGGCTACAAAACATCTTATGAATAATACATTGCCAGAATCCACTCAGCTTATGATGCAACTAATGCTGACTTTAAAAACACGGGTTGCTAATATCATAACCACCATGATTCATTAAAAAAAAGTACTTGATCATTTTTAATATTGACGCTTCTTCTCTACCCCTTCTCCCAAGGTAATTTGTAAGGCTATCAATAAAATATGCAATATCTGGTTAGTATGATATTGAATAGGTTTTAAGCATGATATGGCTGTCTTAAACATTTAAAGGCATTTTTATTTATTTGTTTACATGGTGAGTATAAGATATTCTCCCTGGAAACAATTTGTCTCACTGTGTAAAGTGTGAAAATATGAGAACCAAAATAACTACATACCTTAATCCTACTATTGTATTTCTGGGAACTAAAACTGCTGCTGTTCTGCCTTTTACTCTCCTTGAATATCTCCCTGTAACCTTATCTTTCCATTGTGCTGGCTGTTTATTACAACATCTTGGCACTGGTTTCTGTGGCTGTGCATGCGACCCTACCTTCAGGTAAGCTCTGTAGCCCTTTTGAAAATATGCAGTTTTTCCCTGCACCTAACCAAAAGTCTGCAATTGCTTCCATAGACTTCTCTGGCACTGCCTGTATAAGGTGAAACCTCGGTGGGCTCTTAATTGCTTCAACACTGTATGCCAGTGTGGAGCACTTGTCTCCTGGATTGGTTAGCTTTAAAGTGACTGTTACACGACACCAAAACAGCTGAATGAAAAGTGAAAAGCTCAGTTGGCAGTCAAAGGTTCCACACAGCCTGACAAATGCCCGCAAACGAAGTAAGAATGACGGCTTTCATGTCTATAGGCCTAAAAAGCACATCATGATATTACCTATAACTGTCCTAGTGACTCTTCCTATCATTGGTGGCATTGGTCACATTTATCCTGATTAATTCTGAAATTATATGAAAACTAGGTTTTAACTCTATAAATCTTGGGCAGTATAAGACTGAGGGGAAAAGGGGGTAAGCTAAGTTTTACAGCAAAGCCAAGCCATGCAAATGCAGTTTTTAAACTGGTAAAGGAGGCGTCTGTAGTAGACTGCATGCAGCAGTTGGCATTGGCAGTATTGCAAAAAGAGATGTATTCTGTTGTGCTCTGTTTGATCAAGTGCTAAACCCGTGTGATCAATAGAGAGACAGATGTCGGGTGCAGATGGCGATGCCGTGATACCTGGGGCAGCGCAGGCCTGCCAGAATGACAGAATGGGAACAGGGAAGAGCAGCAACGCAACAGAATGTGACAAATGAAATTAGGGTTTATACTAGTCAATAATTTACAGCTAATACAAAGTGACAGAATTTTTCAGTACCCAGTATATTTTACTTCCAGTAATGCTGTAGCCAATAAAGGCATATTTCATGCAACATAATAAAATGAAAGCTGTGGGGAAATATAGTCCAACCATTTTTTATTATGTTACAACTTTTAAAATTGATCCCTAAGAGAATACTAATAGCATGCAAGTCTTGTTAGAGTGACGTCTAAAGGCATTTTATCTCCAAATTTATAGCAGCCCAATCACTTAGTCTCATTGCATATTAGACTCATAAGTTGAAGACAGATAATGCTGCAGTGTCCAAAATGCACATGTTTTGCTTAGCTTTAAAAGATAGATTATTAAAACGCAGTCTATTTATAAAATTAGAACAACAATGAACAATTTCAACCCATTAAATAAATATTTTAATTTCCTATATTAATGGAAATGTTTAAGCAGTCACCTGTGTAATTAAAAATGAAAATCTAAGCACATTATAAAAATTTTTCTCCACATCTAGGCCAAACACCATAGTTATTATATCTGGGATATATTTTATGTCTATAATTCAAAATGCATTGATAAATTCCTTGAGGTGGCAACTTCTGTGGTAATGGCTATTAACTTCCATTTCTGGCTAAGCTAAATTCCCCACATTCCTGAACTCACACATATATACACACTGTATTTACCTTCTATTAGTCTGGCAATAGTATAGGTAGATGAGCAGAGTCAGTCTTAAGCAAAACTACATGATGGGCTTTTTTCTTTCAATTCTACTCTCATCTCCTCTGATTTTCTCCTGGCCTTCTGGTGTGCTGAAGCTATGCCAAGCCTGCAGAAACCAACTTCATAAAACTGTTTATCAGCCTGGGACCTCTCTTCCCACCCTCCTCCCCCATGGCTCATATATTCACTGAGCGATGAAACTTTCATATCCTCTCTCAGAGCTTTTATAACACCTGGATGGAACTCTGAAGATGGAATTTTCACAATTAGGGATGGTTTGATGGAAGACATATTGAAGAATATAGGAATTTCCTTACATTTATATAAGTAGAGTATTGGGGAACAAGACTCATGACTGTGACAATGACAAATGCATTTTACTAATATGAATAAAAGAGATACTCCATGTTTTCAACAAACTTTCTTAATCACCTGCTTTGTGAATACCAAAGATCTGAGACATAGTCTTCAGTCGTAATAATCACTACTTTCTTTCATTGACTCAAATGGGAACATTCACAAATTATGGCATCAATGAAGGGGGACAAAAATCACGATGCCCACTGCAAGTCTGATCATTTTTGGAGTCTTGCCTATCCAAGATAGTGCTTCACAGCTGAAAATCATACATAAATATGCATGCACATACACACACACTCTACTCCCTACCCAACAGGCGTTGGTGTGTTATATGACAGCTAGTTAAAGTATACCTATTAGCCATAGTTGTGCCATTATTCAGGATAATTTAAACTTATATAGAAAACCCTACTATAAATAGATGAACACAAGGCTCTCAAATTAACACATAATTGACAGTAATACAGCAATAGTATTTTAATAGTTCAAAAGGCATTATGCTTTTGAGTTTGCTTTTTAAGCTGTTCACTAAATTAAAAAAAAAATTTTTTTGTATGCTGTATGATGGGATCACTTTTCATTCTTTTTCCATGTGAGTAGCTGCTGAAGTTTGTTGTTTTTGTTGGTTTCTTTGTTTGTTTCAGAAGTGCCATGGGCCAGGAATCAAAACTGTGACCCGCATGGCAGGCGAGAATTCAACCACTGAACTACCCTAACACCCCTTGTTCATTAGATTTTTAACAAAAAAAAAAAGTCTTGCTCAATTTTTAAGAGCCTTATTACGAAATTTTAAAAACTTTTTTGTTGTATAGTATAACATATGTACAAAGCAAAGAAATAAACAAAGCAATAGTTTTCAAAGCACTCTTCAATAAAGTAGTTACAGGGCAGATCCCAGGGTTTGTCTTGAGCTACCACATGATCCTCTTAGATTTTTCCTTCCAGCTGCTCCGGAATAAAGGTAGCTAAAAGGAATAAATAAATATTTTAGTATCATCACAATCAACTTTTTTTTTCTTGTTTGTGTGAAAAACAACATATATACAAAAAAGTTATAAATTTCACAACACAGCACCACAATTAGTTGCACAGCATGTTTCAGAGTTTGGCATAGATTGCAATTCCACAATTTCGGGTTTTCACTTGTAGCTGCTCTAAGATATGGGAGACTAAAAGATACATCAATTTAATGATTCAGCAATCATATTCATTTGTTAAACCTTACCTTCTCTCTATAACTCCTAAGGTAGGAGCTCAGGGAATGGTTCCTGGTTGGTAAAATCCTCCCTGCAGTGTAAGGGGAGGATCAGCCTCTGGAGGGAGTGACATGTGGAAAGGCTCTGGAGCACAAGGAGCTCTGCCAGCATGTCTCCACTACAGGGAGAGAGGACAAGACCATGGGGCAAGTAACTATTGAGTTGGTCAGGGGTTGTTCCTTGTTTGGGACTCTCCATGCAAAGAACATACTTTTTTTAATTCAAAAAAGGATTTGGAGTGACAAGGAACTTTGGTCGCTTTGAGGTTTCCCTCAGCTAGCTCTCAACTTAAAACTGTCTTGGTTATTCTCTACTCGTCCACAGCCTCAACCTTATCTTACTACATTAAATCAATCATTAACTTTGAATTTTATTTCAAATAAAAGTAAACTTAAAATTAACTGTGCTTCATGTCTGTAGACTCTGGGTCCAAAACAAGTGTGAGAAGATAAAAATGACAGTGATATGCTAAGGCAGGGACATATGATCTTTACTTCATGGTACATAGCTTGACATTGATTCTTTAAAATAGGTAACTAAGACTTCTTTAGGAATAAGATTACAAGATGCATTTGAACAAGGAGCAAACTCACTTTTCAAAGTCTTAGTCCATTATGGATCATATTTCTAAATAAGGTATAGACTGCAATTGAAACAAAAGTAAGTGATGGTATATATCATTTGCTCCTGAATCACACTAGTTTGATATATAATAGAATTAACATTTTTGAGCCCCTTTCTTCATATTAGGCATCTTTTATCCTTAAACAATCTTGGAAAGTAAGAAATATTACCCTAATTTATAGAGAAAGAAACAGAGGCTCAGAGAGAATAAGCAATCACTCAAAGTCGCAGAGCTTCAAAATGCCTAAAACTATATTAGAACACACAAGTTTGTCACCTGACTACCTTTTAATTCTAGAAGGCTATAGCAGATTATCTCAGCTCCACCTGATTCTATGCCAGATGTCCTTTTAAGATGGTGTGAGTCTTAAAAGACATATCTCTATGGGAATCATTAACATTTCATCAGCAAATACCCACTGCAGGTCAGTCCAGTGGCCTTGCCTTAAGGTTCAACATCATGAGACAGTGGAAGAGAAATCCAGAACCCCTCTAAGTACAGGGCAAGCACTTTGAGGGAATAATCCATATTCTTTCACCTACTTTCTTCCACTTTGCCTTCAGTATATGCTCTATAAATATAAGAGTGAAGAGATGGTTGAATAAAATAATGATGAAAGTTATCTTACTGGCCACCTCATCTTTTGTGCCACCTTGTCTGACTAAGTAAGTCTGGCCATGAATTAAAAAGTTAGGAAGTCGGGTGGGCCGCGGTGGCTCAGTGGGCAAAGTGCTTGCCTGCTATGCCGGAGGACCTCGGTTCGATTCCCGGCCCCAGCCCATGTAACAAAAACAAAGAAACAAAATACAATAAAACAAGAAAATGTTTAAAGATGTTTCCCTTTCTTCCTTCCTTCCTTCCTTCTATCCTTCCTTCCTTCTCTCTGTCTTTCCTTTAAAAAAAAAAAAAAAAAGTTAGGAAGTCAGCTAGACTGTATTCTGAAAGTGTCTAGTTTAATCTTCCTGAATTATTGTTCTTTTTATACATATATAAATCATGATTTTAGCCATTGAGAGGTTAAATAATATTCCATGATGCTCCAAGAATGCTCGATAGGACATTTTCAGTTTTGCACTGCTAGTGCTTCTTTTGGCTCAGGATGGCTTGACCTACTGGTTTATGTGAAAATATCTGAGTCCCCTTACAAACACTTGTGTGGGCTTTGTCCCTAAAAACCAAGAGTGTGTATGTACATATATATCTCAAAATGTCAAAATGTGCAAGATAATGGAATGCAGTCAACTTCAAGGATTTTAATGGTACTAACATTTTGTAAAAGGTTAATGCATAGAGCCCTGTGGAAATTCCTTTGAAAATCAGTCATATTGCGGTGTGTCTTCCTGATTTAGGAAAATGTACCAAAGCGTATTAGTGGCAAGATGGTACAAGGTCTTAGACTACGATACTGAACTTTTCTCACTTTGGTAAAATTTTGTATACTCTGCTGAGTGACAGGCAATACTGGTTCTTTTAAAATAATGGAGATTTTGCTAGTGCAGGATGCACAGAGTTAATATAAATCTCCCACTTCAATAAAGTCAGCCACCAAAAGTCCTGATTACAGGAGGGTTCATAGCTCACACCACTATCTATCCTCTCAAACCTTCATTTTGGTGTCACCTATATCATGTTAAACTGGCATAGCTCCTTGTGAGTGGGCACAGTGCCAATGTAACAGATGGCTCTGAGCTGGGCATGCCAAGAAACCAGTATGTGCGTCAAGTTTGACTATTAGAAATGGAGTTTCCATCCAGGAGTGATGTTCATATAAATATTTTTCACGTTTATAGTTTTTATTTTACAAATTAATGCCTAAACTATGTTACACATACACACACACATACACACACACACACACACATACACACTTGTAATCGCTTTAGAAGTTTCAAAATTAAATGCTTTGCCAGATTTTTTATATAAGCATACCCAAACTAATGGCTCAGTAATGATAATATATGATATAATCTTTAACCATTAGATCAGTGTTGCCAATCTAGCTAAGTTGTTAAAATTTAGAAGGAGCTTTAATTAGTCTGAATAATATTGTCTTGTTCAGGTATTTATTGACTCATATTTTAAAAATTCCTATTCAAATTTCTCTACAGAAATGTGAATTATAGGTTGGAAATATACATGTTTATAGAAAGTGTGTGCTAGAGAAAAAAATTTAATACCATATCAGTTATGACATCTTTATTTCTCCTTCTTATAGTATATTAGTTTTAAAAGAAACCTCAATCTATGACCTTAAAAAAAAATCCCAATAATGTAGGACTCTTACAAATATATGTAAATCCCAAGGGTTCTGCTGTTTTGCAGGCAATACCTAGTTTCTGGATTCGGGGCATATGGGATATTAGCAAGTGCATGTTTATTCCAAAAATGCAGCAGACAATAGAAGTCTGCAAGCTAAACAGGGCCAGTCTTCTTGGGGAATGACAGTCTGAAACCAATGATATAAATCACTCCCCAAAAGGAAACCAGTGTCAGCAACAGAGTGGCAAATGTAATGTGCTATGTGGGGCCAATGCCTTGATACCTCACATAAGTGATATTTTAGTCTGCCCTGGTTGAACCTGCCAGCAATAGGCTTTGCCATTTTAAGTAAAATAATTATGAGGAGGTAGCAGAACAAACATTTTTGAAGTGCCTAATCCATTCTCACCCCTGTGCCATGTCCTTTACATAAAGTGCTCTTATGTAACAGTAAGGACAATCACCTGAGACTAGGCATGATCTCCATATCCCAGGTGAGGAAACTGTGTCTTAGAAGTATAAGTGAATTGCTCAAGGTCACACAGATGCTAAATGTCCAGAGTTGGCCTTTTCACCCAGATTTGTCTGATTTGAAAGATGCTAGTTCTTTACACTGTATCGTTGGGTCATCTCTGGGTGTTAACACCGCAAATGGAGTAAAATCACTGAACAAGTGTGGTGATTACTGAGAGTGTTGAGGTTTTGCATATCTAAAAGAAGGAGGTCACAAACATCACACTCCTGAGGACAAGTGAAGCCAACTTCCCAGCGGTCAGTTGGTAGCGAAGCACAAAATAGGCCGTTCTTAGAAACTGAAGAGTAATTCCATTCAGAGTCCGGAAGTGGGAGGATACTGCCACTGGAGCAGGACTTTTTATTGACCAAATTTTCATCCTGTTGTCTTCTTTTGAATGTTTTTAGGATTAATTGATAAATACCCAGTACTCCCTTTGATCTTCTGAAAGTATGAGCATGAGACCCAGGGAATGGAAGTACAATTCATTGCCTTCTGATACACAAGGCAAACTTTAAAATAGCAGAGTTTGGAGTGATAGAACTAGATCATGTTTTAAATTATTTTATCATGAAGAAAGTACAGGTTGTATGAAAGTATTAAGCGATTTAGAAAATTTGGACATAGCTTTATAGAAACTCACTTGAAAATAGTCAAAATTGAATTCTCAAAATATTAATTTTCAAAAATGACATTTTGCTAAATACATTCAGAATATTCATGATTTCTCCTGTTTCTGTTAGAGTATTAGGTGTTTATTGTCTGTTATCCTTGGTGATTCCTTTTTACTTCTGTTACTTATTTCAATAATTCACTGAACCAATGGTTTTAAAAAAAAAAGAATTTCCTCCCCAGTGTTTTCTTTTTGAGAAAAAAAAGTTTCCCACAGATTCAAAGAACATTGTAATAGGTTAGATTGTTCTCCTAGACGTAAAAGGAGTAACTTTGTTTCATTTTTAGACCCTTGACTCTATTATAGTTCCCTTGCAAAATGAAATGTGTCTTTTTATGATTTTTTTCTTTTAGTTTCATGGTACATTGCTTTACTTGATGCGTTTTCAGGGTAATTTTATACAATTTTGTAAATGACTTAAGTGATGTAATGCCCTGAAATAGTAAGGTGTTTTGAAATCTGTCATTTCCATTTAGAAGAAAAAACCCCAAGTATCCAATAAGTATTTGAAAAGAAATAAAATTCAGAACCTCTAATGTGCAGAAGTAGTTTGATTTACCTGCCTCTACTGCTCTCACTTTCCTCAGGAAAACATGGACTCTATCGTTCAGAATTCATAAAGACCTTTGATTTAAAACAGTTAGTACTAAGTTCCCTGTTTCATTTAAAAGCAAAATCCTCACAGATTTAAGAACCAAGTGGTCAGAATACAGTATGTCACTTTAGTTCCCCTACTGAAAGCAGTTCACTTTAAGGGCTTCATTTTGTTTTGTTTTGCTTTAACATAAACTATCTTTTTAAAGTCCTTGAATCATTGAATACAGAATATGCTGTAAAAATCACAGTACCTATTATTTTAGAGGTTCTTTATTTCTTATTACTCTCCTAGTTAGACAGGAGTGGTTTTAAATTTACTAACATAAGCAGCAATGCTAGGTTTAATCTAGTACATAAAACAAATTGTTTATAATTCATATATCTTTTCATATTTTTTTCAGATCATTCACATCACTGTCAGTTTTTCCTTAAAAAAGCTAATCTTCAGTTCTGCATTTCGCCACAGTATGCTGGTATGATTTACATCTTGAGTCACCGTAAAATTCCAACTTTTCATATTATTCATTCTAGAGTTCCAGTTGCTTTATTTAATAGATTATCCTTTGATCTCATGGAGACAATTGCATTTTACTTCTCTAATGAAGCTTGTATTATAATAGCCAAAGTGCATGTTGTACCAAATGGTAGAAGAAATCCCAAAGGGAAGCATACGGTTCTCCATCAAGGTTGAAAACAGCAGCATAATTCATTTTTGAGAGTTATCATGCAGTTTGTCCCCAAATCCCCTATTTCATGCCATTATTTTATTTAGCATCTCAAGACATTTTGTAACTGTGACCTATTTTCGGTTTCAAGGTTCTATGAGTTATTTCTAAAAACTAGTCAGTTAAGTTAATGCCTTTATTCAGTGAAAGAAATTTGCAGTAGGGAAAAAGGAAGCAGAGTGAGCTATCGTTTTTGATATTTTTTGCCAAATACTTTTTCTCTTATTTACACTTTGATAATTTGTGACTTGAATGTCTTCAAATTTTCAAGAGGCGCTATGTTATGTATTCAACAATGAGTGAAATGTTGGCCAAAATCTCACTGTTGAGATTTTGCTGGATGTGAAGGAAGTTAGTGGTTTAAACTGTACTCTATCATGGGGTTTAAATGTTGTACTTATATTTAAGGTGTTTACTGCTATCGCTTTTATCTACTTTGAAGTAAAAGAAGGAATTAAAGATGGGGGAAAGGAGAAGTCAGATCTATAAAGAGAAACTCGGAAGATGTGTTCTGTAGTCATGACCAACATGGATTTATGAAAAGTCCTGCTTTTCATTAACTATTAATGTCAGGAACTCGCAGCTTTATAGCATCTTACCCATGTTGTGTTTCCTCCCAAAGTTTTGGCTTATAAATACAATTAAATATTATCTGTGTAGATCAGCTTGATTTCTCCTAGTCCAAAGTGGTAGCCAAGATGATGCTTTACTAGTGTGCTCCTTCTAGGACGTCTGAGAAGCTTGAGCTCTCTCCTTTAGGCAGTGGAGAGCCACTCAAAGATTTTAATAGAGAGTAGGAACAGAATCAGATTTGTGTTTTAGACATGCATTGTAGCAATCATATGAAGGACGGATTGAAAAATACAAGTCAGGAAGTAGGGGGATTAACCATTGTGAGATACAGTCAATGGGGTCCGACCTGAGTGAATATCACTATAGGTGGAGAAAGGGAGAAAGATTTGAAAGTACTTTGGATGTAGAATTGGTAAGATTTAGTGATTGATTGGCTATGAGGAGTGAGAATAATGAAGAATCTAATATGATTCCAGGATTTTGAGACAATAATCAGACTCATTCAGAAAATCAGCATTTCAGGCCTATAAGCCTAATCAGAAGAAGAATGCTGGACCTTTATAGATTGGTAATATTGTCAGCCATCTTCTTAGACCAACTTCCTGCTTCACTGTTAAAACCATTGCTGAAATCCACTATTGTGCCACAGCTCAGATACTAATCTGAAGGAGCTTAGAAATATTGGATTTTCCTGATGGGGTGATAGTTTGAAAACTGGTCAAGCGATTTTAGAATGATTGATAGTAAAATTACTAGTAAAAATAATTTGTATCAGATGAGCCTATTCCACCACCAGTGAAACTTGGCCTGTGTTCCAATGGAGTAGCTATTTATAGGGATTTGAGTGCCAGACGTAGCCACAATGATCAGGAGTATAATGCATATCTGTGGTTTTAAAACAGCCATTAAAGAGGGGTGTGCAGTCTGGAAAACAAACAGGTGTAAAGATTTCAAACAATATACTTCTCTTGTTTACAAAGCACAGTTTGATTTTATGTACCAACCTGTATAGTGACTTTAAAATTATTAAATGAGGACTGTAGCCAGCAATGCATGCAAAATATTCATTGATGTAAACTATAAAAATATCGCTTTTATGCAAAGAGAATGTCATTGTAGAATTTTAAAAGGCATAGAAATAAAAGGCTCAGGATTGGAGTGATTTAAACAAACTCACTAGAATATAGTAGATGATTAAAATACAATCTATAATTACATTACACTGGTATCAGGTAAGGATAAAAGCCTATAAATACACTGGGGTCACGGTAAGCATAAAAAATGAAACAGTTATTTGAATAATCTGAGATCAAGTTGCAGTAATTAAAAACGAATGTATTATTCAAATGAAGGAATTAGGTTACAACACTGCTCCTATGAAAATATTATTGTGACAGACTGAAATAAGTTGGAAATGATTTTGATTAAAAAAATGGGTAAAGGAATGTAATAACTTTCACTGGGGAAAAAAAGACAATTGGGTAATATGAAAAAAAAAAAAAACTTATGGCTGCCAGAGGAGAGACTAAGGTAGGCTAGTTGTTCAAAGGCTTTTTGATATCTTAAATTTGCAACTGTTAAGCCTCTGTTGCCATTTTATCAAATGATTTATTTTCCAAAGTCATTCATAGATTTCAGTCTTATTCAAAAATTTAGGTAGTGGCAAAAAAAAAGCACTTTTTTTCTGCAAAAAAAATGTACAGAGAACTGGAGAAATAATTATTTATTATAAATAAAATGCTATTTTTATTTTAGCATTTCTTAAATTTAAAAGATGAAAATAATTTTAATTCACCACATAGCAAGCATCTGCTATTAAATATGCAATTGCATGTGTCACTTATTTAATACCCTACCTTAGCAAAGTAGGATAAAAAACACACACACAAACCTAAAAGTGGCCTTACCCTGCTTAGGGGTGACATTCATTTGCATTGTATTCAAAAGTTTATACATTCATCTTCCATTACCATTTGTAATAACTGCACAGTTAAATCCAAGTGCATTATAAAAAATCACCTCCTAGATATAACAATATCTATACAATAAGGTCCTGGGAAAACAGAAGCATCTATTAAATGCAGAATAATTTCTGAACTATTTATGAGGAAATGCTTCTCAAATTAGGCAGTATATATTTTTTCTTACTTATTTTTACCACTGTGTTGGGGAGTTTCATTACTAAAGCTAGAGAGCATATTTTAATAATGTTTTATATAAAATCCCCCCCCAAGAGTTCACACAATTTAGAGATTTAAAAAACCTACTGGAATACTAACATAATATGAATACTTAGTAGTCCTTAATCTTTGTTGGTTGATAGATGGGACTCCTATTAGTTACCTCTCCATTGTTGTAAACCAAGAAGTGTTTACATATCCCTAGGATCAGGGACCCATTTCTTTATTGATTCACTAGGACTGTCTTGTTCTCTTACAGCATCAGTCACCTGCAAAGGTAGAATGAGCCTGAAAGAGTAATGTTAGATCCATGCTGCACATTTGAATTTGACCCCCTCATCAAGGCTCGCTCCCAAATGGATAAGGATCCTTTGTCAGAGTTTCCAATTATAAGAGTTTCTGTGTTTGTTAGACTGATGACTTGATTGTGTTCTCTTTAACTAGTTAAGAGTCTGCATGACAAAGAGCTTTGGAGTGGGCAGATTTGTATTCTAGTCCTACAATTTAGACTCTATAAATTTGGATGATTAATCTCTCTAAGCTTTTTCTCAGTGGATATAATAACACCAACATCAAAGTTTTTCTGGGGAAAAAAAATGAGATACCATAGAAAGGGTTTAACAAACAGGTACCTGTATTAAGACAAAGTCATTAACCACAGATTATCCTACAGCACTCCTACACTAGAAGACTAGTGTAGACTACACTAGAAGCTACTCCACGTGAAGAAGAAAACACACATACACACACACACACACCTGTGTGACCTTTGGCACATCACCTAACTCATTGGACCTCTGTTTTCCTCACCTCTAACAAGAGATCTAGAAGCCCTCCATGGTTCCTACCAGCCACATGCATTTACAATCTTATGAGCAACTGTTCACCATAGTAAGATAAAAATATGCCTAGAAATTTGCAACAAGACCTGTTTTATTTCTTTATCTTTTATTTGGAATGATGAGGAAAAAGGCTACAGTTTCGTTCTGTAAGGATAGTTTGTCATCTCTCGTGATTTTCATTGTCTTGCATGGATTTTTTTTTTATCATTTTACTTTTTAGCCGCTGAAAAATGAATTTAGCCACAAAGAAAACATGGTCTTTTATGAAGTACATATTACTTTATTAAAATAAAAGTAGACTTCATGCATTCTTGTTGAGCTAGTTTTAGCTACTCAAGCAATTCACAATAAAAGTCAGGATGTGTCATGAGTTTGTTTCAGTCACCATTTTCCTTATGTTCACTCTCTTATTCCTCCAGGTAATTCTTGGCTTCACAGGGTTATTTTCCTGGACCAAGTTAACTTCCTTCTATGGAATATTCAAAGATTCAAATAAATGTTCTTCTCTAGAGTAAGAGCTCTCTCTTTTTTTCCTCTCCCCTTCTTCCCTCTCCTCTCTTTTTTGAGGATCTGTGTTTGTAACTTCTATGTCATTGTCCCCATGTCAGAACTTTGTTGGTTGGCAAAGGTGAAAATCCCATATTGAGCCTTGATCTTGAACATTTATTTTTGTGCTTCATCTTCTTTGACTGTCTTTCCTCTTATCACTGCTTATAAAACATTACCACAGTTTGTCCTTAGCCTGACCCTACCTCTGTTGAAATCCTTTTTAAGCCTTAATTATATCCTGTTTTGACTTTTTCAGTTTCTTCTTCAGCAGTCTTCCACTCCCTAATTTCTTGGCTATACTGAAAATTTCAACTAGATCACTGGGGTGGATCCTTTGTGTACAGGAAACAAAATGTCATAACCATAACATTTATCTCTGTCTTTCACTTCCATTTTAATGGAGATACAGAGATACCTTAATCTGCTGTTCCTTATCTGTGTTATTTTAAAAAAAAGTCGAAACTCACTGCTTTCCAAAACTCTACCTTCGTTTTCTGTTTCCCTTTTCATTTCTGTTCTACTTTTTTTTCAGGTTTTAGGAAGAATAGACAGCAGATTGATCTTTTAACTATCCTTGAACTAGTTTATTTAGAACTGAATGATCCAGGAAAATATTGGAAAGAATTACAGCAGGGGTTTGCAGACTTCTGACTTCCCTTGGTCATCCCATAGCGCGTCCTTCACAAGTGTTCCAGGGCAGAGTTTCCCTTCAGTGGGGAGCTTACTGTTCCGCACAATATCCCACAGCACAGCCGGAGATATGAACCACAGGAACAATGCACTGTTGCAACAACCACGGAGTAGATCTTTGAACCTATAAACGCTTAAAAAAAATTTAATATCAATCTCAAGGAATGTAGTTGGAAAGAACAAAAGCTCAAAATGTTATGTCCAAAACCTATTAAAATGACAACTCATGACCAGGGATATTATGAGTAAAATGAGTTAACAGTGTTTATGAAATGTCACACTATAAAGTATATTTCAGTTAGCTTTTCACTTCATAACTAAAGCCTAGGGGACAGGTTATTTGGTTACCTAGTTAGTAAGTTAATTTTTCCATTCCTCTTGAATACTATCTTGGCTACTCTGACCATTTAGAAATTCAAGAACAACATGCAATAGTAAAAAGCATTCTAGGCATCTGTCTGCAAAAACAAACATCAAGCAATCTAAGGAGCAAACAACAAAACCCCACCCAGACAGAGAGAATATGAATGTAAACTTGAACCCCACTCAGCTCAGCAAGTCCTGAAGCCATGTCAGTCTTCTTGCTGTCCCTGTGAGAACTCATACCCAGATCACGCCTCCTCTCCCTATCTTGCTCATTCCTGGCCTCCTCCAAAGCAGGTGTTCAAGAGGGAAGAGCATTTTTGGCCTGGGCATCAGGAAGTGAGGAGAAGTCTGTTGACCTAAGAGTCATCACATCATTCACATCCGTTTTTCTGATCAACTACACAGTTGGGTGTAATATTCTTCTCTCTCCTCCCTGCACTAAGTCACACCCTGATTTCAGCACTCAGCCTTTTGTTATGTTGTCCACGAGGAGAGGCTCCCATGAGTTGGATCCCTGCTGTCGCCTTCTTGTTTTCCTCTTTCTCCTTTATTTGAGATCACACCTACGGTTAACTGATGAATGTGATCTAAAACATGAACATATTTTATCGAATCTTGTCACAGCCTAGTTCAACTAAGAAGGATCAGTGAAATACTGGGAAGAGTGCTGTCTCTTTATTCTCAAAGGCTGTAATAACAGCCCATTTTTCTCCTGCCAACTGACACTATTCTGAAAATGTTTGTACCTATTTCCACAGGAAGACAACATATTTTGTTACTGATCTTACTGAAAATATTCGATATGTTCTTAAATGTAGCATTGGCCCTTTTGTGCAAATTAATGCACAATAACATTTATCATTTCAAACTGCAAAGTAAAATGGAGCAGAAGGCCATACGAATCTTAGAAAAATCATTTGGCTGTGGTTTTATTGTCACGCGAACCAAAATTTGAGATTTTGCAGTTCATTCCCCTAAGATCACCCACTCATCGGCAACAGCCCTGGCAGGCGGCCATCCTGCCTTCCACACTGCCCTTCTTAATTCAACTGTGAAGTGCCGACCTTGAAAGAGAGATTTTCTAGGCGTTGGGCAGAGCCACAATTCCCTTTCTGTTTGCAGACTTCCAACGACTTGGAGCCCCATGTCTTCGAAAGGACACGATGTGCTATTATGTTGACTGAGACTTGTTTTTAGTTTCCTTTGTTTTATTAATGCTAATATAATTTCTGAGGGTTGCTAAATGTTTTTTAATGCTAATAAGATAAAGGAGCAGTATATTGTGCACATTTTAAAAATATGTGCTTCATGTAGGCCTTACTGATGATGATGGGATACAACAGGATTCTTAGTATACATAGTCCTAGAGAGATTTTCAGAAGCATTTTCACTCAGGTTAGTCAGATGTTGCTGGAAATTCTTTAAAAGCCTTTAAAGATTAAGACTGACTGTTAAGCCAGAACTCTGATTCAGGACTTTCCCTTAAGATTGAGACGGTCGGCTAAATTAAAACCAAGTGGGGAACTCTACCCATAAGAGAATGACAGGAAGATTTTGGAGAAGGAGATTGGAGGGACTCATCAGGGTTCACTCAGGTAAATTGCCATATGCTCTCTAGTTATCATAGAATTCTGCTATTACAGAGACTGGGTGGCAGCTGGAAAATAATGAAGTCTTAAAGTTCAAGGCACGTTTTCTTCCAAACAGAGGAGGAGATGGCAGGCAAGGGGAAAGGGGAAGGAAAACAGAACACCATCACTTCAGGCAGGCTTTCTGCCCGGTTATTTTGTTTTCCGTGTTTTTTCCGTGTATGATAATCTTTACCATTCAAAGCTGTTTTTCTGTCTTCGACACAAACACATAATGCCCCGTAACGTTCAGAGGCAGGACATGTGTCAAAGTGATCAGCAAATATCTGCTCAAATAGTTTTATTCTAAGAGAACTTCAAGATAACCATGATGTAGATTACAGACCCCTTGAAAAATAGGGTCTTTGCATTCTTCATTTAAAAAAGCAAGGAGCTAATAACCGGAGAAACAGAAATTGTCTAATTTTAAACAGAAACTTTAGAGCTATTCATTTGATGAGTTTGTGTAGTATTTCAGGAACCCAGGCTTCTGTTCTCTTCCTGTTTCAGAGGGGAAAACTGTTACATCTTTATGCTTTGTTATCTCGACACAGGCACGTGACTTGAATGCAGTGCTATTTAGATGAGCATCGGAGAATGGTCTATAAATTACCACAAAGTTGTTTAGGCAATTACCAGAAATCTTGGGGGATTATAAAGCTTGGCGTAGCAACTTCACATTTAGTATAGAATAGAATTAATTAAATAAAGCCCATAGTTTCTTCTTTTCCTGCTGGGTACATAGAATGCACTGAGCGCCATCTGCTGGTCATTTGTTTTTCAAAACTTTATTTTATTGGCAAAACTAGTCATTTGAAATTGAGTCTAGGTATTTATACACGAATATATATACTATATAGAGAGAAAGCAAAGAAAATCAAAGTTTAACCTTGTTCTATAATTATACTCTTTCAAATAAAAGTGTTAATATAGACTGTTATATAATAATTCTAAAATTTGCTTTAGAATAGGGATCCAGTAAGTTTTCAAATTAAAGAATAAGTTGAAATTCCACATTTTAGAATACATCGTGACAACAGCTTTAGGTAGAAAAAGATTAATAACTATTAAAGTTTTCGGTTTTCCTAAACTCAAATCATGACATAAAAAAGTCCATTTGGTGTAACCCGACCCCCACAAAACGATGACAGCAAAACCACTCGCATTTGTGCATATTTGGAAGCAATTAACCAGTATGGAAGTTTAATATTAGCCATCTTCAGATATTAAATATTAAATGATCATTTTGGTTAATTTTCAAAAAAATCATTTTAAGTCAACATATTCAAATGTGTTTACTCTTGTTCCATATCTTATTTACTCATTTGAAAAATCTCCATAAGAAAAGAATTTCAAAGTCTGGAAAAGGTAGGTTAATGAGGAAAACATAGTACTTCCAGAAAGAATTTTATCTGGCACACAGTGTCTATGAAGATTCTTAGGATATTTTAAATCTATGCAAAACTTTTGTCCTATTTTTTATGTATCTGAAATTCAAAGAACATGGTAACATCCAGTTTTTGCCTGCATTTCATTGAAGAAGATTAGAGCTCATTGTTCCCCAATGTTTTCTTCTCCAGACCACGTACAATAAGAAGCAGTTATGTGACCATTAGCAGTTAATAATTGCAGTTATTATTACTTCTGATGTATTTAACATTAGATTTTAAGGAAAAATAAATGCATAAGGGAAAGCCCTTAAGAAAATAAAAAGAACCTTTAATTTATGTTATAATAAGCTAACTTGACAAAATTGTTGTCCCAGAACAATTGTTTATGTTTTTCATAATATGTGGTCAGTCTATAGTCTCCTTCGCTATAATTTCTGAGCTCTTAAGGAAGATAACATGTTCTCTGCAAAAGGAATAACTTGAAAAAGGAACATGCTCTGAGCAGCAAAGGAATATGAGAAAAGTGATATGTAAATAGATATCTTAATTTCACCATCGGGGCAGCACATACATTTAATACTATGAGAGTGTTTTTAAAATAGTGTATTTTGTGAAGATAAAATTAGGATAAATATACTGAAAACAGTAAATTTTGTGAAGGCATAGAGTGATGTTGGCTATTGAGAAAGAAGTTTCCAGAAAAGCAAAATGCCAAGGGATCTAACCTCTTTGCCTAGTTTCTTCCTTCTGTGGATGCATCTGGTGAGGACCCAAGGGGCAGGATTTCTTCTAGCAATGGGGAGTTTCTGACCATTGATTGAACCTACTGAGGTTGAAACCTATTCTCTGAAAGGAGACTTTAGTCAGAGGATCATTATGCTTGGAGGGAAAAGAAAATGGAAGCCATGTCCAGCTAGACACAAGTCCATCCCAGCTATTGGGCACTTCCACTCCACAGTTTTGCCTGTTTCAAGAGACTCGCCAGCCCCAAACATCCCTCTATAGGCATCTACACTTTTAAACTGACTCCTTGGAGAAGTTCAGTGAGCCTCTTAGGAAAAAAAAGAAGAAGAAGAAAAGAAATGGACAAGGTAAAAAAGAAATAGAGAAGTTCATTTCCAGCCTGGCGCGCAGGGCTTTTTAGCAGGATACTGCAATGGGTATTTCACAGAGCAGCAGAAGGAGGAAAGACAAATTAAAAGCAGCCTCCTGTGATGAACTTGTATAATTTATTCCTCTGCAGAGCAGCAGGCACTGTATTGCATTTTTTCCTCCCCTCTTCTTTTCCCTTTCACCTAATTTCTGAACATTCTTAGGCTAAGCAAGATGGGAAAATTAAGCACACCCAGTGCTGGGGTCATAATGAAAGTGTGGAATGCACGCAAATTATTCATAAGCTTGTGACTCATGTATTTTGGTGGAGATTTCCTCCCTTCTCCTCCTGATTGCTGATGAAGAATGGTATTTTAATAGGCAGATGGTAAAGACAATTATAGTTACGGGCTCAGCTGGGAGTTACTTCAGTTTATTGCAAATTATTAGTTGATAAACGCTTTTGTTTACAATTAGACTCTAAAGCATCTTTGTGATCAGTTTATCAGACACAGGCAAAATTTTGATAGCTCACCTTTGGGGTGTAATGTCTCCTCTTGGCTGGTCATTTAAAATCATGATAACCAAGCAGCCAGACAGTCAAATGGGCTACTTGAGTGTGTCATTACAGGCTTCTGCGGAGCCCTAATGCAGCACACCTGAGAAGTACTGAACCTCAGAAATGCCGAAAAGACACACGAGCATGCCTTTTCTGTTTAAGATCCCATGCCCTTACATACAAGCATCTCAGGACCTCCAACACATCAGGTCAGAAGGCATAATCTTGCTAGTTTGTTTTTCTGAGCAGCTCTGAATACTTTTTTATTCATGGGGCAACACTTTCTGCACTATACTTCAGTGGAAATTTCAAATTGACAACAATGACACCGTTTACTTTTCTGGAAAGGATTTTGGGTGCTTTGTAGAAGGGAAAGGAAATGATCTCAATAGGAGATTTTTTTTTTATAGGAAAAATGTTGTATGGATGGAATACAAGCTGGAACCAGAAGACCTGATGGGGATCTGACAAGCTTTGGCCACTGATGCTCTCAGAGAATTGGAGAACTTGGGTCACATGCTGGTTTAACCAGCTGTCTTTGATTTCCTTGCCTGTAAAATGGGATGATAGTATTTCCTATATGTCACACAGCTGATTTCTTTAGATTAATGAGGGTTTTTCATGTTTCTTTGTTTCTAAATTCTACTCAAACCTGCTTTATCTGTTGATTAATGCCAAAGAATGAAGAATATAGTATTTAAAATGACACATTCACAGATGCTACATTATGCTCATTTCCAAAATACTTGCAGAAAGAAGCCACTGCAGTTTAGTATATTTACAGTATATCATGATAAGCTTTTCTAGTTTTTTGCACACAGTTTATGTCTTAGGGTGTTTAAAGAAGTATACTAGAAAGGAATCCCTTGACCATAAGACTATTCATAATCCATGTTTATCTACTCTAAGAAAAGTAGGTTTTGTTTGCTTAGCCAAAGCAAAGATATTTAGGTATTTATCACTTATAATAGCTCTAAAAGTCATTTTAGTTTGTAACTACTGACTGTTAGTTTCTGTGTTTCTATTACTCTGTATTTGAGGACATTTTATTGAGCTAATAGAGAACTAACTACTGAAGTCAGAGAAGCCAGATTTCATAACTGGTATTAGTTATTATTCTCTAAAATATTGGCATAATACAGTAAGATTTTTAGAAATATGATGTCAGCTGATATATTTTTAAATATATACAACATAAAAACAGAATCTTTCTTTTCTTCATCTTAAAAAAGTATATTTATTCATTTATCTCCCTGCCTCATCTTCTTTTTCATTTCCTTCTAATTCTGTCTCAGTTCCTCCATTAAGATTCTAAAATCATCAGAATAGAATAAAATTCATTTAAATTGACCATATGGTTTAGTAAAGTTCATTTGGCATAAGGTTGCTTAAAAACATTTGGGAGAAAACCAAGATGTAGTTTTTTATCCTAACTTCAGCATTGAACATGCAGTACTCAGTTCCCAATTTTACACTCCTTGAGCAGTTAAATGAACTATTGACATCAGAGGGAAGGCTGCCTACAGAAGAGTTAAAGAATGAAAGCCTTGTTATCTGAAATTGTAAATTGTGTTTTAACATAAGAGCATAAAAAGTTTCATTTTGTTTTCTATAATCAAGTTAATGAAGGATAAATAGCGCATTTGGCAAGTAGTCCTGTCATGTTGTCCATCCCTTTTGATTGAAAAAGGCAAAGCAAAAAATCTGTCCTCTCCTCTGGCTCAGATACCAAAAGCAGACTCCAGAGTTGCTGGTCAAGTCTGACTTTTTTTCCTGCTCCTAGGAACTGTTAGGATGTTCTATAAAAAGATGTCAGACGTGCCAGCCTGGAAGAGTTGAATGCCCCAAAATGCCCACGTTGCCTAGATGGTAAATATGTTACAGATTATTGAAAAACAAGAAAGACACTTCAAAACGCTTTGATTTATTGCTGTGTATTGTACTGATCTTTATCAATTATTCTTACTCTAGTTTATTCAAAAACTGTTGTAAACTATGAGTTGGCATGTTGCTGCATGCAGAAAAGAGGCATTAATCAACTCTAAATAAACAACAGATCTATCTAACAACTATGAAGTAGTTAATATATTTTTAAGCAATTTTATTATAGAAATAAGGTCTAAAAAGAGTAGTGCTTAATTATCTGGACTTCTCTGTGCTGGGCTTCCTTTTGATTGTATTAATGAAGCAGCTGGCCCATTGTTTCCCTTTAATTCCTCTATTGTTTTAAGAATATGTCACAGCTCTTTATTCTTTTATCAGGTGCTGTGCAGGAGGATCCACACAATACCTCATATTCCTACTGTATTTGCCAGTGCACAAAGAAACCTCCAAAACGGTTTTCAAAGAAGGGCACACATAATTTATAAGTCCTATTCCTTGCACTACTCCACTGTCAAGAATTTCAACAGTATTGGATTTGAATTCATTATAAAATTTGTTTTAAACAATGTGGCTACATATAGATATATGTGCCGTGTTAAAGTCTAAACCCTGAGATCTAGACAGTAGCATGTAATGTTGAAATGAGGCCGTTATTTAGCTTTTAGAGAATTATTCTGACCGAGTGCTTCCCAGTTATGAAAAAAGTAAACTTCATTAGAGGCATCATATTGGGTTTTCAAATTATTTAGAATTAAAGAAAAATGAATGACCAAACAAATAAATAGCCCTTCCCCACCCATTTCCTTCACCTCCAGAAACATTGTGTGTTTGTGTGTACAGAGGCACCTACGTGTTAACTGGCATATTTATTCCCCTAGAGAAAGGTTTAGTTTACTTGGATGTGCCTAAAATTCTCATAGCTTATTCCATAGACTAATATATAATCTTTATTAACTATACTTTGGTCATCAATTGGCCATCTTTTTTTTTGGTTATGGGCAGGCACTGGGAATTGAACCTGGGTCTCCGGCATGGCAGGCAAAAATTCTGCCTGCTGAGCCACCAGTGCACTGCCCCAATTGGCCATCTTTTTGCATCATGTTTGTGAAGGCGAAAGACTTACATTAACACAAAAATGTCATATACTATGTATCTTAAGAAACCAAATATGCCATAGCAATTTAGAATATCATATAACATTTCTGTGCCAGAGCTGTTTGGAAATGGTGGCTCATTTATATATAATTACATTTCCCCAAAATTTCTATGAAAACTACAAAAAAATTATCCAAAAGTAGTAAAAATTATCCAAAAGTAGTAAAATAATCAAATTTACACAGACTTCCTCTTTTCATTCATGCAGGTTTTTTTTCTTTGTTGCTTTTCCCCTTGTCAAATGCCTGCATTTTTGGTGGTAGTTTTGTTGATTTTTTTCCCTGAAGTTCCCAGTCTAATAGAGAGAAATGATATGTAATGATTAAATGCTGTGTAGTAAAAGTTACTAGTTTCAACTTTTAAAATAAGCTTAGAAAAGCCATTAGAATATTATTTTGTAAACCAGCTATTTAATTTTGTATTTCTAGGGAGTGTGGGGGGTTATTTGGGAGATTTTTGTAGCTTAAAATGAAGTTTCATACAGCTATCCCTGTCTATTTGCATGAGGTTCCTTATCCTTCTACATATTGAGGCAGAGTAATTTAATTGGCTCAATTTACTATTTATTTATATGCAAAGTTTAGGTCTGTATCTTGATGAGCCTGGACATAGTTGTGCTTGAGGTTTACAGCTTCACATTGCATTTCCTTATTTTTACAAAGCAGGCATCTACCAATCACGCAGATAAATTAGAAAGAAACATGTGTAGACATAACACATGGGAAATATTTTTTAGTGTGCTATGTAATCATTAACCTGATTTTTACCATTGTAAGAAGCCATGAACTGCAGATAACATGGACAGAGTTAAATGCTTTTATACTGGATACATTTTGCTTATACAGAACTCTGTAGGTATGGTCGAACAATATAATTGAAGCTTTGTCAGCTCTGTAACCTAGCAACAGATAATACTGTTAGGTTACTGAATTGCTCCTGGTTGACAAGTAGGGAGTATTTTTGTGTTTATCATGTTTGCTAATGATGGGATCCTTTCCAAAAGGCTTGTCTTAATCTTAATTAGAGTTTATCAGCAGAGGTCTGCATGACATTGTGCAGACACTGATTTCATAAATAATAAAAAGCACAAGTGAAAAATTTGGCAGGATGGAGAGATAGTTAAGGCCACTGCTTCTAGAAAGAGGAGTGTGAATTTCCAGAATATAATCATGTTTGAACTGTGATTTTCTTCTTTATTTTCAAAACTTGTAGTACACGTCACTGCGGTTTTGACAGCAATTATGAGAAAAATTTATAAGCTTCCTGTTAGAAACCATATCTGTTTGTCAAGAAGCTTGACCATAAACATTACTTAGAACAGCAACTACATGATTTTTCAAGAACATCAAGGCCTTAGTAGTTATTTCTTTCTATGGAAACTTGTCGTTTGTCTTTTGTTTTGTGGAGTGGGGTGTAGGTGTGGAAACTAGAGAGAGTGACTGTTTGCAGCATAAGAGGCAGACAGAGAGAATCCTAAAATAACCTTTCCATTCGGTGGAAGCAAGGAAGGTATCAGATAGCTACTTCAGTGCCTGATGCCATTTGATAAAGATTTCATGCACAAGCAATAGGAATGTGATTTTTTGCTCTGGTTTGCACAATATGATATTTCTGCGGTTTGGGGGATGCAATATTATTGATCATTCCTAATCATAAGTTTCATAGTTTTGAAATAATAAGGTATTAAACATTGTAAAATCAAATAATATTTTAAAATTTAGTAAGTTCCTTCTTGGCTTATTTAGCTGAAAGATGATATTGTCATTACATCCTTTCTTTACCTTTTCATTCTTCATTCCTCTTGATATTTGAAGAATGTGGCAAAGGGGAAATTCAAAACTATTTTCAGATGTCTGAGTTTCCAGTTTTCTGAGCTTCAAAATGGACAGCTCTCTACTGAATTGCCTGAACATGTCTGTGAAACATTTGCTCACCAAGGGGCTTTTGTGTTCATAGACCCTGTTTTAGTTTCCTAGCTGATAAAACAAATGCCATTCAGTGGGATATCTTAACCAATGAGGATTTGTTGGCTCATGGTTTTGAGGCCAGGAGATGTCCAAAATTGAGGCATCAGGGAGGCATGCTTTCTCCCAGAAGAATGTGGCATTCTGGGGCTGGCTAATGGAATCCTTTGTCCTTGGCTTTACTGTCATGTGGCAATGCACATAGCAGCATCTTCTTTTTCTTCCGGGCTCTGTTGTCTTCCAGCATCTGGCTGCTCCTTGTGGCTTCTCTGTATTTGACTCTGACTCTTCTTTTAAAGGGCTCCAGTAATCCAGATTAAAGCCTAGCCTAATTCAATTGGGCCACCCCTTAACTGAAATAACCCCTTGAAGAGATCTTATTTATAATGGATCCAGACACATAGCATGGGGACCAAGAACATGTTCAAACTGGGATACACAAATGAATCTACCACGGATCCTCACTCTTTCTACTCTCTAAAAACTATTCCCCTTTGCCCATGATTCTTAACCCTAGAGGCACATTAAACCCTCTGGAGGGCTTCTAAAAAATTACTGATGACTGAATGCTCTTCCAGAGAGTTTAATTTAATATATCTGGGGTAGGGCTCAGAAAACAGTGTTAATTAAAAGCTGGCTATGTGAATCTATTGTATAGTCAAAATTGTCAGCTATGGTTATGTAGAGTTTTGATGTCCCTTTTAGTGCCCAGATGAACTTGCACTTTAAATAGGAAACATGATAAATGCTACATTTTTATTTCATATTAGAAATTAGTTTATTATATGTAATGTGCTTACAGAATTACCTGGCACACAGCAAGTATTTTGTAAATGTTAGCTGTTATTATTATTTATTAGCTAAGTTAGAAGATAACCTGTGGTCACTTCCACATCACAAATATAGACACACTTCTCCAGCTTCTAGCTATGTATTTAGCAGCTCTGTCTCATCACTGTATAATCTATTTGACACTGTTTTATAAGGTGAACCACCTTTTACTGCTTCAGAGAAATAACTTTGCTAATTATTCAAATTGAGTCATCAATGTAAGGTGCAATAGTAGTTATACAGTGAACACCAGATGGTGCTGTGGCTTGAACACCTGGTTTACAGAATCCAGAGCCAAGCAGTGTTTTTCAAGTCCCACCTCCTTTATTTTTTTCCAGTTCCCCTCTAGCTGTGTGACCTTCAACCTCTTAATTACACTTCTAGCCTCATTATCTCACAGTAAAATGAGAATAAATAAAAGCCACCTGTATTAGTTAGGGTTCTCTAGAGAAACAGAATCAACAGGAAGTATTTGCAGATATAAATTTATAAAAGTATCTCATGTGACTAAGGGAATGCAGAATCCAAAATCCGCAGGGCAGGCTGTGAAGCTGACGATTCTGATGGAGGGTCTGGATGAACTCCACAGGAGAGGCTCACCAGCTGAAGCAAGAAGGGAGCCTGTCTCTTCTGAATCCTCCTTAAAAGGCTTCCATTGATTAGATTAAGCATCACTCATTGCAGAAGACACTCCCCTTGGCTGATTACAAATGGAATCAGCTGTGGATATAGCTGTGATCATGATTTAATTCTATGAAATGTCCTCAAAGCAACAGGCAGGCTGCATTTGCCCACAGGTACCACCACCTGGCCAAGTTGACACATGAACCTGACCATGACAGTCCACCCCTTGTCAACTTGGGAGCTATACTCATCACCTTAAACCATACCTAATTTCTAAATAGAAAACAATAAAAGACACATTTTTTTCTCACCTAACAATGCTCAACTGTCCTGCATATAACCAGAGATGCATTAAATCTCTCCAGGATGGGGTGCAATTCCTTGGATAATATTCATTCTTAAACTTGATATCTTACAATTTAAATAGTACAACATGAACAAAACAGCATTACAGTCCTTGTTTCTATAACTGATCATGTGGTCTTAGTTCATATTTATCACTACCTTCTTCCACTACCCATTCCATGTTCCCTTTACCTCAGCAAGCACTTCAGCTGGTCATGGTTCTTTGCCTGGTGGGGTGACCCAAACCTTCATTCCTGAAGTTTCAGAGCCATTGGTAGTCCTGCCTGGATTGGGTTGTTGCAATTTTCCATTGATTTTAATCACAGGGCATGGTAGTACTAAAAGATGCCTTAGGGGATCCCCTATATTCCAGGAAAACTCTTCTTTATCTCCATTGTGTAGTTGTAGTCCTGTTTCCCTCTGATAGTCAGGGTCAATCACCCCAGCCAGTAATGTAATTCCCTTCTTGGCTTGTTGATCCAGGGGCATGAGTAGCCCAAAGTGACCAGGTGGCAGTCTTAGGTTCCAGTTCAATGGAATCATTGTTGTTTCTCCTGGTGGAAGCACTCCCCCTTTTGGAACTAAAACCCGTAGAACAGCAGTGCTCAGGGTCACAGGGGCAGGAATAAAAAATTTTCCTAGTAGATCACTAGGGATAATAGTGAGTGGTGCCACTCCCATTTCCACCCCATGGATCCTGGCTGTAGGAGAAACAGTACCATATAGCGGATGCTGATTCAGAGTATACATAGCTTCCTGGAGAACACTACTCCAGCCCTTCATGGTATTGCCACCTAGTTGGCACTGTAATTGAGTTTTCAAAAGGCCATTCCACTTTCTATCAATCTAGCTGCTTCTGGATGATGGGGAACATGGTAAGACCAGAGAATTCCATGAGCATGCCCATTCCTGCACTTCATTTGCTGTGAAGTGTGTTCCCTGATCAGAAGTAATGCTATGTGGAATACCATGATGATGGATAAGGCACTCTGTAAGCCCACGGATGGTTGTTTTGGCAGAAGCATTGCATGCAGGAAAGCAAACTCATATCCAGAGTATGTGTCTATTCCAGTTAAAACAAATCACTTCCCCTTCCATGAAGGGAGTGGTCCAGTGTAATCAACCTGCCACCATGTAGCCGGCTGGTCACCTTGGGGAATGGTGCCAAATCAGGACTGAGTGTAGGACTCTGCTGTTGGAAGATTGGGCATTCAGCATTGGCTGTAGCCAGGTCAGCCTCGGTGAGTGGAAGTCCATGTTGCTGAGCCCATGCATAACCTCCATCCCTACCACCATGACCACTTTGTTCATGAGCCCATTGGGCAATGACAGGAGTTGCTGGGGAAAGAGGCTGACTGGTATCCACAGAATGGATCATCTTATTCATTTGATTATTAAAACCTTCCTTTGCTGAAGTCACCCTTGGTGCACCTTCACATGGAACACAAATATCTTCATGTTTTTAGCCCACTCAGAACTGTCTATCCACATACTTCTTCCCCAGATCTCTTTGTCACCAATTTTCCAATTATGATCTTTCCAAGTCCCTGACCATCCAGCCAAACCATTAGCAACAGCCCATGAGTCCATATACAAACACACCTCTGGCCAGTTCTCCTTCCAGGCAAAATGAACAACCAGGTGCACTGCTCAAAGTTCTGCCCACTGGGAGGATTTCCCCTCGCCACTGTCCTGGAAAGGGGTTGTAGTGCTGCAGCTGTCCACTTTCGAGTGGTACCTGCTTATTGTGCTGAACCGTCTGTAAACCAGGCCCGAATTTTCTCTTTCCCAGTCAATTCACTTTAAGGAACTCCCTAAGAGGCCATAGCTCTGGTCTGGGAAAGAGAAGGTAATGTAGCAGGAGTGGAGACAATAGGCATTTTGTAACTTACTTCCTCATGTAACTTACTTGTGCCTTCAGGAGCTGCTCAGGCCCTATCTTGTGTATACCATTTCCATTTTATGATGGACTGCTGCAGCACACACCCACCTTTATGGCTTGGTGGGTCAGACAACACTCAGCTCATGATAGGCAACTCAGGTCTTATGGTAAATTGGTGGTCCAAGGTTAAGTGTTTGGTCTCTACTAAGGCCCAGTAGCAGGCCAAAAGCTGTTTCTCAAAAGGAGAGTAGTTATCTGCAGCAGATGGGAAGGCTTTGCTCCAAAATCCTAAGGTTCTGCATTGTGATTCTCCTATAGGAGCCTGCCAAAAGCTCCAGAAAGCATCTCTTTTGCCACTAACATTTCCAGCACCATTGGATCTGCTGGATCATATAGTCCAGGTGGCAGAGCAGCTTGTACAGCAGCCTGGACCTGTCGCAGAGCCTCCTCTTGTTCAGGTCCCCACTCAAAATTAGCAGCTTTTCTGGTCACTTGATAAATGGGCTGGAGTATCACACCCAAATGAAGAATATGTTGTTGCCAAAATCCTTAGAGACTAATTAGGCGTTGTGCCTCTTTTTTGGTCATAGGAGAGGCCAGATGCAGCAATTTATCCTTCACCTTAGAAGGGATATCTCAACATGCCCCCACACCACTGGACAGCTAGAAATTTCACTAAAGTGGAATGCCCTTGTGTTTTTGTTGGATTTATCTCCCATCCTCTGACAGGCAAATGCCTTACCAGTTAAGTCTAGAGTAGTTGCTACTTCTTGCTCCCTAGGTCCAATCAACATGATATCATCAATATAATGGAGCAGAGTGATGTCTTGTGGGAGGGAGAAACGATCAAGGTCCCTGTGGACAAGATTATGACATAGAGCTGGAGAGTTGATATACCCCTGAGG
Organism: Tamandua tetradactyla; assembly: GCF_023851605.1. Taxonomy (NCBI): domain Eukaryota; kingdom Metazoa; phylum Chordata; class Mammalia; order Pilosa; family Myrmecophagidae; genus Tamandua; species Tamandua tetradactyla. The sequence goes on from NC_135332.1 coordinate 150,409,536, forward strand.
TAGAACAGTGAAAGTATATTGCTGACCTTGCCAGCTGAAAGCAAACAGTTTCTGTGGTCCTTACTAAAAGCTATTGAGAAAAAAGCATTTGCCAGATCAGTAGCTGCATACCAGGTACCAGGGGATGTATTAATTTGCTCAAGCAATAATACCACATCTGGAACAGCAGCAGCAATTCAAGTTACCACCTGGTTGAGCTTACGATAATCCACTGTCATCCTCCAAGAACGATCTGCTTTCTACACAGGCCAAATAGGACAGCTGAATGGGGATGTGGTGGAAATCACCACCCCTGCATCCTTCAAGTCCATAAGAGTGGCAGTAATCTCTGCAATCCCTCCAGGAATCCAGTATTGCTTCTGATTTACTATTTTGCTAGGTAGGGGCAGTTCTAGTGGCTTCCACTTGGCTTTTCCCACCATAATAGCCCTCACTCCACAAGTTGGAAAGCCAATATGGGGATTCTGCCAGTTGCTCCATATGTCGATTCCAATTATGCATTCTGGAACTGGGGAAATAACTACAGAATGGGTTTGGGGCCCCACTGGACCCACTGTAAGATGGACCTGAGCTAAAACTCCATCAATCACCTGACCTCCATAAGCCCTCACTCTGACTGGTGGACCAGAGTGACGTTTTGGGTCCCCTGGAATTAATGTCACTTCCAAACCAGGGTCCAATAATCCCCGAAATATCTGATCATTTCCTTTTCCCCAATGCACAATTACCCTGGTAAAAGGCTGACGGTCTCCTTGAAGGCTTGGTTTCTTGGGAGAAATAGATAAGATAATGCTGCATGACACTTAGTACAGTGCGGGTACATAGCCCATAATTACTAAATAAATGTGTGATTATTGCTATTATTATCACATTGCTCATAGAAGCATATAAAGTTGTTCATAATTAAATGATGATAATTTAGATGGTAACTAGTCATGGCAGATTGAATTATGTACTTGGGAAAATGGTAGATGAAGAACTACCTTCATCTGTAAGATGAAGAACTACCTTCATCTTAATCCATTCCTATGGGTGTGAACCCATTGTAAATAAGATTGTTTCAAAGCATTAGTCCAGTTAAATTGCAGCCAACTGATCCAGGTTGGACTTTAATCCAGGTTACTGGAATCCTTTATAGTCAGAGTGAAATTCAGACAGGAAAAAAAAAGCCATGTGAAAGAGCAGAAATTGGAAGTTAACAGAACCCAGAAGAGAAAGAAGACCCCACCGTGTGTACTGCCATGTCACAGAAAAGCCAAGAACTAAGGATCATGGGGAGCCAGCCCAAGAACACCACAGTCGTTATGGGAAAAGGCATTACCTTGCTGATGCCTCAATTTTGGACTTCTCCTGGCCTCAAAACAGTGAGCCAATAAATTCCCATTGTTTAAGCCAGCCCATTTTATGGGTGTTTTTGCATCTGGGAAACTAAACCACTAAGGTCTAAGGTCATCATTTATGTGATGTAGGTAAAACAATTTTCCAAGAACACACAGTAACTAAAATCAAGTCAAGAGTAGAATCAAAGTTCCTTGCCCACCAGTGGAGATCATCTTTACACCAGGAAGAAGAAAAATTTCAGCGTTTTCAGGTGCCAGCAATGCTTTACTATGAGCATATATTCCTTTAATGCAAGATTATTTGCCCCTGAGTAGCTATGCAAAGAAAGCAGTAAGAGACCAATTAATCATGTACTATTTTGCCATATGTGTGCCTAAACACCTTTACATAATTCTTTCTTTCATATTAAATATGTCTTTAGTATGGATTAATATGTTGAATATTCAGTTGTTTTAAATCTGGGACATCATAACCATACATGAAAGCCTCAGAAAACATCCACTGAAATTCCTTAAGTTACATATCCAGAGAGGCTTGACAGAAACAATGCAGCAAACTCCACTGACACTTGAAACGAAGGGTGACACTCACATCAACAGAGTGACCAGGAGCTAAATCACTCAAAATGTTCAGATCAACACAGTCATCCAAAATTCACTTAAATGAAACTAATGTGGCCAAATAAAGGAAGCTCCATCTAAGTAGCAACTTTTTGCCACTGAAATGGCCATGATAACAGTTTGTTAAATAGCTTCACTAGGAAAATGGGAAGCGGGGAGACCTTGCACTTTTTAAAAATCATCTCATACTGAAAGCTTTATAAAAATAGTACTTCTATCCTTTGCTGTGACTCAAAAGTTTGGTATCCAAGCATTCTAGGTTCACAATGGATGTTTCTAAATTAAAAAAAAAAACGGTGCTCTTATTTTAAAGCCAAATATACTGCTCTGTGGTTTGATTCACCAATTAGTGCAAGACAACAAAATAGCTCAGTATCAGCATAACATACCATTTTCATGCACCTAGTTTGCTTATCAAGATGAATGCTTCCAGACAATTTTAACTGCCAGTGTAAACTAGAGTTGGCCATGTTTCCCTGCCTCTAAGAACTGTAGCATAGGAAACTGGTTCTCCTGCCTCCTCAGCCCCAGTACATTAAACTATTTCTATTTCTGATTGGTAAGGAAACAGTATGTGATCCACAAATTGATGCAGCCTTAGTCTTCTTTTCTGAAATGAGTTAGTACAACATAGATACATCTGCTTACTGAATTCATAAATTTATCTTTTCATGGTGCTGAAATTTCTTTCCTCTTGGATTTAAAACAGTGAGAAATGAAAATAGCACCAACTCAACAAAAGGTTAATGGTTAATGATTAAATGGCACTTCCTATATGCCGGGTGCTGTTTGAAGTTTTCTTATGTATTAGCTCATTTAATCCTTTTAACAACACTTTGAGGCTGGTATTGTTATAATCATCCCCATTTGCAAGGCTGAGGAAAGTGATATAGGGGGCAAATTCAAAGTGCATAGTCAGTAAATTGCAGAGCCAAGATTTGCACTTAGTCTGGTTCCACTGTCCACAACCTTAATCACCACACTATAGTCCCAATGAATGAGGTTATATCCTCCACTAGCAATTATTTTTAGAATGTTTTATTTGAATCTGTCGTTGAAACTACTTTACAATAGTTGGCTTATCTCTCCCTAAAGATGACTCCCTTAAGTTGAATACCCTAAATTCCCTCCCTGAAAAATGTTTCAAAGTGCCAATGCTTGATTTTCATGGTGCCATTCTCTTGGTTTCCATCTAACTTTCCCCAAATATATGTTCTCTATGGCTTTTAATGATCTCATTCCATCTGCCCATATCTTACGAAGATTGAGATTCTGCCGAGTTTTTTCCTCAAAACTGTTCCTGCACAACCTATCATGTTCTGATGATTTCCAAATTATAATTTTTTTGTAGCTTGAATGTCTTCTCCATGTTCCACCTACTTCCTACTTTGAGATAACTCAAACTTAACATTTTCAAAAAAGAATCGCATACATACAACACACTCATGGCCCACTTGGGCTTTGGGATTGGACAGAGAGAAGTCCACATCGTGATTTTGCTACTTACCCCTTGTGTGGCTTTGGGCAAGTTAGTTAACCTCTCCAAACTTCCATTTTCTCAATTCTAAAATGAGGAAATATTACCTACCTCATAGAATTGTTGAGAAGATTAAAATAGATGAAGTACATAAACCACCTTGCCTACCTGGTCCAAAGAAAGTGCTAATTGATTCCAGCTGTTGTCTGTGATTACTAGGCCAGCATTACTGCCTAGTCAAATGACATCATAGTCAGCTAGTTTCTCAAGCCAAAGACCTTCTGCGTCATCCTCAATAGCCTCTTCTCTCTCACTCATCCTCTTCCAGCCATGTCTTTCAAGCTGGTTCTTTTCGCCATTACAATTTGACTTCTCACAATCTGCTAGTACAGCAGATTCCAAATGACCCCCTTCCTCCCTTCCCCTTGCAGCACTTCTTACCCCTTTAATTTAGACATTACTCTGAGATCTGTATTCTAGGGGGAAAATGTCCATTTTAAGAGTTTGTTCATTCTTTCACTCAAATAATATACACCAAGTACACAGCATGAGTCAGGCTGGTTTTAGTTTACATTCAAAACCATTGTATCCTGTTCTAAACTTGCTTTTGCAGACTTTTAACTAGTAATGGCAGATAAATGTTTAAAAACAAGTTCTGGGGTAGGAGGGGGAGATCAGAGGGAAAGGGATTATGGGAAGAAGGCCCAATTTGTAGCATTTGCCGGCTTCTGTGGCAAAAATGCTCTCACTATGACCAATTTTAAGCTACAAATATGACATCAACCAGCTCACAAAATTCCTGAACATTTAACATCGTGCCTGATTGTTCAGAGCCAACTGACTCCAGCACACTCCTGAATCCAAACATTTTCATACTTTGTGAAAGATACCCATGGCTGGGATTTACCAGTAATGCAAAGTTTACCACTGAAAATCCTATGATTCCAAAAGAACATGCTATGAAGCAAAACTGAACTGTGTATTTCCTTGTTCTGTCTTCTCCACCCACTTATTATGTGGACTCACTTAATAAACTGTATCCCAAAGGAAAGAAAAAGTGCAAATGATTATTTTGTATACAACTATAAGTAGTTGGGATCTGTATGCATATGAGAGAAAGTGTAGCAGCCAAATGCAGAAGGCTTCTGGGGGGAAAAACTGTCACCAGCAGAAACACCGCCTGTTAGCACTTTTCAGCTTTTATCCGATTCCATAATAATACAGTTTAGCTTCTATTATTTGTAAATAAATAAATCAATGTCAAATTGAATCTGTTTTACTCAACTTTGGTAAACTTGTATGCTCTCAGGTACATTAGTGTCAAAGTGAAAATATGTTTTTCTAATATTTTAGTGTATTTGTGTTTTACTTTAAAACTTTCACATGACTCCGAAGTCTGTAATCTTAGCTTATTTTTCCACTGACATCTATCTGTCACTGATGGTATTTTATTTTCTCACCTTTAAAATTTAATAGGCTGGTTTAATGAGTTCTCCAAGCTCTTCTAAAACAATGTCCTGATTCTTCTGTGTAAATGTACCATATCATATGCTATTATTATCTCTTCCACCAGATTTTTACCACAAGTTGTTTAAAAGCTATAATCTCTTTGAGGGTGAAAAAAAATGAAGTGTAGTTGAAAAGGCAGTTATGCTGAAAGATAAACCACAGTCTTACTTATCAAAATGGGTACAATTTTTGCTTGCTTAATGAGTATAACATACAGCCTTGCAATATATACACAATGAGAAAAAAAGAAGCTTTATAACATATCAAGTAAGCCACATTATTTCAGACATAACTATAGAGGATAGATATCTGGGCCTGAAAATGTAGATAACAAAATATAAGTGCTTTGCCTGTCTAAACATGTTAAATAAATGAGCATTCACTATCTCATTCCAATACATTAGAAGATGTACTTGCATAGTTAATTTTCTTTTTAATGCACCATACGTGATCATTTGAAGCTCAGAGCTAGAGTGTATCTTAGTGTTTGAAGAAAGGATTCTTTTCATTTAAACAAATCTTTATTTAAATAAGCCTTTTTGAAAAGGATCTTTGGCATATCTTCTTTTTAGAAAGTTCAATCAAGGTAAACGAAGATAAAGAAGCTATGTTATAAAGAATATTATACAAGTAAAGATCAGTCAGCCAAAAGAAAAAAAAAATCACAGCAGACATAAGACCCAGAATTTCATTTTAATTTTCTGTATTTTAGGAGCTTTTGTTCACTTGTTTTGTCAGCTTGGTGATCTGGTATTCATAGAATAAAATATTTTGAGAGAGAGAGAAATGAAGAGAGAAATAACTTTTTACTTCCATAAGCTACAGAAAAAGTAACTATAGAGCTCATGAGAAATAAATCTTTGTGGTTGGGTCCCTGCAATGCTTGTATTTAGGCATAACTCCAATGTAATAGCACAATTAACGATTCAGGCTAACATAGGAAGGCAAACAAATGACAAAACTCTCTACAGATTATGTCTCCTCTTGGTCTTACTTGTTTTCTTAGTCTTCCCTTACTACTGGTCCTCTAATGCATGGAATACAGTTTTCCATTTAGGAGAGAAGAGGAACCTGGCTTTTTGTCTTGATCAGACACTCCAGCCCAGTGGAGACACATGTGAAAAACATGAGGCGGTACTACTGACTTCAGTCTAGTGCACCGCAGGCTGAAACGTTCGGTGTCAACTCTGTACTTTTCTTTTTTCTTCTTACTAGGAGGTCAGCTTTGGTGCACAACTACAAAGGCCATCTCTGAGGGTGAAGAGCTAATCGCCTTTGTGGTAGATTTTGACTCAAGGCTACAAGCTGCCAGTCAGATGACTCTTACAGAGGGGATGTACCCTGCGCGCCTGCTGGACTCCATTCAGCTGCTTCCTCAGCAAGCTGCCATGGCTTCTATTTTGCCTACAGCTATTGTCAATAGTAAGTGCTGAGTACCGCAGCCTGGCTTTGTAGAAGCGATGGTTATTTATGGGAGAGGGTAAAAAGTGTCTAGTGACAGGCAACCAGGAGTGAACTTTTTTCACTCCCATGTTGGGGTTTTATTTTATCTTCTCTCTAACTTTAAGTGTGTGTGTATCCCTTTTCCACATGGGAGTAAGAAAGAATGCTTAAACTTAACCATTTAGTTGAATTCCTGCATATCACCCAAAAAACTCGCATCCTAAACAACATTCAAGGCTGCTTGGCTATAAAAATCCCAACAGCTTTCACTGATGCTTCCACACTAGAATAATTGTGGTTTTCTTCAAGGGCTATAGAGTTTGTTTGTTTGTTTGTTTTTAATTTTAAGTAAAGGTAAACATTTTAAAAAAGAGATTATAAAATCAAATCTTGATTAGACATTCTAATGAAGGAAACAGCCAAGATAATTCAAAGCACCGGCTAATAGTAAAAGAAAAAACAAGGGAGAGAGGAAAGAAGGAAGGAAACTATAGAAAGGTTAGAAGGTTTTGCATTGAAAATTTTTAATTATGCCCTGGAAAATTTACCTTTGTGATTATATTTTATTGAAATAAATCTTGTACTTAGCTGAACACACAGTGTGCCTCTTTCACAAGATAGAAAATCAAGATAGTCTGGGGGTTCCAGTTCTGCCTCCCTCTAGGTTGGTGAGAAAACATGAATAGCAGTCATATCTAAAGAGGGGAGAAAACATTCTAAAGTTTGTAGGTAAGTAAAAACAAAAATAATAAATTTACTTAAAAATGCCTGGGATACAGGCATTTTTGATGCAGAAGAGAAATCTAGAGACTACAAAGATGCCTTGATATTAAAAATATATATATATGCGACAATAATTATTTTCTTGCTATAATGGCATCCTTTCTATTAATGATACTTCTGGGTGTACCTAGAAGTACTGAATGACCCATTGCGTCCAACCAAGCTAATATGAGATTACTTGTAGTAGTAGCAGCAATATTCTTTACTGAATCTTTACCTTTATTCTGAAAATATTGAACTGGAAATAACATGGGCTCAACTTGGATTTGAAACAAAAAAGATTATGCTGCCAGGGATTCCAGGAATACCTTACATTATTTGAAGTTCCAATATATGAATGTTAATTCTAAAATATTTGAACATGCACACTGTTTGCTTTCTGTGTGTAGACAGCGAGTAACCTCAAAGAACTCAGCATAGAAACATAGAGCCTTTGTTCTCATTCTGAAATTAGTTAACTAGTTAACCTCAGCCTGCTTAAATGAACTCTAAAAATAATAAACAATAGTAGTATTTAATTTTGAGATTAAATTTCTTTTTGAAACTCTGTATTGTATTTATTCTTACATCCCATTCACTAGAATTGATCCTTATTTTTCTCTTTTCCATGAACAGTCCTGCTGAGCCATCCCCATCCATGCCTATGGTTTCCAACACCACGCATAAACCAGTAATTCACAAATCACCAATCCAGCTATTCCTACCAAGTTTTAGCACCCTATTGTCACCTTTCCCATATCCCTCTGTATTTCTTATAGAAATATGAAATCACACATATCTAATGTGACCATAGTCCCTTTGTTAATCCAGTATCCTGCTTTCTGTCATTTCCTTTCTCTAACAAAAACAAGGTTTGGTTACCCTACGTGTGGCCCAGCCTGAGCTCATCATTTCTCCATCCTCTGTTGCCTGTAGAGAAGAATGGAACTGTCATTTACTCAGAAATGTTAACCAGAAGCCACAATACCAAGGAAGGCCCTTGTCATCTGCCTAAGCATCTAATTGCAAAATATGGGTCATCCCATCCAGTATTCTACTTTCTTAATATAAACTTTCCAACCCCTTTACCCCTTCCTTGCCACTGAGGCATTATGGAGGAGTGTTTTAAGCTTAGGTCCCAATCCCAGTTTAACTGCTTCAGTGATCATGGGCAAGTTGTTCCACCTCTCCATAAGTGGATGAGGGGGATAAAAATACAGAACACATGGAGAATTTTTCCATGACTGAATGCATGAAAGTATATATTACAGTACCACTTAATAAATGTTACATGATTATTAGATACATTTCAAACGCTATCATATTTCACTTAGATTACTTTAGTTGTCTCTTACTAGTTAGAAGTCAATCTTCCAAATTCATTACCTTCAAAACTAGACTCCACTGTTAGGATTTCAAAATATTGAATTGTCAGTTTCATGCTTAAAATGATTTAGCAATTCTCCATAGTCATTGAGACAGAATCCAAACTTCTTAACAGAGCCTACAAGTCTCTCATAGTCTATCCCTGCTTCCCCCAACTTAATCTCTCCCTGGCCCCTAACATGCCCCATGCCTCAGCACTACAAAACAGCTCCGCAGTCCTCCATCCCCTCTCTCAAGCTCCCTTGGTTTTCCCTGAGCTGCTCCCTCAGTCAGGATGACCTAACCTTTTCTTCTCCACCTGACTAGCTTAGCAACATCCTTCACCACTCAGCGCAGGCATGCCATTGTCTTCCTGTATCCTTTCTCTAACCTCCCCCTCTCATCCATACCTGCCACCAGCTTAGTGTCTCTTTTCCATGTCTCCAAAGCCCTCCTCAGATTTTTCCATCACAGTAGTCATCACACTGTAAAGTAATTGTCTGATCTCCTGCTCAACCCCAGGAGACCGTAAGCTGCTAAAGAGCAGCTGCTTGCTCTTTCATTTTGTTATTACACCCAACCTAGCATAGGATCTGGCACATACTAGGTACTCTAATTTATTAAATGAACAGATGATGTCAGGAATGGCCTCAGGATTAAGTTTAGTTCAGCCACTAGAGCCTTAACCTTTTAATCAATCAGATAGACCAAGTATATTTGCTATTTACAAATGTATTTTTTTTCTAACTCATGAATGCAATTTAAACATACATAACTTCTGTGCTTTTAATATTGGAGTCTCCTCCAGTACCACTTTAAAAAGAATCTGTAGGAAGTTAAATTGCAGTGGATACAATATTTCTTTAAAAGCCTAGTCCTGTGCTACAGAACAGCACCCAAGGCTGTACTCAGCATGTCTGATTGCCTAATTCAGAGCTTGAGAGCAGACACTGAGAACAATTGAACTAAATGCTGCTTTACCCATGGTTGGCTCCAAATGGGCAGCAGCTAATGTGTCCTTGTGTTTTTTTCCTGCAGAGGATATATTCCCTTGCAAATCCTGTGGCATCTGGTATCGGAGTGAGCGGAATCTGCAAGCCCATTTGATGTATTATTGCAGTGGGAGGCAAAGAGAGGCCACTCCAGTGTCTGAAGAAACTGAAGACAGTACTCATCAGATTTCCAGCCTGTGCCCCTTCCCACAATGCACCAAGAGCTTTTCAAATGTCCGAGCTCTCGAAATGCACCTGAATTCACACAGCGGCAAGTACCTCCTTTGTTTCTTCTAGTCTCCAAGAAACACTGTTCTTTGTGTCCGTCCATCCATCCATCCATCCATCCATCCACCCATCCATCTCTATGTATTAAATCATGATTGAACTGCCTGGGCCAGCTGATGTTATCTTGCATCATTTATAATGAGAATACTCTACTCAAAGGACTTGGATCTGAATTATTTTCTAAAAATTATGGTGTTCAGACCACAGACCAAATCTTTCTTTCTTTCTTTTCTTAGCAGAGGTAAAACAGTGTCATTTTAGAAAGTCTTAGTGCCCTTTGTACATTATCATTACTATTCCTTGATTTAAATACGAAGTGATCTTTGGAAACTGACCACAGTGTTTCCCACATGGTAGGGAAGAAATAGTAGGTACACATACAAAAAAAGTATTTCCTGGATTGAAACAAAGCTGTTATTTTGTAGACCCAATTGAGATGACATTTGAGAGAAATTAACTTTTAAATAATGATCTATAGTGTGTTCTTGACTTCCAAAGTGTGCATCATAACAGTGTAGTCGATTTTATAACACAAAACTGGTTTTACTGTATTCTTCATCCCTTAGAAAAATTAGGTGGGAAAACCAATAAGCTATTTAAAAAAAAAAAAAAGGCCCACTCTTAATAGCAAGGTGGCAAGTATTCCTCCCTATTTTGGACTTGTAAGTCCAACAATTGTAACTGTCATCACAACATTCTACTTTCCACATGTAAAAAAAAAAAAAAAATATATATATATATATATATATATATATATATATATATAGTTAAATATACTGAATTGTATTAACTTTAAATATTTGGAGGACATTCCTGGATTGGGCAAACAAGGGCTTAGAATCATTGTGCTCTAGCACCTATAATTCAAAAATTTTTAATACACCTCTTGTGACTTCCTTAAGCTGTTTTTGCCTGGGTTGAATGACTAAAAAACTTAAATAGATGTCTGATTTAAAAAGATCCTTCTCTAAACAAGCTCCAAACATGCTAGTGATGGCAAGCCTTTACCTCTGAACACATAAAAGTAGGCGACTGTCTTTCTGCTCATCCTCTTTCCCTTCCATATAAATGAGCTCTCTTCGTTTAAGGTATAAAGCAGTGAAGCAGGCTGGTTGTCCTAGATGGTGAGTGAAGTAATGCACAAAACCAAAAGAACAGCAATGGAGGGGTCCTTTCAATTAAATGGAAAATGAGGATGGAATTAGTAAGGAGACATACAAACAATGAAAAGAATGCCCCTTTCATCACCAAAGGATTGGCTATCTTGGCCATATTTTCAGCTTATAAGTATAAATGGCAATTCTCATTCAGCTTATAAGTGTAAATGGCAATTCTCATTTTACTCTAGAGTACAGAAAGAATGAGCTAAGCCTTATTTAACCATATGCCAACTGATGGGGTCAAGATGTGTTTTAAAGTTTTTATAACTGGCTAGGAACATGCTACAAATCAGCATGGATATTGGTCCTATTCAACTGTATTAGTATCCTGTTCCCATCTAGTTGCATATCAGCCTGGGTAGAGATAAACCACATTAGGTAAAACCAGTGAATAAAATTCTAGGTTCATACCAAAGATAAATTAGGGAAAGATAAATATTAGTTACAAAATGGTTCCTATTTGGAATATTTTTAATAAAGACCTTAACTAGTGTACCATAAGTGATTTGATTTGCATGCAAGTTTTCATAAGAATTTTAACGATACCATTTTCTCCTAATGTAGACCATAGTGCAGCAAGAAGTTTGGTTTAGAAATTATAAAATCTGAGATGCAGGCCTGGTTCCATTACCTAATAACTTTATAACCATGATCAATTCCTTCAGCCTACTTGAATTTGTTTCCTGACCTGTAAACTGGGGACAATGGCACCTATCCCACGGTAAGGAAGTAATGGACATGAGAATGCTTTGGAAACTGTAAAGCTCAATCAGAAGTTTAGGATAAATTATGCATGGCACAGCATATCACAGAAAAAAAGTTATTTTCACAAGTAAAATTTTGAAGGTTTTTAATTCATTCCTGCTAGGTTAAAGACATTAGGTCATTAGTAAAGGTTCTTATGTCAACAGGCATGGTTCTCAGAATTCTTGGTTTGTATTTCTCTTACAGGAGTGAAAATGGAAGAATTCCTTCCTCCTGGTTCTAGTCTAAAATGCACTGTTTGTAGCTACACTGCTGACTCTGTGATCAACTTTCACCAACACCTGTTCTCCCATCTCACTCAAGCTGCCTTCCGATGTAATCACTGCCACTTTGGCTTCCAGACTCAGAGGGAGTTATTGCAGCACCAGGAGCTCCATGTCCCTGGCAGTAAAATTCCCAGAGAAAGTGACATGGAACACTCTCCAGGTGGAACCGAAGACAACTTACAACCAGCCACGGACTTAATGACCCGGAACGAACTTCCCCAGACCCAAAAGGCCATGCAGACTAAAGATGCAAGCTCTGACACAGAGCTGGACAAGTGTGAGAAAAAGACTCAACTTTTTCTCACTAGCCAGAGACCAGAGATACAGCCCATAGCAAACAAACAAAACTTTTCATACACAAAAATAAAGTCTGAGCCCTCTAGCCCAAGACTTGCCTCCTCTCCAGTTCAGCCTAATATTGGGCCTTCTTTCCCTGTGGGCCCTTTCTTATCTCAGTTTGCTTTTCCCCAAGACATCACAATGGTCCCTCAAGCTTCAGAGATCTTAGCCAAGATGTCTGAACTGGTACATCGGCGACTGAGGCACGGAAGCAATAGCTATCCTCCAGTAATTTATAGCCCTTTGATGCCCAAGGGCGCTACTTGTTTTGAATGTAACATAACATTCAACAATTTAGATAATTACCTAGTGCACAAAAAACATTATTGCAGCAGCCGCTGGCAGCAGATCGCCAAGTCTCCAGAGTTCCCTGGTGTTTCAGAAAAGATACCTGAGGCCGTGAGTCCTAACCCTGGCCAGACCTCCATAAATCTTCTCAACCCAGGTGCTCATACTTCTGACCCTGAGAATGCACTTCTTCAAACATCCTGCATCAATTCTTCCACTGTTCTAGATTTAATTGGACCAAATGGTAAGGGCCATGATAAGGAATTCTCCACTCAAGCTAAGAAGCTCTCCACTTCTAATAGCAATGATGATAAAATTAATGGAAAACCTGTTGATGTGAAAAATCCCAATGTCCCCTTAGTGGATGGGGAAAGTGACCCAAATAAGACTACCTGTGAGGCTTGCAACATTACCTTCAGCCGGCATGAAACTTATATGGTCCACAAACAGTATTATTGTGCTACACGCCATGACCCTCCACTAAAGAGATCTGCTTCGAACAAAGTGCCTGCCATGCAGAGAACCATGCGCACACGCAAGAGAAGAAAGATGTATGAGATGTGCCTACCTGAACAGGAACAAAGGCCTCCACTGGTCCAACAGCGATTTCTAGACGTAGCTAACCTCAGCAATCCTTGTACCTCCACTCAAGAATCCACAGAAGGGCTAGGAGAGTGCTACCATCCAAGATGTGATATCTTTCCAGGAATCGTCTCAAAGCACTTGGAAACATCTCTGACAATCAACAAATGTGTTCCAGTTTCCAAATGTGACACTACTCATTCCAGTGTTTCCTGCCTAGAGATGGATGTGCCCATAGATCTCAGCAAAAAGTGTTTATCTCAGTCTGAGCGGACAACCACATCTCCCAAAAGGCTGCTGGACTATCACGAGTGCACGGTGTGCAAGATCAGTTTCAATAAGGTAGAAAACTACCTGGCCCACAAGCAGAATTTTTGCCCAGTCACTGCACATCAGCGTAATGACCTGAGCCAACTCGATGGTAAAGTGTTTCCAAATCCAGAAAGTGAACGCAACAGCCCTGATGTGAGCTATGAAAGAAGCATAATAAAATGTGAGAAAAATGGGAATCTGAAGCAGGCTTCCCCCAATGGAAACTTATTTTCATCCCACTTAGCAACCCTGCAAGGCCTGAAAGTCTTTAGTGAAGCCGCTCAGCTCATTGCTACTAAAGAAGAAAACAAACATTTGTTTCTTCCACAATGCCTTTACCCTGGAGCAATAAAGAAAGCAAAAGGAGCCGACCAGCTTTCTCCATATTATGGAATAAAGCCAAGTGATTATATTTCTGGTTCTCTTGTCATTCATAACACTGACATGGATCAAAGCACAAATGCCGATAATGAATCTCCGAAAGGCCAGGCTTCCTCCAATGGGTGTGCTGTGCCGAAGAAAGATTCCCTGCCATTGTTACCCAAAAACCGAGGCATGGTAATAGTTAATGGTGGACTGAAACAAGATGAGAGACCTGCCACCAACCCACAGCAAGAGAACATTTCTCAGAATCCTCAGCATGAAGATGGGCCCAAATCTCCCTCTTGGATCTCTGAGAACCCACTAGCTGCAAATGAGAATGTCTCGCCAGGAATCCCCTCTGCAGAGGAACAGTTGTCTAGTATAGCAAAAGGGGTGAATGGTTCCACCCAGGCTCCAACTAGTGGGAAATATTGCCGGCTATGTGACATCCAGTTCAACAACCTTTCAAACTTTATAACTCACAAGAAGTTTTATTGCTCATCACATGCAGCAGAACATGTCAAATAAAATAACTAAATAAACACCAGTCATCTTTGGTACCAGTGTTTAGGATGTTGTTCTACCCAGTCCAGAAGAAACAAAAAGAGCTGTTTGAATTCCATCTGGGTAATCAGGAGATATAAGTCACTATGGCTGAGTTGAAGACTTAAGGTGTAATTTCATTACAGTCCATTAGTAAAGTGTATTATTGGTGCCATTTTCAAAAAAAAAATTAATTTATTTTACCAGCAGTATTCATAGCTGTGGTTATGTTATTTTTTATTTAAAAACTTTATATTAAAGTCATTTGTAATGTTATTGTATAGTTATCGTGTAGCACATATGGTTTGCACTGTATAGTAGCTTTTAAAGAAAATAGTCACAAACAGTACAGAAAAGCATTTTAGAAATAGCTTCAAAAGCACTTGTGTACTTGATTTTTTTTCTTATATGCTATTGCAGATATATGTATATGCTAAAATATAACTTGCAAAGATGTTCTAAATACACATGCTATAAGTTCGCCTTAAGATTTCAATTCTTGGATAATCAGGCTCCGTTTGCACTTTATATTTTAGCAGATACAGTCTCTTAGTCACTAGGCTTTGCATTTGTATGTAGCAGTACGTTACTGTCCATTTTCTTAATCTTAAACATGTATGTTAAATGAAGATGGCATTTTTTTTCTTGTATAGTACTTGTATTTTCTTTCTCTCTGTCTCAATTTTTAAACCTTTGCTGTTAAATGCAATACTTTGTAAAGAATGAACAAAATTACTGGAAGCAGTATTGTAAGTAATGAGGTAGTATTAATCAGTTTTATCTTTTGAAAGGCACAGTCTAAATTGAAACCCTAAACTCAATGCTGCAAGTATGAATTTAATTCATATATAATAAGATCTATTTAAATATAAGAGTAGCAATACTGCACCTGGTGATCACAAAGATAATGTTCTACTTCTGATAGAAATAATTTCTCAACAAATGTTGTTACTATGCATGTATATGGATGGAATAAAATTCCAGATTGTTGGAAAAGTTTGGCATATTTTTTTCTTTATATCAAGGGAAACCATATATACTTTTTCTTTCTGATGAGAATAGGTCCAAAAACAGCCCAGAATAGCTGTAGTAACACAAAGGCAAACATGTGAAAAAAACAGATTGTCATTTACCTGTGCATAATTATAACTTACTATACTAAAATGAACTAGAGATTCCAGTATATGGACCCAGGAAAAGTCTCCATTTTAACTATGTATCATAAGCATTATCTCACTGTCCTCCACCTCCCATGACCACCATAGCACAGATAAATTCCACAAATGTCTAAGTAGCTTATGAAGTCTATACACAGGAATTAACACAGATGTTGATCAAATAAATGCAGCTTTCAGATGAAGCTTTACAGAGAGAGAAGTTTGCACTCTGAGGAGCAATGAAGTGGTATAGTAAAGTGGCTCTGATGAGCAAACATACGCAAATCTCATGTTTGCTGTTTGTAAAAGGCAAACAATTTCACACATCTCATTTGTATCATCTAGGTTTTGAATATTGAGGGAACTGGAGAGCAGGCAGTATGGGCGATATTCTAGAGGACCTCATGGGCCAGCCAGAGGCGTTGAGATGTGATGCAGTAGACAAGATGGCACCTATTGCCAAGCCAGGCAGACTGCTCTCTAATACAGTCTTAGAAGGATCGGGAAAGGCAGTTACCCACCTGCAGATAAACACACTATTTGCAGATCGGTAGTGATGCACTATCATTTCCCCATATCAGACTTGCTAAAACAACAAACCTAACTTGCTGGCCCCAATACATGAAATTGTTAAAATGCTCTGTTGTCAAGAACATTTCTCCAGTTTGTTTGTTGAGAATGACTATCTTAAACTTTAAAATCTTACTTAGCTGATGTTTTCCATTTTAGTGACTAAAGTGAGTTGAATGGAACTGATAATCTTACAGAGTTTAGAGGAGCCTCCAAGAGTCAGATCTCTGAGGACCTAGGGATGCACAAGGACGTACACTACACTCCTGTCAGATCTGGCAAGACTGGATAGTCTTAAAAGGACTTCCTTGCCAATTCATTCTTTCCCCTCCCTCTTTAAGAAAAAGAAGCCAATCAGCACATGTGTTTTGAGCTCCTAGGTTTGTACCCCACCACTTTGGGGATGAAGAAACATGATTGCTTCACTATGGAGCTTAGAATCTGGTTCAGTGTTGTGTTTCTGATCGCGGTTTACACATTAGAATTTATTAGAGAACACTTACAAAATACCCATGCAGTTTTTGTATATTAGACCTCACCCCAGATCAAGTAAAGAAAAGTTTCTGTCTGTGGGGCCTGGGAATCTCCAGCTTTTAAAATCTGTCCAGGTGACTCTAACATGCAAAAAGATTGGGAAACACTTAATGCTACTAAGACAAAGTTTTAGGAACTAGGTATGAAGGATGCGTGTCTGAGTAAGTACAATAGAAGGAAAGAAAAAGAAAAGAGAAATCAATATGGAATGAGAGAGTTAGGAAATGCTTCATTAAAAGAGCAGGATCTGGAAAGGTGGGTACTGGTGGTGAAAAAGGCTATTTGTCCCTTTGGGAGCTCCATAGCCACAACAATATTTCAAGTATTGTTCATATTTTAAAGAGTAAGTTCTAATAGCTGTTCACAAAAGGGAATAGCTATCATAGGCTAAAATAATGATATTTGGACCTGCACAAGACCCTAAAAGTGGAGAGAAGGAAAGTGGTATTTCCACAGATGATATCCTTGTAAGTTATAGCATAAAAGTGGAAAGGACTGAGCATGTGAGAGTGATGAGTGAATAAAAGATTTTTTTTGAAAGAAGGAAAATAAGTGTATAAACATTAATCTGTTTATAAACTCACACAAGCTGGAATGCTAGATTAAGATTTAAGGGCTTGCCTTAGATCTTGCCTCTTCAGTAGAGTCACAAAATGGAAACTACATTTAGTAACAGTGATAAAGTGAACGGGAGGCCTAAATGCTACAGAGGGGAAAATTACTTAAAGGCCATAGAAATCACCCGAATTGGGAGCAATGAGAGCACAAACCAGATGGGTAGAAAAGGACAAGTCTGGGTTACATATGAAGGAATGATCAACAGGACTTAGTAGCCAGGTATTAAAGACGAAGTCAAAATGGAAATCAAAGATGTTCAGCCCTCACTAATGAAAATGTTTCATGTTCAGTAAGATAACATGAAGGGTACAATATTAGCAACTGCTGAGTAGACTGATGCCGGTGGTGAAAAGAGGGACGGTTTGTAGTGGTTCTCCAAATTGTTCTGGGAAATTTAAATCCTCTACAGAATACTAAAACCTACTAAATCAGAATCTCGTAGCGTGAGGTTTGGATTTCTGATGTTTTGTATTTTGGCAAAGCAATGTAGGATATTATGTTTTCCTCCCTTGACTACAATTCAGAAGCATAAAACTAATCATAGCAAGAATGAGAAGCTGCTTTCTGTAGTCCACCCTAAAATGAACCCAGCAGCAGAACTTAATGCATAACTTGTCTTCAAAGTATTGATATTTAATATGTAACACACTTAAGTATTTAAAACTATAACAATTTTTTTTTGTATGGGCAGGCACCAAGAATCAAACCCAGGTCTCTGGCATGGCAGGCAAGAGCTCTGCCTGCTGAGCCACCGTGGTCTGCCCTATAACAATTTTAAAATGACCCAACATACATATTTTAATATTGAAATTAAAACTGAAAAATCAAGTGGTTATGGAATCTATGGAATTCCATGAATCAGGTTATGGAATCTATGAACACGACTTGAAAACCTGCTAATCGGGTTCATACCCTCTCATTTTTGGTCAAAAATAAGGGTCAGAGATTTTAAGTGCCTAAAGTCACAAAGCTAATGAGTGGGAGCCAGAGACCTGGGTCTTGCTCTCAGATTACCTCCCCACATCACATTCGTTTCTCCACTAAACCCGAAGGTAGATTTCTGAGGACAGAATTGTATCAATATCACCTAAATGTCTTGGTCCCCAATCTATGACTATAGAGAAAGGCAATATTTTGCTTTTAAATGCTTAAATTTCAAAAGTCTAAGACCCTACCTTCTTGAATACTAGAATTTGAACTGACCAGCTATTAAGATCTTCCCAGTTTGGCAACCTTTATGAAACTGCTGCTTGGCTGGGCATGACCATCCTTCCTGCTGACACCACTGTCCCCACATTCTGGCTTCAGAAAGAGACAATGCTTTCCCTCTGCCACATAATCACAGATATCACACATGCCTCCCTCTTAAGACTGCATGCCAGAGACCACACACTATTTCCTTAAAGTTCAGGGATGATGGAAAGGAAGGACTACAGAGAGAGTAATTTTCAAACTTTACTAGCTCAGCACTAACCCCAAGATTTCTTAAAGGGTGACAACCTGACTCAGCTTCTTGTTTGTCTCCACCCTGAGTTGGTCCACACATCTCTAGGATTTGGAGGCTAAACAATCTTATACCAAGCCCCAGAAATAAGAATTATTTCCTTTGTCTTAGCCTCAGGCTCCCTTCTCACTTCTAAAATACTCACTTTCTGCCTTAAATTGGACCTCTTTAAGGAACCCCATCTTACACATCTAGCCACAAAAGACCAAAAGGACATCAGAATACTTCAGACCAAGGTCTGGGCACCTTAAATAACAGAGACATCAATACGTTTACTTAATTAATTTACTGTCTTTAGGGCCTCTTCTGATTTTCTCTGAGCAACTGCTTAAAGAACACATGCAATATATGGAGAAAAAAAGTAGAAAATATAGACAAAGGACAGTTTAAATCCATATTTAGAAAGGAAACATTTCTCTAAGGGAGGCAAACTGCAAAGACAAAACCAAAAAAGAAAAAACCAAGACCTGTTCATTTCACAGACAAGTTTTCTATTAATTTATGGAGGTTCAGTTTTTTTTAGTTGCCATATCTCAAGCAGTTCCTTCAGAAAAATGTATTTGTGTCTGTTATTCAGTAAATGTTTAATAAATATTACTAAAATTAATGAAAGTGGTGGTTTTCCCATTACTTAAGATAGTCTTGTTCCAAAATAAATGCAACCTTTATTCTTAAAAGGCAAACTTCCTTGCAGCTTTTAAAAGATGCCTTACCCAGTCTCTAATTGTCAAAATAATCTCAATTTGGTACACCCTGTTACAAAATAAAAGAAACGTACAAGTAATCGAGTTTTTGATTGTCTGGATAAAATAAAAATTTCAATCTCCAAAATGTTTCACCTCTGCTTTAACATCACCCTGCAACACTAAACCTTTTAGGATTTATTTCCAATAAATGTCAATAATAAATTATTGGCATTTAAGAATCAGAAACTTTATTTTACACTCATTTGTGCATAGTGATGAGCTCAATAGCATATAGTGGATTTGAAACAGCTCAACTTCTAATCTCTTGTGCTAATAAAAATTGGCTCTGTTTATTATGCCTGCTAAATTTTCATAAAATAGTAAAAGAAGAATGGGATATACAAGTTACAAGCTGAGTAACAAGTACCTGGCAAGATTCTGTACACAGATGCTCAGTAAAGGTTTATGATTTAATCAATGAATAATGGAAATAGAAAAAAATTGGTACCTGAAAAATGAGTGAATAAATGAGTGAGGGAATAAATGAATGGTTAGCTGAGAGAAATGTAACTTGATCTAATTACCTCAACAATGGAGAAGAACAATTTGCCAGATAGTTTTCCACACATTGTCTTTTAATGTTAAACATTTTTTATTGTGAAATATAGCATATATATACATAGAGCAATAAAATTCAAAGTATACTGCAACAAGTAGTTATAGAACAGATTTCAAAGTTTGGTATGGGTTACAGTTCCACAATTTTAAGTTTTTCCTTCTAGCTGCTTCTAGACACTGGAGACCATAATGATTCAGCAGTCAAACTCCTTTGTTAAATCCTATCTTCTGTTAAATCCTATCTTCTCTATTATAACTCCTCTTTCTCCTTTGATCCTTCTCCCAATTTTTAGGGGTATTTGAGCTATGTCCATTCTAACTTTTTCATGTTGGAAAGCGGTTCGATAGTATGGGATAGGGAAATGGAACTAATTGATATTTTTGGAAAGGCAGGCCTCTCTGGATTTCAGGACTTAGCTGGCCTAGGCCATCTGGAGGTTATAGGTTTCTGGAAAGTAATCTTAGAGTGTGAAACATTTGTAGAACTGCAGTTAGAGCTCTAGGTGTTCTTTAGGGTTAACAAGAATGTTTTTTTTATTTGAATTTGGCAAACCATGGTAATTAGCAATATCCAGCTGAAGCTTGAGTAAGAGTGGCATCCAGAATAGCCTCTCAAATCTATTTGAACTCTCTTAGCTACTGATACCTTATTTTGCTACATTGCTTTTCCCCTCGAACCATTGCCTTTGTAAGTGTATATAGATATCCATTATTTCACTACTATTGTAGAAAAATCAAAGTAATTATCATAACATGACATTTTTCTCCCCAAGAAAGATCATGTATCAGTCTATGTCTGTCATAAGTATTTCAACTTGAGGAACTTTATAGCTAGTTTCCAGAATACAATATACCAGAAACAGAATGACTTTTAAAAGGGGGAATTTATTAAGTTGAAAGTTAACAATTCTAAGCCCATGAAAATGTCCCAATTAAAGCAAGACTATAAAAATGTCCAAATTAAGGCAACAACAAGAGGTTACCTTCACTCAAGAAAGGCCGATGAAGCAGCACATGGCAAACATGGCAATGTCTACTAGCTTTCTCTCCAGGCTTCTTGTTTCAGGACACTCCCCCAGGGGTGTATTCCATCTTCATCTCCAAAGATCTCTGGTGGCATAGGCTCTCTCATCATTCTCTCCAAAATGTTTCCTCTTTTAAAGAATTCCAGTAAACTAATCAAGACCCACCTGGAATGAGTAGAGTCACATCTCCATCTAATCAAATAGTTATTTTTGTGTCACACAATTTTTGGGTCATATCTCCATAGAGATAATCTAATCAAAAGATTCCAATCTACATTGTTGAATAGGGATTAAAAGAAATGGCTGCCCCCACAAGATTGGATCAGGATTAAGACATGGCTTTTCTAGGGCACATAACCCTCTCAAGCCAGGACAGAAGTCATTATAAGAAAAGTATTAGAAAGACTAGAGGAGTTCAAAGGCATTAAGAAGCCATTGCTACTATCAGGAATGCAAGAGTAAAAGGGGAAATGATGTCACATCAAGACAATGATATTCATAGCTGAAGATTCTACTACTGTTGGAATTGCCACTCTGTAGCTTTGCAGGAAGTCAGGAGCTCAGATTCCTACTGGCAGAGCAAGATCCCAAGTGTTCAAAGCCCTTCAGAACTCTGAGACTGATGGAGCATTCACTGCTAAGAGTGTGTTGTTTGCCCGATAATCTGCAGTTATTCAGTTATTCACTGCTGTACCTGCCAACAGAGGTACCAAGCAAAGCAGAAAAAAAAAAGTATCTTCCTTCCTCTTGTCTTTCAATGTGCCATCAGTGCCTCCCATTGGCAAAAACTAACCAATTGTCAGCTGTCAGGAGAGTCTAGGAGTTGTAGTTTGAAAAGGGCAGAAATAGACAAATAATTGGCACAGACCAGTCTTAATAGCTAAGTTTGAAAGATGCTGTTTTCTTATCCCATCCTTTCTTCTTCCATTTGCAGCTACTTTTTTTTCTCTGATATATGTAATTCTATCTCAAATGGCTTCTGGAGATGGGGAGAAGGGAGTATATTAATTTCCTGTGGCTGCTATAACAAATTTCCACAAACTTTGTGCCTAAAAAAGTAGAAATCTGTTCTCTCACAGTTCTGGAGGCCATCTCTGATAACAGGAAGTCAGCAAGGTTGCACTCCCTTTAAAGGCTCTGGAAGAGACTCTTTTTCTGTCCTTTTCAGTTTCTAGTGGCTACCAACATTCCTTGATTTGGGGCTGCATCACTCCAATCTCTGTCTCCAATGGTCACATTGCCTTCTCTTCTTCTCAGTATATGATCTCCCTTTGCCTCTCTCTTATAAAGTCACGTATTAGATTTATGGCCCACCCATGTAATCCAGGATAATCTGTCCATGTCAAGATCTTTAACTTAATTATACTTGCAAAGATACCTCTTCCTTTACAGGTTCCAGATGTTAAATATGATATCTTTGAGGGAGATCATTCAGAATCCTGCAGGGACTATAAAGCTAACATCACCCCAATACTAAAGCCACACAAAGATAATATAAGAAAAGAAAATTGCAGACCAATTTCTCTAATGAATATAAATGTAAAAATCTACAACAAAATACTGGCAAATCAAGTACCAACAGCATATTAAAAGAATTATACATCATAATCAAGTAGATTTTATCCCAGATATGCAAGGGTGGTCCAAAACAAGTAAAGTAATTAATGTAATACTCCACACACTAAAAAATTGAAGGGGGAAAACCTACATGACTATTTCAATTAATGCAGAAAAGGCATTTGAAAAAATCCAGCATCTTTTCTTGTTAAAAACACTGTGAAAGATAAGAATAGAGGGAAACTTCCTCAACATAATAAAGGGCATCTATGAAAAACCCACAGGTAACATCATACACAGTGGTGAGAGACTTAAAGCTTTCCCTCTAAGATCTGGAACAAGACAGACATCTCCACTATTACCACTGTAATTTAACATGTTACTGGAAGTTCTAGCTAGAGCAGTTAGGCAAGAAAAATAAATAAAAGTGATCCAAATAGAAAAGGTAAAGTAAAGCTTTCACTGTTTACAGATATCATGATTCTATATTTAGAAAATCCTGAAAAATCTACAACAAAGCTTATTAACTCTAGAGCTAATAAATGAGTTCAGCAAAGTGGTGGAATAAAAGATCAACACTCAAAAATTAGTAGTTTCAATACATGAGTATGGAGCAATTTGAGGAGGATATCAAGAAAAAAAATTCTATTTACAAATATCAACTAAAAGAATCAAATATCTAGGAATAAATTTAACAAAGGATGTAAAGGAAATATACATGGTAAGACACAAACATTGCTCAAAGAAATCAAGGAAGACTTAAATACAAGCAAGGACAATCCATATTTATGGATTGGAAGACTAAATACAGTTCAGATAATCAATCTACCCAAATTGATTTACAGATTCAATGCGATACCAATAAAAATTCCAACAGCCTATGTTGCAGAAATGGAAAAAAAATCATAAAATTTATTTGGAAGAGCAAGACGCCCCAGATAACCAAAAATATCTTGAGAAAGAAAAACTAAGCTAGAAGACTCATACTTCCTAACTTTAAAGCATAGTCAAGCTATAGAGGTCAAAACAGCATAGTGCTGGAATAAAGATAGATATACTGACCAGTGGAATCAAACTGAAAGTTCAGAAATAGACCCTCACTTCTATGGTCAATTGATTTCTTTTTTTTTTTTTTTTTTCACATGGGCAGGCACCGGGAATTGAACCCAGTTCTCTGGCATGGCAGGCAAGAATTCTGCCACTGAGCCACTGTCGCACCACCCTCAATTGATTTTTTAAAATATTTTTATTGAGATATCTTCATGCATCATTCAGTCCATCCAAAGTATACAATCAGTAGCTCACAATATCATCACATAGTTGTGTAATCATCACCATGATCATTTTTAGAACATTTGAATCATTCCAGAAAAGAAATAAAGAGAAAAAAAAAAGAGACATCCCATACACCTTACCCCTCCTGCTCATTGACCACTAGTATATCAAACTATATTTTTTACCCTTTATTCCCCTTTATTAATTTATCTTTTGTCCTTATTTTTTTACTCATCTGTTGATACTGTGGAGAAAAGGAGCATTACAAGCAAGGTTTTCACATTACATGGTCACACTGTAAAAGCTATATAGTTATACAATCATCTTCAAGAATCAAGGCTATGGGAATACAGTTCAACAGTTTCAGGTACTTCCCTCTAGCCACTCTAGTACACCATAAACTAAAAAAGAATACAATATAATGCATAAGAATAATCTCCAGAATAACCTGTCGATTCTGAAATCTCTCAGCCATTGTAACTTTATTTTTTCTCTTTCCTCTCTTCCCCCTTTTGGTCAAGAAGTCTTTTTCAACCCCATGATACTGGGTACCGGCTCATCCCCAGGAGCTTTGCCCCATATTACCAGGGAGATATACACCCCTGGGAGTCCTATCCCCAGTGGGGAGGGCAGTGAATTCACTTTTCCAGTTGGCTTAGAGAGAGAGGCCACATCTGAGCAACAAAAAAAGGTTCTCTGGGGGTGACTCTTAGGCATAATTATAAGTAGTCTTAGGTTCTGTTTGCAGGAATAAGTTTCATAGGGACAAGCCCCAGGATCGAAGGCTCAGCCTATTGAATTGTTTGTTTCCACTGCTTGAAAGCATATCAGGAATTCCCCAGATGGGGAATTTAATATTTCCTCCTTTCTTCCAAGTCCCTCAAGGGGATTTTTCAAATATTTTTTATTCTCTGCCCAAATTACTCTAGGATGTATGAAGTCATCACATTAACCTATATAAACCAATAAATCTCAATCCCTGTTCAAGATTCCATATAATTATGGTGTTCCAAGAAATGGAACATACAAGTTAAATTAGATAATGTACTACCAAAAATTTAAATTCTGTACCAAATAAATATTTCTTCCTTTGTTCTCAGACAGAAATTGAAGTTTTAAAATATAGACCAGGCAGGCCATGGTGGGCTCAGCAGGTAGAGTTCCCGCTATGCTAGAGACCCAGGTTCAGTACCTAGTGCCTTCCCATGCAAAAAAAAAAAATATATATATATATATATATATATATATATATATATATATTTGTATGTGTGTGTGTATATATATATATATCATATCATCCTTTACTCTGTATTCTGATTTACCTTAGTCCTATCCAGATCAGCTTCATTAATATCTCTACATTAAGTATTATCACTTTTTCAATTTTTTAACAGTTGCTAAATGGGGTAATGCTGACTTTAATTGCTTCAGAGCTCTACATCTAACATTGAGTCTCAGGTGTCAGACAAATACCTGAAATTCTTCGGAATGACCAGGTTATACCCATATAAATAGCTCAACATCTCAGCATTTAGAAAAAAAAAAAAACAGTTACAACTCCAGAATAGATGTTTCTGCTATAAGAGCTCACAATATAGAAACCTTACAACAGGCCTCAACCTGATAACCCATATTCTCTATTTCAATTCTCTGAGTTTGTATATTATACTAAGTCCATTTGTGTGAGGCATGATATATTCGTGTTTTTGTTTCTGACATTTCATTCAACATACTGTCCTCAAGGACATTCCTTCTTGCAGCCATTCAGTAGTCCATTGTATGTATACACCTCAGTTTCCCCTTCCATTTCAGTCAATGTACTCTTAGGCCACCACCATCCACTGAAAATTGTGAGTACTGCCACTATAAACACACTGTGCAAATGTCCTTGCTGTTCCAACTCTCAGTCCCTCCAGTTATATATACCTAGCAACAGGATTGCAAGATCATATGGCAAGTCGAACTCTAGCCTCCTGTGAAACACCACACTGCCCTTCAGAGAGGCTGCACCACTCTGCTCCCCAACCAACAGTGAATAGGTACATCTCTTTCTCCACATTTTCTCCAGCCCTTGTATCTCTCCATTCATTTTAAAATAGCTTTATTCACACATCATACAATCCAACCTGCGCAAAAATTCAATGGTTCTTGGTATGGCTGCATAGCCATGACTTCACCACCACTATCTATAGGAGGACATTTCCTTTTTTCCCACAAAAAAAAATCCCATACCCTTCCTCCATATCCCCCACTTACCAAAATTTAGTTTTGGCACATTGCCTTTGTTACATTCAAAGAAAGCAAATTATAATGTTTGCATTTTTTCCTGTATACCATCCCATTTTCAATACCTTATGCTGTGATATTCATTTGTTCTCCCTCATGCAAAAACATTCTTATATTTGTTCATTTAATCACCATCATTGCCCACTCTAGGTATTCCTCAGTTATAGTGTCTCAGTCTTTAACATCTATCTTTCCTTCAGGGATCGTAGGTGCCCCCAGCCCTTCTCCCTCAGCCATACTCACATATAGCTTCATTCAGTGGATTTATATTATTGTGCTACCATCAGATAGTTCAACTGATTTTTGATAAGATAGTCAAGTCCACTCAACTGGGACAGAACTTTCTCATCAACA
The DNA here is from genome assembly GCF_023851605.1 of Tamandua tetradactyla. Lineage (NCBI taxonomy): Eukaryota > Metazoa > Chordata > Mammalia > Pilosa > Myrmecophagidae > Tamandua > Tamandua tetradactyla. The sequence goes on from NC_135332.1 coordinate 150,436,135, forward strand.
CTGGTGCTGGAAGTACTGGATATGTATATCCAAAAGAATGAAAGAGGACCCCTAACTCACACCTTATACAAAAACTAACTCAACATGGTTCAAAGACCTAAACATTAGAGCTGTGACCATAAAACTCACATATTCAGGACTTTGTGTTGGGAAATGGTTTCTTAGACTTTACACCCAAAGCTGAAACAAAAACAAAAAATAGATAAGTGGAATCTATAACTCAGCAATAAAAAGACAAACAACCCAATTAAAAAATGAGCAAAAGACTTGAACAGACACTTTTCCAAAGAAGAAATACAAATGGCTAAAATCACATGACAATATGCCCAACATCACTAGCTATTAGGGAAATGCAAATCAAAATCACTATGAGATATCATTTCACACCTACTAGGGTAGCCACTATATTTTTAAAAAACAAAAACCAAAAAAAAAAAAAAACTACATGTACTGGATTAGAAACACGAACATTTATTCACTGCTGGTGGGAATGCAGAATGTCTTTGGAAGACAGTTTGTTGGTTTCTCAGGGGGCTAAATATAGAACTACCATGTGATCCAATTTTTAGGTATATGCTTAAAAGAACTGAAAGTAGGGATGTGAGTAGACATTTGTGCACCAATGTTCATAGAAGCTTTATTTACAATTGCCAAAAGATGGAAACAACCCAAGTGTCCATCAACTGATGAGTCAATAAACAAACTCTGGTCTAGATATATGATGGATGTGGCTAGGTGAAGGTGCCTAGTTCTATTGTTGTGAACGTGAGCCAATGGTACATGAACCTCATCTGTCCTGATTACATCTGCCTGCTGCAATTAAAGATGTTTGATTTAATTGGCTGGTGCTTAAATGAGAAAGCTCAATGTAGCACAGCCAAAGCAGCTCAGCATACCTCTTCTCAGCATTCACAGCTCAGCCCAGGCCTTTGGAGATGCAGAAAGGAATCACCGCAGGGAAGGTTGTTGGAACCGAGAGGCCTGGAGAGAAGGCCAGCAGAGATAGCCCTGTGCCTTCTGGTGTAAGAAAGAACCTCAGTTGAAAGTTAGCTGCCTTTCCTCTGAAGAACTATAAGTTAACTAAATAAATCCCCTTTTATTGAAAGCCAGTCCATCCCTGGTGTGTCGCATTCCGGCAGCTAGCAAACTAGAACGATGGATATATATGAGGCAGCTGTAAGAAGGAATGAAATCCTGATGCATGCAACAATGTGGCTGAAACTTGAGGACATTATGCTGAGAAAAATAAGCCAAACACAACGGACAAATATTTTATGAGCTCATTAATATGACCTAATTATAATGAGCAAATTATTGGAGTTAAAATCTTGAGTACAGGTTACCAGGAAATAAATAGAGGATAGGAATGGGCAGATGTTGCTTAAGTTGATTGTGAATGTTTGAAAATGTATAGAAGTGATGGAAGCACAAAACTGTCAGTGTAATTAGCAGTACTGAGTGTATGGTTGAAAAGAGAAGTCTAGGGTCTTATATGTTACTAGAAGGAAAGCTAAAGGATAAAACATAGGACTGTATAACATAGGAAAGCCAGTTGTGGAAAATGATTTTGGTTAATCATACAAATATAAGAAAGTTTTCACATGAACTAGACCAAACTTTCATCACTATTACAAGTTGTTAATAATAGAGTACTATATAAGAAAAAAAAATACAATTAATGCAAATTAAGTCTAGGACTATAGTTAACAGCAGCGTTGTAATATTGTTTCATCAATTGTAACCAAGGACTACACCAAAGCCAAATACCAAGAATAGGGGAATATAAGGGGCATGTGATTTTTTTTAATTGGAGCAATGAGAGTGTTCTCAGATTGACTGTGGTGGTGAATGCATTACTCTGTGATTATACCTAGAGCCAGTGATTGTAATTTTGGATGGATTGTATGGTGTATGAATAAAATTATTAAAACTTAAAATAAAAGAATCCTACCGGGAGATAATGAAAGACTCAGAACAACATTGAGGTAGAAGAGAAGAAATAGAACAAAGGGGACTATGGCCCCCAGTCAGGTTCCACACGTGTGTGGAGGCTCAGTAGAAGGTAGATTAGTCCAAAACTGGTAACTGAAGGCACTTGCCTGAGATCTGAATGCTATTAACAAACATCAATGACAACCCACAAGAAAAAAGCATTTAACCCCCCAAGTCTCAACTGATCTCTCAGAACCCATTAATGGGGCAAAATTGAGCCTGATGACAACTCTTCACCAGGCAGTTCATCTATGGAGAACTTAGTAAACCTTATTAATGCATAGAATCCTGAAAAATTAGACACAGCCCCAGCAAAAATTTACTTTGGCACTATCTAAAGGAATTTGTTCAGTATATTAATAGAGTAAACAAGATTGAAAGAAAATAAACTGTTTTCAAGAAACTTAGCTGCCCTTTTTGCATACAAATACTATTTTAATTTCAAATGATTTTGATCTTCATATTAAAGAAGGATGTCAGAGCTGTTTGCTTGGCAACACTTGTTTGACCATTATTTCCATTTACTACATATGATGTAATGTGGTTTCAGACACTGTAAACGTATCTAATTAACTAGCCCAGAATTTTTTTCTATCTGGTTTCAATGACCTTCAAGAAAAACAACCAAGCACAATGCAATGTTGCTATATTTATGGGGGGCGGGGAATGCAATGACAAAATCATCTTTTAAAATTAATAATAGGGACATAAAACTTATACAGAATAGAAGGAAGGGGAAAAAACCTAATACCTTGGCTAGTTTGAGTAAGAGACTGGTAACAGAAAGAGAAGGTGATTCAGATGAACAAAGAATAAAGATCATCACAGAAATCCTAAGAAAAAATCTTAAGAGGAAAAGACAGAAAATTCAAGAGATTCAAGAGAAATTTCAGATACACAGGGCAAATACACAGGCTCCTTTCTCCACCTACCTTGATGGACTGTCCCTGATTTTTTTTTCAAAGCTGATCCTTCCATTTATGCCTCCCATTCCTTTCAGCCAGCTTTAGCACTCACCTCCTTCAATTACTCCATTTCCTGTGTCTTTCTACTGACTTACTCCTGTTAGTACTCAAGAATATTGACATATTTTCCATCTTTCACTACATACCAGGTACTCCTTTTGCTAGTACCCCTTTTCTCTTTTGGCCTTTATAATAAACCCCCTTTAAAGGCCTGCTTATAGTTGTTTCCACTTCTCACTTCACTTTGTCTCTGTAACTAACTCCAATCTAAAACACCATTCAAACTAGTTTTATCAGGATTACCAAAGTCTTCCATCTTGCCAAATACAATAGGCATTTCACAGTCTTCATCATAGGTAATCTCTCAGGAGCATTTGTTAGTTGATCACAGTCACTGAAATACTTTCATCACTTATCTACCATAATGTCACCTTCTGCTACTTTTCCACATTTTTGTTCCATTTTTGTCTTCATTTCTCAAGCTTTCAATTTTGAAGTAACTCAGGACTCAATATTTGGTCTTCACTGAGTTATATAACAATTGATCAATTCATACTAACTACCCTCCCGCTCCACAAGTAATTGTAACAGCTTCCTATCTTTAAATACCATCTATATGCTAATGAACTCCAAAATTATATTCCTCAGTAACATACTATCTCCTAAACTCCAGATTTGCTTATCTAATTTAATTTTAACCAACCTTCTCTCAGAAGTATCCTAGGTAATTCACACTTCATATGTCCAAATATCCTGCCTAAACTCTTTTATATAGATATAGCCCCTGCCTATGTCTGCTCTCTCATCTTACACCAGAAATTCATTTTCTTTATTCAAGCCATCTTATATTCCTATAAAATGTAAAATTACTTTTCTGCTCCAAAACCTTTGCATGTGCTGCTCTCTCTGTCTATAAAATTATTTCTGTGGACCTTGGTCAGGGGATTCAATCCTCCACTTCATTGAGATCGTCCTCAAGGAGGCTTTTTTTTTTTACCAAATCATCAAAAATAATCTGACCTCCACCACTGTCCATCCCTTGCCCTTCTATATTGTTCTTTATCATATTTATCATCAGCAATTAATATATTTATATAAAATTCACATACATGTGTTTACATGCGCATACTTGTGCACACACACATATGGTATGACTCTCCCATTAGATGTGAGATCCATAAAAGTAGGAATTTATTTCCTGACCCATAATAGGCAATCAAAATAAAATCTGCTAAAAGAATGAGTAAATAAATGGTTCAAAAATCAGAAAAATCCAGGGAATTTATAAAGATAGAATTTTGGGTAATAAGACAATCATTTTATGACCTCTTAGGTAATTGATGAAAAAAGCATTATATCCCTAAAGACATCAAACTTGTCATGTGGAAAAAATTCAACAAACATTTGTTAAATGAATACATTTAAAAAATATATAACTAGGTTAGGTGAGAATTGAGAAAAATTTAGCTGTTGATCAGTTTCACATATCACACTTCTAATGAAAAATAATAGGAATTCAAATACATTTTAGAGATGACTCTTGATGATAAAATAAAATCAGCTCATTTTCAGAATTTAGATTTAAGAAACTTACCAAAATGATGGCAGGGGCGACTCTTGACACTTAGAGAAAGCAGGTTTGGCAGTGTAAGAAGGAGAAATATGCAAAAGAATGGGGCCAAAAGCTAGGATTATTGCTACCAGAAATATTATTTGGTAATAAAAGAAGGCAGAAAAAGAGATGAGATAATAACAAAAGAGAGATTGATGATCAAGGAAATCAGATGCCTAGACACCAGCAAAAAATCATGAGTCATACTAGGAAAAATGAAGCCATGACCCAGTCAAACATACAAACCACCACCTTCAACGAGATACAAGAGTTGAAAAAATAATTAAAGATATTCAAACAAGCATGTTAAACCATTTCAAAAATCAAACCAATGAGTTGAAAGAAGATATGGCAAAAGAGATGAAGGATATGAAGAAGACATTGGGTGGGTATACAGAAGAACTTGAAAGGTTGAAAAAAATGGCAGAATTTATGGGAATGAAAGGTACAATAGAAGAAACACAATGGAGATTACACAATGGAGATTACAACAGCAGATTTGAAGAGGCAGAAGAAAGGATTCATGACCAAGAGGACTGAACCTCTGAAATTCTACACATAAAATAACAGACAGGGAAAAGAATGTATAAAGATGAGCAGGGTCTCAAGGAGTTGAATGGCAACATGAAGCACACAAATATATGTGTTATGGATGGCCCAGAAGGATAAGAGAAAGGAAAAAGGGCAGAAAGACTAATGGAGGAAATAATCCCTGAAAATTTCCCATCTCTTATGAAGGAAATAAATTACAGATCTGAAAAGTACAATATACCTCAAACAGAATAGATCCAAAGAGACATACTCCAAGACACTCACTAATCAGATTGTCATATATCAAAGACAAAGAGAGGATTCTGAAAGTAACAAGAGAAAAGCAATCCATCATAGACAAGGGAAACTTGATAAGACTATGCATGGATTTTTCAGCAGAAGCTATGGAGGCAAGAAGGCAATAGAATGATATATTTAAGATTCTGAAAAGGAGAAACTGCCAACCAAGAATTCTACACCCAGCAAAACTGTCCTTCAAAAATGAGGGGCAGACATCTGGGAAGATGACCAAATACAGTAGGTGGAGTTCAACCCTGCTCCACAAAAAAGAGGTAAAAAATTAAATTGGATTTCAGGGAAATGATAGACAAAACAAAGTGTACAAATATAATAATCATTGATGTCCCAGAAGGAGAAGAGAGGAGTGAAGGGTTAGGAAGAGTAATTGGGGATATAATGGGGGAAAAATTCCTAGCCCTTATAAAGGACAAAAATATCCAAGTCAAAGAAGGCCAATGAACTCCAAACAGAATAAATCCAAATAGGCCTTTCCCAAGACACATTCTAATCAATCTGTCAAATGTTGAAAAGAAGCAAAAATTCTGAAAGTGGCAAGAGAAAAACAATCTATTAAATAGAAAGGAAACCACATAAGACTGAGTTCAGATTACTCAACTAGCACCATGGAGGCAAGAAGGCAGTGGTATGATATATTTAAAATCCTGAAAGAGAAAGACTTCCAGCCAAGAATTTTATAGGTTAAACTGCCAGTCAAACTGCCCTTCAAAACTGAGGGAGAGATTAAAAGTTTTCACAGACAAAGAAGTCCTGAAAGAATTTGTCAATAAGAGACTGGCCCTACAAGAAATACTAAAAGGGATTCTGCTGGCTGAAAAAAAAAAGAGGCAGGAGAGGGAGGTTTGGAGGAAGGCAGAGAATTGAAGAGTATCAGTAAGGGTACTTTAAAGGATATAAAGAGAAGGAGGGAAAAATATATAGATCTGACAAATAAAATTAAAAAGATAAGATGGTGGATCCAAGAAACACTTTTTCAGTAATAACTTTGAATGTTAATGGGCTAAATTTATGAATTAAAAGATACAGATTGGCAGAATGAATTAAGAAATATAATCCAGCCATATGCTGCTTACAAAAGACTCATCTTAGACACGTGGATATGAATAGACTGAAAGAAGATATAACAATCATAAATGTTTATGTACCCAATCAAGGAGCTTCAAAATATATGAGATAGACATTGGCAAAACTGAAGAGAGTGACAGATGTTTCAACAATAGTAGTAGGAGACTTCAATACACCACTCTCCTGTATAGCTGGAACAACCAGACAGAAGATCAACAAGGAAATAGAGAATTTAAGTAACTTGATAAATGAATTAGACCTAACAGACATTTATAGGTGACTGCACCCCAAAACACAAGGATATACATTCTCCTCTAGTGCTCAAGGAACATTCTCCAGGATAGATCATATGCTGGGGCACAAAACAGGTCTTTATAAATTTAAAAACACTGAAATTATTTAAATCACTTTCTCTGATCACAGTGGGATGAAGCTGGATCTCAGTAACCACCAAAGAAACAGAGCATTCACAAATATATGGGATTAAATAACACACTCTTAAACAATGAGTGGGTAGAAGAAGAAATTGCTAGAGAAATAAGTAGCTATCTGGAGATGAATGAAAATGAGAATACAACTTATCAGCACTTATGGGATGTGGCAAGGGCTGTGCTTAGAGGGGAATTTATTGCCCTAAATGCCTGTATTTAAAAATGAAAAACAGAGCAAAAATCGAGGACTTAACAGCTCACCTAGAGGAACTTGAGAAAGAACAGCAAATAGCCCCAAAGCAAAGAGAAGAAGAGAAATAACAAAGATTAAAGCAGAGATAAATGAGTGAAAGAACAAAAGAACAATAGAAAGAATTAATAAAACCAAAAGTTGTTTCTTTGAGAAAACCAATAAAATTGATGGACTCACTAGCAAGACTGACAAAGAGAAAAAAGAGAGGATGCAAATAAAATGAAAAATGAGAAGGGTTGCATATTAGTTAGGGTTCTCTAGAGAAACAGAATCAACAGAAAACACTCGCAAATGTAAAATTTATAAAAGTGTCTCACGTGACAGCGGGAATACAGAGTACAAAATCTGCAAGGCAGGCTGTGAAGCCTATGACTCCGATGGAGGGTCTGGATGAACTCCACAGGACAGGCTCACCAGCTGAAGCAGGAATAGAGCCTATCTCTTCTGAATCCTCCTTAAAAGGCTCCCCATGATTAGATTAAACATTACTCATTGCAGAAGACACTCCCCTTTGGCTGATTACAAATAGAATCAGCTGTGGATGCAGCTGATATGATCATGATGTAATTCTATGAAATGTCCTCATTGCAACAGACAGGCCAGCACTTGCCCAACCAGACAAACAGGTAGCACAACTTGGCCAAGTTGACACATGAACCTGACCATGACAGGTTGCATAACCACAGACCCTGAATAAAGAAAAGAAATCATAGGAGGATACTATGAACAACTATATGCCAACAAACTAAACAACTTAGATGAATTGGACAAATTCTTGGAAACACACAAGCAAGCTATACTGACTCAGGAAGAAATAAAAGATCTCAATAAACCAATCACAAATAAAGAGTTTCAATCAGTCATCAAAAATCTTCCTACAAAAAAAAGTCCAGGGCCAGATGGCTTCACAAGGGAATTTTATCAAACATTCCAAAAAGAACTACCACCAATCCTGCTCAAATTTTTCCAAAACATTGAGGAAGAAGGAACTCTACCGAACTTATTTTATGAAGCTAATATCATTTGTTTTTTGTCACGAGCAGGCTCTGGGAATCAAACCTGGGTCTCTGGCATGGCAGGTGAAAATTCTGCGACTGAGCCACCATGAACCTAACATCATTTTAATACCAAAACTGGGTAAAGAGGACTATAAGAAAGGGACTCTACAGGCCAATCTTCCTAATTAACACAGATGCAAAAATTCTCAACAAAATGTTAGCAAATCGAATCCAACAACACAATGAAAGTATTAAACACCACAACCAAATGTGGTTTATACCAGGAATACAAGGATGGTTCAACACAGAAAATCAATTAATGTAATACACACATTAACAACTCAAAAGGGGAAAATCACATGATCATCTCGACTGATGCTGAAAAAGCATTCAACAAAATTCAACATCCTTTTCTGATTAAAAACACTCCCAAAGATAGGAATCAAAGGTAACTACCTCAATATCATAAAGGGAATATATGAAAAACTGCCAGCCAGCATCATATTCAATGGAGAGCAACTGAAAGATTTCCCCCTAAGATCAGGAAAAAGACAAGGTTGCCCATTGTCACCACTCATACATACCATACCCCTAACCCTCCCTCTCATTGAGCGCTAGTATTTCCATCTACCCAATTTATTTTACCTTTGTTCCCCCTATTATTTGCTTATTTTTATCCATATCTTTTACTCCTGTGTCTATACCTTAGTTAAAAGGAGCACAAGACATAAGGTTTTCACAATCACACAGTCATTGTAAAAACTATATCATTATACAATCATCTTTAAGAAACAAAGCTATTGGAAGACAGCTCTACTGTTTAGGTACTTCCCTCAAGCCACTCCAATACACCACAAACTTAAAAAGGGGATATCTAAATAATGCATAAGAATAACCTCCAAGGGTGGGCCACGGTGGCTCAGCAGGCAGAGTTCTCACCTACCATGCCAGGCACCTGGGTTCATTTCCTGATGCGTATCCATGTATACATATATATATATATATAATATGTATATTTTAAAAAAAGAATAACCTCCAAGATAACCTCTCAACTCTGAAATCTCTCAGGCACTGACACTTTGTTTCATTTTTCTCTTCCCCCTTTCAGTCAAAAAGGTTTTCTCAATCCCTTTGCTGGGTCCCATCTCAACCCATGATTTCTGTCCCATATTGCCAGGGAAGTTTACATCCCTGCGAGTCATGTCCCACACAGAGGGGAAGGGCAGTGAGTTCACTTCTCATGCCAGCTTAGACAGAGGGGCCCCATCTGAGCAACGAAAGAAGTTCTCTGAGGGTGACTCTTAGGTCTAGTTTTAAGTAGGTTTAGCCTATCTTTTACAGGAATAAGTTTCATGTGGTGACCCCAAGATCAAGGGTTCAACCTATTGATTAGTTGTCCCCACCATTTATTTATTTAGTCAATAATTTATTTATATGAGTATGGACTTTTGGATATTTATTTATTTGATGGTTATAATCTAATATTGCAATATTTATTTTCATGCTCAAATTATTCCAGCTTTGGCCATCAAAAACTTTTTCAGATTGGCCCCTGAGCTCTTTCGAAATGTCTCTCATCATTTTTTAAAAATTCTCTCACTTTCTAGCATTACAAGATGTTATGTCCCATCTTGTATTTCCTTGACTTAGCCATAGAATCATTAATTTCTCCAAAGTACCTTAATTCCTTCTATTGGAGAATAACACTTAGAAAACAAGACCTTGATGCTAGGTGTGCTTGTTGCTACAGGGTCATCTTAGCAGATGGAGTTAGGAAATATAGGTATGTATACTAATAATGTATGCACACATTTCTATATTTCTGTATCGCTCAATCTATATACACAGATTAAAATAAAAAGGAGCACATATAAATATGCCAGACTTTAAACCCAGTGTCTGTGCTATATTTTAATGTTCAGAGCAATATAAATAGTTTCCCTGTAATATTCATTATATATTTTATTTCTATTTTTAGAGAAGTTATTCTATTTTTAGATCTACTTAAATAAGAACTAATTTGTTTCTTAACCAAATATTTCAAAATAACGTGCAATTTAAATTAACACTCCCTTTCACTCTCAAGTTGTCCTAATTTGGACATTATAACGTGACCCTAATATGAGTTCATCTGAGCTTGATGGGCTCTTTCAATGTCATGTTTAGAGCAAAGCCTCCCATGCTTTAACATGCATAGAAGACTCCTAAAGATCTGGTGAAGGTGCAGACTCTGATTCAGCAGGTCTAGAGAGTCTGCATTTCAATCAAGCTCCTAGGTGTTGCCAATGCTGCTGGTTTGCAGACTACATCTTTAGCAGTAAGGCTGCAGACTACCTAGCTGTGCTTGACATGAATTTTCTATGCAGTTTTCCAGGTGTCTATGATTCTACCACTTCTTGCTTCCTTCTTTTACGCCAGACCCCAGAATGCCTCCTTCCACAACCCATTCCTATTCATCTCAATGGCTTCAAAGATTCCATTCAAGTTTGTAACTCTTCATTTCTATATTTACTTCAGTTTAGAGGCTTTAACCCTCTATCCAAATACAAGCAAGACAAGTTTACATCCATTTGAAAATTAGATTAGCTGTGTTTGACAGGTGGTGATGGGAGGGTATCTCTCTCACTCTCTTTTTATTCTTTAATAGTTTGGAGAATAGAGTGAAACTTCAGAAAACATTATTTGCCTTGCTATAGCCATGTTTCACTTATAGATAGCAGCTGCCTCAGTGTGAACTTACCCTATTTTCAGTTTCATATTAATTTTGATGAGTTTTTTACCCTAGGAAAACACTTGTGGAGTCTATTACAAGATTGGTGGACTCACACTGTGATCAGACACAGATGCTGAAGGGGATAGTGGAGTCATTCTGTGATTTCTGACTCCTCGTGGGGGGTGGAGTGGGAGTAGGGAAAGGAAGAGGGAGAGTGCTTGAGAGGAACAGAGTAAATATGTAAGTGTCGTAATCTCATGGCCATCTGTGCTAACTGCATGCCTCAACTCTCAAACAAAAACATAATATGAAAGCAAATTTTATTTATTGGTTTCAATAGTTTGCCCTTCAAAACTATTCATGTTTCACCCATTCATTCATTCATGATTGTGATCTAGTTTTGAGTTCCTCCTCTGACAAGGCATTATGCTAGGTACTAGGGACCAAATTTTAAGAGATAGTCCCTGTCTTCAATTAGCTTTTGACAGAGAAAAACTTATAAGTACAGAAGTGAGTACAATATACATGATAAATGCTACACTGTTCAGAACCAGGGAATCACATGAGAGCATCTTTTCCAGCCTGAAGGATTCTGTGAAAGTTTCCTTTATTAGGGTTCTCCAGAAAAACAACAGATGGATGGGTAGATGGAGGGATGGAGAGATGAAGGGATGGATAGGAATAGATAGATAGACAGAGATGGATGTAAATATTAAGAGATTTATTATAGTACTTAGCTCAAATAGCCATGGGGATTTGCAAGTCTGAATTCCATAGGGCAGGCCACATGTTCTGAACATTTTGTAGGTTATTTAAATATATAGTGTTAACTTTTAACCATGAATTGGGAATTAACAAATTATGATTATTAAATCAGTAGAAATTTCTTTTTACTTTCTGAGTATATTAGAATAGATAGAAGGAAATATCTGAAATCCCTGAACTGAAATCCAGCTGTCTTGATTTCTGATGATTGTTTAGCCTTTATCTTGTGCCTCATGATTATAAAAACCTTGTGACTAACCTTCATTTGTACCCATTTATTCAGTTGTTCAAGTTTAAAGTCTTATAATCACTAAAGACAGTCCCTAATGTTTATTATGAAGGATCTTGGGTTTGCCCAGAACTAACCCCCCTGAAGTCCAAAGTTATCTTGATGATGGAGACTGGATCTAACCAAGGCAGGCTCACTAGACACGTGCAGTAGCTTAGACTTTAACCACAAGTCACCTATACCTCATTCTGCCATTTTCTTTCATATGTTCTAGACTAAGCATATAATTAATCTGCACATGCCAACAATTAGATCACCTCTGATTATATCATCTGGGGCCACTGTGCTCATTATCCTAAACCCTGCCCATCTTTTCTCTAATAAAACTATCAGAACTGAAGTTTGGGGAGACAGATTTTGGGCCACTAGGCCATCTGCTCTCCTACTATGCACTTAGTAATAAACCCTTCCTCTCTTTGAACCCTGGTGTCTCAGAAATTGGCTATTGAGTGCTTCAGGCAAAAGAACCCAAAGCCTCTGTCTGGTAACAAAGCGTCTGTTTAAATTTGTGAGTTGGTATGTTACTGCATTTGTATTGTTCAAGTATTCCTAATAGGTTACTGATTGTGGAAGTTCTTTAAAATGAGAAATTTTACTTCCAATAGTACTCCTGAATATAGCCCTTTGTGCTATAGTTTAAAAAGTTGGAAAGATTTTGGTTACCAGCCTATGAGAAAAACAACAAAAGAATAGATTATTTCTGTAATACAGTCTAGCCTCAGTATGATTTAGAATCAAGAAAGAAATGGCCTGAAAATGGCTCTAGAGAATGCTGTATTAAAATTAGGATTTTTCTGCAAAAGAGAGCAGAAATGGGATGGGATGATATATATTCAATTCTTTACTTGTCCCTCTCAAAAGTAGTTCTGTGTTTCTATTTCTTGTATGACTATATTTCCATTTGTGTCTGTCTACTTGATCAATGAATGTTTTCATACCTCTGGATGGTAATAGCAAATTAACCACACAAAAATTTCTTAAAAGAGCTCTATCTGAATTGCTTAAAGATCAACAAGTGTATATATATATATATATATATTAATTAGTACTCCTGGAGTCCCAGGAAACTAAAAAACAAAAACCTCTAGGCAACAAGGTTAAAAGCCTTAGTTTTTGTAATTGCTGTAAACAAACCTGGACATTAGAGAAAAGCTGCCCCTGGAATTTCCCTACGTCAGCAGAGGGCTCCCAGAGGGCTACCTCAGGAAAACGCAAAAGACTTTTCCAATTGTCTGGGTCACAGCTTTAAGTGAAATAGATCTAATAATAGAAAACAATTAAAAGAGGTCTTAAATCCTACCATCCTCGTTTAAAACTTTAAAATCTGAGTTCAATAGACCAGGTCTCATCTTTTCTGTCTCACCTATCCCTGCCCCCAAGGTCTCTTAAACTTTGGCTGGATATGCATGAACAAGCTAAATCAGCTAGAGGGGAAGAGTTGAGTACAGAAAGATGGGGAAATAGTAGAATTCTCTTTTATTGGGCCTGGAGATTAGAAATGGTAGGCACAGAAAAAAATGCTGCAGAATAGGCCATGTTTGTTCTGAAAGAATTCCCCAGTTACAATTATTTTTTCAATAATACTTTTGCAAGGGTAACTGTGGCAAACAACTCATTATTAAAATATAAATATCCTTGGGATAAGAGTAATTGAATAAGATCTAATTGCCAATTTCAGTAAGTAAAGGAAAATGTCCTTGAAAGCTATAGGAAAGTTTTCCTGGTTTTATACTTGGGACAAATTGAACAATTGTTGTATAGTCAATGTACTTTTAAGGCTGTTCACAATTTTAGGATATTGTGAAAACAAATAGATTTTTTAAAGCCTCCACCAGAAGGAATAAAAAAGCAAATGCAGCTACAAAAATACAGTGACAAAGTTTAATCCTATTCCTGTTTTTTGTTTTTGTTTTTGTTTTTGCATGGGCAGGCACCGGGAACGAACCTGGGACTCTGTCATGGCAGGCAAGAACTCCACCTGCTGAGCCACTGTGGCCCCCCATATTCCTGTTTTTATGATAACTTTTTTAATCAAACAAATACAATTTTGTTCCTACTTGGGTGTATTCTCCCTGAAGTTATATGGGTTTAATGACAGAAGAGGCTGGCATTATATCTTTTAGATCTTTGTTACAGTAAAAATAAATGCAAGTTTTATGTTTAATGAAATCAGGTTATTATTTTGAAAAAGTTTATTTTAAAAATAATTATGTTTTGCAAGATGCTTAAGGACAGTATCAAAATTTCTGTGGTGACAAAGTATAGGTATATAAAATATACAAGATATATTTTGTTAAAGAAACTTGTATAGTTTTATCCTAGAGAATGTGCAGGACAAAGCAGTAAATATGTAAAGTTGCAGAAGCTTTGTAAAGTGATATTTGTTTCTTGTAGTCATTGGTGACTACAAGACCTGAACGAATATGGAATGTTATAAAGGGTTTGAAAAAGTGAATTCTGTAATAGTCAATGTTGACCAAAAAATTTGATAGACCTGTTTATAATATTTTTTTAAAAGAGCTTTTGTGTCAAACTATGTTTCATACAAGCAGCAGACTTTAGTTTTCTCTGTTAAAATAATGTGGATCATTCCTGGAGCCTGACCATGCAAAAAAAAAAGGTGGATTGTTAGTCTGCTCTTAATGAAAGGTATAAAAAGGTTTTTTTTTTTTATGCATCTGAGTACTCTGTCTACAGATCATGGAAACAACCAAATTTACTTGTCAGTTACATTACTTTGCTCTAATGCTTTTCAAAAGTACATCTAGTGAGCCATAAGTCAGAACTTCATCTTCAATGAAAAAGGACTTTAAAAGAGAAGGCAAGAATATAAATTATATTTTACCTGTTAATTAACATAAAGCTGGTATCTGTATAAAGGTGAAACAAGGCAAAATTTCTGCCATGGTTTTTGGTTGGTAACCCCAATATAAGTTAACTGTCAAATGTTTTGATTTTTAAAAAATAGCTTCTTTAGAAAATGCTTATAAGAAAATTAGGGCCTAGATTTTAAGCTCTAACAGTAGTTATATTTATTCCTTTAAATGTTATTTCTAAATTCTGCAATGCTCTTTGTTTATGGCCTAGAAATTCCCTGGAACTTTGGGTATTTGTGTGACACCTGAAACTCAGAGTTACAATTCTTCAGCTCTGAAAGCCAACATCATTCCATACAGCAGCTGTTTAAAAAAGATTAAGAAGTGATCAGACTTTGGTTAGAGAAGTGAATGAAGCTGATCTAGCTAAGACTAAGGTAAATCAGAATACAGGATAGAAGATGAAATTGTCTGTATTTTAATACTTTAACATATGTGAGACCAAAAGAAAAGACCTTTATGTGGTCCAAAATTTAAATTTTCTGTAGCACACAATCTTATTTAACCTGTCTAGTCAGTTTATTTAAATAACCTAATTCAGTTTTATTTGACATGGAAGCTAGCATAGTGAATAAAATCTTCATATTTTTACCCTGATGCATTTCAGAGTATTTCAGGCAGAAAATGGAAAGTCCCTTGAGGGACTGGAGAAAAAAATGTGGAACTTTTAAACTTACCCCCCTTCCCTGGGGAATTCCTACTTCTCTCTTAAGCAATAGGGGCTTCCAATTTAAGAAGCTAAGCCCTCAATATTCATGCTTTCCCTTATGAAACTTATTTCTATAATGGTAATCTAAGCCTAATTATAATTAATGCCTAAAACTTAACCCCAGAGAAACTTCTTTATAGCTCGGATGTGGCCTCTCTCTAAGTCAAACTCTCCACATAAACTCACTACCTTTCCCCTATGGAGGACATGACTTCCAGGGGTATAAGTCTCCCTGGAAACATGGGACATAACTCTCAGGGAGTTATGTCAGCCCTGACATCATGGGATTGGTTGACCAACAGCGGGAAAAGAAATGAAGTTTCGGTGCCTAAGAGATTTTAAATAAAGTGGAGAGGTCATTCTGGAAGTTATTCTTATGCAAATTTCAGCCAGATATTGCAAACTACTACAGTATGCCAAGTTACAACTAAAGGTGTTCCTGAAAAACCTAAAGAACACCCTGGCCTCTCTCTGAGCATCTATAAAAGTTTTACTTAGCAAGTTTATTTTTCAGAGACTTAAAGCCTCCAGATTGTTTGTATGCCAGATAAGCTCTGCAAGTTCCGGTCTCTCTGTGAACAACAACCAGGTTTATTCCTCTATCCTATAATATCAGTGCCCCTTTGCAGCATGAATAAGTTAGAAGAGTCATAGCCAAGATATCCCTAAAGATTGAGAGAATGAAATAAGAGGGAGGAATTATAACTAAGAAGTTAGGATTTAGGGAATAATATGGTTGCTGAATCATTACATAGATATTCCCTTTTACTTTCTGGTAAATATTGGGAAATACCCAAAATCTCTGAAATGTAATCCAGCTGCCTTGATCTCTGATAATGATTGCAAAGCCTTTATCTTTTGTGTCCTTGTGATTATACGAACCTTGTGACTGACCCTCATTTGTACCCCTTTAATCTGGTTTTTCCACTTTAGAGTCCTAGGATCACTAAAGACAGACCCTCATATTTATTAAGGAAGGGCCTTGAGTCAGCCCAGAGCCAACCCACTTCCATTCCAAAACTACCTTTGTAAATGAAGCTGGATCTAACCAAAATATGCCCACCTAATATGTACAGTAGCTTAAACATTAAAATATGTGACCTATACCTCATTATAATACTAGAAACCATGCTCATCATATTAAGGCTGCCATTTTCTTACATATATTCTGTGTTTAAACATGTAATTGATCTGCACATTGTTCAATAATTAGATCACTCTAATTTCATTATTAGAGCCATTGTACTCATTTTCCTAAAACCTGTCCATCTTTGGATACTGTAAAACCATCAGAATTAATTCATTTTGAGAAGGCAGATTTTTAGGCCAGTAGACCATCTGATCTTCTGCTTCATGCCAGCAATAAACTCTTTCTCTCTTTGAAACCCTGCTGTCTCAGGAATTAGTCATTTGAGTGAATCAGGCAGAGAACCCACCACTTTTGATTGGTATCAATGGTGATGCTGAATCCTCAGGAGAAGCCACAAGTTAGGAATTCCAATGAAGGCAAAGATGAATTTCCCAATGGAAGCTGACTGGCTAAAGTAGTGACAGAAATTCTCTCTGACTGCTGAAATCCTCAGGTCTCCCTTTAAAGGAGATTGGATCAGGAGACTCGTCTTGTTGCTGAAGGCAATCTTCTTCACTGATTGTAGGTGTAATCAGCCATAGATACAATCAACTGACTAAGGGTTTAAATTTGTCTATGAATCCGGCCAGTGCTTGCTTGACCAAACAACTGGACAACAAAGTTTAGTCAAGTTAGTACATCACAACTCTCATAGGAAACAATGGCCAATTTTAGATGTATTGGATCAGTAAAAGGTTTCACAGTCAAGAGAAGCAGAGGAGAAAGGAAAGTGCGGAGGTGTAAAGTGGAAACAGGGTTAAATTTTGGAACATTCTAAGAGGGATCAACATGTGCAAAATTCAAGTGGTAAGATCATATTCACTATGGTAAGTGCAAGTTTCCCAAATCTTTCCATACCTGGGCCCCCATCTTAGCAGTTACAGTACCACCCACCTGCTTACCCTGAGTAATCCTGGTCTTCTCCCACTCTCCTGTGCTGCTGTCTACCATTTTAGATAATTATCTGTTCCCATCATTTTTTTCAAATACATATTTCAAACATAGAAGTTGTAGGTTTGCAGAAAAATATTTTAAAAATAATCCCCTATTGTTGACATTTTGCATGTGTACTACCTTTCTTACAATTGATATAAGAATATTTAAATTGTACTATTAAATATAGCCCATAGTTTACATTAGATATATTTTTCCCTAAACCACTTTATTATAAATACCTTGCCTTAGTATGGTACATTTATTATAACTGATGAAAGAGCATTTTTATATGTGTACTATTAGCTATGGTTCATCCTTTACAATAAAGTTCATCACATGTTATACAGTCCATGTTTTATCTTCTTAATTTTTATTCTACTAACTTTTATATGACCTCAAATTTTCCCTTTTAACCACATTCACATATATAATTCAGTGTTATTAATAACTTTCACAATATTGTTTTACCTTCACCATTAACCATTTCCAAAACTTTATCAATGAACCTAAATAGAAATTCTATACACATTAAGCATTAACACTCCCCCCATTCTCTACCCCAAACCCAGCCCCTTGGTAACTTATAGCCCAGATTCTAACTCTGTGAGTTTACTTACTCTAATTACTTCACATCAGTGAAATAATACACTATCTGTCCTTTTGTGCCTGGTTTATCTTACTCGACCTAACGTCTTCATAGTTCACCCATGTTGTTCCATGCATCAGGATTTCATTCCTTTTAACAGCAGAAAAATATTTCATTGTATGTATATATCACATTTTGTTTATCCATTCATCAGTTGCTAGGCAATTGGGTTGCTGCCATCTTTTGGAAATTGTAAATAATGCCACTATGAGCATCAGTGTGCAAATGTCTGTTGAGTCCTTGCTTTCAGTTCTTTTGGGTACATACCTAGTAGAGGGATTGCCTGGCTGTATGATAAGTTTACTTTGCTTTTTGAGGAACTGCCAAACTTTCCCACAGTGAGTGCATGGTTTTTATATTCCCACCAGGAATGAATTTCTCCACATCCTCTCCAACACTTGCAATTTTGTTTTTGTTTTTTAATAGTAGTCATTCTAGTAAATGTAAAATAGAATCTCTTGAGATTTTAATTTGCATTTCCCTAATAGCTAGTGATATTGAGTTTCTTTTCATGTGCTTTTTGGCCAATTTGTGTATTCTTTTTTGGAGAAATGTCCCTTCAGGTCTTTTTCCCATCTTTAAATTGGGTTGTTTCTCTTTCTATTTTTGAGTTGTAGGATTTCTTTATATATTATATATATTAAGCTCTTATCAGATGTGTGGTTTCCAAATATTTTCTTCCATTAAATAGGCTATCTTGTCACTTTCATGATAAAGTTCTTCAATGCACAAAAACTTTAATTTTGATGATGTTCCATTTATCTATTTTTCTTGTGTTGCTTGTGCTTTGGGTGTAAAATCTAAGAAACCATTGTCTAACACAAGATCATGAAGATGCTCCCCCATACTTTCTTCTAGGAATTTTATAGTCCTTGTTCTTATATTTAGGTCTTTGATTCATTTTGAGTTAATTTTTGAATAAGGTGGGAGATAGGGATCCTCCCTCATTCTTTCACATATATATTTCCCAACACCAAACTGTCAAAGAGACTATACTTTCCCAATTGAATGGACATGGCAACCTTGTGAAAAATCAATTGGCTATAGATGGGAGGGTCTATTTCTGAACTCTCAATTTAATTCCATTGGTCTATATGTGTATTTTGGTGCCAGTAACATGCTGTTTTGACCACTGTAGCTTGTAATATGCTTTAAAGTCAGGAAATGTGAGTACTACAACTTCATTCTTTTTCAAGATGTTTTGGCTATTCAGGAGCCCTTACCCTTCCAAATAAATTTGATAATTGGCTTTTCCATTTCTGCAGAGTAGGCTGTTGCAATTTTGATTGGGACTGCATTAAATCTGTAAATCCTTTTGGGTAGAATTGACATCTTAACTTATCTAGTCTTCCAATCTATGAACATGGAATGCCATTTATTTAGGTTACTTTAATATTTTTTTTACCAATGTTTTGTAGTTTTCTGTGTACAAATCCTTTAACTCCTTGTTTAAATCTAATCCAGATATTTGATTCTTTTAGCTGCTATTGTAAAAGGAATTTTTCTTCTGATTTCCTTCTCACATTGCTCATTATTAGTATATAGAATTATTACTGATTTTTGTGTCTTGATCTTTGGTCCACAACTTTGCTGAATTTGTTTAATAGCTCTAGTAGTTTTGCTATAGATTTTTCAAGACTTTCTATATAGGATCACTTACCCTTTTAGTTACCCTTACTGATGAGACTCATTTCTTCACACTACTCCAAGCCACTTTCTTTTTCTTTCAAGCTCCAGAACTACCTTTAGTAATTCTTATAGGGCAGGTCTTTTGATCATAAATTTTCTCAGTTTCTGTTTATCTGTAAATATTTTAAAGTCTCTCTCATTTTTGAAGAGCAGTTTTGCTGGAAAAAGAATTTGGGGCTGGCAGTTTTTCTCTTTCCATACCTCGAGACTTTCTAGTCTCCAGTTTCCTATGAGAAATTGGCCCTTAGTCTTCTTGAGGATCCCATGTATCTAATGAATAGGTTTTCTCTTGCTGCTTTCAGAATTCTCTTTATCCTTTGCACTTGATACTCCAATTAGTATGTGTCTCAGAGTAGATCTGTAGGATTTATTCTGTTTGGAGTACACTGCATTTCTCAGGCATGTACATTTATATCTTTCATAAAAGTCAGGAAATTTTTGGTGATTATTTCCTCAAATATGCTTTCAGTCCCTTTTCCCTTCTCTTCTCCTGCTGGCACACCCATAATTCATATGATTGTGTACTTCATGCTGTCACTCAAATCCCTGGGACATTGCTTAATTTTTTTCTATTCTTTTCTCTATCTGTTCTTCTGAATGTATAATTTCTATTTTCTGTCTTCCAGCTTACTGATTCTTTCCTCCTCCCTTTCAAATCTCCTTTTGTATGCCTCTAGTGTATTCTTAATTATTGTGACTTTCACCCCTATAATTTATGTTATGTTTCTTTTTATACTTACAAATTTTTCTTTATGTTAACTCATTAACTTCTTAATGTTCTTTGGCTCAATATCCATATTTTCCTTCATCTCCTTGAATTGATTTAGACTTGTCTGAACTTCTTTAATTAGTTGTTCCAGATTCTGCCTTTGAATTTTTAATTTCTTCCCTTTACTGAGCCATATTTTCCCATTTCTTAGTAAACTTGTTGTTTTTTGCTGATATCTGGATATCTGGTTATCTTGATCAGTTAACTCTAAAGGTCAACTTCTTCCTCTTTTCTGGGGTTTTATTGTTGATTGGGTTTGACTTAAAGCTCTTCTTTATCACTTGGTTGAACTTATTCTGGACAGTTAGAGTAGCCCATGCCATGTTTAACTGTTTAGATTTTCTCAGCTCTTCTTCATCTGATTCTTGCCCTGAATATGTGACATAATTTTTAAGAACAAACTTTTTGTGCAATTATTTCATCCTCAGGATAAATTTCCTTTCCTCTGTTCCTTCTCTGGGCATCTTGATCTGTTCTGTTTTTGTGCAGAATTTTTATCCCAGTTCCTATGATTTAAATTATCTTTTTCACTCAGTACCCCATTTTCCTTACACTTTTCAGTTCTGGGACATATCTTTGCACACACCCCCACCCCCATTTTTCCCCTTGGTGAGACTTTTCTGCCTCTGTTTTCTTCTCCATTAAGTATCTCACCCTGAGGAGCCAGACGGTGTCAATCTAGAAAGGTCATTTGCATTTAGGTGGTTCAGTCAATAGAGTCTGGGTTGAGTGCACACACCTCTTGCCAACAGTTCTGCCATTGTCTCTCTTTTTCACCCCAGGGGCCCTTCTGTATGCAGTACACAGCAGGACTCAGTGGCTTGGATTCTGCCCTGGGTCTTTACAGACTTGAGTTCCTGTGCCTGGATTTATGTGGGGTTCTAACTTGCTGCTGTGAGTGGCTCTACAGTCTGTCTCCACAGCTGTAGGGACCTGGGCTGTGCTGCGTCTGCAGGACTTCCAAGCTGTCCGGGACCAAGTGAGGAGGAGGGGTATAGACAGGTGGAGCCAGGATGGAAATTTCTTATCTCTTATTGTAGATTTTTTTCCTTCAATTCAGTGTTTGTGGAGTCCTTCTCCAGTTTCTATCATCCTCCAAAGTTCTAAGTAATTAGGGTTTGTCCTTTTATTGCTGATTCTGAGGGAGATTTTTCCAGGGGATATCTTATGTTGCCATGTTGATGAGATCATTCTCTTTATATCTTAAATGCATCTTCTTGTCTCCATCCATGAGGCCACTATAATCTTGCAAGATTACTATAACAGCCTCCATATTGATCTTCCTAATTTCAGTTTTAAACATATTTCAAGATGAAAAACTTTTATTTCACTAATCATTACAAAAATAAAATTTGATTACTCTTAGTTATCCCTTCTTAAATCCTTCAATGGCTTCTCACTGATCTCAGAATAAAGTCCAAATACTTTAACATGGCTAAAGAAAATTTTAATGTTTTGGCTTCTGCTTACATCTCCACCTTGCTCAACTAACACCACATTCATTTAATAAATGTTTATTGATCACCTATTTATGATACTTCCTATGCCAGCTATGCCAAATAAGATGAATCAAATAAACAGCCTTTTGTTCACATGAGGTTTATGTTATACCACAGGAGGCATTTAAATAAATAATTAAGTTACTAGCAACAGTTATACAAAGTTTTCCTAACCATTTTCATAATATGAATACTCTAGGTGCTCTAAACTATAATAACTGGATTCTCTTAGGCCTGATCTATTGTGAAATATATATTTTTTCAGACCTTAATTTTAAAAGAGGATAGTAATTTTAAAAGAGTCATTGATAATTACTCAATTAATTATAGTAAGAGTTGCTACATATAGGTAAATCATGCTATCTCAGTAGCTTAGACAATGGAAACTTATTTCTGATCCCCCAAAGTTCTGGTAGGCAGGAGGAACGAAGCAATAATCAGGAATTCAAACTGATGGTAGTTCTCAAATTATTCACACATGGTTTCCAGTCTCCCTGTGCACTGACATCCTGCTGGCAGCCAAGAAAAGAGAACGGCAGGATTGAAAAGTAGATTTTAATTTGTCAAACTTCAGAAGCAGCCCACATCCCTTCTGACCATATTCCATTGGCTAGAATTCTTTAATACAGCCACACCTAAGGGAAAGAGATGCTGAGAAATATGGAATAGTTTTGTTTCCAGAAGGAGGAAATGGATTTGAAGAACTACCAGCCACTCGCTGCCACCCTCACTGTCTTTGCCAGGCTGCTATCACAAATAACACCATCTTGCTTTGGCTTAATAACAGGAATGCGTTGGTTTATGGTTTCAGAGGCTATGGGCTTTTATTCCCCAGCATTCCGGCTGGCCATCAATACTTGGGTTTCTTGGCTTTTCCGTCATTGGCTGTGTCTTCTCCTTTCTCTTCCAGGTTCGCCAACTTCTGACTTCTGGCTCCTCCCATGGCTGTCTTTATATTTGAATTTATTCTACTTATAAAGCACTCCAGCAATCTAATTAAGCATTCTGTTGGGCCACACTTTAACTAAAAAGAAAATCTTCAAGAGATTCTATTTACAATGGATTCACACCCACAGGGATGCAGATTCAGAATGTACTTTCTGGGGTATATAATTCAACCTACCATAGACAAATTGTTTTAAATTTCTAATTTTTAAGTTAAAGGTTTACTATCTTTATAAAAGTGTCAAAACATTTAAGAGAAATTAAGGTTTACCACATCTATAAGTTCAATTTATTATATTTGCCAGACATAAATATTTGGGAATGTCAAGATGAAAATGCAAGGCTTTTAAAAGATATCAAATATATTGTTTGCTAATGAAATTTCAGTTTCTGAATGTTTAACTAAATATAACTGAGATCAAATAATTAAATCTTCATGACTCCTGATCTCTGTAAGAACAGAAGCTTTATCTTATAATTGAAACCAGTTCCTAGGGTCAGCCTTCCTGAGACTCTGACAGATGTTTCATTGGCAATATAGACACCATTTCCCTTATTTTCTTGACCATTGCCAGGACATGTTTCCTTTCTGTATGAGGCAAATCACCGACCTCTCATCCTATCCCTAGGTCAATCACTGGCTCTTCACCTGAGTTACTATATAATTCTGAGTATGTTTGTCATATATATATTCTACATACATGCACACACAAACTAAACTAGACTAAAAGTCCTTCAGGAACATGATCCTTTTATATTCATCTTTAAATACATTTATCTATTTATGTATATACAATGTCATGTATGTGTTATATAAATTTGCCATATATTTATACAAATACTACATATATAAATATGAACTATATTATATATGCATAATGAATTGTCACATGTATATACACACAAATATTTACATATATTATACATATATGACCCAAGGAGAACATGAAAGTTCTAAAACCCAAAGCACCCACCAGCTTGGCTAGCACTGGTGACATCCATTAGGTCATCTACCTAGTACAGCCAGATGTGACAACTTCTGGAAATAATAAGAAGGCTTATGTTTTAGTTTCCTAGAGCTGCCATAGCAAATTACCCTGAACTGAGTAACTTCAAACAGCAGAACTTTATTGTCTCATTGTCTCACAGTTCTGAAGTATAGAAGTCTGAAATCAAGGTGTCCACAGGGCCACACCTCTGAAACCTATTGGGAAGAATCCTTCCTTGCCTCTTACTAGCTCCTGGCACATGCCAGCATTCCTTGGAATTTCTTGGCTTGTAGATGTATCACTCAAATTTCTGCCTCCTTCTTCATGTAGCTACCTCTTCTCTGTCTCTCCCCTCTTCTTTGACAAGAATATCAATCATATTGAATTAGAAACCACCCTGATTCAGTAGACTTAACCTTAAAGTGAATATATTTGCAAAGATCCTATTTCCGAATACAGTCACATTCACAGCTACCAGGGATTAGGACTTCAGTTTATCTTTTTCTATGACACAGTTCAAACCATAGGGTTCATGACACCTTTACTGCAAGAAAGGAATTATTTCACACAAAGCATTCATGAATACTGGAAGAAAAAGAGAAAAGCTTGTTTGGTAACATCACTCTCTTCTCAGTTCCTTTCTAAAAACCTTTGCCTGCGATTAATGACAGAATTGCCACCTGAAAAGCTGATTTGAAAATGAAAAGCTTACTTTATCTCAGACCCCATGACTCATGGGAGAATCACTGAAATCTATTTCTCTTAATGTTTTCCAAGGAGATTCACTGATCAAAGTTGTTTCCTTCCCAGAGGTGTGTTCCTTCTTCCGGCATAGGGATGAGGCATATCTCTAGGACACCTAGAGGACATTTATAGTCGCTTCCCAAGTGGCTCTTGTTCTCTGGATTACAAACGGAAATTATCTCTGGGCTGTCAATGTAACATCTTCCAACAGCATGAAATTCTGTCAAACAGAAATTGAAGATGAATAAAACTAAGATATACACTCAGGATTATTCCTATTGTGATGCAGCTGTGCTCTGCACTGATGATTCTACAGCCTAACGGTAGATTTAGAGAAATGGAGACATACTGGTTTTCTAAATGCCCCAGTAAACTGCCACGGAAAGTAAAAGTGATTGAATAGACTGACAAACACTGGAAGCATATGCAATGAGCCAACTCGACAGCACTCCGGGGCAGGATTACAAATGATTTGTGCGCATTTTGGGGGGTAATCAGTTATCACAATTTTGTTTACAATTTATATTTCCATGAAAATGCAGTTTTTAACTATTGCTAGGATTTGAGAAACAAGGGCAACCTTTTTTCATCTTGTTGAACTCCAGGGAATTTCAGCATGTCAGCTCAGTAATAATGCATGACTACATTATTGGATGGTTGGTTACTAAGAATAAATAACCACCCTTTACAAAAACAACATTTACAGAACATGCCTGGTGCATGCAAAGTTGTTCATTACTTACTACACTCCATTCTAAATAGACATATACCTAAATTAGGACAAAAGAAAGGCAAAGAATAAGGGGGCCATAAAAACCCTTTACTTTTGGCCCCCTTAGTCAGCAATGACTAAGAGACAGGAAAATATATATATTTAAGAGTATTAGAGAGGGGAATTGTGCAAAAGTGCAGCCAGATGACTTGAACCTGAGAATTTCTTATGCGTGGAGTAGCAAGGAGATGGTTAAAAGGAGGGGATAGAGAAACGACACCGGAGACAGAGATAGGAAATCATGTTAAATGGTTATGGTTAGATGTGATAACGTATAAACTAAGATAGGAGGTGTGGACCGAAAGAAAAGTTTTAGAATTTGGAAACAAAGGGTAGAGGTCCTTAACCTCCATGTGAGCAACACTAAAACTCGAGATTATGCTCCCGTGTTTATTTCTGGAGAAATGACATAATTTTATAAAATTTGCATAAGAGTTGAAGAGCCACTGACATACTGGGAAACTTCAGTGTAAAAACCCTTCTGTGCAGGTGGGCCATGGTGGCTCAGCAGGTAAGAATGCTTGCCTGCCATGCTCGAGGTCCCGGGTTTGATTCCCGGTGCCTGCCCATGTGAAAAAACAAAACAAACAAAAAAACCCTTCTGTGGATTGTAGGGGAGCTGATACCTCGGTCTCAGGATTTTAACTCTGTTTTTTACTTTCAAATGGTTTTGACTTATGAGCACTGGTAAGAAAAGCATTTTATCTTGAAACCCTGTACACAGAGTCTGTCTCTCTCTCTCAACTGAAATAAGAGTTTCATAATATAGTTGTTACCCTTACTGTTAGAAGCACCCTGATATTTTCTATTCTATTCTAGGCTATTCTATTTCATTTGTAAAATGCTAGTCATGACTCATTAAATTGACTTCATGACCCATTTTGAATCCTACAGTTTGAAAACTACACTGTTTTAACTGATTAAAAGGTGACAAGTACAATGCAAAAAAAAAAATGAGAAAGTGTGTAGCTTGAACAGATGAGGTGGGTTCTACTTCAAGCACTGACAAAGGTTATAGTAAAAAAGAGGAATTGTTGACATGCAAAAGGATGACTGGGGGATTGGAGGGAGGAAGTTATGCATCTGCCAGTGTGATGGAGGTAAAGTTTAAAACTGTGCCTAGGCCTGATGAAATGCTCTTTAATTAAAGCAAACAAACAAACTATTAATTCCTTAAAAAGAGAAGGATAACTTTTCAGTACTTTGGTTTGTTGTTTTACAGGCAGTCAAATTTGTGTGGCTTGTCTGAATAATAAAGGAACTACTTCCCTCCATGGAAAATGAAAGAGATGATGAGGGAAAAAAAGACTTTTGAGAAAATATTAATGACCTTATTTCAAACTTTTAATAATATCTACCAATCTGGAAGATTTAATTTCCTAAAGGTTTTATATTGACATCTACAAGGTCGATGAAAATCAGTGATAATAAATAATATCTCTATAACTCAACAAATGAGATTTTAGGGTACCCTTTTAATGAGAAGGTCTGTATTAGAGGGGTAACTGTCAAATTGGGTGGACAAATTACTCACATATTTTTCCTTCAAAATTAAGAGGAGCAACTACAGGCAGGTCAACACAAACTTAAAGGGAGGCACAGTCACTCAAGCTAAAACTCTTCTGAAGGTGACATTGGGTGCCTTGGAACAATTCAATTAGCTAATCACAGATGGTTGCCAGATATGTAATTGAAACTCTCATTTCGCTAACAAATGTCACAGCTAAGAAAATCTGAACTTTGGAAATTGGGGGTGATTCCATGTGAATGATAACTTCTGTTCTTGTCACAATGTCACAGGAACCAGATTAGGAGGTACAGTGTCATATGTTGGAAACATCATAACAATTAGAGCTTCACATCAAAGAATGATGGGCACTATCTGAAAAGTGAGACTCCAGTTGCTAATCACCCTTGGGACTCATGCAAGGGGCCATACCTAGGCTCTCCGAGGTGCTTGGCAAGATGCAGGGTGCTGAGATACTAAGAAGTGAATTCTTACAAATTGATAATTCAATAACTTAATTAAATGGAAGTTTATTATCAAATACCCTACAGATCTAGTTCCCTAGGTCTTTCCTGTAATTAGAGAGTTTAACCTGGTTTTGTTTTTTCACACTCTGAAGAACTACCATATTGATTGATATGATGTTTGCCAGTGTGTTACGGGTTCTTAATGAACACAGAATTCTTTAATAAACTGATAAAAGTTTCTTCAAAAGTGTGGACATATAGACAATCACATATAGATAGCCACATACTTTTTCATACAACTAGAGGGTTCAGAAACCTTGAAATCCACCCATAGACTACTAGACCATTTACCCAAGGTTATGAAACACCTTGCTGTATTTGGTCTAGTATGGAAACCCAGATTTTCTACTGTTTTGACTGCATAAATACTAATAATATACTGAAACTCTTAGACGGAGTAGGGTGGGAAGAGGGAGGAATCATATTTTCACATGTTCCCTGTGGTTGTCAATATACCCTACTGGCCCATACACTTGACTTTACATTGTTAAAAATGTACAGGTCAGGTATAGTTTAAATTCCAAGAAAACACTCTGTATATTTGCTTGCTTTTTTCAATGAAAATTTGAGCTCTTTTTTTTTTTTTTGACAGAATATGTTTCCCCAAGTTACCCAAATCATTATTAGCTCAAGGTAATCCTTGATGGGAGAATGAATGAATAGATAGATGGGTTCATGGATTTGGAGACCAACCAAAGAAGGAGTAAGTGAAATGACTGTGAAGCTTACCAAAGAATGCCCACTGGGTTTTTTTTTTTGAAGTCTCCAGGATTTTTTCCCAGAATGAAGCAGAAAACAAATTTAAACTCTCTAGAGAACTTTGGGCTCGATGGTTCTGAGACATACAAAATAGCCATTAGATAGGAGCATATATAGCTGTTACCTTTCTTACCTTCTAGTAAGAGCAGAAAACACATTCAAGTATACTTTCTGACTCCATATTACAGAGGAAGTGTTTGGTTTGATGAAACCCTGATGAGGGATAGCAGCTCTCTTTATTTTGGATCTTAGAGGGTTTACTCCCAGAGCCAATGATTTCCTTTCCCCAACCTCACCTTGGGATGGTTTTGATATTGCAGATATACAATGTCATCACGAGGTTTCATAATCCATTGTTATGTCAATTATCAACAAGCACAATAAAAATCCTGCATTGGCCTTAGAAGAATAAATTAGTAGATTCAATAAGACTGAGGTTTTTGATGCAGTGTTCTAGTTTGCTAGCTGCCAGAATGCAATATACCAGAGACAGGATGGCTTTTTTAAAAAGGGGGACTTTAATAAATTGCTAGTTTACAGTTCTAAGGCTGAGAAAATATCCCAATGAAAACAAGTCTATAGAAATATCCAATCAAAAGCATCCAGGGGAAGATACCTTGGTTCAAGAAGGCCAGTAAAGTTCACGGTTTCTTTCTGAATTGGAAGGGCAGATGGTGAACACAGTCAGAGTTTCTCTCTCAGCTGGAAGGGCACATAGCAAACATGGAGTCATCTGCTAGCTTTCTCTCTTGGCTTTTGTTTTCATGAAGCTCCCCGGGAGGTGTTTTCCTTCTTCATCTCCAAAGGTCACTGGCTCATGGACTCTCTGCTTTGTGATGCTGCTCTTTCTGAATCTCCTCATTCTCCAAAATGTTTCCTCTTTTATAGGACTCAATAAACTTATCAAGACCCACCCAAATGGGTGGAGACATGTCGTCACCTAATCCAATTTAACAACCACCCTTTATTAAATCACATCTCCAGGGAGATGATCTGATTACAGTTTCAGACATATGGTATTGAATAGGGATTATTCTACTTTTGTGAAATGGGATTTTGATTAAAACATGGCTTTTCTGGGGAGCATACATCCTTTCAAACCAACACATGCAGCTTGACAGAAACTCCACCTACAGAGAAGTAGTAAGAGAGAAAAAGAAATATGTCTAACTCCCTTCACTGCCTAGACTTATCAATTCTCAGAAACACTCCAATATCCAAGGTAATATATATAAAGTTAAATATATTAAAATAACTTCTGTTTTCCATGCTTTATACTCAATAGTATCACAGAGGTTGTCTCCCAAACCCATTCACTTATAAATATTTGGCCTTTAAAGACTGCACTATCTACCATATAGAAGATAAAATACTAAAACAGAAGAGAAAATGTTGAAAATTATTTCGATAGAATAGTGACAAATTGATAAATATCAACTCATTATTCAATTATAACCATTTGCTGACTCAAAATCACTATCAAAAAGCAAGAAGAGCTGGCAATGATAAGACTCAGGTTTCCTAAGCAAAAAGACATAGAGACATGTTTTCTTCCTTTCAGCACTTTAGGAAGTTAGGGAAACAAAAGTTTTGGGGGTCATCATTGAGCACAATCTAGCATCCTTCAAAAGACAAACTGTTGAGTTTGAAGGTGACAAGGAATAGCAGAGTTCAAGCCCATTTTGAAGATGCTACCAAACAGCCTCAAGAGCATGGCAATGTAGTCTCTGATAAGAGTAACGGATTGTGCTCGTTGCCAAAAACATTCTGTTGGAAGATGAAGTGTGCTCAAAGCAACAGAGAAATTTCAGCTTCCTTCAATATTGGTAAGGGGGGTAGCAGGTGAAATTAATACCTATTACTCCGCAAGTACTAAGAAATAATCAAACATAAAAGCCTTCTTCTAAGGGATTACCTAGCTTTTAAATCAACCATAAAAATTCAGGTCAGGCTTCTGAGATGTATGACTAATATTAACAAACAGCCATTGAAATGAATCATGGAATCATTCTCTTCAATAGCAACTTCTAAGAATGAGAGAAAGAAAATGGCTTGGTGACCTTTCAGAGAGTCTCAGTCTAGTCCTATTCTGTACCAACCAAGTTTCCAATCACGTGCTAAATCCACTAGCACAGCTTTTCATCTTTCTTTTAAAATAAATGAAAAAGAGAAGGAGAAGCTTACAACCTAGAACAGTTTGTTTTTATAGTTAGCAGCTGCATTTTATCATATAGGTTCCTTGATTGGAAATAAATGGTCTTCAAGGCAGTTTTTAAAATAAGCAACATATTCCTGGAAATATCCTCATCAAAATTCAGCATGACATGATTATGAAATAGTTTCCTAGACAGAAATATCTTCAGAGGGTTTCAAAAGTTGCCTGCTAAAATGCCAAAATAGCTCCTTGAAAGTTCTCATTCACACTTTATATAGCCACAAACTAACGGGAATGACTATTTCTGGCAGAGTTACTATAATTTTATTCCACACAACTAATGGGTTTATGCACACTGAAATAACACCATATTTGATTAGATTCATTAAGCACAATTTGCAGTTCAAAATACAACTTTCAGGCACATAGCAATGATTCTAAAATATAACTGATGAAGACTCTTGAGGAGTATGTCTCCATTATTTGGATGATTATTGTTGCATAATATTATGGTTTTTAATAAATTAATACAGCTTTGTAGAGTTTCCTGGAATAATAATAGGGCTATCTTAAGGTTATAAACTGTTTACGTCATTCAAACTTTTTTGATCGATATTTTCATTTCTAAACAGTGTTTAGGGAAAAAGTGTCCAAAGTCTCTCATAGCTAGGCTAACCATAAAATTTATCATCCAGACTGGAACATTTTTGGCAATGAAGTGGGTGCTGTTAATAACAATACTGTGAAAAAGTCAATAACTGGGATTGTCTCAGGTAAAGCAGGGTACATGGTCACCCTACTTTTAGTTATTTTCAGCTATTAAAAAAATGGGCTTTAACTCCTTTGTTGCAATTATAAGGCATTCACATTAGTAAATAAATAACAATTTTTACGTGTAAATTGTGTGCTTCTGAAAGGACAAAAAACAAATTTTTGTTTTCGCCTAAGTTTAATTATTCCTTGACATAATTGCTACTTTGCAGATTTATATTGCCATATGTACTATATGAAATGTTTGCACTCTCAATTTGCTTAGTAAATCTACTCTTGCAATGATAAGAAAAAGGTATCAAGGCAGGTCCTTATGAGTTCTACATTTCAAATTCATGAGGCACAAATTCAACAAAAGGACCTCCTCACTTTCAAAAACCACATTAAATAAATGGGCTTCAAGTTCTTTTAAATCTAAAGCCCACTCACATTTTATTCAGTGTCTTTGGGTTCTTCACTTTTCGGCCTATATTTCTTAACCATTACAAAGCACATCAGAGCACCAGGTAATAAAATAAACCATTCCCCTTAATTCATGCATTTTCTGTATTTACTTCTACCTACTGCCATGTACTGGAGTCATTTTCAGCTGAATAGCACAAAATTTTATTGATATCATAGACACTGGAAGGCTAGGAAATTTCAGCTATATGAATTATAGTAGAACTGGATAATCAGCTCTTCTTTATTGTTGCTTGCATATTTTTTCTTTGTATATTTCTGCACTAATTATTGTTGCATAATAAACTTATCTAAACCATAGTGATTTAAAACAAGGTCACATGGTAAATATTTTACTGTTTCACTAAATATTTTAGCAAAGGGCCAAAAGGCAAAATTAGAGATATATTTAGGCACTTATACAAAAAGAGAAAAAGCACATTTCCACAAAATTTTTATTGAAAAAAAGTCAAAATGTGATAATAATAATCGAAAATTTTTTTCCCAATTTATCTCTACTAATGAGAATAGAGTGCTTTTTGTGGTTAATTGGGGTACAAGGTTAGGGTTACCTGTTTTCGTTGTAGAAACATTGCCTCATTCTCCAATAAAGCATTCACTTGCTTCTCTGAGATAGTGTCCCCCTGGGAAATCACCAGAATGTGTTACTTGCTTCTCTCTTTTAAGAACGTATAAGAACACTTACATGTGTTCTCAAACTGTTAGATAACTTTTAAATGGGGAAGAACAATAAGAGCACAGACTCTAGTATAAGACACCCTGGGTTTGAATTCAAGTTAATTATTCATTATATGTGTGATCTTTGACTCCCTACTTAACCTATCTAGAACAGTTCCCTCATCATAAAATGAGTGACAGAACCTACTTCACAGAGTTGTTGTAAAGATTAAATTAACTAATAAATGCAAAGATCTAGAAGAGTGTGTGACATACTGGAAAGCACTCTATTCTAGTTTGCTAGCTGCCGGAATGCAATATACCAGAATCAGAATGGATTTTAAAAGGGCGAATTTGCTAAGTTGCTTGTTTACAGATCTAAGCCTGAGAAAATGTTCCAATTAAAACAAGCCTATAGAAATGTCCAATCACAGGCATTCAGGGAATGATACCTTGGTTCAAGAAGACTGGTGATGTTCAAGTTTTCTCTCTCAAGTGAGAAGGCACACGGCGAACACGGTCAGAGTTTCTCTCTCATCTGAAAGGGTATGTAGTGAACTCGGCATCATCTGCTAGCTTCCTCTCCTGGCTTCCTGTTTTGTGAAGCTCCCCAGGATGCAATTTCCTTCTTCAGCCTCAAACGTCGCTGGCTGGTAGACTCTTTTTCTCATGGCTATGTTGTTCTGCTCTGCTCTCTCTGAATCCCTCTCATTCTCCAAAATGTTTCCTCTTTTATAGGACTTCAGGAACTAATCAAGACCTGCCCGAATGGGTGGAGACATGTCATCATCTAATCCGTCTTAACAGCCACTCTTGATTAAATCACATCTCCAGGGAGATGATCCAATTACAGTTTCAAACATACAGCACTGAATAGGGATTAGAAGAAATGGTTGTCTTTACAAAATGGGATTAGGATTAAAACATGGCTTTTCTAGGGTACATACAACATTTCAAACCAGCACACACACTCCAAAAAAACATTTTTCTTCTGAAAATTTTCAACCATTTCAAAATTATATATACAAATTTATAAATTATATAATCCCTGCTTAACTTGCTGACTGAACAAAACAAATCTACAAACCAGATTTGGTATACAATACATATAGTTTACTGATCCCTGCCCTAAATCTGCAGTAATTTATTTCTCATAATTCTTTAGGTAAGCTATATTTTGTCTACTCTCAGCCATGCTGCAGCATTCAGCTAAATACTCAGCTATGATGGAAGAACTAAAAAGGTGCATTTTGGAAATTCAAAAGCATTCTAGTTATCTTCTGTGAGGTCCACCATCCTTCATTAGGCTAGACTGTTAAATGTGGTTTGTAAGCAGTCTTCCAAGAGGGGGAAAGTAGGAGCTGCAAGGCCTCTTGGGCCTAAGCTCCAAAATTAGCACATCATCACTTCTACCACATCTGATCAAAGCAAGTCAAGGCCATCCCAGATTCTAGGAATGCGAAAATCAACTTGATCTCTTAATGAGAGTAGCTGCAAAATACTCTGGCTATATATTTTTTCAATCTACCACAAACTTTCTCTACACCAAGATTATCCAAATCTAAGAAACCATTGACCAAGTCTTAACATCAGGAGAATTTATACCCTGCTTCTTGGTAAAAAGTTGTACTTAATGTAGTACTTGATAAATTTGCCTTGAGTCATAGTTTTCTGTGCACAAGATGTAACTGTTCTCCTAGATTGATGTAGTTGAGGATAGATACATGTGTCTATCAAAAAACAGAATCATAAATCTAAAAGTTGAACACGGAAAGTTCAGCTGCAGCAGGATTGGGGAAAGAAGATAAAACTGCTGCTTTAGTTTCTTGGCTATTGTTTTGGTCTGTTAAAGCTGCTGGCATACAATATACTGGAAAAGGATTGGCTTTTTCAATGGGGGGTTATCAGGTTACAAATTTAAAGTTCTAAGGCCATGAGAATGTCCAAATTAAGTCATCAAGAGGAAGATACCTATCTGGGGAAAGCTGCTGGCATCTGGGGTTCTTCTGAGACATGGGAAGACACATAGCAACATCTGCTGGTGTTTTCTCCAAAATGTCTCTGCCTTTTATCCTCTCAGAGAACTCTAGCAAGGGGATTAAGACCCACATTGAATGGGCTGGGTCACATCTCCATGAAAACAACTTAAGCAAAAGATCCAACCCACAATAGGTCTGTACCCACAGGGATGGATTAAAAGGACATAGAATTTTCTGGAGTACAAACAGATTCAAACCAGCACATTCCATCCTCTGGGGCCAAAAAGATATGTTCTTTCTGTATGCAAAATACATTCATTCCATCACAATATCACAAAAGCTTAAATTATTGCAATAATAATATTAAGTATAAAGTTTTATCAAAATCAGCTAAAGGTGGGATTTCTCCTAAGGCAAAATTCTCCTTTGGCTGTGAACCTGTGAAACTCAGAACAATTTATCTGCTTATAATATACAAAGGAGGGACAGTCATAGGATAAATGTTTCCATTTCCACAGGGAGAAAATGCAAGAAAAACAGGGGTCAAAAGTCCCAAATAGTTCCGAAAAATCTACAGAGCAAACTCCATTAGATTTCAAGAGTCATTTATAGGAAGACATTTTATCCTCAGGGATTGACAGAATGGCAGGCCCACCCTTCCCTAAGGCTTATACTTCAGCCCTGCTCTCTCCAAACACTGGGGTGAGGGTTTTAACATTGCCAAGCATTGTGGAGACCATCTCGTTCTTGGCCCCACCCTTATCAAGCAGTGGGACAGTACCATCTCCAGGGCACACTTTCAACCCTCTTAGAATAGTGGAGGTGGCCAGGCTCTCCCCAGTCCTCAAAGAATGTGCTCCACCCTCTCTGAGTCCTGGAGTAGTAGCAGTCCTCCTGAATAATACCAGATTCAAACCAGCACAGCTACCAAACTGAATACCATGCAACGGGTTGGCTTAAACAATGGGAATATATTGGCTCACAATTATGAGACTAGGAGAAGTCCAAAATCAGGGTGTCACCAAGGTGATGCTTTCTCCCAGAACTGGTGCTCCAAGGCTGGCCGCTGGTGATCCTTGGTCCTTCTACACATGGCAATACTCATAGTGGCCTCTCCTGGCTTCTTTCTCTCTCAAGTTCCACTAATATTCAGCTTCTGCTGGCTACTCCTGTGGCTTTTTCCTCTCTCTCTCTGATCTTCCCTATATGGCCTTCAGTAATAGATTTAAGAGGCATCCTGATGGAGTTGGGCCATACCTTAACTGAAGTAACCTTATCAAATATCCTATTTGCAAGGCTTCACACCCATAGGAATGGATTAAGTTGAAAACATGTTTTATTCTTGAGTATATGGCTCCAAGCCATGATAACTGTAAATCAAAACTTCAACACAGCCCAATAATGCAACAGAAGGTGCATCTTATAGTGCATTTCCTTGTACCCTTCTTTTGAGGAGAAGAAAGAAAATCGAGCTGTTACCTATATCATAATTATTTAGACATGTAGCTATTGTAAATAAAACCAGAAAGGAAAAACAATCAAATTATATCTTGCTGAGTAAAAACTGATCTTAAAATTTTTTTTATACTCTCATTAAGAGGATTAACAATAACAACTTCTGTATTCTAGGGAGTCAAAGCAGAGTTATACTTTGGGGCTGGCAGGTGGTATATAGTAAAAGGCTGGAACTTTAGGTCTGGCAAGTAGTATATAGAAAAAGCCTTGAGCATGTTTGACTGGAATTTCATTGATGTGGAGAGGTAGCACTTGGCATAGAAAGTCTACAATTACTGTGAGATTATAAATCATTAGGTCAAAAATAAGCAAAAAAAAATTGCTACAATTTAAGGAAAATTTGATTTTGAATTCTTTTCTACTAACAAAAAGTATGAAACTTATACCTAGTCTAGATTTTGGTATGAAAATTGTTTTATTCCTAGACTTCAATAAGACTGATATTATTGTTTATTCCCCCATTTCATATATAGTTTCTCATCCTTTTCAAAATTTCTGCCCTGTATTTTTAAAATTTCCTTGGCTATGTTTCAGTTCCACACATGTCTCTCAAAGCCTCAAGTTCCTTGCCTACAATGTTGAAGACATTTTTATTACCTCTATAAAGGAGTTTTATAAGATACTCTATATAAGGGACATAGCATATTGCCTTCTATATGGTAAGAATTCATTAAATATTATCTAGCTATTATTACTATCATTACAACAACTACTACTACTATAACCAAGCATACACTGAATATCCCTAGAATTTATAAGATATGTAATTTATCCCAAAATGCAGTCAGTCTGGATTCTTTCCTATGGCAGAGTGTCTCAGGCTTTACTCATAGGACATTTACAACTGGCATTGACAGTGAAAGAAAGCAGAGACATTTACTCTTTGCTTTAGTTTCCTAGGCTGCTCAAATACCATGACATGGGTCAGGTTAGACAATGGGAATTTATTCCATCACACCTTAAGGCTTGAAAAACATAGAAATCAAGGCATCATCAAGTCAATGCTCTCTTCTTGAAGACCATGGTGTTTTGGCGCTGGCTGCTTGGCAATCCTTAGCTTGTCACATGGCAAGGCACCTGGCAATGTTTCTGGTCTTTCCCTTCTCTTCTGAGGTGCTTGATACAACTTTTTTCTTTCTGTGGCTGTTTCTCCCTATCGGAATACCATTGCACTTATACAGGACTCCAGTAATAGGCTTAAGACCCATCCAGATTGAGGTGGGTCACACCTTACCTGAAGTAGCCTCATCAAAAGGTCCTATTTGCAATGGGTTCACATCCACAGAAGTGGATTAGCTGTAAGGAGAGGTTTTATCTGGGACATATACAACTTCAAACCACAACACTAGTCATAGACTCTCCATGTGATTCCTCCCTATTTGCGAGTCACTTGTAGTTAGGTGATCCAGGTGACTTGATGCAGCCAGTAGGCTATGAGCAGAAGTAATGTGTTTAATTGGTTCAACCACCCAGCTCTCTCTTTCCCTACAGCACCTGGAAAGCATGCATTGAGATGTCTGAGCTATAGCAAAGCAGCAGTCTGCATCACTGAATCACTGCCCAAAGAGCTAACCTTGAGTCCCATGGCCAACTGCACTGGACATTTTATGAGTGAGAAATACAAATCACAGAGATTTTAAGGTAAACTTGTTAATGCAGCATAGCCAAATCCATCCAGATTAATACAAGCAACTATGTATTGCAAAGGACTGAGTATTATAATCGAGATTTATTCTTGAATATTTTTATAAAGAACAACAAACTGTTAATTGAACTTCTTGAAATGCTTTCCACTCAAATAAACTTTGATTTAATTAACAGTCCCATATAACTTATTATCCTTTTCAGATTTAGAGAATAGGAAATGGTGTGAAGAGTAACCAAGCCCCAACTAAGATCAATATAAAGAATCCTAAATAGCTTGAGTAGTCAGTCTTATCATACTTGTGCTCAAAAATAGGTTCAACTGTGCTGGATGAAGTAGGGTAATCTCCATTCATTCTTAGCCTTAGAGTAGCTAATATTCACCTCTTCATAAGTGTTAGCAGTTTACATTAAATTTCTCATTAAATCCTCAAAACAAAAGGATTAGCTATCTCATTTTCCTCATTTTACAAATAAGTAGATTGGGAGTTTAAAGAGATTAAATGACTTTCTCAATATTGCTACAGACAACTATTTGGGCTCTTGAATCCAAATAACGGGACAACATTACTTTCTCAGAGGCTCACATTCTTCATCTCAATGGCTTGTCTCATGATTTATGAGATAATTTATTTTAAACTGTAAATATTAGTGATTGTTGTCAGAAAGCTAGCGGGTAATAGAATACAATATCCAAATCTATACTTCTCAAACACCAAAACCCATTCTAAATAACGTAATACAACTCACCCTTCATTTTAACCTGACAACGTGGTGCTCCGTTTTCCAATTTATTTTTTAACCAGAAGTTTGGGACTGCATCTCCACTTGGTCTTAGAAAACTTGACACCGTTATTATAAATATTCTCTTTCCGCTTATCTATTCCATAAGAAAGAGCTTGGTGATAATTACTTATTCATTATAAAAGCACATACTGAGGGTATAGTATGTTCCAGGTAATAGACTAAGCACCGGGAGACCGAGAGGTCTCACAATCCAGGAGATGATATAAACATAACATAACAAATGTCAGAATGTTTAACATTATTAAAAAAAAAAACATAAACAGTATAAAATTTTTGTGGAAACTCTGTAGAGCTTATTAAACAGCTAAACCAACCTCCAAGGAATAAAAATAAAGATAAAGAACACTGTCAGAAGAGAAATACAAAATTGATTAATAATGGTTACTGGAAACTGGGGTACACTGTGGTTTTGATTATTGATATCTGGTGATTATCCCTGTATTAATTTGTTAAAGCTGCTGGAATGCAATATATCAGAAATGGAATGGCTTTTAGAAAGGGAATCTATTAAGTTGCAAGTGTATAGTTCTAAGGCTATAAAAATGTCCAAACTAGGACATCTGGGAAAGATACCTTGACTCAAGAAAGGGCCGATGACTGTTTGGGGTTTCTCTGTCAGCTGGGAAGGCACAAGGCCACATCTGCCAGATTTCTCTCATGGCTTCTCATTTCTAAATGCTTCCCTGGAGGTGTTTTCCTTCTGCATCTCCAAAGGTCTCTTGTCTGTGTCAGTTCTGAAGCTTTTTCCAAAGTGGTTCCCTCTTAAAGGTCTCCAGTAAGAAACTCTACCTTGAATGGATGGAGACACATCTTCATCGAAACCACCTAATCAAAAGGTCCCACTCACAACTGGGTGGGCCACTTCTCCATGGAAATGACTTAATCAAAAGATCCCACCTTCCAATATTGAATCAGGATTAAAGAACCTAGCTTTTCTGGGGTATACAATAGTTTCAAACTGGCACAATCCCCTACCAGAAAGATTATATTTCCCTCATGGCCTTAAATCAGACTGGCCAACGTGACTTGTTTTAACCAATAAAATGTGAGAAGAATGACATCACTTCCACGAAAAAACTTTAAGGAACTGCCCAAGCCTTGTGATGCTCTCTTTCCTTCTCTCCTCTAAGGACCAAATAATAAATATTTTAGGCTTTGTGTGCAACATACAGCCTCTACTGCATATTCTTTCTTATATATTTCAAAAATTTAAAAATAAAAAATATTCTTATCTTGTGGCTCATACAAAAATAGGTGGCAGGCCGTTTTTGGCCCATGGAGTTTGCCAAACTCTGTTCTAGATAATGGGTTGTGGAGTGTGAAGAACGGTGCCATGTAGCAGAGAACTCAGGTTACTGAGTTGGATGTGGCATAACGATAAATAAAACTTTCTTGTGATGAGTCATTGAAATTTCAAGGCTGCTTATTACTCTATCGTAACCTCACCTATCCTGACTGATAACAAATTCTAAAAAATTCCACTTGGGGAAACCAAGAAATATTTTTGTAAAATATGATATTTCAACAAATTTGGAAGGGTGAGTAAACCACCCAAGGGTAGCAAAGAAGACAGACATTCTAAGTAGAGCATATAATTGAGAAAAGGTTTGGATGCTTGAATACGTGTAAACATGTACATGGGTGTGTGTGTAAAGGGGGAGTAGATCCGCCTGATGGGGCAGCATTATTGCCAGGGGATGGCAAAGTAGAGTTGTAGTTTATAGGGGCTTAGCTGGTTATAGTATTACTCACATTTATCTGTAGAACGTTTGCCCAATCACTGAGGGAAAGTCATAACAAGGAGTAAGTGATGTTGCAATCTAGAAAGATAAAGACATCTACGTCATTTCACAACAGCTAAATCATATACAGAGAGTCCATCAAGATTATTTTAAGATTTGAACAGTGCTTCCTGAAAGGACTGAGATCATAAGGGATTTTTTATGACAGCCGGATCTTTTCAGTATCTCAATTCTCAATAACCAAAGCTGAGACAGGAATCCCTATAATAGTGATTCGAATGAACATTGGGCTTAGCAATTTAGTAATTTGAAGACAGTAAATTTCTTAGGGTTGCTGGAGCCCGAGACTCCAGTTAAAGAATAAATGCACATATATTACCCTATGAAAGTGATTTGGCATAGGAATTTTAATTCTTTGGCCAACCCTGTAGAGAAATATTTTTTCCTAATATATAATTTTAAAAATGTAATTTTCTCGAGTAAATATTGGCATATGGGAGTAATGGTGGTAGGTATATAAATAATATTGAACTTGGTCACCTTAACTATCAAAGAACTCAGTTTATAGAGCCATATAATTTATTAATAAACCAATGCATGTAATTTGCTTTCTTAACTTTCTCATTACAGCCAAGTCATAATTTTAAAGTTTGTGTTAGGTAAATATTTATTAAAAATGAATATTTTGGTTATGTATATATTTTCTGTATTACTTAAACTAATAGCTCTTAACCTTGTAACTGATTTATAAACATTATGACATTATAAAATATCAGTGTTCATATGTTATCTTGCAATGAACTGTCTGTAGTTGTTTTCAACTAAAAGGTATCTCTTCAGAGATTTACATTAAGATTGGCAAAATAACTATGTATATACCTCTGCAACACTGGATCCTAACAATGCATTTTCATAACACATTTATGGGAATTTCAAGCTAAGTCTTAAAGAATTTTGACAAATTGAGAAGTTGATCCAGTAAACAGAAATTTATGAATGCTTCATTCTGTATCATATGTGGTTATAAAATCAGAGAGAAGATAGGCTAAAGAGGGAGGGGAGGATATCTCTAAGAGAAGACAGAGAGCCGGGAGCCTTGGAAATTTGGTATGAAGACCTCTCCAGTTGATCAAATTGATTTTTTGTTGTTGTTGCTAATTTCAACTGGGAACTAGCAATCATATTATGGTAATATGCAAATTGGTTTTTTAGCTGACAGACTGCAAAATATAACTACTAGGTGTTTAAGACTGGTTCAGTACAGAAAAAATTAAGGCAAATTGCAAAGCTCAAGAAATCTTCTGTGGGAGTGATGTGGGAAGATAGTCTGATAAAAGGAAATGGATTTCAATGCAGTGAGACCAAAGATAAAGGTACATATAATTCATAAACAGGGGCATCTGGCAACACAGAGGTATCCTGAAATAATAGGGCTTCAAGAAAGGTTCTGGAAAGAGGAATAAGATGTCTAAATTGAGACTTTTTTTAACATTCAGAAGATACTTAATTTTTATTTCTTTATTAGATAAATTTTGGGTTTACAGAACAATCATGAATAAAAAGAGAATTCCCCCTCTACCACTCTATTATTAACTCTGACTCCTTTCATTAGTGTGGGACATTTGTTACAATTGATGGAAGCACATTTTTATAATTGTACTATTAAGTATAGTCCATGGTTTAAGTTAGGGTTCACTGTTTGTGTAGTACAGTTCCATGGATTATTTCTTTTAATTTTTATTATCTAACCATATATACAACCTAACATTTTCCCCCTTTTAACCACATTCAGATACATATTATAGTGTTTTAAAATCATTTTCAGGGCAGGCCATGGTGGCTCAGTAAGAATGCTTGCCTGCCATGCCAGAGGACCCGGGTTCGATTCCCAGTGCTTGCCCATGTTAAAAAAAAAAAATTACTTTCACAATTTTCACTATCCCATAGCAAAACGTTTCCATCACTCCAAATAGGAACCCTGTATATTTTAAGCCTTACTTTCCTATTCCCTATCCCCACGCTGGTAACCTGTATTTTAACTTCTGATTCTACAAGTTTGATTTATAATTATTTCATATCAGTGAGATCATACAATATTTGTTCTTTTGTGTCTGGCTTATTTCACTCAACACCATGTCTTCAAGGTTCATCCATGCTGTTGCATTTATCAGAACTTCATTCCTTTTTATGGTTGAATAATATATAAACTGAGTCTTAGGAAAAATATAAAAGGCATGCAGGTGAAGGGAGAAGCAAGAGATGTGGACATTCCAAACAAAAGGAAATTCTTGCATCAGATCCTTTTCAGCTCAACTCTTCCACATATATAAAATTATGTGGGAACTCCATATATCTACTACAGAAGATGTTTAATATTCCCAAGAAGTCTAGGCAATCTTTTTATTTTTTTAACATGGGCAGGTACCAGGCACGAACCTTGGTCCTCTGGCATGGCAGGCAAGCATTCTTGCCTGCTGAGCCACCGTGGCCCACCCAGTCTAGGCAATCTTAAGAGGACAAAGGAGAAGAACACGGAGGAACACTGTTGGTGGAGAGGAGCCTTGACTTCTTTCTAGCATCAGTGTGCGTTATTGGTTCCTGAGAAATAGCTTCAGCCAAAGATTTTGCCTTCATATGTAAATATCAGATTAGATCATCAAAATTTAGCCATTACACTAATCTGATTATATGTAAAATTAGTGGAACGGTCAAATTAAATCAATATAGGTTTAATTTTATTGTCAGTATGGAATGAATTAATAAATCAGTAGTGAACTGTTCAGGCCTCCTAGTTAAATAAATAGAAAGTACTAGATTCTGAAGTGAACTAAAAATAGGTCCTTTTATTGAGAACCTCCAAATGGTTAATATATAAAGCAATCAACTGAGAATTGTGAAAAATCATGAGAAATAGAGTAAAAAGTATGAGTCCTGCCTACTAAGTAGATGATCTAGTATAAATTATTCAACCTCTAAAAATAGGCATAACGCTTGCCTTATCTACTTCTCAGAATCATTATACCTTGGGAGAGGACAATTGGCACTATAGAGCATTAACAAATGTCAACTATTTTCATTCTTGAAGATTTTACTGCCTTCCCCATTTCTTATCTGTTTATCTAGTTTCCTTTTCTTTGAATTCTTTAGCATGTAATTTATCATTTAATTATATATTGCCTTGGCTTGCTTTTACAAAAATGCTTTGTAGGCTTCTCTCTCCAAACTGGTTACAGACTGGATACCATACTTATTTTTGCTGACCTCAGTTCACCTACATGCAGCTGAGCAATTGATATGTTCAATAAATACCTATTTTCATTTTTGTAATTCTCCTACTTTATTTAACCTCTGTCCCTATCTGTAAAGAGAGCCTTTAGTCCCCCAAGTATGCTGAATTGAATTAAATTGAAGTACTTTTCAGAGCATTTGGTTTCCAGGTGACAAAGTCAAGGAGAAATCCTGAAGCTCATTTGCATTGTGCCTAATAAACATGTCTCCAAATGGGTTAAGTTAGTTACGGAAGAATAAAAAGACCAAACTCTTTA
The DNA here is from genome assembly GCF_023851605.1 of Tamandua tetradactyla. Taxonomy (NCBI): domain Eukaryota; kingdom Metazoa; phylum Chordata; class Mammalia; order Pilosa; family Myrmecophagidae; genus Tamandua; species Tamandua tetradactyla. Next base: position 150,479,840 of record NC_135332.1, read on the forward strand.
TAAGAACTAAGACAAGAAAATGTTCAGCCTGGATAGAAGGAAGGCAAGGAAGCAATCAGCTGAGGACACATACACTGCCATCCATGACTTATCAAGTGCTATGAGAACTCAAGCCTATATCATTGCCTTGATTTAGATATCAATCTTACTTTCTAAGAGGCAAGATAATCACATCTTTTTTATACACAATTATTTTACTCAAAGCATTGTCATTTTATTATTTCTTTCACGCATCCTTCTATAACCAAGAAAAGAAGATCTAAACTACACATTTAGAAGATCATCACTTGCATCATTCACAAGGCTTAAACTAGATATAATCTTTCATCCAGGAATAGGCAGATTGGAGTTCCTTCCTTGGGATCACATTGATTTATAGAAATATGAACAGATGCTTTCCTCATAGCTCAGAAGCCAAACTGGAAGATTCATTTAGCATGACGTCTCCTCAGTTTGCTTGGGAAATAAAATATGTTCACAAGATGAAATGGTTCATCTCGCCCCCAAATTGTTTAATTTGAAGTTGGAAGTTTCAAAAATTTATCAAGTATTCTAATATATTAAAATCTCAGTTTTCTCCTCAGGGTCCTGACATTTTCTCCTCAGGTGCATTAGCGTTCTATTATTAAAAGTCTAAGCCCTTTGCCAGATGAAATATTTTTCAAGCCAGAAACTCCATCCACTAGTAATAAAATTCTCTTTTTAAATTTTTGTTTAGAAGAACAATTGGATGGGACTTTTATTCTATAGATGTATAATGTATAGCTTTAAAAGAAATCTGGAACACAGTTTGAAGATAATTGCATATCTCTCTGTCATATGAACCCTAACTGATGACAATCTGACTTGAGTATTATATATGCATACCCTACTGTGGTGGTGGTCTGAGGCTGCATGCACCCTAGAAAAATATATTCTTATATCTGATCCATCACTGTGGGTGTGAACCCACCATAAATAGGACCTTTTGATGAAATTAGTTCAATTAAGGTGTGTCCCACCTCAATCAGGATGGGTCTTAATCCTATACTGGAGTCCTTTATAAGCACAAAAGTTACAAATGTATGGTTCTATGGCTGTGAAAACATCCAAATGAAGGCACCAACAAGAGGATACCTTCTTGGAGGAAAGGCAGCATCTGGGTTTCTCTGTCACGTGGGAAGATACATGGTGATGTCTGGTGGCCTTCCTGGGTTGGTTTCAAAATGGGTCTCTCAGCTCTCATGGGTCCTTCTGGCTTCTGGTGTGGGGGCTTTCCTTCTGCATCTCTAAATGTCTGGGTCTGGTGTCTGCTCTCTGTGTCTCCTTTAAGAGCCACCTTGAATGGGTGGGGTTATATTTCCATGGAGATAATCCAATTAAAAGATCATACCCACAATTGGGTGGATCACAGCTCCATGGAAACCACCTAATCAAAAGACTGTAATGGACTAGGATTTAAAGAACATGGCTTTTCTGGAGTGCATAACAGTCTCAAACCAGCACAGCATCCTTGGAAACTAAAACACCAACCTTATATCATTGAAAATTTGAGGTCACTTTTATAAAGACTTACAATAAAAATAGCATGAATTAGTAAGAACCATAAACAGTTAAAAACTCAAAGGACAGTAAAGTGCAAAATATTGTAGAATTCTATTCAACCTTTATAGTTGAATGGAAAATCTGACATTCAGCTTTCTAATACCAAAGAAAAGGAGGAAAGATGGTCAATCATTTTTTTTTTTGAATTTCTTAGGGAACACCATGTTTTCAGACATGGCAATCCTAAAAACAATGTGGATTTTCAAATTCTAGCGCTTGGTTAATATGTAGTTTACCCAACAATTCTGCAAACTTCTTTTTTACATGTCCTTGAAAATTGAGTTACATTTCGTTAGACATAAGTCTAAGGTGCATTTGGGTGATGATATGCATTTATAGTTGGAAAACTTACAGATAAATTCCCTATTTCTAGCCAATATTTCTAAGCTCTAACTAGGTGGGATACTCCCACTCTCTGCTTTTCCTTATATGACGGTGTCTGTTAGAGCCACAAGCCCAGAGTGCCTTTCTACCAGAGTTCCTTCTGTTTCTGATCCTGCCTAGGGCAATACTAGAACCAAGGACTGCTCCCAGGATATCACTGATATTTCCTGTTTCCTTCCTCTTAATCCATCTCCATCTTCCTTGAGGTTCTACTCCATATTTGTGATATAAGTTACCTAGTAGACTTAAATTTTTGGTTGTGACTTACAGTCTTTTTTTGTATTGTCATAGGTATTTTCTTTAATAAGTTGAGAACGTTTTTAGCCGGCTACTAGCCAGAAGCCATTTTAAACCGGAAGTCATATTAAGCTATTCTGTCTGGCAATAACTCAAGAATAATACCAATGATCTAGTAAAAACATACAAAAACTTCATTTTTAAAAATCTTCCAAAAAATCAAAGACGTTATCACCTTTCAGAGGCATTCTGATATTAGAAAGGCTCAGAATAAACAACACTTTTCTTATTTGGAACCTAATCTTTTTAATGCTATTTTAAACCTCAACCTTGCTTTGTCCCAAAGGTCCTGCATGTTTTTCTAAGAAAATCTCAAAGAGGAGAATATATCATCTGCACTGGGAATACTTGCCTTAAGCTTCTATTCAATAACAAATCAATTCTATTCAATAACATAATCTTAAAGGTCATGAATTATTTGACTCCAGCTTCCTTTTCAGTCTCACCTCACACACTTCTACCTTTCTTATATCACACACTAGTTATATTGATTTCCTTTTAGTTCCTAGAACACATCATCCTTTTCCTGGATCAAGATTTTTGCATATGCTATTCCCTTATTCTGGAAGGCTCTTCGCCCTCTTTTTGCAGGGAATTTAAGAGCATGAACAAAGGAATTAGAGAACCTAGATTCTAACAGTGGCTCCCCCACTTATTTATCTTTCTGCACCTTCATTTCTTCATCTTAAAAATGAGAATCATAGTAGCTCCTATTTCACTGGTTTGTTGTGAAGATTATATGTAAAATGCTTGGAACAATGCCTCATATATAATAAAGACAACGATATCAGATATTGTAATGATCATATCTGCAGATGTATCTGGACAAAGAAGCAACTTGGCAAATTTGAGTTCTTATTTCAAAATAAAAAATTTATTTCATGACCTATGCAGAAATCCATGCTATCCTCCTATATATTAAGGAGATAGACTCTAAAGAAGGCGTAAATTAAGGATGTGAGCACCTGCATATCATAGCAGCATGAATAGACCTGAGTAATTACCACCTACAAGTGCTCAGGAAGCACCGCCACCCCCTTCAGAAAACGCCTGCATACGCATTTTCCATCATTTGATCCAGAGAGTTATCTTCTGACAAATTTCTGACAGAGCTTAAAGTTGCAGCACAGTAACTATCATATAAAGTTCACAGTTAATTACACAGTTCTTAAGTTTTACCAGGGTCCTGTTGTGTTTTTATTATATTCCCTATTTGTTGTACTAAGAAGAAGATAATCTTGGTTTAGTGCAACCATCCCCAGAGAACTGATTCTCATTCCTCCAACACAACATGTGGTCAATATAAAGTAAATGTTAAATTCTCTGACTACCAATTCAATTAACTAGTAGAGTCTGCAATGCTATAATTAACGTTAAACATACAAGTCCTGAAGACTATTTACTGGGATCTCAACCATCAGCCCTGTTGATTATTCAAAGACTAGTTAACATTGGCTTTGGTCCCCCTGCCCCTTACTGAGACACAGCATACTCTAGTTCGAACAGTGGGTCATAGAGTATAGTTTAGGAGCAATAAAAGGCCATTACATTTCTCTGTGGACTGATCTCTTGATGTATTACCATTTATAAAATGATCGTGTCTCTAATAGCAAGCAATAATCATCTACTTAGCTAGAAAAACTCGACCATCCTGGATAAGTCTGTGGGACTGAGCAATATGTCTGTTCTTAGCGCAACGTGACATTTTTCCTATTCTTAGAGCTTTATGATCTATTGTTGCAGCATTAAGACTATTATACCTTAATATCTGGTAGGATAGCCCACCTTTCTTTATCCTTCATTTTCCTCAGCTACATTTTATTAAAGGAATATGTCAAATTTTCTTGCTTTTTTTGCATGGCCTATAATTTTTTATCTGATACTAGGCAAGAAAGTAGGGAATGGAGGAAATAATATTTATACCCAAAAAAGGGAATGTTCCTTCCTCTGTAGGCCACTGGCACTGTCCTGAGTCCATCTGGATTGTAGTTGAACAGCAGGTCTCTCTTGCTGGCATCTGTAGGGAACCTCTTTCAGCTTGCTTGTTCTCACCCCTATATAATTTTTTTTTTAAATAAAGGCCCAGGGGCAACCTCTCTTATCATCTGGGGACCCTCAGGACTCTAAACCGTCATGCCAGCCTGCTCTCAGGCCTTAAAGATCTGTCAAAATTTTACTGGATTTCTTCTTACCTGTGTGCAGGGCAGATTCTCCCTCCTACTGCTGCCCCACCGATGATGACAACAGCTACGGGTCTCTCGTCTCCTAGGAAGGGATCCTCACTGTCTGGATTTTCATTCATTAGGTTTCTTTGCATCCTCAGCTAGCAGCTGGGTTAAAAAAAACACACACACATAATTTTATAAATTATCCAGATTGTTCTCGTTATTAGGATGAGATTGGAGTCCCCTTGCAACATTCTAGAATCCTATGCTGACGCAGACTTTCATCTGGTATTTTTGCTTCAATATTCATAACTGAAATGGGTCAATTTATCCTTATTTGGTCCTGGAATCATGATTGCAGTAGGCTAATTGTTATTTTAAATTCTCTGTAAAAACTTGTAAAACAATAGGAATAGCTGTCATGTGGCATGCCTTTTGCAGTAGTTTTTGTAAGGTTGTTTTTTGTTTATTTGTTTATTCTAAATAGGTACCAGTGCTACTAGGGTCAATCAAAAATGTTCCAGGTTTACCTTGTACGTTTCCTCCCAGGATCTGGAATCAGTCATTTTCCCCAAGGTGTCCTGGTTCCTTCTAGGGGACAGGAGTATTTAGAAACCATGCAATCTGGGTGCTATTAATTCAGTCATTGTGTTTCAGGCACTGTTAGTGGACAGTGTTCATTTCTTTTAAAAATATTCTTGTGGCCTGATAAATTTGTTTAGATTATACAAGTTCTACTTACTTCTGCTCTGGATGTGTGCTACAAATTATGACCGCCACTATTTTCATAATCATTCCCTTGGAAATGTTAATTTCACTTATAATTTTTTTTGTAATTCAAGAATTAGTAATATAATTTCCAAATTATTGTTTTTAAAGTTCTTTTTTTTTAATTTCCAATTTTATTTCCTTATGTTTAAAGAACATAGTCTATATGAACTTGATTCTTTGAACATACAGAGGCTTCTGTTATAGTCCATATTTGTAAGTGATCCTTATTTTGAAAAAAAATGTATAATCCATTGATCCTGGGAATTTGGAGAAGTAGTCTAGGACTGAATTCCTTAGAATGGCTTATAGGTTTCATCAATCTTCCTTTTTCTTTAACTCAGCAAGGCTTTTGTTCTGCCCAGGAGTTAAAGCTGCAGTACATAGTACACAGAATTCTTCTTCTTCAGGGAATTATCATATCTGCTTCAAAAGCTTAACACTCATTGAATCATTTCTAGCCAGAATATCTAAGATCATCTCCCTTATTTAATTCAACTAATTTTGGATCTGAATCACATCTGTAAAGTACCTCCACAGCCACACCTACGTTAGTGTTGGACTGCATTACTGTATAGTCTAGCCAAGTAGACACTAAAACTGACCATCTCCATTGGAGAGATTTTAATGCAATAATACATATAAAGCAACAATAGCAAGGTTTGGCTTATGATGAATCATTTAATTTATTAGAAGCATGTCTCATGTCATTATATATTTTTTGTAAACATACTCTTCAACATCCTTTCACATAGATTTATCAAACTTTATTAAAGCACACCTTTATTGGACATTTAGTTTGTTTCCAAATTTGTATCATAACTAGTATTGTGAATAACAACCTTGTCTCATACACACATATATACAGATATATGCATAGGCATACATGCATCCCACACACATACATACATAACATATGTATATATAATATACATACATGTTACAGAATACTTAACATTAGAATAGATTCCCAGAAGTAGGATTAGTAAGTTAAAGGATATTAACTTCTAAGTTTTTTGAGACATCAATATGTCTCAAAACTGCAAATTGCCCTCTAGAAAGTGTATGCCAATTTTCACTTGCACAAGCAGTATATCAGTGTGTGTCCCAGAGCACCATTGCTGGCATCTGATATTTCATTTTAAATAAATGCAATTCCTAATTGTCTGAGTGTGTCCATGTAAGGACTAAGTTGAATAATCGTTTCATATGTATTGGCTATTTATTGTTTCTTATTGTGATAGTTTGCATTACTCTCAAAATATCGCCTGTCCTTACCTTACCACTTCCTCCCTCCTGGAGTATTAGGTTTCCAACCCCACTGACATGGGGCTTAGCCATGTGGCTCACGTTTGCCCATGTGGAGTAACATACACCACATCACTTTTCCCTCTGCCTTAAGAAGAATGTTCTAGATAGTGGAGCTTTCAAAACATCTGGAACAGAAGTCATTGAGCTACAGCTTGTGGGCCAAATTCGGTTTACCACCCTCTTCTAAAAATAAAGTTTTATTGGAAAATATTCATGCATGTTCATTTATATACTTTCTATGACTGTTTTTGTGCTATAATGCAACTTGAGTAGTGGTAGCATAAACTCTTGGCCTGAAAATTCCAAAAATTATTATCTAGCCCATTACAGAAAGTAGACCAACCCCTTGTCCCAAAGATGCCAGAATGAAGAAGACTTAAGGAGGAGAGGCAGCCAATCCACAGCCAACATATAAAGTGAGCAAGAAATAACTGCAGGGATTTTTGGAGATGTTCATTACCTCAGTTCACCTATTAATGTGTTATAATACAGAGATGTGTCCATACTTTATTCAATGGAAGTGTTGGGTTTTTTCCTAAATAATTTGTAAGAGATCTTTACATGGTTAGAATATTAATGCTATGATATATTTATTACCATTATTTTCCATTTTATATTTGATTTCCAATTTAATTTTTTAACATGGGAATTTATAATTTTATGCTGTGATTTTTAAAATTTGTTCCTCCCATTTATTTTATTTCTAGTAAGTCCTTCTGCAGCCTTCAACAACTTGAATATTTTTCTATCTTGGCCTTTATTTTAGTATGGCTATATAATTTCCATCTGGCATTAATTATAGTATGCATTGTAGGTTAAGTATCTAGGTTGGTATTATTATTGCAAATTTGTTTAATTTTCACATTATCATTATTAAACTATTTATTCTTTCCTAATTACTCAGTGATTCTTCCTTTATCATAGAGTAAACTGTTATGTCTAGATTAACTTTCTTTTTTTTTTTTTTTTCTTTTTTTGCAGGGACAGGCACCAGGAATTGAACCTGGGTCTCCAGCATGGCAGCTGAGAACTCTGCCACTGTGCCACCATTGCCCACCCCAGATTAACATTTTTAGACTAATATTTTTAGTAGAAATATCCATTGAAGCATTAGTGAATAGGCCTGTTTAAATAGCTTTAAAATACATTTTAATGTCTGGTATCAAAAGATCCACCTCTCTATTATTTTCAAAGTATCAGTTTTTTTGCCTCATTCATTTTTTTTTTTTATTCTAGAAGAACCTCAGGAACATTATGTTTAAAGACTACAAGTTAAAATAATTTATATCTTTATAGTATTGGTGGTAAATTCAATAGCAATTAAAATTTTGCCCATAAGTTTTAGGCTAGATAATATTCCAGGTGCTTTCTGTATAACATATGTCTTCCTTTCATTAACCAGTTCAGGCAGGTAAAATTATAGGCATTTTTTAATGAAGAAACTAGAGTTCAGAGAGATGGTTAACTTTTTAAGGTCACAAAAGCAGTAAGTAGCAGAAACAGTATTCAAATCCAGATTTTTTTTTTTACTTCAAAGATATTCTTTCCACTGCCTTGCGTTATCCTTCTCAAGCAGAAAAATTAATAATTGCTTTATTTATTTTGTAAGGAGACTTTGGAAAAATGAAGGAAGCTGACATAAAAAAAAAAAAGATGGTGGAAGGAAGGACTGATTGGAAAAGGAAGGCCTCGGGAGGAGATCTGAGCACAGTGCCATGGATAGTTAAATGCTGGGCATCTCAAGGACAGCATGGATGCCTGTTAGGCACCCCCCCCCCCCCCCGCCTGCTGTCTGTGGTGGGTGTCCATCACCTGCTCAGTATTCAATGGCTCTTCTCCCTTGTGTCCAAATCCCATTTGAATATGCTTGCTTTCATTTTAAAATTCTGTGGGGCGGGCCGCGGTGGCTCAGCGGGCAAAGTGCTTGCCTGCTATGCCGGAGGACCTCGGTTCGATTCCCGGCCCCAGCCCATGTAACAAAAAACGGAAAAACAAAATACAATAAAAACAAGAAAATGTTTAAAAATGTTTCCCTTTCTTCCTTCCTTCCTTCCTTCTATCCTTCCTTCCTTCTCTCTGTCTTTCCTTTAAAAAAAAAAAAAAAAAAAAAAAAAAATTCTGTGGTAAATAAAAATGGAGATGGCTGAAGAATAAAGATAATAGGCTATCATTTTCTGAGCCATACCATGTGCTAACTGTCTGATTACTTCATCTTTACTTCCCTCAATGTATACATGAAGAAATAGAGCTTTAGCAAAATTAAGGTTTTGTCCCCTAAATAAAATGCACAGTAAACCCACTAGATTGTAGAGATGGGATCCAAACTAATTTCTCATTTTGTCCTACTGCCTGAGCAATACAATGGGGAAGTTGTCAATTGCATGCAAGGCTGTCTAGGCCTGCTGGATGCATCAGCTTATTTTGAGACACCTTCATTCACAAGACGGTGAAAAATAAAACAAACAACAACAAAAAACAAACCAAAAAAGCTTAATGCCAAGTCTTTACTATTTCCAGGCAAAAACAGAGGCTAAGCCTAAAGATGCACTTGCATCAGCAGCAGAGAAGAAGTAAAGGGCAGAATCTGCCACCAGAGTGAGCAACTAGCCTACAGTTCATTTACCCAGAGGTGGGAAGTTATCTTTATGTTCTCAGATCTTACCTTTATTTCCTTTAGGGTACTTTCCTTTCACATCATCTAACTCTAGAACATTGGATCTGACTAACTTAATCCATGTTTGTAATTTCTTAGGTAAGTAGACAAAGTCAGACAGGAGTTTTCTCAAAATACACTAAAATATTGAATCCTCACACCAGGTATGGGAAGTAGTCAGTTTTATCCTGAACCTTATGAAGCTGTTAGAGCTGCAGAACAGAGAGTTCAAAATAGCTTGCCATTGGGTTCGAATACAGAGAATGAGCTGCAGGCCATGCTGGGCCCTCAGTGACATAGACCAGTGAGAAAGAGAAGGAAGCCAGGACTGGGTAGTATTGAGCATGGTAGTTACCTGTGAGAGCACTGACTCTTGGCAAGTTGAGACAACTGCTAGGGTTGTTTCTAATGTGGGTATAATTTGAAACACTTCTGCCACAAAACATTTGCTAAACCTTCTGAAGTCAAGTCATGCAGTGCCAAGCAACAGTACCTAGAGAGCTCTAGTAATTATCTAGTTCACAGCTTCCTGGTTGATATTCTTCATCAGCCTTCATGGAGTATTGGCCTGTGCATGCACAGCTCAAATTTTAGATGAACACACAAATGGACATGTAAACAGATTTTTGAAGGTATTTTTCTGTAAGCTCCCTTCTCTCTGATTATCCTGTTCCACAAACTCAATGACAATAGTCTTATACTTTGATCTCCATCTTCTGATTTCAGCAAACCTACTATGCTCTGATTGTGCTCCCTGCTGCATAGCAATCTGGAAAGTGCTGCAAGGGAAAAGGATCAGGTGACTCTAGGGTCATCCCACTTGGGTCCATTCTTTCAAGGATCACAGACCTAGGCTGCCTGCTTTCCAACATCTGAAAATGGTTATTTCATATATTTTCTCAAGTTCATGGTCCACTATAAATGGTCCATTATAATTACTCCATTATAAGCTACTCTATCATGGACAGAAGCAAGTGTCTCCAGGGCCACATTTTATGTTTATTTCTTACCTTGGGGGTAACAGTTTCATTCAGATAGTATAAATACAAACCCCAACAGAGAAAAAATTTCACTTGCCTCCTACAGTCTACATCAAACCAGGGAAACTATCTTGTCCTCTCGCTGTGTTGGCTGGTATATTATTTCTAGACTACTCTTTCACTCAATGTATAGCCCTTTCATCAAAGAGAGTCTCTTTCTTATTATATTGGTGATGGTTAAAACCTAAATCCCAGATTGCTGAGCCTGGACTTTTCTCTTCCAGGATAGTCACCATTTTCATCATATAGCCACTGCTTTGTTTTAATGTTTCCTCTTCATTTCTGGCCCCTAGTTATTTCCTTTATTGTACTTTGAACTTAGCTGTACATTTAAAAGGATATTTGTATTAGTGGGTTCACCAGCATGTAAAGAATGAGAGTCATAAATTGCTGGTGGGAGTGTCAATTTTACAACTATAAAGAGGAAAATTTTGCAATATCTATCAAACTTCCAAAGATGCATACCCTATGATTCAAAAATTCCGCTTATAAGAATTTAATCTATAAGGATATTCATACATATGTAAAATGATATGTACAAAGAATATTTATTGCAGCATAATTTGTAATAGCAAAAGTTCTGAAACAACTTAAAAGTTCATCAGTGGAGAACTGGTTAGATAACTTCTTTTATAGTCAGTCATACAATGTAGCTTAAAGAAAAAAAAGAGTGAAGATGGTCTTTTATGCTTAGATGTGAAACTATCTCCAAAATATGTTAAGCAAGAAAAGCAAAATGAGTTACAATATGTATATTATCTACCCCATCTCATAAAAATATATGTATAGTTTTCCTATATATACATATTTCTAGAAAGATACATGATACACCAGTAGTTTTTCTGACCTGTGTGGAAGGGAGCTAAGTGGCTGAGCACAGAGAGTGGGAAAGAGATTTTACTGTAGACCCTATTGTGCATTTTATTATTAGAGATGTAAATATATTAAGTCCTGAAAAATAAGATTTAAAAGTGAAAAATAAAGTCTTTTTCTGTATTTCACCTAGCATATGTAACTTTTATGGAAGGGTTCTTGAGTTCTTGAGTCTACAATATGCCCAGAACTAGAAATCCATCTGTGATCTTCACTGCAGATCTCCTCATGAGCAGACTCCTGTATACATAAACAGAATGTAAGTACCAAATTGTCCATTATTTCTGACCAACCGAAGGCATTCTATTTTTAATATCCCATGAAGAAAAGCTTACTAGGGGTGTTTTTAATTGTAATAGCTATCAATGGCATAATGTGGGTGTCTAAATGTGAAACACAAACTTAGGTTGCACTAGTGGGAACACAATGCCTAGAATAAACAAGCAGTTAATTCTATTTAATTGTACACTGATTAGAACCTTCATGGAGTCCCCCATGCTGTGATTGCTATTCATTAAGAGGAAGGGACACTGACTTAAGTCGGTCCGAGGGGCAGACTCTGAAATAAGGACTTATATAAAGGTAGTTTGTTAAGGAAGTTCTCTTAGGGAGTCTGGGGAGGAAGGTGGAAAAAGGACAGAAAAAGAGAGGAAACAAAGCAACAGAGTCATTTAAGTTTTACTTTGGCTGACTTCAGTCCAATTCCACAGGAGAGCTCTGGAATGAAAGATACACTTCAAATTGCCCAGAACTGAGCCAAGGGAAGTGGGCTCTCAAACTTCCCCATCTGTGGGTCATTGGCCAAAGGCCCTGGAAGTGGTCAGTAAATTTCTGGACACACTGATTCTCCACCTGCCCACAAAAGAGGCTCTAGCACTCCCAGAGAGGTTGTCTAAGAAACAACCCATGCAAAAGAGCACCTAAGCCAGGCAGAGGGGTCACAGCAGACATTGAAAAAAGGATACACAAACCAGTGTATCTGACTGATGGAGACATAGGGTATTGATCTGAGATGTGACAATAGTTTCAGGGAGGAGTAAAACAGGACTCCAAAGAGTCTGTCATGGAAGAAGAACCAGGTGTGTTCTGTATGACCTCCAGAACTTAAACTGAAACTGGTGGGTGGAAGGAACTTCAGGAATGTTAAAGTTTCTCTAAATTTTAAGAACACTTTAACAGAGTACTGCATAAATGTAGCACCTAGTGTCAGTGAGTGGTAGCATCTTTGTATTCTGATTCAGGATCATCAACCAACATAGCAGTGAGTTAAGATGTAGTTTCCATAACTCCTAAATTGAAACAAACTAAACAAACCAACTTGTCAGTCTCGATTCTTTGAATGTATTTTAAGAAGAGACTAAAGATCCAACTCAGCACAAAATTTTAAACTTCCCTCCAAAGAATTGCATATTTATTAAAATAAAGCATTCTCTTATCAATTTCTATTTTGCCCTGAAATACCTCATATCACATGCCCATTCTTCTGGAAAGGATTAGGTCTAGGATAGTGTGAAGCTAAGGGAATGGAAAAATGACGTCTGCAAGTATCTTCCTGCATTCTTATTTGCAATGCTATAAAATAAGTAAATGGGATTAAATTATGTTTCAGGGCAAGGAGGCCATGACTGTGTGAGGATCTTCTGGGATAGGACCTTTCATTCTTATACTTTCTCTCCCACTGATTTAAAAAAAAATAGCTTTGCATACTTCTGAGCATGGAACCAAAAACAGCTCAGGTGTGGAGAATGGGTCTCTAATAAAGACTTGAGGGGCTGCAGCAACATGTGAGTAAAGAAAAATTCTCTCACTCTGACCCAAGATGCAAGAAAGAGCCAGCACTCTGGGGAGACGTTCCCTTTAAAAACTACATAAATGGGGCAGTCAGAAATTGAGAGGGACAGAGACAACCATTTTATGTTTCTAATGGTCCATGTCCAATCCTTCAAATTTAGGCTTTATCAATTTTTTTTTCTAGAGAGCAGAAAATCTCCACTAGCAAGAGCTATTTAAAGGCTCTGGCCTTGCATTGAAACTGCAGATTTGGCAGTAGCAGGTTTCAGCTAAATTTTCTGGGCAGTAAGTAATGCAGCAGCAAATTTACCCTTTTAATATAATGGCAACAGTCCTTGGAAGGAATGGGAATGACTTCAGGCAGTGCCAAATTTTAAATGAAAAATCTAACTATAGCTGTCCCTTTAGCTCTCTGGGAGAACGCTGAATGAATGTGTGGGAAGCTGGGGTTAAGGATGACCTTGGCATGCCCCTTAGAAGACAAATTCAAGGTACAGCTTAGGTCAGCTTGCCCTGCACCTGGTCTGGGAGGATTTGCAGTCTAGTGACAACTGGAACAGTATGGAATTTAAAAGCAAGTTAGCTGGGTTGAACCAGTTCAGGGATGGTATCAAGTGAAGGAGGCTTTATTCTTTGATCTTTGAGCCCTTGAGCTATGGCCTGAGAAGTAATCACTGGGTTAAAAAGGATGTACCTTACTTTTATGGAAGCAAAGTGGCTTTCTTTTATGAGCCTTTCTGAATTCCATACAGGGCAGAAGTGAGAAAGGGGGTGTCACTGATGGAGCAAAGGAGAAATGATGATACACAGTCATCATTATTGAAGTATCAGGGGAAACAGTTGCTTATTTTTAGCTTATTTTTCACTCCACAGCCATCTATCCCTTGGCCTTGCCATTTCCACTATTCCTTAAAAATGAATCTGTTTTCAAAAGCTGACTCATCTGTGTATAAATAAAATATGTCACATGTAATGGCTACCAATCTAAAAGTCTATTTTTGGAGCAGAGGGTACACCCTTCAACTAAACAAGAATAATTAAGACATGTTAGAGAATGTCTAGAAAATTTATAAAAATAGGGTGGCCAAAGGTCTCTTTGCAAGAGGGAAGGAGCCTTCTGGAAGAGACCTCGTCCTAAGGGAAGAGGGAACCAAAACTGCCATCTCAAGCTGGGAACAAGACCTGAAGTCTGCATATGACACCATCCACAAAGCACAATGCTTTGGACCCCCATCAAAAAGTGTAAGAAAAAGGGCAAGGAAAGCTTTCTTTCCTATTTAGAGATGGTCATTCCTTTTTCTCCCTTAAGGGCTCAGTGCATAGTAAATGCTCAATGGGGATTTCAATGACTGTCATTAGACTGCAACAGTAAAGGTGTCCTGCCTGTTGTAACAGTATCCAGAAAAAAAAAACTAATCCAGTACTATTAGAAAGATGTAGCTACACACAGCCCCCAGGAACAGGGGAGCCCAGAAGAAACTATAGTGTCAGATGGAAGTTGCAGCCATGAAAGCTGTCTCTGGAGTTGATCACAAGTGATATGTGGAGACTGTTAAAGCAACTCCCATTAATACTTAGGCAAAAGAAGCTTTTCAGAAGTTTGAAATACTGCACATGCTAGTAGAGGAAAAAGTAAAAAAAAAAAAAATACATTGTTTTACTCAACATGAACCCATATACTGACAGATTGGTAAAGCTAACAAAAATCAATGTTCCCTTTGAGAAGTGCTTCTTGCTTCATTCTTTCCAGTTAGACCAGACAGCAAAACAGTCACAGTCTCTTGGATTACTTGCCTTCACACACTGCTTCCATGAACAATGACAAAATGGCATAGGATCTGGTCACAGAAAAGACAAGCCATGAAAGAATCCAGGTTCTCTGGCTACTGATACGTCACAGCAGAGCATATCACTAATATTCTAATGCCAAGTTTAAAGTCCCTCGAGTTTCAAATTCTAGAAGGAATGAAGTTACTAAAAGGGTTATTCCCAGCTCCATACAGCACCAACAGAAGTCCAATCAATTGGAGCAGTGCCACCACCGGTACAGTCACAGCAGGGCTGTATTCCTGTGCATGCCAGTCCTGGTTAGCAGGTTAGTATACTGCTTATTAGGCTATAAATGCTATAGGTGACCCAGAGTTTACCTGCCCAAGCTTTCCCAGGAAATGCAAATTGCCCTAGGTACCAGTTGTGTATCAAGAACGTTTTGGACTTGGGAAGGGTTAGTTCTGAGCTGACCCAAGCCCTTCATTAATAAACATTAGGGGTTGTCTTTAGTGATTACAAGACTCTGAATTCAAAAACTGGATAAATAGGTACTAGTGAAGTTTAGTTACAAGGTTTTTATAGTCACAAGGGCACAAGACAAAGACTATACAATCATTATCAGGGATCAAGACAGCTGGATTACAGTTCAGAGACTTCAGGTATTTCCCTCTATCCTAATATACCAGAAAGTAAAAAGTATCAATATAATGATTCAGTAATCACAGTCATCCCTTAAATCCTAACTTCTCAGTTACAGATTTTGTCAAATTATCCCAGAGAAGGATAATTACCTTCTCTGTTAATTACCTATTCAACATCTCTTCCACTTTTCTCCTTACCAGTACTTGCTTTCACAGCTTCTCTTGCAGATAAAGTTTTTCTATGACATTGCTAGAGCCAATGAGACATGGAATTCATGTTGGGGAATTGCTGGAAAGTCCAGCCTCTTACTTTTTATTTGAGATACTGTTGCAAGGTTGTGGTGCCTGGAGTTGGAGCTGCCATTCTGTGGTCATAAAGTAACAATAAGGAAGACAAAAAGCTAACATGGGGGTGGGAGGGCAGTGGGGGTGGCATAGTGGAAAGAAGAAAAGAACTTGAGTCTTTCATAATATCATTAAGCCCTGGAACTATACCTCCAGGCTTCTTGCTAAGGGAATAGTAAGTGTCCATTTGTTTTTAAGTAAAATTTGCATATAATGAAATGTACAAAATTTAAATGCGTCATGCTGTGTGTGCTGAGAAATTCATATACCTGTGGCACCCAACCCCCTATGGAGATAACAGAATATTATCATTACTGCAGAAAGTTCCTTCATTCTCCTTCTCAATCTCTACAACACCACCAGCCCCAAGTCAATCACAGTTCTGGCGTTATTTTGCAACACAAGTTAATTTTGCTTTTCTAGAACTCACATAAATGGAATCACACACTATGTATTATTTATAAGATGTGTTCCATTCAGTGTGTGGCAGTAGTCATTTGTTGCTTTTTACTGCAGAGTAGTATTCCATTACACACAACTTATTACTCCATTTACTTTTTGAAGAACTTTTGGCTGTTTCAACTTGTGGTTTTTGGTGGGTTAAATAGTGTCCCTCAAAAAATACATTTTGAAGTCCTAATGCCCAACACTTTAAAATGTGAACTTATTTGGAAATATGGTCATTATAGATGGAATTATGCAGGTTAAAATCAGGTCAAATTGGATTAGGTTGGGCTTTTAAGCCAATAAGACCGGTATCTTTATTAGAAGGGGAGATGAGGCACAGACAAAGAGACAGAAGATGACAATGTAACAGAGAAAGAGGCTGCGTTATGCTGCCATAAGCCAATGAATACCAAGGACTGCTGGCCCCCATAAGAAGCCAGGAGTGAGTCATGAACTGAGTCTTCCTTACAAACTTCAAAAGGAATATGGCCCTTCTGATACCTTCATTTTAAACTTCTACCCTCTAGAGTTCTGAGACAATATATTACTGTTGTTTTAAACCACACAGTCTGCGGTACTTTGTTACAGCAGCACCAAGAACTAAGTCAGAGTTCTTATGGAAAAAATGGCAAAAACCATTCTTGTGCAACTCCTTTTGTGGACATTTATCCACAATTATCCACATATAGACACATATTTACTTTCATAAGAAACCACAAGTTCTTTTTCCAAAGTTGTTGTAGATTTCATCCAGTGCACAATAATATATAGGCATTGTGTTCTTTCTATATACTTGCCCACATTTGGGATTCAGCTTCGTCAATGTTGGCCATTTTAATGTGTGTGTAGTGGTATTTCATTATGCTTTTAATTTGC
This sequence comes from Tamandua tetradactyla, assembly GCF_023851605.1. NCBI lineage: Eukaryota > Metazoa > Chordata > Mammalia > Pilosa > Myrmecophagidae > Tamandua > Tamandua tetradactyla. The sequence goes on from NC_135332.1 coordinate 150,496,785, forward strand.
ATTTCTCTAATGACTAATAAATTGGAGCACTACTATAAAGATAAAGTAATCAAGAGAGCTGCTATTGATGAAAGTGTAGACACACTGATTAATCAAATAGAATAGAAAGCCCAGAAATAGCTCCACACAAATTTAGTCAACTGATTTTTAACAAAGGTGCAGAGGAAATCAATGGATAAAGGTTAATCTTTTCAACAAATGGTACTGAAAATGTGGACATTCAGTTACCAAAAAAATGGATCATACCCAAAACATAAATCAAAATTGATTATAAAACTAAATATAGAGAGCAGTACAATGATGGCTCAGTGGCAGAATTCTCACCTGCCATGCTGGAAACCCGGGTTTGGTTCCCAGTGCCTGCCCATGATAAAAAAGAAAAGAAAAGAAAGAAAGAAAAAGTAAATATAGAAGAAAAAAAACAACAGCTTCCCAGTTGACCAAGACGGTGGTGGAAAAACTCTAGCATGACATTTCCCCCACAATATCTTTGAACAACTAGCAAAACCTAGCAGAGCCATCTTCCTCAAATCTCAGGAAAACAGTTAAAGGGTTGCAATAACTAGGCAAATTCTGAATCATGAAAAAACAGCATGAAAATTGGTAGGTGAAATTTGTGGTGCCCTTGCAATCCTTCCCCCAACTCTTATCTGGTGCAATGTGGAGCCTGCCTGTACTTCCATCGTGAGTCCCTGGTCCTGTCCCAGAGAGAGCAGAGTGATCTCTATGCACATACAATGATATCTGTATGCCAGTGCCAATCTACCCAGTGGAAGCCTAAAGACCAAACCAGGAAACTTGTCTCAAATGTTCTCACTCAGAATTTGTCTTGAAGGCAGAGAAGCAACTTTGACAGCTAGAACATTATAAGAAATAATTAAGTAGAAGTAGGCCTAGGGCAAAGAACCATGCACCTAAAATCATACAATAGAGCACTCGAGGTTGGGTGAAAGTAGTTCAAGGGGAGTGGAGTGGATATTCAAACTGCTGTAAAATGTGAACAGCAAGCACAAGCCCAGGAAAAGAGGCTCTATGACTCCTCTGCAACTCAAAGCAGAGAGTACCCTGCACTACACGTTCTACTTGGGCTAATCTTCCTGATACAGGAGCTAAACTCTATAGAAAACCACCATTCAGAACAGAGTCAATTTGTAAAGTGTGAAAGGTGCTTTTTGCTTTGGTTTGTTTGTTTGTGTTAGCTCCTTGCACTCAATGAAATCCAGGCCATATTACCAGCTGGATACAAACTGAATGAACAGACAGTTTAAAACATTAAAATGTACAATGTGTAACAAAAGATTATAAGACAAACACATGCAAACAGAAAAAAACAGGAAATCATGGCCCATCCACAGAAACAACAAAGAGGACCAGACCTTGGACATAATGGATAAAGACTTTAAATGCAATGATCCTCAATACGCTCAAGGAGATAAAGGAAATATAGAGAAAAAAACTAAAGGATATGAGGAAAACAATGAATAAACAATATGCAAATACTTTTGAGATTCTTAATAGGAACAAACAGAAATAATGGAGTTGAAGAGCACAATAACTGAAATGAAAAGTTCCCCACAGCATTTCAACAGCAGATTGGAGCTGGCAGAAGAAATTATCAGTGATTTCAAAGACAAGTCAGTTCAAATGATTTAGGCTCTGGAGAAGAATGAAAAAAAAAAATAGTGAACAGATCCTGAAAGACTTGTGGGACACTATCAAGAGAACCATGCCCAGGCACATATAATCAAGCTGTCCAATGTCAAAGATGAGGAAAGAGTTCTGAAAGCTGCAAGAGAAAAGCAATGCGTTATGTACAAGAGAATTCCAATAAGATTAAGTGCTGATTAAAGCAAAATGAATACACAAATCATGACCCAAGTATACGCTGTTTATTAAAGACTCATCTTAAATTCAAAGACACAAGGAGGTTGAAAGTGAAAGAATGGGGGAAAATGTACCATGCCAGTAGCAACCAAAGGAGAACTGGGGCAGCTATATTAATATCAGACAAAGCAGATTTTGAGTAAAAATGTCACAAGGACAAAGAGGGTCACTATATACTGATAAAGGTGTCAATTCAAATTGAACATAATTTCTTATATATATATATAAATATATATATAATTACATATAATATACAGAGCCCCAAATATTATGTGTAATGGCAGAGTCCCAAAAGAAGTGAAGCAAATATTAGGAAATTTGAAGGGAGAAATAGATAGCTCCACATCAACAGTAGGAGATTTAAATACACCACTTTCAATAATGGATAGAATACCTAGGAAGAAGACCAATACGGAACTAGAAGACTGAATGACATTCTAAACCAGCTAGACCTAACAGACATATATAGAACATTTCAATCATAGATAATTCTCTAGGATACACCTCAGGTTTAGTTACAAAACAAGTCTCAATAAATTAAGACTATTGAAATCATACCATGTATCTTCTCTGACTAGAATGGAATGAAACTAGAAAACAATTACAGAGGGAAAATTAGGAAATTTACAAATATTGGGGAATTAAGCAATGTAATCTTAAGCAATCAATGGGCCAAAAAAAAATCACAAGGGAAATTAAGAAATATCTCTGGGTGAATGAAAATGAAAGCACATCACACTAAATCTTTTGGGATGTAGCAAAAACTATTTTGAGCGGGAAATGTATAGTTCTAAACGCCTATGTTTAAAAAGAAGAAAGTTCTCAAATCAGAGACCTACCCTCACAACTGGAGTATCTAGAGTAAGCTAAACTCAAAAAAATAGAAAAGAAAGAAAGACCGTGATCTGTGATTGGAGTGGAGAATAAGGAAATAGAGAATAAAAAAACAGAATCAACAAAACTAAAAAGTGGTTCTTTGGAAATATTTTAAAAATCAACAAACCTTCAGCAAGGCTGACAGAGAAAAAAGAGAGAGGACTCAACTAAAATCAGAAATGAGAGGGAGAACATTACTACCAACTCGCAGAAATAAAAAGATCTATAATAGCATACTATGAACAATCGCATACCAACAAATTAGTTAACCTAGATGAAATGGACAAGCTCCTAGAAACACATATACTACTCACACTGGTGCAACAAGAAACACAAAATTTTAACAGACCAATAACAAGTAAAGAGATTGAATCAGTAAACAAAAATCTTCCAACAACAATAAAAAAGCCCAGGACCAGATGGTTTCCCCGGAAAATTTTGTCAAATAAGAAAATAACACCAATCCTGCTCAAACGCCTTAAAAAACAAATTAAAGAGGGAACACTCATGATGATATGAGGCCAATATAATTCTAATACCAAAGCCAGATAAAGATACCACCAAAATGGAAATTACAAATATCCCATATGAATATAGATTTTTAAACCAGCCACAAAATACTAGTAAATCAAATCCAATAGTACATTAATTATATACCAAGATCAGGTATATTTATCCCAGGTATGAAAATGCAATTCAACATAAGAAAATCAATTAATGTAATATACTACTCTAATAGAATGAAGAAAAATAACAACATGACCATCCCAATTGATGCAGAAAAGATATTTGGCATAATCCAGCAACTCTTCTTAATAAAAACACTCAAAACATTAGCAATAGAGGAAAACTTCTTGAACATAAAAGACATGTGTGAAAATCCAGAATTAACATCATATTTAACAATGAAAGACTAAAAGCTTTCCCTCTAAGATCAGGAATAAGACAGGGATGCCCACTGTCACCAGTATTATTCAACATTGTACTGGAAGTTCTACTTAGATCAATTAGGGAAGAGAAAGAAATAAAATGCATCCAGATTGGAAGGAAGAAGTAAAACTTTCCCTAATTGCAGATGACATAATCCTATATAAAGAAAATCGCTTGAAAACCACAACAAAGTTCTAACAGCTAATAAATGAATATGCCAAAATGGCACTGTACAGGATGAATACCCCCAAATCAGTAGTTTCTATATACTAACAATGGACAATCAGAAGAGGAAACCCAGAAAAAATTCCATTTACAACAGCAATTAAAAGATTCAAATATTTAGGAAAAATTTAACCAAGGATGTAAAGGATTTGTACACAGAAAACTATATACATAATAAAAACCAAGGAAATCAAAGACCTATATAAATGGATTGGAAGACTACATATCATTAAGATGTCAGTTCTACTCAAAGAAATTTGCGGATTCAACAAATCCCAATCAAAATTACAACAGCTTTCTTTGCATAAATGAAAAAGCAAATCATCAAATTTATGTGGAAAGGTAAAGAACTCTGAATAACCAAAGACAACTTGAAAAAGAAGAATGAAATTAGGGGATTCATACTTGCCAAACTTAAAAATTTATGACAACAGCCAGAGTATCAAAACAGCATGATGCCAGCACAAGGATAGACATATAGATGAATGGAATAAAAATGAGAGTTAAGAACTCAACACCCATATATATGGCCAACTGATTTTTGACAAGTAGGCAAAGACCACACAGCAAAGAAAAGTCTTTTTCCCACTTGGAAATGAGAAAACTGAATCTCTATCTGCAAAAGAATGAAGGTGGACCCTTATTACGTATCATATAAAAAGTAACTCACAATGTATCAAAGACCTAAATATATAGGTCTAAACATATAAGCCAAAAGTATAAAATTTCTATAAGAAAATGTTGGGAAGCATCTTCAGGACCTTATGTTAGGCAATGTTTTCTTAGACATCACACCCAAATCAATAAGCAACAAAATAAAAAATAAGCGGAATGCAATCGTAATTAAACATTTGTGCATCAAAGGATCACATGTAACATGAAAGAAAAAAGACATCCTACAGAATGGGAGGAAATATTTGGAAGCCACGTATCTGATAAGGGTTGAATATCCAGAATATATAACCCTAAAACTCAACAACAAAAAAGACAAACAACCCAATTGAAAAATGGGCAAAAGATTTGAATAGATATTTTTCTGAAGAAGATGCACAAATGACCAAAAAACACATAAAAATTGCTCAACATCATTAGTTATTAGGGAAATGAAAATCAAAACCACATGATACCTTTAGCCATTCTAGTAGGTGTGAAATAACAAAGATCAAAGCAGAAGTAAATGTATTGGAGAACAATGACAACAACAACAAAAACAAATAAAAAGAATGAATAAAACCAAAAGTTGGTTCTTTGAGAAAATCAATAAAATTGATGGGCCCCTTGCTAGGTTGACAAAGAAATAAACAGAGAGGATGCAAACAAACAAAATAAAAAATGAAAGGGTGATTGTTATCACAGTCTCCGAAGAAATTTTAAAAATTATAAGAGGATACTATGAACAACTACCTGCCAACAAACTAGACAACTTAGATGAAATGGGTAAATTCCTACAAACACACGAACAACCTACATGGACTCAAGAAGAAACTGAATATCTCAACAAACCAATCAAAAGTAAAGAGATTCATTCGGTCATCAAAAATCTTTGTACAAAGAAAAGCCCAAGGCCAGAAGGCCTCACAGCCGAATTTTATCAAACATTCCAAAAAGAATGAACTCCAATTCTGCTCAAACTTTTCAAAAAATTTGAGGAAGAAGGAACACTATCTAACTCATTTTATAAAGCTAACAACACTCTAATACCAAAACCAGGCAAAGAAGCTACAAGAAAGGAAAACTTCAGACCAATCTCCCTAATGAATACAGATGCAAAAATTCTCAAAAGATTAGCAAATCAAATCCAATGACACATTAAAAGAATTATACACCATGACAAAATGGGATTTATACTAGGAATGCAAGGGTGGCTCAACACAAAATCAATTAATGTAATATAGCACATTAACAAATCAAAAGGGAAAAATCACATGATGATCTTGATTGATGCTAAAAATGCACTCAGCAAATTCAGCATCCTTTTCTGATAAAAACACTTCAAAAGATGGGAATCAAAGGAAGCTTCCTCAATATGATAAAGGGCATATATGAAAAACCCATAGCCAACATCATACTCAATGGTGAGAAACTGAAAGCCTTTCCCATAAGATCAGGAATGAGACAAGGACATCCTCTGTCACCACTATTATTCAACAATGTACTAGAAGTTCTAACTAGAGCAATAAGGCAGGAAAAATAAATAAAAAGCATCCGAATTGGCAAGGAAGAAGTAAAACTTTAATTATTTGCAGATTACATGATACTATTCTTGGAAAACCCTGAGAAATCCATAACAAAAATTCTTAGGCTAATAAACAAATTCAGCAAACTGGCAAGATACAAGATTAATATGCAAAAATCAGTAATGTTTCTATACATGAGTAATGATCTGAGGAGACAATTAAGGAAAAAATTCCATTCAAAATAGCAGCTAAAAGAATCAAGTATCTAGGAGCAAACTTAATCAGAGATGTAAGTACTTGTACACAGAAAACTACAAAATAATGCTAAAAGAAATTTAAAAAGATCTAAATAGGTGGAGAGACATTCCCTCCCCATGAACAGGAAGGTTAAATGTAGTTAAGATGTCAGTTCTACCTAAATTGATCTGTAGATTCAATGTAATACCAATCAAAATTCCAACCACCTACTTTGAAGACTTGGAAAGGTTAGTTATCAAATTCATTTTGAAGGGAAACAGACCTCAAATACCCTGAAGAAGTGGGAGGACAAACATTTCCTGATTTCAAAGTTTATTACAAAATTACAGTTGTCAAAACAGTGTAACTGGCACAAAGATAGAAGTATTGACTGATGGAATAGAATCAAGGGTGTGGAGATAGACCACCAAATCTATGATAAATTTATCTTCGACAAGGTTCCCTAATCCACCTAACTGGAACAGAATAGTCTTCTCAATAAATGAGCATGGGAGAACTGGATATCAATAGGCAAAAGAATGAAAGAGGACCCTTACCTTATACCCTATACAAAAATTTACTCAAAGTGGATCAAATACCTAAATATAAGAGCCAGTACCATAAAATTCCTAGAAGAAAATATAGGAAAACATGTTCAAGAGCTGATAATAGGAGGTAGCTTCCTAAACTTTATATCCAAAGCACAAGCAACAAAAGAAAAAAATAAATAAATGGGAACTCCTCAAAATCAAATGCTCTGTGCCTCAAAGGACCTTGTCAAAAAGGTGAAAAGGCAGCCAACTCAAATGGGAGAAAGTATTTGGAAATCACCTAACAGATAAAGGTTTGATACCCTGTATACATAAAGCAATCATACAACTCAGTAACAAAAGAACAAACAATTCAATTATAAAATGAGCTAAAGATAGACATTTTTTCCAAAGAGGAAATACAAACGGCTAAAAACACATGAAGAGATGCTCATTTTCATTAGCTATAAGCGAAATGCAAACCAAGATTACAATGAGATGTCACCCATAAGAATGGCTGCTATTAAACAAACAGGAAACTACAAATGCTAGAGAGGATGTGGAGAAATCAGAACACATGCACTGCTGGTGGGAGTGTATAATGATACAGCTGCTATGGAAGACTGTTTGGTGGTTCCTTAGAAAACTAAATATCGAGTTGTCCCATGACCCAGTAATACCACTACTCGGTATACACCCAGAGCTGAAAACAGTGACACAAACAGAATTTGCGTACCATTGTTCATAGCAGCATTACTCACAATTGCCAAAAGATGGAAGCAAACAAGTTAATGCCCATAAACAGATGAGTGGATAAACAAAATGTGGTATATACCTATGAAAGAATATTGTATAGCAGTAAGACAAAATGAGGTCCTTAAGCATATGGCAACATGGATAAACCTTGAGGACACAATGCTGAGTGAAATAAGCCAGACACAAAAGGGTAGATACTATATGGTTTTTCTATTATGACCCCGGTAAAGGTAAATTCAAAGGCTTATAATATAAGATATAGAGGAGCTAGAGATACACAGAAGCTGGAGATGGGTGAATGAGGTTGAACTTAAATGTAAGGAAATGGATACAAGTGAAGGCACTTCATTACAGGGTCTGTAAGTATTATTGCCAAAATGAAGATGAACATGATTGAAAAGGGTTGAATAGAATCATGTATCCCACTGATTTACACAACAAATATAAATAATTTCTTTCATGAACTACTTGAAGGGTATTTCTCTTTTACAATAAGTAAAATAATAGCAGGGTATAGGGGGAAAACTACTATTGCATTCTATGATCTATATTTAACAGGAAGACATCAACAGTACCACAGGAATACCAGAGGTAAATAATTGGGGATGGGGGGAGAACAAGACTTAAGGGGAAGTTTGAATTTTCTATCTGGTGAGGAAGTGTTTATTGGTTATTTTTCTCTTTGAAGAAATGAAAATTGTCTAAAATTGAGAGTGTTGATGTTTGCACAACTAAATTAGGATAATGTCAGACATGAATTGTTTACTTTGGATATTATGCATGATGCCCAGTGGGTGGAGGTGACTGAAGGATACATTGACCAGTAGAATGGTGAACTGTGATATATACATATGATAGAATACCGTGTGACTACAGAAAGGAATGAAGTCGTGAGACATGCAACGAGGTGAATGAACCTTATGTTCATTATGTGATGAAGAATAAGCCAGAAGCAAAAAAATAAATATTGTATCATCTCTTTTGGAAAATACTTATAAGAAAATTGGGACCTAGATTGCAACTTCTTGCAGCAGTCACATTTAGTCTGGAACTGTTATCTCTAAATTTTGAGACGCTGTGCTATACGGGCATAACCTGGTATTTCCCTGGGTCTTTGGCTACCTATGTGACACCTAAGTCTCAGGATTTGAGATCTGTCGCTCTGAAAGCCAGCATTGCTGTATATAACTGTTAAAGTAACTGTTAAAGTAACTGAAAAGGAGATCTTCATTTAGAGTAGGAATGAAGCTGATCAGGTTGGAACTAAGGTAGAATACAGGGGTAAGGAGGACATTGTAGCACATACTCTAATCCAACCTGTCTGGATAGCTCATTTAAACAACCCAATCACATAAAGCCCAGAAAGGGAATGAGAGCTTCTAATTCTGTATTGGTAATGTCCGGATACATTCTAGAGTATGCTGAGCAGATAATTTAAAAGTATTGTCAAAGTCCTGGAGGGACAGTAGGAAAAATATGTTAACTATTAAACTTGACCACCAGGGAAACTCCTGATCCTGTCTCAAACATTAGGGACTCCCAAGTCAATAAGCTGAGCCCTTGAACTTGAGGCTTGCTCTTATGAAGCTTATTTCTATAGCAGAGGAGGTAAGCTTACCTATAGTTATGCCTAAGAGTTACTTCCAAAAAACCTCTTTTGTTCCTCAGATGTGGCTCTCTCTCTAAGCCCAATTCTGCAAGTAAAATCATCCAGGTGTGAAAGTCTCCCTGGCAACATGGGACATAACTCCCAGTGATGTGCCTGGCCCTGACACCGTGGGAGTGACAATGGCTTCTTGACCAAAAGGAGGAAAAGAAATGTGGCAAAATAGGTTATCAATGGCTAAGAGAGTTCAAATAGTGTCAAAAGGCTATTCTAGAGGCTACTCTTATGCAAGCTTCCGCTAGATATTGTTAATTACCACAGTTTGCCAATCCCTACAAAAACCATTCCTCCTGTTAACTCTAAAAACTAGGGCTCTATCTGAGATTCTTCAAAAGTTTAAAGAATCACTGAGATTACTTTCCAGAAACAGAGAACCTCCAAATAGGTTCCTAGGCCAGATAAGTCCTGAAACCCAGCGGGGCCAGCCTTTCCTAGAACATTGATTAGTTTCATCCCCCATCCCATACCATAGACACTCCTTTCCAAATTGAAAAAGTTAGAATGAGCATAGCTCAAATACTCCTAAAGAATGAAAGAGAGAATAAAGGAAAAAGAGGAGTTATAACAAAGAAGATAAGATTTAATAAATGAGTATGACTGCTGAGTCATTATATTGATATTTCTTTCAATCTCCAGTGTCTTGGAGCAGCTAGAAGGAAAAACCTAAAATTGTGGGACTGTAACCCATTCCAAACTCTGAAATCTGTTCTATAACTACTTGTTTCAATGTACCTTGAAATTTATTGCTTTTTTGTATATATGTTATATTTCACAATAAAGAATGTAAAAAAAAGTCACCATTTAGAGAATCAAAGGACAAACAATAGACTGGGAAAAAATAATTTCAAATTACATCTCTCACAAAGGACTTCTATTCAGAGTATATAAAGAAATCCAAAAACACAACAATAATAAATAAACAGGGAATGTGAGGGTAATTCAGTGATAGAATTCTTGCCTGCCATGTGGGAGACCCGGGTTTGATTCCTGGTCCGTGCCCTTCCCAAACAAAGAATCCAACAAAAACAAACAACAAATTCAACAAATGGTGCTGCAATTATAGGATACTCACATGGAAAAAGAATGAAATATGACCCCACCATACAACATACAGAGAAAAAAAGAAAGAAACAATCTAATTTAAAAATGGGCAAAAGATCTGAACAGACATATCACTAATAAAGGTATATAGATAAAAACAGAAAATAAGAACATGAATAATCAGCATCATTAGTCACTAGGGCAATGGAAATTAACCCAATGAGATGCCACTGCACATCCATTAGAATGGCTAAAAAGAAATTAAATATCAAGTGCTGACAATGATGTAGAGCAACTAGAACCTGCATATTTGGTTGTTAAGAATGAATTATGGCTATTTTATGAAATATGAAATATTTCAATGAAATATGTGGGATATATTATGGTAAGGTTTTCTATTAAGTTAATCATACAGTTACTATATGACCCAGCAGTTCCCTATCTAGGTATTTACCCTAGTGAAATCAAATTTTTATGTTCACACAAAAATCTTATGTGAATTTTGATAGCAGATTTATTCATAATTGCCCCAAATTAGAAACAATACAGATGTTATTCATAGGTGAATGGGTGAATGGATAAACAAACTGTGGTACACCCATCCAAGAAAATACTCTTCGTCACTAAAAAAGAATGAACTATTCATTCATATAACATGAATTAATCTTAAATGCTTTTTGTTGAGCATAATAAGTCCCATCCAAAGGGCTATATATTACTTAATGCTATTTGTATACCACTCTAAGAACAAAATTATCAGAAAAAAAGCTGATGGTAAGGGTGCGCAGGGAGGGGCAGGGGAGTGATTGACCATAAAAAGGAAGCGTAAGGGAATTTTTACGATGATGGAACTGCTTTATTTCATGACTTTTGTGGTACACATACAATATATGTGTCAAGTCCTGTAGAACTCTGTACAACAAAGAGAGAATTTTACTGCATTTAAATTAATAAATCAACAGTGTGTTAGAAAATCAAAATGTGGAATACAACCTGCATAAATGAACTTAGCTATATTAAAATTAATAATCACACTGAATGAAGTAGGAAGAAAAGAATTAACCTAAATTATTTTGGGAAAACAGTATTTCAGTTGAATACTCTAAGGCTAAAAACAGCTTAAAGACCCATATATAAATAATGCATTCTAGTTAGGACATTTGCTTCTCACGGAGCTATGACTTAACAATTCTAAGACCTTATATGTATACTAGATTTGAAAATAAGTAAACATACTATAAATGGTGAGAGCCACTTTTATTTACCATTAGACAAAGAAGTTACAAATAAGGCAGTGTGGGAGGCAAGAATAAACCCAGAAACTGTTTATTAGAATCAGAAGTATCAATATGAACTCCTGGTTATGTATGCACACATATACATACATAGATAAATAAAAAGGAAATTTAGAAAAGTGTGTTTGTGTATGAGTTGGAGTATATACATGTATTTACAAGCTCTGTCCCATCTGTGCCTAGATAACCAGTAGCAATTAATACATCAAGCACCCAGGTCTTCTTGGCTTCTAAATACCAAACAAATGAACGAACAAACGAAAAAAGGAACTAAGCTAGTCTAAGACATGAAGACTAAATGATATGTAGAATCTTGAATTAGAGCTGGAATTTCCTTGGGTAAGTGGTTGATTCCTTTCCGGGGGCAGAAGAAAATACGAGATCAACCTGGAGTACCCTGTGGTAACAGGAAGAAGGAAATGCTCAAAAAAATATGGGGACATGTCAAAATGGCAGAAAAGGCAATCTGAAAGAGTTTCTAATGGCCAAATGTGGGACAAGTTGAGCAATAAAATGATTAATGACAGTACTGGATTATAACCCTTAGAAATAAATATATATCCATATATCTATATTGGCTTAAATAGATAACTGAGTAAGTAAATAAGCATGGTTGAAGGGACAACTCTTCCTTACAAAGGAATTCCAACTAATAAGTGTAAAAGGAATGAGTGAAATAGAAATTCACCATTAGTACATGATGATAATAATTGTTGTAGGTAGTTTGCTAAAATTAATGGGCAAAGGTTTGAGGAGAAACAGGGTATTTACATAGCTTCAATGGGTATCCCCCAAGATATTTATTCAATACAAAAGGAAACTGGTAACTTTACAGGGGAGTAGATCCTATAGATACCACTTGAACTAAGCTATCATTGTTAACATCCCCAGTGATGGCATAGAAATATCATGTACCCCTTAATATCTTGCATTAAGAAGTATACATCAGTTCTGTGGTATTCTTGCCAGAAATACATGATCTCCATCTAATCTCGAGAAAACATGAGCAAGCTTAAATCAAAGGACAGTCTGCAAAGTAACTGAACAGCAATCTTTAAAAGGTGTCAAGTCATGGAAGACAAGGAAAAATTAAATAACTGTCACTAATTGGGGGAGACTAAGGATACACGAAAACTAATTGCAATGGGGACCTGGTTTAGATCCTGGAATAGAAAAAGGACATAAACGGATTAACTGGTGAAATCTGATTACATTCTGTAGTTTGATAATAATATTTTATGAATGCTTATTTCTCAGTTTGTATAACTGTTCTATAGTTACATAAGATGCTAACATTAGGACAAGGTGTGTGAGAGTTGTATAGGAATGAATGACTCATACTATTTTTGTGACTTTTCTGTAAAACTAATTTCTTAAAGTACAGTCTGATCTAATATTAAAACTTCAATCTCCTGCAATTTAAAACTTCTTGTCTGCAGGTTCGCTGTGCAGCCTCTAGCTTCTCCAGAGTTGGAGTAGGGAGAGGGAGACGAGGTAAGAATCTAAAAAGCTCGTGCTTCACTGGCAAAGTTGTAATAATGCAGCCTTAATACTACCTGGGCATGGCAGATGAGGTCCAAATACTACTTCCTTTTCTCATCGCTTTTCGCTTCACACAACACTCAAATATCACTCTTCTACATAAGTCCCTTTTACTGAGAAATTCCGTCTTGCTTTCTGGCATGAGTGAATGCAAGTTCCAGGTGACCACTAATGACCATTCCCCTCAGCTGCTACATCTGAGATTTCCCCCTAGCCTCTTTCAGTTGATGGGGATTTGCTCCTGCCAGGAATCCCTCTTGGAGGGCTCCTCCCCTTTGCTCTCATCTTTGCTGCCCCTTCAGTGGAAGTGCTGTGTGCTTCCACAAGGACCTGTTGCTTCTCCACCACCACGGGTGCTCCAGGTACCTCACCACTTGAGAGTTTTTCATGAGGGAGGTCAGGTCTCAGACTCTATGTCTGCTCGATTGCAGAGGACACATATGCTTAAAGTTGTTTTCTGAGTGCTTCTCAAAAGCCCCACAACAAGTGATGAGAGGAGGGGAAGGGAAACCAAGCCCCCACTCCCACATGGGGAGATGTCAGAGTAATCTGACAACTCTCTCTAGAGAAATTCTATCTACCAATCACCCGCAACTACTGAATGGCTCTTACCCTTCTCTTACGTAATATGTATGGGAAACTGCCTAATGTCAAACTCAAGTTTCACAATTTCTTAGCATGCCCTATGTAGGTGGTCTGGTGCTTGCTTCCCTCATATGTTGAGGTCTCTGCTGAAACTTCAGGACCACGGTAAAAGTCTGACAGAACATTCTGTTATAGACCTGTTATCTCCTCTGGTTGTATAGTCCCCTTTTGAATAATAAGATTAACATTCAAGTTACTTTCCCAGTTTACACTTACAATGTAAATGGTAAAACTAAGATTAAAAATTTTGATTCCAAAGTGCATGTTCTTTACACTTAACCTTAGCCATCTGATTTAGGAACCTATCTATTGATAAGGAAATAGAGTCTCTAATCAGCCAGGTAGAGCATAAATACTCTGGTTATTAGCAAAAGGGAGGAGGAGCAGGTTAAGAAGTGAGAGACGCACAGAGGCACCTTAGTAGCCAACTGCCCATTGCAATTGCTTAGCCCTGAAACCCATGACAAGATAGCATCTCGTGCATTCGATCATATTGTATGCATTAAGTATTGTGCATACATATGTTTTTTAACAAGTATGTATAATATACATGTACACAGTGAATAAATGATGGCAGGTATATCCTATTAATTCCTTATTAAATCGCCCAATTGAACCTCCTTAGAAGGGAGTAACACATAGGTGCCTAGAAATTCTAACTCTCTAGGATTATTCTTCCATTCATTTTCTAAGCAAAATGACTCAAGACCCCAAAATGACTAACTGCAGAGTTCAGGGCCTTCCCCTAGTAATTTCAATGATCTCCAGGACCCAGGATATTTTGATGTTCTTATATTTGTTTGCTTCTACCTAATATCTGTTGGCCATCTTCTCTCTGCTCTGCAGACTGAAGTTCTTTTCTCATTTGGCATCACTTTAAGCGTGAGCTTAGCACCTTCATCTTCATGAACAGAAGGCTATTGATGTAACCAAAGGGTAGGGATAGTGGAAGAGAACTGCATCTTAGGTCAGGGAACAATTTTAAACTGCTTATCAGACATCACTATCTCTAGAGTTCATAAAAAATTCCCCTCAGTGGTCTTCTCTCACCTTGTGATTGGGACGACCATATGTTTGCTGGATTTTATTCTCACTCAAAAAAAAAAAAAAATGAAAAAAGAAATTCAGCACGTCAGCCCATCAAAGAAAACAAACAAATCCTATGATATTAAGAAGAAATCCCCTCCCTTCTAAAATAATCATCCTTTTCCATTATTATCTTTACTAAGGCCCTAAGACCTCTAGCATTAACTTCATATAACCAAAGGGCCTTTAAATATGTTTTCTCTAATAAAAAGGCAGTTACTTCCCTCATGTGTGTTCTATGACCTGCCCCAAGTGTGGTACTTTATCAAAGTCACCTGGGCTCCTGTTAAAAAGTAAGGAGTCTCAGTTTTCCAAACCTGGTTGATATGCCAGAGCAATGTTAGGAGCCACTACTCTAAAGCATATATTTTGCCTGCTAATGGATGATTATTTTTTAAAGATGTAGATATTACAATGTGTTGGAGATTTTTATAGGTTTCACTGTTTCCTAACTGCATGACTCTATGTAAATTACTTAATTCCTTCCATTGACTCTAAGTAAATTACTTAATCCCTTCCAACTTTGGTTTCCTCTTTTGTGGTATGAAGATGGTATACTCTGCCTCACAGGAAGACTCATGAATTCAGAGACAATATCTTTCTTGGTAAATGGCTCTATGCTAGTGCAAAGGATGCAAAAATGTAGGACTAGAAAGAGCACAGGCTATAGAGCTGGTGGATCCCAGGCTATGTACAGATTCTATTTCTTACCAGCTGCACTACCTTGCCTTGGGTGAGTCATTTAATCTCTTTGATCCTCAGTTTCCTCATTTAAACTGCTAGATAATAGAATAAGAATCAGAAGGATTCTGAAGATTCCTTCAGAAGGAATCAGAAGGACAAAGGGTAAAAGGGAAAGCATGATTTCTCTTTGTAAGGAAATAAAGACTTGAGAAGATTCTCTTCCCAACCACTATTCCCGTTGTGGGAACAGCCAGTCTACCTAGAATTACTTTTATATAATTCCTTTTATCTGAGAGAATGTTGGCTCCATTGTTTGGCTTTTGAGACATTCCTACAGGAGATGATTTTAAAAAGACTAAACTGGAGGCTGGGAAGAAGGAAGGAAGGTAAAAGGGAAATAGAGGAAAGGCATGCAAGTTTTTTCATGCAGCTTTCAGAGGTACAACAAATCTAAGACTTCAGATTATACTCCAGCATTTTTCGGGGAAAGGCAGCTACATATTGAGTAGAATGGACTGATGAAGTATTCTAAACTCTGATACTCTCTGGCATGGCTTTCTCCTTATGCATTGTTATGGGATGATTTTAAAATATCTCCTCACTATGTTAAGATGCATTGGTTAAAAAAAAAAGTGAAGCAATTCATTCCCCTCAAGATTCTAGCTTTTTAAAAATATTTCACCATCTCAGAAGAACAATTCCAAGGTGTAACATCAGAAAGGCATCAGGATTTGTCTAGAAGACAAGACCTAAATAAGTAAAGTGTCTCTTTTCCCTTCTAATGCATCTTTTTCTCCAAAAAAGCAAAACACATTTAAAGAAGTTATATTATAGAGACTTTAGTGAAATGGGGAAAGGACTCTGAAGAGTCTCTAGCTACTAAGAGGTAGAAAATGGAAATTAATTGTAACGTACTTATGAAAATTATACCGATAAGCTTTTATTATGTATTATGCTATCTATAGTCAGGACTTTATTTTAGTAAATATAAAGAATTTTTATGTTCATTCTTGGTCCTAATCCCTCTAAACCAAATTTTTGTGCTTCTATTTGGGAGTTCTCAGGATTACAACCTGCAGACGTGTGACCAAAGAGTCTGCTGCTTTCTGTATCTCTGCCCCTCAGAGTCCTGATGACCCTCATCTTTGCTCAGAGATGCTTCACAGCTCACACATAGGCTCCTGACTGTTGCTGTTCCTCAAACATCCATGCCTGGCATCTACCCCCAATACATCATTTCAGGAAATCCTTGAGAAATTTTAATTACCTTGTAGAAAATGTAAAATTAGCATCATTGCAACAGTAAAACACATTACTTTTAAAAGAAGTACCCATAATTCCAAAATCCAATATAAAATTTTCCATTTTTATATATTTAATATCAGTCTGGGTACAGGTGTAATCATATTGTTATATGGTGATAATCATTGGTGTAGAATAAATTTTATAAATATTTTTTCACTTAGCAAATAATAAACACTTTCCATATACTGCATAGCCTTCATTATTGCAATTTCTAATAGCTGCATAATATTCCATCCAGGGCTATAGCCTAATGCATTAACCACATTCCCCGTGTTAATCATTTAAGTTTCTTTAATCATTTATTATGAATAATGCTGAATTAAAGTAGTCCTCTGTGGACGACTTTCACTCTTTTGAGTGATTTACTGAAGGTACATTTCTTTCTTTGCACAAATTTCCTTGATTTTCCAGATGTCCTGGCTGCACATCCTTGGGAAAATAGCTACTTCTTTTTAAAATGTATTTATTCATTCATTCATAAAAATTGTTATTTATTGCATCCTTTTAAACTAGGTTCTTGGAAATGCAAAGATGTTTAAGACCCTCAAGGAACTTAGCCCGTGGAAGAAAAAGACTTATAAAGACTTTGCTATACTATAGTTCTGTCTAATGATAAAGAAAAGCATAATGTAATTAAAGAAAAGCATAATGAAATTTGGAAAAGAAATACAAAGTGGGAAAGGGGACATAACCAAGAATGGGTGGCTTGGGGAAGGTTTGTAAAGGATGTGAGTTACAACAAACGAAGAAGCTGCAAGGGAAAAGAGGTAGAAGAATATGACAGGGCTTTCTGGGCTAAAGGGACTGGATGAAGAAAGGCATGGAGGAGAAAACAGCACTTAAATTTGTCTTGAGTAAATTGTGGCGAGTGAAGCATAACGTTGCAACAGTGGAGGTTCAAATGATTACAATGCGCAAGATCAGAGGGGGCAAAGGAACTTGGAATCCCATAGAGCTGCACTTTCTGATACAGTATTCTTTACCCACATGTGGCTTAAAAATTGTAGTTAATTAAAATTAAATAAAATTCAAAGTTCGGTTTCTCAGTCACAGTAGCCATATTTCAAAAGCCCTTTAGCCATATTGATTGGTGGCTTCAATACAGAAAATTTCCAGCATTGCAGAAAGTTCCACTGGACAGCACTGCTATACCAAAGGGGATATAGAGAATTTTGTTAAAGAGTTGTGTTTTCATTTTCTTGCCTTAGAAGATGCAGAAAAGAGAACAAGTTTTAATGACATAAATATTTCTTTGTACTTGCATATATCTGAAAAAAAGAAGTGCTACATTTTAGTTTTGTAAGGAAGATGGATACCATAAGCTAAAGAGGGGTAATGCCTCATTTCATTGAGAGCAAATTTGTTGGCATCAGTGCAAGGATAAGCAAGACCCAAACAAGTGGGGTGCTGGGAGGAAAAAAAGGTATTATAAGAAGGCTGAGGCATGGTTAAAGGATGGGGTCTCAGCTTTCTCCACTGCCTGCTTTGGGTAGGATATTCTCTTGTCTGCTAAATCAAAAATACTAGTGCTGCTTTCCAAATTCCAAAACATTACTGCTTTTGTTTCCTCTGTAGATGTGGGAGAATGTCTTCATAAAACCCCTGTACTGTTATTTTTATGGGGTATCCTAGGGAGTAGAATTAATCTGTTCAATTTGCCCTCTTATCCTAGAACCTCTGGGATCTTTATAAAAAAAATCTATTCTATGTTTTGGCTTTAAATTTGGTGTTCTGTGATCCAGGAATCTCCCTCCTATTACACTGGGTAACCCAGAGGTCATTTGGAATAGAGACTATCAAGGGTGTGTAGGCATGTGGCACTATTTGTACTTTATAAGGAACATTTACATTACAATATGAAGGATGGTTTTAGATACAGAGAGAGCAGTCCATTCCCCTAAGTCTACTGACCAGCTCCCCTGAGCAGCTTCATGGCAGGACTATGAATGGAGTGATAGATTGTTTGAAGTTATTTCTGAAGTGCAGAGAAGACAGGTCATGGTAATAGGATTTGTTTTACCTTCATTCTTTGGTCTCAGCCATGCCTCTACTTCCAGGCAAGACTGTTAATGTCATCAAAAATCTTTTTTTTAATTGCGAAATATAACATATACAAACACGTTTTAATCCTGATTCATCTCGTGAAGGCAGCCTTCCCTTTTAACCCCTATTCAGTATTGTAGGGTCAGAAACCTGATTAGATTATTTTCACGGAGATGTGACATGCCCACTCGTGGGTATTAACCTTTGATTAGAGGGAGATGTGACTCCACCCATTCCACATTGGTCTTGATTCATTTAGTAGAATCCTTTAGAAGAGGAAACATTTTGAAAAAGCTTCAGAGCCACAAGAGCCCATGCAGCCAGAGACCTTTGGAGATGAAGAAGGAAAATGCCCCCAGGGGAACCTCATGAAACAAGAAGCCTAGAGAGATAGCTAGTAAATATTGCCACGTTCACCATGCGCCTTTCCAGTTGATAGAGAAACCCTGAACCACATCAGCCTTCTTGAACCAAGGTATCTTTCCCTGGATGTCTTAGATTGGACATTAACCTTGCTTTAATTTGGACATTTTCACAGCCTTAGAACTGTAAATTTGCAACTTGATAAATTCCCCTTTTTAAAAGCCATTCCATTTCTGGTATATTGCTTTCTGACAGCTTGTAAACTAGAACAGTTGGGGTTTGGCAAACCATGGTAAATAGATATTTGTAGTTGAAGCTTACATAAGAGTAGGCTCCAGAATAGCCTCTAGACTCCATTTGAAGTCTCGCAGCCACTGATACCTTATTTTGTTACAATTCTTTCCCCTCTTTGGTCAGGAAGGCATTGTTGATCCCATGGTGCCAGGCCAGGCTCATCCCTGGGATTCATATCTCATGCAGGAATTCCTTCTTTAAAGAATAAGAAATAAGAAAATGTTCAATCCATAAAGAAAACCACTTGAGGGAAGCTCTGGGTTAAAAAGCCCTGGTTGGATGACTCCCAAGGGTGTGGACCTTCCAGGCAATGTGGAACAGAAATCCTAGAATGAGCTGGGACTCAGCATCAAGGGATTGAAGAAACCTTCTTGACTAAAAGGGGGAAGAGCTAAATGAGACAAAATAGAGTGTCAATGGCTGAGAGATTCCAAACAGAGTCGAGAGGTTATCCTTATGCATTAAACAGATATCACCTTGTTAGTCAAGATGTAATGGAGAGGCTGGAGGGAACTGCCTGAAAATGTAGAGCTGCATTCCAGTAGCCATGTTTCTTGAAGATGATTGTATAATGATATAGCTTTTGCAATGTGATTGTGTAATTGTGAAAACCTTGTGTCTGATGCTCCTTTTATCTCCCTTATCGGCAGGTGAGTAAAACACATGGATTAAAAATAAATAATAGGGGGAACAAAATGTTAAAATAAATTTAGTAGATTGAAATGCTCGTGATCAATGAAAGGGGTATGGTATGTATGAATTTTTTTTTTGTTTCCTTTTTATTTCTTTTTCTGAATTAATGCAAATGTTCTCAGAAATGAACATGATGATGAATCTACAACTATGTGATGACATTATATGTGTAGAATGGAATGATCATGTTAAGAATGTTTGTATTTGTTTGTTATATTTTTTAAAAATTAAAAAATTAATTAAAAAAAAAAGGCCCTAGTTGGAGCCCTTGATCTTGAGGCTTACTCTTACGAAGCTTATGTAGGTAGTGGAGAAGCTTAGCCTACCTATAGGTATGCTTAACAGTTACCTCTGGAGGACCTCTTTTATGTTCAAATGTGGCCTCACTTTCGCTAAACCCAACTCTGCAAGTGAAATCATTGATCTCCCCCTATGTGGGACATGACATCCAGGGGTCAAAGTCTTCCTGGTAAAGTTGGAGATGACTTTCAGGGATGACTCCAGCCCTGGCACCCTGGGATCAACAATTCCATCCTGACTGTGCTGGTTTGAAAGGATGTATGTCCCCTAGAAAAGCCATGTTTTAATCAAAATCCCACCTTGGAAAGGCAGAATAATCCCTATTCAATACTGTATGTGTTTGAATCTGTAATTAGAACACCTCCCTGGAGACATAACCCATTCAAGAGTAGCTGTTAAACTGGATTAGGTGATGACGTGTTTCCACCCATTTGGGTGGGTCTTGATTAGTTTCTGGAGTCCTATAAAAGAGGAAACATTTTGGAGTCTGAGGGAGATTCAGAGAGAGCAGAGAATGCTGCAGTACCATGAAGCAGAGAGTCTAATAGCCAGGGACCTTTGGAGATGAAGAAGGAAAACGGCTCCGGGGGAGCTTCATGAAACAGGAAGCCAGGAAAGAAAGCTAGCAGATGACACTGTGTTCGCCATGTGCCTTTCCACTTGAGAGAGGAACCCTGAACTTCATCGGTCTTCTTGAACCAAGGTATCTTTCCCTGGATACCTTTGATTGGACATTTCTATTGACTTATTCTAAATGGAACATTTTCTCAACCTTAATACTGTAAACTAGCATTACATTAAATTCCCCTTTTTAAAAGCCATTCCGTTTCTGGTATATTGCATTCTGGCAGCTAGCAAACTAGAACACTGACCAAAAGGGGGAAAAGAAGTATAATCAATAAAGTAACAGTGGCAGAGAGAGTTCAAATAGAGTTGAGAGGCTACTCTGGAGGTTGCTCTTACCCAAGCTTCGGTTAGACCTTGCTACCTATCATAACCTGACAACCCCCAACCAGGACCATTCCAGCCAATCCTAAAGAACATCTACAGCAATATATAAGATTCCATAAGGGTTCCATGCACCAGTGTAACTTTTCAGGAACGTACAACCTCCAGATGGGTTCCTGTACCAGAGAAGTCCTGAAACCTAGAAGGCCCAGCCTCTCCAGAATATAAGATAGTTCCATCTCCTACCTCTTATTAGTGACAGACCTTTCCAACATGAAAAGGTTAGAATGGCCATAGCCCAAACACCCTTAAAGAGAGGGATAGAAAGATCAAAGGTGATGGTAGAGTTATACAGAGAAGATAGGATTTAACAAATGAATATGATTGCTGAATTGCTAAATTGATATCTCTTTTAGTCTCCAGTATCTTAGAGCAGCTAGAAGTAAAACCCTAAAATCATGGAATTGTAACCCATGTCAAACTCTGAAATCTGTTTTAGTCTATTGTTGTGCTGTGCTTTGAACTTTATTGCTTTTATTGTATGTATGCTATTTTTCACAAAAAAAGAAAGAAAAAAAGTTGATTGTATTGATAAAAAATTTCTAGTCTCATATTCTGAAGCAGCTAGAAGGAAAAATCTGAGGATTGTATGGCAGCCCATGACAAATTCTGGGATCTGTCCTGTAACTACTAGTTGAAGAGTGCTTTGAAAACTATTGCTTTTTTATTTCTTTGCCTTGTATATACGTTATACTATACAATAAAAAAGTTAAAATACATATATTGTTTTAAAATTTTGCATAGTTGAGAAATAAACTTGTAATAATAATAAAAAAGGCCCTGGTTGGGGTGCACAGGTGGTTTAGTGGTAGAATGCTTGCCTGCCATGTAAGAGATCCAGGTTTGATTCCTGGCCCATGCCCACCCTCTACCCCCCAGTAAAGACCCTGGTCCCCAAAGAGGCATAGATACATCAGGCCATGGAAGGCACAGGAATGCCAGGTGAGGTGGGAGAGCAGTGCCCCAAACCCAGCCAGGGTCTGGGCTGTCCACTTTGCCTGCTTCCTCTGGAGCTAAATAACTAAAGGCAATATTATTATTAATAATCACTAAATGTTATTTTTTAAATGGGACTGCATTGTAGGGCATTTAGAGTGGGGTGGTCAGAGGAAATTCCAAAGAGATGAAAATAAAGATAACCTATTGTCCTACACTGCCTGGAGTTTAAAATAAAGGCAGAAACAAAACTTTGTTTCCTTTTGGTTTCTCTTTTATCCACTGGAATGCTCACAATCTAAGGTGAAAGGCGTAAACACAGAGGGGCTCTCAGAGAATCCGTTCTGTTTGTAGAGGGAAGTCTGAAAAGCTGCATTCATTTCAGGCAGCAGAAAAGCAGAACCGACGTGAGGAGGAAAACCTCGGCTCCTTCGTTTGGAATGTTCATGTAACGCTCGTTTCCATTCAGTGCCACAATTGCAGAGGGCTAAAGTGCTTCCGCAAGGGAAATGCACATTCTAGCCTTTAGAAAAGGCTCCTGTGCGCATCCCAGGTTCAAACAGAAGGAAAATGAGGGAAGATTTATTTCACATAGCTTGAAAGCAGTTTTTTCCCCATTTAATCTTAGGAAAATGGGGAACAAATTAATTATACTAGTTTTAGTTGGAGAGTGTTCGTTTATTGCAGTATTTCCCAAAATTTATTTCACGGAACCCATGAAGGATGTCAAAAGTTACTTGAAGGGATTTTTCTGGTTAAATTTGTTCACAAAACAAGAGGTTAACATAAGTTAATCATTGACTTTCTATTAATCGGGATATTAAATTAAATAGGACATTCCAACCCCCAGCTGCAGCAGTTTACTGCATTTCTGTGGGAAAAAGCTCAAACTCAGTTTTCTCATTGAATAGCAAAAGCATTCTTTCTTTTGATGTTATAATTTTATTTTCAGGGAAAATATTCATTTTATACCACAAGAGGGCAGCAGTATTGCATTTTTAATCAAAAGCCTCTTTTGAAACTAAATAATGGGTCTAAAACCATATTTACAGTGTGACAATTACATGTCTTTCCCCAAACGGGTCTTAATAATTCTGATGGTATTTTAAATGTAAAGTTGTTTTTAAAGAGCCCATGACTATGGTGTGTTAAAAACGAGATCACTTTCAAGGACAATTGTAATAAGATAATTTTAGTGGATGAATTAAAGTTTCTTAAGAGGGTGAATTTTTGAAAAGTTTTTTAAATCTATTTTTTTAAAGATCACATTATTAAAATTCTACAAGTGACCTTTTCAATAATATTGAAGGATATTAAAGAAAGCAAGTGTACCTACCAATGGATAAAACTTGTTATGGTTTAGATGCATGCTTTTTTAAAGCTAGACATAATTAAAACGATCAAAGCATAAGCATACAAATTCACAATTAATAATCCCAATTTACTAAAAACAAAAAGATATTTTTCTGCTGTGAAACCTACATTTTCTCCATTTTAAAGATGGGATAAAATGTCAATAATTTTATCTAAACAGCAGGTGGCGCTAGCTATTTATACAATGAAGTTATTAGAAAAAAGAAAATTGAAGATAAAATAATTACCGTGCATGTCCAAAGCATATTCATTTATTCATCAGATTTTTGTACAAGTACATATTGAGTTTAATTTCTTTGAGGGGATATTTTGAGAAAATATGTTTAAAAATCTGGGGAAGGATAACGTACTGTCGAGTTTAGCTACTTCACGGAACAACATGAAATTCCCTGACCTTTTCACAAAAGAACAAGAGAGTCCATTCTAACAAAATCTCACCCCGCGATAGGAACTTATTTTATCTAAAAAATAATAATTGCAGTGAAAACAACTGCATTTTATTACCTTTCACGTTGGTAAAAGCTAAAAGAAAACTGTTTTCTAATTCTGCAAAAGGAGAGAAATCAAACAAGTGACATTTAATCTGTTTTATCTGTAGATGTTGAAATAATCATGCATGAAAGAAGCTAAACTTCATCCGTTTTCATTTATTCAAATATAATGTCATTTAAATTTGGGGGGATAAATGATATTATAGGTATTCTGCTATAGAATAAATGATTTTGTAGTATGTTAAATATTTCCTAATGAAATATGTTTCACAATAATGACGTTTTATATATATGATCAAATATAACAACCCTATGAACTTTGCCAAGTCTGAACACAGTTATAGGTTTATCATATGTTGTTGTCAAAATATTATCAGGAAAAATATTGCATTCCATAAAGATGGTGTCATATTTATTTGATCCTCATAACAATCATTTGAAGTAAAAAAATATAATCTGCTATGTCAGCATTGCAAAGAGTATGGGGATTTTAATTATGTTCTGGTCCTGAACTGAATATAATTTCTACCGAAGTTGGTAAAATCAAGGATGGGACAGGAGTACAACCAATATTCCCTCCTATGCCTGTAGTAGAGATTGCTAAATGATCCCAAACTTCTTTCCCTCTGAACTTACTTTAGGCTCCTTAATCCAATATTCCCAGTAGCCACTACCAATTAATAGGAGGAGACAGTCACGATGAAATCTATTTGCTATCCTGGATTTTAGCCGCATTGCTCCTAAGCCAAGCCTTTCTCTTCCCAAAGTTTATATAAATGTCTAGAAGCAACTATCGGCCATAGAATGCTAAGTATTAACTAATGGTTGAGATATTTTATTTTAGCTTATGAAGAAATTGAATAAGTCTATATTTATTTGCAGGAATTATACTGGCAGTGGGAAAAATCTGAATAGCTAATTACAATTCATTAATTCCCTGTAGCTTAAGTGTCAAGTACATATGAAAACATTTAAATAATTAGAAATGAAATTAAAAACCAACACTAGTGAATTCTATCAAACATTTAAAGAATTAACACCAATCTTTTTCAAACTCTTCCAAAGAATTTAAGAGAAAGGAACACTTCCTAATTCATTATATGAGGCCAGCTTTACAGAGCCTGGTAAAAACATTACAAGAAAAAAATTGCAAACAATTTCCCTTATGAATATAAACACAAAAATCCTTAACAAAATACTAGAAAACTATATCCAACTGCATATTTAAAAGATTATATACCATGACCAACTGGGATTTACCCCAGAAATGCAAGGGTACAAAAATCAATCAATGTAATAAACTACAAAAATCAATCAATGTAATAAACTACATAAATAAATGAAGGGGAATCAAACCCATGATGACCTCAAGAGTTGCAGAAAAGGCATTCAGAAAAATACAGAACACTTTCTTGATAAAAACACTCAGAACACTAGAAATAGAAGGGAGATTTCTCAACATAATAAATTCCATTTATGAAAAATCCATAGCTAACATCAATTTCAATAGTGAAAGACTTAAAGTTTTACTGCTAAAATCAGGAATGAGATATACCCACTTTCACCACTGCTATTCAGTGTTGTACCATAAGTTCTTTCTAGACCAGTTAGGCAGGAAAAAGAAATAAAAAATTAGAAGGGAAGAAGTAAAAATATTTTTATTTTCAGATGACATGATCTTATATATAGAAAATCCAAACAATTCTACAAGAAAACTATTAGAAGTAATAAATGAACTTAGAAAAGTGACTGGATACAAGATCAATGTGTAAAAATCAATTGTGTTCCTTTATACTAGCAATGAACAATTGAATGAGAAAATTTAGAAAGTAAGTCCATTTTTAATAGCATCTAAAAGAATAAAATATTGAGGAATAAATTTAACTAAGGATACAAAAAACATGTATCCTGAAAACTACAAAATATTGCTGAAAGAAATTAAAGAAACCTAAGTAAATGGCAAGACATCCCATGTTTATGGATTGGAAGAGTTAATATTGTTAATATGTCTCTATAACCTAAAGCAATATAAAAACTCATTGCCAGTTCTATCAAAATTACAGCAGCCATTTTTGTAGAAACGAAAAAATGGATCCTCAAATTTATGTGGAATGAAAGAGCTCTTAATAGCCAAAACAAACTTGAAAATAAACAGGGCTGAATGACTCACACTTCCTGATTTAAACCTGTACTACAAAGTTATAGTAATCGAAACAGTATGGTACAGGCATATAAACAGACAACTAGATCAATGGAACAGAATTGTGAGAACAGAAATAAACCCACACATCTGTGGCGAATTGATTTTCACCAAGGGTGCTAAGTATACGTAGTGGAAAAAGAACAGTCTCTTCAACAAATGGTATTGGAAAATGGGCTACCAACATGCAAAAGAATGAAGTTAGACTCTTACCTCACACCATATACAAAAATCAATTCAAATGAGTCAAGGACCTAAATGTAAGACCTTAAAACTATAAAACTCATAGAAGATATATTAGTGGCAAATCCACTTGACCTAGAAATGAATTCTTAGATGTGACATCAAAAGCACAATCAACAAAAGAAAATATGGGTAAATGGAACTTCATCAAAATTTAAAACTTTTATGCAAAGGACTTCATTATGAAAATAAAAAAATAACCTATGGAATGAGAGAAAATAGTTGCAAATCATATATTGGATGAGGGCTGAATTTCCAGAATATATAAAGAACTTTCAAAATCCAATGACAAAAATACAAACAACACAATTGCAAAATGGGCAAAGAACTGAATAGACATTTCTCCAAAGAAGATACACAAATGACCATAAACACAGGAAAAGATGCTCAATATCATTAGCCGTTAGGAAATGCAAATCAAAACCACAGTGAGATACCACTTCATATCCACAAGGATGGCTATTATTTAAAAAAAAAAAAAAAAGAAGCAGAAAATAAGTGTTGAAGAGGATATGGAGAAGTTGGAGCTCCAGTGCATTGTTAATGGGAATGTAAAATGGTCAGCCACTGTGGAGAGCAATATAGTGGCTCCTCAAAAAGTTAAATATAAAATTAACATATGACTTGGAGACCCAGCGATTCCATTTCTAGATATATACCCAAGGAAATTAAAATCAGGGACTGAAATCGATACATGTACACCAATGTTTCCAGCAGCGTTCTTCACAGTTGCCAAAAGGCAGAAACCACCCAAGTATCCTTCCACAAATGAATTAAAAATGTGGCACATATACACCATGGAATATTGTTTAGCAAAAAGAATGAAATTATGAGACATGCTGCAAAGTAGAAGAACCCTGAAAATATTGTGTTCAAGGAAGTAAGCAAGGCAAAAAAGATAAAATATTGTGTGATTTCACTTACATAAAAGGTGATAAGAAATAGCAAATTTGCAGTGATAGAAAGTAGATTAAAGGTTACCAGGGCATGGGGGAAGAAGAGAATGGAGTGTGTTTGTTACGGGAGAGGGAAGATATGAATTATATCTCTATAAACAAGCAGAAAAAAAGATAAAAGCAGAATTTCTGGTCCCCACCTCAGACCAACTGAATCAGGAGCTGCAGTTTTAAATGATCCTCAGGTGATTTTTATGAATATAAAAGTCTGATAAGTTCTACTTCATCTCGCCAACTGGTTCCCATTAGAATCACCAGGGAGCCCAGGCCCCACCTTTAGGAGAATAAGCCCTAGATTGCTCTAGAATTGAGGCTGGGCCTGGGTATGGTTTTCAAGCTCTCCAGATGATTCTAATAGTGCAGTGAGGGTTGAGAGCCACTGCTATAGTCGTAACCCTCAGCTGGGAGAAAGAATTCTTAGGAGGGCAGCTGCTGTGAATATTCCATGATGAATATCTGAAAGAATAGCCAAAAAGCTGCAATAATGTCACTAAAAATATCTGATCAAAATGAAAATATATTGTATTTCTCACTACAGCCTCCTAAATGTATCACCAGCTAGATACAGGCCACACAACTATTATATATAACAATATTTGAGAACTTGAGCAAAAAGTAGAAGTATATTTTTGCTTAATATGCATAGAGGTTAGGGAAGGCACAATTCTAATTCTTTAGCTGGGTGTGGTAACATTATAAAAACTGCACATACTTTCTGTACTTTCGTTTTGGGCTCCCACATCAAGTATGGGGCAGAGAATACTATGCAATGAGAGACGAATTTCCTCAAATTTAGCAACTTAACTAAAACATTTACTATCTTGCATAGTTTCCGAGGGTTGGGAATCTGGGATAGGCTTAGCTGGGTGATTCTGGCTCAAGGTCTTTCATGTTCAAGTCAAGTTCGTTGGCTGAACTTCAGTTACAGGAAGACGTGGCTGAGCCTGAAGAACGTGCTTCCAAGCTCACTCATGTGGCTATTGAGAGGAGGCTTCATTTCCTATTTTGTTACAAAAGTGCATATGGAAAACAAAGTCTTCCAGTTCAACTGCAGTATAAGTGGTACCAATAATATCAACATTTGATTTCAAGTCATTTTGGATTTTAAGCATGAGTGCCATGAGAATCTCCAGAATAAAAAAATATGTAGCTTATGAAATGTCAAACCATGACAGACCCATGGATGTATTACAAGTTTGCTGCCTATCCAAATTTATACCTAAACTTCCTATTTTTCTGGCAAAGCCATCATCCGTTTTTTTTAAAGCTGTCCGCTCGGATGTCTACCTTACTTTGTGCAGCCATCTGTTGATGAAGCAACCACAATAACTGCATTCTTCCTGCCAGTACCAGCTGCTTGACTTAGAAATGACCTACAATGTCATTCTGGCATATGACACAAGTGGGAATGTGCTTGAAGGGCTTCTAGGAAAGGTTTTCTTCACTTTTAAAGAGAAAGCTGAGAAAAAAACAGATACTTTAATTCTTTGTACAGTGGAAATGTCGCTGTCCTTTTTGTCACTTTCTGAATTGTAGTAGCCTTCATGAAATTGGGAGGGGAGTTAGTCAAGGACAATGCATTGAAGTGACATAGCAGGAAGATTTCCATCTGTGTGTCCATAAGACATCACCGAGACATGAAATTAACACTTGATCCACTCCCAGCCTTGGGGCTTTATTAACATTGAAGCGGGATGAGCTTGAGTTTTCCGTGATTTCCTAAGGTATCTTATTCAATGGGGGATACTAGTTATCTTACCTTGATCTGAACTCATTTCTGTTGCCTGTGTTTTTAAGGAAAATCTAGAGGCATAATCTGAAAACATAGCCATCAGTAGATTCTGATTTGTATTATTCAAATTGGATAGAGAAGAAGGGGAGTGTCTTTCTATGTTACCTTTACGCCTTTATTTCTACTAGCATGGTATGAGCAGTGAACACTGGGACAGGATCTAACTCCAGCCTACAGTTCTGAGTTTGGCAAAATGAAAAGTAAAAAACAAAAAAAATTAAAAAAAAAACATTTTGAGTAGGAAGAAATAAATCCTGAAATATGTTGCTAAATCTTGAATTTTTAATTGAATTAAGCAAGATAGTAATAAAATAATATCCAAAGACTCATGAGTCCTGAGCTCTTATTCTGAGTGCTTTTCGGAAGTTACTATATTTAATCCTCACAATGATCCAATAAGGTATATAATATTATCAGACCTATTTTATGGATAATGAAAATAGGGCCTAAAATTTCACATTAGGAACTCCACAAATTCAGGAATTTTGTGACACCTTTGGGTCAACATTTATAAAATCACAGACTTGGATACATTTCACCATTAGTCACTGGGTTACTTGTTGATTTGGACTCGGTCAAATTAAAGCAGAAAGCAAGCCAATTCTTAAGTTATTGTTTCTTGGCTACAAACCTACCTATCTCTACTTCTCTTTGTGATGCTGGAGCTGATGCTGCAGATTACCTTTCTGCTTTGCCAGCAGTTCCCTGCTAGGATCTGCCAGTAGGGACAGAAAAGGCTGGGGAAGAAGGATTTGTTTTGTCCTGTCTGCTTGCCATTCCTGTGACACTTCACTTTAGCGGGACGCCTTGTGGTAGCAGCTGAATCTAATTTGCATTTTCGCAAACGTTTGCGGTTTCCAGCAAACCTAAGTGTGTTACCTACCATTCCAAACGCGTTACAGGAGTTACTATATTTAATCTTCACAACAACCCTAGGAGGTCCACATGATTGTCATTGACTAACCGTTTCCAACAAACTGTTTTTCCAAGCAATTTTTCCAGCGCTTTAAGCAGCAGCCTCACTGCGCCTACCCTCAAAGTCATCACCACCAGCTATGTGAATTTTAGCTCCTTGGGGTTCCTTTCTCCAAGCTTCTACATTTTAATCACTTCAACCACTTTTCTTTGCTTCTCTAGCCCTAGAGGTGGCAGCTTTTCCTATAGTTACTTTTCTGAGACAACACTTTTGCTTTTCAAGTTACCTAATTAACAACTTTATTCCAACTAAACTTTTTTTTTGTTTCACATTAAATTCTCTCTGTTGAAATCACCAGTGTGACTTCTCTCTACTGACGGGATCTTGAATGATTTGATAAGTAAAGAGAATCATGGGATCATACATGTTTTTATGGTGGTAAGGTTAAAGTCATCCTCTTTACATCACTGCCATGTGGTTACTTAGCTTAAGCAGGAATATGTCTAAACATAAAAAAGTAAATACTCTCACTTTCAGCAACTCTTAGGAAGGCTGCACGGCAGCCCTTCAGATATTCTTGTAGGAACTCCAAAAATAATCCCTTTAATAATTTATTCCAGGAATTTTCCAAATGTCAACCTACAGCTCACTGGTCTATGAATTAACACACACACACACACACACACACACACACACCTACTCCTTGAAAAATAACAAGTCTTTTTCAGCAGTGCTCAGAGTTCATAGGGAAGGGGCTTGTAAGCTGCTTCACAGATCCTCTCCGAATCTCAGGCTATGGCCACCCAAAAGAAAGCCTTTTCTGATTGATGAGACATAGGTACTCTCTTAGAAAAATGCTTCATTCTTCCTGACAATTGAGTAAGTCTGGGCCAATTTCTTTAATTTGCTGTTGGTTCCCTAATTTCTTACTGATGGAAATAATTATCTTTTAAAAATTCAGCTTTTCAGAAAGCACTCTGTGTAGCCAGTTTTTCTTGTTGTTTTGGTTTTTTTTTTTTTTTTGCTTATGACACACCCCAATCACTTATCACTTTATTCCTCAAAATAGAGTATTTGCAGTTAGGATTCTGGTTTTAAGATTACATATATATATTTCAAAAAAATTTGTGCAGTGCAGGGTGAAAGTTTAACCATTCCTAGCCTTTTCTTCCATAGCTATTACAGAGTCTTAAGACATTAATTCCAACACTGAAACACTGCTTGGACCACGGCATTACCAGACATAATTTGGACAGATCTTCATAATTAGCCGATATGAGTGGATATAAAAATAGTGTGCATTGATCTGGATCCTTGGAAAGGATTGCAGAGATGTAATTCTCATTCCATTAGGAAAGATTTTTAAACATTTCCATTCGGTACATAGTTGCCTTGCATTAATTAAAAATCCAAAATTTTCAAGGCCTGTAAAGTTATTTCTCCTGCCTGAACTCTCCCTATATATATATATATATATATATATATATATATATATATATATATATATATATATTGTAAACAACAACCATGCATTCTTGATATGGTTGTAATCAATGGCTTACAATATCATCACATATGAACGAACTCTCCTTGTATTGGTGAGCTATAGATAGTGATACTAATTCATGAAATAGGAAAATTCTAAAGAAGAAACAATGTGAAAGACTGGAAGGTAATTAAAATGTAACACTTTGGAAAACCACTGTTCTTAATTCTAGAAATAATTTACTTTGATGGAAAGCAGTCATGATGTGTGTTTTCCTCATTAAAAGTGGCAAATTCACTGGGCTTCTAGGCCTCCACTCGTGAAAAGGACTTTACTTGCTGCCCGGCAGGTGGGTAACTTCTAGCTTTAAGAAAGTCATAAATCAAACATATGCTTTCCAATCACAAGGCCTTTCCTATCTATCATACATAGACATGGGAAGGCTTTTCTGTCTGCTTAATACAGACTTCCTCCCAGGAGACTACCCAGGTCCTTATAGAAACAGACTCATGGAGGTTGGTCTTATGGGGTGCTGGGAACTGGGAATTTTGTTTGAAAAAATTTAAAAGATATTTATTTTCTATACAGGGTGGTCCAGAGACCATCTGAGAAATTGTCAGTATACTAGTCATGGCAGACCAGAGCAGGGAATGGACTCCATGAGGAGAGTGGAAGGGAGGATCCAGAACAAAATTTTTATGAGTTATTTTCAGCCTTGGGAAGCAAATAATAACAACAACAAAAAACAAGACCAGAGTTAAACTGAAAAGAGAATAGACATGGATAAAACATGAAATATAGGATGAGCTAATGGAAAGATATAAAATATTTCTGGTATAAAAACATTGTTTCTATAATAGAAGGAAGAGGGGTGATAAGAAAATGTATATCATTTATGTGAGTAGGTGGACAAAGGCAGACTCATCTGTGGAAGTTTATGTGCTGTTATTGTTTGTTGTTACAGATTTTGGAGGAAATATAGAATGGCAAAAGAAGATTATCTATATTTTTACTATTCCAAGTAACTTTCGACATTCTTTGACTTTTATTGCATAGTTCTCTTTATGCATTTTTCAAAAAATATTTTTCCTTATGTAGGATGCCACTAATCAGAAGATACAACTCCAATTTAATAATTTATCTCAGAAACAAAATATTTCAAATGTTTCATTTTACAAATGAAGAGATGAATTAGATGTAGGTGTGTGGTAGTTGTGATGATAATTTACATGTAAATTTGAATCTTATCTTTTGCAATGAGCATTTATAGAACAATAATTTTCATGATAATAGAAACATGTGATGGGCCTCTTTTAATGGCTGTGCATAATTCCCCCTTGGAGACTTACTGTTTTTGATTTAACCTCTCTTTCATTGTTGACATGTTGTTGGATTCCATTCACTCTGCAGTGAATAAAGTTGTGCATGAATAAGTTTTGTATTTCAGATCACCCTTGAAGATGGAATTATGGAGATGGAATAATTAGGATGAAAATAAAGACAGTACTTATGGTATTTGATGTCCATTGCCAAGTAACTTTCCAAAAGAATTTTTAACATTTTATGACAATGTCTAATGGAAGACATTTTTTTTCTCAAATTGTCTAGGGATCTAGCTAACATGACATGATGTGGTGAGAAAGCTAAGCTTCACTTATGTGGTTGGAAAAGGCATAAATAATTAGAAGAGCTAAATTTAATCTCAGTTTTGTCATATCTCTGTGACCTAACATTTAATTTTAAATCTTTCTAAATTTTCCATCAGTTATATAAAAACACTTCCTTTTTTGCCTGATTTGTCACAATACACTTATCAAATATTTGAAAGCATTTGGAAGATTTAAATTACTGTAATTATGTTTAACTCATTTTGAATAAAGTTGCAGAGAAAATGGATAGTAAAAAAAAAAAAGAAAAAAGAAAGTCATAAATTAAAACTAAAGTAAAGCAAAATTTAATTTAGGGTTGTGTCAGTTTGAAACCATCATGTACCCCAGAAAAGCCAGATGACAGCCATGTGCCTTCCCTTGTGACAGATGTCGGCCTTTTTTGAGTCAAGGTATCTTTTCTGGATGCCTTAGTGTGGACATTTTTCTGGCCTTAGAACTGTATACTTGTAATATAATGAATTCCCTTTATAAAAATCTTTCCATTTCTGGGTATATTGTATTCTGGTAGCTTTAGCAAACTAATACAGGAGTCTTAGTGGAGATTCTTTGATGATCACATCAAAGCATTAAGTGCCCTAAAATATTGTTTCCTTACTTTATACTGCAATACAGTGAAATATTCTAATTTATGAATAAATCTTATAGGCAGACAAGTTTAAAATTTTAAGTTCATCTTGGTCATGCCTTACCTGCTTCAAAATGTTAGACTTGCAATAAGGATGACTCAAAAGAGCAAAAAAGACAATTTTTAAAGAAGTTTAATTTCTAAATGCAGGTGGTGGGTATCCAAACCCTTACAGTGAGTATTGTCTGAAAGAACCAAAGAGTAGTCAACATAAATGAATAATATATGACTGTATAAATGTTCCATTTTTTGATAAACTTCCCTTATGTCAGTTTACTAACTTGTCCTCTCTTCTGACTCCTTAAATGCTTACATTTCTACTCACTCATGCATTGCTTTGGGTGAAAAAATGTTCAAATTGTTTCTAGAATTCCTCCAAGCTAATATTTTGTGCTAGTTTGAAACTGTCATGTACCCCAGAAAAGCCATGTTCTTTAATCCTCATTCAGTATTGCTGGGTAAGATCTTTTTGAGTGTTTCCATGGAGATGTGTCTCCACCCATTCAAGGTGGGGTTGCTTACTGGAGTAAAGAGGGACCATGGAGATGCAGAAGGAAAATGTCCCCAGGGAAGCCGTATGTGAAGAGAAAGCTATCAGATGTCACCATGTGCCTTTCCAGCTGGCAGAGGTGTTCTGAACCCATTGGCCTTTCTTGAGTCAAGGTATCTTTCCCCGGATGCCTTAGTTTGTACATTTTTCATGGCCTTAGAACTGTAAACTTGCAACTTAATAAATTCCTCCCCCCCCTTTTTATTTTATTTTATTTTCTTCATGGGCTGAAATTCCCCCTTTTAAAAGTTTCTGGTATATTGCATTCTGGTAGCTTTCAAAAAGTACAACAGATTTATTTCATTGTTCCTGCTTTGCCTGTTTTCTTCCTCTTCTTTTCATTATACCCCTTTTTCTGGTTTTGTTTCAGCACAGCAACCAGTGGTTAAACTGTGCCTCATTCCTGCATCCCAGGAAATATTCTGGGCCAATCCCCTCTGAGGAGAAGAGGTGGATTATAGAAACTGAATGAAAATGAGAAGTTTAGAGGTTATATATGTGAGAAAACAGGTTTATCATAACAGGTTAGTGATCTCTCCCTCTTCTGTCTGCTGTCATACTATTGATTTTGATCTTACAAATCCATAAGAGAAAAATGAACACTTTTTGAGAAAAAAGTACCATCTAAACAAACCTATAAGAGTAAGCAATTCATAAAAGAGAAACCACAAATGGTCAGTACAAAATGATACATATCTTCCCCATAAGCAGAGATGTGTTGTGGAATAGTAAAGATAAATCACCATTTCCCTAGTCCTGGGTTCCCTCCTCACTCTTCAGCACCCTCTGTCCCTTTATTTACTGCCCCCACCCCCGGGGCAGGTGGAGCAGGTTGACTGCATAGGAAATGTGGGAAGGGGAACATGCTCCTGCTTTGCTATTGGGATGAGAGGTGATGGTTGGTGGGGAGGCCAGATGCTCTGTGACTGGTGAAGTTACCTTATTCTGGGGTTTGCTTAACAGGTCCATTTGGTACACACACATATATGCCACCAGCCTCCAGACTAGGCACTGTCAGTAATGCAGCTGCTAGTTTGATTTCATCTTTACACTTTATCTTATTTATCTGTTTGGTAGAAAAAAATGGATACTATTTATTAAAAATGGCCTTATAGGCCTTAATTACTGGTCATGATTTATATTAATAGTTCGTTCATAATAATAATGGATAATAATTCATAATAATTACATATATATTTAAATATAAAGTTTTTGCTTTAGAGCACTTGGATGTATAAAACTGAACTTACCAAAGTAAGATATTCAAAGTGCAGTTGAATATAAATGACAAACATCTTTAAATAGAAATATGGATTTGTCCCATCCTTCAGGAATTGAAGCCTTTATCTTTACTTATATTTCTATAGTCTTTCCCAGACAGCTTAGGTCTAAATTAAGTATCTTTTTCCCCAGTTCCTCTATTATACATTGTATCTCTAGTGTAGCACTTGCCAAAGACTGTCTAGTTGTACAAGTTGGTTTCACTGGAAACCAGGCGCAATCCGTTATTGTAATTATATGCTTCCAGTTCCTCTGTGTGCCCTTCATATAAGTTGAACTCGATAAAATGTTTATTGAAATCAGTTAAATCACAGCATTTCCTTGGAAGTTAACAAAAATCAAATACATATTGCTTTATTAACAATTTAAAACTAAAGAATTAGATTAAAAATGTACTTTTTTCACTTTACACAATATTGTAGATAGCCTAGTGACTCGATGTTGTTTTTGAGTTCTAAACAGCTGTGTAATAACATAAATTGCTACTAAGTTTTATGAAAGTTGATTAAATTAAATTCATTTCATAAACGTGTTACTTAACATGAAGTGAATCATTTCTATACATGAAGATATTTAATCATTGGAATAATTACCTCTTTAATCACTTTTTCTGATATTTCTCTTCACATATATTTGAAATAACATTTTTTTTTCCTCTTATTCTTTTAAGAGCTTGATCGCAGTTAAGAAATATTTTTAGAGTGGCAGGAAGTTGTTACTATGAAAACATCTCAGTTTGATGAAATACAGTCCTTAAAAATTGATGATGATAAGTAACTATTATAATAAGTGTAAATCTCTATTTAGTTAAGCATTTTACAAATAACAAATGATTATATCAAATCCTTGTTAGCATGGAAAGAAAAAAATGCTTAAGAGCAGAGATCTGGGATATGGTCTTCAGTCAGTCACCTACTGTAGATTTGGGCAGTGACTTATATTAGTTTGAGACTGTTATTAGCCCAAAAGAGCCATGTGTTTTTTTTTTTTTCTAATCCAATCTTGTAGAGGCAGACCGATTTTTTAGGATGGGACCTTTTGATTAGGTGGTTTCCATGAAGATGTCTCTCTGCCCATTCAGTGTGGGTTGCTTTCTGGAGTACTTTTAAAGGGAACCATTTTGGTAAAATCTCCGAGCTGACACAGAGATGTTTGGAGATGCAGAAAGAAAAAGCCCTTGGGGAAGCTATGTGAAACTAGAAGCCAAAGGACCAGCAGACACCAGCCACCTGCTTTCCCAGCTGACAGAGGTGTTCCAGATGCCATTGGCTTTTCTTAAATCAAGATATTTTTCTCTGGATGCCTTAGTTTGGATATTTTTATGGTCTTAGAACTGCAAACTTGTAGCTTAATAAATTCCCTTAATTAAAGCCAACCCATCTCTGGTATATTGCACTCTGGCAGAAAAAGCAAACTAAAACAGATTTTGGTACCAGAAACATGGGATGTGGTTTGTAAATACCAAATATGTTGGAATGGATTTTTAAACAGATAAGAGGAAGAATCTGGAGAAACTGTGATATGCTTGAAAGAAAGGTCTAGAGTGCTTTGAAGAGACAGTTGGTAAAAAACATGGATGCTAACGGTACTTCCAATGAGGTCTCGACAGAAATGATGGATGTGTTATTGCAAACTGGAAGTAAGGTGATCCTTGTTTTAAAATGGCAGAGAATTTGGCAAAATTGACAACTGGCATTGGATGGAAAACAAATTTAAGAGCCATGAACTTGGATATTTAGCTGAAGAGACTAAATATATGTGGAAAGTGAGGACTGATTTTTCCTTGCAACTTATAGTAAAATAATGAGGATGGAAGAAGCTATGTTGAATTTTAGAAGCTTCTGTTGCCCCCACCCAATCACCATACCCCCTGCCTAAATTATCAGACCAAGGAAATTCTGGAAAGCAAAATATTTTTGCAAATATGCTACATGACCTTGCTGAATGCCTTGCATTCCCATCAATTGAAATTTATTTTGTCCACACAGGGTTATCTCCAAGTCCACAAGATCAATAGGCCTTTTCTATTAATGTCAAAGCAAAAGGAAACAAAAAATGCTGACAAATCTTTTAGGGAAAGGGCTTACAAAAGAGAAAGAAGATCACTCAGAGAACAAAAAGCATGAAGCAGGAAACTTGAGTTATTTTTTCTAGCCCCCATATATAAACCTAAACAAAAAACTTGGTCTCCCTGGGCCTTAATTTCTTAACATAGAAAATAGTTATAAAACATTATCTTTCTGGTCATTGCCAGGATACAAATACTCTGAAAATGTAATGAATTTCTTAGATCCTACTCAAATTCCAATAATTTATCATCATTTGCCTCAGGCTTCAAATTCAATATTAGCTATGCTTAGACTCATCTAACAAACATTCATCATATAAATGATCAGTTATTTCTGTAAAAGATAAAAGAGTAAAGGGACTTTGCTTCCCTTCCCACCCTTAAAGTCATCCACGACTATTAGAATAATGAAAAAATAAAGAAGCACTGCATTCAGTGAAACAAGAAAACCGTGACTTCAAAATACAAACTGTATGTCATAATATTTGGACCAAACAGAGTTGGGCACCAACAGTTAACCTTGATCTCCTCAGTCCTCTGTAAGGACAGATAACTTGGAGAGTATGAGTCATAGTTTTGAGAAGCTCATCAAGTAATTCTTGAATTGAAATGATGGCTCTAAAGACTTAGGCCGTCTATAAGAACATGTAGGATGTCCCTTTCAGCCACAAGCCCACGTATCAGACCTCCAGGGGAATTGGAACTCAGGGGCGAAGAACCACACACACACACACGCCCTCATTACTGCATGCACCCTAACCTCCTTGCCAGGGGAGATGGCCTAAAGTGAAGTGGAGTTAGGAAGGGAGGGGAAATGAGCCTCACAGAATCAGGCATAGGGATTTAAACCTGGGCTTTCACTTTGAAGCCAGACAGCTTCCATAACAACAAAATTGAGAGGAGCATTACCCCAGGCAGAAAATAATAACCTAGTAAGCAGATACTTGATTTTTTTTAAAGAAAGAAACCTAATTTTGGCTCCCAATTCAGCAACTAATTCCTTCCCACTCCGCCTCACACACCACAAATAGGCCAGCTTTTCCTATCAAAATAGGAAAATCAAGATAGAAACCAGTATATAAACAGATATGGCATAAAAACATGTACCCCAACAAAAATTAAAGGGAAAGAACTGTAAGTAAAAAGCAGATTAATAAGAAACAACAGATTTGAGATTATACTAGGACATAAAAGTGATTTTTCAATTTTAATTAATTTATCACATTATGTTATTATTGTTCAATAAAAAGAAATAAATAACTATGACTTCTGAAAAGAAAGCTCAAAGAAAAGATACAAGACGTGAACAAATGGAGGTGAAAATAAAATGTCAGAATCCAGTAATAAATAGAAAAGAAAAATAAATTAACTTCTGAGGATGAGCATCTTATAATCAATAAAAAACTTTTAAAAATTTGACTGAAAAATACATGTTCTACAACAACAATTAGGCAAAACACAGAAAGCACGATTAAAAATAATTTATAAATTGAGTACCATTAAAATTCATAATATATGCTCACAAAAGATACAATTAAGAAAATAACAGGCAAGCACATACTTGAAAAACCATTGGCAAAATGCACATCTAACATACAATTACTTCTAGAAATCAATAATAAAGACATTCCAATTTCAAAGGCAGCAAAACACTTGAACCAATACTTCATGAAAGAAGAGATACCAAATTACAAATAAGCATATGAAAAGTTGTTCAACATTACTGATCATCAGGAAAATGCACATTAAAACTACAAGGAGATTCTATTTTGTTCCTACCAAAATGGCTCTAGAATAATAATCTCAAATGTTGGAGAGGATGTGGAACAATCACATTGTTGATGGGAGTATAAAACAGCAGAGCCACTTTGGAAAACAGTTTGGTTAATATCTTTAGGTTTAAAAATACAATTACTTCATGATCCACAATCAGATGCTCCGGTTGACAGCTCCAGCTGGGGACTCAGTCAACAGCCAGCAATACCTGCTGGACATGTGAATGAAGACATCTGGAGATTATTGCAAGCCCTGCCCTTAGGTCACCCCTAGTTTTTGAGTCTTCCCATTGAAACCCCAAATATCCTGGGACAGAGAAAATTAAACTCTATTATGCCCTGATTAAAATATTGACCCACAGAAATGATGAACATAATAAAATGACTGTTTCAGCCCATTGAATTTGAGGGTGGTTTGTTATGCAGCAATAGTAACAAAAACAATGTGGAGGACAAAAAGTGTCCCTTTCATTTAAGTTGTCAAATTTGCTGACCTAAAATTGTGTTTATATTACTCATCTGTCTAATGTCTGTAGGATCTATGGTAATAACCTTTCCCCTCCACCCCCTGATATTGATCATTTATACTCCCTCTTCTTTTTGCTTATAAGACCAGCTAGGGGGTTGTGAATTTTGTTCATCTTTTCAAAGAACCAGCTTTTGGCTGTGTTGATTTTCTCATATGGTTTCATATTTTGTTGTTTTCTGACTTTATTATTTCCTTCCATTTACTTATTTTATTTATCTTTTGCTCCTTTTCCCCTACATTTGGAAAGTGGGACCGCAAGCCAATGAATTTATATCTTTTTCGATATAGGTATATAAAGCTCTATGTTTCCAAGACTGCTTTATGTGCATCCCACAAACTTGATGTTATATTCTATTTCTTTTTTGTAGTCAATTTCTATTTTAATTCTACTGTAGTATACTTTTATTTTTTCTATTTTTATATTACTAAATACTGTATTTCAGGGAAGGAAGGGGAGGGCCATTTTAGCACAAACCTGGGTTATAATAATACTTGAAAATCTTGCTGGCTAATTTTTATTTAAATTTATTTAAATTAGTGATCACTTTACCTCCATATTGAAATCAAGTGAACACATTTTAAAAACAGCAAATTTTAGCACAAAAAACTTGAGAATAAAAATGGAAGTAGTAGGATGCTCTATCTCATTATATCAAGCCTAGTTTTAAAGGGTCTGGAACAAAGACATGTCAAAGTTAGTGGAGAAGAGATAAGAAAGAACAGCTCATCCTACAGTGCAGTTGCAACACATGACACATAATTCTCTTATCTTGTTATCCAGAGAGTCCTACATGCATAAGCAGCCCCTTCATTGTAGATTTCCTGTGATTAGCTCCACCCAGGAAAGCAGCAGCAATAGGAGTTCAGCTAATCAAGAACAGACCGACATTCACAGTTTATGTGCTGGTTTGTATCTATTCTATGCCCCAGAAAAGATCATCTTCTTTTACTCTATTCTTGTGGGAGCAGACCTATTATGGGTGGGGCCTTTTGGTTAGGCTATTTCAATTGAGATGTGATCTGGCCCTTTCAAGGTGGGTCTTAATCCTTTACTGAAATCCTTTGTGAACAGGATCAAAAGACAGTAAAAGCCCAGAAAAGCTAGGAGATGAACTCTAGAGTTCGCCCCAGAGAAGCTAAGAGAGAACTCACCAAGGCTTGGGGAGAAACACCCAGAGACATTTGGAGACAGCCACTGAAACCAGAACCTGGAGAGAAGGACTAGCAGATGCTGCCATGTGCCTCCCCATGCGACAGAGGAACCCCAGATGCCAGCAGCATTTCCTCAGAGAAAGTATCTTCCTCTTGATGCCTTAATTTGAACATTGTCATGGACTTAGACTTGTAAATCTGTAGCCTAATAAAACCCCATTGAAAAGGCCAACCCATTTCTGGTATATTGCATTCCAGCATCTTTTGCAAATTGAAGCAGATTTTGGTATCAGAGAACCGTGGTGGTGCAAGATGAAAATACCAAAAATGCTGAAACAGCTTTATAAATGGATAAGGGGAAGAATCTTAAAGAATTGGAGGAGCTTGATAGAAAATGCCTAGAAGGCTTTGAAGAGACTTTGGTAGAAATATGGACACAAAAGGAACTTCTGTCAGAACATTAGTCAGAATGATGAATATGCCACTGCAAACTGGAAGAAAGCTGAACCTTGTTTTAAAGTGGCAGAAAATTTGGCAAAATTGAGTCCTGGTATCAGAGGGAAGGGAGAACTTTAAAGTGATGCACTTGGATATCTAGCTGAGGAAACTTACAAAAGAAATGTGGAAAACGTAGCCTGGCTTTACCTTGAAGATTATAGTAAAATGCAAAAGGAAGGAATAAACTGAGAAATGAACTCCTGGGTACAAAGAAACCAGAAATTGATACTTTAGAAAATTTTGAGCTTCTGGAAAATGAATCTCCAGAGAATAGCACCCCACATGAGGAATTAACCCAAGCATGGAACCAATCAGCCATTTCAGGCCAAGCCAGGATTGGAAATGGAGTTATCCAGGAAGGATTTGTGGACAATTATCTTGTCTGACAGATGGGATACCTGCATGCTATATGCAAAACCTACACATTTGTTGCAGGATCTGTATAAACAGAACTACTGGCAGTCTTGGACTAAAGGGGACAGAAAAGGGATAGATTGATGGAAAAATAACTTCATAGGCAGAATCTTGGAAGCTGAAGTCTGGAGCCAAAAAACTTTGGGCCAAGAGAGCAGACCCACCCATGCACATGGAAGGGGTGAGTTTGCTTCAGAGTTTACAAAGAGTGGGCATTCGGCCCCATTGTTCAGGAAAATTGTTACCACCCTAGGGCTCTCAGAAGCCTGGGGAATTGAGGGGAGCTTGGCTGTCCCATTGTTCAGGAAGTATGCTGCCATCCCAGACCTCAGAGAGGGTTGAGCACATTCCGTGGAGAGCCTGCCCACCACCCCACTGTTCTAAGGGGATGGGGCCTATGCCCTGAGATGGCGGAGAGTCTGGCTGCCACCTAGCTGCTGAAGAGGGTGGAACAGAAAACAAGGTGGTCTTCCCAATGCTTAGAGATGTTGAAACCCTCACTCCAGTATTTGGAAAGAGCAGGGCTTCTGTGTAAACCCTTGGAGAGGGCCAGACTGCCACTCTTTCAAGCCTTGAGGATAAAACATCACTATATAAATGACCCTCAGATGTTGAATTCTAATGAAATATGCCCTGAGGCTTTTCAGAACTGTTTGGG
The DNA here is from genome assembly GCF_023851605.1 of Tamandua tetradactyla. Lineage (NCBI taxonomy): Eukaryota > Metazoa > Chordata > Mammalia > Pilosa > Myrmecophagidae > Tamandua > Tamandua tetradactyla. The sequence goes on from NC_135332.1 coordinate 150,539,979, forward strand.
TCTGGTGACCCATTTTCCTTTCAATTTCTCCCTAAGTAAATGGGAATGCTTATCCTATACCTACCCCTCTTTTGTATATTGGAAACAGATAACTTGTTCTGAGTTTCATGGGTCCACAGCTGGAGGAGAATTTTGCCTTAGGATAGAACATGCCTTAACTATTTTTGATGAAATTTTGTACTTAATATCGTTACTGAAATGATTTAAGGCTTTTGTGATATTGTGATGGAATGAATGTATTTTATATATGGCAACAACATATATGTCTTGTTGGGGTCCAGAGGATGGAGTGTGCTGGTTTGAATCTGTTATGTACCCTAGAAAAGACCATGTTCTTTTAATCCATTCTTGTGGGGGCAGACCTATTGTGGGTGGGGTCTTTTGGTTAGGCTACTTCAATTGAGATGTGACCCAGCCCATTCAAGGTGGGTCTTAATCCTTTACTGGAGTCCTTTGTGAATAGGATGAAAAGATAATAAAAGTCCAGAGAAGCTGAGAGATGGAGTTCAGAGTTTACTCCAGAGAAGCTAAGAGAGTACTCACAGAAGCTTAGAGTGAAATGCCCGGAGGCATTTGGAGACAACCATTGAAACTAGAACGAGGAGAGAAGGACCAGTAGACATCACCATGTGCCTTCCCATGTAATAAGAGGAATTCCAGAAACTAGCAGCCTTTCCTCAGAGAAGGTATCTTCCTCTTGATGTCTTAACTTTCATGGACTAAGAACTATAAATTTGTAACTTAATAAAACCTCATTGAAAAAGCCAACCCATTTCTGGTATATTGTATTCCAGCAATATACTGGAATTTTAGCAAACCAAAACAGTTTATCATTGGATTTTCTTTGCAATCAACTCCTCCTAAAATTATTCTAAGGTCATATATATTTCAATATTACTAGGGAAAAAGTCTTTATTATATTGCTCCTATTGGAAGTAATTAATCTACAAAATTCAGGAATTTATTATGTGGTTTTATATGTGGAGGATTTATATGTGGTTGGGAATAGGAGGTTTGACAATTTTTCTTTTTTTTGATGGGCAGGCTCTGGGAATTGAACCCGGGTCTCCAGCATGGCAGGTGAGAACTCTGCCACTGAACCACAGTTGTCCACCCAGGAGGTTTGACATTTAACATTTGCTAATTTACATTTGCTTTCTGTATATATGTTCATTTATGTTTCTAATTTTATAAAAGGAGTTGATTTTTTTTCCTTTTTCTTCTCTTATCTTCAAAGGAAAAAATAAAATTTCAAAGATATTAAGTAACTCACCCATAGTTGCGTAATAATTGGCCTACCCAGGGCCCTCACCTAGGTATGTTTTCACCATATTTCATGATCTTTCTATTGTAGTATGTGGGTAGTTCCTTGATCATAGTCAATATATTTTCCCATTTCAACTATAATAATTATTGTTCTTTGCCTTTTCCCTTTTACTGACAACTGAATAGTAAACAAGTAAGATTGGTGACCAATATATACTGTTATTTAGTTATTATTCATCAGTGTGGTACTGTCATAAAAGCCAGCAAGGGAGAGATGAGAGCTCTCTTCTTAGATTTAGTAGTACTTGAACTGTCTTTGCAAAAGTATACTGTTACAGTTTAGGGGCCCACAATACTTGAAAGCTAATATATTAAAGATAATGCTTAGACAGGCAGGTATTTTGCTTATCAACATTATATTCAAAATAATTTTCCATTAATACTTGTTGCCATTCTCAGAATATTTTTTTAAAATAAAAGATGTTTGAGAAAATTTGAAAATCAAGATTGGGAATGTAATGTATTTATTAAGAGATGATTTTGTAGATTTAATGGGCTGTAAGATTTTATAGTTTGTTTTACAGGGATTAAATGTAATTTTTCATAGAGTTAAGGGCCTATAAAGAGGAAATTCCCTTGAATATGAACATATAATTCTGAAGGGGCCATACGAAGGATTCTGAACTTTTTCCAAAGGGCAATGGCACACTATTTAAAGGATCTTAGGCAGGGCAGAACCATCACAGTATTTACTTTTGAAGGAGAATTCTGACTGTGGATAAAGCATGAAATGGATGGGGAGTGGATAGATAAAATGGATGAAAAGTAGAAATTGAATACGGAACAATTAGAGCAGTCCAAGTGAACAATAATGGTAGTTCTACTTAGATGATGGCAAAGCATCTGGATTGAAACGGATGGGAATAATTTACAGAATAGTCTTGGTTGGTTAGGGGTGTAGGTTGTCAGAGAAAGAGGTGTGAAGAATAACTGCAAGGTTTCATGTACATGCAACTGGGTAAGAGGTGGTGCCACTTACTGTAGCGGAGATTGCAACACGAGTAGATTTGGATGGTAGGAATTGAGGAAATCATAAGTTAAATTTTAGGCATATGGAACCTGAGATGTCTGTGAGACACATGCATGAAGGAATTTAGTAGAAAAAAATCTGGTTCAATCTAAATTATCTTCCTCCATTTCTTGTTAAGCATTAATCTTCTAGGGGTTCATATCCTTCATTGGTCTGTTTGGATGGTTCTTTGCCCTAATTGATCAAAAGTACGAAAATATTCAGTGTATATTCCCATAAAATCCATAATGGTCAGCCTGAAAACTGTGCTGTAATTTTGAGTCAGGCAGTGATCCAAGTTAACCAGTAAGATCTACAGATAAATCATATCAGACACAGCTGAAAAAGTATGTCCACTAGCCTTCCAGCCAAACCATAAGGGTAGAAAATGTGCATAGGATGGAATATGGGCTCTAGAACCACTTCAGCTAGGAAGAGGGTAGTATGAGATATTCAGGTATCATTGCTGTTAAGTAGAAGAATATTTTCCTACCTACCAAAAACCTTATCTCTGCAACCAGCAGCTTCCCTCTTCTCCTCACCTTCCTTCCTTGGTTCCCTTTCTCACCAAGAGAAAAGACCCCACAGGATCTGGACCTTCTCTGTTAGTCTACTCTGAGCTCTCACCATTTCTTTCCATCAGTTCATTTCATGCACACAGGCTTTCTTGATGTTACTATCAGGCAAGCTTGAGCTGTTTCAGAGTCTTTGCACATGCTATTCTTTCTCCTAGCAGGCTATTCTCTCATAAACCTTGTCACTCCTGCCCCTTCACTTCCTTCACATATCTGCTCAAATATTCCTCAAAAGAGAGGGCTTCCCTGATAATCTAAGTAAATTAGCACCCCTCTTCATCACTCTATCCCCTTTGCCTGATTATTTATCTTGTAACACTTATCACCCCACCTGATGTACATTCACTTATTCTTTCCCCTTCTTCCATTCCCTATCTAGAATATAAGTTCTTTTAGGGCAATGGCTAGTGTTGTTTACTGTATTTCCAGTGCAGAGAATAAAGCCTGGCACATAGCAGGCTTTGTTTAATGAGTGAATAGATGAATGAATGCTTTCCTGGCACCTGCAAGGTAGCTGCCTAAGAAGGGGTGGCAAGGAACGTGAGGATTGCTGCATGGCCATTCTGATGAGATGACTCTCTGTGCATTGTGCTAGTCACTGTCATCCAGAAGTTTCATTTGTTACATATCCATTCATTTTTTAATTTCTGTTTTAGTCTTTGGGTCCTAAGTGTCATGAACTTATTTATGTCAGTGCAACAAAAGTTTGTAAGTCTCTGTTCCAAACCAACAATCACGCTATTATTCTTTAGTAACCTACCGAATCTCCCATTTTCACATTTCCTATTCCTAATATTCATGCCACAATATTGTGTGCACCATACCTGTTGGCTGTAAATAAAGATACGTCCATTTAAAGAAAATGGGAAACGTTTCCACTTGGAAAAATGTCAACCAATTTGTGTAGTTTTAAGCAGCAACCAGCAGATGGTGGTATTGCAACAACATCCAGATTCTCGTTCTAAGCTTGCACTGAGCAGCACAATTAACTAAGTTTTTCCTGAGGTGATAGAACTTTCTGAGTTTTGGCTGCTTTGGCACCAAAGTAAAGGACATCTTTAGTGCTGTTTCTTGCCCAAAGTGACTACTGTTTAAAATAAAGTCCTCACAAAAAGCATATGCCCCTGGCAAGTATCTCATTTTTCCATAAATCAAGCTGAATACTTAAGACCAGTCATTTATGAGATAAGGAAATGCAGATTATAGCTCCAGCGTCAGCCTAATTCACTATTTAGATAGGACCTTCAACTTTAAATGTCTGTTTAGATGGTCACTAGGACTACTACTTTAACAGTTTTCATGTATGCCCCTCTTGAACCTCTTCTAGACAAGAGCAGCATAGATTTTATAGCTCACACAATTCCATCCAGTACATTTTTTCCATACAAATCTTCATAACAACACTAAAGGGGGTGTGGTTGAAAGCTGCCAGAATGCAGTATACCAAAAATGGAATGGCTTTTATAAAAAGAATTTAATAAGTTACAAATTTATAGTTCTAAGAAAGTGAAAGTTCCTTACTCCTGGGTTCCATTGCTTTCAGCCTCTGTCCCTGTAGGGTTTCTCACTTTGCTTCTCTGGGGCTAGCTTTCATCTCTTGGCTTCCCTTGGCTCCCTGGAGGTTCTGGCTTAATATCTCCTGGTGACGTCTACTTGACTCCAAGCAACTCCAAACATCCATGTCTTTGATCATGTCTCTGAAGCAACAGTTCTCCAAGCATCTGAATCTGTTCTCTGTTGGCTCTGAGGCTTCCGTCATTTATGAGGTTTTTGCTATTTCTGGCTCTCTCCAAAATGTTTCTGCTTTTAAAGGATTCCAGAAAACTAAAATCAAGACCCACCTGGAATGGGTGCCACCACACCTCTATTTAATCAAAGATAATCTAATCAGAAGATTCCAACCTACAGTGTTGAATCAAGATGAAAAGAAATAGCTGCTCCCAGAAGATTGGATCAGGATTGAAACATGGCTTTTCTGGGGTACATAATATCATCAAACCAGCACAGTCAGGAAACTCTTTAACACAGTAGCCAAAAATTCATGAAGATATTAGTAAATTTTGCATTCAAATTTTAAAAATCAAAAATCATATGGTGCAGGGGGAATGAATGATCTCTAAAGGCAAATTGAAATTTTTATCCTGACTTCATTGCTTTCTACGTATTTGACTTTGGGCAAAATACTTACCTCCTCTGACGCAATTTCCTATCTAAAAAATGACAATGATGAAAGCCATTTTTTAGTCATTGCAAAGGTTAATTCTAAATGATCTATTACTATATTCGTTTTTGTCTTTTTTTTCACAAATATTGCCATGTAGAGCACTGTATATTAACCCAGGATCCCCCAACTTACATTTGAACAACATATTTGAGAAATCAGCATATGGGAAACTTTTTGAAGTGCCAGATAGGTCTAATTGGGATAGGCTGAGAAGAGAGGAATTGTGGTTTAAACTGAGGGATCAAGTTTAGAAAAAAAAAAAAAGATGATGGTTATAATCTGCTTGCTTGTTAGCAGCTGTTGCTTGATGTGATTATAGCAATATCTAAATTATCCCAGTCAGATTGGAAAACTCAACTGTCAAGTCTTACCAAGCAGTTAAAAAAAAGATGCGCAGAGACCCTGGAAGCCAACAAAAATATCACAGAGTTTATGCACTTCACTTGTAGGCATAGCCATGGTACTTTACATAAGAATCTAAAAGACTAAGTGACCTGCTTTATGAAATAAAAAAATATGAAACATAAAAATAAAAGCTTCTAGAAGTAGATGTCTTGATGCAACAAAAAGGAAGAGCTGCCAGCCTGAGAATGAAGGGGGAAATAATAACTTGAAATCAGTGATGAGAAATCTTGAATGAGGATATTCCATGGTTATTTAAGCCCTGAGATCCTGATTGTATAACAGCACAATAAAATAATTGATGTTCAGAATAATGACCACCAATTTGAGTATTATATAATAAACTTTGGAAATACTCCCATTTAAGAGATGTTTAGGGTTACAGGTGGTAAGTTTCATTTATTCATGAAATTCAGCTTTTTTATTGTTCTGAAGGTGCTGAACTTTTAATAATTTCTGGCTTACAAAAATAATGCTTCTAGGGAGTGCTGCAGTGTCTCAGCAGGCAGAATCCTCACCTGCCATGCTGGAGACCTGGGTTCGATTCCTGGTGCCTCCCCATACAAAAAAAAAGATAATAGTAATAATACTTTCATAAAGGTGCCATAGATTATTAAATAACAGATTTAAATCATCTAACTTATTCATTTTTATATTAATCTAATGTTTACTGAGTTTATCCCATGTGTAAGGCACTGATTAGAAATGTACTGAGGGGTCTGATCTCTGTTTCTAAAAATCCTTCTCCTTGAGGAAAAGAAAAAGATATCAGTGCAGCTATGATTTATGCAAGACTCTGCAGTATTCTGGGAAAACTGCTCAGAGCAGGCTGAAAGGGCACAGATTAGTTAGCAAATCCCATTATCCCTTACCTTCTCTTTCATAATTGATTAAACAAATGAGAACATGTAAATACAGCATACTGCAAATTTGTGGCTTGTAAGAATGACAAAAAGAAATGAAGGAAATAAATATTTACCCAATGATAATATGTAAATATATTTTTTCTAAGAAGATATTATCAAAGATAGATATTAAATTACTTTATAGGCTAATTCTTTCTACTAGATCAAACTTAATGTTTCAAATATTTGTAATTGCTGCATTCAAATTACATAATTACATATCCAAGGTTCATTTTATTCCATTGAAACCAAGAGGTGTTCTAGTTAGTTAATGTAGAAAAATGAAAATCCCAAGTCACCCTGGGAGATTTTTGCTCATTCTTGCTTCGATACTTTAACGGTGACTTCTAAACTTGGGAGAGTTTAAAAACAGACTCAAATATGCTTGCCTATCAGTGCTTATAAACACATTCATCAGTGCCAGTACCACTCCTTTGCTGATTTTCACTTTCCTCAAAATGCTTTTGTGGTTAGAGCAGAGTTGTGTGTCCTAAATTTTGAAATATATATTTTAATTGTCAAAAACCAGTGCATTTGAGTCAGCAAGCACTGCATGAATAGGACTGTCCATCACCAGGAGACAGTCAAATGTGTGACAAAGCTAAGGAAACTCTGAGCCCACTCAAACTGCACTTTCCCCAGAGACTCTGAATCCCCAAACTGGACCCACTCAATGGGTACTTGCACATAATTTAAAAAGCAATGATTTTGTCTTAAAATATGTGCAAATTCCTGATGGCCATCACGTTCAGACTCCAATCCCATATTATGCAGGCAGCTTGTTCATTGTATGGCTTTTCCAGTTGATTCACCTGTGTTTTCTGTTAATTGCCCCAGTGAACTGAGAAGATATTATGGTCATCTTTTTTTTAGAAATGATTAAACCATCATTCAAATGACTTTTCGTTAAGTGGCTTTCCCAATGTCGCCCACTGAGTAAATCACAAAGGGGTATGATTTCAAGGGCCATGCTCTCTGACTCCTCAGCATATCAAGTACTGACTCCTTAGCATATCAAACTGCTTCTTAACTGAACTGGCATATCACAAAACTTCATTACGTTTAAGTATGACCTCCTGTGCCTAGCATCAGCCCACGGGGATACACTTGCTAGGTTTGCCTTCCACGTTTCTTTACAGCATCTTGCCATGTTGCTGCCCACCAGGTTTCCAATGAAATAACTTATGTTTCCATCTAGTTGCCCATGGTCCTATCTCCACCCCCTTCCTCTTTTCATCACTACATGTGGCCTTAAGCCTCCACCCCACACCAGAATTTTGGACACTGGCATTTCATAGAGAGAAATCTGGGGACAGAAGGGCCTTCTCTTTGTCTATGAGGCTGGTTAAACTTATGGAGTATTATTCCTGCCATGCAGTACATATTTAAACATTAAAACTGATTATCTATGGAAAATTATATAGTATTTTTCTCATTAAAGAAACAAACACCTGGCAATCAAAAGTATTAACCTCAAGATGATGCTAGTGGTCAACATTATAACATATCAGAATATTTGTTATAAATTTTCTTTTAATCACCATTTTAGAACTCTCTCATTTTGTTTGTTAAAAATTGCATCTTAAGGCTATGAGCAATATACTAATCCTGGCTAAATATTTTATCTACACTTTTTAAATAACCCCCAAATCTTGGGAACTTACACTTGAGTATTCCACCAAGAGCAGAAGACCTGACACCTTTTGATTATCTAACATATTGGATATCCTAATCATTAACTCTGCTTGCTATTTGTTTTTGCTAGTATAATTCAAATTCCATAAGGACAGAAAGATTCTTGTCTCTTTCATTAATCACAATAAGCCCCCATTCCAGAACTGTACCTGGTGCATAAAGAGTTCTCAATGAATATTTTTTGGATGAATGAATGTTCTTTGCCTCCTTCTGCTGATTTCGAATACAAATGACACTATTTCTCACTTCCTTGCCATAGTGGCTTTCATGCTCTGTCAGTACTTAGCAAGTCAATTACCTTCTCAAATGTCTGACTGCCTAGGCAATCATGCTTAAGGACCTAGGACTAACAGAAACATGATCTTAGTTTACCCATGAGCCCTCTGCACTGAAAGTTTGCATTCTACTTACATATGTAGTCCTTTCCAGATATTACTGGGAATTTGACCACAGGATGGACAGGGGCACAAGTGAGTAAAATTACCAAATAGTTTGTATGATTGTTTTTGGCATTTTAACTACTTATTTTTAATACTTCCTTTAGCATGGAAAATATCTGGGGGCTTTCATCCAGTGATGGAAAAAGAGGTGACAAGACAACCAGAACTACAAATCCTCTGATCCCAGGAATACACCACTTTATATTTCTGCTTTTTTTACTCCTTAATATTAGAGAATAGCTTGAATAATTTGACATTTATCATATCAGGCATGTATTTACTAACCAGATATGCCTCTCAGGAATACTTGCATCACAAGTATGGAAAACTTGGCACGTTATGTGGTCATTTATGTATAAGTTCTGCTCCATTTAATCTCATTTCTATTTCCTCAGTGCTATAGGAGCATCAACCATTGTTTCAAAGCTTCTGCGGAATATAAATTTGTTCCTCTAGTAGTTGAAAGGACAGAATATCAATGTGATGAGCACACAAGCAACAAATAAAATTCATGAACTGCATTGAACTAAATGAGCATGTAACTCTCCCATATACTACCATTACAGATATTGCTCTAATGTCTATATAACTTTGCAAACCATCAATGGAGTCCAATTTATGCATATAGTTTCTGCATTTGGCAATTAAACTGCTTGTATCCAATAAAGTGAATATAGTTTAGAATTCAGATGTACATAACCATCTTCAATCACTAGATATTTGCAGAAAACTTGAAAAATCCATACTGTTGGCCAATGCTTTTTGTTTAAGCCTTTGTTTTAAAATGAAGAGAGCTTCTTAACAGATTATCTCTTTTCTTGACTTATGCCAATAAAAAATAAGCCACTAAAACTTATTAAGTTTTCCATAAATACTTCCAGTATTATTTGGCTTCAGCACAAAATAAAACTTATAAGCTTACAAATGAAACAATTTTATCCTACTCCATCTAACCTTCCCTTCAGAAGAGTTTTAGGAGATGAAACACACAAAAAAACTGTTACTTGTTACAACACCTCAAAATGCTAACTTCTCTTTAAGACTTATTAAAATTCTCCAAATACACAAGAATTTAAATGAACTTTTTAAAAAAAATCTGAGTGTTTTGGATTGAATTATGTACCCCAATTTAGAAATACTCTTTTTCTTGGTCCACCTATGTGGAATATATTGATCCTGGATAAAGATATATTATTATCTATACTTATTTTAAATGACCCCCAAGTCTTGGGAACTTTCACGAGTATCACAGTGTAAGCAGAAGACCATTCTGGTAGGTGTGGACCCTGTAAACTGGATCTCTTGAAGATGTTACTTCAATTAAGGTGTAGCCCAACTGAATCGAGTTGGACATTAATACAGATTACTGGACTCCTTGATAAGCAGAATGAAATTCACTCATCAAGAAAGAGAAAGCCACAGGAAGAAGCCATAAGTCAATGGAATCAGGAAAAGAAAGGAGAAGAGGCAATGTGCCTTGCGACAGAAAAGCCAAGGTCCAAAGATGGCTGGCAGCCAATCCCAGAAAATCACAGCCTAGAGGGAAAAAGCACTGCCTAGATGATACCTCAATTTTGGACTTCTCCTAGCTTTAAAATCATGAGGCAATAAATTTCCATTGTTCCCACCAACCCATTATCCGGTATTTGTTTAGCAGCTAGCAAACTAAGACAATGAGGAAAGGTGTAAAGTATTCACACTTCTCTAGAATTCAATTTCAAAGATCCAACTCAGCAGTGAAATTTGAATTGTCTTCCCTACTCTCCCTCTCCAGATTCGAACAAAAATTTAAACATATCTACTTATTTTTTAATATCCCAATTTTTACATACTTCAAAATATTATAAAATTACTTCTGTAGAGGGCAAAATAATTGTGTTGGTGGTGTTGAACACAGAAGAACTTTGCAGAAAACAGGACAGATGAAATAAAATGGTGTTAACTGATTAGATGACTGTTTTTTTCTAATTTTCTTTCCCATCCTATTACAGTTAAGAAAAAATGTGCCCACAGATCGCAAAAGGGCATCATATGGGAATAAGAAGAGAGGTTTTTTTCACTTTTTCTTTTTTTAGGAGCGCAGGGAAGGAAAACTAAAAAAATGGGGAAAAAAAGTATTAAAGTAAATGCATTTTTCCTCCAACATCTTTTTCTTCATGACTTTAGTCTCTTAAATAACATGTGTTCCCATGAAGGGTGGCACTTTCTCCAGGAAATTTTTCCTAACTCTCAAGCTCTAGATCAGGAACCCTCTTCTGTACTCTTAGAATATCCCCTATTTCTCACACCATAGTATTCCCCAAATTAGTTACTATCATTGTTTACTTACTATCTAACAGAACCACAATAAGCTGCATGAGATTCTCAGTTAGTGTACTTTCCTATGACTTATTAAAGGATTTAGCACTGAGTAACCTCTTATGAAGGAAGTAAAAAAATTAACCAGGGCAGGGCAGGCCATGGTGACTCAGCAGGCAAAGTTCTCACCTGCCATGCTGGAGACCCGGGTTCAATTCCCAGTGCCTGCCCATGTCAACAAAATAAAGAAAAAGTTAACCAATACAAGTTTTAAGGTGATTTTTTAATAATTATAGACACATATATTCTTTTATCAGACATAACACACCTAGAAAACATTTCTGGCATCAAAATCTAAAATTTCTGGATACGGTACACTAAAACTACTTTGAAATGCATCACTGAATTGGCAGAAAGTAAAAGTAATCCCAGAAGATCAGAAATGATGAGAATACTTAAATCCAAAGAGGAGAAATTTGACTGAAACCACTGCTCCCCTTGGAGGAGCACCTTTTGGTTCCTGACGGTCCAGTGCTTCTGCTCAAATAGCCTTGAATGGGAGGAAAAAGACACAAAATCTTGCATCTTTTGCAAACTGGGCAATCAGATCAGAGATAAAGCCAAGATGTCCCAAATGTAAACTAGGGGCAAAACAAACAAATAAAAACCAAGAAGACATTGAAGCTACTTTTTGTTTTATTTTGACTCTGAATAGAGAAGAAATAAAAGACAACATGTATCTAATATGAACATGATCCTAGGTTTGTAGGGTGCCTGACAAAAGCAAATGCAAATCTTTTCTGGGAAAGAGCACTTAAAAACAAATATAAAAATGAGACTAAACTAACCAAAAAAAAAAATAACACTGTTAAAGGAACTCATCTAAATTTTAAAAAATCATAAATCACAGGAAAACATAAATCACCAGACAGCAGAAACAATTAATGATAGAATCTGTCTCAAAAAAAGTACAGCTATTGAAATTATGAAATGAAGAACAAAAACATAATAGTTATTTCTAGTCTTTAAAGAAAATAGAAGGGTATATTAAAAGTATGATTCATAAATAAAAGATTACCTAAAATAACTAGGAAGCTTTAAAACATTCTGAAAAAGGAAAAAAAATAATTATTAAAATTAGAAACTATATGGAAGAGTTGACTAGCAGAAAAATGAAACATAGAGATAAAATATGAAAAGATAAGAGATATAAAAGATAAAAATGAAAGAAATGATAAGATATCTTATGCATTTAATTATAGTTTTATGAAAGAAAAGAGATTATGATGAAAAAACTACATTTAAAGAGTTAATGGCTCAGAATATTCTAGAAACAATGAAAAATCTCATTCTTCAAGTTTAGAGAAATGCTAACAAATTCAAATAACAATAAAAGGAAATCCACACTAGACATATTATAGTCCAACTATCGCACATGAACGGCAAAGAGAACTTATAAGCAGCTGAGGTTGGGGGAGAGAATGGTGGTGAAGGAGATGGCTTACCTACAAAGAATGATAATTTTTATATGGCTGATTTTTTAACAGCAACAACAGAAGCCAGGAGATGGTAGACTAATATCTTCAAACTACTGAGAGAAAATATTTATCAACCTAGATTTTTATTAACAATATAGTTATCATTCAAGAATAATAATGATAAATGCAATGTGGGGAACTGAGCAAGATGACAGCATAGTGAGGTGTGGAATTTAGTTCATCCTCCAGAGCAGCTACTAAATAGCCAGGAACAGTACAGAACAACTGCTGGGGGAACATCAGTGACTAGACACACAGCATACACCAGTCTGGATGAGGTGGAAACAGCTGAAATCCCATGCAGAACTGAAAGTCCCCCAAGCCACAGAAGCTGGCACCCCTCCCACATGGGCATGGCAGGCTGGTTCCCCAAGGGGAAAGGAAACAGACTTTATTGGTAACAAGGGCTTAGCTCAACCAAGCTACAATTACAGAACTAATTAACAAATTCTGACTACTTAAAATAGATCTCCACGCACCTGGAGTGAGCAGAAAAGAGGGGACATAGAGCCTGGAGATACATAGAGCCATGTACTAACTCAAGTCCTTGATTGGCAAACCTGAGAAGTGGGGGAACAGCTCTGAAAAGGTTTTCTGTTTTCATTTTACTTCTTAAAAGTTCATTAGATAGAACTACAAGCACTCAGCACTTGCTGGGGCTCCAGCACTGCCCCAGGCAAGGGCAGAACTAAAGCATGTCTGAGAGAAAAAGGAACTAGTCAGGTGAAAGGAGTCAGTTCCCAAAGGGTGTGTCTTCACCCCCAAAAAAGGGGGACAGGGCCCACCTCAAGGAATTCAGGCCCCAGGGGCTGAAAAACAGAAGCACTCAAGGCCTGATTACTGCCTCACCTCTGTCTCAACCATGCCACTGGCAGGGAGAGTCTGCTGAAATTAAAGGCACCACATAACTTTAAGCTGGTGGAAAGCCATGGGCAGACAAGCGCCACATGCTGGGCAGGATACTAAAAGCACAGAGTAGGAAAGCCTGCCAACCTGTTGGATCTCACCCTCAGTGATAACTAATACTGGCTACTCTCTCCTCCTGAGACATGGGCCTGTCTGGCCTAGGAAAATCTGACTGGGGTCTACAATATCTGAGGAGACCCTGCTCAAAAAATGCTCCATATAGGCAAGGCAAGAAACAGAAAAACAAGGACTGAAAAATTCTGATCAGTTAAACAGAACTATGCTAGAAATCTAGAATAAATTGAACTGAAAAAGAACAGATAAAGAACAAAGCCATCCAGCAAGAAAACCCTAGGTAAAAGAATGAAAACAACTACCAGAATAAACCAATTAAGGAAATCAAATGCCTAGATGCCAGCAAAAAATAATGAGTCCTACTAGGAATATCAAAGATATGGCCCAGTCAAAGGAACAAATCAACACATTAAATGAGATACAGTAGTTGAAACAACTAATTCAGGATGTCTGAACAGAAATGAAAAACCTCATCAAAAATCAAATCAACAAGTTGAGGAAGGATATAAAGAACACACTGGGCAAACATAGAGAAGAACTCAAAAGTTTGAGAAAACAAATCACAGGACTTGTGGGAATGAAAGTCACAACAGAAGAGATGAAAAAACAATAGAAACCTACAACAATGGATTTGAACATGCAGAAGAAAGGATAAGTGAACTAAAGGATTGGATATCTGAAATCCAACACACAAAGGAAAATATAGGGAAAAGATTGGAAAAGTAAGAGAAGGGTCTCAGGGAATTGAATGACATCATGATATACATGGTGTGGGTGTCCTAGAAAGAGAAGAGAAGGGAAAACAAGGACAAAGACTAATTGAGGAAATAATCACTAAAAATTTCCCATCTCTTATGAAACACATAAAATTAGATCCAAGAAGTGCAGCATATCCTGAACAGAATAGAGCCAAATAGACATACTCTAAGACACATACCAATCAGATTGTCAAATGACAAAGACAAAGAAAGAATTCTGAAAGCAGCAAGAGAAAAGTGATTCATCACATACAAGGGAAGCTTGATAAGAGACTATGTATGGATTTCTCAGCAGAAATCTCAGAGGTGAGAAGGCAGTGATATGATATACTTAAGATTCTAAAAGAGAAAAACTGCCAACCAAGAATTCTATACCCAGAAAAACTGTCCTTTAAAAATGAGGGGAAGATTAAAATATTTTTAGACAAACTATCACTGAGAGAATTTGTGACTTCTCTACGAAGAATACTAAAGGAAGCAATACAGGAAAATAGGAAAAGGCAGGAGAGAGAGTTTGGAAAAAAGAGTGGAAATGAATACTATCAGTAAAGGTAAAAAGAGAAAAAAAAATTAAATGTGACATATAAAATTGAAAAATACAGAACGGTAGAAGAAAATACTGTTTTTACAGCAATAACCTTAAATGTTAATGGATTACTGGCAGGACATGGTAGCTCATCAGGTAAAGTTCTTGCCTGCCATGCTGGAGACCCGGGTTTGATTCCAGTGCCTGCCCATGCAAAAAAAAGAAAATGTTAATGGATTAAACTCCTGAAGCAAAAGACATAGACTGGCAGAAGGGATTTAAAATGCTGACAAAAATAGGTTGAATGTGAAAGATTGGGAAAAGATATTTCATTCAAACAACCAGAAAAGAGCAGGGATAGCTATAATAATATCTGACAAATTAGACTTCAAATGTAAAGCAATTAAAAGAGACAAAGAAGGATGCTAGATGCTATGTATTAATAAAAGGAACAGTGCAACCAGGAAACATAATAATCATAAATCTTTACGCACCAAGCCAGAGTGCTCCAAAATACATGAGGCAAACACTGACAACACTGAAAAAAGAAATAAACACATCTACCATAATACCTGAAGAGTTCAATGCCCTGCTCTCATTAATTGTTAGAACATCTAGATAGAGGATCAGTAAGGAAACAGAGATTTTGAATAATACAATAAATAAACTAGATTAAACAGAATTTACAGTAGATTACACCCCACAACAGCAGGATATACATTTTTCTCCAAGTGCTTAAGATCATTCTCAAGGACAGACCATATGCTAGATCACAAAGTAAGTCTCAATAAATTAAAAAAGATTGTAATTATAAATGTAATGTGATTTCCTGCATGGATTTCTGAAACATAAAAAGGACAGTAGATAAAAAATAAGGAAATCTGAAGGAAGGATAAACATTGGTTATAGTATCTAATATAATATAATATAATATTATAATAATATACCAGTATTGGTTCATTAGTTGTAACAAATATACCAACATAAGATGTTAATAAGAAGGGAAATTGGGTGTGTGGTAAATGGGAAATTTTTGTACTATCTTGGCAACTTTTCTATAGATCTAAAACTATTCTGAAATTTTAAAAAAAGAATAACATGAAATGGAAGTATTTCCAGTTCATCCCTAATATAATCAACTAATAACTCTGCTGGTTCCTCTTCCCTTATCAATTTTAAGGAAACTGGAGAGAAAATACAGAGAAAACTGGGAGAAACCCATAAGTGTCCATTAAGAATGGGGAGCTATATTAACAAATGTGTGAAGGAGGGGGGTTGATTTGGCCTGAGTTAGGAGGTAGCTTGCCAAGGTTGTGAAAAATAAAATAGAATGGGAAATAACTGTTGGAGAGTTGCTCTTATTTCTCTCAACTATTTCCTTAGCATACACAGAGCATAACCTGGCTCAGACTGCTGATGTAGATCCCCTCAAGGGTAAAGCCAGGGAAACTCAGAAGTCATTTGCATGTAAGATGCTGAAAAAAAATGGCCAGAGAGGAGTAGTTGTTGTTTTATGGTACATGAGACTCTCCATCTACTGCTGCTTAACAAAATTATCATAATTTTAGCAGTTTAAAACAGCACATATTTATTATCTCACAGTTTCTGTAGGCCAGAAGTCTAGGCATGATTTAGCAGGGTCCTCTATAATACTGCAAAGTGTCACCCAGGTTTGTGGTCTCATCTGAGGCTCAGCTGGGGAAAGGTGCACTTCAAATTTTTTTCTCTTTATTTAGAGAATTCAGTTCCTTATTTTTGTAGGACTGAGGGCTTCTGTTTCTTGCTGTCTGTCAGCCAGAGGCCTGGGTCAGTTACTAGAGGTCACCTGCAGTTCCTTGCCCTGGGGGGTGTCCCAAAAGGGCTGCTGCTTTCCTTGAAGCCAACAATGTAGAATGAGATTCCAGCAAGACAGCAGCTATAATTTGATATTTATAGACACTATATGTATCATGCACATCCTGTCACCTTTTCTATGTTTTGTTGGTTAGAATGAAGTCACAGGTCCTCCTGCCCATACTCAAGGGGAGGGGACCATGCAAGGGGTAATCATGGGTTGTAATCATGGGACACTAATTTCTGTCCACACCATCTTTAGGTTCCTTAGCCTACTCTCCCCCATACACTCTGGATAGACTAGGATTGATATCTGCCTTTTTCTTATGCATTGCTTGACTCAATAGCTGATGGATTAGGCTCAGAATCCAAAATCAGATGGCAGCTTGGGAACACAACCATTCCAAATAAGATATTCTCATATGAACAACAGAAAAAAAAATCAATAGAGCATCTCTGAAGAAACTTCTCAAGGATATACTTCATAAGAAAGGAAATTGATCCCAGAGGGAAGGAATAGGAGAGGCCTATTTCTATACTCCATATAGGTCAGTCTCCCGTGAGAGTGAGCTAGCTGGATAAATATGAAGAATAGATATGCTGCTTTTGAAAGACATACGGAAACATCAGAATTTGAAAGGATAAGAATTGGGAAGCATTCCAAGAAAATATTGATTCCTCCAAAAAGCTATTTTATAATATGTATTAATATCAGACCAAATGTTTATCAAGGAAAATAATACTACAGAAAGTCACTGCATAAAATTCTAAAAGTATATACAACTAAAATATAGTTTCAAATACACACACACGCAATTTTACATAACTACATGGAGAAATTCACAAATCTCCATTAGAATAAAAAATCTGTGAGAAACTGACAGATCAAGCAGAAAAATTAATCACTAAGGATATTGCATATTTGAAAAGCATCATTAATAAGCTTGATCTAATGGTTATAGAAAGAACATTGCATTCGATAGCTGAAGGAAGTCTATTCTGTTCAAACACACATAACATATTTAAACCCTGACAGTGTACTAGGTATTCAAGGAACTCTGAAAAACTTAAAGTATCTCACAGACCAACCACATACTCTGACTACAATTCAATCAAGTTTGAAATTAACTTGAAATTTAAAACTCTATACATCTGGAATGTTAAAATTATGTCTCTAACTCACAGGGAAAAGAAATTAATACAAAATAAAAATAATAATATCCTCAGTTAAAATAATGCATATTAAAATTTGTACAAAAGCATTACTATAGATATATTTATAACTTAAAATCCATATTTTAACAAAGATAAAGAAATAGAATAATAATGCCAAGACTAGAAATTAGTAAAACAGAAAACAAGCCAAAAAGAGAAGATCAGTAAAATCAAAGTTTGCTCCTTGACAAGACTAATAAAATTGAAAAGACCTCTGGAAATAGTGATAAATGAAAAAGAGAAGGCCCAAATAAGCATTACATGGAATGTAAAAGGAACATATAAAGAGATATAGTGGAGATTTAAAAAATAATGGCAATATTAATACAATTTAATGCCAATAAATTTAAAACTTAGGAGGAAATAAAAGTCTTTTAAAATCTCATAGAAAGGAAATAGAAAAGCTAAATGATTTTTAATGTTATAAAATGGAACAATAAAAATTAAGGTAATTGAAATATTTATTTAAAAATCTTCCCTCAGAGAAAACTTTGGCCCAAAAGTTTAGAGGCAAGTTCTATTAAATTTTTGGAGAACAGGAAATTGTAATGTATGATCATTTTCAAATTATTCACTTTTTAAATGCCCCATCTTATTTTATGTCTAGTATTTTATAAAAATAAAAGAAGTATTTAAAATCCGTTAGGGATGATATGTAAATGGAAAACTTTAATGGGCTATAACTACATGAATCTGGAACAGGAATTTAATAAAATAAAGAATTCATTGTATTAAAAGGATAATACTAAGATCAAAAATGATATATTCTCTGAATTCAAGGTTCACATCTGGAAAAGTATCAGTATAATTCAACATATTTTATTAATTTAACTTACCACATAAGCAGGTTAAATCGTCTCAGATTTAAAAAATTAACTTTTATAATACCCAGCAACAATTCATTATATAAACCCTTAGCACACTAGAAAAAGGGAACATACTTATTCTAATAGGGGTATTTTCAGTAAATAATGAGCAGATATCCTATTTATTGATGAAATATTAGAAGCAGTCCCCTCAAAATCAAGAGCAAGAAAAAGTGCCTACTTGCATCATTTATTTTCAATCAATAGAATATGCCAGGAATAATAAGTTAAGTGTATAAGGAAATAATAAAAAAGAAAAAAATGAAACATTCTTAAATTATGATTGCTTACCCAGAAAACATAGAAGAAATTATAGAAAAATGATTAAAATAAATCCAAACATTTTGTTAGATATTAAGTTTAATTTTCAATTTCAGTTGAATTTCCACAAAGCGGCAATAAAATATTTTATTTGAAATGGATTATCATTTAAAATAGCAACAAAATATAGGTGTGCTGGTTTGAAATGATACATGTACCCTAGAAAAGCCATGTTTTAATCCTAATCCCATTTTGTAAAGGCAGCTGTTTCTTTGAATCCCTATTCAGTATTGTATGTTTGAAACTGTAATGGATCATCTCCCTAGAGATGTGATTTAATCAAGAGTGGCTGTTAAACTGGATTTACTGGAATCCTATACAAGAGGAAACATTTTGGAGAAAGAGAGATTTCTGAGAGAGCAGAGAATGCCACAGCCACGAGAAGCAGAGAGTCTACCAGCCAGACCTTTGGAGATGAAAAAGGAAAATGCCTCCTGGGAAGTTTCATGAAAGGAAGCCAGGAGAAAAAGCTAGCAGATGATGCTGTGTTCGCCATGTGCCCTTCCAGATGAGTGAGAAACCCTGATCCTGTTTGCCATGTGCCTTCTCACTTGAGAGAGAAACCCTGAACTTCATTGGCCTTCTTGAACCAAGGCATCTTTCCCTGGATACCTTAGATTGGACATTTCTATAGACTTGTTTTAATTGGGACATTTTCTCGACCTTAGATCTGTACACTAGCAACTTATTTAATTCACCTTTTAAAAGCCATTCTGTTTCTGGTGTATTGCATTCTGGTAGCTACAAACTAGAACAATAGGGTACTCAAGAATTAATCTAAACAGATGTGCAAAATCTTTATGGAAGAAATTGCAAAACTTCATTGAAAGAAGACCAAATAATGAGGGGATTCAGTATAACCAAGTTAAGCAGCATTCAGTATTGAAAAGATTTCAGTAATCTCCAAGTTAATCAGAATTTTAATGGAATTAGACAAAATGATTCTGAATTTATATGGAAGAACAAAATGGCCAAAGTTAGCTAAGATAAACCAGTTGAAGAATGTATAACAATAGATATCAGTACTTAATTATAATTATTATAGAGCTATAATTAAGGCAGTATAGCACTGTCATGATTACAGAAGACTGACATATTATGCAAAGGTATAGATACACATAAGATAGAGATTACATTGTAGATAAGTGAGTAATTGACAAAATATTTAATAAATTCTGGATTTTGAATCATATTTAGAAAATTATTACACACCCAAAGGTTATAAAATGATTCATTTACATTCTATATATGGTTTCATTTCTATAATTAAATGATTAAATGTCTAATCCATTTGGAATTTATGCTGGTATACAATGTGAGGTATTGCTTCAGGTTAATTTATTTTTATAGCTATACAATTGTCACAACATTTATTATATAAAGCATTATTACCTCACTGATTTAGATCACAATTTTATCATATGCAAAACTCATGCATACATTTGAATATGGTTTTTGTTTGTTTGTTGTATCCTGTATCACATTTTGTTAATTATGAATGGTACAGGATATATTTTTGTATGTGATGTAATCAGTCTATCTCTTTGCTTTCTTTTTGCACTTTTCTGCAAAAACATCTATTCATGTTTGCCTATTTACCACTATGAATTTAGAAAATATTTTGTCTAGTTCAAAAGCTATTGATAAATTTATTGGGATATCTTTATATTACATTTTATATATATATATACACACAGGTTTTCTTTTGCATCATTCAGAAGTAGCTTAAAGTTCTTCATATAGTTCTTTAATATTCTCAAGTTTATTCTAGTTAATCTTTTTCTGTTGATATTACATAGGGTTCTTTTACCAATTACATCTTGTAACTCTGTATTTTTTATATATAAACTAATGATTTTATATAATTTATACACTATCAACTTACTGAAGTATATTTTGCATATAGTAATTTTAAAATTGAATTTCCCCCCAAATTGTGAATTTACAAAAAAGAGAGTCAAAGAATTAGAATATTTAAACAGACTGATGCCAATAGAAGATCAATTTGTCAAAGAGCTATCTCACCGAAATCACAAGGTTCAGATAGTGTCACCAAAACTTCTAAGAGTCAGTAAATTGCAATGTTATTTGAATAACTTCAATAACATAGCAAGAAAAGAAAGACTTCCAAAATCTTTTTTGAAAGTAAATATAACTTTAATAAACTGCAAAACGTAATGATGTTTACCCTCCAAAACAGACTACAGACATTATCACTTATGACAAACAATGCAACAACACTAAATGCAATGCTAGTAAGTAAAAACTAGCAGCACGTTAAAACTGCACATTGAAACACCGAGGTTTATTAAATACAAGGACAGTTAAGTAAACTATTCAATTAGTCATATTAGTCAGTCCCCAAGAAAAAAATCCTTTGATTTTTCTCAATGGCTGTAAAGTAATTTGGCAAAATTCAATAAAAATTATTGTTAGAAACATCTCATAAATTAATAATATATAGATTCTTTCTTAACATGATAGCTATCTCAACCCAAATTTTTAGACAGGACATTGGCATACAAAGTTGTCAGTGGCAGAGAGAGTCTGCTTAAAACTAATGCTACTTTTGCTATGACAGCTTTACAAGTTCTGCCAAATTTCTGCACTGAAGATATATTCCAGCCATCCTTAACTGAAATTAGGTAGCTTGAATGTGGCTAAAGGAATACTAATTATAATGATAATGTCATATGTTTGGCTAAAGGAATTGATCTCTTCTTTAAAATAAAAAAATCAAATTAGACTCTGCTGCTTTGTTGCAATCTTCACAAAAGACTATGCAATGGTAAAACATTAAACTTAATAAAAGAAGCTACAACCTCATTTAACAAAAAATATCCCACAGAAGTATTTGCTGACTCATATTGGTCCTCAGCCAGAGTGGAGGAATTCATTGTAATTAAAGTCTCATAGAAAAATAATAGATATAAGCAGTATATAATTTAGAAGAGACACAAATAGGAAATTTTATGGACCGGTTTTTAATGTATTAATTCCTTTAAGGTTATACTTAAAGGAATTTACACTAACTCATTAAAAAAAAAAATTGATGCCAGGAAAAATGGTTACGTTGAGTAACTCTTTTAAATGGAATGAGCAACTTTGCTCCACTGTTTTTGTCAGGCAACTTATAGTTCTGCATCCCTGAGTATTGAGCAAAGACCAGAGTAATGTCTTGTGAGCTTGAGCTTGCACTTTCCAAAGTACCAACCATCATTCATCTTGGATTTAATTCATGAAGCTGAGGACAATAATCTCACAGGAAGTCGACCTATCTACTATCCCTTACCTACCACTCCAACTTCACTGTAGACTTTGCTCCTGGTGTTTACTACACTTCAGTCACTCTGGCAGGTTTTCAGTTCCTTAAATGTATTAAATATTTACCTGCTTCAAGACCTTTGTGCTTGCTGTCTTTTCTGCCTGCCTGGGATTATCTCTTCCTAGAGTTCCATGTAGCTGACTCTTCATCATAATTCTGGTCTCAACTGAAATATAACCTTCTCAGAGATGTCTTCCCTGACCACATCTCTTATCAGCCTGAATAAAAGCTGTGACAATTATCTAAAATAGATAATGTACATGTACGGAATATATAGTTGAATGTAAAATGAAGTTTTAAATATAGAGCATATGAAAAGTCCAGATTTTGTGTTTACATCTGGAGTGGGAGAGTTAAGTACATTAAGAAAAATGTACTTTAGTTTTAAAAAAGTATTGGATTCTTTAATAAAAAGTAACTTTATTAAATCTTGAGATTTTAAAGCATGAGTTTGAAAGCCTTATACATGCCATAACAAAATATGTTTAAAAAACATTTTACATTTTATCATCTTATTACAAATATTTCTAAATTGATACCACATTGTTATTCATGTATTTTACACTTAAAGTCTAGTTTGTCAAATATTAATATAGTTACCCTTGCTCTTTTCTGGTTGTTGTTTGCATGGAATATCTTTTTCCAACCTTTCACTTTCAACCTATTTTTGTCCTTAGATCTAAAATGAGTCTCTTGATCCGTATAGATGGATCACAATTTTTTTAGTCCATTTTGCTAGCCTATGTCTTAATTTGGGAGTTTAATCCATTAACATTTAATGTTATTACTGTAAAGGCCATACTTTCCTCAACTATTTTGTCCCTTGGGTTCTATATGCCATATTTTATATTTTCTCTTTTTACCCTTTTAGTTACCCTCACTGATCTTCATTTCCACACTCTCCTCCAAACCACTATTGCCTTTCTTTTCCTAAAAGTCTATAGTATTCCCTTTAGTATTTCTTGTAGGAACTGGTCTCTTGTTCACAAACTCTCTCATGAACTCAGTAAAAACTGAGAGAGTTTTTACATAGTATTATATGTAAATATTTTAAACTTTCCATCATTTTTGAAGGACAAAATGTTGGATATAGAATTCTCAGCTGGCAGCTTTTCCTCTTTCAGTATTTCAAATATATCACTGCCTTCTTGCCTCCATGTTTCTGTGGAGAAATCTGCACTTAGTCTTATTGAGCTTCCCTTATAGGTGATGAATTGCTTTTTCATGCTGCTTTCAGAATTCTCTGTCTTTGACACTTGGCAATCTGATTAGTGCCTTGAAGTAGGGCTATTTGGATCTATTATGTCTGGGGTATGTTTTGCTCCTTGGACCTGTAATTTGATGTCTTTCAAAAAAGTTGGGAAATTTTTGGTGATTATTTCCTTATTCTTCCTGCCCCTTTTCATTTCTATTCGCCTTCCTGGACACCTATAACATATATATTTGTGTATTCCATGTTGTCCTTCAATTCCTGGATTTTGTCAGCCCCAGGAATTTAATCTTTAATAATTCAAATTTTTTCATTATTCTTGCTATTTGTTTTGTATGATTTCAGATGTCTTGTCCTTTAGTTCACTAATTTTTTGACTGCCTCTTCAAATCTTCTATTATATGTTTCCATTATATTTTTCATCTCTTTTATTGTGCCTTTCATTCCCATAAATTCTGTCATATGTTTTTTCAAGTTTGCAAGTTCACCTTTTTGGTCTCCTGGCATCTTCTTTATATCCTTCATCTTTTGCCACATTTTCCTTCAACTCATTGAATTGACTTAGAAAGTTTCTTTGAACACCCTTAGTTATTTACTCTCCTGTATCACATCTGAGATTTTAGTTCATTCCTTTGACTAAGCCATACATACATGCTTCATGTGTGACCCATGACTTTTTACTGGTATCTAGGCATCTGATTTTCTAGATTAGTTTATTCTGGAGGTGGCTTTCCCTCTCTTACCTAGGAGTTTATTCTTGACTGGCTTTGTGCTCTAACTGTTCTTCATCCTTTGGTTCAACTTATTCTAGACCTCTAGCCTGGCTTCTGTTTAAATGATCAAAATTTTTTCAGCTCTTATTTTTCTGATTATTTCCCAACATACATGGAATGATTTTTGAGATTTCTCTTGTTGTGTAGTTATTTCGGCCACAGGAGAAAGCTTTTTGTTGTTTTTTTTTTTACCCCTTTTCCTCCTCAGGGAATGTTGATCTGCTGTTGTTTTTGTTATTTTTTTGTTTTGTTTCATTTTTTTGCCTCTATATGTTTTTGGCACACCTTTCATAACCCCTAGCAACTTTTATCTGTGGGGGCTCATTCTGGGAGGAAAGCCCCTGAGGATCTACCCCAGTCAATTTTTCCAAAACAGGTCCAGAACTCACAACCAGGGTGTAATCAGTATCAAGGTTCCCTGGGGGTGAGACCAGGAGGGTTCTAGTCTTTCCTGAGAAGCCTCCTGAGTCTGTGGCTGTCTTGCCCAGCAGATGGCGCTTTGCACCTTACTGGTCCCCATAGGCCTAGTGGGGTACTTTGCCTTTGATTCTCAGCTAACCCCATCCCTGTTAGGGGAGTGGTTGAGATAGAGGCGGTGGGGGGGGGGGGGGAACTACTTGAAGGAGTTGTTTTCCCAGCTCCTGGGGACTGAGTTCTCCAAATAACAGCTGCTGCTTGTGCTGGGTCTTATCCAACTTTCCTTGAGGAGGAGCCCTTTCTCAGCCTCCTGTTTCTTGCAGGCTGGGAAAGCCACAGTGACCCTGAAGCAGCCCCATTTCCATTCCTGCTGGAGTGTGTTTCAGACAGAGGCTGGGCTCTGCCCTTTGTAGGTTGAAACTATTGTTGATATCCCAGCCCCTGGGATCTAAATTCTCTGAATGAAAGCTGCCACTTGTGTTGGGCCCTGCCCCCACCCCTTTTCTTGAAGAAGACCAGTTCTTTAGGGGACTATCCCCACTGCCTGATTACTTTGTGTCTGATTCAACCCTATTTCTGCCTCTGCCTTGGCTAGGGCTTAAAATAGAGAATGTTGGCTGCTTTCTTTAATGGACTGCTTAAAAAAAAACAAAAACAGCCATTCTCAGAGATGGACCCCAGCACCCAGATTCACCAATCAAGACATGGAGTTGATATCTGGCTCTGTGTGTCCCTTTTCTTGGGGCACAGCTGTCTTCCAGCACTCTGAGCTCAGCCAACTCCAGAAGTCTCCACTTTTTTCATCTATCCTGTTACCTCCCTGTTGGAAGTAGGGCTGAAACAGAATTCTTAGTTTCTTTCTTGACTGTGTCATAAATTCGTCTGTGCTTGGAGCTGATATTCAGCAGTCTGAATTCATTAATTAAATCCACAATTGGTGCCTAGCTGAGTTCTCCTTCCTTGCTACTAGGAGAAAGGGCTTCTATTTCCGATCAGGTAGTGTCTTCAAGTCAGCCTGCTGTGCCAGTGAGGGAGGGGCACCAGCCTCCACAGCAAGGGTTTACTTATAGCATCTTCACTGCTATCTCATTTCCCCTCATATTTGTATGATGTACAATATACATCTTATCTCTGGATTTCCCCAAATAGTTGCTTCAGAAGTTCTTAGCTATTTACTAGCTACCCTGGAGGACAGACTAAACCCTATAACTCCCTATACATCCATCTTCTCCTAAATCATCCAAGTATCTTTGAAATGTTCATTGGAAATGCATTTATCTCATCCAACAGAGATTTTGCTGGGGATCCAAAAGGCATCTTATCCATTCAAGTAGGGAGCAGGCAGACAAAATATTGCATCATATCTATATGGAGTGTTAGCTACTCTACTAGAATACAGACTCTATTATAAGCATAAGCTTTCTTTTGTTTCAATCAATAGCAGTCACAATCAATGTCAGTCATTAAGGAGTACCAAAAAAGTATGGCAGGTCATCATCCATAAGATTATCACAGTCTTGTGGTAGAAAAAATAAGTACATGCATACACAAATATATATGAGAGAGTTAGTGACTCGCCTCATATACTGAAGTAAATTCTAAATGGCAGTAGAGAAGAGCATGTTATGTAAAAAGGTTCTAACTATGTAAAGAATAAATTCCTGGGGCTGACAAAGGAGCAATATGGACTAGATGTCTCAGAGAAAATTTCAAAGCATCGTTGCTTCTTAACTGGGGATGGTGAAGGGAAATGAGATATGGGCAAAATGAAAAAGCAGGGGCTTGCTGCATAGACTTTTTTTTTTAGAGTTTTCAATCTTTATGTTTGAATGTACTCATAAGGATACATATTAAAAGCTTTAAATATTATTTATAAATGTTTTATAGTATTTAAAATATTACATATTGCCATAGATTATATGTAGGTAAATATATAAGCACTTATCCACATATTTGACTTTGTTAGGTTTCGGAGGCAGCAAAAAGCTTCACTCATTGTAATTGCCATCTGAATGTCTTGGATATGTCAGTAATCTCTGGTCTGAGTTCAGTTTTCCTATGGAGCAAAGGGCTTGCACCAGTGAATTTCCTGGTAAGCAAAGGCTAATTTTTTAATGCCTCTGTTTGGAATCATACTCATATCCTGTGCTGAGCAGAAATCTGATTGCTGGACAAACGGGGCCTTGATTATATAGCAAAATTAAACAGTTAATGAGTGTTATAAATAAAAAGCATAGAGAGTATCACCATTTGAATATTTGTGTTTTAGAAGAGCAGTTCAAGAATGGAAACTTATGAGTTAACTTTATAAAATCAAGGTTAATGAGACTACTAAGATTCTACTACAAATAGCAAGTGTAGTTTAAGGGCCCCAGAACATCTAGGACCAAATCTGTTGCTACTGTTGACATTTTATTCTAAGATATTGGTATTTTTCCTGTTGATAATTTAAACAGAACTTATTTATTTCTTTTTCTATAATCGTTCCTTGTTTTGTATTTAAATTGCTCGCCTGTATATAAGTGTCACTTGATCCAGATAGTTCATAAAATATAATATATTGGCGTTGACTTTATCTTAATGCTGTAAGGAAATGCCACTGTATACTCTATAATTTTTAGATGAAGCTAAACTGCTTGGACTGAAAGTAAGTATATTAAAAATAGTATTTTTTTAACAAGCTATTATAGAAAAAGCCTTCTTTTAACTGTATGAAATGAGATTCAAATTCCAACCTGTATTAATCTGTAGATCCTTTTCTACCACACTGAGTTAAAATTTACTTAATCCCACAAATGAAGTTCCCAAATGAATAGATAATTGGGCAAAAACTTTTCTCTGAAGATGGTTAAGTCTTGGGAACATTGATAACTTGCAAATATGGAAAAAAATCCTTATTTCATTACATAAAATGGCCTTACTACTACCCTTGATGATAACTACAATATAGCATCAATAAAAATCTAATTCAGTAGCTAATGTTAATGATATTTAACTTTAGTGTTCTGTTTGCCAAAAATGTAATGGAGTTTTATGGCTGTTACTTTCCCCTTTTTATTCATGCTGTTCAATGAAATTTATAGTCTTGGTATTTATTTAGTTTATAAATTTAAATAATGTACCTACCCTAAACATGAAGCAAAAAATTCAAGGTTGGTTTGTATCATGTAATTAGTTCAATTTAGCTTATATTTATTGAGCACATGCCATATTACTGGGCTAATATTGGGGATACATAGTTATGTTGTCCTTACTCCCAGGTTGTTCATGGTCTAATGGTCTAAACAAAGAAATAACTGCAATGCCTTATGGTAAGCATGCAGGAATGTGCAGGGATTGCACACTCAGAAGTGAGGCAGTGGTGGCACAGAGGGGTTCACTTAATCCAGACTGGAGTTGGGTGCTGTAAATGGAGAGAACCTCTTTTGTTGTTCAGATGTGGCCTCTCTCTCCAGCCAACACAACAAGCAAACTCACCACCCTCCCCCTGTCTACATGGGACATGACTCCCAGGGGTGTGGACCTTCCTGGCAACATGGGACAGAAATCCTAGAATGAGCTGAGACTCAGCATCAAGGGATTGAGAAAACCTTCTCCACCAAAATAGGGAAGAGTGAAATGAGACAAAATAAAGTGTCAATGGCTGAGAGATTCCAAACAAAGTCGGGAGGTTATCCTGGAGGTTATTCTTACGCATTAAATAATCACCTTGTTAGTCAAGATGTAATGGAGAGGCTGGAGGGAACTGCCTGAAAATGTAGAGCTGTGTTCCAATAGCCATGTTTCTTGAAGATGATTACATAACGATATAGCTTTCACAATGTGACTGCATGATTGTGAAAGCCTTGTGTCTGATACTCTTTTTATCTACCTTGTCAACAGATGAGTAAAGCATATGGAATAAAAATGAGTGATGGGGGAACAAATGTTAAAATAGATTTGGATTGGGATGCTGGTGGTCGGTGAGGGGGAGGGGTGGGGGGTGTGGTGTGTGAATTTTTTTCTGTTTTCTTTTTATGTCTTTTTCTGGATGGATGCGAATGTTTCGGGAGATGATCATGGTGGTGAACATGCAACTTTGTGATGATATTGTGAATTATTTATATATGTAGAACAGAACGATCGAAAGTTAAGAATGTTTGCTTTTGTTTGGTGTTTTTTGGTATTTAAAAAAAAATTTTTAATTAATTTTTAAAAAAAAGGGGAAAAAAGGTCCTTGAAATTTGTTATAATGTCTGGGAGGCTATATAGTGACTAAGCTTCAGAATCAGACATATCTAGATTCAAACCATATTGGTTGTCTGACATACAAGTTATGTGACTTGGGAGAAGTTATATATCTTTGCTAAGCCTCACTTGCCTCATCCATAATAATGACCAATGGCTGGGGTGATTGTGAGGATGAAAAGAGATAATAGGCAGCAATAATGATTAGCACACTACCTGGAGTACAGTAGGCTCTCAAATAATAGTAACCTTGGCTTTATTCATGTTAATTTCTCTGAGTTGATGCCTATGTACGGATAGTTTATTGGTGGGTTAGAGGATCTTGATAACAAGATCAAGATCATGGATTCTAGCACCACGTGGACCAGGGCATTTCTCTTTCATGACTATTGTTTAGCTTACTGGTGAAATATGTGCTTCTAATCTCAGAGGGAGACTTTTACAAATCCATTACCCTTACTAGAAAATAACAATAACTCGATCTCACTTTTGTATTTTATTGTTTCAAAGCACTTCCACCAAAAATCTGTGAACGATCTATGGAAAGAACCTGCAACACTGAAATTAGTCCCATCTGATGAATCAGGAAATAGGTCAAAAAAAGAACTAAACTCTATACCTTTAGGCTCTTAGCCACACTCACTTAAGTTTCATTAATAATATCTCCTTATATGATAAAAATGAACATTATTTATGGTTTTTTGTTTGACAATATTTCTGCTGCCAAAATAAAGCAACATAAATTATGCAAAACCATCCTATTATGTATAACACAACCTTAGCATGTAATGACTAAATGATATTGAAGGTGTGTCTTCTGCAGATGTGCACACCAACACTAACAGATACACTCAAGCAATAGCAATGATAACAATGAGGAAACAGGAAAGTCCAATTTGTTTTTCTTTGAGCTAGCAGGATATCTCCAAAACGATGAATATTTATGCAGCTTCTCTCATGTGCAAGGCTGTATACTAAGCAATGAAGGGAAATACAAATACTATTGTCAATCCTAATCAGTAGGGAGCTGCCAAGGGTCTATCTATGGTAACCAGAACTATAACACATGGTGTTTTAAAGCAAGCTCCATATGCATTCCTGCTCCACAACTACCCTGAAGGCTCTAAGCCTCCCCAACGCTGCTAAATGAATGATTATTCACCACACTATCAGTCTGCTTTTCATAACCATTGCCAATTGGAAATGGAAATTTTGATTTTAGCCCATTTTTAAATAATGCCCAACTACCCACAATACTGCATTATTTAAAAGAAAGCATGGGGCTTATTTTACCCTCAAGATAAAATCAAATGAATGACTGAGAAGGAAAAAATTCTGAATTAGACCTTTCTTATTGTATTACATCTATAAGAAGCCTCTCCAAATTAGCTGTAATATAAAAGAAAAACTGTATAAATATAATTCCAATTAAGTGCCAGGTGTTTTAATATATACTGTCTCATTTGGTCTTTGCAATTCCATAATTCAGATATCATTATAGATTTTTTTCACAAAGGGAGATAAAGCAGATTCAGAATGTTTAAATAAGATGCAAAAGTAACACATCTATTAATTCTGAAGTTAAGATTCCAACTCAACCTTGTCTGATCCCAAAGTCCATACTCTTTCCATTCCAATATATCACATTGCCTTCCAACATTGCACCCGTGACAATCCAGTAATATAATGCAAATAAAATTATTTTAAAATTATAAAGCACATGCAACTCTGGAAGGAATTATAAATGTTACCTTCTAAATTGTTCGGAGACATTTGCTTCCTACACGCCAGCTGATTTGCCTCTGTGATTGCCTCTAGTGATTTTGAATCCTACTGAAATTTGCACCTGCCAAAAGTTCATTAAAAGTGCTCAAAAACAAGGCAATCATCGAGTATTCTCAGTGAGCACACTACATAATACAATGGCATGGATCAGTGAAAACCAGAAACCTAAGAGAAGCCAGTGGCTTTTGAAGAAGAGAGGACAAACATAGGATGAAACCTGTCCATTAACAAGCAGAAAATATTATTTGCATTACTGAATATATATCCATTCATATGCCATCATGTGACACAAACAATGTTAGGCCAATTTCCATGGGACAACAGTAATTTTTTTTTTGGGGGGGGGGAGGTGCATGGTCCAGGAATCAAACCCGGGTCTCCCACATGAAAGGCGGGCATTCTAACCACGGAACTACCCATGCACCCCAATAAAGTAATTATTTTTAAAATGTACTAAATTATACACTCCATTAACAGCCCTGCTGAGTCTAACTTGGCAAACTAGCAGTAACTTTGCAAGATATTTGGAAGCTAAAATAGTTCCAAGATCAAAGAATCATAATCTCCAGTTGACTTCTTTTCATTGAGTAAATTGGCTCCAGCCATGCCAGGAGATTATGGTTTCTTTCCCACTTAGGCTATTAAATACAACAAAAGAAGAAATAAATCCCTAATCTTGACTAGCCTTGTGCATAATGCATTTTAGACCCTTGTCCACTTCCAAACACCTCCAAAAATATTTCCCCAAGTCTGAACATTTTTTCTAAAATAATGCCTAGGAATCACCAATGAATAAACTGTAGCATCTTACACTTTTTAAATCCTGTAGAAAATTCCAGGGAGGGTGTGGACTCTTCAAATTTAGTCTGTGTCCAAGTCTCCAGATCCAAGTGAGTTAGGAGCAAATACTTCTTTAATCTTTTAATTTTTCTACAGATACTTGTTAAATTAGATTCAATACACATACATGTATACTTATCTTTAAAGGCGAACATTGATTTTCAAGGTTGATAATTTCTAAACATAATCTAATCCTATACAGAGGTAAAGAAATGTTTTGCTAACTGTCCCTTAATTAGCAAGGATGTTTTTTTTTTCACAATGGGGCTTCTTCTTGAGGATATGAAGTAGTACTTCCGTCAGCTCTCTTCTCTAATTCTTTCCAACTTTGCCATCTAAAGCCTGCTGGCATAAGAAGAATCTTCCTACTGCTGAATTATTTACTTTTCTAACATTTATTTTCTTAGCTGCACATAATCCAAGCTGAAATATTGAATTTGTGGTCATATACATCTAATCAAATTCTTAAGCAGGGACCCACCTTCCTTCCTATTTATGACTTAGAATAGTAGAATAGTTTTAGTCATTCAGTTACTCATATCTGTCTGTTCTCCTTCTAATTGCCTCCTTTTTAAAAAACATTTCTACCTGTGAAGTATTTTCTAAAGCAATGAGAGTCAGCTCCACTCTGTTTTACCACTTTTCTACACTGTAACCTATTGCTTCATCTATGTTAGTCTTATTCTCCTGACAAAATTAAATGATCTTTTTTTTTTGCCAATTTTTAAAATTAATTTATTTTTTATTTATGATACATAACCACATACAAACACAAGCATTCTTATCATATGATCATTCCATTCTTGTTATATAATCAATAACACACTATCATCACATCATGTATATAGATCATCATGATCATTTCTTAGAACATCTGCATCAATTCACAAAAAGCAATAAAAAGAAAACAGAAAAAAAATTCAGACAAAATTGTATGATCCTTAAGGACAAGAACTGATATTCATACCTTTAGATCCATACCCTAGATCAGTGCTAACTGATAGAACTTTCTGTGGTGGTGCAGTTTTTCTAGCCATGTGTGACTGTTGAGCACTTGAAATGTTGCCAGTGTGATTGAAGAATTAAATTCTTAAATTTAATGAATTTAAATTTACATTTAAATAGCCATGTAGCTAGTAGCCTCTGTATAGGAGGACACAGCCCTAGAGCATCCAGCTACTGTGCTATTTATTGTGTGCTCAATAAATACTGGCTAATGAACACACAGAGTTTTATTGAGCAAAGTACTTCCATTTTCATCACAAAATTTTTATTCTCTTTTGGAATTTTATCATTAAGTTGGGAAAAACATTTTTCTTAGAAGGAAGAAAGGAAGAAGGGGAGGGAGGGAGGGAGGGAGGGAGGGAAGGAGGCAGGCAGGCATGCAGAAAGGAAATAGAATGAGATGCTTTAGAGGGAGAAGCTTAACAGATACCCTTGAAAATTGCTTTGAATTGGTAGTTTCTCTACTTAAAACCGACTCTATTTGTATCATAATTGTGTTTCTTAGAGAAACTCAAAATTTCAAGTGTATCTCTTAAGTGAGCAATGATATCAGTCATATAAAGACAAATTTCATTCCAGATTTTCAATCAAATGTAATCAGCTTGAACCAAAGAACATTTGTGAACATTTTCATGAAATGTGAACTTGAACTAACTCAGAATTTTATTGCATTCTTTTTGATATTTATTAGCATTTCCTTATTCAGTAAAACCCACTCATATCTTCATAAATTGTTGACCAAATTTCAGATAAATTGAATAAATTTTATCGTGAATTTTACCATATCCCTTGAGACTCTTGTAAAATGGTAGAAAAAGCAAGGGCTAGCTAGAATGAGATAACTATTCCAATTCTGGATCTATGATATGTATAACTCAGGGTAGCCACTAACCTTCAAAAAAATTTCAGTCGTCTCAACTCTAAATGGGGGAGGTTGGACATGACCTATAATTTTTCAAACCATGTTCTAAAGAATGGTTGAATATATTTAATTAAAATCTCATGAATACAAAGGCTGACTTATACCTAAAATTGTTATCCATAATCCCTCATATTATATAGGTTTTCATACAAACAGGCTTATTAACCTCATTGGTTATCTTCCCAAAAAAGCAAAAGTTAACAATTTTTACTTATAAATAAATGTATAATAAGGAGATAGCACCTAAATCTATTTCATACTGAGGTTCTTATTAAATTTCATTTGGACATATTTCACCGCTAAAATGTTTGAAAACCACTGGTTTATAAGATATCTCAGGATTAGTCAGAGCCCCATCACATGGGCCCTCCTCTGAGCTGGCGTCCTAGTCCATCCTGTGCTCCTTTCCAGAGTTTCGTCTTTCCCAGAAATCAGTAAACACTGCTTCAGTTTTCAGTTTGTTCTTAATTATGAAATTTCTTTCTTCATGGTCACAAAAACTATCTTTTCTAAGCAGACCTTTCTCTCCTCTCTTTCATCTGTTTTCTGCCTTAAATACATCTCTTTGGTTCAAGTGATTAAATCTAATAATATAAACAAAAAAAAAATGTCAGAGTATGTTACTGAATGACCAAGTTTCAGGTAGGTCAGTGTTGGGGATGGAGATGGGCAACAGGAGAAGCTGGAATTAAGTACTGAATGCTACCAGGGAATTCCTGCAACTGTGACCACTCGATATATATTTATCACTGACCGCATGAACACTTCAACTCTCCTTTCTGCATATCAGCTTCATTTGTCTGTTTTCATATAGTCTATCTTTCTCCTCATTGGAAATAGGGAGTCTCTTGAATTCTATTAATCAATTATTTTTCATTTTTATATTCACTTTCATAACTGATTGGCTACAAAAAGAAGACATGGTTGGGTGGACCACAGCAGCTTAGCAGCAGAGTTCTTGCCTGCCATGCTGGAGACCCGGGTTCAATTCCCAGTGCCTGCCCATGCAAAAAAAAAAAAAAGACATGGTTGATGTGATTGCCCCTATTTTATATATTAGAACACTGATTGCATGGCTATTAAATGGTATATACAAAACTAGAACCTTGGTCTTCTGATTCCTAGTCAAGCTTCCTTTCCACAGAGCTTCTCTGTACGTGGTATAATTTATACTGAAGAACTTCCTCTCCACAATCTCCTAGCCCCTGATATTCCAGGGAACTGTGGTCTATCTACAGGGTTACAGAACACCCCAATATAAGTCATTTTTTTCTTTAACCTATTCTCAGATTTTGAACATCAGTTGACCAAAGTAACACTAGCACTTATGGGGGATTGGAGGGAGGATGTTATGAGAGGAAGAAAGTTTACACTGGATGGTGTAGGTTCATGTTCCCCATCTCCCACAACCTTCCTTATCAAAATTATGATGGACTCAGCTTGGTGAACCCTATAGTTAGTTTGCCTGATAAATAAATTTAATTTCATTTCTCCAGGTGCACAGCTTGTCATCTAAATTGATTTGTACAAAGAAACTTATCTTACACAGTGTTTTCTGAAAGTCTGGAGGGGAGGAGAACTGACTATAGGCCAAGTCCAGGTTCAGTCACAATGTAGCACAATGCATAATTTAGACTTCATGACTAGGGATGAGACAATGGCGATGGAAAGACTGTCCCTCACCATCAGGGCAACTTTCCAGCTCAAGTAGGTAAGTATTTTGACTCATTTAAGCTACTGTCTTTTCCCAAGATTTGGGATTTCATTTATTACAGATTCAGTCTCCCAAGAGACATTGACTTGACTATCTTCAGTCATGAATCCTGCAGAAGAATTCTATAGGCCCAGCTTGGGTCAGGAACTTGCTCTTGAATCAGTCAGCAACAGCTCGAGGTAAAATGCCATGATTGGCTTAATCCGGGTTAGTTGCTGGAATTTTGTCAAGTCGTTAGAGGCAGGAGGCAGGGTTAAATAAGAACGTGCTGTGCACCTGCTTCTTTTCTCAGGCTTTGAACTCTCAGGCTTTTTTATCTTAAGGGGAAAAGCTGAGGTTTATTCCCATTCCTCAGCATAATGCTAGGCACATTAGGAGCTAAATACAATATTACACATTAATTGTTGAGTTGTATATTTTATAATTTGGTTAATATTACAGAAAACATAAGAATTTATACAGTTTCACATTTAACTCAATGACTGCAGGCCTAACAATGATTTCAATTTGTATCCAAGTTAAGGCTGAGCCCCCATCACACTCCCCAAGGAATATCTACCAAGGCCTTAATTTATGTAGTTATGCTCCCTGGTCCTGTAATTTTAATTGCACTCTCCTAGGAGACCAGGTCAACCTACAGTTTGATCTGTACAAAAGAGATTCCCTAAGGAAAGCAACACTAATGAAATTTAAAATCTATCTTCCTGTTCAGTTGATGGAACAATTTTTTCTTTTAACAAAGAGTACTTTCAGATTTTTCCAGAAAATGCCTTACTCTGCTTATATGTACTTCAGTATTCCATATCTCATTATGTAATAATTCTGCGAAAAATCCATTGATTGTTTTCAATGTTTGTTTCTGAGTATGTAATTCGTTGTTTTAAACATTTTGTTTTTGCTCTTTTTCCACATGCTCTTGCCTTTCTCTTTAAAAACCAAGATATTTATAGGTAAGAAGTAGTAAAAATGTTGAAGACAATGCAATGAAAAGCCTATTTCCTGAATGAAAGGTAGAAATCTCAAGGTCAAAGGTGAGGAGAAAACCAAAATGCTCATTTTTATGATTCTCCACTTCCTAATCAGGATGATTCAAAAGAAAGTACTTTGTTTTGTTTTCCCCAAAGTACATGTCATTTTGAATTAAAATATTACTCTTCCTTTGTGGTGTTATACACTAGGTTAGACGAAAATCTAGTCTGCAATAGAACATTCCTTTAGTTTTTATGATTCACTAGATATTTTAAAATATATTTTTATCAAGACATATTCACACACTATACAATCCATCTAAAATCTACAATCAGTGGTTCACAGTATCAGCAAATAGTTGTGCATTCATCACCATGATCATTTTTAGGACACTTGCATTACTCCAGAAAAAGAAATAAAAAGAAAAAAGAAAGCCCGAAACATCCCATACCCCTTGCCCCTCCCTCTTATTGACCACTAGTATTGAGCTCTACCATAGCACTTATAATGGAGGAAAGTTAACTAGTGTTAACTTTCAGTGTAATATTGTCATATATATATATATATATATATGTATGTATGTCAGTGATTCATAGATTTTATTGTAGTTAATGTAAGGGAAACTATAAAGTCAAAAAAAAGTAATTTCCTATGGATTTCAAGATAAGCTTAGGGATGAGGTTTAAAAAAAGTCACTCTTCAAAATGAAGTCAATAATGAAGCAAAATAAAATGGTTGCAATTAGCTCTGTGTAACCATGGTTACCTCCTTACTGAGTGCTAGCCATTTGCCAAGCAGGATTCTAAAGACTTTGCAAATATTATAATTCATGGGTTTCTCTCACTTCCTCTTATGTTGGATGTATCAGTTAATCTCTTTGTGTCTCTATTTCCTCATCTATAAAATGACAGTAGGGACTACCTAACAGGGTTGTTCTGAAGAATAAGCGAATCATAAAGCATGATGTTCATGGGCTAATTCTCCAATAAATAGTAAATGCTCAATAAGTACTCATTTTACTGGATTCTAGGAAAAAACATTTTATTAGGCTTTTGCCAAACAATTAAGTATCTAATTGTGGTCAGTTAGAATCACAAGCCAACAGGAAAGTAAGAATCAAACTTGTATCAACTTACTGTGTCATTGCAAACAAGAGGCAAAAAGTGTAGCTGGTTGCTCAGTGTTCCATCTTTCTCCATGGAATGACACTAGACAAGGGTATTGCTTAAGAGCCCTAAACGACAGCTTCCTTCCTTTTTATAGACTCTGGCTGGGAAGGCAGGGCCGGGGAGGACTAGGAGTGAAAGCTTACTGTGTCTAATTAGAGAAAACTGCCTTAGTCCAGGCTCCAGATAAGGTGAGCTCTGCAGAATCACCTGGGTAGTGCATCAGCTGAGGTCCCGGATAAGGAGACAGCTGAAGTGGCTGGGCTAGGAATGCAAATATGTGTATAAGCTGGGTGGCTTTGATGCGGTGTGTGGGGGTAGGGTGTGTGTTGCTGAGTCCTTGCCTGTAACTCCCTCCAGAAAACTGCAATGCACTTGTGCACCATGTCTTGGTGTGGAAGGCAACTTCCCCTCAGGATGCTTGCCAGGCAAAGCCTTGTTGTTGCCTATGGCTGGGCCTAAAGATCACACATATGATTTGGGCCTAGAAACAGACTTCTCAGCTTCTACCACTGTCTAGAAAAAGGATGAGAAAGTCCAACTGTTGTTACTGACTATACAAAAATTTATATATGATGAACAACAATTAAGATGTCATAAGTTGATGATAATGTTTCTTAAGAACATTCACCTTCTTTAATTCCATGCCCACTAGAAAGAAAAACTATTTCAGAGTTCCTACATTTGGTTGGGCTGAGATTGTGTACTAGACGACTCTAAAGGCATCATTTGCATCGTAGTCAATGTGAATGGAGTCCCTAAGAATTGTGCTGTGCACAACCACATGATGGCCCTGCTTCTCTTTACTTGTTTGGGATCGCACTTATAGGCAGAATCAGAATTATTGGTACTTTCAGGTTCATGAGTTTGTTTCATGTGATTCAGTTTTGCAAAGTCTTACCGTCTCTAAATGAATTGATGTGATCAAGTTTTTAAATTTGAGCAAAGAACTGTTTATCTATAGTGACCCCACTTAAGAATAATAACACTCAGAGGCCAGAAGGGACATCAAGCTCTTCATCACTGTTTTTTGGGCAAAGTTATTTAGCAAACTTCTATTAACCACTTCCTATGTACATGTGCTGGGTCAAGACAGGTCCTGGGTTGATAGAGTGAAGAAAACATGTGAAAATGACTTGT
Source organism: Tamandua tetradactyla (assembly GCF_023851605.1). Lineage (NCBI taxonomy): Eukaryota > Metazoa > Chordata > Mammalia > Pilosa > Myrmecophagidae > Tamandua > Tamandua tetradactyla. The sequence goes on from NC_135332.1 coordinate 150,578,384, forward strand.
TATCATCCTAGGTTAAAAACATCTAAACATGTATCTAAGAGGAATAAGTAACTGTTATCTCTTCAGTGTTTCTTAATGGGGGTACTATGGAATTTTGGGTGAGATAATTGTCCATTATGCCCACATACATGGATAGTATTTCTGGCTTTCAGGCTCTAAGTTCAGTAGCAAGATCCAGACATTGTGGCAACCAGCAAGACCCTAATCATTTTCCAAATATTCCAGCTGAGGGAGTGGGTGGTAGTATTTTTCTCTCTTCCAGGAGTTCCCACCCTCCACTCCTCTGGGAACCACTGGGCCAGAAATTCATTCATAGTCTGCAGTAGCATAATTCTATGATATACAGAAGAAGGGTTGAAAACATGTTTCTTTGTATCTCATCTTTGGTGATTTGATTATATGGCTGGATCGTAATAAGGTAGTTTATTTGCTTTTCTATAATATAAAGTAATTGTCACTGTTTTGAACCTCGATGATTAATGTAATACAAAACCTTTTTCAGCATTCAGGATCTTACATATATACTTCTTTTGCTTACTTTTTCTTGTAAAATCAGTAAATTTAAAGTCAATTATGATCTGATAGAAAATATAGGGGAAGTGTTGGTTGGTATTTAAGTTTATTTAATTCAATGATCAAAAAACAATGCTTATGGAGGACAAATTACTATTTATTAATCAGTTAGTGCTCTCAAAGTAAAACTTATTTTTCACTTTAACTTAGGACCTTTTACCAATGTTCTCCATTACCCTTTTGACTTTTCATTTCCTCTTCCTTTGTTTCCTATCCTACCTTTTCTTGCTTTTCTGCTTCTTTTTTTTTTTTTTTTTTTACATGGGAATCGAACCCGGTTCCTCTGGCGTGGCAGGCAAGCATTCTTGCCTGCTGAGCCACCATGGCCCACCCCCTTTTCTGCTTCTTTTTATGATGATTTTTGTTGTTGTTGTAACATGCAGGCACCAGAAAATGAACCCAGGTCTCCAGCATGGCTGGCGAGAAATCTGCCACTGCGCCACCATGGCACACCCTTTTTTCTGCTTCTTTTTAAAATCCTTTTTCATTCAATATTTTTAAGTTCATAATTTCACTTAAATATGTACCAAACATATAAACAAGACTGAGCAAAGAGAACAATAGATGTGAAATGTTTTGTATTTGGGTTCCTTATTACTACCAGGAATATTGACCTGGTCACCCACCCTGAGATAAAGCATTTATTCTTTTCATTTCAAGAGCTCAATCTGCCAAACGGGAAGAATGATGTCTTTACTGTGATTTTTTTTTCATCATGTTAAGGGACTTAATGCTAGTATTGTGCTTTGATCTTTGAATAGACCAATTTTATATGTTAAACTTTTCTTATAAAAACTTTTTAAACTGCATTATGTTTACCCTCTTACCATAGAAAATGTATTCAAGCCAAATGCATGATTATTATTTCAGCCACAATCTAATGTACAAAATGATTTGAAAAGATACTCAGATAAAAACTCTACCACAATTTCACGCCTTACTTTGTTAGCTTTCTAATTGCTTCCCTATTGCTGAATGAGAAAATGCTTAAAGGCCATTAATTTTCTTCTGTATTACTTTCTAATATTTTTCAGTAAAGCTTATAATTTTCTTGTCTAAATGTTTCAAGTATTAGGAGCTGCTGCTAAAGTTAGAATCATAATATAAGCACTCTGTGAAAATTATCACAGTAACAGAGATCACTTGTACTCAGTAACATCCATTACATTTCTTTCAAATATCAGTGACCAAAAACTAAAACATATTGTGTCCCTTTAATTCATTGCATTCATGTCCCAATATACTAAGGACACAGATCTAAGCTTTACCTTTAGCTTTCTATTGGCCTTAAGAGATACATTAATTTGGAGCTAATTGCATTTATATTTAAATAAACTCATGAAGCTGTTCAAGAAATAGTTAGCATATGGATTATCACACATTACAATACTTTCTTTGTTAGTTATGCTATTTTCCTGCTTGAGATGGGTTACAGCAATTTTCAAAGTGCCTTGCTCCTCTCTGAAGGGTATTGTCACGGTATTTTTTCATCAAATTTCCCACCATTTATGTCAGTTTCATTCTCAGATTGGTCTATTAGCACACAACCAATCCTACAGTTTAGGATTTGATAAATAGCTCTCACTGATGATAAAGTAGGGATGTATTAAAGAAAATTTACTTTTGTGTTAACTTCTAGATTCCAGATAAATTGTGGGGAAATCAAAGGTGTAGGTGAGTTAAATTGGTAAATTCTTCCTAAATGTGACAACCTCCTAGAATTGGGTAGTTTGGTTGAAAGTTCAAGATTCTCAAAAGTATTTTCAAGCATAGAGGTGTACCTATTTCCATTCTGATAAGTCCACCTGACACCTACAAGTCATTTAATAAGAATTTGTGGTTGGAAAACATATATTTCAAAGGTTAACAAAGTAGGGTTCTTTTGCTTACTAGCCATGGAATAGGAACCATTTAACCTCACTAAACCAGTTTCCTTATGTGTATGCTAGAGAAGCGCATCTATCTCCTAGGGCTGTTGAAAAAATTAAATGACCTAATGCACAGTCATAACTTAGCAGAGTCCCTGACACATTAGCACACAACAAATGTCAGAAAATTGATAAGAATAGTTATAATATCCTAATAGATTACTCAAAGTATAGGGAGCAGGGTGGAAGTTTCATGACTTTCTCTCTAAGACTCTAACATTGACAGCACTCAGTTCTAAAGTATTCAATTAGGGGCAATCTCTTAACCACGACTAGTTTTGCAGACAGGAAATATTATCTGCTCAATTTGGGTCAGGTATCCACCCCAGAGTCAATCATTTACAGCCAAGAGAACAAAATCATGAATTACTATCATGAGAGCTTCAGTTCAGATCCTGTGTTTTAGGACCATTCCTGTAACAAGCAGTATGAATGATTGAGAACCCAGGAGAAACCCCAAATATTGCTTCATGCTGTTATTTATCAATGAGTCACTGATGTCAGGTAGCAGTCAAGTGTTTTATTTGGTACTGGCTTATTTATATTTAATTTTCTATTTTTATTAGTAACCTGAAAGAGGTTGCATATTAACTATGTAGTTTACTCCAGGACTGTGGTTGGTATAAGAAAGGGTTGCAGAATGAAAGAATTGGCAAAATAGGTTAGAATAAATTTTACCTTAATGAGTTAAAGGATTGGGAAAAACTATAACTGAGAAGTTAGGATTTAAGAGATGATTATGTTTACTGAATCATTATATAGATATACCAGTTTGCTTTCTGGTATATTTAAGTAGACCAAGAGAAATAACTGAAATCTCTGAACGGTAATCCAGCCACCATGATCTCTGACAATGATTGTATAGCCTTTATTTTGTGCCTTGGGATTGTAAAAACCTTGTGACTAACCTTCACTTGTGCCAATTTTATCTGTTCTTTTTGTTTTTTTACTTGAGAGTCTTATGATCACAAATGTCCCTAATGTTTATTAACAAAGGGTCTTGGCCATCCCAGGACTAACCCACCCCAAGTCCAAAGCTATCTTGATAACCAAAACTAGATCTAATCAAAATGGACCCACCTGACATGCACAATAGCTTAGCCTTTAACCTATAAGTTAGCTATAACTCATTATAATGCTAAAAATCAGGCCCATCATCATATAAGGTTGCTGTTTTCTTACATATGTTCTGTGGGTAAGCATGTAATCAATCTGCACATGCTCAGTAATTAAATCACCTCTAATTACATCATCTGGAGCCATTGTGCTTATTATCCTAAAATCTACACATCTTTTAAAACTATAAAACTATCAGAATCACTGCAGTTCAGGAGACAGATTTTTTTTTTGGACAATAGGCCATCTGTTCTCCTGCTTTGCACCTAGCAATAAATTCTTTCTTTGAAATCCATTGTCTCAGGAATTGGTCATTGAGTGCATCTGGCAAAAAATCTATTACCTTTGTCTGGTAACAAAACCAACTGTTTATAGGTAAAACACAAGAAACAGTATTATCATTAGGGATTAAAAAAAAAGTTAGGTAGGCTGAATTCCATTACACAGTGGGGCAAACGAAGTTTTATTTTCACTCAGCTTTGGGTATTTTTTATGCTTATATTGAATATGGCTGCTTATGGTATTCCAGGAAATTAAGTTAAACAAGGTAATGAAGCTGAATTGTGAATACAATGCAAAGAGAGATGGGAAGCAGCCTAGTGATCCAATCTGTCTCCTTGGTTGATAATCAAATAAATCAACTCTAGCTCAAGCTCTTGCAAGGTCTTTCAAACATTCCATAAAAGATACAGTGATGTGTTTGAATTTCAAAAGATTCTGGCCAGAAAAGTAAATAGAGAGAACTATACTATCAACAAAAAACTGTGATATCAAAAATAAAACAAAACTGTGATATCTACAAAGAAATTCTTGAAAACAGTGAAAATTTCAATAAAGATTGAAAATTATGTTGACCAAGGATAAGCCTGAATTCTGTCTATTCAGATCAGGATAGTATCTCTATATTGTAGGTTGGCAATTGGCCAAGGTGGTTGTGATGGTTGGAGGCTGGAAAAACATGTTCTCAAATCTATTTCATTCCTGTGGAATTGAAATTTGTAAGAATTGAAATCAAACAAACAACATTTAAAAGTGAGATCAGTTAAGTTTGGCACTGGATTTGTAGGATTTGTTTGAACTACAGACTGTAAAAATAATAATGAATACTAATTTAGCACTGGCTTCTTGCTTGGCACTGTGTTAACCTTGCTTAATTCTTTTAAAACACTCTATGGTCACATTTTACCTGTGAAGAATGTGTGTCACAGAGAGGCTCACTAGCTTGGCCTAGGCCACATTACAGGAGGTGAAGCTGAAATTTAGAACCCAGACATTCTTTCCCCATAAGCTTCGCTCTTAACCTCATATCATAGATTATTCAGATTATACGCATCAAAATTAAAGTAACACACATCCAAATATTGTACCTGAATATGTTGGCAAGCATATCTTTTGGTACTGGGAGATTAACATTTATCCCCAAACTTTCAATACTTCATTCTTTTATTTTATAGCAAATTCCATTTAAAGGCTATTTTAAAACTGACCAGTTAAAGCATGCTAAATTTTCCAAGAAAATTCTCCAATGGTTGATTTGTTATTGCAATGTCTATGTCCATTGTGTTCTTAAAGTCTTTTACTGTAGATATTATAAAGCTTAAATTGATGACTCACACATCCAAAATGATTACAACTCATTCTCATTCAGCTATTGCAGATACTGGAAACTATGCCCAGATGCTCATTTGTCATTCAGTAGTGACTTGAATGGCCAAGTGTTTCAATGAGAAAAACCAGGACAAGAAAAACATTGTAAAAAATACACTAATTCATATTTTCAGTTCAATTTCTCAATAGACTGCATCAGTTAAAACATATATATGACTTAAGGCTCAAGACAGTGTCCCAGATTTTCTTAATCTTCACATTGAGCAAACTATATAAAGTCAGCAAAATGTGAAAACTCTAATAAAACCAGGAGTCCAAACCATAAGCGTTTTCTGTTAAGCAATATTAAACAAAATAAAATTCAAGATATATATATACTTTCGGGGGGTGCATGGGGTAGTTCAGTGGTAGATTCCTCACCTGCCATGCAGGAGACCTGGGCCCGTGCACTTCCCCCACCCTCCCCCCTCAAAATTCAACAAATGGTGTTGCAATAATAGGATAGTCACATGGAAAAATAATGAAATGTGACCCCGACCATACAGAATACAAATATGCATATATTTGTATAGAAATATATATATTTGCATATATACTTTTAAATAATTCTGTCCTTCCTTCTCTATATTGTTATTGGTTCAAATTACATCTTTGTACATTGGATACCTTTTAGCATAGATTTAATATGTTATTTTATACACTTGTTTATTAAGTAATATAGAAGGGGCAGTTAGAAACAAAAAATTCAATATCAGATTTTATATTTACTTATGTACTTACCTTTAGCAATGATTTTTATTTCTCTTATGGCTTTAAGCTATGATATAGTGTCTTTGTATTTTTGTCTGAAGGGCTCCCATTAATATTTCTCATAGGGTAGGTCTTCTGGTAATGAAATTGTTTAACTTTTGTTTATCTTTAAATGTCTTAATTTCTCCTTTTTTTTTTTTTTTTGCATGGGCAGGCACTGGGAAACTACTCCATTTTTGAAAAATAATTTTGCTGGATATAGAATTTGGGGTTAATTTTTCTTTTCTTGAAGGAATTTAAATATGCAAACCCACTGTCCGCTGGCTTCCATGGTTTCTGATGAGAAATCTTCTGTAATCTTATTGGGGATCCCTTGTATGTGACAGGAACTTCTCTCATAAACTGCTTTCAAAATTTTCTTTGTCTTTGGATTTTGACAATTTCACTACCATATGTGTTGGTCTAGAAACCTTCGAGTCTGTGCTGTTTGGAGTCTGTTGAGCATTTTGGATGTTTATAGTCATGCCTTTTATCAGATTGGAGATGTCTTTGGCCATCATATCTTCAAATAATTTTTATGCCCCTTTCTCCCTCTTTTGTCCTTTTGGGATTACAAACCCCAAAAGTGTATTTTGCACTTGGTAGTATCCCACAGATTCCTCAGGCTATGTTCATTTTTATTCATTATTATTTTCATTCTGCTTCTCACAATGTATAACTTAAATTATACAATGCCTTGAAGTTCACTGATCCTTCTTCCACCTGTTCAAATCTGCTGTTGAATCTCTGTAATGAGTTTAAATTTCAATTACTGTACTTTGCAGCCCCCAAGTTCCTGCTTAGTTCATTTTTATAATGTCCATCTCTATTTCTTCAGACAATGTTGTCCTAATTTCCTGTGGTTCTTTGTATATGAATTAGCTCTTTGAACATATTTAAAATATAAAGAATTAGCTCATTGAGTATACTTAAAAAGTTGATTTAAAGTCTTTGACTTCTAATTACAATGTATGAGCTTCCTCAGATATGGCTGCTGACAAATTATTTTTTCCCATGAAAGGACCATACTGTCCTATTTCTTTGTGTATTTTGTAATCTTTTGTTGAGAACTGGACATTCTGAATATAATGTTGTTATAACTTGGAAAATATAATTCTCCCGCTCCTCTGAGATTGCTTGGGTTGTTGTTGTTATTATTGTTGAGAGCTGGTGTCATCAATTTTTGTGATTTTTCCAAACTATTTTTTGCTCCTAAACAGGGTCTGGAAATAGGAAAGTGGGGAAAAGTAGGTACTGTCTCTTTTAGAATTCTCTGCTGCTTTTGCCTGAGGGGAAGTAAAATGTTGGCTGCCCTCAGAGCTGGCCACCCCAAAGATCTGAAGTAGCTGATCAAAATCAGTGCACAGCAATCAGACCAGAGGACTAGGTCCTTATAGACCATCTTGGCAGCTGCAAGATACACCAGGAGCCTGAAATCCATCCCCACGGCTACCTGCCACACAACTTGTATGGATGCTAGCCACTGCACAGAGGGAAATTCACTGATATTTACCACAATTTACCAGCATTTTCCTTCAGGCCTTCCCTGGATGCTGCCTCATGTTCCGCTGTTCTCCAGAATTTAAAAATACTTTATTCAGACATTCCCTTCCAGTTCAATAGTTGTTTGGTAGAGGAACTAATTCCCGGAGCTTCCTTCTCTGTCATCTTTCCACAATCCCTTGGTCTCCTGTCAGAATTTGACTGGAGTATGAATATTCATGTCTTTGTCATTTCCGTCATTGAGGCACTTGGGTAAGAGGTAATAGAGTGAGGCTTACGGGCAGCCACATTCAGGACACTCTAACTCTACATGCCTTCATCTATTACATTCAGCAGCAGGGAACAAACCTTGTTCTGTTAGGTTGTGCATTGGGATTCACTGCACCTTGTGTTAGTCTCTTTGAGAAGAAACTGTGTTAAAGGGCAACCTCTGGGCTTGAGGGCTCTTCCTTGATGTCACTGCCCAGTCTCTTTTCTTTGCCATGTTTGGTTCCAAACGACAGCAATAACTGTCAACTGGAACAACAGCCAGCATTTTCATTTTTGTATGGTGCCTCATTTGTACTTTTTTTGAAAAACTATCAGGATAAATAGGCATATAACAGCTTTCAGCACTAAGGGCTATTTGAAATGCCAATATATCATTACTTTTTAGAGATGCCAGTTCAATCCCTTTTTACTAAATTCAGCCAGAATATCTTAGAAAAGACTTGGAAGATTTTGAGGTGAATAATCAGATAATTTATAGTTCTTCAAGGAAACAGGAAAAGAATCTTTATTTAACCCTAGAAGTACCTTAAAATTTTCTCAAGAATCCCTAGGTAAAATTTTTTTCTAACACTTTAATAATGTGAAATTATTGCTGCTGGAAATATTATCTCATTATCCTTCTTATTCCATTGTTTGCAGATAAGCTAGTTATTAAAGAAATATCTACCACCTTAGCACTTTGCATATTATTCATCAAGAAAACAATGTCAGATTAATCATAGTTTTTCTTTTTTAAGTTAATGAAGAGAATTTTAATTTTAAAATCAATTTTAAATTTTCTAGATCATTAAGAAGGAAGAAATAGCTGAGTTCCTTGGAGAAAACCAGAAGTGATTTTTGAATTTATATTTATATTTGAATTCTTTTTTTTTCTAAGTAACAAATCTAAATCATACTCTTATATTAATCATGTGTATGTCTTCAGGAATTAAATAAGGTAATAATTTAAATTAAATAAAATTTGTTCAATGTGAAGGAAAACCATTCCTTAAAGGAAATGATGAGCAGGTAGAGGTATAGTATTACTGATTATCTAATGTGAATAGCATTGTCATTGGAAACAATACCCACCAAACAATGATGAAATTTTCACACTTGACTTCTCTTTTTTGGGGGGGAGGGGGGGTTGCATGGTCCAGGAATCGAACCTGGGTGTCCCGCATGGAAGCGGGTATTCTAACCACTGAGCTACCTGTGCACCCTCACACTTGACTTCTCTTAACTCTTCTACATTACCACTGGAAGTTAGAAGACATCACTGTACCATTTTGAAGCTGTTGTATAACCTAGAAAGGTCATGTCCTTTTTTTCTGATCCAATCTTGTGGGGGCAGCCATGTTTCTTTTAATCTTTACCTGATACTGTGGGATGAAAATTTTGGATTGTTTCCATGGAGATGTGACAAATCCAGTTGTGGGTGGAACCTTTTGGTTGGATTATTTCCATGGAGACATGACACACCCAATTGTGTGGTGAACTTTTGATTAGATGGAGGTGTGACAGCCCATTAAGGTGGGTCTTGATTAGTTTACTAGAGTCCTTTAAAAGGGGAATTTTGGAGTTGCTTCAGAGCCTACAGAAGTATCGATGTTTGGAGATGTTTGGAGTGCCAATAGAGAAGCAGATGCCTAGATAGGAATTTTTTGAGATGCAGAGCCCAGCAGATGTTGCTATGTGCCTTCCTATGAGATGCTAAGCAAGCCAGAATCCAGAACTGTGTCCCAGAGGAGCTAAGTGAAATCCACAGAGGCTTAGAGAGGCAACCGCTGGCATCAGTGGCTGGAAACCCAGCAAACACCAGTCTTCCAATGGGACAGACACCAATCTTAAGTCTTGAGTCAAGGTATCTTTCTTTGGATGCCTTAGTTTGGACATTTTTATGGCCTTACCACTGAAAACTTGTAATGTAATAAATTCCCTTTATAAAGGCCAACCCATTTCTGGTAGATTGCATTCCAGAAGCATTATCACACTAAAACAATTACAAAGGAGAAAATTGCAACTCAATGAACCAATTTTTAAAGTCAGTATTTGCAAAAGTAAAAGTAATATTATAAAATAAATTAGGAAGTAAACATTTGAATTTCTACTACTTTGGTGGTTATGTTCCACTCCTCTTCTCCATCAGAGTCAATCAAAATTTATTGAAACAATTATTGAAACAATTTCACTCAATGAAAGGAACTTTGGTAACTCACTGGACACCTCTATATTTCAAAAGCAGCTTGACATCATGTAGGCAGTCAACAGCCAATTTTCCGTTGCTTATTTATTTATTTATTTTAGGTGCATGGTCTGGGAAATGAACTCCATTGGTTTTTAAGCCATAATTCTCAAATGATTAAATATGATTATCTGCTTAGCACAGCACTAGCAAAGAGTGAATATGCAGTAAATCTTATGTGTCATTATGTATTGTTTCTATCATATCAACATCATATTATTGTCTCTTGCAGGATAACTATTTCTAAATATATGAAATACTGTGAAAACCTGCCTTAATTAGGGTCCTTGGAAGTCTGATTGCTGCCAATTAACATTTGTTTTTTAAACTTCAAAAAGTTAGCTTCTCTCTTACTAGTTCTATTTTTAAAAATTTCTGCTTATACCTGATTTTCTCTCTGCCCTCCCCCATTCCCCTTCTCTGCTATTTCCTCTCTTTATCTTCTTCTAAATTTAAATGCATTTAACTTTAAATTGATTTTAAAGTGGGCATTATATGATTATTATTTTTGTTTATTCACACTGAATTTTATATTTGGAGCTGTTGACACAGAAAGACAAATGACATTTAGTGACTGTCCTTCCTCTGACTATTCCTTAAATTTCAGAATTACCCAGTTTCCTGAATTCAGATTTTTAATCTTATGATTTACCAAGGGTCACAAACTCAATGGCAACAGTTTCAGTTAGCAAATTAATGAGTGAAGCTGACCAAGTGCTTTCTCTAGCAACCTGAAGAGCATGGACAGCTGCTGCTCAACTCCATACAATTGTGGCTTAGAGGAAATGTGGGCTCAGTTTTGGGCCCAGTTTTGCTGGATTGTCTAATTTTTCAAGAGAAAGGGAAATAAAAAATGTATTTTGGTGAAATCTGTATATTTTTAAATTTTAATAACCAACTAGAAATTTATGAACCACTGTGCAGCTCACTCAATATATGTAAAATACTGGACCATGTTTGTGACAAAGATGTCAGCTGCTTACTGAAATAAATATTTCCATTCTTTTGGGTAGAGTTTTGCTGTTGAGTGGTTGACCAACGAGGGATTAAATTTATCCGTATCTTTTCCAGTTAGGTGAAGCCAAATGATGGAGTTTTAGCTATAAGAATGTGAATGGAAGTAATGGGCCTTATTTTCTTTCCTCTTTGGGTGGCTGGGATGGAAGCAAGCATCAGGGTGTCATCACTTTGGAATCTTATATGACAAATTGGAGATGGAGCACTATGACAACCAGTTCACTCACCCAGGACTATATCAGCAAGAAATTCACTATCCTGCTTAAGATATATTTACATTTCTGGGGTTATTTGTTAATTTAACCTAACTAATACAGTAGGTTTGGGGATTTTGAAAGGTGAATTAATTTATTTTCAAGCTCATTAGTAGTTTTTTTACCTATAAGGAGTTATCTAAGGCGCTATAAGGAATTTTGTCCATCCTTTCATTGAATAGATGAAATAATTGCTACGCTACCAATTGGTTAAGTATTAAGCATGAAAGGCATGACACTGGTTTGGTTTGGTTTGCTTATTTTATTGTTTTGTGCTCTAATGTTTTACTCTTCTATTTTTCATTGTTCTCTACTCTCTTTGTCAGAATGTTCTAATTTTCCTTAGCTTTCCTTGAGTGTGTGATTTTTTTCACTATTTTCTACCCATATCTCTTACATAATTGTAAATTTTTTTTATAATTGCAAACTTTATATTAGCTTAGTTCCTTTTGTACTCTAAAAGTTTGTTTTCATTTTTTTATCACAACATCTCCATGAGGTATACTATTCCCATTTTACAGATGGGGAAACTGAGGCACGGGGAGCTTAAGTGACTTCATCTTGGAAAAGCTGAGACCTGAACCCAGGAATTTGGGTTCAGAGTCTATGCTCTTAGCCACTAAATTATTCTCACTCCATCAAAATTTCTTTGGCTTTTTATTTTTAATCTATTCCAGGATTTCTTAAAATTTTTATTTTAGTTGATTCTTTTACAGTATACTAATGTAAATATTCCTTGTGCTATAATAGTGAGGAGGAATAGTGGACATTAAAGAAGCCACAAAACCACAAAGAGGAAAATTTTCAAGCAAATTCGGACAACTTTTCCTCCAATTAGGAAGCATGGAGGCCAAATGTCTTATCTTCTGGAGTGTGGGTGGATAAAAGGGGAAAATGGGGTAGGAAAACAGCTGCAGCAGATGAGGAGACACAGTAGATCCTCCTATGCCCACTAGCATCTGTTCCCAGTATCCTCAACATGGATGGGGCAAATATCAACAGCCAGGAGATTTCTGGAAACCATACTGCAATTCTGCCATCTCAAACCAGAACCCAGAATTGCCCTCACTAATATTTAGGCTAGAAGAGAAAACTGCCACTAGGGATCACCAAACCATAAGCAGGAAATGAATAGATTTGGATGGAATTCCCTAGAGGTTAACTGGGCTCATCCCTCATTTCATTAATGTTGGAAAAAAAACATTTTTTTATTATATAGGATGTGATTAGGTTGTACCCTACTTATTGCCCTATGACAGGAGTTTAAAGTACTTTCCAATACATTATCTCATTTGATATCACCAAGTGGGCAAGGCTGGTAGATTATTGCCCATTTGGAAGAGGAATTGAGCCCCAGAGATTAAATATGATAAAGCCAGGGCAGTGTGACGTTGGCTCAGTGGCAGAATTCTCACCTGCCATGCTGGAGACATGGGTTCGATTCCTGGTGCCTGCCCATGCAAAAAAAAAAAAAAAAATTATATATATGACATAGCCATAGTAATATTGACTGCTGATTTTCAAAAAACTTAAGAAATAACTTTTAATTAGAGTTTTTTGTTTGTTTGTTTTGTAATTGCTCTGCTGTAAAAGTCCTAAACATAGCAACTACATCTTAATTCCAGCAAATGGTTTCCATGGCAGCCAATACAATACAGCTCAGATATGTTTCTCCAGCCATCTAACATCCAACTGACAAGGTGCAGAGATCTTAGAACAGTTGCTAGCTATATGACCTTTACAATGTGTACCTCAAATAGCAGCTGTCTGAATCAAGCTATTGGCATCACAATAACACTGTCATCAGTTCTGAGAAAGGAGCTTGTCTTACTGTTTGCTACATATAGCAGGAAGACATAGATCCAATTTATCAGATGGCATTTCAAATTTTCAAAATATATGTTTTAAAGAAGCAAACTAAAGAAAGACTCGTTCTAGTTTTGCATTAATTGAAATTGGAATTTAACTTTTTTAACCCACTTTAATTCTACTACAATTAGATATAGTTTAAAGAAATATTAATGACTTCAGATCCATACTACAATTTAAAAATTAGGATTATCATTCAAATTTGTCAATAAATTCAAAGGCTGTCATGTTATTTATGAAACCTTCCAAAAAATTTGCTTTGACCGTTTTATCTCTTAAAGGGTTAAAACTAATATTTAGTACTGATTAAGAAATGAATAGCTATGCCTAAAATTTGTATCTGAACCATAGGAAGACATTATGTAATAGATAGTAGAAAAAGCTAGAAAAGAATTTGAAGGAAGTACTTCATTGCCTATCAATCCCATTAATTTGAGCAGGTAAACATTTGTTTACAGGATTGGATTTCCAAAATTGTTGAAGAACTCTGAATTGGAAGGAAAAATTACCCTAATAAAGACATTTATTTCAAAAAGTAGTACAAAAGAGGGAAAAAAACCTGGGGTGGGGCGGCAAATATATTCTTAAATTTGCATTACTTATTAACAAACGGCTGAACCTGTGAGGTTTTAGACATGAAAATTCATACTACCAAATTTATGATGTTTCTTTACAGGAGAAGCCCTTTTCCCTTACAAATGGGGTATGAAATATATTTTAGACTTCAGAGGTAACTCATGGAAAAAGGAGATGTTGCTGCATATTAACCTTCTCATTCATCATCCCAATTACTTGGAAATAAAATTTACCTTTAGGGTTAATATAAAATATAAAACATTAGTCTTATGAATGGGGCTTAACTAAAAGGAAATATCACTAAGAAAATATGAGGGAGGAAAGATGAAAAGAAATACCATATTTCATTGATTCTAAGATGCACTCTTTTTTTATTTTAATATTGCTGAAATCAGGGTGTGTATTCTAATCAATTGTGTGCTATAGTTTAAGTGGCAGCATTTTTTCTTTCTTGGTAGTACAAAAAATAATCGCTCATTTTAAAATTAATGTTTTCAAAGATTTAATTAAATGCATTATTTGTTTTTGGCCTCCCTGTTTATACTGAATCAATATTTCTTCCCTATTTGCTTCTGCCTCCTTTTCCTTGCTTTCTAAAATGTATTTTAAAGAATCTCTGTTCCCCCCGCCCATCGAGTGAGCCAAGATGGCGCTCACATCCTGCTTCCGCAAATGACGCACACGCCCACCAACCCTATCTCCAATCACCTCTGTATACGTGGCACTAACCTATTGGGTTTGGGCACAGTATATAAGAGGTTACCCAGACGGGGTGGGTGGAGACGACCCACAGGGAGCCGTGCCTGACGGCCGCATAGAGGTTGTCCCCCCGCGGGATATTTTAGCCCGCGCGGAACCTGTAACAGAGAATGCAAGCTTAACTCCAGTAAAGGTCTGTGCTTACAACTGCTACGTGTCTTAGATCTGTGTTTCTCACCAGCGCGGATTTGTCTGCGTCTGTCTCTCTCTCCCTCCTGTTCCCTCCGCCGGCCGGGGACCAGAAGCTGAGCGAAAAGTCGCGGACAAGTGGTGGCCCGTACGGGGACCCCTTCTGCTGCCTTTCCCCGAGCTGGTGAGGACGCGCATCCTGAGTTCGCAGCGGACTTCCCGCGCTTGATCACCGCGAGAAGGTGAGTACTTCTTATTACGTGAGAGTTAAGGGCTGTGGGCGTTCAGGTAGCCCCAGTGAATCGGGAGAGCTCCCCGATTAGTTAAAGTACAGTGCCGACTGCAAGCATGGGGCAGTCAGGAAGTTCACCTTTGTTAGCTCCCTTAAAGACCCTTTTGAAGCAGTGGGGTATCTCGGTTAAGGAGAGTTCCCTCCTGCGGTTCCTTGACGATATTGCTGCTTTTGCCCCTTGGTTCGCCCATTCCGGGAGCCTTAGTCTGCCTTCTTGGTTAAAACTTGGTAATGACATAGAACGGGCGCGCCGGACGGGCCTTGTATGGACCCGATCCTGGTCCCATCTGGAAACCGTCCGTGCTTGCCCTGAGGCAGAGAATGCTGCAGGCCTAAGTCCGTCTTCCGCCCTGCTGCAGGCACGGCACGCGCTCCAAGAAACTCAGTCAGTTTCGTCTGCGGACGGCTCCCGTAAAGGCAAGCCGCCAGAGTCAGACGTTAGTTCAGACGACTCTGACTCGGAGTCAGATAGTAATGAGACCGAGGGTGCAGACGCGCCTCCGCTGATCGATTGGGGGAGGCCCCCTGTCTCACCCACGCAGCCTTCCGCTCCGCCAGCGCCTGCTGCAGGGGCGCGGTGGCTTCCGGTGAATGGTTTTGGTAATCTCGCCAAAAACCCTCACCACGGGCTCCCTCTGGTGGCCGAATCAGGTAATTACAGTGGCCCTCCTTTGCGAGACCCGGAACCCCTTACAGGCTGGTCGGGGGAAAGGCAGTTACAGCCGTACCCCCCGCCTGCGTACGCGAGCCCTCGAGACCTTACGTCACCAAGTGATGGAGGGAGACATTTCTGGAAGTGGACCCCCCTGCATGCCATCCAGCGACACAACACCCGTCCAAATTCGCGCATCCCCTGGATCAGCAGGACTGGACCTCTGTGCCACCTCCAGGCTTGTACTGACCCCCTCCATGGGTGTCCAGTTGATAGGGACCTCCTTTAAAGGGCCCTTACCAACGAAGACTGTTAGGCTTATAATAGGGAGGGCATCCACAGCCCTGAAAGGACTAACAGTCATACCAGGCGTTGTAGATTCAGATTTCACAGGTTACGCCCAAGTTATGGTACAATCTCAGCAAGGTACTCTGGTCATTGCAAAAAGTGATAAGCTGGCACAGCTCTTGCTCTTACCCAGCTTACATACATTCTTTCCGAGTAGACCCAGACAGAGAAGAGATAAGGGATTTGGGTCTTCTGGAAAAGTTTTTGAGGGCCTCCATATGTCTCTGGAGTCTCGACCCATGCTGACTATTAAAGTACAAGGCAGATCCTTCCTGGGCCTGCTAGATACCGGGGCCGATCGATCAATTATAAGACAACAAGACTGGCCCTCCACCTGGCCGACGTGCAAGGCGGAGGACACCATTAGAAGAATAGGCCAGGTCTCAGCACCCATGCTGAGTACCACTGCCCTCCACTGGGCAGATGAAGAAGGACATCAAGGCAGTTTTCAACCTTATGTACTACCCTTGCCTGTGTCCTTATGGGGAAGGGACATTCTAGCCCAGATGGATGTTACATTGACCAGTAACTGCTCTCCGGCCTCTAAGCATCTCTTAAAAGGAATGGGATATGTCCCTGGCAAAGGCTTAGGAGCCTCATTGCAGGGACACACCATGCCCGTACAGACTGCTTCCAATTTTAATAGACTAGGCCTGGGTTTTTCCTAGGGGCCACTGAGGGGAGACTCCCACCCACACCTATAAAACTAAAGTGGAAGACCAGTACCCCAGTGTGGGTGCCTCAGTGGCCCTTACCAAAAGAAAAGCTGTCAGCATTGCATACTCTAGTGTCTATACAGCTAAAAGAGAGCCATATCATTCCCTCCACATCGCCTTGGAACACACCCGTATTTGTCATAAAGAAAAAATCAGGCAGATGGAGATTGTTACATGATTTAAGAGCCGTTAATAATTGCATGGAGTCCTTAGGACCTGTTCAGATGGGGTTGCCCCTTCTCTCAGCTCTGCCAGAGCATTAGTCTATTTTCATCTTAAACATCAAAGACTTACTAAAGAAACAGAAAGGGGGAATAGGCCACGGCCTGTCCCCGAAGGCTCAACTGTCTGTAGCCTTATTTACATATAATTTTTTAAATGAAAATGCACAAGGAATGACACCTGCCCTACAGCACACCACTCCAAGTCCTCCACATAGAGGTCTAGTCCGTTGGAAGGATGTCCTGTCAGGACAATGGCAAGGCCCTGACCCAGTGCTCAACTAGGCCAAAGGCTCTGTTTGTGTTTTTCCCCAGGAACCAGGACGTCAACCAGTGTGGGTTCTGGAAAGACTGGTGAGAACCGTGACATCGCCCGAGGAGGCCACGGAGCTGTTGCCTAAAAAACCAACAAGCCTTCAACCTGAACCATCAGATCAGGCCTCCAACTCTGCTGATGACGGCGGCGACTGACGAAATAGCAACGAAAGCGCCGGTCACCCTTCGATTGTTTAGAAGGGGGACCAGTTTTAATAACCCCCGTTGCCTTCGACCTTTCCAAACTGGGCGAGACTGTACAAAGTCTGTGGAACCGAGTCACCTCATGGTTCTCTTGGCCCAATTTGACTACTTGGATTCTCGTGGCAGTAGGACTATTAGTGGGCTTAGTCACTGTTAAATGTTTGTTAGAACGCTTGTTCCAGACACAGCAGCAATTACGTGTCACTACCATGTTAGCTATGTCTTCCCAGTCAAATGTGGGTGTGCGTCCCTCCTCGATAGATAGCCCGTCTGAATCACCTGGGGCAAAGCTCTTGTCAGCAAAGTTTGTTGCAGGCTCCCTGGCCACTACCCGTGTTTAGCTAGGCACCAGAGGCTGTTAATTTTGCGCGCCTAGCCGCCTCGACGGTGGAGCTGCGGCCGCAGTCCTGGCCAGACTGGGCTTGGCTCTAGCCATTGCACCGAAGCCTCCGCAGCGTTTCTTATGCCCTGGCTGTCGCTCTCATAATCCCCGCTTGACCCAGTTGCGAGGCGAAGCACTGCAGGGAAGAGTCACGTGGTATCCAGTTCACGGACTCTCCGGTCTCTATATGAGGTGAGCATTCTGGTCGGTGCCAGAGGCTCCGTCGTGTGATGACGCGAGCCTAGTCCAGACTCCCCAAAGCACCAAACTATGTTGTGAGCCACTCAGGCCCACGGGAGCACCATCATCAATAGAGACACTGGGTACAAGAATACGGTCTACGGACCATGCCTCTTATAAAAACAAAAAGGGGGAGATGTAGAGAGCCGCTTTCCGGGTTTGGCCTAGTGGACACGCTGCAGCCTGCTCTAGAGTTCCCCCCGCCCATCGAGTGAGCCAAGATGGCGCTCACATCCTGCTTCCGCAAATGACGCACACGCCCACCAACCCTATCTTCCAATCACCTCTGTATACGTGGCACTAACCTATTGGGTTTGGGCACAGTATATAAGAGGTTACCCAGACGGGTGGGTGGAGACGACCCATTTTTCTATAATATTTGCATGAGTGCTATTGTATTATGTTTGTTTGTATATATTTTATGTATGCATGTATTATATAACTATACAGTTCTTGTTAGGCGTTTTATGGAATATGGAATATGCTGAAATTAAGGCATTTGCAGTCATAACTAGGAGAAAAATCTCAGAATAAGAGTTGGGGAAACTCATACAGTAATTAAGTTTCACCAATTAGTAATAGCCTGTTCAGGGATTTGGAGACAGCCACCTTGACCCTAACTGAAACACAAACATAAAGATTAAAAACCTTCTAGGAAATCATGTTCCAAAAATTTCAGTCATCTTATATTCCTTCTCAGTTATAGCCGTATGATGCATATAGTAGTAGTAATAATAATAATAACAATGCCAATTTCCCTAAATTAAAACTTTTCTGCATAAATCTTATTTTATAATAAAAATGATTATACAGATTTTTCTGTATCACTGCTATAAGCAATTATTTCTCATATATATTGACTGTTGTGAACGTGGTGATTTCATTTACATTTTCATTGACAATTAAATTGCCAATACTACTGGAACAGGGTCAGTCATAGAGAATTATGCTGTATTCTTCCCCTATAATTTCTTACTGCTCCTGATACAACTTAAATAATGTTATTTATGTAGTTGTTTGTTTAATTCAGCCTGTTTGTGAATAATATAAAATAAACACTCAACCCCTTTAAAGTAGTAGTCAGACTAATTATATATTTTCTAGCAAAGGAAATAAAATTTTCAAATTCAATTTTCATATTTCAACATGTATTATGCACATGTATTTATTTAGTTTCTCTCTTAATTTCCCTCACAACATTAAAGTGACTTCATATAAAAAACATGCAATTGATAAGCATTTTAAGATAAAAGGGAAAATCAGAAGCCACATAGAAAATGAAGAGAGATAAATGCATCAGGAAAAGAAATCACAATGTTGCCACAACTTCATATTGAATTTAATTCCAAGGTTTCTGGTGGTCGATGTGAACGGACATTCGAGAATAAACTTGGAATATGTCATTGGTAACAGAGACCATCAGGAGTTAGAAACAGGGTAAGATAATGGGTAATTGGAGCTGAAGGGATACAGACTGTGCAACAGGACTAGATACAAAAACTCAAAAATGGACAGCACAATAATACCTAATTGTAAAGTAATCATGTTAAAACACTGAATGAAGCTGCATCTGAGCTATAGGTTTTTTTTTTTTTTTTACTATTATTACTACTTTTATTTCTTTTCTCTATATTAACATTTTATATCTTTTTCTGTTGTGTTGCTAGTTCCTCTAAACCGATGCAAATGTACTAAGAAACGATGATCATGCATCTATGTGATGATGTTAAGAATTACTGAGTGCATATGTAGAACGGTATGATTTCTAAATGTTGTGTTAATTTCTTTTTTTTTCTTTCCGTTAATAAAAAAATAATAATAATACAAAGTGTAATAACACATTATCTGATAAAAGTTCGTATTTCAGTTCTTCAAAAGATAAAATACTTTGACTTTAATGTTCAAAATAAATTTATAAGTCAATGAGTACCAACCTGAAGACGAAGACGTGAATAAAGCAAAGTGATGAATATAAACCACACTTTCTTCTCTGAACTAAATTAGGTGTAGTCTAAAAAACTCACATTCCTTAAACTATAATAGTCTGTGGTTCTTCCCCTTTTTTCTAGCTTCTATTAGTTTCATTTGTAGAAGAATCATAACTGTGTGGAAAAGCACAGCACAGATATTTCGTATAATTCCTCAAATGGTCTTCAAGTATAGTGTCCTTTTTTTTCACTAGAGTTGCAGTATAGAATTTTAAAATGTAATTATTACCATTAGTCACTTGGTAGTTGTCATAGAAACTGAAGAGATAGATAGATAGATACAACATACACATGTATATGCATATGTGTGTACACACACGCGCATGCACAGATATCATTCACATTCTTGTCAGTTGTGTCAAGATGTACAAGGTGGCAATTCACCTGTGTTGAAATCTTAACTGAAGTGTGGCTATTTAAAAACTTAAGTCTATGAGCCCTGTATTCTCAATTTGATCGTGGTAAGTAGAGAGCACCCTGAATTCTACAGGACAGTTCAGATTTTCTTTGGGCAGATTTTTTGGTGTGAAGTAAAGAGCTTTTAGACATGAATGATTCACATAGAAATAAACCTCTGCCCCTGAAGTTCAATGTCTCTTAATCCTTGAAAATTTCAAAAAACATTAAGAAGCTTTTTTTCAAAATTATTTTTATTGAGAAATATCCACACATACAGACCACCCATATTATACAATCAATGGCTCACAATATCATAACATAGTTGTGTATTCTTCACCATGATCATTTTAGGAACATTTGCATCCAGAGAAAAAGAAATACAAAAAAAAGAAACTCATACATCCCATACCTTTACCCTTCCCTCTCAGTGACCCACAGTATTTCAATCTACCCAGTTTTTACCCTTTATCTCTATCTATTATTTATTTATTTTTATTCTAAATTTTTTGTCACTTATCTATCTATACCCTGGATAAAAGAAGCATCAGACACAAGGTTTTCACAATCACACAGTCACATTGTAAAAGTTATATAGTTATACAGTCTTCAAGAATCAAGGGTACTGGAACACAGTTCAACAGTTTTAGGTATTTCCCTCTAGTCACTCTAATACACCATAAACTAAAAAGCAATATCTATATAATGCATAAGAATAACCTCCAGGATAACCTCCCGACTGTTTGAAATCTCTCAGCCACTGAGACTTTATTTCGTTTCATTTCTCTCTTCCCCTTTTTGGTCAAGAAGACTTGCTCGTTCCCATGATGCTGGATCCCAGTCATCTCCAGGAGTCAGGTGCCACATTGCCAAGGAGATTTACATCCCTGGGAGTCATGTCCACATAATGGGGAGGGCAGTGAGTTCACTTGCCATGTTGGCTTTGAGAGAGAGGCCACATCTGAGCAAAAGAGGCTCTCTGGGAGGTGGCTCTTAGGCATAATTATCAGTAGGCTTACCCTCTGCAGGAATAAGCTTCTGAGGGGTGAGCCCCAAGATTGAGGGCCCAGCCTATTGAATTGGTTGTCCCCACTGCTTGCAAGAAAATCAGGAATTCCCCACATGGGGAAGTTTAATATTTCTTCTTTCCTCCCTAGTACCCCCAAGGGTAGAGTTATTTCCTGCTGTGCCAGAGACCCAGGTTTGATTCCCTGTGCCTGCCCTTGCAAATAATAATAATAATAATAAATTAATTAAAATAGGTTGAGACTTTCCAAGCAACCCTTCAGCCTTAGAGAAAACCTATATTGCCAGGGAGAAAAACTAAGTTCCTAAATTGAGTCAATATTTCACGGTATATGAATGCTTAGGTGCTAAATCCTGATCTCTTAGTCCATCTCCCACATCTCACTGTCTACAAATGCAACACAAGAACACCCTTAACTGCAGTGAAGGCTGAGAGAATAAATTATCTTCATTGAATACATTGCTGCCCGTAACAAAGGGAAATTAGTAAGAAAGAGGAGAAAAATGGATATTGGGTAGATGAAGACATTCTTGGGAAAATCCTGCCTTGGGGACATAAAGTAAAATGGACACTAAACCTGTGTATTTACTTCCTACCCATGGAAACAGAATAAGCAATAAACAGTTGTGGCTTTTTAAGGCTAGTTAAAAAAAACCCACAGAAGTTCAGGAATGTAAATGAAATTACAGACCCATTCTTAATTTGCAATATAAAAAGAAGGCTATCACATATTTCTGAGTCATTTTGCACTATATGTTGTTTTGATACAAATGCAGCACTTATTGTCATGGTTAGGGACATGTGTCAACTGGCCAAGTTGTGGTACCTGTTCATCTGATTGGGCAAGCGCTGGCCTGTCTGTTGCAATGAGGACATTTCATAGGATTAGGTCATGATCACGTCAGCTACATCCACAGCTGATTCCATTTGTAATCAGCCAAAGGGGAGTGTCTTCTGCAATTAGTGATGCTAAATCCAATCATGGGAACCCTTTTAAGGAGGACTCAGAGGAGACAGGTTCCATTCCTGCTTTGGCTGGTGAGCCTCTCCTGTGGAGTTCATCAGCTTGGAGTCATCAGCTTCGCAGCCTGCCCTGTGGATTTTGGACTCTGCATTCCTACGGTCATGTGAGACACTTTCATAAATTTTATATTTGCAAGTGTTCCCTGTTGATTCTGTTTCTCTAGAGAACCCTAACTAATACATCTTGGTACCAGGAGTGGTTCTTAAGGAACAGAATCTTAAAAATGGGTTTTTATGAATGGTTTTCTACTCTGACTGGGCTCAGAGACACTAAGCACTCTGATTCCCATAGTCAGAATGACACTCCCAATCCATGGACTGAGTTGGCAAAGGAGATAGTCAAAATATCATCATTCGATTCTCCTAATGCTTCGCTTGTACGAAGCCAGACTCTGGGGGATAATGTTTTTGACACCTTTACAGAGTTTTGTAGAAATAAGAGTTATAGAGATGTTGGTTGGTTGTTGTTAGATACACTGTCTACATTAAAGGGTGAAAGGGATGGGCTTAAGGCTTCAAACAAGAAGCTTAAGTGCCATCTGAAAGATGTAGAGGTTTCTATGAGTATCCTGAAGGAAAATTTTATTTCCTGTAGCCGTAGACTTGAGATCTCTGAAAATCAGACTCAGAATCTTATTGTTAGAGTAGCAACTTTACAACGTAAACTGAAATCTCAGTCTTGCATGGTGTCTGCCGTTAAAGTGAGGGCATTGATTGGAAAGGAGTGGGACCCTGAAAAATGGGATGGTGACATATGGATTGATAATGATGTTGGGGGTGAGGTTGAAACCCTAGACCATGCTGAGCCTTCTTTAGATAACCCTGTAATAGTCTGCCCTGAGGACATAGCCGCCCCACCTCCAGCCTGCCTTGAGGAATTGGCCACCCAACCTCCTCCTGAAGGGATTAGCCCTAGAGTTATTAATCCTGTTTCACCAGATGAAACTGCAAATGAAAGCCCTGAAGCAAATGGCTTGGAAGATATTTCTAATTCTTTTCATGACCCACCCCCACCACCCCTCATTTCTTCTAGACCTATAACTAGACTAAAGTCCCAACAGGCCCCTAAAGGTGAGGTACAAAGTATCACACATGAGGAGGTACGTTATACTCCAAAAGAACTGTGTGAGTTTTCCAATTTATATAGACAGAAATCAGGGGAATATGTGTGGCAATGGATTTTAAGAGTGTGGGATAATGGTGGGAGGAATATAAGGCTGGATCAGGCTGAATTTATTGATATGGGCCCACTAAGCAGAGATTCTGCATTCAATGTTATAGCTAGAGCAGTTAGAAAAGGTGTTAACAGCTTGTTTGGGTGGTTGGTTGAAACATGGATCAAAAGGTGGCCAACATTACCTGAGGTTGAAATGCCAGAACTGCCCTGGTATAATGTAGATGAGGGGATCCAGAGGCTTAGAGAGATTGGGATGTTAGAGTGGATTTATCATGCAAAGCCTGCTCTTATACCCCAGGAATGTCCAGAGGATGCACCTTTTACCAGAACAGTGAGAAATAAATTTGTGAGACTAGCACCATCATCCCTCAAGAGCTCTGTGGTTGCACTTCTCTGTAGGTCAGATATTACTGTAGGAACTGCTGTCACTGAGCTGGAATCCTTAAACACAATGGGGATGACAGGATCCCGAGTTGGCACAAGCCAGGTGGCAGCACTTAATCACCAAAGACAGGATAGACGTGGGTATTATAATAGACAACAAACTCAAAGGAGGCATCAAAATTATATGACACGCAGAGATTTGTGGCATTGGCTAGTAAATCATGCGGTGCCTAGAAATACAATAGAAGGGCAGTCTACTAAATTCTTGTTGGAGCTGTATAAACAAAAGAGTTCTAGGTCAAGGGAACAGAAGTCTAATATGAATTACAAAAACACAGAGTCACGGCCCCTTAACCAATTTCCAGACTTGAAACAGTTTACAGACCCTGAGCCCCTTGAATGAAGGGGAGGCCAGGTCCCTATGGGGAAGAAACCTGTTACACTGCCACAAATTTATACTGTTAACCTTCCTCTAAGTCTTCCCCAAGGAGACCGACGGCCTTTTACCAGGGTAACTGTGCACTGGGGAAAAGGAAATGATCAGATATTTCGGGGATTATTAGACACTGGTTCAGAAGTGACATTAATTCCAGGGGACCCAAAATGTCACTCTGGACCACCAGTCAGAGTGGGGGCTTATGGAGGCCAGGTGATCAATGGAGTTTTAGCTCAGGTCCGTCTCACAGTGGGTCCAGTGGGCCCCCGGACCCATCCTGTAGTTATTTCCCCAGTTCCGGAATGTATAATTGGCATAGACATACTGAGCAACTGGCAGAATCCCCACGTTGGTTCTCTAACTCGTGCAGTGAGGGCTATTATGGTGGGAAAGGCCAAGTGGAAGCCACTAGAACTGCCTCTACCAAGCAAAATAGTAAATCAAAAGCAATACCGTATTCCTGGAGGGATTGCAGAGATTACTGCCACTCTTAAGGACTTGAAAGATGCAGGGGTGGTGATTCCCACCACATCCCCATTCAACTCTCCTATTTGGCCTGTGCAGAAAACAGATGGGTCTTGGAGAATGACAGTGGATTATCGTAAACTCAACCAGGTGGTAACTCCAATTGCAGCTGCTGTTCCAGATGTAGTATCATTGCTTGAGCAAGTCAATACATCCCCTGGTACCTGGTATGCAGCTATTGATCTGGCAAATGCTTTTTTCTCAATAGCTATTAGTAAGGACCACCAGAAACAGTTTGCTTTCAGCTGGCAAGGTCAGCAATATACTTTCACTGTCCTACCTCAGCGGTATATCAACTCTCCAGCCCTATGTCATAATCTTGTTCACAGAGACCTTGATCGTTTCTCCCTCCCACAAGACATCACACTGGTCCATTATATTGATGATATAATGTTGATTGGACCTAGTGAGCAAGAAGTAGCAACTACTCTAGATTTACTGGTAAGGCATTTGCGTGTCAGAGGATGGGAGATAAATCCAACAAAAATACAGGGGCCTTCCACCTCAGTAAAATTTTTAGGTGTCCAGTGGTGTGGGGCATGTCGAGATATCCCTTCTAAGGTGAAGGATAAATTGCTGCATCTGGCCCCTCCCACAACCAAAAAAGAGGCACAACGCCTAGTTGGTCTTTTTGGATTTTGGCGACAACATATTCCTCATTTGGGTGTGCTACTCCGGCCCATTTATCGAGTGACCAGAAAAGCTGCTAATTTTGAGTGGGGACCTGAACAAGAGGAGGCTCTGCGACAGGTCCAGGCTGCTGTGCAAGCTGCTCTGCCACTTGGGCCATATGATCCAGCAGATCCAATGGTGCTGGAAGTGTCAGTGGCAAATAGAGATGCTGTCTGGAGACTTTGGCAGGCCCCTATAGGAGAATCACAACGCAGACCCTTAGGATTTTGGAGCAAAGCCTTACCATCTGCTGCAGATAACTACTCTCCTTTTGAGAAACAGCTTTTGGCCTGCTACTGGGCCTTAGTAGAGACTGAACGCTTAACCATGGGCCACCAAGTTACCATGAGACCTGAGTTGCCTATCATGAGTTAGGTGTTGTCTGACCCACCAAGCCATAAAGTTGGGCGTGCACAGCAGCACTCTATTGTAAAGTGGAAATGGTATATACGAGATAGAGCCAGAGCAGGTCCTGAAGCCACAAGTAAGTTACATGAAGAAGTGGCACAGATGCCCATGGTTTCCACTCCTGCTGCCACATTACCTTCTCTTTCCCAGACCAGAGCTATGGCCTCTTGGGGAGTTCCTTACAGTGAATTGACTGAGGAAGAGAAAACTCGGGCCTGGTTTACAGATGGTTCAGCACGATATGCAGGTACCACCCAAAAGTGGACAGCTGCAGCATTACAACCCCTTTCTGGGGTGTCCTTGAAGGACAGTGGTGAGGGGAAATCCTCCCAGTGGGCAGAACTTCGAGCAGTGCACCTGGTTGTTCATTTTGCTTGGAAGGAAAACTGGCCAGAGGTGCGTTTGTATACTGACTCATGGGCTGTTGCTAATGGTTTGGCTGGATGGTCAGGGACTTGGAAAGACCATAATTGGAAAATTGGTGACAAAGAGGTCTGGGGAAGAAGTATGTGGATAGACCTTTCTGAGTGGGCTAAAAACATGAAGATATTTGTGTCCCATGTGAATGCACACCAGAGGGTGACTTCAGCAGAGGAAGATTTTAATAATCAAGTGGATAAGATGACCCGTTCTATGGATACCAGTCAGCCTCTTTCCCCAGCAACTCCTGTTATTGCCCAATGGGCTCATGAACAAAGTGGTCATGGTGGTAGGGATGGAGGTTATGCATGGGCTCAGCAACATGGACTTCCACTCACCAAAGCTGACCTGGCTACAGCCACTGCTGAGTGCCCAATCTGCCAGCAGCAGAGACCCACGCTCAGCCCCCGATATGGCACCATTCCCCGAGGTGACCAGCCAGCTACATGGTGGCAGGTTGATTACATTGGACCACTCCCTTCATGGAAGGGGCAGCGATTTGTTCTAACTGGAATAGACACATACTCTGGATATGGGTTTGCTTTCCCTGCACGCAATGCTTCTGCCAAAACTACTATCCGTGGGCTTACAGAATGCCTTATCCATCGTCATGGTATTCCACATAGCATTGCTTCGGATCAAGGAACACACTTCACAGCAAATGAAGTGCAGGAATGGGCACATGCTCATGAAATTCTCTGGTCTTACCATGTTCCCCATCATCCAGAAGCAGCTGGATTGATTGAACGGTGGAATGGCCTTTTTAAAACTCAATTACGGTGCCAACTAGGTGGCAAAAACTTGAAAGGCTGGGGTAATGTTCTCCAGGAAGGTGTGTATGCTCTGAATCAGCGTCCACTGTATGGTGCTGTTTCTCCCATAGCCAGGATCCATGGGTCCAGGAACCAAGGGGTGGAAATGGGTGTGGTGCCACTCACTATTACTCCTAGTGATGCACTAGGAAAATTTTTGCTTCCTGTCCCTGCTACCCTGAGTTCTGCTGGTCTACAGGTTTTAGTTCCAAAATGGGGTGTGCTTTCTCCAGGAGAAACAACAGTGATACCACTGAACTGGAAGTTAAGATTGCCACCTGGCCACTTTGGGCTACTTATGCCTCTGGATCAACACACCAAGAAGGGGATTACATTATTGTCTGGGGTAACTGACCCTGACTATCAGAAGGAAGTAGGACTGCAACTACATAATGGAGGTAAAGAAGAGTTTTCTTGGAATATAGGAGATCCCCTGGGGCGTCTATTAGTACTACCATGCCCTGTGATTAAAATCAATGGAAAACTGCAACAACACAATCCAGGCAGGACCACTAATGGCTCTGAGACTTCAGGAATGAAGGTTTGGGTCACCCCACCAGGCAAAGAACCACGGCCAGCTGAAGTGCTTGCTGAGGGGAAAGAGAACATGGAATGGGTAGTGGAAGAAGGTAGTGATAAATATGAACTTTGACCACGTGATCAGTTACAGAAACGAGGACTGTAATGCTGCTTTGTTTGTGTTATACTATTTAAGTTGTAAGATATCAAGTTTAAGAATGAATGTTGCCCAAGGATTTGCACGCTATTCTGGAGAGATTTAATGTGTTTCCAGTTATGTGCAGGACAGTTGAGTATTGTCAGGTAAAAGAAAAAATGTGTGCTTATTTGTTTTCATTTGGAAATTAAGTATGGTCTAAGGTGATATATATATATATCACCTTATATATATATATATATATATATATGCCAAGTTGACAAGGGGTGGACTGTCATGGTTAGGGACATGTGTCAACTTGGCCAAGTT
This sequence comes from Tamandua tetradactyla, assembly GCF_023851605.1. Taxonomy (NCBI): domain Eukaryota; kingdom Metazoa; phylum Chordata; class Mammalia; order Pilosa; family Myrmecophagidae; genus Tamandua; species Tamandua tetradactyla. The sequence goes on from NC_135332.1 coordinate 150,606,622, forward strand.
GTGGTACCTGTTCATCTGATTGGGCAAGCGCTGGCCTGTCTGTTGCAATGAGGACATTTCATAGGATTAGGTCATGATCACATCAGCTACATCCACAGCTGATTCCATTTGTAATCAGCCAAAGGGGAGTGTCTTCTGCAATTAGTGATGCTAAATCCAATCATGGGAACCCTTTTAAGGAGGACTCAGAGGAGACAGGTTCCATTCCTGCTTTGGCTGGTGAGCCTCTCCTGTGGAGTTCATCCAGGCCATCCATTGGAGTCATCAGCTTCGCAGCCTGCCCTGTGGATTTTGGACTCTGCATTCCTACGGTCACGTGAGACACTTTCATAAATTTTATATTTACAAGTGTTCCCTGTTGATTCTGTTTCTCTAGAGAACCCTAACTAATACACTTATTATACATTTTATATCAGTCTTTTCTTTTGGAGACAGACATGTAATAAAATATGATATCTCCTCTGTAAGGTAACACTGAATTTTTAATTTTTAACATTTTAATTTTTAATGGAAGATATTGTGGGAATAAAAAAATCATACAAAAATGACATTTCTCAGAGAGGTGAAACAGAAAAGCATATAGACAAAGCTTTAAATAATTCTTATAGAATAGTCATCTTTAAGTTTATAGCTCTAAATATTAAAATACCATTAGAAATATGTTTTCTGCACCCTACCCAAAAATCAAACTTGTCAATTTTTGCTCAAATTGCTTCCATAGAATTATTTTGGATTGGGTATTTCAACTTTCCTTAATCAAGGGGGGCATTTTCTAGTTTATCACATCTGTTAATTTATAACTTATTCCAGTTCCATTCTTACATTTCAAATATGGCAATATTATTCTCAACATATTTTCTTTAGCAAGATTTAAAATGTAGTCTAAACATATACATTATTTCCTACATCTGAGAAAATGTCATAACATTTTTAAAGCACAGTTTCTTTGTTTAATTTTGACTTCAGATCTTTTTTTGGTCATAATGATCAGAATTCTATCATTTTTAATTTGCTCCTCACTATAAAGTCACATGGATGTTAAGTATAAGCTAATGCAGTAAATTATGGGGAGTAGGGGAAGAACTTGAGATTTTGTAAGTGCACTGAAAGAAGATTTTTTTCTTTGAATTTCAAAAATTATTTTTTTCTTTGTTAGAGAAGTTGTGGGTTTACAGAACAATCATGCAAAAAATACAGATTCCCATATGCCATAATCAAAGTATGCCTCATTCTTCATAGAAGTTTGATAACTCCAATTTTCTTTACAGTGTACTTGAAGAATGATGAACAGGAAAAGAAAAGCAACTGCTATAATTTCATGTGGGATATCCATGATGAAAAGGTACATTTTCAAATATGGTTGTGACAGTAGCAGTTGATAACTTTTCAAGGCTATATATGTGACCTAAAATTCAAATGTTGAAAGGTAACTTGGTCTAAGGAAGAAATTGAATCTTTTAGGAACTTTGCAGGAATTAAAGGGCATACATTTCCTCTCTGCTTCCAGAAGACTGGCCTGAAGAATGGAAATTGAAGAAACAAAAACTGACCCAACTTTTCTTTGACACTTTTGTAGTAAAAGAGTAGGAAAACAAAAATTAATATTCAATCTTTTATGGATAGTTTCTTTCCCCACAGATGGTATCATTTGATTTATCTGTATTGTCCAGTTAGAAGAGACCTTGGCAGTACAAGTTAGACAGCAATGCTAATCTATGCAGTTGTGAGGTCAAGGGAATATGATGTGTAACAAAATGGTAAATGTGGTAGGAACTTGTTACTATTGATAATAACAAGTTGATGAAATGAAGTCTCAGAACAGAAAGGAGTAACATAGGGATTACATAGCAGTAAATACGAAGGGCATAGTCCATGAGGTGAATAGAAACTATTATTTGAAAGATGTATTTTTTGGAAGAAAATACTTTAACTGTGTCTTATGATATTTTTCATCTGAATGACTAAAGGGAAAATATTGCATCCTTCCCAAACCATGCACCTAAAAAAATATATATTACATCCTGGTATTTCAAGCTACCATGAGCTTTTAGATTTATTCTGAAGTTTTGAAGAGGATGGGGTGTATACAATTCTTATCCAAGTCTTTGCTTCATAGTGAACATTCAATAAATAGAAATCATAATTAATATCCCAAGAAAATAAATTTTAATTGTCTTTATAAGATTTTTCACAATTGTTGTATAGCTTAAAATGGTTTCTCTTCATTTATTTTTCCATCAACTTTATTGATTATAGTTTACACGCAATATATTGTGCATATTTTAAGTGAACAGTTTGATGAACTTTGATAAATGTATGCTCCCATATAGCCACTACCCCAATCAAGATACAAAATACTTTCATCACCAAAGAAAATTTCCTCATGCCCCTTTTCAGTCAGTCAGTTTCCCACCCCATAAACCGTTGATCTGATTTCCTCACTATAACTTAAGTTCTAGAATTTCAAATGGTTGAAATAGTGTTATGCATAGTTTGTTGTGTTTGACTTATACTCAGTATAAGATATAATATAATATAACACAATTATGTATATTTATATAGAGTAATATCGTACGTAATTATGATATAATAATATTTCAGTCAGCATAATATTTAGAGAAATATTCATGTTGTTATGTGTATCAGTAGTCTGTTTGTTCATTTTTATTGCTAGGTAGCATCCTATTGTATGAACATAACATAGTTTTCCCACTCACATGTTGATGGACATTTGGGTAATTTCCAGTTTGCAGCTTTTATTTATAAGGCTGCTATGAACTTTGATAAACAGTCTTTTGTGGGTGCATTTTATCATTCTTCATACTTAGGCATGGAAATGCTGAGTCATATGGTAGGTATATGTTTAACTTGGTGAGAAATGGCCAGTTTTCCAAAGGGTTTTGCAATATATGGAAGCTCTAGTTGCTCTATATACTTTCCAGCACTTGGTATTATTAATCTTTTAGTAGGTATGAGGGGGCATTTCACATAATTGTTTTAATTTGATTTTGCCAATGACTAATGATGTTAAGTATCTTATGTACTTTTGGTCATTTGTACATCTTCTTTTTGTGAAGTGATTTCTTGAGTCTTTTGCCCATTTTTATATGTTTTTCTTTTTATAATAATTACATATGTAACTGGATATGAGCTCATCCTTTGTCAGATATATATTTTGCAAATGTTCTTTCCCATTTTGTGGCTTGCCTTCTTATTTTCTTAGTGTATTTTGAAGAGGGGGAAGATTTAACTTTGATGAAGTCCAACTTATGATTTTTAAATTTCATATTAGTGCTGCTTTTTGTGTCTTGTTTAAGAAATCTTTGCCTACAACATTTGTGAAGATACTCTCTAACGTCTACTTCTTGAAGTTTTATACTTTTAGCTTATACATTTAGTTCTGTGACCCACCAAGAATTAATTTTGGGGGTATATTGTGAGGTAGGAATTAAAGTTCTTTTCTCCTGTATGGCTATCCAGTTGTCACAGCATTGTTTGTGAAAGCACCTATTCTTTTCCCTATTATATTTCATTAATACCTTTGTTGACAATAAACTGATTGTGTAGGCATGGGTCTATTTCTGAACTTTATTCTGTATATGAATCTGTTTACCTGATCATATTTCAATACCACACTTCTTTGATTATTGTAGCTTTTGACTAAGTTTTTGAAAATAGGTAGTGTAAATTTTCCCACCTTGCTCTTTTTCAAAACCATTTTAGCTATTCTAGGTATTTCTAATTTCCATATCAATTTCAGAATCAGCTTATAAATTTTTATAAAAATTTTATGAGAATTGCATTGGACCTGTAAACAATTTAGGAAAAAATGATAAAATGATACCTTAATACTATTTAGAGTATGATCCATTAACATGATATTTGAAAATACAAATAGTCTTTTTTTCTTGTATTCCATTTGTTCATCACTGTCATTAGTATGTACATTTTCAATTATTTTTTGTATATAATCCTTATTCTATGTAACCTTGTTAATTCTATTGTGAGTTGAGTTTTTTGTAGTGTTCAAAGTTTTTCTTCACGAATGTTTTGATTTGTCAATGCTGCCTGAAATGCAATATAGCAGAAATGGAATGGCTTTTAAAAACGGAATATATTAAACTACCAGTTTACAGTTCTAAGTCCATAAAAATGTCCAAACTAAGGTATTAAGAGAAAGATACCTTGACTCAAGGAAGGGCTGATGATGTTCGGGGTTTCTCTGTCAGCTTGAAAGGTACATGGTGACTTCTGCTAGCATTCTCTCCTGGCTTCTTACTTCAAAAGGCTTCTCAGGAGGTGTTTTCTTTTCTGCATCTCCAAAGGTCTCTCACTTTTGGCTTTGAAGCTTTTTCCAAAACGGTTCCCCTTTAAAAGGCTCTAGTAAGTGAGCCAGCTTGAATGAGTGGAGACATACCTCCATGGAAACACTTAATCAGAAGGTCCCACCCACAATTGGATGGGTCACATCTCCATGGAAACAACTTAATCAAAAAGATCCCACCCAACACTATTGAATCAGGATTAAAGAATATTGATTTTTGGGGGGTACACAATAGTTTCAAACCCATACAATGAAGAAGAGCAAACATGTAATTTGAAAAATAGGGAATTCTGCTTTTACTTCTACATTCTTCATCCAATTTATTTAAACTCATTCAACTGCCTAGAACCTCCAGGGAAGTAGTGACAAAAGTTGCGAGAATGATGATGTATGGAAGCTGTTATGTACCCCAGAAAAGGCCATGTTCCTTTAATCCATGCTTGCTGGTGCAGACCTATTGTGGGTGTGACCTTTTAGGTTGTTTCCATTCAAGATGGGTCTTAATCCTTTTTACTAGAGTCCTTTATGAGGATGAAAGTCAGGAAAATCCCAGAAAGTTCAGAGCTGGAAATACCCAGAAAGCTCAGAATGAAACACCCAGAAAGAACCCACAGATATTAGGAGAGAAAGCCACTGGAATCAGAAGCTGAAAGCAATGAAACCTGGGTGCAAAGGACCCGCAGATGCTGGCCATGTGCCTTGATATCTGATAGAGGAACCCAAGATGCTAGCACCTTTTTTTAGTGATGGTATCCTCTTGCTGATACCTTAATTTGGACATTTCAATGGCCTTAGAATTGTAATGTGTTACTTAATAAATCTGTGTTGTTGAAAGCCAGCTCATTTCTAGATTATTGCTTTCCAAATGCTTTAGCAAACAAAACCAAATGGATATCCTTGTTTTTTCCCAAATTTAGAGGAAAATAATTTATTTTATTACTGTTATATATAATGGAAGGTATAGTACTGTTTTTGGAATGACATTTATCAAACTGAAAAATTTTCTTCTAGTCCTACTTTTTGGGAATATTTTTCTAACTAGAGGTTTAATTTTGTAATTTTTTGCCTTTATTGACATGATCATAAGGTTTTTCTCCTGAATTCTGAAATTGTGGTATATAACAAATATTAATTTTTGATCGTTTATCCAACTTTTAAATCCCTGGGAATAAAACTCAATAAGTCATGATATATTATACTTTTCATATGTCTCTGGATTTGATTTGCTAACATTTTCGTTAAGATTTTTGTGCTTTTCCAATTATCAAATTTATTTGAAAGTATAAGAGGCCCTGAATAGCCAAAATATTTTGAAAAAGAAGGACAAAGTTGGAGGACTCACATTCCTGACTTTAAAGCATATTACAAAGCTATAGTAGTCAAAAACAGCATGATATTGGCACAAGGATAGATGTACTGACCAGTGGAATCAAATTAAGAGTTCAGAAATAGACCCTCATATACCAATTGATATTTGACAAGGCTGTCAAGTCCATTCAATTGGTAAAGAATAGTATCATCAACAAATGGTGCTGGTAGAATTGGATATCCATATGCAAAAGAATGAAAGATGACCCCTTTCTCACACCATATACAAAAGTTAATTCAAAACAGACCTAACATGTAAATACAAGAAGCAGTACTATAGAACTCCTAGAAGAAAATGTAAGAAAGCATCTTAAGGTGACAATCCCACCAATAAATATATAGCCATAATAACTGAAAGCAGGGACTTGAACAAATATTTGCACACAGATGTTTACAGCAATGGTTTCTTAGACTTCAAACCCAAAGCACAAGCAACAAAAGAAAAAATAAATTAATGGGACCTCCCTCATCAAGATTGCAAATTTCTGTGCATCAAAGGACTTTATCACTGAAATGATAAGGCATCCTATTTTCTCCTATTGAGATAGGAGAAAATATTTACAAACCACACATCTGATAAGGGTTTAATATCCAGAATATATTAAGAAATCCTACCACTCAACAATAAAATGACAAACAACTCAATTAAAAAGTAGGCAAAGACTTGAATAGATATTTCTCCAAAGATGATATACAAATGGCTAAAAAGAACATGAAAAGATGCTCAACATCACTAGCTATTAGGGAAATGCAAACCAAAACCAACGAAATATCATTTTACACCCACCAGAACAACTACTATTAAAAAAAGAAACAGCAAATTACAAGAGGAGAGGATGTGGAGAAATAAGAACACTCATTCATTGCTGGTAGGAATGAAAAACTGTAGAAGACAGTTTTGCAGTTGCTCAGGAAGCTAAGTATAGAATTACCATATGATCTGACACTCCTACCACTAGATATATACCCACAAGAATTGAAAACAGGGACTCAGATATTTGCACACAGATGTTTATAGCAACATTATTCACAATTATAAAAAGATGAAAGCAACTCAGGTGTCCATCAACTGATGAATGATAAACAAAATGTAGTATGTACATAAAATGGAATATTATTCAACCATAAAAAGGAATGAAGTCCTGATACATGTGACAATATAGATGAACCCTGAGAACACTATGCTGAAGGAAATAAGCTAGATACTAAAGGATAAATATTATATTATCTCACTGATATGAACTAATTATTATAAGCAAACCTAGCGAGCTAAAATCTAGAAGACAGGTTACCAGGAGGCCTGGGTTCAGGATACAGAATGGGGAGTTAATGTTTAATTTGTACAGAATTTCTGTTTAGGTTGATTGTAAAGGTTTGGAAATAGATGGTGGTGATGGTAGTATGTTATTAAGAGTGTAACTAACAGCACTGAATTATGTAGGTGAAGGTAGTTAAAAGGGAACACTTTAGGTCATATATGTTACTAGAATAAAAATTAAAACACACAGCTGTATAACAGTATACCCTATAGTAGATGATGGACTATAGTTTATAGTACAACAATGTTCTTTCATGAATTTTAACAAATGTACAATACTAATACAATATGTCAATAATAAGGTGGTATATGGAAAAAATAGACCTAAAGTAAACTATGGATGGTAGTTAACAGTACTATTTTAATAACTTTTCATATTGTAACAAAGGTAATTACTGTTAAAAAATTAATAGAATTACAAAAAAGTGTTATCAATTGTAGCACATGTTGCATGACTCTGCAAGCTGTTGATGGTAGGTGGGTGTATGGGAATCCTGTATTCTATGCATAATTGGTCTATAAACCCATATCTACTAAAAGTTTTTAAAATATTTTTACTTTTGTTCACATGGAATATCAGTCAGTAATTTAGTTTTCTTACAATATCCTTTTTAGTTTTGATAGAATTCATCTGTGATCTGGAGTTTTCTTTGTGGAAATTTTTTTTATTATGTATTAAATTTCTTCAAACAATATAGCACTATTTAAATGTTCTCTTTCCTCCTGTTTCAATTTTGAGAAGTTATGTTTTTCAAGGAAATTTACTATATTTTTCATAATTTTTCCTGCATTATTCTATTTCAGCTTTCCTTTTGGGACTTTAGTGACATTAATGTTAGACCTTTTGAAATTGTAGTGCATGTTCCTGGGACTATTTGTTTGTTCAATATTTTTCGTTTTCTGTTCCTCAAATTGCATAATTTCTATTGAACTTAGAGTTCAGTAACTCCTTGCCATTTCCATTCTTCTCTTGTGTTCATCTAGTGATTTTTTTTCAAATCTTATCTTTTTCAGTTTTAAATTTCCATTTAGTTATTTTTTACAATTTCTCTTACTCTGCTGAGAACTTTCGTTTTCATTGTAGGTGTATTTACCTTTACCTAATGAAGCATTGTTATGGTTGTCTTAAATTCTTTTTCAATGCCAATGTATAGCTTATCTTGGGATTGGCATCTGCTTATTACTTTTCCTTTCAGAATTGGTAAAATTTTCGAGGTTCTTTGTATGTTGAATAATTTCGGATTGTATCCTGTATATTTTGAGCCTCTGGATCCTGCTAAAATTTTCTGAAGGATGTTGTGGGGTTTTTTTGCAAGCAATCAACATTTGGTCACACAATCTGTTGGTTGTTCCAATGTCCATTCAATTTTCAAAGCCTTTTCTGTGCTGACTGATTCTGCCCTACCCATGGGCACAGAGAGGTTAGTCTTCGACTTATGTGGTGGTTTATATCATAGTTAAATTTTCCAAACATTTGTTAGGCTTCTTTGGGTCTGCTTCACACATGAACAGCTCAGAAGTGAACCTAAGACTTATGGTAGTTCCTGCATGGAGTTTGGGCTCCTTTTCTTCAGATCTCTCCTCACTGGTTCTCCACACTCTCTGAGTGCCAGAGGTACCCAGATCTTCTGGGAGCCAGAAAATTAAAATAAAAAGAAAAATGAGGAAGAATAAAAACAGGATTCCCCACAGTCTCCTTTTCTTGATTCGCTGGCTGTCCGAGAGAATTGTTGTCACACTTTTTGTTGTTCACAGCTGCAGTACAGTTTTGGGGACTCAGCTCAGTCTCAGGTCAAACTGGGAAATAAAGGAAAGAAAAGGAACAATAAAGTCACCAATGTACGGAACAGTCTTCAACTTTTTACTTCTCCTCAATCCACCCGCTATTTGTTACTTTTCAGAGTCCTTTGGGTAATTGCTTTTTGTAGCCTGTCCAGTTATTCGTTGTAATCAGTTGAGAGCAGTAGGCTCTGGTAGGCTTACTCCATCTTGGCTGACACTGAAAATCTGTGTAGCTATTCTAAGTCCCTGGATTTACTGACATATATTTTTTGTAATGTAAAATCTGTTGCCCCATTATCTCCAACAATGATTTTTTACCTTTTTCTCTTTGAGTTAGTAATTTTCTATGGTCTTTAGGGAATAAAACAGCTCTAATTTGCTACAATATACCTTCAGTAATAATATACTACTTTTTATGATCTACATATTATAAATATCATAATGCATTAATATTACTTTTGTATTAGACAATCTGTAGTATTTTAAGCTATAAAATATCATGATATTTAACAGAGTTATTTTATATTTCCACACAAATTTATTCTTTCTAGAGCTCTTCATTCTTTCCAGAAGATCCAGTTTTCTTCATAGAAACATTTTCCTTCAGCCAGAAGAACTTGTAGCATTTTTTAAAGTAAAGTTCTTTGCAGACAAATTCTCTGAGCAAAAATCTCTTTGAAAATTTCTTTATTTCACCTTCATTTTTGAAGGATATTTCCACTGACAATATATAATATGATAGCCTTATTTTCTTTCAGCACTTTAGAAATGTTATTACATTATCTTCTGACCTCCATTGTCCCTGGTGAGATACTTATTCTTAACACTGTTTCCCAATATGGAATGTATTTTTAATGTCTGGATGCTTTTAACTTTTCTTTTCATTTTTGGTTCTCACCAGTTTCACTATGATGTTCCTAAGTGTGTGTGCGAGGGAGTGCACATGCGTGTGCGAGTATAAGTTTATCGTGTTTGGATCCTGTTGAAATTACTGGATCTACATATTGCTATTAAAATTGGATTTTTTGCTTCATTATTTCTTCAAACAATTTTTTTCTGCCAAATTCCCTATATTTTCTCTTCTGGTACCTCTTGCTACTCTTTTACATGCCATCGAAGCTGAATTCATTATTCTAAATCATTTTTTTTCCTATGCTATAATTTTAACTTTTATTGCCTTGTGTTCAAGTTCACTGATCTTCCTATTGTTTTGTTAAGTATACTTGGAATTTAAGCACTATAAGTCTAAGACTTGTATTTCAACCCAATACCCAATTTCCTGTGCTGCTAAGGGGCTGCTATCTTTGATTATATCATAAATTGAATTATGAGGATTTAGTAATAGTATCAATCCAGACTCAGTTCAACTATGACTTCCAAAATATTTAGAACGTGAATTCAGAACTCTACTTCAGAAGAGCTCTGGAACCAAACATTACAATACTGCCAGACTTCAAAATTGCAAGGCCTTGGCCGGCTAGACCTTGGACCTATGAGACAAGATTGCGAGCCTTTGAGATTCTGAGACCACATGTTTTAGAGACTGTGAAACTTCCATTTCAGAAGAGAACAGGAGCTTAAAACTTTGAGGCTCCAAGATTGTGAGGTAGTGATATTGTGAAACTGTAAGATGAAAGATTTTGTGATTGAGGAACTAAGAACTGTGAGCCTCGGAGACAGAGAATGGGTAAGACCTGGGATTTTGAGCTCTCCACACATCAAAATCGAGACACTGAAACCATGAGGTTGCAAAGAACCCTTTTGACTTTCTAGTGCTGTCCCTAGCTAGCCCCCACATAATTCTGGTAATTCAGCAAAATTTCTGAGTCAATGAATTACTTGACTGAGATCATTGTTTCTGAGTTTGAACTTTCTCCAGATTGAAATCTGACATCCCTCCATCCCATAGTGTTTTCAGAAATAAGGCTGTTTTCTCCCCATTCAAGCCAAGATTTTCATTCTCTTGAGGAGTTGTTCTCTGCCCATCCTACACCCAATTTCAGCAACAGGTCTAAAGATGAAAGTTTCCTTCATCTGTTTCTTTACCATTTAGGAAGAACTTGAACCTCTGAGTTCAGTGATTTAGGTTTTAGGTTTATTTTTGCTCACAGTTCTTAAATGAAATTATGTATATGCTTGTATATGCATATCCATGTCTATATATTTATATCTTTATCTATATATCTCTATGTGTGTATATATATATATATAGAGAGAGAGAGAGAGAGATTTGTTTATGTGGTAATTTCTGTTGTTTCAGTGGGAGTGAAAAGTTTTTCACATCTTTCTACAATCTACCTGGTTCGCCAACATTTCAGGTGTAAGAAATCTGTTCATTGTAGGGAAATTTTGTCCAATTGCCTTCAACCTTACACAGAGAGTGCCCCCAGTATTACATTTGTGACAGATTTCATCAGAGAAAATGTCAGTCCCTTATGTGTTGCTTTGGTTAGGTTTCCCTTGTCTATGTGGTAATTGGTGGCTGAGCAGTATGCCGGCTCTCCACTTCAAATCTAAAACTTTTGGTGTTATAGTTTTATCAATGGAACCCATCCTTAATTTAAAATTGAGGCTAGTGTTTTCCCTGTTTCATGTCTTTAGTCATTTCAACTGAGATTTTGGGGGAAAAAAAGGAAGTATAAACCTATGCTTAAAATACCATCTGGGAACAGAACTCACTCTCCAATTAGAGTCTTATTGTCTCTTAACTTACTCAGAATTATCTTGTATTATTTTTTGTTTTGAATTGGAGTCTGAAAACGGAGCTAGCATAGCCACTGTTGCAATGTCTTTTAAACATTATGTATAGCATGAGTCATGAGTGGGTTACACCTTGAAATCTGTGAATAGGAAATGAGCACTGTGTCACTGAGAAAAGAAAATTTAATCACTACATGTGGACAGAGTTGTTAGAGTAATTACTGACAGGGGAAGACTTCAGAAAAGAAATAGGAGCAAAAGGAAGGTTATTCCTGAGCTGTCTTATAAAATATGTTTTTCACTTCACAACATAGAACGCTTTCATTGCATCTCTCTCTGCCGTGGCAAAATGTTAGAGGCCAATGTCCTCAAGATGCTATGCTTAGCAATTCTAGTCCCTTCCTCTCACCATTTTAATTGTTCATAATAGTGACACCCAAGAACAAAAATTACAGGAAGCAAATATTAGTACCAGAAACAATATATATATTTTTAGTATGCCAATTTTTTAAATACATCAACCTAAATATAGTCTTTTCTGTTTCTAATAAACTAAAATTTCTGAAGAAAAATCCAATTTCAAGATTGATATCAAGTACAAATTTTCAATATCCAATAAAGAAGGGGCTATAAATAATTTCTAAAATATGCATTAACTTCTTAACATTTGGAATTTACTCTCCAAAACTAAAGCATATGATAGACATTTTGAATTTAAATTGGCTATAGCATATGTTAATACATAGCTAAATCTTTTTTTTCCTTCATGTTTAAGGAAAGGAACAAATACTCACAGATGAATAAGTTTTTTGGGGATAAATTTACTTTTCCAATGATTTAGAATTTCAACCTTCTTTAGTTTAGCTTTTTTTGACTCATGGTGCACATAGAACTGTTTTCTAACAAAAGCAACTTGAATTCTGAATTTCTATAGTGATAATTATTGTAGTATACTAAAAGCATCTACCCCAACACAGTTATCCTTTCCTTCCTTTGTATATATTTCATTTGTATTGATAATGATTTTTAGTTGTTTCTTATCTTTGAAGCATAAAGGTAGTGACAAAAAACTCATAAATTTTCAAAAAAGGAAAATGAATTTGAGAAAAATGGAAGACACTTTCTCTTTGCATAGGTGATAGAACTTCACTGACAGATATTTGGTGAGTCAGACTTTACTTGAAATATTTTGACATAATGTCAGACAATTGGAGAATGATGTTTCAGTTAGATATAGCATAATCCAATCTGGAGGAGTAGCTTATTTTATTTCCTAAAAAGAATATATTAGTAAAGAAATCCAAAACCAATCAAACATGCACTCAGTCTTCCACATCTGGTCAAGATGGAGTAGCATAGACCAGATTTACCCACCCACTGAAACAACAACAACAAAAAACAGACAAAATGTACATGAAAAAGTTAGAATGGGCATGGCCCAAAAACCCCTAACAAGTGGTAGAAAGGTCAAGGATGATGCTGGAGTTGTACAGAGAAGGTCAGGTTTAACAAATGAGTATGAGCATTGAATCATTATACCGATATTTCTTTCTTTCTTTCTTTCTTCTTTCTTTTACTGATATTCCTTTTAGCCTCCAGTACCTAGCTAGAAATAAAAACAAAATTATAGATTGTAACCCATACCAAACTATGAAATCTGTTCTACAAGTAATTGTTGGCACTGTACTTTGAAATTTATTGCTTTTATGTATATATGCTATTTAAAGAAAGGGAGGATTGTAACAGAGAAGATAGGTTTTAACAAATGAGTATGACTGCTGAATCATTATGTTGATATTTCTGTTGGTCTCCAGTGTCTTGGAGCAGTTAGAAGAAAAAATGAAAAATTGTGGACTCTTAACCCATACCAAACTTTAAAATCTGTTTTATAACTACTTGTTAAAATGTACTTGGAAGCTTGTTGCTTTTTGTATATATGTTATATTTCACAATAAAAAAAATAAAAAAAAAAACCAAAATATAAGAAGCAATGTTTTTCAAGACACTGGAGATTAGGCATTGAATGAAGGACATTCAGTGACACTGAGAAATTGGAAACAAATAAAATGAGTCGTGCTATTGCCCCAGGTTACCGCCTTGAAAGCGTTTCTAGGACACAGCAAAGGAAAAGGAACCTATGGGGAGTTGGGGAGACCCTTATTTGAGAAGATGAAATTTGAGGCTCAGGGAGATAAGTCACCTGTAGTTTATAAGCAGGAGTAACAAAGAAGAGAGAGCTGCACAGAGAAAACTCTGATGATCTGCGAGAGGCCACTCTTTAGTGTTCAGCAGAGGTCTGACTGGCTCATGGATGTGGGGACACTACCCAAGACTGGGAAAAGAATCATCTGAATGGATTAGAAGTACCAGCGACTGGCATTCAACAAGGCCAGGAATAGCATCTGCTCCCCACAGCCAGAAGGGAAAACCTCATAATACAAGGGGCATTAGCTAGATAACTTGGAAGAATTTTCCTTTGTAGTGGGAAATAGTTTGTACTAATTAATTTTTTTCTATTCCCACCTTACAAATCTTAAAAGCAAGACCCAAAAGAATCAAATTGTTTTCAATTTTTGACTCCTAATATAAAAATTCAATAATTATTTGATTATAAATATATCCAGCACCTAACAGGTAAAATTCACTATGTTTGGCATAATCAAAAATGATCACTCATGCAAAGAATCAGGAAAATATAACCCATGATGACAAGAAAAATCGATCAATTAAAAATTACCCTGGGCGCGTCTCTCTCTTGGGTATGTCCACGTTAACCTCTTTAATGTGTACTCTCTCTTTTTATAAACTTCACCATTTATTCCTACTGGCCCTCTTGTCTTTAAATCCTTTTAGTTTCAAGACTATCGAACCTGGATCAGGGTTCAACTGGTACCATTGCCAGCAGAGCACCGGTTACATATTCTGGTGAGTCCATCAGGAGTGATTTCAAAAGATTTCAGGAAAGTAATATCTTCCATGTAAGACATCAGCCCTCGAGACCTGCACTTCAGTTGCAGAAGGAAAGAGAGCAAGTAGAGACAGGAATAAGGCACAACTCATAGCTTTGACTATGAACAGTAACAAACCACCTCAGGGCCACTCAGGGTAGAAGCCAGAGGGAACCTGTCACAATGTGGAGAATTGGGGCCCTGGAAGCAGGAATGTCCCCAAAGACCAAAAGAGTCCCAAAGATGGAGAGTGCTTGCAGGGCCCTGTCCATGAGTCAGGAAGGCAGGACACTGGGCCCGAGAGTGTGTTGAACACCCAAGGGGAAGTGAAGCCTCTCCAAAAGCCCTATCGGCCACCTCTGACCAGTATTGCAGGGGCCTGGATCTCGCTGAGGAATATTGAACTGAGGAGCCCCAAGTGTCTCTAGATGTGGTAGTGTTTGCAGTAAACTACAAATCAGAAATTCCTCTTCAGCAAAAAGAGACTTTCAATCCAAGCAAGAGTAAATCTAAAGAGGACCTCCCCATCTGTGGCATCTGTTTGGAACACCTGAATCTGGATAATTACTAAAGAAAACATCCCGGGCACCAGAACTCCTCTAGTTAAACTGCATACCAGCACATAGGATGCTGTCCACATTCAAGTGTGACTGAGACATTAAACGACAAAATAAATAAACAGTAGAGCAAAGCAGCTCTAAGAGAGCCAGAGCATACTTGCCTTCCCCCAAGTGCTATTGTGCTCTCATTTGTCAACATTGCAAGCTATAAACCTATAACCCCCTGTTCCCACACTCAGGGACTTATGTGGAAGAGGTGGCAGAAAGATTCTAAGAGTAGTGGAATAGGGGGGATTATAACATAATAATGTGTTTGCTTTTTCCAAGATCCCCCAACCCTTCCAAAATTGTCAGCAATTATGCATACTAATATAAAAATTTATTCCTCAACCTTCCTTTAAGATTAAAAGGTTTGAACTTTTTCAAGGGGGACTGAAGCAGGAAAAAATAGGGCAACTATAAGTCCCTGGTTTCCTATTCAGCTCTGAAAGAGTTAACAGATAATTCCAAGCCCCTTGTTTCTTATCTAGCTCCAGAGGAACTAAACAGAGCTGCAAATTTCCGGGGACAAAAATTTCCCTAAATCCCCCAAACCTGCCCAAACCATAAAAGCTTGTAAAATTCTGGGCCCAAAACAAACTCTTAGTTAATAATAGGAAGCATAGGATTATAAAGATTGTTAACCACTTGCCCAGCAACAAATTTTAGGTATGTGACAGCAAACCATGAATTCTACTAGCTATCTCCAACTAGAACAAAGAAGACACCTAGTATTCAAAGGTTACTATGGAAAACTGCTACCAAGAAAACTTCCCTATAAAACAAACCGGCCCACTCCATTCACTGTGTGTCCCTCCCTTGGGCACCTCTGCGGTAACCTCTTTAACATGTACTCTCTCTTTTAACAAACTTCTCTTTAATGAAAAATTTTAAAATGACCTTGAACTGACACAGATGTTTGAATGAGCAAGCAAGGAGATTTAAAAAGTGACTATAACTGTGTTCCATATGTTCAGAAAGTTAAGTAGAAACAATGAAGATAGCAAAAAGACTCAATCATAATTACTGGAGAGCAAAATTTATATTTCTATGATGGAAAAGACATAAACTGGGATTACTGGCAGATTAGACATTGCAGAAGAAAAGATTAATGGATGTGTAGAGATAGCAACAGAAACTATCAAAGTGAAACAGAAAAAATAATTTTAAAAAAATTAAAAGAGGATCTATGAGTTGAGGGATATAAGTAGCCAAATATGTGTGCAATTTTTTTATATGCTATATGGTGGGAGTCACATTGCATTCTTTTTCCAAGTGACTGTCTCATTATTGCATACCATTTGTTAATTTTTGGGGGGGAGGTGGGGGAGGAAGTTTATGGGCTGGGAATCAAACCCAGGTCTCCTGCATGGCAGGCAGGAATTCTACCACTGAACTGTCCTTGCACCCTCTATGTGTTTAATTTATAATCCAAGAAAGAGGGTGGGAGCAGAAAAATGTATATATTTAAAAGGAAAAATAGCCAAAAATTTCTGAATTTGATGAAAACTATAAACACAGATTCAAGAATTTCAATGACTTCCAAGCACAAAAAGTTAAATAATGCAAATGAGAACAGTGAAGCAACAGTTTTGAAGTACTGAAAAGTCAACCTAGTATTATATATCCAAAAAAAACAAAAGTGAAATAAAGACATTTTCAGACTTACAACAGTTAAAGAATTCATCACCAGCATACTCACAGTAAAGGAAATGTTAAAGAAAAACATAGAATTTCAAAGAGAAATAGAGAAATACACAATTAGAGCTGAATATTTCAATGCCACTCTCTCAATGATTCAAAGGGTTTAGAAGATGTGAATAACACTATTATCCAACTTGACCTAATTGATGTTTATAGCACATGCTACCAAACAAAAAATTAATACATATTTTTTAAAAAGTACACAGACTTTTCTCCAAGATAAATCATATTCTGGGTCCCCCAAAATAGGCATCAATGAATGAAAATGAATTCAAGTAATATAAAGTACATTGTCTGAGTATAATTAAATTACAAATTAATAAGCAAAGAATTGCTGGAAAATCTTCAAGCATGTAGAACTAAATAACATATTGCTATAAAAAAATGAGTCAAAGAAAAAAATCAAAAGGGGAACTAGAAAGTATTTGGAATAGAAAGAAAATGAAAACACAACATCAAAAGTGTGATATCCTGCCAAAGCAGTACTTGGAACGAAATTTGGGTACTAAATGTCCAAAGGAAGTTCTCAAATCAATGTCTGTCTCTGCCATAAGGAACTACAGAAAGAAGGGTAAAGGAAATTCAAAATAAGCTAAGGAAGGAAATAACAAAAGACTAGAGTGGAAATCAATAAAATAGAAACAGAAATTCAATAGATAAAATAAATGAAACCTCAAGCTGATTCTTAGAGAAGATCGGTAAAATTGATTAACCTTTAACCAGAATAATCAAGATAACAGAAACATAAAGGAAGAGAGAAGACACAAATTATCAGCATTAGGAAGAAGGGAAATCACATCACTACAGACGCTAAAGTTATAAGAATAATAAAGGAATATTACCAATGACTTTATACCTATTAATTCAACACCTTGGATGAAATGGACAAGTTCTTGAAAGGCACAAATTTCCAAAGCAAACTTAATAAGAAAAAGGCAACCTGAATAGACCAAAATCTATTAAATAAATTGAACTGGTAGTTTAAAACTAAACCTCAAAGATGTGTAAGACCTTTAACTGAAAAATAAAAACATTCTTGAGCAGTATTAAAGCTGTTCTAAATAAATTGAGAGGCACAGTGTACATAAATCAAAAAGACCAATATTTTTAAAATGTGAATTATTTCCAAAGTGACCTGTACATTAAATATGATCCCAGTCAAAACCCCACTAGGTCTTTTTATTTAAATTTACAAGCCGATTTAAAAATACATAGAAATGCAACAGATTCAGAATACATAATACAACTTTCAAAAAATTAGGGTTAGAGAACTAACATTGTCATATTTCAAACTCAGCATAAAGCTACAGTAATCAAGATAGTATTGACATAAAAGACAGATAAATGGGATATAATAAAGAGTTCAAATAGAAACACATATCTGAACAAATTACTTTCAATAATGGAAACAAATGTAATTCAATGCAGAAAAGACAGTCTTTTCCACAAATGTTACTGGAATGATTAGACATCTATATGGAAAAGAAAAATTTATATCCATAGTTCATGCTGTATACAAAAATTAACTCAATATGCACCACAGACATAAATGAAATCTAACACTCTAAAACTTCTAAAAGTTTTAGAAAGCATAGGATAAAATTTTTGTAACCCAGAGTTAGGCAAAGATTTCTTACATGTGGCACCAAAAGCAATAATCATAAAAGAAAATAGTGATAGATTCAGCCTTATCAAATTTTAAAACCTTTCTTTGAAAGATGCTGTTAGAATAATGAAAAGAAAAATCACAGACTGCAAAATAATTTCAAAACATTTATCTGATAAATGCCTAGTATCTGGAACATAGAAAGAACTCTTAAAATTCAATATTAAAGGGGCATTGTGATGATGGCTCAGCAGGCAGAATTCTCGCCTGCCATACTGGAGACCCGGGTTCAATTCCTAGTGCCTGCCCATGTGAAAAAAAAAAAAAAAAAGGAAAAAAGAAAACTCAATATTAAAAACAAAAAACCAAAACAAACTGTTGAAATAATTAGCCAAAGATTTAAATAAACAATTCACCAAAGAGGGAAACTATGGCAAATAAATTTATGAAAAGAACTGCAATTGTATCAGTCATTAGAGCCATAATGAGCCAGTTCCACAAGTGCATTAGAATGGCTAAAAATTAAAAGGACTCACTATACCAAGTTTTGGTGAGGATGTGTAAGAAATGGAACTCTCATACACTGCCAATGGGAATGTAAAATGATACAATCACCTTGGAAAACAGTTTGGCAGTCTCTTGAAAATTTTAACATATACCTAACATATAATCCAGCTGTTCCAGTCCTTATGTACCTACCCAGAAAAAAACTTAGGTTTTTACAAAAAGCCTAGGTTTATACAAAGACTTAATGTAACTTTCCATATCAACTTTATTTTTAATAGCCCAGTATTAGTTTGTTGAAGCTGCTGGAAGTGCAATATACCAGAAATGGAATGGTTCTAAAAAAGGAATTTATTACATTACAAGTTTACAGTTCTAAGCCAGAAAAATGTCCAAACTAAAGCATTCAGGAAAAGACACCTTCACTCAAGAAAGGCCTGTCTGTTACAAGGAAAGGCACATGGCTGGCATCTGCTGGTCCTTGTTCCTGGTTCCATCGTGCTCAACTTCTGATGCCAGTGATTTCTTCTTTAAGTGTGTTCTGGCCTTCACCTTGCTCCTCCTGAACACAACTTGGGGTTCTGGCTTGCTTAGCATCTCGATGGAAGGCACATGGCAACATCTGCTGGGCTCTGCCCATCTCTAGGCATTTGTTCTCTCTGTTGGCACTCCAACTATCTCCAAACATCTCTGTCAGCTCTGAAGCAACTGTTTTCCAAGCATCTGCATTTGAGGTTTCTCCAAAATATTTCCCCTTTAATAGGACTCTGGTAAACTAATCAAGACCCACCTTGAATGGGTGAAGTCACATCTCCATCTAACAAAAAGGCCACACCCACAATTGGGTGGGTCACATCTCCATGGAATCCAACCAAAGTTTAAATCCTAAACAATAGGTCAGGCCCCACAAGATTGGATCAGGATCAAAACATGGCTTTTCTGGAGTATATAATAATTTCAAACTGACACAAACCTCAAACTGGAAACTGCCCAAATTCCCATCAACAGGTGAATTGGAAACATAATGTGGTATATCCATACGACAGAATTGCTGCTCTAGACATAAAAAGGAATGAACTGGCAACTACAAAAATATGGGTGAATTTCAAAATAATTATGATGAGTGAAAGAAGACAGGTCAAAATAAGAGTATGTACAGTATTATTTCATTAATATAAAACTCCAGAAAATGAAAACTAATCTGTAGTGACAGAAAGCAAATCAATGATTGCCTGGGAAGTGGGGTATAAGGAGGGGTAGGTTGGAAAGATTACAAAGTGGCATGAGGAAACTTTTAGAGATGATGGATGTATTCATTATATTGATGATGGTGATAGTTTCTTGGTTATATGAATATGCTAAAACACAACAATGACAAAGCTAGGCCTTCATGTATTATACCTAATAATCACCCTTAGAGAGCCTCTTTCATTGTTCAGATGTGGCCTCTCTCTCTTAGTCAACTCTGTAAATTAAAATCACTACCCTTTCCTCTGTGTGGGAACTGACTCCCAGGGGTGTAAGTCTCCCTGGCAATGTGGGACATGACTCCCAGTGATAAGGCTGGTGCTGGTATCATGAGATTGAGAATGACCAATAGGGGTAAAAGAAATGAAACAAAATAAAGTTTCAGTGGCTAAGAGATTTCAAATAGAGCAAGAGGTCATTCTAGAGGTTACTCTATGCAAATTTTAGCCAGATATTCCAAACTATCACAGTATGCCATACCTCAACCAAAAACATTTTTTGAAAACCCTGGGGAGTGTCCTGGGTTCTATCTAAGCCTCCATAAAAGTTTTTCTTAATGAGTTTATATTTTCAGAAACTTAATTCCTCCAGATTGATCCTAGGCTAGACAGCAAATGCATTTAAAATTCTTTGGTGCTTACTTTGATTGGAAACTATTTTCATTTGTTTAAATTTAATGAAAAACACACACACAAAACCCCCAAAAAAATAGCATAGTGACTTCTTAGCAAGCAAGAGATTTTTAAGATGATCCTCCATATATTAATTAGACAGGGGTTCAGTTGATCATGTTTATTACATGATAATGTAATTTTTGTGTGTGACATGAATTAATGATATTGTATAATCATCACTGTTGACTCACCATAACAATTCTTTCTTCCCATATAGCAATTCTATTGGGTAAATTTACTGTCAGTAACTAGGTGGATTAGTAATGTCACGGAAACTTTTTGCTTATGTAAGTCACATAACAAAGAAACAAAAAGGTAATCATTTTAGTGTTATATTACTGTATGGAAATGTACCAGTCTAGAATTTGAATACTTTTGACTAATTCTTTCAATGTAATATGACCTTAAATATTTTAATAATGTCTTTGTCTCTACTTTTTCATTCACCTTCACACTTACTATCTCCTCAACCCTTTCCAGCCTCTCTGACTCACCCCTCCATTAAAATGGGCTTATCAAGTTTAAAGGGATCTACAGTCTGCCAAAGCTAATGGTGGCTTATCAGTCCTCATTTTATTAGACCTCTCAGCTGCTTTTCAGGTGATTTACTACTCGCTTCTCCTTGCAATAGTTTTTCTGAAGGTGATAACATATTCTGATTTTTCTCTTTATTTTTCCATCATTGACAGAAAATTCCATCTCCTTTCAGGACTTATCCTCTTCATCCTCTTCAACATTTCCTTAAATGTTAAAGCATATCATTGCCCAATCCTCTCATTTTCTGTCTCTTCATTTGGACAAGTTGATTTTATTTAGTCTATTGCTTCAAGCAGCATCTCTGTATTGATGACTCAATTTTTTTTTATCTTCTTGAGCCTAGTAATTTTTTTTCCTTCACTAGTTAATCCTGCATGGGGGATTTCCAAGTGGTTTCAGCTACTTCTGAAGTCCGCATGAGGAGGCTTCACCATAAGAGAAGCCCTGCACTATCCAGTGTTTTGTGTTAAATTTCTTACATTCATTATCATTTCAGACCTCTCCCCAAACATGTAAGCACATGTTAGCACACTTAACCTCAATTTACAGATTAGGAAACCTAAAACCAAAAATTAAGCAACTAACTTTGAGTCAAACAGTTAATAAGAATACTAGATTTAATGCAAAACACATATTTATGTCACTAGTCTGTGAGTAAAATGATTCTCAGAAGCATGGAACAAGCAGAACACAAGCAGGAAAACAATTTTGGTTTTGGTAGTTTGATAAAAACTTGTAAATAGTTTGGTCAGTAAAGGTGAAATGATGACTTACATTAATTTCATAGTCTGCTCACCAGTGGCTCTCCATATATTCTTTATATCCAACAGTACCTCCAGTTCCAAAGGCTGCTAATGACACACTTAGAAATTTTGCTGCTACTGAAGCTATATTTTAACTTGAAAACAAACCTTACAAGATATTTCCATTATAAATAGTCAATTTGGGGGTTTGAAACAAAACCTAAGGGAAAATAAATTTCCTTAGGTCTTATTTTCTATCTGACAGAGGAGATAACATGAAAAAATACTTGAATGCTCTAGGACTGATGTTCAGACAATAAAACATGAAACTTTATTTATAGAACTTTGATCCACAACAAGCTCAGAAAAATATGCTTATTGAAAAAAAGAAATAACACACTTCAAATAGCAACCTTGGATATTTGACAAAACTAGGTCATAATTTCAGAGCCATGCAGGCTATGGTTTTAAGAGAATACCTAAAGTAAAAGGAAATGGCATTTATTTCAAACTGTAACGGCACAATGGTACAAATTGTGATGGCCTTCCACACTCTCTGTTTCCAAATTTTGACAAATTCTTTGGCTCAAAATTCAAATTCAAAGAATATCAAAAAGTAAAGAAAAAAAAAGGCAATCTACTTTTTGAAGCTACATCCATGTTTGCCTCACCATAAAGTCCTATTTAGTGGCAAAAAGTATTTTTGATTTAATGTGTTTTTGTTAGCACTTGAGAATCCATGGAATAGATCCAATAATTACAGAATTTGAGACCCCTGCCTCAGGAAAACTGTTGGTTCATTAAGATATACTCTGCCATCCCTGATTTCCAAATTGACCAAAATGAATATAAAAACAATCACTATCGAAAGTGCCCTTAAAAAATATCTTAAGGTGGAGAGCAGATTAGTGTTTGCCTGGGAATAGGGGTGGGACAGAGGGCTTGCATTTAACCATAAAGTCATAGTACAAGAGAGTTCCTTGTGGTGATGAAACAGTGATACATCTTGATTACTGTGGTCGTCACATGGAATAAAATTGCATAGAAATATATGCCCATGCTCACACATATGCACATATACAACTGAGTGCCTGTAAAAGCTATTGAAATCGGAATTAGCTCTGAGTTCCAGTTAACAACATTGCACCAATGTCCATTTACTGGCTGTAATATTTGTACTATAGTTTTATATGATTCTACAATTAGGGGAAGCTGGATGAAGGGCACACTGGACTCTACTCTTTTGGTAACTTCCAGTGAGGCTATAATTATTTCAAAATAAAAAGTTTTGAAAATATCTTACAGGATGGTATCCAAAAAGTCCATTTCAAATTTTAGGCAGAAGTAGGGAGGAGTCACTGAGAAACTTTTTATTTTTAAAACATTTTCATAAGGACTAGTTTATTTTCTTCACTGGTAAGTTTCTTAGTCAGTGCTCTGACGAGACCAGCTCCCAGGCTCTTTATGTTGTTGCTCTAAAACTTGGGATGTTCCAGGTAGACTTTGGAAGCCTAATGCACACAGCTGATATGATTTAGTCTCTTAAAAAAAAGAACACAACTTTGAAACTTTATAGAACTTTTTTATTGACATATAATAAACATAAAGAAAAGAGAATGTATATTAAGCAAAGAATTTTACTGAACTTCCATAAACTGAACAAAAGCTGTAACCAGTACCAGTTAAGAAAGAGAACATTCCCAGTACCCCCCCATAATTGCTGGGGTCCCTTCCATTTTATATGCTACCTCTGTAAAGGTAACCACAATCCCAGTTTCCCAACGTCCTCAATTAGTTTCACTGATGCTCTTTTAATTGTTGAGCACCCCCTAAACTGAAGAGAAATAATGAATGTGTGCCACAGTGTCCATTAAAGTCAATGCCTAGAGAACATGAGACAGAGGTAGCTGACAAAGAGGTCATGATGCTGAATCCTTGAATTTCACCTTTCTCTTGAGTTTCTACATGTGCATACTACTGATGCATAGCAACAAAGTACCTAAAAAAATTACAAGATCTTGAAATCCTTTTGGTCGAGACCAGTGACACCAAATTCCAACTCTACCATCTACAAAGGACTTTGAATTTATATCTCGTCTCCAATTGAGTCAACAATCCCAATTTATCCCAATCCCAATTGTTCCTAATTTATAAGGCAATAGCTCCATCTTAATTAGCTTACAAGTTAAAAATATATATATTCATAAAGAAGACTGATACCAAAAGAGAAGCAAGAGTGCATTTAAAAATAGAGATAGTATGCTTTTCTTATAATTAAGATTCTATTAGAAGCATAACTCCTATTTCCTTCTCTTGACTAAAATTTGAGACTACTTAAAATAACTTAATTCACTGACTGAATCATCCATCCATTTAGTCAACAAAACCAAATGAACTAACAATAACCAACCAACTATATACATACACACACACATATTTTACTTGCAGTATGTAAGGACGCAGAGATAAATGACACATACCTTAGTGTCGTGATTAATGTAAGCTATCACGGGTATCCAGAGACTATCAAAAACATAACTCAAAAAAGAAGAAAAGGGCAGTGTGATGGCGGCTCAGTGGTAAAATTCTTGCCTGCCATGCTGGAGATCTGGGTTTGATTCCTGATGCCTGCCCATGCAAAAAAAAAAACAGTCTTAAAAAAGACCAGAGGTCCATAGAGGTTTATAAATTAAACCCACTCATTTAAAACAAATAAAGCTTCCACACGGTTTATTGATTCTTGTAAGGATTCATCTGAAGTCCTATTATATAAACATTTTTGTCCTCTTTCTGAACCTCTTAAAGAAGTAAGTTTGTGATTTCTCTTTCTTCCTTGTAGTGTGTGTAATAGGGGTTAGACTATATGGAGAAAAACGATGGAATTTTGAAGATTCAATGGGAGAAATTCTATTTTCACTATAATGCTGAAATAAAGATTCAATACACATTAAGACTGGGCTTTATTCAAATCATTAACATTTTTAAAGAAGGGTACTAGACATTTTATTGCTCCTCATTTGTTAAGATGAATTAGTTCAACCTGGGAAAAGCATTCCAGAGAAGATTGCTGTTTTCTTCATGCCTTCTTTATGAAACAGTTTATGTAACTAGGTAGGCCTATAGGTTAGGAGTCCATGAAAAGTATATTAACAAATCCCAACAACATAGAAAAGTGCAAAGAAAAAATTAGAAGCTCACTCAAATACCATCATCCAAAAGCAAAGATTTCAAACATTTCACAAACACCATTCAAAACATTTCTTTATATATAAATGAATATATACTTATATATAATCTTATATATGCATGTGCTTATTGATAAATAGGTCTACATATTTATAAATATATTTAGTCATATATACAGACAAAGGATAGGCAAAGAAAATCTAACCTCCTTTTAAAAATGGAGTCAACTGTAAAGGTAGGTTTTTTAAAATGTGATTTTATTGAGATATATTCACACACCATATAATCCAAAGTATATAATCAGTGTTCCGCAGTATCATCCCATAGTTGTGCATTCATCACCATGATCATTTTTAGAACATTTGCATTACTCCAGAGAAAAAAAATAAAGAAGAAAAAAAAAAACTCCAGTCGTCCCATACCCTTTACCCCTTCTTCTTATTGACCACTAGTATTATACTCTACTCAATTTTAAGACTTACAATCGCAATAGGTTAACTAAGACAGTGTATATTGACAGTATATATATATATATAAAATCAGTGGAACAGAACAAAACATCAAGAAGTAGATCCATACAAACATAGGCAATTGACTTTTTTTTCAACATAGTTATATGGTCATTATCAAAGATCAGAACTACTGGATTACAGTTCAACAACTTCCAGATATTTTTTTCTGGCTATTCTAAAATACCAGACACTAAAAAGAAATAGCTATATAATGAGTAAGTACCATAGTCATTTGTTAAATCCTAATTTTTCAGTTATACCTCCTCTTTCTCATTTTATCTTTCTCTTTCTTTAGGGATATGTGAGCAGTGACCATTTTAACTTCTTCGTGTTGTAAAGGGTTGTTGACACTCTGGGGTAGAGGAATGAAACTGGTTGTTACTCTTGGAGAGACAGGTGGCTCTGAGTTTCAGGACTTATTTGGCCTAGGATCAATCTGGAGGCCTTGAGTTTCTGAAAAAAATAACTCACTAAGAAAACTTCTATAGAGGCTTAGATAGAGCCCAGGGCACTCCCTAAGGTTTTCAGGAATACTGTTGGTTGAGGCATGGCGTACTGTCGTATGTGCCTTCTTGACCAAAAGGGGGGAAAGAAATGGAACAAAGTCAAGTTTCAGTGGCTAAGAGATTTCAAATAGAGTTGAGAGGTCTTCAGGAAGTTACTCTTATACAAGCTTTAGCCAGATATTTCAAACTAAAGTAAGGTTTCAAAATTTAACCTTTAATAAATATAATAGAAAAAGAATTGAAGAAAAATTGAAGGACCTGCTTGATTTCAAATACATATTTCTTCACTGCAAGAAATTATCTAGAGATAACAATAAAATTCAGAAAAAAATGGATTTAAAAAATTAAGAAGAGTTATTTGTTAAATTACAATGTTTCAGTATCTATTGATTTTTTGCTATGAAAGATAAGGAAATTAGTACTTTTTACTTCCTACACTATTATAGGATGGATTTTATAATGTCAAAGTGTATAAAATATATATTTAGGTTTTTTATCACAATTCTCACTATGTGAAATCAATTTCTATCAACTATCTTTTTATCAGAGCTTTAAAATATATTTTTTAGTTCACAAGTGGGAAGACACATTCATTTATTAATTTGTTCATTCAAACATTCTGAGTGTCTGCCATATACCAGGGATTGGTGCATTGGGATTCCAGTAGTGAACAAAATCAGAAACCACCCCTGTCTGTATGAGGTTGCAGTATAGTCAGGAACAGATGTAAAATGAAATGACAGATAAAAATACCAGCCTACTCTTGGCCCACAAGATATGTTAGTTTCCTTCCTGTCTTGATGTCTCTCCACCCCCATTCCATTTGGGGAGTTCCATTGCTGTTCTCCCTTCCACTACCCCCTTAGTCTCTCCTCTTAGCATCCATCAATAGCGAGGTCCTCACGTGTGACCTTTCACCCTGCATTAAAGTCTTTGTAAGCATCTCTGATACCAGGACCTGGTCTCATCAGTCATACTTTTTCTACAGTCTCTCACATACTGCTTTGCAATACATATATTTTTTGTATACATCTACAAAATATGATGAGGGAACCTTTCACTAGTTTGCTAAATAGATAGCTTAGGGAACAAAATAGCTTGTTAAATGGCAGACAGTTTTTCTAGGGGCTGAGAACTACATAGGTTAATGTGGTTTTCCTTGGGAATAGAATTAGTAATAGTACCTAAAATTTGTTGCACTTACTATGTGCTTGGAATGATTCCAAGGACATGGATTATGTTATTTCAATCTCACGGCAATCCTATACTACAGATGGGAAAACTGGGGCAGAGTTCCTTGCCCAAGGCAACAAAGCTAGTGATGAAGTCTTACCCCCCTGTACCAGTTTGAAAGTATTACGTACCCCAGAAAAGCTATGTTTTAATTCTGATCCAATCTTGTGGAAGCAGACATTTCTTTTAATTCCTATGCAGCACTGTAGGTTGGAAACTTGCTTAGACTATCTCCACGGAGATGTGACACACCCGATTGCAGGTGTGACCTTCAATTAGATGGAGATGTGACTCCATCCATTCCAGGTGGGTCTTGATTAGTTTACTGGTATCCTTTAAAAAGAGGAAACATATTGGAGGCAGCCAGAAATGACAGAGACTGCAGAAACTTCGGAGCAGAGCTGAGAGAGCAGAAAGACTCAGAGCCAACAAAGAGAGCAGATGTAGACACTCGGAGAATAGTTGCTTCCGAGAACAGAGACACAGATGTTTGGAGATACTTGGAGCCCTGCAGACATCACCATGAGATGTTAAGCAAGCCAGAACCTTGAGAGAGGCAAGGGAAGCCAAGAGATGAAAGCCAATGACATAGAAAAGCAAAGTGAGGAACCCCCACAGGAATAGAGGCTGAGAGCAATGGAGCCCAGGAACAAGGGATAAGCTGATGCCAGCCATGTGACTCCCCAGCTGACAGTGGTGTTCCTGACCATCGGCCTTTCTTGAGTGAAGGTAACCTCTTGTTGGTGCCTTAATTCGAAACTTTCACTTCCTTACAACTGTAAACTTGTGGCTTATTAAATTCCCCTTTTTAAAAGCCATTCCAGTTCTGGTATATCACATTCCAGCAGCTTGAAAATGAACACACCCTTTATTGTAAAGTCACAAAAACTTTATGAGCTTTTAAGTATGAACATAAAAAATAGCTAAAACTATATGAAAGGAGACTGTTGAAAAGTCATATCTTTGCTAACCATCAGAAGGTGCAAATAAAGGTTTTTCCCTTTGCTGTTCCTTTTGGATGGTTTTTACTTCAGGACCCTTCCACCTTCCTAGCCACACTTCTTAAAATGTATATGTATTTGACATTGCCTCCTCCCCACCCCTATTCCAATCCAGCTTCCACTTCTACCAATCCTTCAAAACTTCTCTCATTAAGGCTCCAAATACCTTCATGTTACCAAATCCAATAGACACTTCTTGGTGTTATCTTAACCAATACCTCAATGGCTTTTATTACAGTAGATCATTCCCTTCAAAACTATCTTCTACAGGGTAAAGGATGATATGGTCTATATTTTAAAACTTCAACTTCTGTGTGAGACCAAAAGAAAGGATGTTAATATGGTGCAAAATTTATATTTTGGGTAGTACCTTATATAATTTAACTTGTATGGTGAGTTTATTCGAACACCATAATTACATGGAATCTTGAATAGCGAATTAGAACTTGCTGGTTTATACAATTTAGTGTTATGGCTTGATACATCTCAGAGTAATTTGGGCAGAGAATAAAATGTATTTGCAAAGTCTCCTTAGGGGACTGGAGAGAAAGGAAGAAATATTAAACTTCCCCATCTGGGGAATTCCTGATATTCTTGCAAGCAGTGGGGACAACCAATTCAATAGGCTGAGCCCTCAATCTTGGGACTCACCCCTATGAAACTTATTCCTACAAAGGAGAAGCTAACCCTACTTGTAATTATGCCTAAGTGTCACCCCCGGAGAACCTCTTTTCTTGCTCAATGTGACCTCTCTCTTTAAGCCAATTCAGCAGGTGAACTCACTGCCCTCCCTCCTACATGGGACATGACTCCTAGGAGTATAAATCTCCCTGGAAATGTGGAACATGAACTGGGGCATAGCATCATCAGATTGAGAAAACCTTCTTGACCAAAACGGAGAAGAGAGAAATGAGACAAAATAAAGTTTCAGTGGCTGAGAGATTTCAGAGTTGAGAGATTATCCTGGAGGTAATTTTTATGTATTATATATATAGATATCATTTTATAGTTTATGGTGTATTGGAGTGACTATAGGGAATTCCCTGAAATTGCTGAACTGTATTCCAATAACCTTGATTCTTGAAGATGATTGTATAACTATATAGCTTTTACAGTGTGACTGTGTGATTGTGAAAACTTTGTGTCTGATGCTCCCTTTATCCAGGGTATGGATAGATAAATAAAAAAATAAGTACAATAAATAAATAATAGGTGGAATAAAGGGTAAAAGAAAATTGGGTAGATTGCAATACTAGTGGTCAATGAGAGGGAGGGCTAAAGGGTATGGGATATATGGGTTTTTTCTTTTTTCTTTTTATTTCTTTTTCTGGAGTGATGCAAATGTTCTAAAAATGATCATTATGATGAATACGCAACTATGTGATGATATTGTGAGCCACTGATTGGATACTTTGGATGGACTATAAGGTACATGAAGATATCTCAAAAATATTCTTTTAAAAACCCTCTTCTCTTAGTACTCATTACACAGTTTTGAATTCCAACTCTGCCATTTTCTAGCTGTGTCATTTTGGACAATTTATTTAACCTCTCTGAGTCTTGATTTCCTAATTTGCAAAAGAAGCCTAAAAATCCTCCATTATATTCAATCTGCAGAAACTTTAATCACAATTCCCAGAAAATGATTTTTCATTTATAGATTAAATACAACAGGCATTAAAGTTCTGTATAGGCTAAATGGCTCTGCAAGAAGATCAGGAAAACAATACTATAAATGTAAAGTGATTATAGATAATCTAGCCATCATTAATTTCTTAATACACCACAGGAGCAGGTTCTGCTCAATCCAGTTTTGTTCACAGTATAGATAATAACAGAGTTTATATCTGAAAGGTAGAGCACTAAAAAAAATCTTGATAAAGGACAATTGCCAAAGAAGGAAATGGACAGGAGTGGTAAAAACACCTACTTAATCAAAGCTAACCCTTAGCTTTATGATCAAACTTTCAAAACCTCGGGAAGCTATGACCACATTAACTAATATAAACCTTGCTTCTTTCACTTTTATTTATAACTTGTAAATGGGCATATCCACAGGTTTTGAATATTCACTTTGCAATTACATTCAATACAAAGTTAACTGGAGAACTGTTTTTATGATGCAATTTCAATGCTTATGTAATTAGCCAATTCTTATATAAGCAATCAATATTAAGGAAGCAATATGTTTGAGCAACATCTTAACACTGGAAAAAAATCTTTGTAAACAATGTTATTTGCAGGAAAAAAACAGCTTTGGGATCAACTCAAAAAAGTATATGTTTGTAAAGCAAAGATTTATCGAAGAGTAAAGATGCTTCCCTGGATTTTTCTGATGTATAAGTGTGTTTTTTGAAATAAAAGCTTATCACATTGTTTACCAAACAGCTGTCTATTGGAAATACACGTGTTTGAGAGTAAATGACTCAGTAACCTCCTAAACAGGGACATGTTACTCTCTTGTGCTTTATACCACCTAAGCACATGGACTGGCTTTAGCCCGACCTGCTGGTGGGTATCCCACTGTCCTGCAGCTCTGGGACCACTTTAGATAGAACCATATTAATGTTACCATTTTGAGACAACATAAATAGTCAGAAAAATCTTGTCAAGTCTTTTTGGATAATTATCTTTGCTTAAGTCTCTTCTACACTGTTTTGTTATATTTTAGGATGTTTTTCCAAAGTTGCAAGTGGCTCATGTATATACTATAGTTAAGGCACTATGAAAATAATTTAGATTATACTACTAGCATGAAATTCAACTAAACTGTCTACTCGTTCAATAATTTGTGTGCAAATATAAAAGTCATTCAACAACTACCTGCTCTTACTAACTGTCATGTGCTAGGCCAGTTTTTACAACAGACAACTGAATACTACTATGAATAAAACTAACATCTAATTTCCCATTATATGGGGGGGGGGGCAGGTTGGTTAGGGGACAGAGTCTCCTGAATCTATCTACTTGGTAATCATTATAATTTCAGAGCTTCATTAAAAATCCAAATATCAACAAAATTAAAGAATTTAAAACCTTCAGAACTCTGCTGGGCTTTTAAACTGGCCTACTCTATCATGTTCCAGTGTTAGCCTTGTGTTTCAAAAGCTCATAAATGCAAAGGAAATATTTTTTAAGATGGGAATATTTTGTCAAAAATAACCTTCTCTTTTAAAATACATCAGCATTCAAGGAAAACACCTCTAAGTTGTAAAGTAATGTGGATAAAATAATTTTCTTATAAAACTATTTTTAAAAGCATTATAAAAATCTTGGAGGGAAAATCACTGCTGCAGAGAGGAAAGGAAAAGGATGCCAGAGGCGCTTTTTCCAGCAAAAAAAATAATTGTTGGAAATTTTGTTGAAATATCAAAGGAACCAAGCATAGAAGAACACAATACTAAAAGCAAGAGGGCAAGAAGTCCAGAACTAAAAACACATGCACCTTTGACCTCCATCATTTGAGTCCATTTTACAAGCTAGACACTATTTCAATCAATTGAACATACCTGC
This sequence comes from Tamandua tetradactyla, assembly GCF_023851605.1. Classification (NCBI taxonomy): domain Eukaryota; kingdom Metazoa; phylum Chordata; class Mammalia; order Pilosa; family Myrmecophagidae; genus Tamandua; species Tamandua tetradactyla. The sequence continues at coordinate 150,638,628 of NC_135332.1, forward strand.
AAGGTAGGCATTGTTTTCTCTATTTTATTGTAAGAGAATGGAGACCCAACTGATCTGTAGATCAAGATCAAGCAGGACAAATAAGAAGGTTTGGATTTGAACTGAGCTGTGTGTTTACATCCAACCACACAACATTTCTAAAATGATAAATTGCTTTCTTTTAAGGTTCCCTGAAGCAAAACTCAGTATGTGAAAAGAGCATGGTATCACCAAGATATCACATTCCATGCTTTTACAAGAGGAAATGGACTCTAAAGTAGAAACACATGATGATTTCCCACTATTGTTTACTAAATGACTCTCAAAGTAAGACCCTAATAAGTCTATTTCTGTTATCAATACTCTGAATATTAAATACATTTGTGCCATCATTGCAGGATCTAATATGATCCCCAAGTGGAAAAAATATAAGGAAAAGAGTAAAAATTATCTAAGGGCAATGAAGAATGATTCTTTAATAATTCTGATAACTAAAGAGAGAAATATTATTGGAGAGTAATAGAGCAATTATCACTATAAGAACACAAAATTAAATCTAATAGTCAGTTTCATAATTACTATTATTGTCACATATCATCACATTGTTATATATTAGCTCAAACAGTAAAATTGTGAGTGAGTAGAATGCACAGAATGGCAATTGCCTGAAGAAACTCTGATGTATGATGGATAACAGCCACAGTAGAGAGGAAAATTAACATCTAATAGAAAGCTTCCTCATGAGATATACAATTGTGGACATCTGAGTGTAATTCAGTGGTAGAATTCTTGCCTGCCATGCGGGAGACCCAAGTACGACGTCCAGCCCATGCACTTCCCAAATAAGCACACAAACAAATGAAAAACACAACAAAAGTTCAACAAATGGTGCTGCAATAATGGGATATTCACATGGAAAAAGAATGCAATGTGACCCCCACCATACAGCATATAAAAATCAATTAATTAATTTTAAAAAAATTGTGGGCATCTAAGATACCCTATAAGGGTGACTTAAAAATTTATATTTCAGGATACCCTAACAAGAAAAATGTTCTGGAACTTCAGTGATGAACCTTTTCATAGCTAACTTGAATTAAATGCTTTGCAATATAAAATATTATATTGCAAATATATTGCAATACTAGCTAACCTCTTCTGCCACACGTATGTGCTCCCCTCCTCGAAGGTCTGCGCATATACTTGTAGTACCTGTGGTCTCTGCTCTTGTTCCTCTTCTATTATCTATCTGTACTCATTTCCTTGGTAAATTCATTGAATTTCAATACTTTAAAAGTCATTTATTAAATCTTCCTGGCAATATGGGACAGAAATCCCGGGATGAGATGGGACCTGGTGTCAAGGGATTGAGAAAACCTTCTTCACCAAAAAGTTGAAGTGAGAAATGAGAAAAAATAAAGTGTCAGTGACTGAGAGATTTCAAACAGAGTTGAGAGGTTATCCTGGAGGTCACTCTTATGCATTATATAGATATCCCTTTTAGTTTACATTGTATTGGAGTGACTAGAGGGAAGTACCTAAAACTGTAGAGCTGTGTTCTAATAGCCTTGTTTCTTGAAGATGATTGTATAGTGATATAGCTTTTACAATATGACTGTGTAATTGCGAAAACCTTGTGTCTGATGCTCCTTTTATCTAGGATATGGACAGATGAATAAAATATATGGATAAAAATAAACAAATGGGGATGCATGCGTAGCTCAATGGTAGAATGCTCGCCTTCTATGCGGGAGATCTGGGTTCAATTCCTGGACCATGCACCCAGAAAAAAGAAAATAAATAAATAAATAATAGGGGGAAAAAAGGTGGCAGGTTATAAAAATTAATGTGCAAAAATTCAGCAATGTCTTTATATATAAGCAGTGACCTAACTAAGGAGTAGATTAAGGAAAAAATTCCATTCAAAATAGCAACTAAAAGATCAAGCATCTAGGAATGAACTTCACTAGGGATATAAAAGATTTGTACACAGAGAGTTACATAAATTGCTAAAAGAAATCAAAGAAGATCTAAATAGGGGAAGGACATTCCATGCTCATGGATAGGAAGGCTAATGTAGTTAAGATGTCAATTCTACCCAAATTGATCTACCAATTGAAGGCAGTACCGACCAAAATTCCACCAACCTATTTGAAGATTTGGAAAAGCTAGTTAACAAATTCATCTGGAGGGGAAAGAGACCCCAAATAGCTAAAAGCATCCTAAAAAAGAAGAACAAAGTGGGAGGATTAACACTCCCTGACTTTAAAACTTATTATAAAGTCACAATCTGCAAAACAGCATGGCACAAAGTTAGAAGTATTGACCGATGGAATCAAACCAAGAATGTAGAAATAGAATACAAATCTGTGGTCAACTGATCTTCAACAAGCCCCCAAATCCACTGCCATGGGTCAAAACAGTCTTTTCAATAAATGGGCATGGGAGAACTAGATATCAATAGCCAAACGAATGAAAGAGGAGGACCCTTACTTTTTTACACCCCATACAAAAATTAACTCAAAGTGGATCAAACACCTAAATATAAGATCCAGTACCATAAAGTTCCTAGAAGAAAATGTAGGAAACATCTTCAAGACTTAGTAACAGAAGGTAGATTCCTCAACTTTATACCCAAAGCACAGATCCCAAACTTGCAAAGGATAAATTTTCACATACATGCATACACACATATATACAAGGTTCACACAGGATGCATAAACAGAGCTATTACATACATGTTTTTTTTTTCAGGGACAACACAATAAAGCATATTGTGTGACACTGTATTTATTAACATGTCTAAAATGAAGCCCTCACCTTTTTACTTCTTTGCATTTACAACTCACCAATAGAAAATGTCCATTTGATGCTAGGAATATGGAATGATGGTAGTTGCAGCAAATGGCTGGCTCTCCTTACTAAATCTTTTAAATGTATTCATCTCTATTCATATCCAGAGTTTTATTATGTCAGCATTTCCCGAACAGGGCTACAGATTAAAATCAAGTGCAGGGATTTTTGAAAGTACTCCTACCCTGGACCCATCCTAGATTGCTGGAATCATAATGTCAGGAATGCAGTCTCGAGTTGTCCTGAGATTCCATAGCCAAGTTTCAATCACTCTTATAGGACCTTAACTATCACTTAATATTGGTAGATAATGTCATGGGATTTGGTGTCTTTGCTATAGTTACTAAAGTTCGTGTCACTCTTTATTTGCCTGGCTAAGATATCTGTTCTAGCTGGGTTTTTTGCCCCCTTGGGATGAGTATCTTTTGATCAAGTGCCCCCAAACTCCTGTAGTTTCCTTATTTCTGGTCGTCTTGCCCCCAAGCGGGCTCTGATTCAAGTTTCAACTCAAACAATTTCTACAATAAAGAGAACAATTATTTCCTGAGGCTATGGGCTCATTATGGTGAATCCAGAATGCAATTATACTTGTTTCCTGCCCCACAAAAAATGCGTATGCCTATGTATATGTATGGGTATGGGTATGAGTATGAGTATGGGTATGGGTATGTATATGTGTATATGTATGTGTATGTGTATATATTTTTTGCAATCACAGAAACCCGAAATGAACAGTCAAAAAGTTTAGGCTCCTTAAACAGAAATAGATCTGTCCTATAAGTATTTTATAAATATATCATGTTTCTTCAAGCTCTGTTTCTTTGCCCAGCTGCTACATCTATTGGAATAAAGGTCTTGTATCCCTATTTAAATCAATCCACAACTAAAACAAAAATTTGACACATTATATTCTGCTGGAGATCTTGCTCACCCCTCATTCTTCTTTGTCTCCCCACTGACCTTACTCCATTTAAATTAAATTAATTTTGCTAGTGTTTTCTTTCTTTGTTTACTCCTCAGCCCCACCTTTTGATATACTTTTGGTACTTTATAAGGATCTTATTTTCTAGGGTCTTATTTTCTTTCCTGAATTGGCAGCCTGTCTCTGGGTTACATACAAGGAGACCCAAACTCATTCTACTTCTTTCTATTTTTTTTTAATTTTACATATTTTAGACAACTTAATTTATGCTAGACATTGTACTTTTCAAAAAATATATATTATTTTCCTAAAATGATTCATTCACTAATCTCAAGAAAGTCATTAAAATGAATTTAATAATGTGTTCAGGAACAAAATTTCATAGTGTCAGAGGGTGCTTTATAGGTTGTAGGGGAGGAGACAGGGTGGGCAAAAGGAATTATAATTTAAGGAGTGATAATTTCTGTTTGAGGAGAAGAAAAATGAGGAGTCCTAGATGTTGGTGATGATAGCACAATACTGTGAATATAATAAATACTACTGTATTGAACACCTAACTGTGGTTAAAATGGGAAATCTTGTGCTCTATATGGGTCACTAAAGTAAAATGTAAAAAAAAAAAACAGTCTTCAGGGGGCAGACAGAGAATGGCAGTCATAAAATTATCATATATACACACCTAGATGGTTGGGAAATTCAGTCCATTGGACCTGAAGATTACTGCTGAATGTATGCAAGGCCTTGTTTTCTCTCTGGATGTGTAAATATGTGGTGTGGAGATTTTAGTCGATGTGTTTTAGATTTCTTAAGTAAAAATTAACAGAAAAGTCAATATGGATGGTTATAAAAGCAACATATCTCTCACTGCAGAAAAAGTATAAGACAAAGGTTGGGAAAAATCAACCACCCATAAATTTCCATATAGAGCTACAACTTCAGTACAATAGGCTTAAAAAACATTTTTGAAGACAGGTATAAGAATCATGTGATACTTCTATTAAAAGTTACAAAATAAATCAGAAGTTCCTTGAAGGTTTGGGCAACATAATTGCTTATCATTGTGTTTTTTGCTAAGTGTCACATGATGATTTCAAAATAAGCATTTCTTCATTTATGGAATTGAATTAGATTGAATTTACTCTTATAAAAGAATTAGGATCTATTATCAAAGATAAAATTATCTAACAAAGTATAAATAATATCCAAAATATTTTTTGCTAAGACACTTGATCTATTATAGTATTGCTTCTCAAACTTTAGTGTGCTTGGGAATCACTTATAGCACTTGTTAAAACTGAGATGACTGGGCCTCACCCCAGAGTTTCTGGATCTGTATGTTTGGGGCGAAAATTTGAATTCCAGATATGTGATTTATCCAAGGGATCAAACTGTGAGAACTACTGGGCTACAACAAAACCAATTTCATAAAAATTCAGAAAATCATATATTAACTTTGCTGCTCTGGTATTAAGCTAGGGCAGAGAGGAGAAGGAGAATAATCTCTTAATTTCCGAATGTAAAATAAATGTTGTCAAAGACTATTAGGGATTGTCATGGTCAGGTTCAGGTGTCAACTTGGCTAAGTGGTGGTACCTGTTTGTCTAGTTCAGCAAGTGCTGGCCTGTCTGTTGCAATGAGGACATTACATAGAATTAAATCATGAGCATGTCAGCTGCATCCACAGCTGATTCCATTTGTAATCAGCCAAGGAGAGTGTCTTCTGCAATGAGTGATGCTCAATCTAATCACTGGAAGCCTTTTAAGGAGGATTCAGAAGAGACAGGCTCTCTTCCTGCTTCAGCTGGTGAGCCTCTTCTGTGGAGTTCATCCAGACTCTCCATCAGAATCATCGGCTTCACAGCCTGCCCTGCAGATTTTGGACTCTGCATTCCCACGGTCACGTCAGACACTTTTATAAATTTTATATTTACAAGTGTTCCCTGTTGATTCTATTTGTCTAGAGAACCCTAACTAATAACTAATAGGGATGTATGTATTTATTTAAAAACTTCAGAATAATATAACTGACATGAAAAACAGCACATCTTAAAGTGTGCAATATGCCAAGCTTCAACACAGGTGTACATAGCATAGTTCAAGATAATGAGCACTCCTGCATTAATTTCCTGAGGCCCCTTTGTAATACTTCCTCCCCATCCTTCCCTGTCCCCAGTCAACCATTCATCTGCCATCTGTCACTATAAATTGTTTTACATTTTCTAGAATTCTATATATATGTGGATCATAAGATAAGTGCTCTTTACTTGTCTGGCTTCTAGTCTTTAGCATAATCATTCTGATGTTCACCAATATTCTTATGTGTATCAATATTTGATACCTTTTCATTGCTGAGTAGTGTTCCACTGAATGATTATGCCATGATTTATATATTCATTCACCAGTTCTTGAGCCATTGGGTTGTTTCCAAGATGGAGCTATCACAAATAAAACTGCTATAAACAGTTGTACTCAAGTCTTTGTGTGGGCATATGTTTTCATTTCTCTTGGGTAACTACGTAGGAGTGGAATAGCTGGATCATATGGTGAGTGTACCTTTAACTTTTTAAGAATCTACCAAACTGTTTTCCAAAATGATTGTACCATTTTACATTCCTTCCAATAGCATATGAGAGTTCTAGTTCATTCACATACTCACCAATACCTGGGACAATCAGTCCTTTTAATTTTAGCCATTCTACAATGTTTTGGTGTCTCACTGAGGTTTTATTATTAACTATGAAATTTAATCTTTTGCACATGGATATCTTTTCTTGAAAGGAAGATCATTCACCACAGAATTGCGTTTGCATCTGAGAAGAAACAGCTGTTGATATAGGCGTGGGTCTAATTCTGGAGTCTCTATTCTGTTCCATTGATCTATTTGTTTATTTTATGATAATAGCACACTATCACAATTACTGTAGTTTTATATTAAGTCTTGTTTGCTTTTTCAAAGTTGTTTTGGTTATTCTGGTTTCTTTGCATTTCCATAAGATTTTTAGAATCAGTTTCAGTGTCTATAAATTGGGGGTTTGATTGGGATTGAATTTGATCGATAGATTAATGTGGAAAGAATTTATATTTAAAAAATTTTGATTTTTCTAACCGTGTATTATTGTATACCCTTCAATTTACTTTTATCTTTAATTTCTTTCAACAATGTTTTGTAGTTTTCAATAAATGAGTCTTGGATATAATTATAAGACTTATCTCTAAGAATTTTATAGTTTTGATAGTGCTATAAGCAGTATCTAAAAATTTTTAATATTTCTTTGTTCATTGCTACTACAACCAGGATATAAGATTAATTAAATTATATATAGAACAATACAGAAATAAACTGATTTTCGTACCTTGATCTTGTATTCTGCAAACTTGCTAGGTTTGTTTACTAGTTCTAGAAGAATTTGTGTAGATTCCATTTGATTCTCTGCAGAGGTGATCATGTTATCAGTGAATAAAAACAAGTTTACTTCTACCTTTCCATTCTGGCTGCTTTATATTTCTTCTTTTTATCTTATTGCTTTGGCTAAAATTGTTAGTACAATGTTGAATAGAGGTGGTAAGAGTAGATATCCTTAAATCAATCCTAATCTTAGTAGGGAAATATTCAGTCTTTTACCGTTAATTATGATAATGGCCATAGGTTTCTCAATGTATGCACTTTATGAAGTTGAGGGATTTTTCTTCTATGCCTAGTGTGCTGAGATTATTTATAAGGAATACATACTTGATTGTGACAAATGCTTTTTCTGAAATTATTGAGAAAATAGTTTTTTCCTTTTTAGTTTTTTAATCTATTGCATTATATTGATTGATTTTAGAATGTTAAACCAACCTCACATTCTTATGATAAACCCCACTTGGTTATGATATATTATGCTTTTAATATATCACAGGATTTGATTTGCTAAAATTTTATTGGGAATATTTCTTCAATGTGTATGAGGTATAGTGCTCTGTGGTTTTCTTTTCCTCAATGTCTTCATCTGGTTTTAGTACCGGGAAATGCTGGCCTCACAGAATGAATTGAGAAGAAATCCTTCCTTTTTAATTTCATAGAATATTTCATTTAGAATTGGAATTATTTCTTCTTGAAATTTTGATAGAATTCACTAAGTGAAGTATCTTAACCTGCAGTTTTCTTTATATAAAGGTTTTAAACCACAAATTCAAACTTATGATAGAAACATAGTTCTTTTGAGGGGCTTTGGTAGTTTCTGTTCTTCAAGGAATTTGTTCATTTCATCTAAGTTTCTGGGTATTTTGACATAAACGCATTCATAATATTCCCTAATAACCCTTTACTGTCTATCGTAAAGACATATTAAGGGAATATTATGTTAATAATATCTCATACCTGGTATTAACATTTTTTTTCTCTCTTATCAATCTGGCTAGTGGTATATCAACTTTATTGATCTCATAAAATTATCCGTGTTGATTTCCATATCACTTTTTTGTTTCATTGATATCCATTCCGATGTTTTCTATTTCATTTCTTGTACATTGAGTTTAATTCTCTCTCCTTTTTCAGGTTTTGCAAGGTAAGGTCATGATTCAATATTTTCTTTTTTAGTAATATATGCATTTAGTAGTATTTTAGCAGGATCCCACAAATTCTAATACGTAGTGTTTCATTTTCATTCTGTTCAAAATATTTTCTAATTTCTCTTTTGATATCTTCTTTCACCATGGGCTATTGTGAAGTTTCCAAATATTAGGGAATTTTCCAAATAATGGGGAATTTTCCATAGATCCTTCTGTTATTGATTTTTAAATTTTATTGCATTGTAGTCAGAGAATATATTTTATGACTGAATCTTTCTAGGTTAATTAAGACTTGTTTTATGTTTTATGGCCCAGATTTATTTTAGTCTTAGTATTTATTCTGTATAGTCTTGAAAAAAATGTGTATTCTGCTGTTTGGGGGTATAGTATTTTATAAACATAGATCAGGTCAAAAAAGTTGATAGTATTGTTCAAGTTACTATGTTTACTGATTGTCTCTCTACTTTTTCTTTCAAATTACTGAGAAAGGAACATTAATATCTCAGAATATAATTACAGATTTGTCTTGTTTCTTGTAGTTCTATCAATTTTTGTTTCATATGCTTTTGAAGCTCTGTTATTAGGTGTACAAAGAAATTCATGCTGGGCATAGAATTCTAAGTTGACAGACTTCTTTTTCCCTTTATTACTTTAAAGATAATTCTGTATTTATTCTTGCATGGTTTCCAATGAGAAATTCATAACACCCTCATTTTTGTCCCTTCTTGTGTAAATTTTTTTCTAGATATTTTTAAGAGTTTTTTTTTTTATCAATTGTTTTGAGCAATATGAACTCCCAAGTTCATCCTAATGAGAAGCAAGTCATAGACTATTTAGAAGGCAAGTGGATCCAAATAAGTGTCGTGTAAAACTGTGGACATTGTGGGAATGAGTGGGGTGGCGGGGGTGGGGAGGGCAGGTGGGGAAATACGTACCCAAGAATCATTTTTTAGGGATTTAAGCTTTACTTTCAGACATTCTCAGATTGTCCTTTGTATTTATCCATGTCAAATGTGGCACTCTGGCTGGAATGGACTGGGAAATGGAATTTTAAGGTTTTCGGCCTCTTCAGTTTTGAAAGACATGTTAGTAGTGGATTGATATAGGTGGTAAGCCATCTTTGCTTCATTCCATTTTGCCACTGCCTTAGTTCAGACAACTGACACATCAGCATTGGACTTAAAAACAATTTCTTGAGATATAATTCACATAACATAGACTTATTTCAACTGCACAATTGAATGATTTTTAGTATGTTCAAAGACACACTAGGTTCACCAATGTCAATATTAAAATATTTTCATCACCTCAAAAAGATAACCTATATCACTGAGCTATCTTACCATGCTGCCCAGTCCTAAGCAACCACTACTATTTTTGGTTTCTATAGATTTGCCAATTTTGAACATTTCATATGCATGAAATGATGCAATAGGTGGTCTTTTGTGACTGACTTCTTTCACTTAGCATATTTTCAAAGTTCATCCACATGTAGAATGCATCAGTACTTTGTTCTTTGTATTGCCAAATAATATTGCATTGTATGGATTAACCTAATTTTATTTATCCATTAACCAGTTGATGGGCATTGGGTTGTTTATACCTTGTAACTATTATGATAACACTGCTATCAACATATATATATGTATATATATATATATATTTACACATATATGTATAAGTTTTTGTGTGAACAGAACTGTGCTGGTTTGAGGCTATCAGGTACTCAAGAAAAGACATGTCCTTTAATTCTCATTCAACATTGCTGGGTGGGATCTTTCTGAGTATTTTCATGGAGAATGACCCACTCACTTGTGGGTGATAACTTTTGATTAGATAGTTTCCATGGAGACGTGCCTCTACCCATTCAAGGTGGGGTTGCTTACTGGAGTCCTTTAAGAGAGAACCATTTTGGAAAAAGCTTTAGAGCTACCAGAACCAACAGAGCTCATGCAGCCAGAGACCTTCGGCACAGAAGGAAAACGCCCCTGGGGAAGCCTTATGAAATGAGGGGAGAAAGCAGCAGAGGTCGCTGTGTGCACTCCCAGCTGAGAGAGAAACCCTGAACTTCATCGGCCCTTTCTTTGGAGTTAAGTGGATGCCTTAATTTTGGACATTTTCACAGCCTTAGAACTGTAAAATTGCAACTTAATAAATTCCCCTTTTTAAAAGCCATTCCATTTCTAGTATATTGCATTCCAGCAGCTTTTATAAACTAAAACACGTGTTTTCATTTCTCTTATCATTTCTCTAGTAATTCTTAATTAGATGCTTCTTCAAATTCTGTATACCCTTAGAACCAAAGTACATTTCCAGAGACTTTAAGTGGCTGGGTTTTTAAAAAATAGTTTTCACCATTTTTGCTGGGGATCAAATCTGCGGAGATTCTCATTTTGCCATGCCGGAAGTGGATAATCAACAATGGATTATTGAGACAACTCATAGCAAGTACCCTACCTCCTGTCTATATTTTCCAATCCAACCACCAACTTCATTTTTAAAATTCCACTTCAGGATATATCTCTGCTCAGATCATTCCACTTGACTGAAGTATCTTTTTTCATTTTTCTATCTACCTGAATATTAATAATTTCTTCAATGCTAACTTCAACTTATGCTCTCTTCCTAAGGATGCCTTTAGCCATCCTTAGCTGGCTTTAAATCTTTAAGTGTCTACAACTATTTTAATGTGCATCTTTTATTTTGAATGTCATCATATGCCTCCTGATCCTGACAAATATCTACAATGTGTCAGCCACAGACTTGAATTTCCTTGTGCTTGGTTAAACTTTGTGGACATACTTTCCTGAATTAATAAGAAAGATGAAGAATTAGCACATCATTAGTTCTCTCTATTTGGATACTTTACAAAGCATATTTTGATACAAGGAGTTGAGGGAAAGTAATTTAATTGGGAAAGGATGCCAGGGAGTACTTTGAAGGATTGTGGAAATTAGGCAAAGAGAGGAATGCTAATCAAGAATGATTTATTGAGCAGATAATCTCTGTGTATTTTACTGAATGCTAGGCACTGTCTAGCACAGCTTCCCAGATTACCTGATTCTATAGTGGCCTGTGCATTCATTGTCTTTTAGTTATTATACAACTCCATAAGTCATAGAAAAATGATTCTAATACAAATTATTCTTGTCCATAAAAGATGCAAATTAATTTTTCCAGTGGTGGTACATTGATTTCCCCAATTCTTATGGAAGAAGTCAACTTTTTATCTATTGACAAGTCATGTCAGCATTCCTTCATTGCCTATCTATATGTCTGCACATTAGATTCTCCTTTGAACCACTGGTTCAAACATCTTTACTGATTTCTTCACTATTTGGTGAGTTAAATAACATCTTTGGCAAATACTCACTTTGCATTTGCATGAGAACCATCTTTCACTTAAAAAAAAAATTTAATTGAGAAATCCTCACACACATACAGTTCATATATAGTATATGATCCGTGGTTCACAATATCATCACATAATTGTGTATTCGTCACCATGATTATTTTTAGAACATTTGCGTCACTCCAGAAAAAGAAAAAAAAAACATACATCCCATACCCCTTACCTCTCCCTCACTCACTCTTTAAAAATAAAAACTATCTTGTAACACACATTTAAAAATATCTATGAATTATTTTTGTCTCTTCAGAGCATCTAAATTGAGGACAATGATGATGGGATGGGGTATATGTTGGATAGTGACTCAGTGCCAACTTGCCAGGAACAAATAGATTAATTAACATTTCAAGAAGAATGAATAAAATGAATGGTTTGCACAAAGAAATGGCATACTTGGTTCTTACTCTATATCGGTAATTGCAATTTGACTAAAGAAAGGGAGTTCAACTATTTGGCCTTTTGCTTGCTTTAAATAAAAAGATTCTTAGTGAACATATGTACTGTATTTATAAGAGAGTTTCTGTATGATGCAGAACTGATTCAATGAGAAAAATGCAATTAAGTGGTTGATTTGCTCTTGGTAAAGTCTATGTAATTTCAAAATAGATATTACCTATATTTATAAAGCTAAACTTGAAAATGATGTTTTTATCCTAGGACATTGGGTACTTCACCCTCAGTTTTACTTGAAATGGAAACTCATTCCAATTTTTCTTTAACAAAGGACAAGGAGCCAAGATGATTCATTTTACATTTTACCTTATGAGTCATTGGTGATATATAAGTATCCTTCACCAGATGACACAGCTTCAGCTGGAGGCTGCTGGTGTCCAAACCTAATTTCTATCTGTTGATGTGCTATTGAAAAAGATATCTTGATGTCTCTGTATGTGTGACTTTAGGCTGTCATTTGCTAGTTCTAAAAGGAATAGGTTCCTAAGTTCATACTATTAAGGCATGCACATTGTTGACTGCTTTATGATGAGTTTATCCCATCAGGGATTGAGTCATTTACTTCTCATCTTCAAGCATACTTTCCTTTGTGAAACCTTCCATGTATAAGCATATAAAAAAATGAAACAGATTTTGACATGACCAAATCTGTGTTATAGTTGAAGTGACACATTTAATAGCATGTTAGCTGCATTTACACAGTAGTACAATCTGATTTTCTTTAATGATTTTTTTTTGGGGGGTGGGGGGAACAAGGAGCTCTTTTTGTCTTAGCCTAGCCTTCTTTTACCATAAATCAGATTTCTACTTTTCTCCACAGTAGAGAGAATATTGAATGGAATCCCTTTAACCTTTTAATCCCTTTTAACTTTTCCAAGGTTAAAAGAAGAGCTAATTTAACAGGTGATGGTTTAGGATACACTTGGTCCTTTTAACAGTAGGTAAGATTACTATATCTCAAAAGAGACTGTTCCACTCCCTTGTACTCCCTATTTCATGCATTGTTATGATGGACCAAGTCTTCCTCTTTACTTCTCTACTTTTCATTTCTCAAAGTGATAAATGTACCTTCTAGAGGCAAGCTTGGACACCCAATATTTTCTTTGTCTACCTTATTCTGATGGCAACTGGGTTTCTAAGTGAGGCAAACTTGAGTAGGGCCATTAGTAAATAATAGATTTCAGTGAATTTCTTGAAAATCACAATCAAATGATATTGTTGAAGTATGAATCAGTAAAGGAAGCCACTGGCTAGAAAGGTATTATGGGGGCTATGGTACAAAAAGGAGCTGATGACCTATGTGGAATCCCAGAGAGACCGTAGAAAGAGTTGGCAAACTAGGGCCTACTCAGCTTCTTTCACTCCATAATCACAGAACTGAGAAATTGTAACTAAGACCATCTAGTCTGCAAAACCTAAAGTATTCACTGTCTGCCTTATACAGAAAAACTTTGCTGACCCCTGTTCTAGATTCAGAAATAGCAGAATATATAGAGGACCAGAGAGAGAAATGAGATTTAAAACAGGGAGTAAGTGAAGGAGTGTATACTCAAATGTCTACCTTACCTTCCACCTCCCACCTTCTCAAACTGTGAACCAGTAAAAACCTACCCAGGATTGAAAGAGTGAAAATCTTGTTATTCTTCAGGCTGAGAGGACAAACACAGATAAAGCCTATGCGAAGTTAACAGAAAACAATTGTTTCATGTAAGATCATGTAGCGCTTGTAAAGTGCCATGATAACTCTCTCTTTGAGTGATTGCTTTCTTACCAGTGGTGCCCTAGACCCATTTTTCTAATTTTATTTGTTACTAGGTTTATGCATTGCTAAACCTCCTTCATTTTATGACAGCACTCAATGTTTGTGAATCCCGCTTCTAATTCTACCTCGGAAACAGCAACTAATCCAGAATTGATCACTACTTCCCTTAGTTCTTTCAGAATCCTTCAGTGAAAACCTAAAGCTTACAATAGAAGCCTCCCTCCTCTCTGTCCACCATCATTCCACAATTCCTCTGGCGAGTTCACCTTTGCTACAAGTCAATAAATCTTATTTTATCAGACCATGGATTTATTCCTGATAGTCTGTGGCTGATTATGCTTTAATAGCTGTTAAAGTATAATTTTTAAAAGGTAAAATCATGACTCTCATATAAATATAAAGTGAATACATGTCAAATGTATTTATCTAAGTTAATAAGGAAACCAATAAAGAGTTGTATAGAAGTAATTTAACAAACATATGTTAGGATAAGAATTTGTTAGATACACAGCTGGCTGCTGTCAACCTAGGACACAAACCACGATCTATGGGGTTCTCTGTTCTATTAGAAAGAAATTCTTTGCATCTCTAAGTTAACCTCTACTCCATGCAGTTGTACACTGGCCTACTAAATCCATAAACATATATCCAACACTGTAACAAACAAATAATTAGTAATCTCTTCTGCTTTTTTCAAGTTTCAGATAATTGCTATTATGATACGAATCATAGTTAGTAATTTATTAACCTTTTTATTAACCTTTCTTAAATAAATTAAAGAAATTTCCTGGGGAGAATGGAGGGAAGCTATTTTGGGGTTGGCATACCAGAGCCAGTCCCACTCTGCTTTCTGGAATTTGTTAGGCCAAGAAAATAATGATTGGGTCTCTTCTGTTAACCCTAAGAAACAGTTGAAAAATTGCCCAGCTATGCAAAAATATGAGTCAACATTCTTAAATATAAGTAAATTATCCAGGCTCACAGATATTTCAAGAAAATTTGCAGAACAAAAGAGAAAGATAGGAAAAACAAACAGAAAAAGAACCTGATTTTTTCTTAATCAGGGGAAGTATCTAACCCAAACCTACAAAATTTGTATTTTCAGAATGCCTCAAAAATATTCTGCGCCATAAAGTAAAACAGGATTCTATGAAAAAGGGAAAGAAAATAAGAAAAGGCTGTTGGCATTTAAAATATATTGCTGAAACAGCTGTTCTTTGACAAAGGAACAAAGTCAATTTAGTGGAGAAAGGATAATTTTTCAACAAATGGGATTGGAACAATTTAGACTGACCTTCCACCTTCTACAAAAATTAAGTCAAAAGCATCTTAGACTTAAATGAAAAATGGAAAACTATAAAACTGCTAAAGGAGAAAATCTAGGTACCTAAGTTTGGCAATGAATTTTGTATACAACATCAAAAGTACAGTCCACGAAAGAAAAAAATTGATTGGTTGGATTTCATTAAAATAAAAACTTCTCCTTTGCAAAGGACACTGTCAAGAGAATGGAAAGATAAGGCACAGACTAGGAGAAAATATTTATAAAACATACATCTGATAAAGGATTTGTATACAAAATATACAAAGAACTCTTAAAACTCAACAATAAGAAAACAAATAACCTCATTAAAAAAGGGGCAAAAGATCTGGACACCTCACCAAAGAAGATATACAGATGGCAAATAAGCATATGAAATGCCCAATATCACATGTCATTAAGAGTTGCAAAGTAAAATTATAAGTTATCACTTATTAGAATGGGTAAAATCCAAAACACTGAGAATACCAAATTATGGTGAGAAACTATTATTCACTGCTGGTGAGAATGTGAAATGGTACAGTCACTGTGAAAGACAGTTTGGCAGTTTCTTACAAAACTAGACACAGCATACAATCCAGCAATTGCACTTCATGTATTTACCCAAAGTGATTGAAAACTGATATCCAAGCAAAAATCTGCACCTGAATGTTTATAGCAACTTTATTCGTAATTGCCAAAAATGGAAGCAATCAAAATGCTGTTCCATAGGTGAATGGATAAACAAACTATGACACATTCGTACAATGGAATATTGTTCAGTGATAAAAAGAAATGAACTGTCAAGCCTCAAAAAGACATGGTGGTACCTTAGATGCATATCACTAAGTGAAAGAAGTTAGTTTGAAGAGGTTACTTACTATTTGATTCCAACTATATGATATTTTGGAAAAGGCAAAACCATAGTGACAGTAAAAAAAGTCATATTATCCATTTATCAAAATCCATAGAACTGTGCAAAACAAAGAGTGAACGCTAATGTAAACTATGAACACTAATTAATGAAAATGTACCAATATGTGTCCCTCGGTTGTAACAAATGTACCACACTAATGAAATAATGAAACTTAGCAAGAAAATAGGGGTATATGGAAACTCTCTGTACTAGACTATATGCTTAGTTTTGTGTAAACCTAAAAGTCCTGTAAAATATAAAGTCTATTTTATATATGACAATAGAGTAAAATTTTTTAAAAACTACACTACACAGACAAGGAACCCTAAGGTAAACCATGGACTTTAATTAATAGTACAAATATAAAAATGTATTAACATCAATTGTAACAAATGTTCCGCACCAATGGTGGGGTGGTACATAGGAATCCTCTATTTTATGAATGATTGTTCTGTAAACCCAGAACTTCTCTAATAAAGAAAAAAAAAAGAGAGAAATACATAAAGTCCATTAATTCTGTTTAAAATGATTGATAAATACAGGTTTTTCAGACAAACAAAAGCTAAGAAAATGCATTACCAGAAGATCTGCGCAACAAGATATATTAAAGGAGGTTCTTAGGCAAAAGGAATATAATGTTAGCTAGAAACTGGGATCTAGAAAAAAAAAACACAGGTAAAAAATAAAGGAAGATCTCTGGAAATGATTGAAATAAAGGTAAATATGCGAGATTTATTATTTTTCTTGTTTTAAATGGCTCTAAAACTAGGTGACTGTGTAAAATAGAGGTCAGCAACCTTTTTCTGTATAGGGCTACATAGTAAATACTTCAGTCTTTGCAATCCATAAGGTCTCTGTGTCAACTAGTGCAGCTATCTAACTATATGCTATTGTAACATGCAAACAACATGGATGGTGTATAGACAAATGGGCATGGATATATTCAATAAAACTTTACTTAGAAAACCAGGTGGCAGCCCAGTTGTGGTCCTTGGGCTTTAGTTTGCAATTCCCAGTCTAAAGAAAAAACAATAGCAATGTACTGTGGATATATAGCACATGTAAAATAAAGTGTATGACAACAACAGTACACACAGCAGAAAAAAGGAACTCTTGTTAGATTCTTACACTACACTTAAAAAGGTATACCTTGGGCAGTGTGACAGTGCCTCAGTGGCAGAATTCTCGACTGCCATGCCGGAGACCCGGGTTTGATTCCTGGTGCCTGCCTATGCAAAAGAAAAAGTATATATTTTTATTTAATTTCAATTTGGATTAATTTAAAATGTTTATTGCAAATCCTAGGTCTTGTTCTTTATCTAGTGCCTCTTAGAAATCATATCAGCAGTGCTGGCTGATATGACAATCAGTGCATTGTCGACAATAACATATATATATATATATTTCTTATATATTTATAATTATATATATATATCATTTTTTTATATAAATTCAAGTACTTGACTAATGATTTGAAAAAAGTGACTCACTGTTCTTTATTTCTAGCATTTTCTCAGTAGACTTTTCCCAATAGCTAAAATGCTCTGGAAAATGCACTGGATTTTCCCAGGATAAAGAAGCAGAGGCACACTTTACTAAAAAACCATGACATAGAGTTCAGTATCAGTTTCACTGGTCATGCCCTTGAAATGTTTGCAAATGTATAAATATTTTGTTGATTTAAATACCCAGCAAATAAATAACAAATGTTGATTACTTCTGATATAATTTCTGTATTACTGTATGTATGGGGTAATATATTTTTAAAAGAATAAAAATTATAAAGTATCAGAAGCTCTAAACATAGGCATAATCTGTGATACACGTAGCTCAGTTCTATGAAAATTTTTTTCAGCAAAATATTAAAACAGATAAAGAAAAATATTCCTCCTCTTGCATTAACTCCCACTGTGACTAGTCTTGCCCTAAACAGTTGGAAGAACTCATGATGCATGTGAAATGTTGACAATGATGCCCTCTGGCCCTTGGGATCTCTGACAATGATGAATGATAAATCTTCAGATAAATTAGCCTTGGCATTTGTACTGCAGGCAGTCTTGTTTGTCATGCATACAACCTCTTGTCCC
The DNA here is from genome assembly GCF_023851605.1 of Tamandua tetradactyla. Classification (NCBI taxonomy): domain Eukaryota; kingdom Metazoa; phylum Chordata; class Mammalia; order Pilosa; family Myrmecophagidae; genus Tamandua; species Tamandua tetradactyla. Next base: position 150,656,860 of record NC_135332.1, read on the forward strand.
TTGAAAAAGAGCAAAAAGGCAAAGAATTAAGATATTTTTTCCAGTTCAGCTGATGTTTCTGCAAAGCATTTCTTGGACAGGGACATGGAATAAAACTAATATTAGGAGATAAAGCTTGATGCAATATTATCATTGCCAGGTAAGGTCAAGGGCTCAGAAAACATGGCTCTCAGATAGATACCCAAGGTTTTACTCCACCATTAGAACTCCTATACAAGGGAGATTAATTAGCATGCCTGGGTTATAGATTTTTTTAAATCACCATGATTTACAGGTTAAGTTAAAATTAACAGTACTCTGCAATTGCTTATCCAGCAAAAGAACACAGCTGTAACCAACAAAAAGGGAATAAAAAAGCAAGTCAAAAGAACAGAAATGGATGGCATGAGGATTCACTGCACATGTTTTTGGGTTTTCATTTTCCTGTCTCCACCTAACAACCTTCCTTTTGCTTTTCTTTAGTGGGCAAATGGATATTTTCCTTCCTTTTGCTAGCATTTCGCATCTGTAGCTGTATCTTCCTTCTGGAGAGGACCACAAAAGGAGATTCTGGAAACTTACTAAGCCCTCAGAGTGAATGTTCACGGGCTCTCAACATTTTTCTACCAAAATTAAGCCAAAGAAAGGACCAGAGCCAATTTATACTATTTTTATTTTATTAGAATTAAATTTCCTAATAGTACAATATGTTTATTACATTAACTTAAATTTGGAAATGAAACAAAAGACAAATGCATACAAATTTAGCCCTGGCGGGTTTAAATTTAAATAGTGTTCTGGGGTCTGGTAAATCAGTATTATAAATTTTGGATTAATTAAAAAGTGATATCTTATTCCTTTTGGTCAGATAATTCTATGAGAATCTAATGAAAAACACTGAACTCTTTCCCCAAATAAATTAACTGTCCATATTAACACAAAATGTTATTGTTTACTTTCAGGAGGTTCATGAACCCACTGAAGGCAATCTATAGATCAGGTAAGAATACTTGGTCAAAACAAAATGTCTTCAGTGACTGATAAAGACAGTCACAGATTCTTCAATTGTGATTAGTTAGACTAGTTAAGCGATACAAACTGTTAGGTAAAATAGCTGAATATTTTAGCAAATTCTACTAAAGAAAGTTAGCAAGTCAGGCCTGAGTTTGCCAGTTTTGCTTTCCACAATTCACTCTTCCCAGATAATTATTCACTTTTTTTTTTTTTTTTACTATATATCCTGTTTGATGTTCATGGCTTAAGAAAATAATTATTAACTGTTTGAATCAAATTTGTCCTCACCAAGGTTCATTGCCATGTATACAAGTCTCCCAAAGCAAAGCACAAAATTGCTCACAGTGCAGGCTCATGTGATTCCTTTCACCAAAACCATCTTTTTTCTTTCTGATTAATAGCACAAGACTCATAGCTATAAAAATAAGATATCTCACAAACAAAGAAAAGTAATTTTACATTTTACCTAATTCTCACAATTTTATATATACATATATATATTTTTCTTTTAAAATCAAATATATATATATATATATACACATATATACAAAGTAAAGCAACCACTAAAAATTTTTATATCTACCATTCTGGTTGACTTGATATAACTTTGCCAAATAAGATAAAGCTGTTCCTTTTTCTCCTGTTTTGTGAATTTTTTTTTACATGAAAAAATAGTATTAAGCTATAAAAATGGAATCATATTTAGATGCACATAATTTTCACATTTAGTTATAAATTTAATATATTGCTTTAACATAAAAGAATTATTGAAATCAGGACTGTTTCAGAGAACCTAATATTTGTCTCCTATTGCTATGAATAATATAGACCACTAAAGCCATTATTTCTCGACTAGGTCCTACCTTCAGAGATTATGAGGTAATGAATCTGGGTTGTAGCCCAGGCATCAGTATTCCACCGCCTCACCCTCCTCGTGGGCAGCCACAGGTAATCAAACCCGGGTAGCCACTGAGCCACTGCTGTCCACCCAGGAGTTTTAATATACTGGGTTTGTCTCATAGCAGTTCTCTCTATAGTTGACATTTCTCCTCATTATTGTACAGATCCTTAAACCAGTGCTTCTAATTCTTCTGATATCCTGGAATACATAGAAAATTAAGATATTTGCATAGCTCTCTGGGGGATAAATAAGAAAGGCTGTAAGTAGCCAGAAATTACCAGCCGAGAAACCTGAGCTGCCCCAGTTGGAGCAGGCTACTCTAGAGCCAGAGGGAACAACACAGAGGCACATTAAATCATATTAATTACTTTGCAACTCACAAATCGAGAAATTCTGCCTTAAATCATACTAAAATCTAGAGTCAATGAGCAGCAGGAAGAAATAATTATAAATGAAAGTTTTTTCTTTTTTTCGCATGGGCAGGCACTGGGAATCAAACCCAGATATCCAGCATGGCAGAAGAGTACTCTGCTGCTGAGCCACCTTGGCCCACCCTAAATGAAAGCTTTTGACTCAGAATTTTTTCCCCTTTTCTTAGAGGCTAGCTGAGTGTTAGTCAGTTCAGAGGAGTATTTTCATAGAGTGGAATCGACAGTCTCTGGGGATTTCAGGAGACACACCTGGCGCAAATTCATCCTTACTTTTGAATCATAAAAGCAGTAACTCAAATCTTCAGCCAACTCCAGAGTCATTCCAGTGCTTTCCTTTATCTTGCCTTAACCCCTACTATGAGAAAAATATGGCGAGCTTAATAACCACTAGCACCTGAACCTAATAATAATGGATTTAAGAGCTGTGAAACCACTGTAGTAGAAGAAAGAAGCAAAAGTCCATTTTTATTAAAATTACATCTTTTTAATAGGAACAAATAACGTATAGCATATGAAAGGGAATATAAAATAAGACAGCACAATCTGATTTTAATTATGCATAATTAAAACTTGTACATTTGTGACCATGACATAGCAGAGAATATTTAGTTTCAATTACTCTTTGCTGAACACAGGTAGGAGGGAATATAGCTTTTACAATATGAAATTAAATCATTCATGAAGTGTTGTACTAAAGTAAATTTTATATTTTAAAACTTTTGGAAAAATGCATATTTATGTAATAAGAATTTCTGAAGATTTTTGGTTTCAAAATCAAATGTCAGGGGCTGGGGAGAATAATTTCTAAGGATCTTTCTCTCTCCCCAAAATATTATGAAACATCATCTATGGACAGTGCAAATTTTCTTTCTATACCAAAAATTTAACTTCAAACAAAGATAAATTAACTAAAAATAAGGAGAAAAAGGAAAAATGACAGGAGAAGAAAGAGGACCAGGAAAACATGCTGATAATTTATCGCTTGCCTCACTATAAAGAATATCACAGACATCAATGGTGTTATACTCTGGTGAAGGCACTAAGTCTTAAAGGTTCAAATTCATCATTTACAAAATGGGCACAAGAGCTCCTACTCAGTAGATTTATCATAGAAAATGGTATAATGTGTATTTGACATCTTGAACAATGCTGGACACATAGTACGTACTCAATAAAATGTGGCGGACTATCCCCAACTTCTCCATCTCAGTGTGTTTAAAAGTGAATTCACTGTTTTCTTCCCTACATTGAACCTCTCCCTTTTCTTCCATTTCTCTTGTACCTGCCCAATATTCCTCAGAATTGTACATTTTTTCTTCTCACCACCACCTCATTAATTAGGACTTTGGTGCTTCACATATATTGTAACGATTACTTGGCTGATGTTTTTTCCATTGAGTCTTTGCAAATTATCCATTGCAAATACTAATATAGACAAGTAAGGTAAAACAAATGCTATTACACCTCAGCACAAACCTCTGGCCTCATGGGGGCTTCCTTACAAGAACTAACAGGCAGAAAAATGCCTGAGCTTGTTTCATCTATGAATTGGCTGAATATGTCAGTGCAAGTGCAAAATGAAATGCTGTCATTCTTCAGCCCCACTCAGGGCTTACCTAAAAGCTAGTGGTGAAGGGAAATCCTCCTAGTAGGCAGAGCTGCAAGCAAACTTGGTTGTTCCTCTTATTTAGAAGAAGTAGCCTAAGGATAGGATATATACAACTTCTAGCAGTAGCAAATTGCCTTGTCCACATACACAGAAGCCTAATAGTGGCAAGACTAGAATTTGGTAAAGAAAGAAATTTGGGATCAAGTTTGTGGATTTATTGGAGTGTTACAAAAAGTGTGGAGGATTGTTGTATCTTACATTAAAGCCTACTAGAGAGCATAGGAAGCACTCAACAACCAGAGACAAATGACTTATTTTATGGATGTCAGCCAACCTCTCTCCTCAGCCATCCAGTGCTTGCACAAACGGCATATGAGCACATTGGCAGGAATGAAGTTTATTCAAGAGCTCAGACCATTAGCTTTCTTCCCTAAGGTTAACTAGCTACTGCCTTGATTGAATGTCCAGCCTTGCAACAGCAGGGACCTACACAGCACCAAACCTCCAGAAGATCCGTCTGCTCCTTAGAGACAGGTTGATTACACAGAACTCTTTTCACTCTAAGCCTGGAGCAGAAAAAAATGATATGTATTTCATTCATCAGGATACAGACTTGCATTCCTTGCTTCTGGCAGCACCACTCTACAAAGGCTTACAGAGCATCTGATTTGTCCACATGGAATCCCACATACTATCAACCCAGACCAAGGATTCCATTTCACTTTGAAGGAGGTAGGATAATGGGGTTATATGACCGTGGGTTCAGTAATCCTGCCGGAGACTATAAAACCTGGAAATTTCCAGCCTGATAAAATGTTTGGATCATCTATTAAAGGCTAAGGTGCCAGCTCAGAGACAATTTTTAGTAGTTGGGAATTGTCTTCTAAGGCATCAATAGTCAATATACAGTATTATGTCTCCAATAGCTGGATACATTGGTCTGGAAACTAAGGAGTGGATAGGATTTGTCCTCTCACCATAACTAGCACTGAAACAAATGCAGAATTTTATAATTTTTGTACCGTCACTTCCTGCAACTCTAGACTCTTCTTGATCAGACATCCTGATTCCTGAGGTGGTAGTGGGGGATGGGTGGAGAGGTGGGGAATGCTTATATCAGAACACACAGCAAAGGTTTCTTTATATATATAGCTATGACTACCAGTCAGTTGTAACCACTGACTACAGTGTTTATACTTGCTATTGTAATAGGTTAGTTAAGCTCAGTTCCACTCCTTTACATGATATTAAAGTTGTTTACATTTGTTATTGTAATGGTTACTTTTGTTGTTTGTATTTGCTATGGTAATGGCTATTTTAGTTTAGTTACTTGTTATTATAATGGTAACAACTCAACCTCCCATTGTTTGAATTCATAAAAACCTTAACCTCTTTAGACCTGGGGAGGCAGATTTGAGGTTTTTTTTTACTTCAGTCTCCTTTCTTGGCAATCATGAAGTAAAGCCCTTTCTCTCTCTGAAGTACCAGAGTCACTATATTGATTTCTGCACACTGGGCAGCAAACCTGTGGTTTTTGGCAACATGGTCATTTTGGGTTTTTGTCTAAACACGTAGACAAGGAAAAGTATTAGCATACCAATGGATGTGACTGGCTCTGATTACCATGAGGAACTGGGGTTGCTGCTCTATAGTGATGGTAGGAAGGAGCTTGTGAGATTCACTGAGACAGGCTTTCATACCTAGTTATAATTGTAAATAGGTAATTATACCAACCAACTGTAAACTAACTAAGGATTCCAATTCCCTTCATAATTAAAGTGTTTCTCACTCAACCAGGAAAGCAATTTATACCCACTGACATGCTGGTTAAGGAAAACTTGGAATAGGTGGTGGAGAAAGGAGAGGATAAGTATCTATTATAGCATCAGGACTATTTGCAGCATTGGAACACTAATGAGTTTGGTCAAACTACACAGTTTGAAGGCCCAAAATGGCCCTCACTTCAGATATTAGATGCAAGTTTAGGAGTTCTCAAGACCATCTTCACTTCTCACAGCTGGCTACAAATTCAGGGATCCCCAAAGACTCCCTTGGATTTGATAATTCACTAGAATGATACACAGAACCCAGAAAAACACTATACATACAATTACAGCTTTATTAGAGCAAACAAATCATCAGTAGCCAAATGAAGAGATGCATGGGATGCATCATCCTCCCAATACATCAATATTTGACAGTATTGCCAACAATGTTGTCACTATTATCTTGGGTGAGCTTCAGTGTCCAGAGTGTTTATTATTAATTATTTATTCATTTTTCATTATTCATTACGTAGGCATGATTAATTGAATCATTTACTATGTGGTTGATGGTTGAAATTAACCTTCAGACCTTCTCCCCAACAATCAAATTACATATTAGGTCTTTTTGACATTGCTAGTCCCTTCTTGAGTCATATGTTAGCATAATTTATGTAGGGGATCAGCATGAGTTAATAATGCTTACACAAATTATCAGGTATGGTCTGAGGGATCATCACAAATAACAAAGGAGGTCATCTCCCAGGGACCAGAGCCAAAGGCCAACCACATTCTTTGTAACACAGGGACCTCGAGCTTTATTTACTAGCTATCTGAATGGAGTCTTTCATAGAGATGCAGCCAAATACAAAAATGAGGAGTCTATGATTAGTATATCCAAGAGTGCAAGGTAAGGACCATGCAGACTATTGCACATTCTTTTCAACTGCCTACTCCCCCACCCCAGCTGTGACTCTACACATCTCTTACTTTCTGCCCTGGGCTTTTTTCTGTTACTCAGCATGGAAAACTGTAAGAGCTCACTCAACCTGATACATCTGGAAGTGCAAGGGAGTCAATACAACTTTGGGCAGTCTTTGACCAGTGGCTAAAATTCCCCTCTTCCATGTCTAGGGAAGACAATTCTGAGTTACGTTCTATACTATTCATCAGACGTCCCATAGTGGTAACCAGTGGTAAAAGAATGCACCTTTTAATTGTCTTTTTCTCCTTTCCTATTTCATTCTTTTGTCTTCCAACTCTCGTTTCCTAGAATTTCTACCCAAACTAACTGCCAACAAGCTAGCAGACTTCACTGTCAAGAAGAACCTAAAATAAGAAGGCTATGGAGGCTTATCTGAGGAATTTGTGTCTGATTTTTTTATTACTGTAAAATAAACACCTTATATAGTGCCTTGCACATAGAAAATATTCAGTAAATATGTTTGCTTAATGAAAAAATGCACAATGACATTGATCCATTATTACACCTTATATACACTATAGTTTGACAAAGACTGTTTATCTTTCTCTTAACCAAGCTGTCAGTTTTACCCTTCACACACCCCTACTTGACTCCCCATCTTGACCACCTCCTTTGTCCTGACTACCTTGGAACCAAATCTTGCAGCTGTAGGACTGCAGAGAAAAACAACTTGGACTGCAGGGGAGGAAAGGAAAAAAAGACATCAGACCTTAACTCTTCTAAATATCAACTTGCCTCCCCTGTCTCTCTTACCTTGGCTACCCGGGTGCCTGAGTCTCCTAACTGGGTAGTTTCTTATCCCCCTCCTCTTCTCTCTTGGCCCTCATAGACTCCAGTTAGCTTAATTTCCATTAGGGAAGACATTCTGAACCAAATAGTTCTAACTGCAATCTCAGTAAACCTCTCACCCATCTCAGTGGAAACCAAGCTGTCCTAATTGCACCCTCAATATATTGCTCACCCATTCCAGTAATCAACTGTCCTGACTATCTTTCAGTGCTTTTCCTCCAACCCATCCCCAACACTTAAAAAGTGTGCTGTCCTTTGATTCGACAGATTAGAGTTCTAATGTCTCCTCTATTTTATCTGTTTCCTGAATAAAGTCATCCGGGCCTGTTTAACATTGTCTAGTGCAGTTTTTCCTTTGACAAGTTGAATTTATATTCAACTAAGATGATAATTTCTAGTGATCCCTACTGCACTTCTTCTCCTTCCCTACATGAATATTTTGAGAGGTATTATTCAAAAGTCAAGATAAGCCATGCATGCAGAAAGTTACTAATCTATAAATCTAATAATATTATTAGTTTAAAAAATTAGGTCAGTGTAGCTTACTTATTCATAGAGAACTATGCATATTCTAGGCATTTGAATCTACAAATGACCCTTTTTATGGGAGCATATGTCTGTCTCCAATCTTCTGACTGTTAAGATCCATGATTTCTCAGGGTTGTGAAATAGTTCTATGAAATGAACATATATTGGAGGCATTTTCAGAACCCTGGGATTAATTTCTCTGGTCCTGCAGACTTGAATTCAGAGAAGAGTCGAACTCAACCTACATAAATTCTAACTTGAATAACAATTTCTAGCAGGATTTCATTACTGAAGCTCATGATTTAACATGGGGTCTTTGTCTGGCTCTCTGACATTTCAAACAGATGAATATCTGAAAAACTACACCAAATAGTGAATGTTACAAGTGACCTTCCTAACTCTGCCTTACTCCTATCCATTACTTTATTCCATCTTTACCACACCTTTCTACCCTGAAGCTTTCCAAAATTAATGTAGGAGGAGAGGAGGTGTGAGTTAGAGTTGGTAAACATTCAGTCCTCTAGCCTAAGAAAGAAGCACCCTCATAGCAGAGGAACAGATATCCAGTTTCCTGACTGATCATATATTTTTTAATTCAATTTCTTTTCCTATTCTCTGAAATGGCATTTCAAGTCTCCACTTCTTTGGAACTTCTTGACCTCTTTTTGTCTGTGCACATGCTCCTGCTTCCTACTTCACAGAGAAATATATGAGCTACTGAGATGCATTCAATATCTGCTACCAAACCTACTGACCTATCTGCATCTGGACCAATTCTTCTGCCATCTAGAGCTGTCTTCCATCCCTGTGTAAGGTAAATCATTCCTGTTATCAGAGGAATGATAATCTTTTGTCACTAATCTTTTGTCCTTCCACTCCCCTGCCTACTTGCATTCCACTTCCTGAAATGCACTGATCTTGTTCTCTATTGGTATTAGTAAATATGCTGAGCTCTTTCCAGCCTCAGAGCCTTTATAACTGTTCTTTTTCCTTTGTCAGAACATCTTTCTTAATGTTCCTTTCTCATTCAGAGCTCAGTTTAAATGCCAACAATTCAGAGACCTTAAGTGGTAACCATTTCAAAGTAGCCCTCCCCTATCTCAACCTCATTTTCAATGGAGTAGTTATCACAAATGTAGCTCATTGTTTATTCGATTTATTATTCAGTGTAAGCCCCCATATCCTTACCCAATATCTTCCAGTATATAATCTTTGAAAAGGCAGAAACCGTATGCATTTTCTTCAACACTGAATATCCTGTACCATAGCTGAATGAATGGACCTTATACTACTGATTATTTCATATTTCTCCAGTATTTGCCACCTTACTTTCTTTAATGAAGTCTTCCAATTATTCTGTTTTCCCATATTTTAATCATCATCATCCATTAATCAATAATTTCCCTCTACCCCCATATGTCTTTTCATTATCATTATAAGTGTGTGGGGGGGTTGTAGAACTCTAATACATTATAATGAAATAATGGTAGTATATTACTTATGAGAGGAGGGTATACCAACATGCTCTTTACTGACATTGTGGTCTGATGTAGAAAGCAGACCTCTAAATGTCTACAGTAATTTCTACTGAACAGAATTAATGCAATCTCCAGTCTTCTATTTGTTTCTATGAATTCTTATTATGTTTTAAGGTGATGTCACAGATTTTTTTCCTAGGCTCCAAAAGCTTCTCAAAGAAAATGCTCAAAGGAATCATTTATATTGTCTGTTACCATTTGCTTGTTTTCCATTATGTGTTAAATCTATACCTATCTAGCTTCTGCTTTATTTCTCTTTTGAAATAGCTCTTGCTAAGGGTAACACTGACTTTCTTAGGCAAAATCTAGAGGGTATGGGTTAGTCATTTTCTGCTTGCTAATTCATCATCATTTCACATTATTTATTTCTCCATCCTTCTTAAAACTCTGTTTTCCTTCTACCACTCTGAACATTTTCCTTAATTTTAGCTGGATCAGCCAGCTTAACGTCTTTAAGACTCATCTACACTATCAATGCTTTTCAGGCTTCACTTCTCTCCTTAGCAAATCACCCATGCCCATGACTCCAAAGGCCATCTCTAGGCCAATTACTCCCAAGTATTTATTTTTAGGTCAGACCATCTCTTCTGAGCTGCAGACCTGAATATCTGACTGTGCATTCAACAGCTTTTCTCAGATTTCTCAAAGATACCTCAATCTAAACAGCTCCAAAACCTAACTCATGACACAGTCCTCCTGGGACTTTCATGTTTCTTCTCTCATTAACTAGTGACATCATCCATGTAGCCACAGAAACCAACATGAGTTATTCTGACACACTCACCATCATAAACCTCCATATCCAACTCATCACCAAGTCTTACGAATCATTCTCATCTTTATTTAATTCTCTTTCTTCCAAATACCCTTGCCCTAGCCAAAGTGGGTTACTATTTCCTCTTTCCTAATCTGCTATGAAAACTTTGTTAATAATCATCCTCCTAGGCAGAAATTATATTAAGAATATTTACAGTCAATATTAGACATCGCATTCTGGAGGCCTACTGTTGCACCTGGTTCATGATTCTAGCATGGAATTAGGGTTGCCTGAGTGGAAGGAAGTTGGGGCCCAGGGTAACACCAACCTAACAAGATTGAAATTATTTCAGTATTGTGACAATTAGTATGATTGCACTGTTGCAAACTGACTGATGCATACTGATTGTATCAATTTCCTAGGGCTGCTGTATCAAAGTATCCAAAACTGGGTGACTTAAAATGAAAGAAACTTATTCTCTCAGGGTTCTGGAGGCAAGAAGTCCAAATTCAAGATGTCAGCAGGGCCATGACCTCTCTGAAAGCTCTAGGAAAGGATTCTTTCTTACCTCTCCCTAGTTTCTGGCAATATTGGCACTCCTTGGTTTGTGGCAGCATAAATTCTGTTTCTGCTTTCAGCATTGCATACCTGTCTTTCCTCTGTTTTTGAATTTCCCTCTTCTTATAAAATCACCAGTCATTTTGGATTAGGGCTCATCCTAATCTAGCATGTTTGCAAAGTTCCTGCTTCGAAATAAGGTGACATTCACAGACACTAGTAGTTAGGACTTGATCATATCTTTTGGGGGACACAATTCAACCTACAACACTGGTGAATAACATCTTTGCCTAATCTCTCTTATAAAAACAAAAGATCTCTTTATAAACACACACACACAGGCTTTAAACTCTTCAATGCCTGCCCAATTTTTAACATGACCTACAGGTTCTGGGTGGTCTTGACTTTACCATTTTAAGGTCATATTGCTTCATGATCCCACTGGCTTTGCCCAGCAGAGGCAACCACGTGACTGAACCATAGGATGCATTTACAATCCAGGGTACATGCAGGAATCCCCAGAAGAAGACTATTTCCATTAAAGATAAGGTCAAAGGAAAAATTACAAAGTAGATGAAAAATCCAGTGCCATGTGATATAGTCATAAACATGGGGCAATAGAGAATATGCTAACCTGAAACAAAACTATATTTTTATGAATATTAAAAAGGTAGTTTGGAAAATTATACTGAAAGTTCTTGAAATATATATGCCCTATTACTCAGCAATTACAATTCTAGAAACTCAACTTAAGGAAAACGAAACATACGGACAGTTTATATAGTTTTGTTTTTGCACAAGGATGTTAATTGTTGCATCATTTATCATAAAGAAATGTCAGTACATGTCTAACCATGTGATATGCAGCCATTAAAAAGTTTCAGAATGTTTTAAAACATAGCACATGTTTAATATGTACTATCAAGTGGAAAAATTAAGTTATAAAGTAGAATGTGTAGTGTAACTCCAATTTATTTATAGTGACACAGAATTGACGAAAACCAAGTGGCTAATTTAGTTGATGGGAGAGCAAGTAATTTCTTTTGATTCTTTAGATATTTCTGTATTTCCAAAATTATAATGATAATTTAAGAATTATCATTATAAGTGTGTGGGGGGGTTGTAGAACTCTAATACATTATAATGAAATAATGGTAGTATATTACTTATGAGAGGAGGGTGTACCAACATGCTTTTTACTGACATTGTGGTCTGATGTAGAAAGCAGACCTCTATATGTCTACAGTAATTTCTACTGAACAGAGTTAATGCAATCTCCAGTCTTCTATTTGTTTCTATGAATTCTTATTATGTTTTAAGGTGATGTCACAGATTTTTTTCCTAGGCTCCAAAAGCAATTTTTATTGAAGATGATTTTCTTCAAATAACTTTTACATATTAAAAGATTGAAGTAGAATCAAAACTTATAAAACCAGAAAAGATGAAGAAAAACAAGTTCAAAGCGTCTTACTCTACTTTTCCAAAAGAGCACTATGTTCCTTCCTAGCTTATCTACATTAAAAATTCCTATGTGCTTAGCTTCACAAAGTCCTTTTGAATTTGGTATAAATTAAAGTATGGGTGACATCTGAGAATAATGTCAAGCTAAGAAAGCTTCTATTATACACAAGCCAAGAATTTTTAAGCCATTCCATAAGATAAGGCTTAAATATGTACTGGGTCAAGAAAATTTTAATCCAAATTCTTTGCTTATTTATTTTACTTTTAATGTCTATTCACTACATGTTCATTCTAGCTGATAAAATCTTCAGTAGTGTTTTGGTTTGTTAACTGCTTCTGGAATAGAATATACCAGAAATGGAATGGCTTTTAAAAGGGGAATTTATTAAGTTATAGGTTTACAGTTCTAAGGCCATAAAAATGTTCACATTAGGGCATTCAGAGAAAGACACCTTGACTCAAGAAACATCAATGTCTGTCTCATGGGAAGGTATGTGGCTGGTATCAGCTGGTTCTTGTTCCCAGTTTCATTGCTTCCAACTTCTGATGTCAGTGGTTTCCTCTCTAAGCATTTGTGGGCCTTCAGTTAGCTCCTCAGGGACACAACTCTGGGTTCTGGCTTGCTTATTATCTCATGGGAAGGCACATGGTGACATCAGCTAGGCTCTGCATCTCCAAAAGTCTTTGTCAGGTGTCTACTCTCTCTGTTGGCACTTCAAGCATCTCCAAAATGTCTGCATCTCTGTTGACTCTGAAGCAATTGTTCTCCAAGCATCTAGGTCCTCAAAAATGTTTCCCCTTTTAAAAGACTCCAGTAAACTAATCAAAATCCACTTTGAATGGGCAGTCACATTTTCATCTAATCAAAATGCCACACCCGCAATAGGGCCCTGTCACATTTCCATGGAAGTAATACAGTCAAAAGACATAACCACAATTGAGTGAGTCAATCTCCATGAAAACAATCTAATCAAGAGATTCACCCTAAACAATAGCTCTGGTGCCACAAGATTGGATCAAGATAAGAACATGACTTTTCTAGGGTATATAACAGCTTCAAACTGGCACAAGTAGTGATGCTATGAGAAATGCCTGTCAAAAGTTAAGCCAATGTACCAATTGGTTATTCAAATTGAAACAACTTTCCCATAAAATAATTTCTTGCAGTTAAGGAAAATTATAATTTCAATATGTAAGTCTCTTAAAATATCTAGATCATTTTATTCCAATAAGTCTAAATCTCCTTTTTTCAGAGAACAGAAATTACAGATAACCATCAATATATTTTTGTTTCCCTTTTCTTCATCTTTATTGCCTTCTTTTATGTATTGCTTCAATTACCTCCATGTTTGTCTTATTAACAGATTACCTTTTTGTCCTTCAATATTCCTACCAGATGACTTTTCTGGAGTTTTATCATGTATTGCAATGACAACTTGTTGGCCAATAACTCATGCTGACACAACTCAGTCTGGCATTAATGTCTCTTCATGAATCTGTAAGACCTACCCAATTCTACCTAAACTACTTCCCAATAGATAGTCTCTAATCTGGACAAGTTGCTTTCTTTTCTTGTTGAATAGCATGATATTCTTTCCTTTTTTGTCATTCTTCATGCTTTTCTCCCCATCTTTAACCAAATTAATGTCCTATCTGTCTCAATTCTTTGAAATTCTTTGGCTATCTCTTTTAATTTCCTCACTATTTCACCACTTAATTTAATTATCTTTAATAATTATATACATAGTTAACCTATAGATGTCTAGTTGTTGATGCACCAACAAAATTATAAGCTTTTAGTGGTTAGAGGCAGCATCTAAAAGCGTTATACTGCACTTAACTATTAGAGTAAACTGGAGCATTTACAAATTGGGACTAATAAAATTTGGAGACATCACTTAATTATATTGCTTTTCATTATATGATCCAGAATATGTTCACTAGTTTTAAGACTGTTTGCTATAGCCATCAATTTGTCCAAGTGTCCACAAATATGTGTGAAGGAAGTGTCATGGAGGTGGGAAGAAATATCTGACCTCATTTGTTTCTTCAACAAATCATTGAGCACCTCTTGTTTATTAAAACTATTACCTTAGACTTAATTTTTCAGCTAATATTTTTTCTAAGCATCTCAAGGAATGGCTCAGAGTAAGTTAATTGTGTTCCTGTGGAGATGGACCCTTGCGAGGAAAGAAAAAACTTGTTATCTATATCTCCTAATCTATAATATCCTTTCCAATTCATGAAGCAAAATGACCTAAATCAACCAAATTAACAGAAGACATGTAGGAGTTTAACTTACATGGCCCTTATGTGATTGCCCTTGTGAAATCGCAAAACCCATCCAATTTTCCTGTGATTGGAAGTGAGATGCGTAGATGTTAAATAATCCTCTGTTTCCTCTCAACATGTCTCAGTGACAAATTCCATTTTAAACAGTTACATGATTATAAGCTCTGAAATTAAATTTCATGATGAATAATTAAGCACTGCTCTTCAGTGTCCCTGGGAGAAACCAGATTCTAAGCAGCACAAACACTTGGAATAAACGATTGGGAGTCAATTGACAAAGCACTTCAGATTTAATTTGCAGTGCTGAAGGATCTCTTTTACTTCCATGGTTAGAGAGCATGCTGCTGCTTCTCCTAGACAACTTTACGAGGGTTGGTGGGGGTGGGGTGGAAGGGGACAGGACTTTACCTTATGGTATTGTTCTGTTTTGTGAGATGTGATTCCTCACTTGGATTCAAAATGTACCCATAGATTAGAGTTTCACGTGGATTGCAAAATAGTATCTGGACGAATGTCATGCCAAATTATTTAACCTTTCTCTTTTTAGAACTATAGGCAGGAACAATGAAGAACAATTTTAAAAATTCTGTTAGCTGTTCTTTATTCCTTATTTCAGAAGGTAGCTAATGAAGCAGTGTTATACAGAGAAAAAAAAAAAAAACATGGCCTTGAGAAAGATCTAGATTCTAAAATCTTGGTTGAGATCCAGAGCAAATTGGTTAATTTCTCTGAATCTCAGTTCCTTTATCTGTAAACTGGGTAATAATATTTCTCTTAGTTGTTGTGAAGAATAAATGAGAGTGTGAATAAAATATTCCTTCCAGAGATGTTGGCTAAAGTAGACAGCTCTCCCTAAGGATAAAATCTTGATATTTTGTTCACAAAGCAAAAGGAAAGGTACAAGGATGTTATTCATACAACAATTTCATTTTCAAAAAGATTTACCCTGACTTGAGTACATGCAGAGCAAGACAGCATAGGACTGAAACAGTTCCCACATCAATGTTGCTTGCTAAGCCCAGTGTGGCCCGTCCAGGCTATGCCACTAATGAGAGAAGATTCCAGTAGTGTGGTTTAGACCAGGGGTCAGAAGACATTTTCTGACCAGAGAGTAAATATTTTAGGCTTTGCAGGATTATCCAGTCTCTGCTGCCTACTTAATTTTGCCATTGTAAAACAAAAGCAACTGTAGATAATATGTAAACAAACAAGTCAGCTGTATTCCAATAAAACTTTATTTATAGGTACTGAAATTTGAATTCATATAATTTTCAGTTTTCAAAAAAATATTCCTCTTTTTATTTATTTTAACCATTTAAAAATATAAAAACAGTTCTTAGCTCACAGGTGATACAAACTGAGGCAACAGGGAGTAGGCTGGATTTGTCCAGTAGGCCATGGTTTGCTTCCCCTGGTATGCAGGAAAGCCTAAGTAGAGAATCCCAAAATCTGAACTTGAAATAAGTGTTTAGATTGTCACTATAAATAAAACTCAAGACTGACTACTTATTTTCTTTGAGCCTCACTTTTTTTTTAAAGACTAATATAACAAGACTCATTAATTAATTACTGAGTTTCCAGGCACTGGGCAAAACATTTTACAAGCATATATGACTCCATTTTTCCATTTTTCTGAGAAGCTATATAATGCAGAGCTTAAGTGCACAGTTCTGTCATCAGACTGACTGGGTTTGAATTCTAGCCAACACAGAAACCAGCTGCTTGATTTGAGCAAGTTACTTCACCTTTCAGTTACTCAGATTCCTCATCTCTAAAATAAGAGTAATTGGCTTCTTTTTTTTCCCATATTTTTGTTAAGATATCTTCATGCACCATACAGTCCAACCAAATTATACAATCGATGGCTCACAAAATCATCACATAGTTGTATAGTCATCACCATAATCATTTTTAGAATATTTGCATCATGCCAGAAAAAGAAATAAAAAGAAAAAAGAAAAAACATATCTCCCATACCCCTCCCCCTCCCCCTCAACCATCACTAGTATTGCAATCTACCCAATTCTTTTCATCCCTATTCCTCTCTATTACTTACTTACTGTCATTTTTTTTTCACTCATCTGTCCATACCCAGATAAAGGAAGCATCTTCCACAAGGTTTTCACAACTACAGGGTCACACTATAAAAGCAATATAGTTAAAAAATAGCCTTCGAGAATCAAGTGAGTCTCATTTTGTCACCTGTAAAATAGAGGAATTGACTTGATTTTCTTCCAGCCCTGACCCTCTTCAGTTCTGATTATATGCTTTTTCTGGGTCCCAGAGTCCCAATATTCCTGATTCTATGCAATAACAATGCCCTGTCCACTGTCAACCCAAACATCTTAAAGTGGAACCTGCTTCAATTACTTACCTTTGAAGGCAATGGAACACATATTCTCTGTGAGGA
The DNA here is from genome assembly GCF_023851605.1 of Tamandua tetradactyla. Taxonomy (NCBI): domain Eukaryota; kingdom Metazoa; phylum Chordata; class Mammalia; order Pilosa; family Myrmecophagidae; genus Tamandua; species Tamandua tetradactyla. The sequence goes on from NC_135332.1 coordinate 150,673,875, forward strand.
GAGCAAAAGATGAGGGGATGCTGGATTTGGCTAAATAAAAATAATTGTTATGGAGGAGATTTGCTCAGCCTCACTCTTATCAAAAAGGTAAGAGTGGAGGCCATCTATAGACAGCAAGGGATGGATGCTTTGATGGGGAAGGGGTAGAAATTTTAGAGTCAGACAAAACTGGATTTAAATCTTATTTTCTCCCCTCATTGGCTTTGTGATTTTAAACATGATTGCTGACAACTCTTTCCCTCAATTTTCTTGTTTGTAAAATGGTGATAAAAATCCCACCTCATTGGGCTATTGTAAGGATTAAATGAGTTATCTATATAATGGTTTTTATACAGAGAAATACCTAATAAATGTCATTATTGTTGATCTTCATGAGTCAAGGCGGTAGGGACAATAATGCCCCCCCATACACACACCCAAAATGTACACATCCTAATCATGGGCACTTGTAAATATGTTAGTTATACGAGAAAGAACCCCATTTGGGATCACAATGTCCTCTTCTATGAGGTAGGCCATGTATCCTGTTCAAAGGAGCTTACTAATCTAGGTCACCCTCATTCTTTCAACCAAGGAGGAGCAGTGCCCAAGTCCAGCTACAGAAAAGCCCTTTTAGTTTTCCTCACCTTTCTTTTGCAGGGACTGGCAGATCACTAATCCTAGCGACTTAAAGAAAATCACGGAGCTTCTTACTCGGGGTCTCCTCCATGAATTGGAGACACTTATTGAAGTTGTTATCAAAATATCCTTGCAAACTTGCACATTGGATAGCCATTCCTAATTAAATTATCCATAGGTTTTTCTCTGTCATTAAACAATTCTACCAAAAATTTCATAGGAAAAATGGTTTTATGCACACTCCAAATTAAGCCTAATTCACAATTATTGTGGAGCCCAAGTTCCTCTGAAGCAAAAATAGTTTTATTCAGAATTAAGGCAATCAAATTCAAGTTCTTAATGTTCAAAACAGTAGAATGGTAACAGTACTAGACCAGATATTAGATGACATGAGATCAGGTCTCTGCCACCCATGATGACATGAAGTTACCGGGTCAATAGAATTGGTCTTGAATTTTTCATCTAAATGTAGAAATTCTCCTCCTAACCACACTAAATTTTTCTGTCAGTCAAATAGGACTAAAGTTGGTATTGGGTGAAGGAGACTATCAAAGAGCATGCTTGAGTGAAGCAGGTTTCTGAATTCCATCTAAACCTGGAAGCTGAGCAAATTGAGTTGAGTTGCTGAAGATAGAGAGGAAATTTTGAGAAATTGTGTCAGACAGAAAAGGAAGAAAAATGAGAAGGCTTGCAATAGGGGTGACCTCTTAGAGAGAAAAAGAAAGATGTCTAATGGGGAATTGAATTAAGTTTCTGCTGTGTGGTATGCAAGAGAATTTTTGTTCTGTCCCCCTATTAAATCTTAGGTAAAAAATTCATTGTTTAGGTGAGTTGTGAAGTTGCATCTATTTTGATTTTGTGATGTTATGATGATTAATGTCTAAGGTTAAGCAGAGACCACCCACAGGGACCCATCCATATGTAGGTACCAAGATACAGTTGGAAAATGCAATGAGGCAGGAGTCAGGAGGTGGAAGTTCTAGTCATGTTCTATCATGGTTTTTTCACTGAGAACAGTTTTTCTTTTCATATGACAGAATTTGTTCTCGTCATACAAGGATGCTCCCTTATCCAATGGTAAATGCTTGAGAAAAAGCTTTGAGAAGGAAACAGATATTAACATTAGCATCAGAGTCATAGCAATTGATAGCTAGACCAAGATGAGGAAATTACACCCTCATGAAAAAGATGCTCTGTTCTACTGAAGATCTTGAAATATCTGAGTCATTGCAGATTGTGCAGTCACCAAAAAGAACTCTTCAGAAAGAGTAGCCATGGAAACAGCACACTGAATATCCCAAGGGGTGTATAAAAACATCTGAAAACTAACATTCAGAAATAGTGCTTGGCAAGCACTGTGAAAGGTAAGAGAATGTGTTTATGGGAAAAACAAGGGCCTTTTCATTATTATTGCTGCTATGAAAGGTCTACAGACAAGAATCCCAGTCCCACAGCAGGGTCTGTGTTGACAAACTTCACTAATGGCATTTGTGGTCTGCTCTTTGGAGGTCTTGTAATGACTTAGAATCTTGAGGTTGCATTTATCTACAGTAACATCTTAGACAGACATGGCAGTATGAAATGTTCTGCTCCAATAAAATCTGTTACTACATGGTTAGTCTCTTTATCCAGTAAGACTCCACAGAAAGCGTACCTCTGCTTAGAATGAAGGAACTGTCTCTAAAACTCCCTTCTATATACATGTAACTGCACTGCTTTTCTTGCCACACAGTTATTTTAATTAAAGCAAAATGAATTTACTTATATATCTGTTTTATTTAATTACATGGGTATGAACACATGAATTCATTCTTGTAAAAAATTTAAACTATACAGAGCACAGGGAAAATGTTTCCCTTTTCACTTTAATGACACTGCTTTCTGGGAAGCAAATGTGTAACCAGTTCTGTGTATACCCTTAATGCCCTTCCCTATATATTTGTACAGTTAGTCTTTGATTTGGGATTTATTACTTAACAAATGGATATGTTTTGACTTTCAACTTGCTTTTTTTTCATACAACAATGTCTTGGATATCTTTCCACTTCTGTATATCTAAATATACCTTCAAACTAACTGTTCTAAAATTACTTTACTGAACCAAGTACAGACCCAGAAATAGCTAAGAATAGGAGAGAGAACGGGCTTTATAATCAGAAAGATATATTCACATTCCATCTCTGCTACATAATATATAGTTGAATTTTAACAAATTTTATGAACTTTGTGGGTCTTAATTTCCTTATAAAAGGGGGAAGATAATAAATTTGTAAGGAGTGAAAATAAAGTCAAACTGTATTCAGCATATTGACTGGCACCCTATAGGTACACAATATACACTGTTTGTCCCTCTTTTTTTTACAGATTTCATTCAGAAAGAATAAAATTCTAGAGAAGACATGTACAAGAATTGGTGATAGTTGGCATTTAGTTGGCAATTAACACATTTTGTTTTGGGAGAAAATGAATTAAGCTGCAACCCTTGAGTGACAGGTAAAAGGGATCTGTGAGTCATATCAAATTTCTATTGTAAGTGGGTTTGAAGGCAGGGTGTAAATTTTACTCAAATCTGTACACCTCAGATAGCCTTACTGAGACTTTCATATGATCCTCACACAAAATATTTCTCAACTGAATGAATGAAAGATTGTCTTCCAAAACTGAAGCACCCACTTGACTGCACTAAACAGGTTTCCACTTTTCCCCATTATCCTCCTTCACAATTTCTATAAAGGTCTGAATAAATTAAATCTTGTTTAAATTGAGAAATTCCAGTTATTTTTCAAAATATCAATGAAAATTTGTTGAAAGAATTATAACCCTTTTAGAAACATAGGCTTCCAATCTCTGGAAAGGATAGTATTCAAAACAAAAATAACTCCATATGAAAAGTATATCTCATCTTTTCTTATAATCTCATGCTGACAGCTCTTGGGCATTCTCTCTTTCCGTCTCAATTCTTTACAGTTCTTTACCACCACAATGCCTCCTCCATTTCTCTTCTTCCTTCCGTTATATTGCTTCCAAGTTTGTGGCATAATTTAAGTAGAACAATTTCTGTTATTTCAAAGGAATAAGTCAATGTATAATTTCTATATTAATGGCAGGATTGTTTCCTTCCAAAAATTGTGTCCCCACTGCATATCAATTAAAATATAACTGCCTTACTATATTATATACATAGTCTGACCCCTGTCTACCTGTTCAAATTCATTTCAATCCACTTTTCCCCTCATTCACTAACCTATCCCTATGGTTTTCTTCCTGTTTCTCAAACTCGTGCATACCCCAGGGTCTTTGTGTTTGTATTTCACCTGCTGGAATATTCCAATCATTCTTCCTATTACTGACTCCTGGGCATTTTCAGACCTAGAATGATAAGACTGGCTCCTGGGCATTTTCAGACTTCAGCATAAATATCACATCCTCCAAGAATGTTACTGGTCTTTCTCTGTTTCTTTCAAAGTACAGGTCACAGTTTACTATGCCGCATTAATTTTTCAGCTCCCTGACAGCAGTTTCCTGGTCGACTTCTTTTAAACTTTGTATATATAGCACTTAATGTCATCTTCATCATATATGTAAGTTTGAATCTGTTGTGAACCCCAGAAAAATCAAGTTCTTTAATTCTCATTTTGTGTTTGCTGGGTAGGAGTTTTCTGAATGCTTCCATGGAGATGTGACCCATTCAATAGTGGGTCGTAACTTCTGATTAGATGGTTTCCATGGAGATGTGTCCCCACACATTCAAGGTGGGGTTGTTTATTGGAGCCCTTTAAGAGAGAACCATTTTGGAAAGAGCCAGGAGAGCCCAGGCAGCCAGAGACCTTTGGAGATGAAGAAGGAAAACTCCCCCTGGGGAGCTTCGAGAAACAAGAAGCCTGGAGAGAAAGCTAGCAGAGAAAGCTAACAGACATCACCATGCTCACCCTGTGCCTTTCCAGTTGAGAGAGAAACCCTGAATGTCATCGGCCTTCTTGAATCAAGGCATCTTTCTGTGATGCCTTAGATTGGACATTTCTATAGCCTTGCTTTAATTTTGACATTTTCATGGCCTTAGAACATGTAAACTTGAAACTTAATAAATTCCCCTTTTTAAAAGCCATTCCATTTCTGGCATTTTGTATTTCAGCAGCTTACAAACTAAAAGAGAATATATTTGATCTTATAAGAAAATGTTGAATGAGTAGATAATTAGAAGAATTAGTGAATATTCTATTAGCTTTTCTGAATTAGAGTTTACAGTTTCTAGGCAAAACATTTAGTAGAGATTCATATCCACCACAACTGAGATTCTGATGCTTTGACTACCACTGTGTTATGATTTACTTTAACAAATCATTCATTTCTCACTTTTCAATTAGGCAAGGGTGTTACTCTTTATTGATAGAGGCTTTCAAAGGTATTTAACCACACAATCATCAGAAACACAATAACAATGTGTAATAAACTCTAAAGGACTTATCTGAGCCAACAAACTATTTCATTATTAAATATAGTATCTTTCCATGCTGAACACTTAACCATTCCAGAATTTGTCATTCTTGAAGACACAGTTGATATTTCATATTCATTATATCAAAGTAGAACATTTTAGAATAGGGCACTAATTCAATCACTATTTTAAATGTATGTACTCAGAATACAAGGCCTTCATTAACATGCTTTTCTCCTAAAATTGGGGATAAAGAAATTAATCTTTTAATAATAAGGTTTATTAAATGTACAACATTAAATTTTCATGAACAAAGAATTGGATTTTATTTTTGTTAAAGTTTCCCCCCCTGCCAAGAAATCCTAATTACTTTGTGCTCTAAAACCATCCCTTCGGCATCAAACTCTCCCTGATGTCATTCCTATTTTGAACATACCTTTTGAAATTACTTGTTAAAAGAATGTTTAGGGTGGGCCACGGTGGCTCAACAGGCAGAGTTATTGCCTGCCATGCCAGAGACTTGGGCTCCATTCCCTCCACTACAACAAAGTAGCTGTCTCTTATGAATGTTTAGTCACTTAGTTTTTTTTTTTAAATCAGAGGTTTATAAGAATGCAAACTAATTATTATATGTCAACATAAAAATAGATTTGGCAATAACAAAAAGAAGTGTCCCTGATTAGGAGATACTCACCAGTATATTTAACCTTTTGTTCATTATTTCTAGAACTTGGAAATGGATTGTCACTGTGTTCATTCTGGAAAGTATTTACCAGGGAAAAGAACACAGGTTATTACCAAACTCCCCTGGAGAGAATATGATAATGGTGATAAATAATCATAGTAATAATAATAATAATGACAATTATAAGCAAATACTTATTGAATGTTTGTAATGTGCTAGACAGCATGGTAACTAATTTACATACTTTGGTTTGTTAATCCTCAAGTAGGAACACTTAGCATCCTATTTTATGAATGAGGAAACAAAGGACTATGCAAAACTATACATCTGAAAGAAGGGAGCTATTCTGAAGAGACTGTGCTCTTCTAGAAGAAGAAAAAAATTGAAAGTATATTTCTTCATCAGATGGACGGTGACAAAAGAATAGAAAGAGCCTGAACCCTTTTCTGGGAAACATTTCCCACCTGAATTGTTTAGTACGTGGGAAAAAGTAGAGGCAGAAGAGAAATGAAGAGAAAGATAGGGATGTTTATAGTCTCATTTTACAAAGCTAGAGATCAAGATAAATCATCTATAGTTGAAGGAAAAAGAAACAAATGTGGTAAGTATATTTTTTAAAGTTGCAAAGGTAATTGAAAACAAACATACCTCATAGAGGTAGAGAGGTCCTAAGACTAGCCAGCAGTCTTGAGTAGATCAACTCAACTTTTTCATCTTGAAGTATATTTGTAAAGGCCTTTGCTGCTGTAAATCTGGCAGCCTTGGAATGACAGAGAGGAAAAACCTTCCATTTCTCATGAAGATTGAGTAGGAAAAGGGATTGGGGAGAAGACTGCATATGCACTTCCATGCCTTTGCGCAAGCTCTTTCCCTTACCCTGGATGCTTTCTGATTGCCTGAGAAACCATTTAGACAGTTCACTGCCATGAAGCTTTCTGCAGACACTGACAGATTTATGAACTGGTCCCACTTCTCTCTGCATGTACCTCCATCTCGCCCTTTTCATTTTGTATTTTTACTCTCAATCTTACCACTGCTAACAACCACTATTAGATTTCAAGTTGCTTGTACAGCAGTCCAGAAAGTTTCATTGAATGAAAGAAAGTTTAGCAGTAGTAGGTAAACAAACAAACTTAACTAGGGCAACAAAAAAGAATGGCAAGTTCTAGAAACTTAGACCTATTGTATGCAGCTCCGGTTGGTTCTGTCCTAATATTGAAGTGAATTCTGAGAAGCATTGTGATTGCAAATGGTAAAAGAAAAAAAAAATGAGGAAAAGGAAGATGTTCACAAATATTGATAGGCGCTTATTTTAGTTTGTTAATGCTGCTGGAAATGCAATATACCAGAAATGGGTTGGCTTTTATAAAGGGACTTTATTAAGGTACAAGTTTACAGTTCTAATGCCATAAAAATGTCTGATCTAAGGCATCCAGATAAAAATACCTTGACACAAGAAAGAGCAATCTAGGAAGGCACATGGCTGATGCCTTCTGGTCCTTTGGCATCTGGTTTCAAAACAGATTTCCCTGGGCATTTTTTTTTCAGCATCTCCAAAGTTTCTCTGGCTGTGTGGACTCTGAAGTTTTTTCCAAAATGGTTCCCTCTTTTTTTTTTGACTCTTTTTAAAATTAATTAATTTATTAATTAAAAAATTAAGAACAAACAAAAACATTAACATATCATTCCGTTCTACATATATAATCAGTTATTCTCGATATCATCACAGTGTTGCATATTCATCATTTCTTAGAACATTTGCATCAATTCAGAAAAAGAAATAAAAATAACAGAAAAAGAAATAAAACAATAACAGAATATAAAAGATTATATGTACCATACCCCTTCCCCCTTGCTTTCATTTATCACTAGCATTTCAAACTAGATTTATTTTAACATTTGTTCCCCCTATTATTTATTTTTATTCCATATGTTCTACTCATCTGTTGACATTGTAGATAAAAGGAGCATCAGACACAAGGTTTTCACAATCACACACATTGTGAAAGCTATATCATTATTCAATCATCATCAAGAAACATGGCTACTGGAACACAGCTCTACATTTTCAGGCAGTTCCCTCCAGCCTCTCCACTACATCTTGAATAACAAGGTGATATCTACTTAAAGCATAAGAATAACCTCCAGGATAACCTCTCAACTCAGTTTGGAATCTCTCAGCCATTGACACTTTTTTCTCATTTCACTCTTCCCCCTTTGGGTCAAGAAGGTTTTCTCAATCCCTTGATGCTGAGTCTCAGCTCATTCTAGGATTTCTGTCCCATGTTGCCAGGAAGGTCCACACCCCGGGGAGTCATATCCCACGTAGACAGGGGGAGGGTGGTGAGATTGTTTGTTGTCTTGGCTGGAGAGAGAGGCCACATCTGAGCAACAAAAGAGGCTCTCTTGGGGGTTACCCTTAGGCCTAAATTTTAAGTAGACTTGACCTATCCTTTGTGGGGTTAAATTTCATATGAACGAACCCCAAGACTGGGGGCTCAGCCTATAACTTTGGTTGTACACACTGCTTGTGAGAATATCAAGAATTCAACTTGGGGAAGTTGAATTTCTCCCTGTTCTCACCATTCTTTGCAAATACTTTTCCACTCACTGATCGAATCACTCTGGGATTCATCGGGGCATCACTCTGGACAAACCAACAAAATCTCATGTCCTATCTGAGATTCCAAGTACTTATGGTGTTCAATCAAGCTATCTACATAAGTTATATTAGGAAATGCACTAGTCAAAATATAAATTTTGTAACAAATAAACATTTTTTGCTTTAGTCTCACACATAAGGTGACATTTTAAAATATTAATTACCATCTATTTTCAGCACCTCGCAATAATGACATTCCTTTGTTCTTCCTCATGCAAAAACATTTTTAGAATTTGTACATTTAGTCACTATTATTATACACTCTAGGCATTCCTAGATTATACCACCTCAATCTTTATCGTCTTTCTTTCTTTCTGATTTCATTTATGCCCCCAGCCCTCCTCCCTCTATCATTCTCACATTCAGCTTCATTCAGTGTTTTAACATAATTTAACATAACATATTTAACATAATAATTAACATATTACAGTTAGGTAGTATTGTTCTATCCATTTCTGAGTTTTTATATTCAGTCCTGTTGCACAATCTGTATCCCTTCAGCTCCAATTACCCAATATCTTACCCTATTTCTATCTCCTGATGGTCTCTGTTACCAATGAAATATTTCAAGTTTATTCATTAATGTCAGTTCATATCAGTGAGACCACAGTATTTGTCCTTTTGTTTTTGGCTAATCTCACTCAGCATAACGTCCTCAAGGTCCATCCATGTTGTTACATACTTCATAACTTTATTTCATTTTAATGCTGCATAATATTCCATCGTATGTATATACCACAGTTTGTTTACCCACTCTTCTGTTGATGGACATTTTGGCTGTTTCCATCTCATTGCAATTGTAAATAATGCTGCTATAAACATTGGTGTGCAAATGTCTGTTTGTGTCTTTGCCCTTATGTCTTTTGAGTAGATACCTAGCAATGGTATTGCCGGGTCATATGGCAATTCTATATTCAGCTTTTTGAGGAACCGCCAAACTGCCTTCCACAGTGGTTGCACCATTTGACATTCCCACTAACAATGAATAAGTGTGCCTCTTTCTCCACATCCTCTCCAGCACTTGTCATTTTCTGTTTTGTTGATAATGGCCATTCAGGTGGGCATGAGATGATATCCCATTGTGGTTTTGATTTGCATTTCTCTAATGGCCAGGGAAGTTGAGCATCTCTTCATGTGCCTTTTGGCCATTTGTATTTCCTCTTGTGAGAAGTATCTGTTCAAGTCTTTTTCCCATTTTGTAATTGGATTGGATGTCTTTTTGTTGTTGAGTTGAACAATCTCTTTATAAATTCTGGATACTAGACCTTTATCTGATATGTCATTTCCAAATATTATCTCCCATTGTGTAGGCTGTCTTTTTACTTTCTTGATATAGTTCTTTGATGCGCAAAAGTGTTTAATTTTGAGGAGTTCCCATTTCTTTCTTTCTTTCTTCAGGGCTCTTGCTTTGGGTGTAAGGTCTATAAAACTGCCTCCAATTACAAGATTTATAAGATATTTCCCTACATTTTCCTCTAACTGTTTTATGGTCTTATACCTGATGTTTAGATCTTTGATCCACAAAGTGGTTTCCTCTTGAAGGACTCCAGTAAGCAACCCCACCTTGAATGGGTAGAGACACATCTCCATGGAAACCACCTAATTAAAAGGTCACATCCACGATTGGGTGGGTCACATCTCCATGGAAACAACTTAATAAAAATGATCCCACCCAACAACATTGAATCAGGATGAAAAGGCCTGGCTTTCCTAGGAGTACACAACAGGTTCAAACCCACACAGGGCTGTTCTTGATTTGGTGATTAGTTAGAAAATAATAATTGCTAATTCTTATTGTCCCATGCATGAAGTTATTTTATAATCATCACTTATGTTTTCAGTACTATTGCCATCCCCAACTTAGAAATGAGGAATTTGAAGCATAGAAAGTCCATGTAAATTGCCCAAGCATCCACAGCTATAAGTAGCAGAATTTGGAATGCCCCCCACAAACCCTCCCCCCGCCACACACACACACAGGCTGTCACAGCAGTACTAACAGTTACTATGCTATACTCTCTCTGTTAGATGTAGGGGTGAGATTGAAAGAAGTAACAAGGACAATTTTCTTGTTTTTGGCTTATGTAAATGGGCAGTGCTTTCATCAAACAGAAGAAATTTAAATTCATTTTGTTTTACCTTTCATTTTTCCAGATTCACAGCCAAAGGACCAAAGAGATGAAGTAACTTGCCTGAGGTCACATAGAAAGGTTCCACTGTGTAATAGAAAAAATGGTTATTGTGCTTCTTTAGACCAAGTTCAAGTTGTAACTCTATGTATTAGTTGGCAAGTCTTTTGTTATGTTTGGGTCTCAGCTGTGTCATATGAAAATTGAAATTCCAGCATCTACCTCCAGAGGAGGCTGTAACCATGAAGCTAACAGAGTTGAAGCTTCAAGGCTCCTCACTTTTATAAACCTCTTTCAAGGTCCTCTACCTATTTTTGTATTCAAATCTTATTTCCCCCCCCCCCCCCCAGGAGGCCTCCAAAGATATATAAGCTTCAGGTCCCACAAAAGCTGAATCTGCCCTGGATATATTTCACCAGATAATTTGTAGCTTTATTTATATATCTGGAAAAAAAAATCAAGGTTCTTCATATCTAAGCCAGAGTTTCTGCCTCTGCCTCCCATTTCTAAATTTTTGAATCTCTCTCGAGCCTTTCCTTCTAGCCCCTACTGATAACTGAGGTTCAAGAACTTCCATACAACCCCCTTAGGCAGTGCTGTGGGCTGTAAAATAAACTCTTTCCTACCTACCTAGAGATACAATCTAATTACTCCCCTCAGTTACATTTCTTAAGGTTAAAGTATTTTTTTTAAACCAAGGAGCAAAGAACGGTGGATGCTGCAAAGTTTTAACCCCACACTTCCAGGGTATTTGTATTTTAAGGGAGATTGCATGTTGAAACAAAGGAATGGATAAATACGTAAGGGTAGACTCTTCAGCTGTTGAATCGGCTCCTACTTTCTTGCAAGGCAAGGTTCCCACTCTGGTCCTATTTGGAATCCAAGGATGGCAGTTGTGCCCCAGGAAGTCTGGCAGAAATTCTTTAGGGAAGTGAGGTCATAGTCATTAAAACAGATTTATTCCAAAACCTCAATTCTGAGCAAATGTTTAGCCAAGGTTGTTAAAATGAAAAATAGAATTATGGGCTATGTTAGTTATGTTTTTTATGGTACTTCAGTTGAATTCAGCAGCAGTTAAAATTTTATACCTAGAAAATATCTACGTATTTCATAAGTACAAATTCAACTGTGGATGGCTTAAAACATTTTTTAGTTAATGAAGCATTTCAAATGCACTTATTTTCTTATAAAAGAAAGAAAAAAATCAAATAAAATTATTACTGAGTTTTAATCAAGATCGAGTATACTTGATACAGGTTTTTCACAGATAGTTTAAAATCCTTTTTCATAAAGTCAGTACAGCCAGAATAGTCATATAATATGCTAATTATTTATATTAATTATTAAAATATTCTCACCTCCTAAATAATAATTTTATAAGTATTAGACATGGCAGTTATTTTGGATTTTCTGCTGCATATAAATTAGTTCATGAATGATTTAATTTCAATTCATTTAACTTCAAGGTGATAATCATGAAGGTCTAAGAACAAAATCTTTTCAAAAAATCTTGATACTGAGAAGATGGATGCATAACTAATAAAAGCACAATGCAGATTTAAAATGCGATGTAGTGGGAACCAGTGCTGTGGTGCTTGCTGTTTTCTGTTCCCCAGAAAAACAGCTGTGCTGTCACTGGAGATTCTCTCATTCTTAGCTCTCACATCTTGGAGTACAAAGGCCAAAACTGCCTTATTGGACCTGTGCTCCCCACCAGTGATACCTTCTGGTCCCACTAAAAGGCAGGAGAAAAAGCCCTGTATATAGTGGCTTCAGCTGGGTGAATTTTTGCTTCAGAATACAGACAAGAAGACTTTTTGAACTAAACTGTAATATATAAATGAACACTGGTATCCAGAGAGTTCACTACAGATCCTCAAATATGAGGACTCCCACCCCTGTCCCCTCATTTATTTTCTTTCTCTGAGCATGATAGTATGATTTTGGTAAGGTTTAAAGTAAATACCACATTCATCTATTCAATTCTCTTGGGATAGGAAGCTGCATGCATGTTTGTATTTTGTCTAATTTTGACTACATGCTGCCATTCATGCTCACAGAAAGAAAACACAAGTTAAACTTTCTATAGTTTTTTCAAGCTTTATTTTGCCCTCTTCTTTTTAAAAAAAAAAAAAAAAAAAACTTGGTCAAATGGCCCTTATAGTACTTTGTGGCACAATCCAAACTGATTAAACAAATAGACACAAATTCAACTATTCAAATAAGAAGTTTATTTTTCTTTCATGTCATGGTCCAGAGATAGAGGTTCCAGGGGTGCAAGGGAGGCTCTGCAATCTCTAATTCATCCAAAGAAGCTGCTCTTGTTCTCTTCATCATGAGGCCTGTGAGAAGGGAGAAAGGGCATGGAGAAAACACAGATTCAATTTTAGGGACACAAGCAGGAGTACCACACATCACATCCATACTCCCCTAAAATTGGAGTATGCTCCATTGGCTAGAACTTAGTCTCATAAAGCTGAAAGGGAGGCTAGGAAATATAGTCTAAGGGCAGCCATGCGTCCAGCTAAAACTCTGACCTGTGTTACGATTCTACCTGGGGCTTGCTATAATCGCCACCATATATTCTTTCCCCATCCATGATTGCTCTAACAATAGAGTCTGCCAGGTTGCAGGGCTGCTTGCACACTGCATTCTGGATCTACTTCAGAGCCCTTTCCTGCTCCTAGCCCCTCTCAAAGCTGGTAGCTTTCCATGTTCTTGGTCCATATAAGGATCAGACAGTAGCCCTAGATATGGAAAGTGGTGCCTCAGAACTCAAAGTGCTTCCTTCTTTATGACAGGGGATGCCATAAAGTTATCCTTCATTTTGGAGAAGAGATCCCAGCACTCCCTTGATTTCTGGACAACTAAACATTCCAGGGAACTAAGAAGTCCCTGAATCTTCATAGATTTTATCTTACTACCAAGAACACATGTAACTTCTATCACACTACCCACCCCTTGCTCATACTATTCAATCTGCATGGTGCCACTGACACGATAGATAAATCTCTGTTCAGAGGGACTTCGTCCAGATCTCTTCAGACTACATTTTGATGTGGGGAGGGAAGATGGTGGTGATGGTGGGGGTAGTGGGAGTTAGAACAGCTCTGAAGCAAAAGCATAAATGAGTATTTTTGACTCATTCACGTGAATGCAACCTGTGTTTGATCCATTTCTCTGGTTGGATGTTTTGGTTTGGTAAAGCTGCCTAATGCAATATAGCAAAAATACATTGGCTTTTACAATTGGGATTTATTAATTTATAATTTTACAATTCTAAGACCATGAAAATGTCCAAATTAAGGCAACAACAGGACGATACCTTCTCTAAAGAAAGACTGCTGGCGATCTGGGACTTCTCTGTCACATGGCCAGGTACATGGTGAAGTCTGCTGCTTCTTCTCTCTTGGTTTTCACTGTTTTAAGCCTCTGACTTCAGTGGCTTCTTCTCTGTTCTTTGTATGTCCTCTCTCAGCCCTCCAGGGGCTTTTTCTCTAAACTTCTCTGGTTTTTTTTCCCATCTTTTATCCTCATACGAAGGACTCCGCTAAGAGGATAAAAACCCTCTTGAATGAGGTGGGTCACACCTCAGTTGAAATAACCTAATCAAAAGGTCCCACCTATAATAGGTCTATATCCACAGGGATGGATTAAAAGATCACAATCTATTCTGGAACACAAAACCTTACAAACTACTACACTGGAATAGAGAACAATGCAGTCATCAAATCAGTGGCTGCATACCAAGTACTTGAGACATTATGAATTGTCTCTAGCAATGGTACTACAGCAGTAGACAGCTGTGAATAAGGTTATTACTCAGTTGAGCTTGCAGTGATTTACACTACAGTCAGTCTCCAGGATTTATCCATTTCTGCAGGGGCCAGCCAGGAAATTTAGACAGAGATAAGATAGGGACCACCACACCTGCATCTTTTAAATATTCTTAATGGTGGTATACTCTCTGTATGAGTCACTATAAATTATTTAATTCTCTCTCAATTTCTCTACTTGTGTATAGGTGTGCTGGTTTGAAAGGATATATGTCCCCTATAAAAGCCATGTTTTAATCTAAATCCCATTTTGTAAAGGCAGAATAATCCCTATTCAATATTGTATGTTCGAAACTGTAATTAGATCATCTCCCTGGAGATGTGATTTAATCAAGTGTTAACCTGGATTAGGTGATGACATGTCTCTGCCCATTTGGGTGGGTCTTGATAAATTTCTGAAGTCCTATAAAAGAGGAAACATTTTGGAGAATGAGATTTGGAGAGAGCAGAGCAGAATGACATAGCCACGAGAAGCAGAGTCCACCAGCCAGTGACCTTTGGAGATGAAGAAGGAACATGCCTTCCAGGGAGCTTCATGAAAAAGGAAGCCAGGAGAAGAAGTTAGCAGATGATGCTGTGCTCGGCATGTGCCCTTCCGGATAAGAGAGGAACCCTGACTGTGTTTACCATGTGCCTTTCCAGATGAGAAAGAAACTCTGACTGTGTTCACCACATGCCCTTCCACTTGAGAAAGAAACCCTGAACTTCATAGGCCTTCTTGAACCAAGGTATCTTTCCCTGGATGGATGCTTTTGACTGGATATTTCTATAGACTTGTTTTAATTGGGACATTTTCTCAGCCTTAGAACTGTAAACTAGCAACTTATTAAATTCCCTTTTTTAAAAGCCATTCTGTTTCTGGTATATTGCATTCTGACAGCTAGCAAACTAGAACAATAGGGTTAGTAATATTTGCCTTCAAGTTATCTGGTATGGAATGCTATTAAATAAACAGATGAATATATAATATTTCCTTAATAGTGGTAAATATTTGTTGTTGTAGAAGTACATTGGGAAGGCTAATGAACACTCTGAAAAAGAGATGTAAGCAATTTAATAGGATTGAATGCTATTTCAGTACAATTTTGCTCTCCTAGATATTGGCAAAGGATGAAAAGCAGCTGTAACTGTGTGGTCAGTCCAACTACTGAGCATCAACTGCTGAGAATGCATAACTCCTGCCAATGTGTAATCCTGGAAGACAAAGCTACTCAGAATCTTAAACACTGGCAGAACCTGAAATGGAAAAATTTTATTCTCCCCATATTTCAAAAGTGCCCAAAGGACCAACTCAAGATTCATATTCATTCATTTTATTGTTACTAAACTAGAATCTTGAGTAGCAGCAATGAGAAATTTAGAAATTCATTTATTACATTTTTAGTTCGATTTCATTTCCAAACAAATTCAGTTGCTCCTAGGTATTTTTATATGAAAATGTGGAATGGGTATGCAGACCTGTGAACATCTAACATACTATTCTTGATACTTACATTCACTAAAGTTCTTTAACAAAAACAAAACTCAAAATTAAAAATAAAAATAAATGACTTATTTGTTCCAAATACATAGTATGATTTATGAGTTTGAATTTGTTGCCTACTATATACATTGACCAATGCCCTTTATACAACAATGCATGAGTATTAGAAATGCTTTTCCTCAAGGGAAAAGAGATCCATTAAATATGATAGATTAGAATAAAATCACACTTTAAATTAAACATGTCTACCATTATGAAGCCTTTTTAAAAATATAGTGGTAATTAATTTTGGTAAGTGAATATATATTTCTAATTTATTTACTAAGTTGATTTATAGTCAATGAAAACTGAAGTGTCAGTTATGCCAGTTCATTATGATTAAGTAATCATATTAAATACAAAATATCCATTTTAGTAAACCTGTTTTTGATTTTTTGAGGGGGAAGTTATTACCATCCTGCAGAGTTCTATTTGTCAAATACTCTTTTTTTAATTTGCAAAGCAAATTCTCAAGTGAAAATAAACAATAAATCTAGCATCCACCTTCTAAAAGGATAATAATGATTGATTAAAAGTAGAGAATAATCACTTCAGCAAAATTAGGAAGTTCCTTGATGTTATTCCAGTAAATGACAGTCATATAAAAAGTACCAAGCATAATTTAAACTTAGGAAATTGACAGCACATTGACAGCAAGTACATTAATTTAAAATGTCTGGGTCAGTTGTTTTAATTCTCAGAAATCAGAAACTATCCCCATATTGCTAATTTAATTCTTAGCCTCCACAATATACTCTGACATCATTTTATTATCATTTCTTATTTCTTTATTCAGTGGTCTCAGTGTGAAATACATAGGTAAAAATATATACAAAATAAATACAAAATTTAATAAAAAATTAAAAAGCAAGCATCCATGTAATAATCAAGAAATAAAAATACTGTCAGCAGTCCAGAAGCTCTTAATCTGTCCTTTTCCTATTTCAGCCCTTGTTCTACCAAAGATCAACATTACCTAGTATTTTACAGTAATCTCCTCCCTGCTTTTCCCCCATGATTTTATATCCACTTTATGCATCTCTATGCAATAAAGCTTATTTTTACCTATATCATAATTTCATGTAAATGGATCCATACTCTAAGTATACTTTGGTATATTGCTTCCATAGCTCAATCTTATGTTAGTGGAATTCATTTAAGCCATTTTATGGAGCTAATTTATTTATATTATTGCATTATATACCTTCATATAAATATAATAACTTTTTATTAATCTATTCTGCTGCTACTGCATATTTGGGTTGTTTCCATTTTTTGGTTAACATGAATGAGTGCTGCTTGAAAATTCTTATACATATATATTCTGATGCACATTTGCTCAAGTTTCTTTGTAATTTATACTTACAAATGGAATTGCTTGTCATATATTTATGCATTCACCTTTTAAAAATAGTGCCCAAATATGTTCCAAATTGGTTGTACCAATCTATCCTCTCATCAGAAGTATATGAAGGTGCTTTTGTTCTATATCTCTGATAACATTTTGATGTTGCAAACCTTTTTAATTTTTGTCTATCTGGAAAGTAGAGAATTTTTAATTTGCATTACCTGAATCACTATTCAAGGCTGAGAACATTTCCACATGTTCTATTGGCATTTGAAAATTTTCCACTGAATTGTCTTTTCTTTGGATTTGGAGGAGTTATCTATATATTTTGGATACTAATCAATTGTTAGCAAATCTGTAAATATTTTGTATATGTTGTAAATAAATTCTCTCACTATATAGCTTCATATTTTAAACTCTGTAGCATGTCTTCTGATGAACAGAAGTTCTTATATTCAGAAACTTAAATTTACAAATTTATCAATCTTTTTCTTTGTAGTAAGTTTAAAGTGTCATATCATTTTAAAAATTCTTTGTTACTCTAAGGTCATGAATACATTGTCCTTATATTGCCTTCTAAAAGCTTTATTAGTATATAAGTCAATCATGTACTCTGGGAATAAACACTAGTTATGATGTATAATACTTTTTCTAAATTTCTGGTTTTGATTTGCCAATTATATGGTTTGGCATTTTTAATCTATGCTAATGAAAGAATTTGATCTATAATCTTTTTTTTTCTGTAGTATATTTGTCAGATGTTGCTATTAAGAGTATGCTGACCTCATAAAAAGACTTGGGAAGTACTGTTTGGGACAGCTTATATAAGATTTGCATTATTTATTCCTTAAATGTTCAAAGAATCTTAAGTGAGTTAACTTGGCCTTGAGTTTTCTTTGTGGATAGTTTTGTAAAAGTATTAATATGGATTCAATTTATTTAATAGATAAAGCACTATTAAGATTTTCTACTTCTCTTGTATTCATTTTACTAAGATAACTTGTCAAGAAATTTGTCCATTTTATCTAAATGTTCAAATTTATTAGCATAACATTATGCAGATCCCATTATTGTCCTTTTTAATGTCTATAGGGTCTGTTGCGATGCTTCCATTTTCATTTCTGATATTGTGTCTTTCTATCTTAATCAAATTTTCTATGCATTGATCAATTGTATTAGGCTTTTAAAATTACAAATGCTTAGCTACATTAGTTAAGTATTTCATTGATTTCTAATTTTATCTTTATTATTTGCTTCAATCTATCTAGATTTAATCTAGTTGTTATTTTTTTGATCTTTGAAAAATATGCTTGATTATTGATTTTCAGTTTTTTTTGAGGGGTTGCATGGTCTGGAAATTGAGCCCGGTTCTCCCACATGGAAGGCAGGCATTCTAACCACTGAACTACCTGTGCACTCCTTAATTTTCAGTCTTTTTCCTCTAGAAGGAAGCTTCATTAAAAGCTTTGAATTAAAATTCATTAAAAACTAGGAATTTCCCTCTAAGAATAGCTTTCACTGAATCCCAGAAGGTTTATGATGTTATTTTTCATAATCATGCACTTTAGATTATTTTCTAATTTCCAAGCAGTTTCTTCATTGATCTATGATAACATATATTGTCTAATGTCTCAATATAATATTTGAGCTACCTTTATGCTATTAATTTCTAGTATGATTCTATTGTGATTAGAAGATATACTCTGTATGATTTTTTTTTAATTTTTTTTTGTTTTTACGGGGCCCCTCTGTATGATTTTAATTCTTTGAAATTTGCTGAGACTTGCTTTATGGCCAAACATAAATACTTTGCAAATACTTGAGAAAATGTATAAACTACCATTGCTGAATACAGCATGTTATATATGTTAATTATGTAAAGGGTGTTAATTATAAGGTTCCAAACCCCTTTTTAAAATTTGACTGATTTTTTTCTGCTTGCTTTATGAGTTTCTGAGAAAAAGGGGTTAAAATCTCCAGCCATGTGATTATGGATACACAATCTTTTTCTCCTTGGACTTTTGTCAGGTTTTGCATTATGACATTTTAAGGCAATATTGTTAGGTCCATATAAATTTAAAATTGTTATACCTTCCCATTGAATTGACCCATTTATCATTATACATATATCCCATTTATTTTCTTTATCACTCTTGTGTATAGCCTAGTTAAGAATCAAGTTCAGCCTAGGAATTGATCAAATACCTAGGAATAAAAAAAGAGAAATTGTGTGCAGAGTATTGGGCTCATTGCTTTGTGATTTATTTTTTCCAGCATCCCGGTTTCACAGATCCCTGGAACTTGGTAACACCGAATTCCAGTTTTGTTGTTGTTGTTTCTGTGGCATTTTTGGTTATTGTCTGTTTTTTCCTGCCCATCCAAGTACTACTGCTCTGTAGGTACTAGATCACCACTTTGCTTTGAACTTATGACACTACACAGCAACTGTACTGGGTTAGGGTAGTGAGGGTGGGAAAGAGGAGAATGCAATAATTAAATGAGGTGAATGAAAGTTTCCTCACTTAAAGTATTGCTTCTGCTGTCCAGAGCTGTCTAGAGGACAAAAATTCTACTTTATTAACCCAAGAATCTGCAGTGACAGAAGCAGTGACAGCCTCAGATGTCCAGAAGAGAATGCCTGGCAGGAAACTTTGTGGGAGAGACACATCTGGGAAACAAAAACAGTGGTAGCAATCATTCATTTACAAATATTTACTGGGTACCTACAATGTATGTAGCACTGTACTAGTTGCTGGGGATAGAACAATGAATAAGATAAAAGAGGTTCTACTTCATGGAGCTTCTACTGGGGAAGAAGATGAAAAAATAACAAAAACCTAAAGATAATTACTGACTGATAAGTGCTTTAAAGGAAATTTTAAAAAGTGTGATAGAAAGAGATGTTCAGAAATACCTCTCTCCAGGGAGGTGAGACCTGGATAATAAGAAGGAACTAGTCAATCAAAGATGAAAGGAAAGAACATTCCCTATTCGAGAGAAGAAGAAATACAAAGAAAACCTTCACGGCAGTACAGCACTAACCCCGGTCCTGTAATAGGAATAAGACCCTTTGGGGAAGAGGCTTAAGTGAGCTAAAGACAGAGTGGCTAAAAGTACGAATTCAGAGTTATGTATAAGCTTGATTGTGCAGGACTATATAAAACAGAGATCAGCAAACTTCTTCTGTAAAGGCCTAGATAGTAAATATGATAGGTTTTGCGGGCCATATAGTCTCTATTACAAATATTCAACTCTGCTTTTATAACACAAAAGTAGCCACAGACAATATGTTAATGAATGAGATGATTGTGTTCCAAAAAAGCCATATTTACAAAAACAGGCAGTGGGCTCTGTGTGGCCTGTGAACTCTGGTTTTCCAACCCCAGGCAAAGACGATGGTAAGGTTATTGGATCAGTGTAAATGCACGGGGAAGAAGTACTTCTGTTGTTATTTTTTGCCTGTTTGTTCATCTACTAAGAGGGTTTGAATATATATTTTCAAATAATCATTTAGGTTGCTAAGTGGATACTGGATAGTAGGAGGGCAAGAGAAAAAACAAGGAGTGATTATAGTATTCAGTGGAGCTAAAACCCAGCATATAAACTGGCGGGAGAAGGGAAAGGACTTGGTGAAGTCATCAAGGATGATACTTATGTGGTAGCATTTACTCACAGAGAGAGAATTTAGGATTGAGCAAGTTGGAAATACAAAAATTTCATTTTGGACATGTTTATGTTTGAAATTCCTTTTAGAAATCCAAATGCAGATGTCATGTAGATAGCTCAGAGAAAGGTTGGCATTCCTCGGAGACAGCATGGGATATTTCACTTAATTGTGAGTGAATAAATAATAAAGTGAGACACTCAAATTTTGTGTTCTTTGCATGTAAAAGTTACTTTTGCAGTATACTATAGTCTAGTACATGTACAATAACATTATGTTTAAAAAACAATGTACACAACTTAATTAAAAATACTTTATTGTAAAAAATGCTAGGCATCCTCTGAGACTTTCAGTGAGTTATGCTTTTTTTTTTTGCTGGTGGAAGGCCTTGCCTTGATGTTGACAGCTGCTAACTGATCAGGGTAGTGGTTGCTTAAGGTTGGGGGTGGCTGTGATAATTTTTAAAAATAAGACAACAATGAAGTTTGCTGCACCAATAGACTCTTCATTTTATGAAAGATTTCTCTGTAGCATGCAATGCTATTTGATAGCATTTTGCCCAAATTAGAGCTTTCAAAATTGGAGTCAATCCTCTTAAACCCTGCTACTGTTTTATTAACTAAGTTTATGGACTATCATAAATCCAGTGTGCACAGCATCTTTGCCAGGAGTAGATTTCATTTCAAAAAAACAACTTTCTTTGCTCATTTCTGAAGCAACTCCTCATCCATTTAAGTTTTATCATGAGCTTGCAGCAATTCAGTCAAATCTTCAGGCTCTACTTTGAATTCTAGTTCTCTTATTATCTCCACTACTTCTGCAGTTAATTCCTCTTTTGAAAACTTGAACTCCTCAAAGTCATCCATGAGGTTGGAATCAATTTCTTTCAAACCCCTGTTAATATCTATATTTTTGCCTTCTCACATGAATCATGAACGTTCTTAATGACATCTAGAATAGTGAATCCTTTCCAGAAGATTTTCAATTTATTTTGGCCAGATCCATCAGAGGAATCATTATCCATGGCACTGAAAGCTTTATGAAATGTATTTCTTAAACAGTAAGACTTGAAATTCAAAATTACTCCTGGATCCATAGACTACAGAATGGATGTTGTGGTATCAGGCATTGAAAACAACATTGTACAGTAACATCAATCACATTGTATACTTCCATCAGAGTTCCTGGGTGACCAGGTGTATTGTGAATGCGCACTAATAATTTGAAAGAATCTTTTGTTTTTCATGAGCAGTAGGTCTCAACTGTGGGCTTAAAGTATTCAGTAAACCATGTGTTAAACAGATATGCTGTTGTTCCATTTATGAAGCCCAGGAAGAGCAGATTTAGCATAAATCTTAATGGCCCTAAGATTTTCATTTCATGGTAAGTAAGCATTGGCTTCAACTTAAAGTTACCAGCTGTATTAGCTCCTAACAAGAGAGTCAGCGACTCCTTTGAATCTTTGAAGCCAAGTATTGACTTGGCTTGGGGTTGAGTAATATGAGGAATGAGGAATGGTCACGGAATTAGACAGCATATATGTTATTTATGAACTGGAGGACACAGAAACCCAATTGGATTAAGTTAATGAATGAATGAATGAATGAATGAGAGAGGAAGAAACTGGCACAGTGGATATCAAAAACTCTTTTGAGACATTTTACTGTGATGGTCAAACCTGAAAGGTAATGGAGATTTTACATTTGTTATTTGTTTTAAGATCAGAAAACAACAACATAGTTTAATGTTACTAGAAATTATCTATTAAAGAGGAAAATGTAGGTGATGAAGGAGCAGCCAGATGCCTAAAGGACGGAAGTGGTTAAGCAGGCAAAAGTATGTAAGGCCTGGATGGGCCATGGTGGCTCAGCAGGCAGAGTTCTTGCCTTCCATGCTGGGGATTCAGGTTTGATTCTCGGTCCCTGCCCATGCAAAATAAAAAAGTGTATGAGGCCTTGTGTACAAGTTAAATAGAGCAGGGATCCAATATATAACCAGTATATCTGAGTTATCCATACTCTAAATTTGGATTTAAATTCTTAACCTTCCAGCCCTGTGATGACAATAGATAAGTCATCTATCAACAGAAGGATAAAGCTGTATATTTCCAACACAGAAAGTAAAAGGAAATTATAATTCTAGAAGAGATTAAAATACGACCAGTGAACACAGAATTTGAAATGTATTGTGAACTTGGTACCTGTACATATAGGTTCCATGATGAATACGTCAAAGAGCTCAATAATGTATTCTGCTCAGAAAAGCAACACAGAGAAGAATATTTATTTCCCCACTTCTCTGAGACAAAAATGTGCATGGATTATTACTAAACCAAAGCATACTTCTATTGTGATAAAGAGTAGAAGAATAAGAAAAGGATTATTTATGAGGTTTTAATATTCCATTCATTCAGACAACTAATACAAGATGCTATCAAGTGAGACTCTTTAGCCAGGAAATACTGGTAAGACATACTGGTTATTTAAATATTTAAATAATGCCATACCCATTGATAAACAGACCCTACCTCAAATTTCTCTAGCTCCCCTTCTACCCCGGCCCCTTCCATAGTTCCCTGTGCCTTGTTGTTATCCAGTAACTAAGGAGTTAATTCTTAGCACAGCAAAAGACCTTTTATCTGATCTTTACCACAATTTTTTTCTCTCTAGCACCCTTTCTCTGAGTCCATCTTTACAAATTGAACAGGCCGACAGATGATAAAGTTAAATAAATCAGCATTTCCATCTGAATGTCCTCCAGTACATATCCCCCCATATCCTGACCTCCACAAAATTTACTGAAATACCTGTGTAATGTCCTGGTTTAAAGGCAGACAGTGATATATTCCTCATAAGGAAACCAGACAGACTGCGCAAGTGCAGGGGGCAATGGGAGTGCATAGAAAGGGAATCTAATTTATAACTGAAAGGATAGGAATGTGTTTGGAGAACCACAAAGTAGTTCAGTTTGGCTGGAGTATAGACTATATGTAAATTACCAGGAGGTGTCAGCATTGACAGGAGAGAGCAAAGAGGAACTGAGACTGTTTTACAGGGGTTCTCCTGCTAGATTGCCTGAGTTAGAATCCTTACTTCTCTATGTGAACTTAATCAAGTTATTCAAACTTCTGTGTCTCAGTTTACTTATGTGAAAAAATAAGGAGTAATAATTATATCTACCTCCTAGAATTATTATGAGGAGCAAATGAGTTAATGTATGAAAAGTGCACAGAAGAGTGCCTGAACATAGTGAGTATTCAGTAAAAGTTCGCTGCTATTATTGGTGGAGAGCACTGCTTTATCTTGGTAAAAGAGGGTATTGTAGTTAGTTCTATGAGCAAAGGCTTGCATTTTAGTGACTAAATATAACTACCTCTGATGCAATCAAAGCATAAAGAGTGCACAATGCAAACTATTTCAAAACCGTCCATGACTCTTTTCAAGGGAGTGGGAGGCTTGATTGAGTCACAGGAAATGCAACAGATTAAGGCCCTATAAAGGAAATTCATTAGCATCAAGCAGGCTCAGCGGCAACACAGGACAGATTATTAATGCTTTATGGCCTCAGTTTGACACTGTTTGCAAAGCTCTGACAGTAGGATTTCTTCATTTTCTATTGCAACCCCCTAAAAAAAAAGTGTGTATTTTGGATACAATTCAACCAATAATTAAATTTTGCTACTTAGAAGATAAAAGTACCTGGGTAATGTAGGTGGTTTGCTAGAAATAAAATTTGGCTAAATTGATACAGATCAAAGAACATTAGTTCAGAGAGGCATACCTCGTTGGTAGCACTTGAATCCCAAGAGGATTCAGTGGCACTGTTATCGGATAAAGGCTGTGGATTCTTTGGTCTGACACTCTCAATGATCAATTCCTGAGACACCAGGGTTCAAAGAGAGAAAGTGTTTATTACTAGGTGCATAGTAGAGCAGGTGGCTTAGTGGTCCAAAATCTGTCTACCTGAACTGCAGTAATTCTGATAGTTTTATTAGAAGAAATATGGACAGGGTTTAGGATAATGAGCACAGTGGCCCCAGATGCTGCAATTAGAGGTGATCTGATTATTGACTATGTGCAGATAGAGTACATACTTAGTCACAGAATGTGTGTAAGAAAATGGCAGAATGAGGTATAGGTGACTTGAAGGGTAAAGTCTAAGCTACTGCATGTGTCAGGTGGGCCCATTTTGGTTATATCCAGTCTCAGTTATCAATATAACTTTGGATTTGGGGAGGGTTAGCTCTGGGCTGACCCAAGACCTTTCATTAATAAACATTAGGGGCTATCTTTAGTGATTACAAGACTCTAAGATTGAAAAATTGGATAACTGGGTACAAATGAAGGTTAGTTGCAAAGTTTTTACAATGACAGGGGCAGAAGATAAGGGCTATACAATCATCAGAGATCAAGGCAGCTGGATTACAATTTGAAGATTTCAGGAATTTCCCTTGTCTACTCCAATATACCAGAAAGCAAAAAGGAATTTCTATATAATGATTCAATAATCAAAATCATCCCTTAAATCCTGATTTCTCAGTTGTAGCACTTGCAGGAGAATTTCATAGGAAAATTTCTTCAGTGTTAGAACTTGAATCTATGAGTGGTGGCAAAGACATTTTGAAAATGAATATATATTAAAGTTAATTCCACAGAGAGTCCAAATGGCAGAACCAGGCAACCATTAGTTTGTTTTTTGATACCAGATGAAACAAAACAGAAATTGACATACTATTTTATCTATCTTTTTTATTTATGGATGCTAAAAAGAAATTGGCTTATTTAAAAAATCCTTCCAAGTTAATTTATCACAATAAACCACACGAGTTTATGTATTTAAAATGGCGAATTAATGCAGTTAACTCTTATTTATTGACAATCAGATAACTTACCTAAATTTTTCTAGAAAGGAAGGATGGGAGGGAGGGACAGAAGAAGGAAGGAAGGAAGGAGGGAAGCAAGAAAGGGAGGAAGGAACGAAGGGAGGTAGGAAAGAAGGAAGGGAGGGGGGAAAGAAGATATGGGAGGGGGAGGGAGTGATGGAGAGATGGAAGGAAGACTGATCCACCACACTGGTTTACATTAAGCCCCTCCTAAGAGCCATTTTGTTTTTATTGTTGCAACCATAATGTTTCAAGCCTACTGTATTATTTTATGATTCCATATTTTTTTTTGCTTCATACTCTTCACAATAATTCATTTTAATGGTTATCTAATAGTCTGCCCAGTTAAACTAATCATTTACAGAGTACTTCCCTATTGCTAAGTTTCCATTTGTGAAGCTAAACCATATAATGCTTAAGAGTACGAAATCTAAAATTTAATGCCTGATGCTCTTTAGCAAGTACTTTGGGCCTCATTTCCCTTACCTGTAAGACAAGAATAAGGCTTTTCTGAGGATTAAGTAAAGCACCTAAAATGTGACTGGCACAGGGTATGTACTTTACAGGTATTAGCTGTTATGACTATTTTTCACTTGCACTATATAGAAAATATCCAATAAACAATTCCACTATCTTTTGCACCAAAGCATTTTTTTATGAATAAATTTTTCAAATTGAATTTATCCAGTTAAATTTTGTGTCTTTTGATCTGTGAACAAATTGCTTTCCAAAAAGGCTATATTAATTTTCAATGTCATAAAAATATATGAATGCGGACAGTGTGATGATGGCTCAGTGGAAGATTTCTCACCTGCCATGCCTGAGAACCGGGTTCAATTCCTGGTGCCTGCATACACACACACACACACACACACACACAAATATATATATATATATATATATGAATGCACAAGTTTTGAAACAAGTGTTGAAATCGTCTGTACCACTTTTTTATGCCTTTGATTAGTTAGATAATAAAACATTTTAATTTTTATTTTCTTGATTATTACCAAGTATATATGTTTGCTATATAATTTATTAATTTTTCCATTTAATTCTGTATGACATCTTTTAATAATTCTAAATAATCATATAATCCATGCATCCCACATTTGATAATGCAATAGCAAACATAAAATGTAATGAGATTGGGAAGATATTAAAAACAGTATTTTTTCCTTGGTTTCTAGGATAGAATTATAGGATACACATTTTTAAAGAGCCTAGCATGAGCAATCACAGGTAAATTATGTGTGTCTTCCTCTGATTCGGTTAAACTTAAGCGTGCAGGTTTGAATCCGTTACGTATTCCAGAAAAGCCTCTGTTCTTTTAATCCAATCTTGTGGCAAAATTTTGAAGGTACACAGAGCAGAAGTTAGTTTCAAAAATTTACTTTTAGTACATTCCTTCAATATCAATAAAAAACAAAATTCTGAAGAATAAGAAATTATCTGTTTTACCGGGTGAAAAGTAGACAAACTTCTGTTTTGTCTTCTATAAATGCCTTTAAATATTTGAAGAGACAATAAATGGACTACAGTCTTCACTAAGAAGATAGCACTTCACATTATTGTTTGTTAATCCATATAAAATAAACTTTTGGGGGTCACCTTGTAGAGTGACAGCTTTTACTGCTGAAGAAGTTATTCTATACACATTTACTATTCATTCAGTTTTGGGCAAGTCACTAAAACTGATATTTTCAATTATCTCATTTGTAAAAGAATTTGTGAACAATTCATAAATATTATGGATAATGAATGTGAAGAATCTAGCACAAGATCTGGTACCTGTTTGATGCTTGATAACTAGTATGTATTTCATCATCATCAGGCCCCAGTGTTGGCACTGTTTCTCAAAGTTTAATAACTTCTTTGAAAGAAATTTTTCCTGTGTCAAATGTCAAGTATAAATTCTTTATGAAGACACAAATTTATTTTCTCTTATGTTTTCCAAACTGAAGACAGAGAAAAGTTGAGTATTGTTCCTAATTTGAACACAACTCCGTGGTTCTTAGAATTTAGATTCTAAACCTTAGAACTTAAGATTCTGGGGATGGAAACTAACATCTAAGCTTCATGCACCTAATGGAAATGATCATTTCAGATTTGAAACACGAATATATCCCAGCTCTCAATGTAATATAGTATTCCTTTTGTATTCAAACTCTCTATGCATTCCTAGAAAAAGAATATATATGTTAAGTAACCTAGCAGAGGCTCTGAACTTTTCCCATTGAATCAGTGTATTACATCAGCCAATTACTAATTTTTGAGCACCTATAATACCAAAAGCAATTTTTAGAGTATGCTTAGAAAAGTTCAAATTTCAGCTTGCAACCTAATTTGGGAGGCTATACATACCATATATCTAACTTTTGGAGGTCGCACTTGGATATGAAGGTAGGCATTATCCATCCTCTGATTTTGTATATAGATCGATTGATAGATACGCATGATATATCTATTTCTACATTTCAAGTAATTCTATTTATAAAATTTTATTTACACACACCTTTCAAAGAATAATCTGATTTATAAAATGGCAAACATATATAAATAGCAATAATTATTCTCATTTCTATATGTGTTTTTTTAACATAAATGTGTAACATAGCACCTGACATTCAACAGGTATCTTTATTGGCCCTGGTATTAGGGTAACATTGGCCTTAGAGAAAGAGTTAAGAAATGCTCCCTCCACTTCAGTTTTTTGAGAAGAGTTTGAGCAGAATTGCTGTTAATTCTTCTTGGATTGCTTGCTAAAATTCACTAGTGAAGCCATCTGGACCTGGGCTTATCTTGGGCTGGGATTTTTTATTATTATTATTATTATAGATTCTATCTCTTTGTTATTTTTCTGTTGAGAGCCATGTTTTTCTTGAGTCAGTGTAGGCAATTTTTGTGTTTCTAGGAATTTGTCCGTTTCACTAAGGTTATGTAACTTGTTGTTGTACAGTTATTCATAGTATACTCTTGTAATCCTGTTTATTCTCATGTGGTTGGTAATAATACCCCTTTTCATTTCTGCTTTAGTTATTTAAGTCTTTCCTTTTTTGTCAGTCTAAAGTTTTGTCAATTTATTAAACTTTTCAAAAAGCAAACTTTCGTTTTCATTTATCCTCTTTATTGCTTATTAATCTCTATTTCATTTACCTCTGTCCTTGTCTTTGCTGTTTCCTTCCTTCCTCTTATTTTGGGTTACTTGTGCTCTTCTTTCTCTAGATACTGTAGTTGTAAAGTTAGGCCTCTGAATTGAGCTCTTCCTTCTTTCATAATGTAAGCATTTAATGCTATAAATTTCCCTCAGCATCGTCCCATAAATTTTGGTATGTTGTTCTTTGGTTTTCATTCTCCTTAAGATATTTATTAATTTCCCTTGTGATTTCTTCTTGAACTCTGTATTAGTTTATTAAGCTGCTGCAATGCAATATACCAGAAATGGAGTGACTTTAAAACAAAAAAACTATACAACTGAAAACTATAAAACTGAAAAACACAAGAAACAAAGAACACAAAAGTCATCCAGAATCACAAGCAGTTTACATATCCTTCTGTTCCTTTATGTGCATACACATAACTGAGCATACATTTTTTCATGATTTTTATTTTTTTTCTGACCACGCATACTTATGTGCTGAGAGCACACAGAATATACTTGCTTTCTCATGAATATTTACTAATTCAAAGTCACAAAGCCATGTGTAATGTGATAACCAAGAATACATGACACTAATTCAATCGGGGAAAAATGGGTTCCTGCCTTTCTTGGGAACAAAAGTTTCATAAAAGACAAAAATGGCAAAGGCCTCTACAGATATTGGCAGAGTTACAAATCCTGCATTCCCTTAATGCTCAATTTAAAATTAGACATAAAGTAAAAGTACAGAAAGTAAATGCATCTAAGAGAATTCATTGTCAGATCAATATCAAAATAACAGCAAGGTTTCCATTGAGTTATTTAACATTTTCCTATGGTACAGCCAAGAGATGTGTGCACACAAAGTGGAAATATGAGGAGTGCATGGGTAGTTCAGTGCATGGGTAGTTCTGCCCCCTTCAGAACATAACCAGGACTCTACAATGAGAGCAAGCCAGACTCCACACCATACTAGTGAGAGAGTGATATAGAGGCAAGCAAGGATGAAATGAGCTTCTCTAACAATTTTATTAGAGAAGTTGAAGTTGTGGATTTACAGGACAATCATGCATAAAACAGGATTCACAGATACTATCCCACCACCAAAATCTTGCTTCAGTGTAGTACATTTGTTAAATCTGATGATTGGCTTTTCCATTTCTGCAAAGAAGGAAATTTGTTGGAAATTTTATTGGGATTGCATTGAATCTATAGGTTGCTTTGAGTAGTATTAACAACTTAACAATATCTAGTCTCCCAATCCATGAACACAGAATGTCCTTCCATTAAACATGTCTTCTTTAATTTATTTTAGAAATATTTTTTAGTTTTCTGTTTACAAGTCCTTTACATCCTTAGGTAGAGTTTCCTTCTATTTTTAAAGCTTGATTTGACACTAGGCAATTACTGAAACCATTTGACTGTTTTCCAGAATTTGGAAGAAGATGGCTCTGGCAGTTTTTACTTGTTGTTCAAAGAGTCTTTGGGGAATTACACCCTGGAGCATCTTATGCCACCATCTTGTTTGATTGTAAGTGTCTGGAATATGAATTTAATAAATTGTATTTTGATCAAAAGTTTATAGAACTGTCTCTTTACTAGAATTTGAATTTCTTGGTTTGAAGGACAATGTATTTTACCTCTGAATGCTCTTCCCCAAGCTCCGTATTTGGCACATAATAGGAAATCAATTACTGTGTGTAGAGTAATTATTTGGTTTTGTGAATGAAGAATCTGTATCACCAAGAAGGGCATAGAGTAAAGACTATGATTGATTGATTTACTGTAATTATGACAAAGGAACCCATCTTTCAGTTTATACATAAAAGTTATAGACTATATATGAATTGAAAAAAAAGTACAAAAATGCCATAAGTGGTTAAACCCCTGTAATGATGAAAATAATTTTCATAATTAGATATGTTATAAGATGTTTTACTATTTGTAAAACTTATATGCTGGGACACCTTAAAAATAATTTTTAAATTTTGAGTGTTAATTTTTGCTGGACGTATTCTGAAATTTTCAGAAGCAAACAAATAAGTTTGAATTTAGTCAACAGAGGGAGCTATATATTACTGTACATAATAGCTTAAAGATCAGATGTCACTATTGCAGAAATTATAAGCATAAATATAATTTAAATTTTTAAAAGAAAGAATATCAGGAATAGAGTTGCAGTAAGAGTTATCCACATTTGAACACCTAATTGGCACATATGGGACACTCTATCCAATAACAGTAGGATGCGTATTTTTATAAATGTATATAGAACATTTACCAAGATAGATCATATTATGGGCTATTAAACAATCTCAAATACTTTTTAAAAAGAAGTCGAGACTTACAAAACATCTGACCACAACTTAATTAATGGAAATATTTCTGAACAACCCCCAAATATTTGGAAATTAAATAACACCCTTCAAAATAATCCATGGGTCAAAGAAGAAATCAAAAGGTAAATTGCAAATTACCTTGAAGTGAATAAGAATGAAAATGCAACATATCAAAATTTGTAGAATGGTTTCTGGTTGACCTGGCAATTGCATTTCTAGGTATATACTCAAAAGATTTGAAAGCTAGGACTCATACAGACATTTCTACTCTGATGTTCATATCAACATTATTAATAATTACCAAAAGATGGAAGCAACCCAAGTGTCCAATAACTAATGAATGGATGAACAGAATATGGTATATACATACAATGGAATACTATACGCTATTGAAAGGGTTGAAATTCTAATAAATGCAACAACAGGAACAAATTGTGAAGATGTAATGTTGAGTGAAATAAAGACATAAAAGGATAAATATTGTGTGATCTTACTGATATGACAATAGAATAATAAAATTCATAGTGTCAGAAGCCATAACACAGATTACCAGGGGTTGGAGTGGGAGTAGGAAATGGGAAATTAATGCTTAATTGGTAACAGAGTTTCTGTTTGGGGTAAAAGGATAGATTTGATAATGGATAGTGGTGACTGTAGCACAACATTGTGATGTTAATTACATCACAATAATATATTAGAATGTGGTTAATAAGGGAAATTTTAGGTTGTATATATTTTATTTGAATAAATATTTAAAACTGTATTACTGTACAGCACAATCAGTGAACCTTAATATAAACAATGGACTGCAGATAATAGTATAATTATTAAAATATTGTTTCATAAAGTGTAACAAAGCTGCCACACTAATGCAAAGAGTTAATACAAAAAGCCATGCATGTGTGGGAGGAAGTATATGGGAACTCCGTAAACTCACAACTTCTCTAATAAAAAAAGCAAAGAAACCTGTATGATGCTGATAAAGCAGCAAATGGGGTAAATGTGTAGAACTAAATGCCTCTATTAAAAAAGAATAAAGTTCTTAAATTAAGGACCTCAGCTTCCATCTTATGAAATAAGAAAAAAAAATGAGAGCAAATTAAGCCTAACAAAGGGTAGAAATGAAATTCAAAAGTCAGACTAAAATCAATAAATAGAAAACAGTAGAGAATTCAATAAAATATAAATCTGGTTCTTTGAGCTGATCAATAAAAGTGATAAACCTCTAAATAGACTGATCAGATGATCAGGAAAAAAAAAGAGGAAGACACATGATCAATAAAGGAATGAGGATGATGACTTTACTGCAGATTCTCAGAGCTGCTGGTAAGTACAGCTGAGAATCCAGTTTTCTAATCCATGAATTCAGAAAAGAATACTTTCTTGTCGTAACTGGTCTTCCCCATCCTGATCTCTGAAGGCAAGGTTTGATGCAACTCTCTTTGGGGCCTGTATTTTTCTGTTTATCCTGTGTATTCTATATGATATTCCATTATCTCTACTGTGGTGTTCTGAAGCTGTATGTACCTCAGACAAACTCATTCTTAAATCTAATCTTTCCCTATTGATGAACCTATTGTAAGTAGACCTTTAAGATGAGGCTACTTCAGTTAAGGCATAGCCTAGAATAGGCCCTAATCCTATTACTAGAGTCCTTTATAAGAGAATGAAATTCACACAGAGAGAGAGAAATCCACAGAAACAAGAAGCTGAAATCAACCTGGAAGAGGAGAGACCAGCAGCTGCTGTCATGTGCCTTGCCATATAACAGAAGATCCAAGGATCTCCAGTAGCACATCTTCAGGAGGAACGCATCACCTTGATTTGGACATCTTCCCAGGTAGTGAGTGAATGAATTCCCATTGTTTAAACTAAACCCTTTCATGGTATTTGCTTTGAGCAGACAAGGAAACTAACACATCTTTGTGTATTTGACTCTTACCCTAAACAAAGAACTTCTCCAGACAGGAGAAGTGTAAAATACTCCAGAGGCAAAGAACAGGATAGACTAAGAATGAACTTTAGCAGAGCTAGCAAGCCACTTCTGTGTGAGTTCACCATAAGCTACTGACAAAAGCATAACTGATGTAAATATACACACCTGTGAAAAGTAATCATAATAATATTCTATTCTTATTTTAGCCAGAGTTTTTATTTGGAATATCTACTAGGTATGATCCTTTTTATCATCAACCTATATAATCATGAGATTTCCTACCCTATCCCCATTAATTTGTGTATATATTCACTTATGTTTATGACAGTTATGTATTTCCTAATGTTAACTCTAATGGATGTTTTTGAAATAAATCATATCTGGTCATGTTGAAAATCTCAACTTACTGGTGAATTTAATTTCCTGATTTTAGAATTTTTATATTGGATTTATAAATAAATTTGATCTATATTTTCATTTTCATATTGGCATTAACATATTTTGTATTCATATTTCGTTTTATAACAATATTATTTTATTGTCTGAAATAGTTTAAATGTCATGAGAAATACATTCTCCTTAAAAATTAGCTCAAAATCAGCCACAAAACAGGGCTTGGGCTGGGTACATTAGCAATCTGGCTGAGGTTATGTAATCAAGCTGGCTGTGACCCTGGGCCTGGGTTTTAACTACCACAGGAAAGGTCCCAAGAGTCTGATCTCTAGACTGGAATCCAAAGGTTGCAGGGATGAATCTTCCTACCTGGTCCCAGCTTCTGCATGTGGCTATGGGCAAGGTGGGCTCTGGTCACAAAGACCCCTGACAAAAATGTCACAGGTCTTACTTTCTGAGCAGTTTGGAATAAACCACTCTCTGGCCCTCAGTTCTCTTGCCTGTTTTATGACACAGCATTGCCCAAAGGAGGTTGCACCAAGGCAGGGTGCATAGAAGTGCCCTGCTAAGTATAAAGCAGGGTGATGGCCTCGTGGGATGGAGTGGACAGGAGCAAACAGACCTGATGACTCTAATGTTCTGAAAAAAAGCAGACCACCAATTAGGGCAGAGCTGCCTCTATAGGCTGCTTTGGAACTAACAAAATATCCAGCTGCTCTGAAGCCAGGTGGATATGGGGAATCTGCAAGGTTGTTCCTGGTCTTCTCCCCGGAAAACCCTCAGCAGGCTCCCTGCTATTCTCCCTATGCTGAGCAACCCCAGGGACAGGAAGGCAATATGCCCTCTGCTCCCAGGCCCAAACCTCATTGGTCTCTCTGGCTTAGGAATCTCTTGCACCCAGTCCTCTTGCTTCCACCTTGACATTCATCCCTGATCACCACCCAGCCTGTGAAATCCTTCCCTGGAAAACTTGGCTCTGACTGTCCTGTTTTCCTGCATACAGGTGTGCAGGCTCTTAGTAGTGGTGAAAATCATGGCTATTGGTGGTAAAATCTCCAGGCTGTGGGCCCTGGCTTGGTGATGTGTACAAAAGGAGATGAGGATCCAAATGACAGTGAGACAACACTTAGCCTGGCTATTTAAAAAAAAAAAAAAAGATACAAAACAGAAAATAACAAGTGCTAGCAAGGATAACAAGTACCAGCTAGTAGAGAAATATACCTTGTACAGTGTTGGCTGGATTGCAAAATGGTATAGCTGCTGAGGCAAACAGTTTGGTGGCTCCTCAAAAAATAAAATATAAATTACCATATGACCTAGCAATCCCACTTCTAGGTATATATGCCAAATCACTGAAAGCAGGACTCAGATATTTGTACATCAATGTCCATAGCAGCATTGTTCACAATAGCCAAAAGGTGAAAGCATCCCAACAGCCCATTAACAGCTGGATGGATAAACAAAATGTGGTATATACTTACAATAGAATGTGACTCAGTCATAAAAAAGAATGAAGTGCTGAAAAATGCAACAACGTGGAGGAATCTTGACATCATGTTGAGTGAAATAAGCCAGGCACAAAAGGACAAACATTGTATATTTTCATTTATATGAAATAACTATGAAAATTCATAGAGACAGAAAGTAGAGTACAGGTTATTAGGGGCTGGGGATAAGGAGAATGGACAATTAATGCTTCATGGATACAGAGTTTCTATTTGGGATAAATTTTTGTAATGGATGGTGGTGATGGTAGCACAACACTGTGAATGTAATTAGCACCCCTGAATTGTATAACTGAAAGTGATTAAAAGGGAACATTTACATTGTATATATGTTACCACAATTTTAAAAAGAAAGAGGTGCACCTTTTCCTAATTTCCAGCAGGCACCCCCTGAGCTACACAGGTCTCATGTGCTTACAAGTTACAAGTTCTTACATCTGAGAATCATCTCTGGAAGCTCAAATTTGACTCTTGTTTTCTTATATTCTGTTGTAACAATCCTTCTTTACAGCTATGGCAAGCTCCAGGACCAACTACTTTAATGAGTGGAGGTATACAGGGGAAATCTCACTGGTTAATAAAGAAAATAGTAATTCCTCTTTCTCTGATTCCTGGGAAGTGATTCCTCTGAAAAATGAATGCTGTACCCAAGCCCAATATCTATGACCTGCACCCTAGGAGGCTCACCAATGACAGGTTAGGTCAAAGGTTGCAGGGACCTCTGTGGTCATAGCTAGAAGGTACTTAGCCCTCATCATAGGGAGCCCACATGTCACTCTCTCCATCAGCCCTGAAATGGGGCTCTTTTCCATTATCAGCATCAGTGTCTGGAAACCCTGATGCTCCCAGGTCTTCACAGTCCAGTGGTCTTCTGGGAGCATAATTAGGACTTCAGAACCATGGTCCCAGAGGTGCATGTGTAAGTACCTACATAGGCTGAACAGGGCCACTCCATAATACCCTTTTTCCAAGACCAAAAGCTGCTCACATCTGCTCAAAGGAATTAACCCTCACAGGCTCCATCAGGATGTCTGATCCTCAAGAGGAGGACCTCACTGATAGATGTGGTCATCACAACCTCCCTTACTTCAGTTCTTTTTAGTGAACTTTAGTTTTTAGAACAGTTTTAGATTTATAGACAAATTGGAGATAGTAAAGAGAGTTCCTGTATATGCACACATACACCCCCTCCCCCCACACAGATTTTCCGTATTATTAGAATCAACATTAGTATAGTACATTTGCAACAATTAATAAAACAACATTGATATGTTAAAAAAACGGGTTTGTACCTTCTTAAAATGGTGACTCTTCAACTGTCTTTCCAAGCTCTATATTGGTCTTTGATCAATTTAGGTACTTTCCCTGGATCAATTTTGGTATCATTTATTTCATTATGAAATTATTTGGTTTTCTCTAGATCTTCAAATGCTTTGTCATGCATTCTTTTAAAATTACACAAGATTTCACAAAATAATCCCATAAAATTTTTAAATTGCTTCAATATTTGTGATCATATGTTCCTTCATCTTAATGTTGAATAATTTTGTTTTCACTCTTTCTCTTTCCTTAATCTGGTTTGCTATAATCTTATTGATTTTATTGCAAAGTATCACTTTTTGATTATATTTCCTACTGTCTTTTGCTTGTTTTGATTTTTACTATCTGTCATGGTCAGGTTCATGTATCAACTTAGCCAGGTGGTGTGCCGGGTCATCTGGTCGGGCAAATGCTGGCCTGTCTGTTGCCATGAAGACATTTCATGGACTTAAATCATGATGACTTTGACTGCATCCACAGCTGATTGTGTTTGTAATTAGCTAAGGGGAGTGTCTTTTGTAATGAGTGATGCATAACTTAATCACTGGAAGGCTTTTAAGGAGGATTTAGAAGAGACAGTCTCTCTTCCTGTTTCAGCCAGCATGCCTTTCCTGTGGAGTTCATCTAGACCCTTCATTGGAGTCATCAGCTTTACAGCCTGCCCTATAGATTTTGGACTCTTCCATTCCTATGGTTCTCCAGCCAGCCTCTCCTGAGATTTTGTTGAGGAAATTTATCAGAGTTACCAGCTCGTGGCCTGCTTTACAGAACTTGGACTCTATGCACCCATGGTTATGTGAGACACTGTTGATTCTGTTTCTCTAGAGAACCCTAGCTAATATAGCTTGGGTACTGGGAGTGGTTCTTAAGAAACAGAATCTTAAAAATGGGTTTTTAGAATTGGTTTTCTATTCTGACTGGACTCAAAGGCAGTAAGGACTCTGTTTCCATTAATCAAGATGACACTGCCAATTCATGGGGTAAGTTGGCAAAAGAGATAGTCAAAATATCAACATTGGATTCTTCTAATGCTTTCCTTGTTTGAAGCCAGGCTCTGGGGGATAATGTTTTTGATACTTTATGGAGTTTTGGGGAAACAGGAGGTATAGAGATGGTTGTTTAGATATGCTGTATACATTAATGAGGGAATGGGATGGGCTGAAGGCTTCAGATGAGAAGCTTATTTACCATATGACAGATGTAAATGTTTTTATGAGTGTCCTGAAGTAAAGTCTTATTCCTACAGCTGTAGACTTGAGATCTATGAAAATTGGACTCAGAATCTTATTATTAGAGTAGCAATTTTACAACATAGACTGAAATCTCAATCTTGCATGGTGTCTGCTGTTAAAGTGAGGGCATTGATTGGAAAGGAGTGGGATCCTGAAAAATGGGATGGGAACATATGGACTGATAATGATGTTGGTGGAGAAGTGGAAACTCTAGGTCATACTGAGCCTCTTCTAGATAACCCTGTAATAGTCTGCCCTGAGGACATAGCCATCCCACATCCAGCCTGCCCTGAGAAGTTGGCTACCCAACCTTCCCCTGAAGGGATTAGCCCTAAAGTGATAAATCATGTTTCACCAGATGGAACTACAAATGAATTCCCTGAAGCAAATGGCCTGGAAGATATTTCTCATTCTTTTCATAACCCATCCCCCCCTTCCACCCCTCATTTCTTCCAGACCTATAACTAAAGTTCCAACAGGCCCCAAAAGGTGAGGTATAAAGTGTCACCTATGAGGAGGTACATTATACTCTGAAGGAACTGCATGAGTTTTCCAATTTATATAGACAGAAATCAGAGGAATATGTGTGGCAATGGATTTTAAGGGTAAGGGATAACGATGGGAGGAATATAAAGCTGAATCATGCTGAATTTAT
Source organism: Tamandua tetradactyla (assembly GCF_023851605.1). NCBI lineage: Eukaryota > Metazoa > Chordata > Mammalia > Pilosa > Myrmecophagidae > Tamandua > Tamandua tetradactyla. The sequence goes on from NC_135332.1 coordinate 150,712,175, forward strand.
GGATATAGGACCACTTAGAGATTCTACATTCAATGTTATAGTTCGAGGGGTTAGAAAAGGCATAAACAGTTTGTTTGGATGATTGGCTGAAACATGGATCAAAAGGTGGCCGACATTACCTGAGGCTGAAATGACAGAATTGCCCTGGTATAATGTAGACAAGGAGATCCAACAGCTTAGAGAGATTGGAATGTTAGAGTGGATTTACATGGAAAACCTGCTCATATTCCCTAGGAATGTCTGGAGGATGCACCTTTTACTACAACTGTGAGAAATACGTTTGTGATAGTAGCATCATGGTCCTTGAAGAGCTCTGTAGTTGCCCTTCTCTGTAGGTCAGATATTAGTGTGGAAACTGCTGTCACTGAGCTAGAATCCTTAAACACAATGGGGATGATCAGATCCTGAGTTGGCAGAAGCCAGGTGGCAGCACTTAATCGCCAAAGACAAGGTGGACATGGCTATCATAATGGACAACAGACTCAAAGCAGGAGTCAAAATAATGTGACCTGCAGAAACTTGTGGCATTGGCTAGTAGAACCTGGAGTATCTTTGAAGGTACAAGAGATGGACATCTACTAAATTCTTGTTAGAGCTGTATAAGCAAAAGAGTTCTAGGTCAAGTGAATAGAAGTCTAACCTGAACTACAAAAACAGAGGGTCATGGCCCCTTAATCAATTTCTAGACTTGAGACAGTTTATAGACCCAGAGCCCCCTGAATGAGGGGGAGGGTAGGGCCCTTTGGGGAAGGACCCTGTTACACTGCCACAAATTTATATTGTTAATCTTCTTCCAAGCCTTCCCCAAGGAGACTGACAGCCCTTTACCATGGTAACTGTACATTGGGGAAAGGAAATGATCAGATATTTCAGGGATTATTAGCACTAGCTCAGAAGTGACATTAATCCCAGGGAACCCAAAACATCACTCGAATCCACCAGTCAGAGTGAGAGCTTATGGAAGTCAGGGGATCAATGAAGTTTTAGCTCAGTTCCATCTCACAGTGGGTCCAGTGGGTCTCCAAACCCATTCTGTAGTTATTTCCCCAGTTACAGAATGTATAATTGGAATAATCATACTGAGATACTGGTAGAATCCCCACAATGGCTCTCTAACTCATGAAGTGAGGACTATTATGGTAGGAAGGGCCAAGTGGAAGCCACTAGAACTGCCCTTACCTAGCAAAATAGTAAATCAGAAGCAATACGGAATTCCCGGAGGGATGGTAGAGATTACTGCCACTCTTAAGGACTTGAACAATGCAGGGGCGGTGATTCCCACCACATCCCCATTCAACTCTCCTATTTGGCCTGTACAGAAAAGACATGGGTGTTGGAGGATGAGGTTGGATTATTGTAAGATCAACCAGGTGGTAACCCCAATTGCAGCTGCTGTTCTGGATGTGTTATCATTGCTTGTGCAAATCAGTACATCCCCTGGTACCTGGTATGCAGCTATTGATCTGGCAAACACTTTTTCCTCACTAGCTGTTAGTTAGGATCACCAAAAACAGTTTGCTTTCAGCTGGCAAGGTCAGCAACATACTTTCACTCTTTTACCTCAGGGGTATATCAACTCTCTTAATATATCTCTCAATTATGACATATTAAGCCCTATGTCATAATCTTGCCTGAGGGGTCTTGGTCATTTCTCCCTCCCACAAGAAATCCCTCTGGTTCATTATATTGATCATATCATGTTGAATGGACCTAGTGAGCAAGAAGTAGCAACTACTCTAGACTTATCGGTAAGGCATTTGCATGTCAGAGGATGGGAAATAAATCCAACAAAAATACAGAGGCCTTCCACCTCAGTGGAATTTCTAGGTGTTCAGTGGTGTGGGGCATGTTGAGATATCCCTTCTAAGGTGAAGGATAAGTTGCTGCATCTGGTCCTCCTATGACCAAAAGAGAGACACAATGCCTAGTAGGTCTCTTTGAATAACTGGCGACAACATATTCCTCATTTGGGTGTGCTACTCCAGCCCTTATATTGAGTGACCAGAAAAGTAGCTAATTTTGAGTGGGGACATGAACAAGAAGAGGCTCTGCAACAGGTGCAGACTGCTGTACAAGCTTCTCTGCCACTTGGATCATATGATCCAGCAGATCCAATGGTGCTGGATGTGTCAGTGGCAAATAGAGATGCTGTCTGGAGCATCTGGCAGGCCCCTATAGGAAAACCACAATGCAGACCCTTAGGATTGGGAGCAAATCCTTACCTTCTGCTGCAGATAACTACTCACCTTTTGAGAAACAGCTTTTGGTCTGCTGCTGAGCCTTAGTAGAGACTGAATACTTAACCATGGGCCACTAAATTACCATAAAACTTGAGTTGCCTATCATAAACCTGGTGTTATCTGACCCACCAAGCCATAAAGTTAGGTGTGTGCCAGCAGCACTCCATCATAAAATGGAAATGGTATATAAGAGATAGGGACAGAGCAGGTCCTGAAGGCACAAGTAAGTTACATGAGGAGTGGCCCAAATGCCCATGGTTTGCACTCATGCCACATTACCTTCTCTTTCCCAGACCAGAGCTATGGCTGCTTGGGGAGTTCCTTACAGTGAACTGACTGAGGAAGAGAATACTCTGGGACTGGTTTACAGATAGTTCTGTACAATATACAGGTACCACCCAAAATTAGACAGCTACAGCACTACAATCCCTTTCTGGGATGTTCCTGAAGGACAGTGGTGAGGGGAAATCATCCCAATGGGCAGGACTTTGAACAGTGCACCTGGTTGTTCATTTTACTTGGAAGAAGAACTGACCAAAAGTGCATTTGTGTACTGACTCATGGGGTGTTGCTAAAGGTTTGGCTGGATGGTCAGGGACTTGGAAAGACTATAATTGGAAAATTGGTGACAAAGAGGTCTGGGGAAGAAGTATGTGGATAGACCTTTCTGAGTGGGCTAAAAACATGAAGATATTGTATTCCATATGAATACATACCAGATGGTGAGTTCAGCAGAGGAAAGTTTTAATAATCAAGTGGATAAGATGACCTGTTCTGTGGATACCAGTCAGCAGTCTCTTTCCCCAGCAACTCCTGTCATTGCCCAATGGGCTTATGAACAAAGTGGTCATGGTGGTAGGGATGGAGATTATGCATGGGCTCAGCAACATGGACTTACATTCAACAAGGTTGACCTGGCTACTGCCACTGCTGTGAGCCCTATTTTCCAGCAGCAGAGACCCACACTCAGCCCCCGATATGGCACCATTCCCAGAGGTGACCAGCTGGCTACACTGTGGTAGGTAGATTACACTGGACCACTCCCTTCATGAAAGGGGCAGCCATTTGGTCTAACTGATATAGACATACTCTGGATTTGGTTTTGCTTTCCCCACATGCAGTGGGGAAAAAAGAATGCAGTGCTTCTGCTAAAACTACCATCTGTGGACTTACAGAATGCTCTATCCATCATCATGGTATCCCATACAGCATTGTTTCTGATCAAGGAACACACTTCACAGCAAATAAAGTGTGAGAATGGGCACTTGCTCATGGAATTTCCTGGTCTTACCATGTTCCCCATTATCCAGAGGCAGTTGGATTAAAAGAATGGTGGAATGGCCTTTTGAAAACTCAATTATGGTGCCAACTAGGTGGCAAAACCTTGCAGGGCTGGGGTTGACATTCTCCAGGGGGCTATGTATGCTCTGAATCAGTGTCCACTGTATGGTGCTGTTTCTCCCATAGCCAGGATCCATGGGTCCAGGAATTAGGGGCTAGAAATGGGACTGGCACCACTCACTATTACCCCTAGCAATCCACTAGGAAAACTTATGCTTCCTGTCCCTGAGACCTTGAGCTTTGCTGGTCCACAGGTTTTAGTTCCATAAGGGGGAGTGCTTCCACCAGGAGAAACAACAATGATTCCATTGAACTGAAATCTAAGATACCATCCAGTCACTCTGGTATACTCATGGATCAACAAATGAAGAAGGGGATTACTTTACTGGCTGGAGTGACTGACCATGACTATCAGGCAAAATAGGACTGCAACTACACAATGGAGTTAAAGAAGAGTTTTCATGGAATATAGGACTCCCTAGGGTGTCTTTTAGTACTACCATGCCCTGTGATTAAAATCAATGGAAAACTGCAACAACCCAATCCAGGCAGGACTACAAATGGCTCTGAAACTTCAGGAATGAAGGTTTGGGTCACCCCCCAGGCAAAGAACCATGGCCAGCTGAAGCACTTGCTGAGAGTAAAGAGAACATGGAATGGGTAGTGGAAGAAGGTAGTGATAAATATGAACTACAACCATGTGATCAGTTACAGAAATGAGGACTGTAATGGGGTTTTGTTCATGTTATAATATCTAAGTTGCAAGATATCAAGTTTAAGAGTGAATATTACCCAAGGATTTGTACCCTGTTCTGGGGGGATTAAATGCATTTCCAGTTGTATGTGGGACAGTTGAATATTGTTAGGTGATGAAAAAAATGTGTCTGTTATTGTTTTCTATTTAGAGATATTTTCTATGGTTTAAGGTGATGTGTATAGCTGCCAAGTTGACAAGGGGTGGACTGTCATGGTCAGGTTCATGTGTTAATTTGGCCAGGTGGTGGTGCCTGGTCATCTGGTCGGATAAGCCCTGGCCTGTGGCTATAAGGAAATTTCATGGACTTAAATCATTATTACATTGACTGCATCCACAACTGATTGCCTTTGTAATCAGCTAAAGGGAGTGTCTTCTGCAATGAGAGATGCTTAACCTAATCACTGGAAGGCTGACCTGGGAGAGCCCTCTGTATCACTTAGGGCAGCTGTAGTTGGAGAGGCCAAGGAACTGAGAGGCAGAAAGCTGGAGGCTGGTGTGGAGGCATGGATCCCATGGGAGTGCACGGATGGGAGCCAGGGACTAGGAAGTAAGCCAGACTGTGTTTCCTGCATGTGCTACCCTCACCAGTGCAGCCCCATGACCAGCAACTCACCCCACACCGCACGCACCTGAACCCTGTCACCCGCTCCTATTCTCCACACTCCAGGCTCCCCCACCCAACCAGCCCCCAGTGCATGTACCTGCCCCACACCCCCACCCTGAGTGCAGCCCAACTCACCTCTCCTGCACATCGAGCACTACCTCCCCTTCCTGTTCCCTGCAAGCTGTTGCCAGTGCATAAAGGCAGCGGGCACTAACCTCCATATGTAGGCTCCTACTACCCCCCTACCCATAGTGTTGCATAGCCTCACCCCGCCCTCCATGAGCTCTGCTAATCAGATTACAACACTCCTAGACCCACACAGGCACACGGGACCTCATTCATGTCATTCTGTTCTGGAAACATCAGTTTACAGAAGTCCTAGAACTGTACTTGTGCATGGCCCTCAGCCACACTTCCCAGGTCTGAGAAAGTGCAGACCTGCGCAGCCAGGTCACATTCACTGCCAATCCATGACGGCATAATGCTGACCTGCTGCTATAGCTCTATGCATGTGCACAAAGGGCCCTGGGCCTCAGATAGCACATACCAGGGTTATGCCCCCAGACTGGTGCACCCACACAGCTACATCCTCTGGCCACTGGGTTCCCACATTCATAAGCATCAGTGTAACATCCCCAACTTGCACCTATCCCTGCCCTGAATCAAGTCACCACACTGAGTGCCCTACCCGTACCCTGCTCACTGCTGTACAACCATCCCACAAACACACGATCTTAGACTACTGAAAGAAATCAACTCCCAAAGTAAACAATCAATAAATTTACATGCCATGAAGACAGCAGAAGATCACTAAGCATATCACAATGCAGACAGATATAGCCCTGCCTAATGACCAAATTAAAACACCATAGGAGACACAGACGTTAGAACAACTAATCAAAGATGTTCATACAACTCTACTTAATAAAATAAGTGGGACAGCAAATGACATAATGGAGATCAAGAAGAAAATAGAAGAGCATAAAGAGGAATCTGAAAGAATAAATAGAAAACTAGTGGATATCACAGAGATTAAAGACTCTGTTGACCAAATAAAAAAAAATTCTAGAGGCACACAACAACAGATTTGAAGAGACAGAAGAAAGAATAAGTGATATAGAGGATAGGATAACTGACTTCGACAATTCAAAACAGCAAATGGCAAAAAAGATGAAAAAATTTGAATTGGATATCAGGAAATGATAGACAAAACAAAGTGCAAAATATGAGAATTATTAGTGTCCCAGAAGGAGAAGAGAGGAGTAAAGGGCTAGGAAAAGTAGTTGAGAATATAATGGGGGGAAATTTCCCAACTCTCAGACATAAATATACAAGTCAAATAAGCCCAATGAACATCAAACAAAAAAAAATCCAAATAGGCCTTCCCCAAGACACATACTAATCAGTCTGTCAAATGTTGAAAAGAAGCAGAAAATCCTGAAAGTGGGAAAGGAAAAACAATCTACTACATACAAGGGAAACCAAATAAGACTGAGTTAAGACTACTCAACCAGCACCTTGGAGGCAAGAAGGTAGTGGCACAATATATTCAAGATCCTGAAAGAGAGATTTCCAGCCAAGAATTCTGTACCCAGCCAAATTGTCCTTTAAAATGAGGGAGAGATTAAAGTTTTCACAAACAGAGAAGTCCTGAGGAAATCTGTCCACAAGAGACCACCCTACAAGAAATACTAAAAGGAGTTCTGTTGGCTGAAAAAAAAAAGGCAGAAGAGGGAGGTCTGGAGGAGGGCAAAGAATTGAAGAGTACCACTAAGGGTCATTTAAAGAATAAAAAGAGAAAGAGGGAAAAGAATATATAGATCTGAAAAATAAAGTAAAAAACATAAGATGATGGATTCAAGAAACCTCTTTTCAGTAATAACTTTGAATGTTAATGGACTAAATTTACCAATTAAAAGATACGGATTGGCAGAATGGATTAAGAAACATAATCCAGCTATATGCTGCTTATAAGAGACTCATCTTAGATACAAGGATACAAATAGATTGAAAGTGAAAGAATGGAAAAAGATTTTCCATGCAAGTTGTAACCAAAAGAAAGCAGGAGTAGCTATACTAATATCAGACAAAATAGACTTTAAAGGTAAAGACATCATAAGAGTCAAAGAAGGACACTATATACTAATTAAAGGGTCAATTCAGCAAGAAGATATAACAATCATAAATGTTTATGCTCCCAATCAAGGAGCTCCAAAGTATATGAGACAGACATTGGCAAAACTGAAGGGAGTGATAGATATTTTAACAATAATAGTAGGAGACTTCAATACACCACTCTCCTCTACAAATAGAACAACAGAAAGAAGATCAACAAGGAAATAGAGAAGTTAAATAGCTTGATAAATAGAAGTTAAATAGCTTGATAAATAAATAGACCTAACAGACATATATGTCATTGCATCCCAAAACACAAGGATATACTTTCTTCTCTAGTGCTCATTGTACATTCTCCAGAATAGATCATATGCTGGGACAAAAAACAGGTCTTTATAAATTTAAAAATGCTGAAATTATTCAAAGTACTTTCTCTGATCACAATGGGATGAAGCTGGATCTCAATAACCACCAAAGAGCAAGAACATTCACAAATATAAGGAGATTAAATAACACACTCTTAAACAACCAGTGGGTCAAAGAAGAAATTGCTAGAGAAATCAACAGCTATCTGGAGAAGAATGGAAATGAGAATACAACTTATCAGAGCTTATAGGATGTGGCAAAGGCTGTGCTGGGAGGGAAATTTATTGCCTTAAATGCCTATATTTAAAAAAAGAGGCTGTGAGATTCCAAACAGAGTCGAGAGGTTATCCTGGAGGTTATACTTACACATTAAGTAGATATCACCTTATTATCTAAGATGTAATGGAGAGGCTGGAGGGAATTGCCTGAAAATGTAGAGCTGTGTTCCAGTAGCCATGTTTCTTGATGCTGATTGTATAATGATAAAGCTTTCACAATGTGACTATGCGATTGTGAAAACCTTGTGTCTGATACTCCTTTTATCTACCTTGTCAACAGATGAGTAGAACATATGGAATAAAAATAAATAATAGGGGGAACAAATGTTAAAATAAATTCAGTTTGAAATGCTAGTGATCAATGAAAGGGAGGGGTAAGGGGTATGGTATGTAAAATTCTTTTTTCTTTTTCTGTTTTTGTTTTATTTTTCTGTTGTTTTTTTATTTCATTTTCTGAATTGATGCAAGTGTTCTAAGAAATGATCATGATGATGAATATGCAACTATGTGATGATATTGTGAATTACTGATTATGTATGTGGAGCGGAATGAGCATATATTAAGGATGTTCACGTTTCTTGTAATTTTTTTAATTAATAAAAAATTATTAAAAAAAAAGAATGAGCAAACATTGAGGACTTAAGAGCACACCTGCAGGAACTTTAGCTAGAACAGCAAACTAACCCCAAAGCAAACAGAAGGAGAGAAATAACAAAGATTAAAGCAGAGATAAATGAATGGGAGAATAAAAGAACAATAGAGAGAATCAACAAAATCAAAAGTTAGTTCTTTGAGAAAATCAATAAAATTGATGGGCCACTAGCAAGACTGACAAAGAAAAAAAGAGATAGGATGCAAATAAAATCAGAAATGAGAAGGGGTGCATCACCACAGACCCTGAAGAAATAGAAGAAATAATTAGAGGATACTATGAACAACTATACACCAGCAAACTAGACAACTTAGATGAAATGAACAAATACCTGGAAACACAAAAACAAGCTACACTGATTCAGGAAGAAATAGAAGATCTCACCAAACCAATCACAAGTAAAGAGATTCAATCAGTCATTGAAAATCTTCCTACAAAGAAAAGCCAAGGACCAGATGGCTTCATAGGGGAATTTTATTAAGCATTTCAAAAAGAACTAATACCAATCCTGCTCAAACTTTTAAAAAAACTTGAGGAAAAAGGAATTCTGCCTAACTCATTTTACATAGCTAATATTTTAACAGCAAAACCAGGTAAAGATGCCATAAGAAAGGAAAACTATAGGCCAATCTCCCTAAAGAACATAGATACAAAAATTCTCAATAAAATATTAGAAAATCAAATCCAACAACAAATTAAAAGAATTATACATTATGACCAAGTGGTATTTATACCAGGAATGCAAGGATAGTGCAACACAAGAAAATCAATTCATGTAATACAGCACATTAACAAATCAAAAGGGAAAAATCACATGATCATCTATGTGTATATACATATATATACGTATATATATGTATATACACGATGGAATATTATGCAGCAGAAAGACAAAATGACATCCTGAAGCACATGACAAGATGGATAAGCCTTGAGGAGACAATGTTGCATGAAATTAGCCAGACATAAAAGGATAGATACGGTATGATTATGACCAGCATAAAGGTATAATCAGAGGCTTACATTACAGAATATAGGGGTCTTAGAGATACATAGAAGCTAGAGATGGGTGAACCGTTAGCTAATGAGGTTGAACTTCAAAGTAAGGGAATAGACAGGAGTGAAGGTGGTTCTCTAGTGGGTCTATAAGTAACATCACCATATCAAAGATGAACAAGATTGAAAGGGATTGTATAGACCTACATGTCCCACTGATTAGTACCAGAAATATGAATTAGTCGTCGCAAGAATTACTTCAAAGATATGAATCTTGTACAAACAGCGTTTAAGTCCAGGGTACAGGGGGAAAACTGCTATTGTATGCTATGAGCTATGTTCAAAAGGAAACTATCAGCACTACCACAGCAACAGTAGAGGTAAATAATGGAGGGAGGTACAAGAGTTAAGAGGAGGTTTAGATATCCTATTTGGCAAGGGTGTGTTTATAAGTTTTCTGTCTCTTGTGAACATTGAAATTATCTAAAATTGAGAATGTTGATGGACTGTGGACTTTGGGCCCTATACATGATATCTGATGAATGAGGTAGCTGAAGGATCCACTGATGGAGAAGTAGATTTGCGAATGATGGTACATATTAATGAATGAAGGTTGTGCTGCTACAAAAAGGAACAAAGTCGTGAGGTATATAATGATGTGAATGAAAATCTGGGACATTTAGTGAGACAAAATAAACCAGAAACATAAAGAACAAGAATAGTATGGTCACCTTTAGAAAATGTTTATAAGAAAACAGGAGTTTAGATTGTAAGCTTTTAGAACAAACATATTAAGTCTGGAGTGGTGATTATTATTTCTGGATTTTGAGAGGTTGACATTTAGAGATAAAAGCAAAGCAGAACAGGTTAGGGTTAAAGTAATTCAGAACATAGGGTTAAGGAAGACAGTGTCTATATTTTAGAACCACACACACTCTTTGAGACCAATGGAAGAAAGGCTTATTTGGTCTGGAAGTGAAATTTTCTGTTGTGCATAATCTAATTCAACCTATCTGTATAGTTCATTTGAACAACTGAAACACAGGGAGCCAAGGAATACAAAGGATGTCCTTTAATCCTGTATAGATAATTGTAATGCCTGGATACATCCTAGAGTATATTAAGCAGATAATCAAAAAGTACTGGCAAGGTCTCTGAGGAATGGGAGAAAGAATATGAACTATTAAACTTTACCATCAGGGAATCCCCTGACACTGTGCCAACCTTCAGGGACACCCAAATCAATAGGCCACGTCCTCGATCATGAGGCTTACTCTTATGAAGCTTATGTAGGTAGCAGAGAAGCTTAGCCTCCCTATAGGCATACCTAAGAGTTACTTCTGGAGAACCTCTTTTGTTGCTCATATGTGGCCTCACTCTCTCTAAGCCCAACTCTGCAAGTGAAATCACTGCCCTCCCCCCTACATGGGGACATGATATCCAGGGGTGAAAGCCACCCTGGTGACATGGGAGATGACTCCCAGAGATGAATCCAGACCTGGCACCATGGGATCAACAATTCTATCCTGACCAAAAGGGGGGAAAGAAGTGTAACTAATGAAGTATCAGTGGTAGAGAGAGTTCAAATAGAGTCAAGAGGCTACTCAGGAAGTTGCTCTCATGTAAGCTTCAGTTAGACCTTGCTACCTATCATAACCTGCCAACCCCAATCAGGACCATTTCAGCCAATCCTAAAGAACACTTTTGGCAATATATAAAATTCCACAAGGGTTCCATTCACTAGAGTAACTTTCCAGAAAACCACAATCTCCGGATGGGTCCCTGGTTCAGATAAATCCTGAAACCTAGCCCAGCCTCTCCAGAACATCAGATGGTTCCATCTCTCTATCCCATATTAGTGACAGACCCTTCCAATATGAAAAATTTAGACTGGCCATAGCCCAAACACACCTAAAGAGATGGATGGAAAGATCAAAGGTAATAGTGGAGTTATACAGAAAAGATAGGATTTAACAAATGAAATATGAATGCCGATTCATTATATTGCTATCTCTTTTAGTCTCTAGTATTTTAGAACAGCTAGAAGTAAAAAACCTAAAATTGTGGAATTGTAACCCACGTCAAACTCTGAACTATGTTCTACAACTAACTGTGGTGCTGTGCTTTGAAATTTATAGCTTTTTTGTATATATGTTATTTTTCACAAAAAAGAAGGAAAAAAATTGTGATAAAAAAATATTTAAGCCCTCTAGCCTCCTAATTCTGGAGCAGCTAGAAGAAAAAATATGAGACAATCATATGGTAGCCCATGATAAACTCTGGGATCTGTCCTGTAGCTACTTGCTGAAGAGTGCTTTTTAAAAAAATTTTTTTACATATTTTTTATTTAAGAAAACAATACACTTAGAACCACCAAAAATGGATACTTTAGTTAGCTTAACCACAGGCATATTTTAAAAAAGTATCCATATAATCATTGTAAAGTCTGCATTTGCACAATAAGTTTCATTAACCAATTTAAAATTAAGGAAACAAGGAAAAATCTACATATTAGGATAGCAAAGTTCTCAAATTCTAAGTATTAAAAACTAACTTAGATACCATTTGATTAGCTGTCAAAACTGTGAATGTTCTCAAAATATCAAGTAGAAAGTTCTTACAAATATCTGCATTGCTGTAGTAATGTCCTATGTTACCAAATATTTTCCTTATTTTAGGAAAATATGAAGATACAAATATTTTTACAGTTAACATATGGAAATCTTAACCACTCGAAATGGATATCTTGGTTAGCTTATCCATAGATATATTAAAAAATATATAAGTTATCATCATAAAACCTGTTTGTACAATGTTTCATAAACCAATTTAAAATTAAAGCAAGGAAGGAAAGAAATCTATAAATACAAATATCACAGTTACTTGAATTCTAAATACTAAACTATCTTAAATACCATTTGATTAACTATCAAAACTGCATGCAGTCTCAAAATATCAATTAAAAAGTTATTAAAAATATCAACTTTGCTATAGTAGTAAGCTATGTTACTAAATATTTTCAAATTTTTGATTTCAGGAATTTATTTTATCTAATTTTACTATAACTGGCTATAGTTATAGTTTTTTTAACTGTTGCTTAGTTGTAGAATATAACAGAAAGAAAAAAAAGAATATACACAATGAAAAAAAGCAACAATTTTCAAAGCAGCCACAGAACAGTACCCAGAGCCCATCATGGGCCATCACACCCTCAACTCAGACTCCTCCTTCTAGCTGCTCCAAAACAATGGTGATTTTATAGGAGTCATAATAATGGAATCATATACTACCTGTCCTTTTGTGTCTGACTTATTTCACTCAGCATTATGTCCTCAAGGTTCATCCATGTTGTCATATGTTTCGTGACATCATTTTGTCTAAATGCTGCATAATATTCCATCATATGTATATATCACATGTTGTTTATTCACTCATCTGTTGATGGGCACCTGGATTGTTTCCATCTCTTGGCAATTGTGAATAGTGCCACTATGAACACTGGTGTGCAAATGTCTGTTCATGTCACTGCTCTCAAAGCTTTTGGGTATATACTGAGTATTGGTATTACTGGGTCATAGGGTAACTCAATAATTAGTTTTCTGAGGAATTGCCAAACTGATTTACATGGCAGCGGAACCATTTTTCATTCCCGCCAACAATGAATAAGTGTTCCAATTTCTCTGCATCCTCTCCCCATTTATAGTTCCCTGTTTGTTTAATAGCAGCCATTCTTATAGATGTGAGGCGATAATCTCATTGTCATCTTAATTTGCATTTCACTTATAGCCAATGAAGATGAGCTGCTCTTCATATGCTTTTTACCCATCTGTACTTGCTCTTCAGAAAAGTGCCTATTCATTTCCTCTGCCCATTTTATAATTGGGTTGCTTGTTCTTTTGTTGGTGAACTGAATAATTTCTTTATGTACAAAGGTAATCAAGCCTTTATCCGAAATGTGGTTTCCAAATATTTTCTCCCATTGAGTTGGCTGCCTCTTCACCTTTGTTACAAAGCCTTTTGAGGCACAGAAGCTCTTGATCTTAAGGAGTCCACATTTGCCTATTTTTTCTTTCACAGCTTGTGCTTTAGGTGTAAAGTTTAAGAAGCTATCTCCTATTACTAGATCTTGAAGATGTTTCTCTACATATTTTTCAAGTAGTTTTATGATATGGCTCTTACATTTAGGTCTTTGATCCATTTTGAATTAATTTTTGTATAGGGTCCTCTTTCATTCTTTTGGCTACTGAAATCCAGTTCTCCCATATCCGTTTATTGAAAAGACTATTCTGTCCCAATTCAGTGGATTTGGGGCCTTTTTCAAAATCAAATGCCCATAAATTTGGGGGTCAATCTCTTCACTCTCAATTCTATTCCACTTGTCAGCCCTGTCTTTGTGCCAGTACCATGGTGTTTTGACCACTGTGGCTTTATAGTAAGTTTTAAAGCAAGGAAGTGATATACCTCCCTGTTTGCTCTTTTTTTTTTTTTTTTTTTTTTTTAGGATATCTTTAGCTATTCGAGGTCTTTTTCCCTTCCATATAAATTTGATAACCAATTTTTCCAAGTTTTCAAAGGAGGTTGTTGGGATTTTTATTGCCATTGCATTGAATCTACAAATCAGTTTGGGTAGAATTGACATCTTGATGATATTCACCTTCCTATCCATGAGCATGGAATATCTTTCCATCTATTTAGGTCATTTTTAATTTCTTTTAGCATTTTTTTTTGTAATTTTCTGTGTATAAGCCTTGATATCCCTAGTTAGGCTTATTCCTAGATCCTAATTCTTCTGGTTGCTATTCTGAATGGAATTTTTTCCTTAGTTGTCACCTCGAATAGGTCATTGCTTGTGTATAGAAACATTACTGATTTCTGTACATTACTCTTGTATCCTGCCATTTTGCTGAGTTTGTTTATTAGCTCAAGTAGTTTTACCGTAGATTTCTCAGGGTTTTCTAAGTATAGAATCCTGTCATCTGCAAATAATGAAAGTTTTACTTCTTCCCTTCCAATCTGGATACCTTTTATTTCTTCCTCCTGTCTAATTGCTCCAGCTAGTACTTCTAATAAAATGTTTAATAGTGGTGACAATGGACATCCTTGTCTCATCCCTGATCTCCAGGGGAATTCTTTTAGTTTCTCACCATTAAGTAAGATGCTGGCTATGGGTTTTTCATATATGTCCTTTATGATACTGAGAAAGTTTCCTTTGATGCCTAACTTTTTTCTTTTTTTTTTTTTTTTGGCATGGGCAGGCTCCAGAATTGAACCCAGGTCTCCAGCTCAGCAGGTGAGAATTCTTGCCACTGAGCCACCATTGCACCTTCTAGATAGCTAACTTTTGAAGAGTTTTTATCAGGAAAGGATGCTGGATTTTGTCTAATGCTTTTTCAGCATCAATCGATATGATCATGTGATTTTTCCCTTTTGATTTGTTAATGTGCTGCATTACATTGACTGATTTTCTTATATTGAACCACCCCTGCATTCCTGATGTATAATTCTTTAAATGTGGCATTGGATATAATTTGTTAGTATTTTGTTAAGAATTTTCGCATCTATGTGCATTAGCGAGATTGGTCTGTAGCTTCCTTTTCTTATATCATCTTTATTCAGTTTTGTTGTTAGAGTGATGTTAGCTTCATAAACTGAGTTAGGTAGTTTTCCTTTTTATTCAATTATTTGGAAGAGTTTCAGTAGGATGGGTGTCAGTTCTTTTGGAAAAGTTTGATAAAATTCTCCTGTGAAGCCATCAGGTTCTGGACTTTTTTTGTGTGTGGGAAGATTTTTGACGACTGATTAGATCTCTTTACTAGTAATTGGTTTGTTGAAATCTTCTATTTCTTTTCAAATCAGTATAGGTAATTCATGTGTTTCTAGGAATTTGTCCATTTCATCAAAGTTATCTAGTTTGTTGGCATAGAGTTGTTCATAGTATTCTCTTATGATTTTTTAAAAATTTCTTCATGATCTGTGGTAACAACCCCCTTCTCATTTTTTATTTTATTTATTTGTGTCTTCTCTCTTTCCTTTTTTGTTTGTCTAGCTAGGGGACCATCGATTTTATTAATTTTCTCAAAGAACCAACCTTTAGTTTTGTTGATTATTTCTATTATTTTATTATTCTCCAGTTTGTTTATTCCTGCTTTAGTTTTTATTATTTCTCTTCTTTTATTTGCTTTGGGGTTAGTTTGCTGTTCTTTCTCTAAATTCTCCAGGTGAGCAAAATTAAATCCTCAAGTTTTGCTCATTCTTGTTTTTTAATATAGGCATTTAGGGCAATAAATTTCCTTCTCAGCATTGCCTTTGCCACATCCATAAGTTTTGATATGTAGTAATTCTCATTACCATTCATCTCCAGATACTTACTGATTTCTCTAGCAATTTCTTCCTTGACCCACTGATTATTTAAGAGTGTATTGTTTAATCTTCATATATTTGTGAAGGCTCTGGTTCTTTGGTGATTATTAATTTCCAACTTTATTTCATTGTGATCAGAGAAAGTGTTTTGAATAATTTCAATCTTGTTGAATTTACAGAGACTCAGTTTATGTCCCAGTACATGATCTATCCTGGAGAACGTTCCATGTGCACTAGAGAAGAATTTGTATCCTGGTGTTTTGGGATGTAATGATCTGTATATTCTATTAGATCTGATTCACTTATCTTATTGTTTAGGTTCTCTATTTCCTTGTTGACCCTCTGTGTTGTTGTTCTCTATATAGCAAAGAGTGGTGTATTGTAGTCTATCACTATTACTATTAATATGTCTATAGGTCCCTTCAGTTTTTCCAATATGTGCCTCACGTTCTTTGGAGCTCCTTGATTGGGAGCATACACATTTATGATTGTTATTTCTTCCTGGTGAACTGTCCCTTTTATTAATATGTAGTGCCCTTCTTTTCTTTGTCTCTTATGATGTCTTTACACTTAAAATTTATTTTGCCTGATATTAGTATGGCTACTCCTACTTTCTTTTGGTTACATCTTGCATGGAAGATCTTTTTCTGTCATTTCATTTTCAAGCTAACTGTGTCCTTGAGTCTAAGATGTGTCTCCTGTAAGCAGCATATAGATGGATTATGGTTTTTGATCCATTCTGTCAGTCTGTATCATTTTTTTTCATGGGCAGGTGTCAGGAATCAAACCTGGGTCTCTGGCATGGCAGGTGAGAATTCTGCCACTGAGCCACCATCACACCACCCTTGTCCATATCTGTTAATTGGTGAGTTTAGTCCATTAACATTCAAAATAATTACTGTAAGAGCAGTTCTTGATTCTACAATCTTATCCTTTAGTTTTTATTTGTCAGATCTGTGTACTATTTTCCTTCTCTCTCTTTTTCCTTTAAATTATCTTTACTCATATTCTTCAATTCTGTACCCTCCTCCAGACCTCCCTCTCCTCTCTTTTTATCAGCTGACAGGGCTCCCTTTAGTATTTCTTGTAGGGCTGATCTCTTGTTGACTAGTTCTTTCAATCTTTCTTTATCTTTGAAGATTTTAATCTCTCCCTCAATTTTGAAGGATAAGTTGGCTGGATAAAGAATTCTTGGTTGAAAGTCTTTCTCATTCAGTATCTTAAAAATATCATACCACTGCCTTTTTTGCTTCCATGGTGCCTTTTGAGCAGTCTGAAGTCAGTCTTATTTGTTTTCTCTTGTATGTAGTAGATTGCCTTTTTTTGGTGCTCCTTTAAGGACTTTCTATATTTCAACAACACCTGACAGTCTGATTAGTATGTGTCTTGTAATGGGTTTGTTCAGATTTATTCTATTTTGAGTTTGCTGAGCCTCTTTGTGTGCATAATCATGTCTTCTATGAAAGTTGGGAAGTTTTCTCCAATTATATCTTCAACTAACTCTCCCAAACCTTTGCCCTTCTCTTCTCTTTCTGGGACACCAACAATTCTTATGCTTTTGTGCCTCTTGTTGTCCATCATTTCCCTAAGATCCAGTTGCATTTTTTCTATCTTTCTTGCCATTTGTTCTTTTCTGCTCTCCAGTTCTATTGTTCTATCTTCTAGCTCACTTATTCTTCCTTCTGCCTCTTTAAGTCTGCTACTGTGTGCAATTGCTACAGTTACAAAGAGTATAATATACCAAAGACTATAATATTTGCAAGAATATTAATCAAAGAAGAAATTCATCCACATCATTCCCAGAGAACATTGTAGAATGGGGCAGTGCAAATATGAAACTGGCCTGTGAATCAGGGGATAAGGATGTCTTACATGATTCAGATTCTAAGTACCAGAGAATTATCTTCTTTAAATAATAATAGCTAGTTTGAACAATTATTACCAGATTCTTTATAGATATTAACGCCAATCCTTACAGTGGTCTTGAAGAGTAGATTTCAGTAATTCCCTTTTTCAAATAAAGAAAATGAGAATCAGAAAGGTTAAGTAACTTTGTCATGGCCATACAGCTAAGAATTAAGTTACAAACTAAAGGTCCTTTTATTTCATAGCTTGTGGTCTTTCCACTCTATTGTTCTTCCTCTTCCTCTAATTCCTGATAATGCATATTGCTTGGGAAGAAAAAAACTTAGAATAGGGCTTATACCTCTTCTTTGTTTTCTTCTTCCTCACCCTTCTCCTCCTCTTCCTTTTCCTCCTCCTTCTTCATCATCAAAAGGACCTACTAGTTGGTCTGTAGCTCTAATTAAAATTGTCTCTCTGTTTCTATGACAGAATATATGCTGAATTCCTGTATTTGGGTTCACATAATTAGTAACTGTGATGGTCAAGTTCATGGGTCATCTTGGCCAGGTGATGGTGCCCAGTTGTCTGGGCAAAGAGGTACTGGCCTTACTGTTGCTGTGAGGACATTTCATGGCCTTAAATCATGAGCACATCAGTTGCCACCATGGCTGATTACATCTGCAGTTAGCTAAGGGGAGGGTCTTCTGCAATGACTGCTGCTTAATCTAATCACCTGAAGGCTTTTAAGGAGAATTCAGAAGAGAGAATCTCTCTTTGCACTTCAGCCAGCCATCCTCTCCTGTGGAATTTGTTGAGGACCTTCATTGGAGCTGCCAGCTCAGGGTATGCCCTACAGATGTTGGACTCTTACATCCCCATGGTTGCATGAGACACTTTTATAAATCTCATATTTATAGATATCTCCTGTGGGTTCTGTTTTTGTAGAAAACCTTGACTAATATAGCCTGGTACCAGGAGTGGTTCTTGAGAAAAAAGAATCTTGAAAATGGGGATTTACAATTGCTTTTCTACTCTGATTAGACTCCAAGGCACAAAGGACTCTGTTTCTGATAATGAAGATGGCACTGACAGTCAGTCCATGGGGTGAGTTGGCAAAAGAGATATGCAAAACATCACCATTTGATTTTGTTAATTGTATCCTTATATAAGTCAAGGTTCAGGGTGAAAGTGTTTTTGCCACTTTAACAGAGTTTTATGGAGTTAAAAGATATAATGATGTTGTCCCTAGATATGCTCAATAGTTATAAAAGAAACAGCTGAGTGGAAAGCTTCAAATTTGCAGCTTAAGCATTGTATGAAAGATATAAAAGTTTCTATAAGTGCCCTGAAGGAAAATCTTACTTTCTAATAGCTGCAGACTTGAGATCTCTGAAAATCAGACCCAGAGTCTTATTGTTACAGTAGCAGATTTATAACACAAACTGAAATCTCAACCTTGCAAGGTATCAGCTGTTAAAGTAAGGGCATTGATTAGAAAGGAATGGGATCCTGAAAAATGGGAAGGCAACATATGGATTGATAATGACAACTGTGGAGACATTGAAACACTAGACTCTACTGAGTCTTACCTAGATAAACCTGCAATGATCTGCCCTGAAGATATAGTCGTCCTACCTCCAGCCTGCCCTGAGGGAAGAGCTTCCCTGAGAAAGAGCCTCCAGCTGAATAAATGTTTTCCTGATGTCCAGTCTGCCCAGAGGAGTCTGCCATCCAACCTCCACTTGAACAGATTAACCCTTCAGTGCCTGTGAGGTACATAAATACCCTCCCATGGGGAAACAGCACTTGCTCCTCTGTCTGGAGAGATTAATCCTATTTCACCAGATGAAACTGCAAAGGAACGCCCTGAGGTAATTGGCTTGACAGTCACTTCTAATTCTTTTCATGACCCACCTCCACCACCCCTCTTTTCTTCCAGACCTATAACTAGGCTAAAATCCCAATAGGCCCCAACAGGTGAGGTACAAGGTGTCACCCATGAGGAGGAATGCTATACTTCAAAATAATTGTATGAATTTTCCAGTTTATATAGATAGAAATCAGGGGAATATGTATGAGAATGGATATTAAGGATGCGGGATAAAGGTGGAAGGAATATAAAGCTGGATCAGGCTGAATTTGTTGATATGGGCCCACTAAGCAGAGATTCTACATTCAATGTTATAGCTCAAAGGGTTAGAAAGGGCATTAACAGTTTGTTTGGGTGCTTGGCTGAAACATGGATCAAAAGGTGGCCAGCATTACCTGAGGTTGAAATGCCAAAACTGCCCTGGTATAATGTAGATGAGAGGACCCAAATGCTTTTACTACAACTGTGAGAAACACATCCTCACTGAAGAACTCTGTAGTTGTCCTTCTCTGTAGGTCAGATTTACCGTGGGAACTGCTGTCACTGAGTTGGAATCCTTAAACACAACAGAGATCATTGGATCCTGAATTGGGAGAAGCCAGGTGGCAGCACTTTATCACCAAAGAGAAGGTGGGCATGGCTATCATAATGGACAGCAGTCTCAAAGCAGGAATCAAAATACTCTGACTTGCAGAGTCCTATAGCCTTGGCTAGCAGATCATGGGGCACCTAGAAGTACAATAAATGGGCAGTCTACAATATTCTTGTTTGAGTTGTATAAGCAAAGGAATTCTAGGTCATGTGAACAGAAGTCTTACTTGAATTACAAAAACAGAAAGTCACAACCCCTTAATCAACTCCCAGACTTGATACAATTTACTGACCCAAAGCCCCTTCAATGAGGGGAAGGCCTGCTTCCTTTGGGAAAGGACTCTGTTACAAATTATACTGTTAATCTTCCTCCAAGCCATCTCCAAGAAGACCTACAGCCTTTTACCAGGATAACTGTGCTTTGGGGAAAAGGAAATGAACAGATATTTCAGGGATTGTTAGACACTGGTTCAGAAGTGACATTAATTCCAGGGAGCCCAAAACATCACTCTTGTCTATTAGTCAGAGTGGGAGTTTGTGGAGGTCAGGTGATTGATAGAGTTTTAGCTCAGGTCCATCTGGGTCCAGTGGGTCTCCACACCTATTCTGTAGTTATTTCCCCAGGTCCAGAATGCATATTTGGAATAGACATATTGAGTGTGCTGGTTTGAAAGGATGTATGTACCCTAGAAAAGCCATGCTTTAATTCTAATCCCATTTGTAAAAGCAGCTGTTTCTTCTAATCCCTATTCAGGACCATAGTTTGAAACTGTAATTAGATCATCTCCCTGGAGAATAAACGTAAAGAAAAATATACTCCACCACATATTGATTAAACTACCTAAAGCAAAAGACAAGGACATAGTTTTGAAACCTGAAAGTGAAAAGCAATGTGTTATGTATAAGGAAGTCCCAATCTGATTGTATGCTGACTTTTCATCAGAAACCATGAAGGCAAGAAGGCAGTGAGTTGAAACACTTAAAATGCTGAAATAAAACAACTCCCAACCAAGAACTGTGAGGCTATTTCAAAAATGAGAGGGGGCATAAGACATTTCCAGATAAACAAAAGGGAAGTTCATTATGACTAGACTTGCCTTACAAGTAATGCTAAAGGGTTTCCTTCAAACTGAAAGGAAAGAACACCAGATGTGGTTGAAAGGAACATAAAGCAATAAGGCCTTTGGTAAAGATAAGCATTTGGGTAATTAAAAATTGTATTATTTGATATGTAATTCCACTTTTTATTTCCTACAAGTGCTAAAATACAAATGCATAAAAAGTAATGATAAATATATGGTTTTAGACATACTATGTACCAAGGTATAATTGGTGAAAAGTACAAAAAAAGGTGGGGGAACAGAGAGGTGCAGGAAAATGTATGTGTATCTATTGAAATCAATTTGTGTCAAAGAAAATATGATTGTTTGATATGTATTTTTTAATTTTAACTCCATGACAACCATAAAGAAAATATATGAAAAGCATATTCAGATAGAAAAGAGAAAACACCCAATATGCTACCACGCAAAACCCAAATATATAAAAGTAGGCATTAACAAAAGAATTGAAGGACAAAAAAGCCTAAATTTTATAAGGACTAAATAGCAAAGTTGCAGAAGAAAGTCTTGTATTATCAGTAGTAACTTAACATGGAAATGAACTAAACTTTCTATCAAAAAACAGAGACTTCCAGAATGGGTTAAAAAAAAACATGGGGCTGTCTGCAAGAGACTTGCCTTAAATTTAGTGATGTAAGTAGGCTGAAAGTAAAAAATGGAAAAAATATACCATGAAAGTAATAACCTAAATAGACTTTGAGTCAAAAACTGTTATTAGGGACAAAGAAGGTCATTATATACTTATAAAGGGGTCTATTCAACAAGAAGATACAACAATTAAAAATACATATCCCCTAACAGCAGAGTCCCAAAATATATGAAGGAAATATTGACAGATTTGAAAGGAGAAACTCATGGTTCTACATTAATTGTAGGAGACTTTAATGTAGTGAATAGATACCTTATGGATAGAACATGTAGACAGAAAATCAATAAGGAAATGGAAGACTTGAATGATACTTTAAAGCAGCTAGACCTAATATATATATATATATATATATATATAAAATATTACACCCTACAACGACTGAATACACACTCTTCTTGAGTCCACATGATCATTTTCTAAGATAGACTGTATCTTGGGTCACAAACAAGTCTCATTAAATTTAAAAATATTGAAATCATACAGTGTATCATCTCAGACCACAATGGAATAAAGTTAGAAATCAATAAAAGATGGAGAAATGGAAATTTCACAAATATCTGGAAAATAAAGAATACATTCTTAAAAAACTGAAAGAACCTAAAAGGAAGCACGTGGGAAATTAAGAAATATATCACGGAAAATGAAAATGAAAATACAACAAACAAAAACTTACAGGATACAGCAAAATCAGTGCTGAGAGGGAAAATATAGCTCTAAATGTCTACATTAAAAAAGAAGAAATATTGCAAATCAAAGATCTAATTAGAAAATTGGAAGAACTAAAAAAGGAAGAGCAAACTAATCCAAATTTATGCAGAAGGAAGAAAATAAAAAACATCAGAGTAGAGACAATTGAAATAGATAATTCTAAAAAGCAACAGAGAATCAACAAAACCAAAAATTGGTTCTTGGAAAAGATAAACAAAATTGACAAATCTTAGCTAAAAAAGAGAGGACACAAATAAATAAAACTAGAAATGAAAAGGGGGACATTACAGCCACACCACTAAAATAAAAAGAACCATAAGGAGATAATATGAACAACTGTACATCAATAAATTAGATAACTTAGGTAACATGGACAAATTCCTAGAAATGCACAAACTACCTATAAAGACCCAAAAAGAAACAGAAGATCCCAGCAAATCAATTGCTATTAAAGAGATTGAATCAGTAATAAAAAATCTCCCAAAAAAGAAAAGCTCAGGACCATATGGCTTCCCAGGGGAATATTCCCAAATATTTCAAGAAGAATTAACATCAATATCGCTTATACTCTTCAAAATAATTGAATTATGTTAATAACTGAAGACGAAGGAATAATATCTAACGCCTTCCTTTGGTATTAAGGTGATCAGGCCAACATCACCTTAATACCAAAGCCAAATAAAGGTATTATAAGAAATGAAAATTGCAGAACAATATTTCTTATAAATATAGGTGCAAAAATCATCAACAAAATACTAGTAAACCAAATCCAACAGCTCAAAAAGAATTATATAGCATGATAAATTGAGATTTATCCCAGGAATACAAGATTGTTTCAACATTAGGAAAGCAATTATTGTAATAATCTACATTACTGAAGAAAAAAAGCACATGATCATCTTGGTTAACACAGAAAAACAACTGACAAAATTCAGCACCCCGCTTGATAAAAATAGTTTAAAAAAATAGGAATAGAAGGAAACTTTCTCAACATGATAAAGGATATCATGAAAAACCCACAGCTAATATCATACTCAATGGCAAAAGACTGAAAGCTGTCCCTTTAAGATTGGAAACAAGGATGCCCACTGTCACCTCTGTTATTCAAAAATGTACTGGAATTTATAGCTGGGGCAATTAGGCAAGCAGAAGAAAAAAAGGAATCCAAATTGAAAAGGAAGACGTAAAACTTTCCCTATTTGCAGATGACAAGATACTATATACAGAAAATTCTGAAAAATCTACAACAGAGATCCTGGACCTAATAGATGAATTCAGGAAACTGGTGGAATACAAGCTCAACAGGCAAAAGTCAATAGTGTTTCTATATACTAGCAGTGGACAACTGAAGAATAAATCAATTTAAAATTTTCATTTACAATAGGAAGTGAAAGAATTGAATATATAGGAATAAATATACCCAGAAATATAAAGGACGTGTTCACAGAAAATTATGAAACACTGCTAAAAGAAATCAAAGAAAACCTAAATAAGTGGAAAGACATTCCATGTTCCTGGAATACACAACTAAATATCGTTAAGATACCAATTCTGCAGAAAGCAATTTACAGATTTAATGTAGTCCCAATCAAACCATCAACAGCTTCCTTTGCAGAAATGGAAAAGCCAATCAAATTTACATGGAACATTAAGGGGCCCAGTATTAGTTTGCTAAATGCCAGAATACAATATATCAGAAATGGAACAGCTTTTGAAAAGGAAATTCATTAAGTTACAAGTTTATAGTTCCAAAGCCACAAAAATGTCCAAACTAAGACATCTAGAGAAAGATACCTTGACTCAAGAAAGGCTGATGTTGCCACATAGGAAGGTACATGGCTGGCATCTGCTGGTCCTTGTTCCTGGTTCCCTTGCTTCCAACTTCTGATGACAGTGGTTTCCTCTCTAATATCTGTGGGGCCTTCACGTAGCTCCTTTAGGGCAAAACTCTGGGTTCTGGCTTGCTTAGCATCTCATGGGAAGGCACATGACAATGTCTGTTGGGCTCTGCATCTCCAAATGTCTATGTCTTCACATCGGCTCTCTCTGTTAGCACTCCAAGCATCTCCAAATGTCTGCTTCCTTGTTGGCTCTGAAGCAATTATGTTTTCACCAAAATCTACCCCCCTTTTAAAGGACTCCAATAAATTAATGAAGACCCACTTTGAATGGGCAGAGTCACATCTCCACCTACTCAAAAGGCCACACCCACAATTAGGTGTGTTGCATCTCCATTGGAGTAAACCTAATCAAAAGACCATACCCACAATTAAGTGCATTAATCTCCATGGGAACAATCTAATCAAAAGTTTCCACCTTACAATATTGAATCAGGATTAAGGGACATGGCTTTTCTGTAGCACACAACACTCCCAAATGAGCACAGACCTCAAAGACATCAAAGAGCCAAAGCCATTTTGAAAAAAGGACAAAATGGAGGACTCACGCTTCCCAAACTTAAAACTTTTTAGAAAGTCACAGTAATCAAAACAGCATAGTACTGGCATAGGCACAGACATATAGATCAATGGAATCTAATTGAGAGCTCAGAAATCAACCTTCACATTTATGGCCCAACTAATTTTTGATAAGGGAGAAAAGATCACCCAAGGGAAAAAACAGTCACTTCAACAAATGGTGCTGGGAAAACTGATATCCATTTGCAAAAAAATAAGTATGGGCTCCTACCTCAAATTATACAAAATAAACTCAAAATGGATCAAAGACCTAAATGTATGAGTCAGAACTAACAAATGCCTAGAAAAAAACTTAGGGAAGCATCTTCAGGACTTTAGGTTAGGCAGTAGTTTCTTAGACCTTACACCCAAAGCACAAGCAAAAAAAGAAAATATAGTTAAACGAGACCTCCTCAAAATTTAAAACTTTGGTCTTCAAAGGACTCTACTGTGAAAGCAAAATGACAACCAACACAATAGGAGAAAAACACTGGAAACAACATATCCAATAAGGGTTCAATATCCTGCAAATATAAAGAAATCCTTTAACTCAACAACATAAAGCAAAAACCCAACTAAAAAAGGGTAACACAAATGGCTAAAAAGCACGTGAAAAGATTCTCAACATCATTAACCATTAGGGAGATGAAAATCAAAACCACAATTAGATATTATTTCCTACCCAGTATAATGGCTACTATTAAAAAAAAAAAACAGAAAAAGTACAGTGTTGGAGAGGACATGGAGAAATAGAAACACTCATTCATTGCTGGTGGGAATGTAAAATGGTATTGTTATTGTGGAAGATAATTTTGGAGTTCCTCAGAAAGTGCTGCCTTACCACCTGACCTGGCAATTCCAATTCTAGGTTTATACCCATAAAAACTGAAAGCAGGGATTCAAACAAACATCCACATGCCAACAGTGAGAATGGCATTATTCACAATTGCCAAAAGCCCAAAAGATGGAAGCAAACTAAGTTTCCATCAACCAATGGACGGATAAACAAAATATGGTATATATGTACAATTACAAAATAAAGTCAAGAATTAAAAATTCCACACAACACAAATAATAAACCCTAAGTTATATCATGGACTATAGTCAATAATACAGTTATAAAAATATGCCTTGATCAATTGTAACTAATGTAATATACCAATGTAATATGTTAATAGGAAATCCTGTAATTTATGAATCCTGTAACTTATAACCCTACAATTTCTATAATAAAAATAAATAAATAAATAAATAAATAAATAAACCCATGTTGGCACCTAATTCTCTTATACATACTCTGTTGTGTTTCAACTTACTTTATCCTAAAACTTTCATAAATATCACATTTACTTAGTAAATATACTTAATTTTCCAACTTTCCCTGTTTTTTCCATTCCCTGTCCCAGAAAATAATATCAGAAGTTTACAGTTGCCCAAATTATACATCCCTAAATCATTTGAAACGCTACTCTTTTTCCTTTCCACAATGACCTCTTTCCCCATCAAATACAATTGGTTGTACAAGTTGTTTATCCTACCTAAACACCACACTTCTTAACTGCTGGCATTAGGGATCATAGATACATTTGAAACGAAAATCCCATTTCCAAAACATACGTGTACAATAAAGTGCACACCGTTTCAGGGAGTCCGTAGATATCCTGGAACCATTAGACTCCACTCTCAGAAGCCCTGCTCCTCTCTCATTAATCTGCCCCAGTTCATTCTTACTACATGCTTCATTCTTCTCCATCTTTCAGCTTAGTCTGTCAGTTGACTCTGACTCCTGTCTCCAATCTCTTTCCTCTAGATGCCAGGACAATCTTCCTAAAATAGAAATCTGAGCATGCCAATGCTTGTCAATGGTGCTCTTAAACCAGCTCATTCTAGCTGACAAGAGCTGAATATACACATCATCTTTCCACTAAATTCAGTATTGTCAGGTTAGTAGCTTAAAATCAGTCATGGTGGGCATCTTCACATCATGAAGATTGGCAAATTATTCAAATCAGGGCTTTTTCTTTCTTTTTCTCCAGAAAACCAGTTTTCTAGCTCACTACTACTGTATTTTCAAGTGTCGGTGTTTCCCATTGTTTAAAGTCCAAACTCCTTAACTTGACCTTTATAATCTGTCTGTAAATATCCTTTTTAGTTTCTTGTAATCCCCAGTCATAGAAAGCTGTTAATAGTTCCCTGAATATTTTAAATGATTCCCACATCTTCAACCCAGATTGCGTCAGTTCCAAATCTCTTCTCAAGAGCCCAATCTAAATTCCAAAAGCCTCTCTTGTTCAAGTCTATCTAATACTGCCCTTTCCATCAAGTCTCCCTTAATACTCAAACTCAAAATCAATCCCTACTCTTTGCTCCAATACCAGTCCTTTATGGTTCCATGACATTTTGTGATTGTTTAATAACCACTTATTGCCTATCTTCTAGGTAATGGTGATATATTTCTCTCTGTTCTGAATTTGTTATATGATGCTTCTGGGCAAAGATTATTTTATTTATCCTTTTTACTTCCCCAGATGATCAACCATCCTAAGTATAGAACCTTTCATCCATTGAAGATGTGATATGCAATAAAAGTTTGTTGAATTTAATCAAAACCTGTTATGGTCCCAGTACAATCTAATGCTTCATTTGATTTTTTCTCAAACTTTTTAATTATATAACAGCTAAACAAAACAATGAAAAAAAGCAATAATATTCAAAGCACTCTTCAACAGTTACAGGACAGATCCCAGAGTTTGTCATGGGCTACCATACCATCATTGTAGATTTTTCCTTCTAGCTGCTCTAGAACATTGAAAGCTAGAAGGAATATATATATTTTTTATCATTAATTTTTTCTTTTTTGTGAAAATAACATATATACAAAAAAGCAATAACTTTTCAAAGCACAGCACAACAATTAGTTGTAGAACAGATTTCAGAATTTGGTATGCGTTACAATTCCACAATTTTAGGTTTTTACTCTTAGCTGCTCTAAGATACTGGAGACCAAAAGAAATATCAATATAATGATTCAGCAATCACACTCATTTGCTACACCCTACATTCCTTGTATAATTACACCATCACCTTTTGATCTTTCTCCCACTCTTTAGGGGTATGCCCATTCTACCTTTTTCATGTTGGAAAGGCAGTCACTAATAAGGAGTAGGGAGATAGAACTAGCTGATGTTCTGGAAAGCCTGGCCCCTCTAGGAGTCAGGGCTTATCTGGTCCAGGTACCCATCTGGAGGTTGGGGGGTTCTGGAAAGTTACCCTACTACACGGAATCTTTGTAGAATCATACAATGCTCTAGGTGTTCTTTAGGATTGGCTGAAATGTTTTGGGTTTGGGTTTGGTAAATGATGATAGGTAGCAATATCTAACTGCAATTTATACAAGAGCAACTCCAGAGAAGCCTCTCAACTCTATTTCAACTTTCTCAGTCACTGATACCTTATTTGCTACACCTCTTTTCCCCTTTTTAGTCAGAATGGCATTGTTGATCCCATGGTGCCAGGGCCAGACTCATCCTTGGGAGTCATCTCCCATGCTGCCAAGTAGAATTTCACCCCTGGATGTCATGTACCATGTAGGGGGGAGGGCAATGCTTTCACCTGCAGAGTTGGACTTAGAGAGAATGAGGCCATATCTGAGCAACAAAAGAGGTCCTTTGGAGGTGACTCTTAGGCACACCTATAGAAAGGCTAAGATTTTCCACTATATACATAAGCTTCACAAGAGCAAACCTCAAGATCAAGGGCTCAGCTTATTGATTTGGGTGTTTCTAATGTTTAACACAGTATCAGGGGTTCCCCTGGTGGTAAAGCTTAATAGTTCCATATTTTTTCTCCCATCCCTCAAGAAACTTTGCCAATACTTTTTGATTATCTGCTTAATATATTCTGGGATATATATAGTCACTACATTAAGCTATACAGGATTAAAGGCCCTCATTTTTATTTTGGCCTCCTTGTGTTTCAATTGTTTAAATGAGCTATCTAGACAGGCTGATTTAGATTATATGCTACAGAAAATTTAGGTTCTGGACAAAATAAACCTTTCTTCCTTCAATCTGAAAGAGTAGGTGAGGTTCTAAAATATAGACAATGTCTTCCTTACCCCTGAGTTCTGAATTACCTTAATTCAGATCACCTTCATTCTTATCTCTGATAAGATAATTTGTACTCTGGAGTTGCTCTTGTACAAATAGCAGTTAGATAATGCTACCTATTATCATTTGCCAAACCCAAACCAATATACATATATGAAACAGCCTCTCAAAATCCAGAAATAATAATTACCACTCCGGAAAAAATGTGACTGCTATAAGAGTTTACAATCTAGGCCCCTGTTTTCTTATCAGCATTTTCTAAATGAGACCATACAATAATTGTTCTTTTGTTTCTGGCTTATTTTGCCTCAACAAATGTCCCACAGGTTCATTCACAATGTTGCAAGCCTCACAACTTCGTTCTGTTTTGTAGCAGCATAATATTCGATCATATGTATACAGCATTATTCGCCAATCTACTTCTCAGTCAGTGTATCCTTTGTAACCTGCATTCATTAGGCATCATGTATAATGTCCAAAGTTCAAAGTCCATCAACACCTCAATTTTAGATTATTTAGAGAAAGATAACCAATAAACCCACCCTCAACAAACAGGAGATCTAAACCTCCCCTTAACTCTTGTCCCTCCTGCTATTATTTACCCTTGGTGTTGCTGTGGTACTACTGATATTCTCCTGTTAAACATATCCCACAGCATGAAATAAGTTTTCCCCCTATACACTGAACTTAAATACTCTTTGTACAAGAATCAGATCTTTGAAGTAGTTCATGTAAGAACAAATTTCATTTATAGTATTAATCATGGGGACCAATAGGTCTATACAACCACTTTCACTCATGTTTACCTTCAATATGGTACTATTACTTATAGACCTACTAGTGAACCACCTTCACTTCTATCTATTCCCTTACATTTGAGTTCAACATCATTAGCTAACTGTTCACCCATTTCTAGCTTCTATGTATCTCTAAGTCCTCTATATTCTGTAATTTAAGCCTCTGATTTTACCTTTACCATGGACATAAAAGTGGAGACATACAGTATCTATCCTTTTGTGTCTGGCTTATTTCACTCAGCATTATGTCTTCAAGGCTCATCCATCTCGTCTTGTGCTTCAGGACATCATTTCATCTTACTGCTGCATAATATATACATAATATGTGGTTGTATGTATATGAAAATGTCTGTGTCACTGATTTCCACTCTTCTGGCTATATACTGACTAGTGCTATTGCCAGGTCATAGGGCAATCAATATTTAGTTTCCTGAGGAATCGCCATACTGTCTTCTGTAGTGGCTGTACCATTATACATTCCCACCAGCAGTAGATAAGTGTCCCAATTTCTCCACATTCTCTTCAACATTTGTAATTCCCTGTGTTTAATAGGAGTCATTTTTATAGGTATGAGCTGGTATCTCATTTAGTCTTGATCTACATTTCCTTTATAACTAATGAAAATGAGCATCTCTTTATGTGCTCTGAAGCCATCTGTATATGCTCTTCAGAAAAATGCCTATTCATATCTTTAGCTCACTTTATGGTTGGACTGTTTGTTCTTTTGCTGTTGAGTTTATGATTCCTTTATGTATACAGGATATCAAACTTTTGTCCTATATGTGAGTTCCAAATATTTTCTCCCATTGAGTTGCCTACATCTTTATCTTTTAACAAAGTCTTATGAGGTTCAAAAGCATTTGATTTTGGACAGGCCATGGTGGCTCAGCAGGCAGAGTTCTTGCCTGCCATGTCAGAGACCCGGGTTTGTTTAAAAAAAAATAAGCATTTGATTTTGAGGAGTTTTCATTTAGCTATTCTTTCTTTTATTCCTTGTGCTTTGGGTATAAAATTTAGGAAGCTACCTCCTATTACTAGGTCTTGAAGATGCTTCCCTACATTTTATTCTAGGAACTTTATGGTACTAGTTCTTATATTTAGGTTTTTGATCCACTTTGAGTTAATTTTTGTATAGGGTGTGAAGTAAGGGTCCTCTTTCATTCTTTCAGCTATTGGTATCCAGTTCTCCCATGCCCATTTATTGAAAAGACTGTTTTGTCCCAGTTCAGTGAATTTGAGGCCCTGTCAAAGATCAGTTGACCATAGATTTGGTGGTCTATTTCTGTACTCTCAATTCAATTTCATTGTTCAATAGTTCTATCTCTGTGCCAGTATCATGTTGTTTTGACCACTGTGGCTTTAAAATAAGTTTTTAAATCAGGAAGTGTTAACCCTCCCACTTTATTCTTCTTTTCTCATGATGCTTCTAGCTCTACCCCGTATAGCTCTCTCTTTTCCTTCCAGATGAATTTGGTAACTAGATTTTCCAAATCTTCAAAGTAGGTTGTTGGATTTTGATTGATACTGCATTGAACCTGTAAATCAATCTGGGTAGAACTGACATCTTAACTATATTTAACTTTCCTATCCATAAGCAGGGAATGCCTTTCCACCTGTTTAGATCTTTGATTGCTTTTAGCCATGTTATGCAGTTTTCTGAGTACAAGTCCTTCACTGTCCCCAGTTAAGTTCATTCTTAGGTACTTGATTCTTTTAGTTGTTATTTTGAATAGAATATTTTCCTTAACTGACTCCTCAGATCATTCCCTTGTGTATAGAAACGTCACCAATTTTTGCACATTAATTTTATATCCCGCCACCTTGCTGAATTTGTTTCGTAGCTCAAGTAACTTTGTTGTAGATTTCTCAGGATTTTCCAATTATAGTATCATGGCATCTGCAAATAATTAAAGTTTTACTTCTTCTTTTCCAATTTGGATGTCTTTTATTTCTTTGTCCTGCCTGATTGCTCTCGCTAGAACTTCTAGTGCAATGTTGAATAATAGTGGTGACAGAGGGCATCCTTGTCTCATTGCCAAACTTAAGGGGAAAGCTTTCATTATCTCTCCATTGAGTACGATGCTTGCTTTGGGTTTTTCATAAATGCCCTTTATCATATTGAGGAAGTTACCTTTGATTCCTATCTTTTGAAGTGTTTTCATCAGAAGAGGATGTTGAATTTTGTCAAAAGTTTTTTCAGCATCAATTGAGATGATCATGTGATTTTTACCTTTTAATTTATTAATGTGCTGTATTACATTAATTGATATTCTTGTGTTGAACCATCCTTGCATTCATGGTATAACCCCCTCTTGGTCATGGTGTATAATTCTTTTAATGTGATTTTGGATTCAATGTGCTAGTATTTTCTTGAGAATTTTGGCATCTATGCTCATTAGCGTGATTGGCCTGTAGTTCTCCTTTTCTTTTGGCATCTTTACCCAGTTTTGGCATTAAAATGATGTTAGCGTCATAAAATGAGTTAGGTAGTATTCCCGTTTCTTCAATTTTTTGGAAAAGTTTGAGCAAGATTAGTGTTAATTCTTTTCAGAAGTTTCATAAAATTCCCCTGTGAAGCCATCTGGCCCTGGGCTATTCTTTGTAGGAAGATTTTTGATGACTGATTGAATCTCTTTACTTCTGATTGGTTTGTTGAGACCTTCTTTTATTTCCTGAGTTAGTGTTTTGTTTGTGTGTTTCCAGTAACTTGTCCATTTTATCTAAGTTGTCTAGTTTGTTGGCATACAGTTGTTCATAGTATCCTCTTATGATTTCTTTCTTCTTCAGGGTCTGTGGTAATGACCCTACTCTCATTTCTGATTGTTTGTGTCCTCTTTTTGTTTCCTTTGTCAGTCTTGCTAGTGTCCTATCAATTTTGTTGATTTTCTCAAAGAACCAACTTTTGGTTTTATTGATTTGCTCTATTGTTCCTTTCTTCTCCCATTCATTTAACTCAGCTTTAATCTTTGTTATTTCTCTTCTTCTATTTGCTTTGGGGTTAGTTTGTTGTTCTTTCTCAAATTCCTCCAGGTGAGCAGTTAAGTCCTCGATTTTTGCTCTTTCTTGTTTTTTTAATATAAGTATTTAGGGCAATAAATTTCCCTCTCAGCACAGCCTTTGCTGCATCCTATAAGTTCTGATATGTTGTATTCTCATTTTTATTTGTCTCCAGATAGCTACTGATTTGTCTAACATTTTCTTCTTTGACCCACTCTTTGTTTAAGACTGTGTTATTTAATCTCCATATATTTGTGAAAGTTCTCATTCTTTGCTGATTATTGAAATCCAGCTTCATTCCACTGTGATCAGAGAAGGTGCTTCAAATAATTTCAACATTTTAAAATTTATAAAGGCCAGTTTTATGCCTCAACATATAATCTATCCTGGAGAATGTTCCATGAGCACTAGAGAAGAATGTATATCTTGGTGTTTTGGAGTGTAATGAGCTACATATGTCTGTTAGGTCTAATTCATTTATCAAGTTGTTTAACTTTTCTATTTCCTTGTTGATCCTCTGTCTGGTTCTATCTATAGAGAATTCTTCAAGTAGGAGAATTGAAGTCTCCTACTATTATTGTTGAAACATCTATCGCTCCCTTCAGTTTTGCCAATGTCTGTCTTATGTACTTTGGAGCTCTTTGATTGGGAGCAAAAACATTCATGTTTGTTACTTCTTCTTAGTGAATCATGCCTTTTATTAATATATAGTGTCCTTCTTTGTCTCTTATCATGCCTTTACATTTAAAGTCTATTTTGCCTGATATTTGTATAGCTACTCCTTCTTTCTTTTGCTTACAAACTGCATAGAACATCTTTTTCTATCCTGTGTCTAAGATGAGTCTCTTGTAAGCAGCATATATCTGAATTATATTTCTTAACCCATTCTACCAATTTATATCTTTTTTTTTCTTTTGTATGCTCTATGGCAGGGGTCACATTCCATTTTTTCCCATGTGAATATCCTCTTATTGCACCATTTGTTGAAATTTTGTTTGGTTTTTCATTTGTTTGTTTGCTCATTTGTTTTGGGAAGTGCATTGCCCAAGAATCAAACCCAGGTCACCCACATGACAGACAAGAATTCTACCACTGAACTACACTTGTACCCCCTATTCTGCCAATCCATATATTTTAATTGGTAAGTTTAGTCCATTAGCATTCAATGTTACTACTGAAAAGGCATTTCTTGAATCTACCATCTTATCTTTTTTATTTTATTTGTTAGATCTTCATATTCTTTTCCCTCTATCTCTTTTTATCCTTTAAGTTACCCTTACTGGTACTCTTCAATTCTGTTCCCTCCTGCAGACCTCCCTCTCCTGTCTTTTGTTTCAACTGGCAAAACTCCCTTTAATATTTCTTGTAGGGCCAGTCTCTTGTTGACAAATTATTTCAGGATCTATTTGTCTGTAAAAATTTTAATCTTTCCCTCACATTTTGAAGGACAATTTGTCTAGGTACAGAATTCTTGGCTAGAAGTCTTTTTCTTTCAGGATCTAAAATATATCATACCACTGCCTTCTCACCTCCATGTTGCTGGTTGGGTAGTCCGAACTCAGTCTTATGTGGTTTCTCTTGTATGTAGTAGATTGTTTTTCTCTTGCTACTTTCAGGATTTTCTGCTTCTCTTCAACATTTGACAGGCTGATTAGTATGTGTCTTGGGGAAGGCCTATTTGGATTTATTCTATTTGGAGCTCCTTGGGCTTCTTTGATTTGCATATTCATGTCCTTTATAAGAGTTGGGAAGTGTTTCCCCATTATATCCTCAACTAATCCTCCTAGTCCTTTATTCTTCTCTTCTCCTTCTGAGACACCAGTGATTCTTTTATTTGAGTGCTTTGTTTTTCCATCATTTCCCTGAGATCTGATTCAAATTTTTCCACCTTTTTGCCATTTGCTGTTTTGACTATTTGAAATCAGTTGTCCTATCCTCTAGTTTGCTTATTCTTCTTCTGCCTTTTCCAATCTGCTGTTGTGTGTCTTGAGTATACTTTTTAGTTGGTCTACAGCATCTTTAAACTCTGTGATATCTGCTATTTTTCTATTTATTCTTTAAAATTCCTCTTTATGCTCTTCTATTGTCTTCCTGATCTCCTTTATGTCATTAGCCATCCCATTTATTTTATTTAATATAGTTATATGAACATTTTTGAGTAATTGTTCCAAACTCTATGTCTTCTCGGTGTTTTGATTTGGTTATTAGGCTAGGCTATATCTGTCTGCATCTCAATATGCTTAGTGATCTTCTGTTGTTTTCGTGGCATGTAAATATCTTGATTGGTCTATTTCGTAAGTTGATTTCCTTTTTAGTAGCCTAATGTTTCATATTTGTGGGATGAATGTAGAGCTGGATGCAGGGTGCAGGGTGGGACACAACAGTGCAGTGATGTGTTGTAGTGCAGGTGTAAGCACAGGTTGGGGGCACACCACTGGTGCCTTTGAGCATGGGGTATGGGTTGCGGGGTTGTAGAGTTGCAGTGTGGGGGCCATGGGTATGTGGTGCACTCACATAGACTTTGGAGCACAGGAGTAGGGTGCGCTGTTGGAGACAGAGAGGTAGAATATTCCTAGTCCAAATCTCCCCCTCTGTGCACTCCTGAGGGCTCCAGGCTCCTATTTGGAAACTTGCACATTAGGTTGTTTGTGCCAGCTGGACAATCTCCAGTTCTTTGCATCTCAATTCTTCAGCTTTTCTAACCAGGGCCTCCCTAAGTGGTGTAGAAGACCCTCCCAGGTCACTTACACCCTGAAACTGCCATCTCAGTTGCCTTCCCATCCCTTCTCTAGCTGTCCCTTAGAGCAGGGATGAACTAAACCTACCCTATTCTGCCATCTTCCCAAAACCCTCTATTTTGCCATCTTCCCCAAACCCTGGGTCCAGCCCTTTTGCGGTATTTTGTGCTGTCCAAGTCAAAAAGCCTAGATGTTTTGTATTTTTTTTTTTCTTTTCTGTCAGCCCCACTCCCTCTCTGCTAGGGCAAAAATACTCAGTACCTTTAATGTTTATTTCAGGTTTATCTGAGCTGGTGGTCTATTTTCAGTAGTCAGAATTTGTTAATTAATTCCGTAAACAGAGCTTGGTTGAGCTAAGCCCTTGTTGCTAATAAAGTCTGTTTCCTTTCACCTCAGGGAACCAGGCTGCCATGCATGTGGGGGAGGAGCACCAGTCACTGTAGCTTGGGAGACCTACAGTTCTGTGTAGGGGTCTCAGCTGGTCCAGCTTGTCCAGTAACTGTGTGTCTGGTCACTGACGTAGCCCCAATGGTTGTTCTGCACTGTTCCTGACTATGTACTAGCTGCCCTGGAGGATGAACTAAATTCCACACCTCACAAAGCCACCCTCCCCCTCACTCTTCTTCATTTGATTTTTAAGAGTCCAAAGTAGTAAAACCAGAATGAGAGACCTATGTGTGCCCCATACAAAATACGACAAATTTGATAAAAGATATCAGGATATCAACTATTAACAAATTAGAAAATTATATATACAGTATGACATCTTTGTCTTTGAGGCACACAGAAGAGTATACCTAGGCAATTAATTTCTTGTTCTAAAGGCTAATTTGTGACCTGCATTTCTAGCACTACTTGATTGTGTGTTGTGAACTCCTATTGAGGACAATTACTGGCAAAATTACATTTAGGAGCAGTTTTGAGAATATATGAATTTGCCTAGCTTTGGTGGATATTAACTGAGTTTAGATGTCACATCTTTCCTATGACTCATTCCTCACAGCTGTCAGGAAGAAAGAATATTTCTATTCCTAAATTCCCAAAGAGGAAAGAATAGCAAAAGAAGACTGTGTGGTTTGTTCACATTTAGCATTATTTGTGAATAACATATGTACTGACACAAAGTAACCAGACAGCATTTTAATTGCTCATCTAACCTCCAGAAAGAGTCACCATCTGTTGAATTCTGAAGATTAAAAGATATAAAACTGACATAAAACAGAAAGCATGTAATATACCATACAGATTATTCAGAAATCTTGGAAAAAAATCCACAGTGGAATGTAATTTATCTACAAATAGGAAAACAACACCACCAATTAAAAGAAAGTACCAAGAAACTTAGTATGGGGGCAGAACCCCAAATTAAATAGTACTTTTACCTTTGAAAGGCAGTCTATTCTTTCTCCACATTGAAAGTCTTATTATCTGTGATCAACACAACTTTCTGCTGAAAAAAAAATTAAACTTTGTCACTGTAAAACCTGTATTTTTATCATTGAAATTAGTTGAAATCAAATTAGCAAAGGCTAGTTGACATTTGACCATTTTCACAGAGCCAAGCTATTCATCTCTGGAAATGTCAAAGTTTTGCCATAGGTCAGTAATTAATTTAATATATATTTTTAGAATCTCATTTTCAAGTAAAATTGTGAATGCTAAAACAGAATTCCAGTCCCCATGTACTCTCCTTGGTATGTGACATAGTTCTCAAAGTGTTTAAAGCCTACTAGTGAGGCAGATATTAATGTATTAACCTTACCTCAAATTTCATTTCTGTTAAAAAAAATCATGATTGATTATACAGTAATCAGATATAGGTGAAATTCCAGGTGAATCCCTACCTCAATTATAATCACCATTCAATAAATATTTGTTAATGGTAATAATAGCAGCTCATATTCTTTGCAGCAATTTAAAAACTTTACATTATTAATCTCTCTATTAATCTTTACAACAGCCCTAAAAAGCCAATATCATTTTCAGTCCCATTTTACATTTGAGGAAATGAAGGCATCAAAAATTTTTGAACATGCTTAACATCAGAGTTAGTGAGCGCTAAAGCCAGGATTCCAACCTAGGCAGTTTTCTGCCAGTGCCCACACACTTAACTACTATTTTAATGCTAAGGGAAAAAGTTAAAATAAATTTAAACAACATATGTTATTGATTAAAAACCCACTTGTAGTGGAACTTTCTAGCTAAGGCATAGCACAATTTTTTTGTAGGCAAAAGAGGGGCAGTATTCACAATGTCCTCAAATAAATCAAATACACTGACGTTTCAACTAATAAACATGAAATGTGTACTATGTGTCAGACATCATGCCAACTGCTGGGAATCCAAAAATTAATAAAGACATCCTCCAGAACTTGAGAGAGAGAGAGGAGACAGATTCATAAACATCTATGCAGTGCTATAGCTGGACTGTACAGAGTACCAGGAAAGAACACAGGGTGCCATGTCACTCAGAAAGAGGAGACTAGAGAAGGGAACTGTATTTTGAAGCTGTGAAGTCCAGAAAAACATGTTTTTAAATTTAAACCATCTCTATGGGTGTGAACCCACTGTAAGTAGGACGACTTGATGAGAATACTTCAGTTAAGGTATGGCCCACGTCATTCAGGTCAGGTCTTAATCCTCTTACTGGAGTCCTTTATAAATGGAATGACTACAGAGAGGGGGGGAAGAAAGCCACAAGAGCAAGAAGCTACTCGATGAAACCCAGCAAAGAAGGTAGAGACTAGTAGATGCCTCCATGTGCCTTGCCATGTGGCAGAGGAGCCAAGGATCACTGGCAGACAGTCTGTGGGAAGAAAGCATTGCCTTGATGATGCTTTCATTTGGACATTTTAATGCCTCAAAATGGTAAGCTTGTAAGCTAATAAATTCCCATCATTTAGGTTGAAACTATTCCATGTTATCTGCTTTTTGAGCAACCTAGGAACTAAAACAGGAACCAAGAGTAGGAGATCATGACTGGGTTCTATGATAGGCAGGATAATCTCTCCCCACAGATGTCCATGCCCAATCCCCTGTTAAAGACAAATCAGAGTCAAGTTAGCAGACTACAGCATTTTATTTGGGACACGAAAGTTTTGTCAAAACAAAGAAGCCAAATTACTTGTAATAACAGAAGCAGCTTCAACATTCTTAGGGATGCCAAATTATTATTATAGATACAAAAAGGAAGTTTACTTGTCTCCTACTGACTGAACAAAGGTTTGTCCATCTTAAAGGGGTGGGTTTAGAGCAGGTGGGCTTTATTTTCTGTTGGGTTAAATATAATGAACAAGGGTTTGAAGATAAAGAGGAAACTCAAGAAGACATTCAAAGAGGAAGTAGAGCTTCCATGATGCGTCCCCAGGGCTTTATCACCCTGGCAATTGTATTATACTTTATCACCCTGGCAACTGTATTATACTTTACATGACAAAAAAGGACTTTACAAATGTGATTCACTCAAGGATTTTGAGGGAGGAGTGGTTATTCTGGATTATCCAGGTGATTCCAAGGTCCTCATTAGGGAAAGAGGAAGATGGGAAGATGGAAGCAGAGTT
The DNA here is from genome assembly GCF_023851605.1 of Tamandua tetradactyla. Taxonomy (NCBI): domain Eukaryota; kingdom Metazoa; phylum Chordata; class Mammalia; order Pilosa; family Myrmecophagidae; genus Tamandua; species Tamandua tetradactyla. The sequence continues at coordinate 150,751,325 of NC_135332.1, forward strand.
TGGAGTAATGTGATTGCTGGCTTTGAAAATGAAAAAGGGCCACTAACCAAGGGATGGAGGCAGCCTCGATAAGTGGACACCTTGATTTTAGCTCTGTAGGAAGACCCATTCTGGACTCCTAACTTCCAAAATCGTAAAATAGTAAATGTGTATTTTAAGCTACTAAGTTTGTAGCAATTTATCACAGAAGCAATATGAAACTAAAACAGATATCTTCAGGCTTCAGGCCTTATCTTAAATGTCAACTCTACAGATCACCCTTGGCTACTCATAAAAATGTTTCTCTTCTCTCTCTTATATCATCTGAGTTTTTTCCTTCAGATAACTTAGTGCCTTTTAAAATATAGAATGCATAATTACTGTTTTACTTATTTAATGCCTTTCCTCCATAGAGCTGTAAACTTTATAAGGGCAGGAAACAAGAATCATGCCTGTTTACACTTTGCCTATCACACTACATGATATATATAAAGCACTGAATAGATATTTGTTGTGTGAAGAAAAAAATAAATGAATGTGCTGAATGTTGAAATATACCAAACTTTAGGTGAAGATCTAGAATTTGGGCTGTTTAGGAAATAGAAACTAGTTCAATGTGTCTGGAGTATGGGGAGTGTAAAAGATGGAAGGCGATGGTAAAGCAAATGGTAAGGAAGTTAGAGGGTGGTTATTCTAAGTAGTTTAGACTCCATGACTATTTAGTAAACCAAAGGATGCCATTCCAAGATTTTTTCTAAATTGGAGATTAAAGGTATCAGATCTATTTTATTAAAAAAAAATCACTTTGCTAATACCCTGGAGAATGACTGGAAAGGATCAAACTAGAACTGGGAAAACAGTTAATATGAATTTTTTCATGAATCTAAGAAGAAATTAAAAGAATATGAACAAAAGATCTTGATGAAATGGAGAGAAGGCACTTAATTTAATTTACATGATAAAAAGGAAGTCACTCTTTTAAAAGGCACACTGTTGGCAAAAATAAAGTACATATGTTAATTTAACTAAAGGATTTCCTTAGTTTTCCAGTTTTTTGGCTCAATAGTTTAGATTTCTGGGGGACTTAAAGTCTTCAGAATTCCAAGAACATTTTAAACATAGATGAGCATTTCACAAACTTTAATCAGTAAAACACCAAGGCCATGTGTGCTGGTTTGAAAGGATGTATGTCCCCTAGAAAAGCCATATTTTAACCAAAATCCCATTTCATAAAAGCAGAAAAATCCCTATTCGATACTGTATGCTTGAAACTGTAATCAGATCATATCCCTGGAGATGTGATTTAATCATGAGTGGTTGTTAAGATGGATTAGGTGACGACATGTCTCCACTCATGTGGGTGGGTCTTGATAAGTTTCTGAAGTCCTATAAAAGAGGAAATATTTTGGAGAATGAAAGAGATTCAGAGAGAGCAGAACAGAACAACACAGCCATGAGAAGCAGAGTCCACCAGCCAGCGACCTTTGGAGATGAAGAAGGAAAATGCCTCCCGGGGAGTTTCATGAAACAGGAAGCTAGGAGAAGAAGCTAGCAGATGATGCGGTGTTCACCATGTGCCCTTCCAGATGAGAGAGGAACCCTGACCATGTTCACCATGTGCCTTTTCAGATGAGAGAGAAACTCTGACTGTGTTTACCAAGTGCCCTTTCACTTGAAAGAGAAACCCTGAACTTCATCGGCCTTCTTGATCAAGGTATCTTTCCCTGGATGCCTTTGATTGGACAATTCTATAACTTGTTTTAATTGGGACATTTTCTCGGCCTTAGAACTGTATACTAGCAACTTATTCAATTCCCCTTTTTAAAAGCCATTCTGTTTCTGGTATATTGCATTCTGGCAGTTAGCAAACTAGAACATCATGACTTTTTTGCCATAGATTTATCATCTGCATTATTGTATATATATGTGCTTGTATATATATAATTTTTAAACAACATTAAATAAATAATTTGAAAAAATCAGCTTCCTTCTAAGCAACATCAGTGAAATCAAAATTTAAAGTACTGGTTGTATATTTCTAATACATATTGTGCCAGTTTGAATCTGTTATGCACTGCAGAAAAGATCATGTTCTTTTAATCCATTCTCATGGGGGTAGATCTATTGTAGGTGGGACCTTTTGGTTAGGCTATTTCAATTAAGCCCATTCAATGTGGGTCTTAATTACATACTGGAGTCTTTTGTAAAGAGGATAAAACACAGTAAAAGCCCAGAAAGCTTAGAGAGAAATGCCCTGGGAAAACAAGCAAGGACCTACAGGAGCTGAAAGAGAAACACCCAGAAACATTTGGAGACAGCCATTGAAACCAGAACCAGGAGAGAAGGACCAGCACATGCTGACATGTGCCTTACCATGTGTTCTAGTTTGCTAGCTGGCGGAATGCAATATATCAGAAATGGAATGGCTTTTAAAAAGGGGAATTAAATAAGTTACAAGTTTACAGTTGTAAGGCCATGAAAATATCCCAATTAAAGTAAGTCTATAGAAATGTCTAATCTAAGACATCCAGGGAGATACCTTTATTCAAGAAGGCTGATGAAATTCAGGGTTTCTCTCTCATCTGGAAAGGCACATGGTAAACATGGCAGCATCTGCTGGCTTTCTCTCTAGGTCTCTTGTTTAATGAAGCTCCCCAGGAGGCATTTTCCTTCTTCATCTCCAAAGGTGGATTCTCTGATTCTTGTGGCTATGTCATTCTGAAGCTTTCTCCAAAATACTTCTTCTTTTATAGGATTCCAGTAAACTAATCAAGACCCACTTAGAATGGATGGAGACATGTCTCCATCTAATCAAGTTTAATGCCCACAGTTGTTTGAGTCACATCTCTGTGGAGAAATCAATGAAGCTTCCAACGTACAGTACTGAATAGGGATTAAGAGAAACTGTTGCTCTCACAAGATTAATCAGGATTAAAACATGTCTTTTTGAGGGTACATAAATCCTTTCAAACTGGCATACCATGTAACAGAGGAACCCTGGATGCCAGCAGCCTTCTTTCAGAGAAGGAATCTACCTCTTGGTACCTTCATTTGGAAATTTTCATTGCCTTAGAACTACAAATTTGTAATCTAACAAATCCCCATTGAAAAAGCCAACTCATTTCTGCTATATTGCATTCCAACAACTTTAACAAACCCAAACACATACTAAAATAAATGTATATTAAAGTAAATGCCATTTATTTACTGCCTAAAATCATCTTGCCACTTATGTACCACACTTTGGAGAACAGTGATATGGAGGCTAATGTGTATGAATATGAATGTATGATATCATGTTATGTTTTTGTTTTCTTGAGCTGCTATCACAAATACCACACAATGGGTTGGCTGAAGCAACAAGCATTTATTGGCTCACAGTTTCAGAAGCTAGAAGTTCAATATCAAAATATTGGCAAGACTTGCTATCTCCCCAAAGACTGTAGCATTCTGGTGCTGGCTGCTGGCAATCCCTGGGGTTCCTTGACTTTCCTGTCACATGGCTATGCCCTCTCCTTTTTTTGCTCTTTCTTTTTTCCACTGACTTACTGGTGCTCTTAATAAGGCTTCCAGTAATCCAGATAAAAACCTACCTTGCTTCAGATGGGCACATCTTAACTAAAAATACACCTTCAAAAAGTCCTATTTATAATGGCTGTCTCCAAATGTCTTTGGGTGTTTCTCTCTCAGCTCATTCTCTTTTGTAAAATCATTTTGTTCTATTTTTAAAGATATTACACATTTCCAAGATTATCATTCCTCAGTACACATACCACACAAGCCAACCACGTCAAATGGTTTAGCTTTAGGAAACCACATCAAATGGTTTAGCTTTAGGAAAATTTATTCAATGGAACTTTTTCTAGTATTTGGAATAAAATATTGTATTTTATCTATAGCACTATCTTAATATTTTTGCTTTCTAATTTAAGGATAGAATATTATTCCAACCAATTTCAGAATAAAAATTTATTAAACTCTCACTATTGTCAGTGTCTCTCTCATTGCTTCAAAACTTTTTCCACTGAGGTTTTCATGACATTCTGAACTTAAACATTAATTATATGTCAGATTCGCTAGCTTCTACCAGAATTTTAGCCAACTGAACTATAAATAAGAAGTGGCTTTGGAATATTCAGTTCAATGAAAATATGAATATACTTTGGTAACTTAACTCCTTTTACATATTTAAAGACTGAAGAAAAAAGATTCAAATAACTTGTAATCTGAATGCAGATGAAACTAAAAATAAGGGAGAAAATCAAGTTGGCTAATTCAGCCATTTCATTTCAATGAACATAAGAAATATTCTATGGCAAAACAACTTTTACCCTCTTATTTATTTATTTTTTGGGGGTGCATGGTCCGAGAATCAAACCCAGATCTCTGGCATGAAAAGCAAAGTATTCTACCACTGAACTACCCCTGTACCCCCTCTTATTTATTTAAAAAATAGCTGATTAGTAATGTGTCATCACTGGCAAAAATTAGGAAAACACAAAAATTATGAAAAGGGAAAATCACACATGAGTTCATCAAACAGTCAAACATAATAATGAAGACTGTATACTATCCAAAGTGTACAATCAATGACTCTTAGAATAATCACAGAGTTGTACATTCATCACCACAATCAATTTGATAATATTTTCATTGCTCCAAAAAGAAAACTCCCATACCAGTTGTATCTCCCTATTATTGATACTTAGCATTGGTATAGTACCTTTGTTATGGTTAATGGAATAATATTACCATTAGCTATAGTCCATAGATCGCATTGGTTGTATGTTTTCCTATATACTGCCTATTACTGACTTCTTGTAATAGTGACATATATTTTTATAGCTCATGTAAGATCATTCTTGTATTTCATAATTGTTCTGGTTTGCTAGCTGCTGGAATGCAATATACCAGAAACGGAATGGCTTTTAACAAGGGGAATTTAATGAGTTGCAAGTTTACAGATCTAAGGCCGAGAAAATGTCCCAATTAAAACAAGTCTATAGAAATGTCCAATCAAAGGCATCTAGGGAAAGATACCTTGGTTCAAGAAGGCCGATGAAGTCCAGGGTTTCTCTCTCATCTGGAAAAGCACATGGCGAATGCAATCAGGGCTTCTCTCTTGGCTGGAAGGGCACATGGCAAATACAGCATCATCTGCTAGCTTTCTCTCCTGGCTTCCTGTTTCATGAAGCTCCCCGGGAGGCACTTTCCTTCTTCAACTCCAAAGGTTGCTGGCTCGTGGACTCTGCCTCGTGGTGCTGCAGCATTCTCTGCTCTCTCCGAGTCTCTCATTCTCCAAAATGTTTCCTCTTTTATAGGACTCCAGTAAACCAATCAATACCCACCCAAATGGGTGGAGACATGTCGTCCCTTAATCCAGTTTAACAACCATTCTTGACTAAACCACATCAACCAGGGAGATGATCTCATTACAGTTTCAAACATACAGTATTGAATAGAGATGATTCTACCTTTATGAAATGGGATTTATATTAAATCATGGCTTTCTTAGGGGGCAAATATCCTTTCAAACCAGCACAATAATCACAGTCATTTTTTCCACAGCAAACTTTACTAAGTTATACAGTCCTGTATTTTATCCTTTAGCTTTCTTCTAGTGATTTACATGACCTTAAATTTCCCCTTTCAACTATAATCACAACCATAATTCAGTGCTCCTAATTATACTTACAGTAATGTGCTACCTTCACCTCTATCCATTTCCAAACATTTAAAATCAACCTAATTAAAAATTCTGTACAAATTAAGCATCATCTCTCTACTCTCTACCCTCATTCTATCTCCTGGTAACCTATACTCTAGATTTTAAGTCTAAGAGTTTGCTTATTAGTTCATATTAGTGAGGCCATGCAATATTCGTCCTTTTGTATCTTGCTTATTTCACTCAACATAATGTCTTCAAGGTTCATCCATATTATCGCATGCATCAGGACTTCATTTCTTCTTACAGCTGAATAATATTCCATCCTATGGATAAAGTACATTTTGTTTATGTCATTGGTTGAATATTTGGTTGTTTCCATCTTTTGGCAATCGTGAATAATGCCACTATGAACATTGGTGTACAAATATCTGCTTGCATTCCTGCTTTCAGTTCCTCTGATTATATACCTAGTAGTGGATTGCTGAATCATATGGTTTGAAAGGATGTATGCTCCCTAGAAAAGCCATGTTTTAATCAAAATCTCATTTCATAAAGGTAGAATAATCCCTATTCAAAACTGTATGTTTGAAACTGTAATCAGATCATCTCCCTGGATGATATGATTTAGTCAAGAGTGGTTGTTAAACTGGATTAGGTGATGACATGTCTCCGCCCATTTGGGTGGGTCTTGATCGGTTTATTGAAGTCTTATAAAAGAGGAAACATTTTGGAGAATAGGAGATTCAGAGAGAGCAGAGAAGAATGACATAGCCACGAGAAGCAGAGTTCACCAGCCAGTGACCTTTGGAGATGAAGAAGGAAAATGCTTCCTAGGAAGCTTCATGAAACAGGAAGCCAGGAGAAGAAGCTAGCAGATGACACCATATTTGCCATGTGCCCTTCCAGATGAGAGAGGAACCCTGACCATGTTCACCATGTGCCTTCTCACTTGAGAGAGAAACCCTGAACTTCATCGGCCTTCTTGAATCAAGGTATCTTTCCCTGGATGCCTTTTGATTGGACATTTCTATAGACTTGTCATAATTGGGACATTTTCTCAGCCTTAGATCTGTAAACTAGCAAATCATTAAATTCTCCCTCTTAAAAGCCATTCCATTTCTGGTATATCACATTCCAGCAGCAAGCAAACTAGAACATATGGCAATTCTATACCTAGCTTCCTGAGGAACTGCGAAACTGTCTTGCAGAGGCTGCATCATTTTACATTCCCACCAGCAATGAATAAGCGTTCCTACTTCTCCACATCCTCTGAAAAACTTGTAGTCTTCTGTTTTGTTTTATTTTTTCAACAGTGGTCACTTTAGAAGGTGTGAAATGTGGTTTTGATTTGTATTGCTCTAATAGCTAGTGATGTTGAGAATCTTTTCATGTGTTTTTTAGCCATTTGTATTTCCTCTTTAGAAGAGTATCTATTCAAGTCTCTTGCCTATTTTTTAATTGGATGTTTGTCTTTTTATTGTTGAGTTGTAGAATTTCTTTTTATATTCCAGATATTAAATTCCTTTTTCCAAATATTTTCTCCATTGAGTAGGCTGCTATTTCAGTTTACTAAAGCAGCTGGAATGCAATATACCAGAAATGGGTTGGTATTTACAAAGGTCATTATTAAATTACAAATTTATAGTTCTAAGCCCATGAAAATGTCTGAATTAAGGCATCAAGGGAGATATCTTCTCTGAGGAAAGGCTATTGGCATTCAGGGTTCCTCTGTCACATGGAAAAGTACATGGTGATGTTTGCTGGTTCTTCTCTCCTGGATTCTGGTTTCAAAATGGCTCTTTTAGCTCCTGTGGGTCCTTCTGGCTTCCCTTGGGACATTTTCTTTCTCTCTGCTCTCTCCAAAATGTCTCTGCCTTTTGTCCTCTCAGACAGGACTTCAGCAAGGGGATTAAAATTTATCTGAATGGGCTGGGTCACATCTCCATGGAAACAACCTAAGTAAAATGTCCTACACCCAAAAGGTCTGCACCCATGGGGATTGATTTTAAAAAATGGGTTTTTCTGAGGTAAATAACAGATTCAAACCAGCATAACTGCTGTCATGGTCAGGTCCATGTGTTAACTTGGCCAAGTGGTGGTACCTGTTTGTCTGGTTGGGCAAGTGCTGGCCTGTATGTTGCAATGAGGACATTTCATAGAATTAAATCATGGTCACATTAGCTGCATCTACTGCTGATTCCATTTGTAATCGCCAAGGGGAGTGTCTTCTGCAATGAGTGATGCTTAATCTAATCACTGGAAGCCTTTTAAGTAGAATTCAGAAGAGACAGACTCTTCTTCCTGCTTTGCTCAGTGAGCCTCTCCTGTGGAATTCATCCAGACCCTCCTTCGGAATCATCAGCTTCACAGCCAGCCCTGTGGATTTTGGACTTTGCATTCCCATGGTAATGTGAGACACTCTTATAATTTTATATTTGTGAGTATTTCCTGTTGATTCTATTTCTCTAGAGAATCCTAACTAATACAACTACCTTCTCACTTTCTTGACAAAGTCTTCTGAAGCACAAAAGTATTTAATTTTGAATAGGTTGCATTTATCTATTTCTTCTTTAGTTGTTTGTGCACTGAAGTCTTCTACCACAAGATCTTGAAGATGCTTCCCTACATTCAAGTCTCTCTCTAAAGCCTCTAAGCCAAACTATATGCATTCACTTTTGTCCACTGCAATCCATTCTTTACCTAATAGCCACAGAGGTTCCTTTTGAAACACTAATATGCTGGTTTTCTCTGTCTTAAAATCTTTCAAAGTTATAAAAGCTTATATTTCTATGAGTAATATATGAGAATTCCATTTTCCCCATGTAGCCACCGTCAATAGGTGTTTTAGATATTTTTGCCAGTCCAACAAGAGTCAAGTTATATACATGGCTATTTTCATTTGCATTTCTTTTACTATTAAAGATGTTGCCAATCTTTTCATGAATATGTTGGCTATTTGAATTTATCCTCTGTGTACTGCTTACTCATATATATTGAACATTTTCCTTTAGGTTGCTTTTCTTTTACTACCAATGTGTAAAAGATATATTATACATAACTTTGTCTGCCATCTGCATTATAACTATTTTTTTCTAAGTCATGCTTTTATGTAATGACGTTATTTGTGATATCTTGTTTATAATTTAGTAGTCAAAGATGATTATGTTCTCTTATGTATATTCTGATTTTTCTGTCTTTGTTAAGAAAGCATCTTTTATACCTTGGTTTTAAATGTGGACTTTAATGTTTCTTGAAAGTTGTTTATTATTTTTACATTTATCTTTTGTATTTAATATTAATTCTTCTGCAAACTGTTGTTTTATAGTGTAAGATGTTGGACTCACCATTTCTTTCAGGAGGAATGGCTAGTTAAGACTGCGTAACTTAAAAATGAATCTATCTTTTTTTCTACTGAATGAACAATCAGTTTTGGCATATGATAAATTCTAATATATAACATGTCTGTATAATAGATTTTCTATTTTTTGCTACTATTTGTCTATTTATATGAAAATAATGTTAATATGATTACTAAGATATTTTATGGTGGTATCGTATCTAATAAAATAAGAGCCCTTGCTCATTATTCTTCTAATGCCTGTCTTCTCGCTATATTTTTATATTTAATCTACAATGTACATTTAAGGTTATATATACAATTTTGTCTACTTAAATATAACCTACTGGGATTCTAATGGGAATCGTATAACATTTGTATATTAATTTCTGGAGAACTGATGTTTTATATCAAGTCATAGCATTCAAGAACATAGCATGTTCCCCCAAATCTTTTACCCTGATGAATAAATGATAGCTAGGATGGGTTTGGGTTTTTATGCCATGGTTCGTTTCTCTTGTTAATCTGTAGATGCCATTTCGTTGCTTTTTAATTCAGTTTTGACTGAGATGTCCAGCATCGATCCGATTTTCGTTTCTTCCGTAGACTACTCATTCTTTCTGCACAGATGCTTACAAGCTTAGGAATTTTGCCAAATTTGCCTAGGTGCATGTAATTTTCCACCAGTTCCATCTGGAGCTTGTGTAACCCTTTCAATTGGCAACTTGTGTCTTTCTTCAGCTCAAAAATCTTCTATTATTTGTTTAACCAATCTCTCTCTTATATCTGTTCCATTCTCCTTCTGCAAGCCTTATACTTTACTTTTTAATTCTCCTGTGTTTCATTTTATATCTTAAATCTGTCTTTAGTTACCTCTGTGCTTTGGAATGTTTTGTAAACTTGCTCCCAAACTAATAATTCATGTCTCAGTAGAAATCATCCTCTCTCATTTATCTACTGAATTGCATAGTTGTGAAAATTAGGCTTTTGCTCCAAAACAATGCTCTCATTTTCCCTTCAATTCATTTTGGTTTCCTCTAGAAGACCTATTTCATTTGAGATAATTCTATTTGCTGTGATTGATCTTCTAGTTATGGTTTTTGGTCCCCTCAGGGGGGTAGTTGTTTTTCTTTATCTGCCCATCAGAGCTTTGCCAACATTAAAGTTCCCTAAGAGGCAGCATTTTCATAGGTGATGAAAGGTAATGTGGTCTTACTCCCACGTGTTGAAAGCATATAAGCAGGCACCAGCAAGATGTCTCTCTATTGATGAGATACGTGCAGGAAGACTACCTGCTCTTGGGTATTCTTGTCCTCTCCCATCTTGAAAGAACTCTGCTCATTCACTCAGCTTTAAATTGACCTCTTGGGGGTAGAAAAACCTCAGCATTATTCTAAGGGTGGTGTGAGCCTTCAGTTTTGGTCTGTAAGCTGAAGGAATGTGATATACCAGAACTGGAATGGCTTTAAAAAGGGGGGAATTTAATAGTTTGCAAGTTTACAGTTCTAAGGCAACAAAAATATCCAAATTAAGGCACCAACTAGAGGTTACCTTCATTCAAGAAAGGCCGACGAAGTTCGGGGTTTCTCTCTCAGCTAGGAGGGCACATGGGGACATCTACTAGCTTTGTCTCCTGGTTTCTTGTTTCATGACGCCCCCCTGGGGCCATCTTCAAAGGTCTCTCTGGCTACGTGGATACTGTTGGTTCTGGTGGCTCTGAAGCTTTTTCCGAAATAGTTCCCTCTTAAACGGCTCCAGTAAGCTACCCCACCTTAAATGAGTGGAGACGCATCTCCATGGAAACCACCTAATCAAAAGTGATCACCCACAGCTGAGTGGGCCACATCTCCATGAAAACAACCAGAATAATCTCACTCAGCAATACTGAATAAGGATTAAAGGATATGGCTTTTCTGGGGCACATAATAGCTTCAAACTGGCACATCTTCTCAATTCAATTCTCACATCACTTAATCACTATTTTCAGATTTTACACAGAGACTCTCTTATCAGTCTCCAGATGCTCTTCATGCCTGAAGGAATGAAATCCCAGTACCAGTTTTCTCCACCAGGATCCCAACAAAGCTTACAGCATCATTTGCACACATCTGCCTTCAGGGCCCATTAGCCACTCACATCAGAAGAGGCAAATAGCTTGTATTTTGGTTATGGGGACTGGGACTTTGGAAGAGAGCTGTGTTCAGGCCACCATGTTCCCAGAATACCTTCCCAAATATTTTTCAGTTTGCCTTTACCTTTCAAATGTTAGTGGTCCAAGAAGACAGGGACCATGTTTGTTTTATTCAGCATTGTATATCCAGGGCCTAGCATGCTGCCTCCCACAAATATAACAGGCCCTCATTAAATATTTACAGAATGAATGAATGTTGTGGTAGTAATATCTCCAAGAAATCTTATTTCAATCAAGTAGACAGAGCTATATCCATTTCCTTTCATTATTCTTTAATTGAATTTATGCTTAAAAAGATATTTCCAAATCAGACACTTGCTAAACTTTTGCACATAGATTCATCAAATTTATCCCATGTTTTGTATAAGATCAACCCAGAGTTTTGCTCATTTTAATGACATAATGACTTCTCTTGGGCCTATCAAAAAGGTGAGCTAGAATTTTTCTTTCATCCAGCCAACATATTTTCCCCTTTAGAAAAAGATATACTTGCATTTATCTCAGGAGCAAACTGAATTCAGTTTACCCATAAAACTAAGTAGCTCTCAGAAAGCCATGTAGTTAGAATTAGGTGAACAACATATGACCATGTTTTTTAAAAGAAAATGAAAAGCACACTAGTGATTTTTTTTCTGTTGTTTTAACTCAGGGAGCCTGAGAACATTAACTGCTTTGTCAATAAATAACAGGTGCAGATACAGTGATCAGGTGATACCGTTGCCTTGACAGAGGATAACTATTCTTGCTCACAGCAGATATATAAAAAGGTGAAATGACAATATGTTCTGGACTATTTTTACTAGTAACTTTTCACATACATTCAATAAAATAATCTTTTATTATAAATTCCCTTCCAACTATACTGTGCTCCTCTCATACCCATCTTGCTCTGTCTACTATATCAGCAGTGTTCACACTATGGGGGCACTTTTACAGACCCACAATGCCTAGACTACACCTAATACCAATTAAATCAGAATCTCTTAAAGTGAGATCAAGGACTTTGTATTTTTTTAAAGCTCTCCAAGTGATTCCAATGTGCAGCCATATTTGAGAACCAGGGCACTAAGTCCTTGCTACTCAAAATGTTTTCTGAGCATCAGCATCATCTTACTGTTAGAAACACCAAATCTCATGCTGAATCAGAATCTGAAGTGTAAAAGCATCTCCTGATGATTAATATTCACGTTCAAATGTAAGATGCATGAAGCTAGATCACCTGGTTGCTCTCAATGTACTGACTTCTGCAGACAATAACAACGATTCATAAAGAAGTTGCTTATTAAGTGATTATTCTGTGCCCAGCATCTGAATAATCAAGATACACTGCTTAGATACTTCTTGGAGTCACTGGAGCAATGTAGAGTTAAATACATTTTAAGATATACCAGGTTAATGTCAATTTTCTATTGGTTCAAGATTAGGGTGGTAGCTTAGTGTTCTGCTTAGACAAGCCGACTTCTACGTGCTATAAAGGACTTTATATGCCATTCTGCCCTCTTCCTGGTTTAGGTTCCAAGTCTACGCCATCCTACTCCTACATCCTACATCCTACTACTGCAGAATTACCCATAAATAATCACAAAATTTTGCCTAACCAAATTGTTAAACTAGCTCTTATTATTTTGAGGGGACAAGGTAGAGTTGCCTAGAAAGCAGAAGTCTGAGGTTGAAAACTAAGGCTACTGCAGAGACGTCTGCACATAATTTGGTATATTGGTAGTGCGTCTGGTATATGGACCCCTTTGGTTGATTCGTGGGCAGAGCATTATTGGTTCTTTCTTTGGCATTTTTATCACTTAATTTTTTATTGTATTTATTTATTTGTTCCAGAATTAGGTATATTGGTCTAACTAGCACAATCTACTTATTTTATTTATAAATCATCAACCACATAAGCCAATCATGACTATAAGATAGCAAAATTCAAGTAAGATAGGGCCCCTGCCATCCAGAAATTCCCATACTACATTTTTCCTTCTGTTTTGCACTGACAAGTATTGGGGGTACCATCATGCATTAGGCTTGATCCCAGCAGGGCAGAGAGAAAAGTAAGATTATTGTATACCTTATTCTCAGTAAATTGTTTCCCTCAGAGGAATGTTAGTCACATCAGAACAGAAACTCTTAGTAAAATGTGTTTCTTCCATTAAGCAGATTTATCAAACAATAACTGAGTATAAGGTATGGAGAATATATAATAATATAGAAGAAATGGCCCATGATACATGCAACCTTGTACTGGTTTGAAACTGTTATGTACCCCCAGAAAAGCCATGTTCCTCTAATCCAATTTGTGGGAGCAGACCCATTGTTGGGTTTGTTGTTTCCCATGGAGATATGATCCTGCCTATTCAAGACAGGTCTTAATCCACTTATTGGAGTCCTTTAAGAGAGGGACATTTCAGAGAGGACACAGATGTTTGGAGATGCAGAAGTGAAACACCTCAGGAGACGTCAGAAGCTAAGAGAGCCTCCTGAAACCAGAAGCTGGAAGAGAAGGAACAGCAGATGTTGTCATGTGTCCTCCCATGTGATAAAGAAATCTCAGACACGATCAGCCTCACTTGAGTGAAGTATACTCTTGTTGATGCCTTAATTTGGACATTTCATGAACTTGAACTGTAAATTTGTAACCTAATATATCCCCTTTGTAAAAGCCAATCCATTTCTGGTAGCATTAGCAAACTGAAACAGCTGGTGAATAAAACTGTTTAAAAATTAAAGAGATAGTTATATAGTTACATATAGTTTCATCGTATGATCATGTGATTATAAAAACCTTGTGACTGACACTCCCTTTAGCCAGTGTATGGGCAGATGAATAATAAAGACAAAGAAAATTAATAACAATGGAGAGATAAGGGAGATGAGTTGTTTTTGGATTTTCTTTTTATTTCCTTTTTTTGGCACAATGAAAGTGTTCTAAAATTGACTGTGGTGACGGATGTGCAAGTATATGAGCCACTGATTGTATACCTTGAATGAATTAAATGGTGTGTGAATATAATCTAAGAAAATTGCATAAAAATCAGTTGGCCATAAATGTGAGGGTTGATTTCTGGGGTCTCAATTTAAATCCATTGGTCTACATTTCTGTCCTTATGCTAGTACCATGCTGTTTTGCTTACTGTGACTTTGTAATGTTTTAAGATTGGGAAGTGTGAATCCTCCAACTTTGTTCTTCTTTTTCAAAATAGTGTTAGCTAGTCAAGGCCCCTTAGTGTTCCATATACATTTGATGATTGGCTTTTCCATTTCTGCAAAGAAGGATGTTAGAATTTTGATTGGGACACCACTGAATTTATAAGTTGCCATGGGTGGTACTGACAGCTTTAATGATAGTTGTTCTTCCAATCCATGAACATGAAATGTCCTTCCATTTGTGTAGGTTTTCTTTAATTTCTTTTAGCAATGTCCTACAATTTCTGTGTATAAGACCTTTACATCCTTGCTTAGATGTATTCCTAGATATTTGATTCTTTTAGCTGCTATTATGAACGGGATTTTTTCCTTTCTTTCTTCTTCCAATTGTTCATGCTTGTGTATAGGAACACTATCAATTTTGAGATGTTGGTCTTGAACCCCACCACGATCCTGAATTCATTTATTAGCTCTAGGAGCTTTGTTGTGTTTGTTTTTCAGGATTTTCTATACATAGAATCATATCATCTGTAAATATTGTTTTACTTCTTCCTTTCCTATTCAGATGTTTTTTATTTCTTTTGCTTGCCTAATTGCTCCGGCAAGAACCTCCAGTACATGTTGAATAACAGTGATGACAGTGAGCATCCTTGTATTGTTCCTGATCTTAGAGGGAAAACTTCCAGTCTTTTACCATTAAGTACAGTGTTAGCATGGGTTTTACATACATGTCTTTATTCATGTTAAGGAAGTTTCCTTCTATTCTTGGTGTTCTAAGTGTTTTCATCAAGTTCCTGTATTTTTGTCAAATGTGTTTTTTTATTTCAATCGAGATGATCATGTATGGGTCTTTCCTTAATTCTATCAATGTGGTATTTTACATTAATTGATTTTCTTATGTTGAACTAACCTTGCATACCAGGAATAAATCCCAGTTAATCATGGTGTAAAATTATTTTAATATGTTGCTCAATTCAGTTTGCTAGTATTTTGTTCAGGATTTTTGCATCTATATTCATAAGAAATATTGGTCTGCAGTTTTCATTTCTTGCGGTATTTTTATCTGGCTTCAGTCTGAGGTTGATATTGGCCTTGTAGAATAAATTAGGAAGTGTTCCTTCCTCTTCAATTTTTTGGAAGAGTTTGCACAGATTTTGAGTCAAGTATTCTGGAATGTTTGGTAGAACTGCCCTGTAAAGTCATCTGGTCCTGAGCTTTTCTTTGTTGGGAGATTTTTTATATTGATTCAAACTCTTTACTAATAATTACCTTGCTGAGATCTTCTATTTTTTTGACTCAATGTAGGTACTTCACGTGTTTCTGAGAATTTATCCATTTCATCTATGTCATCTCATTTATTGGCATATAGTTTTTCATAATATTCTCTTATAGTCTTTTTATTTCAGCATCACTGGTAGTAATGTGCTTCTTTTAATTCCTGATATTTTATTTATATCCTCTTTCTTTTTCTCTTGTTCAGTCTAGGCAAAGTTCTGCCAATTTTATCGATCTTTCCAAATAAACAACTTTTGGTTTGTTGATTCCATTTTTTTTCTATTTCATTTATTTCTGCTCTAATCTTTGTTCTTTCCTTCCTTCTGCTTGTTTTTGGTTTAGTTTGCTCTTCTTTTTCTAGTTCTTCCAGTTTTGCAGTTAGATCTCTGATTTGAAGCTTTTCTTCTTTTTTAAATGTAAGCATTTAGAGTTATAAATTTCCTTCTCTGCCCTGCCTTCACTGCATTCATAAGTGGCATGCTATATTTCCATTTACTTCAAGATTTTTCCTAGGTCTGATTTTTTCTTTAATACATTGGTTGTTAAATAGTATGTTGTTCAATTTTCCACATATTTGTGAATTTTCCATTTCTCCTTCTGTTCATTCCGTTGTAGCTTAATTCTATTGTAGTTGGAGTATATATATTTTATGATTTCAGAATCTTAAAATTTATTTAGACTTGTTTTGTGATCTAACATATGGTCTATTCTTGAGGATGATCTATGCACACTTGAGAAGATATGTATTCTGTTTTCCTTTGGTGCAGTGTTCTATATATGTTTTTTAGGTCTAGTGAGTTAGGTGTATCACTCCAGTCCTGTATTTCCTTACTGATTTTTTAACTAGATGTTCTATCCATTATTAATGGTGGTGTGCTAAAGTTTCCTACAATTAATGCAGAGCTGTCAAATTTTCCCTTCAAATCTGTCAATATTTGCTTTGTATAGCTTGGGGCTCTGCTGTTAGATACATATACATTTATAATTGTTACTTCTTCCTGTTGTATTATTCATTTTACCAATATATAATGATCTTCTTTGTCCTAGTAACTGTTTGTGACTTAAAGTTTATTTTATCTGATATTAGTATAGCCACCCCAACTTTCTTTTGATTACAACTTTCATAATTATATATATATATATATATATATATATATATATATATATATTTTTTTTTTTTTGTATGGGCCAGGAATAGAACCTGGGTCTTCCATATGGCAAGTGAGCCTTCTAACACTCAACCACCCATGCACCTGGTGTGGCATATTTTTAACATCCTTCACTCTCTACCTACTTGTATCTGACTTCAAGGTTAGCCCCCTCACACAGCATATAGTCAGTTCATGCTTTTTTGTCCATTTTGTTAATCTCTGCTTTTTGATCAGAACATTTAACCCATTTACATTTAAAATCACTACTGTTAAGATAGGACTTTCTTCTGCCATTTTGCTATTTAGCTTATGCAAATCTTATACCCATTTTGTCTCTTATTCTGTTAATGCCTACCTTTATATTTATTTGCTTTTCGTGTTGTATCATATTGAGTACCTTCTCATTTCCATCTGGATATATTTTTCATCTATTTTACTTGGCTTACCATGGGGTTAAAATGATAAAATCCTAAAGATATAACAATTATATTTATTTGATATCAACTTAACTGTAATTACATGCACATATAATTTTCCTATACCCACTGACTCCCCACCATGTTTGTACTTGTTACCACTTATATATATACACATTGTAAGTCCAAGACCATAGATTTATGATTCCTTTTTATGCATTTATATTTTAGCACCTGCAGGAGTAAGAAGCAGAGTTACATACCAAACAATACAATTCAATAATGCTGGCACTTATAATTACCCACAGGGTTACCTTTACCACAGTTCTTTATTTCTTTAAACTTCTTTGAACTACTATCTAGAGTCTTTTCACTTCAGTCTGAAGAAATCTCTTTAACATTGCTTGTAGGTCTTGTGGTGATGAACTCCCTTAGCTTTCATTTATCTGTGAGTGACCTAATCTTTCCCTCATTTTTGAAAAAGAGTGTCACAGTACATAAAATTCTTGGCTGACATCTGTTTTCTTTCAGTACTTTAAGTATTTCAACCTACTGACATCTTGCCTTAATTGTTTCTTTTGGGAAATTGTCACTCAATCTAAGTTGGACTCCCTTGCATGTAGAAGGTTGCTTTACTCTTGCAGCTTTCAGAACTCTCCCCTTGTCCTTTGCATTAAATAGTGTAATCAGTATATTGTGGGGGTATTTTTCTCTATGTTTATCCTGTTAAATGTTCTTTGAGCTTAGTTAAGCATATTCACATCTTTTGCTAAGTTTGGGAGGTTCTCTGTCATTATTTCTTTGACTATTCCTTCTGCCCTTTTCTCTCTTTCTTCTCCTTCTGGGACCCCCATAATGTGTTTATTGGTGTGCATGATGGTGTCCCATAGCTGTCTTAGGCTATTTTCGCTTTTAATATTTCTTTTTTCTTTCTGCTCCTCAGCCTGACTCACTTCAAGCATCTTATCTTCAAGTTCACTGATTCTTCTGCTGGCTCCAATCTGCTCTGGGCATTTTCATTTTAGTTTATTGTGGTCTTCAAGTCCAATAGTTCTGTTTGGTTCCCTTTTTAAAATCTTTGTCTCTTTACTTAGACTCTAGTATTGATCATTCATTGTTTTCCTGATTTCCTTTAGTTCGTTCTCTGTACTTTCCTCCATTAACTTGAGCATTTTTAAGATCATTTTTGCTCAAGAAGGCTTTCTCACTCCCATGATGCCAGGGGCAGCCTCATTCCTGGGAATCATGCCCCTCATTATCAGGAAGACTTACACTTCTGGGAGTCAAGTCCCATGTAGGCGGGAAGGCAGCGGGTTCACCTGCTCAATATGGGTATTTTTAAGGATGATGGTAATGTCTTACTTTAAAAGGATTCTTTAGCTTGAGTTATTAATTGCTAAAAATAAATAAATAAATACAGTTCACTGTGATATATAATAATCTTACAGGTTTTAAGGCAGTTTTAATCTAGGTCATTCTTCTGAAATAATATCATCTGACTTTGATCTTATCTACAGAGAGTTGTCCATTTGAAATGATATATGAGGAGGCTTGATTACTGGATGCATTGCCATTTGGGGATGAAACTGCTGTCAGCCTGTTCTGAAGTTGGTCATGCTCCTGTCTGTGCATTCACTCACCCAGGGCTACTACAGAAAACTCACTGCAAAATGTCATAGGCAGAAAAGAAACCAATGAAAGGTTAATTATCACTTGGATAGAACAACCTGACTATAATGGCTATTGCACAGATTCAAGGTGAACTGCTTCCAAGTTTCCAAGGTGAGTAAAGGGCTATCAATCTATTTTGGGGTGAAAGCATAAATTAAGTATAATATTGTTTCTTTATAAAATACCTCCAAGCAGCTTCAAAAGATTTCAAAGATATACCAATAGCCTTCAAACGGGAGTATGGAAAAGGAGATCATCTGAATTTATTTTTATTCACCACAAAACTCTAAACTCACCACCAAAATTCTCCTGGAAGATAATCGGAATGCTTACTTTTCAGGAATGTTTGAGAGCATGTGATATAAAGTTTCTTACCTCTTCTCTCTCCCCTTCCACTGGTATTTCTTGAGAATGATTTATGTGCTAAAGAAATCCTGTTTGTTTGGGACCTCCCAGTTCTGCCTGGCTCTTCCAAGACCTTGCTCCATTAGTCAGTTTACTTCCTTACATATTCAAAGTCTTCTTTTCCACTTCTTCCCTTCATCCAACCTGAAAACAGCTTCAAATCTGCTACTTGAACTCTCTTTTCTTACTAAGCTAGCTAGTGAAGGAAGCAAGCTTCCTCTTACTGCAAAACTTCTTGAAAGAGCATTGCTATTTGTTATCCCCACTTTCATTCCCATTTTCAGCTTTGGTTCCTGAAATCTGGACTGTCCCCATCTGTGATATGTTTTATTAAGGCTTACTAATAATATTTTTCTAAATTTAATGGACTTATCTTGCACTTCACTCTGTTTAACTGCTAATATCTCTAGCCACCATTGATTCTTACTTTTCTCCAAGTCATCATCTTCCTTCAGCTCAGAGTGATCTCTGCAGGGGCCCCTATTTATGTCCAGAGCTTCCTTAAAATTCTTTCCTCCCTTGGCTTACTTTCAATCTGTATTATCTAGTTCTCCTTCTTCTATAATTTTTCTCATTCTGCTTTTCTTGAATGTTTTATCTGCCCAACTGTTACCAGAAAAAGGTGGTGGATTCTTGCCTGCATGTTCAAATGATCAATTCCTAAAACACAGGGGTTTCAAATACAGAAAGAGTTTATTTTGCTAGGCACAAAACAGATCAGATGGACTAGTGACCCAAAAATCTGTCTCCCGGAGTTTAGGGAATTCAAAGTTTTTATGGATTCTAGCAAGGGGAGATGAAGTCATTACAGTTTCAAATAATCAAGTCTAAGCAGAAAGGGAGGGAGTTATTTCAAAAGTACAAATTGAAAGGAAGGAAGGCATGGTTATCATTTCAACAGTAAATATGTAAGCCAAAAGGAGGGGAGGCAGAGTTTAGCCAATACAATTTACCAGTGTAAATATCTAGAATTAGTGAATGGCTGATTCAATTGTTCATTAGCATTAGGGCCTTTGCCCTATAAGTCACTTTAAGAGAAAGACAGGATAAAGAGAGTAACAGCTCTTACAATCACAAAGGCACAAGGTAAGTGTGTCTACAATTATTTTAGACATCAGGGCAGCTGAATTATAGTTCAGAGATTTCAGGTTTTTCCCTCTGTCTACTCCAATATACCAGAAAGCAAAAAATAAATAACTGTTTAAGGATTCAGCAACCATAATCATCTTTTAAATCCTAACTTCTTGGGTACACAACTCTTAATTATAACTGTTCCCCAAAGATTAACCCTTAGCACATATTGCTTCTCACTGTGATCTAAATACTACCCCAACAGCATTTTCATTGTTTTCATGATCATTCCCATGTGCTCTAAATGGCTGTAGTAAACAAACAAAACATATCATCTTATATCATAATGCTATTTCTCCCCCTTCCCTCTGTGTTCCTGCCCCTATTAGCAACCATGCCATCATTTTGATTTCTAAGACTCATAATACAAGTGTTATTTTCTATCCCTTTCTCTACTTCATGATCAACCCCGAGTTCTTGGAATCATTGCCTCAATCTAAATAAGCACAAGAAACAATCACAGATACCTCAGAAGATGTAAAAACAAAGAAATAAGTTTCCCGAAGATGCTTACAAGTCAATGATCTGTCCTGACAACTCTGTCCACACAATGACTCTTATGTCCATCCTCTTCTTTTTATTCCCAGAGATGCTAATTCACACCTTTGTAAACTCTCCCAATCTCCAGTGTTATAGCTTTTTGCTCTCTCCATTTTCTTCCCATATTCAAATGATCCTCTACTTTGCTGCTATAATTACCAATTCTAAAAGAAATACAATCAGGATATTTATCTGGTAAAAACCCTTTAGTGCCTCTCCACAGCACCCAATACAGAATCTATTCTCCTGCCTGGCACTTAAATTTCAACACAATTTACTTGCATATCCAACAAAGATTATTAAGTATATGTGCCTAGGTACAGTTGCGATGCTGGGAAACTGCAGTCCCTGTCCTTAGAAGATCTAAATTGAGCACCACAGGGCCATAAAAATTTAAAATACAACATACAAAAAAATTATAATAATAAAGCCAGGACTCTTTTTTTTTATTAATTAAAAAAATTAACTAACACAACATTTAGAAATCATTCCATTTCTAAATGTATTCTAAAATTCCATTTCTAAATATATTCTAAAATTATAATAATAAAGCCAGGACTCTTTTTTTTTTCTTCTTCTTCTTCTTCTTTTCTTTTTTTATTTTTTACCTAATTAGATAGAGAAGGCAGAAGAATAAATTCAGTCAAAGCAAAGAAAGTCAAGCAATTGACAACAACTTAAAGTAATTCCAGTCTCTACACATATTTCTGGGAACATATTACTGGTAACTCAATTTATATCCTATAGCAACACTCTATAAAACCTATTTTCCTCTCTTCTCTTCTAAAATTCCCTCATTCTCTGCAAATTATTGAGCCTATGGCTTGTTGAATCTTTAAACATTCATTTACAGTCCATCCAGGTGGTCTTTTGGTTTTCCTCTCTGACTTCAAATTTAGTTTTCTCTCTGTCATCAATTACTGAGATTCTTCATCACAAAAGTATACCCAGGTATGACCCAGTAAAGAAGAATAGTTTCTTCTTTTCTTCAGCCTTTCTAATTCTGTGTTTCTCTGTCTTTTATTACAGTTTTGTCCACAAAAGTCCAAGAAGGAGGATGGCAAAGAAATATTGCTCTTAGAACTGGAAAAAGGCTCAGAAGAGAGCTTGGGCATGGTCATACATTAAAATATTTTGTATTCAACTAAAAAATACAAAAGAATTTCCTTATAGGAATGAGTAAGTATGGCACATCAGGCAGAGATGGGTCCTTTAGAGAAGCAAACATTACAGTTGAATCTAATTAAAACCACATTGAACCTGACAAAAACTGTGTTAAACTTTGAAAGACAAGATTGAGAGAGAAAGACCACAGTTGGCTATGCGTGATATTTGAAACAAATGACAGGATAAGATATTTGAGGCTTGTTACGTGGAATTCAAACAATAGTAGGATGTTGGTCTCAAGATTGAGAATATGGAAATAGAGCCACAGACTGGCATGAAAAAGAGAAAATAGTGGTGACAACAGGGTGGGGACAGATCCACTCTTGAAAGTGAATTAAGAAATTTTGAAGAATGGACAGTCAAAATTTAGTAAGAGAGACCAATTAAGTAACCTAGCACTGCAGGCTACAGAACTCCTGTGTGTGTGTGAGTGTGTGTTTTGGAGGGCAGCAGGAGTTATGGGAGGAGGTGACAGTTGACAGCAGAGAAGATGGAAATTGAGAAGAAATTGAAGACTATAAATGTGCAGGGTCACGCCAGGGAGATGGAGAGTCCATAAGTGTTAGATAATTAAGGAGGTAAGTGGTTCTAACTAATCCCCTAGATCCCAGGTGTGAGTATCTCATAAGTGGAGGCACTTCTAAATGGAGGCAGGGATGCCAACTTCATTGAGATACTTCCTGCTTTAGAAGGTAATCCAATAATTCAGATGAAGATTGAATCTGTTGCTTGCTGTTTACGAATGTAGCCAGCTGTGAGTTCCTAGGACAGGAAGGGACAGGAAAAATGACTGTATTTCCCAAAATGATGGATTGGTTATTTCCTACCTTTTCATCATTTGTTTCCAACTGTCTGTTAATTTTCCTCAAAGGTTTTGGTCTGATGCTCAAGGGCACGGATTTGCCCAACAACTAAACACAACACTTGGTTCACAATAAACAGCATCATTAGTATGATGTCCCTCTTTTATTTATTGGTTCATTTTCTTTGTGTATTTAATTTTTCATTCTATAGTATAAAGAATATTTGTAAAACCACTACCTAAATCAAGAATAAAACATAACCTATAATTCAACATCTACCTATTAACTCCTCTCCTGACTCTCCTCAAATAATAACTACTATTGTATTAGCTGGAATTCTCCAGAGAAACAGAATCAGCAGAGACGTCTGTAAATATAAAATTTATAAAAGTGTCTCCTATAATCATGGGGATATAAGAGTTCAAAGTCTGTAAGGCAGGCTGTAAGCTGCAGCTCCAGTGAAACTCCTCAATGAACTTTCAGGAGAGGCTGGAGGGCTGAAGCAAGAAGAGTGATTGTCTCTCCTGAATCCTTCTTAAAAGTCTTCTGGTGATTAGATTAAGTGTCACTCATTGCAGAAGACACTCCCCTTAGCTGATTGCAAATGCAGTTAGCTGTGGATGCAGCCAATATAGTTGTGATTTAAGTCCAGGGAAATGTTCTTACAGTGACAGACAGGCCAGCACTTGCCCGACCAGACAACCGGGTACATGAACCTGACCATCACAACTATTCTGAATATTTTTCATTTTTTTGTTTTTTATTGCATGAAATATATTGCACATATATTTTTAAATATGTTGTTTGATATTGCCTATTTTTCAACTCTATAAAAAGGGTACATCACTGTGAAAATTCCTTAATGACTTGCCTTTTTCACTCAACATTGTGTTACAAAAATGGTGATGTGTGTAGCCATAGTCATTAATTTTCATGGCTGTATACAAATAAATTATGTAAATAGACTATTCAACTCTCCAGTCAGACCACTCCCTGACCCACACAAACTTAGTCTCTTTGCTTTGACTGAATCTATTCTTTCTGTCTTCTCTATCCAATTAAGTAAAAAATATATTAATGAATATCATCAAAACATTTAAGTGTAATTGCTTTCATTCAGGATAAGTCTATCAAGTTAATAAAAGCTTAGATAATACCTCAAGGAGGGAATTCATTTAATTATATAATTATTTATAGGAGGAAATTCATTAAATTATATGCCAATAAAGGTATCCATAAAGGGACATTTTTCTAAATCTTCCTGTTAAAAAATTAATTTGTTTTTCATATTATCCCTATAAACCTCTTACTTCCTACCTAGCCTATAATTTTTCTCAGTAATTATTGATTAAGATTTCAGATGGCTTTATGTTATAATACCAACACTCTTTTTTCATTATTTATTTCATATTTATCTAACTCAATTTTATTTCAATAATAATTTCACCAAAGTATAAAACTCATGGCACTTCCAAACTTCCTAAGTGAATGGTGATTTTCAGTTTCTCCATGACAGAGAAACCTACCACCATACACACTATAAATATAAAACTGGACAATTTAGACATCGAATAATACAGAGCATAGTGTGTTTGAGAGAAGGAAAACATATATGTTTAGCTTCACATTCATTCTGAATTTCTACCTGGGTCATTTTCCAGAGTGTTGCATGAAGAAGGGAAGCCCAAACAGAAAGCAAAAGACTCGCTGGGCATAGGAAACAGAGACTGTAGTTCAGGACTGTTGAGTCAGGAGAATTTTGAAGGACAGGATAACAGAAATGCGGGGGTTGTACACAGAAGAAGGTTCTTAACTCTTCTGCAAAATAGTAAGTTGCACATCCACAGAGTGAGATTCCTGGCAGCCTGGTAGAAAACAAAACCTGGATTACTGTGAGATGAACGGAGAGTCTGGAGGTCACACAGTAATGGGTAGCATTGGTGCTCCAATCAGCGAGAATAGAGAGACCTCACTGAACACCTCAGAAATTTATCTGAGAACCCAGAAAGGCCATGTCTTATGAATAGGGCTACTCTAGATCTATTCTAATGAAGCTTAAAATTAAGCTTTGCCAGGATGTGCTGGTCTGAAACTGTTTTATATCCCAGAAAAGCTAAGCTCTTCTAATCCAATCTTGTGTGTGCACATCTATTGGAGGTGGGACCTTCTGATTAGGTTGTTTCCATGGAGATGCAACTACTCAACTGAGGTGAGATCCTTTGATTGGGTTGTTTCCATGGAGATGTGACTCCCCCCCATTCATTCAAGGTGGGTCTTAATCTGCTTATTGGAGTCCTTCAAGAGAGGGATATTTTGGGGGGAGGACACAGATGTTTGGAGATGCAGACAGAAAAATGCCCTAGGAGATGCTTAAGCTAAGAGATGAAATCCAGAGTTTTCTCTGGAGAAGCTAAGAAAGGACCCACAGATGCTTAGAGAGACAAAGCCACTGTCATCAGAAGCTGAAAGCAACAGAAGCAGGAGCAAGGACCAACAGATCTACCCATGTGCCTTCCAACATGACAGAGGTGTCTGAGATGCTGGCAGCCCTTCTTCAGAGACAAAGTATCTTTCTCTGGATTCCTTAATTTGGATATTTTCATGGTCTTAGAACCGTAAATTTGCAACCTAATAAATCTCCTTTGTAAAAGTCTATCCATTTGTGGTATATTGCAATCCAGCAGCTTTAGCAAACTGGAACACAGGATCAAGCTGATCTGCCAATAAATTACCTCCTTCAAGAAGAAAACTCAACACTCTTTGAAGGAAGTAAACAAAAATCCAGACACTTAACTAAGTAGCATCCACCATGTCCAGCATATAATCAGATATTACTAGATGTGTGATGAAATATGAAGATGATACCCCAAAACACAAAATAAGACAGAGTCAATAGAAATAGTTCCAAACATGATGCACATGTTTAAGTGAGCAGAAAAGAACATTAAAGCAGCTATTTTAAATATATTTAAAGATGTAAAGTAAATTGTAGACACAATTAGTTAACAGATGGGAAATCAGAACAGATCAACAGAACTGTAAAACCCAGATGGAAATTTTAGAACTAAAAACGATAATACCTGAGAAAAGAAATCACTGGATGAGCTTCAGAGCAGATTGAACACTGTTAAGAATCAATTAATGAGGGTATATGATTTTTGCCCCTAAATATCTCTTTTATATCATCTCTTCTATGCCATAATATACACTCTTTTGTTCCACATATATACATTCTCTGCACATCACTGAACTTTCCACATTCTTTCTCTTGCCAGTAAAAGTCTCTTTCCTCTCCCTGTCTCTCATGTCTACCTGACAATTCCTATTTCTTTTTAAAGTCTCCAGCATATGATTTCTCTGCAAAGCTTTCTGTTAACTGGTCACAGTGTCTTTCTTTCTACTTTTCATCCATAGTTTGTACATCTTATGGTATTTATCAAATTATTCAAACTTTCAATGCACTACACTGCTTTGACACAAGATTGATACCTTCTTGAAGGCTGAATTTTATTTCTCTTGTGCATATTTTACCTCCAATAACTGGAATAGTGCTTGGATTATAACAGCACTCAATAAATATAAATTGAATAATAAATTGCTCCTACAAAAAAAAGAGAATGGATTGATGAACTTAAATGTAGTCAAACAGAAACTGTTCAAATGGAAGTATACAGAGAAAAAAAGGAAACTTTAAAAGAAGAAAAGGAATGTAGAAGGAATAGGGTGCTATGAAGATGAGGCACACTAATTTTGAATTACATATAAATGAACTCATTCCCCCCCCCATAAGCTTCTGTATTCTTTATCTGCGCCTCTGATCTCATATCCTAAAATTAAAAAGTTATAAAAGGTTAGCCGGTTAGCTGATATATTCAAGTATAATAACAAGTCCAAATATTTGGAAAGCCAATGTTATTGATATTAAATATGCTAGTCATAATAATACACTTTTTGTATAGCATTTAATCCAAAATGTGTAAAACATTCATGACATGAAAATTGGTTCCTTATTCTACGGGTATACTTCCTCCATCCAGATGTCATTATAGTCTCTAGAGGAAGATTTCCATTTTCAAATAAAAACTCCAAAGAATAAATTCTCTATAGTTTAACGGCACAAAACATATCATGTATATTACTACTTTAAAACAATCTATATTATGATTCACCAGTGAATTATTTTCTCACTATTCTTGCTTAGTTTTATGCAGATCTCACTATTCTTGCTTAGATATGTAGATCTAAGTTGGCTTTCAAAATTAGTAGGCTAATTGCCATTAAGAAAATTGTTTTGACCTGACTAAAAACCAACTTAATTCTATGACAGAGGATCCAGTTAACTTTTCTAAAATAATGATTCACTTAAATTTTTTATTTTACAAAAACTTAATAAGCACATTCAAGTACAGAGAGATATCCGAGGCTCTTATTCATACATTCAATGAATATTTATCGAGGGCCTACTATGTTCTTGTGATACATAAGTGAATAAAATAATAAAAACATATATTCTGAGTGATCTCAATTGATGGGGAATCCAGGCTTGAAACCAAATGCCAAATAGCACTTAACCTATTTTTAGATGTTTCTCAAATCCTGGACTAGATCAATAGCAAAACACTTTTGAAGAGAAGAATAGATTCATCAAACCACTTAATCAGAAATATTTATTTTCTGTTATCCAGGGTGCGGAGAGAATAATGAAGAAAGTTAAAGAATAAAACATACTGCTATTACTATATATTCCACAACACAATTCTTATTTGGAAATATTCCTTTGACTGTTCACAGGTGCCTCCTACACAAATTTATGAAAAGAAATACTTTTAAAAATTCTGATATTTTTAATAGCTCAAATCCTAGATAAACACAGGATGGTAAACACAGGATGGGCCCAAAACAACTGAACAGTTGGCTCTGACATCTGTCTCATCTTATAATATGTGGCAGCCCCTCACCATTGTTTTGTGAGGCAATATCACTTTTTTTTTGAGGCATTGTCTTATAATTGTCAGTTTGCACCAGACTTAAGGTAGGCAGGAAGATAAGTACAGTTTTGCTGAAAGATGCCATAATAATGTAAAAGTATTATACTTCTTGTACCTAGAGAGCTATATCATTTTTCTTCTTTTCTGAAATACAGCTTAGCCAGGATGCAAACAAAATTATCCTAACATTTCATAAACATTTGCCTCTATATAAGTGAAAACAAAATTACCACCAATTCCTTACATGTAGTTGATTTTTTGCCGTGTTAATGGGCTTCCATGAGAATCTAAGCATATGTTTCTGTGTCAGTCTTCACCTATAAGATGGGTGTGAGCTAGAATGAGAGACATACTTTCTGTTTAAAGGTTCCTCCTCTCTGAATTCTCATTACATCAAGCAGGACATGATCAACAAAACAAGTGAAATGATATCCCTACACAAATGAATACGGTAAGACCTAACAAGTAATATAAAAAGGATAACAGCTAACACATATTAGATGCTTACTACATGACCAGCTCTGTATGTTAATTAAGCACTGTATATAAATTAATCACTTACTCAACAACAGTTCATAGTTGAGATAGAAGTGATGAAAGTAGGCATTATTGCCTTCTTCCCAATATAAGAGAAAGAGTTCAATATTTCACTATAAGGATTTTGTAGATGCTCTTTATCCGGTTGAAGTAGTTCCTTACTATTCTTAGTTCCTAAGAGTTTTTTATCACGAATGGATGGTGAATTTGTCAAAGACTTTCATGTATCAATTTCTATGATCAGTTGGTTTTTATTCTTTATTCTGTTAATAAGATAAATTAAATTGATGACCTTTCTAATGTTAAACCACGTTTGAATTCCTGTGTTGATTCTCTTTTATTCTCAATCAGTCTAACTAAGGATTGATGAATTATGTTATCTTTACAACTCTATTGTTGACTTTCCATTTCACTGATTTTATTATTTTTATTCTTATTATTTTCTTTCAGTTAATTGGGCTTACTTTGCTCTTTATTCTAGCTTCTTAATGTAGAAACTTAGCCAATTGATTTTAGACCCTTCTTCTTTTCTATTATAAGCATTTAAATCTATAAATTTCCCACTAAGTACTGAATTATCTGCATTTCACAAATTTTCGTTATCATTCGGTTCCAAGTATTATCTGGTTATTCTTGTGATTTCCTCTAACACAATGGATTAATTAGAAATGTGCAATTTAATTTCCAAAAAAATGTATGTTTTCCTTAGATATTTTATTGCCCAGAACTGTTCATTTTGTTAATATTCATAAATGTACCATTTGCTCTTTTAAAAATGTGGATTTTGTAATAGTTTAGTGTATTAATTAGAAAAAGGTGGCTTATAATATTTTTGGATCAATGTTATCATTTCTGATCTTTGGTTCAGTTATTCTATCAATTGCTGAGTTTTTAAATCTCCAAATCTCAGTGTGGAATTGTTAATGTTGCCCTTTAATTATATTGTGTATTTTGAAATTCTGGTATTAGGGGCATATAAATTTATGATTGTAACATACTCCTAATGAATTGATCCTTTTGAATTTATGAGATGCCCATATTTTCTCTGGTAATACTTTTGTCTTGAAGTCTTCATTTCTTATCAATATAACCACCCTAGCTTTCTTACATTTAAAGTTTGCATGAAATCTTTTTCCCACTAAATTATTTTCAATCTATCCATAGCTTTATATTTAAAGTACATATCTTATCAACAACATGTGGATAGATATATATATCACTTTTTTATTCACTCAGACAATCTTGCCTTCTAATTGGAACACTTAGTCCATTAACATTTAATTTAGTTAATGTTAGTTTGATTTAAATTCATCATTTATTTTCTTCTAGTTTCTTCTTGCTTTTAGTTTCTCAGTTCCTCCTTCTCTGTCTTCTTTTAAATTGTTTACATTTTTTAAAGATTCATTTTGATTTCAGTTTCATGTTGATTTATCCATTGTTCTCTTAGCAATATATCTTGGCATTATACATTTCAGTGATTGCTCTGAGTAGTCTACATAGAGTTAATAGTATACCACTTCACATAAATGTAGAAAGTTTGAGATCATAAAGGTCCATTTAACCCCTCATCCTTTACAATATCACTGTAATATGTATTACATTGAAATATATTATAAACTGCACAAGATAATATTATAATTTTTCTCTAGCTCTAAGTATTTTAAAGAAATTAAGCGAGAAAACAGCCTTTTATATTTACCTAGATGCGTATCATTTCTCATTTTCTTCATTCCTTTCCTAGAAATCTGAGTTTCCATCCATTATGATTTTCCTTGAGTCTGAAGAACTTCCTTTATCATTTATTGTAATGTAAGTCTGCAGTCAATGAATTCTCTTAGAGTAAAAAAATCTGAACATGTTATTTAGCCTTCATTTAAAAATGAAACATTTCCTCTGGGAAGGATTATCATTTTTAATGATAATATATAACTTAACTCCATTAAAGTCAGAAAACATTCCATCCAGAGTAATTTAAATTTTTGCAGAATAGTTGGTTTCTTTGCAGTCAGCATATAGTGAATTTTGAGAAATATTCCTTTTTGTACTTGAAGAGAATCCTACTACTGTTGAGAACATGGGCTGCATGTATCAATTAGATCAAAATGTACTAATTTTTTTGTTCAGATCATTAATATCCTTATTAGTTTTACCCTACTTGTTCAAGCAGCTATTGAGAGAAATATATTAGTGTTCCATTATGATGGCTGATTTGTTTGTTTCTCTTTTTAGCTCTATCTATTCTTGTTTTACATATTTTGAAGCTATTATTGGGATTTATATATCTTCCTGTTGGCTTGAGTCCTATATCTTTACGAAAATTCTTTATCACTGGTAATGGATTTTACGCTAACATCTATTTAATCTAACGTTAATATAGCCACACTAGCTTTCTTTTTGTTGGTATTTGAATACCAAATCACTTACTATCTTTTTACTTCTAAGTTTTCTGGATTCTTTTATTTAAAATACATCTCCTGGGGTGGTGCAAATGGTGGCTCAGTGGCAGAATTCTTGCCTGCCATGCCAGAGACCCAGGTTCATTTCCTGGAGCCTGCCTAAATAAATATATATATATATATATATATATTTTTTTTTAATATATGTTTTATACATATGTCTCTCTCCTGTATTCAGCACATGCTTTTTTTAAAATTTAATCTAGTCTGACAATATTAGGCTTCCTCCTGGAACAGTTACTCTATATACATTAAAAGTTTTTATATAGTTGTGTTAGTATTTATCATTTATTTATTAACTTTCTAGTTGAATCTATTTTCTTTTCCATTTTCCTCATTTCTTCCCTACATTTGAATTAATCATGGAATTTTTATTGTTTTATTATTACCTGCTTCAGCATACATTTTTAGAATTTTAAATAGTCAATCTAGAGATGAAAACATACTCTCTTGATTTATTTTACCTAATATAAATTATTACTTTACTATTTCATTGATATTGGTAGAACCTTAAACATCTTAAATAGTATTTAACATGTCCTGCCTTTTATATTATTGTTGTTATGCATTTTTGTTGTACAAATACCTTAACTATAGATGACATTTCATTTATTGTTTTGTATAGCCAATATTCATTTATACTTACACATAAAAGTACCCTCTCTGAATTTCTACTTTTCCTTATGATTGAAAATATCTCTTTAAGGTCTTGCCTATTTTACAAATTTTGTGTTCTTTTTAATGTAGCCCTTCTGGTGATAAATTACCTCAGTTTGGTTTGTCTGAAAACACACTTATTTCACCTTCAGTTTTGAAAGGTTATTTTCACTGGATATAGAATCCTAAGTTGACACCTATTTTCATTCAGTGCTTTACAGATGACATTCCATTGTTTTCTGGCTCCACTGTTTCTGTCATGAAGTCAACTATCAGTTTTACTCTGTTCCTTTCAAAATACTGTGCATTTTTCGGTCATTGTTTTTGGGATTTTCTCTTTTCCTTTTGCTGTAGCACCTGAACATATGTTGTGTCTGTCCTGCTTGTAGTTTACTGAGACTTTTGAATTTGTGGGTTTATGCTTTCATCAGGTTTTGAAAATTCTCAACCATGATCTCTGGGTATTGCTTCTGCAATGTTGCCTCCCTTTGCTTCCAGTTTTTCATATGTTGGACATTTTAAGTGTGTACAAATCTCTTACACTCTATTCTTTTAATTTTTCATTATATTTTTTCTGTTTGTGCTTCAGTTTGAGCATTTTCTATCTACTGGTCAAGTTCACTAATCCTGTCTTCTGCTGAGTCCCATCTTCTCTTAAACCAAACCTTTGATTTCTTTATTTTAGGTCTCACTTATTTTCAGTTCTATAATTTCCTTTTGGTTCTTTTTTTTTGTTTTTACTAGATTACAATTTTATCATAAAGTGTCTGTGATTCTTTATATTTTTTCCATTTTTCATCATTATCTTTAACCATAGCTATTCTAAGATTAGAATATATTAGCCATATATTCTATATATGAAATATATATATATATATCCATATACTATATAATATATATCCATATATTAACCATAGCTATTCTAAGATTGTTTTCTGCTAGCTTCAAAATCTGGATCGACTATTGTTTCTATTTTTTCTTTTGATTTTAGTTCATGCATTTTTTTTTTACTCTTTTCATATGTCTAGAATTCTTATTATTGTATGTCTATGTCAATGCTGTTTCTAAGGAATCCTAGTACTGTAGATAATGTACCTCTCTGCTTTTGGCAATTATGGTGATGCACGGATCTTATCAATGCAGCCAGGGACTGAACTGAGTTTTCTAACATTTAGTCTACCTATGTATATTAGTTCCCTACTACTGCTGTAGCAAATTTCCACAATCTTAGTGGCATTTAGAACAGCAAATTTTTTTTCTTACAATTTAGAGATCAGAAGTCTTAAATGAATCTCACTGGACTAAAAACTAAGGTTTATGTAGATCTGTACATAAGCCTTCTGGAGGCTTTAGGGAAGAATCTATTTCATTTTTTCAGTTTCTAGAGGCCAGTAATCCCTGGTTTAGGCCTGTGTTAATAAGTGTTCTCTACAGAAACAGAATCAAAAGGAGAGATCTGCAAATATGAGATTTATAAAGGTGTCTCACACAACCATGGATACGGAAGTGTCCAAAATCTGTAGGGCAGGCTGTGAAGCTTGGCGGCCCCTATGAAGGGTCTGGACGAACTCCACAGGAGAGGTCATTGGGTGAAGAAGCAGTGAAACAGTCTCTCTCCTTCCTTAAAAGCTTTTGACTGATTGGATTATCTCATTGAGGGAGATGCACCTTAGTTGACTGCAGATGTAATCAGCCATAGATGTAATCAACTGACTGATGATTAATACACCAGCCTTCTGGTTTATCAACCAGCCATGAAATATCCTTGTAGCAACAGTCAGGCCAGTGCTTTCCTGACCAGATAACTGGGCATCATCATATGGCCAAGCTGACACAAAAATCTAATCATCACAAGGCTCTTTCTTCTATCTTCAAAGGCAGCAGCACGGCTTCTTCAAATCAAATCTCTCTTGTACTCTTTTAAGGACACTTATGATTGTCCCAGACAGATAATCCAATATAATCACTCCATCTCAAGGTCACATCTTCAAAATCCCTTTCACAATATAAATTAATGTATTCAGTGGTTCCAGGGATGAGGAAATGGACATCTTTGGGGGAACATTATTCTTCCTACCAAACCATGTTTTGTGTCTATGTGTAGAGAGTGGCCATCCCAGGTTTTTATTCGATACCCAGATCATTATCTTTTCAACCCTGACCCATCTGGTGAGATCTGGCTCTGCCCTATTGAGGCTTTCAGTCCAGGTGTCATCCTACCTCCTGGTAGGCACTATTTTAAATAGGTTTCAAGCACTCTCTTAGGAGATGAAAATTAAAGATTCCAGAATACAATTGGTCTTGGAATATATGGGGGAAGAACATTCCAGGAAGAAGGAAAGGTATGTTCAGACCCTCTGAGGTAGAAATACATTTTACACAGTTAAGAAACTTAAAAAAAAAAAAAAAAAAAAAAAGTTGGGTAATAGTGGTGCAGTGGCAGAGTTCTCGCCTGCCATGCCGGAGACCTGGGTTCAATTCCAATAGCCTGCCCATGCAAAAAAACCCAAAAAAGTTAAAAAGGCCAGTATGACTGAAGTACAAGAAATGTGAGAAAACACTACAGAGGAAAACTTAGAAAATTATCCTTGGTCTAAATCACATAAGATCTTGCAAACCAAGATAAATTATTTGGATTTTAATTTAATTACGATTGGAAACCACTGGAAGGTTGTGAGAATAAAGTAACTTGATCCAATTTACTATTTTTTAATCACTTGTTAACGTTTGTCCTCATCACCATGTCATTTAACCCTTATAAGGCCTAGAAAAATCAATGAAACAAGTACTATAAGTATCTCCATTTTATGGATAAGGGAACTGAAGCTGAAATAATGAAATGATTTCTCCAAAGTCACACAGTCAACACGTGTTTGAGCTTGAATATTTACCTATATCCCTCTAACTCTAAACTGCCTATAATCATATTCTGCATTGCATGTAGTTGACATTTTCTGACAGATCATAGCGTTAACTATTGCATACAATGTTTGAGATCCATATTTTTTAATGGTAATGTATGAGGACACTTCTAAGTGTGAGGGACTTGAATAAGTGTTCTTTGAAATTTGAGTTTTTTCAACTTGCTATTACGCATTTAAAAAGAATTTTTAAATAGAAATGAAATCCAATCCTATTTTCTTAAGAAGAAAACCTAAAATAGCTTTTAACTTTGGTACTATATTTCAGTAACTTTGCCACCTGTTCTATCATATAAGCAGCCTTTCTATAGACTGATCCCAAAACAGTCAAATAGCAACCTAGAAATACTGAATTACTTTAAAAATTTCTCTAGGACCCTGTTTTCCAAACCTCATAATTCCCTTTATGCAACCATTAAATTTGGAAAAAAAAAAAAAAAAACTCCAAAAAAATTCTGAAACTTTCATCTAGCATTAAAATTTTGATATTACACTAACCTAGAATATAGTATACGTAAATAACAGAAAAGAAAACACTATCACACCCACTATTATCAAGTTGTGTGCCCTGCAGTTGGTTGACAAACACTAACCCTGGCTGAGCATAACAAGAATTGATCAACTGACTCAGAAGGAAATGCAAAAAGATCTAGGACTACCCACTTCCCACTTCCTACTTCATTCCCAAGTAAGAAGAATGTACCCATCCTAGGCTCCAGACTTTCTGCTTTAAATAATCCAGAGCACAAAGGACTAGAAACTGAAATACATGTATTTTTAATAATCCAATTTCAGTTCAGAATAAACAAGAAGCAGTAACAATCCAGATGTACATATCTCTTACCTTAAATATATGGAGTAAGAAAACATAAATGTATTTTTTAAGTTATCACCTTAGATTTCCCATAAGATAAACAGTCTAGTTAACTTTTATGCACTCCCCAATAAACAAATATAATTAACTGCAGCCAATATCTTTTAGAAGAAAGTGTATGGCTTTCTATGAATGCCTGTCTCTTCTCTTGATTCCTGAAAAAAGCATACACTGATGCTATAGCGTATGTATAAAGACACAAACATTAGGGATGATAGGAGGCACCTCAAATGTGAGATGTCTGAAGTATTCTAAAGAATGTAAGCATAGCTTCTTTCCATCTAGTAACTAATTGGAGCTAATATGTGGACAAGCAAAGCAGCATTAGGAAAAGCACTCCCAGATGAGATTACAGTGGGGGAAAAAAAACACTCTTACATTTCATATAGAAAGCTCATGAACTATTTTGGTAGAAACTACAGGGAGAGACCATTTGGTTCTTTTAAAAATCTTTCATGCAGTGGAAGTCCATCCAGATGGAACAGGATGCCTCAGAATATAATGAGTTGTCCCTCACTGGAGTTGTTCAAGTACAAGCTGACCAAACACTTGGTGGGAGTATTAATCATGCACTAGATGGGTGGAAGCAATAAATATCTACCAAGTCCCTGTCTTGCTCTAAATTGCTGCAATTCTATAACAACACATACAACAAGAAAAGAAGGAGGATTAAAAATGTGGGTATAAAATAATTACATCTAGAAAATTCATCAAAGGAAAGGCTAGTGAATAAAGCAATAAGAATAACACTAATGTTTTTATTGTGGCAATTTAAAGCAGTAATTACATATCATTTTTAAGTTATTAAACTAGTACAGATTAAAAACAATTATATTATCCAGAGTAGGCAAGAAAGTGAGAAACAGAAAGTCTCATGCATTGTGATGAAATTATAAATCAAAACAAACTATGGGAAACAATCATTAAAATTTAAAATACTCCATCCTTTCATGCAATCATTTCAGCTGTAGGAACCCAACATAGAGAAATATGCAAAATATTATTTATGGATATAAGTATAGAAATTTTATTTCAGCCCTAAAAATGGAAAAACAAAAATTAGGGGAAATATAAATGCCCATCAAGAGAAGAATTATGATATTTTATAGTACAGAATATTTTGTAGTCATTAAAAAAGAATGAATTGGTTCTCTCTGTTCTAACAAAGGACAATTTCAAAGCTAATATTGTTCAGAGAAGAAAGGTATACATAGTATGATTATATTTTAATTTTTGTAAAAAACAAAAACAAATCAAAAACAACAAAAAAAACTACCATGTGATTGGATTAGCACCTAGAAAGCTTCTTTAAGAATGCACACCAACTGTTAACAGGAGAAGAGAAGACAAGATTAACAGTAAGATTTTCACTTTTTTCCATGGGCACTTCAGAACTGCTTGAATTGTTTTTGAGAAACATTTAAAACTTTTGTA
Organism: Tamandua tetradactyla; assembly: GCF_023851605.1. Classification (NCBI taxonomy): domain Eukaryota; kingdom Metazoa; phylum Chordata; class Mammalia; order Pilosa; family Myrmecophagidae; genus Tamandua; species Tamandua tetradactyla. Next base: position 150,788,070 of record NC_135332.1, read on the forward strand.
ATTTTTCAAGAAATTCATCGCAATTTTAAAACCTCATTTACCTCTAGCCAATATTTCCTGACTGGTGATCCCCAAGGGTCCTGTGAATTGTCAGATTGAGAAATATTATACATTCCTGGAAAAACAGACATTCTCTTGGGTCAAAAAGCATCAAAATGGAGGGGAAAAGAGAAAGACTCATTACAAGAAGACACCTTAAATAGGCTGATTCATGACTTCTATCCTTTTCTTCTATCTTTGTCACACCTTGCACTATAACCTATTATAGTCCCAACATCAAAATGAAAAAAGAGAAAAATGGGATTCAAGTATAATCTTAATGAATAGTTTATATGATGGAAATTATTTGGAGTGAATCTTCCAAAAGAGAACCAGGAGAGAATACTCCCAAAGTAGTAAACATTAATCTGCATTCCAGACACATTTCCCTTACTCACCTTGTCTCCTTTTTGCACATCAAAAGCATTTAGGTCAACTTTGCCTGCTTCCCTTGGTGACTCACAAGAGATTATATAAATTGTTGGTCATGCTGCAGAATTGTGCAAATGCTTGCTTAAAATAAAATTTATTTCAGGGAATAGAACTTTTTGGTTGTTTTTCCAACTTCTTCACAATTTAAGTTTGGTTTTGAAATACATCATGAAAGGAAAAGGAAGCTATAACATAATTTTATTAAAGATTTAATAGCAGACCTGATTTTCCAAATTCTCTGTGGTTATATTAAAACATTAAGTATAATGTATATACATGAGTATTTATTCTCCACAGTATTGTAATGGCATGTTGCAGTAATGTTGGTCACTCAGTGGTATTCAATAACTCATTGTTTTCAATTCTATTTGAAGGACTCTTTTACAATCAGCATTTTCCAAGCTAACCAATTACTTGGCCCAGTAGAACTATGGTTCTTTCACATTATAAGTATCAACAATTCAAGCCTGATTTAAGTAGTTTTAGTTCAACAATATAAATAAAATTAAAATGCTTTTCATAACATCTCAGAAAAAGAAAGTTTTGCTGAATGATTAGAATATGAATTATGTAAACTAATGACTTCTGATTCTTCTCTGTTCCAGCTCTGGAATTCCACCCTTTTCCTGACCAGTTTTCTGAAGCTTCTTTGTATTTTTCACCACACTGTAGTCAATAAAACGTCAACATAAATGTTCCTGACTCAAGGTCATTCTCTGTAATGAGAAATCTTTCACTTCCAACAGTAGGGACATGTGACGAGAAGTTTACCAAAGAATTCCAAAAAAGCCAATAGCAATAGGGCCCCTTTAGAAACAGCAGCAACTGTTCTAAGAAGGTGAAAATAAAGATCATGTCAAGGAGGTAATGGCTAGCTGGGTCAAGAGTGGGTCATCAAGCCAGGGATGTTATCAAGAGCAGACTTACAGTCAGGCAGACTGTAAGGTCAGAAACCCAAAATAAACCAGAACAAGAATTAGTGGATGAGAAGTGAAGGAAGGGGGCTGGGAATGGTCATGACCAAACTTTTGTGTGTCCTAACCTGAGCTTGCAAGGTTAGAGGGAAGATAGAAACAACTGAAGACCAGGTATGTAACAAGACAGTTTACTTAACCAGGTCACCTTCATACTCCTGGGGATTTTCTGGTATTTACTCAGGCTATCCTGTACTCTCTGTAATGTTGAACAACCTGGTATGTAACAATGGAATGTTGCAAAATCATTTAGCAGAAGCCATGAGAAACTTACATGACTAGCTCTTCTATTATCTCATAAGGAATACTCACTAATTTTCCTCTGATGCAGTTAAATGGCAAAAACAGGCAAAACAAGGGAAACAAGAAGAATGGACTTTAAATTAATCACAATCCAAAATAATTTATCATCAATCTAATTGAAATGTGACTACCCATCTTATAACTGGATACTTAACTCATATATTTTTAGGTGAAGACCCAAGAGATGTAGAATATGGTCATTAAATAATCAGGCTATCTAAATGGCGTGGGTGATGGCACTTGGATTTTTGGATTTGGCATCTTAGGTAGTAGTCCTGTATTTTGGCTCTAACAGTTAATTACAGTTGTTCACAACTGAATAATTTGCTTACCTCTTCAAATATGTAATGGGAATAATAATTATATCTACCTTACAGAATTTTGGGGAATAACTGAGATCAATGTGCTTTGTAATATGTAAAGCCCTATAAAATTTTAATTACTACTGTCACTATTAATTACTGTTAACAAAAAATATGAGATTTTCAAAACAACCAAGTGAAAGAGGGTAATAAAATAATGATTAATATTAAAAGCTTGATACAAATTTTATTAAATTAAATTTTATTTATTCCCTGTAATATTGAAAAAATTCCTTGTAATATTAATAATCCAATTGGCATTATCCTATTTAAAAACAAGAATGCTCTTCCTTGCCATGAAGACTAACATTAATTTATAACTTATATAACAATTTAACTTCTCTGCTGTTGTTTGTTGTATATTTTACTTTATGCTATTTTTACTATCCAATATAAACATGTCCAATATCCAGTCTTAATGTCTTGCCTATGATTGTTTTTTTCTCACAAGAATCTCCAGTATGTTTTAGCATATAGCTGTCACATCTATGATACAAATAGCATTTAAAAATGAGCCTTTCAAAACCATCATTGTGCTTCACTGATTACAGAAACCTTTTCTATTTTAGGCAAGGAAAATCCATGACTCACAGTAAAGAAATCAAGGCCAAACACAGGAAGAAAGGATGCAAAGTTAGCATTCTGAGAAAGGTCTGCTTTTTTGCTCATCCCATGGAATCTGGTTTACAACACGCCCTGCTTTATTATATTAACTATTGTTATAACTAATTACTGTTTTTAAAGCTGGGAAGGATGAATCAACTTGAAAGGATAAAAAGTCCTATTTAAGATTGTTCCCTTGGTTTCCAAAGCAGCATTTCCCAAAATGAGCTAACACAGAATAGTTCCAAATGTTTCTCATGGGTGGGAAATAAAGAGGGAGGAGTCTGTTTTCAAATAAGGTCCCAACACTAGTTCTTCTCAGAGATTCACAGCAACTATCAGCATTTTAGGGCTCCGGAAAGGTCTAAGAAAAGAAAATTGTTCAACTTAATTCTGCCCAGCATTCCCCAAATGCATTTGACGACAGAATGCTTTTCTTCTTATTATTTTTTTAATTGATACAAATGCATTTTGGAGATTTCTGTATTACTGAAAAATCAGTCATGTAATATGAAAGCGAATGACCTTAGAAGTAATTGTGCAGAAATGAAGGGTGCAGATTTAAGAAGACATTCCAGTGTTGAGAGTTTTTCTAAAGAAAATTTCCTCAGATATCAAAATTTCCATCAGGGAAACACACGCAAACACACTCTAATCTGGAAATCACAGTCAGACTGATCTCTGATAATTGTACCTTGAGAAGTCCCTGGAATTATTAATGTAACCTTTTAAAAAGATTATACATTGGGTCCACTTTCATGTCAATCATATATCAATGTTTCATGGACTTATATAGACTACATGCAGAATAACTATTTCTTCAATCATTTTGGCACTTTCCAGTTCAAAAAGGAGTTCTGAAATACACATTGTATTAAGAATACCTGTGCATGTTTGGTTACCTACCCAATCACTTTTCGATCCTCACTATTGAGACCTCTTGCAGGATTCTATCATCTTCATACAGGAGGGATTAAAGGAAATTCTTTTCAACACTCCGGGGACTCAGCACTGAGTAAAATATGCTGGTGTCCTACTAAGACAAATCTTGGGTCCAGCTATACTGACTGAACCACCATATTATCTCTCAAAATCTTAAAATGAATCCTCACCCTAGACCACAGTTCCTGTTACAAGATCTTCCATTTATCCCTTAAGCATGAATCTTTGTCCTGAAAGAAGATGCATGCCAACATTTCTAGAACTGTAGCATAAGTGGGAGTTTGCTGACAAGGACTGCAGTGAACGCTTGTGTGCTGGTTTGAAACTGCTGGGTACCCCGAAAGAGCCACGTTCTTTAATCTTCATTCAATATTGTAGGGTGGAGTCTTTTTGATTGTTGGATGTGACCCACCCAATTGTGCATGGTAAATTTCATAAGGTGGTTTCCATGGAGGTGTGTCTCCACTCATTCAAGGTGGAGTTGCTTACTGGAGCCTTTTAAGAGGGAACTGTTTTGGAAAGAGCCCACACAGCCAGAGACCTTTGGAAATACAGAAGCTGGTTAGAGAAAGCTAGCATATGTCACCATGTGCCTTCCCAGCTAAGAAAGAAACCACAAACTTTATTGGCCTTCTCTTTGGAGGTAAGTTATCTTTGTCTGCATCCTTACTTTGGACATTTCTATGGCTTTAGAACTGTAAACCTGTAACTTAATCAATTCCCTTTTTAAAAGCCGTTCCATTTCTTTTATATTGCATTCCAGCAGCTTTAGCAAACTAAAACAGCTAGGGTTCTAGAACTAGGGATGATGTCAGAGCCGGCCCAACTACCTGCTGATTTGATCCTTAGCCACTGAAAAATCAAAGTACAGTTCCTTGGAGAAATAGTCTCAGAATATTGTTGTGGTGTAAGGCCACAGGCGGGGATAATGTGGTCTCTGTAAAAACTTGGAATTTAAGGGTTTTGGGCAGGAAGATCTCTACCTTTCTACCTCTCCATATGCTGCTAATCTGAAGACTTGTGCACCAGCCTGCAACTGTGAATCCAGGCCCAAGTAGTAAAGTGGAGTGGGAAAATAAGTAGATTAATCAGAATAATTCAAGCCATTTAAAGTACTGAATTACAGCCAGGAAAATGGGGAACAAAAGTATGTTGGAATTGGGGCTTGAATTTTGTTGAATTTTTGTTTCAGTTTTCAAAACAACTGTTAACATTTTCAGTGTTCTGAAAAACTCCATAATCAAGAAAATTAACTTTATTCTACCCAGCAGTTCCTACATGCAACAGGGATACAGTTTTCCTAGGCATCTTCTCAGATAAGTAATTCCCTCACTACTACCATCTACTTTATCATCAATCAGCCTTTTATTAGTAGCTTGAATTATTAGCTCTGCACGAAGTCAATACAATCCCCTGTCCAAAGGATTGACTCTAAGACCCCAAAGTTTCATAGCTATTTGGCCTGATGCTTTTCGTCTGAGGCCTTGGTTCATGCGGTTGAACTTATTTCTATATCAGGATTGCAGCTTACATTGCACAATGATCCATTAATATTTTTAAATTAATTCATCATCTCACAATCATTAAATTTTACAATATGCCCATTAAAGTTCCACTAGAACATTCTAATTTTTCTTATTCAAAGGATTTTTGGCAAAACTATAGTCATAAAATTTATCCTGTAAATAATAATTTTTTGAATTTTTAAGGCATGTGAGAAGGAAGCTTGACTATAAATTAGAGGAAAAAAGTAGACTGGAAACAGCAGTGCTGGTCATCAATCTGTCACATTTTTTATTTGCTCTATTTCCTGAATATTATATTATGCTGAGGGTAACACCTCAATTCCTTCCTGTGAACATATTCTTGCTGAAAGTGCTACCACAGGATGATGATGTTCCAAAGGAGCCCAAAGTTGATGTGAAAACCTTAACCTATTTATAATTTTAGTTCATATTTAATTTGTCCAGAAACAATAAATTCAATATTTTCCAGTGGTTAAACCCCTGTTTGGGTATTGATTTTGTAACCTACAATTTTATTTTTATTTTTCTTTGTTTTGTTTTTTATTTTTATAACCTACAATTTTAATGTCCTTTCCCTTCTGAAAATCACAGGGGCTGCCTGCCTAGGTTCTTTAGGAATAAGAATCTTGACCCTGATCCCCAGACAAATGACTAAGGAGCCTAATAACCAACAGAAGCCTGTGTTTACAGTCTTCAACCTATGATGTACTTCCTAACATCCTGAAAATCATGTTATGTTCTACACACTATCAAACAGAATGCTCTGAAACCCATTTTCTGTTGGTCATCCTTACCTGTCACCATGAACTGCCTCCTGCAGGATTCTCAGAATGGCTTTCTCCTTCTCCTGTAACTAAGACTTATGTTATTACCTGATTTAACTCCTGTCCTCTGAATAGTACACCCTCCTACTAAAAACAATCTCCTACTTCCTACCAAATCTCTAGTTATAATAAGAAAAAATTAAACAGGGTAAATGTAAATATTTGAGGTTGGAGGGATTTTATGAACTTAATAACTTAGTAACTTTGGAAAAATATAAAGAAATTTGAAATAACCTCTTTATTATTTCATCCATTCAGCATATATTTATGAAACACTCACTCCGTGCCAGTCCACATGGCAGGTATGAGTAATCTCTGACCTTACGGTACCTATAGGCCTAGTTTAAGTCTACCATTTATTTGCCTCCTATTCAACAAAGCTGGGTCAACCTGGACTAGTCACTTAATTGCCTAGTCTCTCTTTTCTTTTTTTTCTTTGGTAAAGTAAATATGTTAAATTAGATAGTTCAAATATTTACTTCAGCATGATGTTATAAGAAGATTAACTCTTGTCATCACTTCAGATGCTTCAACATACATCTTGCCAATTAGCCAAGAGCAGTCTTTGTTCTCATTTAATAGCAATATGGATATAGAAGAAAAGATTCTACAACAGTAAAAAGAAATTCATAGCACTGATAAATCAAAGGAAAGAATATTCATTTAATTTCACCTATAAGTATAGCTATTATTTTTTTCTTTCTCCCTAAATAAGAACTTCAAGTGACCTTCAAATAAGTCACGAAGTTAACAGCCAAGTTGTGATTGATCCCAATTTTGTGCAATCTTTATTTTGCCAGCAGAGGATAACATTTTAAGAGTGGACCCATCCTTCTGGTCCGTTCTCATGTTACATGACTGCATTTCTTTCTCTCTGGTTAAGGCAACACAATATTGGGCCCTTCAAAGATAAAGTTTTAAAGCTATTTTCACAGAGACACTTTATGAATACTTGACAGAGACTTTGTCTTTACTTGATACATACTAGCTAAACTTCTTTTTTCTATTTACTTGCCTAGAAGGAGCTACTATCTACCCAGTGTTAGAGGCAACTTGACTATCAGCACTAGCCTTGCTGAAATAAGTAATTTGGGGAATGTCTCTGGATGCTGGAAGCATTAAATTGAGGACAACTGCCACTGGAAAAGTTTAGAGAAAGTGAAGAGAAGAAAAGAAGAAAGATGGTAAATGCAAAGAAACTTGAGGGCTATAGTCCTCTGGGAAAACCTCTTATGTTTCTTCTCAAAAAGACAGATATTAATGCTCAAGGCCCTGAAAATGGGTAATGGGCATTACAGAGGCCAAATGAAGGAGGATGACAAATAAAGAATTAGTTATAATGAGATTTTATTAGAACTTAACACACTCCACAGGCCGCAGAAGGTACTTGATGAATACCTGTTAAATGGGTACATGAATCTCAGGAGAAGCTGCAAGTGTGGTGAAAAATTTAACTTAGCTGTTAAAAAGATGCATTGGTGGTAACTGGGAGGTACCCAAATGGAGATGCGAAATAGAGAGCTGTATTTACAATGGAGCGTGGGGGAATCCTGAGCTGGAGATACTCAGAACATGTGAAGGCACTTGTAACACTTATCTCTTGTTAGTTGTACTGGAAAACTAGACATGTCACCATGATTTAGGTGAAAGATAAAAAAGAAATAGATAAAACTCTATGTGTTCGAGAGGGACTAAGTGGAATCTTTAGGAAAGAGGGCAGCACCAGTGAACTTAGGTACTGGAGGTATGTGTTAAGCACTCTACATAATGAAAGGGAGTACACAAGAGGTAACAGATTTCAAATGCAACAAGATAAACTTTTTTTTTTTCTTTAATTTTGTTTGGGAATCATATATAGAATACTGTCTTCAGAAACATAATGTTCCAAGATCCTCACAGACATGATGCAGGATTTAAAAGGAAGCAAAAGTATAATTTAATTTTTGATGAGTTATTACATTTCTTTTAAAATTGGTTCTGATCCATTTCATAAAACTTTTAATTATAATTATTTTTGTTATTATCCATAATAATGGCCTGAACCCCAGAGACTACAAGCTCCATGAAGTCAGGATCATGTTTCTATTACCCATCCACCAATGCAAACTTAGTGCTAGCCCAGTACAGTACACATGAAATAGAGAATTGTTTGAATAAATGAGTTGATTTCTTACAGAATTTGGAGACAGGTGAATGTGGTAATCTGTGTGTGGTAATCGGACCCAAGCCTGAGGATTAAGAAGCGTCAGGATTTTCTTATAAGTTTGAATTTGAGTCTATTCTATTGAAGATATTTTCAAAGATTAAAAACATTAGTGAATCAGTATTTTAGAACTTTCCATTAAAAAAAATTCCTGTCTTATCTGGCTTCGATTCTTAGAAATATCTTTAATGATGAAACTCAAAAGATAACATCATTAATGGTGAATTATTTCTATTCCCACATGGAAATTCTCTTCATGTTTAATTTCATTTGATTAGTAGTCTTCATTGCTTTTGTAATAGCAATGCCTTTCTTAAATGCATAAAATGCTAATCTATAATCAGAAATGAAATATATACATAGGGATCACATATAACCTTTTCACTTCTCAATTAATTACCTCGACAGCAAATTTTAATATGGCTCCAAAGTCCAATTTATCAGGGCAAACTTATGTGATATCTACTAAGAACCTTTGTTTTGGGGATTTCCTCCCTCTAGTGGTAGAAAAAGAAACTGATTTTTGTTTTGCCAGCAGGCCAAAATGCTAAATATTCTGCTTTTGACTTGATGGTACTTTTCCTCTTCTGACCAATTTTGGTTTAGAAATGATATTTACATAAGGGAGCTTTCTAGGTATGCTTGCATTTTTCAGGGGATTCTTCATGCCCAGTATATATAAACAGTAAGTTTAAAACAAAACAACTTTCTGCCTTGATTTTCTATAACTGCCTAATTGATTTTCTTGTACGTGCTATTTTTCTTGTCTCCTGGCATTTCTCTGAAGGTTGGCTTCACAGTCTTTATCATTCTTCCCACTGAAAGGTAGATTTTATTCCCCACTGTTTGAATCTGGCTGACTCTGCTGCTTAACAGAGTGTAATGGAAATGACACACACTAGTTCCAAGTCTATTCTTTAAGACAGCAGGTTCTGCTTCCTCCCTCTTGGAATGCTCACTCCTGGGACCCTTTGTCTCAATACCCAGCTACCATACTATGAGAACTCCAGCTGCATGGGAGGTCATAGAATGTAAATACTCCAGTTGAGAGCCCCAGATGAGCACCCACCTGAAAGCCCGTCTTAACTGCCAGCCAGATGACTGTATTCCCAGCCAGACTCAGATGGAGCAGAAGAACCACCCAGCAGAGCCCCAGAAACCCATAGAATTGAGAAACAATAAAATGGTTGTTGTTTTAAACAACTAAATTTTGGGATGGTTATTATGCAGCAATAGATAACCAAGATACTACCTCTAATGAAAGTCCTGGCTCTCCTCAGCTTTCTTTCTCTTCCTGTTTCCAGCATAGTTTTGCAAATTTTCCCTTCATGGTTCTTCTTCTAGCCCCACTTACTGATTAAGTTCAACTCCAGCAAAGCTGAGAGTTCCAGGAGCAGGAGCATCTGGACTCTTTACATTTTGTGCCCAAGATCTTATATTTCTAAGTACACATTAAAAAAAATAAGTTTAGTAGCAGAAACAATATCCCTTCAGTATTTTTAAAAATTACCAATAAAAGAGACTAATACTGTATTGACTCCAGATGGTATAGTCTAATTATTATTAGAGTTGAAGCATTAATTATCCTGCTTACCTGCTCTATAATTATGAGCTAGGCAACTTTGAGAATGTCATTAACCCTGCAGACTGTGTGGGAACTAAGTAATTTCTATGATACTTTTGTAATGTACATATAAGAAATAAAAAATTCTAACCTCTTGATATGACAAATACCAAATGAACTTTCCATTGGCATAACATAACCTGGAAGAACCAAAAGAGCAGGTGGACTTAACTCACTAATAATAACAGACCTTCCCTAAGTGAAGCAGTAACAGTTTATTTCTTTGGAGTTTCCCAATTGTAGGAATCTTCCTTTGAAATCTAGCTCTTCAGTCTTGGTGGAGCTATTCTTTGAAAGGTCATTTTCTCAGTTTGTATATTCCTTGGATTTCCTGCAATGTTTGATGGTGGTTAATTCTTTTCTGGTTTCTCCTCTTATCACCTAAATGCAGCCATTCCCCCAAGCGCTTATGTTTGGTTTTCGTCCATCTTCTCTGAATAGAATCTGCCTTGGTTGATTTCATTCCCACAATTTCACCTATCATCTCTGTACCTGCCCAGAAAAAGCGATTAATAATAGTTGAATAGTGCTCAAATTAAGGTCTCCAAATAGGGGCTTCTCTCCCAAACTCTGGCCTTGCTTTCATTGATGTTCCACAAAGTATCTTCACCAAGTTATCCTGCTTGTACTTTGAAATAAATATACCCTTAAGCTCTTCATCAACTCATAATTGCATTAACTCAACTCTTTTCCTTGATTATTTTATTTCTTTTATTGTTTCACAATTTTTCCAAATAACCTATTACAAATATATAGAATCATCTTTAGTTTCTTCTTCCTCCTTCTTCCACAATGATTTAGTCTTTTAAATCTATTTTAGGTTTAAAATTTAGATTTAGATTCTCATATCTTCTTCCTTCACTAAACAACAACAGTGATCCCAAATTATCTTTCTACTCACACGCTTTCTGTTTTTCAGTGGAAAACAACTATGAAGCTAATCCCTTAAAGCAAAGTCTTCTCTCATTGACTATACAAATCTGCAGGTCTGCTCACAACCTGCAGGGTAAGTTTCAAACCCTGCCCTAGAATTAAAGGTTCCACACATTTAGCACTACTTTCCTACTCTTCATATATCCCTCTTCCTCTAAATGTATATTTAAATATCAGTTCAATTGGATCAATTATTTCTTCCCAAATCAATTAGGTCTTTACCAGATTTACATTTTGATTCATGCCCTTTCTTCTATTTGAAACAGACCTCTGATCTATCCTCTGTGGCCTTTAAATGAATGCATCTCAGCTATGTAAACCCACATTTGGATCCAATGAGAAGCCTTGACAAATATTTATCCTTTTTCATTATCTTGGTATCCTTCAATTACATTAGTCCCCTACTCCTTACTAATTTTTATTTCATTCCTCCAGTTGCTTCTTTTTTCATCTATCATGACCCAAATTCATCATCTAGCCTTTGGGTTGGAAAACCAGTGGGCATTTGCTATCTCACAATTCACAGTGCATACTGGCCAGCTTCTCATACTCAATTTGCTACTGCAATGCACCTAGCACTCCAAGGGCCAGCATGCTGAACCAGCAAGCAGGACCCTGTCTACTCCTACTGCTTACTCTGCTCACCTTTAAGATCTCCGCTCTAGTGTTTCCTTTTCCATGAAGACTTCCTTTCCTGCTATTAAATGCAACCTCCTTTATTTGAATTCCCATAGCTTTGTGTCTGTATTTTGTAGAAGTTATCAAAATTCACCTCATACAGCAGGAGCTTGTGAATATGACTCATTAATGTACTAATTTCTAATCATCTTGAAGGGCAGGTTCCATGCCCTTGAGGGCCTCATATTAAATGCACACTTTTTCTTAGCACTTATTATTAAGTTGCATTAATTACTTTAGTTTTATTTACATTATGATTACTACCTAACCCTCGCCTACAAAAATTGTTTCACAAAAATCTTAATTTAAGCATTATCTTCAAGTGAACTTCATTAAGAAGTTAGATTATATGAACTCTTAACTTAGAAATAACACAGGAGGCTGACCTTTATATCATCATGAAAGATTTTATCAAGTGGGAAAATAGACTGATTCCCTGAAAGCTAATTATGTGATAAAAGTCTTCTTTCTGAATTCATTTTTGCCCACTTGAATTCCCTTCTTAAGACACATTTCCATTTAATATAGATAAACTATTCTTTTTCTATATTTTGCCTTAATTGATGCTTCTTTCAAACTTCATGAAAGCTTCCAAAGTCATTGCCAATTGGACTTATTATCTTGATAAAAACAACATTGCTTAATCATGCCATTTTATCTTTTAATTCATTTACTTAATTTATTTGGCATAATTCCTATTCCTAATTAAAACCATCTCTGGTGAAACTAAAACAGAAGCTTTTTTTTTTTGAAAACTCTACACCAATTAAACAAGTATCTTTTTAAATTATGCAGCCAATAATGCAGAATTTTAGAAAATAGAATTATCACTGAATTTTTTCTCTCTCTCTCCTTTCTTTAGAAGGTGAAATCATGGGGTAAGAGATTTTTAAAGGGCACTATGCCCTAGTCATCATTTGATTACTCAAAGTACCCAGTAACAAGATTAAGGAAATAAATGGATCAAAAATTGTCTGATTATATGAGAAAGTTCACATAAGTGGCAAAGATGAGAAGATCAGTTTGGGGGATGGGGAATATGAGAGGCCAGTGAGATATTCAGGTAGACATGATCAATTAACAGCTGGTTTCAAGGCTTAATGATGGAAAAGAAGTCTAGACTGAGTATACAAATATGAAAATCACTAGCGTATGAGTGGTAGTTAAAAGAGCTGGAAGTGGATGAAAATATCCAGGTAAAATCTGTAGCATGTGGGAGGTCCTATTAAGAAGGTGGAATAGTGAGGTGGGGAACTTGGTTAGTCCTCTAAAGCAGCAGTAAATAGCCAAGAACTCTCTGGAACAACTGCTTTGGGGAAATCCATGACTGGAAACACATCATACATCAGTCTGGAATGGGTGGAAAGGCTGAGATCGCAGCACAGAACTGTAAGTAAAGACCCTAAACCATGGAGGATGGCACCTCTTCACCACAGGCAGGGTAGGCTGTGTTTGGGACACTTCCTTGTAGGGAAAAGCAGTCTCTACTAGGACCAAAGGGGGTGTTTTAGTTGGTTAATGCTACCAGAATGCAACACACCTGTCATGGTCAGGTTCATGTGTCAACTTGCCCAAGTGGTGGTACCTGTTTGTCTGGTTGGGCAAGTGCTGGCCTGTCTCTTGCAATGAGGACATTTCATAGAATTAAATCATGATCATGTCAGCTGCATGCACAGCTGATTCCATTTGTAATCAGCCAAGGGATGTGTCTTCTGCAATGAGTGATGCTCAATCTAATCACTGGAAGCCTTTTAAGGAGGATTCAGAAGAGACAGACTCTCTTCCTTCTTTGGCTGGCAAGCCTCTCTTGTGGATTTTGTCCAGACCCTCCATTGGAATCATTGGCTTCACAGCCTGCCCTGTGGATTTTGGACTCTGTGTTCCCATGGTCACATGAGACACTTTTATAAATTTTATATTTGTGAGTGTTCCCTGTTGATTCTGTTTCTCTAGTGAACCCTAACTAATACAACACCAGAGATGGATCTGCTTTTTTTTTTACATGGGAATCAAACCCAGTCAATAAGAGGGGGAAATAAGGGAGTGGCATGGGATTCTTGCTGGTGGTGTTGTTTCTCCTTCTTATTTTTGTTTCTTTTTAATTCTTCATTTATTGTCTTATTTGCCTCTTCTTTCTGGGCAGAAGAAATGGAAATGTCTTCACATAGAATGCAGTGGTGTACGCATAACTGTGTGATTATATCAGGAACCGTTGTTTGTTTACTTAAGATGGATCGTATGGGGTGTGAATAAAACTGTTTAAAAAACAAACAGAAAGATACAAGTGCTGCAGAAAATGTGGAGAGAGGATGTACCTATTCACTGCTGGTAGGAAAGTAGAATGGTGCAGGCCCTCTGGAGGATAAAGGGTATTTATTGGTTCCACAGAAGGCTAAATATAGGGTTATCATATGATCCTTTAACCCCATTATTTAGTTTTTACTTGGAGGAACTGAAAGCAGGGACACAAATGGACATTTGCACACTGGTGTTTATGGTGGTAATATTCATGGTTTGCAATGGATGGAGGTGGCCTAAAGGTACATTGAGGAATGGAAGGGAGAACTGTAGTGTATACATACAATGGACCATTGAGCAGCTGCAATAAGGAATGAAATTGTGAGTCATGGAACTATATGAATGAACATTGAGGATATTATGTTGAGTGAACTAAGCAAGAAATGAAAAGACAAATATTATAAAGCCTCACTAACATGGACTAACTATAATGTGCAAACTCTGAGAATTGAATTTGAGAGCACAGGTTATCAGGGGAAGGCTTGTTCCCAGATTGTAAACGCTTACAGAAGTCACATCTGTTCCTGAGTTGTAACTTTTCTCTAAATTCTGAGGTGTGGAGTTTTTTTGTGTATAACTGGTCATTCCCTGGAACTTTAGATATCTGTGTGACAGCTGAGACTCAGAGATAGAGTTCTGCAGCTATGAAAGTCAGCATTACCCCATACAGCAACTGTTTTAAAAGGCTGAAAAAAAGATCAGACTTCAATTAGAGATGTGAATGTTGCTGATCTGGTTAGGACCAAGGTAAGACATAACAAAGGGTAAAGGATGATACTGAAATGTATTTTAAAACTTAAAGTTCTGTGTAAGACCAAAGGGGGAGATGTTTATTTATTTGGTGCAAAACTTGTATTTTCTGTAGTACATTATCTAATATAAATTATATGGTCGGTTTATTTGAACACCATAATTACATGGAACCTTGAATAGGGAGTGAGATCTTGTTGGTTTGTAGAGGTTAATGTGCTGCCCTGATACACCCCAGAATAACTTGGGGAGAAAATTTTTAAAAATCAGCTAATACCCTAGAGGGACTGTGGAAAAACATGGAAATAGTAAACTTTTCTACTTGGGAAATTCCTGATATTCTCACAAGCATTGGGGACTACAGATTTAATAGGCCGAGCCCTTGATATTGGGGCTTGCCCTTACAAAATTTATTCCTGCAAAGGAGAAGTAAGCCTACTTATAATTATGCCTAATTTATAGGCATAATTATATATACCTCTCTCTCTAAGCCAACTCTGCAGGTAAACTCGCTGTCCTCACCCCTATGTGGGTCTTGACTCTCAGATGTGTAAAGGGTACTGTGAGACAGGATTCCCAAGGGTAGCCATGGCCTTGTCATTGTGGGATTGAGAAAGCCTTCTTGACCAAAACGGGGAAGAAAATGAAACAAAATAAAGTTTCAAAGGCTGAGAGATTTCAAATAGAGACAAGAGGTCATTTTGGATGTTATTTTTATGCATTATATAGATATCCAGTTTTAGTTTTTAGTATATTAGAAATGTTATAAGAAAACAGCTGAAACTGTTGAACTGTAATTCAGTAGTAGCCTTCATTCTTGAAGATGATTGTATAACTACACAGCTTTTATGTTGTAACCATGTAATTGTGAAAACCTTGTGACTGACACTTCTTTGTCCAGTGTACAGACAGATGAGTAAGAAAATAAAGACAAAAAATAAATAAATAATAGGGGGGATAAGAGGGATGGGATGTTTTGGGTGTTCTTTTTTATTTTTATTCTTTTTTTGGAATAATGAAATTATTGTGGTGATGAACGTAACATATCATGATACTGTGAAACATGATTGTATACTTTGGATGATTATATGGTATGTGAATATATCTCAATAAAATTGCATTAAAAAATCTGTAGCATGCAAAAAGTGACAGTGAAAGAAATTATTGTATTTAGTACATATCTGAATGCTTTAGTAGGGATGGAAAATAGAACTATATTTCAACACAGAATATGATTCACCAAGGACAAAAGAGGTAATGTTAAATGTAAGAGAATAATTAGATATGTACAAGTATCTTCCTGCCTTACTGAAAAATATCCATGCTTTATCCTTGCAATTAAGACTTAGCATAGGTAGAAGGGAAGGCATATGGGGGTAAGTTTGGGATATTTTTTGAATGAATGAATGTATGAATGGGAAACTGTTTGATGGCTACTTCTAAGAAGGTCTCCTGACTCCTGGATTAGAGAATTAGTCTTTCCTTTTTTCTACTAGTTTTCTATCAATCTAGCTCCAACTTTTCATGCCAAAGTTCTAAGAGGTACAACACAATATATATGCATTCCAAATGCAACTGTTTCATTATTGATCACATTCTCTTTTCTGAATCCCTGCCATAATGAGCATGACTGTGCACGAAATATATTACCCTTCTTTCTCTCCTCTCACTCAGCTCTGGTTATTTGACTCTGTAGGATGAATGGAACTATCAAAGAAGAAACTTCCCACCTCCCAGTCTAAAATGTGACTTCCCTTTAATTTGTTCCAACCAACCCCCCAACACACAAAGTTTTAAGAGATCTAGTTAGGGGAGTGGGATACATGGGACAGGAGTGAGAGAAGGAGGATAGCAGTAAGTCTCTCTAATAAGAACCTGTCTTCTCTCTATGAATGTTTCTATTTCCATAGCAATTTTTCATTCTTATATCTTTAGTGTCCGATAAGTCCTATAATAGACACTATTGGATGTTTAAACAAATGGATCCCCCTACCCCCATCTTTGATGGCAAATTCTTTGTTTTCAACAGTTCACTCTCTACAAGGCTTTGTGCTCGGGAAAGTGTTAAGATCCCCAACCTCAGAAGGGTGGGTCTTTATTACTCCAAGTCATTTCCCTTGCCAGTGACTTGCTTAGCAAGAGTCATGGGGCCTAATTTTGGAGAATGAGACATGAGGGGAAGACTGGTATATGAGCCATACCTTGTGATAAAAGATTTTCCTCTTAAACAGAAACACAGAAGAAGAAAATATTACTGTTTCTTGCCTCTGGATGTTCTTTTATGAAGATGAGATGGCTGAAACAATTGCAGCCATCTTGTGACCATGAGAAGTGTGAACGGTAGACAAAATTGAGCTTCTAAGGATGAAATAATCTTACCTATCCTAGACCTTCTTGTTATGTGAGATTATAAGTGTTCCTTATTTTTAAGACCTCAAGTTAAGGTTTCCATTACTTTCAGCCAAAAGTACACTAAGTGATACAAGGCCCTACTGAGTAGGGTAGAGTAAAGAAGAAAGATTATGGGACAAATATTTACTTCTAGTCACCATGAGTGTGGGAAGTTGGTGAAAAGGACACCTTTCTTGGAATTCCTTCAGGGTGAAGGAACCTGAAGTAGCTCAAAGGAAATCATAAATAACAATCTGATAGAAAAAACATAAATAAAATTAATTCCAATATTTCTTTGGCCTGTTATAAACACCAGAGTGTTGGGATGAGATTACTAATTTACAGCAAAAAGTTGAAGAGTCTCTATTTTTGTGACCTCAACATTATCCATAGAACTGTCAACTGTTTTCACAAACCTCTAGTGCTCCATTTAACTCCCATACTATAACTGCTCATACTTACAGATTAAGCCCCTGCTAGTGTTTCTTTTTCTTTTCCCTCCTCTTCTCTTTTACCTTCATCCTTTCTTTTACTGCATCAGGCAAGTATATCTTGTCTATTTCAGAGGCAAATTCCATGCCTGGCTTTTCCTAAACCTACTGCTCTTTGTTAACATCCGGATTATGTTACACAAAACCCTAAGAACTGCTTTGGCAGTATCAGATTTCTCTTAGGGGCAAGGAGCACAAGGCTGTGAACACCCACACCTCAAACATTACTATTTTTTGTTCTCAAAAATCACAGCTCCAAGCTGTTGGGGAACATTGCAGGACAAATGACCTGGTTCTTCAACAAATAAGTTTTAAGGTGAGGGATAGGGAGTGGGGAGTAGGGCAGAGTGGAGGGAGAACTTATAGATGTAGAAATATTAAAGAAACAGATCAACCAATCAAAATGTGGGGACCTTATTTGGATTCTTATTTCAATCCCCCCAAAATACTTATATTTATGACTATTAGGAGCCCATTGGAAGTTAGACCACTGATTGGATATCTTATGATATTAAGGATATATTTCTTTAAGTTCTATTTGTGATAAAGGTATTGTGGGTATGTTTTTAAAAAGAGTAACTTTTAGAGGTAGGAATTAAAATATTTACAAATAAAATGTCAGGAATTTACTTCAAAATACGGAGGGTAGGAAGTGAGTGAAGGTAAAATTATATTTGCTGCAAATTAGTCATTATTAAAATTAGAGATGGTTATATAAAGTTTCATTATATTTCTCTGCTTTTTTCAGTTTATGGTTGAATTTTTCTGCAATTAAAAATTAGATCAGACCCTGTCCAGATGGCAAAGTAAGACAATTTACGGCTCTGTCCCCCAAGAGAAGTTTTGAAAACCAATTAGAACTGGCATAACCATCTTTCTAAAAGCTCCAGAAAACTATTAAAGGACTGCAGTAACAGAGTGAGATCAAATCAAGAAATAGGCTACTCAAAAGCAGTACAATCTCCTGGTGACCTGCAGCACCCTTCACTCTTCACTGGATCAGTGCAGAGCTACCTAAAACTCCCATTGTGGATTCTCAGCCTCGGTTTTGGACGGAGCAAAGTAATCCTTATGCCCATATGGGAGCATGTATCTGGCCCAATCTCTCTGGTGGTGACCTAAGGGACTTATCATCTCAGAACTTTCCCTGCTTTTACAAGGCAGCTCATGGAACTCTTCTGCAGAATGCATACTGCCTAGGGCAAGGGATTGCTACTGGATACACAGTGCAGTGCCAAGGTATATTAGGAAACTTTCATAGGTAAGAGGGAACATTTGGGCCTGTGTAAATGGGGAATTCTAGGATCATACATGCATGCCCAAGACAAGCCGCATACACAGATAGTATCAGGGTCGCCCCTACACTTTGTTCTGGAGCCCAAACAATTCTTTAAACTGATTTTATGGATAAGCCCTAAAGGAGGGCATTTGTACAGGTCAATCTGCAAAGACTGGGAAAGGTGTTTTCTGTTTTCCTCTCCCTCTCCTTTTTTTTTTTTTTCCTTTTGCTAGTTCCTGGCAATCAAGGAAAGCTCTGTCATTATATAAGCTGGGAAGAAGCTTAAGTAACAGACGTCTCAGAGTCTAAATTTCAGCAATAACACATTAAAATATCAAAATATCCAGCTTTCAACAAAAGATGACAAAACATACAAAGAAACAAGAAGTGATGGCCCAGACAAAGGAGAATATTAAAGCATTAAAAACTATCAATAAGAAGTTTCACTTCTGAGACATACCAGACAAAGACTTTAAAAAAGCAATCCTAAATATGCTCAAATAATAAAGGAAAGTGTACTCTTGAACTAAAAGAAATTAGGAAAATGATAGATTGACACAAAAAGAATATTAAAAGAGAGATGGAAAACATGAAAATGAACCAAAAAGAGCTGAAGACAACAGCAATACAAATTAAATATGCTCTAGAGGGGTTCAACAACAAAGTGCAGATGGCAAAAGAAAGAATCAGAGAACTTGCAGATAAAACAATTGACATAATTCAATATAAAGAGCAGAAAGAAGAAAGAATGAAGAAAAGGGAACAGAGCCTGAGGAACCTGAAGGATGCCACCAAACATTTCCACATTGCGGAAATCCCAGAAGGAGAGGAAAGAGAGAAAGGTTAGAGAGACTAATCAAAGAAACAATGGCCAAAAACTTCCCAAATTTAATGAAAGACATGAATATACACATCTGCTTTGGTTTCTTGGGTTTCTCAAGCCAATACCATGAAAGAGGTTGGGTTAAACAATGGGAATTTATTTGCTTATGGCTTTGAGGCTAAAAAAAACCTCTATATCAAGGTACCATCATGGTAACACTTTCTTCCTGAAGACTGTGGGATTCTGGGTCTGTCTGTTGGTGATCCCTGTCCACTGGCAATGCACACAGTGGTGCCTACTGGTATCTCCCTTTTCTTCTAGATTCCAATGATGTATAGCTTCTAGTTGCTCTCTGTGCTTGTTTGAAGCTATTATGTACTCTAGAAAAACCATGCTCTTTTTCCTGATTCAATCTTGTGGGACAGCCATGTTTCTTTTAGTCTTGATTCAATAATGTGGGGTGGAAATTCTGGATTGTTTCAATGGAGATATGACACACCAGATGTGGGTGGGACATTCTGAGTAGATGGGGGTGTGACTCCACCCATTCCAGGCAGGTCTTGATTAGTTTACTGGAATCCTTTAAAAGAGGAAACATTTTGGAGAAAGCACAGTTACAGCATGAGACCCAGACATTTGAAGATGCAGAAAAAAAGTAAATGCCCCAGGGGAAGCTGTTTGAAACCAGACGCCAAAGACATCAGCAGACACCAGCCACACGCCTTCCCATCTGATAGAGGTGTTCTGGATCCATTGGCTTTTCCTGAGTCAAGGTATCTTTCTCTGGATGCCTTAGTTTAGATATTTTTCAGCCTAAGAACTGTAAACCTGCAACATAATAATTTCCTTTATAAAAGCCATTCCATTTCTGGTGTATTGCATTCCAGCATCTTTAACAAATCAATAAACTCTCTTTGTGGCTTTCTCTCTCGGTGTCTTTCACTTCACTCCACTTATAAGGAACACATCCCCCCAGCCCATTCTGACTGAGGGCTTAACTGAAGTAACCTCATCAAAAAGTCCTGCTTACAATGGGTTCACACTCACAGGAATGGATTAGATATAAGAATATGTTTTTCTTTTGGGGTACACACAGTTTCAAACCAGTGCAGCATCCAAAAGGTTCGATGAACTCTAAAAAGGATAAACTCAAATAGACACACATCATATGATAGTATAACCAAACTGTTTTAATTTGCTAAAGCTGCTGGAATACAATGCACTGGAGATGGATAGGCTTTTATAAAAGGAATTTATTTAGTTATGAGTTTACTAATTTGAAACGGCAACTGGTGACATCTGCTGGCTCCCCCCCCCCCCCCCCCCCCCCCCCCCCCCGCCCCAGCTTCTGGATTCAAACCCAAGAGGATTTCCTTTCTGCATCTCCAAATGTCTGGGGCTGTGTTGGCTCTGAGTCCCAAGTTGACTTGTGCTGGGATGTGCTGGGCTGTGCTGAGTAGCTTCTCTCTCTTCTGACGCCTCTTTTTGAACCTCTAGCTGATTAAATTAAACATCACTCATTGCAGAAGGCATGCCCCTTAGCCAACACAGTTGTAATCCACCATAGACGAAATTCACATGCCGATGACTTAAGTCCACAGCATCAGAACAACTTGGCACCATCACCTGGCCAAGTTGACTCCTGAACCTAACTATCACACTGCCTAATGCCAAAGATAAGGGGAATCCTGAAAGTCACAAGAGAGAAGCCATGTGTCACAAACAAGGAAACCTCAAAATTAAGTGCTTATTTTTATTGGAAACCATGAAGGCAAGAAGGCAGTGGGATGACATATTCAAAGCGCTGAAAGCAAAAAATATATACATATATATTAATATATGTTAATTATATATATTAATATATAAATTATATATAATATAATATAATTAATTATATATATTAATATATATATATTGCCATCCAAGAATTCTGTATCTGGCAAAACCGTCTTTCAAAAATGAGGAAGAAATTAAGGCATTCCAAGATAAACAAAAGCTGGGGGAATTTGTTACCACTAGTGACCACAAAAGAGATGTTAAATAGAGTTCTGCAGGCTGAAAGGAAAGGACACTAGACAATTGACAGAAGCCACATGAAGAAATAAAAGTCCCCAGGTGAGAGTAAAAATATGGATAAATATGAATACCAGTACTGTTGTATTTTTGGTTTGCAACTTCACATTTTACTTCCTAGAGGATCTAAAAGGCAAATACATAAAATGTAACAAGTCAGTGGTTTTGGACTAATGATGTATAAACATTCAATTGTGATAAAACTATACAAACATGGGAGAACAAAGGGGTTTAGGAACATAGATATTTTTCTCTATTGAAGTTAAATTGGTACCAAAGTAAATAAGATTGTTATAGTCTTAGGTTATTAAAGTTAAGCCCCATGTTAAGTACAAAGAAAATATCAAAGAATATGCAAGCTCACAGAGACAGAAATTTGAGTGCAGGTTTCCAGGGGTGGTGGATAGGGGGAATGGAGTGTTAATGCATAATGGTTTTCTGTTTGAGGAGATAGGAAAGTGTATTGTAATATTGTAAATATGATGAATCCCATTGAATGCTATGCCTGAGTGGTTAAGATGAGAAAGTTTATATTGTATCTATGTTCCTACAATGTAAAGAAAAGAAGAAGAATGACAAATGCAATACATGATTCTGGATGAAATCTAGAAAGGGAGGTAAAAAGGCTCAAAGGGACATCATTGGGACATATGAAAAAATTGGAATATAGAATGGAAGCTTTCATACCAATGGTAAATTTCTTGAACTTGATGATGCACTTAAGATGGTTTTATGAATCAGTATCCTTATTCTTAGGAAATGTACCTGGTATCATTAAGTGTTTAAGGAGCATAATGCATACACTAAACTCAAGTGTTCAAAAGATAGATAGATAGATGATAGATAGATAGATAGACAGACAGACAGACAGACAGACAGACAGACAGACAGATAGATAGATAGATAGATAGATAGATAGATAGATAGATAGATAGATAGATAGAATGATACAGCAAATGTGGCAGAATGTTAAAATTAGTGGGTCTTGATATTTGGGAGGGGTAAGGTATATTGCAGTTCTCTGCATGGACTTTGTCCTGTAAATTCTTAGTGTCTTGTAAGTTTGAAAGTGTTTCAAAGTAAAAAGTTAAAAAAAAAAAAGATGATGATTAGAGAAAGAGAGAGAGAGAAACTTAAAGGAAGAGAACCTGAGAACCTACTAGGCCTTGGGAAAATAATACTAGAAGCTCCATGGTTTCTGTGAGCCTACATAGCATGATGTACATCACTGTACTCTACATGTATAATTCCTTGGAGGTACTGAGAACATGAATTTCAGGCCCTCTGCCTGATGCTTGCAATAATTTTGAAGAGCACCTGACCTTTACAGATTTTCTGAACATACTACCCTCTTCATACATCCATATGGGAAAGATTTCTTGAAAAGGGTGGTGAAGAAAGGCTGAGTCATTAGATAAATCTGCAGTAATTTCTTTTAGCCATTAATATCATCAGTCATTGCTTAAATGTTTTTTTTAAACTATCTTTTCTGTCTTCCATATCTATGTATTCAGATTTTAATCTCTCCTCCGTAGTTAGTATGGTCTGTACATGAAAAGGGGCCAGAGGCCAAATTATATTTAAACCTCTCATTTGAAGTTGTCTCAGAAAATGTAAATTTATTTTTCATCCGTTATGACTCACTGTTTTATGGAAGACCTCAAATTCAGATTCTAGTATCTTTAAAATATTAACTCAGTTTTATTAATCTGAATTTGTTAACCTCATTTCTTATGACTCTAAAGTAAGTCTTTTTCATAACTCATTTTCATTTATACAATAAAGGGTCAATTTCCAACTCTATAGACTGATTATGGACTTCAATTACTGGAAATTAAATAGGTCTCAAACTGAAAATACTCATGTGTTTTTGTAACTTGGAGTTCTCTGTGTACAAATTTCTCCACCTGAAAAAAATACATAATGCCCAATTTATTTATTCATTTTTGTAATTCTTCAGAAAATGTCTGGAATTTCAGTTTGCAGCACAAAATGTTCAAGAGTAGGAAGTGTATTTCTCAAATCCTTTAACATAAATGGATTCCTGAAGATTCACATATACCACAATTGAGAGAGGGAATTCAGTCAGGGACTAAAAGAGCAGTGGGATCTTATGTAGAGAACATTTGTCTATTTCTTCCTTGTCTAATAAGTGAATATATGAACTTCATTTCTATGTTTGGAAATTCTCTCTCTGAACATGAAGCATAGTGAGTCCATCAGCCACTAAAGAAAGCCAAAAAGGTCAATTAGTTGCTTTCCAAGGTCCCACGGCAACTACCGTGCAGATGTGTGATCCAGGTCTAACCAATCAAATGCACCTGCACTGGATTTGGAGTTCAGTGCTAAGAACTTAAAGAAGTAGGGACAGCCACACTGGGGAATTGTTTCTGTTGCAAAAGCACAAGGAGTAACACCCATTAGTAAATATTTGGTGTAACAAAGCGCCCAGATCTTCCAGAGGTAAGAGTCACGTTATTGCCATGGTAACAGCCAGTGCCCAGTACTGGCAATGCAGATACAAGATATAGCAGATACAATGTAGATACAAGGTGTGTACATATACAAGGTATATGTAGCAGTGTCAGTGCTCTAACTTGACTGGTTCTCAGGACGGGTTTTCTTTTCCAATTCTGGCTGCACAGTCAACTTTTATACTTAACTTGTTTCTAAGCTTATTCCTCATCTTTGCTCAGATTCTTCAAGTTGCCCAATATCTGCTTAATAAATTATTTTTCAGCTTAATTCAGACAAATTCAGTTTATGTTGCTAGTAAAGAAGAACACTGATGTTTAGAGAAAATGGTACCAGGAGTGATTGTAGCTGTATACAGTCCATTTTAACAGATGGGAAACTGGCAGCCATGAACTACCACAGAAAAACAGCTAATAAATTATTCCAAGTTCTCCTGGAAAGAAATACCAACCAAACGCAAGATTTTAGATGTCTGTGCTGGGGAAGTTATGGACATGTTCACTGGTCATCTCCAAGCTGTCACCTACCCTGCTTCTTTTCTATGTGTGCTAATGTTTCAATATGTTTCCATTTCACAGTTCAGGAGAGAGGTTTAGGTTTAATAGAATGACATGACCATATATTGAATCCATAACCAGGTACAGGCAGCCCCAGCTGTTTATCAGGCTTGATACATGCTTTTTACTTAGAGACAGGCTACCTCCACCTAGAGTATATAAATACCGACTCTTGGGCAGTACAGTGTCTCTTGTTCCCAATGCAAAGCTACCATCCATAGATCCTGACTCAAAGAGTTGGTCTCCCTGAGAGACCAGCCACAATGGGATCTCTTCCATGCTCTTTTGGACGCTTTGTGCTGTGTAAGTAATAAAACTGTCATTTGCTGAAAATTTCTGTTGTGTCTCAGCCTGTGCTATTGACTTATAGCAACTTTCCAACTTAGAACAAATCACACAGTCCCATCCCAAATACTCGTCTCAGGGCATGACATGTGCATCTACTTCAGATGCACCACAATCTCTTCTTCCACCTACAGCCATGTGGTTTATGGATAGCTCTGCTCTATATGCTGTATTAGCTGGAAGTGGACTGTTGAAGAATTACATCCCCACTAAGGATGATCTGAAAGACCACAAATAAGGGAAATCCTAACAATAGGCAAAGCCTTGGGGGCAATAGATATTATTGTCCTCTGCTTATAGGAGAGGTCGCTTAAAATCAAGATCTATACCAATTTATGAAAAACTAACGTTTTGACTTGATAGTCAGGGACTTGGAAAAAACAAAAGAAAAGATTAGTGACAAACAAGTAGTGGAAAAGCTATGGATAGACCCAGAACACAAAGCTAGGTGTTTGTTATATGCATTATCATCTAATGTATGTAGGTTTCAAAACACCCTCTTTGTAAAAGGTGTCTCATAACTAGGCAGAAGGATGATTATAATTGGGATAATTTCCAATTCATTCCAGTACTTGCTCAGTTTTCTCATGCACAATGTTTCCAGGGTGGCTATATCAATTATCTATTGCTGTGTATAAACCACACCAAAACTAGGGAAGACCTGAGAGAAACATAGCATGTATACATACTGTGGTGTTGGAGGGTCTTTCCTTATGGGAATCAGGCCTCCCCTTCAATCAGTAGGTTTCAGTTCTAATAAACAATTGACTGAGGTCTGAGTAAGGGCCTATAATTTTTTGAGGGGCAGTCACCCTCAACCCCACAATCACCCTCAACCTCCCAATCACCCTCAACCTCCCAATCATTCTTAACCTCCTTATCATCCATTCATGATTTCTTTCAATTACACAGTTTGGCTAGTACCTTTACTAGTTGCCCATCATTTTTGTCCCTAGAGAAACCATGTTCTAATAAACATTTCCATAATTCTATGAAAGTCAGGCCCCATCTGGCAGCTCTCCAAAATTTGCCATTCATTGTGTCTGACTTTTGGTCATTAAGTGCTGTCACTAGACTGTTGTTCCGGAGTCCTATTGTCCCCACTATAATTAAAAAGTCAAGTTTATACTGACAAATCTTGTCATTAGGCCTGGCCTTCAGAAGTTGGTCACCCCTTAGCTTTTCAGTGATTCTGGTGCCCCCTCTCACCAGCATACTTTCTTTTCTTCTTAGAGTAAAACACTCGACAGTTATTCTAGAAAGTTGAAAGTATTTGAAGTGACAAAAATAATGCAGGCAAGTAAATGTTAAAGTTGGTTAGCATAATATGTTATATTAAAAATTAGTGCCAATAGTTAGTGAACACACTGCCTTCTACACACATTGCTGTGTCTTAAATATCAAAGAGAATTCTACCTTGCTGTTCCAATTACTAAACCACTTTGTGTTTCAAGTTTTACATTGTGAAAATTGAATCAGCCAAGTTGTAAAATCAACTTTATAACAGGAAGGGTAACTGACCAATAATACCATGCAATGCTTTAAACATGACTGTATTGTGATACTACCAGACTGCCTTCTCTAGAACATGACAAGAGGAACAGGAACCTGTTACAAAGAAGGAGAAAGATAAAAGGAACATGATCTTTTGCTGTTTCACTGTTTTCTTCACAATTTTAAGATGCACTATGCGCTTAATGGTAAATGCCTAGAGGTATGGTGCCTTCATTCTAAATTGCAATTTTGTATTTTTAAGTGATTGTATCGGCATTTTCAAGGAGCTGTATCTCTATATTATATATATTTTAAACACTTCGTATTGTGAAATATAATGTATATACAGAAAAGTAATAAATTTCAAAGTTCAGTTTAACAAATAGTTATATAGCAAATTTCATGCTATAGTGTGGGTTACAGTTCCATAATTTCAGGAATTACTAAAAAGAAATATCTATATAATAATTCAGTAGTGATAATCATTTGCTAAATTCTAACTTCTCTGTTAAAACTCCTCTCTCTCATTTGCTCATTGTCTCAATCTTCAGGGATATTTGGGCAATGACCATTCTAACTTCTTCATGTTGAAAAGGGGTGTTGATATGTTGATATTATGGGGTAGTGGAATGCAACTGGATTATGTTCTGGGAGAGACTGGTACTTCTAAATTTCAGGGCTTATCTGGTGCAGAAACAATCTGGAGGTTTTAAGTTTCTGAAAAGTAAACTCAAGAAGTAAAACTTGAATAGAGTCTTTGGTAGAAACCTGGATTTTCTTGATTGTTTTCAAGAACACTGTGGGTTGGGGCTTGGCATACCATGGCAATTTGCAATATCTAGCTGAAGCTTGCATAAGAGTAACATCCAGAATGACCTCTTGACTCTATATGAAACCTCTTAGCCATTGAAACCTTATTTTGTTACATATCTTTTCCCCCTTATGGCCAAGACAGCATTTTCAAACCATGGTGCCCAGGTCAGCATCATCCCTGGGAGTCATGTCCCACGTTGCCAGGGAGATTTGCATCCCTGAAGGTCATGTCCCACTATAGAGGAGAGGCTAATGAGTTTATTTACAGAGTTTGGCTTAGAATGAGAGAGGCCACATCTGAGAAACAAAAGGGGTTCTCTGGGGGTGACCCTTAGGCGTGTTTATAAGTAGGCTTAGTTTCACCATGAAAGAAATAAGTTTCATAAGGGCCAGTCTCAAGAGTGAGGGTTTGACTTATTAATTTAGGAGTCCCCAATGCTTGAGAGAATATCAGGAATTCCTCAGGTGAGGAGTTAATATTTTCATAATTTTTTCTCTAGTTCCTCAAGGGACTTTACAAGTACTTCTTTATTATCTGCCCAAAATACTCTGGAATCCATCATAGTATTACATTGAACTATACTGAATTACCAGATTTCATTCCCTATTCTAGGCTCCATTCAGGGAGAAAAATAACAGATAGATACAGCCACCTCAAAAATACTCCATATCCCTTATCCCTGCCAATTTACCCCTAGAATCAGTATGTTACCAGGAAGACATTCCTATTAAATATAGTCCATAGTATGCAATAGGTAATTTTTCCCATATACACCTCTATTATTAACTCTTTGTACAAGTGTCATACATTTGAAGTAGTTTATGCAAGAACTTATTTAAATTTGTAGTGTTAATCAATGAGATACATGATTTTAGATAAACCCTTTCAATCATATTCACCTTCAATGGGCACTAATTACTTATAATCCCAGTAATGAATACCATCACTGCTATCCATTCTCAAACATTTAAGATCAATCTTCTTAACAAATATGTACATATAGGTAACTACTCCCCCTTCTCTAATGTCTATCTATCTCTAGGTCCCCATATTATAAATTTTAAGACTCTGAGTTTAAATTTTCTAGGTAGTTCATATTAATGAAACCATACAGTATCTATCCTTTTATGTCTCAGTTATTCCACTCATCATTATGTCTTCAAGATTCATCCATGTTGTTGCATACTTCAGGACCTTATTCCTTTTTACTGCTGCAGAATATCCCACCATATGTATATAACCACATTTTGTTTATCCATTGATCTGTTGATGGACACTTTGATTGTTTCCATCTTTTGGCAACTGTGAATAATGCTGCTATGAACATCAGTGTGCAAATGTCTGTTTGTGTCACCGCTTTCAGCTATTCTGGGTATATACTGAGTAGCAGAACTACTGGGTTGTAAGGCAACTCAATAGCTTTCTGAGAAATCACCAACTATTTTCCACAATGGCTGTACCATTTTACCTTCCCACCAGCATTAAATAAGTGTTCTATTTTCTCCACATCCTCTCCAACATTTCTAGTTTTCTGATTGTTTAATAGTGGTCATTCTTATAAGTGTAAGATGATATCTTATTGTGGTTTTGATTTACATTTCCCTAATAGCTACTGAAGATGATTATCTTTTCATGTGTTTTTTGGCCATTTCTGTTTCCTCTTTGGAAAAATGTCTATTGATATCTTTTGCCCATTTTATAATTGATTATTATAATTATATAATTATAGTAAATCCAATGTAAAAGAATGTCCTTTTGCTGTTGAGTTACAGGATTTCTTTATATATACTGTATATCAAACTCTTATCAGATACATGGTGTGGTGGTTAGGTTCAGGCGTCAACTTGGCCAGGTGAAGGTGCCTAGTTTTGTTGCCATGGACATACGCCAATGGGATGTGAAGCTCATCTGTTGCTGATTACATCTGTGGTCAGCTAGGGGGAGTGTAGGCTGCAATGAATGACATTTGATTTAATTGGCTGGATGCTTAAATGAGAGCGCGCAATGCAGCACAGTCCAAGCAGCTCAGCATACCTCATCTTAGCACTTGCAGCTCAGCCCTGGCCTTTGGAGATGCAGAAAGAAAGCACCCCGCGAAGAGCTGTTGGAACCTAGAAGCCTGGAGAGAAGACCTGCAGAGATCACCCTGTGTCTTCCTGTGTAAGAAGAGAGAACCTCAGATGAAAGTTAGTTGCCTTTCCTCTGAAGAGCTATACGTTTTTAACTAAATACATCCCCTTTTACTAAAAGCCAATCCATCTCTGGTGTGTTGCAGTCTGGCCACTTTGGCAAACTAGAACACATGGTTTCTGAACATTTTCTCCCATTAAGTTGACTGCCTCTTCACCTTTTTGACAAAGTACTTGGAAGCACAGAAGTACTCAATCTTGAGGAGTTCCCATTTGTCTTTTGTTACTTGTGTGCTGGGTGTAAGGTCTAAGAAGCTACCTCCTATCACTAGGTCTTGAAGATGTTTCCCTATATTTTCTTCTAGGAGTTTTATGATACTGATTCTTATATTTAGGTCTTTGGCTCACTTTGAATTAATTTTTATATAGGGTGTGAGGTAGGGGTCCTCTTTCATTCCTTTGGATATGAATATTCATTTCTTCCAGCCCCATCTATTGACTATTCTGTCAATAATATTGACAGAATATTCTGTCCCAGTTCAGTGGATTGGAGGGACTCGTCAAAAATCAACTGATTGTGTCTCTCTCTTCTGCCACTCTTGGTGCTGCTGTGTGCTCATAGGTGTGGACCTGGTACCTCTTTTGTGACATGGCAGCTGAGGAGATTCTGGCTCTCACCATGGCCAATGAAAAGCCCAAGGAAGGAGGCAAGACTGAGAACAACGATCATATTAATTCGAAGGTGGTGGGGCAGGATGGTTTTGTGGTGCAATTTAAGATTAAGAGGCATACACAGTTTAGTAAACTAATGAAAGCCTATTGTGAATGACAGTGTTTGTCAATGAGGCAGGATCAGATTCTGATTTGACAGGAAGCCATGCAATGAAACAGACACACCTGCACAGGTGGAACTGGGGGCTGAAGATACAATTGAGGTGTTCCAGCAGCAGACAGGGTGTCTAT
This sequence comes from Tamandua tetradactyla, assembly GCF_023851605.1. Taxonomy (NCBI): domain Eukaryota; kingdom Metazoa; phylum Chordata; class Mammalia; order Pilosa; family Myrmecophagidae; genus Tamandua; species Tamandua tetradactyla. The sequence continues at coordinate 150,818,395 of NC_135332.1, forward strand.
TAAAAAGACAGCCTGCTACTTCACTCCAGAACTCTGTTCCTACAAACGAAGAATACATTCTCAATTAGAAAAACCACAATTTGGTTCCACTACATCCTGACTACTACAGTACAGTTTTCTCTATTCTTTCATTTTACTCTTCTCTGTTCCTTTATTATACATAAAGTAACTGGGATATGTGCATAAGCATATTGCTTTTTTTTTCTTTTACTAAATGGCCAATGGTATGTTTTAATTGACATCAAATGGAGTTGGGATGGGGAAAAATACTGGTTCTGTGAAAATACCCTCTTTCTCCATTAGTGGCATGCTCATTCAATTTTTATCTTTGTATTTCAGTAAGTTATTTTGCTTTAACTGTTTAACAAAAACCAGTAACATAAAAAAAATCCTTGCATACCTTGTTCAATTGGAGAATTTCAATGTTTTTCATTTATCATTGCAAAACCAAGGACAATTTTATAACTTTTTTGTGTGTAGCTGTTTTTAAGTAGGGCAATCTGTCTTTAAGTAGGGATAAATTACTCTAAAGGAAATGAATCCTAGATAGTTTTCCCTTCAAGTCAAACTGTCTTGTGGTTTAAATAAAATTCTTGTCTTAAAAAAAATCAACTGATCATAGATCTAGGGGTCTATTTCTGGACTCTCAATTTAATTCTATTGATCAGTATGTCTATCTTTTGCCAATGCCATGCTGTTCTGACAACCGTGGTTTTATAATAAGCTATAAAGTCAGGAAGTGTAAGTCCTCGCACTTCATTCTCCTTTGTTTAAGGATGTTTTTGGCTGTTTGTGGCCCCTTTCCCTTACAAATAAATTTGATAACTAGCTTTTCCAAGTCTGCAAAGTAGGTTGTCAGAATGTTGATTGGTATTGCATTGAATCTGTAGATCAATTTGGGTAGAACTGACATCAGTAACATTTAGCAATGTTTTGTAGTTTTCTGTGTATAGGTCTTTTACATCCTTGGTGAAAGTTATTCCTAGATACTTGATTCTTTTAGTTGCTATTGTGAATGGAATTTTTTCTTAATTGCCTCCTTGGTTAAGTCATTACTAACATATAGAAGCATTACTGATTTCTGCACATAAATGTTTTATCCCACAACTTTGCTGAATTTATTTATTAACTCAAGTAACTTTGTCATAGATTTCTTGGGATTTTCCAAATATAGGCTCACGCCATCTGCAAATAACAAGAGTTTTACTTCTTCCTTTCCAATGTGGACACCTTTTATTTCTTTTTCTTGTTTAACTGCTCAAGCTAGAATGTCTAGCACAACATTGAATAATAGTGGTGACAGAGGGCATCCTTGTCTCGTCCTGACCTAGGGGAAGGCTTTCAGCCTCACACTGTTGAATATGATGCTGGCTGTGGGTTTTTCATATATGTTCTTTATCATATTTAGGAAGTTTCCTTTGATTCCTACCTTTTGAAGTGTTTTTTTTTCTTATCAGAAAGGGATACTGAATTTTGTCTAATGCATTTTCAGCATCAATTAAGATGATCGTGGGACTTTTTCCTTTAAGTTTGTTAATGTACTTTATTACATTGATTGATTTTCTCGTATTGAACCACCATTGAATGCCTGGAACTACCAATGCATGCCCGAGTTGGTCATGGTATGTAATTCTTTCAACGTGCCATTGGATTTGATTTGCAAGTATTTTGTTAAGAATTTCGGCATCTATATTTATTAGGGAGATTAGTCTATAACTTTCCTTTCTTAAAGTATCTTTAACCAGTTTAAGATTTAGAGTAATGTTAGTTTCATAAGATGAGTTATGTAGTGTTCTTTTTCTTCAATTTTTTTGAAGAGTTTGAGCAGGAATGTGTTAGTTCTTTTCGGAATGCTTGGTAAGATTCCCCTGTGAAGACATCTGGCTCTGGGTTTTTCTTTGTAGGAAGGTTTATGATGACTGATTGAATCTCTTTGTGATTGGTTTGGTGAGGTCTATTTTTTCTCAAGTCAGTGAAGGTTTTTTCATGTGTGTCTAGGAATTTGTTCATTTTACCTAAGCTGTCTTATTTATATAAGTATCCTCTTATGATGTTTTTTTTTTATTTCTTCAGGGTCTATGGTAATGATCCCTTTCTCATTTCTGATTTTATATATTTGCATCCTTTCTCTTTATTCTTCATCAGCCTGGCTAAAGTTCCATTTATTTTAGTGATTTTCTCAAAGAACCAACTCTTTTTTTTTTTTACATGGGCAGGCACCAGGAATTGAACCCAGGTCCTCTGGCATGGCAGGCAAGCATTCTTGCCTGCTGAGCCACCGTGGCCCGCCCTCAAAGAACCAACTTTTGGTTTTATTGGTTCTATTGGGTTTTTTCCTTTAATTCACTTATTTCTGCTTTAATCTTTCTTATTTCTCTTCTACTACTTGCTTTATTAGGCTTAGTTTGCTGTTCTTTCTCTAGTTCCTCCAGATGAGGCATTAAATCCTTGACTTTTGCTTTCTTCTTTTATAATATAGGCATTTAGGGCAATAAATTTCCCTCTCAGCACTGCCTTTGCTGCATCCCATAAGCTTTGATATGTTGTGTTCTTGTTTTCATTCGTCTCCAGATATTACCAATTTCCCTTGCAATTTCTTCTTTGACCCAATGATATGTTTAAGAGTGTGTTATTTAACCTCCATATATTTGTGAAAGTTCTATTTCTTTGGTGTTCTATTTCTTCAATTTCCAGCTTCATTTCATTGTAGTCAGAGAAAGTGCTTTGAATAATTTTAATCTTCTAAAATTTATTAAGAACTGTTTTGTGTCCCAGCATATGATTTATCCTGGACAGCATTCCATGAGCACTAGGGAAGAATGTGTATCTTGGTGTTTTGGAGTGTAATGATCCATATATGGCTGTGAGGTCTAATTCGCTTATCACATTGTTTAATGATTTCTATTTCCTTGCTGACCCCCTGTCTGGTTGTTGTATTCATAGAAGAGAGTGGTATATTGAAGTTTCTCACTATTATTGTAGAAACGTGTGTTACTCCCTTCAGTTTTGTCAATGTTTGCCTAGTGTACTGTAGAGCTCCATGACTGGGTGCATAATCATTTATGATTGTTATTTCTTATTGGTCAATTGTCTCTTCTACTAATATGTACTATCCTTCTTAGTCTCTTATGACATCTTTGCATTTAAAGTCTATTTTATCTGATATTAGTATACCTACTCCTGCTTTCTTTTGGTTACAGCTTGCATGGAACATCTTTTTCTATCCTTTCACTTTCAATCTATTTGTATACTTAGGGCTAAGTTGAGTCTCTTGTAAACAGCATATAGCTGGATCAAATTTCTTAATCCATTCTGCCAATCTGTATCTTTCAATTGGTGAGTTTAGTCTGTTTACATTCAAAGTTATTACTGTAAAGACATTTCTTGAATCTATCACCTAATTCTTTGTTTTTTGTCTCATATTATATACGTACATATATGAAACAAATAAAAATTATCTAATTATTTTATTTTGTGGTTTCCCTTGTATATGGTGAATGGCTTTTCTCTTGCCACTTTCAGGACTTTCTGCTTCTCTTCAACATTTGACAGACTGATTAGTATATGTTTTGAAGCATGACTATTTGGATTTATTCTGTTTGGGGTTGCTTGGTCTTCACTGATTTGCATGCTTATGTCTTTTTAAAAGGGTTGGGAAGTTTTTTCCCATTATCTACTCAACTATTCTTCCTAGCCCTTTACTCTTCTATTCTCCTTCGTGGAATCTGATGATTCTTACATTGTGTGCTTCATGTTGTTCATCATTTGAATTCATCAATTCAAAATTTTCCATCTTTTATGGCATTTGTTCTTTTATGCATTTGAATTCAACTGTCCTGTCCTGTAGTTTGCTTATTCTTTTTTACTGCTTTTTCAAATCTGTTGTGTGACTCCAGTATATTTTTACTTTGGTCTACAGTATCTATCATCTCTGTGATAACTGCTATTTTTCTACTTATTCTTTCAAATTCTTCTTTATGGCCTTCCAGCGCATTTTTGATATTCTTTAGGGTATTTGCCAACCCACTGAATTTATTTAAGAGAGTTGTATTAACATCTTTTATTAGTTGTTTCAGAGTCTGTGTCTCCTCTAGTGTTTTAATTTGGTTGTTTGGCTGGGCTGTATCTACCTACATCTTGATATGTTTTGTGATTTTCTACTGGTTTCAAGGCATTTGATTATCTTATATATTCTGGAAGCTGATTTCTCTCAGTTGTCTAAGGCTTAGTATTATCTTGGATTTGTGTTGAGGATCTCCTTTCGTACTTGCACCAGCAATTTCACATCAAACCAATGCCCAGACCTCATGCAGGGGATGCAACTCTACTTAAGGATATGTTTGAAGCGAGGCAGATAGGCAACTTGCCAGACTGTACTTTCCATTTCTACCCAAAGATGGCACTCTTGGGCTTCCTCTTCCCCTAAGGCCTGCCTCTCCCTGACTGTGGCAGTCAGTTGAGCTGGGTGGAGACCTTGTGCAATTCCAGCCAAGTCTGAATCCCAGTGCACCCTGAAAACCACCAACCTCAGGGCTGGAGTGTGGACAATGTGCAATTCAGCAGAAATTCTGTTTAGGGGGCCCTATGGTGTTGGTTGTCACCAGACTCCCACCAAGAATGACTGGATATGTCAGCTGCCCCATCCACAACTTTGTTGGATATGCCTGCCAGCTAGACCTGGCTGGGATCTAGGGCACAGGGCAGGGTATGGGGCACAGCATGGAGTGGGTGCAGTGAGTGTCAGAGTGGGGATGCAGAGTGTGTCATGGTATGCAGGGCATGGGGGCATGGATGTGAATGCAATGACATGGACATGTTGTGGTGGTACAGGTGTGGATGGTAGCATGGGATGGGGCACGGCAGGGGACCAGGGGCAGCTCAGTGATGTGGCAGCATGGCACAGGGTAGGGCGTGGCAATGGGGCACAGAGGCAGGGCGCAATGCAGGGGTACAAGCTGCGGTGTGGGCACGTGGAACACTGGGGTTCATGGTATGGGATGGGATATGAGGTTTGTGGGTGTGTAGATGTACAAGTGGATGGGGTGTGGGTCATAGCTGTGCAGCGGTGCAAGTACACAGGGCACAGGGTGGCTGAGAAAGGGTTGGGTGCAAGGGTAAGCATGAGGAACATGGGTGCACAGTGTGCAAGAGGGTGGGTGTGTGGGGTGCAGGGGCACGTGGCAGCATGATATGCAGGGGGTGCACAAGGCAGGGCATGAGGTGTACAGGTACACAGGGGCATGAGGCATGGGGAGCAGGGTATGGGTGTGTGGGAGCTAGAGACACAGTGTGGTTTGTTTCCTCGTCCTGGCCTCCTTGCTTATGCACTCCTGAGGGCTCAGGCCTCCATATGGAAAGGGGAGTTGTAGGCTCTGTGCACATGCTGGTTAGTCTCTATGAGCAGAGAAAGCAAGTTCACTGGCTTCTGGGTTCCCCAAGGGAGCTCCAGGCAACTGAGCTGAGGGGGCTGATATCCCAAACTAAGTGTGGGTGCAGATACTTTGCTGGGCACAGCCTCTTGTCCCTGGGGGAGTCCTGATAAGCACATTCACCCCATTTCTCATGTCTCTGTTCCTCACCTTTTTCATCTAGGACCTCCCTGTATAGTGTAGAAGACCCTCTCAGGTCACTCACACCCTGGAACTGCTGTCCTGCTCATTTTTCTTTAACTTCTCTAGTTGTTTCTTAGAACCGAGGTGAACTCTGCCTATCCTATTCCGCTATCTCCCCAGAAGTCCTCTCTCCCTCACTTTTGAAGGAGAACTTTGCTGAATAAAGAATTCTTGGTTGACAGTTTTTCTCTTTCAGAATCTTGTATATATCATATCACTGCCTTCTTGCCTCCAAGGTGGCCACTGAGTAGTCAGACTTAGTTTTATGTGGCTTCCCTTGTATGTAGTAGATTGCTTTGCTCTTGCCGTTTTCATAACATTCTCCCTCTCTTCAGCATTTGACAGTCTAATTAGTATGTGTCTGGGAGTGGGTCTATATGGATTTATTTTATTTTGAATTTGTTTGGCTTCTTTGATTTGCATGTTTATGACTTTTATAAGGGTTGGGAAGTTTTCCCCATTTATCTCCTCAAATACTGTTTTTAGCCCTTTTCTCTCTCTTTCAGGAACACCAATGATTCTTATAGTTGTGCGTTTTCTGTTGTCCATCATTTCCCTGAGATCCAACTCAAATTTTCGCCATTTGTTCTTATGTGCATTCACATAAGAATTCAATTATCTTGTCATCTCAGTCACTTAACCTTTATTCTGTCTTCAAATCTTCTGTTATGTGTCTCTAGCATATTTTTAATTTGATTTATAGTGTCATTTCTCTAAGAAAATATTTTCTTAGAGATAATATTTTTCTATTTATTCTTTAAAATTCTTCTTTATGCTCTTCTAGTGTCTTCTTGATATTCTTTATGTTTTTAACCAACCCATTGATGTTATTTAGGTGATTTGTATATACATCATTGATTAGTTTTTCCAAATTCTGTGCCTCCTCCAACTTTTTAATTTGGTCATTTGGCCTGACCATATCTTCTTGCATCTTCATGTACTTTGTGATTTTCTGCTGGTTGCTAGGCATTTTATTATAAAAAATCTTATCAGATTTTTTGAAAGTTGATTCCCCTCACTCACCTAAGATTTTATAATTGCTTGAGTTTGCCTTGAAGGTCAGAAAACAGTTTGCCAGAGTGCACTTTTCCTGTCTTCTCAGCAGATGGTACTCTTGGTCACCTCATCCCCACAACTCTGTCTCTTCCCAGCTGCAGCAGTGTGCTCAGCAACACTCCAGCAAAGGCAGCCATTCTCCACCTGCGCTGGAAGCCGCTGACTCTGGGGTTAGGGGGTGGGCACTATACACTATGAGTGAGACTCTTGCTGTGGACACCATGGTTCTGTCAATTCCCAGGCTCCTGCATGATAAGGCCTCAGGCTGTGGGAAGGAGAGTTTTCATTTCCTCAGCCAACAGCCAGATCAGGAGTGATCTGCTTTTTGCTGTAAAGCAAGACCTAGGCTTGTATTAGGGCATTGCCAAGACAGTTAGGACATCTGTGTTTCTCAACCACAACAGGGCCAGGTATTTGTGTGGGGGGTGTAAACCAGCTCTGATTGTCCTGGGATGAGATCTGGAGAGGTTCTGAAAAGCCCTGCAGCTCCCCATTCATTTTTCGGCTTGCCCAGAAGATGGCACTGTTTGGTGATCTATTTATCCTCATCAGCAGTTTACCTTGTGGAGCCCAGGCAGTATCTGACCAGGTTGGGCTTAAACAATGGGGTTCCTTTGCCCTCACTTAGCTGAACAACGTCTGGCTCAATGTAGGACTGTGTCCCCACTTTACTTGCAGTGAAGGATTCCTTCAGCTGCCCCATGCTGCAGCCATTCCCCAGGTATGGATCAGACTTCCAGCTGCTGTTTCCCTCAAAGGTGGGGGATGGGCTCTCAGACCCAGAACTGGAAATACAGTCTCTCTACATGTTTTCTCTGACTTTTCATCCTTCACTGACCTGGGCCTTAAAATGTCCTCCCCTGTCCCCAGGGTCCCCAAACTATTGATTTGGGTAGTCTCAGCCTGGCTACTTGTTACTCTTAGAGAAGATTTTGTGGTCCCTTCCCTAGTCCTCCATTTTAAAATTCATCCTTACAGGGAAAAGAAGTGTAACAAATAAGGTATCAGTGGCTGAGAGAGTTCAACTAGAGTCAAGAGGCTACTCTGGAAGTCACTCTTATGCAGTTCAGTTACACACTGCTACCTATCATAGCTTGCCGAACCCAACCAAAACCATTCCAGCCAATCCTAAAGAACATCTAGGGCATTATATAAGATTTGACAAACATTTCATGAACTAGGATAACTTTCCAGAAACCTACAACCTCCAGGTGGGTCCCTGGACCAGATAAGTTCTGAAATGCATAGGCAGCCTCTCTAGTACATCAGTGAGGTCCTTTCCCTATCCCATACTATCAACAGCCCCTTCCAACATGTAAAAGCTAGAATGGGTATAATCCAAATACCCCTAAAGAGTGGGAGAAAGATCAAAGGTGATGGTGGAGTTACACAGAGAAAGTAGGGTTAAACAAATGAGTATGATTGCTGAATCTTTATATTGATATTTCTTTTAGTCTCCAGTATCTTAGAGCAGGTAGAAGTAAAAACCCAAAATTGTTGAATTATAATCCATACAAAACTCTGAAATCTGTTCTACAACTAATTGTTGCTATGTGCTTCAAAATTGATTCCTTTTTTTTGTATATATGTTATTCTTCACAATAAAAAGAAAAATTTCCTCCTTCCTGCCCTTTTATATTCTGCCCTTCCCCACAGCTTAAGTCCTACCGTGGGTCCTTATAAGCTTGCGTCTCTATGTCTGGGCATAGATGGGGATCTGTCTTGGGGATCTGTCTCACTGCTGTGAGATACTTTACAGTCTGTCCCTGGTGGGAGCAGGGAGCGATCCTGGCTGCTGCCTCTGAGAAATTCCAGAGGTTGGTAGGACCAAGTGTGGGTAAGGGAAAGGAAGTTTCCTACCTAATATTTTTCTCTTTCTTGATTCAGTTTTTGTAGGATCCTTTCCCAGTCTATAACTTTCTTCAGGGTTCTGAACAAGTAGGAATAGTCTCTTTTTTCCATTGACTCTCTGGGACAAGGTTTTTAGTAGCTGTTTATGTCACCATGTTGAGGACACCCTCTATCAGTATATTCTTTATTGCTTTGGTGTATGATGTATTCTCTGGGCTCTTCTATAGAACATAGTCTGCTGGTAGGATTTCTGGCCTTGAATAACATGTTCATAGGATAGTCACTCCAGCATGCCCTTATCTCTCAGCCTGTTAATCTCCTTTTACACTATATATTATGGCAATTCTAGCATTTCTACCTCATGTTTGGACCATGAGTGGCAGCTTGTTCTCACCATCTTCCTGAGTTTTAGCCAGGGTATTACCCCTTGTATCTCAGAAGAGTGATCCCAAACAAATTCTCCCTTATCCAACTTTTATGCTCTGCCCAACTTAGGGACATGCAAAATCCAGTGCCATGAGCACTCTTTCAGCTCCTGAGGGTGCATGCCAACTAGTCCTGCAGTAATTTGGACATCCAGACTTTATCCTTCCTTATCAGAAATATCTCTTCCTCACTACGTCCCTAGTGTTTATGTCATAACTAAACTCTATTATTGACCTAGTAGAGAGAATTCTAACAATTCTGGCAATTCTAGCATTTCTACCTCATATTTGGACCATGAGTAGCAGATTGTTCTTACCAGCAGTTGAGGGCTGATCCTGGAGGAGTGGAGAGAGAGTTGAAGTCATACATCATCTTTAGAGAAAGAGGACTGTGCATCATTTTCAAGTGGAGGGGGGAGGTGAGTGCATCAATTCGGGGTGGGAAGGAGTTGGGGTGCACCTAGACTAAAAGAAGTAGGCCTTTTCTGAAGGCTCAGAGGACTCAAGAGGATCTGAGGATTCAAGAATTTTAGGGCATCAACCCATGAGCTCTAATCTTTCAATAGTAGCCCTGTATTAAGAGGATTTTGAATTTTTTTGGATTTCAGTTAAAGTTCTGTGCCTGGTCCTTTGTTTTTCTACTCTTTTTTGTGAGAGGAGGTGAGAGTTTATTTGTTCCTACCAATGAAGACCCTGGTTTCACACTTAGCTTTTAAATGAAGATTAATCACTCTCAGCTTTTTGTTGTATTTTTTTAAAGCATAAATCAAGCTTAGCAAAAGCCACCCAACTCCACCCTCCTTATAATTACTATTTTCTCCATATTTCTCAGATGCCTGATACATCACAACAGCTAGTGCATTACTTTCTATGTGTGTGCCATCCTGGTTCTCCACAAGTGAAAGTCTTACCAATTGCACTTATACCTTGTTCCAGGGGCTCATTGTGCTCCACCTACAACCAGTGATGGGGGTCCTCTTTGCCTGCCATGCCAGCCAGCATGTGATCCAAAGTCCCATCCTAGTGTGTTTTCTTGTACTACTCTTGCCACTAAATCTTACAGATTGAGTTCCCTGTGAAGCCTATTCTGAGACAAAGCTTAGCATGCAAGGGCTTTATTAGGGAGTATTCATTGGCTCTAGATCTCTGAAAGAGAAGGTGAGAGAAGGAAGCAGAATTGGACCGAGAGAGACATGCAGTACTACCATCTCAACCAAAGCTTCAGCCAACCCTGTGGAGAATCCTGAAGATAGAATAATACCTCAGAGCTACCCCAACCTGGGGGAAGGAGAATGGGTCACTGCAGAAAGCCAACGTGGTCAGGTGGCTGTCTTCAGCTGAGGCCATCTCTGCAAGGATTGAGGGCTGCCTGCTAGCAATATTTCCAGAAGTTGGGTAAATAATTTAGTCCTTTGCTTCATACTGAAATCAAAGTATCTGCTTCATTGGGATAACAGAGAAGAATATAAGTGGAACCAGGTAATTTTGAGGCACCTCCAATACTATTATGACCATCAGGGGAAAAAACGGATGACTAGAGGAACTCCATATAAGTTTTAACTAGCTATCTGTGAATTTGTACACAATGCTATTTAGAAATGCTTCTGACAAAGCCTCCTCTGCAAAGGTATTTTAACAGGGGAGGTATATGGGAAGGGAAATTATCCTGGTCTTAGTGTAAACTTGGAGGGCTTCATATTCAGGATTTAGACTGATAAGCGGGAGAAAAGAATTTTAGGTACAGCACTGGCAGAAACTCAAGCAAAAGGAAGGATCACATGATTTGTACACTTCAGACATTTAATATTGATTTTTCTTTTGCATTAGAAATTAAATGTTTAAGGGTGAAGACTCCAAATACTATTCCCTTTGCCTCACAATAGATAAATCAGGAAGTAGTAGGTACCTATACTGTTTAAGTCACTGCATATCTTTTGCATGATGACAGCAATCAATATAAAAGAATGATCTCAATGAAGGAATTCTCAATAGACCTTGGATGTGTTTGCTGGTATAACATTAAATCGTTTATAGTCACTTTTTCTGGCCTGTCCATTAATTTTGTATGTCCTACATCTAACCCCAAAAAATCTCAGGAAGAAAAAAAGTGCTAATACCACTTTTTTTGAGCTTCACCCTGATTATGTTTTTACTTAAGATATGGCTCTCATTGACCTTTGCTGGTGTCCTCAGGCCATTAATTTCCTTTTACTGTCATATATTTTTGTTTCACAGTAGGGGACAGGATGTTGAACTCTCCCTTATTAATCAGCGTATTGCTAACTAATGTGTCTGCTCAGATTTACAGGAGTGCTCAAGCTGGTCACAGCAGTGACGTAATGGCTTTCTGTGAATAATTTCAGGCTCCCTAGGAAGGCATTGCATGACCTTACAAGCCATCTGCCAAGCCATCTGCACCTGACTGTGGAGTCTAAATAAAAGCAATAGTCTTCGCTACCTTATTATTTGTGCCCTTCATTCAACAAACATTTAACGAATGCCTACTGTATACAAGGCACTCTAACAGGTGCTGCAGGTAAAAAAGTCTCACAGAGAAGAGCAAAATACAAACAACTAACTACAAAGCAATTTAAAAAGTGACAGATGTATGTGCAAATTCAGGGGGGAGATGTAGGCTCTACATAGGGAAGAATGTGCATAAAGATTTTCTTTCTGTGAAAGTTTGTACCCTGCAAATAAAAATTCATCCAGACTTTCAAATTATGGAGAAAAGTAAAAAATATAGATAAAAATATAATCAGTGGTAGTGATATTGCCCTTTATCAGGTAATTATATAGGTCATAAAATAAAAGTGGCACTGCTTTTAGCTTGTGAAGCATTATCTATTACTCATCCTTGAATGAGCAGACATCTAGAGAGAAAAAGATAGATTGGACTGGCAAGGGAAAGCGAGGACCTTAAGAGAAGCAATACTTTTTGTTACGCTTGCAGTCATTGATATAATTGCATGCTCTCTCTACTCCTATGTGTTAGTCTCTATATTGAAAAAAGGGTCTTGTCAACATGTGAAAATATAAAGACTGCCTTTGGTCCACCCCCAATATATGCTAATTATGTTTTCAGCTTTGTCATGCAGTCTTATGTTTGCACAGTATCCACCATGTGACACTTACTATGGGCTAAGTGTACTACAGAGGTAATTTCATTTAATCCCTCACAGGGACGCTTTGCTATAGCTATTAGTTATGCATGTGAGTAAACTGAGGCTGAGAAAGATTTAATGCTGCAGCAGCTGAGAACACAGCTAGAAAGACTGCATGTTCAAAAGGGATGATTTCCAAAAGTGAGAAAAGAAATAAGGAAACCAATAAGGGATGGCTAAGCCCCATAGAAGAAAAAAACACAATATCAAAAGGATCGTGCAACAGCAGGAAGCCAATACCACACATTGGCCCAAAAGGCAGAAATGGATGTTACAGAAGGAACATCATTGAAGGAAGAAAGATCACCCTAAAGAAGCTAACCTAAAGGAATGTAGCCACTGCCCAAAGCATAGGGAAAGGAGGAAGCCAACTGTAAGAGCAAATATCCTTACCTCCTCTCTCCTCCCATCGTCTGTCGCCTGCTGATGCTTCCCACTGACCAAACCATCTAGCGTCAGAGGGCAAGGAGCCTAAGTGATACACTCTGACAAGTGGAGCATGGAGATGTTGGGGGTGGGGGCAGGGATGGGCAACACATAGAGAATAACCAGCACAAATAATCTGCCCAAAATCACACAGCTAGCAAGAGGCAGTGCCAATGGATTCTGCAAACTGCTCAAAGATCATGTGGTTTCTAATATAAGTCATTTTCCAATAAATTGTAGCAATAACTATTTCAGACAGTTCTAAATATTCAGATGGCTAACAGAGATTACACATTAAGTGAAACCAAAATGTTTTAAAAATATGTCACTTAGAAAATAAAAACCATTTTGGTTCATAAAGAGAATTTTCTATCAATCAGAGATATTCAAAGGTTTCTTTGATTGGTACTGAGATCCTCATGAAGGTATTCAAATATTATAGGCACTCAATAAATATTTTGTGAATTTCAGTATGAATGAATGAATGACCACTTATCAGGGACTCTACAGAAGGAAATCCCTGAACTTGTGAGACTTTTTAATTTGATAATCTCTAAATAAAGATTTCTTTTATCACTACGATAACAATTCCATAAATATACAATATGCTTCTCAGACCTCTTACTTACAAATTAGTTGTACAAGATGTTTAAGCAATCATATAGCTAGAAATATTTCATACCTATGAGTGGGGAATCATATCTCAGTCAGGAATGCTTTCAGCTGCTGGCAAAAAAAAAAAATCTGAGCACATAAGTCCCAACAAATAGGTGGAGGGCGTTTGTAAGGCAGCTATCGGCACTGATGCCTTTGCTGTTCTCCAGGGACATTTCCTCACGGCTGCACATTCGCTGTAGTAACTCCAAGATCCGTATTCATGATTAAAACCTGAAGAAGGAGGAAGTGTCAATGCTTGAATCAGGAAAGCATAGTTTTTCCCAGGAATCTCACTACAGGATGCTTCTTCTATTGCACGACTGCCCAGTAGGTGATCAGGAGAAAAAGTTGAAATGGAAAGTGTATGCCATAGCTTCTCTAGCATTATCAATTGTAAAAATGGACTTCCAGCAGGAGATGTTTGCATCGATTGATAAGGAAAGGAGACAATCAAAGCAGCCTTCTCACAGATCTAGGTTCAGGCTCTGCGGGTATGCCATGTTTCTTAACATTTTCTCCAGAATTTAGAGCTCAGGGAATAATTAGCCCACAATCACCAGCATCACTGGTAATGCTGTGACAGATAAGTGGGGAGAGTTTCTCAAAATAAGTTTTGAAGGTCAGTACCGCACATAAATCAGTCTTCTCTACTTTTGGAAAATGGAATTAACCTGGAGTCATCAGAACAATGGCATCTCTAATTTGGAGGGAACAATTGTTAACTTACTTTAACCTTCAACCTGATGGGATTTCTGACATTTCTGTCAGAGGTTTATTCATCATCTGCTGTAACATTCCCAGTGGCAGGGAGCTCATGACCCACAAGGCAGATTACTCCTGTTTTGGAATAATCTTACCATTTTTTCATATTGAACTGAAGTGGGCATTTTCTTAAATTCCTGTAAATAGCCCTACTCATTTTTTCTAGAGCTAAATTTGAATAAATCCCTATTTCACATGACGCCCCATAAACAAAGTCATCTTTCATGTTCCCACTTTGGCCACTTCATCTATTCTCTTCATTGTTTTCAAATTAGTTGTTCTCCAGTAATGCTTATCCTAATACACTATAGTTTGACAGTGTCCTTCTTAAAACCTAAAAGATGTACTGGCATGCCAAACAGAATAGCATACTTTTCAGATGTGATTAGAATATACTCTGATTGCTTTTATTTTAATACTATTTTGTGTGTTAGTGAGCTGCAGTTGAGTTAAGGATAAGGTAAGTTGCAGAGCCCTGTGGCCTGCCTCTAGATACCAACCTTAACCTTGAACCAATCCCTTAATAATTTCATACATGTTATGTTCGAGGCACTTATTTTTCAACATTCTCCTCAAATTGTATAATCATCCAGCCTATTGCTTCATTTTGCCCATATTTATTTCCATCATATATCTTGTTAAAATTCATTATAATAGATAATTTTGATAAACGATAGAGGAAATACTGGGAAAAAATGAATGAAACTATATACAAATCTATTCATTTACAGGAACTCAAGAAAGTGTTTCAAGATAGTTCATTAGAATCTTGCAAGTAAATATGCTTCAAAATGACTATATATTAAAGAAAAAAAAAACCTCTGGCATCCTTAGCTGGAAAATTAAAAGAAATTATCCTAGAAAAATTCTAATTTTAAAAATATATCGTCAAAGTAAAAAGAACATTACCATATTAGAATGTAGCAGGTGTGATACAAATGGGAAACGAAGACCAAAAGGACCTTACAGGGAATATAATGTAGATGACATGTTTTTAAAGACAGAAGATGTTTTAAAGACAGAAAATGCTGATGATGGTACGTGGAACATGTCAAAGGAAAAGAACAGACAAAAGAGAGAGTAAACAAATTATTTGTCAACATTTTTAGAGAGGAAATTGTTAAGAGTTTAAGCACTCCTACATTGCCTTTTGAAGTGTGCTGGCTGGAGGTACCTAAACAAACACTGGGAAATGCCCAGGCTACTCTGGAAATTATGAGCCAACTAAGTATAGGTAAATCCATGAAACCAAAAAATGTAATTAAGCCCAGAGAGGAAATTGTTGAACTGTTAGCCAAAACGCAAAAACCTTCCTTTACAAGTACAATTATGCTATAGGACTGAGAGTTGACCCTGAACACAAGAAGAAGCCTCTCCTTCCCCCACCAAGAGACTGGGAACTATGGCCAGGGAGACTGGCAAAGGTTGGGCCACCACACACATAAAAACTTCTAACCTACAGGGGAAAGACAACCTGGTTGGTGAAGAGGAAACCATGCTGGCCTAATGAGTCCATGGTAGGAATAACAAATCCATTCATTCGACAAGTATTAAATACGTCCCTACTACTTGCCAGGTTTTCTGCTAGGAATCAAAGACACATTAGTAAATTTTCCCAACTTCAAGGACCTCAATCTACTATCTGGAATTTGGGGAAGGAAGCAAACCAACATAACTGTACTTAAAACTTTACAGATGATATCTCAGGATTTATGGTTATATTCCCTGAGACAGCTATCCCCCAGGGTTTAATGGTGGACACAGGATGCATCATTTCATGTACCTCTCTTTCATTTAATTATGAGCCAGGTCAAACCTGTTAAAATGGAACAAGAAGGCAAGCTTGCTCAAAAAGTAAAAATATATACATTAGGAAAACCTGTAAGCTGACTACTTAGGAAGAAAAAAAAAGCAGCGAGGGATATTGTTAAATAGCAGCTATCAGCTTAAACAGTCATGTTATGGTGTGGAGAAAAGAACGTTGGCAGGAAAGGATCAGCTAATGTCCTCTATGGTTTTATCTTCTCTCTGTCTACATAGGATACAGATGTTTCAGAGGTGGTAGAATTATTTACTTCATTGACAAAGGCAACCACAAAGTCAGGGAAGATTTTTTAAGGCATGTTCCAGAAAATTTTCATGAAAATAAAACAAGCCAAGGATGTCAGAAGTTTAACTCTATCAGCTGAGTCTAATGAGAAAGAACTATATTGAAAAATAGAAAATGCATTTGTTTCTGATAACAAGGGTCCAATTGCACTGATCAAGTTCAACAATATTCATGCTGGCTTACCTCATGTACCCGCTGAGCAGTTGTTTTAGTTTCCAAGGCTGTTCAAGCAAATATCATGAAATGGGGTGACTTAAACAATGGGAATTTATTAGCTTATGGTTTTGAGGCTAAATGAAAGTCTAAATCAAGGTGTTATCAGGTGATCCTTTTTCCTTGAAGACTGGTGCTTGTCGGCCTCTCTGGTAGTTCTCAAGAGTCCACACCATCAGACAGTAGGACTTTTCATAGACCATTCCTGGATAACTCTACCTTCAATCCTGACTTGCCCAGAAATTGCTGATGGGATCCATGTTCAGTGAAAACCTTACAAGGAGCAGTATTCTTTAGGGACTCACTTTCCAGAAACTCAGAATTTCCCAAACCATAAATTTCTGGTATTGTTATGCCCAGGAGTTCAATTCTTAGCTTATCCCCTTCCTCTCACATTTTACTATAAGCTGCAAGGAGATACCAGGCTGCACTTTCCATGTTTAGCTTGGAAATATTCTCAGCTAAATATCCAAGATCATCGCTTTCAAGTTCTGTCTTCCTTCCAACATCAGAACTCAACTTTGCCAATTTTTCTGCCACTTTAAATCAAGGATCACCTTTCCTCCAGTTTCCAACAACACATTTCAGCATTTTCTTCTAAGGCCTCAATCAGAAGTATCTTCAATATTCATATTTCTACCAACAGTTTCTTCAAAGCAGTCTAGGCCTTTTCTATCAAGCACCTCAGAATTCTTCTGGCCTCTACCCACTACCCAAGTCACTTCCATATTTTTGATATTTGTAATAGGAGCACCCCACTCTCCTGTTTTTAAAATCTGGTTTTAGTTTCCTGGGTTGTTCAAACAAATACCATGAGATGAGCCAACTTAAACAATAGGGAGGTTATTAGCTCACAGTTTCAAGGCTGGAAAATGTCCAAATCAAGGTGATACTTTCTCCCCAAAGACTGGCCTTCTGGGGCTGGCTGCCAGCAATTCTGGGTTCCTCTGTCACATTGCAAGGCCCTTGGTGGGGTCTCCTGGTCTTTCCTTTCTTTTCCAGGTTCTGCTGATTTCAGCCTCTGGCTGCTTCCTCTGTGGCTTTCTCTTTCTCAGTCTGAATTCTCTTACAAAGGACTACAGTAACAGGATTAAGACCCATCCTGATTTAAGTGGGCCATCCCTTCCTAAATGAAGTAACCTTATCCAAAGGCTCTATATACAATGGGTTTACATGCAAAAGAATGGATTAAATTTAAATTTTGGGGGGTGCCTACAGCTTCAAACTACCACAACAGTTAACATGTTGCCAGAGCTCAGCACTGGAAAAACACATGCAATGCACATGTGCTTTTGTGAACTAGCTCCTATTCAAGGTTTATAAATAATGTTGGGTAAAGGCATTTACCCAACATTATATCATATCAGGCAGTGATATGATTGCTTAATTATGACCCCATTCAGCAAAAATCTATAAAGGTTTTTTAGTAGACAGATTTTTAATCTGGTGTCTATCTTGAAATAAAGAGAAATTATTGTGGAGACCAGGGAATTGCTTTAAATTTTGATTTGGCATGTATGTGTGTGAGGGACAGAGATATTACAGACAGAGAAGGATGGACACAGACTTAGATACCATGGATAGTAAGATGCTTGTTGTTTTGATGCTTCATTTCTGAAGGATAAATTCCATTTTGGCACTAGCAAAAAGTGTCATAAGAGTTTAAAATTATTTCATTCATTGTCTAATGTGAAAATGCTCATTGGTCTGTGCTTCTTATATCCTGTGTCACAGGTATTCTAGCTGTCAGTGGTCATCAATATGATCATTATCATTTTTAGTTTAATAAAAATGTAAAGAATGAACCAACTGCCACCAGAATTAGGTTAGGTCTCCCTGTTATTCATTCTCATGGCACTGTGTACTTTTCCCTTTTAATATTTGTCACAACTGCATTTATGAGATAATTGATTTACTCTATGTTTCCCATATTAACTTTGAAGCTCCAAGATAACACAAACTTGTTCACTGCTGTATCCTGGCATCCAACACAATGTCTGGCACTTAATAGTTTCTCACATACTTGTGAATGAATCAATGACAGGATAAATATCAGAAGCAAGGGTATCAGAGATGAAGTGAAAGGAAGTCAGAGGGGATATGCAGCTCAGAAATAAGTTTAGGATTCAGGATGGATGACCACTGAGGGGTGATGTTCAGTGATAGGATGAGAGGTACCTGCTATAAACATGACTTCATAGCATAAAATAAAACTGAACACTCACACATCTATTTTTGAGTTATTTAGTTTTAGAATTAAAGTATATGGTAAACCATATTTTTCATATTTCAGCCCCAAATCATAAAGTGTATCATTTCTATTCTCTGCATTGAAATATTGATAGCATTTTCTGGTGGTGGTTCCTTGGGAATATTCACTTTATGCTAATTTATTGAGCTGTTTCCTTCTGATATGTGCACTTTGCTGTATGTACTTATACTTCAACACAAAATTTACTTTAAAAGATGTTGCAAATATGTGATTGACATATTCCCATTTATAGCTAATTCATTACAAAGCTCTGATTACTCAAATTTAAGATCTCTAAAGAAACATTGTCTATCTTTGAATTTCACAATTTAGAAGTGTTCCAGCTATTTATTTTTATTTCAATAGAATATTTACTTTGCCCAATACCTAAGAAAACACTGAACTTCCACTTTAAGGATCTTGCAAGCGCCAACACTTATTTTTTCCAGATGACATTCTGGGATGAACAGGGCCAGCTCATCCATGAGGCACAGTAGGCACTGTGCCTAGGGCCCACAGTGATTTTAGGGCTCACAGTAACACCTGAATTTCTTTTAAAATTGGAAGGAAAAAATAAACATATAGGTTAAAGAAAATGTTTTAATGTAAAATATTAACATATTTATAAAACACAAAAAATCAACACATGGATATATAATATCAACATATACAATATATAATAGGCACATATTTGTTTTTATACAAATCAGTTGCAAAATTTAAAATTTAATATTTTTTATGGAGAAAGGGACTCACAAAGGTAAAAGTGCCTAGTATCCACAAAAGTTATAATGTGGTCCTGAGGATGGAATGCATAAAAGAAATAGATGGGTCAATCCTATTATTCTGAAGCACATTATGTTTTAGAGGGATGAAATCCAGGGAGTCTTCTTAAATTAGGTCACAGACTAACCTGGTCCCTATTAGCTACTTTTTATTTTATAAAATTGTAAGTCAGTCTGTCTTTTTAAATGGCAAATTTCAGTTAAGCCTACCACTTTCTCTTCATTAAAATCTTTAACTAAAGGCTTTCATTACTAAAGACAGAACTCACCCTGAACCTGCAACAGTGAAGAACACTTAGAAAATACTTCAACCATATTTTCCTTATTTATTTCATTTTTTTTCTTATTCTATATGTCTTATCTACATTTTTCCCTACTGAAAATGTTTGAATTTATCTGCTCATACATCTAAAAATTGATTTGAAAAGCAAATACTTAGTATTTTTAAGTTATGGTTGCAATGTCCTTTCTTCCTTTTTTTCTCTTTTTCTCTTGTCCTGTCCCACTACCATCGGATAAAATGTTTGTTCATTATATGCTATAAAGGCATAAGCAGTAGTAGCAAACAAAAACAAAGGACAGGCAAGGGGTTCATCAGGATGTCAAATATAAATAATAAATCACAAGTATCATTGTGATTTCTCATCAGATAGTCACCCAACCTTCATTCAAAAAATAATATTTTAATGCCTTCTCTATACCAGGAATAGTAATTAAATCTATGGGAATGGAAAGTTTTCAACATCTGGTTCATTTCCCTCTTTAATAACCTGCTAAAAATAGGGCCCAATCAAAAGTCCTGGGAGAATTTATTTTAGGAACAAGTAGAATTACTCAGTGACTGGCAAAATAACAAGGCATATAAGACCTTAAAAAGATTTACTCACTGTGGACAATTTTTTTCCAGTACCATATATACAACTTAAAATTTCCCCTTTTAGCCGTATTAAAATACATAATTCAGTACTGCTAATTAAAAAATTCACATGGTTGTGTTACCATCACCACAATCCATTACCAAAATTTTTCATCATCCCAAAAGAAACTCTGTATGATTTAAGAATTAAGTCTTTTTCCTTCCCTGGGCTTGCACTTTCTTGCGGCTTTAAGAATTCCTTGTTTACCGTTTACAGGTGTCCAAGTTCATGGATGCCCCCTCTACTCCTTTTGAAATAGACTTTCACCCTCTTTTGGGTGATCTTTTGTGAAACTTAATGCAGGTAGTCCATTGCCCCAAGCCACTTTCAATTAATTGATTCTCACAGCGCCCCAGCCATCTGCAAGCTGCTTCTCTATCCATAGGACAAACTCTGGGAGGGCAAGCCTGAGACAAGTTCCTAGGTTTGGTCCTTCAAACTTCCGCCCAATAGATTAGCACTGACATGCATACACTCCAGTATGCACAAAGGGGCGACTCTGCTACCCCTGGAACAGGGTCAGACAACCACTGCTGCCTGTCATGAGGCCTGGAGATAGGGAAATGCAGCTACTGCAGGGAGGGTAGAAATCACGGGTATTTATGGCAATTTACCAGCCTCTTCCTCCTACTCCTCCCCAGATGTTGCAAAGAGTTCTGTTAGACTCCAGAGTTCCAAAATAGTTGACTCAGACAGTTTCTTCTAGTTCAATAGTTGTTTTGGTAGAGGAACTGGTTCTTGGAGCTTTCTATGCTGTCATCTTCCCATAATACACCTCCACTATGGACAATTTTGCATAGATTAAAACAATCATAAACTGCTTTAATGCTAGTAGACAGTGTCCAAGAGCATTAGAGAACTGAGTGTCTGACTGGTTAACATTACCATAAGGATTTGGCAAAAAATAAATTGAATATCTAGACTATGATATGCTAATAAAAAAGGGCCCCCACAACTGTACATGGTACAATATACAATTAGTATAGAGATGATTCTTTTAAAATTAAATTATTATTCTAGTATAAAGAATTTATTTTTCTTACAGTGCAGGCATTCCATTCTTGCACTTAAGTGCAGTATGTCCATTTTTTAAATAACCTTAATTTGGACCCCCAAATTTACAATTTTGTCCATGCATCTTAAATATTTATAGATAGTTTGTCCGGCCTTGTCAATATCTCCAAATTTAGCATCTCCAGAGAAAGCTACAGTCCAACAGACCAAATACTGAAATATACATTAATATCTATATCACACATTTACTGGTTATTTCTCTAAGGACATTTTAATGACCTTAAACCTATATTGGCATTTAGAAATGCTGACTGACCTTCTCCATACTGCCAAAGCAACTTCTGAATTTGGTTACATATTTTTTGCCTTGTGGGACCAGTCTGAATTCTGTGAATCAAATTTAATTAAAATAAATTAGCTAGACTTTGGCTTTCTGATGTTCTTAGTTACAAAGTTTTAATTATTCATATTAAGTAAACTGCTGAGTTGAGGAAAAGCTGGTATAGAAGACAGATATTTTTATTGAACAAAACAGAAATATAAGGAGCAGGGAGAAGTCAGAAGTAGCCAAAGCTAAAGATGTATAGTTAATTTTAGTCCAGATGAAGCAAGCATGTTTTTAACCTTCAGCTAAAAGTTGGTGCATTGGATTGAATTATGTTCCCCACAAAGACATGTTCAGGTCCTAACCTCTGGTCCTGTGAATATATAGATACTATTAATATGAGGCCAAACTGAATAAGAGTGGGCCTTAATCCAATATGACTAGAGTCCTTATAATCAGAGAAAATTTGGATAAAGTATTAGGAGTAAGGGGAAGACAGGAGGTCATATGACAGAGGCAGAGGCTGAGTTATAGATTGCCAGGAAGCCATCACTCAGAATGCTGCAGAGCTCACAGAAAGCATGATCCTGCTGACATCTTGATTTTGGATTTCTATGCATTCAAAACTATGAGACAATACATTCCGGTTGTTTAAGTCAAGTAGTTGTGGTATTTGTTATGGAGACCCTGGCAAACTAAGATAATTGGGGTATCTCTTCCTCATAAAGAAGTGATAGAGCAGAGAGAGTTTTCCTCCCTTCCTCCAGTAGTAGCACTAGAAAAAGAAAAGCATCAGTCAGTAATATTATCTAGAGAGTCCACTGGGATGATTCTTGACCTTCTTCATCCAAGATGGAACCGAATGGAAGTAAATGACAGACGACTGCACCAGAAGCTGAGAAGAAAACATGGAACTCTGGGGAAGAGAAACAAAGGATTAGGTGACCAAAAAGCCCTATTAGGGAAAAGGAAAAAGGCAAGATTCTAAAGTGATGGATTTGCTCACTAAGAGTTGTAAGCGACCCAAGTCTGCTGGTGAACTGTAAATGATTTGAAAAGAACCAAGCTGTCACTCCCACATCCCACCATACAATTCTTATACAACTGGTATGGATTATAAATGAGCTTCTTGACCCTTGTATATTCTTCTAGACTTCATTTGTGTGCATAACTACCTGTATTCACTTGTTAATGCTCCTGGAAAGCAACTTTTTAGTAATAGAACATATTTTATAAATGATATTTAATAAGTTACAAATTTACAGTTCTATTGCTGAGAAAATGTCCAAACTAAGGCACCAGCAAGAGGTTACATTCATTCAAAAAGGGCTGATGTCATCCAGAGCACCCCTGTCAGCTTGGAAGGCATGTAGCTGGCATCTGCTGATCCCTTGCTCCTGATGTACACTACTTTCAGCCTCTGTCTCCTGTGGGGTTCCTCACTTGGAACCTGTGGGCCTTCACTTAGCTACTCTGGAACACAACTCTAGGTTTTGGCTGGCTTAGCATCTCATGGAAAGGCACATGGTGACACCTGCTAGGCCCTGCATTTCCAAACGTCTGGGTTTCGTGTTGGCTCTGTCTGCTTTGAAGAAACTTCTCTAAGCATCTGCATCAGCTCTTGGTTCCCTACAAAATGTTTCCTCTTTTAAAGAACTCCAGTAAACTAATCAAGACCCATCCTGAATCACATCTCCATCTAATCAAAAGGTCACCTCCACAATTGGGCATTTCACATCTCTGTGGAGATAATCTAATCAAAAGTTTCTACCCTATAATATTGAATCAGGATTAAAAGAAATGGCTCCCCCAGAAGATTGGATCAGGATTAAAACATGGCTTTTGTTGGGGTACATAAGAGATTCAAACTGGCACATTCTACTATCTGGAGCTCCAAAAAGACATGTTACTTCCATATACAAAATATATTGACTCCATTACACTATCACAAAGCCTTAAGACATTTCAATAACATTATGTTCTAGTTTGCTAGCTGCCGGAATGCAATATACCAGAAACAGAGTGCCTTTTAAAAAGGGGAATTTAACAAGTTGCTAGTTTACAGTTCTAAGGCCAAGAATATGTCCCAATTAAAACAAGTCTATAGATAAGTCCAAACAAAGGCATCCATCCAGGGAAAGATACCTTGGTTCAAGAAGGCCAGTGAAGTTCAGGGTTTCTCTGTCAGCTGAGAAGGCACATGGCGAACACAGTCAGGGCTTCTCTCTCAGCTGGAAGGGCACATGGCAAACACAGTATTATCTGCTAGCTTTCTCTCCTGGCTTCCTGTTTCATGAAGCTCTCCGGGAGGCATTTTCCTTCTTCATCTCCAAAGGCCGCTGGCTCGCAGACTCTCTGCTTCTTGGTGCTGCAGCATTCTCTGCTCTCTCTGAATCTCTCACTCTCCAAAATGTTTCTTCTTTTAGACGACTCCAGAAACTTCTCAAGACTCACCCAAATGGGTGGAGACATGTCATCACCTAATCCAGTTTAACAACCACTCTTGATTAAACCACATCTCCAGGGAGATGATCTGATTACAGTTTCAAACATACAATACTGAATAGGAATTAGAAGAAGCAGCTGCCTTTACAAAATGGGATTACGATTAAAACAAGGCTTTTCTAGGGTCCATACATCATTTCAAACCAGCACACATTACTAATACACTACAAAGTCAAAACCAGTATAAAATGTCATTAAAGGCAGCTACAGGCAAAGTCTATCCTAAGGTAAAAATTCTCTTCTGGCTGCTGATCTGTGAAATTCAAAACAAGTTATCAGCTGCCAATGTACAAAGGAGGGACAGTCATAGGATGCATATTCACATTTCCATAGGGTGATAGTGAAAGGAAAACTGGGGTCACCAGGCCCAAATAGTTCTGAAAACTTGCAGGGCAAACTCCACTGAATTTCAAAGTCCGAGAGTCAGTTATCCTTTGGGCTTTAGAAAGTGGCAGTCCCATCCTTTCCAAGGGCCTATGCAGTGGCCTTGCTCTCTCTCCAAACACCGGGGTGAGTTGCAACACTGGGGTGTGTTGGGGGGAGGGATGGCAATGTTTTTCTCAGTTCCACCCTCTCCACACATTGGGGCAACACCTGGATCTCTGCCATCTCCAGGATACATGCCTGACACCTCCAAAACAATCAGGCGGCAGTCAGGCTCCCCCAGTTTCTGGTTTATGCACTTCACCCTCTCCGAGGCCTGGGGTGGTACAAATCTTCCTGAGTAATAGAGCAGAAGGCCTGCCCTCTGCTTCTGGGGCAAACTCATCCTCTCCATGTGTATGGACAGTCCTCTCTCCTGGCCCAAAATTTCCTGGCTCCTGAATTTAGCTTCCACGGTTCTGCCTCTAAAGCCATTTTTCCTTCAATTTGTTCCTCTTTTGTCCCTTTTAGTCCAGACTTGCAGTATGTCCATTCATACAGATCTTGTAAAAAGACTGTTAATTTTCCATGTAGTACACAAAGATCAAAATCATCATATAATAGGACTTTGTACAAATCCTTTCTGGATAACTTCATCTCCGACCTTCCCTTGTCTGTAATGGTTGGCTGCTTCCATGTCTGGTTAAATTCTCATATGGGGCCCTATTCACTGGGGGCCTCATTTTCTGGAAGCCCAGAATTTCCACACCACTGAGTTCCATTTTCTTTGTACCCAAAAGTTCAGTTCTCAACTTACCCTGTTCCTCTCACATTTTACTATGAGGTGCAAAGACCAAGCTGCATTTTCCAAATTTAGTTTGGAAATTTCCTCAGCTAAGTATCCTGGATTGTTGCCTTTAAATCCTAACTCCTATCCAGCAGCAGTACACAATTTTGCAAGCTTTGGTGTCATTTTAAAACAAGGGTCATCTTTCCTCCAGTTTGCAGTGGCACATACCTCATTTCTGTCTAAGGCCTTGTCAGAGGTATCTTTAGAGTTCACATTTCCACCAACTGTCTCTTCAAAGCATTCTAAGCCTTCTCTGTCAAGGTCCTCACAACTCTTTCAGAATCTACCCTTTAGCCATTTAAAAAGCTGGTCCAACATGTTTGGTATTTCCAAACTAGCACCCAGTACTCCGGTACCAAAATCTGTATTAGTTTGTTAAGCTGCCAGAATGCAGTATACCAGAATTGGAACGGCTTTTATAAATGGTATTTAATAAGTTACAAGTTTACAATTCTATTGCTGTGAAAATGTCCACACTAAGGCACCAACAAGAGGTTACATTCACTCAAGAAGGGCTGATGTCATCCAAAACACCTCTGTCAGCTTGGGAGGCATGTGGCTGGCATCTGTTGGTCCCTTGCTCCTGGGGTCCACTGCTTTCAGCCTCTGTTACTTGTGAGGGTTCCTCACTGAGTGTCTGTGGGCCTCCACTTAGCTCATTGGGGACACAACTCTGGGTTCTGGCTTGCTTAGCTTCTTATGCGGAGGCACGTGGCAATGTGTGCTGGGCCCTGCATCTCCAAACGTCTGGGTCTGGTATTGGCTCTCTAGCAACTGCTCTCCAAGAATCTGCATTTGCTCTTCCAAACATCTCTGTCTGCAGCTGCAGCTGAGGTTTCTCCAAAATGTTTCCCCATTAAAAGGACTCCAGCAAACTAATCAAGACCACCTTCAATTTTCATCTAATCAAAAGGTCACACCCACAATTGGGTATGCCACATCTCCATGGAAATAATCTAATAAAAAGTTTCAGACCTACAATATTGAATCAGGATTAAAGAAACAGCTGCCCC
Source organism: Tamandua tetradactyla (assembly GCF_023851605.1). Lineage (NCBI taxonomy): Eukaryota > Metazoa > Chordata > Mammalia > Pilosa > Myrmecophagidae > Tamandua > Tamandua tetradactyla. The sequence continues at coordinate 150,844,694 of NC_135332.1, forward strand.
CACAAAAGTGTATCAGGATTAAAACGGCTTTTTGGGGGTACATAATAGATTTAAACCGGCACACTAGCCAACAGAAAAATGGCTTAATAATGGATTGTATTAGCATTTTCTTCCAATTTAATGGGTAATGTTAAGTAATACTAACTTCTATATATCTTATTTAGTCTAAAAACTCTAAGGGGAAGGAGAAATAGCCCAATTTTCTTCTCTCTAAATACAACATCAAATCTTTTTGAAATGACCTTAGTCCTATAGCAGAGTCTAAGTATTTTAGAGAACAATTATTTCAGGGGCTTTAAGATATAGGTTCACAGGGAGCACTAATTCCAGGATAATGAGGGGGGACTCCTTTGACCATGAAGGAACTGGAGGAGTAAGTATCCAGAACTTATGAGTTGTGGTACATGTTTTGATGGATAGAGAAGTTTAAGGATATTTGCTGGGGTGGATTTACTTTTCCCTTAGTGTGTATTTATAGTAACACTGCAGAAAGGAGGAGGTTTTACTTGAATGTGCAGACCAGATATTGTTCCCTGTGATCATAGGACATGCATACACAAACTTCTGGAGCTTGCCCATACTACTACAATTATAAATATACAATTGAACCAAGTTCCAGAGAGAATAACTGAAATCACAACTAGAATTTGAAAACAAGAACTGGGTAATCCAACCCACTGATTAGTCCTTTCAATCACCAATTTGGTCTAATATGAAGAGTGAAATATCCTACAGATTAATTGTAGATGTTGGAAGCTAAATGAGTGAGTGCTAACTATAGCTTCTGGTAGGCCTGCCATTGCTTTTAATATTAGGACAATCTTTTCAATTCAATTTTGATTTAATGAGATACTGGGTCAGAAAAATGAATTCTTTCCTTTCCTTTTGCCAACTATATTTAGTTTTTGAGTAAGTTATTTATTCACAAGTTTCAGAGTCTTAAACACACAAAAGGATATGTAATGAAAACTCTCCTTTCCATCCCTATATCACAGCCACCCACTTCCTTTCCCTCCAGTCCCCTGGTGCTATCAGTTTCTCACATATCCTGCTAGATGTTTTATGCACATATGAGTAAATACTACTTATTCTCACTTTTTTTACATAAATGGGAGAATACTATACTGTACCTTGCTTTAATAATATTTGTATCTTAAAAAATCATTCCATTTAAGTATATAAAAAATCCCATTATTTTTAAATGACTGCATATTGTTCCATTGTAATAATATATCAAACCATATTTAATTTCTCTCATATTTACTGACATTTAAGTTGCTTCTAGTCTTTTGCTATTATAACTATATTGCTGGAACAAATATTCTTCTATACTCACTTTGCACAGTACAAGCACATCTGTAAAATAAATACCTAAAAAGGCAATTGCTAGACCATACTACACATGAATTTGTAATTTTGATAGCTATTTCCAAATAACTCATAACTCTTTAGATATTATAACAATTTATATTTCTACCCTCATCAACAAAATGCTATTAAATGTTTTGATTTTACTAAGTCATATATAAAAAATAGCATTTTAATTCAGTTGTAATTTGTATTCCTCTACTTACAAATGAGATCGAGTATCTTTTCATATGTACAACTACTTACATGTACATTGCTTACATGTCGATTCTATTGGATCGACATATTATGCGATCCAATAGAAAGTAAATTCATGTAACGTTCTCATTCAGGTTTTAAGATCACTTTTCTGGCAAATTTTAGCAAGACAGCATTAAAATTAGTAATCTCAGGCAGAATGATGGTCATATATACAGAATTCTTGGTCCTAAGAGAACTATCTAGGGAATAAAGTTTACAACTAGAATTGTCTATGAGTGAGTGTATATTAAGAATATAAAATGAAAATTTACCTTGCTATTATCTCCAAGCTATGGATATAATAGAACTATAGTATGGATTACTTAAGTCTCAGGTCAAAACTCTAACACATGAAACTTTAACAAGTTTGAGTCTATTAATAGACTCTCCCTTTAGAGTGCTATCTTTCTAGTTACATGCCTCCTAGCAGATAAGACGAAGAGACAGGTTAAAAAAAAAAAAGAGAGAGAGAGATAAATAAATCTGATCTATAAATCAGACTACCCTCCCATTCTAGATATATTTTACCCTAACCACCATGAAATACTACAAATAAAACATTTGAATATTTCTTTATCGAAACCCAAGTGGGGAACAGAATTGAAGCTTACTTACTTCCTGGATTTATATAGAGAAATAAAATGTATGGGAAAAGAACCCCATAAATTTGGGGAAAAAAATGTAACTTCCCACTGATTAAACCACATCAGGGATTCATGACTTTATGATTCACTAAAAAGACTGAGTGAAATGAAAACTCCCTTTTACCAAACAGGAGGAAAGTTATGGGTTAATTATGTAAAAAGGGGAGGCAATGCTTAAGAACCCAAGAAAAACTATCTGTGGAACTAAACAATGCCACTCTAAAATATAACTTCAGATCACCAAATTATTGGATATTAAAAAGTTTTACTTTCCCAGTCTGGGTCTCTTAATCCTGTTCTTTCTAATGATAGCTACTCTTGATTATGGCTGCAAACCTACAACTTAATTTATACAAAACCCTCCAACAAGTTGCATTTTTTAGACCTGAAAAGCAAAGTCATCACTTTTTTGAGAAATGACACAAATTGAAGCATATCTGATAACCACTCATGAGATTCTCTGGACAGACTAAAAATACTTAGTCCCATGTCTAAGACTAACTATGGACTTTCATGTAATTAACATCTAATCACAACGGACAGCATCTGTAGGAGATGTAAACTGAACTTTATGGACGGGGTAAGGCTTCTCCATAATTTCTGGGGAAGGGAAACTATGGGAAAAAGCAAACATTGATGATAATTAGTGCATACAGTAACTTAAGTCAAAGTCGAGGTACCTGGTATGAAGATATAGTTTAAAAGTACATTAGAGTTCATCTAACAATGTCTGACTATAAATTAAATGTTTCTATTAAGAGGCATGCAAGTCATGCATATACTGGTATCATAAGTAGTGGGAATACCAAAATAAGTTGGCTTTTTTTTTAAATCTCAAGTCTGGGATGAAAAATCAGCCTAACAAAATTAAAATAACAGAGGACTACACAGAAATTTTCAGAATCACATCCTGAAGAGGATGCAGCAGAGGTTTGAACTATTTCAAGATTCTACATAGAACTAAATAATATGCAGATATAAAATTTACTTGGATTTCACTAGGGCCATCCAACCTTTAGAAATTCTATGTAAAAGAACTAAGGCAAATTGAAAATAGATGTTGCCAATAGTGGTCCATAAAAGAATCAGTCAGGGCAGGTCACGGTGGCTCAGTAGGCAGAGTTCTCATCTGCCATGATGGAGACTTAGGTTCAATTCCTGGTGCCTGCCCATGCGAGAAAAGAAATAAAAAAGAATCAGTCAGCACAGCTTATGGCTGGGGAGGCTATTGAAATCAATAAGTAATACTGCAGTGTGATTTGAACTGCGTGAGCCAGTCAAAATTTAATTGTGGGTCAGATTTTGTTCATGCTTAAGAGATTATTAATAGGTTAGAAATAATAAGCAAAAGACTAAAACTTGTTTGATGGACTTAGAAAAGTATAAAGCTGTGATTCAAAAATAAATCATGAAATTTAATTTACAGTTCATACATAAACAACTAATAATAGCTAGATAGTTAATAAGTCATAGCCACCCAAGATTATGGCTTTAGTTCTGGAGTATGATTTTTTTTCTTTTTTATTTAAGTGTAACATACCTACAGAAAAGTGCATGAATTATAAGTATGTGCTTTGATGAATGATCACAAATGGAACACAACTGTGCAATTACCACACAGATCAAGAAATAAACATGGCAACCGTTCCTGAAGGTGTCCTTATGCTGCCTCCCAATTTCAAGCCCCTCACTCCTCCACAAAAATAATCGGACTTTTAACACTATAGATTATTTTGCCTGGCTTCAAGTTTTATAACTGGATCTATATTCTTTTGTATTGACTTCTTTTATTTAATATTATGCTTGCAAGGGTCCTCCATGTTGTTGCATGTTTCTGTGCATGTTTATTTAATTTTACCGTGTAATTTTATCAATGGACCCTACATAAAATAAAGAAATGAGATCTGCTAGGGGAGTTAAAATAGCTACTTTGTAACCATCAAGAGTTACAGTTCAGTTTTGTTCTTCTAATCAACAGATTTTTCCCCTTACAAACACTATGCTTATGCACACTACTAGTCCTTAGTGAGCTGTTTTATTGTCTCTGAGTTTAAAATAATAGTCACTGAAGCATAGATAAAAATATCTGGCTTTGCTCTAAGAGACTGCTTTTGCATATTCAACTGCTACTCTGTCTGTTGGAAAGACAGCAACTCTAACAACTAGTCAAGGAATGAGCATAAATTTAATGCATCTAATGTTAATATCAGTTACCCTTAGAAGACCACACTTTCAAGGTAACAGAAACTATATTTAATAGCGTAACTTTTATAGACACAAAAAAATGGTGCTTTTCAGAATGAAATTACAGTATTTGGATAGAAACTCACAAGGGGCAATATCACACATGGACTCAAGAGGCCAACGGCAGTTGGGACCTTCTTCAGTGTGTAAATCATCTTCACCTGTATCTTATTTAATATAAGATGGAGAGGCCATAAAAGTGGATGTTAAATGAGCACAACCATGAAACAAATATATCGGACAAATTAGTACCTAATTTTAAACTTGTGACTGGAGATCCCTAAACTGCTGAAGAAAAAGCACTTTCTCCTAGCAACTTGCAGTCTTTTCATGATTGGGCCTAGCACTTATTTTTAGTTGTCATCTATTGCTGAGCCAGATGAAGGCCACCCCTTCTTTCATATTGCCTTGGAAAATGGCCAGATACCAGGATTTACTATTCTTCAAGTAGCACAGCTACCTTCTGTTCATAATCAATACAAAAAAAGTGAGATAAGGATTATGCCATTGTCACTTTTTGGCCATTCCTGCCTCATCAGAGTGAGAGAGAGTTTTGACCTACTTGCCATGTAACTTTTTCTTCAATACACGGAATTGTTGAAAAAACAATTGTTAAGAGAGTAAGGTATAGAGAGCCTCAAATCAGGTTTCTCCTAGGAAATAATTAATATCATTTATAACAAGGTAAATAAAGCATTAGTTTAGGATATTCCTTAGTCTTTCTCTCTTGTATGATATCCTGAGAATTTCTGCATGTAGCTATTTCATGTTCTATTAGAGAATAGAAGATGATTAACTCTCAGTGCCTTATATGAGAAAAGAAAAATGGTAATTACTGTTGTATAGTCAGCTTTTACTAGTTTATGCTATGGCAACAAACAACCAAAAAATATCTCAGTGGGTTTACAATAACAAACTATTTCTCATCCACATTCCAGTTGTCTGGAGGTAGCTGTGGTTCTGCTCTATGTGTCTTTCTGTTTAAGTTCCAATATAAGAAGTCCCTATTCAGAACTTGCCTTCTGATGGCAGAGGGAGAGAAGCAATGATAGAACCTGATAATGGTTTATAAAATTTCTGCTCAGATGTGACATACACCACTTATGCTTACATTCCTTTGGCTAAAGTAAGTAATCTCAACAAGTGTGGTAGGTTGAATTATGTACCCCTCCAAAAAAACATGTTCTTCTTTTTTGCCCAGTGAGGCCAACAGAAACCCTGCGAGGAGACTCCTCATCCCTGAAGTTAAAAAACAATCTGGAGTGACATCAAAACAGCAATGTAAGACATCCTCAGGAAAAAATCTCCCCTCAGAACCAAATGATGAAAGGAAAGATTCCACTGGCTTGGAACTCTGGAGGACAACAGAGACTGCAGAAGGACCCCACAAATGCTGAATGGAAGAAAAAGGAAAATGATCTCCAAAATCAGGCACCAGGAGTCGAACCCAGGTCTTCGGCATGGCAGGTGAGAACTCTGCCAGTGAGCCACCATGGCCCACCCTACATGAGATTTTAAAGATTGCCTTTTTAAGAAGTGAGAGTGCAGTGAGTCTACTATTTGATGACTGTTCGTGAAGTGCACAACTTCAGGATATGAAAAAACGCTAAAGCCCATGCTTTTGCATATCTCCACTAGAGAATGATTTTTGGGATATCACATTTCACAGCCCACTTGTGAGGCCATCTAACTACAGTGATGCATGCTGAGTACTTTTGGATGAGGCAATTTACATGAATCTAACAAAGTTCTCCCAGATTTATTTTCAAAGGGCAAGACACAAATAGAAATCCAACAGAATTCCTCTATCAGAGTCAGCAATGATGGCAAAATGCCTTCTCATCTTCAGACACCCATCAATTATCACCTGAGTCTTCTCTCATTGAAGAAAGGTGCATCACTCTACTGGTGGCACAAGCGTGTAACTCTACCTGGAACCTGCATGAGCACCGAGATGGGCTGTGAAGCCACAGGCCTCGCCCAGATTCCTGCGGGGCAACGGCAGTGCTGAGCAGCCGGCCAGCATGGGGGCTACCGGCAGTGGCATGAAGGCCATGGACAGACGGCAGGCACAGAAAGAAAAGACACGAGCCACCATGGCCTCTGTACATTATTTTTAAATGTTAGCGTTCTTCCAATATAAATATTTTTTAGATTATTTTATATATTACAGTAACTCAACTGTAAAAGACTTTGTAGCTTGCTTTCCTTGCTAACATTTGCCATTTCTTAGCATTCAGAAAGTTTTAACAATTTCATGTTTACATATCTTTTGATGCTTTTTTATTATTTATTTTTTTAAATACAAAAAAACAACAAATAAATGCAAACATTCCTATTTTGATTAAAAAAAACATGTTCTTAATTTTAATTTATTCCTGTGGGTATGAAGTCATTATAAATAGGACCTTTTGAAGATGCTGTTTTTGGTTAAAGTGTGGTCCCACAGCATGAGCTGGGCCTTAATCCTATTACTGGAAGCTTTATGAAGAGAAAGCCAAATGGAGCAGCAGAAGCCGGAAGTCAGCTGAGCTGGAAAAGAAGGGAAAGGCTGCCATGTGGATCGCTATAATCACTGGCAGTCAGCCTCAGAATATATGGAATTGTTCAAAAAACAATTGTTAAGCGAGTAAGGTACAGAAAGGCTCAAATCAAGTTTCTCCTAGGAAACCTTCTGGGAGAAAGGATTACCTTGCTGATGCCTCAGTTTGGACTTCTCCTAGCCTTAAAATCATGAACCAATAAATTTCCATTGTTTAAGCCAAGACATTGTGTAGTACTTGTGATTGCAGCCCGGAAACAAATACACCAACTTAAACAGCCAAGGGCCAGGACGAATATTACTTCTAAAGGGAGAAGAAGTCCATTGGGCTGGTAGAATGAGTCTACAACTATTTTGACAAATTAATACAATCCACTAGAGCTAACATCACTGTCAATTAATCATCTTTGCTATAAGAGACAGTTTTTCTCAGGGAGGAGATGCTGTGATGGGAACATATCCATGGAATCTGGCTATAGAAGTCCCTTTTATTGTCTACCTCCTCTCTCCTGAAGCAGATGGTTCGCATGACAGTGAGGAACAGCAGTTTAAGGAGAATGAGCTCACAGACAGAATTCTAAGAAACCAGTGAAAGAAAAATCAAATTATTACATATTTTTGAGGAGAAAATAAAGGGACATCATCGAAAAATCCTTCCGCGTGGTATCTATCTTTTAAAGTGCTGAAGCTTTTACTTGCTGCCCTATAGGAATTACTTAATAATCAATTTGGAGCCTCACAAGAAGAAAATGCTCCCCATCTCTGCCCTCCATTAAAAAAACATCTCCTTAGAAAATATTTCCCTTGGCAGAATATTTGCTCATCCGTGAATATTCTTAGAATTACGACTTCTAGAGAAAAAGTGACCTCATATTCAATGTGGTCCCAAGTCCCTTGGAAAGGACTCATTTGACCAAACTGGCTCATGTGTCCATTCCTAAACCAATCAACCATATTTGACGAGTCAGTCATAAAAACAACAGAGCAGTTTCCATAGGAACCATGTGACAAGGAGAGAGTACCTCCAAATAGACCTGAGAAAACAATCCTACAGATGACTACCACAACTATTGTTGTCTTTGGGCTTTGGGCTTTAGCTGGAATTTCAGCTCAACTCCTGGCTCTTTTTAAATGACATTATCTCAGATTCCCTTTTTTGTGTCTCCCTACATTAAACTGATTAAGCTGACATAGTCAAAAGTGGTTGCTGGACAGAGAGCTCCACTTGCGGGACAGTATCCCACTATAACAACACACCCATTCCTTACGATGAATAATTTGAAAATACCTCAGAGCATTTAATATATTGAACTAAAATCAAAACTAGAACAAGGGGTATCACATACTCCATTTATTCATTCAATCACTTAATCATTACTCATTCACTTATGCATTCATTCAGCAAGGAGTTACTGAATGCTGAAAATATGCCAGATAATGAGCTAGGAAGGTTTGACTCGTGTACCTCAATCTCATAGTCATCACAAGATCAATACATGTCACTCATCTTGAAATTCTAAGCCCTATCTTTGGAAAAGTGGCTGGTAATTAGTCTATTAACTCACTTATACTTGGAAGGTAGTGATTTGGAACAATTTTCTAATAAATTAATTTGGAAAAGAGTCATAAAATGTTTATATAGTGATCTAATGGTGTTGTATTTAAGAATTTATTCTAATGGGAAAATGCACAATGTTTATTGCAGCATTATATTTGTTATAAAAACCTGGAAACTACCTGAATGTACAAAAATAAGGGTATGGTTAAGAATATTATGGTATATCAATTAAATGCATTATCATGTCCTTTTTTAAATTATATATGAATATGAGAACTTTTTGTTAAGTGGTTAAGCCAAAATGCAAAAAGATCAAGTCATTATGATTTATATTACTTAAAACGTGATATATGATAAAAACTGAAAGGCAAACAAAAATAAAATTGTTGTGCCTAACCATTAATATGTTCAATCATTAATATGTTTAATCAGGTTGTCCCATAAGAGACATTTTGGAAAGCATCAAGTCAAATAATACGTAGTTTTCATGTTTATTGATGTGTTCTGATTTTGCAACTTTTTACAAAATCCCAACAATTTTTTTGGGGTGGGGAGGGTGATAATGCAATTCACCACCATTTTAGGTAAAGTGATGTGAGTTGCTATAAAAAATTGTCCTAAAAAATGTATTCTAGCTCAAGAACACCAGAAGTTTTTGGATTTTTTTGTTTGCTTCTTTTGATTCTTCAGCTAAAACAGCAAAAGAGATCATTTATTATACATGTGTTATACCTGATCACAAATGAGAACAGAAGTAGTCCAGAATATCACAAGGTCTAAGGCAAAGGATCAAAAGGGACTGCTTTGGTACAAGCAAGGGTCCGTCACAGTTGTTTGGGAAGAATGGATGGTGCGGGAAGATCTAGAGCCATTGAGAGAGAAGTTCTAGACTGTAGTATGCAGTCAGCAACCTCTACCAGCCTTCCTGGCCCCTGGCATTCCATATTCCTGCTTCTGTAACCTCCTTGGTACACATTTAGCCCTTTACTTGGACCTCTGCCTCATATTTCTTCTTTTGAGCTTCAGCCTGCAGAGTCACTTCTTCCTTCACTTGGCTCTCGTGTCATGGAGGTTTCTATCAAGATGGTCCCAAGACTGAGAGAAGAAATTTATTTGTTGCACACATAACAGCCTGAGTCAAGTGTTCCTGGTTGGTGGGATGATCACCACATTTGATCATCAGAGGCTCAGGCTGATGGCTAACCTACCATCTTCAAGAGTTTGCAGATTGCTTTGGTGGTTGCCTTCTCAGTTATTCATAAAGAGAGAAGATCATGGAAGAACACACAAGGCAGGGGTGATTTATAGACCAGGCCTCATAATTCTCAGAACTCATCAATTCTGCTCACATTCCAACTTCAAGCATTTGGCCATACTGAACTGCAAAGAAGGCTGTTAATATAGATTTATTTTGTATACATGAAGAAGAAGAACAAAATTTCAGTGAAGAGCCAGAAATCTTTGCCACAATTCCGAATTTCATTCAGGTCCACATAATGGTTTCCTAGGAAATTTTTTTGAAATGTGGTGTGAAGCAGTTGTAAACTAAGAGAACACTTAAACACAGAGAAACTATAAGCACCAGGAACTGTTTTAATTACCTATATATCTATATCATGTGTGTATGTGTGTGGTACATGTATATATATATACATGTGTATACACATATATGTATATATGATACACCAATTTTTACAACTCTATATTATTATCTTTTTTTAGAGAGAGAAATTGTATGTATTAGAATCCCAACAAGAAACATGGCACACCACAGTGGCAACTGAAGAAATTTAACAAAGTAACTATTTATAAAGACATGGGGAAAGCTAAAGTTGACAAAGAACAGATGGTGAAACACCCTAGGACTGGCAACACTGGGGAGTCATTACCACCACCTCTAGGCCTGAAGATACAGGAGGAGGGAGTAGCTTCAGGAGCCATGGCTGCAACAGAGGGATGTCTGGTGAGACCTGGCGCCTCTGGTAGAGGACCCCAGATGTTACCAACCCATAAGATGGTGAGAGTAAGTCAAAAGAATAAAAACTTAAATTAATTCTTCACTTATCCTCTAGTTTTATGTCAGTACCTTCCAACTGGAAATAGAAGACAAAGGGGGCATTTGATATAGGTCATAATGCCAGTTTCAGAGGATGGGGCAGAGTGAAGAAGGATGGCAAATAGATCTGGGGTGGGAGGGGGCAGATGTAAACAGAGACTATCCAATATATTGTAGTTAAATAACTTGTCCATGGTCACCCAACTTATAAGTGCAAAGTCTGATATTCCAAGTTGGACAGTCTACCTCCAGAGACCTCGAATTTAACCATTATGCATATTACCTTTAATAATTTGACTTTCATAATAAAATTTTGAAGTTTATAAGAGATTTACTCTTTTATTATATTGGACCAGATTCAAGATATTTCAAAAACATCTCCCTCATTCACCAGTAAACTTATATACTTTCTTAAGTACAAAAGAAATTGAGTGGAGTTAAAACTGGAAGTACAGCAAAGTTTGCACCTTATTTTTGGTGCCTAGACTTATGAACTATAGTAACTAACTTATCATTAAAGTTGAAATGGCAGCAAATGGCTAAAATGGTTTATTCACTGTTTCCTATTATTGTTTTTTATTTTCAAAATATCAGAAAGCCCACTGTCAAAGTGTAAGTCATGAATAATTCAAGTTTAACATTATGAAATTTATGTGTGTGCTTATGTGTATGAAAAAGAGAGGAGAGAGATGAAAAAGGGAAGGGATATATCACATTAACCCTCAAACTGTAACAATCTTCAAAATCAAATGAAAATCGCTGGGCTCTTAGAAGCTCTGAGTCCATTTTTTAAAAGGCCAGTGAGATGCTTCCCATAATCTATCTTATTTTTCTTCAATATACAATACTGTACCTTCTTTCCAGATTTGCATGAACAAATGCTAAATGTCTGTGAATAGATAAAATCATGTGGGGAATAAATAAAGATTTTGATCACCAGATCCTGGATAAGAAGGTTTTCTTTGAAACTTGGAAAAGTAATCATGGAAAAATTAAAGTGAGTTGTACTTCTTTTTAGGGAGCAAACTGAAAATGTAAATTAAAAATTAAAATTAAAATTTTGGAGCAATGGAAAATCATGAGTTTACTATCTAGGAGATTTAGGAGAAAATCTCTATTGAATTTGACAATGGTTGTACAGAACTGAAGCACAATCAAACCTATTAAATTATTATGCAGCTATAAACACAATCCTAAGATCTGATGAGGTATTATCATCACTGTCCCCTTTAAAATAATTTCATATTTTAGAAGAATTGTTTATTAATACCAAAATTGGGTCCCAAAAGATCTCATGCTTGCTGCTGTTTCTAATTAAAACGTGGAATTTCTAGTGAGTTAATTAACCAAATCTGGGTGAGTTTCCCCAATTGCAGATTTTCTCACCAATGATGAATGGTTTCTATTATGAGGAGACTTTTAATTCTCTGAATTTTGCATTAGGTATCAATATTTTAATATCTTACAGTGATAGTGACATAATATCATGCGTATTGGGGGACATTCAGAGTGTTGTTTAAAAGAGTTTCCCTGTCCTCAATTCTATGCTGAAGTTTTTCTGGCACTAGAATGGAATCTCAAACTGTTCCCATTCTTGATAAGTCCCTGTCTGAATTCCTACAACATTTGCATCTGTTCTACTCTTTTCCATGTGCATTCTTAATTTGATCCTTCAGAGTCTAAACTCCTCTAGGGCTGTTTCTTATATCCTTTTGTAACTCAAGTACTTATAACATAATATGCTTTTAATAAAAATATGTGTTGACAATGACAGTATTTAAATTTTTGAACTCTAAGAAATATACACTAAATGATTTTAAGAGATGATGTTACTATTTTTAAAAAAATGAATCTTGCAATTCAGCAAGGATTCCTGGCATCTTTATGGAATTGAGAGTTCAGGACAATGGAATCTCTAGGGACTACTTCTTTAAGGTGAAATTTTAACTAGTCCACAATCTGTTCTATTAATATGTAGACCTGAAAGGATCAGGAATACCAATACAAGATTCAAAAAAGTTCCTCTAGAATTGAATTCTTATATTCCATTTTTCTGTAGATTATGATATCATAATGAATTACCATTTATTAGCTGAGCGCCAGGTACTGTGCTACTATATAATAATTATTATATGCCATTATATAATAATCCCTAAATAAAGGCAATTGTAATGGTTTCTTGTTTTACTTAGAATAATATCCAAACTTTGTCATGATCTCCTAGATCCTCTTCAATTTCATCTCATCTCATTCTCCATATTGTTCTTTCTATTTTAGCTAAACGGCCTTTTAAAATTTCTTCAACCTCAGTGATTGGACCCTCAGCCTAAGAGCGAAACCAATAGTTTCACTGACAGTGGGTCGCAGACAAATGTACTAAGAAATGATGATCATGCATCTATGTGATGATGTTAAGAATTACTGATTGTATATGTAGAATGGAATGATTTCTAAATGTTGGGTTAATTTCTTTTTTTTTCTTTAATTAATAAAAAAAAAAAGAATAAATGAGAAATTAAAAAAAAAAAAAAAACCTGCCAACAAAGAAAGGCCCAGGACCAAGTGGTTTCACAAGTGAATTCTACCAAACATTCCAAGAAGAATAAAAAATTAATACCAATTCTGCTCAAACTCCTCCAAAAAATTGAAAAGGAGGGAATGCTACCTCATTCTATGAAGACAACAAAACCCTAACTCCAAAGTCAGATAAAGATACTAAAAGAAAATTAAAGACCAGTCTCTCTGAAGAATATAGATGCAAACGTCCTCAACAAAATACTTGCAAGTCAAATCCAACAACACAGTAAAAGAAGTATATACTATGATCAAGTGGATTTTATCCCAGGTATGCAAGGGTGGTCCAACACAAGAAAATCAATTAATGTAATACACTGCATTAACAAATCAAAGGGGAAAAGCCACAAGATCATATCAATTGATACAGAAAAGGCATTTGACAAAATCCAGCCTCCTTTGTTGATAAAACCATTTTGAAAGATAGGAATAAAAGGAAACTTCAACAACACAATAAAGGTAAAAAAAAAAAAAAATTCTTCAACCAATGTACCATGCTCTTTCTAATTTCAGGACCATTGCACATGCTGTGCCCTCTGCCTAGAATCCTTCTTTTCTACTTTTCGCCAGCTAACTCCTGCTCATTGTTTAGATCTCAATTCACAGGTCACTCCTCCAGAGAGGCTTTCCCTGACCTCTTCTCAAATCTGAATTTGTTCCTTCTTGTTAATCTCTCTCTCTGAGTATTCATTTTTGTCCTCTATTATCACTCACCAAAATTTGTAATTATTCAATTAGCTATATACTTGTGTTTGAATGCCTGTCTCCTTCACAAAACTGTAGCTCCAGGAGGACAGGAACAACTCTAATTTAATCACCATTGCCCATGAAAGTCACTTAATAGTATTTATTGAGTGGATGAATTAATTAATACATGAAAAAAAGAATTAGTGTTTATAGCATTGAAGTATGGTGCTTTCTAAATTATAATCTTAAATGACTTCATTTAAATAGTTATTCAAAAAGTTATAATAGGGTGTGCCATGGTGGCTCAGCAGGCAGTTCTCACCTGCCATGCTGGAGACCTGGGTTCGATTTCCCATGCCTGCCCATGTAAAAAAAAAAAAGGTTATGTGTCTAACTACAAAAAGTTTCTTGCTTATTTTACAACTTAGACAAGTTTTTAAAATAATCCCTTATTTTATGATCTGAGGTGGTGATTATTTTCCTACAGAAGTGAAAACCATCTTACCACCTCTGAGAAGCAATCCTTTGTTTTAGTCACAAGGGAATTTGAAGAAAATATTCAGAATATCAAGCATGAAACATTTCAAACCATTAAGCTGTAACAGAATAGGGAAATAGTCTTACAGGACCAATGAATCATGAGTCATTTGTAGATGATTAGATCATCAGTGAATTAGTTTCAAAAGGCCTTCTCCAAACAGTCCTATGACACTAAGTTCTTCAGTTTTAAAAAATTGACTGCATATATTATAGCACTTATTTTTGCACTTAACCATATAAAACTTTGAACTCTACTAGTGATGCTCTACTATTTCATTTCCTATCTTTCCAAATAGATAAAGTGCTTCTTCTAGAGAGTAGAGGCTGGTTCTTAAACTTCTTTGTACCATCCTCAGTGCAGTGCAATGCATATAAACTAAATAGTAAATTCCCGAGAAACAAATTTCTAATTATTGTATTGCATTTAAGTGTAAAAATCAATAAGCAGCAGATTGTTTTGACTCTACTGCTTTTAGTAGGAGTATGAAATACCTGCAGAGTTTGCACAGTGGATTAGTGAGGAAGAATTTTCCAAGAGCGGCCAGATATTTACTGAATCCCAATTATGTGCAACAGTTTTATAAGATGTTTATCTCATTTGATTCTCCCAATAACTTTATGAGATTGTTGTCATTGTTTTTATCTTATTTTGCATTTAAAGACATTGAATCTATGGTACCAAAATCTATATTAGGGCTCTCCAGAGAAACAGAACTGACAAGATACATACACTGTTTTTTAAAGGATTTGGTGCATGAATTGGCTCTGCAAAAAAAAAAAAAAAAAGATAAAAGAGGAACTGAACCTAAGGTAAGTTTTACGACCAAATAGGTAATAAAAGTTGTAATCTGAATCCAAACTCAAATCTATTTGACCCCAAGACTGTTACTTCCAATAACCCACTCTACCTTCGGAGGACCAGAGAACAGAAGTGACTATATAATGATGCATGTGAATGGTAGAGAGGAAGTAAATACAAAGGGAAGGAAATAAATCCGAAATTTAGATGTTGAAACAGTCATCTAGAAAGAAAAGATGAGACATTTCCCCTCACTTCTGCTAAAACAAAGATTACATAAGCAACAGATAACAGAGTAATCCAAGAAGCTAAACAACTGCTAAAACTATGTTCCAACCAATAAAGCTACCATAGGTAGGTTAAGATCAGGAAGAGATGGCACAATGAGATCCCAAGGAAAGTCAGGCAAAGACATATGAGAGCCATGCAAAGGAAGTGACTGGCAGGCTGAACTTAAAAAGGCTCTCTGTTTTAGGCTGCTCTAAATAAGGTGGAGGAGAATTCCCCAAAGATAGGGAGGGTGGGGACAGGAGTAGTTCTCATTTTTCATATGTCATCAATTGACCTGAAGCTTGTAAAAAATATAATTTTCTATTTACTAAAAAATTAAACATAGTAGTAAGACCACAAGAACATTAGAAACATCTGTTGTATAGCTCTGATATTCTCAGTTTATGAGAGGAGGAGGAAATTATATTAGCACTGACTGACAAAAAGGATTATTTTCAAATTCACAAAAAAGTACACCGATAAAATTGTCATATATGCGTGCATGTGTGTGTGCACACGCATATGTATATATATGAATGAATAAAATGTAAAGAAAAATTCCAAAAAATGTACAATTATCAGGCAGCAATGCCTATATTTGCAAAGATACTAAGATCGTTCACAGGAAGAGTCTCTCTATGAAAAATAAATAACTAAAAATTATCTGGCAAATATTATCTCTGAGTTTGTATGGAAATACAGAATTTTTATGTGACATTTCAAAATCATAGGAAGTTTAAAGTGTCAACTCACTCTATCCACATGGTTATTGGGATAGAAAAGTAACTGCTGTCATTTCTGTTCTTTGAGTAAGTTGTGAAATTCTACAGAACATACCTTAGATATCCTCAGTGATGTCACTGCAGATATCAACTTCATATTTTAAAATAAGGGACAAGTAACTAAGGTATGCCGTTACTAAAATTTATAGGTTTTTTTTTTAACTTTCACTGTTTTCTCTTTAAAAAAATTCTTAGTTACTTTGAACTTTTAAAAATGTGTATGGTTTTACAAGGCTTCTAAATTTTTGAAATTTTTAATTTTTCTTGATTTAAGCTATTAAAGTAAATCATTTTGCTTGTTTGTTTTTTGGGAAGTGCACAGACAAGGAACTGAACCGAGCCTCCCACATGGCAGGTGAGAATTCTACTACTACTACCCTTGCACCCCCCGAAAGTATGACATTTTGATCATGAGATTTTTATGGTATGGAACCCTGAGTTGGCAGTAAACGAGAAACTAGAGTAGTTAAAATTGGAGCTGCAGGTCATTGCTGCAGAATCCAAATCTATCAAAAAGAAACAAATACATTGCCCTATAATTCCACTCACCCCAACTCCTGAAGGTCTTACAATGGCTTTTTCCCAGAATGTGTTCTAAGTAATACTCCTGCAAGACATTCATTACAAAAATATTTGATGGTCAATAAAGTTAAGGAAATGCTGAAAAACAGAGCCAACCTCTGTGAGAGTCCTAATGTACATCAGCATACTACAGACTTCGAAATATTTTGAAGTAAATAAGCTTCTTTATCTTCCTAATGCCCAATGTTTCCTAAACTAATGTGATAAGAGAAACCTTTTGTCACCCAGAGAATCTAGTAGTTTTCTGCAGAATTCATAGTCCAGGGAACAAACTTTGAAGAATGCTATTATTTGGGTTTAACTGAAGAACTGCAACATGAACAAATAAACAACAAAAGAAAACACTAAAAAGGGTAGTAAAGTCTTAAAACAACAACAAAAACTTCATTTAAAGTCTATTATGGTTTAAATATTTATATGATAGTATGCATAAAGAGTTTATATTCCTTTGAAGGGAAACAAGTCCCAAAATGTATAAAATAAATAAAATACAAGTTATTCTAATTGGGCTTATCTTGACTGATTATTAAAAACTGCATTATCAGTACTAAATCATGGTTTTAATGGGTGCCCCAAGTATGTTGGGACATACAGATAAATGGGCTTGATGCTGTGTGGTTTTTATAAAAGCAAAGTGACCCATAATGTAAAAGAACATTTTCTTTCCAGATGTCAATTTTGCTAGGCATTCCAATCCTATTAATTCTCACTGTGCTTTTGACAAATTGGGTATTTTATACTAGTGTGAAAATACATAAAACAGCTGGTATCATCCAAGAAGAAAAAAGCAAACAAGCACTCCAGGCTGTCTTGGTCCTACAACATTATTAAGGAAGATGAATCTTAGACCAGTCTTTCACACTTCATTTAGCTCTCCTCTTCTGTGATGTCAGTTAAGTTCTATATATTCAGATGGATACAGATGTCCTTTTGGGCCTTTTCTCCTCCATTTTTAGATCCCATCAAGTATTACCTATTACACTTAGGTGTTAATATAACTTTATCTTTCTTTTTTTTAATTATAAAAAAAAAATCTTAACCATCGCAAACACTGCCACACACACCATTCAGTGATATTAATCACACTCAACAATGCTGCATCACCCTCACCATTTCTACAACTTTCCCTTCACCCCAAACTGAAACTTCACACTCATTTTGCTTTAACTTCTCATTGCCCCTGCCCCTCACCCCTGTTAACCTATGCTCTGATTTCTGTCTCTGAGTTTTCATATCAGTTGATATTTTCTTTGTGGTTATCCTGGGGCTTAAAATTTATATCCTAAAACTAGAACACTCTCATTTGCTTTGATACCACTTTACCTTCAATAGCAGATATAAACTATGTTCTTTTACTCCAACCACCCCAAAAAGTTATACAGTTCTTGATACAAATTATTTTTACATTGAGTCCAATGTAAATTTATCATTACAGTTTACACATACGACTTTTAGATTTTGTAGGAAGTAAAAAGCAGAGCTACAAATAAAAAATACAATAGTACTGGTATTCATGTTTACCGATATTTATCTTTATTTGATTTCTCTATTTCTTCATGTGTCTTCAGTCAATTCTTCAGTATCTTTTTAATTTGCAGAACTTCCTTTAGCAGTTCTTTTCTTTTTTTTTTTAAATAGAATATAGCCACTTCTGGATGTTTATTAAAGGATACAATTTTATGTTTTGAGTATGCAAATATTAACAGCAGCACTTGTCAAATTTATAAGGATAAAAATAAAGCTATTTCTTTGATTATTTTAAAAATTCCTTTTTTTACTCTCCATTTGCAAAAAGAAAAAAATTTTCTTAGCACGAAGAAAAAGTGACCAAATACACATTTTATTTCATTTATTCTCAGTGTTTACATTAGTGATTAGTCCATCCAGGTTTCTATGGAACACTTTAAAAATGTACATATACCAGGCCACATCCTGGTAAGGTGAGAGGGTTAACTTTAAAAATGTGTTCAAAAGGCATTTTGCATGTGAATGTGTAAAATGATGTACCCTGAAAAATGTTATAATTGTTAGCCATGCCTGTATTTAACTAGTTTTATTCTCAAAATAGAAACTCTTAGTGGTGAAATGGAACCCAAATAACTTATAAATAAGTTCATAAAGTTGACTTCTATTAAAGTTCATTTATTAAAAAGTTCACAAAAAAAAACATTAAAATTACTTGTTTGCTCAAATCCTAAATTTCTGGGATAAAGTATACTCATTATTCACTGTGGACTAATAAAATCAGAACTATATTTTAAATTAGTCAATTGGCTTTTTATCTTGGCTTTTAAAAAATGTTTATCTTTCTGTTTGCCTCAGGATCTTTCTTTTTTTAAATTTTTTATTAGAGAAGTTGTGGGTTTACAGAACAGCCACTCATACTATACAGGATTCCCATATACCTCACCACCACCAACACTTGCATTGGTGAGAAAAATTTGTTACAATTGATACAATTGTAATTCTGTTTTTTTAACAGTAGATACATTTGTTACAATTGATGAAGGATTACAATAGTACTATTAACTTGTCCACAGTTTATGCAGGGTGCTTTTTCCCCATATTCCCAACTTATTATCAATATTATTTTCATGCACGCCTTTATTAACTCATCTACCCATACACTGGATAAAGTTGTGTCAGTCACAACGTTTTTACAATCAGACAGTCACAAGATGAAAACTATATAGTTATACAGTCATTATGAAAGATCAAGGCTACTGGATTACAGTTCAAAAATTCCAGCTTTCTTTCTGTTTTTTCTAATATACTAGAAACTAAAAAGAAAGATCTATATAACAAGTTAGTAGTCATAATCACTTGTTAAATACTAACTCCTCCCTCTCATTTGCTCATTCTCAATCTTCAGGGATATCTGGGTAATGACAATTCTAACTTCTTCATGCTGAAAAGGTAAAAATAAACTTAATATAAGGTAAAACTTTTATAGAGTCTTAGAAAGAGCCCAGCATATTCCTTAGGGTTTTCAAGAATACTGTTGGTTGGGGCCTGGCATACTGTGGCAATTTGTAGCATATTTTAGCCACTGAAACTTTGTTTCATTTCTCTTCCCCCTTTTGATCAAGAAGGCATTGTCAATCCCACAATGCTAGGGCCAGGTTCATCCCTGGGAGTCATATTCCACAATGCTAATAAGACTTATACCACTGGGAGTCATGTCTTGCATGGTGGGGAGGGAAGTGAGTTTATTTCCAGAATTTGCCTTTAGCATTTCTTATAAAGTCTGTTTAGTGAGGACAAGCTCCCTCAGCTTTGTTTTATCTAAAAATGTCTTAATCCCTCCTCATTTTTGAAAGACACTATTGCAAGATATAGTATTCTTGGATGGCAACTTTTTGCTTTCAGTACTTTAAATGTCTTCTCATTGCACTCTTGCCTCCATGGTGTCCAATGAGAAATCAGCATTTAGCCTTATTGAGGCTCATCTCTTGATTGTGACACACTGCTTCTCTCTTTGGCCTTCAAAAGTCTCTATTTTGGCATTTGACAGTTTGATTATAACATGGCACAATCTGGGTCTATTTGGGTTTATCCTGTTTGGGGTTCACCGAATATATTGAATGTACATATTCTTGCCTTTTATTAGGTTTATGAAGTTTTCAGCCACTATTCCTTTGAATATTTTCTCTGCCCCTTCTCTGTTTCTTCCCCTTTTGTGACTCCTACAATGAGAATTGCCTTTAGCACTGCTTATAGGGCAGGCCTTGAGGTGATGAATTTCAACTTTTGTATATCTGAGAATGTCTTAATCTCTCACTCATTTTTGAAAACGAGTCTTGCTGGATATAATTCTTGGCCGGCATTATTTTTTTTCAGCACCATATTTCAACTCACTGCTTTTTGCCTCCATGGTTTCTTTTTTGTCTCATTAAACTTTGTTTTAATGGGTTTCAAAATTTTGTGACAGATTTTTGCTCATTGTTTCTATTTAAGAAGTACTTATTTTAAAAACCAGTAACTTAAAACTGCCACACAAAAACAAATGGTCCACAAAATATTCCTTTCCTTCTGAAGGTTTTATGATGCATTGCTATCATTAACCAGTCTTTTACCATTAAACTTAAATGGCCAATTGAGGCAAACAGTTCTGAGACATTCTTCTACCACCAATTAAAACTGGGGTGGCTGGTGTTATGGGTAATATTCATTCAGTTTTCTGAGATTTTTGGGCAGACTTGGTGACTTTGCCAGCTCCAGCAGCCTCTTGTCCATTGCCTTGATGACACCCACAGCAACTGTCTGTCTCATACCATGCATAGCAAAACGACCCAGAGGAGGAGAGCCAGAGAAACTCTCAACACACATGGGCTTACCAGGAACCATATCAATGATGGTAGCATCACCAGATTTCAGGAATTTGGGGTCACCTTCCAGCTTCTTGCCAGAATGGCGATCAATCTTCTCCTTTAGCTCAGCAAACCTGCAAGCAATGTGAGCTGTGTGATAATCCAGCACAGGTACATAGCCAACACTGATTTGGCCTGGATAATCCACCTGAGCAGTGAAGCCAGCTGTTCCCATTGGTGGGTCATTTTTGCTGTCACTAGCCACATTGTTACCACAAACACCTTTTATAGACATGTTTTTGACATTGGAGCTCACATTGTTCCAGGAAGAACTTCAACCAAAGTTTCATGGTGCATTTCAACAGATTTCACTTCCGTTGTAATGCTGACTGGAGCAAAGGTGACCACCTGCCTGATTTGAGAACATCAGCTGCCATTAGGCCCATGGGCACAGTACTAATACCACCAATTTTGTAGACACTGAAGAGGCAGACACAAGGGCTTCTCAGTTGGACAAACAGGTGGCAGGATGCAATCCAGAGCTTCAAGCAGCATGGTTCCACTGGCACTGTCATCTTATGGGTGATTTTCCATCCCTTGAACCAAGGCATATTAGTATTTGGCTCCAGCATGTTGTCACCATTCCAACCAGAAATTGGCATAAATGCTACTGTGTCACGGTTGTAGTCAATTTTCTTAATATAGGTGCTGACTTCCTTAATGATTTTCTCTTCTGACTGTAAGGTGGTTCAGTGGAATTCATTCTGTTAACATCAACTATTAGTTGTTTCACACCCAGTGTGTAAGCCAGAAGGGCATGCTCCTGGGTCTGCCAATTCTTGGATATACCAGCTTCAAATTCGACAATATTAGCAACAAAAATCAGGACAGTGCAGTCAGCCTGTAATCATGTGCCTGTAATCATGTCTTTAATAAAGTCTCTGTGCCCCGGCGCATCAATGACGGTCACATAGTACTTGCTGGTCTCAAATTTCCACAAGGAGGTATCAGTGGTAATACCATGCTCATGTTCAGCTTTTAGTTCATCCAAGATCCAGGCATACTTGAAGGACCCCTTTCCCATTTCAGTAGCCTCCTTCTCAAATTTTTCAATGGTTCTTTTGCTGATTCCATCATATTTGGTAGATCAGATGGCCAGTCATGGTGGACTTGTCTGAATCTATGTGTCCAATAACACAATGTGGATATGATTCTTTTTCTTTCCCATTTTGGCTTAAGATAAACTGACAGTTTTCATGACACTTGTGTTCTGGTGGCAAACCCACTGCAAAAAAGCTGCTTCCATGGTTTCTGACAAGAAATTGTCAGTCAGTCTAATTGGGACTCCCTTGTACATAGTATGTTGCTTTTCTCCTGCAACTTTCAGAACTCTCTCCTTGTCCTTGGCATTCAATAGTGTAATCAATATATGACAGGGCATAGGTTTCTTTTTTTTCCCACAGTCCATCAACATTCTCAATTTTAGATAATTTCATTGTTACCAAGAGAAAGAAAACCAATAAACACACCCACACCAAATAGGAAATCTAAACCTCCTCTTAACTCTTGTCCCTCCCCCCATTCTCTGCCTCTGCTGTTGCCGTGGTGGTGCTGATGGTTTCCTTTCGAACATGGCTTATAGCATGCAATAGCAGTTTTCCCCCTGTACCCTGAACTTAAGAATCATATCTTTGAAGTAATTCTTGAGAGAACTAATTCATATTTCTAGTGTGACTCAGTGGGATACGTAGGTCTATACTCCCCCTTTCAATCTTGTTCATCTTCAATATAGTTTTCTTTGTGTTTATCCCGTTAGGTATTCTTTAAACTTCTTGGATGGGCATAGCCACAACTTTTACTAAATTTGGGAAGTTCTCTGTCATTGTTTCTTAAACCATTTCTTCTGCCACTTTCTTTCTTCTCAGAATCCTACAATATGTGTGTTGATGTGCTTAATGGTGTCCTATAACTGTCTTAGGCTTTTTTTGCTTTTAATATTTCTATTTTCTTTCTGCTTTTCAGCCTGATTCATTTCAAGTGTCTAGTTTTCAGGTTCACTGATCCTTTCTTCTGCAAGCTCCAGTCTGCTCTTGAAACAGATTGGATTCTACTTTAAGGGTATAATCCTGATATTCTTCTTTCTCTGCGCTTTTCTTCCCCAAATTGAACATTTTTGAGAGGCTTTTTTCAGTATTCTCATCTTCTTCACTGATATTTTCTAGATTTTTATCCTCTTCCTTTGGTGAGCCATCAGCTCCTGTTTCTTTGTCTTGGACTCTTTTGTTGTACACTGCACATTTTAGTACTTTGAAATCTTACCTCTGGAATTCATCCTCTGAGATGTCTATTTCTTGGTTTTGTAACCAGCTGACAATAAGACAGAGACTTTCTCGAGCTTCAGCCCTTTCATCAGGAAGGTCTGCCTAAAGTGAAAGAAAGTGTGCAGGCTTTTTCCCGTCTTTCTGGGCCTCTGTTTTTTCCTGAACTTTTGCTTGTTAGTTGTTTCAGAGTTTCCCTATTTACAGGAGTTTGGTTGTCCCCTCTGTTTCCCAGGAGACCTTCCTCTCCAGGGTGTCTGAAGCCAACAGGCCTTGTCTCAGACTGCCTGCCTCTATAAATTTTTATAATCCTTTTTTGTTTCAAGCTGCTTTTTCCTGAATGGCAAATTCTGGGAGGAGGGAAAATAGAGAGGACTTGCAAAAATTCAGTCTTTTCCAGCTACAACAGGGTCAGAGACCCATAAAGGGGGTGCAGGCTGGCTCCAATGTGCTTTGGGGAGGAGGCTGGCAAGGGTGCCAAGAGCTTCTCCTATAGTCCCCTAAGCTGCGTTTTCCTAGCCTACCCAGCAAACGCAGCCCTTCAGTCCTGAGGAAGAACTGTGACTTTAAATCCCCCACTACCTCTGTCCCTGCCTGAGGAGGGTTGAAATAATGGCTGCCATGGTCTTTGTCTGGGGCAGGTTGAAATTATAGCTGTCCTTAGAGCCAAGCCGCCTGTGATCCGAATTCACTAATCAAAAGCCGTGATCTGATCCCTGGTCTGGGGAAGAAGGTTTTTATGTCCCTTTCTGTCACCAGCAAGCTAGCAAAGGACTGGACCCTGTAGGTGCCTGCACAAGAGTGGGGGATGGGTGCCATTAGCCACCATGTAGAAAGAAATTTAAAGTTCTTTACCATAATTTTTCTGTCTCTTCCTCTGGCTCTTCCCTAGATGCAGTACAGTATTCTTCTGGCCTCCAGAATTTCAAAATTTTGAAATTTGTTTTAGACAGTTCCTGCCTTTTTATAGTGTTTTAGTGGAAGGACTGAGTTCTGCAGCTTCCTAATCTGTCATCTTACCTTCTAGGGAATTTTTTATTTCTTTTACTGCGGTCTTCAACTCTGCTTGGTTCCTTTCCATAATTTCTATCTCACTATTGAGATCCCTTATGTTCATCTATTGTTTTTTCTGATTTCCTTTAGTTCTCTGTCAGTGTTTGTGGTAGTTCGCAAATGTACATATCACAGAAAAACATGTTCTTTAATCTATTCCTTGGGTATAAACCCAATGTAAGTAGAGTCCTTTGAGGAGGCTACTTCAGTTAAGGTATGACCCACCTCATTGAGGAAGGTTTTGATCCTATTACCTTTATGAATAGAATGAATAGAGAGAGGAGAGAAAGCTACATAAGCAAAAAGCTGAAATCAACAATACCTGGAAGAGAAGGGAAAGACCAACAGATGCTACCATGTGTCTTACCCCATGGCAGAGGTTAATTTTCTTCCATAAAGACAGAAAGATGAAGGAAAAAGAGAAAGAAAAGGAATAGAAGTTGGGAGGAAGAGAAAGAGGAACAAAATAACAGTTACAAATCCAAGTTTAAATTCTATACACCATGACCTAAAAAAGTAAGGGAGTGTTACTTCCAAAGGAATTCTTAAGAGTGGAGAAACTTCTTTTTCAGAAAACCTTAGTAAATTTTTCCTCACATTTCATTTTTCTAAATGACGTCTTATTATTTTTTGTGGGTACATCTATCACTGGGACCCACCCTTGGAACTGTGGAAGCATTCAGCTTCCTTTGAAGTACATGAGCTATATAGGAAAGCTGCGGATATAGGAACAAAAGTCTGAGCACTATCACAAAAGAAGGAAGAGAAAAAAGGATGTTTTCAACTGATATTTTCCTCATCCTATTATTTTAAAAAACAAATTTTATTTTTTAATGCAAATGTCTTATTTTTCTTGCATTTATTTCCCTAGTGTTTTTTAAAGATTCATTAGCCTCAGCTGTGTTAAAGAGACCCAGCTGATGTTTGCCTGCTTTTTGAAAAAAATGCTTGGACCAGAGTGTTAAAGAAGGAACTGTGTACCCTTGGATGCCTGCAAGATGATGGCAGAAATCAGGAAGACATTTAGAACTGCTTGGTTAGCCACTTTTCCTCCCACAACCTGGAGTTCCCCCTTGGAAATGGAATATCTGGAGCTCTTATTGTCCCAGCCTGTAGTCATCCTACTGCTAGTGACAACATCACGAACCATCTTTCCCCATACTCAGGATACATGGTTATCTTGGGAAGACATCTCAGGCTCTGAGTATTCACACATCATTAAGACCTAGCAACCAAAGAATCACATTTCCCTGGTCACAGTAATTAATTTAGGGATGGGCACAAAATCCAAGCTTTGCAAATCAGAACTAAAAATTCATCCCCTAAACCTCTTTCCACTTTTCCTGGCTGTATAAAGCCTAGAAGGAACAGTAGCAAATATGGCCACTATGTAAGGAGCTTCCATAAAAATAAAGTTAATACAGAGGAAAGCACAGCCAACAGGCTAAGACACAGAGTGCTTGGTGAGTGTTATGAATCATGAGCACCTGGACCCAGTTAGGTCTGAAATAAATATCCTCTAGATTTCTCAATTATATGGCCCAAGGTACTTCCTTTCTTAGGTTAGAGTTGGCTTCTGACTTGCTTCAGGACCTAATCAATTCATCTTTCCAGTTTAAAACCTGGGAAGTAGAAGTTTTATTTCATTATATGTTTTTCCTTTACTAACACTTGGGCATTTTTCATTTCTTTTTTTGCCACTATTGAAATTTTACTTTTCACAACAAAATATCATTTAGCAGTGAAAGAAGAAATAGGCTACTACCTTCTTTTACATGAAGCCTTACTGGATTTTCCCAGCTAGACATAATCTCCCTTTCCTTTAAATTTCCATGATGCTTTATTCCTCTAATATTTATTTACTTTCAACCTTTATTACTCTTTATTATATATGTAATGCTTCTTAAGACCACAGCTCTCATCTGATCCATTTTTGCACCCACTCAGTACACAGCACATTTAGAAGCCCAGAGGTATTTCTTTTCTCAAAAGTTTATATTTGGTAAAATAAACAAACAACTTGAGCTATAAACAGTATCTTATATATATACCAACAATTTTTTTTTCTTTCAAAACTAAAATAAGTTTTATCCTTCATGTTGGGACTGAAGAAGTCTTAGAAATTTGCTTTCTTTGGAGGAACCCAGTAAATAAAGAAAGACTAGATTATAAAGTAACTTACTAACACATCTCCTGGCTTTGACTCCTAAAAGGCTTTTAAATTATTTCCCACGCCCTTTCAGCATGAGATTTATCTGAACTCTGTGAGACACCCCAGGGTGATTTCTACAGGCAAGAAGAAGACCAAACACAAATGCCCTGGGTAAGCACAACGGCAAAACCAACAGGAGAAAATAAGGGGTGGGCGTGGGGAAAAAGGAAGCTGATAATTTGGAATTGAGGTGGGAAAATGCTAAAAGATATCACAGGTTATGGGCAGAAGTCAAACTCAAGAAATGGTAGAAGGAAATTACTTGTCTCAGAGAGTGTTTTACATAGAATTATACTATTTTAAAAGGCTCTACTCAAATCTTTTCTGGTGCTACCTGCTTATTGTCTAACACATGTCCAAAGAGAGGCAAAATCTACAGACAATCCCAAAACACTGAATTTAACCACGAATTAATTTTATTTTATATTCAAGAAAATATTAATAAAAATATTAATTGAGTACTCTCTACGTTATTGGCTCAATGCATTTTATAGGGTTATATTTTGTATCCTTCAGAGCAATCCTGGAAACTTGGCTTTATTATTTTCCTCACTTAACTGATGAAATAAATGAGACAAAGTAGTTGTCACTTCTACAATATCATTGTCTCAGAAGTAAGGATTAGAATCCAAGTAGTTTACACCAAATTATAATGTTCAAGAAGATAGATTGTTGCCTAACTTTCATTAAGCAACAATAATGTATAATACAATATGCATTTATTATATACTATTCAGGTGTTCTTGAGGTCCTAAAAGTAGAGTATTTTAAGAATCAATGTCTGCTGCAAACTGATAGCAATGAGGAGGTGAGAAAGGGGAGGAGAGGGATGTTGAAGGGGGCAGGTTACATAGCATTCTCAGTGTTTCCTTCCAATCTTCCAACATTAGAGGACTGTGAATAGTAACATATTTCCTCATTCTTTCCCTTTTCTATCTTTTTCTCCCTGAGGGACTGAATAGACAGACAAGAGTTTACTAGGAAAGCTAGACAAACTAGTTCATTTAGGATAAGTGGAGGTTTATTTCATCAAAGAAAGCATATTTGAAGAAGAAAGAAATTTCAAAAAAAGGCTCAAAATTGACAACTCAGAGGATGGTATAAGAGAGCCAGTCAGTTGTGTTGTAATGTTGCTTCACTTTTTTAACAGAAAGGTTGAGAAACCTTTGAAAGGACAAAGGTATTGTTGGGATAATTTAGGACTGTAATTTTTGAGTTTTTTACTCTTCAAAACACAACAGAAATGAATTTTTTATGCTTTCTATATGTATAGATGTTGAATTATCTCTTTTCCTCTACCTGACAAGGACTATTAACACATCTGTCTACCTGACATTTCAATTTTCTGATTTGCTTTGTGGGAATAAAACAAAAACTCTTTTGACATACTGGCTGAGTAAACTGTGTAGAAAGGAAGAAATCTGCCTCCTTTCATTTGAGCAAAAAGACCAGGGATGCTGATTAAAGACGTGTGTGTGTTGTGGTTGTGGTGGCCGTGAGGAACAGATAAAGGAAAGGAAAACTGAAAGATGTAGAAAATATTTAAAAACATTTGGAAGAAATTGCAATGAAACCAGCAACATCAATTTATACTTAACATTTTCATATCGTTCTGTCAAGTTGTTTATTTTCCACAGCAATGTCCTACCTTCCCAGCTGGGTTGTGAATTCTTTCCAACCCCAGCACCTAACTAAAAGCTTTTCTCTACAATGAGAGACAAAAATTCTTGGTTGTTGGCACATCACACACAACAAAAAAGAGATTTGGGGGAAATATTGCTCAAACACAAGATCTTAACCAAAAATGGGATTATCCCACAAAGAGAGAGGAAAGAGAGGTAAGTGCTTAGGGAGGTACTTTGCTCCAGCCTAGGAAGCTGATGAGATCCATAAATTCTACGATTAGAAGGATATCAAAGAAATGGCAGTTTTCTATGTGCTGGGTGGCAAACAGATATGTTAGCCTTCAAAGAATTAGGTCTTTCTGGACTCTGGCCAGTTCCACAATAACCAGGATAGATCAATGAAAGGAGAGGCATTTTAGATGAACTCTGATGGGAGAGAGAGTAGAGAGTATCTAAGACTAAATTTCCCACCAGCCTGGCAGCTCAGGGGCTGTAGTTGGATTGAGTTGACTTACAGAAAACATCTCTTTCATACTTACATTTGTGGAATAAATGTATGTTTCATGTGTTTTGGGACTTTCAAGATGCCAAAGGGAAAATACATTTTTTTATAATAAAGTTATTCCTTCTTATTTGTAGGAAATACACTAAAGTATAGTGAAATAAGAATGACATAATGTTACCACCTAGAAATCACCTCTGTGGTAGGTATTGTTTGGTTTGTTTTTTTCATTCCTTCCATTGTCTATCTAAAAGGCCAAAATTTTTCTGAAGACTCTCTTTTATGAAAAATGGAACATTTATATAATTGTAAGCTGTCATGTATTTCTACTACATATTATGTCTTCCTAGTAAAAAGTACATTTATAATCAATTTTGTAACCATATGTAAAACAATTATTTAAAGCTAGTTTTATATGGCTAAACAGTTTCAATGCCAACATCTTCCAATCAAAATTTCATCATTCTTGAGGGATTTTTTTAGTTATTCTTCATTGTTCCATTGGACATCTTCAAGTTGATTATTTAGGCAATTTTGGTGACAGATTAGTTTTGAAGTAAACAATAGAATATGGTGGTTAAAAAAATACATGCACTTGAAATTATACAACCTAGACTTTGAATACCAGCTCCACAATTACTGATGTAGTGACTTTAGGAAATTTATTTAACATCTCAGAAGTACAATGATAATCACCTCTTATGGTACCTCTACGCATTAGATAAAATAATCTCTATTAACCACTGGACTTGTCTCCATCTCATAAATTTTCAGTCAGTGGTAACTGTTATTAATATTATTTTATAGGATAAAACTATCCCAGCTACAACATCTATTGAAGCTATAGTTCTAGTCAGCAATATTTGGTCCTATGTTACCCATCCCCAAATTTCATTAACAGCTGATTAGGTCAAGTATGGTCACCCTAATCTAAAGGCAGCTAATCCATAAACTGATATCAAATTAAAAATCAAATGACCAACAGTAGAAAATTGGGCTAATCATATTGTCATTGTTGACACAGACAATCACGTAGGCAGGCACTATAGGAAAGGATGTTATTCAAGCTAAAGGGAAATTATGCCTGATGGAAAGTCAATGCTACAGGAAATGAATGGCAAATGACATCAAATATAAAAGACTGAGTTTTTTCCTTAAATGACAACTGTTTTTGTGTTGTTACTGCTGTTTAAAGAAAAAAGGAACACCAGCGTAAGTGAGAGATATTGGCAAGTAAATGAAATTATTATATTTTTGAAGTGGGAAGTATTAGGTAGAAAGTAAAAATTTGGAAGTAGAAACTGGGAAGCATAAAGCATCAGGTATATAGTGTGAAATGGTACAATATTGACTTTAAGTTTTGGTAAGTTAAGGAAGTATATTATTAACTAGAGCATTATATCATAAAAATATAATAAAAAATAATAAAAGAGGTATAGCATTAGAGCAATCATTTAAAAATAAAACAGATATGGCTAGAAAACCAATAGAGGAAATAAAATGGAATATGAACATGTTTGACTAACTCAGAAAAAGGCAGGTAAAAAGCAGCAGAGGAATAAAAACACAAAATCATCAATGAAATGGTGGACTTAAATCAAACCATCTGAATAATTCCGTTAAACTTGAAGAACTTAATGCTTAGAATGGTTAGTTTATGTGTCAACTTGGCTAGGTTATGGTGTCCAGTTGTTCAGTCAAGCAAGCACTGGTCTGATTATTACTGTGAGGGTATTTCATGGATTTAAATCATCAATCAGCTGATTGTGTCTTTAACTGAAAGATGCAATCAACTAAAGATACAATCAACTAAGGAGATTACCCTCAGCAATGAGAGAAGTCTTATTCAATCAGTAAAGGACTGAAAGGGAGAAATGATTATTTCAACTGTCAGAAGGAAGAATTTCCATCGCCATCTGAGTTTTTCCTAGGAAATTCATCAAAAACCTTCATTAGAGTTCCCAGCTTGTGGCCAGTCCTACAGAATTCAGACATGTCTATCCTCATGGCTACATGAACCAATTCCTATAATAAATACTTACATTACATATGTGTGTCTCTCTGTGTGTGTCTGTCTGTGTATGTAATGTATACTGTTTCCCTGGAGAACCTTGACTAATACAATGCTTAAATTAAAATCATTCAAATGCAAGACTCAACTATAAGTCGTCTATAAGAGATGCATATTAAATATAAAGACACTAATGAGGTGAAAGTAAAAGGATGGAAAAATATGTATTTTACAAATAATAAACATAAGAAACCCGAGTGCATAATATTTGTATTAGTAACAATATTCTATCAGAGAGGGACATTACCTAAAAATGAAAGGGATGATTCATCATAAAGACATCTAATCTAAATGTGTATGTATATAATAGCAGAGTTTCACAATCTATGGAACAAAATCCAATCTAATTGAAAAAAATATTCACATGCCTAACGAAATATTAATATCCTTTCTCAGTAATTCACAGAATAAGTAGACAAAAAAGTAAGATACAGAAGTTTTCAATAATACTATTAAACAACTTGACATAATGATATTTACAAATCATTATACCAAAAAACTTCAGAGTACTTTTCAGCTGCTCATGAAACATTTACTAAAATAGACAATGTATTGGACTATAAAATAAGTCTCAAGAGGAATAAAATTAGAGATCAATAACAATAAGATATCTAGAAAAACCTGCAAATATTTGAAAAATAAACAACACACTTCTAAAAACAACCATGAGTCAAAGAAGAAATAAAAAGAGGGACTGAAATTAATTTGAACTGAGTGATAATAAAAATACAGCATATAAAAAATCTGTGGGATACAGCTAAAACAATGCTTAAAAGTAAAAAAACTTTAAATGCCTATGTTAGGAAAAGAAAAAGGTTCAAAAACAATTGTCTAAATTATCACCTTAAGCTAGGAAAGGAGCTAAACTTAAAATAATTGGAAAGAGTGAAATAATAAAGATAATGGTGGGTGGGCCATGGTGGCTCAGCAGGCACAGTTCTTGCCTACCATGCCAGAGACCTGTGCCTGCATATGAAAATAATAATAATAATAATAATAATAATAAATATAATGGCAAAAATCAATGAGAAGGAATACAAACAATAGAGAAATTAATAGACAAAAGTTATTTTTTTAATATTAATAATGTAGATAAAACCAAGTAATGTTAAGAAAAAAATAAATGAATGTTATTAAAATTGGGAATGAAATAGAGGAAATCTCTAGAGATTCTTCCAATATTAAAATTATAATTATTTTATAATTATTTTTTATGAATTATATTTATGAATACCATTATGCAGGTATATTCAATAACTCTGATGATATGGATGAATTCATAAAAAGAACACACAATTCTGTCAAAACTCAAGAAGACAGGATAATAGCCCTATATTTGTTAACAAAATTAAATGAACCTATTCTAAAAAGAAAACTCTAGGCCCAGATGGTTTCAGACGGTGAATTCCTTGAAACAGTTAAGAAGAAAATAACATTAACCATAAACAATACTTTCAGAATATAGAGAAGGAAGAAATAGTTTCCAACTCATTTTATAAGGCTAACATAATCCTGATCTCTGAAAAAGACATTAGAATATTGGTAAACTGCAGACAAATATTCTGCATGAGGATACACAAAAATCTTCAATAAAATATTAATCAAGTAATATAAATAAAAGAATAATACATTATTATCAAGTAAAGTTTATCTCAGTAATACAAGGCTGAGTCAGCTTGTAAAAATCAATGTATCCCAATATAATTCAGAATAAATGGGGGAAAATGACAAATTATAGTACTCATTTATCATAAAAACTATCAACAAATCAGGAATCAAAGGGAATTTTCTTGATTTCAATAAAGAGCATTGCCTTGTGTATGCTTTGTAACCTAATAAATCCCCTTTGTAAAAACCAATCCATTTCTGGTATTGCATTCCAGCAGCATTAGCAAACCAAAACATGAGTCTTCTTGCTAAGCCCTTGTCAATCCTCATCTTCATCTTTGTTTCTCTGCATTAAAGAGTATCTTCAGGGACCACTACTCATATCCCAGAAGATGCTCTGCCAGAAGACAAGGTGTCAAGTGTCATCTTCTGTGGCTTTGTTCATTCAATCAACATTTATTAAAAGCAACTTTGTGCCTGGGCACAGTGCAAGTGTTTTGTATATTTTCTGAAACAAGATTATAGACCTTTTTCTCAATTTGGGGAACAGATAAGAAAATAAGTAACTGTTAACAATTAAGTATTATAGAGGAATGAGTAGAATATGATAATATGAGAGTACTTAGGAGGAGTACCCAATCCAACTTTGTTTGCTGAAGATGTGGTATCAGAGATGTCTAAACTGATCCTAGAAAAATGTTGGGAGGTAGGTGGGTGAAGCAAGTTCTACTAGCAAAATGTTGCATGCAGTGGACCAGTTGACCCATGCATGATTTCCTATGTAGATTTTTCTCTGTTTGCATGATCCATTGGTTATTTAGGAAGAATTCTCTGCTCATGATATCTTTCCCTAGAAGCTCTAGAAAAATGCAATTTCAGTTTCAGTTAAAAAATATTCTCCCTCAACTGTTACTTGGATATTAAAAAAAAATTATGTATTTCCCCCATTAATGATTTATTTTAACAAAATTTGATATGAAATGTCTTTGTGATACATTTTGTTTTTTGTAACACTTTCATTTACTCCTCTCTTTGTCTCCTTCACCTCCATCTTTTATGAAATGTGTATAATTTTGTTGCTACATGAACACTTTGCTTAATATTAAATAGTAAAAGCAAACAACAAATACACAATAGAATCACATAATTGTCCTATGTGACCAATATCTTTCTAGATTCTCTCAAAGTAAGTCATTATTCTGTTCTTTTCATAAATGAGGAAATTCTTTCAAAATACAAGCCACTGAGAACTGAGGAAATCTATAAATTTTATTACCTGTTCAAAACCATGTTTCTTTCTCCAAATGATTTCATATAGTCTTGTTTTAGCAGAATTCAAAGCCTTTCTGAATTCTAATGCCTATGAGTAAAATTTTCATCTCTTCTGAAGAAGATAGCTATTATAAACTTCCACCATTCTTCAGGAGATGGCATGCAATACATGAAAAACCCATATATGGAATACACATTTATTCTAGGTGCCAGGATTGTGTTGAGAACATGGTGGTGAACAAAGCAGACACAATTCCTGTCCTAGAACTCTCTGGTTCTCTCTGGACATGCCTTGAGCTAATTTAAAACCTAAATCTTTCCTTTTCTTTCATGATGCTCTTCAATAGTTATACATAGCCATACCATCCCTACATTCATTATTTCCCATTTCCATCACCTTATATCACAGCAACAGCCATCTGGACCACCAAGGATGCATTCTCATCAGGCATTTCATTCCAATAACCATAAGTGACAAATTAAGATACTCCAGGTTATAATTTAAGCAACTTTTCACCAATGACTGTAGTAAATTTCTAGTATCTCACTCCCTTCAAACCCAATCAGGTCAGCTTTCTTTGATGGCCTATAACCACTTCTGGAACCAAATACTGTATAAGCCATGGCTCAGTAGCAGATAAAAGAAACCACCCATTATCTTATGGTGAAAAAATTTTTCAGAGAACTAGTGCTTACAAAAATCATTTAGAAGTGTCAGAGGTGCAGGGCCTCTAGGAACAACTCTCAGAACAACCCCATGAAACTGGCCCCCTCGCAGGCTGGTTACCTTTGCCAACTGCAAGTTCCAGAATTTCACCACTGTAGTTGAGATCTGAGTACTGTCAGAATCCTGTCCAAACTGTAATCTGGGGATGAGGAAGATGGAAGATTACCACACCTACAACTGCTATACTAACAAAATGAAATTTATCAAGCTCATCATATCTCCTCCCATACACTCAGTTCCAATTTCAAGACTCAAATAGTTGCTTTCATTGGCGGAAACTAAATCATGTTTGGATACTTGGGAGAGGAATTTTTGGGGCCTTTCAACTTCTGGATATGTTAAAATATCAAGAGTGAGAAAAAAACATATGATAAGATGGCCAACTGGAATGATATTGACATGCTGGGAAAAGTACCCAACATAGTGCCTGGTACATGGCAAGTGCTTAAAAAAGATTTGTACTTGTTTTTCTATTCTCAGCTAAAGCACCATTCCCTTAGGCCATTTCTGTCTATCTAGATTGGATGAAATTCCCTGGCCACATGCTCCCTGAATTTCTACAATTTTTAATACTTGTGATTACCCTGTACAATGTCAGCCTTTTATACAGACCCATAAGCTCCATGAAAGCAGGAATTAAGTCTATTTCATATTATACAATATCACCAGTGTCTACTATGGTACTTGGAATAACAGGTACATAATAAAGGATTATGTATTTTGAAATTGAATAGACAGTAGCTGCCTCATTCTCTTGAGTAATTTCTACAATGTATTGCATCTCTTAAAGGTTTGAAACATAAACGACTGTGCAAACTGGATTCAAAAAACCTTATTAAACTAAGTATACAATTAAGATAACATTTTAAAATCTATCTAACTTCTTTCTAGCTATTTGAGCCAAATTATCAACTTGACATATATAAAATTAAGTGTTATAGCATTTCATGCATGTTATATATAAAACAGCCTAAACCCTGATCCTTGACTCTACCCTAATTTTGGAGAAATCCATCTAATTTGATGCTTGTTGCTATGCATGGTGACCCAGTAATAACAGAATAATAAACTGTTCGGTCAAATTTTTCATAATTTCTATTCCTCTTCTGTCTCTGCAGTTTTGGCTAATAGAATTCCTACTGGTTTTATATGGTAGTGTGGCCAATATTGAGGGAATCTTGAAAATAATGACAGGAGATATTTATTTTCTTCTTGAGAGTCTGGGTAATAGAGTGGTTAAGAGACAGACTCCCTGAGTTTGAATCCTAGTTATCATTAATTACTTTTTTCTTGTAAATTACCATTACATCAAATATAAAAATATTACTGACAAATCATAAAGAAAAGATGCATCCCAATTTTTGAAAGGTTAAAATGTGAAATATTTCATCTTAGAATTGATGAAATACAGTATTCAATTTTTTAACCCTCACATTTTTCATCTGTGTTACTCACCAATTGCCTTGCCTCGTTCACAACTATTTCCCATCTCCCAGAATAGCTGGGATAGTAAGTGTGAATCTAAGACTCATTCTTCTGCCAAATGACCTTGCCCACTGCTCACAATTAATTAGTCTTGGACGAGCACCTAACCCAAGGTGGTTTGACCATGTTTTTTTCTCTCTCGCTTAGATTTTTTTTTTTTTTTTTTACTAATATTAGCTTTGTTTCTTTATATTAAATATTTTTTTAATTTTGGAAAACCTTTAAATTCACAGAAAATTTATAAAGATAGTAAGTACAGAGAGTTCTAGTGTATCTTTCATGTGCTTTCCCCTAAGATTAACAACTTAATATTTATCAAACGACCATGGCATATTTGTCAAAACTAAGAAATTAACATTGGTACCTTACTTTTAAGTAAACATTAGATTTCACCAATTTTTTTCACTAACTCATTCTGTTCCAGGATCCAAACCAGGGTATTACACTGGATTTAACTGTCGATGTTTCCTTGCTCTCCTTTGGTCCGTAACAATTTCTCAATATTTCATTCTTATTTTGAAATATTTCTCAATATTTGCCAGTTTTGAAGAGTACAGGTTGGTTAGGTATTTGTAGAATGTCTCTAAATTTGGGATTACCTGATTTTTTTCATGATTAGACTGGGATTACAGGGTGCTCTGGAAAGAATTTCACAGTAGAGGTAAATAATATCTGTATGACATCACTGATGATGATATTTGGTTAAAGTAGAGCTTTCCAGGTTTCTCTACTCTAAAGCAACTATTTTTTCCTTTTTATATTCTGTTGTCAGGAAACAAGCCATTAAGTTCTCCGGGAATTTTAAAATCAAAACAAACAAAATAGACTGAGTCGTTATTTAATGGAGGAATCCTAGGACTAGGCAGCTTGTAGAGGAAGCCAGTCTGCAGGGTAGGAAAATAAAGATGATACAAGAGGGAGGTGCTGATGAGAGTTGGAAAGAATTATGGTAATATTTCTACCCTGGAGGCTCAGAGAAGACCCCTGCCTTCTGGAGGTTACATGCTCAACTACTTCACATACAAACCAGTTTAGGAGAGGTTTCCATATGTGCAAACAAAAAAGATGATGAGTAACATAGTACTTCACTGGATAGCTATGAGAACTAAATGATAAATAATATGCAAAGTAAGTGCCAAATACTAGGGGTATCAATAACTGTTGGCTATCATTACTATTATTATTATTATTATTCACTGATTCAATTGTAACTGCAGACTAGTATTTTGAAGCCATCATATTCAAAAGCATTGAGGGAATAAATTAATGATCATGAATTTCTTGATAATACTTGAGAACTTGATTATACTTGAAAATCTGATATAGATTAAATGTGTTATTGTACAACTGAACTCAATGAGAAGTGAAAAGAGTTGTAGCTGTATCAAGACCTTGGTGCTTGTTCAAGAACTAAGTCATATTTGTATTAGATTTAGAGGCAAGAAAAGAACAGCCTGATATTTGAAGTACATAATTATTCACATCCTTCCTCCCTGAGGAAAGAGGCACCATCAGAGTCTTTGTGTGAATAAGCATCTTTGTTTCACAAATACTGTGAGCATCCTTAACGTTTCATGACTATTATCTGGAGCAATTTTAGCCTTGAAGAGCAGAGGTGGGGGTGGGAGAGCAGAAGATGGAACATTTATATCTTTAATACATATTATTGGTTGATCTGTTATGACATTTATCTATAATCATGAAATGAAAGAATAATCTAGGCATTAGTGACTTTGAATTACTACCATTTTATTTTCCATATTTAAAGAAGTGTTATACAATGAGAAAATATCCACTATCAAGAAGACAAATTTTAATTGTTTATTATATTTTCTTGGTATTTCCTTTTTCCTCTTAAAAATCTCAATTATTAATTATTTCACCTTCCTAATTTAGTTCTGATTTTTTTGAAGCTGATTTGCTATGTAAGAAGTGTAATGGGCAAACAATCCAGTACTCAAATGTCTAAACTGGGCGGCCTCTGCCTTATATAAGTAGAATTTTCTCAGTGGTCAATGCCAATATCTGGAATAAAAAGATGTTTGGTGATGTGGTAAAGATTGTACAAAGGGAAATTCAAAGCTAGAAAAGTTTGGTAGAAAAAGCAAAAGAGTTATATAGCTATGCCAAGACAAAATGATGAAATAGGCAAAGATCTATATCCCATGTCATTTTACCTCCAGCCTCAGCCCCCTCCATCATTTTCTCTACCCACTTAAGTCTGTGCTTCAGTGCTGAACCCATGAATCCTCTTGTTTTACACCAAAATATTCACTTTCTTCTTATAATCCAGTGATGCTTCAGCAAGTATCTATGAGCACTGTATTGGTTTGCAATATAGCCAATGCAATATAGCCAATACGCAATACTGCAATATTGGTTTGCAATATATCTGCAATATAGCCGGAATGCACTATATCAGAAATGGAACAGCTTTTAAAAAGGGGAATTTAATAAGTTACAAGTTTGCAGTTCTAAGCCTTTGAAAATGTTCACACTAAAGCATCCAGGGAAAGATATCTTAATTTAAGAAAGGTCAATTGGTTAGAACAGCTACTTCAGCTGGGAAGCCACATGGCTGGCCTCTGCTGGTCCCTTGCTCCTGGGCTCCATTACTTTCAGCCTTTGTTATTGTGGGGGTTCCTCACTTTGTCCCACTCTAGTGTGGGCTTTCA
This sequence comes from Tamandua tetradactyla, assembly GCF_023851605.1. Taxonomy (NCBI): domain Eukaryota; kingdom Metazoa; phylum Chordata; class Mammalia; order Pilosa; family Myrmecophagidae; genus Tamandua; species Tamandua tetradactyla. The sequence goes on from NC_135332.1 coordinate 150,883,438, forward strand.
TCTCTTGGCTTCCCTTGGCTCTCTCCAGGTTCTGGATTGCTTAACATCTTATGGTGATGTCTGCTGGGCTCCAGGCATCTCCAAACATCTGTGTCTCTGTGCTCCAAGTGTCAGCATCTGTGTCAGCTCTGCTCTGAAGTGTTTGTCGGCTCTGTCATTTTTCCAAAATGTTTCCCCTTTTAAAGACTCTCCTAAACTAATCAGACCCATCTGGAATAGGCAGAGATAACCTAATCAAGCTTCCACCCTACAGTATTGAATCAGGATTAAAAGAAATGGCTGCCCTCACAAAACTGAATCAAGATTGAAACATGGCTTTTCTGGGGTACACAATACTTTCAAATTGGTACAAGTACTGAGGAATATACACATACACACACGCTCATTTGCCATAGTCTCAACCCTTCTTGAACTTGTAGTTCAGAGGGGGAAGAAAAGCAAGTATATAGATAACAAACAAAAGTGAGAATGGTGCATGGGAGGCAGAAAGAGCTACAGAGATAAAGGAAAAGAAACTGAGATGCAAACAGAGGTAAGAATGTATGGTGTAACAAAAGCTAAGGGAGGGATTCCTAGAAGACAAGGTACAAAGAAGCCAATGAGGAATAAGATTAATGAAAATATTCTGGATTTGATGGTGTCACTTTAACTATAAAAGTTTTCAAGTGAAGTGATTTGTGGATTTCATTCATTTATTCATTAACAAATACTGAAAAAGATAAAAAGTAATTACATGGGATTCAGGAATAAGAAAAAAGACAAAATGGTCAATTATTTCAGTAATTAGAGCAATGAAGAAATAAATAGTACTGTAAGAAATAAATAGCCCTGCAACCCCATAAGAAATAAATAATATAGCAGTGATAATGACAGCAGTGTTTTTTTCCCTGTCTGTCCTGGCTTAGAGGCAAAAGAGAAGAAACTCACTTTTTATTACACAAATGGATTACATAATGGTCAAGTATACTGAACCAAAAAAGAAAGATTAGGCTTTAATAATATGGGAAATGTCTTTTTCCCATAGGGACAGATTATAGACTAGAGGCCTCAGCTGGCTGGCTGGTTCATTATATTACTTTAATGAATGGCACCATTTTGGAAGTAACCATGGTCCTGAAATAAAGATGAAAAGATAACCAAACTGTTACCCTTAGGCGACAAATCAAAACGTCTAAGCCTAAAAAGAGATATGAAAAAAACTTCAAAGTAGTAGTATTCTTTTGCTCATTTCTGAATAATTCAAGCCAACCGATATCACCAGGGGTTTGCTATACTGTTTTATTAATGGAGAAACAGGCCAGTTCATGGATGTGGTGGACTTTTATTCTTTCTATCTTTTAAGTATTCCCTGTTCTTTCTTTTGCTAACTGGATACTTTCCTTTTTAGACTCTTTCTTCCCCCGAAATAGGGCTTTCTATGGATAATGTACAAAGGCAGGGCATGTGCCAAGCTAGCCAAACAGAGTGCATTTTCAAAGATAGATCTGCTCATAAAAACTAGAAAGTTTAAATTCTCTTATTTTAAGCTTTGTCATCCGTACAGGGCTAGAACTGCAGTGGCAACCTGATTGAGAATGAAGCCAACACAGAAAGTAACACTGAGAGAGAGAAGGAAAGAAATATATTCTTGTTGATGTTAAACCCCAGAAGAGCCCTCCCATTCCTTCTTCTGAGTTATGCGGGCCAATACATTTTCTGTTAGTTAGAACTGAGTTTGTCACTTGTACTAAAGGAATCCACAATACAATATGTTTTTAACCACATATTTAGATAGGAAATCAAGAGAACTTAACCTTGACATCACAATCTGCCTGTTTCATGATTATGCCTAATATGCATGTTGTAGCACGAAAAAGTTCAGACCAGTGATAACCATCTTAAGATCACTGAGAAAAGAAGCAGGAAAACAAGCGGGATAAACAGTTTACTTTTCATCTTCTTTCACTACTTACAGAAAGGTATGGATGAATTGTGTGAATGGCTTGAAGAAATTTCGTTTTTAATCTTCCCAATAAATCACCCATGGAAAATTAGGAAAGTTGCCATTACAAAGCAGCTCTGATCCTAGAGATGACATCAGTAGCCTCAGTAGTCCTAAAGAAAAGGGATAAAAATGTTATTTGAGAAACACTCTAAAGGAAGAAGGAACAAAGGATCTGGGGACTAGAAAATTAAAGATCAAATATTTTTTTGTTGATGACTAGGCAATGCACTAAATTGTAAGTTGGGGGAGTAGGGGGGAGCTTAGGAGGGAGGACCTGACTGACCCAAACGGATATATACTACATTTCTGTGAGAAATCACACATACATCATCAATAGGCATAACAAAACCTCACTAATTTGTAATAATGGCAAAAGGATGCAGCTTTAGCAAAGTCTGAACTGTGAGAAATTTTTAAATAAATTCTTAATCAATGCATTGCCCTTATTACAAGCTCAGTATATGCTTTCTGAAAGGATGAACACAAATCAAACAGTTATTTCCTAGGTACAAAAGCTTTATAAATGCCCAGAAAGAAATCAGGGAAAATAATGGAGAACATTACTTGTAACAACAGGCTTTAGCAATTATGGCTTTTCCACAGAGAACAACTTCCAAAATTTTTGAGCGCTTTTACCTTAGGTAAAGCTATTAATTTGGGGTAGTAGGTTATGCAGGAACCAGCGAAGTTTCTAATTTGGCAGATGCTGGGTTCAACACTATAATATACCACGCAAAAGATAAAAAGCTTATGAACGTCAACTTCCTCATCGGTCAAAAGGGAACAATATTAATTCTCTCACGGGTGGAGGTGAAGGGTGAATGAAAGTAGACTGAATTTTACCTAAGCAGCATTTGTATCTCTCATTCTCAAAGGAAAAAAGCTGTCTTTTTTTTTTTAATAAGTCGTCCAGAACTAGGGTAGAAAACACTGAAAATTATTTGGCTAATTCATTAGCAGCTGAGGTGGCCCCGAGCGGCCCTGGCCCGGGAGAGTTCGCTGGGCGCGCAGGTGGCCTAGGCCATCGCACAGTCAGGAGACCTCAGTCCGAACTCAGCTACAGGACCGACCCCTGCCCCTCGTTCCTCAGTCACAAAGCAGTCATTTTACACCCCCAGTGTGCGCCCTTTGCTTTCTGCCATTTAAAACCGGGTCGGGGGTGGGGGTGGGGGTGGGAGTGGTGGTGAAGGTTGAACGTGGGAGAACTCATTTCCAGTTCGGGTAACAAGAACAAAATCACCGAGGTCAGGGTGGGTGTCAACGAAGTAACTGCAAAACCCTGCGGAATGAGGAGTCCCAAGCGTGCTGACAAGTCTAAAGGTAGCTCCTTCCAGAGCCCTCTCCTCCCACTCGACGCCGTCCCTTCACCCCATCTCTGGACTATCATACGAAGCCTTCCTCGCCTCCTTTTTTCCTTCACTTTTATTTTTCATAAGTCAGAGCAAAAATTCGTTGGCGCAGAGGGGTGTTTTCATCGCTTTAACCCAACTTTTTCCGTTTCTTTGGACGAAAAACCCCAAATAAGAGCCGCCTTGCCGGCGGGAGCCAGATGCCAACACCGGTTAGCGCTTAGGTCCAGCGAAAAGCGTGGATGCAGCTGAGGGAGACGCCGTTTCCCCGGGGTGCGGGCAAGAACAAGCAGGGCGTGTGCTCCGGTCCTTGCCGCGGCTGTGACTGGACATTCCCGAGCACCTGGGGCGGGGACACTCGCGGGGACGCTTTGAGACCTGTCGGTGGCTTCCGCAGGAGCTATTTTTAGCGGCATCCCTCCCCACCCCGCAAATCTCTTGGTTATGGTAGCCTCCGCCTCGCGGCTCATCCTTTTAGCCTCCCCCGCCGCTGCCCGCTCTTGGTAGCTTCCACGCGGGCAGATCCGGAAACTGAGCATGTGTGGAAGCGCTCGGCAGCTCCGGCGGCGGCGGGGGCAAAGCCGCGCTGCGTCAGGCTGAGCCCATTCACCGCACGGCCGCAGGAGCGCAGCGCCAGCGCCGCGCCGCCCGGCCCCGCCGAGAGGGGCGCACTCGCCGCCGCGGGGCCCGCAGCCGCTCACCGCAGCCCCCTCCTGGCGACCCGCAAGTAAGTTTGTGATGCAGCTGGGCAGTGGGACGAGGGCTTGGCGACCGGGGGAGCCCAGGCTGACAGGGGAGGAGGCGCGATTGCACCCTGAGAGCCGGCTGGTCGCTGCGCCCTGGGTCCCCTGCCTCTCGGAGCCTCTTGGCCAATTTGAAAGCTGGTGGCTTAGGGAGACACAGGCGGGGTGTGTGGGGGTGGGGGGGAGGGGTGACAGGCAAAACAAGAGGGTAGAACTGGGGAGAGGGAAGGACCGCGCGGCGGAGGAGGGTACCCAGCAGGGCCGGAGTGGGTTGGAGCGGGTTGGGAGGATGGGTTTTGGGGCGCGGGCGCTCCACAGGGGACAACCGCAGAGGGGAAACGGATTTTTCAAGTGAGAGCTAGTGTAGGGGACAGAGTAGAGGGCGAGCGCGTCCTGACCCGAGCGGCGGGAGGAAAGATGGGTGGAAAGTGGAGCGCGTGGAAAGCGGATTTGAACGAGATCAGAAGATGCCAGTGGAAGGAACAGTGGGATCCGGAGGGCGAGTAGACTTGGATAATTTGGGCAATCCGTACAAGGCTTGGGCGGTATAATGATGGAGAGAAGCACCTTTGGATCCATGTCTTCGAAGGAAATACGAGAGACTACAAGTTGGGAACCAGCTGGAAAGAGGAGAAGTGAAATGGATGTAGAAAGTGTCCTGAAAGTGCTGGTTGGAAAATTGCTGAGAGATTTCGATGAAAGGGAGGAGGGGAGCCGTGCAGGGATACGAACGTGAAACAGGGCCGCTGAATACTGATTTAGTAGCGGCTCTCTGAGTTCCTCTTACATCCCAGACTCCTGGATTTCTTGCCTTGTTTGACCACTACGCGGCTCGCAGTAGAGGAGATTTAGCTCCTCAGGGAGCTGGAAAGGTAGTCAATTGCAGGGGGGCTGCCGGACTTCCTTGGAGTGGTGCCAGGCACCTCCGGGTGGAATGTGGAAGTATGAATGTGTGTGCGTTGGGGGGGTGGGGGTGGGGGTTGACTGTTCCAATCTACTGGAATCAGTGATTAAGCCCAGGTGTTTGGGCGGGGGACACAGGCAGAAGTCCGCAGCCAGCATGCGACTCGCGGCCGTGTTGTGTGTTGCTGGCCTGGGGTCTCCAGTGTTGCGGCAGTCAGTCACCACCACAAGGAGAGAGATCCAGGGCTCCACAGGCGGCCCGGGAAGAGGATTAAGGGAAATGTGCTTTTCTCCGTCTCTTTGCTCCCTTTCCTAGGTCCACATTCTTTGCTAGCCCAGTGATGCGCCTCCTTTACCTCAACCCTAGCCCACAACCACAGCACCCCAAACCTGACACTGGTCTTGTGCTCTGATTCCGCACCCGGAGAATGCCACCGTTCTGGGCTGCTCCCGCCACGGAATCCCTTTACAGGATGGAATCCTGTAAGTCACGATAGTTAGGGGGTTCCCGAATCCAGGGGTTCCTGCTGAGTCGTCCCTCTGGGGTCCGCGGTTCACTCTGCTGCCTCCGCAGGAGACGCGGTGATACCAGGTTCCATGGACTAGGCAAGCGCAATGGCCAAACGGCCAGGAGAAATGAGATACCCGGCAGAGTGACCAGTCCTCGGTCGGGATCTCCTGTGGTGGGTTCTCGGGGGCTGGGGGGGGGACCTCCCCGCGCTCTGCCCCCTCCCTCTCCATGTGCATGTGACTTGAAAAGGAGAAGACCAGGCAAAGGAATAAACAAGCATCTCATGCAAAATCTTTATGTAAAAATGCCACTTTGATCAGCAAATATTTCGCCAACCACAAGAAGAAAGGGAGGAAGATGCGTCTACAAAGTACAGAATTGGAAACTGGCATGTGGGTGGGGGACTGGTGTTACTGTAGCCACTGTTTTCTCAGACTCGGTCTGGCTTGCTGTTTTCTGCCCTTGGTGCCACATTTTAAGCTATACTTTACCAGATGTGGGAAAATGAGGATGAAGGCAACTCTGGAAACCTGAGCCACTGATGAAAGGATCCCCGAACCATACTGTGTGCCAGTATCTGACATGGTTGGTCTTTGAACGTTCAAATTGCAGGGGGCAGCCCAAATCAATGGAAGTGAGAATTCTGTGCCACAGTGACAAGCACCACAGATGGGTTGTCTTGCTTGCTGGTGCTGATCCGTGGAGATACACAGGAGAAAGGACAGCAAGCTTCTAGTGGCCAGCAGGCCTTCTTGTTCCATGTGATAGTGGCTGGCCCAGTTTCTAGCACAGTAACTATTGAAATATGCCCTTTGAAATATGTCTGTTGTTCTGGACACCTGGAAGATGGAAGTTTGAAGACAATGACTTCTGCTGTCATTTTCTGTTTCTATTACTATGCTTTTTTTTTTTTTAACTAATTATATAATAGAACATGTGGTAGAGGCAAAATAAGTGATTGTTTCAGACATTAATTCTGTTCTCTTCAAAAATGTTATTCAAATAAAACATAACCTTGATACATTTGCCTCTGCTTTAGGCTTTTGTTTGTTTGTTTCTAGAAAAGAGGGTGGGCTGGGCAAATGTCAAGTAAAGCCAGTGTTAGGCACCTGAAGATCTTGTGAGTATGTGGCAGTAAAAGCTTCATTTATAGAATGCTGAATTTAATGGGAAATGAGAAAAATCTCACTCCCCACCTCTTACCTCCTGTACTTGAAATACAAAAGATTATACCCTCATGCTGGTTGGGTTTTTCTGGAAGATTGTTCCCAGATCCCTGGTATAACTTAGAAAATAGTCAATGGCATCTTCTTTGCTGCCCCCAAATAAAAATTTTTTGTTCGTTTGTATTTTAAAGATGGTGAAATGGCTTTATGATGCACAAGAATGAAAAACAGTAGGTGTCAAAGTAGGAGAGTTATCACTTCTCTTGCCTCAGGGATGGAATTTATTAATAGGTTTGGAACATTGAAACAGTGATTCTCAACCTCAGGGCAATTTTACCCCCTAGGAGACACTGGCAATTTATGGAGACACTTTTGATTGTCCCAACTTGCTGGGGGTGGGGGAGGGGTGCTAAACTTTCTGCAATACACTGGACAACCCCCCAGAATAAAGAATCATCCAGCCCAAAATATCTATAGTGCTGAAGCTGAGAAACCCTGACTTAGAACAAGGCATGATAAGGATTAAACGGAACTACCTTTCGGATGCTTTCAAATATTCCTGTTGAGAATGTGTCTTGAAAATCCAGATTAGTTAATATTAAGAGACTTAGTTTGCAAAAATGGTTTCATGTTAAAACAAAAACTTGCTTGTTTTAAGGAAATTAACCAGATTTTTCCCCTCAGAACTTTTTAGCCTCTAAAAAATATCCTTCAAATATTGGGATTTTAACTTGATGACAGCAAGTTAAAATTGTTTTACTAAATTTTTTTCAATGCTTGATAACTACTTTTAAAAACAGTTTTACTTTTTAAATTAATTTACTTAAAATTACAACTCTGTGTAGTTCTTTATTTAGAAGCAGGTCGAGCTGAATTAGAGAAAAACGTTACATGAATCTTTGTAAGAAGCCTTATGAAATATTCTAGAATGAAACCTTAGTATCATAGAAGGAAGGTAAGAATCCCTTATAATTTCCATGTATTTAGTTTCAATTTTAAATTGATAGCATGGCATGTTTTGAGAAACAATCCTTTCTAGCTTATAGAACAATACATGGCCTAGAGAGAACATTAGCTTGTACTCAAATGTAATAAGATCTGTGAACTGTTCTAATAGTGCCTTTATGCAGGAACTCCAAGCCCTGAGTAGGTAAAAGCTTTGTCATTATTGCAGTGAGAATTGGAGAAGCTAAAGAAATTTGGCCATAGTTCCTATTCCCTCTCCCCCCACCCCTCCATCCCCACTGTTTTGTTTATTGGTTTATTTGTTTCAGAATCCATTCTGAAAGGATGATCATTAGTGCTGCTTTCTTCCTTTCTTGTTCTAATAATGGTTCCCTCCACCCTTGGCTATTATTGTCCACCAGGGATTTGAGCAGCAGCAGAGACTTCTTAGCCCTTCTCTGGGGCACCCAGCAACCCTCCCTTTCTCCCACATGTACAAACACAGACAGCTCTTTCTTGCTTCCAGGTGAAAGAGAAATTTGCATCTCTTTTGGCAAAAGGCAGTGAGAAAAGCCCTTGTTTTTCACAAAGGCAACCCCAACTTCTCTGCTTGAATCTTTGCTCTATTGCTTTGTTAAATTGTATGTTCAATTGCATATTCTTGCTGCTAGGAAAGCTTCCTCTTTGTCGAGGGAATAGTGAAAGAGCTAAGGAAAACAGAACTTCAGGCTAGACAAGGAAGGAGTAAGAAATTTGAGGTTGAAGGGGTCAACTTTGTCTCCCGTTTTCTCTCCTTGGGAAATGGTTATTGATTTGACATCTGAGCAGGGAGACATGGTTTTCTTCCCTGCATATACTTGCTGAATGAACATGGTGCCCTTTTTACATTTTTGAAGGCCATGGAGGTAGAAAGCAGTGGGAGGGCTAGTACTGATGGTTAGAGTGAAGCAGAATTTTCAAATCAGTTCTGACCTAATGATGTTTGCAACAGAGGTTTTGAACACACTCTCAAGATGGAGTATGCTACATAACAATTTTGAGGAGATTAATAGGATACAAAGCGGAGTGTTTTTGCTGTTTGGGGTACTAAGTGATATTTATGCTTTAAAATATTGGAATACACATATTTGGGGGAAAATGAAATAACCTGTCAACCCCAGTTCCCTATAAACAAACTTGCTGTCACTGTGGCCTATTAATTATTGTCCCAGCTGGAAAGAGGGAACAACAAAAATTCAGGATTTTGAAATTTATGCTAGGCAAAGAGAGTTTTTAACTTCATTTTGGCTTATTTTTTGAGGATAAGAAATAGCAATGCCTGAGAAAAGGTAACCTTGATTGTAGAAGGTTTTACTTTTGTTTGTAAATGTTTATTCATCCTAAGAAACATAAAGCTGGGAACATATTCTGAGGTTTTCAACCTTCGTTATTAATGATGCTCCTCTTCTTTCTCTATTCATTATGTGATGTTGTTTGGAATCCGAATACTGAGCTAAGTGAGATAGTTGATACAGTCCCTTGTAATTTTGTATTTAAAGTTGTCTCTGTCCTTTTGAAAAAGGTACAAGAGAGGTGCTATCTATCATTGCCAGCACAGTTAGGAGTGTGTAAAACAGCAGCCTGTTTTACAGAAGGACATGCACGTTGCTGGGCCTTATCTGGAACTATACTAAATAGAAGAGAGACCTCAGCCTTCTGAATTATGAAGCCATATTTTTAAAAATTTGATTTTGACCAGTATAACCAGGCTTGAGAATCACTTGATTTGGAAAAGTCTGGTTGAAGATCCAAACTAGCCTTTATTTACAAGGAAAGAGGCACAGTCTTAGGGAGCATTGTGAGCTTTGCAGTTAAATCCTGGCCCTCCTACTTAGTAGTTTTGTAACTTTAGATGAAATTTTTTTAACTTCATGGAGCTTCAATGTCTCATCTTTAAACTAGAGATAATTATGATTTTCCTGTAGAATTGGTTGTAGGATTGGAGGACATATTTTTAAAACAGAGAACCTATTAAATAGTTCCACTGATGATACTGCTTATACGTACTGCTGGAAGTTTAATGTCTTGTCCAAAATGTGGGGGGTGGGGTGGGCAAAGGGGGCTTGTCGTCAGAAGGGATCTTGATGAGCAGTATGACATGGAAAAGAATCACAGGATGGAATCCTGGTGTTGGAAGGGATTTTGGAGGAGAAGTCATCTGATGTTCTCATCAGTCAAAACACAGAAACAGAAGATTGAAGATTATAAAGTGATTTGCCTGAAGTCAAGAGTCGCTCTGCCTCATTTCTAGCTGAGTTTGCATTTTTCATACTCTCCATACAAACCCTCTCCACCTTAAAACTACTCTTATTTTCTTGGTTAAATCCATGTTTTTTCTGTTTATTTAAAAATGCCTGTTCAGCTCAAGAAGCTCTCTTTTCAGTTGTTATATTCCAGGTCTTCCATAGACAAAAAGGTCATTGATGCGTCTCTAATTGAGTTTGTACAGTAGTTCAACTCAGGTGTTCACCTGAATGATCAAGCACCCCACCCCATACCTGTAGCAGAACGAACGTAAGTTGAACTTTAGGTAATTTTTTCTATTTGGCTTAAAATTAAAAAGTATAAACAAAAATTTCCACTATGAATAATGCTCTAAATGATGTTCATTGATTATCAACAAAATGAAAATTGGCCCTTGTTGATACTTCTGTTATTAAATTAATAGTTTTTTAAAAATCAATTCTGTGTTGTTGACATTGTGATTTTAAAAGAATTTCAGGTTTAATAGAAGTGTGAAAAATCTTACTCTGTGCTAGAATCCTTTGCCACTTGCCAAGGATATTATGTATGTTGTCTTATTTGCAGTTTATTGCAACTGACTTAAAGTAAGTTGAAATAATGAAAACCTTGAAATCAGAAACCAGGACTGACGGAATCTTTTAAACAACATTCCCTTTAGAACCAAACTTGAATTTAAACCCCCATTCTTCAGTTATTAGCTATAAAAACCCCGGTGAATTCCTTGACTTTCCAACTTCTGCCTTTTGAATATCACATTTGCCAAATTAGTATTTTTGTTTGCGAGTTCCTCAAAAGTTAGATATAGAATTACCACTTGTCCTGGCAATTTCACTTGTAGATATATACCCCAAAGAACTGAATACAGTAATCAGAGATATTTGTAAACTAGTGTTCATAGCAGCATTTTTCATAAGAGTCAAAAGGTATAAATAACCCAAGTATTCCTCAACAGATAAATGGATAAACAAGAAGTGGTATATACATACAATAGAATATTATTCACCTATAAAAGGGGTTGAAGCTGTGGTATATGCTACAGCATGGATGGACCTTGAAGATAATCATGTTGAGTGAAATAAGCCAGACACAAAACGACAAATATTATATGATTTCACTTATATAAAATATCTACAATAATCAAATACTTGGAGACAGAAAGTGGATTGCATGCTATCAGAGGCTAGGAGTGAATTGGGGTAGGGAGTTGCGATGGTGAGTTATTGCTTAATGAGTACAAAGCTTCAGATTGGGGTTATAAAAAAGTTTTGGCCATGGATGGTGGTGATGGTAGCACAATATTTTAGATGTAATTAATATCACTGATTTGTATAAATTAAAGTGGTTTAGCTGGGAAATTTTGCATGGTATATATGTTTCCATAATTTTTAAAATAGTTTTTCTGTGATATGTAAGCAAGATAAGAAAATAAAGATCTTAACATGATATCTGACACCCTTTTTTGTCCTTGTACACTGTTGATTCCACCAAACTTCAGCCACCTCTTCAAAGAGTGATCATCTATGCTTCAATCACTTCAGATTATTTCATTGTCAAAAGGCAGAACACCTACTGCCAACTGCCTTGAGAAATTTTATGACTTTTGTAACTGAGTAGAGGCAACTAAGTCTGACTCCAGGCATGACATGATTAAGGGCTCAAATCATGTGAACAATTTCTTGTTTTCTAGTTGTCATTTCTTAGCTCCACTTCCTGAATGTTGGCTCTGCTCTTGACAGACTCTCTCTTTTGGTTTCTAAGATGGGTGCTGACAACTTGCATGGATTTATACTTTAGGTTCCAATCTAGTGAAAGGGACTCTCTTCTCATAGTCCTTTCAAGGGAAAGAGGAAGTTGCTCTTTCCAGAAAGCCCAGCAAACATCCCCTCACATCTCATTTAATCTGACCAAGTAAAGAGCCCATTTTTTTTTCACAGGAGACCAGGAAGGTGGACTGTACTGGTTGAGGAAGTCTGTTTTCCTATAGAAATATGGGGGATTGTTTTTGGGAGAAGGGGGATTGTACATTGAACAGATTACTTATTAGGGACTACCAAAGTATTTGCATTATTGTTTGGCCCCAAAGTAAAATGTTAGTCATAGTTTAATTTTATATAGATCATGGTCAAAGTCTAGAGAATTATTCTTGCTCCATTACTGAATGTATCTTTCTCATGATTGAGTTCTAGTAATTTGAGTATTATGATTAATCAAAACCAGTGCATGTAAATCTCCTTCATTATATACATCTTTGGAACTTGCTGTTTTAGACACGAATTCATATTTAGCTACAAATAAATTTGTGTAAGGGAACAAATTAGTACATTTTCTTGCATTAGATACTAGTTTCTGAGAAACACCAGGAGAAGCCATCATTATGTAAAATATTATTATCTAATGTCAAATGATTTATCCCTTGGTTCATGAGTGGCCTTGCTGGCCTCTGGTCCTATATCCACAGACTAAATGGGAAGTAAGGCCACCAAAATTTATGCATCAAGTAATTCTTGGTTTCTACAAAGTGCTACCCACAAGCATCTAATAAGTGTTCCAGAAAGGTTAATTTGTTGAATGTTTATATTTTTTAAAAGAAGTCTACAATACTTTTTGGCACTCCTGTTGCAGAAATCTCTTTAAGTGCAGTTGTGCTAGTTTGAAAGTGTTGTGTACCCCAGAAAAGCCATGTTTTAATCCCGATCCAGTGTTTGGGGGAGGCCATTTCTTTAAACCTAATTTAATATTGTAGGATGGAAATGTCAGATTAAATGATCTCCACAGAGATATGACATGCCCAATTGTGGGTGTGGCCTTTTGATTAGATGGAGATGTGACTCCACCCATTCAAGTTGGGTCTTGATTAGTTTGCTAGAGTCCTTTAACAGGGGAAATATTTTGGGGAAATCTCAGATGCAGATGCTTAGAGAACAGTTGCTTCAGAGCTGACAGAGACACAGATGTTTGGAGATAGGGATTTTCAACAGAGCAGAAAAGAGACAGCAGATGCCTAGACATGGGCAGAGCCCAGTAGATGCCACCATGTGCCTTCCTATGAGATGCTAAGCAACCCAGAATCCAGAGTTATGCCCTGGGAGAACTGAGTAAAGGCCCACAGGCACTTAGAGAGGAAACTACTGGCATGGAAGTGGAAGTAATGAACCAGGAAGAAGGACCAGCAGACGCCAGCCACTTGCCTTCCCAAATTTGCCTTCCTTGAGCCATGTATCTTTCTCTGGATGCCTTAGTTTAGACATATTTATGGCCTTAAAAGTGTAAACTTGTAACTTATTAAATTCTGTTTATAAAAACCATTCCATTTCTGGTATATTGCATTCCAGCAGCTTTAACAAAATGAAACAGCCGGGGTCATACTTTTTTTGGAGGGGTGGTGCATGGGCCAAGAATCAAACCCAGGTCTCCTCCATGGCAGGTAAAAATTCTACCACTGAACCACCAGCGCACCCATCATGGTCATGTATTTTTAATGAATAGTATATTAACAGACTAAAGACTCGTTCTCTTATCTATTTTTAATTTTCTGCATAGGTCACGGACAGAATGTGACAAGTACACATCACACATTTAGGAAAAGAATGTTAACAGCTATAATAAATGGCTCTGAGTAAAAAATATATATATTTATTTCTATGTTCATTCATCTTAATGGTTTAGTAATATAAGTAAATGTCTCTTATTTTGAAATGTTTCAAAATGGAAAAATCAAGTCAGATATCCATGTATTTTTAAAGCTAAATACATGCAGCTGTAAAATGTAATCTACTTGCAGGGTGTAAGAGAAGTATATCATTGGAGCAGTTGGTTTTCCCATAGTTAATTTCCAATGTTGGGACAGTGGGGGTGGAGATAGTCTAGCACAATGAAGTTAAAAATTGAAAACCTGTAGAAATCAGTGATGAATTCACTACCTGTTAGATCTATTTAGAATGTAAATTCTTAAGAGAGCCAGGGAAGTTGAAAGCTGTTCTTTTATACTACTAAAGTATCATTGAAGTGAGATTTTCTCTCTTTACCAGCATGTTTTTAAATTTCGGATTAGCAGTCACATTGGTGAATTTATAGCAGAGAAGGCAAAAAGCCATGTGAGTGAATAATGTACAGTTTTTAGAAAAAACTATTCTGGTGCTATGGAAATTTTCAATAATTTGAGAGAGATCATTTTAATGTAGTCTTGTAGCTAGAGCTGCTGATAAATGTTATATATTAGGAGTTTGTGTTTTGGTCCCAGGTACACAAGTTTGTCGTGAAATATTGTGGAGAAATATTTTTTTGTATTGCTGTTCATAAATTATTTTTGCTGCCCTTAATGGGAGTGAGAATAAAATGGTTGTTAGTAGTTGAGCTGGAAATGGTACATTAACTTTTTAAAGTTTTCTATCACTTTCCTCTTCTTGGACTGAAGACTTAGACTTGCAAAAACAATATAAATTCAAAATAGGTAGTTTTACAAAGAAGATTTTTGAGTTAATAGAGATTTTTTTCTGGTAGGAAATGGTGTGAAGCCGAACTTTCATTGATACCTACTGAGAGTGGTGAGTGAAAATAGGATAAACAATAATTAAAACAGAACAAAACAAAATTCAAAATTTCAATGTTGTAATTTATCAGAGTTTCTTAATTTATTTAAAATGATTCTGGTTAATTTAAGCAAAAAAAATCCATTGGATGGTTATGGAGAAAAACTCATGAAATTGAAGGAAATCTGAAGGACAAGTCTTGGGAAAAGGATGGCAGCTAGGACAGCTGCTGGGCTCTCAGAAGCAGGACGTAATAGACAAGCTGTCCAAGACACCACTGCTGGGATGAATCAGCTCTAGCTATTTTCCATCATTCTGTCACTGTGCTGAAAACTCAAATTTCTGAGAGAAGAGGAACAGAGGGAGAGTTTAGGAGGAAGGGGAGGGGAGAAGGAGTTAGAGTTAAGAGGCAAGAGAGTTAAAGTTAGAATATGGGGAAATGCAGGGCATCTTGATTGACAGCTCCACCAATATCTTGTTTAGAGTGACCTGAGGAATTACCCCAAGGCATAATATGTTGCATAATTTGAAGAAGGTAAACGGATGATGCTGGGCAGGCACATTCAACCAATGTCTACTGCAGATTTAGGGTGGAAAACCATGCCTCTGTGATGATGAATTACAAGAAAAAAACAAAAAAAAAAAAACCACGGGTAACAGTACTTATATGGCAGACAAAAATTTGATATAGATAAAGGAAGTAACAATAAATATAGTTAGGTTTAAAATAAGAAAGGGGGTAATAATATCCTATTTTTCTCTGTACTATTAAACTATTGGAAGTATAAAGCCTGGTTTTAGGTGCCCCTTTTCAGATGTTCTTGTACCCACTGGAGAATGACTGAAAAAGCAACTTGTTCTTTAAGACAAAAAATTTGAACTACAGGGCCACGGTGGCTCAGCAGGTAAGAACGCTTGCCTGCCATGCCAGAGGACCCAGGTTTGATTCCTGGTGCCTGCCCATGTAAAAAAATAAATAAAATAAAATAAAATAAAAATTTGAACTACAGCTCATAAGCTTGACAAGGAGGAGTTTTAATTCAAAATCCAGCACAGTATCTATCTGGTACAGAACATATATGTATTAGGATAAATAGATATCTAAAGGAATAAAATAAACTCTTTATTGCTCATTTTGACAAAACTAGGACGTATGACTGGACGTTTCAGAGAGGAAGATTTTCTCTCAGTATAAGCAAGAACATTCTTATATTAATATGATTCAAGAGAGCAATGAGCTACCTTGGGAGTTACTGAGAGCCTCACTCTGAAAGCATTCAAGAAGAAGCTAGATACCTATTTGTTATGGATGATAAGAGATTTCTGAATGCAAAGGGAACTTAGTTTGGTTAATTGTCCAAAGTCCCTTCATGTTCAAGATTCTCTGCTTCCCTGAATACACAGAAAACCCCACAAACATTTACCAAGCATCTAAAACAGTATCATATGCTGGGGGAAATGGAGTGAAAACAGCAGGCAGTCTCTAGTTGTTACATAGACAAATATTTCACAGTTGTATGTGGTGGTGATAAAGAATAATCCAAAATCCAATGCAGTTATCTATCTAGTACAGAACACATGATGAATAACTGTTTGTTGGGTTAATTTGTTGCTGAATCAGAGTCTTCTTTACTAATATATGTTTAAACTGTTTACCTGGAGTACTTACTTGGTCATTATCAACCCTGCCATATTTACTCACCCTGTTTCTTCATAGCCTTCTGATTAAGTAGGATTACCTTGCCTAGAAATCATCCTTCCCTTTGTTTCATTTTTACCATCTTGAAAATGAGGGTGGAGGGTAGGAGGTAATTTTTTTCCCTTAATTGCTTTTCTCCTCGAGACTGCCTTTGCCAGCAGAAATAACCCTGAACCGCTGAAGTTATAGTATTAATGTTAACACTGAAGGGGACTTTAGCTAAATACTGGTTCCCAAACTGTGGGACACTACAAATGGTATGATACAAGATGACTTTGGGAGGTATATGGGCATGTATTGAATTGAATTGAAAGGATTTTGAGTCTGTTCCTT
The DNA here is from genome assembly GCF_023851605.1 of Tamandua tetradactyla. Classification (NCBI taxonomy): domain Eukaryota; kingdom Metazoa; phylum Chordata; class Mammalia; order Pilosa; family Myrmecophagidae; genus Tamandua; species Tamandua tetradactyla. The sequence continues at coordinate 150,899,883 of NC_135332.1, forward strand.
TTCAATATTTCTTATTAAGTCAAGGAGAAAGTTTCCTTTCACTTCATTTTTGTACTTCTCCAACACATGTATAGAATTTCCCATTTTAATAAAGAGCAGGCCTCAGATGCCAAGTCTTCAGAAGTCTGTGACGTTGTCTTTGTTTTCACTATACTCATTAAAATTTTATCTTCTATTTGTGCTAAGTGATGGTCTATATATAAAGTACTGACACAAGTTTCCTTAATAAAATGCATGCAGTTAAAGTTTTTAAAATGGTTTGATATTGAAAAATATTAAGAATTTATACATAAATGATTGAGACTTAGAATCTCTATGTCCAGTTTCCCCTGACAGTTCATTTGTCTGGGCTTATTTCTTTGCTGTGAATTCTTTTGCATTGTAATAGCTATTTTATGTTAGTGCCTCTCCTTCCTCTACTGGTTCAGAGGAAATCTGTTCCATAGAAAGGGACAATTTTATATATACACATGTGCACACACATATATAGCTTTGGTTTGCCTAGCTATTAAGTATTTCTGAACTACCCTTTAAAATCAGTTCAAGTTTGTTCCATGGCTTTCAAAGAAGATTATTAGATTGCTGGAATGAAGGCCAAATTAAACTGTGTAATTATTTTTCTACTGTTTTTCCTGATTTGTGATAGGGCACAGGCTTCAAGGGGGCAATGAGAAGCTTTAGGGCTTTTTCATTTCATTAATTTCACCATGTTCTAGTTTGCTAGTTGCCAGAATACTATATACCAGAATCAGAATGGCTTCTAAAAATGGGAATTTAAAAAGTTGCTAGTTTATAGTTCTAAGGCTGAAAAAATGTTCAATTAAAACAAGTCTATAGAAATGTCCAGTCAAAGGTAGGAAAGATACCTTGGTTCATGATGGCTGCTGATGTTCAGAGTTTCTCTCTCATCTGGAAAGGTGCATATTAAACACAGTCACAGTTACTCTCTCAGCTGGAAGGGCATATGGTGAGCAAGGCATCATCTGCTACTTTCTCTCCTGGCTTCCTGTTTCATGAAGCTCCCTGGGAAGTGTTTTCCTTCTTCATCTCCAAAGGTCACTGGCTTGTGGGCTCTCTGCTTCTTGTGGCTATGTCGTTCTGCTCTGCTCTCTCTGAATCTTTTTATTTTCCAAAATATTTCCTCTTTTATAGGACTTCAGAAACTAATCAAGACCCATCCAAATGGGTGGAGACACGCCTCCTGCTAATCCAGTTAACAACCACTCTTGACTAAATCACATCTCCAGGGAGATGATCTAATTACAGTTTTAAGCATACAGTGCTGAATAGGGATTAGAAGAAACAGCTGCCTTTACAAAAATGGGATTAGGATTAAAACACATTCTTTCAAACCAGCACACACCATCTCAGTTAATCAATTGCGATCATTTGGATCATTATACGTACTTCTAATTTTTTTTTTTTTCAAAAAAACAAATCATATACATGTGCATGTTTAAAAGTCACTTTGTTCTATAAGGCATGTAATGTAGAATATCAGTTTCCTGATTCATTTTTAACAATTTCCAATTCTCATTCTAAGGAAACAATCACTTTTAACTCTTTTAGCTGTTTCTTTTAGTGTTTACCTCAGTATTCCTAAAAACATGATTAGAGTTCTAGATCTTGATAATTATGATTGATATTTCCTATTGGCTTCATAGATTGGAATATATGGAAGATGAAGATGTATTTCTCTTTTACTCACTTTCATACATATGCTTTTTCCTCCTCCAAATTCTCACTCTTTCCCAAGTTGTATCTTAATATTTTAATAAAGTAAAGATGTAGAAAGAAGTCACTTTCATCCTCACAATGAGAAAAACTGAATAATATTCAAAATTGTAAAATTCTTGAGGCTATCACATTGCTGAGGTCACAGGACAAGCAAGTGAATTGAGATCTGAAGAGAGGCAAGCCTTTCCAAGGAGAGTTGGAACATGAACTCTTTCCCCTTTGGCTGATCTTAGGAGGGAGAGATAGCTACCATAAAAGTTGGTAAGAAGAAAGCAGCTAAAATTTTAAGTAAATTCTTAAAGGCCAAGTGAGAGTTAGAAGGACAATTGAGAATAATTGGGAACCCAGACACATGGGGAATCTGCAGTCCCTCGCAGGCTCTTTATCATGGTCTGCTTAGTACTCACTAGAAAGTTGGGAGCAGAGAAGTTGAGCAGAGAGAGCCCTCCCATGATGGCACAAGTGAGCAGGTGGTAAAAGGCACAGGCACAAAATCTTACCCACCACTCCTGACTGTATTCTCTTGTGAAGCACAAGCTGTAAGCCACGTGGGGAGAGGGAAAGACTCTATAGGGCCTAGCATTCTGCACCAGTGCAAAGTGGAGGGCTGCATCAGTGCATCCAGATCATATTTTGTTTGCCATGGGAAGGGAAAGGGATAGGAAAGTTAAGAAAGTGCCAGCCCAAGGCTCAGACTCAGAGTTAAATACTAAGGTTAAAACTAGAGAACCAAGAGCCTCCCCTTGTCTCCATCACAAACCTGATGAATGGGAGAGGGGCAAGAGAGTAGAAAGAGACCATATCTTTGTCACAAGCATATCATGTAGGGACTCCTGGAAGCTGAGGATGGAATAAAAACATTGAGGAAAAACCCTCCAGCATCTCACACTAAGCACAAAGTAAAAACAGCTCACTACTGGCAGAGTACTTAAGTTGATTTATGTCCACAACAAAACTTAAACTTAACTCAATTACTGACTAAATTTACTAGTTGTCCTTCTGTCTCCCTTCCTCCCTCCCCCTGCCCCACTTACCCTCAAAATGGCCTGAAAGAAGAAAAGAAGGCCCATTTTCAGGTGTAACTACTATTATCTCAGTCTCTACCCTTCCTCTACATATGATGTTTAGAAATTTATTTAAAAAATATTTCTAGGCCCCCCAAAGCAAAGAAAACAAAGCAAAATAATATCAAGAGATAAAGCAATTAACAAATGCAGGCATAAGGATGACCCAGATGTGGAACTATTAGGCAAGAACTTGAAAATATTAAAGAATTTAGTGAAATACAGGGACAAGATGCCTGTGCATATGGAGAATTTAAGAACAGAAAATGAAACTAAAAGAGTCAAATGGAAATGCCAGATATAAAAACCACACTCTCAGAAATAAAGAATTCTTTTCATGAGCTCTTCTTTGGACTTATCAGAGCTGAAGAAAGATTCAGTGGATTTAATGATATTTCATAAGCTAAAACACCATAGAAATAAAGAGTATAACATTGTTGACAATAGCACAAACCCAAATAGCTTCCAAGAGCTGGGAAACAATGGCAGATAATTTCACATGAATGCAGTTGAAGTCCTGAAAGGTGAAAAGAGAACAGGGAAAGGAATATTTAAAGAGAAATAGCTAAAATTTTTCAAAATAGATGAGAAAAACACACCATAGATCAGGCAAACTCAGAGAATCCCAAGCACTATGAATTTCAAAAACAAACCAACTCACACCAAACTGAACCGAACAGAAAATACCTAAACACATCACAGTCAAAACTGTTGAAAATCAAAGAAAAAGAAAAAGTCTTGAAGACCACTAAAGGAAAAAAATTCTGCAGACCACATCAGGTGCAATATAATCAAGGAGACAATGGAACAACACCTTCAAAACACTGAAAGGAAAAAAACTGTAAACTGCCAATTCATAAATTTCTACCATGTGTATATTTCTGTCAAAAATGAAGGTGAAATAAAGACGTGTTCATAAAAAGATGTGAGAATTTGTAGTCAACACATCTATAGTACCAGAAATATTAAATGTTTTTTAGAAGAAAAAATGTGATATTAGATGAAAATTTTTATCTATACAAATAAATGGAGAGCATCAGAAGTGGTAAAATCTAATAATAATAAATTAAAAATACATATGTATATATGAAGATATTAGATGTAGATTATGTATATGTATATTAATATTTCTTTTAATTGCCTTGAAATATAGTCTAAAGCAAAAAAGAGTAACAATGTGGGATTTATAATAAACACAGTATTAAAATGTATGAAACAGCTCAAAGGACAGGAGGGAAGAAATGAAAGCATGCTGTTATAAGGCCTTTTCCATTACATGTCAAATGGATGTTGTTACTTAAAGTCATACCATAAAAGTTAAAGATATATATTTTAAACCCTGGAGCAGCTACTCTGAAAAACTTTATACCCAATAAACCAATTGTAGATTTAAAAATGGGATCATTACAAATACTCAATCCCAAAGATAGAAGTAAGAAGAAAGAAAAAACAGATGGGGAAACAGAAAATTAATAGCAAGATAGTAGATTTATGTACAGACATATCAATAATCACATGAATATATAAATTGTCTAACTGCAATTAAAAGTCAGATGTCATATTGTATATAAAAGCAGGAGATAGCTAGATATGCTGCTGAAAGGAAACTCCCTTTAAATATAAAAATACAGGTAGGTTAAAAGTTTAAGGATGGAAAAATGAATACCATTCTCTACTGATCTAGAGAAAGCTGGAATTCCTCCAGTAATATCACACCAAGTAAGTTTCAGAACAAGGATGATTAATAGGAATAAAGAGAAACATTAAATAATATTTAAGGTGATCAATTCATCAAGAAACCAGAACTAATCAAGAATACATAACAAATCAAAGTTTGTCCTCTCTCCACAATGAAATTAAAGTAGACAACAATAACAGAAGGTCTAGAAATAACATAATATCTGGAAACTCCCCCAATATTTGGAAACTAAGCTCAATCTAAATAACCCATGGATCAAAAAGGAAGTATCAAAGGAAATTAGAAAATATTTTGAATTGAATGAAAATTAAAGCAGTTCTTAGAGGGAGATTTATCACATTGACTTATAATAGTAGAAAGGAGGAAAGTTCTCACATCAGTAATCTAAGGTTACACTTTAAGAAACCAGATAAAAAAGAGCAAATGTTATAGGAAAAAAATAACACCAGTACTATACAAACTTTTCCAGAAAATTGAAGAGGGAAAAACACTTCCCAACTTAACTGATGATCACCTACTTAGAAAATACTAAAATACAAAATATCTACAAAATATCAAAATAGCTACAAAAAAGCTTCTAGAACTAACAAATGAATTTAAAGTCACAGGATGCATAGTCAGAATACCAAAATCAATTTTATTCGTATATACTAGCAATGACAATTAGAGATTAAAATTAAATAGTGTTCACAACAGCAAAAAATGTGAAATACGTAGGGATTAATTCAACAAAATAATTTGTATGCTGGAAATTTTAAAACACTGATGAGAGAAATGAAAGAAGGCCTAAATAAGTAGAGAAATATATTTGAGCAGACTCAGTATTTTTAAGATTCAGTTATTCCTAAACTGATCTATAAATTAGAATAACTTGAAAAAAACTGATCAGATTTTTTTAAGAAATTCATATTTATTCAAATATATGGAAATATGAAGGGGCTAGAATAGCCAAAACAGTTGTGATGAAAAGGATAAATTTGGAGGAATCTCATTTAACTTAAGAGGATTCACATTACCTCAATACTTACTGTAAAGTTAACAGCAATCATGATGCAGTATTAAGTGTAAGGATAGTTATATAGACCAGAAAACAAAATAGAATCTAGAAATAGACCCACATATATATGGTCAATTGATTTTCAAAATAGGTGACAAGATAATTTAAGGGAGAAAGGTTAGTGTTTTCGTGAAACTGAATTGGATTACTTGTATTTCTTTTTTTAATGCTATTTTATTGAGATATATTCACAAATCATTAATCATCCAACATATACAATCAGGGGTTCACAGTATCATTATATCATTGTGCATTCATCATCACAATCAAGTTTGAACATTTTCATTACTCCATGAACAATACAAATAAGAATAAAAGTAAAAAAGAACAGCCAAAACATCACATACCCTCTCACCCCCATTTATTTATTTTTGGTCTTCATTTTCTTACTCATCTGTCCAGACAGTAGATACAGGGTGTGTCAGTCAGTCACACCATAAAAGCGATATAGTTACACAGTCATCATCGAGAATCAAGGCTACTGGAATATAGTTCAACTGCTTCAGGTATTTCCCTCTAGTTAGTCTAATGCACACTAAAAACTAAAAAGGGTTATCTATATAATGCATGATAATAGCCTCCAGAATGACTTCTTGACTCTATCTGAAATCTCAGTCACTTGAAACTTTGTTTCATTTCTCTTCCCCCTTTTGGTCAAGAAAGTTTTCTCAGTCCCATGATGCCAAGGCTAGGCTGATGCCCAGGAGTCAGTTCCATGTTCCCAGAGAGATTTCCACCTCTGGGAGTGTGTCCCACATGGAAGGGGGTGGGAGGCGAGTTTACTTGCAGATTTGGCATAGAGAGAGCGCCTACATCTGAGCAACAAAAGAGATTCTCTGGGGGTGACTCTTAAGTAGGCTTAGCTTCTCCTTTGCAGGAATAAATTTCATAAGGACAAGTCCCAAGATCGAGGACTTGGCCTATTAAATTGGTGGTCCCCAATGCTTGCAAGAATATAAAGTCTTCCCCAGGTGGGGAAGTTGAATATTTCCACATTTTATCCCAGACCCCCAAGGGGACTTTTTAATCTTCTGCCCAGATTACTGTCTGTAATCTGGTTTGTCTGTACAAACCAACAAGATCTCACTCCCTATTCAACGTGCCATGTATTATGGTGTTCAAATAAACTGACAATACAATTTGAATTAGATAGTGTACTACAGAAAATACAAACTTTATACCGAATAAACATATTTCCCTTTGATCTCACACAGGACTTGAAGTCTTAAACTACAGTCAATATAATAAAACTACAAGTTTAATATGAAAAAAATATAGTCAGTATCATCCTTTACCCTTTAGTCTGATTTACCTTAGTCCTAACCAGATCAACTTCATTCATATCTCTAATTGAAGTCTAATCTCTTTTTCAGCTTTTTTTTTTTTTGTTAACAGTTGCAGTATGGGGTAATGCTGACTTTCATAGCTTCAGAACTCTAGCCCTGAGTCTCAGATGTCACACAAATACCTGAAGTACCAGGAAACGACCAGGTTATACACAAAGAAGTCAGCATCTCAGAATTTGGAAATAACAGTTACAACTCAGGAACAGATGTGACTGCTCTAAGGGCTTACAATCTAGGAATCTTTACAGTAAGCCTTCCCCTGATAACCTATGCTCTCAAATTAAGTTCTCAGAGTTTGCACATCATAGTTAGTCCATACTGATGATGCATTATATCTCTCTTTTTGTTCCTGGCTTATTTCATGCAACATAATGTCCTTAAGATTCATTCACCTAATTCCATGACTCACAACTTCATTCCTTCTTGGAGCCACTCAGTATTCCACGATATGTATACACCACAGTTTGCCTTTCCATTCATTAGTCAATGTACCTTTAGGCTACCTCCATCCATTGCAGATGGAACAACAGTGTGTAAATACCCATTCAGTTTCTGCTTTCAGTTCTTCCAAGTATATACCTAATAATAGGGTTGCAGGATCATGTGACAACCCTATACTTAGCCTCCTGTGGAGCCACCACACTGACCTCCAGAGGTGCTGCACCACTCTACTTCCCTACTAACAGTGAATAGGTACATCTCTCTTTCCACATTTTCTCCAGCTCTTGTATCTTTCTGTTTATTTTTAAGCAGTTTTATTCACAGCATATAATCCATCCTAAGTAAACAAACAATGTAATCACATAGTTATACATTCACTGTAACAATCTGTATAAGGACATTTCAATTTCTTCCACAAAGAAAGAGGAGGAAACTAAATGAAGAAAGAAAAGAAAAGAAAAAAGAGAAACAGCATCACCACCAAGAATCCCATACTCCTCCCTTATAACCCCCTCTTATTGACATTTGGCTTTGGCATTCAATAGAAGCATATTACAATGTTACTGTTGATTATAGACCCTCGTTTGCATTGGTTGTATTTTTTCTATATACCATTCCATTTTCAACACCTTGCACTATTGACATTCCTTTGTCCTCCCTCATGCAAAAACATTCATATATTTGTACATTTAATCACCATTATTGTTTACTCTAGACAATAAGTATGTTATCCAGTCCAAGTTTTTAGCCTCTATCTTTCCTTCTGGTGTCATACATACCCCTGGCCTTCCTCTTTAAAGCATATTCACCCTCAGCTTTGTTCAGTGTATTTTCAATTTTGTGCTACCGTCAGATAATATTGTACTATCCATTTCTGGATCTTTACAATCAATCCTGTTGAACATTCTACTCCCTCAACATCAAATGTCCAATCTCTGCCTTCTTTCTGTCTCCTGGGTGTTCTCACCTTCAACTCTCAAAGTTCACTTGTTAATATTAGTTCATATTTGTGAGACCATATATATTTGCCTTTTGTTTCTGGCTAATTTCACTCAACATAATGTTGAGATTCATCCACGTTGTTGCATGCATTGTAACTTTATTCTGATATATCATATCTTACTTTTTCTCTTTTTTAACTCTTTTCTATCTTTTTATCTTTATTTCCTATCTGCCTTGTAGTCCTGCTCCGTTTAGTATTTCTTGTAGAGCCAGTCTCTTAGTTAGAAACTCAGTGTCTGTTTGTCTGAAAATATTTTAAACTCCCTCATTTTTGAAGGACAGCTTTACCAGATATAGAATTCTTGGTTAGCAGCTTTTCTATTCCAGTATCTTACAGATACTGTACCACTGCCTTCTTGCCTCCATGGATTCTGCTAAGAAATCTGCACATAGCCTTATTGAGCTTTCCTTCTATGTGATGGATTGCTTTTCTCTTGCTAATTTCAGGATTCTCTCTTTGTCTTTGACATTTGACAATCTGATTTGTAAATGTTTTAGAGTATGTCTATTTGGATCTGTTCTGTTTGGGGTGTGCTATACTTCCTGGATCTGGAATTTTATATCTTTCATAAGAGATGTGAAATTTTCAGTGATTTTTTCCTTCAATTATTATTTCTGCCCCTTTCACCTTCTCTTCTTCTTCTGGAACACCCATAACACATAAATTCCTGTTGTTATTCAATTCCCTGAGACCCTGCTCATATTTTTCCATTCTTTTCCTTATATATTTTTTTGTGTATGGGATTTCAGATGTTGTCCTCTAGTTCACTAATCTTTTCTTCTGCCTCTTCAAATCTGCTGTTGAAAGTCTCCATTGTGTTTTTCATTTCTTTTATTGTGCCTTTCATTCCCATAAGTTCTACCATTTGTTTTTTCAAGCTTTTGAGTTCTTCTTTATGGTCACCTAATGTCTTTTTTATATACTTCATCTCTTTTGCCGTATCTTCCCTCACCTCATTGATTTGGTTTTCTAATTGATTTAACATGCTTGTTTGAACATATTTAATTAGTCATTTGAATTCCTGTTTCTTGTTTAAAGTGTTAATTTGTTCCTTTGACTGGTCTTTATCTTCATTTTTCCTAATATGATTCAGAATTTTTTGCCAATGTCTAGGCAATGATGATGTCCTTGATTAATTTATTCTGGAAGTCATTTTCACTCTTTTACCTGTTGTACAACTTTGTTCTATATTTGTTCTTTGGTCTTTATTTCAGTTTATTCTAGACCTCTAGCATAGCTTCTGTTTAACTGATAAGAATTTTTTCAGCTCTTGTTTTTCTGGTTCGTTCCCTGCTTATATGGAACCTTTTCTTGAAGAAGTCTCTCTTATGTGATCAACCCCAATCAGATTTTCCAAGAAAACACAGGACCAGGTCTGAGGAGGAGGGTGTAATCAGTATCAGGTTTCCCTGTGGATGAGACCAAGCAGTTTCTGACTTTCCTATGGAGCCCTTAGGCACTGTGCTCTTCCCTGTGTTGCCCAGCAGGTGGTGCTTGTCAGCTCACAGCGCCCCACTGGGGTAAAGTTGTGTGGAACATTCAATTCCCAGCCTGCCAGCGGTGTGGTTTAGACAGAAGCTGTGGAAGGTAAACTTAAGCTGTTTTTGATTCCCCACCCCTGGGGTCTGAATTCTCTGAAAAATGGCTGCCACTTGAGCTGGGCCCTGCTCCCACTTTTCTTGGGGAAGATATGCCCTTTAGGGAATTTTCTCCTTTCTTTGACTAGTTACTTTCTCTCTCCTATCATAACACTACTCTTGCCTGGGTCAGCATTGAAACTTGCAAATGCCTGAGGATTTATCTAATGAGCTACTTAGAATACTTAAAAGAGATTAAAAAAAAAAAGAAGAAAAGAAAAATAAATAAATAAAGTAAAATCCCATTTCAGAGCCAGTCTCCTCAGTTCCCATGGTTCACTAGTCAAGAGCCAGAGTTGGTACCCTGCTCTATGTATCCCTTTTGTTAGGGCACAGCCCTTTTCCAGTATTCTGAGCTTGGCCAACTCTGAAAGCCTCAATTTTTGTTTTCTTTTGTTTTTTCCTTCATCAGCTCCATCTCATCTCTGTCTGGAAAGACATCAGGGTTAATTTCTTGCTTTTTCTATATTTAATCTGTGCTTAGAGCTTGTATTCAGCCATCCAAATTTGTTAATTAAAACTGCATTTGGAACTCAGGTGAGCTACCTTCCCTTACTCCTAGTAGAAACAGCTTCTTTATCCTACAGGGACATGTCTCCAACAGCCTACCATGCCAGGTGGGGAGGGGCACCAGCTTCTGCAGTTTGGGGGCTTTACTTAACAGTTCTGTGCTTTGATCTTGGATCTTCTCCCCATTCAGACTTGTATACAATGTGTGTCTGGTTGCAGATGCCCCCCAAACATTGTTCTAGATGGTTTCTGGCTCCTAACGGCTATAGAAGGCTAACTAAATTCCACACCTTCCTATACCGCCATTGTTCTCCACTTTTCTCCTATGTTTCTTTACAAATAAAGTTTACATTATAAAGAAGCTCTTATCATTATTTAAAAAAAAAATTTTAAACAACTATAAAATCATCCAGCTATCTGCAACCATAATAGAATGGTACAGTTAGTAAATCAGCAGTAGAGATAAAATATGGATTAGACAAAAATTGCATAGATGTTGTGGTAGTTAGATTCAGGTGTCAACTTGGCTAGGTGAAGATGCTTAGTTCTCTTGCTGTAGACATGAGCCAATAGTACATGAACCTCATCTGTTGCTGATTACATCTGCAGTCGGTTAGGAGGTGTGCCTGCTGCAATGAATGATGTTTGACTTAATGGGCTGGTGCTTAAATGAGAGAGCACAATGTAGCACAGCCCAAGCAGCTCAGCATACCTCATCTCAGCACAGGCCTTAGGATATGCAGAAACGAATCACTCCAAGGAAAGTTGTTGGAACCCAGAGGCCTGGAGAGAAGGCCAGCAGAGATTACCCTGTGCCTTCCCATGTAAGAAAGAACCTCAGTTGAAAGTTAGCTGCCTTTCCTCTGAAGAACAAATGAAATAAATTCCCTTTTATTAAAAGCCAATCTGTCTCCGGTGTGTTGCATTCTGGCAGCTAGCAAACTAAAACAGATGTGATCCAAAAAAGCAAGAATTAGAACAAACTGATAAATTGGACCTCTTCAGTCCAATTTAAGTTTAAATAAGTTTTTTAAAAAAACTTATTTAAAAATTCTCTAAAGAAAATAAAAAGGAAAGCCACAGAATGAAGGCAAATACTTGCAAAGCATATATTTGATAAAGGAACATATGAAGAATTCTTAAAACTCAGCAATTGAAGCAACTCAATAAAAAAAGAGCTAACAGTTCAATAAAAAATGGACAAAATACTTGAACACATACTTTACCAAAGAGGCAATAGTGTTGTCAAGTAACACCTGAAAAAGATCCTGAGCATCATTAATCATTAATCATGAAGGAAATGCAAATTAAAACTACCATGAATACCATTATAGAACTACTAAAATTACATAACTTAAGAACAGTGATAATACCAAGTGCTGCTAAGGGGGTCGAGCAGCTGAAACTCTCATATATTATCGGTGGGAATTCAGAGTGGTACAGACACTTTCAAAAACACCTTATTGATTTTTTATAAAGTTAAATGTGTACTTACTATATGACTCAGCAATCCCACTACTGGATATTTACCAGAGAGAAATGAAAACTTATGTCCACACAAAGATCTGTAGCAAATGTTTATAGTAGCTGTATTCGTAATTGCCACAGATTGGAAACCTTCTGGATATCTATCACTTTCAGAATAGATAAACAAATTGTATCAGATTCTGTAAAAATGGAATTTTGTGTGGCAATAAAAAAGAATAAAATATTACTGACCTCACTGCTGTGCTAGTGAGCACTGAGCTAATTGTTAGGGCTGAAGCCATGGAAGTTTCATGAAAATCCTGGCACTTTTAGAAAATGTGAAGGTTCAGAAACAGATCAAGAAAATTATGTAAAAAGCAAGAGTAGTTTAGAGGGATTGATTGTAAGGACAGAATATAAGGCTGGTACTGAGAGGCTTAGTGGCCATAATTTGCTAAGCAAAAAAATTCCTACATCCTATTGGAGTTTCACTAAGATAAATAAAATGTTACTGATTTATAAACTGTTCAATTTTAAAACTAAAATCCTCTATTAAAAAAAATCCTCTATAAATACATACACAACCTTCCCCCTATCCTACCTAATGTTGTCTCAACTTGACCATAGAGTCTTCAAGGTGAAGGAATATGTGGAATTCATCTAACATCCTTCTAAAATGCATTTTTAACCTGTAGTTCATATACATGGATAAAATTCAGTTAGAACACAAATGGATGAAGAAAAATTACATCTTTAAAATTACATTGTAACTAATTGGATTACAATAATATTGTAATTGAAACTTAGCATTTTCATTAATTATGAGTGTAAGTCACAAACACAGTAGTATTAGAAGTACTTTTGACTTTGTAACCAGCAGAAATCATAGATAATATCACATAACATTGTAGTTGTTTGCAGATATTTTGAAAAATCAATTATGCTCATCACTACTTTGAAATAATGTTAGATCTTTTTACTTTCAGTATTAATAAAGTAACTATGTTACAAATTCATCCTTTTTAAGTTTAATAACTATGTTTCATTGTATTTAGTTTCTTTCATAATGCCACGTGTATCATTCTTAGAAGGGGTCACAGGTTTTCCCAGACTCCCAGAGGGATTCATAGCACAAAAAAATGGGTAAGAACCAGAAAATATTTCTTTGACTCACTCAGTAGGAAGTTCTGTTCAGTGCAAATGCCTTGGTCCAGAAAACCAGCACTGCCAGATGTCAACTGTGCCATTCTATGGGAAACGTTGGTCTTACCTGGTTTCAAAATGCTCAGTGAGTGCAATGGGTACATAATTAAATCTGTCGGTTCCTGTGGCCTTTCTAGGAAGCCTCTTCTTAGTGGGGTCATTGCATCCTTCAAAGGACCCCCATGGGAGGCACTTTAACTTTGTTGTCAAAAGACCTACATCTTAGAGCACCATTCCATATTTATGTCGTCTGGCCTCTGGAAACCTTGGTGAGGAGACAGGCAGCTCTGACATAGCTCAGTCTGGTTGGTTCAGGTTCGTGTGTTTGTGAATCCCAGGAGGACTGGTATAGAACTTCAGAGCTCATAGGTCAGGGATATTTTCCTAACAATTTTGATTCATTTCTTTGGAAGTCTGGGAATTATTTAAATTAACTACCCCTTGCCAAGATCTCTCTACTCTTTTTATTATCTTTTAAACTTTAAGTACCGTGATGCCAGAGCTAACCATTTGGGTGATGTAAATACCAACAGTGGCAGTGGTCGAATGGGGATCCATCTGGGCCTTGAAGAAAAGGAGGATTGCTTCTCCATGGGTTATATATATATATTTTTTTTTCCCATGGGTTATATTTTTATAATCAGAAAAGGATACCTGTTTTTAAAAAGTAAACTTTCTAAATATTTGAGGATAGCTCATTTCATTTTTGACAACCCCGATAGGAAGTTGTCTCCTGTGAGGTAAAATCTGCATTTGTTTGATATCTGCCATTGACTTACTTGGTCTGTGAAACCTTACAGTTATCTAGGGATGCTCTTACTGTGGCATTCCTGATGTGACTGAGGAAGGCACATCATAGTGAAATCTGCCAAATCAAAGTATATTTTCACAGAAATACATTACTGAAAAACACTAGTCTTAGGCTAAATGGAACAATTTTCTAACAAATATTTGGGATCCAAGTATGTGCCAGGCACTCTGATGAACACTGGTGCTAAATAAAATAAGGGGCAGAGCAGACATGGTCCCTGCCCTCATGGAGTTTATTGTGCACTGGCTGGGGGGAGGGATGAGTGTTAGTATAGTGCTGGGAATGTACTCCAAAGGCAAAGCATATGGAGCTGGGAGCTGTGCAGTAGAGGGACCTGACTTAGAGAAGGGAGAGGCCTAGGGAGCCTCTCTCTTCTCCATCCACCTAGGCTGGGTGGGGCTTGGGCAGGAGTAGAGAGTTGTTCCAGGCAGAAGAAATAGTTTAGCACAAATGAGAAAATGAAAGATTGTCTGTGCAGCTGGGGCAAAGGTGAGGGAGGAACTGAATGGAGGTGAGACCCAGTGTCTTCTTGGTGAGACTAAGGATTTTGATCTTTAAAGCTGATGATGACATAATCAGCTGTCCTTTATTGGCACAGAGATAATACTTTTTCTAGAGAACAAGATTAAGAAAAAACAGAATACCTGGAAACACAAAAAAAGAAAAAGACAGTTAAACACTGTGGGCATGACACATGTACCACAAATTATAATACATTATTATAAATATTTCTTCACTTCTAAACAGCATGCTTTTGGTTTCGGTGCCTGGATTAAATTACTTGCTTCCTTGATGTTTGAAGTGGAGGTAATTCTAAACCTCTTGCCTTTGTCATTTGCCATTTATGATTTCTTTGTAAGCTTTCCATCATAAAAGACTATAACATAATCTTCATGTTTCAAATAAAAGCTATTAGAACAACTTCAATGTTTGTTTACTACGGTTGTCATAGCTTATCTGTTTATTTAGGTACTGTTATAAAAGATTGGATGCATAACTGTAGTTGAATTGAAGTGACTTGCAAGAAAGCTTTTTTTAAGGACAATAATATCTAGTACCATTAAATTTGGAGAAAAATCTGCCCTCAATGAACAAATATGGACCATAATAGTATTGAACACTGATGTATACATGGCCCTCAGCCACTACCCTGTATCAGCAGTCCCTGCAATCTTTAGATCATTTCAGTAAAAGCGTGAGTGCAGTTTTCATTTCATGTATGTGTTTTTTGAGGTGGCAACATTTGTCTAGAAAGTAACTGAGCAACTCTGCCTAATTTTTGGTATTAACTACCAGTGGGGACTAGTCATTAGTTCACTGTATTATTCTAATGGATAATCAGACTTCTTTTATTTTTGGATATTCTGAGACACTGGACATGAACGAGATGTGTACCCTTCCCTTTAATGCAGTCAACCCAGTGTCCCCATATATGTAATTTCTGATGCTTTTCATATGAAGCTAAGGCAATGGATGCTGAAATGCTTATCCTCCACTTGTATTGAAGGGACTCATTATTAGAACCAGGTTCTTATTACCCAGTACACAAGCATTGAAAGGCCCTTGACACAGATTAATCTTGCATTTGTATTTGCATCTTCGTACGCGATGTCAACAGCCTCAAAGTCCATAATCAACTTTTTCATTCCTTTTGGTTGATGTGGGTGACCTGCCTCCATTTCTCTAAGGGTGAGAATGTGGCCTACCCAGCCAAAGTACCCTCTATCTGTAGCTATAGTGATTTGTTCAAAAGTGAATATTTGATCCAAGTCACTAAAAAATATGAGAGTATGCCCTGGGATTCTGAAAGAATATCAAAAAGATGTCCTCTTTCTCATAGGGGTTATGGAGCTATAAGGATGTATGCTTTGGAGGTCTGATGGCCATCTTTGTAAAGAAATGGAGGAAGGCTGCCTAAAAATGAAGCTAGTCCAAGGAAAACCTAAACAGGAGGTGGAGGGCCACTGTCCTGATAAACTAATTTGAGTCCCTTGATCTCACCATGCCTGAAACCAATACTATTCCTCAATATTTCAGCTGCATAAACCCATTATTTTCCACTTCTGTTTAAGCTTGAGTTAGGATTTTGTTACTTTCAACTAAAATAATTAAGACATCAATGCTTCCCATGGACTTTCCCTACACTTAAGATGCCAGTAGAAGGGAGAGAAGGTCTGAAAGCAAATTTGCGAAAATTTTGAAAAGCTTTGTTGCTTTAACCCAGAAAGAATTTGTAAGAGAGACTGAAGAAGGTGATAATTCTTCCCCCTGTTGCATTGGATTTTTTAACAAAAACTGCCTATACTCTGAGATGGTATAATCCTAGTTTTCTCATATATAGAAACAGGAGACTTGGTGTTGCTATGTATTGCAAAAACAAATATAAATGGTGGCTGGCTGATTCCTAGTTACAGCCTTGCCATCTGAAATCCATGGATACATTTATTTGTTATGCATTTGCTTTTAACATAGGGTATTCTAGATTCTTTTTTTTTTTTAACAAATAAGATATTACAACTCCAGAAATGGTCTCTAACATGAATAATATTAGGGGGACAAGCAGTAAAAATAATGAAAGATAAATTACCTTGCCAAGTATCTATTTCTAGTAACTCAGCAATAAAAGTCTCATTTGGACATTAAATAGCTAGGAAATATGGATGAGTCATTTTGTTTGCAAAATTCTGCCAGTCTCACCGTTTTGTATCCTAGGTATTAGTTTCTTATAGACATTTCCTTTTTAAGATAAGGAAGAGAAGATAAATAGGATGGTAATGCAAATGATTATTTCAAGTAGCCTGTGAACCTAAAGTGAAAAACAGAGGTTAACCAGATTTATTTTTAGTGACTAATGATAATGACATTTATGATACAAGTTTATGCTAGTGACTTATTTGCTGTGGTTTCTTTATGAAGAGACACATGGTAGGCATATAAATTAGTATTGTTCACAGCTTAATAGAAACTAGGGGTATCAGAGACATTATTAAGGTTCACTTTATCTTGCATTGATGTTTGTCTCACAGAGTTCTGCTAAGAAGAATTATAAAATAATCCTTTTAGCTAAAAATAGAGCTATAAGAAGAGGCTTTGCCATATTGTAATGCAGTGGCCAGAGAAGGTCTCCTAGGGTGTGGTCTGGAAAGTCTCCAAGTAAGTTATGAAACACCTTGGTTAGCACACGGCCATTTAGAGGGAAAATTCATAAATACCAGTTTCCCTCAAGGTGTCACAGAAGGTACTGAGGTGTTTATTATCCCTTGAACTGATAGAATAGGAAAATAGGTAATTTAATGGAAAGAGTACATTTTCAAAAGAAATATACTGCACCAGAGAAAGTAGCATGAGGTTAATGAAACTCCTGTTCATTAAATTGATGATTTAATAGACTAGCACCTTGATTGGAAAAAAAAATAATAAAGCAAAACCATGCACACACACACAAACAGTTCTGACTTTTGTATCCATAGAAGATTGTTAGTAAACAAAACTAACATTCACTTTTAAATTGGGGGTTGCCTCTAAGTATTTAGTTTGTTATAGTGATAGTTTATACAAGCATAGATTACTAACAGGGTAGAATCCCTCTGAGTTGTTCCATTCAAATCGGACACTTTTGTATTCTCACACGGGAAGTGGCTGGAATCTATTCCTCTGTTCGGTAGAGTTTCTTTTGCATTTGAATCTCAGTCTGAACCATCTTCCACCAAAAGGAGTGTGATATGAAGAATATCCTGCTGTCACGGACACACCCATGCAGAATGTAGAGGCTGCTGGGCTGCAGCCTACAGCTGCAGCCTGGGGACAGCTGAACCATGCAAACAGGGGTTCCTGGGTGATGAGGGTTTAATACTGGCAGGCAATGTGTATTGGGAGATATGGGAGGCTTCTTAAGTTTTGTGAAATTAAGAAAAGAGAGCTAGGCCTGCAGAAGTCCAATTGGTGACTGAATTTATGAACCACACACTTGCTGACAAAAGCCTGTGCATACTCTGTTGTTTGCATAATGGGCCCTGATGCAAGGAAGGGCTGTTCTAATGTAGAGAAGCATGAGGCACAGAGAGGCAACATCTGGGTAAAATAAGAAGAGAAGATCTAGATGTTTACCATAGCCTGGCATGAGGAGAGGGCTGACTGGAGTTGATCTAGGAACACTCCTCTCCCTCCCCTTGGATATATATTTTGCATAATATTATACTTCAGTATAATGAAGTCCATTATTAGCATTCCATATTAATTGCAGGGATTAATTTCATCCATTGTTCCATGCATTCTTTCAATCAACGTGTGTGTTGATTGCTCACTTTTTGCCAAACATTGAAAAATACGTGGTAAATAAATCATAAGAAGTCAGAAGTCCCTCTTTTATGGACTTCTCATTTTGTTTGTGGAGACAGATAATCAGCAAGTAAGCACATACATAGATAAAGGCTTTGATGAAAATATAACCAGATAGTATGATAGAGCATGACTAATGTTGGGGATGTGGAACAGTAATACAATGTGGGTAGAAAAGAGAAGGAATCTGAGGATTGGCTTGGGGGTAGACCAACATTTAGAGGATGGGATGACAGAGAGGAACCAGGTAAGGTCCCTCAATAGAAGCAGTGAGTGAGGCAAAGGAGGACTAAGGCAGTGTTCCCTAGAGAATGCTTACGTCATAGGAGCATTTTAAACCCTTAAGTGACATGGTCCAGTTGATGGTTTTATAAGCTTTACCCTGGCTGCCAAGGGAGGTGAGAATGTACAGGGCAGGGACAGAGCAGACGGATCATTTAGTGGGCTGCTGCAATAATAGAGGTGAGAAATAAGAATTGTTTGGATTGTGATTATAGCAGTAGAGGTACTAAAAGTAGCTGGATTGGACATACATTTCAAAGATTGCATACGCAGGATGATAGTGCATGTAGAATTTGAAGACTGAGTACTAAATATTAAGGAAAGAGAACTGTCCAACATAGGTGAGCCTCATTTAGATCAGTGCCACTCAGAGCTGGTTGGCAAACTTTACTACTGGTCTGTAACAAGATATGGAGCTTGTGACAAAATGTAAATCAACTTTCTCACTAAGCACATTGTTTAATTCAAATGACTATTTTCATAGTAAGATTTTCTCAATTAAGGAGAGGCAGTGAATTTATTTTCATAGTTCAGGCTCCTTATTTTGTCATAGACGGGAGGAGTTTGCAAACCAAATTCATCTGCAGACCTCATTTTGAGGAGCATTGATTTAGATGAAGTCATCATTGAACACCAGTACCAAGTTTTCAGGGTGACACATGTACAGTGTATAATTATAAATCAAGAAAGTGGATTTACCTTTATTTACTATAAGCAAGTAGAAGGAAGGCTGTGTTTTATAACTCCGGTACCCAGTAGAATGTCTGGAATATTGTAGATATTTGATTAAATCTTTAAAAGCTGAAGTGGTGTGATGTAATTTCAAAGAATAAAAGTGTAACTGTGTACACTGTTGGGCATAATGATCATCATTCAAATTTGAGTTAACTACAAGAGGAAAGACTTCTTTAGGCTAACCAAAATTTGAGGTAAATGCATAAGTGGAAGCCTCAAATATGAAAAAGAATTTTTAATGTTTAAATGACTATTACACATTGGACTTTTCAATTATATCCATTGAAAAAGAGAGTAGATGGTATGAGTGATATTTCAGAAGTGAAGGACACTACTGCATATATATATTATTATAACTTCATTGTAGAGGGCATAACTCATTATGCAATAAACCATATTACTATATGATTTGAGATAGCAGAATGGATTAGTTTCTTTCAGTTGCTTTTTTAGTCTCAGTTCAGATGTGGTATTTGGATAAATTTCCTGAGAATCTCAGGACCAGTTGAAGTCTAAGAGTTGACCAGTTACTATCCAGAGATTCTAGGTTTCCTATTCCATTGGAATACTTGGATATATAATTTCTCCAACAAATTTTTCATCCAACAAATTTATTGAGCATCTACCATGTCAAAAAGTAGCAGGGAGTCATTGAACTATGAGGCGCTATGGGGGATAACCTGACCTCTTCTTTTTATTCACACCTTTCAATTGAAAACCTTGCAAGGGAGTATCCCAAGTTATTTAGTAAGTGTTCTAGTTTGCTAGCTGTCGGAATGCAATATACCAGAAATGGTAGGCTTTTAAAAAGGGGAATTTAATAAGTTGCTAGTTTACAGTTCTAAGGCTGAGAAAATGTCCCAGTTAAAGCAAGTCTATAGAAATGTCCAGTCAAAGGCATCCAGGTAAAGATACCTTGGTTCAAGAAGGCCAATGAAGTTCAGGGTTTCTCTCTCAACTGAAAAGGCACATGGTGAAGACAGTCACAGTTTCTCTCTCAGCTGGAAGGGCACATGGCAAACACAGCGTCATCTGCTAGCTTTCTCCACTGGCTTCCTGTTTCATGAAGCTCCCCAGGAGGTGTTTTCCTTCTTCATTTCCAAAGGTTGCTGGCTGACGGACTCTCTGCTTCGTGGTGCTGCAGCATTCTCTACTCTCTCTGAATCTCCTTCATTCTCCAAAATGTTTCCTCTTTTATAGGACTCCAGAAACTTATCAAGACCCACCCAAATGGATGGAGACATGTCACCTAATCCAGTTTAAACAACACTTTGATTAAATCACATCTCCAGGGAGATGATCTGATTACAGTTTCAAACCTACAATGCTGAATAGGGTTTAGAAGAAATGGCTGCCTTTTACAAATGGGATTAGGATTAAAACATGGCTTTTCTAGGGTATATACATCATTTCAAACCAGCACAAGTAGTATCCAAGATAATGGATGAAAGGAAATCATCAAGGTATGTGATTTCCTTTCATCCATTATCTTGTATTATTTGGACCCTTGATCTTTCTTCCTTAATCTTCCCCCTTTCAATGTTTATATGAGATTTATATTTAACCTTCTTTGTTTTATGCCTTGTTCAGTTTTGATAGAATGGGCTAGCTCTAGTGAGTGATTGAAAAGATTTCTTTCTCTAAATTTCTCATGCAAATTTTCATATTTCAATTCAAAATATATAATTCTCACTGCCATCCATAGGTCTCTCAGTTTATGTGTTTAGCATAATGAATTAATTTGACAAACTGAGTCATTTGCCACATAAAATTCACTGTAAGTCATATTTTTATGATGTTCTACAAATATTCACCCCAAGGCATTCAATGACTCATCTGTGGCATAAGGACTGTCTATTCAGGCATTTCAGAGACAGATCAAAATGTAACCTGCCAGGAAAACCATCATTGGTTCAATTATCCTTTCATGAAATGCAGTGGTACATATATTGAGAAAGAATCTCTTGGGCATCACCTCTTTGAAGAGGTTCAATTGAATATTGAATTGAGGTTGGAAACAACATGTGTCTATGCTTTGCTTTTCTCTAGGGAAGAACAATATCTTATATAACTGCCTTCCAGGGTATCCCTGCAGAAATATGTTGGACAATTACATTATTTCTCTCCTCCCCTCTTTTTCTTCTTTATATTCAGGTTAGATGGATAGATCATATTTAGAACTGAAATATTTCAAAGTGACCTAAAGCCTTAGGTTGTAAATGAGACAGTTTTAGGTCCAAAAGCATGCAGTAATGAAACCAAGGTCATTTAACAGCTGGGACTATAATCTAGGCTCCTTGATTGTCAGTATAATGTTCATTTGGTTTAACTATAAAATCATCCAAGGTAAGAATAATGAACATGCTAATTGGAGCCAGAATATTTGAAGATGTGATGCTCGTTATTGTTCATGTATTGTTTATCAATTTTACAATCACTTTATATTTTAGCTATATATATGAATTGATTTCAACACAGAAAATTGACTCATACATTCATTTCTGAGTTAAGAGTGACTTGTGTTACACATGTAGTATACAGTAACCATTTAAAGTTCAGTGTAATCATCCATTTTTATTTTTTGATTGATCAATTGTATTCAATTAATAGGATAATTTTTAAAATGTATCTAGGTTTTTAAATTTACAGGAACTGGGGAATACAGTAAAGTGTTGAATTCAGAATTTGGGCTCAATCTCATTATAATGCAGTCATGTGGACGAACACGGGAGTTTGGATTGCACAAATCTGGGTCTGGATCCCTTCCATGATGCTCTTGTTGCCAAATTTCACTGAATTATTATACTGTGTTTGTAAGTAGTAACCTGATTTCATGATTGTGATAAATAAAACATCTTTGAATGTATATTCAAAGTTAATAAAATATTAACTTGATTTGGGACAAGTTAAGTAATGACCTCTTTGAACTTTAATTTTCTTGTCTATGAAAAACGTAAATGGATAATAGTATCAACTCAGAATGTTTTAAAGATTTATACAGATATTAGAGTTATATGAGATATTGTGTAAATATGTTAAGGTTCATTTTAGGTGCCTAGTAAATGCCTCAGATATTCAGAAGAGCTGGTAATATTTCAAGTAAAAATGCTTCTTAGAATCGGAAATAAACATGTAGGCTAACCATGCTTTCCTTCTAAAAGAAAAGTCATTTTATCATATGGGAGAATTAAAAGCTGGGTAGATAAAAATTAAAATCAATTTTGTTAAATTACTGAGAGGTGAGATAAGAAAAACGAAAGACCTACTATAATATGATTTAAGTTACCTGGGGTGTTGCATTATACCTTTATAAAGAATTCATAGACACCTGCTATGTTTCTCTAGTTTATTGTCATTCTTTGTCCCAGGTTCTAGATACATTCTTCAGTCAAAAGAGCTTCTTACTGGGTGGGCCACGGTGGCTCAGCAGGTAAGAATGCTTGCCTGCCAAGCCCGAGGATCCGGGTTCGATTCCCGGTGCCTGCCCATGTATAAAAAAAAAAAAAAAAAAAAAAAAAAAAAGACAGCCAACTCACAGGTGTGCTGGAAAGATACAGGGGAGAAATAAATTCAGTTACTTTAAAAAAAAAAGAGCTTCTTACTATATGTGAATTCAACAATTCGTTTTCCACAATACTCAGTCTAAATCTCATAGTCAAGGATGGACCTTTAAAATGTCGAGAATTAAAAATGTTGAGAATCATTTAGAAACTGTTACCTAAGTATAGCAGTAAAGTATAATGAAGGAGAAAAAACTGGTAAGTGATTATTTGGGGGGAAGAAAAGATTTAAAGAAAAACATTCCTGTGTTTTCTAAATATAAATATGAAAAGGAAATCATTGATAAAGATAGCCTAAAATATTAAATTTTCTGTGTTGATTTGGCTGACTTCTTAATTTTAGAATTCACACATCTCACATTTATAGGGAAAGGAATAAACTTTATTGGATACCTTCTCTCTGCAGATTAATTTGTGTTACTTACTTCATGTAATCATCCAGATAAGCCTTTTGGATAGATAGTGGGCAGATTAACAACTAGCATTCAAAGTAACTGTTTACATTTTTAGCATTTATGGTTCATATATTAAAAAATACAAGTAACTATTTAATGAAGTATTTAAGCTTATTATAATTACAATTTTTAAATATTTTTTAATCAATATGGCTGTGGCTTCCCTTCCAGTACTTGCCAGGTAAATATATTTGAGTATGTGATTCACCTTCCAAAATTGTAATATCGACTAGTGATTTAACTGTATGTGTTTCAATTAATTTTTTGCTGAAAAAGAACTAAAGTTAATACCATTATTCAGCGCTCTTTTATTAGCTGTTCAATTAGTCTATGAATAATAAAATTGCTACTTTAAAATACCTATCTGTTTCGTTAAATAAAATAGTTTGGATATATGAACATACATTATTTTTAATTACTCTTGTAGGAAAATTGATACAATCAAATATTCTGTCTCATAAAATGTTGGACATAATCATAGTGCATTTTATCTTGAAGAAAGTCAAATGAACCCATAGCTTTTATACTCTATTGAGCCAGATGCTTTTTGTTTGGTTGGTTCCAATAGAAATATAATGTAAGCCACAAATGTAATTTAAAATTTTCTAGTAGCAACATTTTAAAAGGTAAAAATAAACAGGTGAAATTGTTTTAAATATATTTCATTTAGCCTAATGTGTCCAAAATATTATTCCAACTTGTATGGAATATAAGATATTAATGAGATATTAAACATTATTTTTTCATGCTAAGTCTTTAAAATCCAGCATGCTTTACACTTATAGCATATCTTAATTAAGTTAAAAACTTCAGCTCCTCCATTGCAGTAATCACCCTTCAAGTGCTAAATAGCCATTTGCAACTAGTAGCTACCTTTTTGGACAGCTCAGACCTAAATTGGTTATTTGGGTGTGCTGGTTTGAAAGGATGTATGTACCCTAGAAAAGCCATGTTTTAATCCTAATCCTGTTTTGTAAAGACAGCCCTTTCTTCTAATCCCTATTCAGTACTGTTATGTTTGAATCTGTAATTAGATCATCTCCCTGGAGATGTGATTCAATCAAGAGTGGTTGTTAAGCTGGATTGGGTGGGTCTTGATTAGTTTACTGGAATCCTACAAAAGAGAACAACAAGAGAGAAAGCCAGGAGATTCCGAGAGTGCGGAGAATGCTGCAGCACCGTGAAGTAGAGTAGTCCACCAGCCAGCGACCTTTGGAGATGAAAAAGGAAATCACCTCCCGGGGAGCTTCATGAAACAGGAAGCCAGGGGAGAAAGCTAGCAGATGACACCGTGTTTGCCATGTACCCTTCCAGCTGAGAGAGAAGCCCTGACTATGTTTGCCATGTGTCTTCTCACTTGAGAGAGAAACCCTGAACTTCATTGGCCTTCCTGAACGAAGGCATCCTTCTCTGGATGCCTTTGATTGAACATTTCTATAGACTTGTTCTAATTGGGACATTTCCTCAGCCTTAGAACTGTAAACTAACAACTTATTAAATTCCCCTTTTAAAAAGTCATTCTGTTCCTGGTATATTGCATTCTGACAGCTAGCAAACTAAAACATTGGGGAAAAATCTCTTGGCTGTTTTTTACCTCTAACCTAAGGGAATTTCAGTTTCATTATAAATTGGGGTCAGTTGTCAGGATTCATCACAAGGTAATTCACAGTAGCTAGCATGTCAGCTAATACATAGATAGAAACTCACATGCCTAGTTTAATTATTTCATATCACTGAGATTATATAGCATTTGTCCTTTTATGTTTGGCTTATTTCATTCAACCTGATGTCTTCAAGGTTCATCCATGTTGTTGTTGTATATATCAGAACTTCATTCCTATTTACAGCTGAATAATATTGCATTGTGTGTATACGCTGTTTTGTTTATCCATTGATATGTTGACGAACACTTACATTTTTCCATCTTTTGGCAATTGTGAATGGTGCCACTGTGAACATTGGTGTGCAGATACTTGTTTGAGTCTCTGCTTTCACTTATTTTGGGTATATACCTAAAAGATGGATAGCCAGGTCATATAGTAATTCTTTATTGAATTACAACAACTGGAACTACCCAGTTGTTTTCCACAGTGGGTGTACCATCTAACATTCCTGCCAATACAAACAGTATTCCTATTACTCCACATCCTCTCCAGTGTTTATTTACCATTTTTTTTGAATAGCAACCATTCTAATGGATGTGAAATAGTATCTTGTTGTTTTGATTTGAATTTCCCTAGTGGCTAATGATGTTTTGCATCTTTTCATGTGCTTATAGACCATTGTATATTTTTGAAGAAATGTCTATTTAAGTCTTTTGCCCATTTTTAAATTGGGTTGTTTGTCTTTTTGTTGTTGAATTGTAGGATTTCTTTATATATTCAGAATATTAAACCCTTATTGGATATGTGGTTTCCAACTATTTTCTCTATTCTGTAGGTTGTCTTTTTACTTTCATGATGAAATCTTTTGATGGACAAATGTTTTAAATTTTTACTTTCATGATGAAATCTTTTGGTGGATAAAGTTTTAAATTTTGATGAGGTACTATGGTAGTTAGATTCAACTGTGACCTTGGCCAGGTGAAAGCACCTATTTCTGTTGCTGTGGCCATGAGCCAATAGTACATGAACCTCATCTGTTGCTGATTACATCTGTAGTCGGCTAGGAGGTGTGCCTGCTGCAATGAATGACGTTTGACTTAATTGGCTGGTGCTTAAATGAGAGAGCACAATGTAGCACAGCCCAAACAGCTTGGCATCCCTCATCTCAGCACTCACAGCTCACCCCAGGCCTTTGGAGATGCAGAAAGGAATCACCCTGAGAAAAGTTGTTGGAACCCAGAGGCCTGGAGAGAAGGCCAGCAGAGATTACCCTGAGCCTTCCCACATAAGAAAGAACCTCAGTTGAAAGTTAGCTGCCTTTCCTCTGAAGAACAAATGAAATAAATTCCCTTTTATTAAAAGCCATTCTGTCTCCGGTGTGTTGCATTCTGGCAGCTAGCAAACTAGAACAGGTACCATTTATCTACATTTTCTTTTGGTGCTCATCCTTTTGGGGTAAAGCCTAAGAAATCATTGCCTACCTCAAGGTCCTGAAGTTGCTTTCCTATGTCTCTTCTAGGAGTTTTATAGTATTGGTTCTTATGTTTAGGTCTTGGATCCATTTTGAATTCATTTTTGTATATGGTATGAGATACCACCTACATTCTTTTACCTATGGATATCCATACTTCCCAGCATGATTTGTTGAAGAAACTCTTCTTTCTCAATTGAGTGGAATTTGCACCATTTTCATACATCAATTGGGTATAGATCTGAGGATGTATTTCTGAACTCTCATTTCAATTCACTTGGTTTAATGTCTGTTCTTGTGCCCTTACCGTGCTGTTTTGATTACTGTAAAACATTAAAAATCAGGAAATGAGAGTCCTCCAACTTTGTTCTTCTTTTTCAAGAGAGTTTTAGCTATTTGGGGCCCCTTACCCTTGTGTATGAATGTCATAATTGCCTTTTCCATTTCTGCAAAGAATGCTTTTGGGATTTTGATTGGAATTGCATTGAATCTGTATATCACTTTGGGTGGAATTCACGTTAACAATATTTAGTCTTCCAATCCATGAACATGTACTGTCCTTTTGATTGTTAGTTCTTCTTTTATTTCTTTTAAACAATGTTTCTTAGTCTTTTGTGTACAAGTCCTTTATATCATTGGCTAAATTCATTTCACATTGTATATTTGACACTTTTAGTTCATACTGTAAATATAATTTTTTTCTTAATTCCTCTTTAGATTGTTCATTACTAGCATAGAAAAACACTACCAATTTTTGCATGTTGATCTTGTATCCCACACTTTGCTGCATTTGTTAATTAGCTCTTGTAGCTTTGTTGTGTATTTCTTGGGATTTTCTGGATCATGTAATTTGTAAATAGGGCAGGTTTTACTCCTTCATTTCCAATTTGAATGCCATTGATTGACTGATTTAGCCTAATTGCTCTGGTTAGAACTTACAGTAGACTCTGGAATAACAGCAGTGACAGTGGGCATTCTTGTTTTGTTCCAGATCTTAGAAGGGAAGTTTTTAGTCTTTCACCATTTGGTATGATATTAACTGTAGGTTTTTCATATGTGCCCTTTATCTTATTGAAATATTTCCTTCTTTTCCTAGTTTCTTTATGGTCTCGTCAAGAAGGGGTGCTGGATTTTGTCAGATGGATTTTTTTTGTCATTCGAGATGATCTGAGTGTGTTTTGGGTTTTTTTTTTTTTTTTGCCTTTTTCTATTAATGTCGTGGTTTATATTAACTGCTTTTCTTCTATTGAACTACTCTTGCATACTTGGGATAAATCACACTCGATCATGGAGTATAATTCTTCTAATGTGCTTTTGAATTCAGTTTGTTACTATTCTGTGGAGGATTTTTGCATCTGTATTCATAAAAGATGTGGGTCTATAATTTTCATATATAAAATGTTGACTCCTAAATCTCTATTAGTCTGTGCACAGTCCCCAAGATGTCAGGTCAGTTGGTATAGATTCTGCAGTGAGATTTCTGATAGGGTAAAGGCAATGATTGTCAAATGTTCACTTTCTGAAAATAAGTGGTGTCTGCTATACGGGTCAATACTCCAGTGCTGACATGGTCAGACTTGAGAGAGGCCCAACAATTCCTTGCCTTCCCTGTATATTAACAGGTCCCTCCATGTTAACTCCTGTCCAATTAGATCAGTATCCAAAGAAAATGCGTGAATATGTCCATTGTTCTAGTTTGCTAGCTGCTGGAATGCAATATACCAGAAACAGAATGGCTTTTAAAAATGGGAATTTAATGAGTTGCTAGTTTACAGTTCTAAGGCCGAGGAAATGTCCCAATCACAAGTCTATAGAAATGTCCAATCAAAGGCATCCAGGGAAAGATACCTTGGTTCAAGAAGGCCAATGAAGTTCAGGGTTTCTCTCTCAAGTGAGAAGGCACATGGCAAACACAGTCAGGGCTTCTCTCTCAGCTGGAAGCGCACATGGCAAACAGGGCATCATCTGCTAGCTTTCTGTCCTGGCTTCCTGGCTCATGAAGCTCCCCGGGAGGCGTTTTCCCTCTTCATCTCCAAAGGTCGCTGGCTGGTGGACTCTCTGCTTCGTGGTGCTGCAGCATTCTCTGCTCTCTCTGAGTCTCTTTCTCCAAAACATTTCCACTTTTATAGGACTCCAATAAACCAATCAAGAAACCAATCAAGACCCACCCAAATGGGTGGAGATGTGTCGTCCCTTAATCCAGTTTAACAACCACTCTTGACTAAATCACATCATTCAGGGAGATGATCTATTACGGTTTCAAACATACAGTATTGAATAGAGATTATTCTACCTTTATGAAATGAGATTTTTATCAAAACATGGCTTTTCTTAGGGGGCATACTTCCTTTCAAACAAGCACATCCATGTCAAGGTGAATATCTCTATGCCAAGAGTTTTTATATAATCTTCCATTGATTAATGCCTGAAAGTTACATTTTTAATGCTAGAATATATTTAGAACAACTTCTCCCATATAAAATACTGTGTGGCACTAAAAGAGCTATACAAAATAAAATTGATAGTCAGGCTAAATGTGTATCTTGTTATAGGAAAATACTCAATATTTACCTGCTTAGGCTCTCTTTATCTTTCTGCCAACTCTTAATACTCTTATTGTATAAATAGTTGGCAAAGCAGAACAGTAAGGCTTTTCAGTTGTATACAGTATATGATTCAATTTGATTAAACTACTTGATGAAAAAATCTAGAACTCCATAGAAAATAAGTACTTACCAGACATGTCTCTTTTAAAAAAAGGATTACTTGAAGCAATTACTAACCGATGCAACTTTTATTCCTTTTATAAAATCTGTTCTCAATCTATTTGTAAATAAAACAATTTTTTGGTTAGATAAATGTACATGTACTCATGTGATCCCTAATTTTTTATAATATATTCTTTCTTAAAACTGTCATCAATAAAGTCTATATAGTTACTTAGAAAACAAATGGTGTATTACATATGGAATTACAAACTTAACATAGAATGAGTGTACTTTTTAAAAATCCACATGTTCATTGAAATATTTGGTCGTGTTTCTCATTCTAAGTAATTTGCATTAAAATGATATATGCATCATTTTGGGGGGTGCAAGGGTAGTTCAATGGTAGAATTCTCGCCTGCATTGTGGAAGACCTGGATTCAATTCCCAGCCCATGCACTTCCCAAAAAGCAAACAAATCAACAAAAACTCAGCAAGTGGTGCTGCAGTAACAGCGTGCTTGCATGGAAAAAGGATGAAATGTGACCCCTGCAATACAACATACAAAAATAAATAATAATAAATATCATTTTTATATTATATGCCATATAATTGTGTTTATATTATATATATGACTTACAGCTCTGTAAGTTAAATTTTAATTCTCATATTGAGCAAAGCATTTTCAGAGAAAATAAAATGAGTTCTGTAGCAATAATAGCACAATTATCCTCCGTAATCCTACACCCAAAGTTTAATATATATGTTATTTATAACATACAAGTTGTACATACATACATACCCCAGGACACTTGAGCTCACCATACTTTTTTCTTTTCTTTTTTTTTTTTACACAGTTTTATTGAGATATACTCACACACTATACAAGCCGTCCAAAGTATACAATCACTGGCTCACAGTATCATCGCATAGTTGTGCACACAACCCCATGATCAATTTAAGTACATTTTCATTACTCAAGAAAAATAAAAAAGAAAACCCAAATTCTCCCATACCACTTATCCCTCCCCCCATTGTTTACCCATAGTACTGGTGTAGTACATTTTTTATTATTGTTGAAAGAGAATTATACCCTTTCTTGGTAGACCTAATACATGTCTCATTTATTTCTGTAGCTTATATTAGTATTTGGAATGATATCTGGATCTTTTTAATATAAAAAATTAGTTAATAATGACTTTTTTTGTCTAAGGAGAAATGAATAATTTATCAGTCTCATAGAAATAAGTATTCTTTTTTCTTTTGCAGGATATAATTTGTTTTTCTCCCATGATATTCACATGCAGAGGAATTCCTCTCACATTTATTACATGTGAAATTAGTAGGACTGTTTGAGAAAGTCAGTTAGCTTTATTTTTTTAATCTAAATTTTATTTTTTATCAAATTACTATATCTGCCTACTTTAAAGTTCAGTAGTTTTGCAAGATTTATAACAGTACTCTGTCCCTGTCCTTCAGCTATCCCTATTCTTATTCTTTTGTACAACCACTTTGAGCATTTTTAGCTGCATTCCTCCCACGTTAATCTCCATGTTTTAAAATACTTTCATTTCTTCTGCTTCTATTTTGCATATTGTCCTCTATAGAAGATGAAAATAAGTTTAAAATTTGTTTCTAGTCCTCCAACTTTTCAATTTGGTTACATCAATTTTCAGTTAAATTAATATTTAGTGCCAACTTCATGATTGTGAAAATATTTTGTTGATAATATAATTGCATTTAATTTAACAATTAACAATGTTTTGCTTCTCATAGAATTAATAATTGGTATGTATTCTCTCTCACTCCTTTAAAAAAAATTATTCCTAAACTCTATCAGAAACATAAACTACCTCTAAATAACTTCATACAAATGATGTAGTCTATCATGCTTTATTGTTATTTTATGCTCTCGGAGATAAACCTCTTAGAGCTGTCATATAGTCATCTATCCTCTTGTTTCTGGGTTAGTTGCTCTGTAATTCTACTGCTAAATAGAATTCTACTGCTAAAGCATAATTTACTTTCACTATCAACCTGAAAATTCCCTTTGCTTTGCCCTTGTCTTGGATATCCTCTTTTCTGGACCTTATACCTTACCTTTTCCCAGATTACTCTTTCATTTTAGTCAGGTACATACTTGTATAGCTTTCAGAGAAAACCTATAAGAATTGGAGATACATTTTTGAAATATTGCATGGGTCTGAATATGTTTTTATTTTCATCTAAGATTTGACTGATAATTTCATTAGGAATAGAGTTATAAGTTAGAAATATTTTTCCCTCCAGACTCTGAAGGTGTTTCTCCATTACCTTCTAGTTTTTGGTTGTTGAAAAGTCTGATGCTCTCCAACTACTTAATAATTCATTTTTGGTCATATTTTTAAAAGTTAGTTTTACTGTTTTCTTTGGTGGAACTTTTTAGCGCATTCTGTTGTCCTTAGTATTCTGTAATTTCACACTGATGTGCGCTAGATTGGATCATTTTTTAATTCATTATTTGAAACACTTAGTGGACCCTTTTAAGTTTGGAGACTTATAAACGTCAATTCTAGTGTATTTTCTGGAACACTTTATTAGTAATTCCCTAAGTTTTCTGTTCCGTATTTCTGGAGTTCTTTTCATATCAATATTGGCCTACTTAATGGATCTTCTAATGTGCTTACCATTCCTCTCTAAATTCCATCTTTTTCTCATTCTTGTTCTACTTTTTTATGAGATTTCTTCAACTTTATCTTACACCTCTTTATTGAATGTATTATTTCTACTCTAATTTTTAATTTTCACTATCTTTTTTTTATAATTCCTGTTAGTGTTCCATGTTTGCCTCTCTTCTCTTATTAATTAGAGTTTAAAAAAATTTTTCTTCTCTTCTGTATATTTTCCCTGTCTGATTGATCATTCATATTTGAGAAAAGGCATTTAAAAGCTGATAGGATACCTAAAATACAGAAATAGGAAGTGGTAGGCTTCGCTTCACTGTGTTATTATCACTTATTTTATCAGTATCTATAGGTATTTTGTCTTGTACCTGTCAATTTCTTCAAGAGGAATATTCTGAATTCGTTCTTACTTAGCTGCTGAAATTCTTTCAACTAAGTAAGAGAGGACAGTTGGAGTGAGTAGCGTGGAAGAAGGATCATTCTTCAATACAGAGACATTCAGTAGATATTTATTTATTCTCTTTTTTCTTTATGACATACCAGCACTTGAGCTTTGACTGGGGTCTTCTTAGGAAGAGACTGGGCCGCCGGTCTTTAGCCTGGATGGAGGAGGCAAATTCATCTGGTTACTCGGGGTAGAGGTGTGGGTCTAAGGATCTAACTGTTTTTAGATGTTTAACCAACCATCATTTTCAGCCCAACCTATGCTGCTCCCTACAGAGCTCCAAGATGCCTCTTATTCCTCCCTTTCCTTGGTTCTATCAAGAGAATTTGCTAGTTTCTTGGCTGCTGCCCCTCCCCACCCCTTCTTGGCAAGAAAGAATTTTCAGCTTTCTCTGCTCTATCCCTCAGTATTCTATTTTCCAGCATTCACAAATTTGTAAACACCCTTGCTTGCTCTTGAGTGCCCTCTCTCTCTCTCTCTCAGCCATTGTCTTCCTTCCTGTTTCCTTGTTATTTTCAAGCCTTTTTAAATCCCTGTATTGTTACTTGTGTGGAGTCATGGGATAGAGAAGAGGCTAACTTGTCTAACTGGGAGTCTTAAAGATTTTAAAAACTGTATTTCATAGCCTTGCGATATATTTTTAAATTAATTCTATCTTAAGTGTATATCTCCTGCTGCACCCTCTTGCTTTCAGTGTGGTGGTTTTACCAAACTTTACATGGAGAATTTCAGCGCTCAGTTGTAGTTTAGCCTAAGGAACAGCTTCAATTTCAGTGGGGCCTTTTATGGGGAAACATAGGTAGTCGTCATAGAAGAACATTTGAAAAAGTGGAGGAAATATCTTCCAAGCAAGCCCGGCAGAGCAAATGTTCTTTTTTCCTGTCAAAGACCCTTTTGTATAATAACATAAAGCATTCCAAAGCAAAGTGTGCTTGTGCTCAGTGAACCTTGCTTAGGTGACATTCTCCCAACTGTACAGACATTTATTCATCTAGTGCCTGTTAAATCCCAAATGTGATCTCAGCACTGTTCTAGGCATTGGAGAAAAAGTACAAAATAAAAAGACAAAAATCCCTGCCCTTGTGGTATCTACACTTGTGTGTTTCTTGTAATTCACAGCACAATGAACCCTTGCCATTTGAGAGAGACATTCTGGATTCTTTGAAAGACTGCACTTGTTTAGTGACCATCACTAGAGCATATATTTATAAAATACATTTATTACGACAAGTCAAAAGTTGTAGAGCTGTATGATTGGAGAGCCCTAACCAGGGCTAGGTGCACTGGTTATCCACTGCTGTGCAATATATCACCACACAACTTAACAGCTTAAAGAGAATAAATATTTATCATGTCACACATATTCTCTGGGTTCAGGATTTAGGAACCGCTTAGCTGGTTGGCTCTGGCTGGAGGTTTCTCATGAAATTAAATCAGTTTGTCACACAAGGCTTCAGTCATCTGAGGGCTCTACTTGGGGCTGCTTCCAAAATGCTTCATTCACATGATGCTAGTTATTGGCAGGCGGCCTTAGTTCTGCCCTATCTGGGCCTCTCCATGCTTGAGTGTCCTCATGACAGCGTGTCTGGCTTCCACCAGAGTGATCAAACCAAGAAAACAAGGCACAGGCTACAATGTCTTCTAAGACCTAACCTCAAATGCCATACTCTTTCATTTCCAAAGTATCTTATTAGAGATCAGCTGGCTCTGTTCATTATGGGAGATGACACAGAGGAGTATGACTACCAGGAGGCAAAGAATGACAGTGGGCTACACTGAATGATAAGTACCATCACACTAGGTATAAATCCAGGTTGTCTCACTGATTAGATTACTGTCATACATAAGCTTTAGCGACTCAAATTGATGCCCTTAGAAGAATTAAATCCTACGGTGATACTTGTGAAGAATCAAAATAAAAAAAAAAAATAGTTTCTTTAAAGCTATTTATAAAGCTTAAATTAATCCAGCAACCTATAAAATCTGTTATATAATATGAATCCCATTGTCAGCTAACTAGTCCAGGTCTATATAAAGAGGTCCACCTTAAAGTTAACCTTTTAAAAGTTGTTAATAAGGGGTATCCACATTTTCTGGCTTTGGGGCTTCCTCTGGGTAAGCCAGGCAAGCAGGCTGAGATGATACCAGAATAAGGACTGCTGTTTGGAAAAGCCAGTCCTTTGACTGCAGAAAAAGTGTGGAGGATTATCTGTTTTAGAAAACTGGTCTTTGGAAACTTGTGATCATATGGAGCATCACAGATCACTCAGAAAAATGAGATGGAGGGAAGGTATAGAGGATCTTGATATTTTTCTTCAGAATGCGTTTGTATGTTTAGTCCTAATGCTCCTAGTAGTCCTCATGCTGCATGAAATGTCATTTCAGGAGGATGGAGTACAGGCTTCTGCCTTGTTGAGGAGTAATTGCTATTGTCATGACTGACTTGGAGGTTCGGAGATTTACCATTCCCCTATATCATGCTGCTGAAACTACAGGTTCATTCTTGGAACTTTTTAAATTCCTAACTGCATAGAATTTTTTCAGAAAGTTGTAATTTTAAGTATTTTAAAAACAACAGAAAACAATATAATTAGGATACAACATATTCTATCTTGCAAACGAATTTAGAAACATGCAAATGAGGTACCATTTTCCATGGCTGTTTGACTTTCATTTGGGTGTTTTGAATTAATGAGATTTTCCTAAATGGGTGACCAATAAGCTGAGACCATGTTTTACTGTGGGAGGAATATTTTTTTCTTTTTAACTAGCACAGTTATCAATTGCAAGACACATGTTGCTGTTCTGTGATGAGGAGGGCCCTCTAGTGCAGTGTATTTTTTCCCCATCCCTCTTGCTAGGACAAAATGAATTCTTCCAGCCATATCATTGCCTAGAGAGATATTATTTCTGTTGCAAGAATCCATTACCAAATAAAAGAAACATAAAGCTTTTTATGGAAGTAAAACAGTTCATGTAGGTAGGAAGTGTGAGACTCACTGCCATATGCTTTTCTTATCCTGTAGACCTCAACACTGAATACATTGAAAATCTAGCATGTACCTCCATGCCTCTGTAGCAGAATTTTTCTGAAAACTGAAGAGGCAATCAATAATACATTTGTTTTTATTAGAGATTAAAGAAAACTGTTTTTAGTTATCCTTCCATCAGAGATTCAAAGGAGGATTATTGAATCCTGGATTAAGTTTCCATAAAACTCGTTTGAATAAGTGTTTTGTTATGGAAAAAAATCCATAATCGTACAAATTTGGAAAATTTTGAATCAGATAAAGTTAAACAGGCTTTCTTATTACAGGCCATCACAGAGCAGATGGTCATCATGTATCACCAAAAGGATATACTTTATTCGAATCCAAAATGCAGGGAGTCCTTTTTCCTCTAAGAATATATTGTAGGGCCAGTATCCATGGAACAAATTCATTGCAGACCAAAGTTCATCTTGGTTCTTGAAGTTCTTATCTAGATGTGATCTCTAAAAGGTGGATATGATGAATCACCATGTAATTTTTACTAGTGCTTTTCCTATTCTAATATTTGATATGTTAATTGGTGAAAGAGCTGATATATATATCTGAATCTAAAATTAAGTTTAATTACTTCTGTATGTAACACTGAACATAGTTTGCTCATTGCCTAAGCTGAAGTTAAATGCATAGAGAATTTGAATTCCCTTTTATAGGCTATGTACCTAGTAACATTTAAAATATTTATGGAATAAATCAATTGGACTTACTCTGTGCCAGGCAGTGCACTATAAATCTTAATGAACACGATCTTGTTTAATGCTCACATCTACACATGATGATGCTGTGGCTTAAGAACCTCAGTCACTGGTCCAGGGTCCCATGGCTAGTAACAAATATAGGGAAGCAGAGATTCAAACCTAGCTTGGTCTGATTTCATGCATGTACCTAACTATTGCCCCATAATTATAGGTTGGAATATACCCTAATAATTGTTTTTTGAGTCTTGTCAGATACAGAGCATCCTAATTTATGTAGAAATAATGGGATCTTAACTGATTTTTTTAAAAAAAGATTATGTTTCTTAGAACCTAACAGTATAGACATTCTCAAAACTCTCTTGGGGTGATTGGTTTAAGTGTTACTGATCAGAGTAAATACCCCTGAAGAATTAGGTTGAAATGACATAAAAGTTGTATTTCTAAGCAAATTGTTTTGAAAGTAAATATTTCATCAGATATTTTGTTAATTTTTGTAAAGTTGACAACTTGGCATTTTTTAGAGTAGCACTAGGTGGAAAGGGACTTAGACTTTTTGAATCCCCACTTCGTAAATTACTAGATAACCTTTTTGGGGCACATTTTTGTTTTTTTCCTGAAAGAATTTATATTAAGCAAATAGCAGATATCAAGTAAATAGCATTTTCTTTACCTTTTTCCTATCTTAGAATATTTTAAATTTTTATTTGTTATTGAAATTAATAAAACTTAGTTGATATATTTTTAAATCCCAATATAAAACACGTGGGACCTTCTGTAACCTAACCTGCATCTTCCTGACATACTAAATCATAGTCGGGAATCTGTAAAGCCTGATTAAAAATTGCCTTTAATAAAAATCCTGCTCTTTTTTTATTCCTACACATATTTTTACTCATTTAAAATTTCAGAAATGTTCAGAAAAGCTTCTAATAATTCACTGGTGCACCTTGTAATCAATGGCACCTTAAAATAAAAAAAAATATATAGTAATAAACATGGGTAATGTGGCAAAACGAGTGTTGAAATCTGTTTTATTTGCAACTATTATTTTCTTCATTTCATTCAAAGGAAACAAACTCAAGACACCTATATGGCCATTGGTAGCGAGGGACTTCTGACTCCATTATATCTGAGATGGTCCTTTCCACTTATATTTAACACTAGCACTTAATTCCACAAAGGATGAATCCACATGAGCTAAACTGGAAACTGTAGGTTTAACTGGAAGAGTCTTTTAGCTTTTGTATTATTTTTAACCTTTGTAATAAATTA
This sequence comes from Tamandua tetradactyla, assembly GCF_023851605.1. NCBI lineage: Eukaryota > Metazoa > Chordata > Mammalia > Pilosa > Myrmecophagidae > Tamandua > Tamandua tetradactyla. The sequence continues at coordinate 150,937,133 of NC_135332.1, forward strand.
AAGGAATTAAAGTAGCATCATGAAATATCTTTCTCCAAAGGCCTTTAGAAATAAATTATCTTCTGTAGGTAGATAAGCCATTTAAGGAGAGAGTTGATCTCTTATGGTTTGTGTGATTTTATAATGGCCTTTGTCAAATAAAAAACTATCATAAATCCATAGTACATTTCGTATCACTATCACTGATGCAACTTCTCTTTGGTAACAGTATGTAACAAAAATCTGACAGTTGAAGAAATTCAGGCAGCCATATTGGATGATTATATCCTGATGCAAACCTGTCTGTTGCTGTCGTTGTTTAAGGGTACATTTATAAAATAAAGGATTTACAGATGCTTTTTCTCCATGTCAAGTATAGACAAACAGCAGCTAATAAAAATAGCCATGGAGGAGTTTAGCCTCCCAGTATGGGATATCTGAAGACTAATGACATACAGTCTGCCTTGAAAGCTGCCATCAATCTTTATGTGAAAGAATGTATGCTGAGAACTTGCAGGGCATTTTGAACAATCCTATATCATTACGTTTCGCATTTATCTGTGATCCTGTTACCTCTTGGTCATTGAGGGTTATAAGCATTTACTTACAGTGATTTTTTTTTTAACAAAGAAAGGTAAATGAACCTACAATATCAAATCACATCCTTCTTTATAGTTTGGGCCCCTGCAAAGATTTAATGCTGAACTTCTCCCTTTAAAACATAAGTAAATTATGAGGCTAGGAAAGGCTGGTGGCTTTTGATATATTTATTTTCTCTTCGAATAGACACAGCAAAGTTATTAAACCAATTTTATGATCAAGTGTACAACATACCTTGTATGATTTTTATTAAAGTTTGTGTCAACAGAACACGAAATACATTAAGCATTCATGATATAATTAAGGGATTTAATTTTAGTGCATTTGAATATTCTAAATGTAATATCTGATTTTAATTATTCTTCATATTAATGCATTTTAGCATAAAATATATCTTTAATTTGTATTTTCCTTTGACTCATGTCTGCCAGATAACTTTCTAGCTAGGATACATTGGAGCAATGCTGTCAGAAAAAAAATGAAAGCTCATCTCCTATTACACAGCCCAGTATTTCCGGAGATCTCCTATTTTGAGCAGCTGTAGGATCTGACACAGCAGAGTGCCTCAGAATATCTTTCTGTAGGAGAATTCTCATTTGCTTTATTTTTTTAATTTTTTAAAATATTTTCTAACTAAATTCCAAAACAAGTAGTTAGTTTTTATTATTCTAAAAATTAAAACTTAGAAAAGATTTTTTTTTCACATTCAGCCACAATGGAGTGCACATCAAGATCTCAATCCCTTTCTCCACAAAAGAAGATAAAAAGGGAAAACTAACAAAGAAAATAAATCTTTTATGTAAAGAATAGAAAGACAAAATTAATATATTCCAAACAACCCTGACAGAAATAATGGTAATATCATCAAACTCTAGTCCCTTTTATACATATTTTATATATGTAGGGTTTACGTACATAGGCATCTCAAGTAGAAATTACGCCTTGAGAATTATAGTAATGAAAGTGGTATATACATTTTAAAGATCAGTTGTTTGTTATCCGAATATAAACACACGGAGAGAATGAAAAGGCTAAAAATTGGTGAGGGATTCTTCCCTGTCTCTGCCCTAGAATTGATGAACTAAACTCTAAGAAAATTCGCTTTTTAAGAGTATATTGTATAATATTTATTGCAACTATCATTTTGCCTTAACTTTAATTTAGCCAAATGGTGAAATCATGGTCATCTTTCTAACCAACAGCTCTGTTTGAAGGTTCATGCTTGCTCAGAAATCTTGACAACTCCTCAGAGCCTCAGAGAAGTTTCTCATTTCTTTGTATAGTATTTAAAACTTCATTAAAAATCTGTCATTAGCCTTTTTTTCCCACAGTGCACTCCCTTTCGAACTCCTTTCTGCTCACCAAGGCTTTCCTCAAAAGTTACAAACTTTCAGTCCTCACCTAATCGTCTTTTGAAATGCCCCCTCATCACTTCACTTCACTAACAATTTTTTACTTATTCCTTAAGTCAAATTGGCCCTCCTTGTGAAGACTTTTTTGCATCCTTTTTTTCTTTTTACTACTGGCAGAATTTCTTCCTCCTTGGCGTTCCCACACTCCTTTATTCATATCACAAGTATGAAGTCTATTACACTATTATTATAAGACACTTGCTTTTCTGCTAGTTTCTTAGTCTTGTGGAGAGCAGGTAGAATATAGTGTGCATCTTTTCATATCTAGAGCTTGCCATACTGGTAAATAAAATTTTGCTGAATTATTGAAATGAATAATATATCTATTTACAACTGTCACCAGTCACCATAATAAATGAAGGAGAAAATATATGAAATCTCTTCCACTTTTTATGAGTATATTAATTTGATTATTTAAATGGACAGACTATTTGGATAGTTGATTTTTCAGGAATCTTGTATATTCCCAAGATAAGTTAAATTGCTCCATATTTCACCATAACCAGGGTGAGTTTCATAAAGATTCCTTACAAAATTAATTTATGTAACTAAAATATATCATGTCATTTTCTTCAAACTGATGGCTTTACAGGCTCTTTTATTTCTATATAATTGCCAACAGAAGTAATTTAGGATTTGGTGTCTATCCAGAAGTCTTATGTGTAGTCGATGACATTGAAATGGAGCTGTGCCTAAAGGAAAAGAAAGAAGCAGCCTAATCACGCCTTTACCAAGAAGCCCAGAGGGAGAGGCTGAAAAGTCACTTTTCTTTGACTAAAGAAGATCATATTCCACTAAAGGGAGCGTATTTTCAGACTGCTTACTGGCCAACTTTATCTCTGAAAGAAAGGCTATTTTATAAAAGGAGGGGTAGCTTTTCAGAGAGTTAAACTTTTTGTCTAGGTTTGGACTGAACAAACCAAGGTATACCATACCCATTTTGAAGTAGGACAATTATAGCCCTTTCAGTTCATAAGACAAAATAAAGTTCTAAGGGAACTTTAAAAGGCCTCCTTGTGAAATATGACAGTTTGCAGAAGCCTTTTCTTCTTCCATTTACCCTTTCAATGAGGAAACTTATCTTCCTGCTGAAAATTGCATTAAGCAGCAGCTGCAGTTATTTCCCCTTAGGCAGCATTCTGGTGGAATAGTTTCGAGAATAACTCCCTGAAGATAAATTAATTCCTTAGTAGCCTCAGGCAGGAGGAATAAAGGCAATCCTTTATTTCTTATGCTGTGGGCACTTCTGTGGATTGGCTGGTTAGCCCAAGTTAGAAATCAACAAACTTTTTGATTAGGAATAGTTGCAGATCAGCAATATTTCTTGTCCTAGTTGAGGCTTAGCAGTGGGGTGCTGTTGAAAGTTATTAATCTTCATTTCCAAGCTTGTGGAAGTTTAAGAGGTGACCATTTGTCTGAAGTGAGGCTGAGAATCTGTGAGTGAAGTTTACACTTCGGGACATGCCCCTTTAAATCTGTACTTAGAGACAAGACTGAATGTCTTGGAGCAATGGCAGCTATTATTTAAATATAATGGGCCCTACCCAGAACAAATTTTTAAAGGTATTTCTAAATCCATTAATAGAGGATTGGCTAAGTAAATTATGGTAGAGTCTAGAATGAAATATGCAGCTATTAAAAAAAATAGTGGCTCTATAACAGCTATCTCCAAGATACATTGTTAACTAAAAAGGAGCAAAGCATATAGTGCTGCCATTTATGCTTGTGTATGTTAGATTATTTCTGATATGTATATTATATGAAATTAATAATAGTGGTTGCCTCCTTGGAGGAGAATTGGGTAATTTGGGAGATAGGATATCTGTAAGCCCTTTTGTACCTTTTTTTTTTTCCTTTTATACCTTTTGAACATTGTACCCTATGTTTATATTATTCAAAAAGAAAATAATTAAATAACTAAAATGTAAAACAGTGGAAAAAAGTATAATTAAAATCTAGATAACCAAAACATATATTCATGATGACCCATTCCAAAGTAATGCAAATCTGATTCCAAAAAGACTATATCAACTTGCACTATCTCTTGAGGAGGCTTACAGAAGCAATCCCATCATGTCACACAGCAAGGCTTCCTTCAATCTCTGAAGTTCTCTTAGGTGTTCAGAGCTTTCTTCATACCTTTCCTTTCCTCCATCTGCCCACAGACAATTTCTTCTTTATGTCACTGCCAATTTCTGCCTCACAATGTCCTTGCTGCAGATTTAGATGTCTCCAAGCATGTGTTTCTACTCTTTACTCTTGAGTGGGCTATAGGAACAAGATAGCAAAAAATCTTCCTTAGAAGGGGAGCAGTTGGTATGGTTATGAAAACATATACTTTAACACTTTATCCTTCCCCATAATTACACTGCCTTTTTTATAATGGTGCTAATTGAATATCCTCTTCCATTTAGTATTTAGGGAAGTAAGTAGTATTTGATCGGTAAGAGTTTGTTGAATATGTACTCTTTTTTACGTATAATTTTGTGGTGTTAAGTGTGAAATCACTCTGTCTTGTACTTCTCATTCTTGCTGTCTCTTGCTCCTTCGATCTCCTTCCCTCCCTCCCTCGTACCTCCACTCTCTCTCTCCTTGCTCCCTTCTGCCCTCTTTTTCTCTCTTTCTTTGCTTCACTTTCTCTCATTCTAATTGTTACTTGCGAACAGCTTTTGACAACTAAAGTTTCAATTAATCTCTTTATAAGGTTTAGGAACTCAAATCCCAGTATTTCATGTGGCAACCGCAAAATTTTTTCAAATCTAGGATCAAAAATTTATCTTTGCAAAATATATTTTGAAAACAGTAGTTTTTAGGTAAAATGGTCTTTGGAATCAACTTACAAAATAGCTTGTTAAAAATTTTCATTTGATGGTAGTAGGACCTGTGACATAAAAAATTTTTTTCTATATCAAATGTTTTGCACCTTTCAAAGAATAAATATAGTAGACTTTATAGTTTGATTATATTTAGCATATTTATCTTTCTACAGTGATTAATGAAATGGAGTCTTCATAGTGAGGAAGGCCCCCACTATATTATTTCCTGTGGCTGGAATAATATCTGCTCCAAGGTGTAACAGGAACAGGTATAAGGCAGTAATTGGAGGTGGGTGTTGAGGTTAGAGGAAGGGGTGGTGGTAGAAAGCACAGATGTACCAAGCAATGCTAGATGTTACTCAGTATAAAGAGGAATCTTTTCAACAGTTTCTAAAGTATGCTAAAACTGCTTTGAAAACTGTGGTGAAAAGTACAACTGAGGGGTAGATGAGAAAGATTGTGCCCCTTTTTGGTGGAAGGGCCTAAAAGTTGGACCCAGTAGCAAAGCCTAGGGTGATTTTGATGGAATAAAAGTGTGATTCATTCTTACATCTTCCCATGAGTTAATATCTGGCTTCCAGAGATAATGAGGGCACATTGTAAGACCATTGATTGTGTTAATGTGTTAGAAATGAGGCTGTGGGCTTTGGTTCTCCTCCATCATGTAAAAGGCACCATTGTATATTGTTACACTCAAGGAACTCAGGACATTCCCATTCTACCTGACAGATTTTAGGTTCTGGCGAGTGTTATACATGATGCCTGATAGGAAACAACAATGCCTATTAGAAGTGGGGGCAGTACCCAACAACACTAGCTACATCCAGGGGAACAGCAATTCTAAGTAAAATAAAAATGGCACCCAGTGCAAGTTCTGTGGGAGTCTGCAAGTCATGCAGGTACCTGGGAGCAGTATCTAGCATGAGTAGCATAGCATCAATCATAGCATTACCTGGTAGAGGGGGCTGTGACAGAAGAGGAAAGAAAAAAGGCCAAATGTCAGCAACCACAGTTGACTCAACCAAGCCATAGGCACTACCCTTAGGCCCCCCCGAAATATTTGGGAGCACTTTTCTACTTTTGAGGTTACCTGTATATTTTCCAGAACATGTTTTTTCATTTGTTTTTTAATATTCCAAGCAATAAGAAAGAAACAATTCTGAAATATCTTTGTACTATTTCCAGAAGATGATATTTGTATATAAGCCTCCCAAAATAAGAAGTGTGGAATACTACTGCAGTTAGAATCTACATAGAAATTAAGAGCCCTGAGGTTTGGCATCAGTTTCACTGTTAAATTGTTATATGCCCTTGACCAAATCACTTAACGTCTCTGCTTCCATTTACTCACTGGATTAAATTATCTCTAGAGTCTCTTTCAACAGTAAAAATTTGTCCCTAATATTTTTATTATAATAAAAGCATCCAAGATAGATCTAAGTGGATAATAAATTAGTAGATGCACATGGACAGATACTTGAGTACCCTTTGGAAAAAACTGGTAGAAAATTGTTTGCCTCATATAAAGGTATATGTTGGACTCTAAGTCAATCTTTTTTTTTCACCAATTTACCATTAAATTATATTAGCACATATGGATAACCCATTACACATTTGAGCAATTAAATGGTAAGGAGCAAAAACATCTTTTGCTAAAATATACCCACTGTGTATTGTTCACTTGGCTTGTGGGGGAAAATTTTACCTTTGCTTTTGACTTTTGTTTTTAAATTTAGCACACAAATGAATTATGTATCTCCCATCTTGTTTGAGTTGCACAATCTCAAAGTGTTAAGTATTATATTAAAGTTGCCAATAACTATCAGAATTTAAGCAAATATATTGAATTAAAACAAATTGTACTGAATGTCTGATTCCCAGGCCACACTCCAGACCAGTTAAGTCAGAATCTCTGGGAGTACGGCCAGGATCAGATTTTTAAAATCTTCCCAGGCAATACCAATGTGCAGCCAGGTCTGAGAACCACTGCTCAGGAATGGAGCCTCCATAAAGGCTAGGACTTTTAACTCATCCGCAGATGTATAGCCAGCACTTAGACAGAACTTGGCACATGGGATACGCATAGCATAAACCTCAGCAGCATTTGATTGATAGGTTTTGGAAACTCAGACAGAAGCAGATGATTGATGATTGTCTGGAAAATGTAGACAAGATTGCATCCATTAAGTGTATGTCAGGCCAGCACCAACAGAAATTTATCCTACTTCATTATTGGTTCCCCAGTGCCCAGCACAGAGCTGGGAACACAGCAAGAATTAAATGAATGTTTTCCAAGTGAATCAATTAATGAATGTGGTTGCTAACCTAAAGCAAAAGCAAAAAATGAAACAAAACAAAACAAAGAAACAAAAAATGGAAATTAGAGTATACATATAAGACATGGATGGAATTGAATTCTTTTAAAGTTTTAACTTGATACTTCATAAAATAAATTGTTCTTTCAGATTACTCATTTTTATTCTGCTTTAATTATTTGTGGTATGATTATAAGCCCACTTAGCTCTACTGATACTTATGTGAGCCCTGGGAAAGTCACTTTCTAGACTTTCTAGTCTACATCTGATAAAAGAGGATTGGATAGTAACATCCTTTGGAATTTTAATTCTATGATTCTGGAATAAAGAGTTCTGTTAATCGATAAATGTTTCTCTTAAAAAATGCTTAAGTAATTTTGAAAATGTCTATTTATGAAGATAATTTTTATTGATATTGTAGCAGATTGGTCAAAAGTATTATATAGGATGAGTGTTAGGATAGTCTGGTTAGGTAAGTTTTCTTGTGTATGTACATGGATCTTAAAATGTTAGCATTCTCTTTAGCATAATTCCAATAAGGTAAGAAAAAGTGTAAGATAAATACTGTGTTGGAATTTTTAAAATGACTCTTGTTTGCTAACCAAATTCTACCTCTGTTAAGAGAAGCCTAATTTCTTTCTTTAGTCAATGAAGATAGAGAGTTAGTTACATTTTCCTTATGTTTAGAACATTTTACTTTCCCCTAAATCAGAGATCTTTCAGCTTTTTCCTCCATATTCTCCACTTTAATCTTCTCTAAGAAAACTTCATTATTCTCTAGGGTTTGTATAAGGACACATTTCTATATTTATATTTGCCATATAAACTTCACTTTGGGGATGCAATTTTTATTTTGGAGCAAACTTGGCTGTTTTACTTGAAGTAAATCAGAAAAACCTGAAAACTTTTTAAAGCCATTTTCCATTATCTTCTTCCCTCCCTTAATTTCTCATCTTCAAGTTTCCTGAATCCTGAAGTCATTCTGATTGTGTTCTCCACATTCTCAAATGAACAAATCTAGAATTTCTGTTTTTCATGCGACGAGTGCCCTTCATATGTACCCTTTTTCTCTCCTACCCAATTTAGAAATCCAGACTGAAACAAGCTTGTCGATTCGAGGGACTGAAACATAACAGTTCTTTTTAGTACCCCTTTCACTGAATATTAAGTCCTTTGAGAATTCTAGCTTTAGGGAGAAGCCTCTACTCCACCTTCCTGCCTTATCCCTTATCCAGTACAGATGTAAATACCTGGTCTACTAAGTGCTCTGACCTATATCCTATATTCTAAATTCCCATTCCTTACAGTCCTTGTTTTATCTTTATTTTCAGTACTTGGGGATTTTTCCTTATCTTTCCAAGCTCATGTGATTTTTTATTGTTGTAGTTTATCCAGCATTTCCGTGTGTTGTGGCAGGGACTAGGGAATCCACATTAGCTTAGCTCATCAACTTTGTAACCGAAAGTGCAAATCTTGGAGTCATTCTCCGGCTCATTGTTTCCCAGAAATTATCTCCAATTTCGGACAACTGGGGGCTGCACTATTTCTTGTTCCCCTCGCTCATCTCCTCCCCTTTTCTCTCCTCCTAGTCCTTCTAACTTGCTCAGTATAATCTGTAAGAGACAAGAGACTCCGAACTACTGAAAACTAGGATATACTTCTACTACCGTCTAGACCCAAATGTATTCTCTGGGCCCAAATTACATGTAATTTGCCTCATATTCACAATTATTAGATTTACTAATTTAATTACATTTGGGGATTTACAGGGTACCTTAAACCTGTAAACTAGTGAGATCTATATGCCATTCTTTTCCATACAACATTGTCATATTCACCCTTTCATTATTCACTCAATAAATATCTATTGAACACTTACAATGTACTGTTTCCAGTGCTTGGGATAGATCAATGAACAACACAGACCAATCTCTGCCATTTTTTGGGGGGTGGAGGAGATACGAAATAACAAAAACAAACAAAAATTAAATTGTACACTTTGTTGAAAGTTGGTAAAATGAGAGAGAGAACGTAGAGCAGGGAATGGGAAGCTGAGAGATACTGCTCAACAATTTTAAAGAGAATGGTAAAGGTAGGGCTTCTTGAGAAAATGACAAGTGAGCAAATCTTAAAGGAAGAGAGGGAGGGAGGGAGCCATGTGTGGGTTTCTGGTCAAAGAGATTCCAGGCAGAGGAAGCAGGCAATGCACAGGCCATAAGATTGGAACATGTATGGAACACTTGAAGAGCATTAAGGGGGCTGGTTTGACTAGAACCAGTGAGCAGAAGAAAGCAGTAGGAAATAAAGTCAAGAGATAATGGGCACAACTTGAGGGTCATCATGTATGACTTTGTAGGAGATGGTGCTTTTTAATTAATTTCTTTGCTTAGAACTTTCTATTTTAAAAAATAATGCATATTTTGTAAAGTGTTCCTTTGTGAGAGAAATTATTAAATTATTTTAATTTTAGGAAAAGTCATATATATACATATAACCATTGTAATTTCCCATCTATGATAAAAAAAGATTTTTCTTGAATTTCAATGATGAAATGTCCTTTGTATACATTTTTTTCTCTCTGTAGACCACCATGTTCTTTTTTGACCACCAGGTTCTTTTTTTTTTAATGTGTTACATTCAGTTTGAATGCATAGTGTACCTTGATCAACTCATTTGCATTTGAACTCTTTTGTGGAGAATAAAAATATAGAGAGCAATTTCATGTCCTCTCAAAAATTATAGTTTAAACCAGAATGAGGTAGCTTCTTGCTCTTGATCTTTGATTTCATTTTAATTTCAAAACTAATTTCATGCTTTTAAATGTTAAATTACTGTAAGAGTTTTCAACTTCCTGTCTTTAATTCTAACATTAACTATTATCTACTATGCTAATTCTTTTCTGATTAATTGGGAGTACAACAGACACTAGCACAAAAATAGCAGAGGTCAGTATGCTTACCAAATGAGATTCTGATGCAATGCATAATTCATGAAATAGATTCACTCATGTTTTCCATCACTCTCAAAAGAAAATGTCCCTTGCTAAATGCAGCTCTTTACATTGTTTTAAGTGTTGAAATCTTCAGATTTCTATTATTTTTATACTTTTGAAAAAATACCTTTTATTCTTTATTGTTACTGTTCTCTTTAAAATTTTTTTTCTGTAAGAAATGCACATTTGGCTTTGTACCTCAAGGTTTTGTAATAGTTGGTTTACTCAGTACCAAAGGAACTATGAACATCAGGTTATAAGTTAATCCTTTGATAAGCGAAATGTAAAATTACTTCACTATATATTACACCTGTTTTCAAATAGTATCCTATTATTATGTGGTTTAAAAGAGAATAAAGTAATTTATTGTTTTTATCACATTGGTCATCAGGACTCTTTCAGCAGCAAGTAGTTGAAACTCAATTCAAATGAGTTTAATCAAAACAGGGATGGAAAGCCTAAGGTGGTGGTGTTATTCAAGGTGTTCAAATGATAATCATAGGATTCTAAATGCCGCTGTGACTCTCACCTTTACTAACTTCTGCTTTTTGCACCGTTCTCAGGTAATGCATAGCAGTAAACAAAGATGGCGCTCTGACAGCCCCAGGCAAACACGACCCCAGTAAAGGTCCCAGAAGGGGCCTTTACTTGGCCCTTCTTGTCCATGTGTCTACCCCTGGATAAATCGACAACCAGAAGGATGAGATTTTCTGGCTAATATGGGTTAAGTGCCCACCTGAAGTGGGAAAGTTACAATGGGTGGTTCTCAAATGGGAGACACAAGATAAACAATAATCTCAAATTCCCTTATCTAACACAGTCCTTTTTGTTGCCAAGTGGCAATGACTTTTAGCAGTTTTACAAGTTGCTTCAGTATTAGAACTGCTTCAGATTAGAGATTCTAAATCTGTAAAACCACGGACAGCTCATATACAATTATTGTATTTTGTACAAACATAAACAATTATTTTTTTTCTCCATTCAGATGGTAATATCCTCAGTTAATTAAGCGGCCCATCCAGAACTTCTAGAGAAATATAAACCCTCTAAATTGGAGTAAAGTGTATATTGTGCGTGTATATTCTATCAGATAGTATTCTTTGAAGTGTTCAAGTGCCAAGGTAGAATGGGTTTCTTCGTGTATCTGTCTAGTTCACGCTCACTGTGGGGTAGTGCAGGAGCCTCATTGAAAGAACCATTGCTTCCGGGATCATTGGTATCTAAGTGTTAGAGAATGGATTCTTGGCCTAAGTACAATGATTTATTCACAGCCTTTTTCAGTTTTATCTGACTAACCTGTCTGTTTCAACTGAAGCTTTCTTTAGCATTGAAAAAGGAAAGCAGGCTCATTTGTAAATTGTAACAGAAAAGATAAAAATCATCTCACAGGTAGACATTTCTCCTCATGTTTTTTCCCTGATGCATTTATGACCAACTGGTATTAAGGTTTCCTCCTAGACTATGGCTTATCTTCTCAAAACCCCACCTTTCTTGCATTTCCTGCTTTGGGAATGACCTGCATGATTCACTGTTCTAGTTTGCTAGCTGCCGGAATGCAATATACCAGAAACGGAATGACTTCTAAAGAGGGGAATTTAATAAGTTGCTAGTTTACAGTTATAAGGCCAAGAAAATGTCCCAGTTACAACAAGTCTATAGAAGTGTCCAATCAAAGGCATCCAGGGAAAGATACCTTGGTTCAAGAAGGCCGATGAAGTTCAGGGTTTCTCTCTCAAGTGGAATGGCACATGGCAAGCACAGTCAGGGCTTCTCTCTCTCATCTGGAAGGGCACATGGTGAACATGGTATCATCTGCTAGCTTCTTCTCCTGGCTTCTGGTTTCCTGAAGCTCCCCAGGAGGCGTCTTCCTTCTTCATCTCCAAGGGTTGCTGACTGGTGGACTCTCTGCTTCGTAGTGTTGCTCTCTCTGAATCTCTCATTCTCCAAAATATTTCCTCTTTTATAGGACTCCGATAAACCAATCAAGACCCACTCAAATGGGTGGAGACATGTCGTCACCTAATCCAGTTTAACAACCACTCTTGACTAAATCACATCATCCAGGGAGATGATCCTATCACAGTTTCAAACATACAGTATTGAATAGAGATTATTCTACCTTTATGAAATGATATTTTGATTAAAACATGGCTTTTCTTAGGGGGCATACTTCCTTTCAAACCAGCACATTCACTATAAGTACAGGTCATGATATTGAGGTCATCAGACTACGTCATCAAGGTTCATAGAGCTAGTAGCTCATTTTTATCAACCTTGAAACATTCAACGAGGGTGATATGACCACAGTAAAATATTAGAAGCATTTCTTCTACAAAAATGAGGAATTGTTTCTTGGCAACTCAGAAATAATAATTATTGTTTGATAGTCCACAAGATAGCTTTGATAAAGGGTGATCAGTTGATTTAAAAAAATGTTTATTAAGAGAAGTATGACGTGCTAAGAGGTACATTGGCTCATTGTAAATGTCTTTTAGACTTTTGTAGTTCCTCTACATATTGCTGTGAATTAGTGTTGCTGAGTTGCCCAGAATCATTTTAATATAATAAACGACTGCCTTGTTCAAGACCTGCTTGTTACTTTTTCATTTTTGAACTACTACTCCTAATACCACTCCCCATACTTTATAAATATTTAAGTTCACTTCGTGTTCAGTCCTCAAAGAAACATCTTTTCCAGTAACAGAAAACAGTAATATTCTAATTATCTAATATCAACAAAACATTTAAAAATTAACTTTATGCAAATATGATTGGATAGTTTCCATTAGTTGATTAAAATGAAATGTTTGAAAATTGCTTCAAATATTTTCACAATTAAAAATTATCATTGCTGTGGATTAATTTGTCATTCAAACATTTATAGAAACATATGTAATTCTTTTGCTAACTCATTGGAGTTAAAACAAGTTAGCAAAACTCTAAAATATAATGTATTCTTAGAAATATATTATAAAATTATTTTAAACAGATGCTTGTTTTAACTTTTTAATAAAAATAGAATGTAAAATGATTGCTTTGAAATTTTGATGAGCTAAAGAAGGAAATGTCATAAATCCCACTTTGAAAATCTTTTTATTCTTTGTAATTTCTAATGGGATATGCTACATAAAACAACTTCAAGAGAATACTTTTGGCACTATTTGTTATACTTATTAGGAAAAAGTGGAAATATGTACATATACATCTACCTCCCTTTATACTCCTCAAATGCAAATTTTCTTCATAAATACGATAACTGTTTTGGATATGGGAATTTATAAAATCAAGTCATTTATTAAGGGGTTGGGAAGCAGATATGAGAAGGGATGAAGGAAAAGTTTAGGCTATGATAAATTAACAGCTTCCAAATTTGAGCTCCACATATACTGTTTTAAGTTGTACATATACTGTTTCAAGAACCTGTTTTTACCATATTTCTTCCAGTTGGATCTTCTTCCATTTGGATTCCCACTTTCTTAAATATTTTGGGAGAAAATCAGGCCCTTAAGATCTTTTATTTTTAAGGAACTTGCATTGTTTATCATAAAGAATTAGATTTTTACTGATGCCTGAGTTCATTAGTAGAAAACTACTATGAATATTACCCAAGGACTTGCACCCCATCTAATAGTACAAGGGCTCATCACAGGAAAAGCTTAGAAAGGTGGAATTGGGCTTTGGTAACTCATGCCTCTTAATTAAGACTCAGGCCTACCATGTATGTCTATAGATCTTGCACTTCCTTTGCAATCTGTATTAGTTAGGGCTCTCTAGGGAGTCACAATCAGCAGGAAATATCTGTAGATAAAAAATTTATAAAAGTGTCTCACATAACTGTGGGTACATAGAGTTCAAGGTCTTTAGAGCAAGCTGCAAGCTGATAACTCCAATGAAGGTCCTCAACAAACTCCACAGGAGAGGCTTGCCAGCTGAAGCAGGAAGAGAAAATGTCTCTTCTGAATCCTCCTTAAAAGCCTTCCAGTGATTAGATTAGGCATCTTTCATTGCAGAACATACTCCCCTTAGCTAATTACAAATACAATCAGCTGTGGATGCAGCCAATGTAGTCATGATTTAAGTCCATGAAATATCCTCATAGTAACATAGGCCAGTATGATAGACCAGCACTTGCCCAACCAGACAAACAGGCACCCAACCCTGGCTAAGTTGACACATGAACCTGACTGTGACAGTCCACCCCTTGTCAACTTGGCAGCTATATATATATATTACCTTAAACCATACTTAATCTCTAAAGAGAAAACAATAACAGACACATTTTTTTCCTCACCTAACAATACTCAACTGTCCCACGTACAACTGGAAACTCATTGAATCTCCCCAGAATAGGGTGCAAGTCCTTGGGTAATATTCATTCTTAAACTTGATATCTTACAACTTAAATACTATAACGGGAACAAAACAGCATTATAGTCCTCATTTCCATAACGGATCACATGGTCGTAGTTCATATTTATCACTACCTTCTTCCACTACCCATTCCATCTTCCCTTTACTCTCAGCAAGCCCTTCAGCTGGCTGTGGTTCTTTGCCTGGTGGGGTGACCCAAACCTTCATTCCTGAAGTTTCAGAGCCATTGGTAGTCCTGCCTGGATTGGGTTGTTGCAGTTTTCCATTGATTTTAATCACAGGGCATGTTAGTACCGAAAGACGCCCTAGGGGATCTCCTATATTTCAGGAAAATTCTTCTATACCTCCACTGCGTAGCTGTAGTCCTATTTCCCTCTGATAGTCAGGGTCAATCACTACAGCCAATAAAATAATCCCCTTCTTGGCTTGTTGATCCAGGCGCATGAATAGCCCAAAATGATAGGTGGCAGTCTTAGACTCCAGTTCAATGGAATCATTGTTTCTCTTGGTGCAAACACTCCCCCTTCTGGAACTAAAATCTGTAGACCAGCAGAGCTCAAGGTCACAGGGACAGGAAGCAAAAATTTTTCTAGTGGATCACTAGGGGTCATAGTAAGTAGTGCAACTCCCATTTCCACCCCTTGGTTCCTGGATCCATGGATCCTAGCTATGTGAGAAACAGTACCATACAGTGGATGCTGATTCAAAGCATACACAGTTCCTGGAGAGCACCACTCCAGCCCTGCAAGGTTTTGCCACCTAGTTGGCACCATAATTGAGTTTTCAAAAGGCCATTCCACCATTCTATCAATCCAGCTGTCTCTGGATGATGGGGAACATGGGAAGACTAGGAAATTCCATAAGCATGTGCCCATTACTACACTTCATTTGCTGTGAAATGTGTTTCTTGATCAGAAGCAATGTGGTGTGGATACCATGATGATGGATAACGCATTCTGTTAGTCCACAGAGGGTAGTTTTGGCAGAAGCATTGCATATGGGGAAAGCAAACCCATATCCAGAGTTGTGTCTATTCCATTTAGAAGAAATTACTGCCCCTTCCATGAAGGAAGTGGCCACCATGTAGCCAGCTGGTCACTTCAGGAAATGATGCCATATCAGCGCTGAGTGTGGGTCTCTGCTGGTGGCAGATTGGACACTCAGCAATGGCTGTGGCCAGGTCAACCTTGGTGAGTGGAAGTCCATGTGGCTGAGCCCATGCATAACCTCCATCCCTATTACCATGACTACTTTGTTCATGAGCCCATTGGGCAATGACAGGAGTTGCTGGGGAAAGAGGCTGACTAGTATCTACAGAATGGGTCATCTTGTCCATTTGATTATTAAAACCTTCCTCTGCTGAAGTCACCCTCTGGTATGCATTCACATGGAACACAAATATCTTCATGTTTTTAGCCCACTCAGAAAGGTCTATTCACATATCTCTTCTCCAGACCTCTTTGTCACCAATTTTCCAATCATGCTCTTTCCAAGTCCCTGACCATCCAGCCAAACCATTGGCAACAGTCCATGAGTCAGTATACAAATGTACCTCTGGTCAGTTCTCCTTCCAAGTAAAATGAACAGCCAGGTGCACTGCTCAAAGTTCTACCCACGGGGAGGATTTCCTCTCACCACTGTCCTTTAGAGACATTCTGGAAAGGGGTTGTAGAGCTGCAGCTGTCCACTTTTGGGTAGTTGCCTATCGTGCAGAACCATCTGTAAACCAGGCCTGAGTTTTCTCTTCCTCATTCAGTTCACTGTAAGCAACTCCCCAAGAGGCCATAGCTCTAGTCTTGGAAAGAGAAGGTAATGTGGCAGGAGTGCAGACCATGGGCCTTTGGGCCACTGCCTTTAGGACCTGCTCTGTACCTATCTCATATACCACTTCCATTTTATGATGGAGTGCTGCTGCACATGCCCTACTTTATGTCTTGGTGGGTCAGATAACACCCAGCTTATGATAGGCAACTCAGGTCTCATGGTAACTTAGTGGGCCACGGTTAAGCATTCAGTCTCTACTAAGGCCCAGTAGCAGACCAAAAGCTGTTTCTCAAAAGGAAAGTAGTTATCTGCAGTAGACAGTAAGGCTTTGCTCCAAAATCCTAAGAGTCTGTATTGTGATTCTCCTATAGGGGCTTGCCAAAGGCTTCAGACAGCATCTCTATTTGCCACTGACACTTCCAGCACCATTGGATCTGTTGGATCATATGGTCCAAGTGGCAGAGCAGTTTCAAAACATACACAGAACAGTTTCAAAGCAGCCTGGACCTGTTGTAGAGCCTCCTTTAGTTCAGGTCCCAACTCAAAATTAGCTGCTCTTCTGGTCACTTGATAAATGGACCAGAGTAGCACACCCAAATGAGGAATATGTTGTCACCCAAATCCAAAGAGACCAACTGGGCATTGTGTCTCTTTTTTATTTATAGGAGGGACCAGATGCAGCAAATTATCCTTCACTTTAGAAGGGATATTTCAACATGCCCCACACCACTGGATACCTAGAACTTTCACTTAGGTGGAAAGCCCCTGCGTTTTTTTTTTTTGTTTTTGTTTTTGTTTTTTTGCATGGGCTGGCACCAGAAATCGAACCCAGATCTCTGACTTAGCCAGTGAAAAGACTGCCCCGAGCCACCATTTCACTGCACAGGCCCCTGTATTTTTGTTGGATTTACATCCCCTCCTCTGACACACAAATGCCTTACCAATAAGTCTAGAGTAGTTGCTACTTCTTTCTCACAAGGTCCAATCAACATGATATGATCAATATAATGGACCAGTGTGGGAGGGAGAAATGATCAAGGTCCTTGCAGACAAGATTATGATATAGGGCTGAAGAGTTGATATACTCCTGAGGTAGGACAGTGAAAGTATATTGCTGACCTTGCCAGCTGAAAGCAAACTGTTTCTGGTGGTCCTTACTAATAGCTATTGGGAAAAGAGCATTTGTCAGATCAATAACTGCATACCAGGTACCATAGGATGTATTAATTTGCTCAAGCAATAATACCACACCCAGAACAGCAGCTGCAATTGGAGTACCACCTTCTTGAGCTTATGATAATCCGTTGTCATCCTCCAAAACCCATCTGTTTTCTGCACAAGCCAAATAGGAAAGTTGAATGAGGATGCTGTGGGAATCATCACCCTTGCATCCTTCAAATTCTTAAGAGTGGCAGTAACCTCTGCAATCCCTCCAGGAATCCAGTATGGCTTCTGATTTACTATTTTGCTAGGTAGGGGCAGTTCTATTGGCTTCCACTTGGCCTTTCCTACCATAATAGCCCTCACTCCATGAGTTAGAGAGCCAGTGGGGAGATTCTGCCAGTTTCTCAGTATGTCTATTCCAATTATGCATTCTGGAACTGGGGAAATAAATACAGAATGGGTCCAGGGTCCCAGTGGTCCCACTGTGAGATGGGCCTGAGCTAAAACTCCATCGATCACCTGACCTCCATAAGCCCTGACTGGTGAACCAGAGTTCCCTGGAATTAATGTCACTTCTGAACCAGTGATTTATAATCCCTCAAATATCTGATCATTTCCTTTCCCCAATGCACAGTTACCCTGATAAAAGTCCATCATTCTCCTTGGGGAAGGCTTAGAGGAAGATTAACAGTATAAATGTGTGGCAGTGTAACAGGGTCCTCCTCCAAAGGGATCTGGCCTTCCCCTCATTCAAGGGGCTCAGGGTCTGTAAACTGTCTCAAGTCTGGAAATTGATTAAGGGGCTGTGACTCTCTGTTTTTGTAAATTCAAGTTAGATTTCCATTCACTTGACCTAGAACTCTTGTTTATAAGCTCAAACAAGAATGTAGTTGACTGACCATCCATTTTACTTCTAGATACCCCTATGATCTACTAGCCAATGCCACAGGTCTCTGTGAGTCAGATTATTTTGACTCCTGCTTTGAGTCTGTTTTCCGTTATGATAGCCATGACCACCTTGTCTTTGGTGACTAAGTGCTGCCACTTGGCTTCTGCCAACTTGAGATCTAGTCATCCCCATTGTATTTAAGGATTTCATTCAGTGACAGCAATTCCCACAGTAATAACTGACCTACAGAGAAGGGCAACTACAGAACTCTTCAGAGATGATGGCGCTAGTCTCACAAATTTATTTCTCACAGTTCGGGTTAAAGGTGAATCCTCCAGACATTTCTGGGGTGTATGAGGAGATTTTCCATGATAAATCCACTCTAACATTCCAATCTCTCTAAGCCATCAGATCCCTTCATCTACATTATACCATGACAGTCCTGACATTCAACCTCAGATAATGTTGGCCACCTTTTGATCCACGTTTCAGCTAAGCATCCAAACTGTTAATGCCTTTTCTAACCCCTCGAGCTATAACGTTGAATGCAGAATCTCTGCTTAGTGGGCCCATTGTTGCTTCCTATTGAAACAGAGCTCGAAGGATATTAAGGAATGATGAGAAAAAAAGAAAGGAAGAAAGAAAGAAAGAGAGAGAGAAAGAGAGAGAGAGAGAGAGAGAGAGAGAGAGAGAGAGAGAGAGAGGGAGTGAGGGAGGGAGGGAGGGAGGGCGGGAGGGAGGTGGGGAGGGAGGGAGGGAGGGAGGAAGGAAGGAAGGAAGGAAGGAAGGAAGGGAGAAAGAAAGGAAGAAAGGAAGAAAGGAAGAAAGAAAGACACAGACAGGCTCAGGGGGTCTGAAGCTTGAGTTTACTTCAGACAGGCTTCAGACAACTTTATTCTTAACCAGATCCTGGTTATAAACCACAGGATGTCAATAGGCATACATGCATTTCCTGAGGAAGCAAAGTTCTTATCTTTCAGTGTTCTTCATACTTAACATAACCATTTGGAGTAAACATTCTCTTCCTCCCAGACTACTCTACATAACAATCTCCACAGTTTACTGCCACCATCCTGAGGCCAGCTGCTCCCAACAAAACCTGCAGGTCTTGTTTTAACCCTTGGCTCCTACATTCCCCCTTTTTTATTTTATAAGCCGAGGTGACCGCGCCTGTCTTAGGTTGCCCTTCGGCTCTGAAGGAAGGGTCTTACCCATCATTGGCTGCCAGTCAAGCTCTCTGACTTTGATTATTTGTTGTTTAACACAGTGGAGGAGGAAGAGAAAGAGTATAAAAAGCCCCAAACCTAAGATTTTTTAGCTCTTGGGTAAGTGATTGTGTAACATTACCTCCATAGGCTACATGTAAATTATTCTGAGATAATTCTAATACCCCTTTTTTGTAATTCTAAGATATCAGAACTATCTGAAAGCCCTAAAAGATGCCTTTTTACCTTTTCCCATTCTATTTCAGATAGGTTATATGTTAAAAAGGGGTAATACAAAAACTGCTCTCTTTCCATTTACTCTTTAAACTTTGTAAAAGATTTAAATTATACATTTGATCTCCAATATGAACCAATGTCATTTCTATATCATTTAATCTATTATTAATTTGCTCATCAATGAGATTGTCTATGCCACAGTTCACTGGTGTTTTTCTAACAATGCTGCATCTGTATAGTTTGATGCAATGCAGTTCCAGTGACTGCAGCCACTGTGATGCTTCCAATGACAGCTGCAATAATGAGTTCAATTAGTCTCTTAGTCCTTTTTAGATATTCTTTTGCCAAATGGATCAGTATATATGTTTCTGGAGAGGATTGCCAGGATCTTGACCTCTGCACCGGCAGCCAAATACCTCTTCTTCTCCTTGCCACTACAATCGTCTCATTTTTCTGCAACATAAATACTTGGATACAAGTGAATAGAGGAAAATTCTCACAATTAAAAGTTTGATTTCCTATATGTATATGACCTTTAACAAACATATATGGATCTCTAATACATATTTGTATATAATGTTTATGGCTGCTATTTAAAGAGAAGCTATAGTTACTAGAATTGGCTATAAAAATTGGTCTCAGTCCTAGGAAAATTTTCTGTCAATTTCTTTGACTAATGCTATATTTATTTATGGTACTACCAAAAGTCATTTAGACACTGAGGCTAATTCAAACTTTGTTAGGCAAATGTCTAAACATGATTACAGGATATTATGAATCTTTAGTAAATAAAGCTGTATTTACAGTTTACAAATATGTTTGAATTTTGCATCAAGCAGTTTTGCTTAGTCAATTTTCTTATTTGGAATATCTCCAGTTATAAAGCATAACTTAAATAAAATATTTAGTTTTGTAATTAACAGAAAAAAAGGTAATTCATAAATATGCTTGTTCTTTCCTGATGAGATTTTAACTCTGCCTTGAGACCAAAATATCTTCATCGTATGGCATATTTAATTGATAAAAATAGTTTGAAAGAAAGTTTTAATGATGAGCAAGGAATTTTATAGTCTAGTGTTCTGTACATTATATGGATTTGTTGATTAAAATAAGAAAACTGAAAGTAAGAGTTTGTATAAAATGCAACACTAGCAAAAACAGAAATACAGCACAAAGAAAAAGTCAGTAAATGATGAAAAATTCTAAAATTCTTTCGTTAAACTATTTAAAATATATTTCAGCTATATATATACTAACGTTTGTAGAAATTAGTTTATCATACAAATCAGCAATTTTAAATATAAGCTATCACTGAAACTTATGGTACACCTAAAAAAAATTATAGCCTTGATTTATTAATTTATTTTTACATAGGGAAAAACGTATGTATGTGTGTTTAGGTATACAGAGTAAACCCTTGTTATTATTAAGGAATGATTTAGGACTAAGGCATTAATTAAGTATCTGATAAATATATTGTAGTATACCTAATAACTAAATATGATAAAATATATTTAATATTAATACTGTGTGGACTCTAATTTAGTATTTGGTGATTCAAGAATTTACAAGGTTCTTAGAAGTGCGTGATCACAAAATTCTAGAACCTTAAAGCTTGTGAAGACCTTAGGTAAGGGTGATAATAAATCTATATATTATTGGAACACTATGAAATATTTTTAATGACATTTTTCATTTACTTAATCATAGGCAGATGATCTGGTTCAACTTGCTTGTTTTATAGCTACAGACTCAGATTACCATTCCTTAAATGATTAAACCAGGCTCACAGTGTTACTGACACCATCCTGACACAAACCTAAGTTTCTGAGCCATCAGCTTTATAAATCTGTGCCCATGGGAAACTCTCATTATGAAACAACTCAAGTGCCTATAAACTGGCTTTAAAAATTATTTAAACATTGTCAAATTTTGTTTAAGTCCTAAATGTCTCAGAGTTCTAAACGTAAATGTTTTTGAGTAATATTTTCCTTTAAGTCATGAGGGAAAAATAAAATATTCCTCTTATGGAAGGGAGTGAAGCATTAAGTTCCACTCGGAAATTTAGAAAATCACTTTTCACCTATGTTGACGTAGAAAAAGAACTTCATATTACAGGTGGCTTTAAGTATTATCAGAAGTACTTTTATTTAAATACTCATTCATAAAGGGGAAATAATACTGTAATCACTATCTCAAAAACTAAAAGTTGATTTAGCTTTTTATAGATTTAAATGAGAAATCTCAGCGTATCCACTATTAAGATCAGTTCTATCTGACCGATTAACAATTATAGTTCATGAACTGTGATTATATTTTAAATCATCCATGCTTTATAACTTCTAATTCTCTAAATTAAATTTTGTGATTCTTGATATCTATACAAACACAAAGATTTACTATTTGGAGGAGAAATATGTACTTAACTGTTATGTTGCTTATTTCTTTTTATATTTGATGGAACAAAAACATATTTTTTAAACCTATCTTGTCTCCATCTGAGACAAATAGTTCATGAATATTCTCTGTCCTCTCTAGCTTCTCTTATCAGTCAAAAGAAATAATTTATATATAGGACTTAAATAAACAAAAGTGATTTTTTTTCAGTTTCTTAGTTAAATCTCCTCTCTTCTTAAAGGGAAATTCACATTTTGGATTTAATAAATTTTCTCTCTTCTGAAAGGGAAATTCACATTTTGGATTTAATGTATTCCTTTAAGAACAAACTTATATTTTTCTTTTTCATCATTTGAAATCCTGATGTTTAAAGATTTTTCCCTGATTGCATGTGTTCAGCTATAGTCATTGATAAGTTCAATTGAAGCACAGATCAATCAGATAATAGTACAATTTTACAATACTGGAAAATAACATATACTTCTATTTACAAGTACATATTCAACAGTGAGTCGAGTTGGCTTTTTACTGTACCTGGAACACACCAAGTTCATTCCTGTCTCAGGGCCTTAGACATTATTCTCTTTCCCCTCAGATATTTGTATGGTTCACCCTCACTTCATTCACATCTGCTAAAATATCACCTCCTGCCTTGCTTTTCATCATAGCACTTTTCATTAGCTGGTATTATGTAATATATTCATATCTTCATTCATTGTCAGTGACCCCAAATTGAATGCAAATTTAACAAGGGCAGGAGGGTTTTTTCATCACTGTACCTGCAGGACAGAAAACAAGGCTATGCCAGTTTGAAACTATTATGTACCCCGGAAAAGCCATGTTTTAATTCTGATCCAATCTTGTGGGGGCAGCTGTTTCTTTTCATCCTGATTCAAAACTGTAGGGTGGAAACTTTTGATTAGATTTTCACCATGGGGATGTGACACACCCAATTGTGACCTTTTGAGTAGATGCAGATGTGATTCCACCCATTCAGCGTGGGTCTTGATTAGTTTACTAGAATTCTTTAATTGAGAAACATTTTGGAGATGCCTCAGAGGCAGATGCTTGGAAAACAATTGCTTCAGAGCCAACATAAGACCCAGATAATTAGAGAAGTGGGTCCAGCCACGTTGCCATGTGCCTTACAATGAGATACTAAGCAGGCCAGAACCCAGAGTTGTGTCCTGGAGGAGCTTAAGTGAAGGCCCACAGATGCTTCGAAAGGAAATCACTGGCATCAGAAACTGAAAGCAATGAGCCACAAACAAGGACCAGCAGACGTCAGCCGCATGCCTTCCCAGATCAGCCTTCCTTGAGTCAAGGAATCTTTCTCTGGATGCCTTAGTTTGGACGTATTTATGGCCTTAAAACTGTAAACTTGTAACTTATTAAATTCCCTTTTTAAAAGCTGTTCCATTTCTGGTATATTGCTTTCCAGCAACTTAACAAACTAATACAAAGCTGACCCCTAATATATGATCCATAAACAGTTGCGAATGAATCAGTTGAGTATGTGCTTTGTCTGGTCAAGTGTTTAAAAGGGAAGGGTCTGGGGTGGTTCAGTGGTAGAATGCTTTCCTTTCATGCGGGAGACCCGGGTTCAATTGCCAGACCATGTACCCAAAGAGAAAAAAGGAAAGGGTCTGGGCCACATCACTTGGGCTCACATCTGAACTCAATTGTCAGTAATTATGGAACCTTGTGCAAACTATTTAATCTCTTTGGGCCTCAGTTTCCTCTCTGTAAAAGGAATGGATTTTGATATTTTTCTCAGAAGGTTATTACATTAAGTGAAATGATGTAGGTAAGATACATATTATGGCACATGGGTGCTCAGTAACTTGTTTTTGTTATTGTTACTCCTTGAGTCTGCTACTCCTGGCACTTCCAGAACACTTTGCTTTTTTCTTTGCTAAATGTAACATTTGGTGAATAATAAATTCATTAGTAAAACTCTGAAGAAGGTGCTACTATTTTCCCTCTTTTACACATAATGAAACTGAGGAGGTAAAGAGCTTAACTTTTGAAGGATTAGGTGAAGATAACGTGGTTATAACAAAGATTGAAATATAGTATGCAGTCAATAAATATTAACTTTTATGATTTGATATGTAAATGTTATTGTTTCATTTAAATATTTTTTAATTTTCCAAAGTCGTTCATAAAAAACACAATTTTCTGAGCTAATGAAAGGCTTTTTTATAAACCTATAGCAAAAGTTCTGGAATTTCATTATGTAGACAATCCTTAAAGCCATCACTCAGAATTTTTTCTGTCTACACTGAATCCTTTTAATCTTAGTTCTGAGTTTTGATACCATAGCTGTTAGTGAGAGTTAACTTAATAGTTGTGATGAGAGCAGCTATCATTGAGAGAAAAGAAAGAAAAACTTGTAATTTAAAAGAACTATAATTGTGACCTCCCACCCAGTCACCAGGAAGAACTTAAATTATTTTTATTTTATCCCATTTAAGAAAGCAAAGCTATATGTAATAATATACTTTAGAAATTTTACCTCAGCAACTAAATACCCTATTTTTACCTTTGATACAATTTTGAAGAATCCTTCAAAATCCAGAAACCCTTTAGAAAGGAATGTAAATTATTCTCTTTTATCTTCTCTGCCTATATATCACCTCCTTAGATAGGCCTTCCCTTACCCTATATGTAAAATAGTAGCCCCCATTGCCCAGAAGCTACTTATTATTTTTCTGTATAGTGTTTATCATTTCTTAATATTATATATCCCTTTATTATTTTCCTTGTCTTTTTCCCCCATTAGCATATAAACCACATGAAGATAGCAACATTTTTCTCTCATATAATAGTCATTCAGTATGTGTCAACCGAATCAATGCATGAATTCAAGAATATAAAAAGCACCAAGGAACACAGCAGGAAGCAATGACTTAAATGTGTTTTCTTGGCTAAAATTTTGGGAATCTGAAATCTAATCTCTTAAAACCTCTGAAGTAGTCAACATTTTACTGATATTTGCATGGCATTTAGAGTAAATCTTCCTGTAATATAAAAAATACACTAGGTAAAATTTGCATTATTCATAATGTAGAAATAAGCAAATAAACACAGTATATGAAGATGTTCAGAGCAAAGCTTAGATAGCTTATCTCACTCAAGGGCATTGAAAATATTTCAACTGCTGCTAGTAAAAGTTCTATTCTACATTTTTTGTAAAAAAGGGAGGGTATTCCTGTAATGTTTTATGTCATCTAGATGTATATAATATCTTTTCTCACAAGCACCTTTATTTATAGTTATATATAATTATTATACACTGTTGTCCAAATATATGCTCTAATTGCCTACAACAACAATAAATAGCATAAATATGAAATACAAATACAGATCAATGAGACTTGAATGAGACTGAGGCATAAAAGAAATTCAAAATAGCACATGCATTTGGAAATATCTAAATATTTATTCCCTTGTTTATTAAATCAGCCACTCTTCCTACCTACCTCCCCACAATTATTAAAAGCTAACATCATGTTCAGTGAAATAAAGCCAGACACATAAGGACAAATATTGTATGATCTCATTGATATGAATTAATAAGAATATGCAAACTCATAGAGGCAGAAACTAGAATATAGAGTACCAGGGGCCAGGATGGTGGAGCTAGGGAATGAGAAGTTAATACTTAAATTACTCAGAGTTTCTATTTGGGTTGGTGAAAAAGTTTTGTAATGGATGGTGATGGTAGCAGAATATTGTGAACACCATTAACAGCACTGAATAATATATTTGAATGCGGTTAAAAGGCAAACTTTGGGTTGGATATATATTACTAGAATAAAAATTAACAATATAGGGCTATATATACAACAGTGAACCCTAATGTAAACCATGGACTGTATTTTAATAGTTCAATTATACAATTATAAAAATGCTCTTTCATGAATTGTAACAAATGTACCACACCAAATGCAAGGTGTTAATAATAGGTAGCATATGGGAACTCTACATTTTATGCATGTTTTTCTGTAAACCTACAACTTCTCTAATTAAAAAATTCTAAATATAGTAGAATCTATATTAGAGAAATAAAGATAAATGAGATATATACATTTCTGGAGGAATTTCAGTCTAGTGGGGTAAGGTAGGTAAGAACATCAAATGTGTGCATATCACACAAGCTCTTCTATTCTCTGTTAGCCCAATGCCATCTGACCACTGACTATTTATTTGATCTTGCCACTTACCTCTCAAAAGATAATGTACTCTCAGTCCTAACAGGCAGTGGATTCTTGCCTGTGCACTCAAATGGACAATTCCTGAGATACTGGGGTTTCAAAGACAGAAAAAGTTTGTTACTAGGTACATAGCAGGAGATTAAATGGCTTATGGGTCCAAAATCTGTCTCCTGGAACTACAGTAATTCTGATAGTTTTATAGCATCAAAAATCATTCCATTTCTGCCTTTTTGCAGAACAATTTTAACTGTAGTTTTAACTTTAACTGTAATGTTAGCATTTTTATTTTAAAATCATATTGATGGTGCACGGGTAATTCAGTGGTTAGAATGCTTGCCTTTCATGCGGGTGAGCCGGATTCGATTCCCAGACCATGCACCACCACCCCCCCAAAAATTAAAATCATACTGAGGCCAAATAATATTATATAATTAAACCTTTATCTCATAGACTCATAACTAAAATTTTTCTGATTTTAATACAGCCTAAAAGTTCCATTTTTGAAGAACTTCCATAATCAGTAACCAATTAGTAACACTTGACCAATACAAATGCAGTACGACACTAATTAACAAATTTAACAGACATTTAACACTTATCATATCTAAGTAACATGCCAATTAATAATTAGACTGAACATACCAATTGACAATTAAACGGTTAACACAATGATTAACAATTAAACAAGCATTAAACACTTACTATACTTAGATAACACACTGGTTAGTAGTTAAACAGTCCTACTTAATTTCATTGAACATAGATTACTTATTTTCCAGGAGTATGCAATAGATAAATTGATTTCAGTGCCTCAAACCCCATATAGAATGCTACCCAGAAAACAGAAGGTGTAGAGGTCAGAGCAAGGGGGATCATTCTGGAAGTGTGACCCAGGCCTAGGTCTAGGGGACTTGAACTGCCGAACTAACTACCTGATCCACTTTTGTTCCTT
This sequence comes from Tamandua tetradactyla, assembly GCF_023851605.1. Taxonomy (NCBI): domain Eukaryota; kingdom Metazoa; phylum Chordata; class Mammalia; order Pilosa; family Myrmecophagidae; genus Tamandua; species Tamandua tetradactyla. The sequence goes on from NC_135332.1 coordinate 150,964,446, forward strand.
GCTTACCTGCTCACTCAGTTGGATGTACAGACTGGGAACTGGGAACAGTTTCTCTCTTTAGAAACTTCTTAAGGCACCAAAGGGTGTGGAGTGCCAGCAGAACAGAGAAATCCTGGCTGATGAGCCTCTAGAATAAAGAACATCTAGTAGCTGCAAAGGGCTCAGTTTCCATGCTTAGCTGTTCTACCAAGGCCCTAGGACCTCGGGCAGATGGCTTACTTGCTTCTTAGCACCTTTTTTGTGCCATCTAGGGTGCCAGCTGTTATCAGACAAAGGCAATGGATTCTTGCCTGTGAGCTCTAATGACCAATTACTGAGACACTGGGGTTTCAAAAAGAGAAAAAGTTTATTTCTAGGCACATTGCCAGAGATCAGATTGTCTGTTGGCTCCAAAGTTTGTCTCCCTGAACTGCAGTAATTCTGATAGTTTTATAGCATCAAAAGATGGGCAGGTTTTAAGATAATGAGCACAGTGGCTCCAGATGATGTACTTAGAGGTGATTTAATTATTGAGCATGTGCAGATTGATTACTGCTTAGTCACAGAACATACGTAAGAAAATGGTGGCCTTAATATGATGACAGATGTGATTTTTAGTAATATAATGAGGTATAAGTGATTTATAGATTAAAGTGTAAGCTACTGCGCATGTCAGGTGGGCCATTTTGATTAGATATTGTTTGGTTATCAAGATCACTTTGGACTTGGGGTGGGTTAGTTCTGGGCTGACCCAAGACCCTTCATTAATAAACATTAGGGGCTGTCTTTAGTGATTATAGGACTCTAAAGTTGAAAAACTGGATAAATAGGTATAAATGAAGATTGGTTATAAGGTTTTTACAATCACAAGAGCACAAGATAAAGGCTATACAATCATTATCAGAGATCAGGGCAACTGGATTACAATTCAAAGATTTCAGTTATTTCCCTCTGTCTACTCTAATACACCAGAAAGCAAAAGGGAATTTTTACACAATAATTCAGTAATCAAAATCATCCCTGAAATCCCAGTTTCTTGGTTACATAAGTACTGCAATTTCCTGTTCTGAAGTGCAAATGTTTCTATTTCTGTATCCAGTCTTGCCTCCTTTATTTAAGATTCATTTTCCTCCCTTTTCTGTACTAGATTCATCCTTCCATCTATATTCTTGATTTGATCTCTTCTCTCCAAGAAATTTCTTTGTTTGCTTCTATCTCCATTTTTTTTTTTAATTTCACTTTTCACTCTCTGCTGTTTCTTTTTTCATACCTTCTACCCACTTACCTCTGGTTACTTTCCATCAACCATTTGTGTGCAGAAGCCATGCCACACCACTTTGGCTCTGGAGACCTCGTTGTGAGTATCCCTTCCTAACTCTGTGTACAATCATGTCGCATTGGTAGATTGAAATTGCTCCACTATACTGGGAGCATTTACATGACAGAAATTGGCAAATGCTACAAAGCTGATTTCTCCCCTGCTCTTCATCCTCACTGCTGGTTGCTAACCATTTATAGACATACCTCTGCTGTATGCCCTCACCATCCTTTAAAAACCAAGTTCTTGAGAAAGTCGTCTTCTTTTAATCTATCAGCTTCCTCACTTTACCTCAAATCTCTAAAATTAAACATCCACTGCTGCCTGTACTGAAAGTGCTGTAACTAAAGGAAAAAATGTGCCATATTACCTGAACTTCAGGCCGCATTTGATAGGACTGATTTATTGCTTTCTAAAAATCTCCTACTCTAACTTCTTTGACATTGTATCTCCTGGTTCTTCTAGCACTACTCTGACCCTTCTTTCTCTGTCTCTCTCATTGAGTCCTTTACCTCTGCTACTAATTATTGATATCCCGATAATTCTGGTCATTGTCCTCTTATCTTGCACAACCTCTACATTGGTTAGCTCACCCATATTCATAGTTTCAAACCATTCCATTTATTACTGCTTAATCTAAAGCTCCAGGCCAAATTTTTACTTGACTTTCAGATTGACATGTCCATTTGCCTTCTTAATATCACTACCAAATTATGTCACAAGCATTGGGAGCTCAATGTCAAAACCTTAAATTCATTTTCCTTTTCCTTAAATGTACTCCACCTTCTATATTTCCAATGGAGATAAATGGCCTCATCATCCATAAGTCCACAATGTGAGGCCTAAGAATGATCCTAGATCCTTGCTTTTCTTTACTCTACAAATCCAGTCATTCACCAGTATCTTCCTGACTTTTTTCTTTCACTGACATCACCACAACTACCCTCCTTTAGGTCCTCATTATTTCCTACTTACTTGCTTTAATTTTCTCCTAATTTGTCTTCTCACCTTCTGTTAGATTTTTCAGGCAGTCCTCTCCATTGATGCTAGAATTACCTTTTAAAATTTAAATCTGTTCAAGTTCCTCCCCATACTTAAAATCATTGTTTATGATATAATACTCATTTATTTAAAAATAAAAAAAATACATCCCTTGAATTACTGAAGCAAAATGGAGCTGTTGCCACCTGAAAATTCCAGGGAACAGATCTGAATTGAGTAATTAATGCCAACAGGAATCAGTTTCTCTTTTTATTTCAGTTCTGCTTTCCTTTGTGTTGGTCCAGTGTGATAGCAAGATGGCGGGTGCTGTTCTGGCTGTACAGTTTCTCAGCTTTATGGTCCAGCAGGAAAGAAAGCAAGAATGCCAAAGCTAAACTTCATTAGGGGATTCACAGTATCTCATCATAATTGGGCTATGTACCTACCCCTAAACCAGTCACTGTGGTTGCAAGATTTTATTATCTTTATTGGCCAGCATTCAGACCATATAAGAATTAGGGAAGATACATTCCCAAATATAAATCCCAATAGAAACTGTTGCTAGAAGAAGGAGGAATGGATGCTGAGAAACATACTACTCATTGTGAATGCATATAAGATTTGTTGAGTATTTTATATGTTCTAAGCATTGCTTTAATGTTTTGCATGTATTGACTTAATTATTTTTTATAACAACTCCATCAGACAGTGAGTAAACTGATGTACAGAGAGATTAGGTAGTTTTCCAAAGTTAGACATAGGGAATGACCCATGTCAGTTACAAAATTCAAATTTCTGAGTATGGGCCATCTTCTCTTTTCTTACGTAATAAATCATGAGAATGTTTGTAAGTCAAGTGACAATTTGAAAATTAGCATACATGTTGGGGGTGTTCCATTTTCACAGAGCTAAAAATGGTTGAAGATTTCCTATATTATGGTTTCTGTAATCCCTGTCTCCCACTGGGATCTTAAGATTTGGGAATGTCACAGGTGGCTGGGGTTCCTTAGTTATCAGGAGGTTGGTAACTTAAAGCTGGGGTGGAGAAGAGGCAGAAATCCTCTTCCATGCGGATTTCTCTCTTGATCCCTTCCACGGGGATTAGGTTGCAAGGCCAGCTAACCCCTAATTTTTTAAACCATCACTGAGGTAGATTGGAGATGACATAAGATTCCAGCCTGTCTCTTAGTAGACGCAGTGAACAGGAAGAATTTGGTCATTAATCGTGAATGGTGAAATTCTGCAATAATGTTTATTATCCAATTTCTTCATGACAAGAATGACCTATATGGCTGCAAGGCCCTTCATAGTCAGCTAGCCTTTGTACCCCTTTTTAGTCTTACCTCTTACTGTGAACCTGCCATACCCTGAGATCTAGTCCGTCACTTTCTTATATATACTATGTTCTTCATCCTCTTTCAAACCTCCTTTGGTGTCTGGCTAATGATACACCTTCTGCATATGACAGATCATCTTTAAATAGCTGTGTCAAGTTTCATCTTCTCAATGAAAACTTTCCTGAAATCCCCCTCCTCTAAGAAAACAGCTGTGTCTCTCTTTGTGCCCAACAGTACTTATAGGAATATTTGCCATAATTCCTATAATTTATCATATTCACGTATTTATGTTTGCCTACTTCTTCTATGCTGCAGGATCCTTGAGAGCAAAGAGCACATTTTAGTCATTCCTGTATCCCTAGCACAGTGCCAGACACATGACAGGGGCTCAATAAATATTAGATGGGTAAATGAATAATATAAGAAATATAAGTTATAATAGGGTATCTTAATTGGCACCAGTTAATTCTGGTTAGATCTAAAAGGAATGAGTTGGGCAATGCACATCTTCCTCTAAGATTCTAAATTGGAGATCATTCAACACATATATTCCTGTGGAACAGGTAGCCCTTACTATCTGAACTGTTACTATCAAAATATTTGCTATAATATTTTGCAAAAAAATTTCAACCAAAATTTACTATCCAAATAGAAATTCCAGTATAACAAATTTATATATGTGCAACATTGAGAATGTCTAAGCTGTAGGTGAGTGTGTAGATTTGAAGCTATTATATACCCCAGGAAAGCCATGTTTTAATCCTGATCCAGTCTTGTGGGGGCAGCTGTTTTAATCCTGAGTTAATACTTTAGGGTGGAAACTTGTGGGTATGATGTTTTGATTAGATGGAGATGGGACTTTGCCCATTCAAGGTGGGTCTTGATTAGTTTACTGGAGTACTTCAAAAGGGAAAATATTATGGAGAAACCTCAGAGCAGATGCGGATGCTTGGAGGGCAGTTGCTTCAGAGCTGACAGAGCCTACGAGAGATCCATATGTTTGGAGATACCAGACCTGTGGATTTTGCCATGTGCCTTTCCACGAGATGCTGAGCAGGCAAGAGACCAGGGTTGTGTCCCAGATAAGCTAAGTGAGGACCCACAGATGCCAAATGAGAAACCCCCACAGGAAACAGAGGCTGAAAGCAATGGTTCCTGGGAGCATGGGACCAGCAGATGCCAGCCACATCCCTTCCTAGATCATCCTTCCTTGAGCCAAGCTGTCTTTCTCTGGATGCTAAATTAAGACACATTTATGGCCTTAGAACTGTAAACTTGTAACTTATTAAATTCTCTTTTTAAAAGTTGTTCCATTCTGATACATTGTTTTCCAGCAGCTTAACAAACCAATACAGCATGCGATGCAAGGAGGTAGTGTCCTTCAGTGTCATAGCTCAGCAGTTCTCTTTATAGGATTATGTCAGTGTTTTCTAAGAATCTGGAAAAGATGGTGAAGAAAGTTGTTGAGCACAGAGTCTATAAAATCCCATGCATTAAGAAACATTGCAGAGATAAAGTACACTGAGAGAGGCAAACACAAAAGACATAAGGTTGGTCATGCACAGGTCCCTGTCTATGATGCTTATGGTTTTTCCACATTTGAGAAAATATAAAACAATGTATTATGCTAGTTGGTTTTGGAAAGCTTCACTGTATTACTCAAGAATAGCAGAATATTTTTTAACATCTAGAGAAGTATCTTATGTGACCAACTGATAACCATAGTCATTGAAACCATGTAGATGCCACTGAAGGCACCATACACCTTTGAAGAGCTGAAGAAAGAGGAACTGAAGGAATTTGATCATTTGAAATAGAACTTCTACTTCAAGTGCAAGTTTGGGGTGGTTCTAAACATTAAAAAACTATGCAAGGCTCCATCATTTGACGATGACAGAGGAGGCTGCTTCTGGTTAATAAGGGTACAGCAATATTCCCCAGTGAATTGCAGAAAACTATTGACAAAAGTGACTACAAGTTATAGTCATATATAATTTTTCATAATACAAATTTTCACTAATGCTATTTTTTAAAATAAAATTTGACTTAAAGATGGAGGTCATCTTATCATAAGATAAGAAGAAAAAAAAAAGAATGCAGATATTAAGCATCCAATAACAGGCTCACACAGCTTTTAAGTGAAAATTGCAAAGGCCATGCTAAACCAAAACCTGTGTAGTTGTGTAACTCTAAACATCCCAGGGTCCTTTAAGAAATGTTGAAGAGTAAATTGCTACTGCAAAGACTCTTAGAGAAAAGTCAGCTGTTCTTCTCCAGGCTCACTGAACAGACTCATTTAGAGAAATTAACTGATTTTGATGATGTTGGGTATTTTCAACTATTGCCCAAATGAAGACATTTGCCTAAATAAAGACTAACATGCTAAAATTTTTATTTTAATATATATCTGTGAAAACTGCCTCATTCCAGGATTCCTAAGAAATAGTATTGCATTTTCCTGGGGGCTAGTGATTATCAACAGGGGAATTCTTTGTCCTGTAAGATTTTGCCTCTGTTAGAAGTAGGCTGCTTTTCTTATATCAATTGTTTGAGTCTGAGTGTCTTATGGTAATCACTTCATTGTCAAACAGAAATCAGTAATTTGCATGACCTTGACAATATAGCAATTCAACTAAATTCAATTTAACAGATACTTTTTGATTATTTATTCTAGGTATTAAACTATGTTAGGTATTACAGGGTCTAAGGGAAAAAATTAATGTATAATTCTACTTTCAAGAAACTAGTGGGGACCAGTTAAGTGAGTAACCTATTCCTTTTTTACATTTTCTGAAATAAATAAATAATATAAAATTATAAATAATTATACAATCTATAAATGTTACTTTTTCTACTCTTTGGTTGTCTGTGAATTTGTTATAACCTTAGAGTGCTCTCCCCAACCCAGCCAGCAACTTCAAATTCCATATTTCTTAACTATATAACTATTTCTTAATTAGTTAAATTATATAATAAATTATTAATGTACAGTACTTGCCTTTCATAGGCACGTAAACAATAACTCTAGTGAAATATGATAACTATTGCAATAGAAGAATATATAGTACAAAAGAACAAATATTAAGAGCACTTAATTCTACCATATTATAAGGGGACTAGGATCAAGAGGCTACTCTGGAGGTTGCTCTTACACAGTCTTCAGGTAGACCTTGATACCTATCATAACCTGCCAATCCCCAACCAGGACCATTCCAGCCAATCCTAAAAAATACCTAGGGCAATTTATAAGATTCCGCAAGGGTTCCAGGCACTTGAGTAACTTGCCAGAAACCTACAACCTCCAGGTGGGTCCCTGGTCCAGATAAATTCTGACACCTAGCCCAGCCTCTCCAGAACATCAGCTAGTTCCATCTCCCTACCCCATATTAGTGACAGACACTTCAAATATCAAAAATATAGAATTGCCATAGCCCAAACAACCTCAATGAGAGGTATGGAAAGATCAAAGGTGATGGTGGAATTATACAAAGAAGAAAGGACTTAACAAATGAATATGAATGCTGAATCATTAAATTGATATCTCTTTTAGTCTCCAGTATTTTAGAGAAGTTAGAAGTAAAAATCTAAAATTGTGAAATTTTTGTAATCCACGTCAAAGTCTGAAAGATATACTACAAATAATTGTGGTACTGTGCTGTGAAATTTATAGCCTTTTTGTATGTATGTTATTGTTCACAAAAACAGAATGAAAAAATAGTTGATTGTGATGATATAAAAGTATTTAAGCCCTTTAGCCTCCTATATTCTGGAGCAGCTAGAAGAAAAAATATGAGAGGATCATACAGTAGCCCATGACAACTCTGGGCCTATCCTGTAACCACTTGTTGAAGACTGCTTTGAAAACCATTGCTTTTTTATTTCTTTGCTTTGTATATATGTTATACTATACAATAAAGAAAGTTTAAAAAAATGTCTAAGTTCTTTTTTTTTCACTTGGAACAGTTATTTAATAAAATCAATCTGCTGTGTTTCTTTTCATTTTTAATTAAACTCATTTTTGGTAATCCTTACTACTGCATGATCCTCATGGGGTTGAACCTTTAGTGACTCATCAAAAGTTTTGTTACGTTCTAGAAACTTTAAGCAGGCTAGAGATAGCGTACTTTTTAAAGGGTTTATTTATTTAGTGCTACCCTTAGGAACAATAATGGGTACCTGGAAAGTTTGAGTCTTTGAGACTTAATGTAATATTTCCTGACTAGTTCCTACATACAGAGTGCTGTGCCAGGCCTTCAGTAGAAGTGGGAATACATTCATTGAACAATAAGTAGCATTTTGTCATGACAGAAGGCAAGCCTGAATATGTAGGATGGACCATCTGATGAGGATACCAAGTGTAATATTTCGGTGATAGGGAGCCATTAGAGGTTTTCTAAATAGGGAATTTGCACATATAAAGACTTTGCCATAATAAAATTGATTTGTAATATGTATTAGAGGGGGATCAGAGACAAGTTTGAAGGCCAAAGCAATACGTTTTGCCCAGTAATTTGCAAACTGTGTGCTAGAGAAAATAGTGCTAATGAGAATTGCTTCAAGTATTATCTCCAAACAATGATAAATTCCCCACTGAACTCTAAAGATTTTAAGCTGGTCAAAGAGCTTTTTTCACCTTTATTCAATTAGTATGGTGATCCTTTCTTAAGATTTTGGTTTTTAAATATGGCCCAATGTTATTTAAAAATTAAAAAAGAAAAGCTGGTTAAGACGATAACAACTTGAACTTGGGTGGTAGTAAGAATAAAAAGGAGACTGTAACATAAAGAAATATAACTGGTAAAAAATATGACTGAGTGGTAAAAAAAAAACACATGGGGTTTGGCAACCAATCAATAAATAGATTAGAAAAATTATTGTGGAGCTCAGGAAAAAAGATCAGCTCTATAGATAGATATTTGGGAAGATTTATTAAGGGAAAGTAATATTAGCCAGAACTTTGAAGAATATTAGCATAAACAAAATGGAAGAATGATGACAGATCAATGGAGACCAGAGAGCATTAGGAAAGCCTGGGTATTTCAGTATCTTGGAAGTTGAGAGAGGAGAGCTCAAGAACAAGTGGACAACTGTTGGGCCTACAGAGTGTGGAGTCTGACAAAAGTCTATTGGAATCAGTAGTAACATAGTTGCCTATTTGACTGGTGATGAGAATGTTAGGATGGAAACTAGAGAACAAAATGATTATTTTTTTAGAAAAAAAGGAAGGCAAGGGATATAGATTAATATTTTGTAGAGTTTGTCAATTAAGGTAAGAAATGAGAGAAAGGAATAGTCTGGAGTCCTAGCTAAGGGAAGGAAAGGTTGCATAGAATGAAGGAAACTGAGGTAAAAGAATCAGTAACAGACAGAGATGAAAGATGTAGGCAACAGAGAAGCTAATGATTGTATTGTGGTCCAAGAGAGAATGAAATCAAAGCACTGGTAGAAAGGTTATCTTTGTAGGTCATGTAAAAATATAAGGAAATTTCTCAGAAAATTATAACAATATCTAATACAGTCAATTTTGAAGAAAATAATTCCAGACTATTTAGGGTGAACGTTGTTCATAAAAATTTATAATTTATTTAAAAATTACTCTTAGGTCCATAACCCTTTTTTTCTATGGCTTTGGTAAGTACTTCCTATAATTTGAACATAGAGGATATTTATGAAGTGGGCACTTATAATAATCACAAATATAGCCAAGCCTCTCTGATAAATGCTTTAGACCAATTACTGATATGCTCAATTGAATACTAATACCTCCCATGAAATTACTTTGTTACAAGTAAAATGACAGCTGCACTGCAGGAAAGGACACATAAAGCTTTGCATTAGCTCATCTCCAAGGTTACCATCTGTGCGGATCTGAAATTTCAATGTGTGGGATTTCTCAACCCTGTATAAAAAGTGTACTCGCAGGGTAGATATCAAGAGGGTACAAAAACAGCTTGGAAGGTGCTTGAGCATTCATTCTATATCCATGCTGACCTTAACCACTAAGTTGTTCTAGAAAGGTGTGTATCTATATCCTATTACAAGTTTTGAGTAATGAATGCAGAAGCAGCTAGAATATCAGGATTGTTTGACCCCACTGAGTATAAAAATAAAAATAAAATTTAAATTTTGTACTACTGTTTTCATCTTACCAAAGCTGCCAGAATGCAATATACCAGAAATGTGTTGGCTTTTACAAAGGGAATTTATTAGGTTACAAATTTACAGTTCTAAGGCCATGAATATGTCCAAATTAAGGTATCAAGAGAAAGATTCTTTGAAGAAAGGCCAATGGTATCTGGGGTTCCTCTGTCACATGGAAAGGCATGTGGCTGGCATCTGCTAATCCTTTGCTCCTGGGTTGCATTTCTTTCAATTTCTGATTCACATGGTTTCTCTCTGAGCTTCTGTGGGTCCTTGCTCCTCTGGGGATACCTTTCTGAGTTCTCTGTATCCTACAGGACCACTCCTAGCGCCTCTGGGGTGTTTCTCTCTCTCTCTCTCTCTCTCTCTCTCTCTCTCTCTGCCTCCATATCAGCTCCCTCCAAAATGTCTCTGGGCATTTATTTCATAGCTCTTTCTAAAGATGTGGGGCTCTCCTAGCTTTTACTCTTTCTATCCTCTCACAAAGGACTCCAGTAAAGAGGATTAAGACCCACCTTGAATTGGGTAGGTCACATCTTCACAGAGGCCATATAATCAAAAGGTCCCACCCACAATGGGTCTGTATCCACAAGAATGGATTATTCTTGTAAAAAAGTTCTTTTTGTTGTTATATGATAATTTTTTTCACACTCACACAAGTATTTTTTATTTATTTATTTATTTTTAACATGGGCAGGCACCGGGAATCGAACCTGGGTCCTCAGGCATGGAAGGCAAGCACTTTTAACTGCTGAGCCACGGTGGCCCGCCCAGAACACAGTTTTTTTCTGGGGGTACTTAACAGATTGAAATCAGCACAACTATGAAGCCATATCCTGGGTAAAATTGAAAAAAAACAATAGATATGAAAAATGGAACGACTTCTACACTAGTGTTTTCATAATTAATATTCCTTTAATGTACAAACTTCAAACAAATATAAAAAAATTAGTTTTAAAAGTATATAGATTCAGGGTGGGCTACAGTGGCTCAGCGGGCAGAGTTCTCACCTGCCATGCTGGAGACCTGGGTTCAATTCCCGGTGCCTACTCATGTAAAAAAAAAAAAGTATATAGATTCAAAAATATAAACGCTATAAATATGACAAAGAAATATTGTAATAGTTTAAAAGGACAAGAGATGCTGCTTTTAATTCAGCATTCTGTAGATATTCGTATTTCTTGATTTCAGACCTGTATTCTATTTTTTTCCCTACAAACTTCAAGCCACAAAGGAGAGCCAGAACTTCTTGTATTGTCAGGACTCAGTAATAAACATTGTAAGCAAGCCAACCCAACCAGGTTGGGGAATTTTGATAGGCTAGTTTATCAGGGAGCCAGAAAGCAAAGAAGAGGTCTTAGATATGAAGTGATAACAAAAAGGTAGCCACCTGTAAAACTCAAAAGATTTACTATTTCCTTGATAATTCATTTTGCTAACATTTATTTTGAATCTTTACCATAAAAGTATTTTTTTCCATACCTAATATGTTTTATTTTTCACTTTATGCCCATTATCTTGTTTAGGGTGCCCTTAGTGGAATTAGAGTATATGTGTACCCTGTCACCTCTACAAAAATTGCCTAAAACAAAATCCAATGGCCTTACCATTGAACTAACCAAGTTTGAAATTACCCTATAATTTTTAGTGTTCCTTTTGTGCTCCAGGGTTTCTTTTCTCTGGCAAAGCAACGTAATTCATAAGGCAGAGTGTTATTTATACTCAGTAGTTCTTATGGCCAAAACCTTCTATCATTTTTCTTCTTCTAAATAATTTTCTAGGTTTTTCATCTGAAGTATGGAATATATAAAGCCTATATTTATTATGTGGTATTCTACTTAACTGATATTAATGTATTTTTAACATCTTACATATAGAAAAGCATCTATGTATTCATGGGACTAGGTTATAAAAAAGCTTCTATTGGTTGAGTAAAATAATTTTACAGAGTTATTTTATACATTATATTAGTAAATGGAAAAGTAATTATAATTAAATGTACTTATTGGAATATAGTATATGTATTCTATAGTATTCTTATTCTATAGATAGAATAAATTATATATTTTATAGAATTCTATAGATGATGTATACTATAGTTTTCAATAATTCATTGACTTTTTTGAATGTTGTTGATTTTTTTGAGATTATGCCAAATGGGGATCTTTTATTAAATTCATATATTATTTTCCTAATGTTACAGTCTAAGAATGACCTGAAGAGAACTTTGCCTATGCTTACAACCTGCAATCCTTGATGGGCAGTCAGGGGAAGTCAAGTCACATGTTATATTTTGAAAAGATTCTTCTAGTAAGAAGATAAGTTCTCTTTCCCTTGTGCTCTAGTTTGTTAGCTGCCGGAATGCAATATACCAGAAATGGAATGGCTTTTAAAAAGGGGAATTTAATAGGTTGCTAGTTTACAGTTCTAAGACTGAGAAAATGTTCCAGTTAAAACAAATCTATAGAAATGTCCAATCTAAGGCATCCAGGTAAAGATACCTTGATTCAAGAAGGCTGATGAAGTTCAGGATTTCTCCCTCAAGTAGAAGGGCACATGGCGAACACAGTCAGGGTTCCTTTCTCATCTGGAAGGGCACATGGCGAACATGGCATCATTTGCTAGCTTCTTCTCCTGGCTTCCTTTTTCATGAAGCTCCCTGGGAGGCATTTTCCTTGTTCATCTCCAAAGGTCGCTGGCTGGTGGACTCTGCTTCTCATGGCTATATCGTTCTGCTTTGCTCTCTCTGAATCACCTTCATTCTCCAAAACGTTTCCTCTTTTATAGGACTCCAGAAATTTATCAAGACCCACCCAAATGTGTGGAGACATGTCGTCACCTAATCCAGTTTAACAACCACTCTTGATTAAATCACATATCTTGGGAGATGATTTGATTACAGTTTCAAGCATACAGTATTGAATAGGGATTATTCTACCTTTATGAAATGGGATTTAGATTAAAACATGGCTTTTCTAGGGTTCATACATCCTTTCAAACCTGCACACCTTGTAACAAGGGGCAGATGATGGCTCTTAGTAATGTTAAAGAATTTATTTTCAAGTGTGCAGACTTGTATAAAGTTTGTGATTCATTAAAATGAACAGAAACTTTAAATTTGTCTAAAGATCCTAAAGATGTTGTCTTTGAAAGTATTGCATTGATAATCAATGAATCATTTAAATGTCATTTAAAGGAATAACAAGCTTACTACTGAGACCTTTGTGAAAAACCTCACGTCATGCAGGTGTAAATATATCAGGCTTTTTTTGTTTTGTTCAACTCAATAAAAATTATTGCACTCCTGGTGGGTGCATCATACATTGTGCCTATCTTTAAAGAAAAAAATCAGATAAAGCTCAAATAAAAATTAAAAAATATATAATACCAAAGTGTCAGAGTGATTATTGTAATTGCTATAATTAGTCACTATGAATTTTGTGTTCAGGTATTTGCTTTTTATAAATATCTAGCTTTAATGTCAGAAAAAATGGAGTTATTTTATTTCATATTTCAGCATGTAATATAAGCTTACATAATCTAAGTTAGTAGTTAGTATGGGTAAAGGATACTGAGGAAAGATTATAATTTTTAACATTATTTCCTAAAAATAATGTTATTTACAACATTATAATTTACATATAATAATAATTTGGGGGGGAAATAGAAAGTTTTTCAGGCCTTTAAGGATGAAAAAATGTATCTTTCACTTCTATTGTTGTACCATATACATTACAAGTATTTGGCCATTTTTTTAACTTTTTTATTGTAGAGTATAACATATATACAAAGCAAAAAAATAAAAAAGTAATAGATTCCCCAGCACTCCTCAACAAGTGGTTACAGGACAGAGCCCAGAGTTTGTCATGGGGTACCGTACGATCCTCTCATATTTTTCCTTCTAGCTGCTCCAGAATATAGGAGGCTGGAGGGCTTAAATAGTTTCATATCACAATCGACTTTTTTCCCTTTTTTTCTTGTGAACAATAACATATATACAAAAAAACTATAAATTTCACGGCACAGTACCACAATTAGTTATAGAACATATTTCAGACTTTTGCATGCATTACGATTTCACAATTTTAGGTTTTTACTTCTAGTTGCTCTAAAATACTAGAGACTGAAAGAGATATCAATTTAATGATTCAGCATTCATATTCATTTGTTAAGTCCTTTCTTCTTTGTATAATTCCACCATCACCTTTGATCTTTTCATACCTATCTTTGGGGTTATTCGGGCTATGGCAATTCTAAATTTTTGATATTTGAAGTGTCTGTCACTAATATGGGGTAGGGAGATGGAACTAGCTGATGTTCTGGAGAGGCTGGGCTAGGCTTTAGGACTCATCTGGACCAAGGACCCATCTGGAGGTTGTAGGCTCCTGGCAAGTTACTCTAGTGCCTGAACCCCTTGTGAAATCTTATATATTGCCATAAGTGTTCTTTAGAATTGGCTGGAATAGTTTTGGTTGGGGATTGGCAGGTTATGATAGGTAGCAAGGTCTACCTGAAGCTTGCATAACAGGAACCTCCAGAGTAGCCTCTGACTCTATTTGAATTCTCTCTGCCACTGATACTTTATTAGTTACACTTCTTTTCCCCCTTTTGGTCAGGATGTAATTGTTGATCCCATGTCTACTGTCTTCTTGATCGCCTTTATGTCATTTACTATCCCACTTATTTTATTAAGCTGAGTTGTATGAACATCTTTGATTAGTTGTTCCAATGTCTGTGTCTCCTCTGGTGTTTTAATTTGGTCATTAGGCAGGGCTATATCTGTCTACATTGTGATATGCTTAGTGATCTTCTGTCTTCATGGCATGTAAATATCTTGATTGATTTACTTTGGGAGTTGATTTCTTTCAGTAGTCTAAGGCCTTGTGTTTGAGGGATGGTTGTACAGCAGGGAGCAGAGCACAAGGTGGGTACTCAGTGCGCTGATTTGTTTCAGGGCAAGTATAGGTGCAGTTTGGGAATGTTGCGCTGATGCTTGTAAACGTGGACATCCAGCAGCCAGGGAGGATGTAGCTGTGCAGGTGCACTGGTCTGGGGGGTGTAAACCTGGTGTGCCCTGGTCTAAGGCACAGGGCCCTTTGTGCACGTGCGTAGAGCTGTGGCAGTGGGTTGGTGTTATGCCTTCATGGATCTGGGGCAGATGTGACCCAGCTGCGCAGGTCAGCACTTTGTCAGAGCTGGGAAGTGTGGCTGAGGGCTGTGCGCATGCGCGGTTTCAGGACTGCATGAGGTTCTAGGACTGCTGTCAAGTGTGGTTCCCAGAGCTGAATGATGTGATTGTGGGCCCGTGCGCATGCATGGGCCTGGGAGTGCTGTAAATGAATGCACTGTGCTCTGGAGTGGAGAAGTGAAGCTGTGTGACACCCTGGGATGGGGGGGCGGGGTAGCATAGTTATGGAGGTTAGTTCCTGCAGCCTTTATGTGCTGGCAACAGCCTGCAGGGAACAGGGAGGGGGGTTAGTGCTCCGGAGGGGTGCAGGAGAGGTGGGTTGGGCTGCACTTGGAGTGGGGATGGGGGGCAGGTATGTGCACTGGAGGCTGGTGAGGTGGGGGCGCCTGGAGCAGGGAATGGGCACAAGTGATGGGTATGGGTGCTTGCAGTGTGGGGTGAGTCGCCAGTCACGGGGCTGCACTGGTGAGGGTAGCACGCCCCAGGAACATGGCCTGGCTTACTTCCTAGTCCCGGGCTCTTGTCTGTGAACTCCCACGGGCTCTGAACCTCCACACCAGGCTCCAGCTTTCTGCCTCTCAGTTCTTCATCTGCCTCAACCAGGGCTGCCCCCAGAAGTATGCATTTTTATGCTCACAGGGAGATCATTCACTCCAGGGCCATTCAAACATTTGTTCTGAGAGGTGGACCCAAATACTGCACCTGCTGAGGCTGCCAGGTGGCACTGCGGCCGGCAGGAACACCTGGTGCTCTGAGGGGCTCTGAGCGGCTGCCGAGTCCTATTCGGCCTTTTTTGACCTTCATATAGCTCAAGATGCTAGGATCAAATTTGTTTACTTGTTATGTCTACATTCTGCATAAGCAAACAAATCTGAGACTGGTCATCAGTTATCCCTTTCTCATTCCAAAAAAAGGACTTGAGGAGTGTATTAGTTGCCTAGGGCTTCTGCAACAAATTACTAGAAACTTGATGACTTAAAACAATGGAAATTTATTTTCTCTCAGTCTTGGAGCCTGGAAGTCTCAAGTAGAGGCATTGCTGGAGCCATGCTCCCTCTGAGGAAAGAATACATTCCCTGCCTCTTTTTAGTTTCTGGTGCTCCAGGCCTTCTTGTCATCCTTTGGCTAACATAGCAGAGACAGAAGATGTTGTCTTTGTGCTCTGGGAGAGTCTCTGTGCACCCTCTTCTCTTCTGATAAAGATGCTAGCTATGAATTTAGGACCCACCGTACTCCAGCATAAGCCCATCTGAACTAATGATATCTCGAAGATCCTATTCCCAAATAAGGTCACATTCTGAGGTTCTGGGTGGACATGAATTTGGGGGGGACACTATTCAACCCGTACAGGAAGGATTGTCTGTATATTCATATAAATATCCTATGTATATGTATTCATATGTGTGTTTATCAAAATCAGCTGGTTAAATATGAAATTTAGCAGAAAAGGAACATGAGATTAACATTAAAAAGCAGGCGTCAAAGCTTTGAATAGTTCTTAAAGAAATGTCACTAATTTGTTTCAGAGCATAAGATAAAGCAAGGAATGAAGTATAATAAGTTACAATAATATCCCTGGGATAAAAGCAAACCAGAAACAGGAGAATAGTTTTTCTGGTGCCGAAATCTGACACAGTTTTCTCCTTTGAATGACAAAGGCAACATTTTTGTGCTAATAAACATTCCACTAAATGTACTTACTAGCAAAATTCATAGGCCTAGTTTTTGTTTGTTGATTTATTTTCTCTAATAATGTTTATAATACAAATGCTTGGCAAACCCCTAAGTGCAGTTCAGTAAAAGCAAATAAATTAGGTATCAAAATCACATCCAGACATATAGTTTTCTAAGGTTAGAATTAAGAATATCTTGAAGGATGATCTAATTGCATCAAACAATATTCCTTACCTGTTTTTGCTATAACTGAATCCTTGATAATAAACAGGTAACAGATTTTGAGAGTTTAATGTTACCAGTTTGGGAGTAGAATTTGGAGTTCCCATGCCCTTAATAGAAGTCTATATGATTTGATAACTAAAGGAGCACATTTGGGATGTAAAGAGACTATTTAGTATATGAATATTGATAGCTGCTTACTCCACTGGCCAGCCAAAATAATTCTGGCAGTCAGAGTCTATTCAAATTAGAATCCACTAGTATTATAGTTCTTTCTCTGTTCTCCTATAGCCACTCATGTACACTTGTATATATATATATATTGTTTTCTTTATGAACAATATATATATTGTTTTCTTTATGAAAATGGCAATTACAGCCATTTTCTCCCAATAGCCACTCCCCTCCTTCTTCACTAATACACACTTTGATTTGTAGTTGGGCATACAGCTATCTAGAACATTGGCTCTGTTTTCAGTCTTCCTTACAGATAAGAGTGACCTGGGGACTAAACTCTGACCAGTGAAATGCAACCAGAAATCTCATGTGAATTTTAGGAAGCATCCTTCTCCTCTCCCTTCTTTCTGACAACTAGAATACAGGCATACTTACTGCAGCTCAGTAGCCACCTGCACGGTGAAGAGGAGCCCCATCTTAAGAATGGTTGAATGTCAAGGAAGAAGGACCTCCCTCTCTGGTGTCCATGGACTTGCCTATCCACCTTGGGCTTCTTAATTTGAGATTTGTTCATAAAGAAAACAATAAATTTCTATCTTCTCGAAACCACTTTGATTTTTTATTGTTTGACATGTGCTGCCAAATCTAAAAGTTTGTGTCCTATCAGATTTAGAAATTCTTCCCAGATCCCTAAGTCTGGGCTGGAAACACCTATTCTGAATTCCCACATATCTTCTGTATACCTTCATTAGAACATTTACCATATTTTATTAAAATTACCTTACTTTTACATAATAAGTCCTTTGAAGACATTCATGTATTTTTCATATTTATCTCTGGGCTGTACCTAAGATTGTATAAGTGCAAATGTAGTAAATGCTCAATAAATGTTTATTTAAATTGAATAGTACTGGATTATATACCAGAAATAAAGTGCCAAACATGCTACAATAGAATAAAATGTACTCTAAGAAAATGTTGGTTCAAGATCATAGGACCCATGTTTACAATATATGCTTAATAAAAATGTGTGGAAATATTTACGTAAATATACCCAGGTTTACCTCCTACATACTACTCACTATAAAATTTTACTCATTCTGTTTCAGTAAATGGATGATAATTTTTATTATAGCCTGAGGCATGTTGTAGCTTATTCCAAAGAATTAAAACTTTTTAAATTTCTGCTATGGGCTAATCAGGATCTTTGGTCTTAGCCTTTTATCATACGTATATAAAACAGATTTAGAGAGCTTGATTGCCCTTATGGTGAAAACATTTGATGCCTCTGAAAACACATTTTGGCCATGAAAAGATGTGGAAGAACCTTAAATACAGAATGCTAAGTGAAAGGAGCCATTCTGAAAGGCCCCATCTTGTATGATTCCAACTCTATTACATTTGGGAAAAGGCAAAATTATAGAGACAGGAGCAGATCAGTGGATGCCTAGGTTTGGGTAGATGAAAGGATGAATAGGTAGAGCATCAGCCATTTTTAGGGCATTAAAACTATTCTGTATGATACTGTAAGGATGAACACATGACATTATAGATCTGTCAGAACACATAAAACTGTGCAACAAAGAGAGTGACCCTTAATGCAAATTATGGACTTGAGATAGTAATAATATATTAATATTATTTCATCAATTGAAACGAATATACCACATGAATGCAAGAGATAACTATAGGGCAATCTGTGGGGTGGAGTAGTATATGGCATTCTCCATACTCCCTGCACATTTTCTGTAAATCCAAAACTGCTCTAAAATATAAAGTGTATTTTTAAAAAACAGCAAAAACAACCCAGCACAAAAAACACATTCTTTTCTTTCTTGTATTCTCTGCTTCAGGGAATGAATATTTTATTAACCTTAAACTGATTTTAAAGATAAGGTATTGAGCTCATCATATGGTTGGGTTAATGTTATCTTTGGTTTACCTGAGTTATATTTCAAGGAAAAAAATCATATTTTCTTTTGGGTGTCTTTTACTACAATTAACTATTGTCCTGAATGAAATAAATCTGTGAGAAGTCATATAGATTAGGTGCTATAGATAATCATTATATTCATTTTCTTTATAGGGTCTCTGAAACAGTGAGTGGCTCTATGGTTTATCCACCATTCTGCTAGCAAAGCTAAATTACCGCGGGTATTGACTACTGTTACCTTATTCTGAAATCAAGAGAAGACTCCACAAATTGCTACAATGTCTGTATCCAATCTATCATGGTAAGTGAATCCCTTTCTAATGTTAAATGCAAATAAATGTATATCATGAAGCAATATTTTGAAAGAGATTTTGACTACAAAGACTGGGGCAGAAGAAGGACTTTAAAAAAATAAGTCCAATTTCCAGAGATTGTTTGTTGACCTACCTTAGGATTGAAGAATGCAGCATGGACATAAGAGTTTGACACTCTAAGTGCTATGGTTACTGGGAATTCTGGAAGGGATTTAAGTCTTACACTCAATCTCCGTGGCAGCCAATGCTTTTCTTTCCAGCACACTCTGGGGTAGAGAGGAGTAGGAATAAAATAGCTTTCCAATGTTCTTTGTATCTGTTATATTCCCACTTAGAGATAGAACTAACAAGCTATAAGGGTGACTGTAAGGGTGGGACAGATATTGGCTCATTAGTACTTTTCTTCAGACTTTGCATTTCAACAGACATACCCAAATTAAACTGAACAGAACTCATATATGGAAGAGAAAATTCCTTTATACACTTACATCTCAAAATAACTGGCATTCTAAATTATCTTTGACTGTTTTGTTTTTTTGCATGGGCAGGTACCGGGAATCGAACCTGGGTCTCTGGCATGGCAGGAGAGAACTCTGCCTGCTCAGCCACTGTGACCTGCCCACTTTGACTTTTAATTCATGTTTAAAATCTGTTTTATGATTTTAAAAAAAGAAATATAAAATTTTTTTCTGGCAAATAGTCAACTTTTTATGGCAAAGAAGGGCATTACTGGCAGACAATAATTTGAAACCATTTTATTGAACTTTGGGTTTTTTATCTAAAGAGGCAAATCAGTACCATCATACAAATTCACCATATTCAATATGTGAAAGTGAAAAAAAAAAAAAAAGGAAAAAAACCGGGTAATGTTTTCCATTTCCTTAACCCTTGCCTATCTCATCCTTGCTCTTCAGTAGACAACATCAGAGTAAATAGTAGTTTCCTGTAACAATCTGGCTCCACAAATTTGTTTTTAGTTAAGTAAGCAATTACTTGAGGGCAGGGGGTAGGATAATTTGTTTCCATTGAGAGCAGTGTTTTTGAAGGACCTAATTTTTATGGATTCTCTTGAATTTATAATTGGATCTCTAGGCCTGGATGCTGAGTATTTTAGTTTTTTTAAAAAATGAATTATAGAAGATAACATATATTCTGTAAAAATGTAAATTTTGAATTATTACTGCCAAATGTTTTATTTTTATGTTGTTGTAAATTATCATTAAAATGAAAACAAAAAGAAAAACCTAAACAATTTCCATAGAACATGTGGAATGTTAGATTCCATCTAAGAATCCCCCGGGAGATATTTAGTTCACATTTATTTAAGGGAATTATGCCCTTGGCAAATGTGTGCAGGAGAAGAATCCATAAATTTTTTTTTCTCCTGGGTCTCTGTTCAATGGTAGACAGGAAGAAATGCCAGAAAAAAAAAAAAAGTTAAAACGTATATATGATTGTAATATCTCAATAGCTAAAGATAGCTTGTGGTGTCGTCTGGTTTACAGTCAGGATAGGGCTGCGACCTGGACCTGTCCTCATTACAGTCCTCTTCCTTATTAACAGCTGCCTTGATATGATGTAATGGTTAATTTAAGACTTGCAATACACAGTGAACTCCTTGAAAAGAGGGATTGTATTGCATGCATCTTTTCAGCCCAATTGTTTGGCAAAGTACTCAGAATTTAGTAAGTGTTCTTTAATATGTGCTATGTAAATAAGTGAAAAAATGCAAAACAGTAAACTTTTCATTCTAAAAGAAATTTTAAAAATTTCAGTGTATCTTATAGAATTTATATATCTGAAATTTGTTAGAATTCATTCCATGTCAAAGTTCAAATTTTATAGCAATAATTCTTGGATATTTTCTTTCAACATTATCCTTGAGTTCAACGTTCCACATTAGCTTTCCATCCAGCTGTCATGGTGCCGGTGTTTGGCATCTCCAGTCTCTCTCTTAGCATTTCAGCTGCCCAAGGACTGACAGGGAAGGATAATAGGGAGGAAATCTAGGATATGCAAAACAAGTCACTGATTTATTTCACTTGCATTCAGTTAGAATTTTTTTTCATGGTAGTATATAATGCTGCTAATTTTATTTTTTTTTAAAAAAGGTGTGAGTTTATAGAACACTCATGTATAAAGTATAGGATTCCCATATATTCCCATATATTTTTCACAATAACCTTTCTAATTCTTCTGTAATTCGTACTGTATAAATATTTAAAAGAAATGTGTAGTAATTTATCAATTCTCCATAGGAATCCCTCACAGAATTATATTAATTTAGTGAAATTAGAGTCCAGGGTCTGATTCTCCCTCTCCTTTGAAATCCAGAAACTTCAAACATGAAAATAGTGACAAACATTGGAAAATAAAGTGTGCTGACAGATTATTAATTCAAATAAAATATGTAAATTTTAAGTCATGGAATGCTTGATTTGGTCTGGCTAATGTGTTTTCTAACAGTTATGGAAAACTACATGGGACCCTAAATCAGAAGTTTGGTTGATGATCATATGATCAAAAAGGAGAGTTAAGTGCTTCCAATGTTCAAAGATTTGTGACTGAGTATACCTGGAAGAATAATATATCCTTTCTGTAAGGGATGTATCTGTCAGACATTCATAGCTGTTTCTCAGGATGACTGCTTCACGACAGGAGTTGCAGTAACACTTCTAGTGTTCTCTCTGATTTTTCTAAGTTCCGCTTCTGGCAGACTTCCCTTTGCTTGGCATTCTTGTTAATGTTAGGAGAGCTTATAATCAAAGTTTAGTTCAATCTGTAAATGGCTTGTTCTGCCTACCATGACTTTGTATATATCTGACCATAGCCATATGCTGATTTTATAATTTAACTCTAAAGCTTAATGGAGAAGGAATCTCTACTTGAGATCCTCGTATACAACCTATGAATTCAGAAAATAAAGGCTAAGATACTTATGTTGATATGTACAACTATTCAAGCAAATACCCAATATAAGAAAATTCTCTTTTTAAATATTAAAAAATTGATTGCTGTAGTAATTATGTGTGTAATTGGAAAAAAATAAAATAATTTGGTTTTTTTCATGCATGCAGAATCTCAAAAAGGAATGCAGTCTAGGAAACCTCCAAGAGTTTCAAGACTGATAGTACAGCATCATTCAGGAAAGGGGGCAGGTGGTGGTAGTGAGAATTGATTGTAAGAGTCTCATGGAGATATACTACAGATGTTTAATGAATCTTCCTGTTTAGTAAATAAGTACGATGATTGAGTTGATGCTGGTTGAGACAAAAATAAAGGATGGACAGAATCAATTACAGACATCTATGAACAGGCTTCAGACTATGATCTGAGGGACAGAATTGTTGCTGGTAGCAGAGATAATTAGTAGGAAATATTAGAAGTCAGAAAGAGTTGAAAAGGTTCCTATTTCTGTTTCTAGGGCACAAAAAGGGAAATTGCACAATGCCAAGAGATACTTGAAAGGACTTTTGGTACTTTCCTCACCAATAACCATTATCTATCCCCTTAAAAACATACAAGCAAAGTAAATATAATTATCAATAGTGAACATGCACGTGGCATTTACCATGTTCCAGTACCTTTCTAGGCATTTAGCAATTATTAACCCACACAACTCTCATAAAAACCTTGTTAAGAATGTAGTATTGTTATCCACATTTTTACAAATGGTAAAAGTGAGGTGCAGAAGGGACAAGGCACTTGTCCAAAATGACTCAGCCACTGAACAGAGAAGTTAGGGAATAAATGCAGTCAGTTGGACTCTGGCTAGTACTCCTAACTATTAAACTATGCCTATAAAAAAAGCATTTTGCTGTATGCATGCAGCTTCAAGACAAATGCCCTGTTCCCATTTCCAGTTGGACTGTCTCCCTTAAACTTCTCCAGTTTAGGTATTCTGGAGCCTCTGCTGGTTGGAAGTAAGTATTTGGATCTGAGATCACTATCGGGCATGAGAATAGTTATTGGGGGTACAGCCCAGGACCCCTTAATTTCTGGGGGGGGAGGGTAAGTAGGGAGTTGTTGCTGTAAGAAACTTAGTTGAACTTGCAGAATTATGTGCAGTGAACTACTAAACCATGAAATATGTTTTCTGTTTGTTATGTACAGTCTAGAAATTGTCAGGTTTTTACCATTCTACAAAAGGTAAAAAAGCAGCAGAAAGACACGAGCACCTTGGTATAATACAACTGAAAGCGTCCTTCAATTGCCCATCTCATAGAAACCCTCCACCACCAAATCAAGTACTCTCATTCCCCCAAGCGCCACTGCATCCCTCAGTTTCTGAATGGTGGGATTTTAGATAATTTTTTTGTTTCTGTTTTATAATTTTCTGCAGCATTTGACTTTTTTGCAAATGCTAGTGTTACTGTACATACATTAGTCAGAGATCCTGGTGAAGATTCAACTGATTTTGCCAAATGACATTTTTTGGACACACCATTGTTTTTCATTGTTATGCCTGCCCACACTTCAACTCTTGCCCCACAGTGTCCTAAAGATCGTATAGTGTCAGACAGAGGTAAAGGTAACCCAACTAGAGTCAGATTTGAGAGAAAGAAGGCACTAGATGAAAGTAAGAAGCCAAGTGGCCAAAATGTATTATGTACCATGCCCTGTGCTACAAACAGGGATTCAGTGTGGATTCAAAATAACTATGGCTCTTATTGAAGCTCATATTTTAGTTGGCAAGACTGATAAATAATGAAATATCAATGATTCGTTGTGATAGGTGCTCTAAAGGTATGCCCAGAATGTTTTGGTAACAAAATGGATAGTTGTTTTTCCCGCTTGGGAAGACGTGACCATTTTTCAACTTAATTTTTTCAAATGTAATTTTTTCAAATCACAGATTTATCTCTTTCATTTATTCTTAAATATGAAGAAAGCTGCTAACTGCAAAAAGTCAAATGTTTCAGAAAATTATAAAACAGAAACAAAAAACATCTAAAATCCTACCATTCAGAAAACCACTGTTTAAATTCTGAGGTAAATTATTTTCTATATATGTTTACATACTCTTGCAAAAGTCAACTATATATATGTTTACAACTCTTGCAAATGGTACATGGTATTTTGCCATCTTCTGTTTTCACTGAACCACTTCTGTGGATATCTCCCCATTTTATGTCTCTTGAGGGACATTATTATGTATAAAGGCTGGTGAGCCATTGTATAGTAGTAGAGCTGTTTCATCCATCTAGGCTAGACCTTGAGGTGTTTTCTGATTTATTTTTTACTGTTGTTAAGTACTTCTGCTGTGAGGAACTTTATTTAAATAGTGCTGGGTCACAGGATACTGTGCTTTTGAGGGTACCTGATGGGATCCTGTCTTGCTGCAGCTACCTGGATGGCAGACTTCAAGGAAATAGTGTACTTCCTAGAAGATGTCCTGCCAACTCAGCCCCTTTTTATTTTAGAGAAGGATCATATCTGTCATGTATGCTAACCCTTTTACAAAAGTTAGCCCTTCAAAAACATTGAAAAATGTGCTGATCATTCTCTACAAAATATTTACTTACAGTTTGGCTAATAGCATGTTATTAAAGCCAACAGAATATTTTGTTGTACATGTCCACAAATTGAAAACATAATCAAATCTAAATTGTGTAAGTTATTAATGTATTTACTCAATTTGCAAGTGGTAAATGATTTTTTATTGAATAACCTTATAATATAAAGCACTCTTACGAATGTTAGCAAGTTCAAAAACACTCTAATAGGTGATAAAACTGATTTGAATTATGTTCTTTATCTAATAATAATGTGTTGAAAATTCTAGACTTGAGAAATATGCAAAATTAGAAGTGTAGAAACTGTACTTTTTCAGATTATTCACATTATATATATATTTATGTCTAATTTCTTCTTTAATGAATAAATGAAGAAGTGAATCATTCCATATCATTCTTTGGCACCTGCATTTAGAAGAAAATTCTGAAGAGATAAAAGCAGCTTATTTTAAGGAGTGAGAAAGGGGAAAGCAGGACCATTCTGCAAAATTTGCCATACCCACTATTCTATAAACTACTTGTCTTACTTGCAATATTAAATTATTAAACTATAGGCCACCAGAGACAGTATTCATGTTTGCAGTGGCAGAGGAATTAGAGACTTGAATTGTCTCTATTTTTAGAGGGATCAGAATCCATAGGAAAAAAATCTCAGATAGCATGAAGTTGAAAGAGAAGCTCTCAGGCCCAGGTTTACATTACAAGAAAAAAAAAAGTCAGAACTGTCAACACTCTATTATTAAAGATGAGTAAATTAAAAAGGTTAGGCATAAATATAAAATGATGTTTCTAGTTGAAAAGAGAAGAAACTTTCTGAGTGATAGGAAAAGCTTGGTTGGGGAGAGAACATGAGTGCTTTTCATTAAGTGCGTATTGAATGAATGGCTATTATATTGAGGTAATGGTAAGAGAGTGTTTTTCGAAGTGCAGGCCAAAACTTAAGAATCCTCATGTAAAGTGGGAATGGTCAGCTTGCAAAGGAGTAGAGCTAGAGCAGAAAAGAAGAGTGAGTAGAGTTTAGGGGACAATAAATAAGGAGAAAATAACCTAAGAGAGGAAATGAGGAGAGAGCAACTAAAATAGCCAAACGTAAGTTCAAGAGGGATGAAAATATATCCCCCAAATTACGTAAAACTGTAGGGTAGCATGCAACTATTTGAATGAAACTTAATTTACTGAATTCTGCAAAATTACACTATACCTTTCCATTCAGAAAATGTCTTTTCAAATAGAAATCCCTTTCATTATTAAAATGATTAATACTATTGTGTTTTGGACTTGACGTTTTATGTAAATATTCCCTAAGAGCCCCAGACCATTTTTGACATTGAAGTATGAGCCTTTAGACATAGTTTGCTTTTTAATTTAAAAACTTACAGGAAACCCTCTGGATATTTTTCTCCTTACATATCTGCCTCAGATTCTTTCTCCTTGAATAATCAAATAATTTATAAAACAGAATATTTTATTTTTGTTCTTAAACACAATGCCAGTTAGACATAAATCACACCTTTGAAGATACTTGTTTGATAAGTTTTGTTCTGATAAGAACAGTTTGCTTTATTCTAGAGTTAATGAGTCTGAGATTGTAGATTCAATTTTCACTGGAACTAATTAGTTCCACTCTCTTTCATGGCCAAAGCTCACACCTGTTACCTTGATTAACCCTCCTTCATATACTCTTCAATGGTCAGAAGTCAACAGAAACAGTTGATAGATTATCACTAATTCACCGCCCAGTAGTGGAGAAAAACTGTACACTAAAATTAAGGGTTAACATCTTCAGAGTTCGATAATGGGTGACATATATCATATTCCTTTCAAAATAGGTCTTTTTATCATTCTCAGAGAATCATAATTTACTCTTATGAAATAATTATAGTGAATATTCACCCCAAATATTTCCTTAAACTGTGGAAGCTTTATGATAGAATTGGGCAATCTGTTCTAACCCTAAGGCTAGAGTTACTAAGGACCAACCTTTTTCAGACTTTAAAACTAAAATAAAGACTGTTGAATGGTCTGTGGTATAGTTTTAAAATAATTATGTAGGCTAATATTTAATAAACAAAATTAAATTGATGGTGAAATCTCAAACATCATTTTCTACCAGTGTATAAAATTATCAACTATTGTATTATCCTGGTATGTCTTCTCCATCTTCTTTTTGCTTGCTTATTTATTGGATTTTATTTATTTTATGTTTGATTTTAAGATCACAGAGAGGTTTCACCTTAATTTTAATTGAAAAAACCAAACACCTTCCAACTCAATTACATGATTATTATAGAAGTTAGATCCATCCATTTAGACCTGGTTTTATGTTCCAATTTTAAGAATAGTTTTATTCTTTGGAGTTTTAAGAGTAATTTGAAGTTAGTCTAAAACGGATAGGAATTTTAAAATAATTCTTGCCCAATTAGAGGTGAACTATATAATTTAATTCTATTTAGACAGTGACTATTATTTTTATATAAATTAGAATTTATTTTCTTAGATTTATATTCATCCATTTCTTCATTCAGCAAATATTTTTGTTTATGTACAATGTGCCAGGCACATCATGGGTAAAATGATGAATGGCACAGAAGTTCATATCTCATAAAGCTTACATTCAAGTGTTCAGTATAGATAAGAAAATATATATTGTGATGTAAGTATTTTGAAGAGTAATCAAGCAGAGTAAAAGGATAGAGTATGGTAAGGAGAGGTAGTTTATATAGGTTGATTAGGAAAGGCCTCTCAGGGGTGATATTTGTGCAGAAAGGAATTGAGCTTTACAGCTCTTTGAGGAAAACCATTTGAGGCAGAAAAACAGGAAGAGTAAAAGCTCAGAGACTAAAATGTGCTTGGTGTGTTTGAGGCACCTGCAAGAAGCTAATATGGCAGAAGTAGCACACAATGGGAGAGCCACAGAACTGAACTTGAAGAGGTAGCAGGGGACCATGTGGGCTATGAGAAAGACTAGATTGTATTCTACATATGATGGGAAGCTTTGACTTCACCTGTGAAGTTACAAGTAAAATTTTGTATAAAATATGAATTTAGCGAAATCTAGTGATGGGAAGAATTGAGGATTCAGAGCCGACTCTTTACATGTTCTGATTTCTATTTCAGGTGACCTCTTTGAACATAATCTTCAAATTTTGATGAAAACAATTCATGTTATATTCTTAATATAAGCTCTTGGCAGTTATGATTGAAAATATATAATAATGAAAGAGAAAAATAGTAGGGTAATGAAAAACCTTTTTCACAAATGCAGCCTGTGTTCTAGTGTCTTCCTTTTAAAAAGATTCAACAAATCTGAAACATTTGAAAAGTTAGGAACATAACATCAAAGAGATTTAACCTATGAAAACATTCTAGGTTGCATTAAGGATTTTTACAATAGATGAATGAATTTTTCTGTAAATTATGGAAATTGGGAATATATTATCAGTTTTCCAAGGTGCATTTTATGTTTATATTTAAATCTCCCCATAAACTTATAAGCAATGAATTGCCTTCTGTCTACTGCTTGTTTAATATATTTGTGGTTTAATGAAGAACCAGATTCAATATAGTATCCATTCAAGTGCTAACATGGTTTATTGAGAGCAGCCTGGTATAAAATTACTAGGTATCTGTGATGGTTAAGTTCATGTGCCATATTGGCTAGGTTATAGTGACCAGTTGACTATTGGTCAAGCAAGTACTGGCCTAATTGTTACTATGAGGATATTTTGTGGATTTAAATCATAAGTAAGTTGATTGTATCTGTGTCTGGTTACATCTACAACCAACTGCGGAAATTGCCTTCAACGTGAGAAAAGTCTCATCCAATCAGTTAAAGTCCTTAAAAAGAGAAGTGATGATTTCAGCTGTCAGAAGGAAGAATTTCCATCTCTACTTCAGCTAGCCAGCTTCTCCTGTGGAATAGATCGAAAACCTTCACTGGAGTTTCCAGCTTGCAGCCTGACATATGGAATTTGGACTTGTCCATCTCCATAGTTGCATGATACAATTCGTATAAAAATCTCATAGTATTTACTATATATCTCCTGTTAGTTCTTTTTCCCTAGAGAATCCTGACTAATTTAGTATCCTTTCTTGGAAAAAATTTACCTCTATTCCAAAAATTATGACCTTTTTACACTTTTGGTGAAAAACATTTGGTTTCATTTATGGTACTGGTTATAGGCAGCAGTTATAGAATTTTTAATGTCTCTACTTGGGAAAATAAAAGTTGGTTCCAATGTTGATCCTCCCCCATCTTGTTTTTTTTTTTTAATTGGACCATGAAACCTCTGGTGAACTTGGACTTATTTAAAACTAGCTCCAATCCAAAGTATTAATTGACAATATTACATGATCCAAATCACAGAAGAAATCATTCATGGGTATCTATCACCTTTATTTGTCATGTGGTTTTGTAGATTCAGTGTATTGAGAGTGTTTGAAAATGACATTATTACCTAGAATGGGAAAAATGGTCTTACAACCTGTAAATATATAGTCTGTTGAATTCTTCTTTTCCTAAACATGTGCTAATCACTGCTTATGTAAGAAGGCATGGCTAATTCTTCCTTCTTCCTAGATGTACTTTGCCATTTGATGTCTAGGAAGAAATTTCATGGGGTTGCAGTGTCTTATTTCCAGCTGTTGCTTTTCAGTTGTTTTTAACATTTATGTGTTTTCCTTCTCTTTTTAATAATTACATTTTCTTTATCAGATAGAGTTACTGGTGGTTCAAACAAGCACGCTTTCTTTTATGGTCAAAATTTGTTCACTCCTCATCTATTATGGTCAAAATTAGTCCATTCCTCAATGTTTCTTATCTTGTTAATGTTACTTCCAGTAATAAAAAATGTCTGTTTTTCATGATAACTAGGATGGAGCCTTTGAATGTGTTTTGAGCCTTTCAAATTTGGAAATTTAATGCTTTCACATTTGCATGCATCATTTTTAGTGAGTTGAAACTATTAAATATAGATACTGAATTAAACTCGAAGTGAAAATTTTACTTTAATCTAGGTCTGCTTAGATAATAATATGGTGTCTGACTGTAGCAAATTCATTGCTAGATATTTTAACCCAACACCAACAACAGGGGTGGACACACTAACTCTTGCTGGCAGATGATTATCTAAAGGAGCAAGTGCACCCAGCCTCCCTTTCTCAGTTATTCCACTCATGGTGGAATGCTGAGGTTCTGAGGCATCCACCATCTTTTCTGACAGATGATTTTTTTTATGTGTGTGGGAGGGACATTATTTTCCCAGATGGTTTTGAGCTTTATGTACACTAATTTCATCGACTCCCTCTGGAATTAAAAATTGGTTTTACTCCAACATTTGACACAAAATTAGATTAGGTTAACTATTCTTTAGTTCTAGAATACTGATACAAAGTGATTATTCATAAATATGACAGAAGATACTAAAATTCAAACTAAATGATGTCTCTGGGTGAGTTTTCACTTAGACATTTTCCCTGAGGTTTTTATAATAGCATAAAATTATATTCAGATGCAGAGTTTGCATAGAATCAGATCCATTGAAATTTTGATGATCTTTTTCAATTCATAATATTCCTTTAAATGTCTTTTTGGAAAACTAGTTAGGTATCTTTAAATGACTGTAAAAATGATGATGTGAAAAGATTTAAAAGGCATCTATTAATTTGCTTGCACAGTGAAAGCATTCATTATGTTGATTATTTCTGGGTGCTCATGCACTGAGTAAGAGAAAGTAATTTTCTTGAAGTGAGGATTTGCTTGCTATTCCTCCATATTTTTTCCAAGTTCAAACCTTACATATTTGGAAAATAAAACAGTTATATAAAATGCTTATGGTACTTTGGCAAGTTATAAATGTAACAGATTGAAAAGTCAAGCCTTGATCTATGGCTGTTACCAGAACATGTATGGTGAGATGCATGAAATTTCAGCTTCCCAGTTAGACCATCCACTAGGCAACAGACTACTGAGGACTGAGATGGCATCATCCTAACACATGGTGAGCACCAGGTACTCAGCAGATGCTTTGTATCCGTGAATGTCTCGATGTTCACCTGAAAATTCAGTCTGATTCCTCGGCCAGGCTTTGGAACAGAGACTGTATATATACTGTGGGTGGGAAGATTCTGAATTTTTTAAAAAGCCCAATATTTGAATGGGAAGTGAAGTGGTTCGGCTGCCGTGAGGTTCTATGTCTACTGTAGGCAGTCATTTCTCACTGGACATTGAGGAGTTTGGGGCATGTATTCTCAGCTGTGAATTAAAGCTCTGCCTCATTTGAGCCAAGGGGGAAATTTCCAAGAAAAGAAAACAGCCTGTTCCCATTCTGTCCTCTTGATTTTTAACCTCTACAGTTCGGAGAAATTTCCTCAGATCCATGTTTTGTCATCTTCTGCCCTTTCTGTCACTTAGCTATTTCTCATCATTTTAAATTATTGGCTGACATTGACAGGACTTTTGCCTAAAATCATAGCATATTTTCTAGAAGGAAACTGTGAGGTTATAGACTATTGGTTACAAAGTCCTGATTCATGGACCAGAGCCAGTCAGTGACAAAGAATTTTGTTACCAAATGAGAAAAATAAAGATAATATCTGACTAAGATTGCTTATTTTCTTTCTTTAGTCTGAAATATCCTTCCTGATAGTTTAATGTTAAAATGGTCTTCTTTTTATGAAATGAAGGTGATAATATATTATAATTACTGTCTTTAATTGATAAAAACAAGAATGATTAGTTCAAAAGTGGGTCTCCCAATCTAATTTTCAAATTTATGGGTCTGAAAATCTAAGACTGGGAACCAGTGATCTAGTTGAGTTGTTACCAAAACCATAAATCCCATCAATGGAAACCCTAACAAGTGGTCTTTTTAGCCTTTCCTTAAAACTCTTCCTGTGAGTTGTCAACCTCATAGATGGCCCATTGTGCTTTTGGGATTTTCTAATTTTAGATTGTCCTCTGCATTGGATTTAAATCTATTGCTCTAATTACGACTTTTTAATTTTACTTAGAGAGACATATGTGATATCTAATTTAACTTTTTCCAAAGTGTCTTCACCAGAACATTAATTCCACGATACATGTTAAGAGTTACTATAAGTAAAGAGAGTCCATGGTAAAATTATTTTGGAAAACATTAATTAAAACAATAGGTTACTTAGTTTCAATACTTCACACATTTGTTATTATGCTAATTAACTTAAAAAATTTATTGAACACCTACTACATACCAGGCAGTGTTCTATGTGCTCATTTATACTAGAGGTATTCAAGTGGAAGAAATAATATTCCAGGTTTCCCAAATTCTCTGGAATATTTTTCCTTCCTTCTTGTTGTTGATGTTATTTGGGACAGTACTAATATCATTAGATGAAAGCTATCTTCTTTGCCTTACTCTCCCTTTCTTTACATTTCTCAGACTAAACAGGACAATTCTTTTAACCCTTACTTAGTTACATAATTTCCAGACCCTTTCATTTTACCCTGGGCATACCTTACCACACTACTAATTGTGATTTATGCAATATCTTCCTGTCAATCAAACAGTCTTTCTACTATAGCATTTCCAGTCTATCAGATGGTTCATGTAGCAGGTTTGATTTTTAAACTATATGTGCATTTGAGTCAATTAGGATTTAGCCAGAAGTAGGTCCACAAGAAAACAAAATAGACTAGTCTAAGATAGTTCTTAAAGTCTGGTTCCTGGGGTACCATCACTTACGATTTTGTTAGATGCTCCACCCGAACACTACCCAGTCAGGAATTCTGGGGATGGAGCCCAGCAATTTGTATTTTATCAGAGCCTCCAAGTGATTCTGATGCATGCTAGAGTTTGAGAAAAACTAGTAAAAAGTTAGCTCACTTGAGTCTTGTGTAGCTGCTAAAAAATAATAATTTGGGCATCATTGATATGGTGTAGAATGTCTTTCTGATCATTTTAACTAACAGGTTCAATTGTTTTTTAAAGTTGTTTTTGGAAGGGAAGAGAATGTCCTCAGCATATAAGATTCTGTTTGTTATCCTGTTAACTGCAGCATCCAATTGATAAAATAGTTGGACTATTTTGTTTGTATATAACTTAAAAACAATAAACCCATTCTTTTATTAATGTTTAAAACACTCAAAGAAGAAAGTGCATGGTTGTAGGCCATTCCTGCCATTCCTGTCCATTCTGGTTCTCAAAGTAGTAGTATTTTGTTTTTATTTATTTTTTTAATATAACATCTGTCTTGGGATAGAATTTCACATACCATATAATTCACCATTTGAAGTGTACAACTCCATAGCTTTTAGTATATTCACAGAATTTGCAACTATTACCACAGTCAATTTTATAACATTTGAGGAACTGTCATATTGTTTTCCAAAATTCATTTTACATTCCCACCAGCAGAAGGGGAGTACCTTCTCCACATCCTAGCCAATGCTTGCTATAATCTTTTTGCTTATGGCCTTCCTAGTGGGTTTAATTAGTATTACATTGTGGTTTTGATTTGTATTTCTCTAATGGCTAATGAGGATGAGCATCTTTTAATGTGCTATTGGCCTTCTTTGGAGAAATGTCTATCCAAAATTTTTGCCCACTTTTTAAATTGGGGTATTTGTCTTTTTATTATTGAATTGTGAAGTTCTTTACATATTATAGATACAGGTCTCTGAACAGATACGTGAGTTCAGAATAGTATTTTTGATAAAGGCTTTATGCACCAAAAATTATCCTTGTATGTGGGAAGAGAGATTAATGAAGTATAAATAAAATGTGAATTTTCTTTTTAATGAAAAATAAGTAGCAATGGCCACTACTAGGATAATTCGACATCAAATTTAACTGTTATTTATGTAGGTTGTTTAATTGAGGGATTTTGCCTGAAATTTGTTGAGGAGGGAGTCAACACAGAGTTTTAAAGGAAAGAAAGTTTCCATAAAAGTGGACAGCTAAATACTGAAAAGGATAGGCACCAAATATAAGCTATTAAATTTGGAAGTTAGGATCATAGTTATTGGTTATACAGGAGAACAGCTTTTTCTGGGATAATAGCAACAAGCATAATGCACTCAATTTATAAGTGAGGGAGATGGATGGAAATGGAGACTCTAAAGACTTGCCTTCTTTAAATTGCCACATGATGAGCAGAAGAGGGGAGGTTGATAAGAAGGTAGAATCTGGGTCCAGGAAGAAGGTCTTTAGATTGGAGTGATTTGAACATGTTTGAAGTGATGGAAAAGAAGTGTGAGGAGAGGGAACAATTGATGACACATAAAAGAAAAAGGTAAAAATCTCAATAAGGTGGAGGCAAATAAAAAGCAAAGTAGGAACAATTTTCTTGATGGCTGTCAGGGCACATGTTGAAGCTCATCCACTATTCTCAATTGTGGAGTGCAAATAGACAAGATGTATCTTCACTGTTCACATCAGACCTCTCCATCTGAATGAGATTTCCAACACTCATTACACATCTCTTCTTGTAATATACTCCCCTTAAATTTCTATTAAATCATCAGAGTTGATACTTTGGTGATGTAATGTTCCTTATTATAGTATATTCTGTATTATTAGTATTTTTCTTAGTGACATTCTACAGTTTCGTGCGAGCTTTTAATTCAAAATATACCTGATATCTCTCACAATTCATTATTTCAGTGACTTTGGTATTCCTCCAGTTTTGTCCTACTCCAAGTAGCATTTGAGTGTGTTAAGTGTTTGCTAATTTTAATCCCTTTAGCTGAAGTAAAACCAATAAACAATAATTTAAGCATTCCTTTCTAAATTATGAGCTTTCCTCTGATAGTTTTCCATTTTTTCTCTGTGGTTTCTTTATGAAGTATTCCTCTTGATGTGATTTCAGTACCTGGAGAATAAACGTATGGAAATTGGACTTTTAACTTGCCAGAAATCAGGAGACCCAACTTTAAGTCCTGGCTCTGCTATTAACTAGCTATGTGTCTGTTTTAGTTTTCTAGTCTGCTCAAAGAAGATACCATAAAATGGGTTGGCTTTAAAGAGTAGGAAAATGTTAGCTTATAGCTTGAGGCCATGGGAATGTCCAAGTCATAGCATTATCAAGGGGATGCTTTCTTCCTGAAGACCAGCTGTTGGCAATGCACATGGCAGTATCTGCTGTTCTCTTCCTTCTCTTCTGGGTTTCGTTGATTTCAGCTTCTTACTTCCATGACTTTTTCCCTCTCTGGATGTATTCATCCCATTTATAAAGGACTGCTGTAAAAGGATTAAGACCCACCCTAGGCCATCCCTTAACTGAAGTAACCTTATCAAAAGGCTCTACTTACAATGGGTTCACACCCAAGGGAATGAATTGGCTTTAAGAACATGATTTTCTGGGGTACATACAGCTCTAAACTATCACAGTGTCCTTAATCAATTCCCATTCTCTCTCTGGATGCTTTTTTTCTTTATTATAAGATTTCTAGATTGAAATGAAATGAAAGTCCCTTCCAGATTTATTACTCTGTGAGTCTTTAAGTTTACAGTTTTGCTTTCTTTTGTAGAATAATAATCCAGAGCCCCAACTTTAAATATATACATATATGAAACTTTGTTTTAAAGGTGTATGTGCTATAATGTCTTATTTTATCATTGATTATTTCTTTAATTGAAAATCTTCCATAAGAAATTCTGATAATGTTTCCTTCACATCCATGGATTCCTTCATGCATAATTGGAACACTAACCCAGAGCTGCTTACTGGGATGTCTCAGCTCCAGGCCTCCTGATATCATTTGCCCACTTGCCTCCTTCTCAGTATAAACCATGATTGTGAATATTTCTCTCCTGCATCATGACTCACCCTTTTCTGAGAGTCCTATCATTCTGGTATTTTCTTCTCTACTCCACATTCTCCTACCCAGGTCTGTGGGCTACATATTTTGTTGGTGGTGGTGTTGTTGTTTTGGATAATAACTCTGTCAACTATTATTTATTGAGTGCTTTCTCTACTAGGCACTGTGCTATGTATTCTGTAATATAATTCCAATGAGTTTTTATATTTATCTGGGGAGTTGGGTAATCCCAATTTTTTACTACTTGGAAACCAGGTTAAATTATTTAACCAGGTAAGTAGAAGGAAATGATTTGAACCTCTAGCAGCTAGCATCCATAGATGTTGCTCTTAGCAACTCTGTTTTTGTGCGTCTGGAATAATTCTGGAGAGGAAGAATATTGGCATTAAATGGAAGGAATAACTTGTAAATTCCTTTCACTTATGTATTTTTCCCCTTGATGCCTAGAATGGCCGGGAGAAGGGACTTGAAGGGACTTGAAGAATATGAAGGAAAGATTGATTACCATATCTATTGAGAGTATGTGGCATTTCATTTCAGAGTGTCTATTTTATTGGAAATCATGTTTTCCCATTGTTAATAATAAATGATCATAAAAGCAGTTGTCATCCATTGAGTTCTTGTGTAATGAGGCAAGAACACTGTTAATCAGTATTTTAATTACGTTTAGCCTGAAAGGTGTTTTAAAATTTCTCTTTGTAGGACTTCCATACATTTTACATAGTTAGGCTCACTGGTCTCACTACATCTAAATTTATTTTCAGTACCTGTAATAGGTCATGCTGTATTTGTTCGGAAATGTATTATCTATGGCATATATTACATCTTCTAGGCAGCTACAAGATTGTATTAAAATGAAGCATTGATTGTAGGCCAGATGTGTGCCTTGTCATTGCATCATTTAAAATAGGGCATCATGAAGAAATTGAGACAATGCTCACAAATCTATCAGAATTATCTTGTACATGTTTGATAAAAACCAAGAAAGAAAATAATTACTTTACTGTATAGAATTTAGTATTTTAGTATGTATTGAGGCACAATTTTGGCCCAAAGATAAAAAGATGCTCAAGACTGAAACTGTGGCTTCATATAGCTCATAGCCTGATGGGGAAGACAGATATAATTAGATTATTTCAATAGCATGGAAATTATCTACATTTGGTTTATCCTACTTTTATAAAGAACTTTAACTCATAAATGACCAAGGCCTAGGATAAAAAAAATCACCTGTAAAAATAAAATGAAAGAGACTTGATATAGTAGCAGCTCCTCTGAAAGAGACTTATGTATTTTATTTGTCCATAAATTGTGATGAGCTCCCATACCTATTAATAATAGGTGGCATTAATAGAAACATGAAGCAAGAACAAAGGGGTCAGGGAGAAAAGTTCTCATGTCCTACTACTTCCACATGATTGAAGAGACAGACAAAATGAAATTGTCTACAGAAGGTACATCATAATAGAACGTCATCACGTAAGAATGTTTCAATTCGATGTGTTAACTCTAAGACCAATTGAACTCCATGATGATGGTGATGGTAATGTAATGAGAATCATTAATGATAACTAATGTTTATTAGATTATCTCACATATTATTCTCACAATCCAGTGAGGTAATCACACTATTCTCATTTTACATATAGTAAAGCGGGCACAGAGAAGTTAACACACCTTCCTGAGATACACAGGCAGTGAGAGAGAGCGTTCAAGCCCATGTTCTTAATGATGGTACCATGATGCAATGATGCATTCTGTCCAAACTGCTGCCAGTCCCAGGAGCTGGACTGCAAATTTGCTTGGAAAAGGGAGAGTGATTTCATTGAGTGCCAGGATATAGAACTAGCCAGTGGATTAAATTAGGCAAGCAGATTCCTAAGCATTATGTCAAAGATTTTCTGATAAACAGAGATGCCAAAAAATGACATGAGGAAGTTTATGCTAAAATCAGGGGAAGTTTTTTCCTTTGGTCTGTGCCTAATTTAGATTCTTTTAATATAGAAATGGAGAATTCAGTTGCTTAGATACAAAGAGTAGTCAAAAACTGCTGTTGTTATTGTTGTGCAACTCTCCTTACCTTGTTGACTCAAAAAAATTATTTAAGAGCATTTTGCTATTTAACCTACTAGTTCCAGTCTGGACTGTTTTTTTCCCCCTCATATTGAAGTAGATTGTTTTTCTCAGAGCTCAAAATAAATGTCCTAGCTTAACAATGAACAAGTCCTTCAAAGAGCCTGAAAGCTTCATTACCTTCATTTGGACAGCAGTGATAGACTGTGACAATTACCTAATGTGATTCCTATTATTTACAGGTCCCTTTCCATTCCTTAATAGCAACATTACAAAATCAAGCTGGTAAAATGTGTACAGAGAAAATTCTTATTGGTAGTTTGCAAATACCACATGTTCCATTACTTGGAGTTAATATTACATGTCTTCTGGGAAAGATCTTAGCACACATCTTAGCACAGCTTGCTTATATTCAAAACAAAAAAATCACAATATCCTAAGAGTACTTATAATTAACATTTATTGAGCATTTAGTATGTGACAGGCAGTGTCCCAAGCACTTTACATTTTAATGCTCTTAATCCTCAGACCAAGCCTGGGAGT
The DNA here is from genome assembly GCF_023851605.1 of Tamandua tetradactyla. Lineage (NCBI taxonomy): Eukaryota > Metazoa > Chordata > Mammalia > Pilosa > Myrmecophagidae > Tamandua > Tamandua tetradactyla. Next base: position 151,002,640 of record NC_135332.1, read on the forward strand.
TGAGTTATAACTGTCCTCCTTACAAATGGCAAATTAAATGAAGAGAAGTAATAAGTAATGGCCTGGTGTCATACAGGTAGTGAATTTCTGAGATGTGATTTGAACCTTAGCCATCTTGCTTCAGAGCCTACACTCACAATCACTTGTCTACAAAGCTTCTCATAATCATGTTTATTTCTAATGAGAGAGGCAAAATCATTCATTGTATGGTGAGTGCATGGGACAGGTACTACAGGTTGGCTCACCTGATATGTACTGTACTCCCATTATAGAATATCTACCTTTACTATCAAGGCCGGTAACCAAAAAAAAAAGCAGCTTTTTGAGACTCTTGCGCTATAATTCACCTGTCCTCAAAGTTCTGCAAAATAGTTTCAGTTGTCCAAGACTTGAGTGTGTGAAGTGAGGTGCAAGTATGGCAGTAAAGGCAGGTGGCTCTTCTGTGGTTGCTAGTCTGGTTTTTGGTATTACTCCTGCCAAGCAGGGGGCAGCAATAGCAGCAGGATTAACAATACAACATTCTTATAGGATTGTTGAGAGTTTCTGTGACTAATTACTGCCTGTAATAAAATTCCTTGGCTTAGCTAGTTAGATTGGGTTCCCTGCAAATGAGAACCCTGATCAATACAGAGAACTTCAGGTTTACAAAGAGATGTTAGTCTAAGAGTCTCCCATACCCTTGGTATAATTTCAGTGATGGAAAATTGAACTAGAGGTAATGTGTTCCTCTAATACTAGAACGACAGACTAGAAGGCCCATTTCACATTTAAAATTGTATAATTTTTAAGATGGAGGACCAGATGGGGCAAAGAAAGACCATTCCTAGCTTTGTTTAAACCAGTTTTTTGGTAGAGACTATCTCTTCCTTCTTTGAGTTAGCCATCTTACAAAAAGCGTTGCATTTCTGGAAGATAATGTGCTTCTTGTGAAGAACAAGACAAATAATAGAATTTAGTTAAGAAAGGCGCCATAAAACATTGCCTGTTACATCAACACCCTCAATTTTAGAGAAGCAAAAATGGTATGGGATTTTTTTCTTGCCTTTATTTCTCTTCTTCTCACCAACATCCCATACCATATCGAGGTGAGAAGGAGGCATCCATGGTGGGGAAAAATCATTGAGATCATAGGCAGGGTGTCTTTAAGATGGTAAGTCTGAAAGTTTAGCTGGGGTGAAGGAAGGTTAGAGAAATAGGAGAAAATAAGTTTGGGGAGAGTTACTTAGAAAGAACTAAGGAAATGAACTTCTATCATGCAGATAGGATTTGACAGTTTTGAGCAGGCTTGGAAAAAGGATCTGTTAAGAAAATTGATATGAACTTGGTAAGTTGGATGATTCGAGGTAGAAAAGAGATAGAAGGGAGAATAATTATGAAACTGCTTTAATAACCTAGCAGTGGGTGGGTAAACACCTAAGATACAAAGTTGGAAGGGGAAAGACAGGAGTTAGTAAAGGGTACTGGTCCAAGTTATGAAATTATTATAGAAGCTAAGTATAAAAAAGAGTTTAAAAAGAGGAAAGTGGTCAACAATGCCATGTCCCAAAGATGTAAATAGCAATAATAGTTTGAAAGTTGCTGTCTTCTACACTTTTAGCACAAATTCAAATACAGTCAGGAGTAGATGACAAATAGCAGGGGATGCAGTGATTGTTTTAAGCTGTTTGTAAGTGAAAGTTTACTACTGCAATAACCAGCATTGAACATACAATAGTGGCTGCGAATTCTATAGCAACTCTCTCTCTCTGCATCTAGACATAATCCTGCAGAGAATATCTGAAGAGGAGAACTGATTTACATCTTCTAATCTGTACTAAGAAGAATTCCCTGTGATTGCTCCCATGGGTTTAAAAAAGGAAATCAGTTTTTAGAAACTGTTGGGTCTTTTACTGTGGTCATTAATCTAGTTTTTACTTCTGTTTTAATTTTACTTATAAATCTTTATAAAAGGGATACTGTGAAGACATTGAAATGTTTAGCAGATAATAGAGAGATCCAAAGGTCATAAGCAGAGCTCAAATTAACTTTTCTTTTTCCACATGGAAATTTTAAGAATAATTTTAAAAAACATCTTAAATATAGTTTTATGTTTCTCCTAGAATTTAATTTCTACTAAATTATTGGAGGGCACATGCTATAGACCAGTCATACAAGGGTACCCAATTTCACAAGTAATAAGATTGCACAGAAAGTGGTCATTATGATAAAACACTTGAGTAGCATGCATTAAATCACTACTAAACTGATGACTTCAGAGTCTCTAAATCCATTTGTGATGACACTTTATTTATCTCAAGGTAATATGTTTTGCAATTTTAGCAATCCTAGAACATATTAACTACCAGGAATCAAATCGAATATTCCTTTGGATCCTAAAATAGATAACATTGTTGTCTATTGCCTGAAGCCTCTGCACTTTCCATGGGCAAAACCCTCATGCCAATATTCCTTTTATTATTGATCCAATATTAGAAAGCTTGGATTGTGGCTTCCCAGCCCAGAACAAATTAGAAGCAACAAATTACAAGGGGGACAGAGAGTGACAGATAAACTAGCTCCACCAAGAAGTAAAAGCTAAGAATTTTATGTTAAAAATAGATGGAGATAAATATAATCCCTATTTTCCCTGTCTCAGAAAAAGAAACTTTTCAAAGTCTGAAGAATAGATAAAATACTTGGCTAATGTAGGATACTTGCAGCAATTGCTAAGAGCAATGATGTTTCATCTTAGTCTCGGGCATTTGTGTCACTCTTTCAAAAACCTGCAACATTTGCCCTTGACCCAACACTGCTATTACATCATCTATTTCCACCAAAGTTCATGAGATTTTTAAGTTGAACTTCAATAGTACAGTGCCTAAGAAATTCTACCATTTTACTTTCTTGCATCTTGAGATTTATAAGTAATATTTTTATGACTTAGGCATATGAGCTAGGCTGGGAAGTTGACCGTGTAAAATACTTAGGGCTGCAGTAGAAGTCCTCCTTGTTCTACAAGGTTCTTTTGTTCTCTCTCACTTCAGGAGAGTTTCTCCTGGGATAGACTCTAAGCTCAGGTGTCTAAACATTAGCTTCCTTTTTCTCTTACACAGCCCCTCTGGTGGTGGAGAATGATTATTTAAGGGCCTTGGTTCAAAATCAGAGCCCAGTGGCTTTCCATACTTGCTGAAGTAAATGTTTAGTGTCAGCCCTCTTTTTACCCTCATCCTCTTAATAAGAACTGAAAAATCATAGCAATGTGGATGGAGCCTTCGGTAAGGCAAACAACTTCCTAAACCTCAAAAACTCCCTAGGGCATCCCTGTATTACAACACAGAGCAATAATTAATTTTGGTAATGATGACCCTGAGTCATTATGAAAAGGTTAAATTATTCAACATAAAATTTAACCAAGCAAGGCCTGCAATGTGCAAAACAGCAAGGATAAATTTAATACAGTTTTGGGAAATGCCCATGAAAATGTTTTAATACTACAGAGAGAGATAATGTTAGGTTACTTGAAAAGTTAAATTCTATGAAACGTCCTATATGCTGGCAGTGCTTTTTCATAAGAAAGCAAGAAAACAAAACAAGATAAACATGAATATTAGCTGCCTGCCAATCATAGGATGCTTTTATCTGTAGAGTCTAAATAAGTTTGTTTTGTTTTGTTTTGCATGGGCGGGCTCCGGGAATCGAACACGGGTCTCCTGCATGGCAGGCAAGAATTCTGCCAATGAGCCACTGTTGTACCACCCTTAAATAAGTTTTTAATTGAGATTTTTTTAAAGGATTTTAAAAGTTTAATGTGAAATTTAAAAAAAATGTACAAAGAAGAACACTTTGTTTAATGTTACATAAAAGTATGAGTAGAACCAAGGTGAATTAAACATTATTACATTTGTTTACACCCCTATTTAGTTCTTCATATTAACTTTACTATTCAATCAACAGAAAACAGGGGGCAATTTAGGGAATTAGAAAAAGATAAAACCAAAAAAAAATTCTGCCATGTTTACTCTTCTACACTGTATAGCTGTGCTCACAGAGAGGTTTCTTTTACTTCTCCACTGCACAGAAATTCAGTTGTATACAAATTAAACCTGCTCAAAAGCTGAGGGAGACTAGAATTATGGGCCCATATGTCATACATGTCATACAATTCAAATAATGGCACAGCTACCTGCTTGTAATTTTTAGGGACTGCAAATACGGCTTTCTCTTGATTGAAACAACTTATGTTCCTTAGGCTTTGTAATAGCGCAAGAATATATGGATACTGAGACGGTTCAAACTTTGGTCTCCACCAGTTACCAACGCAATCATCAATGATCCAGTCATGCAGGACTCCATCTTGACGAACTATTATCTCTGTCATTAAGCGTTTTAGTCCTTCAATGTCATCTTCTCCTGGGCTAAGGTGACCACCAGGTAATTTGAAGAAAGTTGTTCCTTGTTGTAGCAGTAACACATGGGGTAGCCGGTGCTCCTGTACCATCAGAACTCCTTCTACAGTTCTCCACTTTCCAGTTGTGTCAAATTCTTCTTCATGCGCTGAAATCGGGCTGCATCCGAGCTGTCTTTCTCATAGAGGGGCTCTTTTGTATCAAAAGAATAATTGGTAAGAGGGTACAGGTTGATGCTGCGCTCCAGGGTGAGGACTTGGTCTGCTGGATGTATTTGTTGCCGAACTGGTGGACCCCTAGGGCCAGCGGGTCTACTTGCGATTGGGCGACGCCACTGCTGGCGAGCACGAGCACGGGCACTGACTGCGCGCGGAAAGGGAGGAGACTCTCCCCGCGCAGGGAGCGGTTACCTGCGACCCGCTCAGCAACGCCGCCGGCTGCCGTTAACGTGAGCGCGCAGGGGGAGTTACGCGTGTCGAAGTTTTAATTGACAATTAAAAATTTTTTTTTTTGAGTAAGCCGTCTATTTGGAATGTTTTTGAAAGGCTGATTGTCTTCATTTCCCAGTTATTTTCCTAATATAGCTGACTTACCAAATTGAGTTTACCTTTGTAAAAACAAAAGTAAAGATATAATTCATATTTGATGATATATGTATTCAGATATTAACGGGAACGAAAGACCACTGGGCTTCACTGCCTTTTGAACATAGGTTAGTTTTTTTTGCTCTCGCCATCATGAATATAATTAAAAATCAAAAGATATGTAATTTCTTTCTTCCTGATTTTCAGTTAATTATTTGTACTTCATCATGATTGTTTAACATTGTTCTTCTTAAATGTCATCCTCAGTGATAAATGTAAAGGTTTAAAACTTTCTGTGTAATAAGATAACTAAAGCTTTATATATTTACTTATTCAACAAATGTTAAATGAGTGTGTTTTGTGCCAGTACCAGTCACTGAGGATACATTCATAGACAAAATAACCACCAGTCTTTCCAGAGCTTACATCGTGGTGAAAGGAGAAAATATAATGGTTTACAGCTACACAGTGCTTACTATGTGCTAAACAGTATCCTAAGCACTTTCCATATGTTAATTCAGTTAATCCCTCAAAACAGGTCTATGAAATGAGTTATAATCTCCTTTTTTTTTTTAGTGTTCGTTTTTTACATGGACATTTTGTTTGTTTGTTTTTCACATGGGCAGGCACTGGCAGGTGAGAATTCTGCCATATGAGCCAGCGTTGCCCGCCCTATCTCCATTTTATGGATGAGAAAACTGAGATAGGAAAGGTTAAGCAATTTTCTGAAGGTCATACAGTTAGTGTCATGGCAACACTTCAAACCCAGGCAGTCTGGTTGTCTGTCATATTCCTAACCATTGTGCATTCTCTGTTTCCCTTCTCCAGAAATGTTTTTATCATCATAAAGAATATTTTCAGGATAAATAGATGTGGCAGAAAAGTATTGAAAAAGAAATGATGAATTTTCTAATAATAAAAGCAATAAAACTGTTAAAAAATTATATTCAAGAACACCTAAATTCTTCTGTAAGTCCGTGTGTATTAATTGTCCAAGTAGAGTCACATGCAAGATGCTCCAATACCTTTTGGCCATGTGGAATGACTCACTAGAAATTTTAGTGGATAGTCTTTTAAAAGTCCAGATTTAGTAGCTCCATGTGAGAATGACTCATTCATATTCCTTATTGACTGTTCTGTTCCTTCCTGACCAAGAGGAATCAAGAGGAGCCTAGGCAAAATTGTGAAGCTGGCAAAGGTGATTTTTGGTATCCTGATGATATTGGTCAAGGTCAGCACAGAAACAGAACCTACAGAGAAATACACAGATGGATAATTAGATAGATAGATTGATTGATAGATGGATAGATAGATAGATAGATAGATAGATAGATAGATAGATAGATGATAGATACTAAGACATTTATTATAGGGTGTCCGGGACTTCTCGCTCAGCGTCAAGCCCCCGGCCGGCGAAGGGGACAGAGGAGAGAGAGACAGACGCAGACAAACCGACTTGAATGGCAGACACGAATCCGTAACACGCGGCGGTTGTGAGCACAGACCTTTACTGGAGCTAAGCTTGCATTCTTTGTAACAGGTTCCGCGCGGGCTAAATTACCCCACGGGGGAGCAACCTCTATGCGGCCGTCAGGTACGGCTCCCTGCGGGTCGTCTCGCTTTCCCCGTCCGGGTAACGCCTTTATATACAAAATCCAAACCCAATGGGCTAACGCCACGTATACAAGGGTGATTGGTAGACAGGGTTGGCGGGCGCGTACGTCATACGCGGAGGCAGGATGCGGGCGCCATCTTGGCTCACTCGATGGGCGGGGGGAGCTCTAGGGCAGGCTGCGGCGTGTCCACTAGGCCCGACCCGGGAGGCGGCTCTCCACATCTCCCCCTTTTTTATTCATTTTGACCCAGTGTCTCCATTGATGAGTGAGCTCCCGTGGGCCACTCAGGCCCACTACATGTTTTGGTGCTTTGGGGAGTCTGGACTAGGCTTGCTAGGCACCAACCAGAATGCCTCCTCATATAGAGACCGGAGAGCCCGTGAACTGGAAACAACGTGACTCTCCCTGCAGTGCTTCGCCTCGCAACTGGGTTATGTGGGGGGGCAGGAGAGCGGCAACCAGAGCCGAGAGCGTCATTAGGTGTCTCTGTGCAATGGCCGGAGTCTAGTCTGGCCAGGACCGTGACTCCGCCGTAGAGATCATCCTTTAGACAAAAATTATGACTTCTGGTGCCGCCTTTTACACCCGGGACACGGCCATGGGCTTTGCAGCAGATCCTGTTTTCGAGCGCCCCGCCCTGAGTGGCCGGGACGGGTCATACAGTGAGGGGAAGGACTGGGTAGCGGGACGGTCGTTGCCAGGAGCATCAGGGGCGAGTGACATAGCCAACATGGTAGTGACACGTAATTGCTGCTGTGTCTGGAGCAAGCGTTCTAACAAACATTTAACAGTGACTAAACCCACTAATAGTCCCACTGCCACGAGGATCCAAGTAGTCAAATTGGGCCAAGAGAACCATGAGGTGACTCGGTTCCACAGACTTTGTACAGTCTCGCCCAGTTTGGAAAGGTCGAAATCAACGGGGGTCAACTTGATATCCCCAAGCACTCGAAGGTCTGAATCCACCTGTTGGGAGAGGTTAGTAAAGGTAGGGAGGTTTTAAAGCTGGTCCCCTTTCTATACGATAGAAGGGTGACTAGCGCTCCTGTTGTCATCTTGTCATTCGTCGCCATCATCAGCAGAGTTGGAGACCGGATCTGGTGGCTCTGGTTGGAGGCTTATCAATTTTCTGGGCAACAGTTCCTTGGCGTCCTCGGGCGACGTCACGGTTCTCACCAGTCTTTCCGGAACCCACACAGGTTGACGTCCTGGTTCCTGGGGAAAAACACAAACAGAGCCTCTGGCCCAGCTGAGCACTGGGTCAGGGCCTTGCCATTGTCCTGACAGGACATCCTTCCAACGGACTAGACCTCTATGTGGAGGACTCGGAGTAGTGTGCTGAAGAGCAGGTGTCATTCCTAGTGAATTTTCATTTAAAAAATTATATGTAAATAAGGCTACAGACAGTTGAGCCTTCGGGGACAGGCCGTGGCCTATTCCCCCTTTCTGTTTTTTGAGCAAGTCTTTAAGAGACCTGTGTGCTCTTTCAATGATTCCTTGCCCTTGAGGGTTGTAGGGGATACCATGTTTTAATTGCACTTCCATATTTGCACAAAAGCTTTGGAAGGCTTTGCTGGTGTAAGCGGGTCCGTTGTCTGTTTTTAATATTTTCGGCTTACCCCAAGCTGCCCAAGCGGCAAGGCAGTGTGCAATTACTTGGTGGACTCTTTCTCCTGATTCGGCAGAGGCAAATAAAACTTGAGAACAAGTATCCACTGACACATGCAGGTATTTAACTTTACCATACTCTGAGTGATGGGTGACATCCATTTGCCAAATGTCTCCCGGGATGAGACCTTTAGGGTTAACCCCAACTGAAGGGACTGCTCTTTGTTCTACACAATTTCCGCACGCTCGGACTATATCTCTAGCTGTCGCACGTGGTATATTAAACCGCCTAGCTAGGGTACCTGCATTGATGTGAAATCTGTCATGGAATTCTCGGGCTTGCTGATATGGTGTCAGCGCAGGGAAGATGTGTGGCTGTCGAGTGGCTACATCTACTATGTGATTTCCTTGTGCCATGGGGCCAGGCAGGCCTGTATGCGCTCTAATGTGAGTTATGTAGAAAGGATGTTGTCTGGCACATATTGTCTCTTGAAGTTTGATAAAGAATGGTCTTACTGAGGAGGAATATTTTATAATGCCCACCGTCTCTAAAATATTTACAGAATTTACGACATAAATCGAATCAGATATAATATTTATGGGATCGGTAATTTCTTTCAGGACTGTAATAATGACCTGTAATTCTACCCATTGAGGTCTCTGTGGTTGGAAGAACACTGTTTTGGGAGTACTCCCTTCCACACAGTATGCTCCTGAACCGGAGCTGGAACCGTCCGTGTACACGGTGAGGGCGTTCACTAGTGGCTTGGGTGAAGTCACTCTAGGAAAGATTACTGGGTGTCGGGTAACGAATTGCAAGAGGGGATCTTTTGGGTATTGGTTGTCAATACTTCCTAAAAAGGTACACCGGAGAATGGCCCATTGATCTATACATCCAGTAAGTGTCTCAAGTTGCTGGGAAGAGTAAGGTACTCTGAGGTTTTTAGGTTGTTGGCCAAAATGTTGTACGGCCCTTTTTATGGCTTCTAAGGCCAACTCTGCAATCGCCGTAGGATAATGCTCTAAACTCTTCTTAGGAGAAACTCCGGGGTGGACCCAGAGTAATGGTCCCTGTTGCCACAGCACCGCCGTGGGCTGTAGCTCTGTTGGCAGTAAGCAGGCCTCAAAGGGCTCATGGGGGTTTATTCTTTTTAAAGCAGCGCTACTGAGTGCCTGTTCTACTTGATATAGTGCTTGCCTCGCTTCGGGAGTGAGGTGCCGGGGCGAAGTTATGTTCGAATCCCCTTTTAGCAAGTCAAATAAAGGCGCTAATTTGGCATTAGGTAATTTCAGGTACGGGCGAATCCAATTGATATCTCCCATAAGTTTTTGCAAGTCATTGAGGGTATGTATGTTGTCTAGCCTAAGAGACACCTTTCGGGGGGATACATGAGTAGGTGTAATTTTTGCCCCCAGGAAGGTGGTAATCTCTGCTATCTGGACTTTTTCAGGGGCTACTTCTAGGTTGGCTTTTCTAAGTGTAAGGACTAAATGTGACAGAGCTGTCTTAAGGAGATCTGTGTCTTTATGAGTCAGCAAAATGTCATCCATATAATGAAGGATTTTTACTTGGGGGAAGTGCTGCCGGGTATCGGCCAGTTTTGCAGCAACATACAACTGGCACATGGTAGGGCTGTTAGTCATGCCCTGGGGCAGGACTGTCCACTCGAAGCGGTGACAGGGCTTCTCTTGGTTAAGAGAGGGCACAGTAAAAGCAAATTTTGGGGTATCTTCAGGGTGAAGTGGAATGGAAAAGAAGCAGTCCTTGAGATCCAAGATGACAATAGGCCAATGTTTTGGTAGAGCTGAGAGGAGGGGCAGCCCAATCTGAACAGGTCCTAAGGGCTCCATGCAGTTATTAATAGCCCTTAAGTCATGTAACAGTCTCCATTTACCTGATTTCTTTTTTATGACAAATACGGGGGTGTTCCAAGGTGATGTGGAAGGAATGATGTGGCCCTTTTTTAGTTGTGCTGACACAAGAGTGTGTAACGCTGAGAGTTTTTCCTTTGGTAAGGGCCACTGAGGCACCCAAACCGGGGTTTCGGTTTTCCACCTTAGTCTTATAGGTGTGGATGGGAATCTCCCCTCAGTGGCCCCTAGGAAAAACCCAGGCCTCGTTTATCAGAATTGGAGACAGCCTGTATAGGTGTTGTGCGCCCCTGCAATGAGGCTCCTAAGCCTTTGCCAGGGACATATCCCATTCCTTTTAACAGATGCTTAGAAGTTGGAGAACAGTTACTGGTCAAAGTAACGTCCATCTGGGCTAGAATGTCTCTTCCCCATAAGGACACGGGCAAGGCTAGTACATAGGGTTGAAAATTACCTTGATGTCCCTCTTCATCTGCCCAATGAAGGGCAGTTGCACTCAGCATGGGTGCTGAGACATGGCCTATTCCTCTAATGGTTTCTTCCGCCTTGCACGTCGGCCAGGCAGGGGGCCATTCTTGCTGTCTTATAATCGACCGATCGGCCCCGGTATCTAGCAGGCCTAAGAAGGGTCGGCCTTGCACTTTAAGAGTCAACATGGGTCGATTCTCTAAGGACATATGAAGGCCCTCAAAAACTCCTTCAGTAAACCTAACTCCCTTATCTTTTCTCTGCTTGTTTCTGCTTGGAAGGAGTGCATGCAAGCTGGGTAGGAGTAGAAGCTGTGCTATCCTATCACCCTCTTCAATAACTAAGGTGCCTTGCTGAGATTGTATCATAATCCGGGTGTCATCTGTGGACTCTGGGTCCACAATACCTGGTATCACTGTTAGTCCCTTCAGGGCTGTAGATGCTCTCCCTAAAAGGAGCCCCACTGTACCTGGCGGTAAGGGCCCTTTAAAGGAGGTTCTCACTGATTGGACTCCCATAGATGGGGTCAGTACGAGCCTGGAGGTGGCACAGAGGTCCAGTCCTGCTGATCCATGGGAGGCGCGGAGCTGGATGGGTACTGCGTCGCCACACTGCCAGTAAGGGGGCCCACCGGAAAGGCGGACCCCCTCTGCCCGTTTTTTGGAATTTGCTCAGGACGGCCAGAAAGGCGCTTACCTTGCGCATCGAAGGCTGATCTACAGTCTTCTGCGCGATGGGGTCCCTTATGGCAACGGCCACAGAGTCTGGCTGTCGCATGAGGCTTATTAGATTGTTGGGCGGTGGTTGGTTGGTCCTTATTAGGGCAATTTCTTTTTATGTGTCCCGATCGGCCACATTGGTAGCATCCTTTAGGCTTTGCTCCTGGGTTTTCGGTTTGCACTGCATTTATTCGTAAGGAGCTGGCCAGCATGGCAGCTAGGCCTGCACTAGTTAACGGGCTGCCAGCGTCCCTGCACAGCCGAACCCAGTCCGTCAAGCTCTTTCCCTTATTTTGTACTAGAATTACTTTGCATTCTTTATTGCACTGCTCAAATATCATTTGTTTAACTACAGTCTCTGCTATTCCTGGGTCTGTGAAAATTCTCTCAGCTGCAGTTTGCATCCTGGCTACAAAGTCTACGAATGGTTCAGTGGGGCCCTGGTGTATGCTGCTAAGTGAAGCTTGAGCTTCTCCCTGACCTGCTAACTTTTTCCAGGCGCCTATGAAGCAACGAAAGATCTGTCCATAGACTTCTGTAGGGAACCCTGTTTGGTTTTGTGAGTGGGCACCTTTCCCTAGTAGCATATCTGCACTCCAACCGCCGCGTCTCCCCGCCGCGTTTTTTGCGGCTTGCTCTTCAGCTAACTCCTCAAACCATGCTTTCCAATCTATATATCGGCCCGGTGGCAGACAAGCACGGGCCAGCTGGTATATATCTGCAGGAGTATGGCACAGGGCAGAAAGATTTTCAACCAAATTCAATGTGAAAGGGGCATTGGGGCCATACTGATGGACGGCTTGCCTCAACTCCTTTAATACTTTGTAATCATATGCTTCATACTGATTGTTACCCTGGGGATTAATGATAACCGGGTACATTTCTGGGGTTGGCTCTGGCTTAAGCGGTTGGTACCCACCTAGTATACCGAAAGGCCTAAAGGTTAAAGAGGGGACCCATTTCCAGAAATGCCTCCTTCCACTTGTTGATGATATGGGGTCTTGAGGGCCTGAGTATTCAGGTGGGGGATACAGCTGTAGATGCCCCTCCCCCGGCCCGCCTGCAAGGGGTTCCGGGTTCCGCAAAGGCGGACCAGCGTAATTACCGGATTCGGACACTAGGGGGAGCTCTCGGTGAGGTTTCTTGCCGGGATCACTGGGAAGCTGCCGCGCCCCTACAGTGACCACTGGCGGGGCAGAGGGCTGCGTGGGCGAGACAGGGGGCCTCTCCCAGTCGATTAACGGGGGCGCATCCGCACCTTCGGTCCCATCACTATCTGACTCAGAGTCAGAGGTGTCGGGACTATTGCTGGGCTCGGTCGGCTTATGAGTTGGCGGCTCACTCTTACAGGAGCCGTCTGCTTTTAAAGGAGCTAGCAGAGGCGAACTTTCTGACTGCCCCATGATTGCAGTCGGCACTGTCTTTTAATCACTCGGGGAGCTCTCCCGAGTCACCGGGGCTACCTGAAAACCCGCGGCCCTTAACTCCCACTTAATAATAGGTACTCACCTTTCCGCGGTGATCAGGCGCAGAAAGTCCACTGCGAACTCCGGAAGTTCGGAGAGAGAGGTTCCCCGTACGGGCCACCACTTGTCCGGGACTTCTCGCTCAGCGTCAAGCCCCCGGCCGGCGAAGGGGACAGAGGAGAGAGAGACAGACGCAGACAAACCGACTTGAATGGCAGACACGAATCCGTAACACGCGGCGGTTGTGAGCACAGACCTTTACTGGAGCTAAGCTTGCATTCTTTGTAACAGGTTCCGCGCGGGCTAAATTACCCCACGGGGGAGCAACCTCTATGCGGCCGTCAGGTACGGCTCCCTGCGGGTCGTCTCGCTTTCCCCGTCCGGGTAACGCCTTTATATACAAAATCCAAACCCAATGGGCTAACGCCACGTATACAAGGGTGATTGGTAGACAGGGTTGGCGGGCGCGTACGTCATACGCGGAGGCAGGATGCGGGCGCCATCTTGGCTCACTCGATGGGCGGGGGGAGCTCTAGGGCAGGCTGCGGCGTGTCCACTAGGCCCGACCCGGGAGGCGGCTCTCCACAATAGGGATTGGCTCACACAACTGTGGGAATTGGCAAGTCTAAATTCTATAGAGCAGGTCACAAGTTGGGAATCCAATGAAGGCTTTGATGAATTCCACAGAAGAAGCAGGCTGGCTAAAGTAAAAATAGAAATTCTCCTTTCTGACTGCTGAAATCAACAGTTCTCCCCTTCAAGCCTTCGACTGATTGGATGAGACTTCTTCTAATTACTGATTGCAGTCTCCTTTGTTGATTATGGATGTAATCAGCCACAGATTCAGTTAACTGACTAATGATTTAAATCCAAAAGACATTTTCAGGACCCAACCCCTGGTCCTGTGGGTGTGGACCCATTTGTAAATAGGACCTTTGAAGATGTTAGTAGTTAAGGTGTGCCCAGACTGAATGCATTTGGGCTTTAATACAATATGGCTGAAGTCCTTATAAGCATAGGAAATTGGTCACAGAGGAAGCCATGGAGAGCAGCCAGAAGCTGAGAGTCAGTGGAATCTGGAAGAAAAAGAAGATGCAACCTGTGGGCAATGGGCATTGCCATTGTGATAGAGAAGCCGAGAACCAAAAATCACTGGCAGCCAGACCCAGGTTGCCACAGCGTCAAGGAGAAAGCATCTCCTTGCTGATGCCTCAGTTTTGAATTGAGGCCTCAAAATCCTGAGTCATTAAATTCCCATTGTTTAAGCCAACACATTGTATAGTATTCGTTTTTGCTACTGGGAAATTAATGCAGTGGTTATTTCCTGTTGTTTTTTTTTTTATAAATGCTGTTGAAGGTACTTATCATTTATATAGCTCAGAAATTGATCTGATTAATGGGCTAATGCCTAGCATACTTTATCTTCTGAGAAAACTATATTTCATCAAAGGACGTTTGAGGGCACGTCTTAATCCTAGGATATGCCTCTAAGTCATTGTCAAGCACTACATAGTACTAAAAGATTTATTTTATAATCATTTGGTCTTCTGGAGCCCCTAAATTATTCCTTGTAGGAGACCACTAACTCTGTACCTATGACTCTGTTTTGTGCAAGAAGGGAGGGTCAGTGTTATTATTTTGAAGGTTACATTCCCATATGTTTGTCTTGAGTCTCGTGTGGGTTTGCCTATAAAACAATATAGAAACTTAAATGATATGAAGTTTGAAATTTGCTTTTAAATAATTGGAGTTGATAAAATGAATGTGAATATAGATGAAACAAAATTAGCCATGAGTTAATACTTATTAAAGCTAAGTGATCAGTTGATAATTGTTGAATCATGTGGGTTCATTATTTATTCCTTTAATCTTTTATATATTTGACATTTTCCATAAATAAAAATTTAAAAAAATGTAGAGGTTATAGTTGATGAAAAAATAATTTGGCATTTACTCTATATCTGACTTTGCCAGGGTGACATTTTGGACATGCATAGCAAAGAGTTTGTAGGTGGTGTTAAGCATATGAAAGTATAAATAAATAATGAACCATTTTCATTAAAATGATGCCAATGCCCATAATCAAGGCATATATTCCTTAACTTGAGTGTTGAGGGAAAAATGTGTTCCTTCTTTAAAGTATCTTTTGGGTAATCAATAAATACTGATATGTAACAAATAAAAACACATATTCTATTTAAAATGAGATTTAAAGTCTGCATCCTTTTAGTTTTTTATATACCACAACAAACATTTTTTACTATGTTGATTTTCAGCCTCTCTTATGAAGTAGAAATATGTTCATCCATTCTCTTGAGATCTGCAAAGTCAGGTATTATTGAAAATTTAGGGATATATTTTTTTTTTTTTAAAGAGAGAGGGAGGAAGGGAAGGAAAGAAGGATGGAAGGAAGGAAGGGAGGAAGAAAGGGAAACATCTTTAAACATTTTCTTGTTTTATTATATTTTGTTTGTTTGTTTGTTTTTTACATGGGCTGGGGCCGGGAATCGAACCGGGGTCCTCCGGCATGGCAGGCAAGCACTCTTGCCCGCTGAGCCACCGCGGCCCGCCCCAGGGATATATTTTTATACCCCTTGTTCTTTCCATTTTTTTAGTGCTTTTCCAAGCACAACTTACTTATTTCTGATATTTAAAGAAATATATTTATTATATCAAGTAATTTGAAAAATATAGAAAGTTTTGAAGGAGGAAAAAAAAGTCACCTGCAAACCCATAATGCAGAAATATCAGTTGAAACATTAAGAGTAGTGGTTAGCGGTACCATCACACTATGCCTCAGCAATGCCCAGAGAAGACATCAGTGGGAACTGCTACATGGTACCTATGTTAGTCAGGGTTCTTCATGGAATCAGAACCAACAAGAGAATATATATATTCTGTGATTGTGTGTGTGTATGTATATATATATATTTATATATGTAAATAATATGTTTTATTATAGAATTGGCTCACACAACTGTGGGAATTGGCAAGTCCTGATTGAGTAGGGCAGACCACAAGCTGGGAACTCTGTTGAAGGTTTTTGATGAATTCCCCCAGGAAAAGTTGGCTGGCTGAAGTAGAGATGGAAATTCATCCTCCTGATTGCTGAAAACATCAGTTCTTCCTTTAAGGCCTTCAACTGATTGGATGAGACTTCTCTCATTATTGATTATAGATGTGTCAACCATGGATGCAGTCAACTTACTGATAATTTAAATCCACAGAATACCCTCACAATAACAATCAGGCCAGTGCTTGCTTGATCAAACAATGGGGCACTGCTCTAACCAAGTTGACCCTTGAGCTTAACCATCACAGTGCCCTGAAGGACTCCCAGCCTCACCAGAGAGTTCCTTGTGCTAAGCATGGCATAGAAGCCACAGAGTTGTAGGACCTTGAAAGAAACTGGGACAGTGAGCACTAATCTGCATACTTCACTCTATCACAGTGGGTCTCACCTACTCTGTTGCCTGGTGAGCTATCATTCAATTTGAGTAACCGATGGATGCCCAGCCCCAGTAATGACTGAGAGTAAATTTTCCACCATCTCACAGATCTATGGGCTCAGTCCATATAGAAATTATTGGAAAAAAAAAACAAAACTAATTCTTATAAGTAGTAAAGTCGTGCCCCACATGTGTATCTGCTTTGTATAGTGGACCAGAGGATAAGATCACTTTGGAATTGGGTTGCATCAATTCTGGGCTGATTGAAGGCCATTCTTTAATAAACATTAGGGGCTGTCTTTAGTGATCATAAGACTCCAGAGTCGAAAAACCAGATAAAATGGCTACAAATGAGTGTCAGTCACAAAATTTTTACAAATCTTTACAAGCTATTTGTAAAGAAGATAAAGGCTATACAATCATTATCAGAGATGAAGGCAATTGGATTACAGTTCAAAGATTTCAGTTATTTCCCTGTCTATTCCAATATACCAGAAAGCAAAAAGGAATATCTATATAATTATTCAGCAACCATAATCCTCCCATAAATCCAAATTTCCAAGTCACAGTTTCATAGAATGATTTGAGTTTTTCATTCACGCTACTAATTTGCATATTGGCTAAAAATATCATCACATAATATGGATCTATTTTTAAAGATTCTGTGGAAAAAGTCCTACTACTGTAAGAAACAGTTAAGAAAAAAAAACATATGCTGTCTAAATCATTAAAAATATACAAATACATAAATGCTACCAAAATTACAATCTGCATTCTTTATTCCCCTTTCATTCTTCTTGCAGGTGTCGTGAGTAATAAATTCATATCTATTTGGGGGGACTAAAATAACTGTATTGAAGATTGATAATCATTTAAGAGCTACCTTCTTAGAAACATGGAAAAATTTTAAAACTAACTTTTCTAGTAAATTTTATATATTATTGTACAGAATTCTATGAATTCTGTAAATATCTTCATTTATATGTATGTTTTCCTATGAAATTACACTTAAGCTCTTGATATAACTGTAAACCATATAGTTAACATTAGGATTTCATATTGCCATATATTATATACTAAGTCAGAAGCATAGTAAATTATTAGCCAAGAAAAAGTAACACTTTAATATTCTTTAAATAATTTTAGCTATTGAAGTTTAAAACAGATTTTAAAGAAAATAGTAGAAGATATATTTTAAAAAATGTAGAAATTACTTTTTATGGAATCCCTGCCCCCCCAAACTAATTGTAATATAATTATTCTAAAGATTTAGTATCCATTAGATGACCAATGACAAGGTGCTTTGAAGAACAGTATGTTATTTCAAAAGTTGTGTCAGAGAAGGAACATAATTCCAGCAATTGACATACAATCACCCACAAATCATGACATATTGCTCCTTTTAAAAGATTAAGTCTTTAAAATTAGAGGACATCTAAAGTGAATATTTACCACTATGCACCTATTATAATGGCAAAACAGAAAAAGATAAAATATTTTCTTACAAAATTAATCATACATTGCCATTTAACTCAACAACCCCACTCCTTAAGTATTTACCCAAGAGAAATTTAAAAAGTGTTCAAGCAAAATTCTGTATGATGATGCTTTTAATAGGTTTATTCATAATCACCTAAGACTAGAAACAACCTGGATGTCTTTCAGTTAGTGAATGGATAAACCAGTGTTATATGTTCATGTGATAGAATACCACTCAGCAATAAAAGAAGGAACTATTGATTTGCAACAATGTGGATGAATCTTAAATATATTTTGTGAAGTGAAAGGAGCAAGACAAAGAAACTACATAATATGTGATTCCATGTATTTGACCCTTTTGAAAATATATAGGGATGGAAACAGAGATTGCCAGGGTTTGACTAAAAGGGGCCACACGGGAATTTGTAGGATATTGGAGCTGATCTGGATACAAGGGTGATGGATATATGATTGTATGCATTTGTTTAAGTCCATAGAACTTACATCTCAAGAGCTAATTTTAATGGATACAAATGATTTTTTTTAAAAATCAACCAGATGACAGGCAATCCCAGGATGGAATTCAGACCGACCAATCTGTTTTACTAATGTTATCTGATAGCATTTCACTGAAAGTAGTGGTGAAAAAGAAATTGACCTGGAAAACTTAGAAAAATATCATTTTGACTAGAAACTGTAAAGCTAGAAACAGAATGAAGTGTACATAAACACTATACTATTGTTGGCAAATTTTTTTCTTGCTGGGTATCTCTTAACAATTTTGAAAGTATTTTTACGTGTATTTTAGCATTTCACCATCATTATTTCATCTCGCTCACAGTTGTTTACCTGGCTGGGGACAGTTGAAATAAAGATGACCTCATCTTGGCTTAATAATGTGATACTTCAACCCTATCCACTATGTCATTTTTTAGACTAAGAATGCCACAATGACAGATGTAAATAGTAAAACATTTTTAATGAACATTTCGCTATCCCAAAAGATGCTTCTCTCAAGTGTAAAATACTCAGACTTTGATTAAAAGCCCTATTTCCTTCTTTTTCTTCAATTTCCTTGGACTCAGTTGAGAATGAAAAGAGGGGGAAATCACCCAGTAAAACTGGAGTAAAAATGAAATAATTAATTTATACTATTTCTTCTTATGATTAAAAATATGTTTGTTGTCTCCCAAAATGTTGTCATGAAACACTAGAGAATCAGAGATTATAGAGTTAGAGTGGACACTGGACAGACCTCTGGCTAATACAGCAGAGAGCAACAATAAAAAAATTAATGAATCATCATCCTTTGTCTAATTCTTTCAATTAAAAATCATCTTCTCTATCCTAAGAAAGACAATCCATTTTGTTGATACATTAGTATAAGAAAGCTTTGAGTGTTCTTCTGCTATAAAATGTAAAGTAAATTGCGAATACATTGCCATTATTATTAGCCACTATGACAAAGAAGTCAGAGTACTGTTTTTAAACATATAGCTATTTATTTTGAAAAGGAAGTGTAAACAGTAACTTCACCATTTAATTTTCTATTATTTTTCAAATATGTAGATTAGCAGGATTATCAGTTATGATAAACACTTTGTCACATTTAGAAATGGCAGTACAAACTGGTTTTATGACCTGGTGTGCCACTTACGTGTTTTCTCTCAGTATACCGGAAAATGCACATTTTTTCTCAGTATGAGGAAAGTGCCTTTTTTTTTTTACCTTATGGTCTCCAAATTAGTACTATTATATCTCACATAATATATTCACCATTTCAACATTAACTTTGTTATTTCAGAGTAATTAGGAAATCAACAAACCTTACTTATGGGAATCAAAGAATGTTGGTGTTATTTTTAACAAATAAATTCAGAACTTAAAAAAAAATCTTGATCTTGGTTCCTAGACGTTGACATCTAGAGAATAAATAATATCACCTCTAGACAATGCACCAATATTACTCTAATGTTATTTCATAAATCTTTACAAAAGTTCTATGAGGCTGGTGTTATCTCCATTTTATATGTGATGGAAATTAGAACCTATCTTGGTAAGGCGTTTGCTCAAGGTCACACAGGAGGGAGTAGCAAAGTCAGGAATCAAACACAGATATTTCTAGTTACCAGTACCCCATATTTTGTGTGCCAAGATGTGCTTGTTCATGTTGCTTATAGCTTCTTCCGTACAGTAAAAAGTGAAGAACCTGCCCCAACAGTGATTTTCCTTCAGAGTATAATCTCTCAGAATCTCCAGTAAGAAAAGAGATTACTCGGCCCAATGATAATTTGTGATATATTTTATTAAGACAGAAAACAGGGAAGAGAAACCATGTGTTACCAGCTCATTAGACCTACTTTCCAACTATGATAATTGTAGCCATGGAAATTTATTTCTGCTACATGTGGTTTCATATCTACATCTCATTATAGTCTTATAGATACTTTCTGTGCTTCAGTAACCTCTGTAAAACAGTAATGAGAATACCATCCTCACTAGGTATTTATGAAGATTACATGAAATAATCTATGTAAAGGACTTAGAACGTTACCTGCACACAGAAAGCAATCAATAAATGCTAGCTATTCATATTCTGTTGGTAGTCCTTATTTGAGGACTCTGTTTACCACTCTATTATCAAATGCTAGAATTTCTGTGCTGCAGTTACCCACAATGGTATAAATCATAGAGAATATTGCATTTTTTAATCATAGAGAATAAATCATAGAGAATATTGCATTTTTTAATCCTTCCCTCTTAAAGATTGTTTTTATTCTTACTCACTTTCCTAACACTCAAAGGCTTATATATTTTTTCATTTAAAAAATACATATAGCACTTATTATATGCTAGTATATAATACCAAACACTTTACGAATAGTAACACATTTAATCCCCACAACACTCCATAAGAAGAGAATCAGTCAGTATTTTGTCTGGAGAACAGAATCACAATAAGTATTATGGCATAAGGATATATTAAAGGAAGTAGATCTTACACAGTTATGGGAGAAGCTGAGAGTAAAAAAGTCTATAAGGAGAAATTGGAGGATTAGCAAAGTCATCTACCAGTCAACCTGAGAAGCCAGCAGCATCCAGCCATTGAAGTGGCAACATGAAGGGGGAGCTCATGGAGAGGTCACTGGGAACCTGTTGCCTCTTCTAGCTTCTGCCTCTGTGGGTCCTTGGTTAAGGGTCTCTGGGTGGATCTTGGCACACTGTTGGTCAGCAGCAGCATAAGGAGGGATAAATTACTGGAGAGGGAGTGCAGAAAAGCTGGGACAGGCTGGAACCTACCGGGCATCTCTTCATTTGTCCGTCATCAAATCTAACCACTCTAATGTTAAGATTACATGGACACTGCTTCACTTTTATTTTTGGTGGGGTGGGAGGAGGCAGTGTGTGGCCCAGGAATCGAACCTGGGTCTCCCGCATGGAAGATGACTGTTTTAGGTTTGTTCTGTGCATCTCCTGCAAGTTTTTCCTTTTGATCAATTCTAACCCAGAATAGTATAGGGAAGGGAATTCTGGGAAATATAATTCCCACCTTAAACATGCTGACACAGCATAATCCAACATTGGTAGGTGCTTTTATTATCCCTGTTTTATATGGAAGAAACTTTGTAAAAGAAATTGCCCAAGGTCACACAGCTAGTAAGGGCCTGTCGGGTTTGAACCCAGGTAGCCTGACTCCAGACTGCAAGCTCTTAACCCCTCTGTTTTGCTGCCTCTGTCATAAAATGGGGTTCTATAGAAAATCTCAGTGTATTTTTTCCTGTTTCAAATATCCTCATTTCTAGTCAGTCAAAGACAATTTATCACTGGGGAATTCTTTAAAGCAATGATATGCTTTCTGTTCATTCTGTTCTATCTTCATCAGCATTCCTAATTTATTCTAGCTTTTCTCACAAATAATCTGTATTTTGCCTACCCTTTCAAAACTCACTTTTTTTACAGATCACTCTGGACCTAGAGCCTTCCACCCATTTTGATTTCATTTTTATCCTGTGTCTTTTAACAGTCGCATACTTTGCACTATTTTAATGATCATTCAGGACTATGTTGCTTTGGTTATATTCTTATATAATTATTGAGTACTTGCTCAAAATTCCCAAGCATGCTACAACATCCTTAAATCAAGAATATTACCTACTTTTCCTTTTATATTACTTCCAAGGTATTCATAGTAGATACTCAAAAATGCTTTTTATTAAATGGCAAACCTTCTCATAAATTAGGGAAATTTTATTTGAATAATTGGAAATCAATGAATATTGATCAGCAGCATCACAAGTAGGGAAGAATTGCTGGATAGAATTTGTAGAATATTGAATAAAACTACTTTTCATATATATACAGCAAAGTTGTCAATTTCTTCTGGTTTTATGGCTATCCTCTTAAATAGCCTCCAAAGAAAATGGAATAGAATGAACATTTTTGGACTGGAGGAATCCCAATTATTTCTATATGTTAACAAAAATACTGCTTTTAAATCGGTTTCCTTTTTTCCTAAAAGTATTAAAATGTTCACAATCATACTTTTAAACCTTTTTTAAAATTAGTATAACTTGGTCTTTTATTATGATTTTACCAGAGTTGACAATTACTTTTGTAACTATTCCAAATATGAAGTTAGAGCATCCAATTTAGAATAGGAAAATAAATAGAATTTAAATTTGTTGCATTACAACAAAGAGAAACATCTGTGATAAAATGTTTCCATAACAAGCTTCCATTCTGAATCAAACTTTGAGACAGAATATCTAATTACATTGTGTAGATAAAGCATGCCCAAAGATATCATGATTCTGATGAGTGGCTTTATGACAATACCTACAGTTAAATGTGTATTTTGGGGAATTAAATGTTCTTTTTAATTTCTTAATTTACATGGTTTAATACTTGCTACTCTAAAATTTCAGTGTGTTAACACGTATTGAATAGTAAATTTAAGAAAATGGGAAATTAAAAATAGATGGAAAGCCAAAGATTTAAAAGTAGTTGCTCTTGAAAACTAGCAAATGAGATTATTGATAACTGCTTTTGTCCTTGTTACTAGTTAAAATGAGTTAAAAGCCATTCATTACAATAAAAAAAAAAAGCTAACCAAAGTAATATTATCTCATTATTGGCAAATCCAATGGGTGTGTCCCTCTCCGTGCTCTAATGGCAACTTTATATATCCAGTCAGATTTATATACTCCTTCAGTTTTTTCAGGATGTGTAATTTATGTGTCTGCACATGCAGGTTTTAGTATGACTTAGCTGAGAAAAACAGATAGCATTCACAATATTACAATTCCATTAGCTTTCCAGAAGAAAGGTAAGACTATTGTATGGTTGCTGTGAGAAAGTTGGCCTATGAAGAAGGATTTAGCCAAATGATCCACCAGGAAAGCTTCTTTCACCTGAGTAGTATTTATGTGTAATAAATATATCCCCCCCACACCCCCAGACTTGAACCTCTTTTCTTTCCAGTGCCCTGTATACATTAGGCATACAATAAATGCTTACTGTGCTTACTATGATTAAGCATAGAGGGAATCATGTACCACTTTTCCCCATAATGATTAGCTTTTCCAAAATCACTGCTAGAGATCAAGTTTGCAAAAGCAAAGAAATTAGGGGCATCATTGTGTTTTTGTCAGTTGAAAGAAAAAGAAAGATTATTTTACTATTGAACACAATAGGTCTTTTTTTAGGTATAGGTATTTTCCTTATCTATACTTATCTAATTCCTAGGAAATGATTATACAATTTGGCCAAGGAAGGAATAATTAAATATAGAACATTGTTTATTTCCAAAGAAATTAATTATCTTATTCTAGAGAGAACCAACTTTTAGCTGTACTCAGTATACAGAGCCACTGAAATTGTGAAAGCAATGAACACAGAATTTTAAACGGAGTAATCTTTAAGTAAAACTCAGAGGAATAACATTCATTGAAATTAATTCACAACTCCTAGAAAATATTTAGGAGTATTTGTGATTTATGGGAAAAATGGTACATGAATGATATGGCTACATTGTATGAATGACTTAGTTATGGTTGTGCTTAATGATGGAAAAAGAACTGAATTCATTTTTTTTGAATATATCAAATCACTTCACATAGTCTTTAAAAACAGTTAGTGAATTAAATGATTTTTAAATCCTTCTTAATTCCTCTTCCCCTTGGAGAGTTGTCTTGCAAATATTCTACCTTGAGGAGTGTGTGATAAGGCCCCATGTGGCTAAACAGCAAAATGAAGAATTTCTTTTTTGGTTTATTGAGATTGATTTTTTTTAAAATCCTACATGAGATCTTTTCCTTCCCCTCTCTCTCTCCACCCCCCCCAAACATACATACACAAACACGTTTGAACTTTTAAAAAACAGCCAATAAAATGTCAAACATCAAACTGATAACAAATATATAATTTCTTGGTTTATTTACTTGGGTAGACACCGGGAATCAAATCCAGGTCTCCTGCATGGCAGAGGAGATCTCTGCCTGCTGAGCCACCGTGACCCACCTTTATCTCACTAACAATTTAAGGGTTTAAAAGACTGAAACCATCTTTGAGTTTGTGCTTGCACTTTGCCTCATTCATTTCTAGGAGGAAAAGAATTAGTATGCACCAAATTATCTGTAAATTGTTATAATCTTAATATTTCGTAAGCATCTTTCTAGCTCTGACATTCAATTTGTGAATTTTGACAGAGAATTAATGAAGTTGATTTAGCTTGAAAGTTGAAGATGCTGTTACTTTCTTGCTTTTCTAGTCAAATCCAGTGATTATTATCTTTTATATGTGGGGCAGTGGTAGATGTTGGCTATTAGTGAATCATCCTTAGAAGAAAGGATGCACTTCTTGTTTTAATAGATTAATTCATTAGTACAAAATCAACCTGGAACCTTCTTTTAAAGGAGTTCTGAGTCGTTAGAAGAGCCATTGGCCTCTTAGAATATTGAATTAATTCCAAATTATTAGAATATTGAATTAATTGCAAATGGGTGTAACCCAAATGGGGGTGCCAATGTTTATAAACATAGCAAAGAGATAGTCAAAAGCCTCTTACTTATGAACTAAGTATTTGGCTAAACTAATATGGGGTGTTGCTGAAAAGACTAGAAAATCATTATATGGATGACTGAACGGTATAAGCAAAAGATAACTGATGGAATGTGCATACCAATCAACTTTAAAATAACTGTCCATGAAAAAAAAACAGTAGTAATTTGTAATAACTCTCTCTGCACTAACATCTAAACTTCTTAGGATTCATGTGTTTCTGTTACATATGTGGTTTTATATATGTCCTCAAAATTGATTCATTTGTTTGCCCATGCTTATTCATCCATTTATTCATTATTGAGCCACTCCCAGGTAGCAGGTGCTATGGTAGTTGCTGAGATTCTAACAGTAAATAAAACTTACAATATTTCTGCCTTGACACAATTAATTACATAAATAAATGTTTGACTTACTTTGATTTATATGAGGCTATGAAGAAAATGTATCTTGTGAGGTGAGAATAATTTATAGGGAAATTTGACCTAACGTACAGGATAAAGATTTCTCTGTAAAAGTGACACATAAACTGAAATATGCATAAGGGCAAAAGCTCTGGTTTGGGAAAGACCTGATGTGTTCAAGGAATTAAGAGATCTGAGAGAAGGCTAGATGTGATGGAGTGAGTAGGAGGAGAGGTGCAACATGAGTCAAAGACCAAATCATGCACAGCCCTTTATTACAGGATAAACATGTTGGTTTTCAACCAGTGCATACCTATTATACACTACATGGTGAAGGCTCTGTGTAGGCCTTAAGAGAAGTGTGGTGTATATAACTGACACCACGAAGGACCCAGAGGTGAAGAAGGCACAGTTGGTTTCTCTAAGCCATCTGTAGTATCATAAAGGAGATGTATAATTGAAGTTTTTTTTTTCCCCTCTAAGAAACAATATCAGCTTTGGGGTGAGATTTGATTTTGAATTCCAGCTCCTTCTTTCTACTTTCTGGGTGGCCTTGAGCATGTTAAATGAGATTCCACATATAAGGAGCCTGTTACAATGCCTAGCACATGGTAGAAAACCAACATACACTGGCTTCTCTTTGAGGAGTTCAACTCTTGGCTAAAGACTTATCTGTTGATTTTTCAGTCCTGATGACAGCAATTACAAAGGCTTTACCTGGCTGCCCTTATGGGGGACAGCTGTCCATCCCACACAGACTTGGTGCACAGCTACTGCACTGCTGTCTCTGTAGAGAGCTGCAGTAAAGGATTCAGTTCTCCCCGGCCCCTCCTGCCTTTACCCATATCTGCCTTTCTCAGAGGCCTCTGTTGAGACCTCCTTATTGGGAGAAGGAAGGGAGAGAGGGTTCCTATCCCTTCATCTTACATCCCCTGTCCCTAATGCAATGAAGGACACCAATATGTGTTATTTGTAAATATTTATTGATTGCATGATTTTTATAAATACCCATAATGCAATACACATACTACAAATATCTTGAAGTGATACAAACGGAATCATGTCTGAGATCAAAATAAAAAGAGACCATTTCTATCTATAACCTTTCAGGGTATTTTTTTTCTACATCACTGATCGTTTTCTTAGGGCAGTTTTTTATAATTGAAATTATTGAGCCAAAATATAACTGTATTTTAAAGACTTTTCTATAT
The DNA here is from genome assembly GCF_023851605.1 of Tamandua tetradactyla. Lineage (NCBI taxonomy): Eukaryota > Metazoa > Chordata > Mammalia > Pilosa > Myrmecophagidae > Tamandua > Tamandua tetradactyla. The sequence continues at coordinate 151,028,960 of NC_135332.1, forward strand.
AGCCAAATCTTCATAATATCCATATATTCCCACAATAATATGTAACTGTATCTATATATAATATCACCAACACTGGCGTTTAGTTTGTTTGTTTTTTAATCCTTGAAAATTAGATTTGGAGAAAATGGCATCTTGTTGCTTAATTTAAATTTGTTATTACTATTGAGATCGCACCTTTTGTCCCCCCCCCCCCCCATACTGTTTCAGTTATCTATTGCTGCATAACAAATCATTTCACACTTAAGGTCTTTTCACATTTATTATTTCTCATGGCACTGGAGGTCAACAATGCAAGCAAAGTTCATCTGGTCAGGTATTCTACTCTGCATGGTCACAGTTAGGGTTACTTAGTTGGTTGTGCTCAGGTGTGGCTAGACTGGGCAGAAAGGTCCAAGCAGGCTTCACTCACATAGCTGGTGCCTCACTGCTCGATATGGCCTTTTTCTCTCCATGTGGCCACTTGGGCTTCCTGATACCATACTGGCCCAGAGTAAACAGACTTCTTAGATGGTAGCTGCTCACTTTCCAAAAGAGAGGAAACAGATGCTGATATTCCTCATAAGATCTAGGTCAGTAGTCCCAGAACATCATTTTGCTACATCGTAATGATCAAAGCAAGTAACAAAGTCATTTTCTATTCAAAGGGATGAGACTTAGGCTTCACTTTTTGATGGCTGGAATGGTAGTACATACCAGGAGGAAGGAATTGATGAGTCACCTTTGGAGATCATTTATCACACATGCTTATAGGCAATTTATTTATTCATTTGTGAATTATTGTTGTATATTTGTTGCTAATTGTTCTGTTGGGAACTTTGTTTTTCTTAGTTACTTGTATAGGCTCTTTTTTAAGGATATTAATACCTAAATGTACTTATTTATTGAAGATTGCCTCCTAGTTTGAAGTTCTCCTATTAATGTTTTTCATGGAAAAATAACACATTCTCAGTGGGTGGACCTTAGCACTTTTAGCCTCCCCACAGGTCCTTGGGCAATGATAAGGCTTTGCTGATCCGGTGACCCCGATTGTTTTTTTTAACATTTTTTATTGTGAAATATAACATCTATACAAAAAGCAATACATTTCAAAGTACATTGTAACAAGTAGTTATAAAACAGATTTCAGAGTTTGGTGTGGTTACTACCATTCCACAATTTTAGGTTTTTCCTTCTAGCTACTCCAGGACATGGGAGACTTATGATATAGCAGCCATTCTCATTTGTTAAATCCTATCTTCTTTCTTATAACTCCTCCTTCTAAAGGAGTTTAACTTTGACCCTACTTTGACCCTTCTCCCAATCTTAGTGGTATTTGAGCTATACCTATTCTAACTTTTTCATGTTGGGAAGGGTATCAACAGTATGGGATAGAGGATGGAACTAGTTGATATTCTTGGAGAGGCTGGCCCCTTTGGTTTGAGGACTTGTCTGGGTCTAGAAACCATCTTGAGGTTGTAGGTTCCTGGAAAGTAATCTTAGAGTGTGAAATTTTTATAGAATCTCAATAGAGCCAGTGGTGTTCTTTAGGGTTAACAGGAATGGTTTTTGTTGGGGTTTGGCAAACTGTTGTAATTAGCAATATCTAGCTGAAGCTTGCATAACAGTAGCCACCAAAATAGCCTCTCAACTCGATTGGAATTCTCTTAGCTACCGATACTGTGCTGGTTTGAAATTATGTATGTACTCTAGAAAAGCCATGTTTTAATCCTAATCCCATTTTGTAAAGGCAGCGCTTCTTCTAATCCCTATTCAGTATTGTACGTTTGAATCTGTAATTAGATCATCTCCCAGGAGATGTGATTTAATCAAGAGTGGTTGTTAAACTGGATTAGGTGACAACATGTCTCCACCCATGTGGGTGGGTCTTGATAAGTTTCTGGAGTCCTATAAAAGAGGAAACATTCTGGAGAATGAAGGAGATTCAGCAAGAGCAGAGCAGAACAACATAGCCATGAAAAGCAGAGTCCACCTGCCAGCGACCTTTGAGATGAAGAAGGAAAATACCTCCCAGGGAGCTTCATGAAACAGGAAGCCAGGAGAAGAAGCTATCAGAGGACACGGTGTTCACCATATGCCCAGGCGAACCCTGATCATGTTCATCATGTGCCTTTCCAGCCGAGAGAGGAAGTCTGACTCTGTTCGCCATGTACCCTCCCACTTGAGAGAGAAACCCTGAACTTCATCAGCCTTCTTGAACCAAGGTATCTTTCCCTGGATGCCTTAGATTGGACATTTCTGTAGACTTGTTTGATTGGGACATTTTCTCAGCCTTAGAACTGTAAACTAGCAACTTATTAAATTCCCCTTTTAAAAGCCATTCTGTTTCTGGTATATTGCATTCTGGCACCTAGTAAACTAGAAGATACCTTATTTGTTACATTTCTTTTCCCCCTTTTGGTCAAGAAGGCATTGCCACTCCCATGGTGCTAGCCAGACTCGTCCCTGGGAGTCATGTTTCACATTGCCAGATTCCCCCCCTGGATTTCATGCCCTATGTAGTAGGTAGGATAATGATTTTCCTTGCAGAATTGGGCTTAAAGAGAGAGGCCATATCTGAGTAACAAAAGAGGTTATCTGGAAGTAACTCTTAGACATAACTATAGGTAAGCTTAGCCTCTCCACTACAGAAAAAAAAAAAGCTTCATAAGAGCAGCCTCAACATCAAGGGTTTGGCCTATTGACTTGGGAATCCCTAATCTTGGAGACAGTATTAGGGGTTTCCCTAGTGGTAAAGTTTAATAGCTCCATTTTTTTTCTCCAGTCCCTCAAGGGACTCCTGATTTCTATACCAATCTTTGAATCTTAGGACTCTGGCTTTTTAGAATCCAGGGGGTTTGAAGTTTCACATCACTTCTGTCCTTGATTTTGGTGATTAAAATATTCCACTTTCGATAGAATTTCAGAAGTAACTAAAGGACCTGGTTCATTTTGAAGGCAGTGTAAGTGCCAGTCTAAAGGACACATTACACACAGTATCTCACTGTAACAAAGTAGGGATTGAATACTTTTGAGTGAAACTGTGTAGGGTCCAGTTATGACTCTGCTTCTCGCTAAAGCTGTGATATTTTAATTTTTATTGTCATCAGTTTTCTCAGCAAAAAAAATGGAGATAAAAGCAGAACTTACTTTACAGGATTATTATGAGGGATTAATGTAAAAATGCCCACAAAATTCTTAGTACTTTCCTGATACACATTACTACTAAATACTCAGAAAATATTACCTGTTGGGTTTTATTATTATTATTAGGTAATTCTTACAATTCCTGTGAGATACTAATTTAAACCTAGATTTTTTTTCTTCTTACACCCTGCACTCCTTTGGCTATATTAGACCATCCCAGGTTTTTGAAACTCCCAGGAAATTTCCTGAGACATATCTAGGAGCACAGAAATCAATCCCCAAAATCCCAGTAGGCATCCTATTCCTCAAATATTAGGATACAGAAATGTAGCCCTGGGACTGAAAATGAGCTACATCTCATTTCTCAAACTAAACTGTTAATATAAAAGCTGCTTAAGACCAATCTGGGGAACAATTCCCAGGCTCTTTAAAAACTGTCTCCATACATTATAGCATGCGGCTTATAGCATTAGAGCCAAGCACACATTTTGGCTGTGAGAATTCCTACATAGAAGTTCTCATCAAAATCCTATAACCTTGTTTACTTTGGCATGGAAGACACCTGAACAAATATTATCATTTTTCAAGGTGAAGTAAACAAGGAACTAGAGGGTTTTAGGCCTAACACTATGCCCCTAAATAGTATTATGTTTATGATCAAGTCAGGTAATTTCAGCTTCCATTTTTTTGGTTAACTGAGGATATTGAACTTTAATTCTCACATATATTGGGATATATATCTTTCCTTCTTTGATTTTTCTACATTTTACAAAAAAACTTTATAATAAATTTATGTCATTTATATAACCAGAAAATAATTTCCTATAAAAAGATGTATGTTGCATTGAAGAATAATAATGTATATATTTACCTGTTCTATAATCTCATTCATTCTCACTGCCAGCTAAAGGGAACACACAAGTGTTACATGTTAACATGTTACAGAAATTCAGTGACACATAACTTACATTTTTTCTGAAGCTATTTGTGATGAATATCATAGGAATTTTCATTGCTTACCAGAGAATATATTTGGTTGGTGTCAGTGAGTGAGTAGAACATTTTTCCACAAATAACTGAAGAAAATTTTGTTTTGGACAAGGCTCAGCTTTCATTTAAATGTTTTTGAGAATCTGTACCTCATTTTTCTAAATTTTTTTTATTAATGTTACATTTGCCAGCTATGAGGCCTGTTTTTAGCAAGTTCATTTCATAATATTTGGATTTAGCCTCAACTTTGTCCTAAAAAACTTGATCATTTGATATTAGATATAAAATATATTCAATGCACATGTGAATACCCGAAACCAGGAATCCTCTTGTACTCCCTATTCACTCCTTTCAGAATTAACTATCCTTTCCAGTACAGTGTAAGATATTAGCACAGGGCTAATATTTTTAGAAAGATATTAATGTCTATAGAACTTCTTAAAACTCTAAATCCTCTAAAATTTTAAAGTATCTTAGGTATAGTTAGTGGTCATTAAACATGTGTTAAATTGAACAAGAACTAATTAAAATAAATTTTCGGTAATACTGAAAAGATTTTTAACAAGTGGGTTGAGGGTCAATAAATAGATTTTATTTTAGCTCCATGCTATCAAGAAAGTATTCTTAATTAAATATTTTTTCCTAGTTTCCAAAGCAGAGTCAGTTCTCAATGTGTACTTTGGTTAGCATATTGTAAATAGCAAAAGGGGATTAAAATACAGCTAATGTTATATCTACTTTTAGTTGACTACCTTATAATAATTTATTTTTAGTACTGCATAGTTCCCTTCATTTTTTCTTAGCCAGTAATGTTTTTTAGTCTAAATAAGGTGCTAATGAGCTATGTTAAGTTCCTGAACTTGAATTTATTTTGATATGTTGGAGATTTTGTTCTGGCATTGGTTTTTTTTTTTTAATATTGGGTTTGTAAATGTGCCATCAGCAACTTATAACTGATGAAAGGGCACATATTTCCCATGTGGCAGGAGCTATGAAACTATGTGTAACTCCCAGATGACACAAACTGATTCCTGTAGTATGCAATTCAGAGAGAAAAGAGAATTCAGGGAAAAGGTGACAAAAGCTGAGCTGAGAGAGAGCTAAGCTGTGATGTATCCACAGCTGCCAATTACAGTAACAGTCAAGCCAAAATGGAAGTTGACAGAAGGCTTTGATTACTTACTACAAAGTATAACAAGGGATAATGCAGAGAAAAAGAGTGGCTCCTGCCTTGGCATCACCATCCTAGGATCAGATAGATCAGCGCTGCCTGATCTGTCTCACTCCGAAGGGAGCCCCAAACAAAAGGCTCCTGCTTTCTATGGACCCAGGGGCTGGGATGGGGGTGGAAGGCAAGGAGGGGAAAAGCATTGAAAACCAAGTCAAGCTGGAGAAAGTGTCTTCAGGGTCACCCCAACCTTCCCCTAATAAGGAGGTCTCAGCAGAGGCCCCTGAGGAAGGTAAATATGGATGTCTTAGTTTGATAAAGCTGCCAGAATACAGCACACCAGAGATGGATTGGCTTTTAACTAGGGGATTTATTTACTTACAAATTTATAGTTCTTCAGAGGAAAGGCTAACTTTCATCTGAGTTTCTCTGTCACATGGGAAGGCACAGCTTTGACTGCCGGGTGGCTTTCCACATCTCCAAATGTATGGGGTTGAGCTGCAAATGCTGATTTGAGGTATGCTGAGCTGCTGGGCTATCTTCTGACTTCTCTTTTTTAAGCCTCCAGTTAATTAACTTAAACCTTACTCATTGTGGAAAGCACTCCCCTTAGCTGACTGCAGATATAACCAGCCATAGATGCATTTCACATGCTGATGATTTAAGTCCACAGCAGCAGAACAACAGGGTCTCATCAGCTGGCCAAGGTGACACCTGAAATAACTATTACACTAGGTAAAGGCATGATGGGCCAGGGAGAACTGAGTACAGCTCACTGCAGAACAGCAGTGCAGTGGCTGTGCACCAAGTCTGTGCAGGGCGGACAGCTGTCCCCCATGAAAGCTGCCAGGTAAAGCCTTTATAATTGTTATGGTTAGAACTGAAACATCACATACAGGTTTTCCTCCAAGAGCTGAACTTCTCAAAGGGAATCCAGCGTATGTTGATTTTCTATCATGTACCGGCATTATAACAGGCTCCTTATATGTGGGATCTCATTTAACGTGCTCATGGCCACCCAGAAAATAGAAAGAAGAAAGAGCTAGAATTCAAGGTCAACTCTTTCTCACCCCAAAGCTGATATCGTTCTGATTTATACCATATAAATTCTTTTATAGACAAGGTATTTTTGAAATACACCAGGAAGTCTTGGTAAACATCATTCATTTAGAGGGATGGGTGGGGATGGGATACAAAAGATGAAAAGAGGAAAGAACATTCCAGTCAGAGCCACATGGGGAAAAGGACAGCAAAAAGAAAGCGGAATTTGTAAAGCAAGAAGTAGTTTGTTAGACCACGCCAGACCAACCTTTGGAGAGGAAGCAGAATAAAGACTGTAAAGGAAGGTCAGCAAGATATTGTAAAGGACCTTTGACTGCCAAGATAAGAAGTTAGGACTTGATTAGGAAGGCAGTGGGGAGCCACTAAAGGTCTTATGTGGAGAAGCAATATGATTACAGCTGACAGCAGTCTTAATAAGGCTTTAATAAATAGCACAGTTTTATAACCTTAGGCCCACCGCTGAGCTGAAGCCAAAAGCTATGCAGCAGAATTAGCAAACCAATTAAAGTGAGGGATGATGGCCTGAATTTAATCTGAGTCATATTTTACAGTGGAGTAGAAACTCCTGGAAATGTAAACAAATATCTGAAGTGACAGGTGACATGTCAGTTTGGAGTTGACTTCCCTGATTTGACTCCACAGTGACATCCTATTAAAATGCCTTAACAGTGCCATAATTTACTTTTCACCATTTTTAAAACCTCTCTTCCTTGTAAAATATTCAGTGTATTTTTATAGCTTTTCCACAGGCCTAAACTCTATCACCATCTGTCTTATTACTTGTATTAATGCTTTGCCATCTTTTATTGGTATTGATATGTCTTGCCAAAAGGGAAGATATCATTATGTTATCTGCAGTTTAATTTAACAGCTGATGTTGACTACAAGAAAACATTTAAATTTCAGTTCTAGCAACCAGGATATTTCTGTTTCGCTAGTCAGCAATATAAGAATCTGTTAATTTCCTTTAATCTTTGATCATGTCGAGACCTTTAAAATATGTGAGTGTATGAAATAGAGGGATTGAGAGTGAGAGAGAGAGAGAGAGAGAGAAGGAAGGTGGGAGAGAGAGAGGAACTATGCACATATGCATCTAGAGAAAGGTTTATTTGTTCTGGGAAACAGCTCCTGGTGAAAAAATTTGCATATAGTATTTGGTTTAAAATAGTGCCACTTTATTTTTTCATTTTCTAGAATTTATAGGCACATTTAGAATATTATGGAATTGGGATTATATTATCTGTAAAGGAAGGATGATAGCAGTACCTACTTTCTCAAGGTTGTGAATTTTCAGAGATAATGCAAATAAAGTGATTAACATAGTGCATGATTAATATAAGAACTCAATATGCATTTCTGGATATTGCTATCTGTTACCAAGTATTCTGTCTTGTTTTCATAGGAGAAACCCAGTTAGGTGTGACGTACAGTTGGGTTAGTGAGAATGTATAAATCTATACTCGGTTAAAGGCTGGTCTAATATTTCTTGGGTCAACCAAAGTGCTATGTATTTGGCCATTTCTTATCTCCAGATTTAAGTCCAAAGTTGAAGCTTATAAGATTTTATTTGATTGGGTGGCTAAGCCTTTTGTGGCTGCTGAAACCTAGAAGGGGCCTTGACTCCAGAAACAGGATTAAGGCATAGGGAGGAAAAGTGATATAAAAAGGCTTATAGGAATATTATATATCAAAACATTTTCTGCATTGCCTAATGAATTTTATTTCGTGATTTAGAATTAACATGTGTTTTGAACTTTCAAGTTTCATCTTGTCCTTAGTCTAACTGTATGACCTCATTTGAAAAAAATGTCAATTATAGTAGGATTGTCATGTGACCATTAGAGGATTGTATACAATAATCTATGTAATGTAACTAACAAGATGGTTGTCAAATATTAAATACCATCAGTGTTAGCTATTGTTATGATACTGGTGATGAGGATTATGATACATTGATACTAACTCAACAATTTTGTAAATAAGACAAATTTGTACTATTGTACCTATATGGGAGAATGCACAGTTTCTCTGAAAATGTATCACTTAGTCTTAGTAAGGTTTATTACAATATATTATGTACAGTCCCTTTTTTCAAGAAATAAATTATTTATCACTTCAGACTTTGAGCCTGAGGAAATTCAATTCAAAATTCCAGCATGATCTGAAGACACATAATAGTCTAACTAAATTTCAAAATATGTCTTTGAAGCCAATATGTTCATTTATCAAAATTTCTATTTTTAATTGAAATATCCACCATCTACAAACAGTATTACTATTCACAGAGAAAGAAATTTGTTGTCTAGTCAGGCAAAGTTTGTAATGTAAAACTCCAATACAAGTTCCTATTTTCACCATATTCTGTCCAAGTTGTTATGGTAGTGGCTTTATACCCTTGAAGGAGATGATTCGATTAGTATCTCAACAGGAAACAGATGGAATTCTCAAAATGGGTAATTTGAGGAGAGTTTAATAAAGGGATGACTTAAAAAGGTTGTACTGGGATGTAGAAAGGCACAGGAAAGTGCAATAACCTTGAGGGAATAGGAACAGCAGTGGTGATAGAGGCAGCTTTTCCACTCCTGGGCCTCAGGGGAGTAAGGGTGGAGGCAGAAGACTGTGGAAAGGGCTGCCTCATCGAAGCTGAGACCTTCTTAGGGATGCGGCAGCTGTCTCCAGTAAAGGAACTCATCCTAAATTTCAACTTTGTACAAAAATGGCAAAATGTGGCAGCTCATCCACAGAATGATAAAATATTATAAGGAGGTTAAAAAATCAGTTAGGGTGGGGGGATCCATATAGGGGTGTTTTATTGTTCGAAAATGAAGTCCAAGATTTGGAATTTTGGACTCTTTTTTCTCTTGTAAATGAACTAGTCAGTATAATTTACTTAAAGTATTTTACTTAAGATTACTTAAAAATTAATTAGAATTATACTGTTAATCTGTTTATTGAAGAGAAATAGATGTCCATAACAATGAAAACAAAGCAGGTTTCTAAATAGCATATGTATGCTATATATATATATTTATGTATATTTATATTTTTTATTTATATATTTATATATATGTAGAGACAGAGAGAGAGATAGGTTAGTAAGTAGACACCATTTTAAACCTATCTCAAAATGTGTACATATGTGTGTAATTACTGTGTGTATACATGTGTATATATTTATGATATGTGTGACCAGAAAGATGTCCAGAAGGAGAATTGCCAAAATGTCAATGGTTACCTCTGGGTGACGGGATTTACAGTTATTTCACTTTTTTGTGCTTTTTTGTATCATTTGAATTTTTTTACAATGAGTGTGTATTATATTAGTACTCAGAAAATGAATTCTCTTTAATTTTTGGAAAAATGCTCATAATGACTAAAAAGAAGGGACTACTATGAGAAAAAAATAAGCAGAATATTCCAACTCTATCATCAGGAACACCAATTGAATTTATTAAAATGGTTGCTTTTATCTATTCATGACACTTTAGCATGTGACATTTTTGGAAATGGAAGCATAGGAGCTTTGTGAGGAGTGGTGAGCTATTACTTCAGTCATTTTGAGTGCTGTGGACAAGAAAATACATCCCATCCTGACTAAGCATCTTCTTTCCTCAGAACTGGCAGTGAATTTAAAGAATATGCTCATTCAGTGTTCTGATATTCTAGTGGGGCAGGCAGGTAGGTGGCAGATTATTTCTTATCCTCTATTTACAGATAGAGAACTTCGGACTATTGGATTGACTTTGAAGCGTGCACTGGTTTGCTCAAGGTTACATGATCAGTCTGTCAGCAGATCTTGCAAAGAACAACCTGAACAGTCATGTCTGAGTGTAGTCAGTGGAGCCCGTTGGTTCATAGACTAAATGGATGTCAGCTGAGCTCATTGCATGGCTGGGCAGGGGGAGTTGAAATGCGATGGGGCCTTTGTTCTCCTGCGTCATGTCAAGTTCCCTTCGTGGGGCTCCAGAGGGCCCCCCACCTGGGCAGACTGGGGCCTACTACATTCCTTATCTCTGTTTCCACCTGGATTGTTGTTTTGATGGAGGACAGAAGCCTCTTAGCCTTTGTTTCTTATTTGTGCAATTATTTCTTAATAACCTGTGTTTTTATTTACCAATCCAACTGGAATAATATATGAAGTGACAGATTGATTTCATTTTCTTGAATCAGATGTAACTCAAAACACCATGCAAATTTATATGCAAATTAGATATTACTCTTAAGCCCTATTTTTTCCCAAAAGGAATTTTATTTTTCAAAAAATTTCAAAAACACAGTTCAACCTGTATAAGCATAAGCATACTATTTCTACCTTCTTCCAAAAGGTTAAACTGAGCTTTTCTGAAAAATCAGTATTCTAAAATATTTAAGTCCCTGGGGCATAAAAGAAGGAAATCATGGGGAGAAAAATATCTTGTGTTTATTTTAAAGACATAGCACACTGTAAACTTTTTTATGAATTGGAAGTCATACATCTTTGTTAATTAACTTGTAGAATTTATGTTCTAACATTTATTTTTACTTACTGAAGTCACAAAGAATGTCTGTCTTGTAAATTTCCTTTTATCTGAGAAAGAAATACATGCTTCTTTACTACATCTACTCTACTAATAGATAAATTTATAATTTCAGTTCCAATAAAAAGTTAATTTAGGATTTCTTTATACAATCAAGTAAATTTATACAATCTTTATACAATCAAGCTGTTTTAAAATCATCATAAACCATATATCTCTTATAAAATCACAAACATTCAAGTCTTTATATTCATTAAAATAACTGTCTACTGATAGTAAAGATTATATATTTGATAGTAAAAACATTTTATATGAGAAATATTTTAGAGTTACTATTAAGATATCACATCACAATTGGTATTGTCAGTACGGAATTAATATTTTAGTAATATTCTCAAGTCAGAGAGGCTTGCTATCCTTTTCTATGTAACTATTCTGTATACTGACTGCACATAAATAAAAATCACACAGAAACTTACCTTTATTTTTCAAGTTAACTTAATTAGATATTAATAATTTTTAAAGATACTTAAAATCTGCAAATTCAGAAAAGAAGGATGGCATCTACCCAACTAATTGGTCTTCATTTGATTTCTGAATATATGACCCACCATGAGAACTAAAGTGCAAGGGGAAGTATTACTAGAGAAGAAAGCAACCAAATGTAAGCCAAGTTAAGATCATCAGTCTCTGGAATTTTGATTGTGTGCCCCTATCAATAAATATGTATATCCGTTGTATATGCATGTACTTATTAATAAATTATATATTAACTACTATAATTGTAGCACGCAGGCCCCTGGCAATAAGCAGTCTCCTTGTTTATTCAGGCTACTCCCTTTTCGGAAAATCTCCCAGCCCCAAGGACAGTTGAAAGCTCACGTAAGCAAAGAGGCTTCTGTAGGAGTCCCCTCCCCCGGAACCGCTCATCTGCTTCTGTAAACTCAGGTTTGCAGTCCTTCTGGGTCTGATCACTGGCACACAGCCAATCATCTCCTTCAGACATTGCCAGTTGCCATATTAGGAACACCCTACCTCTAACGAGCCATCTTGTCTATAAAAATCTTGGGTCAGCCCCTGCTCAGGGCTCAGACGTTCAGAGGCTACTCGGCTGAGCCCTATGATGATAGACTAATAAAACGTACTTCCTGAAGCTTCAGAGCCTCAATCCCGGTTTGTTCTGTTTCCGTGTAACGTATCTGGAGGCTTGCAGCCTTGTTCCTGGTTATGCGCCCCAGTCCTGTTTTCCCAGAACGTGCCTGGAGACTCTTGCAGAGCCTCGTTCCTGGTTTCACAGTACGTAATGATATATGTTGGATTTCTGAAAAAGAATTCTAAGAGCAAAAGGAACTCTTGATGCAGAGCCCCCACCCCCACCCCCAGCATCATTGGCAGGTCCAAGGACCCAGATATGAACCAGTTGCCATACTAGCTAGTATTGTATTCTCCAGATGGCACCACTGATAACACCCTCCCCTGCTAGTGTCTCACCCTGCCTGATACACCTGCCTGATACACCTGCACTTCAAAGGAGAATACTTCAGCAATCTGTCATACCCTAAGTCAAAAAGCCCCCACCCAATCAAGGGACAACACACCACCTAGTGGCACCCTCCCCTCTTGATATCACTTTCCCTTTAATATAGTTCCCAGAACAAAGGGTCGCGGCCATTTTTCTAACTTCCTCAGACCTTTGTGTCAGTGGCTCCCTTCTGCTTTTCCCACTTTTTCTTCCCCAATAAATCTATTAACCTTTAACTCACTGTTTCATGTGGAATCCTTAACAACCCCGTGCCTAGCAACTGTATACATGATAAAACTTACCAAAGGAGCTATTTGAAAAATATTAGAATTTCTGTTTATATTAATATATATTCTTAAATCATTCTTGTGGATTTGAACAACCCATTGCAAATATGATCTTTTGGAGACGTTATTTTATATAAGGTATGGCTAACTAAAATAGAATGGGTCTTAATCTAGATTACTGGAGAAATTTATGCAGTAGTGGAGAGATCCACGTGGAGGAGCAGAAGCTGGAAATTAACAGAACCTGGAAGAAAAAAGGGGAAGATGCCACCATGTGTATTGCCAAGTGACAGAAAAACCAAGGACCCAAGAATTGCAGGCAGCCAGCCCTATAATGCTACAATTTTCAGGAAGAAAGAATCCCCTTGCTGACTTCTCCCTGGCCTCAAAACTGTGAGACAATGAGTTCTCATTATTTAAGCCAAACAACGTTTTGTTATGGTAACCATTGTATGGTAATTGTTTTAACAGCTGGAAAACTAAGAAACCTCGCAAATAGATGATGTTATGGAACACCTGGGTATGCCCCTTGTGCTGATTTGAAAGGATGTATGTCCCCTAGAAAAACCATGTTTTAATCTAAATCCCATTTTGTAAAAGCAGAATAATCCCTATTCAATACTGTATGTTTGAAACTGTAATCAGATCATCTCCCTGGAGATGTGATTAAAATCAAGAGTGGTTATTAAACTGGATTAGGTGACGACATGTCTCCACCCATTTGGGTGGGTCTTGATAAATTTCTGGAGTCCTATAAAAGAGGAAACATTTTGGAGAATGGAGATTTGGAGAGAGCAGAGAATGCTGCAGCACCACAAAGCAGAGAATCCACGAACCAGCGACGTTTGGAGATGAAGAAGGAAAACTCCTCCCTGGGGAGCTTCATAAAACCGGAAGCCAGGAGAGAAAGCTAGCAGATGACGCTGTGCTCACCATGTGCCCTTCCAGCTGAGAGAGAAACCCTGACTGTGTTCGCCATGTGCCTTCTCACTTGAGAGAGAAACCCTGAACTTCATCGGCCTTCTTGAACCAAGGTATCTTTCCCTGGATGAATGCCTTTGATTGGACATTTCTATAGACTTGTTTTAATTGGGATATTTTCTAGGCCTTAGAGCTGTAAACTAGAAACTTGTTAAATTCCCCTTTTTAAAAACCATTCTGTTTCTGGTATATTACATTCCAGCAGCTAGCAAACTAGAACACCCTCCAATTTGGGGAACAGTTATATAAAATTTTGTGCTTTCTTAGATCTCTTGAAATAATTCTGAGTTGCAAAAATGAAATTTAAAATTAGACAACTCTGATTTCTTTGCTAATTTACAAGTATATTAATCTATCACCAGAACAGTCACATGTAACTTCCCCAAAATTGAGTAGCTTAAAACAGAAGTATTTGTATTATTATTCAGATGTCTGTAGGTCAGCTGGGTGATTTTTCTGGGCTCAGTTGGGCTCATTTGCTATGATGAGCTGCAGGTTATCTAATCAGATGGTTTTGCTGATTTTAGCTGAGTTCTCTCTTGACTAGCTGTGGACTTGTCTAGGATTTCCTCAGCTGGGACAACTGAGCTGCCTTCCAAATGCTCCTCACATGTTTGTCTCTTATTTATATAACTTAAGAAAGCTAGACAGGTATATTCTCATGTTGATCTCAAAGAAGCAAGATTGGAAACAGAAGTTAGCAAATGTTTTTTCAAGCCCCTGCTTATCAATTTTGCTTTTATCCCAGTGGCCAAAGCAAGTCACCTGATGGTGCGCTGCATCCGTTTGGGAAAGGAACACAAACTTACAGGGAAAGCAATCAATCTACAGCAATGAGAAAGTCTCTTTTCCATTAAATATACACAAATGGACTGATAATTCCCAGATAGCCAAAAGAGTTGCCAGTACAGATTATACCCAACTTTCTGAACTATTTGAGTATTTAGGGTAGTTATCTGGCCCTAGAGACTATAAAGGTTTCATCTTTGAATGTCAGCTCATTATAAGTTTAAGTTAAAATTTAAAATTATATTTCCAAAGGGGTTTGACATCACTGGCTTGCATAGTATGGGTTCTAAGAAAGAAAGGAAGTAGGATAGTGGTTGTAATCATGCATTTGCTTGTTTATATGTGTAACCCTGCTGACCAGTACTATGTAGGACACTGTGTAACACAGAAAGGAAGCCTCCTTTCAGGAGCTTTGGGCTAAGATTAAAGAAAATATGTAATAGAAATCTATAATTTAAGTTAGAACATGATAAGTTCCACAAGGAAAGCCAACAAAAGTTGGTGTCCTGTCGTATATATCACACATACTTTTTAATTTAAAGACTTGTAATCCAAAGTTGAAAAATACGAGCACCTCTTTTAAAAAAGAAAAAAAGAACATGATGTTGATTCTGAATGAAAACTTTGTACATATTTTTAAGGATAAGTTATAAATGTCTCTATTTATTGTCTTAGAGTTCTAATTATTGTTAATTTGAGGCATTTTAAAATAGGAAAAAGATTAATATCTTCATTTTAAACCACAGTTAATATTTCATGTGTTTTCCATATATATTATTTCAAATAAATAGACTAATGACTTCTCAGAGTGCATATTCACCCTTATAGCAATGACAGCCATTTTTAGAGCACTCTTTTTGGGCCAATTTAGAGAACTCATTTAGTGCTCAAAACAATTTTATGAGGTAGCTATTTTTATTACCCCAGTTTTATGGATTAAAAAAATTTTTGAAACTTAGAAAGATAAGTAACTTGCCCAAGGTCACAGTCAGTTGTAGAATCAGAACTTGAATCCGTTTTTCTTTGATAGTAACCATTACACTGTACTGCACTTAATATTACATATATTTTATAACTCTGAGCTGGAAACCTAGAAACCTTTGAAGAGGTGAATGATCTGAAGTAAAGGATCTTAAAGGAGGCCAAAATTGTCCTCAGTGTTGACCAGGAGAGAGCATCCTCTGGCTTATCAGCATTAATATCTAGCATTCCCCGAGGGTTATGGATGCCTCTGACTTCTTAGAGCTCAAAAAACTTTCATCCTGGAGTTGGCTCATCCCACTGGGTCACAGCCTGACTCCAATTGCGTTTTTACTAAGCCATCTACTCAGTATAATTTTGCTCCCATAATTAATCAATAAATATTCTAGTCCCTATGAGTTTTATTTCTTGTTATAATTTATTAAATCAGCATCTAGTTAAATAAAAATTAACAAAGAAAAACATTTAAGAGAGACCACAGCCTTTATCACCATAGACCCAGTTTTCGGTATCTGTCACCCTCAAGGTTAAACATGATGGATACTGTCAGATTTAAGATCTGTTCTAAAATGCAGTCATCAGTTATCCTGTTGACCATTCTTCTTTATTAGTAAAGAAATCTCAGATGATCAGTCTTGGAACTGTCATTCAAATTAAATGACTGGGCTTTATTTAGTCAAGTAGCTATTTCTGTTTTTCTGGATATATAGCTAGGATATATTCTAGGAGCAATTTTAGAAAATTAGTTGACTAAACTCTGGCAGGTAAAATGTTAGACCCAAGATGCTTCCAAACTAAGTTAGCTTTTTTAAGCCACTGTTATGTTAATTTAGTATGCCAAAACAGCTGTTTATCCAGTGGAATTCTACCATGAATTAAACTTTTGGTGAGGCAAAACCAGAGGAAAAATTGGCTAGTGCTAGTCTGAACATGTTGCCATCATTTTGAATCACAGAAGATTAGGACAAAAGGAAAAGCTTTATAACATCCCTGAAGAGTTTATTTCTCTCTGTCCTTTCTTTTCTACTCTCTGGACACTCTAGCTAGAGAAAAATAATCTCAGTATATGACCTTAGATAAAATATAGGCAAAAGGTGAAATACTTTTACCTCCTCTATCAAGCAGTTCTTTTTATAAAATAATTACTTCTTAGTGAAAACTTAAGTCCTGGTTATTTGTAGAAAACTTTGAAAATACATGTAAATTAAAGGACGACTATTGGAATTATCTTTTATTCAATCATCCAAATAAAACTTGAACTATTTGTGCATACTTTCCTTGATTTTTTGTAGTTTTGAATGGCTTTATAATTTGTCATCTGCTTTTTTTCCTTACTAAAATATATTTCTTGAATATTTTCCTGAGTCCTTAAATATTCTTCAGTGGCATGTTTTTAATGGCTACCTAGTAATTAGTGTATGTATTCCGTTATATATTTAGCCAGTTTCGTTTGTCACAATTATGTTTTTCTAATTTTTTCCTGTTATGAAAATAATGCAATTGAGCATCTATATAACCAAATCATTCAATATTCTAAGTTATTTTCTTATTAAAAATTCACAGTAATAAAAATGATGGGTCAAGCGGTATGTAAATTAGTAATCTTTAATAAATTTTGTCAAATTGTCCTTTCCAAGGTTTTAACCCACAAGCAATTTTAATAATATTTTAATTTCCTTGGATTCTCTCTATCACTAATTATTATCATTTACATTTTTTCTCAGTTTGAGAAATGTAAAAAAGGTAATTTTTATTCATCTTGCTAGTGAAGATGAATGCTTTTCTTATGCATTTTAGAATTTGCGTTTCTTATTTTGAATTGGCAGATATTTCTTTAAACCATCCCCCAAATTTAGTTATTTGTTTAGCCTAGTTAGAACTGATATTTCTTTCATCATTGATCAGAAAGAAATAAATTCAAAACTAATTTGAAATTAACCCATGAACACTGAGTACTATACTGCACTCAAATTTGTAAGAATTAGACATGTTTTTAACTTTAAAGGAGTTAGTGTTCAATATAATTTTTTACATTACTACACTCCTTTAAATAGCATTATTACTCCTCTGTCCTAATGGACTTTCTGAAAAGCATAAGATTTACCATTAAGTGAAAAAAATAAAAACAATTTACAACATAACTAAAGAAATTGGTAAATACCCCTCCTTATTTGTCTTATTTCTTTCATCTTCTAAGAATGTAAGAGGCATATACCATTTACAATAATATGGTTCTCTGTCTGAAACATATTTTGTTTTCTAGAGTTAATCCATTTGGGTGACATGGCTCCTATTCTTTAAAAATTGATCAGAATAAAGAGGAGGATAGAAAGGAAAGCAAGTATGGAACATGTGTCCAGATGTGTGTTCCTTGGTGTCAAACATCATTTCACCCTACCTGAGGAGGAGGAGTTAACATAGGTTTATTTAGTCATTCCAAAAACATGTGCTTTGATATTTTATGTCAAAAATCTACAGCAAAGCTACTAGAGCTAATAAATGATTACAGCAAAATAGCAGGGTACAAGAACAACACCCCAAAATCAGTAGAATTTCTGTACACTAATATTGAGCAATCTGAGGGGGAAAGCAATAAAACAATTCCACTTATAATAGCAACCAAAAAAAATATTTAGGAATAAATTTAACTAAGGACACAAAAGACCTATACACAAAAAACTATAAGAAATTACTAAAAGAAATCATGGAAGACCTAAAAAAATTGAAAGGCATACTGTGCTCACAGATTGGAAGACTAAATATAGTTAAGATGTCAGTTCTAGGGCGGGCCATGGTGGCTTAGCAGGCAAGCATGCTTGCCTGCCATGCCTGAGGACCCAGGTTCGATTCCCGGTGCCTGCCCATGTAAAAAAAAAAAAAAAAAAGAAAGAAAGAAAAGATGTTAGTTCTACCAAAATTGATTTGTAGATTCAATGCAATACCAATTAAAATCCCAACAACTTACTTTGCAGAAATAGAAAAAGCAATAGCCAAATTTGTTTGGAAGGGCAGTGTCCCCCGAATAGCTAAAAATATCTTGAGAAAGAAAAATGAAATGGGAGGTTTCACACTCCCTGACTTTAAAGTATATTACAAAGCTACAGTGGTCAAAACAGCATGATAGAGGCATAAAGATATACTGACCAATGTAATTGAATTGAATGTTCAGAAATGGACCCTCTCATCTACAGACAGTTGGTCTTTGATAAGGTGGTCAAGCCAACCCAACTGGGACTGAACAGCCTCTTCAATAAATGGTGTTTGGAGAATTGGATATCCATATGCAAAAGAATAAAAGAAGACCCATATCAAATACCCTGTACAAAGTGGATCAAAATGAATCAAAGACCTAAATAATAGAGCTAAGACCATAAAACTTCTAGAAAAAAATGTAGGGAAATATCTTATAAATCTTGTGATAGAAGATGATTTCCTAGAACATACACACAAAGCACAAGCAATGCAAAAAAGTAGATAAATGGGATCTCCTCAAAATTAAACACATTTGTGCATCAAAGAACTTTGTTAGGAAAGTACAAAGGCAGCCTACACAATGGGAGACAAAATTTGGAAACCATATATCAGGTAAGAGTTTATTATTCAGAATATATAAAGAAATTCTACAGCTCAACAACAGAAAGACAAACAACCCAATTTTAAAAATGGGCAAAAAGCGCGAACGGACTTTTTCAGAGGAGGAAATACAAATGACTAAAAGGCATATGAAAAGATGCCCAACTTCATTAGGTATTAGGGAAATGCAAATCAAAACCACAATGAGATATCATCTCACACCCACTAGAATGGCTTTATCAAAAAAAAAAAGTCACAATTGCTGGAGAGGATGTGGAGAAAGAGGCACATTTATCACTGTTGGTGGGAATGTAGAATGGTGCAACCACTCTGAAAGGCAGTTTGGCAGTTTCTCAGGAAGCTAAGTATAGAATTGCACAGTATTCTGAATATGATCCAGTAATTCCATTACTAGGTATATATTCAGAGGAATTAAAGGCAAGGACACAAACATTTGCACACATGTTTATAGCAGCATTATTCACAATTACCAAAGGGAGGAAATGGTCCAAATGTCCATCAACAGATGAGTAGCTAAACAAGCTGTGGTATACACATGTGATGGAATATTACACAGCTGTAAGACAGAATAAAGTTATGAAGCACATAAAACATGAATGCAACTTGAGTACATTACGCTGAGTGAAATTATCGAGAAACAAAAGGACAGATTCTAGATGGTTTCACTAATATGAACTAACATTAATGAGTGGACTTTGTGAATTAAACTTAAGAACACAAGTTATCAGGAGATAGAAAGAAGGTAGAGATAGGGCATTTGATGCTGAAGGAGTACAGAATGTTCAACAGGACTGATTGTAAAGATTCAGAAATATATACCACGATAATTTCTGATGGTAGTGTTATAATTTAAGTGTACTTAATAAAGCTGAATGTGACTTTGGTGGAGGGAAAAGGACTGGGGCATGTATGACACCAGAAGGAAAGATAGAGGATAAAGACTGAGACTGTGCAACTTAGGAATACCTGGAGTGGACAATGGTAGTGACTAAATGTACAAATATAGGAATGTTTTTGCATGAGGAAGAACAAATGAATGTCAACATTGCAAGGTGTTGAAAATGGGATGGTATACAGGAAAAAATCAATCAATGCAAGCTAGGGTCTGTAGTTAATAGTAATATTGTAATATGCTTCCATTGAATGTAATGAAGGAAATATGCCAAACCTAAGTATGGAATTCTTTGGAAGAAAAAGAAATGTACTCATATAGACTGTGGTGGGGAAGGCATGGCTATGTGATTATGCCAGGAACCATTACTTTTTTTACTTAGGTAGGATTGTATGATGTGCAGATAAAACTGTTCAAAAATGACAGAGATATACAAGTTCAAGAGGAAATGTAGAAAAGGAGATGTACCTACTCAGTGTTGGTTGGGAAGCAGAGTGCTGCTGTCCCTCTGGAGGGCAGTGTGGTGGTTCCACCGGAGGCTAGAGGTAGGGTTGCAACATGATCCTGTAACCCCATTGCTAGGCATATACTTTGAGAATCTGAGAGTGGGAACATGAATAGACTTTTGCACACTGACATTTATGGCACCGATGTTTGCAATTTGCAATGGATGGAGGTGGCCTAAGGGTACACTGACTGAGGAATGGAAGAGGGAACTATGGTTTATACAAATAATGGACTACTGAGTGGCTTCAAGAAAGAATGAAGTTGTGAGGCATGCAATTAGGTGAATGAACCTTGAGGATAGTATATGTTGAATGAAATGTCAGAAACAAAAAGACATATCATCATGCCTCACTGATATAATAATATATGAACTTGGAGAATTAAAGTGGAGAGCATGGGTTATAGGTTGGAGCCTATTGTAAAGGTTCTTAGATTGTAGGCTCTTATAGCAGTCACATCTGTTCAGAGTTCTGTTATTTCTAAATTCCAAGTGGCGAGCTATTTGTGTATAACCTGGCTGTTCACTGGAACTTCAGGTTTTTGCGTGATACCTGAGACTCAGTTAGCGCTCTGAAGCTGTGAAAGTCAGCATTACCCCAAACGGCAACTATTTAAAAAGTTGAAAAAAGTAATTAGATTTCAATTAGAGATATGAATGAAGCTGATCTGGATAGGACTAATGTATATCAGAATATAAGGTAAAGGGTGATATGGTCTATATTTTAAATATAGTCTTCTGTGTGAGATCAAAGGAAAAGATGTTTATTTGGTGCAAAATTTATATTTGTGGCAGTCTAATTTAACTTGCATTATCAGTTTATTCGAACACCATAATTACATGGAAACTTGAATAGGAAAACTTGAATATTTTGGTTTTTACAGGTTAATGTGATGCCCTGATAGATTCCAGAGTAATTGGGAACAGAATAAAAAAGTATTTGCAAAGTCTAATTGAGGGGCTAGGGAGAAAGGAGGAATATTAAACTTCCCCATCTGGGGAATTCCTGATATTCTTACAAGCTGGGGGACCACCAATTCAATAGGCTAAGCCCTTGATCTTTGGGCTCACCTCTGTGAAACTTATTCCTGCGAAGGAGATGCTAAGCTTGCTTATAATTATGCTTGACAGTCACCCCCAGAGAACCTCATTTGTTGCTCAGATATGGCCTCTTTCTCTAAGCCAACTCAACAGTGTGAACTCACTGCTCTCTCCCCTATGTGGGACATGACTTCTAGGGATGAGCCAGGATCCAGCATCATGGGATTGAGAATGCCTTCTTGACCAAAAGGAGGAAGAGAGAAATGATACA
Organism: Tamandua tetradactyla; assembly: GCF_023851605.1. Classification (NCBI taxonomy): domain Eukaryota; kingdom Metazoa; phylum Chordata; class Mammalia; order Pilosa; family Myrmecophagidae; genus Tamandua; species Tamandua tetradactyla. The sequence goes on from NC_135332.1 coordinate 151,050,683, forward strand.
AAATAAAGTAAATGAGACAAAATAAAGTATCAGTAGCTGAGAGATTTCAAAAAGAGTCAAGAGGTTATCCTCAAGGTTATTCTCATGCATAAAATAGATATCCCTTTTTAGTTTATGGTATATTGGAGTAGTTAGAGGGAAATACCTGTAACTATTGAACTATATTCCAATAGCCCTGATTCTTATAGACAATTGTATAGGGTGGGCCATGGTGACTCAGCAGGCAGAGTTCTCACCTGCCATGCCAGAGACTCGGGTTGATTTCCCGGTAGCAGCCCATATTAAAAAAAAAAAAGAGAGACAATTGTATAGCTATATAGCTTTTACAATCTGATCACATGATTGTGATAACCTTGTGGCTGATGCTCTCTTTATGCTGGATGTGGACAGATATGTAAAAAAAAAAAAAAAAGAAGGACAAAAAATAAAATAATAGAGGGGATAAAGGGTAAAAAAAGTTAGATTGAAATAGCAGTGGTCAGTGAGAAGGAGTAAGGGGTATGGGATGTATGGGTTTTTTCTTTTTTCTTTTTTCTTTTTATTTCTTTTTCTGGAGTGATGTAAATATTCTAAAAATCATCATAGTGATGAATACACAACTATGTAATGATATTGTGAGCCATTGATTGATTATATGCTTTGGATGGACTGTATTGTGCGTGAAGATATCTCAATAAAAATATTTTTAAGAAATAAATCAATTAATATGTGCTAGAGTCCAGGACTGGGGAAGGAGATTACTCTTTTATGTGGTTGCAGAAAGCTAATATTAAGTGCAAACTTCTTGAAGAGGGAACATTAAAGAGCAGCAAGGGGATTGGAACAGAGTGAACATAGGGAAGAGGACTAGGTGCTGAGATCAGAGAAGAGGTCAAGGCCAGACCACAAAAGGTTGAAAAACAGACAGTATTTCCTGCTCTACAGTGTATGGGCTGTGGAACTAGATGCCTGGGACTGCCGCATTCTCTCTGTATGACCATCTCTGTGCCCCAGTTTCCTCCTACCTTATATGGGAATAATAATAATTGATATCTCTCTGGATTTTTGTGAGGATAAAATGTTAACCCATCTGATACTTTAAGATTTCAGTAATTGTTTGGTATTATTATCTTTAAATTTGCTTTCCAGCTTATAAAGGCTAATTTGTGGCGGATCTACTCTACTTTGTCTTTTCTTCTCTGCATTCTTATATTTGATCTTTTTAAAGACTTTATTGAAAGTTCATACCTGAATCCAAAGTAATTTTGTGTATTATAAAATAATTCTGTTGATAATTTCTGTTTCTTGTCTTTCAAGAAGCAAGGTTATAAATGATACAGAAAGTTTAAGTATGGTCTTAGACTGTTTCCAGGATATATCTGCACAGGGAGGAGAGTGATAGTCCCTGTGTTGGGTTATGGAATAATTATTGATTTATTTCTGCAGGCACATGATCAATTTAAAAGAGTCTTATGGTTAAAAGTGAAGACTCTGGAGACACATGTTGTGGGTTCAAATCTAAGTATCACCACATACTCAATTGTGTGACCTTAGGAAAGTTGTTTTAACTCTTTCTGCCTCAATGTCTTTGTCTAGAATAAAGATAAAGATGAAATTAGGATGATAACAGTACCTATCTCAAAAGTGGAATTGTGAGGATTAAATGAACAGCATGTATGAACATTACTTGTAATGCTGCCTGGCACACAGTCAGTATTCAATAAATATTAGATATTATCATCAACATTTTTAATGGCTTATAAGTAAAGAAGTAAACTGAAACTAGAATTACTACATTGGGAAATTTATTAGAAATATTTTTGAAATTTTCACCATTTCTTCCACTTTTGCTATTAAGTTAAAATTTGCAGGCAGTTGCCTCATCAGTTCTTTCCTCTCATTGATTTTAATTCTGTGATGTGCCTGCACACTTCATAGACTGATTCATGATATGTATTCATTGAAACCCAGTCAGAATTCTTCAAACAGTCAACCTTGCAGCTGTGGGTGCTATAGATCTCAGATTTAGCTCTCATTCTAGATTAATTTTTAAAGCATAAAAGAGACTGATATATTCTGAGAACCACCACACGAGGATCACTGCGTATAGAAGTTAATTGCTTCTACCTGGCTGCTGCTGTTATCACATGACAGTGGCTGTTTTTCTCTTCTCCTGAAATATTATCATAGGAATATTAACTTTTCTTAATTCTGCCATTATCTACTGCAGCATGCTTTATTATTTGGGGCTATGTGAAGAATATGTTCTAGAGATTAATCCTTCAAGAAAACATGAGGAATCTCTTAGGTGAAAGATAAATCAATGTGATGTATCAATGTTAATATATCTCTTGAGTATTTTCCTGTATGGAATGAACAGTCAGACACCCAGGAGCATATGGACTTAGGGGAGGGAAGCTATAACATGTGTGCCTTTATCATAGTGATGGAAATGTAAAGTCTGAGCCTTTAGCATAGGGGTGTTACATTCAGAGTATATTCATTTGCAACTAACAAAATTTTCTCCAATGCTGCTTAAATAGAAAATTTTGTAATGATGGAAATTTTCTATAATCTGCACTATCCAACATAGTAGCTACTAATCACATGGATATAGAACATTTGAAGTCTTGCTAATATAACTGAAGGACTGAATTTTAAATTTTATTTAATTTTAATTAATTTAAATTTTAGTATCCATATGTGGCTAGTGCCTGCCATATGAGACAGCACAGCTATAAATGATGGCTTAAAGCAATAACAAGTTTATTTTACTCACATAAGAAGAAATCTGGAAATAAGCAATGCAAGGTTATTTTGGGTACAGAAGGATGTTATCGAGGAACTAAGCTCTTTCTGTGTTCCCGTGCAGCATCCCTAATGTGTGGCTTTCATCCTTATGGTCAAGAGAAGGTTGTATCTCCAGGCATTTCCTCTATTCTTCGCAGGGAGAAGGTCCAGTGAAAGATTAGGACTTCTCACATGGGAGGTTATTTCTTTGTTACTCCTCAGGGACCTACCTCTCAGTGGCTAGGACTTGCCACCTTGGCTATAAGAGAGGCAGGGAATTCAAGTATTTCACTTACCAATTTCTATGGTAGAAAAAGCAAAAGGAAGAAGAGGATGGAATGGACATGGAATACATCAGTCTATAGTTTTTGCCATAGCATACATTTAGCTAATTATCCTATAGAATGTTTTAATCATGGGCCTTGAGTTGTCAATATCTTTGTCAAAAATACAGGTGGTAAATTGTAGGTGACACTGGACTTGAGCTTCTTGACTGCTAGCGCTACAGAATATAGCACTAGAACTTTGATGTGTTGGCATGATTCTTAAAACAAAGAACATGACTTGTGATGATGAGTACAGTGTTGTATGTAAGGAAAACTGAAAAATGATTGGGTAATAAGGTAGCTATTGAAGTACTAAAAAAATCAACAAGTTAGGGAGGAAATAAAGAGTGTTAGAAATTCAAAACAACATTGCAGGTTCTGGTGCAACAAGCCCATTGGTCACCCTGGAAGATGCTCCCAATGTTTATCATCTGAACCATGAGCAGAGATTTAAAACCTCCTTTTACAGAATAAGCACCCAAGGCTTGGAGTAATTAAAATATTTGTCCAAACCCATAACCACTGTGTAGCAGAGTCAGGAGTCAGATCTAAAGATAACTGAGGTAGGATTGAAAAATGAAGCCAGTACTCTGAAGTCACTCCACCCTGGGTTCATATTCTCATTCTGCCACTTAACTAACTGTATTGTCTTTCTAAGACCCACATCTGCTCATGTTGTTCCCATTACTTGAACTTCATTAGCAGTGACTGTCCTATTATATAAAGTCAGTCTCGACCCTCTATTCCCCAAAGACCTACCAAAAACTATGAGTCTCTCAAGAGTTAAGACTGTCTTCTAATTTTCTTTAGATCTTAGCAGACCACCTGACACATAGTAGGCACTTAAGAAATAATTGCCTTATCAAACAGTTAAATTGATGATATCAAAGGAGAACAAAGAATCTACAAATTTTAAAGGACTATTAGATTATTATATATGTATTTTTTCCCTATCAAGGATAATTGAGTTTGATCTACATTGCTTTTGAGTTTCTCAGTTTTGCTAAGGAAATATGATTGTGAAATTTAGGTAGAATCTGTGAATGTCTTAAAATATTTTATTCAGTGTATTTAAAGTTGATAGATGTTCAGTGTAAATATTTTCTTGTAATCTTTGAAATAATATTTCGCTTGAATTGATGGCTATAGAGATTTTTGTTTATTTAAAACAAAAACTAAGAATACATAGATTTCTATAGATGGATTTTTTCTTATGTACATATGAGTGTGGATATAACTTTCATTTATGTGATAGGTTGATATGTTTTACTCTCTTTAAATATGTTTCCCTGTAAATATGTTACAAAGTTAATGTATTTCCCAGATATACAAAAGCCCATTATAAGAAGGTGAAATGAATTTTGGGTGTTATGAAAACCAATGGACCATTTTAGTTTCGTAGTCTTTAAAAGGAACTGACGTGATAAAACTAGCTAGCATTTTAAAAAATATAATTTTATACAGCATAATTGGGACTGAATGTTATGTTGATCCATACAGATTCCATAATTGTAGATTGTGTTCTTATCTGACTTAATTTCAGAACCAAGTGAAGAAACATTTATTTCTATGTTCAAAATTCCTTGCTTTTAACAGCTGCCATATGAAGAACAGTTTATTGATATTATAATCTTAAGATTGAAAATTTCACTTACCTAACTCTCCTCTACTGAACACCTGCTGAGTGTAAAAATGATACTCAACCTTTACTAATGCAAAGCTGCTGTGTATCTTATATAAGTCATAAAACTTTGAAAACTAAGATGCACAGAGTTTAGAGTACTTTAGAGGTGGGATTTTGGTTTATCTTTCTGCCATGGTCTTACAAGTGTTGAAGAAAATAATAAAGCCTTCTTATAAGTACCAAACTCTTTCTGTACTAATGGGTTTAAAGGACCTCCTGGACTCTCCTCATCTCAGGAAAAATGGTTTTGTTAGATTCTGTAAGTCTGAAGGGAAAAATCCATTTTAGAGGTCCTACTATGTAATCAATAGTCACTTTATGTACTTTACTTGCTATCCTTACAGCTCTCTGAGATAAAGATCATTGTTCCATTTTATAGACTAGATTACTGTATCTCTGAATAGCTAAGTAATTTAATGTGATAATTAAATTCTTTACTACTCCTTCCATTGAGAAGATTACACTTCCCTTGAATTTGGGTGCCTTAGTGACTTATTTGACCCATTGTATGTGGCAGAAGTGAAGTTCAAGGCTTTCTGAGGCCAGATCCCTAAGAAGCCTTGCAGCTTCTGCCCACAATTCTTGGGACACTTGCTTTTATAGCCTTAAGCTGTCATAGAAGTTCAATTATCTCAAGGCCACCATGCCATAGGAAAGCCCAAGATATGCCAAGCCAGTCTACAGTTATTCCAATTCCCAACCTTTTGAGCCATTGCAGCTGAAATTCCAGATAGTGTGAAGCAGAGATGAGTTGTCCCCACTTTGCCCAGTCTAAATTCCTGACACACAAAATCATGATATGATGATGATGATGATAAATTATTGTTTTAATCCTGAGTAGATACTGAACACACTGCTAACAAGCAGAAATGTCTCCAGACTGCTGTCAAATGACCCTCAGGGGGCCAACTAAGCCCTAGTTAATGGGGTAGTATTGAAAATGAAAAAAGAGCCATATTTAGTATATCTTTGGTGTTTGAATTTCGAAGTTCCAGGAAAAGAAGGCATTGTTTTTGTTTGTTTAACTTTTTATTGTATAGTATAACATATATACAAAGCAAAGAAATAAAAAAGCAGTAGTTTTCAAAGCACTATTCAACAAATAGTTACAGGACAGATCCCATAGTTTGTCATGAGCTACTATACCATCCTCTCAGATTTTTTATTTCCAGCCGCTCGAAAATATAAGAGGCTAGAAGGCTTAAATATCTTTGTATCATCACAATCGACTTTTTTCCCTTCTTTTTTTTGTGAAAAACAAGATATATACAAAAAAGCACAGCACCACAATTAGTTGTAGAACATTACAGTTCCACAATTTTAGGTTTTTACTTCTAGCTGCTCTAAGATCCTGGAGACTAAAAGAGATTTCAGTTTAATGATTCATCATTCATATTCATTTCTTAAATCCTATCTTCACTGTATTACTCCACCATCACCTTTGATCTTTCTATCCTTCTCTTTAGGAGTGTGTGGGCTATGGCCAGTCTAAATTTTTCATATTGGGAGGGTCTGTCACTAATATGGGGTAGAGAGATGGAAATATCTGATGTTCTGGAGAGGCTGGGCCCGCTAGGTTTCAGGACTTATCTGGACCAGGGACCCATCTGGAGGTTGCAGGTTTCTGGAAAGTTACTCTAGTGCATGGAGCCCTTGTGGAATCTCATAGAAGGCATTGTTTTTGTACAGTACACTATTAGTATGTGAATGACAATGTACTCTTTGCAAATTTTATTTATTAACACATCACTAAGGCAGATCCCAAAGCACTCTTGCAATATCTCACTCACTGGTTCTGTTACTATTTCTAGAGTCTGCTTGAACATAGAAAACTACAAAATTACTTATTATTCTGGGCGTGTCAGATATTCGGTCACTCTATGAGGACATATGATATCTCTATGAGTCTAGATACCCTCAATTTATGAAGATATATGATAATATTTAAGAAAAGTACCCGTTCCTACTAAACATCAGTATATCTGTTTATTATTTATAAAGGCCTGAATTAGTCATGTATGCTTGTGTGATTTTATATGCATTTTGGGAACTTGTGGGTATGGATTTATATCCCAGGTGAAGAGCTTATGCATATTCTATATGTTGTACATGGGCAGGGGAAAGGTGATCACAAAACTCCAAACAGTGAGTGTATTTTGAGTTGAAATAGCAGGGAGATTGTCTCCCCATTTTTCACTTTGCTGAGGAACTTTCTCTAGGATCATATCTTCTTCATCACTGAGGTGTGGAGCCCTACTGAAGTCCCTCCATCTTCTTTAGGATTTGGGGCCCCTATATGACAGCCATTCTTCATGTGACATATTTTCCTCACCCTTCAATGCTCAAATCACTCACTGCTTTATAAGATGTCATTGGTCATATCTGTATAACCAATCACATCATAATTACACCTAAACCTAGAGTTATACTCTGAAGGGGGTCAGAAGGATGAAGAATAAAGTAGGGCTTTTAGTTTCTATATTCTGGATGTTATATCCATTTTTAACTGTTTAAGATCACAGTAGCTTTTTTGAAACCCATATCTCATATATTTCCTCTCCAAGGAAAAATTTTAAATAATGGTAACTTTTGCCTAAAAGTTAAAAGATAGTATTTTTAATACTTTTGCCATAAGAATAATTGAAATTAGTAATCACTGAAATTGGTACTATCATATGATCACCACCACTTAATAATTACTTATTATATGACAGGAGGTTAGCTAGGTGCTTGCATAAGTTATTTCTAATAGACATGATGCTTCTATCAGATATATATTATTGTTTACAGGCTTAAAATGAATTCAGAAGATTACATAAGCATGCTTAAATTTGTACTACTGGTGAAGAGTATATTCAGGTTTCAGACATAATCTGTTTGGCTCAGTAGCCCAATGTCTTAGCCAATGTCTTAACCACCTCACTTTCCTGCCCCATTTAAAATCAGAACAGCAACCACTGATTGAGTGCCTTCCGCTGTGTTGCAGAAACTTATATATATTACCTGAATTATTCCTCACCACAGCCTATTTTATCACAAAAACAGAGGTTAAGAAAAGTTAAGTTTGGTAATTTACAGTTTTAATTAGGACTTATAATTTCCAGTGACAGCAAACGTAGGTATTATGTGTTCATGTAAAGTCCAGAGATAGAACTGGCTTCAGTTATGCCTGATCCCAGAGGACATGATCTCTCTCGTCGTCTCTTAGCTGTGCTTTCCTCTCTGTTGGCTACCTTCACATATAGCCTATCCTGTTGAGGTGGCAGAATGGCTTTCAACAGTTACAGGCTCAATCTTCTCCTCTAAGCAATCCTTAGTGGCAAAGACATGCCCCTTTCCCTGCAATTCCAACACATTTCTGGAATGGATATCATTCAGACTTTGTTTGGCATGGTCTGAATCACAGGCTCACCCCTATGGCAGGGGAGTGGGATGAATATGACTTAAACCCCTTGGAGAGAAGGGAGAAGAGAGGTAAGTAAATCTTACCTTCCCTGATGGAAAGGGGCAAAACTGTCAGCTGAGCAAAGCAAAACAAAATACCATCTGTTATATGTATCTCAAGTCCAACAACAAGACTAGCAGAGCCAAGATGCAATGCCTGATTTATAAGACTCCAAAGTGCCTTCCCTTACCCTTTAGAGTAATAATCCTATCCTTATAATTGCATTTAGAAATTCATTGTGAAAAAGGATTACAAGAGCATCTGAAAGAATAAAATATCTAGGAATGAATTTAACCAAGGATGTAAAAGGCTTTTACCTGAAAACTACAATACATTGCTGAAAGAAATTAGAGAAGAACTAAATAAATGGAAAGACATATTGTATTCATGGATTAGAAGATTTACGATTGTTAAGATGTCAGTCCTGCCCAAAGCAATTTATAGATTCAACACAGTTCGTATCAAAATTACAGCAGCCATTTTTTTTTTTTTTTTTTTTTTTTTTTTTTTTGCAGAAAAGGAAAAGCCAGTCATCAGATTCATTCAGGGCAAGATGCCCTGAATAACCAAAACCTTGAAACCAGAGTAATAACTCTGCTCAATTTAAAAACTTATGATAAAGCTACAGTAATCAAAGCAGTGTGGTACTGGCATAAGGGCAAATAGACAAATGGAATAGATTTGATATCTCAGAAATAAACCCACACATCTCTGCCCAAATGATTTCTGATAAGGGTGCCAAGCATACTCAGTAGTGGAAAAATAGCCTTTTCAACAAGTGGTGCTGGGAAAACTTGATATCCACATGCAAAAAAAAAAATGGACCCTGACCTCACCCTCACTCACATCATATACAAAATTTAACCCAAAATGAACCATGACTTAAATATAAGGGCTAAAACCATAAAACTCTTAGAATAAAACATAAGAGAAAATCTTCAGGACTTGATATTAGGTGAAGGAATTTTTAGATTTGACACCTAAAAGCATAAGCAACAAAAGAAAAAAATGGATAAATTGGATTTCACCAGAATTAAAAACTTGTGTACATCTAAAAACATTATTAAGAAAGGGAAAATACATCCTACAGAACAGAAAAAAAATTAGATATCATGTATCTGATAAGGGTTTGGTATCCAGAATATAAAAGAATTCCTAGAACTTAACATAAAAAGGCAAACCCAATTAAAATATCAGAAAGTACTTGAATGAGCATTTCTCCACAGAAAATATACAGAGAGTAAAAAAAAAATGCACGAAGAGAGGCTCATCATCATTAACTTTTAGGGAAACACAGTCAAAAGCACAGTGAAATTCCATTTCACACCCACTAGAAAGACTGTTACTGAAAAAATGAAAAAAAAGCAAGTGCTGGTGAAGATACAGAGAAATACCCTGTGCATTGCCTATGGGAATAAAATATGATGTAACTGCTGTGGAAAACAGTTTGGTAGTACCTCAGAAAGTTAAACATAGAATTATCTTATGACTAGCAATTCCACTTCTGCATATATATCCAAAAGAATTGAAAAGAGACTTGAACAGATATTTGTACACCAGCTTTTATAGCAGTGTGAGTCACAACAACCAAAATGTAGAAGCAACCAAGTGTCCATCAACCGATGAGTAGATAAGCAAAATGTGTATATTCATACAATGGAATTTTATTCAGCCATCAAAAGGAATTTTCTGCTACAACATGGATGAACCTAGATGACATCATGTTGAGGGAAATAAGCCAAAGACAAAAGGAAAAATACTGTTTGATTCCACTTTCATGAAATAACCTAAATAAGCACAAACACAGAGACCAAAAGTAAACTTCAGGTTACCAGAGGCTGGGAGGTGGGGGAAGTGAAGAGTTATTGCTGATAAATACAGGGTTTCTGGTTGGGGTGATAAAAAGTTTTTGGTAATCATTGATGGTGATGCTAGCACAAAATTGTGACTGTAATTAGTAACACTGATTGTACACATGAACGTGGTTAGAATGGGAAATTTTGAGTTGTGCATATTACCACAATAATTTTTTAAGAAATCTGTTGTGAGATCATTTCTCAAGCTCTTATACATCTGTGAGAAAAAGATTCTTATTTGTTAAGTAAAGTAGTTTACAGTGCATCAGCTTACCTGTGATTTATCTCAACAAAATTAATCACAACATGCAGGGAAATAGTTCTAGAAGCTAGAAACTCTTTAAATTTTAGGTAAGACCATATAACTACTTAGTGTCTACTTTCTTAACATTTTTTATTGACTAAAATATTCCATCTTTACATCTCCAAAATAAAGAATATTTAGAATAGAGTAGACTTTCCCCTCATCTTTTAAGGCTACACTACAGTTTTCTGTCTTTCCTACCGGTACAACCCGCCCTTGTTGGCAATTCAGTAATCATTTCAGTATTTGTGACCTTTGGACTTTGGACACAGTACTCTCCCCTTCGGAGAAATAGGCAGAAAAGCATAAGCAAAGAGAAATAATCTAATCCTGTGGAAAGAGTACAGGATAAGGAATCAAGAAGCCAGGATTATGATCTCAATTTGACGATAGCTCCCTGCACTTGAAGGATGGTAAATGAGGTTCTAAATTTCTGAAATGATCTCCAATGACCATCTTATATGATATCTTTAATGGCTATGTTTTCACAATGAGTGCAGTAGAGCCTTTCAAATTAGTCAGTAAAGAAAAATCCATTCATTCTGACAATACGTATTGAGAATCTATGGCAAGACACTTTGGTAAGTGCATTGAAGGCTGCAAGATAGCTCCTCAAGGGCATCTGTTGTCATCTACAAAAATGCATTGATTGTCTAATATATACTTGGCACTGTACTAGGAGTTGGGGCTGTAAAGATACATGAGAAAAAACCCTGTGAGATGTATAGTCTAGCTGGAGAGACATGGGCAAAGAGAAAAACAAATATAAACAGCAACCTATTCAATGTGTCATTTGAAAAGGACAAACAAATACTTCAGGTGATTTCTAATCAGTATCCCAGTTCTTTAGGGACTGTTTACACTTTGATATATGGGCAAATCTAATTGTGTCCATGGATATCAAGGTATGGACGCAAGGACTGGGCTATTTATCAATTAGATCCACTTCTTGAGTAGAATGAATAAAGAAAGTAAGAGGTAGAGAAATCTTATTTCCCAGAAGACTCATTCAGCTCAAGTAACTTGTCCTGGATCCACAGTGAGCAAATACCTGAGTTCAAACTTGGGCTTTCTAAAACCAGTGCTTTTTCCATATACAGCATTGTATTCCCAAAATTCTGCTAATGAATCAGCACTGCCTGATTATTAGAGTATTAGAAGGTCACCAGTGTATTTTCATACCCTCATATAGAAAAGAAGACAGACAAGGATAAAGAGCAACGTCTACCGATTTGAGATTTTATGCCTGGGTCTGCCTCTTTGTAGCTGGGCAAGTTACTTACCAGCTCTGAGATTCAACTTTATCATCTGTAAAATGGGTGACAGTAGTGCTGTTCTCACAGTGTAGTTCTAAGTGTCTAAGTCTTAAATGAAATATTTATTAACAGTGAACCAGCCCCATAGTTACGATTCAGCAAAGGATAGTAGCGTGTTTCAGATATGGAGCCAGAGATATGGTATCTTGTGCAGAGCCCTATAGCTTGTCTGTAGGTGTAGAAGTAGATTAGCACTGCTCTGTTACCCTTAATTTATGAGCCATGTATTATGCAATTGGGTCCCCAAAAAAGTTATGTTCAAATTCTAATGCCCAGTCCTGTGAACGTGATCTTATGTGGATATAGGGTATTTGAAGCTATTAGTAGTTAAAATGAGACCAAGCTGGATTATGACTGATGTTCTTATAAGAAGGGGAAAATTGGACATAGACAGGGGAAACACCATGTGACAATGGAGACAGAGACTGAAGTTCGAAGACTCTCAACAAACCACTGGAAGCTAGGAAGAAGCAAGCAAGGATTTCCCCTCCAGGTTCTGGATTTCTAGCCTCCAGAAACGTGAGACAATACATTTCTGTTGTTTTAAGCCATTCCATTTATGGTACTTCGCAGTGGTAACCCTTTGAAATTAATATAACGTGAGCTTGTACAAGTTACTTAACTCTCTGCACCTCAGTTCCACATAAATATAAATTACAATTTCAAAAGTCCCATCCCCTTTATTGCTGTGATGATTAAATGAGATAATGCATGAAAAGTGCTTAGAACATGGTCTGGATAAAAATAAGAGTGAATATCAATTGTATTATTGTTGTATTTATTCTGTTGTTAAAGTTCTAAAGATAACTTTCTTTTTAAAAAGTTAGTTATATTTTGTTTGGTTTTTATTTTTAGATGTTTCTCTTATTTTTGCTTTTTTCTTCTAAATTGCTTTTCTGACTTTTGCTTTCAGAGATTCTAAACCACTGTTTTCAAAGTGGACAGCAGTTTTAGAAACTCTGGGATATTGTCTACTTTATTATAGTTTTATAGTTTACTGATTTATTTCACCCACACCCTGCCCCTAAAAAGCTACAGTAGAATTGGCTATGCTCCAAGGGAGTAAACATTTCCTAGACAGTTGGGCTCAGGGGTGCCATATGGACCATGACACAATTTGTCCGTAAATATATAATAATCCTGTGACATTTATTATGTCACAGGAAAATCGGCACAATCTCTAATGAAAATGTAAATAGTTTTTCTCAAGACACTGAAAGCACTGCTGTTTCTCAGTAGTGAAGAAGATTATTTCACGTGTGGCTTGGAGTAAAAAGGAGGCCGTTCTTTCTTTCTGGATGAGAGATTAACTTCCAACTCATTAAAATTTTATGATAAACCTAGCCAAAAATATAAAGTCATTGATGAATAGAATATTATCCTACATTTACTTTTATTTGATTACCTTCAAGAAGGAATGAGACATAGTTTGTAGGATTTTTTTTTAGATACAGGAAGTTAAAAATATTGAAGAGAACATTCTATAGTTCATATTTTTAAATACTAATATATTAAAATAAAATTTATTACCAAATTGAAATTAAAATACCAGTATGACATGTTAACATAAATGATCAGAGTGCTTATTCACCCATTGAAATTCTCCAATTATATGTAATTAGCACCCCTCCCATTAATATCTCACTCCTGGTATGACTTTTAACCATTGTCTTTATTTATATTTTTATAGCTGAGCTTGGTTTTATCAACTTTTGTTAAATTTGTCATTCCTCTTTTGAGTTTTTAAAGCATAAAATATATGAAAAATTTATAACTTCCGGAGAAGATGGCGGCATAGTAAGACGCATGGATCTTAGTTTCTTCTCCAGGACAGCTACTAGGGGAGTAGAAACGACACAGAACAGCTCCCAAAGCCACGAAAGAGATAAAAAAAGACAGCGTACCCCATCCTGGAATGGCTGGCTGGCTGAGAGAAGCCGCTCGGGTGAGATCGCCGAGGCGCGCGGGCTTCACCGGGCGGGGCGGCAAGCGGCCGAAGTCACTCCCTTCCCCCTTCCTGGGCCGGCTGGGAGAATTGGAGAGGCGGTTGCCTGAAACAGCGGCGGCTGGCGCCCACACCACACGCGGCCCCCCGGACCAACTGAGAGAATTGGATCGGAAATCCCCAGACCGTGGAGAAGGGTGACGGGTGGGGGAGGCCCCTCCCAAACCCGTGACTCCCCGGGAACGTGCACTCTCACGGGCGGGCCGCTACCGCTGGCGCCCTCGCACCACACTTGGTGCCCCGGGCCAACTAGGAAATTCAGACGGGCGCTTTCCTGGGCTGCGGCGGCCAGCAACCCTCCCCACGTTCGGACCCCGGGCTGGCTCAAGCCACTTCAGCTAGCGAACCTCCCGGATGGCGAGAGTTTTCCAAAGTTAAAGGTCCCACAGCACCTTTTAGGGGTGGGACCCGCAGACAAACGTGTGCCACGAGCGCCACCTACTGGGCAGGATAAGAAAAACAGAACCCAGAGATTTCACAGAAAAATCTTCCAAACATTTGGATCCAATACCCAGGGAAATCTGTCTAAATGCGCAGACGCCAACAGAAGATAACGGATCACGCTCAAATAATTGAAAATATGGCCCAGTCAAAGGAACAAACCAATAGTTCAAATGAAATACAGGAGCTGAGACAACTAATGCTGAATATACAAACAGAAATGGAAAACCTCTTCAAAAATGAAATCGATAAATTGAGGGAGGACATGAAGAAGACATGGGCTGAACATAAAGAAGAAATAGAAAAACTGAAAAAACAAATCACAGAACTTATGGAAGTGAAGGACAAAGTAGAAAAGATAGAAAAAACAATGGATACCTACAATGATAGATTCAAAGAGACAGAAGATAGAATTAGTGATTTGGAGGATGGAACATCTGAATTCCAAAAAGAAGCAGAAACTATCGGGAAAAGAATGGAAAAATTTGAACAGGGTATCAGGGAACTCAAGGGCAATATGAAGCGCACAAATATACGTGTTGTGGGTGTCCCAGAAGGAGAAGAGAAGGGAAAAGGAAGAGAAAAACTAATGGAAGAAATTTTCACTGAAAATTTCCCAACTCTTATGAAAGACCTAAAATTACAGATCCAAGAAGTGCAGCGCACCCCAAAGAGATTAGACCCAAATAGGCATTCCCCAAGACACTTACTAGTTAGAATGTCAGAGGTCAAAGAGAAAGAGAGGATCTTGAAAGCAGCAAGAGAAAAACAATCCATCCCATACAAGGGAAACCCAATAAGACTATGTGTAGATTTCTCAGCAGAAACCATGGAAGCTAGAAGACAGTGGGATGATATATTTAAATTACTAAAAGAGAAAAACTGCCAACCAAGACTCCTATATCCAGCAAAATTATCCTTCAAAAATGAGGGAGAAATTAAAACATTCTCAGACAAAAAGTCACTGAGAGAATTTGTGACCAAGAGACCAGCTCTGCAAGAAATACTAAAGGGAGCACTAGAGTCAGATACGAAAAGAAGAAGAGAGAGGTATGGAGAAGAGTGTAGAAAGAAGGAAAGTCAGATATGATATATATAATACAAAAGGCAAAATGGTAGAGGAAAATATTATCCAAACAGTAATAACACTAAATGTTAATGGCCTGAATTCCCCAATCAAAAGACATAGAATGGCAGAATGGATTAAAAAACAGGATCCTTCTATATGCTGTCTACAGGAAACACATCTTAGACCCAAAGATAAACATAGGTTGAAAGTGAAAGGTTGGGAAAAGATATTTCATGCAAATAACAACCAGAAAATAGCAGGAGTGGCTATACTAATATCCAACAAATTAGACTTCAAATGTAAAACAGTTAAAAGAGACAAAGAAGGACACTATATACTAATAAAAGGAACAATTAAACAAGAAGACATAACAATCATAAATATTTATGCACCGAACCAGAATGCCCCAAAATACGTGAGGAATACACTGCAAACACTGAAAAGGGAAATAGACACAAATACCATAATAGTTGGAGACTTCAATTCCCCACTCTCATCAATGGACAGAACATCTAGACAGAGGATCAATAAAGAAATAGAGAATCTGAATATTACTATAAATGAGCTAGATTTAACAGACATTTATAGGACATTACATCCCACAACAGCAGGATACACCTTTTTCTCAAGTGCTCATGGATCATTCTCAAAGATAGACCATATGCTGGGTCACAAAGCAAGTCTTAACAAATTTAAAAAGATTGAAATCATACACAACACTTTCTCGAATCATAAAGGAATGAAGTTGGAAATCAATAATAGGCGGAATGCCAGAAAATTCACAAATACGTGGAGGCTCAACAACACACTCTTAAACAACAAGTGGGTCAAAGAAGAAATTGCAAGACAAATTACTAAATACCTCGAGGCAAATGAAAATGAAAACACAACATATCAAAACTTATGGGATGCAGCAAAGGCAATGCTAAGAGGGAAATTTATTGCCGTAAATGCCTATATCAGAAAAGAAGAAAAGGCAAAAATGCAGGAATTAACTGTTCACTTGGAAGAACTGGAGAAAGAACAGCAAATTAATCCCAAAGCAAGCAAAAGGAAAGAAATAACAAAGATCAGAGCAGAAATAAATGAAATTGAAAACATGAAAACAATAGAGAAAATCAATAAGACCAGAAGTTGGTTCTATGAGAAAATCAATAAGATTGATGGGCCCTTATCAAGATTGACAAAAAGAAGAAGAGAGAGGATGCAAATAAATAAGATCAGAAATGGAAGAGGAGACATAACTACTGACCTCACAGAAATAAAGGAGGTAATAACAGGATACTATGAACAACTTTATGCTAATAGATACAACAATTTAGATGAAATGGACGGGTTCCTGGAAAGACATGAACAACCAACTTTGACTCAAGAAGACATAGATGACCTCAACAAACCAATCACAAGTAAAGAAATTGAATTAGTCATTCAAAAGCTTCCTAAAAAGAAAAGTCCAGGACCAGATGGCTTCACATGTGAATTCTACCAAACGTTCCAGAAAGAATTAGTACCAATTCTCCTCAAACTCTTCAAAAAAATCGAATTGGAGGGAAAACTACCTAATTCATTCTATGAAGCCAACATCACCCTCATACCAAAACCAGGCAAAGATATTACAAAAAAAGAAAACTACAGACCTATCTCTCTAATGAATATAGATGCAAAAATCCTCAAAATTCTAGCAAATCGTATCCAACAACACATTAAAAGAATTATACATCATGACCAAGTAGGATTCATCCCAGGTATGCAAGGATGGTTCAACATAAGAAAATCAATTAATGTAATACACCATATCAACAAATCAAAGCAGAAAAATCACATGATCATCTCAATTGATGCAGAGAAGGCATTTGACAAGATTCAACATCCTTTCCTGTTGAAAACACTTCAAAAGATAGGAATACAAGGGAACTTCCTTAAAATGATAGAGGAAATATATGAAAAACCCACAGCTAATATCATCCTCAATGGGGAAAAATTGAAAACTTTCCCCCTAAGATCAGGAACAAGACAAGGATGTCCACTATCACCACTATTATTCAACATTGTGTTGGAGGTTCTAGCCAGAGCAATTAGACAAGAAAAAGAAATACAAGGCATCAAAATTGGAAAGGAAGAAGTAAAACTATCACTGTTTGCAGACGATATGATACTATATGTCGAAAACCCGGAAAAATCCACAACAAAACTACTAGAGCTAATAAATGAGTACAGCAAAGTAGCAGGTTACAAGATCAACATTCAAAAATCTGTAGCATTTCTATACACTAGTAATGAACAAGCTGAGGGGGAAATCAAGAAACGAATCCCATTTACAATTGCAACTAAAAGAATAAAATACCTAGGAATAAATTTAACTAAAGAGACAAAAAACCTATATAAAGAAAACTACAAAAAACTGTTAAAAGAAATCACAGAAGACCTAAATAGATGGAAGGGCATACCGTGTTCATGGATTGGAAGGCTAAATATAGTTAAGATGTCAATCCTACCTAAATTGATTTACAGATTCAATGCAATACCAATCAAAATCCCAACAACGTATTTTTCAGAAATAGAAAAACCAATAAGCAAATTTATCTGGAAGGGCAGGGTGCCCCGAATTGCTAAAAACATCTTGAGGAAAAAAAACGAAGCTGGAGGTCTCGCGCTGCCTGACTTTAAGGCATATTATGAAGCCACAGTGGTCAAAACAGCATGGTATTGGCAGAAAGATAGATATATCGACCAATGGAATCGAATAGAGTACTCAGATATAGACCCTCTCATCTACGGACATTTGATCTTTGATAAGGCAGTCAAGCCAACTCACCTGGGACAGAACAGTCTCTTCAATAAATGGTGCCTAGAGAACTGGATATCCATATGCAAAAGAATGAAAGAAGACCCATCTCTCACACCCTATACAAAAGTTAACTCAAAATGGATCAAAGATCTAAACATTAGGTCTAAGACCATAAAACAGTTAGAGGAAAATGTTGGGAGATATCTTATGGATCTTACAACTGGAGGCGGTTTTATGGACCTTAAACCTAAAGCAAGAACACTGAAGAAGGAAATAAATAAATGGGAGCTCCTCAAAATTAAACACTTTTGTGCATCAAAGAACTTCATCAAGAAAGTAGAAAGACAGCCTACACAATGGGAGACAATATTTGGAAATGATATATCAGATAAAGGTCTAGTATCCAGAATTTATAAAGAGATTGTTCATCTCAACAACAAAAAGACAGCCAACCCAATTACAAAATGGGAAAAAGACTTGAACAGACACCTATCAGAAGAGGAAATACAAATGGCCAAAAGGCACATGAAGAGATGCTCAATGTCCCTGGCCATTAGAGAAATGCAAATCAAAACCACAATGAGATATCATCTCACACCCACCAGAATGGCCATTATCAACAAAACAGAAAATGACAAGTGCTGGAGAGGATGCGGAGAAAGAGGCACACTTATCCACTGTTGGTGGGAATGTCAAAGGGTGCAACCACTGTGGAAGGCAGTTTGGCGGTTCCTCAAAAAGCTGAATATAGAATTGCCATACGACCCAGCAATACCATTGCTGGGAATCTACTCAAAGGACTTAAGGGCAAAGACACAAACGGACATTTGCACACCAATGTTTATAGCAGCGTTATTTACAATTGCAAAGAGATGGAAACAGCCGAAATCTCCATCAACAGAAGAGTGGCTAAACAAACTGTGGTATATACATACGATGGAATATTATGCAGCTTTCAGACAGGATAAACTTATGAAGCATGTAATAACGTGGATGGACCTAGAGAACATTATGCTGAGTGAGTCTAGCCAAAAACTAAAGGACAAATACTGTATGGTCCCACTGATGTGAACGGACATTCGAGAATAAATTTGGAATATGTCATTGGTAACAGAGTCCAGCAGGAGGTAGAAACAGGGTAAGATAATGGCCAGTTGGAGTTGAAGGGATACAGATGGTGTAACAGGACTAGATACAAAAACTCAAAAATGGACAGCACAATAATATCTAATTGTAAAGTAATCATGTTAAAACACTGAATGAAGCTGCATCTGAGCTATAGGTTTTTGTTTTGTTTTGTTTTGATTTTACTATTATTACTTTTATTTTTTTTCTCTATATTAACATTCTATATCTTTTTCGGTTATGTTGCTAGTTCTTCTAAACCGATGCAAATGTACTAAGAAATGATGATCATGCATCTATGTGATGCTGTTAAGAATTACTGATTGCATATGTAGAATGGTATGATTTCTAAATGTTGGGTTAATTTCTTTTTTTTCCGTTAATTAAAAAAAAAAAAAAAAGAGAAGGGGTAATTGGAGCTGAAGGGATACAGACTGTACAACGGGACTGGATATAAAAACTCAGAAATGGACAGCACAATACTACCCAATTGTAATGCAATTATGTTAAAACACTGAATGAAGCTGCATGTGAGGTATAGGTTTTTTGTTTTTTTTTTTTCTTTCTATTATTGTTTTAATTCTTATTCTGTTGTCTTCTTATTTCTTTTTCTTAATCGATGCAAATGTACTAAGAAATGATGAATATGCAACTATGTGATGTTATTAAGAATTACTGATTGTACATGTAGAATGGAATGATTTCTAAGTGTTTTGTTAATTCTTTTTTTAATTAATAAAAAAATATATATATATGAAAAATTTAGTTTTAAAAATCTTACAGAAAATAATGTGTATACACACATGCACACACATTCAAACCAAATATACGTACTGCACAGTTCTTACCATTAGGAGAATTTAACATAAAATACAGTCTACAAACTATATAAAACACTTTAGATTTGATTTTGTACAAGAGGCATTAGGACTCTAAGGAGAGTTCTTTTTTTGGTGTTTCTAAATTCTTTGACTGAGTCCACTGACAGAGCTATTTATTTATAGGGAATTAGATAGAAACTACTAACATGGTCCTATAATAGCCACCTACTTTCCTGTGATTAAAGAGTCTTGCAGTAAAGTACACAAACATGCTAATCTCACCTATATTATTTTTAGTATAACATCATGGGCTGTTGACAAGTTTGCAGTCATTTAGGAGGCTTATTTAGGCATAATAACCCAACACTGGTGTACTCTGAGTCATTATAAACCAAACCCATAATGTAGAGGTGAAAAGTATAATGAATCTTAACTGCTAAATTATGAGTCCATCCATACTTTGTCTTTTTCACATGAGATATGAATTTATCTGCAGAAACTTGAGACTCTAGGGTCCACAGTTTGGAACTGCTTCTTATTAACTGAGTCATGTCTGAGGGCAACAACCTTCAGATGGTACCACTTCCAGCCTGTGCTCAAAGCTTTATAAAGACCAGCCTTATAACCATGCCGGGCACACAGGCACCTTCTCATCACTCCTGTCAACGCAGAGATGTCCTCCTTGAATTACAGCCATGCCCATTGTATCTTTCCATTTTTAGATATTATTTACCTTTTAAGTTTACTCTAAATGTCCATTGTTTTTTTCTTGTCTGTTAAAACAAATACCAACAACACAGGAATTTATTGGCTCACTGTTTTAACGACTAGAAGGCTTGCTTTCTCCCTGTGTTGATATTTTCTGGCCAAATCACAATCTTTGGGGTTCCTTGGCTTTTCTGTCACACAATCCATGTGGTGGTGTCTTCTCCTTTTCTTCCAGCTTCCACTGACTTCCAGCTTCTTGTTCTCCCAAGGCTTCTCTTTCTGTCTCCAATTTTCTCTGCTTAAAAAAACTTTAACTGAGTTGGATTAAGGCCCATTCTCATTCTGTTTGGACACACCTTAACTTAGCATCTTCGAACGTCCAATTTACAAATGGGTTCACACCCATCGTACCAGAGGTCGGAACCTGAACATGCCTTTTGTACAGGACATGGTTCAATCCCTAACACCCATTTAATCAGATTTTACCCAAATAAAAATGTTAGAGAAACCAAAGAATGCTATACTAATTAGTTCACAGCTTGTCACTATCAGATTTCAGAGCTTTAGGAAGAATTACTCAGCATGGCAAGTCATTATTACTCTCCATTTCTTTTAAAGGGCAATAAAAATGCAGTTCCTCTTGATGGATGTTGGCAAAAATGGAATTTTTGTTGGGCCAGACTAAGTCCTGCCTTTCAAACAAATTGGCTTTAATTTAATTAAAAGCAGGAGTTTCTGGTGAACAGAAGCTTTACTGAGACGAGGGCCATGTGTCTTTTTCAAACCCTAAAATGTGTACAGGGAAGCAAATGGAGCCCTTTCTACCACGCTATGAAATGGAGGTTAACTATGTGACAATTTTCTTCTCCAATCCAGGCAGTTGGATGAGAGTGGAAAATATGAGTGCACATCTTTTCACTGACACCTTGTGTACAAATAGGATTCTGTTAACAAATTGGCTTATATTCTGTGGAGACTGCCCTGTTATAACTCATTTTTACTTCTCTTCACAAGTCAAGGTGCAGAAATACCCTGGGGTTATCTTATTTCATTATTTCTCTGAATCCATAGGGAGCTTCTCCGCT
The DNA here is from genome assembly GCF_023851605.1 of Tamandua tetradactyla. Classification (NCBI taxonomy): domain Eukaryota; kingdom Metazoa; phylum Chordata; class Mammalia; order Pilosa; family Myrmecophagidae; genus Tamandua; species Tamandua tetradactyla. The sequence goes on from NC_135332.1 coordinate 151,072,425, forward strand.
TAGAAATTGAATTTTTACAATGTTCTCTGATGGAAGTAATCTAAATAATTTTTATTCCACTCCCAACATATAAATAGTATCTGTTTGACTCTTTCTATTACTTCTTTTAGTTATAACTGGATTTTGATAGCTAAGCATCATTTTACAGATTTTTAAATATCTTGTCATTATTCACACCCTAGATTTTAAAAATATGTTTGAAGTTAGTACCAAGCCTTATCTCTTGTAGACTATTTCACATGGAAACACTATATCTTTCTTACATAGGTAATTTCTTTTGATATTTAAGGAGAATGCTCAGGTGGACTGAAAGGCTTTATTGAGGGCAAGAGACGCATGATGAAGTGGTCAAGAAGTTAGTCTTTGTAGCCTGACTAGGACAGGGTTCAAATTCCATCTCCACCATTTACTAGCTCTGTACCCTTGGACAAGTTCCTCAACCTTGCTGATTTTCCATTCTTTCTTCTGTTAAACAGAAATAAGAACAGACCATTGTGGAGATTAATTAAATAATGCATTTAAAGCACTTATCATAATAAGAGCACAATGAATTATAATGATAGCAGTATCAACATCAGTATTATTGTATTCTTTGGTGCTAAAAGTCTGATGTAGACACTATTCTCTAACCCTTTCTGAGTTTTCTTTGCAGCATATGAACAGGCATATCTGAAGAGATTGCGTTTAACACCTAATCTTAGCCCACTGTACTCACTCAACTGCCTATTTCTCTGGAGGATAACCGCTTATGGTGTGGGGCTTGGGTCTCCCTTTTTTCCTAGGCTGTCTTCTCCACCAGCCAGCTCCTCCTGCAGGGCCCGGGCTCTGGGTGGGGGTGGTGGGTGGAGCTTGCTCAACACAAGTACCAGGAGGGCAGGTAACTGAATGCTCCTCGGACCTGGCTGGGCTCCTTGCACAGCTATAAGGTTGCCTGCTCGCCTGCACAGAAATGACGAAGAACGGAAACATCCCAGGGTAGGTGGAATCTACTAGCCTCTATCTGTTGTTGTTTCCTCAGTTATTATGAAGAAAACATTTCCTAGTTTTTATTGTGAAATAGGTCTCTGATTCTGGGCAAGGGGTAAATCAGATGGGTTGTGCATATGGGACCAAACAAATGGATTCTATTGCCATTTGGTTCCTGGTTGAAACGTGATCGCAAACAAGGCAGACCGCCAAAGACATGGGTTACTAAAGAAAGGGAAAGCTCTTTTGACATGCTTGGCTTGCCGTATTGATTACATTACATCTGATCTCTTTTCAAAACCATAGGGTTTTGTAATTTTTAAATGGTATTTTTCCTAGTTTTATCTCTACCCTACCTATCATTTACTAACACCTTTTGTTGTGTGAGTTGAATAGTTTTAAATGTTATGGGCAGATAATCATAATTTGTATTTTCAGCTAAAAGAACCCCAAGTCCTCAGTATGGATTTCAATATGTTGTACTTTGCTTCAAGTATAATATTAAAAATTTTAAGTAATTGAGAAAACAAAAGTAGTGAAAAGTTTGTTGATATGATCATTGAGAATAATAGTTTTGTGGGCACTTAATTTTTTCCAATGGGGTAGATGTAGCAACAAATTCTCACTTCTCCTTTGTTATGGGCATGTGCCTCGTTGGCAGTAGTGGATGCCCACGTGACCTTTATGTAGTTGAGATGCAGAAACTTGCCCCCACCCCTATCTCCAGCAGCAAATTCCTTTTATTCCCTGATTGTCATTCTTTTTGACTGTAAGATTTATTTTTCTTTATTTTGGTAAGATATAGAAAACATCATTGATGGTTTTTGGCAGCATTTAAATTTCAAAGTTATCTTATAATGTTTTCTTATATTATTAAAGCTATTTTTTTTCCTCCTGGCATAGAGTTTATAGGTGGACAATTGGGGAAAAATCATTAGTTTTGAAACTTGGTACTTAACTAGATTACTTAACTAGCCCTCTGCTACCTAGCTTGACATTTGTAGTTGACTATAAATTTATATATGTGAAGCCAAATATGTATTGCCTGAATTATACAGATATTTTAGGGATTGAAATGGCCTAGTTAAAATTCTAAAATACATGCTACAACATGAATAAACCTTAAAATCAATAATATTGAGTAAAAAAAGCCAGTCACAAAAGGACAAATATAGTATGATTCCACTTACATGAAATATATGGAATAAAAAATTCATAGAGAGAGAGAGTATGTAGATTAGAGGTTGCCAGGAGCTGGAGATGTGGGAATGAATGGCAAGTTATTATGAATAGGTGGAGTAGTTGCTGTTTGGGGTCATGAAAAATTCTTGGTGATGAATAGTGGTGATGGTAGCACAATATTGTGAACGTGGTTAATACCACTATTTATCTTGTGTGCTTGGAACATTAAAATGAGGAATTTTATTTTATATGTATATATGTTACCACCATTTAAAACATAAGAATTAAGTAGCAGCAGCTGATACTATATCTTGATCACTTTTGACTCAGTTCTTTAAGAAGAAAAAAATGGGCAATTCTTCTGACCTTCCTTCCATCAATATTTAAATGAGGAAAACCTTGCAAAGCTCTGAGCCAAAAGCCTGCGGCTACACAGAATATGCTTTCATTACCAAACCAATAGAGGTTTCTAGAAACCAGAGCAAATAGTTTCTTTAAGCGTTTCCCCAGATACAAGACTAATGCTAATAGCTAACATTTGTTCAGTATTTAAGATGGGCCGTGCACGGTTCTGTTTGCTCTCCATTTATTAACTCTTTCAGTTACCACAACCACTCCTATGAGGTTTCTACATTTATTATCCCTTTTGTAATGATTGAGATACGATGTACTGAAAGAGTAAGTAAATTGCCTGGCGTAACACAGTTAGTAAGTGGTGGCAGTAGGATCTACAGTGGCATGGTAATGTATTTTAAAAATTAAAACAAATCCAATCCAATTTAAAATTCCTTTCAAATTTTCTTCATTAGATATTCAAATTACAAAATTAAGATTTGCTTATTGATACAAATAAAACAGCATAAAAATGTACAAAGAAAAACTTTACCTTATTTCCCCTTTCTAAATCTACTCTTCTGATATTTAACCTTCCACATTTTTGTTCAGGTTTAAATATCACATATGTGTGCTTTCCCATATGCATATATATTTTTAAACAAAAATGAAAATGTACTATAGACAATACTTTGAAACTTGGTATTTCACCAAACCACATAGCACAGTGCTCACTCTAGGAGAATAGAGTTATAGCTCAGTTTCGTTTTGGTGCATATTTCGTGTAATGAATGAACCATAATTTATTCACACTGTTGGTGGGTGTTTAGATAAATGAATGAACAATTGTAGTGCCTGAAATAGATACCTGACTGAAAGAGTGAGATGAGCCAGATCCTTTTGCTGAAGCTAAAGTCTGTATATGAAGACGTTCCTCATAATGGTTCCATTTCTTAGGGATTACCTTATCAAAATTATGCCTGGCAGCATCCCAAGTACCCATTTCTTAAATTGCTCCACGTCACCTCAAGGAATGTAGTTGATCTCTTTATGTTTGTCTCTATCTAATATTTCCCATTTACATTCTTCAAAGCAAAGCAGGGGGACTTAGGAAATGTAAAAACTGAAATATCTATATAATTTAAAGTTTTTGCTGATGGGAGAAAACCCACTAAATCATAGCAGTCCTAGACTTTGGATTGGAAAGGAAAAATGAGAGCAAAAAAAGCAAAACAAAAGGTGAGGCAGCACTAAAATAAACACATTGCTCAGGGTATTTGCCTCAAGATTATGCTTCCCTATGACTGACATAATAGCAGTTTTATTGTATACAACAAGCAATAAATCCCACATCTCCTATGATACTGAATGCAGATATCTTTAATCAACCAAGGTTCTTTTTGAGCATAGGGAATTACTCTGTAGATTTTTTTGTGTTTCAGTTTTCTAGAGCTCTGAGTATTTCTTTAGTTTTTAGTTTTGTTTGAAACAAAAGATCTTCTACAATGAGAACTTCCCCTCTGTGCCTAAGAAGACTAATTCCTCCTTTTCTTATTTTTTTAAAGAATGAATAGCGCATCAAATCATCTACACGGACTTTTCCTGCTTCTTGAACTGAAACAGACTTGTTTAATCTACAGTGTTCTGTGAGGCAGCAAACAGTGATGTTCAGTACTGTCTCCACCAAAAATTGGGGACCCAGAAAGAAAGTAACACATTCTTTGTGCTATGAAACCCATCAAAACTAAAGATATTGAACCTGATTCTATCCACCTCTCTATTTTCTGGAAGAAAATGTACATTTTTCTTATATACAAAGGATTTAAGGCAAAACAATATGCTTTGAGATAATGACAAGAATCATCTGAGAATTTGAGTTTTAATATTGATATTCCGAGCATTCTATTCTGGACTGTCTATAATCGAGGACTTATTTATTACCACTGCATTTGGATATCCTACCTATATACTGGCATCTATATTTATTTTATTCACACAGATGAATTCTATCCAACTAGGAACAAAAACTTGTCCAGAATATATATATATATATATATTATAGCAATTTTTCTTTAAACATACCAGTCAGAATAGAGTTAAGGATTTGTTCTTACAATTTTGACATTTGGAGAAATTTTGTGTACACATAATCATTCCCTTCAAAGCCAGTTCAGTTTCAAAGCAATTTGTGTTGAGTGTTTTTAATTCAGAATAATTAGATTTTTTTTCAAATGTTGGGATGGTGGTGATGAAATATGCTGGTTTGAAAATTAATGGTTTTACAGTAGCACAAAGAAACAAAGAGGCATTACACACATACCTTTATATAATATAAAATTTTAACTGTTTTTTAGAAACATTATTTGTTGAGACTAGCAATAAGGAATTTTAAGTGTTATACACACATCTCTAATTAAATTCAACATAAATTTCTTTAGCTTTTGTTTTTTGCAAGGCATTTGACATTTTGTTACAAGATTTAAAAAATGTGTAAAACATGCTTCCTATCTTCCAGAATTTCACAGGTTAGTGGATAAAACTAAGAGTGACACGTGTGAATAATAAATATGGTATAACAACAGAATGGCTGCTACCTGCTCACAAAGGGGAAGTTAGAAACAGGTGAGCCCATGAGGTCATTTTGGGAAAATGACTAAGTGCCCACTGTACACTGTTTGGTGCTGCAGAGCCTGAGAAACGTTTCCTGGGTAGGGTAACTCCAGACCCCATCAGCAGTTGATCTCTATATTGTAATTACAGACTCAGGACAAAGAAGTGGTTCATTCTTTTTTTTTTTTTTTTTTTTTTTTTTAAAGAAAGACAGAGAAGGAAGGATAGAAGGAAGGAAGAAAGGGAAACATCTTTATTTTTATTATATTTTGTTTGTTTGTTTGTTTTGTTTTTACATGGGCTGGGGCCGGGAATCGAACCGGGGTCCTCCGGCATGGCAGGCAAGCACTCTTGCCCGCTGAGCCACCGCGGCCCGCCCGGTTCATTCTTAAGAGGTAACTTATAAATGACATAAGATGGGTGCAGAATTCACAAATATCACAACAGAAACATAAATACCAGCTGAGTTATTCATTCCCTGGTATTTCCTTAAATCTGCGAAATCCATGTAAATCCAAACTCAAAGACAGCACTGTTTAAACTACTCTATAAAAATTGACAGCAAACGAAAATGTTGGTGTTGAATTGTTTTTATGTGTTTCCTTAAATATACTATGCTGAGAAAAATAAATGAGTAACTTTTAATAATCAGGAAAATTGTCCCATTTTTTTAATCTTTACAAAAAGAATCAATCTTTAGACTACTCTGTATTTATGGGCACTTTTCCTTCTGAGACATCAAAGTATATCATGGGAAAACCCTTAAACAGGGTTACCCTCACTATGTAATATAGGACTATAAAGGAATAAAATAATTTTAATCTGATCATTAGTTTGCTGTTCCTGGCATTTCACTTTATGGGGGGCATTTTAAACTAATTGCATGACTTAACTGGGGTTAGAAATCACTACGCTATGTTTTTAGTATTATTTCTTTTATTTTGAAATTGGTTAAAAATGATTTTTAAAGTTTTTATATGTAATCCAATTTAGAGTGGTAAAAAATCTTGAAGACCTATTTAAATAACAAAAATGTAAACTATCCTTTAGTGGATCTATAGCATTTCTAGGTTTAAATTGAACCCTTTAAATATGATGGTGTCATGGTTAGGGACATGTGTCAACTTGGCCAGTTGTGGTACCTGTTTACCTGGTTGGGCAAGTGCTATCCTGTCTGTTGCAATGAGGACATTTCATAGGATTAGATAATGATCAAGTCAGCTACATCCACAGCTGATTCCATTTGTAATCAGCCAAAGGGAAGTGTCTTCTACAATGAGTGATGCTTAATCTAATCATTGGAAGCCTTTTAAGGAGGATTCAGAGGAGACAGGTTCCATTCCTGCTTTGGCTGGTGAGCCTCTCCCGTGGAGTTCATCCAGACTATCCATCGGAGTCGTTGGCTTCACAGCCTGCCCTGTGGATTTTGGACTTTGTGTTGCTGCGGTCACGTGAGACACTTTTATAAATAGTATATTTGCAAGTGTTCCCTGTTGATTCTGTTTCTCTAGAGAACCTTAACTAATACAGATGGGTTGTCTGTTTTTCACATCTTCCCACTGGCATTAGACATCCTTCCTTTAGCTATATCCAAATATTTAAAATTGCCCCAAATACTTTACTCTTTCTCAGCCCAGTGCTTTTGCACAGGCTTATTTCTGCCTGCAATGGCCTTTCTTGCATTATCCATTTCATGGCTTCTTTATACTAATTCTTCAAATGTCTGGTCAGATGTAATTTCCCCTTGGATTTTGTCTCCATCTCTAGGCAGTGCTGCCTATTTTAAGCTTGCACAGTGTCTGCTTGACGCCTCTTTACTGCACATAATCACATTTTTCTTGTCATCCTTGATATCTCTCCCGAATGAGAAAACTCACTTCTTTGTATTCCAAAGACTGACCATAATGCCTTGCCTTAGTGTTGGGTGAATTAATTCTAAAGTATATGTAATACTTTCAAAGTGTTTTATGATTAAATAGTTCTGATGTTATACTGTATTTCTGGCTGTGTAAAGTCAGTTTAAATCGTCTGCTGAGTTTCTTTAATCATGAACTATGACCAGTAAGATTCATGTTGATAAATCCTGTTCTTTCTACTTCTGCCTGTGACCATGCCTTAACTAGGTCCTCATTATATCTCAAGTAAAATATTTCAAGAACTTCCTAACTAGTCTGCCTATCATGAGTCCCCTGTCCTGCCTTCCATCCTGTATACTGAATGGAGCTAACCTCCTTGTTCTTAAAACCCCCTGGGGATTCCCTATTATAAGATTTAGCCCAAGTTTTTCAGCCCAGTATTACTTAGACTGTAAGCATTTTTGTCCATCATTGTACCCCCTCACATCTAGCATAGTGCTTGGCATTTACTAGGCACACAATACACATTTTCTGAATAACTAATTTAATTGAATCTAAGATGTCAGTGATCACAAAACACACCATTATTTTGTATACCATTAAGACCAAAATAATCTGTGAAACTATGGCACACTGCTTCTCTATCCCTTTGAATTTTTATTTTATTATTATTGAAAGACCTCTCTCAGACTTCTTCAAGAAAAAAAATTTTTTATTTTATTTCACACAAAATAAATTAAAAAAAGAAAATATAAGAAAAATAAATTGGTTAAGATATTCTTACTTCACAAAATTGAGCTTTTCTGAATCTTTCCATCATAGAGTTGTTAGCCATATTTATTTTTTTACTGTTTCTTTTTCTTTTTTTTTCTTTTTTACATTTTTACCAGAGAACTTATAGCTCTACAGAAAATATGGTGTTTCCATATGACCCCCTTACATTTGCATTAGTATGGTAACTTTGTTACAATTGATGAAACAATATTATTGGTATGCTATTAACCCTAGTTTAAATTAGGGTTCACTGTGTTGCAGAGTCCTATTACGGGTTTTTTTCCAACTTTTTATTCTAGTAATATGTATTCAACCTCAAATTACTTCATTTAACCACATTCAAATACATAATTAAAGGTATATAGTGCGTTTACAATGTTGTGCTATCATTATCACCATCTACTAGCAAATAAATCTCTTCCCTCTTTCCAAAAAGAAAAGTGGTACCAATTAAGCATCAACTCTCCATTCTTACCCCTACCTTGCCCCTGATAACTATTCTAGTTTCTGACTCTGAATTTTCTTATTCTAATTATTTCATATCAGTGAAAGCATATAATATTTGTCCTTTTGTGTCTAGCTTATTTCACTCAACCTGATGTCTTCATGTTTCAGAATTTCATTCTTTTTTATGGCTGAATAGTATTCCACTGTATGTATATGCCACATTTTATTTATTCATTCACCGGTTAGTAGACATTTGGGTTGTTTCCATCTTTTGGCAATTGTGAATAGTTCTTCTATGAACATTAGTGTGCAAATATCTGTTTGAGTTCCCTGTTTTCAGTTCTATACCTGTAAGTGGAATTGCTGGGTCGTATGTAATTCTGCACTTCCTAAGAAAACATCAAACTGCTGTCCACAGCAGCTACACCATTTTACATTCCCACCAATAATGATCAAGTGTTTTTCTTTTGCCACGTCTTTTCCAACACTTATTATTTTCCATGTTTTCAATAGTAGCTATTCTAGTGGATGTGAAATGGTATTTCCCCTGATAGTTAATGATGTTGAGGATCTTTTCATGTTCTTATAAGCCATTTGTATATAGTCTTTGGAAAAATGACTATTCAAGTTTTTTGCCCACTTTTTAATGGGATTGATTGTCTTTTGTTGTTGAGTTTTAGAATTTTTTTTACATATTCTGAATATTAAATGCTAATCAAATGTGTGGTTTCCAGATATTTTCTCTCATTTTGTAGGATGTCTTTTTACTTCCATGATGAATTCCTTTGATGTACAGAAGTCTTTAATTTTGATGATGTTCCATCTATCTGTTTTTGTTACTCATGGTTTTGGTGCAAAGTCTAAGAAACCATGGTCAAACAGAAGATGTTAAAGATGCTTCCATATGTTTTCTTATAGATGTTTTATAATTTGGGTTGTTATATTTATGTCTTTAATGTGTTTTTTTGTTTGTTTTTTTTTTTTTTACATGGGCAGGCACTGGGAATCGAACCCAGGTCCTCTGGGATGGCAGGCAAACATTTTTGCCTGCTGAGCCACCGTGACCCACCCTGTTAATGTGATTTGCATTAAATTTTGTATATGGTGTGAGGTCAGGGTCCATCTTTATTCTTTTACATATGTATACCCAGTCTTCTCAGCACCATTTGTTTAAGAGACTATACATTCCCCCATTGAATAGACTTGGCACCTTTGTAAAAAAATCAGTTGACCATAGATGTGAAGATTTATTTCTGAACTCTTAATTTGATTCCATTGGTCTATATGTCTGTACTTGTGCCAGAACCATGCTATTTTGTTTATTGTAGCTTTATAATAAGTTTTAAAATCCTTGGTTAAATTCATTCCTAGATATTTGATTCTTTTAGTTGCTATTGTAAATGGAATATTTTCCTTGATTTCCTCTTCAGATTGTACATTACTACTGTATTGAAACACTTCTGATTTTTCACGTGTAGATCTTGTACCACATCACATTGCTGAATTCCTTTATTAGTTTAGTATGTTTTTGGTGGATATTTTAGAGCTTTCTATGTGTATCTTCATGGCATCTGTAAAGAAGGAAAATTCTACTTCTTTATTTTCCATTTGGATTACTTTAATTTCTTTCTTTTTTTTTTTTTTTTTTTGCCTAATTTCTCAAGCTAGAACTTCCAGTACAATGTTGATTAGCAGTGGTGACAGTGGGCATCCTTATCTTGTTCCTGATTTTAGAGGGAAAGCTGCCAGTATTTCACTATTGAACTGTATATTAGCTGTGCATTTTCCACATATGCCCCTTCTCATGCTGAGTAAATTTCCTTCTATTTCCAGTTTTCTGAGTATTTTTATAGAAGAAGGTATGCTGGATTTTGTCTAATGTCTTTCCTGCGTCAATTGAGATGATCATGTGTATTTTTTCCCTTCATCCTGTTAATGTGGTGTATTACATTAATTTATTTTTTTCCTGTTGCATATCTTCTCTGGGATAAATCCCGCTTGATCAAAGTAAATAATTGTCTTACTGAGTTACTGTATTCAATTTGCTATTATGCTGTTGAGGATTTTTGCATATATGTTCATAAGAGATGTTAGTCTGTCATTTTCTTTTCTTGTAGTATCTTTATCTGGCTTTAGAATTGGGGTGATCTTGGCCTCATAAAGTGAGCAAGTGCTCCCTCCTCACAAATATTTTTGAATGATTTGATCAGGATTAGTGCTAATTGTTCTTGGAATATTTGGTAAGATTCACCAGTGAAGGCATTTGCTCATAAACTTTTTTTTTTCTTGGAAGGTTTTAATTTCTGCAGCAATCTCTTTACTTGTCATTGATCTGTTTAAGTCTTCTATTTTTTTATCTATGTAGGTAGTTTTTGTGTTTCTAGGAATTTTTCCATTTCATCTAGATTATCAAATTTGTTTGTGTACAATTATTCCTAGTATCCTCTTATAGTATTTTTTCTTTCTGTGGGGTTGGAAATAATGGCCCCCCTTTCAGTTCTGATTTTAATTATTTAATCCTGTTTTTTCTGTGTTAATGTTTTATGTAAATGTATTTTCAATTTTATTGGTCTTTTCAAAGAACCTAGTTTTAGTTTTGTTCATTCTTTATTTTTTTATCCACTATTTCATTTATTCCACCCTAATCATTGCTATTTTTTTTTCTTCTACTCACTTTGGGCTTAATTTACTGTTTTTTTCCTAGATACACCAGTTGTGAAGTTAGGTCGTTGATTTGAGATTTTTCTTCTTTGTGATGTAAGCATTTAGCTAGAAATTTCCCAACACTGCCATTGCTGCATCCTCTAAGTTTTGGAATGCTGTAAATTCATTTTCTTTTTCCTCAAGATAGATCCTAATTTCCTTTGTCATTTCCTGTTTGGCCCATTGGTTGTTTAAGAGTACATTGCTTAATTTCCACTTATTGTGAATTTTCAGTTCTCCCTCTTCACTAATGTCCATCTTCCTTTTGTTTTGATTGGAGAAGATACTTTGTAAGATTTCAGTACTTTTTAATTTATTGAAGTTTATTTTGTGACCTAGTGTACTGGCTTGGAAAGATGTGTGTCTCCTAGAAAAGCCATGTTTTAATCGAAATCCCATTTCATAATGGCAGCATAATCCCTATTCAATACTGTATTTTGAATCTGTGATTAGATCATCCCTGGAGATGTGATTTAATCAAGAGTAGTGTTAAACTGGATTAGGTGATGACATGTCTCCACTCATTTGGGTGGGTCTTGATAAGTTTCTAGAGTCCTACAAAAGAGGAAACATTTTGGAGAAGGAGGAGATTCAGAGAGAGCAGTGCTGTAGCACCACAAAGCAGAGAGTCCACAAGCCAGCAACCTTTGGAGATGAAGGAAAATGCTTTCCAGGGAGCTTCATGAAACAGGAAGCCAGGAGAGAAAGCTAGTAGATGATACCATGTTCACCATGTGCCCTTCCAGATGAGAGAGGAACCCTGACTGTGTTCACATGTGCCTTTCCAGATGAGAGAGAAACTCTGACTGTGTTCACCATGTGCCCTTCCACTTGAGAGAGAAACCCTGAACTTCATTGGCCTTCTTGAATAAGGGTATCTTTACCTGGATGACTTAGATTGGACATTTCTATAGACTTGCTTTAACTGGGACATTTTCTCAGCCTTAGAACTGTAGACTAGCAAACTAGTCAGCAGTTAAATTTAAAAGCCATTCCATTTCTGGTATATTGCATTCTGGCAGCTAGCAAACTAGAACACCTAGCATGTAGTCTATCCTGGAGAATATATATTTATAATTGATATTTCTTCTTGTTGAATTGACCCCTTTATCAGTATATTGTTACCTTCTTTGTCCCACATAACAATTTTTTACTTAAAGTCTATTTTATCTGATATTAATATAGCTACCCCAGTTCTCTTTTGGTACTGTTTGCATGATATGTTTTTTACCAGCCTATCACTTTTAGCCTACTTGTGTCTTTGAAAAAGATGAATCTTTTGCAAGAACCCATAATTGAGTTATGCTTTTTCACATTATGTCAATATCTGCCTTTTGACTGGAGCATTTAATCCATTGAATTTAAATTAAGTACTGATAATGCATGACCTTCTACCATTTTGCTATTTTCTCTTTCTTATTCTTAAACCTTTTTTTGTCCCTCAGTTCATCTGTTAATGCCAATTTCATAGTAATTTGATTTTTTGTGTTGTGACCGTTTGAGTCCTTTTTCATCTTTTTATGTATATATATTTTTATATATTTTCTTTGTTGTCATGGAGCTAAATTTAACATCCTAAATCTTTAACAGTCACATTAAATTTGATACCAACTTAACTTTAATAACATATACATTCACTCTTCCTATACCACTCCATCCCCCAACCTTTTTTGTGTAGTTATTTCCAGTTATATCTTTATATATTGTATATCCAAAACTATAGATTTATGATTACTTTTTTCATTTTGTATGCTGTATGGCAGGAACACATTTCATTATTTTTCCATATGAGTATCCCATTATTGCAGCACCATTTGAATTTTTTATTTGTTTTGTTTTTTGTTTGTTTATTTTGGGGGGAAGTACATGGATTGGGAATCGAACCCAACTGTCCCACATGGCAGGTGAGAATTCTACCACTGAACTACCTTGTACCCCCTATCGTTACTTTTTTATGCATTTTCATTTTAGAACCTGTAAGAAGTAAACAGTGGGGTTATATTTTTAAAAAATACAATAGTATTGGCATTTTTAACTACCAATATAGTTACCTTCACTAGATGTTTTTATTTCTCTGAGTCACTTCAGTCCAGTGACTAGTGTCCTTTCTTTTCACTCTGAGGAACTCCCTTTAGCATTGTTTAAGGACAAATCTAGTGGTGATGAATTCAGTCAACTTCAGTTTATTGGGAATATCTTAATGTCTCCCTCATTTTTGAAAGAAACTCTCACTGGATATAAAATTCATGGTTGGAAATTGTTTTCTTTCAGCACTTTAAATATTTCATCAAACTGCTTTCTTGCTTCCATGGTTTCTGATGAAAATTTGAAACATAGTATTACCGGGACTCCCTTTTACAGAACAAATGGCTTTTCTCTTGCGGCTTTCAGGACTCTTTCTTTGTCTTTAGCATTCCACAGTTTGACTACTATGTGTCTGGGTGTGGGTGTCTTCAAATTCATCTTGTTTGGGGTTCATTGGGCTTTTTGAACGTGCATATTCATGTCTTTCATTAAATTTGGGAAGAGTTCTGCCATTATTTCTTTGACTATTCCTTCAACCCATTTCTTCTCCTTTTAGGACTCCCATAATTCACATATTGGTGTGCTTGTTGGTGGCCCACAATTCTTCTAAACCTGTTCCCTTTTAAAAAATTATTTATTTTCTTTTTGCTCCTCAGCCTTAATCATTCCAATTATCTTCTCTTCAGGTTCACTGATTCTCTTCTCCTGTTACTGAAACCATCCTGGGAATTTTTCATTTCAGTTATTGTGGTCTTCAACTTCAGTATTTCTGATTGATTCATTTTTAGACTTTCTATCTTTTCATTAAGATTTTCTTACTGTTCTTTCTTCATGTCCTTTAGTTCTTTCTCTTTGCTTTTCTTTAACTTCTTGAGCATACTGAGGATCATTTTTTTTGTATGCTGTGTGGTGGGGGTCACATTTTATTCTTTTTCCCTGTGACTATTCCCTTATGGCAGCACCATTTGTTGATTTTTTTTTTTGAGGGGTGGGTGGGTGGAGTGTATGGGCCAGGAATCGAATCTGGGTCTCCAGCATGGCAAATGAGAATTCTACCACTGAATTACCCTTGCACCCTTACACTAAGGATCATTTTTAAAAGTCTTTTTTCAATATGGCCAAAATTTGGTCCTCCTTGTTAATGGTGTCTAGATTTTTATCTTAATCCTTTGAATGGGCCATAATTTCCTGTTTCTTTGTTCTTTTTGTAATCTTCAGTTGTACACTATGCATTTTGATATTTTAAAGTGTTAATTCCGGGATTTAGTTCTTGAACTCTCTTTCTGAAGTTTGTATCCAGCTAGTGATATGACCAAGATTTCTTTGAGTGTCTGGAACTAATAAAAACATACAAATTCATGCAAAAAGAGTTTTCATAGTCTTTCTAAATTGATCTTCCTTGGCTGGTGTTTTCTTTCAGCATTGAACCTTCCTGTCAAGACGAGTAGTCTGAGTATATGTGAAGTATAGGGTCTTCTCTGTCTTTTCTGAGTCTGTGTCGTATTCTGGGCTTGTGCTTGTTTGTGGCCTTAGAAACGTCCCTGTTCACATGAATTCAAGGGCCCACTCTATGCTCTATCAAATATAACTTCTCTACCTTTGGGTGGCTTTATTGTGTGACTAAAACACATAATCCTTTGCTCCAGGCAAATTTAATTAAATGGTTTCCACACTGCTTTAACTATGATGCCTCTTCTGCCTGTAGGACAAATTCTGGGAAGGCAAACCAGAGAGGTATTTCCTGGTACAGTCTTTCAGGTTGCCACCCTAATGATTGGCACCAACATACAGGTACCACAGTATGCTCATTGGTGTTACTGCATTCCCTCAGAAGCCGGGCAGGTGATGCACATGTGAACACATGGCTGTTCCCTACCATGCAGAGAGGTAAAGAAGGGACCAGCAGAATGTCAGAATCTTCTCCTACTGTTTTTAAAGCTGCATTTTATTGATTCAGCAATCACCCAGTTACTGCAACCCTTTAACTGTTTTCCAGAATTCTGAGGAAGATGTTTCTGCTAATTTTTACTGGTTGTTCAAAGATTCATGGAAGAAAGGCTCTCTGGAGCATCCTAGGCCACTATCTGTGTTCTTTGGAACCGTAACACTAATATTGCAGATATCCATGTTTCCACATACAATATTGTTCAGTTTTCCATTAGGAGTTTTGGGGTAAAAGCATACAAAAAAAGACTCCTGTTATTCCAAGGTGCTGATACCCATTTTGCAAGTTTTATTATGTATGCCTAGATATTAATGACGATCTTTTGACTGCCTCCTTAGCGACTGCATCCTGATGTTTTGAAATGTTAAAAGTAAATAAAATGCATCTCAGAAGCAATGAAATGAATGACTGTAGCTGTAGATTTAATACAGGCTATTATTAACCCCCACTCTTTCTCTTCTCCCCACAACTCAATGAATTTGGAAATTTTGTGTATTGGACCAGATCCTTCTGCACTCTGGGCTGTTGTATTCATTACTATTCATTCTGCATAAAATGGATCTCTTCTCTGTTCTCAAACCAACATTATTATTTGGCATGGAGTGAAGGAGCAATGTTCCAAAGTTGTACTGGGGGTACCTCTGTCATTAATGTTTTTATGTCTGGTACTCTTTATCAGCATCATCTACCAAAGGGATTGTTCTACTTTTTCAGAAATGTCATAGTAAACTATTAAGTTTTGAATTGGTCAAGATCTATATTTTACCAAAAAAATGACAAAAATCTAATCCAATATTTGCATGTATTTCTTCAGTATTGTGTGATCTATTTGTTAAATAATACCTTTTTAATAATTTTTATCATAAAATCAATCCAGAGAACAGACCCTGAAAATGACAAAACCAGGACGTTTAATAGAAAGTTTAATGGCTCAGTTGATATATTGTCTATTGATAAAAACATTAACCAGGGACAAATGTATGTCTTTTAAAATTGTCTTCTCATTTTATTGCAAGAGTCAGTACCAACAGTCTGTGTCCAAATGCCTAATGTTAGCCATAAGTCATACTACTTATAGATGCTGACATAATTCAATACTGGCAAAGGAACAGATAATGCTCTAGAATAGTGCTACTGAAAATATTGTCTGGTCCAACGTGCATCAAACAAATGGTATACTGGACAGAAATTCAGCCTCCGGGGGCCAAACTCACACTACTAATGCCCGTGATTCTGGGCTATTCTTTTATACAGAGAAGTTAAAATATCCTCTTACCACAGAAAATATATTAATATTTTCCTTGTGGTGTTAGGTTAATTCTCATATTCCAATAGGGATTCCTTTTCTAGGCCGTAAAATTCAATGCTGTTAAGTCTCATAATTCAAAACTTTGAAAAACTTTTTTCTATAATAATTTAAATAACTCACTTTCATCATAAAATTCTTAAGGATATTTCACCCAAATCTGTACATCTGGGGAGTTAATAACCCTCACTTTGAATACAGTTAGAAGGACTTAAAAGAGGATCATTTTGTATTGTATGTTTTCCGGAAGAAATAATCTATCATTGAGAATTAAGCAGAGAACTGTTAAAAACAATTCTGAGTCACTGCCAGCACTCAAAAAAAAAAGAGAGAAAAGAGGTGTGAGTCATCATAGGTCACCCAGAGGATGGAGACGGCTGGAAATAGAATGTATATTTCATCCTTCTATATAATATGCCTGCTTGCCTCCTTCCTCTAACAGTTAAACTCTATTCACTGAGTCATATGATCATGCCATGGTGTGCCTGTTTCCTGAATAGCTTTTCATTAGGGATTTTCAGGACTTCTTCTGGGATAGTCAGCAGAAGCAGAATAACTATTAACTAGAAAAGCATTGGATTATTTATATAATGAAAAGGAAACTTGAAGAAAATGATTAAATAATTGAACTGGAATATATCTGGCACTACTGGCTAGTTTTATTCACATTGATAAAATAATTGTCTGTGAAATTATTTAATAACATAAATGAGTTTTGAAGGAAAGGAATGAAATTGAATCTATCTTGATGAGCTATTTTGGTTTTTTTCTTCCAAACCATGATTTCACTTAAATTTTTTATTTGCAGATTGTGAACAGCCATCCATGATAAACAGTAAGTTAGGCAAATGGTTCATACCTCTTGAGTCTAGTTAGTTAATCCCTGTGCTCATCCCCTCTTTTGATTGGGCTTTTACCAGAGTTTCAGTTCAACTGATGGATGAAAAATGAGTGGAGACCCAGGAATCCAGGAGGCCAAATAGATGTGTGTTTTCTTCCCGTATTTATTTACTTATTGTATTTAATGCATTCATTTTAGATAAAATGCATCATTGACTTTACCCCTAATTCAATGTCTAAGACATCTGACCATTGTCATTATTAGCATACATTTCAGACAATTTTTATCATCTTTTTTAGTTTTTCTCCACTTCTTAAGCCAGGATTTATTCATTTAATATCACTAATTCATTAATATCTTCTTATCTATCAAAGACATGCCAGCCACTATGCTTGGCATTGGAACTTACTAATGAGCAAGATAATTTCTTCCTTTTGTTCACCTTGCCGTTCTACAATTTAGGTTAGACTTCCAACATTGTTTGTTAGAAGAATCCTTCTCTCTTCTGTCCCTATATATAATAAGATAATCTTTTTCTATCCTGTTAAGGAGACTTTCCCTAGGAGGGAAGACAGGCCAGAATGTTGGAAAGTCCAGGACATAGCATATCTACTCTTTATTTTAGTTTAATGTCTGCCATGACATACCCACATTCACACATGCTAGGTCTCTCCTGCAGCATCAGTTATCATGGTGTGTACTTCTTAATTCACTAAAACACAATCTTTTGATTTAATAAAAGTCACTCACTATGATAAACTAAAGGCTACCAGAAAGATGAATTGTCGTTAGCCCTATTATACATGCAGCATCACAAGCCAGCTGTACTGCATGTGCTATAGTCATGAGGAGTTGAAGCATGCACAGTTGTCTCTTTTTCTCTGGCTATACAGTTGATTGTCAACTCATTATAGTCATTCAGTCATTCTTTCCTTAAAAAAAAAAAGAATAATGAGTTCCTGTTTTGTGGCAAGCACAGTACTTAGGAGAGATGCACAGTCTACAAGGCAGAGATGTCCTCACCTTCATGGACTCTGGGCTGTCACTTGCTACTCACTTTTAATTAATTTTGACACCCGTGCTTTCAATCAGAGTCTTCACACATTGACAGTGATCAGTAGAAGATGTCACTGAGAATCTTTTTACATCTGAAAATATCGGTGAAGATTTTCATAGCAATATATGATGCTGCCCTGTCCTTCAGGAGCTGCCACCTTCTGTTTCTCAGCAGAGGATTAAATGCCATCATCATCTTGTTGTATAAGAGAGATGTGACTCACAAAACCCTATATTCTGCTTCCAATTAACTGAAAAAGCATGGATGGCAAAGAGGTAGATGCTAATGAAGCAGAAAGCCTGTGTTCTTTTCTGCTATGCCTTTGCTTGGCATTTTGGTCTGTGAAAACATTTGTACAAAGTAAAGTGATAAGGTCACCCACAGCCTTGGTTTCAGAAGTGGTTCCAAATGCTGACTAAGGGGGTTTAAAAGCAGTTACTAAAGTGGCTAATACACATACCTCAAGCCTGTACAGAATCAGGTCTATTGCTAGTGAAGCGATTTGAATAATTTTTTTCATTTTATAAAAGTGAATTAATAAGCATGTGCTCTCCCCAGCCCATGTGCTGCGCAAACAAACAAATGAAAAACCAAACAAAAAAACAATTCAGCAAATGGTTCTGCAATAAGGGGATACTCACATGAAAAAAAAAAAGGAATGAAATGTGACCCCCACCATACAGCATACAAAAAAGCAATTAAAAAACACATGTGCTCTGTTGAACTGTTTCAAAGTCTAGGACATGTTCTTAATATGCCTGGTTAAGGAAAAAGCTTTCTGTGAGGCAAAATTCTCCCTTCCACTCAGAATGTACCAGCATGTATATAAGCCTAAAGCAGGTAGCCAGCTGATGAACTAGTATCATCTCCCCCAAAAAACCCAGAAGGTTCCTAGTTGCAGTTGTATGATATTTGCAATATGGAAACATCCTCATAATGACTAGCACCTCCTATCATGCTGCAGAGCAGATTTCAGACTCTCCCTGGGCTGTGACAGGACCATCTCACTTGGTGCCTCACTTCTGAGTCTGCATCCTATGCTATTGCCAGGATTGTTTTAGAGGCACAAAATAAACTCTTCACCAGGGAGTTGCCATTGATAAAGATGCCCCCAGCTTTGATTGAAGATCTCTTATTGCTCCATGCTCTCTGAGACTCAGCCTGTTAAAACATGTCTGTACCAAAAAACACAGAAAAGTAACTTAGAGTGTCAAGATATCTCAGAGTTAGTCTGAAAATAAAATATCTAAGGGTGACATCAAATTAGAGAGCACACTAAATATGTGTATGTAGGTTCACGCATGTATGCATATATGTAATCATGGCCTTGGGGGAAAGTGTTTTTCTGATCTGTTTCTCTAGTTCCTCTAGGTAAGCAGTTAAGTACTTGATTTTTTCTCTTTCTTCTTTTTTCATATAGGCATTTAGGGCAATAAATTTCCCTCTCTGCATTGCTTTTTCCACATCCCGTACATTCTGATATGTTGTAGTCTTATTTTCATTTGTCTCCAGATATTTACGAATTTCTCTTGCTATTTCTTCTTTGACCAACTGATTAGTTAATGTGTTATTTAATCTCCACATATTTGTGAAATTTCTGGTTCTTTGGTGGTTATTGATTTCCAGCTTCATTCCATTGTGGTCACAGAAAGTACTTTGAATAATTTCAGTCTTTTTAAGTATATTAAGACCTGTTCTGTGTCATGGCATATGATCTATCCCAGAGAATATTCCATGAGTACTAGAGAAGAATGTATATCCTGATGTTTTGGGATATAATGATCTATATATGCCTGTTAGGTCTAATTTATTTATCACATCATTTTGATTCTCTATTTCCTTATTAAACCTCTGTCTGGTTGTTCTATCTAGAGAGGAGAGTAGTATAGTGAAGCCTCCCAGTATTATGTTAAAATGGCTGTCACTCCCTTCAGTTTTGTCAATGTTTGCCTCGTACTTTGGAGCTCCTTGATTGGGAGAGCATAAACATTTATGATTGTTATTTCTTCTTAATGAATTCTCCCTTTTATCAAGATGCAATATCCTTCATTGTACCTTATGACATCTTTATATTTAAAGTCTATTTTGGCTAATATTAGTATAGTTACTCCTGCTTTCTTTTGTTATAGCTTGCATGGAATATCTTTTTCATCCTTCCATTTTCAGTCTATTTGTATCCTTGGGACTATTGTGAATTTCTTGTAAGCAGCATATAGATGAACCATATTTTAAATCCATTCTCCTGGTCTGTATCTTTTAATTGGTGAATTTAGTCTGTTAACATTCAAGGTTATTACTGTAAAGGCAGTTCTTGAATCTATCATCTTGTCCTTTGCTTTTTATTTGTCCAATCTGTATATTCTTTTCCCTCTATCTCTTTTTATACTTTGTTACCTTTACTTATGCTCTTCAACTCTGTGCCCTCCTCCAGACCTCCCACTCCTGGCTTTTTTTTTCAGCCAATAGGACTCCCTTTAGTATTTCTTGTAGGGCACATCTCTTAACAAATTCTCTTGGAATTTGTTTGTCTGTGAACATTTTAATCTCTCCCTCACTTTTGAAGATAATCTTGATGGATAAAGAATTCTTGGCTAGAAGGCTTTATCTTTCAGAATCTTAAATATTTCATACCACTGCCTTCTTGCCTCCATGATGCCTGTTGAGTATTCCAAACTTAGTCCTTTGTATGTGGTGAATTGCTTTTCTCTTGTTACTTTAAGGACTTTCTGCTTCTCTTTAGCGTTTGAGTCTGATCGGTATGTGTCTTAGAGTAGGTGTATTTGGATTTATTCTATTTGGGGTTCATTGGGCTTCTTTGATTTGCATATTTATGTCTTTTATAAGGGTTGGAAGGTTTTCCCCATTATTTTCTCAACTAATCTTTCTAGCCCTTTACTATTCTGTTCCCCTTCTAGAACACTGATGATTCTTATATTTGTATGCTTCGTGTTGTCCATCATTTCCTTAAGATCCAATTCAAATTGTTCCATCTTTTTTGATACTTGTTCTTATGTGTGTTCAAATTCAGTTGTCCTGTGCTCCTAATTTGATTATTCTTTCTGTTGCCTTTTCAAATCTGCTGTTGTGTATCACTAGTATATTTTAAATTTGGTCTACAGTATCTTTCATCACTGTGAGATCTGCTATTTTTCTATTTATTCTTTCAATTTCTTCTTTATGATTTTCTAGTGTCTTCTTACATCCTTTATGTCATTAGCCAACCCATTGAATTTATTTCAGAGATTTGTATGAACATCTTTGATTAGTTGTTCCAAATTCTGTGTTCCCTCTGGTGATTTAATTTGATCATTTGGCTGGGCCATATCTACCTGCATCTTCATGTGCTTTGTTCTTTTCTGTTGGCTTTGCAGCATTTGACTGTCTTGATATGACAGTTGGAAAGTTGATTTCCTTCAATCATCTAAGGTATTATATTTGCCTGGGTTTGTTAAGTCTCCTTTTGCTCTTGGTTTGTCAATAATTCCCTGCTAAATCAAAGCCTGAATCTCATACAGGAGATGCAACTTTACTTGAATATCTGTTAAAAACTAGGCAAATAGGCAGTTTGCCAGATTGTACTTGCCTTATCTTCCCAGCAGTTGGTGCTCTTGGGCCACCTCTTCCCCTCAGGCCCACCTCTCTCCAATTGTGGCAACTGGCTGAGCAACGTGGAGACCTGATGCAATTCTGGCCAAGGCTGCTGGACTCAATGTGCACTAAAAGCCGCCAACTCTGGGGCTGACGGATGGGCAGTGTGCAGCTCTGCAGAGAATCTGCTTGTAGACCTGATGGGTCTGGTAGTCTCCAAGCTCCTGCTTGGGATGATCTTGGGCTGTTGGACAGAATATTTCAACTGTCTCTGCACTCAGCCAACCCAGAAAAGCCTGGCATTGCAGTGTGACTTGGCTTGCTTCCTCAGCCACATTTCTCCATCCATGCACACCTGAGGGGTTGGGGCCTCCATGGGGAAAGGGAAGTGGTAGTGGGACCCAATAAGTCTCTTTTGCCAGCCAATTGTCAGACCAACTCCATTTTGTGTCTCTCCCTTCTCCAAAAAGGAGGCCATCTCAGTCTCTGCTGAAAACAGCTGTCTACAGAAGCTTGTCTCAGGGGTTGGACAAGCACTGTGCACTGGCTGGAAGATCTCTGTATGCAGGCAAACCACACATGCTGGCTTCCAGGTTCCCACAGGAACTCCCAGCTATAGACCTGAGAGGGAATATCTTCCAAGATTTCTGTGGGGGCTGGCCCCATTCCTATGGAACCTACTCCTTCCTGCACACTGCCATTTGCCACAGGTGGAGCCATGACCAGCCATACTCACCCCATTCTCTCCATCCCAATTTCTCTGCTTTTACAACCAGAACCTCCTTATACAGTGTAGAAGACCCTCTCTGATTATTCACACCCTGGCACTGCTGTCCCAGTCACTTTTCTGTCACTTCTCTAATTATTCTGAGGAGTGAGCTCAGCCTATCCTATTCTGCCATCTTCCCAGAAGTCCCCACTTTTTAGTTCTCTTTATTGCTTCCCTTGTGGTGATAAAAGCACCACATAATTTTCCTAGTTTTATAGACGTCTACTTAATCCCTCTACCATTATTGGTATGCAAACAAATATCGCAGTCATTTCTAAATTTAGAAACCTGAAAAAAGAAAAGTAAAAATTGTATCTGTAATGAGGCATTAAAGAATTTTAGCTAGAGCATGTTATTATCAAAAATCAAACTTATTATAGGGAATTTTACTTAAAAGCAACTGTTTTAGTTTATTAATGCTGCTGGAAATGCAATATATCAGAAACTGATTGGCTTTTTTTTTTATGTCATATGGTGGGGCCAAATTTCATTATTTTTCCATGTGAGTATCCCATTATTGTAGCACTATTTGTTGATTTTTTTGTTTTATTTGTTTGCTTTTTTGTTTTTGCTTTTTTGTTTGTTTTGGGGAAGTGATTGGACTGGGAATCAAACCCAGGTCTCCCACATAGCAGGCAAGAATTCTACCACTGAACTACCCTTGAATCCCCCTGGATTGGCTTTTATAAATGCAATTTATTAAATTACAAGTTTACAGTTCTAAGGCCACAAAAATATCCAAACTAAGGCATCCAGAGAAAGATACTTTGACTCAAGAAAGGGCTGATGACATTCAGGGTTTCTCTGCAGCCTGGAAGGCACATGGTAATATCTGCTAGCTTTCTCTCCTGGTTTCTCTTTCATAAGACTTCTCCAGGGGTATTTTCTTTCTGCATCTCCGGATGTCTCTGGCTGTGTGAGCTCTTTAGCTTTTTCCAAAATGGTTCCCTCTTAAAGGACTCCTAGTAAGCAATTCCACCTTGAATGCATGGAGACATCTCTATGGAAACCATCTAATCAAAAGGTTCCACCCACAGCTGGGTGGGTCACATCTCCATGAACACAACTTAATCAAGAAGATCCCACTCATCAATATTGAATCTGGATTAAAGAACAAGGCTTTTCTGGGGTACACAAAGAGTTTCAAGCCAGCACAGCAAGATTTTCTATAGAAATTTTAGCAATAATGTATAGCGGTAACAAAACCAAAAATAAATTCTGAGTTAAATAGGTCAAATACATGTCAAATGTTTTCTCATTTATGCAAGGACAAATAGCATCGTATAGATGAACTCACATAGTAATCACCAAACTAACCTTTAATTATTTCTTTTGAGGCACTCAAGCTTTTAGCATAGATGCTAGCCACTTTCTTAAAATGATTAACAATAATGCTTAGTTCTCCTTTTCCTTAACTTAGAAATTTCAGATTATTCCTCTCTTGTACTGATTCCAGTTGATTGCTAGTGTCTGATTAGAGAGCTGCCTAGAGAAGGATTCTGAAGTTTTTAATTCAGCCCCAGTGTTGAATACAGAGATCTGTTAACAATGCCTGCCATGGGCAAGGCAACAGAAGTTGTTGTATGTGAGACCTGATTTTGATAACCCTATAAATTCCTAAAGCAGTTATAACTAGTATTAGATGGTTGTGTGTTTAATTTTAATTGGATTATTCTATATATTTTTTAAAATAGAGTTCTCCAACTGGACTATAGACTAATTGGGAAAAAGTCCCATATGTTATACCACTTTATTTTGTTCTATAGGAGCTAGCCCAATTTCAGGTAGATAGTAATAATCCAGATATTTATTGATTTGTTAAAATGATATGTTTGAATGAAATTCAGTTTTACCTCTACAGATCTGCATAAAATCTCACAAGAAATGCAGTTTTTTGGAGCCTATGTAAATTGTATAATACATCACATATTTCTTTATCAATTATACATAAAGTGATCTTTCATGGAAATTAATATGCATTTGTATATTAAGCTAATATAAAATGTATATTAGTTATAAATTGTATATTTTTATGTATTTTTTCTCTTTATATATTTTTAAGACATGGAGAAATTTTGAACAAGTGGGATGGTTAGCCTGAAGGAGAGAGCACTCGGTGGGCATGATAGCAAGATCATATATTTGAATCTGTTCATCCAAGAGAAGTTAGATATGTCTTGTGTAGCCTTAAAGGTAAAATAGAGCCAGTGGTTTGAATCTTTGTGAACATGTTTTTAGGTTTACCATAAGGAAGAATTTTTCCAAATTCAGATCTTGCCGGGGTAGAAATAATTCCCCTTTGCTACATGTTTTTAAATACAAAATAGGTAATGCAGAGGGGAGTCAAGCATTGGGTATGCGGTTTAAATAGATGGCCTTTAGAGTTATTTTAAAACTGAAAGATATAGGATTCTTGTTTATTCTTGTTTTCCTCAATTGCAAACTGGTGATAATAATCCCTGTCTTTCCCCTCACAGGTTATTTTGTAGATCAGAATAGATAATGTATGCCAAGTGTCGTAAAAAATGTAAGGAATGAGTATTTCTATTGCACCAAAGGAAGTTACTCATTAATGAGTCTGAATCAGACCTGACTAGTACCACAGTTATTTATTAGCCTTTACAAGAAATATCCAAATTAAAACACCTAAGAGAATTACATGAACTTGTATTTTTGAGTCTTGTGTTTAGGGAAAAGGACACTGACTCACATTAAGGGGACCTGGATTATTAATGAATATATTTCTCTTTCTTATTTACTATTTTCTTAGTCTGTATTGATGTATTATTTTTCTATTGATGTATTTTATCCTAAGGATCAAATGTGTGATAATATATTAATCTCAGTCTATGAGATCACGTACTGAGGGAACTCTCCTTACCCACAGTCACAACTCTGAGGGATTTTGTTTGCTTGTTTTTTGTTTGTTTGTTTATTTTACTCCAACAGTGAGTGATGGTGGAGCAGGGGATGGTTGGGAGGGAAGGTATTCTATGGAGTTGCAAGGTTTGGCTAGTAGATTTACAGACTCCGGTCTTTATCATGTATAATGAAGCAATTGGTAAAATGAAAATATGCTTTACAAACTCACAGTACCATAATAAACATTTACATTATTGGTAGATTTTAATAGTGTTAAATAAAACCAGTAATATCCCTCCCAATACTAACAATATTTAACATTTTTATAATTCTTTGTTATTTATACTTGGCAATCATTTATTACCCCCCTTTTACAGATGAGAGAACTGAGACTGAGAAGGTTTAAATGATTTGTCAATATTAGTGAGTGGTGGGCTCAGGAGTCCTCTTCACTCTTGTACTTCCATATTCTGTGCTCTTTCTACTATACCCTGCTGCCTCTACAGTAATCTGAGTACCTGGTCTCCTAAGCCCATGTTTTATCCACTTTAGGGAAACAAACAAGTCACTGACTGGCAGGAAAAAGTGTGGGAGAGAGAGGTTGCTTGTCAGCCTTTTTAGGGCAAGATCCTTAAATGACTTTTCTATCAGTGACTCAACTACAAGTCTCCTAACTGGTGATGAGAATGGGTTTAACAGGAGAGGAGTTTATTGAATCTTTTCTCAATTTAATGCATAAAGTAAACATTCAGCTTTTTTTCAGGTAATTCAGGTCTTGATCTAAGGCTGTGTTTCTCTGCCTTAAAAAAAAATCATCCCCCCTTACAGGGAAACATTTTTAGACTCTTCATCCTAATTGCCAAGCCCCCATTAAATTGTAATAACACAAATATCCTTCATATACGTTTATGTTCTGTAGTCCTTTGGAAGGCCATGAGCCATTGTGCTAAGATTTTCTTTCACTCCCCCACCCAAGAATTAATTTTGCATGAAAAGAATGCATGAGGATTCTGGATGAAAGGCTAAGCAGCCTACCTCTGCTGATTGAAGTGGCCTAGAGGTTAGGAGAATAATAGTCTTTTGTCAGTCTGCCGCATTTCAAATCATGGTTCAGCCACTGCCAAATTGTATAACCTTCCTCATTTACTTCCAGTGCCTTTGTCTTAGCTCACCTGGCAGTGAAACAGAAACAAATAGAGTACCAGCTTTATCATGTTGTACATGTACCTGGAACATAGCAAGAACTCAATAAATGCCTTATGATGCAAGTTTTTTGTTTGTTTGTTTGGTACCAAAACCTGGGGATCAAACCAGTATGATGTTTTTCTTAGTGTCCTGAATTGGGAATAGTAAAACCTATACTCTGAACCTGACTCATTTCGGTAGCACAGAGTCAGTTATTGCTCAGTTTCTTCATCAATGTATAGGTGCTTCTGTGTAAATACAGGGGCCTCTTCTATTTGTCTTCATTCTCGAGTGAATTTATCTTTTTTTTCTGTTATTTTTATTCTGATTTTATTTTACTAGTTTCTAAAAAAAATTCCTGGTTATTTTCTCATTGTTTTGTCTGATTATAGGCTATTTATTTGAACTGAGAATTTTCATAGCGAAGTATCATATTTCAGAAATGCTTCCTTTAGCATAATAATAATATTTTATGCTTTACAAAATATTTTTAAGCACAATATTGCACAGGTTCTCAAAACATATTGTGATATAGGTGTTTTATTCATATTTTGTGATGAGCGTACTGATTGCATAGCTATTGGAGTAAATTAAGCTCTGGGGGAAAGATTCTGAGTTTTCTATTTCTAGACCACAAAATTAATTCATGAGAAATGTACATCTGTGAAATAAAAGGCTTGTTGCCCCATGCTGAGTTTTGAATAAAAATTTAAAAATAAAAAAATAAAAGACATGAAGAGGAAACCATTAATTTCCTGACTTCTCTTATGTCTTTTCCTCTTCTTCATAGAGTGGAGGAGCTTTTGATATGACACATTTCAGGCTACTGCAACCATTTCAAGAGTTATCCAGGTTTCCTGACAGTAGCACAAAAGAGTGGCAGTGAGAGAGACCATGAACAATCCAGCTGGTCGCCTTTTGTGCAGTTTCATGGTTGTCAAATGGCAGGTCTTACTTTTTCTAGATCTGGAGTAAATACGCTTTTGTCATTTATTTATTCATTCAGCAAATATTTATTGCACACCCAGTATATGTCAGGTACAGAAGTGCTTCTTTACACGGTTGTCATGAATTGTCTTCACTTTTCTGCATCACTGATTATAGGCTTATTCTTTGCTATCGCAACGTCTTACTTATTCCTTTATTCATTGAGTATTTATTGAGTAGCTACTACATGTTAGGCACTCTTTTAGACAGTGGAGGTAAAATAGAAGACAAAAAAAAATGGTAAAACTCCCTGCCCTCAATGGAGCCTGCATCCCAGAAGGCTTTGAATGAAGGACAAGGACTTTTCTTGGTATCTATAGCAACATTGTCAAAATTTGAACAAAACACACATTTTAAAGAACAGCAACTCAGTTTCTCTTTCTCTATAATCAAATGAGTTTTTAAACCTATTTTCTGATCTAAGAAGTGGGGGGTGTCTCAGACACCTATACCCTTGAAAGCAGTGTGGTTGGAGCGCCAAATGCTTTGTTATGCTACCTGCTAACAGCAAGTACAAAGTGCTGATGAAATTTTATTGCCATTGGAAGATAAGCAAGCTACTTATAGTAAACTATATAATGTTAAATATTTTTTAGTACTGAGGAGAAAAAAATTAAGTAGGGAAAGGGGATATAAATTTTGGGACCAGGTTGAAATTTTAGATGATGTGGCCATGGAAAGCCTCACTGTAAAAGTGATTGATGAATCAATATTGGAAAGAAGTATAGGATCTAGTCACAGATGTCTGAGAGATGAGCATTTCAAATGGAAGGAAAAGCAAAAAACAAGACTTGGGATGGGAGCATGCTTGGTGTATTTGAATAAAAGTGAAAGAAGAGGGCAATATGATTGAAACAAATTCATCAAGGGAAGATGGAGGACTGATAGGGGTTGAGATCAGAAAGGAATAGAAAAACAAGCCATGTAGTGCCTTGTAAGTCATGGTTAGAACTTGGGCTTTCATTCTGAGTGAGATGGGAAGCCACTGGAAGGTAGTGAGCAGATAAATGTCTTGATGAGATTTGTATTTTAACAGGATCACTTTGGCTGTAATGTTGAGACTAAAAATAGGGCAGAACAGAAAGATTTGGTGAGAAGTTATCATGGCTTGGACTGGAGCAGTGGTGGTAGACGGATTAGAAGTGGTCAAATTGTGAATATCTTTTGATGATGCATCCTGCATTTTTTGCTGATGAATCGGTTGTGGAATGTGAGGGAAAGGTCAAAGTTAATCCCAAGGTCTTTGACTTGAGCCCCTAGAAGACTGGAGAGGTCATGAGCAGTCTGAGAAACATCGTTACAAGGTAGGATCCTTTCTCTTCTATTGCTCGATTGAGTGAAAATTTCACCTGCTTGAACATCATGGCAGAATACTGTTATAATACTTTATCTGAGAGACTGGTTAGAGACTGGAGTTCTATTCCTGAATTTTTCATGAGCTACTCATGTGGTATGACAAGTCACTTTGAGTCTCAAATTTATGTGTTCAAAATAGTTATCAGGCATTATTTTCTCTAAGAAGCCTTTTCTAATATCATTTTCCAAAGCGTATTAATCTCTTCCTTCACTATACTATCTCTATATCTTGCACGAGTTTCTGCTGTTTTTTTAATATATTATAACTTTGATTGTTGGCATATCTGTTTTCATGGTAAGGAAATTTTATTGTGATTGAAAGTTTTTAATCATAGAGTGATATATTTGAGTCTATGTTTAGTAAGACCATTCTTGCTCCTTGGGGTGAATGGATTGTAGTTGAACAAGAAAAAAAGCAGGAAGTCTAATAATGATTTTGGTAATTGAGCTGTGCTAGTTTCAAAGGATTATGTGCCCTAAAAAAGCCATGTGTTATCCCTGATCCAATCTTGTGGAAACAGACTTTTCTTTTAATCACTATTCAATAATGCAGGTTGGAATCTTTTGATCAGATTATCTCCATAGAGGTGTGATGCCCAATTGTGGCTATTAACTTTTTTATTAGATGGATATGTGACTCCACCCATTCCAGGTGGGTCTTGATTAGTTTACTGGAATCCTTTAAAAGAGGAAACATTTTTAGAGAGCCACAGAACCACCAGCAGAGCCACAAGAACCCACACAGCCAGAAACATCTGGAGATGAAGAAGGAAAATGCTTTCCTTCTTCAAGAAGGGGAGCTTCATGAAACAAGAAGCCTGGAGAGGAAGCTAGCAGACCTTGCCATGTTTGCCATGTACCTTTCATGTTGAAGGAAGAAACTCTGAACATCATCAGCCTTCTTGAACCAAGGTTTCTTTCTGTGCATACCTTAGATTGAACATTTCTATAGACTTGCTTTAATTTGGACATTTTCACAGCCTGAAACTGTTAACTTGCCACTTACTAAATCTCCCTTTTTAAAAGCTGTTCCATTTCTGATATATCACATCCTGACAGCTAGTGAACTAGAACATGAGCCAAGAGATGTTCAATTATTAGGAATTATTTAGTCATGAGGGAATAAAACACATTGAAATTAGTTGACGTGACGGGGATTTTATTGTAAGGAATTCAGGGTATCTCATGAAAACCAAAGGCAGAAAGTATAGTTAGACCTCATAAGAAATTGTAACAGGGAACAGAATACTATCAGGAACCAATGGGATTATTCATATTCATATTCTCTCACCCTCTATTCCTCCTTCCCTCCTTCTCTCCATTATCGCATATAGACACTCTGCTTTGACATATCTATGGCCAAACATGAGATCCTCAGTCCCACTTTACATAATTTCTCAGTTTGAATGCCTAAACATAATTATGAAGCTTCTCTATTTTTATATAGATTCTCTGGGTCCAAACTGAAATTTTACTGAAAAGAATATTTAGTTGGCTCATCTTGGTAATATATCCACTACTGATGGAGTCAGCTATGCCCAGAAATGGGTAAGTCAGTTTATTAGTTTGCTAATGCTGCCAGAAAGCAGTATACTAAAATGGAATAGCTTTTAACAAGGGAATTTAATAAGTCACAAGTTTACAGTTCTAGCGCCGAGAAAATGTCCAAACCGAGGCATCAATACCTTCACTCAAGAATGACTGATGCCATCCAGAACACCTCTGTGAGATGGGAAGGCATGTGGCTGGCATATGCTCTCCCTTGCTCCTGGGCTCCATGGCTTTCAGCCTCTATTTCCTGTGGGATTTCCTCTCTCGGCATCTGGGGGCCTTCACTTAGCTGCTCTGGGACACAACTCTAGGTTCTAGCTTGCTTAGCATCTCATGGAAAGGCACATGGCAATATCTGCTGGGCCCTGCATCTCCAAACATCTGCATCTTGTGCTGGCTCTGTCAACTCTGAAGCAACTATTCTCCAAGCTCTCCATCTGCTCTTCCAAACATCTGCCTGTATCTGCATCTGAGTTTTCTCCAAAATGTTTCCCCTTCTAAAAGACTCCAGTAAACTAATCAAGACCCACCTTGAATGAGTGGAGTCACATCTCCCTCTAATTAAAAGGCCACATCTGTAAGTGGGCGTGCCATATCACTGTGGAGCTAATCTAATCAAAGGTTTCTACCCTTTTTTATATTGAATCAGAATTCAAAGAAATGGCTTCCCCCACAAAATTGGATCAAGATTAAAACAAGGCTTTTCTGGGTACTTTATAATTTCAAACCTGGCACAGAGAAGTTAGATTAGATCTCAATCAGGATCATTGAGAGCACAGCTTTCATAAAAGGGCAAGTCTTCGCAGACAGCTCAATAGATTTCAGCTACAATTATAGCAAATATAAAAGCAAAATTATATTTTGCCATGAGTAGACATAAATACTTGGAATGGTGAAGATTAACTGAGAGATTTTGAGTAAGCAATGCGACTTACTCAAATAGATATGCAGTTTGTGATTAACAGTGTTTATATTGTGAGATATATGATTGGGACATCCTACAAGGCTTTCTCTGGTGGCCACATGTCATTGCAGAGAGGTTGAAACAAGTGTGATACTCAAATACATAATAAACATACCATAGAAAATGTTTGTAAAACATGAAATGGACATTGGGAGCTCAGATTGTAGTAATAATTAAGGTAATCAGGGTATGCCTGTTAGACCTCATTAAGGAGGTGAATTTAAGGAAAGTCATGAGTGGGGTAGGGCAGTAGCCAAGCAGATCTCTGAGGTGGGGTGCAGTCCAGGCAGGAGGAACAGCTAGAGTATAATCCTTAAAGTAGGAGCATGTTCGGCCTGTTTGAGGAGCAGCAAGAAAGCCAGAGCGGCTGCAGTGCAATGAATGAAAGGATGAAGGTCAGAGAAGTGATAAGAGTGGAGGAAGCATATCATAATTAACCTGAAATCTGTTGTTAGGACATAAGTGGTTCTTTCAGTGGAAAGGGGAGCCGTTGTAGGATTTTGAACATATGAAGGGCATGATCTGTAATTATAAAATTTTCCCTTATAACCATCAAAATAGGTGTATTTTATGAAGTTTGCATATTGAAATGAGAAGATACTAGGAAAATATAATGTAAAACATTCTTCATTATCCCTGCATTTTGAATATATGGCTAAGTTTTGGTAGGAGATTAGATAGGTATATGAGTAAAAAAGAAGAATCAAGGAGGACTCCAAGCATTCTGACCTAACCAACTGGAAAAATGGAGTTGCCTCCAATTGAAATGGGAAAAACTCTTGGTAGAGTAGTTTGAAGTAAAGAAAAGAAGTTCAGTCTGGGCATGTTAAAGTGTGATGTCTATTAGGTATCCAAGTGGAGGTGCCAATAGGTTGGATATTGAATCTGGACTTTGGGAGAGGTCTAGTCTGATGATAAAAGTTTGGACGTTGTCAGCATAGAGATGGTATTTTATAGCCGTGACTTAACTAAGGGAGTGAGTGTAAATGGAGTAGAGGACGAAGAACTGCTCTGGGGCAACTAACATTAAGAGATGATAGAGAAGAGGAGGATCTTGAAAAAGGGAACTCATAAAATGTACCCATAGTTGATATGTTTATATGGGACAATGGGAAAGAAGAATCATTTTCCCAGAAACAACCGTACATATCTTCCTATATCTTATTTAGCCTGTCTGATCACATTCTCATCCCTGAACTGGGCACTGTCGCCAAGGGAGAACAACGTAGAGATTGGCTTAAATTTGTATCACATGCCCTGCTCCGGGATTTGGGTGTAAAGTCAGCTTCACTTGAGGCATGTGAACTGAAAGAGGGGAGGGGCTGTTCCTCATAGGGAAAGAGGCATATAGTTATAAGATAAAGGGTAAATGTATAATAATTGACAAAAACGACACATATTCACCACAGTCCTCAACCATGAACCACTTTTATTCTAGAGATGGTAAATGTACTTCAGCATATAACAAATTTACTGTTATAATGGAAGATAGAGTTACATGTTAAAAAAAAAAAACTTGCTCTTTCATCCTTAGGTCGTGAATAAGACTTATACAATTAAATTATATTACTTCATTACTCCTGTCATTCCAGTGAAATGTATCTTGTTTTCTTCTAAAGTGAATAACCACTTTTGCCCTTCATCTAAATATCAGTGTCCAGTGGTTATATTTCTCAGGAATTTCTCCCTACTAAGCCAGAGTAATCAATAGTCTCATTTCAAATGGTCCTTTGGTCTGGGCTCGTATGCTTGAATTTTTGCAACTGTTCTTTTTAACCTTGTACTCTGAGTTTTATGTTTGTTTGTTTGTTTGTTTGAGTGTTTTCCTAACAGTGAGCTGTGTTGCAGACTGCCCAACGGGAACAGACATTGTGTTTTCCATCATTTACAGGAGGGAGGCGGGGGGTGGGGGGCAGCTTACCCAGATTGCCCATCTCTGGTGTGGCTTATAAAATCTAACTTATTTACCTATTTTGAATTGAATTTGTCATGAAATGATTGACAAGGAAGGATCTAAGAGTTATACTATTCAGAAAAGGAGAGGAAACTCTTTCTCAGAACTGATGAAATGGATTCTTGTTTGGAACCTCATGTTGAATAAAATGACCACTCAAGCTTTCTTTTAGCCCTAAGGCAGGATGAAACTTAATGCTATGGCACTAATAACCTGCTGCCACAACCAGGCACCTGGTAATGCCTTTTGATGATGGTAATTAAATAAAGGTCAAAGAATATCACTGCATCCTAATGGTAGTCATCACACAACATCAGCCTTTCTCCTGGTGCCTTTGAAAACACCACTTGAAAAGCCTGTAAAAAAAAATGTGTTTTGTTTAGGCAGTAGATACTTTCATTAGGCATCTCAGGGTATCTTCAGAAAAATAAAACAAAGGTTACAACGCTGAGTACTAGATTGTAGGTTTAAAAGAAAACTAAATGTAACCTTTTGTTATGTAAAATAATAAACTCCTAAGATAACCATAAAGGCTTTCTTTTAACACAAAGTGCATGTCTTTCTATTTTCTAGAAGGCTCCAAAAAGAGCACTTGAAATGACCACAGATCTGTAGGGAAAAAAACTCACTTTAATAAATTAGGAGTTAACAGTGTATAATTTCTAGTGGAAAGTGCAGAAGTTTGAAAAGAGCATTATTTTCATTTTTCATAAGACAAAGCTGGGTAGTACAAAAATGTTCACAATACTTTTAAATGATTGCTTATCAAATAGTTCCTATGTGTTTAATGTCTGAGTTCTATCAGAGGGAGAAGTTTCAGTCCTGCCTAATAAATACTCTGGTGAGAAAAAAACAGATGAGAAGCCCCCTCTTTCTTTCCTATTCTGCCACTGCCTTTTTTGGCCACTGACATGAGCTCCACAGCTGTTAGTGGAGCTGCAATCCAATTTAAAAGCAAAAGTGTATTTACTCAGGTACACTATGCTATTATAAATCCTATGAGAAATGCTTATCCATCATATTTCATGCTATTTCTAAACTGTTCTAGAATTTAGATCCTTGGGACTGACAACAGATGGACTATGTGATCCAAAGAAGTTTTCTATTTATTTGATAAATCAGCATCCCCCCACATAACAGGAGTGCAAACTTACTTGGACAGTGTATCTTTTCAGCACTTTGTTGTGGACAGCAGCATCTGTTGAGTGTGTGTATTACAGTGACTAGGAGATTTTTTGGTAATCTAAATAAGTGTAATTTAACAAGATCCCTATGTACATTCAAATAGCTGTAGTTTGGAGTTCGAACTCTGCAGATGGACTATGTGGAATAAGTACCAGGTCCAACTATCACAAACTAGGTCAGGAAGTCAGCCAGGTCCAAATCTGGCCTACTGCCTGTTTTTGTATGGCTTGTGACCTAAGAACGGTTTATATATTGTTGAATAATTCAAAAAATCAAAAGAAGAATAATGTTTTGTGATACCTGGAAATTTCTTTGCACATAAACAAACTTTTATTAGAACATGACCACGCTCATTTATTTATGTATCGTCTATGGCTCCTTTAGTGCTACAATAGCAGAGTAATTGTGACCGAGCTAGGTGATTGTAGTTAAAATACTTAAATATTCTGTGCTTCAGTTTCCTCATCTGGGGTTAATAAACTAGGACCTATTTCAAAGAATTGTCATGAGAGAAGAGGCTACATAATGCAGTAGTCACAGAGTCATCTGCCAAACCAAATTGAAATATCGTTCTGCTTTTGCTAGCTGTTGGCCTGGATGAGTTACCTAACCTCTCTATGTCTCGGTTTCCTCATCATAAGTACTACAAAATTAAATAAATTAGCACAGGTGAAAATTTTAAAGCACTCTGGCATTACTGATATAATTTTATTACTATTATTGGTGTCATGATTGTTTTAATCTACCTCAGAAGATTATTATAAGAATTATATTAGATAATCCATATGAAACTGAGGGAATTTCAGTAAATGTTAGCTGTTCTGGTTGAAGATAATTAGTCACTTTTCCAACTGCAATGTATCAGTGTATTTATGATTCTCAAATTGGTTAGAGGTTGGAAAGCTATCAGAATAGAAGGAATAAAGGAAAAAATACTTTGGAAAGGCCTTCTGTGATTGATATAATGTTTACTTCTACATTTAC
Source organism: Tamandua tetradactyla (assembly GCF_023851605.1). Classification (NCBI taxonomy): domain Eukaryota; kingdom Metazoa; phylum Chordata; class Mammalia; order Pilosa; family Myrmecophagidae; genus Tamandua; species Tamandua tetradactyla. Next base: position 151,107,855 of record NC_135332.1, read on the forward strand.
AAAAATTAATGAAACTGATGGTAACAAAAAAAAGTAGTTATTGACTAATAGTAATGTCCTTAGTGACCTTGTCATATAAATAAGTGGGAACCATTTATTACCATTGTATGAATTGTATGCAATTGGCAATTCTATAAGGGATAGAGTATGACTCAAAAAAGTCTTTTATAAATTGTATTAACATATATACAACATAAAATTCCCCATTTTAACCACTCTATATAATTTGGTCATATTGATTACCTTAAAGTGTTATGTACCATCATCAGCATCCATTACAAAAACTACTTTTTGCTTATATCATTATTCACAAACCACACCATCCTTAATATATTTGAAAAGCAGAAACTGACACGCCTCTAAGCAAACTGCCATAAGTTCAAAATTATTGGATCCCAGGTAGATTGCTTTTTACTACATTATATACTTTAGGCCACCTCAAATCACCAAAAGTTGGTGTTTTGCAAGATTGTATTTTAATTTACACTTACAAAGTGGAATAAAATGGTAATACAGATATCTCATGGTTGAATTCTTTGGTGAATGAACAATAAATATGAAAGTGCTAGGCAGAAAGAGTACCTATTAAAAAAAGATGAAATGTAGTAATTGGTTAGAAGAGGTGGTTTTGTTTAGAGATAAACACAGGACTCTGTTACACACAGAAAAAGAGGATATTTTAGGATGAGGGGTGGGTGAATATAGAGTGAGAATTTATTGGGCAAGCCCTGGTGCCTTTGAGCTAGTTAATAGTTAAATTTAACATGATCTATATGATTAGTTCTAAAAGTAATTTTATTACAAGAAAGAACTTACATAATTTCTTATATATATGGTTATATAATTTCTCCTACTGCTTATTATTCATTATAAAGTCAGCATAACTTTTTAGAAATACGAAAAGGCTTTACTGCAAGTGAAAGTTAAAAATTAGAAAAGGTCTCTAAGAAAGGTTGGGGAATTTGTGTTTATGTGTATGTGTGTGTTTATTTTCTAATAAAGTAGGAAATTAAATTAGATTGTATTTATATAATCTATGATAGTTTAAGTACCTTATCCAATTCCCTTCCAATCCTATAACTTTGGTAATTTCTAGATATTAGTCTTTGAATAATATAGCAATTCAATACCCACCCCTCAAAAGTGGAATAAAAAGGGTGACTTTACTAGATTAATCACTCTTGCAGCTCTACGCTAACTTTATATTACTATAACTTTTTTTGATACAGTATCAATAACAAGCTTTTTTGGTCTAAGTAATTAGTGTATGACCTGAATATTACTGTGTCAGTATCTTGTCCATTTTTCAAGGATTGTGCCTGTTTAAATTACTTTTAAAAATCAGTACCAACCTTATGCTGCTGATAATTATGCATGCTGCCCCATTGTTGTGCCTAATGGAATAATAAATTGCAATCTTTCATTCAATTCCCTTTGACGTACTATATGCAATGTGTCATCTGCCTAATGAGTCTTAATTGCCCTCTATAGTATCACTTTAGATTCTCTCAACACATTTTTTCAACTGCTGATAGGAAGCAATTACTTTCACTAAATTCCCTTGCAGGGCTGCTGCATTGTGTAATTCCATGGACACCATTGGCCTCCTGGAATTGTCCAGTTGCACAATCTGCGTGGCTGTACACGGCAGCCATGTTATTACCTTAACATAAACATGGGAGAATTTAACTTTGGGTACTTAAGTTCACTATTTAGAAATGGCCAATTAATTTACATATACTTTACATTAATTAGCCTCTACATAAAGATCCAGAATTTGGTTACAAGATTCAGTTACTTGTGTTCCAGTAGCCATGTTTCTTGATGATGATTGAACAATGATACAGCTTTCACAATTAGACTCTGTGAATGTGAAAACCTTATGTCTGATGCTCCTTTTAGCTACTGTATCAACAGAATAGTAGAACATATGGAATAAAAATAAATAATAGGGGGAACAAATGTTAAAATAAATTCAGTTTGAAATAGTGGTAAATAAAAGCGAGGGGTAAGGGTATGGTACGTATAGGTTTTTTTTCTCTATTAGCATTTTATTTCTTTTTCTGTTGTCTTTTTATTTCTTTTTCTAAATCGATGCAAATGTACTAAGAAATGATGAATATGCAACTATGTGATGATATTAAGAATTTCTGATTATATATGTAGAATGGAATGATTTCTAAATGTTTTGTTTGTTAATTTTTTTAATTAACAAAAAAGTTAAAAAAAAAGATTCAGTTACTATAAATTTTAAGTAGTATTCACTACTGTTTTATTCTTTATCAGTTCAAATTTATTCCTGAACTAGAAGCAGTACTTAAGAGTGTAAAGATTTGGACTTTAGAATTTACTAATTGAAAGATTAAAGTTTTTTACTTGATTTTAAGAGCAAAATTAAAAGTCTTTACTGAGAATATAGTTCAGCATATTTACATTGCAATGTTTTTTTCAACTGTGAGCTTGGCTTCTTAATGTAGACAGAAGTTGTAGGAGTTGTTATAGTCAATGTATTATAATATAAGCATTTTGCCACTTCTTGACATCTCTGTATTTTTAACATCTGTAGTAGAAATGCCTCCAATTTCTAGAATGCTCCCTTCCCCCAATGTCATTCCCAAAGAACTGATTAATTTTATCATTGATACTTAAGCTGTATGTGACAAGCAATTGAGAAGTGTGGAAAGAAGAAGGGGAATAAAAGGAGGAGATACCCAGAGAGATCAACTGACTTTATTAACATCACACACCAATACAGCAGAGCCACCTTCGATCTCTTATTCTCCACCTTGTTATACTCCCCGAATTATCTTGCTTCTAAAATTTAAATCTATCATAGCTATTTTACTTCCCGCATTTTTCCCATTTCCTTTTAGTAAATGACTGATATTTTGATTAGGCTTATGGAAAAATAACTGCTTTCATACTGCCATTCTTTTCTTAAATAATAATTTATTTTGTCTGTTGGTGTGCTTTGGTTGACTGCAAAATTGACTGCTATAGAAATATTTCAACCCCTAGACTGTTAGTGACGGTTATTTAATTTTTTCATGTTTTGCTGTCATGAATCCCGAACTAGAGCTTTTGGAATGCATGCATGGTACACAAGGTGTGAACCCTCAGTAAACACTTGTGATGTAGCAAAAAGTGCTCCAGCATCAGTCTCATCTCTGAATTTGTGTGTCCCCTCTGCCAATCACTACCTACATAAACTTGCACGAGCCACTTAAGCTTTCTGAATTTGGCTTGCTCACAGAAATAAAAATATCTGCCTTGCCTATCTCACAAGAGATCGTGTGAATCAAATTATTTAATGTTATGTGAACAACTCTATGGATCAATAAAGTATCATATGAATCTAAAGAAGAGAAAGATTAGATACTTCTCAACTAAACTAAGCTGACGATTATTTTTTAAATCTTCCCAGTTTTAGGTCACTGACTGAAATAAATTTGTATCTCTGAATCTTACAGTCATCTGCAGCACTGCTGGACAGCTTTACCAAGTAAATGGAGATAATGAACAAGGCCATGGCTATAACTAAGCAAGAATGGTATGCTGCCTAATGGTAGTACCCTCTTATTTCTCTGAAAACATTATACTGTGCTGGTTCTAAAGCAGGCAAGGGTTTTACTAAAGCATATTTAAGTCTTGGAGTCTTAAATAATTGGGTGATTTGTGACTCCCAGGATCCTCAGCATTAAAGATTGGGTATTGAATGGGCCTTGGAAGGCCTTATACTGAAACTACATAACATCATTTTCTGCTACCTCTTTAATTCTACCCAGTAGATTTAAACAAGGAGGCTGTAAAAAAATTTTAAGAAGGAAAACTGCATTAAAAATGTAGCACAACAGAGAAGGTTGTACCAGAAATATAATATAACTCCATACAGGTTTTGAATATTGATGCTTCTGTAGGTACAAAGCTTTTAAAGACCATATTGCATGATTCTCCAATTTTTAAGTAACTCCAGTATGAACATCTGACTTGCTCCTTTCTAAGTGCTGGTAGGACTTGACATTGAGAGCAAATAAGTGCCTGTGGACTAAAGAACCAGGAGGGTAGATTCTTAAGATGAACCATAGGAGAGAAAGGGTACTCCAAAGAGCTTTTGATAAAGACCAGTATTAGGCATCCTCTGCTCCTATGTGGAGCAACTCAATTTTTCCACCTATTTCTTTGAAATTTTAATCTATTTTACTTCAAAAAATCTATCTAAAGCATCCTCTCTGAAGTCATAATTTGATTTTTATTAAGTCAAAATCTGTCTTGGAATAATAATAATTAGTTATATTTATTTTATGCATTTGGGCTTACAATATATGCATTAATGCTTATTTTATTCTGGGCATCTTCTTTCTAATAGTTATGAATATGAATTATTAGTAGGTTAAGTAATTAATTCTAATTTTCCAATATGCTTATGATGCTATTGGGTTTCATGAATAGGCTATAAAGTTTAAGTCATTTTTCAATAAAGTATTAAAGTATTAAAGATTCCTAGTTCATATATATATTTTCCATATGGTGCCATTGTGTTAATTAGAGAAAGGGGTCCGGTCCTCAAGACATTTAACTGCCATTTTCCTGGAGAGTTATCATAATAAAGATACAAATATATTATGGCTATGATGTGAAAGATGCCTCCTAGAGTTATTCAGTGCCCAACTACAAACTCCACGTGGCAGTCCTTATCTAACTTATTTTTAAGGAGTTCTCAAACCAGCTGACCAAAGTTATTTTCAGAGAAGAGCTAACACAACAGGGGGGTTTGGGTCCAAAAAATTGTCTTCACCAAGACTACCAATTTAAACCCCTAATAAAAGTTTCCCAAATATTCATGCAGTACATTCATGTTAGTTATAACCAAATACTATAATTAACTCATATGCATAAAGTGATTTTAGATTTGTAAACTTTGCAACATGTATCAATACCACAGGCTAAGATGTATAACCTTTTACTTTATATGCTTATAAAGAATATAAAATGCTAGGCTTTTGAGACTTAACGTTATAATGTAGTGCTTAAAATAAAATGGAAAATGGTAGGAGTTCTGACTTACTTTGTTAACCATATTTCTCAGATGCAGGTGACAAAATCTAAATCAAATTGTCCTAAACAGGAAAAAAAAAACATCATTAGCTTACAAAATTCAGAAGTTTAGGGTAAAACTAGCTTCAGGAATGTCTGAGTCCAGTCAGCAGTTTAACAATGTCTCTCCATTTCCTCTCCATTTCCTATGTTTTACTCTCCCTGTATTTGTTTTCCTCTATTTACTCTTCTTTCCCCATTTTGGCTCCATTTTTGAGACGGCCTACTCTGGTCATAATAAATTGACTGCTAACTACTCCAGGTTTTTATCATCATAGTTTCATATCCTGAAAAAGGAAAGCTTCTCACTTTTCAACAATACCCAGTCCTGACTGTCACTGGCCCAAAGTGGGTCATAAGTCTACCCCTGAACCTATCACTGCAGTCAGGAGGATGGAGTGTATTGATTGGTGTAGATTTGAATTATTTATTCATTCCTGGAGCTGGAGGAGTAGAGTCAGCCTCACTCAAGACCACAGGGACTGTGGTATGTCAAAATAACATAGATGTAGCATTCCTTCATTCAGTAATTCATCCATTAAACATTTTACTGAGTGTCCAGTTCTGACACAGGCATCATATTGGCTTATCTTTTGAAAGCGACATCACTGTTTGATGGGGAAAAACTACACAATTCCATAAAAATCTAGAATGGATCCCCCTGGTCTCTCTATATTAGTGCATCTTGGTAGAGAATGTATTAACCAAAGAAACTCCTAAAGGCCGTGCTGTGGCATGGATGCTCTAAGGCCAAATTATCAGGAGGACAAAAACAGAAGGAAGAACTTCTCAAGGAACTAGTCAATAGGATCATTTATCAATGAGCAGATAAGATCTTGAGACAGTATGGGTGAGGTATTGGGAAGAACCAGAATTTGGAGTGGGAAAAAAACCTAGGCTTAAATCTCGTCTCTAGTCCTATCAAGCTGAGAGACAATGAGGAAATTACATAGATTCCCTAAACTAGTGTCTCTGTTTTTGAAATGGGAATAATAATATGGAATTCTTATATTCTTTATGGAAATGACCTCCATAGTTCCGGCATATGGTAGGCAATTAATAAATATTAATTTCCTTATTACTAGATTAACACACTATTATCAGTAGTATAGTTTGATGGACATCCAGTTCATCAGAGAAAGTACTAAAATCTTCTTCCTCATCTTTCTTATTAACTGGAATTTGTTTTGTTCACAGTCATTTTAATTTTCACTTCACTATGAATCTTCTCTTTTAGGCTTCAAAAACTCTTTCAGATGAGCAATGGCTTTACACATGTCACTATGTGAAGGCATTGAGACAGTTCTGTTAGTAATGAGCAGATTGTGTCTTGCCAGATATCGTGTCCTTGATGTTTACTTCTCTTGGCCTTCAATTACTATAATGATAATAATCAACATAGCTAATGAAATAGAACAAGTGAACGTGCTTTGAAAACTGTCATACAGTATCATAGGTCACTTGGTTATTTTACTCTTGTAGGTAAACATTACATCAAAGTTTCTAACCACTTGAGACTTAAAATTAAAGAAGTAAGATTGCTTTCTGACAGGCAAACTGCAAAGTTAATATTATATATCAGAGAAGTCAACATTGAAAGACCTCAGAGCAAGAACTGATACTGAGAATTTTTACATTTCTATAGAAGAGAAAAGAAAGTGTAAAACAACGGAGAGAAACAATGGCGACTTGGTGAGGAAATTCCTGACAGGACACCTCTAGCACCATCTAGATGGAGACCTGTTGTTATGGGATCTGGACTCGATTTCATGTAGAAAGTATATTCTCATAGTTCCTTGAAAGTAGCCATTAAAATAAAACACTTAGGGTAGTGCAACAGTGGCTCAGTGGCAAGAATTCTCGCCTGCCGAGCTGGAGGCCCAGGTTCCATTCCCAAAGCCAGCCCATGCAAAAAAAAAAAAAAGAAAGAAAAGAAATCATCCGCTTAACTCCATGCTCACCAAGCAAGCTTCCAATTATTATCTGGATATAAATTATAGCTTTCAAATGGAATATGTCTATTCTACTTCTAACCAAGTTTCTGGTTGTAAATTAATGACTTGGCATTGTAATTTTAATGTATTAGTCTCTTGTAAATCTGATTATCTATAGATTTTCTCCTGTGGATTAACAATTACGTTTTCCAGCCCACAGAGCTTAGGACCAGATTCTGGGAAATATGATGTTTCACAGACTAAATAGAAGGACCTATCTAGGGAGCCCGTAGCCTTTCCCAAATATCCTTGCCCAGAACCTATCCATGTAAAATGAAGCCGTTCTATCCTAGATGCTAATAAAATGACTGAATTTACATTTAATTTTCAAGGGTTCAGACAAAGGTCACTGGATTTCATTGTTAGCTTCTTGTTCTATTTATCAAAAAATTATAACTAATTTTAAAAGTGCTTGGTTTTAACTGATCAATAAATAATTCCTCCCTGGGTTGTACTGATTTACTTACTTAAATGTCACTTTAGGTTTTGGGGGTTGGTTGTTTTGCAAAGATTGCCAGTAACTGAATTTTCTTTGTATTGAAAGTTATCATTATTTTATTAAAGAAAAAGCTTGGCCCTGTTGAAAAAAAATACAAAGCACCTCTTGGCCTCTTTGATGGAATGTTTTCAATTCAGAAATGTTGTCTGATTGCATGTAAGGTCAGGAATTTTTCCTTATGAACTCTAAATTTTAATCTTTTTTTTGTTCTTGATAAACTAAAAATCTTAGTCCTGAGTAATCTAAATATATGAAATAAAAAATCATTAACTTTAATGGTGGATTCTTTGAAAGTCGAAATAGGCAAAAAATCTTTTTAAAACTATAAATGTATCATATACAAATAATGACAGTGCTATTTTTTTTCAGACTATTTAAGGTCATTGTCCTTAATAACTCTGTCCCTCCTAAAATGGCATTTTCTCTAATAGATTTGAAAGTTTCTTGTGGTAACCATGAGATAGAAATTTTACAACGCCAACAGCCATGTGTGAGGATGCAGTGGCTTGCCTATAATTTGCTCTGTGCATAAACAGATTCTGGTGGCATTCTCTTCCACCTGGCATTTATTAGCTCAGAAAGCTTGTCTTCCCCTATGCACCATCTTTGGTTCATCCAGTGACTAAAATTTAGCCTTCAAAGTTATAAGTAATGCACTGTAGTTAGGTGAAGAAACAATCCTTTAACAATGGAAAAACTGGACAGTTCTATGTACCACAGCATCTCTTACTAGAAAAGCAATTCAGAGGAACAGAAGAACTGCATTCCCAGAATGGGAGGGGACTGAAAGGGAGTGAGGGAGAACCAGTCAAGGGCATGACACTCCTGTGTTCTCTGGGTGCAGTGCAGTGTTCTAATCAGCTAGTAATAGGAAGAGGGAGGACAAGGACAACTTCCAACAGCAAGGTGGTATGGCTGAGCACAGAGGAAGAGGACATGAACTCATGGGGGGTGGGGTGGGCAGGGAAGAGGGGATGAGGGTCTGAACTGTTTTCCAGAAGAAAGTGGAGAGAGAAGCAAGAGAACAACTGCTGTCAGTATATTGGTTAATGAGAGGGACATGAGGGAAAGAGAAGACATTACAGTGTTTGATTGCATTAAGAATACATGTTCCTTCATCATTTCCTCAAGAGAGCAAATACAAGAGTGCTGTCCCATGAACTCCAGATGCATATAGAGCCGTTCCCCTGTGCCGGGTTTCCATTCAGACTCCTATAGGCACCTCAAACATAGCATCTACAACTGACCTAATCCTATGCTCTTCTCTCTCCCCAACCCCAAGACTTGCTCAGTCTGCTCCTCTTTTGGGCTCCCATCTCTGGTAAACGGAACAAATGAAGTTAGTCTCCCAAACCAAAACCCCAATTATCAACCTTCCCTATTTTTATCTCCCCATTTTTATATTCTTTGTTACCAGCGTATCTAAGATCAATGAACCACCTGAACTAGACTCCCCTAAGGGAACTTATTTAAAATGAAGTTCTACAGAATCAGGACCTCTGGAGATGGAGTCCAGGAATCAGTTAATCAGTTAATTAACTTCCTGGGTAATTCTTATATTAGCTAAAATTGGGAAAGGTCAGGCCACATTGAATTTCTCAATTTTTTTAATTATTGCTTGCTCTTTAGGGACTTTGTACATTTGAATGCATTTTTCTCCCTTCCTTTCAGGAAAGTATCTTTCTGACCATACTTATTTCTTCTAGGGCTCTAGGGTCTGCTGATTGAGTATCAAGGGTGATTTTTACATTCTAGTTTGATGTTTCTAGTTATTACAGGCGAGGGGGTTGAAGGACAACAGAGCTGGAAACTGAGATGAATTTAGTATTACATTACCAAAACAGCTCCATGAGGCAATATAAGCTAAAGAAAAGACAATCTTTGAAGCCTGTGACCAAACCCCAGCTCTGCGATGTATAATTTGTATGATTCTGTAGGATATTCAATCACTCTTAAGCCTCAATTCCTTATTTATGAAAAAGGAATGATCATAACTGCCTTAAAAAGTCATAATGAGAATGTTTGAAAGAGCTTAGATCTCTGAAAATAGTAAACAGATTGATTATTTTATTAGCTCCATGTTACTTTTATTAGCTCTATGTTACAGATGAGCATCTGAGAATGGATGCAGTAAAGACTCATTCTGCAGGTCGTGACTGGGAGCCACAGGAAGAAGACACTTCTCACCCCTATCTGCCTCATTCTACAACCTGACTTCTGACTAGATAGTCCCATACCCTCTAGAGTCCCAAGGTTTTAAAGGATCAATATTTTGCAGAATTAAGATTTTAGTTCCTTTTTGTTGTTTTTGGTAGCACTTAGTAAAAATTGAAAGCTGACTAGATTGTTTGTCGTCTCACTAATAACATTGGCTTCTTCCCTTTAAAAAAAAAATTGCATCTGATACCCCTTTCCCATACATAGTAAATGTGTACTGTAAGGAATGAAATGGGCACTGAAAATGATCCAAGTTCATTTAATGTCTAAAGACAGGTATCTGTAAACCAAAACCCACTCAAACTTTCATCAGCAGTTTATCAACCTGCAACTACAATAGGTGGTCACTCTATAGATAATCACCCTGACTAAATGAATAAATATTAAAAACCTATTATATACTCTATGTAGTTACCTATAGCTGTGCTTCTCAAATTTTAGAATATGAGTAAATCACAGGGGATCTTACTAAAATACAGAGTCTGACTTAGTAGGTCTAGATTCTGAGATTCTGAGATTCTGAGATTCTGAATCTCTAATAATCTCCCAGGTAGCACAAACATTGCTGGTTCATTACCTAGATCACCCATATGCACATTGAAGTTTGAGAAGCACTGGGAAATTGTGGTCTTCTCCTTTAATTCTCTGCAGAATACTTATTCCTTGGCATTTCCTGATTATTTTTTTATTTTCTTTATTGCTTGTAATTTAAGTTTTGTAGGAGCATAGACCTTGTAACTGGCACATCACTATGTTCTCAGTGCCTAGAATGGTGCCTGACACGTCTAGGTACTTACATTGGTAAGCTGGAGCAGCCTCATCCCAGCTCATGAGAACCTATAACTAAATATTCACACATTTACTCTTAGTAGCATGCAATCAGTCATGGCATGAGTGTTTACATCACAGAAAGTAGAAGACACTACAAATCAGGTGTTTTATTTTCTGGAAAGCTGATTTGCCAGCATACTAATACTCAATAATATTTGCAGCTCAATAAATGACTGAATGCATATAGATCCTAGAAATATACACAGATATATAATGCTTACACAATGTTTTTTATAATACCCCTAGTACTATAAAGAATATATTATTATCCTCATGTTATAAATATGCAGTGGTATTATTATGGACAACTACACCAAGATTTCTTAAAATTAAAAAACTATTGAAATAAGGAAAAGATAGAACTTGCAGTAGTCTTGAAGGAAGACAAACACATTTCTCTATAGAAAGTGAGAGAGGAGAAGACAGTATTCCATGTAGATAATATTAAGGAATTGTGAGGCAGAGTACTTTTTTCGATTTTATTTTGAGTTTTCTCCCCCTCGAAGTTTCTCTATTTCCAATTAGTTTTCTGGGTCCCTCATTTTCCTACTTACAAAGAATTTTGCAGTGTGCAGAAAGTAGAAATCGCTGCCTTTTATATATTTTGTTGAAAACCTAAATTTGCTGGAGACATTATTCTGCACATCCTGTAGTAGGATGTAAGAGAGAAGACTTCTTTTGACAACAGCTAGATGAAAAAGAATTTTCCCACAACAGGAAAGAATCTGAGCTGGGAGGATGCTGCTGTGCTGGTATTCTCATCTTCTCTATATTCTGGTCCCCTTCAGTAGTTTGGTGAGGATTACAAAGGAATCCAATTATATTGAAATTCATTTATCAAAATAATTTTAAAGACTGGGATACAAAATAATTTGTGTTTATTTATTAATGCATAAAGTAATTAATACAATCTGGGAGAAGACCTAATAACTACCTTAATTTTGATTTGTGATGAGCACAAATATTTTAACTGTAGTGTTCTAAAAATATCTCTGATTTCTTTTGATGACAGATTTGCAGGTACTGCTAATATTGATGTAGCTTATTGCCTACATTTATAATGGAAGGAAATTCTAAAAATTTTAGTTATAGGTTAATGAAAGTAAAGATGTACTTTTTTTTCCCATCCAAGTGCACGGACCCTTTGGGATGGATCCCAGAACCCCCACCTTAGTTGAAGGGCTTGTATGTCACTTGGAGACAGTTCCTGGTATGACTAGTTCAGTGGCTCTCAAAGTCTCGCACCTGGACCAGCAGCAGCAGCAGCTCCTGGATGTTTGCTAGGAATCTAAATTCTCAGCTCCTAAACTGGTCATACTGAATCAGAAATTCTGGGATTGGGACCCAGCAGTCTGTGTTTTAACAGTCCCTCCAGTTGATTGTGATGCATGCTCAGGTTTGAGAAGCACTAGGCTAAATTATACTTTAGTAATAATCTAAACCCAACTCTCAGTAGGGTAAGATGGCCAGGTTTATTTTTTTTCCCCAAGCTTCATTTCCACATTCTACTCAATATCTTCTCACTCCGGGACTCTTTCTGGACAGTTGATGGAGCACCTACTATCTCCAACCCCGCTGTTAACTATGCCAGAGGAAAAGTAGCCCTGGAGGGTCTCACACTGGTGATTAATGAACCAGAAGTGACACATACTCCCTTCCAGTTCAGTAACTGGCCAGAACTAATCATATGGCTTCACCCAGGGGGACAGAAAATACCCAGAAGCCCCCAGATCTAGTGATGACAGGAGATGACCTGCTCTGAGGCAGTGGCATCTAAAGAGACTTGCCTCAGCCACGCCAATGATGTCTTTGCTTGCAGCAAGCACAAAAGCAGCAGAATTTACAGGCCGTGAAGGATTCATACAGAGACAGTGGGTAGACCAATGTGTTCCATGCCAGTAGGGACAGTGGGTGGGCCAAGGTGGACCAATGACTGCTGTGAGCCAAGGGAGGTACACTTCCCTTTACTTTGGTGATGCTTAAGCCCTGATAGTCTTTTACAACTCTGGTCAAGGAAAGAAAGTGCAAAAGTGGCGGAGATAAAAGTTTCTGCCACAGGATGCTCAGTGTGAGGTTCAAGTTGATTTAAAGAAAAGTGATATTTCTGACACAGCTGATCTTGTACAGTAAGTGTCATCTGTGTAAACTGCTCTAGTTCAATGCCTAACGAAGGACATTAGAGGGAGATTATATAAATGTTCTTGATGATAAAATAAACTCTTCGAATAGTTTAATACTGGCCAAATTGACAATTTGGCTGAGAAAAGCCTTAGACCTATAATCTTTCCAAATTCATATTGAGACTCAGCTAATGGAGCAGTATGAGCCATTGGTACTTAAGCATTTCTTTGTGATTGTGACAGGTAATCCTTTTTAATCTGTTAGATAATTTTACACACGTTCAGCTGGCATTTTTCTATAATATTTTCTCTGCCTGCCTTGCTTTAACTCAAAATAAAGAGAGAGTTTTAGCCATTTAATGATGAGAAAGTAGTACCATACAAGTTGAACTAATACAGTCTTGTAAAAAAAATGCTTGTCTCATCTAGTGAAAGCTTTGTTGCTTGACACTCTTGGAAATATCTACTGGTGTCTTCGGCACTGTGCCACTATAAATGTGTATTTGATGAAGATTGTAATCTACAGTTAAAACAGTACATTTGTACTTCATGACCCTGGTATAGTGCTCCTGTAGATGATTAGACCCCTCCAGAAGTTTACTATGGAAGAGATTTTGTTGTTACAGTATTTTTACTGGTGCCTTCATGTGTGTCAGAGAGCAAGGCCAGAAATATGGTGGTAGAGAATATTTCATCTTCTCACTATGAAATACACACATTCAATTTCTGTTCCCATCTGTGGCCATAATTTTTCCCCATTCTCACTATATATGTATGTATATGGCCCAGGAAAACTCACTTTATAGGATTAGTTAGTATACTCTTAACTGGATTCACATGTCCTAACTCATCTCTAATCTGTATGTATATAATAACCTTTTAATTGTAATTCCCTACTAGAAATTTGCAGATAATTTTCCTTAAGCAATAGCCAACAAGAGCTCTTATAAAGACTCCTGGAAATGTGTGTATATTGTTTGCTATGAATTCTATTTTGTAATATTGTAGTAAAATAATATTTCTAAGAAAATGGTGCAACTGTATGAATGTCAGGTTTTATATTTCTTGAAGAGTAAGCATTTTTCTCTAATATGATTTTAAGGTTTACTGCCTAGATAATAAATTCAAAGATGGAATATTCCTTTAAACATAAATCTCAATGTACTGTGTCTTCTAAATAGATCAATCAACAGAATAATTCATATCTAATAAAAAATATAGAGGGAAAATTTGGTGTTTGCAGAAATAGTAAAATTTGCTTATAAATGAGCAAATTTCATGAGACAGTTTGAAGACCACATATTTTAGCCTCAATCAAACAAATCTTTGTATGATATGCAAGTTCTTTAAATCATAGCAGTGAATGACCATAGCAATGCAGCATATTTCAATTACTTTAATTCTGAACTATTGTGTTGAATCATGGTGTCTCTATTTTCCATTCCACTCTCATCATAAGCTATATAGAGAGAGGGAAGAACACACAGTGATAGTGATTTTGCATCTTGGAACCCACTGTGGTATGTTACTTAGGACATTTTAAAAAATGTTTTCAGTTGATTAATTTTCCCCCGCGGACTATTTCATGTACGATTAGTATACCTCATCCTCTTAAGTGGTGAAAGATCAACTGATGCAGGATTTCCCTCTATGGCTAAAGAATGATCATGTGTCTTAAAATTAGGTATGTTCTGTTTCTTTGACAACCATAATTTTGCCCAGTAGGAGATTACCAGAATAATTGTTAAATTACTAATTTTGCTTTCAGTTAAATTTTATCCCTATATAAATGTCCCTGGACCAAACTTTTGTGTATTATGATTTTTCTTTCTTGTTCTACATTGTTAGCAGCAGAAATAACAAAATTTATTCTGCTCTGTTTGTCTATTGTTGTTTTTCTCCCCTCTTTCAAACTTTGATACTTTGCTTCCACTGTGTAAGAAAGAGGAAAACACTGAATGGACCTGTCATTGCCTCGAAAATAACTACTGTTCTTAACCAGCTGAGCGCATGGAAAGAATTATAAACAAGTTTTACAATTTTCCTTCTTCTTTAATTTTTAAATAGCTAGTAGAATCTTATTTCACATTCTCTGTTAGGGAAAAAGGAAACTGAGCAGTGTAATGAGTTGATGTGTGTGGAGTGAGATAAAGCAAAATTAGGGTTCTAACTACATAATACCCTTGAAGTTAAATAGGAACATATGTGATGAGCAAAGAATTGTTCTTCTCCCAAAACTCTAACCTGTCTGTCACTGTCTATGCATTGACTTGGAATTTTAAGTCATTGTCAAATAATAAAGCCATATTTTTATTGCCTATAACTTTGAGAATTGAATGCTAAATATATAGTCAGTGAGCATTCACTTCCTTCCTGGGACTAAGATAATGACTAGGGACCGTAAGTGACCACCAAAGTCTGGCTGCTGGCTGTAGTACTCCTTGCATTTTTTGTAGTGCAAATTGTCATTGTGAATAGATTGCTTAAACGAGCTCCTGAGAAATTACCAAAGATAAAATAAGTACATTCAGTAAGGAGAAAAATAGCAGATAGTACACACGGAAGTAATATATGTATATTCAATTCCTGAGTACCAAAACAACTACCATATAATGGGTTTACTTAAACAATGGGCACAAACTGGCTCGGAGTTTCAGAGCCTAGAAGACATGCTTTCTCGCAGAGTCAGTATGTTTAGCTGGCACAGAATCTTTAGAGTTCCTTGGCTACTACATCACATGGCAATGACCATAGCAATGTCTTCTTTAATTTCTAGTTTCCATTGGCTTGCAGCTTCTGGCTGCTCCTCCTGACTTTCTTTCTGTGGCCTTCTCAGAAACGCCTGAAGTAATCGAGTTAAGGTCCCTCCTAAGTCAATTGGGCTACCCCTTAACTGAAGTAACCCCATCAAAAGGTCCTACTTACAATGTGTTCCTACTCACAAGAGTGGGTTAAAATTTAAAAAATGTTTTTCTGGGGTACATAACTCCAAGCACCACATACATGTAAGATATCATTCTTTTGCCCATATATTTAAAAACCTCTTCAGGGAAATTGCCATTTTAAAATGTTGTAAATTAAGGTGCACAGGCAGTTCAGTGGTTAGAATGCCCACCTTTCATGCAGGAGACCTGGGTTCAATTCCTGGACCATGCAAGCCAAAAAAAAAAAAAAGTAAAATGATGTTAATTATATAACATTTCCTTCTAGTTAAAAATCTCTGCAGGTAAATTTTCACTTTCAGTGACAGAAAGTGTACAGAGTTTCTTTCTTGGTTAATTAAAAATGAAGCATTTGAGTGTGTTGCAAAATTGCTGTACCCTCTAAAGCACTATTCTATGCACTGGGAATACCTCAGTGTGTAAAGCAGACAAACTTCCATCTCTCATATCATGAATGAAGGACATAGGGGGTCACAGATAATTCACAAGAAAATATATCAGTGATATAAGATATAAAGAAAATAAAAATAAAGTAGAGTGGTAGATAGATAGGGAATCACTTCAGGGAAGTTTACTAAAACTTTAGGTTGAGTGACCTGGGAAGATCTTTTTAGAAAGAACTTCTGAGTTGAGACCGGGATGACAGGAGCCTGGTATGAAATTTTAGGGAAGGCCTATTTCAAGCAGAGGGTACTTCTAGTACAAAGGCTTAAAGATTAGTGCAATTTCTAGGAAGAGCTTCTAGAAACAGAAAGAAGAGTGTGAACTAAACAGAGAGAACAAAGGGGAGCACAGAGATGCTGCCAGTGAAGTAAGCAGAGGCCAGATCATGTTGGATTATGCAAACTGATCAGTGGTTTGAATTCTAATCTCAGTGAGATGGGAAGCTTTTGGAGAGAATAACTTGATCTGAATTATGTTTTCAAAAGAGCACTCTTCTCCCTGTGTGGAGAATGTATTGAGTGAGAAGAAAGAATGGAAACAATAAGAAGAGGCTGCAATGGTATCCAAAGAAGGAATAATGGTGGATTTTAGCCAGATGTGAAAGCCAGAACAGTCTTCTCTGAACTCTTCAAATTGTCCTTGCTTTAAAATGCCTCTTTACCTGTGCAAAATAAAAATGCTTCCCATCTAAATACTTTCTGCTTTAACATGAAAAGGAGAAATCAGCATAATGCCTCCATAGCTGGTCCCTGTCCCAGGTCTTGGGAATCTCATTTTCCTTTTCTCTACAGGGAGATTGTTATGAAACAATCATGTGATTTTGATCAAATTGAATAAACTCAGAATATTATTCTTAAACTCCAACAACAACCCTGAAGACAAAACTATTAACTTGAACTAACTGGAAGTTTCAACTGCCAGAAGATTAAGACACTATTTAAATTCATAATTAAGACACTATTTAAATTAAAAAAACTATAATACTTTGGGGTTGAGCTAAAACTCACAAGTTAGGACTTACTGACCATTATCAAGAGTCCATCTACCTCAAAATGTTCCCGTGTACAAGATTCTTAGCTTGTATAACATCATTTTTTTAAAAGCTGTGATTTAGGAAACCAATTTTGGAAATAGCATGAGGCAATACAGGTAGGGCTGGCTGCATGGGCATGCAACCCATGCAGTGGTACAGGGCTCTGCGCTTAGAAGACCCCACCCGTGGTTTAATGCTCTACTCTCACTCTCTTGAAATTCTTAATAATTTTGTAACAAAGACTCTTACATTTTCATTTTGCACTAGGTACAAGCTATGTAGCTTGGAAGACTGTAGGAAAATCAGTTACTCTGCTATAAACCATAGAAAAGCAGGAGAGGGCAGATTTAAACAAAGGGACTCTGGTAAAGCAAATTCACTGCCTTTGGAATTTGAGATCCTCTAGTCCAAGGGTTCTCAAGTGGCTGTGTAGTTGATGCCCATCTGATTTTCACCTACCTATGGCAAAATAAGAATGTGAATGATGATGCCCACAGTTTTTTGTAACGCTATATTTGTTCAACTCAAAGATCTGCGCTTCATTCCAAGATTACATTTGCCTTGTCGGTTGTGTTTTAACATATCTTTTGTTTTGTAACACATTGGTAATAGGTGACAGCTTTTCCTTTGTTTTTAAATCTTCTTCTGTATAATAAAATTTGACCACCTCGTTTCATTTCAGTGCTTCTTGACTAAAAAGGAAAGAAAAAAAAAAACCCTCCATACTTGGCTTCAGCGTTCCCTTTATCTCTTCTTTCTAATCCCGAATGAATTTTCTCTTCTTCTAATTATTCCCAGTAGCAATGACTCAGTTCAAAAATCCCTGCACCAAATTTCTTCTAGTTGAGTAAGGGCAAATCAGAAATAGGCCATCTTCTTTTCTATCACCGCTTTCTTTGGCAGTTGCAACTTTTTCTGACTTAGCCAAAGAGAATGATGGCCTTAAGAAAGGTTAATAAAAGTGCATTTTATCTGTAATAGGATATTAAAATTAGATATATCTCTGTTTCAGCTGGAATTGAGGCGGTACTTATTACTCCCACATTTCAGAGTAAGCTGTGAAACCACCAAATCAAGATTTGAAAAGCTAGTGGCCAGGAACTGCCCCTTATCCGTCTTCCTACCTCCAGCCTATTTAACAGTTTGGAGATTAAAACAGAATTTTTAGAGAGAGCTGTTGTGCTGAGAATCCTATCAAACCTGCAAGGGATGTTTTTACCTTATCTCAAATCCAGGGAAAGGGCTTCACTGGGACCATTCAGAGAGCTAGGAGACTGAATGGACTAGACTTTGCCTCAGATCTGAGAAATGTAAGAGTAGAGAATGTAGCTGCCTAGGGACTCTTAAAGAGCTTCCACATGGGGATACCCCGAAATTTTTAAGGCAAAGAATGCTTATTTTCTGTGAGAGCCTACCTGAAAGAATCTTGGTTCTTGTTTCAAGAGGCCTGGCTGGAAAAGAGAAGTATCCCCAGCCAGAAGAAGATGAAGGTGTACTGCCAGATACCTGGGGATTGGGGAAGGAATGGCCAGTGACCAGTGGGAAAAGTTGGGTTCACCCACAAAGAGAGACCTGCAAAGGAGAGTTCTCCAGTGAGGAACGGACTAAAAAGAACCCATTGAATAAGGCACCCAACAAAAGAAAGAGTCACTTTAAACACTAACAAAATGCAGAGTACTGATGCCAGAAAGTAAGATCCCTGGACTCTAGTACAGTGCCTTAAACAAAGAGGGGACTTAGCAGCTATTTGGTGAGCGAAGAATGTGTGACCTTGTTAGATAGACAAATATGGCATAGTTGTTTATCACCATTGCACAGATGAAAATTCTGAGGCTTGGGTTTAAGTGCTTTACTTCAAATTTCATTTCTCATAATGGCAGAATCTAGTCCAGAACACTGATGTTTTCATGTTAACACTATCACAGTGGAAAAGAGCCCAGAACAGCTCTCTTAAAAGTGTAGTAACATTATCAGGTTTGTGATGTAAAGCAACTAAATATTCATGACTGGACTTTAAGATAATTCTCCCTGTGTCATCTGTATGTACTGATTCATCCTTTGATGAAATTAAGCCTTTAATGGTGAATACTGGGTAACTGGCAGGCTTCAACGTATTGGTTGGCTTGAATATCAATCCCAACCTCAAGTAGCTTATGGGTTTGGTATATGGATTTAAAGCAATAACATGATTTTTTTTAACATATAGCATGAGCTCAAGTTGTATTAATTCCCTCACCACCACCATGAACTTTAGTGGTTGAACTAGGTTCCTTACAGTTTCAAATCCTCCAATCTACAATCAGATGGTGTTTGCTACTTTCTGCTGTCAGGTTTTACTTCTTATTCTGTAATGATGATTGACTGAATATACTGTTTTCAATAAAGAGTTATGTAGAAATTTCTCTCTGTCTTTCATGAAATTAGAATTTAACTATATATCTAATTACCATTGACCTTTGTTTTCTGACTTTAGTTAATGTGGAACATTTTGCTTCTCTGCATTCAGTCTCCATTTGAGTTTTCTCTTAATGTAATTTACCACCCGGGATCAAGCCTGGGAAATGCATGAGTGAAAGGCTCATTAGCATAAAGCCAGTTAATCAGCACATATGAAAAGATCTCTAAAATCTGATACCTATTTCATAGATATGTATTCAACCATAATTTTCAGTTTTCAGAACTGTCCAAGAAATAGATCAGATGACAGTTCTCTTTGAACATAACTGTTAGTTGTTTTCTAACCAAACAGATATGACAATAATTTCTTGAGAAAGATTTGGGGTATTGTGACTGAGCCAAACTAGGAATGAAAGAAGATTGAGAATATAAAAAGATCATGCCCCTGCGAATCTGCTCTAAGAAGACATGTGTGGGGTGTATGTGAAGTGGTCATTCATTCATTCATTCATGCAGTAAATATTTTTGGTGTGCACACTATGTACAAGATCCTCTGTTCGATACATAAGTTATGCTTCCAGCTCCACCAGAATGTATAGTTCAGTGGGGGAGACAGACTAGAAACAAGTAAATTAACAAATGCATCATTAGAGTTTGTGAGAAATACCATGAGAAGCAGATAAGCAGAGTATAGTGCTAAAGAATAAATTGGGTTGGAGGAGTGAGGGGGCAGAGCAGCAAAATAAGAGACTTAGAATTCGAGAGCCTGCTATCTCTGAGGACACTTAAAAAGTGAGAAGCAATCAGCAACTTGAAGAACATTCTAGGGAATAGCATGTACAAAGGCCCTAAGGAAAGAACGGGATTGATACATTTGAGGAACTTGAAAGATACCAAGGTGATTAGAAACAGTTGTCAATAAGAATAGCAGTCTAAGATGAGACAGAAGAGGAAATCTATGGGTTTTTTTTTTTTTTTTGGATCATACAAAGAAGTTTAGAAATTCATCTGGCCATGGTGGGAAGCCATTCTATTCTAGGAAGCAGAATGACTATCTACTTCATGCCTTAACATACTTAGTGTGACTACTGTAAGGAGAGTAGGTAGTAAGGAGTGAAGAGAAGACCAATGTGGAAACTTTGGGAATAGACCAGAGGAGTGGTGGCAGTGGAGAAGGGAAGAAAGGAGAGATTGAGATAACAATGTGGAGGCTGAATAGTGAGAATTTGATGATGTATTAGAAGAGGGGAGTAATGCAAAGTAAAGGATCACGGATAGCTCCCAAGTTCCTGGCTTGAGTAACTGGGTGGATGTACCATTTGCAGAAACAGGAAGGGCAGAAGGAAGGTTAAGGGTGAGCTTAGGAATCGTCTTTGTTTAAGTACATGTTCATTTTGAGCTGTGTCACATGTCATGGAAAATACTAAGAAGCTGATCAAATGTTCAAGTTTAAAATTCCAGAGAGAATTTGGGCTAAAAGTTTAAATATGGCTCTATTCAGCATATAAATATTTAATCCCAAAGAAATGAATGAGATTATCTAGTGAGATAATGAAAATGGAACAGAGGGAGGTTCAGCTTCATTAGGCAGCAGGGAATTCCAAAATTTAGGAGCTGACCAGAGAAGGAGCACCTTCTAGGAATAATGGGAAAAGGAACATTCAAAGAGAAGTATGTCAGGTAATCTGAAGTAGAATGTATCAAGATAGAGAGGATGGTTTGAAAAAAAAGCTGAGCATATACCAGTGTCTACCATGCTGAATGCTTTGTAAGAATGATGTTATGTAATCTTTTTTATAACCCTTTAAGATTATTGTAAATCTTGACAAACAAACACACAAACATATCACCCTTTAAGGTAAGTGATGTTATTAAATCCATTTTACAAATGACGAAACCTCAGAGAGATTAAGTAATTCGTCCAGGATCCAAGTGTGGGATCCAGGCATTCTAACTCCCAGAGTCTAAACTCTTAGCTATGGGGCTATCCTTCTCTGTACTATACATTGTCAGTTAAAAGGTTGAGAAAAATAAAAACCAAAGTGTAACTTTTGACCACATTAAGTTGTTGAAAACCTAAATGAATTGTTTTGTTAGAGTGGTGGGTGCAAAGTTGTATTGGTGCAAGTTAAGCAATGAATGGGAAATGAAGACATGCTATGGAGGTTGAGAGAAGGAATGGAATAGTAACCTTAAGAGAGAAAATGACTTGAAGGTGTGGGAGATGTTAAAGCCTGGTTGAATGCTGGTAGGAATGGTTCAGCAGAGATGGAAAGCAGGTAACCTGGGAGTAAAATCTTGAGAAAGTCGTGTAGGAGGAGCCTTTTCTCCTTTTCCTGCATCCCTTCCTTTGTGCAAGGAAGGGAACTTCCTTCCTTTCTGAAGATTCCAGAAGGGAACTTTGACTTTTCTGAAGGAAGAAGAGTGACTTCTCAGGTTGTGAAAAGGATTTATGGAGGTATAGTTCAGCCTGCTGTGGATTATCTCTTTGGGACCTGACTGTCTTCAGCAGGCCCATATTCTCTGTACTCCTGCTGCCCCAGGACAGCCTTACCAGGATGCTGCTTCTCCCAACTGATGACTTGTGGTGGGATCTCTGCCTCTTGTGTCTAGTTCCTATTTGGTTCAGGATTTATAGAGAAGAGAGTGATTAGTTCATTAAAGCCCAAAGTACAGATAGAGGATGTAGTTGGATTCTGAAAAGATATGGCCTTGACATATGTATCAAAAGAGGAAGAACTTTCTTTAAAACAACAGGAAAAGATAAATGTAAGTTCACAGAGTTGCTGTTGGGAAGGCCCCTTCTTATTGTGTGCTGGAAGACTTTGGTGTCTGCTCCTCTTGACAGGACGCTGGATAAATACTTATTCGTTTCAATCTATAAAGATAATCCCATCCTCACTGCCAGTGATTGGAGTGGTCATTGGACCCAATTCTAACCAGATAAGCAAAGGGGATATCTGATAGATATGTCTGGAAAAGTTGGCCTCAAAGATTCAAGAAACCATGCAAGATTAGCGCGCTCTTTTCTGGTGAACGTTACATGGTCTGAATGTGCCAGTGGTTTTAAGCGTGGCAGAGTGGAAAGAACAGGAGAACCTGGACCTGAACGATGGTATTGCACCGCCAAGCTGACCAGCTTCGTTAGCCACGAGCCTCTGGGCTGGTTTTTGTGTGTGAGAGACTAAATTTATTTATTTATTTATTTGTATGCTGTATGGCAAGGTGAGGGCAGGGGGGTCAC
Source organism: Tamandua tetradactyla (assembly GCF_023851605.1). Classification (NCBI taxonomy): domain Eukaryota; kingdom Metazoa; phylum Chordata; class Mammalia; order Pilosa; family Myrmecophagidae; genus Tamandua; species Tamandua tetradactyla. The sequence goes on from NC_135332.1 coordinate 151,130,670, forward strand.
ATTTCATTATTTTCCATGTGAGTTTCCCGTTATTGCAGCACCATCTGTTAAATTTCTGTTTGGTTGGTTTTTTTGTTGGTTTGCTTGCTTGTTTTTTGGGGAAGTGCATGGGCCTGGAATCGAACCTGGTCTCCCGCGTGGTAGGCGAGAATTCTACCCCTGAACTACCCTTGCACCCCCTCTAAACTTGTTCTTAAACCAGTTCATTTAGGGTATGCTCTTAGTAATACCTGAAGACATTCTAACTAACTCAAAGTTACACTGTATTGGAGTCATGCAGTTCAGAAGTGGACTTTGGGGAAAACATTTCTTTTGAGCTTTTGAAATAGAGATCTATCTTATTTTCTATATATTTTGAAGTAAATAGTTTGAACATTAGAAATCAACTTTAAACAATGAAATGCATATACTCCTTGGACTATTATATCATTGGCCTAAGAAATTAATGTTTGGAACCTGACATAACAGGTATGCCTCCCTTTTTATAATATATGAAATAATTTTTTTTTAGTTAATTTATGTTGTTCTTTGATCTCTGCTGCATTGTCAGTTGAAAATTTTTGCTGAAAGGAAAAGATTTAATTTTGTTTGCCTAATTGTCTAATAGCCTGTATTATTTGATTAATTTACCCATTATCACTAAAATGAAATACCGTATTTTTCATGTATTAAAATCACACATAAGGTTGGCCATGGTGGCTCAGGAGGCAGAGTTCTCACCTGCTGTGCTGGAGACCCAAGTTCAATTCCCGGTGCCTGCCCGTACCAAAAAAAAAAAAAAAAAAAAAATCACACACAGCTCCTGTCTTTGTTACTCTGCACGTTTTCTCCACATTCCTCTGGATGATTGTGAGTTTGCTACATTACAGAAATTAATTGTCTGGTAAAATGTATAGTTTTGTGTAGGAACTTTTATTCATAGCATATTTGTTGAAATGATGATATCTATAAAGATTTCCCAAATTTGTGTGTCATAATAGCTTAATTATACAGTATGCATTGTAAGTAAAATATTAGAAAACTTTAAAAGGCTTATCACATTCTTTTCTTCCTACAGACTATCTGCATATTAAAGAGTCTGGTACATTTAAGTACTTCTCAACTGCATCTTCAACAGTGTAGTCATTCTATAATGAACTACACTTTCATAGTTTCTGAGATACAAATGTTTTCATTTTATTACATCTGTAAAATTAAAGAAAAGAAATAATGGATTAATTCGATTGATGTTTTCCATCAAGTTCCTGAATTAATATATAAAAAAGAGAACCATATTTTTATATAGCTTCTTTTCCCAATTCTCGTGTTTTCATTTCAGGAGATTATGATGGGGGCTTATTGTATTATATTTGCATTTTTACCATAAACCATTGAGCTTTGGCCTGATTATTATTACATGCAGAAGCTATCTTGATTAAGTTTGTAGTTGCCTTATGTTGTGCATAAGCAAAACTCCATTTTAATCAGTTAGTCCATATGCTTTATACAGATAGTTTGTAATAGGCTCTGTTAAAAATAGATTTCTTTAATCAACAATGTTGGATAGAAGCCTAAAGTCTTTAAATAGTCTTACTTATTCTGATTCCTTCCTCCTAAAACGAATAAACAGAATATGATCGATGTGGCAATAGCATGTTGCAAATCATTTCATCAAAGGTAATGAAATTAAATTTCAGCTCTGTGAGTTTTTGCAGGAGACTGTTTAGCATTTACAAGAATTTGACTTCCAAATCCTTCAAGCCCTAATCTTTGGATTTACATAATGTGTTTCTACTTTCAGGATTTTCTAGTTGAAAGACTTTGAAGTTCCAAGGCAAAAACTGAAATAAATTGGAAATTTGCGTAGTTTCAAAGTGAGTGCTTTTCAAACATAGTGGCATAATTCAAAAGTACATGAAAGTAGAAACCCATAAAAATTTTATTACTACTAATTTAGTGCTTTGAAACTTAGACAAATGATGTGCAAAAGTCGGGATGAATACTCCATGAATGTGTGGTAAATTTTTCCAATCAATAAAATGAAAATTTTTATCATTTGGTTGCTTAAAAGCAGAGTTTGAACTTGACCCAAGATCTTTGATTACAAATTCCTTGTTCTTTTCACTCTACCAAACTGTTGTTTGTTCTTTTCACTACACCATACTACCACTGAACATTTTTGTATAAGGATGTCAAGTGATCAAAGCTGTGGAGTGTTTCTTAAGCTAAATTTAATGAATAATGGATTGAGATCATGTTTAGATTTATCATAGTATTGATGATTGAGATGAAACTATTTTCCTTTTTTTCTATCCAAGCCCCCAAATATATTCCCATAATGGAGTCAGAGAAAGGCTACATTATCTGCTACCATGATTCTGCAACCTGGCTATCCAAATTCTCGCTCATTTAGTTTATTTTAATGGATTTTTATATGTAACTTTCTTACATCTTTATATTACTTCTTGGGGGTGTTCCCCATAATTAAACCATTTATTCATTCAAAAATTTTATGCTAAGTGCCGACTGTATGCCAAGCACTATGCTAAGTCCTGGGGATAAAATGGCGAGCAGACTAGATGTTCCATGAATGTAGGAAGTACATTGACCTGGAGGCGATGATTTCTGATGGAAAATGCTTCTTTCATACCTCTTTTCTCTGGGCTGGTATAAGCACAGAGATATAAACAGCTGGCAAACTTATAAACTTGTCTTTTTCTCATAAAAGATCAGAAAAATGCTAACCTTTAATGTTAGGGTTTATTAAACTCTGGGGACACAGCTTGGCTTGAAATTTAGTTTCTGTATTTATAGCACAAAATTAGGGATGATAGCAATGAATACATGTATCCTTCTATAGGATTCTGAGGTGTACTGGCATTGCCCTTCACAGAATTGAATTTAGTTGAATTTAACAAGAGCATTTCTAGCAAATTATTCCTATATATCATTGCACCTGTTAATTAATTCTTAAATTATCTGTTCTCTGAATTTCCAAGATAGGAAAATGTAAATTTCCTAACATGAATACAGGATTAGAAAACATGTCTTACTTTATAACAAGGTATCTAATTTTTGAATGCCATTAACTGTTCAGACACCATTTGCATTCCTAAAGGGTACTTATGTTGAAACACTTTGCATTGATTTGGAATTGTAAAAGAAAATTTCATAATTTATGATTTCACATTTAATGAGACTTTCTGTCTTAATCCTCGTATTTGGGGGCATGAAGAATAGTATGGCTATAGCAATTCTAGAACAGGCCTAACTGGCATGTTCTGTATCCCAAGGGATTGTTTTCTTGTTTTAATGCATGTTTCTAATATGTCATTTCTTTAGTAGTTGAACTTTTTTTAATGCTTGTTTTTTGCTGATTTTGTGGGGATTTTTGGCTGCTGACTTTTCATCAGATGATGCAAGAAGGATAACAAAAGCCCATAATTCTGAAATCTGAAAATATTTTAGGCATTTGCTCTCAGTCTTAACTTGAGAGTCTTGCAACAGCATATCCAATTTGGAAAACCTGCATTCTCAGCAGCTTTACTACTTTAAATAATATCCTTACATTAGCTCTTTTAGGAAGTAAAGAGACAGCTTCTCTAACAGTAATGAGATGTGCAAACCACAGATGGTCTTCTTTCTGGAAGTTCTAGAAGGGATTACAGTACATCTTAAGGCATTGGGCCTTTGGAGCACGGCCGTTCACTTGCATCCATGTATATAGGTGCACATGTATATCTGTGTAAGTTTACATCTTATAAATGGGGCAAAGGGTACATTTATATAGTTACTACTAGTTCTGTGGATTGTAGAATTTTGCAGAGTGCTTTCACATAGCTCCCTTAGGTAGGGCTGGCAGATAAGTATAGATACACCATTATTATGGGTAAGAAATAGAAACCTACACTGTCTAGGTCCTGGTCTAACACCAACACAGCTGTGTCAGAGCTGAATTTAATCTCTGTTTTCTAATTCCAAAACATGATCTTTAGATCAGGTTGCTCTTTTTGGATTCCCAGTTCCCCTCAATTTTATGTCTACAACTTTCTCTAACCTCATTTGACTCCTCTACAAATGGAAAACATGATACCTACCTCATAGATTTGTTGTAATAAATCAATGAAATAATGTATAGATAGCATGTGGCCTTATAGCATCTATGTATAAATGTTCAATGACAGTATTTGCTCTTTTTTTTGTTTGTTTGTTTAAAATGAAAAGTTTTGTAACATTTAATATATGCCAAGTTTTCTTCTAGGTACTTTTACAAATATTCATTTAATCCTCATGTCAACCTTACGATATAGGTACTGTTAATACTCTCCTTTTTCAAATAAGAAATCTAAAGCAAGGAGAGCTAAGAAAGTTGCCCAAGATCACACAGGTAGTCAGCGCCAGGCTAGGGATTCACTTTCAGGCAATCTGGGCCTGTGTTCATGTCTTAACCGTTGTGCAATCGTTCTTGAGGTTGGCGATTCAATATATGGAAATGGAGCTTTTCCATTCTAATGTTGTACCACTCTAAATCAGGGAACAAACCCACGAAGCTATAGTAGATTTTCTTAACTGTTTCTCGTTTTGCCTCCCATAACTTGGCAGTATAATATGTGGACAGTGGAAGGTTTTTTTTTTTTTTTCCCAGAGGGCTACAGAACTCAGGAATATATCCAATTAGATTTAATGCAGGTTCAGTTTTAATTCCACTGACAGGAGGGTCAATTCCTATTCAGAACTACAATAAAATGACAACATTTTTAATGCATTTAAGTCATATCAGTATTGAGCACAGGCTCGAGGTGAAGTTATATTGTACAGTATTTACACATGTTAACGAAACTATTAATAGAAACAAATAATGCAAGGATAAAATTTAGCCAATTACTATGAAAGTAATTCTGTTTAAATTGGTTGATATTGGAAACTTTGTGCCAGTTCTTTTTCCCTCTAGTTCTGTTACCAGACAAAGGCCATAGATTCTTCTGCCCGATGCGCTCAATAACCAATTCCTGAGACACCAGGGTTTCAAAGAGAGAAAGAGTTTATTACTACATGTGCAGCAGGAGAACAGACAGCCTAATGACTCAAAATCTGTCTTCCTGAACAAAGGGGATTTGAGGTTTTTTAAGGATTCTAACAAGGGGAGATGAGGTCATTTTGATAGTAAATTCAACACAGACAAGATAATAATGTTAATAGCAAAAAAGAAAACAGTGTTACATAAGTTAACATAAGTTGACAGGAGCTATCTTATCCTTCAATAGCAGAGCATACCAGAGACAAAAAGTAAACATTGTTAGGCATAGGTTAACTTAAGAAGGCAGAGCTATCTATCTTTCAGTGGCAGAGCCCAGCAGATATAATTTCCAAATGCAAGGAACTGAGGCCATTTAGTTAACGGTCATTTTCCTTAGCATTGAGGCTTATCAGAGACAGTTCTCATAACCACTCAGGCATTAGGTAAAAGATAAGGGCTTTTTACAATCCCTTCAGATATCTAAAACAGCTTAATTATAGTTCAGGGCTTCCAGGTGCTTTCCTTAGTCTACTCAAAATCCCAAAAGTAAAAGGAACATTTATATGATGATTCAGTAATTAAAATCATCCCTTAAATCCTAATATCTCTGTTATAATTCCTCCCTTTTGATTGATCATCCCCAATCTTGAGGGATATCTGAATGACGACCACCCTGGCTACTTCCTGCTGACAAAGGGTGTTGACTACTAAGAGTTTGGGGAGTGAAACTTCTTAGATTGTAGTTGGATGTACTCTTTAACTTCAGCTTTCTTCCAGAGTGTTAAAGCTTCTCCCATATTTCACCTAGGGCCAGGCTGGGATAAGAGACAGAGACATATTTTAACAATGCACATGCTCAGAATTATTAGTAGCAATAGCATTACCCCTACTTGTAATATTGAATGAACCCAGGATCCTGTTCCTATAGGAAGCCAGCTAAATTAAATACACTGAAGAGGTGGAACTATTGTTTGTGGCATTAATTTGATTTTTCTTAGGTTCTAACACTTTAGTTACATTTTTAGATTCATCAGGTATATGGGTACAACATTCCATTTATATTGCACTGCATGTCCCTCCCTATGAAGCTGTTAGGATACCTAAGGCCATTCAGTTTTGTAGTACTGATCTACACATCAGGGTCATTTCAGTGTTTAAAAGAGATAAACCATTACTCTGAAGAACAAACTTAACAAGTAAAATTTTATAGAGCTCTGGATATCTTTTAGGGTTTCCAGGAACACCGTTGGTTGGTCTTTGCCATAATGTGGCAGTTTGCAGTATCTGGCTGAAGGTTGCATAAGAGTAACCTCCAGATTAACCTCTCAATTCAATTTGAAATCTTAGTCATTGAAACTCTATTTCTTTCCCATCTTGTGCTCAGTTCATTCATGTCAGGGCCAGGCTTATCCTTGGCTCACAATGCCAGGGCCAGTTATGTCCCACGATGCCAGAGTCAGTTACATCCCATGGTTCCAGGGCCAGTTATGTTTCACACTGTCAGCGCCAGGCTTATACCCCTGGAAGTTATGCCCCACGTTGGGGAAAATCTCAGATTTTGGCTTTGAGAGAGACTACATTTGAGACTACAGCAGAGATTTTCTGGAGATGGCTCTTAGGCACTAATCCTAAGTACGTTCAGTTTACTGTTAAAAAATAAGTTTCATAAGGGCAAGTCTCAAAATCGAGGCCTTGGCTTATTAAATTGGGAGCCCCTCTTGCTTAAGAAAACATCAGGAATTCCCCAGGTGAGAAAGCTAAATACTTCTAGCTTTCCCAGTTCCTCAAGGAACAACACTTTTTCATTTTCTGCCCCAAATACTCTGAAATGCATCATGCATAACATAAACTTGTACACAGCATTAAGATTTTGTTCCTTGTTCCAGGTCCTATATTAAATAATGCTGAATTAGGTTGTTTAACTGACTAGACTGATTAAATTAGATAATGCAAATTTTGGACAATATAAATATTTTTCTTTTATCTCACACAAAAGTTGAAGCTTTAAAATACAAACAATATTATTCTTCACCTTGTATATTGATTTACCTTAGTTTTAACCAGATCAGTTTAATCACATTTTTCATTGGAGTTTGATCTCTTTCAGTTCTTTTTTTAACCATTTCTGGTAGATTCATGCTAATTTTCAGAACTGGAGAACCAAATCTGAGTTTTAGGTGTCACACAGATACTTAAAGTTCCAGAGAATTACTGGGCTATACAAAAAAGTAAAGGACCTCAGAATTTAATGGTAACAGTTAACACTTACAACCTGAGCTTTAATTTAATCTTTAGAAGCATTTTTTAAATGAAGCTTCTTCCAGAAACAAAAACATTAGCCATTTTATGTTAAGAAACCATAGCAAAAGTTTTGTTCTGTTTCACTTTTATACATTTACCAGAGTTATGTTATTTAACAGATAAAAGATAACATGTATATTTGTTCAACCTTTCCTTTAAAGTTGAGCATAGCATAGCCTAGATCCAACCAATCTGAACCTCAGCACATCTTCCTTGAAAGGGCAAATGTGTGTGTGGCTGATTGAGCAGAGGACTTTCTAGTCCCAGCAGCCATATACCGTGCACTTATGAACACCCAGCTTTTTAGGACCATGATCTAATGTATACTTGTAACATCTTTGTATTATTTCAATAAATATTCTTCTTAGTAAAAAAAAATAATAATAAAGTTGAGCACTTATACATTTAGATAAATATTAAAGCAAAGCAGTGCATCTGACGGTTTGGCTGTTTCTATGATCTGTAGCCTTTTTAGAATAACTGAAACCATCACTAACAACATCATGCCATTGCTTAACATCATACAGATTAGTGTCAGGATATAGCATGGGCAGTGAGAACATTATCAAAGTTTTAGGAATTTATACAGTCTCTAAGCATATGAATAATATTTTACCTATACAAATTTAACCAGAAACAGGATAGAAAATTCCTTTTAACCACTGTAATACTTCCCAAACACCTCCTATGCAATAGGTTAGACTATTTTAGCACTTTATTTATACAGAATGAAAGAGCAAATTGTTTCTAACAGTTTTTCCCTTAACAGTGAGAAGACTTGTTTTCTGAAATAAAGGGTAATGCCTACATAAGCATTAACAAGGACATTATTCTGATGTCCATGTTATTTTAACACAAAGAAAACTAAACTTTAGCTTTGTATTAATTCTCAGCTTAACACAAAAGCTTCTTTTAAATATATGATACACAAAGCTTTTGAACCTGCATACTTCCTTCCAATAGCAGTACTCATGAAGTGGAGAGAGACAGAGATACTACAAAATAATGGAAGAAGGAAGAAATTTATGCTCAGGTTTGGAACACAGCCAGGGATCTGCATACTTTATTTTTAGAATACCCAAATGATTACTTCATAATATGCCTAAAATCTCTCAGTCCAATTCAGCCCTACTTTCAGTGGTCAGAACAACCCCGTTTGAAGTATAATCAACTTTCTTCTATTTAAGAAATTTATATCCAGAAAAAAAAATTTTTTTCTCAACAATATTCCCAACTGCTAATAATGCCAGGAAGGTGTTAGTTAACAAAATTAAGTTATGGTTTTTAAAAACTTGTTCAGGGTTCTATTTATTTAAATGCTACTCTCTTATTTAAAGGTCTTACACATGTCATCTCTTCTATGAGGACTTCTTAGGTTATTTTTTTATCTGCTTTTTAAATTCTTCCAGCATTTTTATCCCTTTGTTACCACTGTTTTGTACCATGTCATAATGTATATTCTAACTAGAATATAAATGCTTAAAAGCTAAGGCTTATGTCTTTTTTATTCATGACGGACTGGCATTAACAAAGCCACTACAAATTTAAATTCTTACACGTACTGAGGTAACAGATGGCCAAGTAACAAAAAGTCAGATTCTTTGAAATCCAGATAATCAAGGTATAATAAAAATCCATTTATATTTCTTATTAAATTTAACTTATTTCTTTATATTTATCCTAAACATGGGATATATTTGAAACATTATTATATCCTTATTTTTAATATATTTAAGTGTCAACATTACCAGGTACATTGCTCAGTTTATGCAACCTGTCAGTTAGGCTACTTTAAGAGGAATTTTGAGAATGTACTTAAAATATTAGCTTATTTTGTTAGTAAGCTTATATGAATTTAAGAACAACATATTAAGCAGAATAAAATTGCATTTGTTCAGTTCAAAAATTTATCATTCAATTCCCTCTATTGTTTTCATAATATCCTAAAATTACGAACAGCTTTAAAAGTATATTGACTATTAAGTTCTGGAAAATATACTGAAATCATTTCATTTGTTCCAAGTCTAAATTCAGGAAAAACTTTTCCATATCTCTCAAAGATAATTCATTTTACTTACTGAAATTTGATAATTAAATTTTATTCAGTTAGTCCCATCACAAGGCTATTAGATTATCTAATAATAATCTAATTACTAGTTACCACTGCAAAAAAATAATATTAGCAAACATGTTCTATAGTACAGCATTCTTTATGCTTAGCATTTCAAATCTCTAGGCCCAGTAAAAGAAAAAGAATTTTGAACCACACCTTGCCATTTCTTTCTGTGCCTAGGCCTCACCCATACCTACTTTAGGTGGTGAGACCTCAGGGCAGGAATTAGTTGCACAGACAGAAAGATATCAGGCTTGCTGGGTTTGAAAGTTTTAGGTGAGGGCCATGTAATTTTGAGAGTTCCTATGCTCATCTTTTGACTATTTCCAATTATTAGATTTATTTTACTAAAAGTTGTAACCAGGACCATTGGAAAAGGTCTTTGCTTTATTCAGAGGCAGTTCTTTGGCAGTTTTCTGCTACCTTAGGGAAATTCCATGAGCAGTTTCTCCTTTATGTCCCCCTTTATTTACGGTAATTACAAAACTAAGGTTTTTTAATCTTGTCATTCAGAGAATTTTTCTCTTTTATTTCAGAAGTCCCAGTTTATTTATTTGTATCAGGCACCTAATTATTTCTAAGCAGTTCAGATTCTTAAAGAGTTTTCTTATTAATTTACTCTTACCATTCAGAAGTATGAGAACATACACTGAAAATGCATACAAACACAAACAGGAAATTCATTACTTCGAAAAACAGAAATACAAACATACTTTTGAGAGGGACAAATAAAGGATTGACTATATTATCTCATCCCATTTCTCTCTTTTTGCAGAACAATTCTAACCGTACAGTTTTTAAACTATTGCCACCAGCACACACTTCTTTTTTTTCTGTTTTTGCATGGCTGGCACTGGGAATCGAAACTGGGTCTCCGGCATGGCAGGCGAGAACATTAGCATTTCAAGAGGAGCTGGGTCCACAGCCTTCTGTGTTGAATTCAAGCTAATTAAAGTTTGATAGAGTTTCTTAGTCCACTGTTGCAAGGACCTCTTACCATCTTTTAGCTGTTCCTTTAATGAATCATTCAGTCTTTCAATAAGACCTGCACCTGTGTAATTGTAGAGCAGATGGATCATCCACTTGATGTCCTGATCCATGGCCCAGGATTGGGCTATCTCTCCAGTGATGGGGTCCCCCAATCACTGTCTATCTGTGTAGGCATTCCATACATAGTGGTCACTTTCTCCCAACATCTGATGGTAGCCCATTGGTTAGCCTTCCCCACCAGGAAAGCTAACAATAATCCTGTAGCCATGTCCACAGCAGTAAAAGCATATCTCACCTCCTACAGGAGTGGAAGGGAACCAATGTAATCCCCTTGCTACTGCATCACAAGGTTTTGTGACCAGCCTATAGCCTGTGTTTCCCATCTGATGTGGTAGCCTACATAGTCAACACAGGGAGCATGAAGAGCATTTTCTAGTAGTGTCCACTAGCTGCTGGCATGTGATTGGGAGCTAGAACTGCTGGGCAATACACCACAGGGTTTGATACCCTTGGTGTCCACTTTTCTGATGTGGCCGCTTCCTTGGTTTTAGCTGTGCTGCTCCAAACTCGTACAAGTGCATCTGCTTCCACATTTCTGGATAACATGTTGGGAGTGTGGGAGGGATGTGATAAATGGTTACTTTTCATCATTGGCAGGCATCCTAGATGTCTTTCCACAGTTTTTGTCCCCAGAGAGGGTGATTTATGTCTATCTATTGCTCCTACTTTCAGGTTGTCATCCAGGTCATAAAGCCTTTGCATGCAGCCCAGCTGTTGGTATAAATAGTCAGTGCATCTCCTGGCTTATGCACTGTTACCATTCATACCCCTCTTAACTCAGCCCATTGACTGCTTTGCATAGTGCCAGTCCCTCACCATATAGTGTCAGTACTGAGTTGCACTGCTGCAGCTGTCTAGGTGGGAGCTGCCCACTAGCAGAACTATCAGTGTATCAAGAAGACCTAAGAATGGTACCCGTGTCTTCTACAGTAGGCATTTTGACATTGGCTATTAGCTCTTTCAGGTGCAGCAATTTTAGCTGTGGAATCCTCTGTATAGGACACTGGTCTAAGAATTTTGTGCATTTCTGCACTCAGAGGGCTGATGTTGAAAATAGTGCACTATAGTAGGTAGGCTTTCCATTTGGTCAGTGTGCTCAGTTGAGTACTGCTAGAGCGTGGCTTAGAAACCATGTTGGTCATATATCCCTGAATAGGGATGGCCATTTTCAAGGTGACTGGGCATCTTTGCTTCAGTCTGTCCTCTTGCAGTAAGGCTTTATATGCAGTATGCAATTTTTTTCCAATGGGCTGTATCTCCGTTCTGTCCGTTTCCATAACTGTGATCAAAAGCCAAGGGACATCCATTTAGAATGTTGCCTTTGCCACAGACCCCACCTAAAGCCATTATCAAGGGTGACTACATACAATTCACAAGGCAAGTCTGTATTTATGCCCCCCAGTAACATCACTGAGTGCCTGTGCTGTTGTTTTCTTTGCCTTTCAAAAGCAGCCTGTTGGGAGGTATCCTGTTCCTAGAGATGGCCTTTCTTAATTAAAACATACAAAGGTTTTAACATTTGGGTTAAGTGAGGAACAAAAGGGCACCAATATCTCAGTAACACCAAGAAAGACATTAGTTGTGTTGGTATTTGCAGCATGGGGAAACATTGCACCTTATCAATTATAGCAGATGGTATCAACTTTGTCTTACCCAACCATACAACACACAATAATTTGACAGAACAGCTAAGATGTTGTAGTTTGCCATGATCAGTGGCCCATCCCCCACTCTGAAGTTGAGATAGCAATGAGCCTGAGGTTTTTAGTTCTGAAAGAAAATTACTAGTTAACATGACATCATCAATATAGTGAAATAGACTTTTCCACTTAGCCAAATGAGGCTGTTGCAGATGGTCAGGCTGTGTAAATAGCTTTGTGAGATCATGGTGAAAGCCCTTTGTTCTCCTTCCCAGGTGAAGGCGAAAGCTGGTTGACTGGCCTTATTCAAGGGAAAACTAAAGGAAACATTAGTTAAACTTAAAACAAGGTAATAATGACATAGTGCTAATTCCTTGTAGTAGAGGCAACCTTTGGAAATCCTGCATATGAAGGTGGTGTTACTTTGTCTTTGCTTCCCAAACCCCTCCCAAATTGCCCACAGTGGCTTTCACTGCTAGTTCTGCCATGGTAACTATTCGCAGGGATCCTAACAGGGGCCATGCTATGGCCACAACTGTTTGGTAATTTCCTTTCTTCTTAGTCAAATTTAGTTATCCTGTTATCTGTTGCAAAATAGTTAGCAACACTGCCAGAGTTTTCATGACATCCCCATACTGTGGCAATGATCCCCATTCATCGAGGAGGACTGCTATCTGTCCCCACGTGAACAATAGAGGCCAACTTGTGATTTCCCCCATGAATTCTCCCTTCCCTAGACTCATTGCTAGGGAATTGCTAGCAGCCGTTTGGTCTCCTGGCTGGCTTGCCAATTATTCCAACCCAGCTCTTGGCAGGGGTTATATCAGGGCAACCTGAAGACCAAAGGACATGTGAGACTAAGAGTTAGACATGAATTTTATTGGGTTTACAAACAGGAGAGAATTCTTCCTGATGGCAGCTGGAAAAAACGGGAGCTAATGCTATGCAGAGGAAATGAGGGGAGTGCAAGAGCTTATAAGGGTTTAGAACAAGGGTGTGAGAACAGAGTTACAACAGGGTCTCATGACATGGGGGGTTGGAGTTTTGTTATCAACAATGATCAAGGGAGGGAAGTTTTAATGGTAGTTTATGACACTGTAGCAAGCAGGCTTTAAAGCAGGCAGGCCTCTCCCCTCTTTCTTCTTCTGGTTCAGCTGCCTTCTCTGTGGAAAATCCCTGAACCCCCTCTTCTGACCTTCAGAAACGGGTAAAACTGCAGGCAAGCGAGATAAAACACATTCCTGGGATAGAAACCCCCTCTCCTAGCCTTCAGGACTGGGTGAAACTGCAGGCAAGTGAGATAAGACACCTGGGATGGGGACCCTCCCCTAATAGCTCATCTGCTTCTGTAACCGGCTTTATGCCTTAAACTAATAAATTGTTTTTCCTTTAATATTGCCAGTGGCCATATTAAGCTTACCTTATCTTTAGTATGTAATACAGTCTATAAAATCCAAAGTTGCCTTTTGTTTGGGGCTCAGACTTTCAGAGGCTACTCGGCTGAGCCCGACGGCCATAGAAAATAAAACCTACTTCCTGAAACTTCGGCGCCTCAGCCCAGTTTATTCTATTTCTATATAACACTCCAGGAGGCAGAAAGCCTTGTCCCTTTTCCGTGCAACAATACCATCTGAACATCTTCCACCCCCAACCCCCCCAGAGAAGATCTGATGACCTATAATTTCTGTCTCAGTCATTGTAAGCGGCTACATGCAGTAACTTATTCTCAATCTGGAGGAGGGGCTTGGGCCCTGGGTCTCTACAGACCCTATTTTTACAGAGCAGGAAAGCCAAAAGCCGACCTTCTCCTTGCTTATACTTGGCCTTACTTCCTCCTAGTTCCCCAGTCTTCACTCCTGCTTCAGGGTTTGCTGTCTTAGTTCAGACCCAGCAGAAAAAAAAAAAAAAAATGTACTCAAGTGATTCAAGTGAAATATCTCATGGCTTTAGTTGTTTTATTTGGAGATTACTGCCAGAGAAAGAGCACATTGTATACCATACAGGAGACTCCTATTTAACTTGCCTCTTGTTATCCTCCACTCCTCCCCACAAACCCATACTCTAGAATGAATGAAGCCCCTACAATATGTAGCGCAGTCTCTGCAGGCTCAGTGTCCACCCAAAAGTGGTATGGCAGGGAAGGTCCTGAGAAATGGATATAATTTTCTCAGCTGCCCTGGGAATTTTGCAGAACAAAATGATACTATCCTCTTATATCCTCCTATTCAGAGATTGGAACTTGAACATATTGAGAGCTTCCTGTGTAGGTGCTATGCCGGATGCTTCCAAAGATGTTTACTTAATCCTCAGACTTTATAGATCAGGAAACTGAGTCTCAGAAAAGTGCCCAACATTATCACCACATGGGCACACTTGTAGGTGGAATAGGGATGCTCATTCTTTTCTGCCCAAAAGAAAAGGAAGGAACAAGAAAAGGAAGAATTATAAAACACTGGTCTGTTTCTCAGAGCCAGGCCAAGAGGAGTGGCTCCTTTTACCCATTTCCTCTTTTCCATCACAGACAGTGGCAGCACTCATTTTCCTGTGGAATTACAAAGCACTTTAAACAAAGATCCTTTCAGCGCCTATTAAGAGATTATTTTTGTCTCTATTTGTAAAGTTCCATTTATTATCAATGAGTATTTATCTCACACACACCTACATATTCCATTATTCTATATTTACGTTTAACACATTTAATTAAGAACATTGTTAAAAATTTAGAGAGTCCCCCTTTCATGAAATTTGGAAATTGAAGGTAGCATTTAGCAGGTTTCCTTGTCAACCACAATAGTCATTTTTAGAAGCTCTAGGGAGTAATTCAATTACCCACACAATTCTGCTTTCTAGGAATGTGCAAATGGAAATCTTTCTTAAGTGAACCTACCAGCAGTGTTCCAGACTTCAGTAACTACAATAAAACCTGATACCCCTCTAGTTGTAGGTAGGGAAAGTATTTGGGGGAGGGAGAAGGAGGAGGAAAGAAGAAAGATACCGGTGTGCTATTTTCTGCTTGCCTTTGACTTTTTGGACTTGAGAACTGTGTCCTTTCCTCATTCTAAAGAACACTAAATAGAAAGGATTAGTGGAGCCCTTAGTCACTTTAAAGTGATCTAGAAACTCCATTGATTAAAGAAACTAACTTTTTATTTTCATTATTTTTTTTAAACATAACATACAAACATGAACATTCTTACCATATGAGCATTCCATTCTTGGTATAAAATCAATAACTCACAATATCATCAGGTAGTTGTATATTCATCACCATGATTATTTCTTAGAACATTTGCATCAATTTAGAAAAAGAAATAAAAGGGAAAAAACTCATACATACCATACCCCTTACCCCTCCCTCTCTTTGACTGCCAGTATTTACATCTACCCAATATATTTTAGCCTTTGAGAAACTAAAATTTTATCAAACATAAGCTGCCATTGATAATATCCTCCAATATAAGATTTAATTTAGTAACTCAGATCAATTTTAAATAGGGAAGCGTAAAATATGAACAGTTTCTGATGGTAAGACAATCTGCTATGTGAATTTGAGATCAAACTTGTCACAGTTACATTTTGATAGTCATTGCTGAGAGCTAGCTAAAGAGCAACTGGTTTCTTTCTTTAGAATTCAACACCATTTCTTTAAATCCCTTTATTAAACTACAACACACATCCCCCAAATACACAAATCATACATCAGTGAATTTTCAAAAAATAAATACATCCTCGTACCCAGCACCCAGATCAGAAAACAAAACATTAGCAGAATCCCAGAAGCCCTTTTATATCCCTTTCAAGGTAATAGCCACTAACAGTTACTCTAGCCATACTTTTTTTTTGGGGGGGTGGGGGGCAGCGCATGGTCCAGAAATTAAACCCGGGCCTCCCGTATGAAAGGCAAGCATTCTATCACTAAATCACCCATGCACCCTCTAGCCATAATTTTAATATCATTCATTAGTTCTGCAAGTATTTGAACTTTATAAATGAAATATAAACCCCTTTGTGCTTGACTTCTTTTGCTTAACATTATTTTTATGACATACATCTATGTTATTGCAAGTACAAGTAATTCTAGTTCATTTGATTTTGATTTTGATAGATTGCTGCATCAAATTTCATTTTATAAATATATCACAATTTATTTACCTATTCTACTATTGAACATTTGGGTTGTTTTCCATTTTTATGTATTATTGTACATAGAGCTGCTGTGAACATTCTTGAATATGTCTTTTGGACACATACTAATAAAAGAATTGCTGTGTGCACATGCATGCCTGAGCTTTAGTAGATATTGCTTGCCACTGTTCTAAGTGTCCATACCAGTTTACACTCCCACTGGCAGTACAGAAAAATTCCAATTGCTCCTCAATGCCGTACTTAGTATCACTTTTCTTTTTCATTTTAGCCATTTTAGTGGGTGTGTTATGAGTTCAGTGTAATTTCAATTTGTATTTTTCATGAGCAAACATGTTGAGTACTTTTAAATATATTTTTTGGTGATTTGGATGAAGTCAATTTTAATGAATATTAAGTAGGTAATGTTGTTGGTAGTGGTATGGCAGAAATTATATACGTAATAATTAAATGTCTAAAATGTAGTAAATAGTGCTTTCATTAATGAATCTTTTAGCAATTGATATTCTCTGTTCCTTAAAAAGCTTTTGCTCTGGTAAATTCATTTTGGTAGGAGCTTACTGAAGATGAATTATGAATACTCCCCTCTGCTAGATAGTATGAGGCCACCAAGATCCATGCCATGGAGAGCTTCTCAGAGGAGGGAGTTTAGATGCATGAGCATTTGGGTAGAAATTGGACCTTTAATTATAACATAGGTTATAATTTGAAAAGTCTTAATAAAATGTGGAGGTGTAAAGATATACCAAACTTTTAGAAACTTGCAAATGCTCAGATGTAATTTGATAAATAAGGAAACTACCAACTTCTTTTTTATAGGGAATTAAGTCTTAATGGAAAATGATCCTTATGGTAAGCCCCTGGAAGTATCATGGGCCAAATAGTAAGCTGGATTTAGGGTGTAATTACATTCAGTTGTGTAGATTGAAATATTTAAATTTAATTTATATCATTCACCAATGATTCCTACATTACCTTTGATTTTTACACCAAGAGAAACATTCTCATACATGAGCAGGGGAAATGTTTCAGGAATAACTTTTTGCTTTCCATTTTAGGCCTGATGTCAGATCTCTAAAATGTAGATGTGAGCAACTCACTTATTGTCATTGAACTCTCTGGAGAAATAATGTGAATGCTATAATTTTTACAGTTAAGATGCTGTAATAGATTATATAGAAGCGTACTGGCAGCATTTTATAACCCAAATAATAATTTCATTATTGTTTTCTGGGTTGCAATTATTTATTTCTAAACCAGTGTTTTAATATAGTTGAAAAATTTGTTTCAGAACTAAATACTATAGCCAAAAGCATTTTCTTTGTCTGATACTACCTTTTATGATTGCTATTAGAACAATAAAAGTCCTTTATCACCTTACTTATTAATGTACTTTAGAAAAATCTTTTCAAAATGATTAGGCAGGCAAAGATGTTTTTCCTACTAATTTCAAAAATATTTTCTGGATTTACCGTACAATACTGTAGGGAAGGTATCTATTTTCTGAATATACCATGTGCTAATTCAGGGTCGAATTCAACTCAGTTTTCAAAAAAAAAAATTATAACGGAGAAAGACATGGTGTAATTTTCTCTTCTTAGACATGGGACAGGTGTGTCTCTTGGGGCAGGAATCACAGCAGGTTGTGTTCTTTACCTGTAGGTTGAAGAAAAAGTCCCAGTCAGTGGATATTACTCCAGGGCTCAGCCCTTTGGCTGGTGCAGGAAAACAAACCCCACAAGCCGGTAAGCCGCCTGCACCCATCATTGAAGAAGAGCAGAATAATGCAGCAAATATCCAGAAGCATCCTTCCCGAAGGAGTGACCTGAAGCGGTTCTACACCATTGGTGAGCACCAGACATTTTATGCTAGTGAATAGGTGAAGTCATCTAAATAGCATCGTGAGTTTGTGGGTTTGCAGTTAAATGGTCCCTTGTTTATAAAACATGTGTATCTTTCTGATGGTTTATTCGTATATTTTGTTATATGGTCTGAAGATGAAGATAGAAAAATGCTGAAAACCTTCATTAAAGTTAAATGAAGGGGGTGCAAGGGTAGTTCAGTGGTAGAATTCTCACCTGTCATGCGGGAGACCCGGGTTTGATCCTGGCCCATGCACCTTCCAAAACCAAAACAAACAAACAAACAAAAATTCAAGAAATGGTGCTGCAATAATGGGGCACTCACTTGGAAGAAGAAAGAAATGTGACCTCTGCCACAGAGCATACAAAAAAAAAAAAGCTAAATGAAAGGAAGCTTGTGGACCTTCTATATCCTATCCTAAGGAGAGTAAATTGTTTGTTTGTGGGTTTCAGGTAATGGTTTTCCAAATTTTAAGTGTATATGCCACTATATCCATTTTAGCCATTCTATAACCAGCACCATTTTTGTTTGGTTTTGTTCCTTTCATTTTCCCTTGCAGCTCCCAAGTGTTTAACCCTGTTTTGCCATATTGTTAAGATAGTGATTGCTGTCAGCTGGCAGCTAGCAACTGCTAAGAAGGTAGAAACTTATTATATTCTGAGGAAGAACAAATTATGTTCTGGATCTGTTTTGGCCATGCATGTTACTTCACTTTGGAGAAACTAAATCAACTCCAGAACCTCTATATGAGGGAGTAGGTTGTGGGTAGGGCCTCGCAGGCATTAGCCCCCTTTTTCACACATAGAATAATATCCTGTAGCTTTGAACTTAAACATTAAACTGAAGAATTGTAGGTAATCAGTCTAAGGAAGCTGAATTGCCAACTTTTGTGTACCAATATTTGTCCAACAAATCTTTGACCTGCTTTTTAACAAATGGTAACAATTGTTAGTATCTGAGGTCTATTTGAGACAAAAGTTACTAAATATTTATTAAATAGAGGAGGAAGATAAGTAGGGAAGATAAATCTACCTGTGAAGAATGAGGCTACTTCGGCTTTGGGTAATACTTCATTTTGGAGAGAATCAAACACATCTAGATGCTTAATAGTAGAGACTTGGCTTTGGGGTTTCACCAATGTTATCTAAAAGAGGTCAGTTTTATTTGGTATTCACCAACGTCCTCTCATACCAATAAGACGTTTGTTTTAAGATTACTGAAATTCTTTTCTCAGATATTTTAATGTCCCTATAACACCAGATTTCTACTTCTGGTTCTCATACCAAATTTCTATGTGACCGATCAGAGAAGTCCCCTTGTAGTTCTAGTAATATTTCATAATTTGGCTGCTCAAGCAATGTTTTCACCATTTTAAGTGCTCTAATACATACTTTTTGGCTTCCCCTTTCCAAATTAAAATGTCAGTCTTATTTTTCAACAGGCAAAAAGCATGTTGTTTTTAAGAATGTCAATAGTCAAGTAATGAGACCTGATATGACAGTGGGCACAGGTGCACACTTCCACTTTTAAAACTTAGGTTGCATAGTTCTAATAATCAATCAACTATACAAAATTCCATAAAGTTTACATAACTGTCTCTCCATTTACCATTGTCCTACCCACTGCTGTTAGACATGCCCACCTCCTTGCTTTTCGGATTTCTTTACTGCCTAAGAAGACACATTTTACCTCCAGAAAAATAAAATTTATCCTACCAATTCAATATTTCTTAAAAGTGAGAAAGTTAGGGAGGAAACTGACTGGTAGGGTGACAGTAAAGAGATAAGCCCAGTAAACAGAAGTGTAGAGTAAGTTTGAATTGTAGAAAAATGAGTTATGAGTTATTTTAAGTACCACCACCTCTAGTAAATTTTTAATTTTTGAAATTGCAACAATTTGAGTCCTAGTCAATGTCAGTGTCATATCTTTTATGTTAAGAAGAGACATACCAATTGTTCAGATTTACTGTGTTTATGTAATGCATCTACTAATTTGGACCTGGAAACACTAGTTTCAAGGCTAAAATAGTAGCAATTATGTCCTTGCCTATACTGAAAAATTGTATCGTAAAACACATCTATTTTAGAGTCCTTTGGTAAAATGTAGTGGTCATAATCAACAACAATAATTGCCATATTGCTTTTTTTATATGCCAGGCACAAGTTAAGCTTCTTTTTCTATTACCTAAGTTCATCCTTCACTTCTTAGAGATAGGTGTTATAATCCCTATTTTTATAGATGAGGAATTAAAGAGAAGTTAAAGGAGGAGCCACAAGCTGTAGAGAGCAGACTCTGCAATGAAATTAACCTTCTTGTGTGACGCTTTAGAATTAGCCTTCTATATAACTCAGAAGAATGCCATCCCTATCTACACAGAGGTGAGCTAGAGGAGCTTCTCCGGGTAAAACAGTTGAGTAACATTTTTGCGGCAATTCCCAGAGAATCTCACTGGCAGAAACCATGCCCACTAATCCATCCACCAGCCATTATGCCCTTGAAATATCTTTCAGTGTCTCAATTTAGGATTCACACAACTAGAAAACCTGGGAGCCCTCTGGTGGCCAATTGCAGTACTGTATTTGAATTTTTCAGTGATGTACAGTACTATATTTAAGTGAATTATTATATTTAAATCATGCAGTAATTCTCAGACTTAAATAATTTTCAAATAAAAAGTAAATGACTAGAAAATATTGTTACTCATTTAAATGTCACTGTTAGTGGCTCATGAAAATGACTTCAGTAGCTCCTCTAGAGATGTCTTTTTGATCATAAGCTATTATCTTTAATGAACCTATATATGGGGTCTACTTCTTTTTGAAAGAATTCTAGCTAAGAATTTATAGGTCCCTTGTACAGATGATAAACTCAGGTACTGAATTATTCCTCCTAACAGAAACATATTAAACATAAGAGGAAGCAAAAAGAAAAGAAAAGAAAAGAAAATGACAGCTGAAATTCATGATTTTTATAAGAGAAGGACCAGTCTTTGAAGAAGTCCAATAAAATTTCAATGAGTTGGAATAAGTAGGGGAACTGATCTGAAATAATGTGAATAATTGTTACCAGACAAAGGCGGTGGATTCTTCTGCCCGATGAGCTCAATAACCAATTCCTGAGACATTGGGGTTTCAAAGAGAGAAAAAGTTTATTACTATGCGTGTAGTAGGAGAGCAGATGGCCTAGCAGCCCAAAATCTGCCTCCCCGAACTGCAGTAATTTGGGTAGTTTTATTAGAGAAAAGATGGACAGGGTTTAGGATGATGAGCACCGTGGCTCCAGGTGATGTCGTTAGAGGTGAGCTGATTATTGGCATGTGCAGATTCATCACCTGCTTAGTCACAGAACGTATGAAAGAAAATGGCAGAATGAGGTATAGATGACTTGTAGGTTGAAGTATAAGCTACTACCCATGTCAGGTGGGCCCACTTTTGTTAGATCCAGTCTCAGTCGTCAGGGTAATTTGGGTCTTGGGATGGGTTAGCTCCTGGCCAACCCAAGGCCCTTCATTAACAAACATTAGGGGCTGTCTTTAGTGATTACAAGACTTGAAAGTTGAAAATCTGAATAACTAGGTATGAAGGTTAGTCACAAGGTTTTTACAATCACAGGGGCAGAAAATAAGGGCTATACGACCATTGTCAGAGATCAAGGCAGTTGGATTACAATTTATTTCCCTGTCTACTCTGATATGCCAGAAAGCGAAAATGAATCTTTATATAATGATTCTGTAATTATCCCTTAAATATTGATTTCTTGGCTACAGTTTCAGAAAAATTAAAAGAAAAATGTCAGAGCTTGGGCTCAGGAAAGAGCCTTTTTGCCTGCTTCTGTCACTAACTTGTAATCCTGCATAAGTTATTTACAATCACTTGACCTTAATTTTTTTATCTGTAAAGTGAAAGAACAAATCAGTGTCTTTCTGTTTCATTTTGTTTTTCTCTAACTTTCTTTGTATTATTACAACTGACCATTTGAAGTATTGTATAAGTCTCTACTACTGTGTAATAAATCACCACCCACTTAATGGGTTAAAACAACACCCATTTATTTGCTCACAGTTCTGTAGGTCAGAAGTCCACATGGGGTGATGGGATTCTCTGCTCTGAATATCACAGATTGAAATCAAGTTCTTAGTTGGGTGGGGTTTTCATCTGGAGACTAGGGGAGGTTAGACTTCCAAGCTCTTTCTTCACCCGAATTCAGTTCCTTGAATTTAGGACTGAGGTTCTTTTCCATAATAACTGTCAGCCAGGGGCCATTCCTAGGGACCGCCTACTTCCTTGCTACGTGCCCACCCCCACCTCATTTTCAAAGCAGGAACAGGGTGTCAAATCCTTCTCATTTGAATCTTTTATTTCCTCTTCTTCAGCCAGCCAAGAGCACTCTCTGCTTTCAAAAGAGCTTATGAAATTGGGTCAGATCCATCCCTATAAACTCCCTGTTTTAAGGTGAACATAACCTAATCACAGAAGTAAAATTCATCATATTCAGGGTCCTGGACACTGTGCAAGGTGTATGTACCAGGGAGGTGGGAAATCTTGGGTGCAGTTTTAGAATTCTGCTTAACACAGGTACATTTTGTACCACTACCCCATATATTACACTTAGATACCAATAAAGTTCAAACAGAATTCTCCAAGATATTTCCTTTTCTATGTATTATGATAATTTTTATTTTATTCTATTTCATTTTAAAAATGCAATGTAGCTCAATAAATTAATTTCATACCATTTCAACCATTAATGAGTTGTGACCTGCAATCTGTGAAAGTCAGCAGCTTAGATGGTATTTGAAATCCTTTAGAGAACCAGAATTGTATTATTCTTTTTAAAAGAAAATTATTAATTAGACCTAAAATAACAAAATAGTAGATTAGTGTACTAGCTGTAACGGGTAAATAAATTAAAATAGAATAGAATTTTTCATTACTCTAATGTTTGTTTGTGCTAGACAAATCTACACAACTTTGACAATGTATATAAGAAGCTTTTATTTGTCAAGAAAAGTAGATTTCAACCCCAGTCCAACAATACCAGATTTTATGTTAGTAGAACCTCTTTTTCCTGATGCTATGATGTTCTTACATGTTGTAATTAATACATTTTCATTTAGGCCAGATAATTTCTATAACCTCCTTTTTTTCAGACAATTGCTTTATTCTGATGTGTTAAGCTTTAATATCACTCTCTGTAAGTTTGACCTCTTTCAAAACCATAGCCCTCCTTAAATATAGAAAGTAAGATGAAACTAAATAATATACTCAAATATTTGTAGTACTTAATTTATTCTGGTACCCTTCATTTAGAAAACTCCTGTAAGAACTTTTAAAAGAATTGTAACTTAAGCATAGAGGTGGGAAGATGACCATCGTCATATGATCCAAAAATGCACCATTGCTCCCTCTGCTGGATCTGTACAACTCCATATCATATTTGCTCCTCATTTCAAGACCTAAAGTTAATGTCTCTATCCAGCCTTTGTGGCTATTAGTAGAAAGTGCTTGTCTCTTTTCAGTCCTTAACTTAGAAGATTTTTCCCTTGGCAAGTGGTAGGACAACTCTTGAATGGATGTCCTCACAGTCAGACCCTACTGTATAAGGTTCTATGGAAGATTGCTGCTTGGAATAGAACGAAAATTCGGAGAGCCTTGCAACCAGTGTAGCAAATTAGATAGAATGCTCTAAATACCATGGGGTAATGAGGAGAGGGAAGCAGTGAAAGGGAAGGGGGTAAGAAATGGCTCAAATAGAGTGCTATGGAGAAATCACATCAGATTGTAAAAACACTCAGAGGCTCTATATTGACTTGATGGATCAAGCAACTCCTCACTATTTCCTCCTACCTTTGTTTGTTTGCTCCGTTATATGTGTTGGTACATCCGCCTCCATACCAGGTTGTCAGTTCATATGAGAAGACATGGATGATGACTTTAATTTCACCTACCCCAACACCTAGCACAGTGTAAGGCACATAGTTAAATGCTAAGGGTTCAGTTCAATGAAGAACTTTGGAGACTTCATGGCATTAGAGAAGGTTTGGAAAATTCCTATGGAGAATGAGTATGATAATACAACCTTTACATCTACAAAAAAGGTTAGCATTGCCAAAGCCCTCTTATTGCTCATGCTACTTAAAAGCTTTTTGCAACTTTATGGAGAAGGCAGAAAAGGAATGATTCTTACTTAACCTTCACAAGTTCCTTTCTCAGCAGAGGTCAAACAAGGGAGATCCTAATACACTTGGCTAAGAGGATCTAGAAAATAGTACTTCTGGAGCTTTTCTTCAGTTGAAATCTCTCCTTCTTGGATTCTCACTTCGTCATCTCAACTGACAAACTGCTGTCTCCTTTTAATCTCCTGTCTGCCCTCAGGGATCAGACTCTACCTTTTATCCTATCTAAATTAATCTTACTGTAACAATTTCTTACTTCCTTGTATGACACCATCTATGATTAATCATCTAATGTTCCTAACACAGTAATTTCCAGTTATGTTCAAATGGATGACTTCTGGGTTTATTTGGGATTATGTATAGTCAAATTTTTCCATATATGAAAACATGTTTATTCAATTACTAATCTATTGATTTATAAATTCAATAAATACTTATTGAATGTCTATTATGTACCAGATTTCTTTCAATGTGTTGCATCTACAAAAATAAATAAGATCAAGTCTCCACTCTGAAGTGCTTATATTCTATTAGGGAAAATGGGAAATAAATAATCAGACATTTAATATTTTGTCAAGGAATGACCTGTTTTTTAAAGAAAAATAAAGTAGATAAAAGGAAGAGAGAATAATAAAGAGATTATTCATGTAAAATGTGTTTAAGTATTGTATAATTTTTATAAACATTCTAGCAGATAAATTACAGAGTACTAGCAGAAATCAATTAGGCTGGTTTCAATTGCAGGACATTAGATGCATTAATACATTTTTCAAAAGTTGTTTTTGCCCTCCTCAGAATAATTAGTTTGTGAACAGACTAACAAAATTGAAATCTGAAGCATGAAAAAGTAAATGATTGAGGAGAAATTTAATGATCCTCAAGTTTCCAGAGTTATTTTAGATAGAAAGTATCCAGATGTTCTTCATTTCTACCAAGAAAAGAATAAGGCACATGGCTTACACTATAGCAAAGAACATTGATGTGCTGTGACGGGGAGAGTTTAAGAAATTTTTTTGAAGTACATCTGTCATCTCTTCAGAGTGTCTTAGGTGTCAGTAGTCCTAAAGGGAAAGGTGAAAGAGATATGCACTCTCAAAGATACTAAGTGATATTGGTTAATAGCATGAAGGCTGAAATTTGTCATTTGGGGATTTTTATTGAGCTCCTGCTTTTGCTCACATAGGCAGTGTGGATCAATGATGATGCACTTGGCCTCTGAATCTCAAAAATCAGTGCTGTCACTTATAAAAGGAAGTAGCACTGGTATTTACTCAAAGGGCTGCTGTGAAGAGTAAATGTGAAGTGTTTATCATAGCACCTAGAACTTGCAAGTCCTCAATAAATATTAGTGGTGTTATTGTCATTGTGTGCAAGGATGCAGCATGAGTGAAACACCACAGACCCTGCCCTCATAGACCTTATGTCAAGCCAGCCCTGTCTTGAGTCTTGCCAATTGATCCACTTATCCCCCTGCATAAAGCCCTGCAGTAGTTCCTCATTGCCCACAAGATACTTAGGCTATTAGCCCATTGAATGTCCATGCTCTACCCTTGCCTACTTCCCAGCTTTATTTCAGACCACAGCCCTATACACCAGACAACTGATAGATCCCTCTTCTTTCTGCCTATAAATGATGATACTTCCAAGCCTTCTGAGCACCTATGCATTTGTCAGGATTCATCCCAAACTCCCTCATTCTAGCCAGTTCTCCTCAATATCTGATCAACATTAATACATTTCAGAGTATTTTGGCATACAGGTTGGCAGTGCTGATTAGGTGACTAACAAATACATGTTGAAAGCAATGAATGTTTATGTCATTCCTATAGGGTAAATGGGACTTCATATAGCATTTTAAAGAATTAAGTCTGGTAGTTGAGTGATTTAGTCATGATCATACTGAAAATATAGCCAAAGTCAAGGGAAAAATCTAGGTAGACTAATGGTAAAGAGTTCTTCCTCTACATATGTTTTCAGGTCAACCTCTCTACTCAAAAACAAAAACAAAAATAAAGTTAGCTCACTGACAGAGACCTCATCGAGTGGTTTCCCAAATGTGAGTCCATAATGTCCATGGCAAAACAGATCCATTTTAAAAGAATACTAGTTTTCCATGTGTTCTAGTTTGCTAGCTGCCAGAATGCAATGTACCAGAAACAGAATGGCTTTTAATAGGGAGAATTTATAAAGTTGCAAGTTTACAGTTCTAAAGCTGTGAAAATGTCCAAATTAAAGCAAGACTATAAAAATGTCCAAACTAAAACACCAACAAGAGGTTACCTTCACTCAAGAAAGGCTGATGAAGTCCAGGGTTTCTCTCTCAACTGGAAAGGCATAGTGGTGAACATGGCGACGTCTGCTAGCTTTCTCTCCAGGCTTCTTGTTTCATGAAGCTCTCTGGGGGGAGGTGGGGGGTGTATTTTCCTTATTCATCTCCAAAGGTCTCTGGCTGTGTGAACTCTTCTGGCTCTCATGGCCCTGAGGCTTTTTACAAAATGTTTCCTCTTTTAAAGGATTCCAGTAAACTAATAAGACCCACCTGGAATGGGTGGAGACACATCTCCCTCTAATCAAAGGTTAATACCCACAGTTGGGCATATCACATCTCTGTGGAGATAATCTAATCCAGTTTCTAACACAGTATTGAATAGGGATTAAAAGAAACTGCTGCCTCTGCAAGATGGTTCAGGGTTAAAACATGGCTTTTCTAGGGTATATAATCCTTTCAAATGAGCCCATCATGAAACTCTGTTTATTACATTAAAGTGACTGTCCTTTTTTTCCTTCTTTCCTTCTTTTTGCCGTCCATCTAAGTGAACTGTCTTTTTTGAAATGATGACATAATATATGGTGTTTTGGTTTGCTAGAGCTGTTGGATTGCAATACCACAAATGGATTGGCTTTTACAAAGGGGATTTATTAGGTTACAAATTTATAGTTCTAAGGCCATGAAAATGTCCAAATTAAGACATCCAAAGAAAGATACCTTGACTATTAAGAAGGGCTGCCAGCATCTTGGACACCTTTGTCACATGGTGTGCTGGTTTGAAAGGATATATGTCCCCTATAAAAGCCATGTTTTAATCTAAATCCCATTTCGTAAAGGCAGAATAATCCCTATTCAATACTGTATGTTTGAATCTGTAATTAGATTATCTCCCTGGGATGTAACCCACTCAAAAGTGGTTTTTAAGCTAGATTAGGTGATGACATGCCTCCACCCATTTGGGTGGGTCTTGAGAAGTTTCTGGAGTCCTATAAAGGAGGAAACATTTTGGAGAATGAAGAAGATTCAGAGAGAGCAGAGAATGCTGCGGCACCATGAAGCAGAGAGTCCATCAGCAAGCGCTTTGGAGATGAAGAAGGAAAATGCCTCCTGGGGAGCTTCATGAAAGAGGAAGCCAGGAGAGAAATCTAGCAGATGATGCTGTGCTCGCCATGTGCCCTTCCACTTGAGAGAGAAACCCTGAACTTCATCGGCCTTCTTGAACCAAGGTATCTTTCCCTGGATGCCTTAGATTGGACATTTCTATAGACTTTTTTTAATTGGGACATTTTCTTGACCTTAGAACTGTTTACTGGCAACTTATTAAATTCCCGTTTTAAAAGCCATTCTGTTTCTGGTATATTGCATTCCAGCAGCTTGCAAACTAGAACACATGGGAAGGCACATGGTCAGCATCTGATGGTCCTTGCTCCCAGTTCCATTGCTTTCAGCTTCTGATTCCACTGGCTTTCTCTCTCTAAGCGTCTTTGGGTTCTCTCTTAGCTTCTCCAGGAAAAACTCTGGATTTCACCTCTTAGCTGAGCATCTCCGAGGGCCTTTTTCTGTCTGCATCTCCAAGCATCTGCTCTTTGTGCCAAGGAGCTGTGCTTTCTCCAAAATGTCTCCCTTTTAAAGGACTCCAGTAGTAGTTTGAGACCCACTCTAAACAGGCAAGTTACATCTCCATAGAAACAAGCAAATCAACAGTTCCCACCTACAATAGATCTGCATCCACAAGATTGGATTAGAAGAACATGGCTTTTTAGGGGTACATAACAGTTTCAAACCAGCACATTCTACCTTTGGCCCCCCAAAACACATGTTCTTTCTGTACACAAAATTCATTCATTCCATCACAATATGACAAAAGCCTTAAACCATTTCAGTAACAATACAAATACAATACAAAATTTTTAAAAAGTACAAAATCTACAGGCATGGTCTGTCTTAAGTAAAGTTATCCTGTAGCTATGGACCTGCAAAACTCAGAATACATTATCTGCTTCTAATATACAAAAGAGGGACAGTCATGGTATAAACATTCCCATTTCCAGAGAGAGAAATTGAATGGAATATAGGGGTCATGGACCCAAACAGTTCTGAAAACCTGCAGGACATACTCCGTTAGATTTCAAATTCTGAGAGTCATTTAGAGAAGGACATTTCATCCTTGGGGCCTGAGAGAGCAGCAGTCCCACCCTTTTCAAGGGCTTATGCAGTTGCCTTGTTCTCTCCAAACACTGGGATGTGGGTTGCTACATTAGGGAGCATGGGGGAGACCATGTTGTTCTCAGCCCCACCCTGCTGAAACATCTGGGTGACATCCAGACTCCCTGTCATCTCTGGGGCCCACACTTAACCCCTTCAGAACAGTGGGGTGCTGGCCAGGCTCTCCCCAATCCCCAGGGAATGTAATCCACCCTTTCTGAGGTCTGAGGGGGCAACCCTGTCCCCAAGCAAAGAAGCAGAAGGCCTTTCCTCTGCTTCAGGGGCAAACACACCCTTTCCACATGCATGGATGGATCTGCTCTCCTGTCCCCAAATTTCCTGACTCCAGACCTTAGCTTATATGGTTCTGCTTTTGAAGTCATTTTTTCCTTCAATCTATCCCTTTTTTGTCCCTTTTAGACCAGACTGAGAATGGTTTTGTTCATACAGATCTTGCAAAAAAAATTTTTGGTTTGACATGTAGAATTCAGGGGTCAAAATCATCAGACAATAGGATCTTCCACAGATATTTTCTGGGTAATTCCATAACCATACTGGCTTATCCTGACATGGCTCACTGGTTCCATGTTTGCTGTAATCCTTAAATGGGGCACTAGCCTCTGGGGGTCTTGATTCTAGAAGCCCAGAATTTTCCAGACCACCAATTTCTGGTGTCTTTGTACTCAAGAGTTCAATTCTCAGCTTATCCCTTTCTGCATCATATTTTACTATAAGCTGCAAGGAGAAGCCAGGCTGCATTTTCCACTTTTAGTATGGAAATCTCTTTAGCTAAATTTCCTAACTTGTTGTTTTCAAGTTCTACCTTTCGTCTAACATGAGGACTCAATTTTGCCAAATTCTCTGCCACTCTAAAACAAGGAGTGCCTTCCTTCCAGTTTGCAATAACACATTTCTCATTTCTGTCTCAGTCCTCTTCAGAAATATCTTTGGAGTCCATTTTTCTACTCACTATCTCTCCAAGCCATCCTAGGCCTTTCCTTTTATTCTCCTCACAATTCTTCCAGAAGCTTCCTCATATCCATTTTAAAAATCATGTTAGCATTTTTGTTATTTGCAGATCTCCTGACTTCTCTGGTACCAAAATCTGTTTCTGTTTGCTAATGCTGTGAGAATGCAGTATACCAGAAGTGGATTAGCTTTTACAGAGGGGATTTATTAGGTTACAAATTTACAGTTCTAAAGCCATGAAAATGTTCAAATTATGGAATCAACAAGAGGATGGCTTCACTCAAGAAAGGCTGATCATGTGCTGTTTCTCTGTCATGTGGGAAGGCCCTTCTCTCCCCAGCTTCTGGTTTCAAACAGTTCTCTCAACTTTTGGTATCTCTTAGGGCATTTTCCTTCTACATCTCCAAGTACCTGTCACTTGGTTTTATTGCTCTCTGTGTCAGCTCTGAATTCTCTCTCAAAAAGGGCTTCAGGAAAGGATTAAGACCCACCTTGAATGGGCAGGGGTCACATCTCCATGGAAACAACCTAATTGAAAGGTCCCACCTACAATAGGTTTGCACCCACAAGATTGGATTAGAAGAGCATGAGTTTTCTGGAGAACCTAACAGATTCAAACCAGCACATACAGTATTTGATTTGGTAGGTTTTGTGTGTTTTGCTTGTTTGTTTTTTGTTTTTCTCTTTAATCATCTCAGTTGTAAAAATACCAACTTGTAAAATGATCCCCAAATATTCTTTTGAAATTTTACTGGTATGCAAAATTGTAAAATTTGGAACCCAATGATCCAATCTTTTACCCTTCCTTCAGGAGAGAATATGTTTAATGTTCCCAACTTATGAAACATAGTTAAATACAAATTCATATTTTACTAACCCCAGGCTGCTTGCATATTGAAAAGAGAGCCTACAGAATTAGGGGTTCCTTGGGAGTTCTTCTCAGTAGTTGGCAAAATTAAAACAGTAATAACTAGTTAGGAAATTCTAAAAAGAGAAAAGCAAGATGCGCATTTAACTGCTTTGTAATTGCGTACACCAGGCATTTTAAAATATCATCACAAAACTTGCATACTTCTCATTTTGAAGTCAAAATTTTTGATTATAAGAATTAAAAGGACTAACTCTAAAGTAAAAATACTATAACAGTATCTCTGCCTGCCTGCTGCATTACGATATTTTTTGTTTGCTAAAATTTGCACTTTTAGGATCCTTAAAGCCTTGCTTTGTTGCTTAAATTTTTATACACATTGATAGGAAGGATACTGATTCCCTCTTCTTGATCTCTGAACTATGAAAGGAGAATTATCTTCTATCATGTATTTCAGATAACAATATATAGGTGTCTGCAGAGAGTTGAACTGTGTGATTCTCATTTATTAAATTTTAGACCAATTCAAAAGAATTTCCTTCCTATTAGGTAGTTTCAGTGTCTTTGAGGTATTTGGGATATTTGAGGAAGAGGAAGATTTTCCAGTCAGTACTGTGACTTCAGAATTTAAATACTTGGAACAATTATAGCTATAATTTTTCAATCAAAAAGAATATCTCTGTGAGCCAGAAAAGAATTTTAAAAAAACACAGCAATAACCTACCTTGATCAAGATGCAGAGTGAGATGCTTCAGGGCTCTGTCTCCCACAGAAGCTTTGAACAACCAGCAAAACCTGGCAGAAACATCTTCCTCAAAGCTCCATGAAACAAAAGGCTACTGGGTCAGGGCAAGTGTTGAATCGAGAAAAAGGTGATTTAAAAGCAATAGGATTTGTGGCACCCTGGCTGGTCTGTGCCCCACACCTCACCTAAGCCAGCCTTAATTCACAACCTTGGTACACTCCAGAGGAGCATCAGTTCTGTTGCTCAGGGGATAGGTTTAGAATGAAGCTATAAATCCAAATCAGCATTTAGGTATAGAGGAGTTTCTTTATATAAGTGAATACAAGTAAAAGAAAGGTTCCTGCTCCGAATTTAAGGTGTAGGGAACAGATTAATAGTTTGCAAAAAGAAACAAGAAAAGATGTCTGGTGATGTGTAGGAGGCGATCTCAGAGGTTTCCTCCAGCTCTGTAATCCAATTAAATTTGTCCATTCTTAACTTCTACTATTTATTTAGGAAAGAAATGAAGCTATATCATTCATATAACTAAAAATGCAAAGGAAGATTATTAGAACAGGGCCTTGACATCCTAGATTTAGGAAATAAAGGTGTTTATTAAAGCTAAATTGGAGGTGGGGGAGAAAAATCTGCTGTCTGAAGAAGAGGGAGCATCAGCTTCTCTGGTTCCCTTCTTTGGCCATCACCTATGATTTAAGTTTATTACAGTAATAAAATCTACCAAGAAAAATGGGAGGAACTTGGATTGATGTCTAAATATTGCATCAGAAAACTTTTGGTGTTAAAGGAAAATGATTTTATCTAATTCAGAGAAAATGAAAACACATCCTTTTCCAGTATTGAATCAGTATCCATCGGTCTGTGCTTTTATTGTAAATCACACTTATGATTCATTCTGTTTAAATACCCTATTTATTACAGAGCCAAACCACCTCACACCAACTGAGAACTTTCTCCTGCATTATTCTGGGACTTGTAGAAAATTTAAGTATGAGTAGCAGACAGCAAATGGCTCAGGGAATAGAGGCAATTCCATGATGCCACCAGAACAGAGGAAAGGCTTGCTTTACTTTTCGTTGGCAGGACTCAGAGGGGAAAAGCTGTAAAGCCTTAAATATATTCTAAAACGGGGCTTCCCAAATTTCATTGTGCATCGGGGATCCTATTAAAATGCAGATGCTGACTCAGTAGGTCCGGGGCAGGGGCTTTATATCAAGCTCCCCGGTGCTGCCAACACTGCTGTTTCATGGATCACTTTGAGTAGAAAGCTGGCTACTCTAAAAGGCCTAGAGACTTTTTCCACTTGGTAACCCACATAAAATATTTTTCATCATTTGGTCCCAACTTTTCATCCTAGATCAAGAATTTATCATTAAGACTTGTGTTCCTTTCACTAAACAAATTACCCAACACCCAGCCCTTAATAACTATGATATTCAAAACGAGCAAGAAAAAAGGATGTAGATATTATCACACACACACATACCCATCATTTTCATACTATTATAACAGAAAAATTTGTTTGGGGTCTTTGAGATATGTTAGCATTTTCTGAATTTGATTAGTTAAGGATGCTATTTGATTAGTTAAGTATATTGTTACTTAGTGTAGAACTGTAGAAATAACAGAGGCCCTGAGGAAAGAGATACATATTAGAATTTAGCAGTTCGCTGGCTATTTTAGCTCTGCTATTCACAGCTCTGTTAGTTCAGTTGTTTGTTGGTCAGTTCTTTGAACTATTAAATGGCAATAAAAGCACTTTCTTCATGGGGTTTTTGTAAGTATTAAGTAAGAAACGCATGAAAGTCTCTTAGCACTGAATCTCATTAGTAAGTACTTAACAAATTGTTGCTGTTTTATTAAAGAAGAATGAAAATGGAGATAAGTGAATAGGACAGAGATAACTACACCATAATAAATAGTCCTAGCTTGGGAAAAATACATTCTTGATAAATTTTTAATATCTTTATTTGTTGTTTTTCTCCTGAAGCAAATATAAGATTCCTGGATCAAACTTATTATCTGCAACAATAACAATACTGATTTCCCTGACTACCTTTCCACCAGGACACAATGAGAGCAGATGCCAGCTGCACATATAGAGGTCTGTACTGCAAGAACCCCAAAATTATGAATTTAGAAGTTTATAGGAACTGGACAGCTACTTTCTTCCCTCTGAAGGAAGGGAAAAGAAACTTTATCCTTAATGTAAACAGATCTTCTCTAGGGAAGGTCTCTAAATTTTTATAGTCATTTGGAATGTAAACAAAACAGCTGTGAGAAAACAAGGGGTGGGGGGGTGCAATCCTTGTTTGCAGAGTAAACACATAGCTCCAGAGAGATAAATCTCTGTATCTCTCCAGAGGTTTCTCTCTATTCCGTTGCCCTTTAACCCAGGTGCCAGTTTTCTTTGCTAGAGAAGCCTGACCATGCAGCAACTTGAAATTATTCTTTGTTTCCTGACAATTAAGACCTGTATTGCAAAGTTATATTGATAGAGAAAAAAATTATTCATTATATTATGTAATTATAAGAAAGTAGAAACATCCCTGGCAAATCTGCCCCATCCCAACCTTCATTTCTTAGTTACAATTAAGAGAAAAGCCCATATTTCCTTCAATTTTCTTGAACACGTAATTATTAATACATTTCGTTCACCCCAGTCCTCTTAAATAATTCCTTGAGTCAATAATTTTCCTTGGTAAGTGGTTAAGAAAATGGAAAACAAATTTACAAAAATTTAGGAAGTCATTCTCAAGTCTGCCCACCAGTCAGGTAACACTACAGCAGATGATGGGGCTATCCTCTACATAGTTCTCATCAACATTTGGACCACAAGGGTGTGGTTTGCAGCTTCCCTTATGTCAGCACTGCTGGTGATGCATGATCATTGCCAAATATAATTGTCCTGCTGAAGGACAAGCTGAAATAGTCCTGGAGAAATGTAGAGGGAAAGATTTCTGTGGTTCTCCAAAGGCACAGTCAGAGGTAAGACCCCTCTAGGCGCTATTAGGAGATAGCATTTAGAGAGCAACCTGGCCAGTCATGTTTTAAAAGGATGTCAGGTCACTGGAATTTGAAAACATGAATGAGAAAGAGAGCAACAGAGATAAAAGATTCACAATGCTAAGTGAATAGCAAGTTCCCACCCAGGCTATGTCTGTTACTCAGATTCACTAGGCCAAACTTTTGTAAAACCAGACTCAAAAAGAACCCTAACACCAGCAATAATATCCAATCCCCTCAAGAATTCAACCAACAGATATGTGTTCCATGCAGAACAATGTGCCAAATAGTGCAGAAGATAGTAAGATAAGGTCCCTTTTCTTTAGATGCTGACAGCTAGTACAACTGAACAAGGACAAGTGAGGGCATAGTACCACACGGGCTGTAAATGCCACACCGGCTGTAAATGCCACACCAAAGCAGATGCAAAGTGATACAGGAGTGTAAGAAAGAGCCCTTGTTTAATTTAGGAAGAATAAGGGATGGCTTTAGAGTGAAGGAAAATTCGAGATGGGCCCGCAAATATGGAAGGGATTTCAATGACAGTAAAACAACATATTTAGTGGCCATTATTGAAGGCCAGGCACAGATTTCCACAATGAAGATATAGAGGAGTTCCAGACAGAGGCTTTCAGAAGGTTCAGGCTTTGGCTGAATTAAAAACTATTCCTGTATTTACTTCTAACCAAATATGTGGTCCTGGGATATTGCTTATCCTCCTAGGAGTCTAAATCCCCCATTTGTAAATGAGGAGAGTTGATCTCATAATCACTAAGGCCCCTTTTAGCCTCACATTGATTTTAACATTTTTAACTGAGGTGCATTTTATTAGTATATGCAAAGGAAATCATTTTGAGCATTAACTTTTGGCACAACACCTATCTAAATAAAGCTTGAAATAATTTTGTAAAAACATGTTCTGTTACTCATACCATCTCCTTTCTGGCATTTGATAGAATTCTTTCTTGGTACTCGCTTGCATTAAATTTCATTGTTCCCAACCCAGGCTCTTTTTCCAAAATGTTTTAAGTTTCAGGTAGGGCCTGCTGATTTCCTGTTCATAATTTCAACCTTTCAAAATGATATGTCTTCTTTGCAGTTTCCGAAACTTCTTTATTTAATACAGCAATTGTACTGCTGCTTTACAATCAGCAACCTTTGTAATAATTAGGTCTTTTTGGAGAAAAGAATCATTTCCTGGTGGCTATGTCCTTTGTTTTGTGTTCATGACTGCAGGTAGTTCTGACCAACTCAACAGTTGTCAACAGCATAAAAGTAGGTTTCAGTGTGCTGTCAAGCAAAATTAAAGGTTCAACCTACAAAAGTACACGTGGAGCTAGGTTCTTCAATGTGGGAAGAGAATGGGGAAAGGTACCAACATGTATTAATACTGGATGCTATGCACTATAATCTCATTTAATTGTCATGAAAACCTTGTTGTAGTAGGTTTTTTCAAACCTCATTTTTACATATGAGACCCAGAGATGTTCCATGACTTGCCAAAGATCACCCACCCAACTTATAAGGTGTTAAACAAAGATTTATTTAAATCCATATTTAAGGCCTTTCTTCTTTTCACTAAATTTCACTTTCTCCAAGGTGCCTGCTTTATTTTTGTGTGGCTTATTATTTATATATCAGATGAGATGATGGTTATATAAGCTCTGTATAAACTATAAAGTGCTATATACCTGTTAGTGTTTTTATAATTAATAAAACTGGATGCCATTTAAGTTTCTTGCAGAACAATAATAAATAATTGATAACCATATTATGCATTAGTCTTGGTCATGTAATTTTATTTCTCATGTGTGCATTTGAAATAGTATTTTATGATTAATTCATTGTTCCACTGAAACACTAAACATCCCATTTTCATATTTTTTCAATGAAAGCAGAAGAATGACAATGTTTAAAACACATTTTATGATTTGGCTTGAGAGTTATGAATTTTAAGTGTGTGTATAGATTCTTTACTGAACCTAAAAAGGACTCCAATAATTTGCTTGTTTTATGCTCTAGTGAATTATGAACTGAGAAAATTAAAATAAAATTTTAATAGGAATCAAAACTAAGCTCACTAAACAGATTGCTAAAGAAATGTTAAATTGATTTTTTAAAAGGTTATATAGGGTGGGCCACAATGGCTCAAATAGCTGAGTTCTTGTTTGCCATGCCAGAGACCCGGGTTCGATTCCCAGTGCCTGCCCATGAGAAAAGAAAAAAAAAAGCTATATAGTGGGATTTAGCGTGAATTCTTTAAGAAGGACTCATGTGAAACAAACTTTTTCTTCTTAAATAAAAGATTCAAGGATTAGGAAAATGTCAATGTCTATATTATTACATTTTCAGTATACATGATGCCACAATCCACTTTCATTAGTATTTTGATAGACTTATGAAATGACTTCCATTTCTTTCTGGAACTTCTGCATTACGGCCTCATTTAGAAAATTCCTTAGTAAGAAGCAGTGCAGAAAGTTTGATAACAGCCTCAGTTTTAGAGCCAAATATTGGCATATTTAAATTCGATCTCCACCACTTACTTATCATGTAACATTGGGAATATTGCTTAATTTCTCTGAACCTCAATTTCTTCATCTGTAAAATGAAGATATTGTCTACCTCATGTTATTACGAGGATTAAGTGTGGATAATATATTTTTTAATTAAGATGTCCTTTGAAATATGGTAAATATTTAATATATGATGCATATTAACAGTAGTGTATAAGAGTATAATTCATGCTTTTAAAGTACTTAGAAGTGTCAGAAAAATATATAAGTAGTAAATAAACTTAAAGGAATAAAATAAATATTATATTAATGAGAAGTAAATTGTCATATGGTGCTCCTGGGATAGTGTTTCAAAACATGTAAGGACCCAGCACTAATCCTTCATTCCCAATCCCTGTACCTCTATCAGCAAGCATAAACTCATGCTATAGTCTCTTCTAAGTTTTTTAGGAAATACAAGCTCATTTCACCAACATTCTTCACCTTATTGACTAACAATGGGGAAGTAAAATGGTAAAAAAGTAAATGGAACAAGAGTCACTTAAAGCATTGGTGTCTACACATGCTGCATGATTTGAGGGATATCATAAAGCCATATCTACTTCCCAAACATTTTCCTTTTTCATTTGACCCCAAAACTCTCCTAATAGAATTGCCCACAAGTTATAAAACAAAGACAGGGACTTTTTCCCAGAGAATCTCTGATCTATCTGGGAAGTAGGGGAACATTTTTCATTCTTGTTAAAAAGTACTTCAGCAAAACTGAATTTAGCAGATTAATAATTGCTATCTTAGAAGCACAGAAGCATTTCCCTGTGGTATGATGAACTATGGAGACAGTTGATTTCAGGGAGGGTCTGAGAAACAGAGCAAGGATTAACACTGAATGGTTACAGTACAGGGCAGACTGCAGAGAAATGGCTTGGGCAAATGGGCTGCCTACTACACTATAGTAGAAAGAATCATGGAGAATGGAAGGGCATTCCTTTTCTTGAATGTCAGATTATTTTTGACTGACATAAAACTCTGTGAAAGAGTTCTGTGTTTTCCCCTATGAATAAAAATAATGGAGTAAGTTGTAATGTTGAAATTCATCATCAAAAAAACAGTAGGTTCTCTCTAAAAGGTTTGTATGAAAGATTATATGGTTGTCCTGGGTCCATGTATAAAATTTAAAATACGATGTGCTAGATATGGCTATAAAGTAGCTCTTATTATTTAAATGGTTTTGGGGACTATCCTCCAATAAGATAAAAATCTTCAAGATGAGTAGTACATCTGCATATACTGGGTAATTTTACCATCTAAATTTTAATGAACTTATTAAAATTTATTACTGCAAAATGATTATGTAGGAAGAAGTCAACGATGACCTTCTTTTACTGCTATTAACACTTGCTGGAAGGTCTAGACCAGAGTTTCTTAAATTCCATGCTAATACTGTTTAGGGCCAAATAACTATTGCTCGTGGGAACTTTTTTGTGCGTTGTGATTTGTTGAGCAGCATCCCTGGCCTGTACCTGCTAGATGCTAGTAGCACTCCCCCAACCCCTGATTTTGTCAACTTAAGGTCCAGAAATGTTCCCAGACATTGCCAAATACTCCTGAGTCATCCCTGGTGGAGAACCACTCTTCTGGACAATATGAATTACAAAATAGAAATTTGAAACATAGTAACTGAAAAAAAGACAAAGTTATCTTTTGGTTGTTGTTATTTGAACTGAAGACTTCAATAAAATAGCCAAAAACAACATAAATATACAAAACTAAATAACCATCAAAAACAAGTTAATGTAATTTGGAGGTACTTTATATAATGGGCAGTAAAACAAAAAATTAGAAATAGCACAAGCAGGAAATGTGTGGACATATAAAAAGAGGGGAATTAAAATCATTTTTTCTCTTCTGCATACTAAAGCATACTGTAAACCTCTAACAACCAAAACAGTGGTGTACAAAAGTAGTAAGTATACCACCGGATGAGTGGAACAGAATAAAGGGTCTCAAAACTGACCTTAATATACATACATATTAGTTTTGAGAGGTAGTATCACAAATCAGAAGGTAAAGGTATTTAATGATGCTGGTACCATTTGTCAACTATTTAGGAAAAAAAAATAAACCCTTCATACTATATGTTTCAACAGAATAAATGTTGGTGTCTTTGTGACATTTTGTATTCTCATTTTTACCTGAGGGCCTGTTCTCTCTCCTTCACCCCCAGGTTTAGCTGAGCCATTTCCTCCTTTGACCTCTGCAGTCTCTGTTAGACTTCCCCTATATAATCCCATACAGTTGTACACTTAGCTCTTATCACGCATGTCGGTTTATTTAGTTCTCTTCTCTGCTAAATCCTGATCTCTTTGAGGCAAGAAAAAAGAGACATGATAGGAAATTTGTGAGGCCACCAAGGAAGCTGTAAAAAAAAAACTATTAAAAAGTTACATAAAAAGCTGAACAAATATTCTTCTCTCCACAAACTTGTACAGAGAGAAGAGTGGATTAAAAGGTAGTTTATTCTTTCTCTCAGCAATGAATTGATAGCCAGCTGAAATCGTTTTGTTTTATTGCTACCATAATATTTGGGACTTCAGTGCTTTGCAGGGGCTTCAGTGCTTTGCAGAAAATTACATTGTGTAAAAGAGTAACACATATGTTAGTGGGATGAGCATTGCCTGTTGTTTTGTCATTTTCTAGTAATATGAAGAGATTTGGATTCGATTTTTAGAGTTCTCAAAATATTTTGGAATTCAGAAATTATATAATCTGTGGATATGATAAAATATGCCATTTTCTGGCAGCCTAAAACCAGTTGCAGATAAAGAACTACTTGTCTAAACATCCGGTCACAGAATCCTCCCCCCCCTCACTGAAATTGATCACAACACAAAAATAACCCCGCATTTTCATGAATACGTTAAAACGGCATAAAGTAGCAGCCCTATTGCCAGTGAAGATTGATCGCTGCAAGAAACAGCAGCAATAATGTAAATCTAAGCTATGGGTTACCATCTTCTCCAGGGAGTCAGAACAGTAAAATAGATACAATGCTCCTAAAAGCAAAGGAAATTGTGATGCCACAAACTGAATAAAAACCTCCCAAAGCACCTATATTTCCCCTTCAAACGTTTCTGAATTTAAACATTTTTGAAGTTGCATTCATCCTTCTCATTTAGTCTGTTGACTGCAGGAAGGCAGGGTTCATGAATGCTTGGTCATCACGAACAGTAAATATCTGTGGAATTGTTGAATTTGTGAGTTAGTAAATGTTGACTGCTAAGTACTTCAGAGCAAATTGGGAAAATTCTAATTTTTAAAAACTCTGGAATTTTATTTCAGCATACAACACCAATGGTTCTTTCTGACTAATGGCTCATCATTATACGTGTTTTAAAATGGTATCATCACTTACATGAAAATTTAAAGACATAAATGATAAGGGCCGCATACCATATTTTATCCACATAGGAGATCCACTGCTGTACCTCCTGCTTTGAGGCAGGATGTGGTT
Source organism: Tamandua tetradactyla (assembly GCF_023851605.1). Classification (NCBI taxonomy): domain Eukaryota; kingdom Metazoa; phylum Chordata; class Mammalia; order Pilosa; family Myrmecophagidae; genus Tamandua; species Tamandua tetradactyla. Next base: position 151,171,037 of record NC_135332.1, read on the forward strand.
TATTAAGAGCTGAATATATACTATTTTCCTAGTATCATCCTAATCTTTTCCTAGATACCTAATTTAATCCTTAGAACAATGCCTCTAGGTACATGTTATCATTACTAAATTAAATATGAGAAAACTATGGCTTAAAGACCTTAAAAATTTGCCCAAAGTCTCGACACTACTAAGGAGTGGAACTTGGAAACTTGTGCTATAAGCCCTGGGTTACACTGGTGAAGTGTCACCAAGTGCTCTCTGGCATAGTCCCAAACTGCTGTCTCTGTACAGTATCTAAGCAGAAAGAAACTGTCGTCACAGCTTTCAAAACACTCAGTATACACTAGACAGAGTAGTGCAGTAAGTCCACACGCCAGCTTTCCATAAAATTCACTGGTAAGACATTCAGAAGCCTCACCCATCTGAATGTATTTAGAATACTGGAGGACCCAAATTAAGTGAAGATGACCAAGCAGTGCAAAAATAAAGCTGTCACAATGTTTGAGCACTCAATTCTTTCTTTATCCTAGAATGGCCTTCTCCCTTAGTTAATAGTTTGTGTCTAAAACTTAATTCAAATGCTGTGTGTCCTGTGAATCTTTCCCTTAGTCCCCAAATGAATCTTTCCTTTTTCTACACTCCCATTCTGCTAATATCTTTGTTTATTTGAGCATTTAATTGGAGTAATGGCTTTCAAATAGTTTACCATTAAGAGCAGTTACATTTTAAAATAAGCATGTAAATTATTCAGAAAATTCTCTCATCCTGGAGCAGTATATATATTTTTAGGGAACAATCAATTAAACGTAGTATTCATCCAACAACCAGCAATATAGTGTTCAAACACTGCTGTGAGTAGGGAATTTGTCCTAAAGAAGATTGCTGAAATTAGAAAAATTAAGTTGAAACGTGATGGTTAACAAAAGAAATGAGCCACAGAAAAATCGTTCTAAAGTGTCATTGTATTCAAACACTTTGGCTGTGTAAAAATGCTTAAATACTTATTTGCTTTAGCATTTGATTCTTTCTTGCCTATGTAGGCTAAAATGAAATGCCCATCAGCTACTTGAGTCCTGATTTTCATTTGGGTTAACAGCTCAATTTAGAATCCTGAGACCACATCTAAGAGAGGGAGAGAGTACGTGCAACAGAAGGAGACTTCTTGATGGTGTTATTTGTATGTTAGATAAGATTTTTTTTAAGTAAATTTAATTTTTTAAAAAAGAGTGGGTTTCAGTAAAATAACCACTGTCACCTTAGGGAAATAGGGAGGATTAATACATCACTTGAGGTGCTAACTTATCTCTGTTGAAAGGACTGATATCATTGTTTGTGTCAGTCTGCAGACAAGGTGCATAGCTGAAATAAACATTATCAGAAGAGCTGCAGCTGAGATGATAAATCAGATACCACTTTTCCTTTAGGAATCTATTCTAAACAGTCCTATTTCTATTTATCGATTTTGGTCTTGTTCCCCAACCTCCTATATGAATATTTTGGCTAGGCAGATAGCTATATCGTATCATATCTTCTAAGGCAGTATAAATATATGGATCTCAGGACTAAACTGTTATAATACTTAAAAATCAGAGTTAAATTCAGTATTCATAGGGATTACAAATACATAGCATTTTCTAAATTTAGCTGTTAGATTAGATATATTTATAAAAAACCACAAAGCCAAAGTGCATTGTGATTCCATTTATTTGGGCTTTGGCATTTGCAAAAGATAAAATATTTAGCTTTTTCTATGGATGGAGTTGGAAAAAGCCTATATTTAGATTTTCAGACCTGAAACTCATTTGAAAGACAGTTAAGTTTACTAGTATGACTATTTCATTTCCTGTAACAGTACTGACAGTGGTGGGTTCTCAGTTTACTTAGATACATACAGTTTCTATATACCTGAATGTGGTCATAGGAGATAAATCATTTCAACCTGTCACTCCATAGTAACAGCATCCTGGATCTCAAACACTATGTTTTATAATTCTATTTATAATAGCATCTAAAAAAATAAAATGCCTAGGAATAAATGTAACCAAGGAAGTGAACATCTTATACACTGAAAAACTATAAAATATTGCTGAAAAAAATCAGAGAAGACCTAAATAAATGGAAAGCCATCCTGTGTTCATGTACTAGAATACTACCCAACGTGATCTACAGATTCAACACAATCCCTACCAAAATTCCAACAGAACTTTTTTTTTGCAGAAATTGAAAAACAGATTTCAAATGCATATAGGGGCCTCAAATTGCCAAAACAATCTTGACAAAGAACAAAGTTAGAGCACTTTCACTTCCTGATTTCAAAAGTGATAAGAAAGTTAAAGTAATCAAAAGTCATATTTAATTCTCTCTTTTTTGTTGTCCCCTGCACGGATCACAGGGCTGGGCATGTAGTTACTGTTTCTGTATTTACTGGCATCTTAGGAAGGAAGACTTTCCTAAACCAAAGAGAAACAAAATTTTTGTAGGCATAATCAGAAATGTTGCACATTCAAAGACCGTGTTTTGTAATTCCATCTATAATAGCATCTAAAAAAATAAAATGCCTAGGAATAAATGTAACTGAGGAGGTGAAAAAAGTCTTATACACTGAAAACTACAACACATTGCTGAAAGAAATCAGAGAAGATCTAAATAAATGGAAAGCTATCCCATTAGAAGTATTGCACATTAAAAAGCTAAAACCCAAATTAAAATTTTTGATGTCAGTTTATTTTTATATAATTCATATTCCTGCATAGTATTTTAAAATAGCATTATACTATATATTAAGAGCAAAATGCATATAACGCACACTTACTCCCTCTCCACCCACAAACCTGCTATTCTTGCCTCCCGGTCCTTGCCCCTGCTGTTTTTCTTGTCTGAGTCCATTCTCACCCTTCACTAACTTTTAGTCATCCTTTAAGATTTAACTCAAGTAGCCTATTTTCCAGGAAGCCTTTATAGGTCCTCTTCTGTATTAGTTACAGAGTATCTAAAAATAGTTTCTCCACCCATTCTCTTTAGGTCCCTGAGAGCCAAATTTATGTCCTGTTTTTCTTTGTTTCCCAGAACCTAGCACCATGCCTGGCACATAGTAAACGGTCACTAAAGAGCTTTAAGCCTAAATGCTACTTATTTTTATTTTATCCTTTGGTTTTTAATATCCAGTCGTTTGTTGTTGTTTTTCTTCTTATTCTCAGGATTCACTGTCACCACAGATTGCTTGAGACACTCACCATAATCTCTGCTAAGCCAGTGGCTCTTGAAGTTAGCAGCACATTGGAATCACCTAAGTAGTTTTAAAACATAATCAGTGCTTATAGTATGACAGTTGCCCTGATATGATGCATTGAGAGGCGCACAATATCACTTCTGTGGTATTCTTGCCAAAAATGCACAGCCCCACTCTAATCAGGAGAAAACATCAGCTAGACCCAATTAGAGGGGCATTCTACCAAATGACTGGCCAGCACTTTTCAAAGCATCAATGTCATGAAAGATGAAAGACTGAGGAGGTGTAATAAATTAAAGTAGACATGACAATGAAAATGAGTACAGGATCCTGGATTGGATCCTGGTCAAGAAAACGGACATTAGCAGGACTTCTCGTGTTATTAAAAGACCTGCAGATTAGTTAATAGTATTTTATCAATGTTAATTTCCTGGTTTTGATAATTGTACTATAGTTATTTAAGATGCTAATATTAGGGGAAGCTGGGTGAAAGTTATACTGTAATTCTCTGTCCTGTTTTCATAATTTTACTGTAAGTCTAAAATGATTTCAGAATAAAAAGTTTTAAAAAACATTTTTTTATTCCCAAACCATGCACCAAAAAGAAAAACTCTTTTTTTAGAAAGTGACTCCCGTCACCCCCCCCCCCCCCCCAGGTGTTCTGATTTAACTTGATGGGTATGATACCTGATGGATATCAGTACTTTAAAAATCTCTCTAGGTAATTCTAATAGACAAGACTTGTTTGAGAACCACTCCTCTAAACCTATGGTACTTGATTTTGGCTGTCTGTTAGAATCACCTGGGAAGCTTTTTTAAAATCCCAGTGCTCAATTTTTATCCCAGATTGAATCAGAATATCTAGGCATTAGGCCCAAGTATTGGCAATTTTTAAAAGCTCTTTGGGTAATTCTTTGTAAGTCATGGTTGAGAAACTCTGCCTTAAATTAATGCTCCCAAATGTGCATGATCATGGGCATATCTTAGAATGTTAATGTAGAGGTCCCACCCAAAATGTACTGAGTCGATATCCAGGGCAGAGAAGTGATTTTAACATTCATCCAAGGTGAATTTTATGATCAGAAAATTTGGGGGAATATTAAATCTACCTAAAAGTTCTAGAGTTGATCCTGGTTCTGGTAGTGAAAGCTGAGACCTTTTCTTAAGGTGATCGTAGCAGGTAAAGGAAGGTTCTAAACAATGGGTGGTGTAACGCTCTGACTTAGCTCTAAGTGTTACCATGATTTATTTAGTAGGGATTTATTGAGCACCTCCTGTGCTTAGTACTAGAGTAGAGTGGTGGGCAGTCAAGTCTATGAACTCACAAAACTTGAATTCCAGTGGTAGAGGAATACAAATGATAAAGAAGTAAATTTATAAATGAATGTGACAATTTTAGATAGGATAAAGTGCTCTTCAAAATAACTAAATAGGATGACACCATAGAGAAGGTTATATAGATGGTGGATGGCTACTTTAGGTTGGGCTACCAAGAAAGGCATCTCCAAAGAAATTACTTTTGAATTAAGACCTAAATAATGAGAAATGAGTCAGTCATATAAACATCAAGGTGGTACAGATTCCCAAGTGCAGGGAATAGCAAGAGCCCTAAGGTGGAAACGAGCAAGGAACATTGCAGGAAGGAAAATAAGACCAGAACTGTGAGGGAGGGAGGAAAGTAGTAGAAGATGAAATTGGAAAAGAAGATTGGGGCAGGTCTTGTTAGAGCTTGTAGACCACAGTAAGGAGGTTTAAATGGAGCAATCATCTGAACCTAATTTTGTTTTTTAAGATTTAGTGTGTACGAAGAATGGATTGTGGAGACAGGCTGGAACGAGGAAGACCAGCTGAGACGCTGCCTTAGTGTGACAGGGAAGATAATAGATTGGGTTAGAGTGATAATAACAGAGAGAAATGAATGGATTCAGAATCTGTTTCAAAGGACTTGCTGGTGAAGTGGATCTGGAGATCTGAGCAGAGGGAAAAGGACCAAGGGGGAAGTATGTGAGCCCAAGCTTTCCCAGTTCCAATGTTGAAGAGGGGGCATCTGAGGGACAGTGCCTGTGTTTAGCACCTCTCAAACTCCCACGTGCCTTGTGGCCCTTGTGAATCCTGTTTCTTATCTTGATGATCAGCATCAAGGATATCCTTGGTACTCCCTTGTAACTGCTGAAGATGAGTTTCATTTGTCAGTTGTGAGTGGCCTAATTCCAGGGTGATGAGGTAGGTGCTTGCTGAACTATATATATATATTTTCTTTTTGGCTCACTGCCGTCCCTGAAGTCATGTGGAAATTAATAATGAAGCTGAATATTTGAAACAATGATTCTTTATGTGCTTTGAGTTCTCATGCACAAACACATGGAGTAAGAGGAGAAATAAATGAGCCAAACATCAGTGCCTTTTTGTAGACATTACTCAGGGTAAGTCCACTGGGCACCCTATCCCTGTTCCTGCAGACTCAGAACGTCCGGGCTGTAGCACCTGCCTCTTCATTAAGAGCTCATTAGATGACACACCTTGCCGAGGCAGCACTGAACTTGCCTTGCAGCTCTTCCCTCACCCTCCCATCTCTGATCTTCAGTGACCCATGTCTGCAGATCCTTGGGAAGGAAGAGCCTGGCAGCTCCACATTCGGTATGTACTGGAGGGGTGGGAAGGCTGTGTGGTCCCGCCCTGTACTCTTTCAGCAGAAATACTTAAATTGAAGAAGGAGCATTATTTAATTTTCCTTCTAAGGATGTCAGCTGAAAGTTAATCTTACAATTAAGGCATTTGGTAAGAAGCAAGGCTATAACTACAACTAATGCCAACCCTGATGAGGGATCATTACAAAGGATGAACATAACTTTTCTGTCCTTATTAAAATATATTTGCTCATACCATTGGCATTTAAAATGAAAATAAGTTTTGCATCTTATTTGAGGACATTCAAGTTTTCCATATTCAGTAGAAATAATTTTCCAGTCTCTTTCCTTTGAGAAACAACCAGTACCATGCTGATAAATACTGAATAAGTATCCTTGTCAGAAAGTGGTCTAAACTTTTCCACTTCACATGTAGAAATAATGAATTCTTCTTATAGTATTATGTTAATCTAATAGGTTATATCTACATGCATTCCCATATCTTTAATAAATCAAAACACTTTCCAATATGCATTTCAGTACAACATGCAACCCCCTGTGACTTGAAAATAAGCAATATGTATATCATATCTATTCTTGATCTATCTAATAATATTATGATGAAAGTTTGATAAATTCTGCAGATTCAGCATACTAGCTAAACTCCCTTTTCCAGAACAGTGGTTTATCGTTTAATGCCCTAGAACTAGTTTGCCACAGTGTAACTGATATCCTGAAAAAAAATATTAATTGGCATCATAAAAGTGAAAATTTTACTTTGAGTATATTTTCTTCAGCAGTTTTTTGATGTGGTCACATCTGAGTGTGCATATTCAGGCTGGCATAAATGAATATGCCGGTTGTAATTAATGAGTCTTAGGTTTCTCAAATGAGTCTAAGGAGGCTATTTTCCAGGGTTACAAAGTAAGTGTGAACCTAACACTTTCTAGCATCTCCATGTAATCAGCCTAATAAAATACCTTAGGACAAATTCTGATCTGAATTATACACTCATGTTTTGAAATAAAATTTTGTCACAGTGTATAAATTGGCTGTGGAAATATTGATAAAAGTTGGGGCTCAAAGGTACTGATGGCATGGTATAGACTGATAACATATTTAAATGTTACATTTCCTCACCTAACAAGACACTGAATGGATTCTCACATAGCATAATTTACTCCTTCTCCATTTTAGGTGGTTCTTAATTATTATTTATTTTGGCCCAAGTTCTACAGGTTCCTCTGCTTACTGGTATAATTCATATATTGGTAAACCTTTCCCTTTGGATATTTATCTATTAAATATAAATATATGTACCATTCCAAAAACTGGCTTATTACCTCTTCGAGTGGAAAACATTACTTTTCTGTACTTCTGGCACTCCCTCAGAATGGGGTTCCAGCCACCTGCTTTGTTGGAAAAGTAGATGGGCCGAGTCTCCTGGGAAGATGAAATTGGCTGACAAACGAAGCTGTCCACATAGCTAGTATAAGCCAAGACTTTGCCTCTGAGGAAAATTCACAGTGTTCATTTGCAAAGTAAGCTCTGTTCGGCTGTAGCATAGTAAAGAACAAAAATAGAGCAGTGGAAATTCTCTCAAATTGGCTGGAGATTTTTGGGGAAGATGGTAAAGATACAGTTGGGGAAAATGTCTCCAACTTCCTAAGCCTTGCTGCAAATTGCACCTTCTTGTTTTCTCTGATGTTTCTGTTGTCCCTTAGAGTGCTTCAGCACCAGCATTCTCTGAGAACTCTACAAAACAAAGCATTAGGGATGACCCTGGCTTATGACCTGCCATAACTATCTTTATAATACATACTATAAAGCAGAGGAAAGGCAGAAAGTCGGCTGGGAGCAGGAAGAAACAGATCGAACACTTCTCAGCCAAGCCCTGTTGCTTGGCTCTAGGGGCATCTTGGAAGGCTGTTGAGTAAGGAGAAGGCATTGCAAACCTGTTTTGTATTTTGCTTTCATTTAAGACTCTGTGAGTTAGGCAACTCTAGGAAGAAGGACAAACCTCTAACAGCTTGCTGTGCTGCAGAATATAAATCATTTATGTTTAAGAATATGTTACTCTGTCAACATCAGATGCTCTATAGCCCCATGGACAGCATGTACATAGGTGTCAAAAGACAGAGTCTGACTTCAAATCCCGGCTCTGTCTTTATTAACTGTGAGCTGGAAGGGCCACTTAATATCTCTTGGTCACATTTACCTCTTCTGTGAAACATGGCAATAGAAGTACTTAGTTCATGGGTTGTTAATAATTAAATGAGATCACTCATGAAAATTGAGCATAATAGGGAGTCAGAGGTCTTTAAAACACAAAAGCACGGAAAAGAGTTGAAAATTGACTTCGGCAAAAGCGCCACAGAAGCCCTTTGTTATGTAGGATGACCATCTAATGCTGCGCCTGCGTGTTACATGATCTTTCCTCACTGGTTATGTAATATCTCTGCTGATGTTCCCTCAGAGTCACTTTTCTGTGGATATGTTTCACTACTAAATGCTCTTTCTAATGCACTGTGTTTCCTAGCAGCTAGTCTGAGCTTTCCTTCCTTCGCCTCAGGCCATGGCTTCCTGTATTCTCATCTGAGACTGAGCAAGTCCCTTCCCTCATTAATTTTGTAACCTTGAAGGTATTTAAGCAGTCTGAGCCAATACCCACCTCCAGTTTTCCTTTAATTCTAAACTCCTATATGAACTTAATTTCTTCCCTTTTCTCACACATATGCATAAATTCATGTTTCATTTTCTCCCTTAGTATTTGCTCTAATTGTATTTAATAAAACTTTGTCTACATTAAATGCTTCCACTTAATTAGATTAATTAAGATTTTTTTTCTTTCTCTAATAAAGACATAACACATTACCTGAAGAGCTGATCAGTAGTGTTTAAAGAAATCTTTCCTCTTTGTAATGCTTAAAACCATTTTAATTTCTTGCCATCCTTAACAAAGAACCTGAAACTTGGGAAATAATTCAATCCAGAGCTGTAAGTTAATACCAAGTTTAAAGTAAAATTTTAATTGTACAGATCATAAAGTTAAGGATTATGTTACCCACAGCGACTATTGTTCTAGCCTGGATTTCTCCTGGATAGTAACCACAATAGACAGGCAACTTGGGTGTTAAGTATTCCTGAACATGTTCATCGGAAACATGGAATTCTACATCCAAGAATTAGCAAAGAGTACTTCTCAGTAAAACCACTGCCTTGTAGAATTCTACTTTTTTACTTGAGACAACCATGTAACAAAACAGCTCCCAGGAAGTTAAAGAAGCATCTCTCTCCACTGGATTCTACTTGTATTCACCACACAAAAAAATATGGTACTCAGCATTTATTCTTTATCTCTGCAGGCAAGCAACAATGAACTAGGCTAAAATGCAGCAAGAATAAGTCCTTGCAGTCATAAAGAAGAGCTACAGTCCTGTGGAGTGATCAGATTCCACTCATGTTGGTGATAGAAACTTCCCCTCTGGATGGGTTTTGGGTTATGATTTGTCCTATCTGTTTTGCTTTTACTTTCAAGAGAAAAGGGACCATGGCACCTGCCTAAAGAAGGAAAAATCATCAAGGAATGCTTTAAACATAGCTACCTCCAAAATTAAGTTGAAAAATAAAAATATATCGGCAAACTATAGTATATTACACATTATTACAGTTGTTAATCTCAATGATGTTGAAGTCAGACATACTGGATTTGAATGCTGACTTTATTACTCATTAGATTCATGAATTTAAAAAAGTCATTTCACCTCTCTAAGCTTCCATTTCCTCTTTATCAAGTGGGAATAGCAATCACTTCATAGGGCTGCTGTTAGAATTACATAAGTGATGAGCTTCTAATCCTATGATATGTGTTTGAGAAAAACTTCCCTCTTGAAGAGGCTGCTTTAGAAAGTAAAAGCATATGGACCTTTTGTATCAGTTAGCTATTGCTGCACAATAAACCAACACAGAATTTTGTATCTAAAATGACAATCACTCATAGTCAGCTCAACTAAAAGAATCAATACATGACTATTTATATATTTTACCCCTATTCAGGGAAGCTATTCAAAATATTTAGCAAACAGTCTGATAGAAGCTCAGACCAATCAGTTGTAGTCTGCAGTGCAGGACATCAGACTGGGGACCTTCTGCCAAGTGATTGTCAGTCATTTGGTTTCTGGGTGGTCTGAGGAGCCTAATGGAATTTTGGGACAGCAGCTCTTTGTCAGCCAATACAAAATTATTTCTGGGGCAGGCCACGGTGGCTCATCAGGCAGGAATGCTTGCCTCCCATGCCAGAGGACCCGGGTTCGTTTCCTGGTGCCTGCCCATGTAAAAAAAAAAAAAAAAAATTATTTCTGTTACACACTGACTGAATGTTAGCTAGTCTCATCCATACTATAATCATCCCCTGTCCAGTTTGCCCTAACTTTTTGGGTATCTTATCATGAATATACTTTACATTGCAATTAATACCAGCTGCTCCCTACATCGTTGCACCAAGGATGCTACTTATATCCATGTGTCTCTTTATCACATCTGCCCCCAAATTCAGTAAATTCATACCAAAAAAGCACAAATTAAAAAGTATTCCTTAAGAACAGAGTAATACTGAGATCTCTCCTGTAACTACTTGTGAAGAGTGCTCTGAAAACGATTGCTGTTTTCTTTCTTCAGTTTGAATATACGTTATATTATACAATAAAAAAGTTTTTTTTTTAAAAAAAGGAACAGCGTAATAATTCCCAATTGAGGGAAAAAAGGTAATGAGTAGTTAAAAAAAAAAAACATATTCAGTATTTCAATATGATAACAATCAAAAGCCCCATTCTTTTATTCATAATAGAAAATAAAAATAAAAGTTGATAGTGATTTTCCCAAACACATAATTCTTAAACTGGGAAGATAACATGTCCCACTTCAAAAGGCAATGTGGGTTAAACAACATTGAGAGACCTAAAACGAGGGGAAAATGGAGAAAGTCAAAATCTCTAGGATATACCCCAGGTCTGTATTTTAAACAGATGATTGTTGCTGGTGCTGAAGTTTGAGAACCAGTAGATGCAGACAATCTGCTTCTTTTAAAGAACAATTGTAAAACTACTGTAACCTGGGTAAGAAAGGAATTCAGTTAGGCAAATTTAAGATATCCTATCCACTGGTATAATGGAATTCTGCTCCATAAACTGGTTTGGATCTTTTCTCCAGCTCTTTCTGCAAAACCCCACTCTTGGGCCTGTTCTGCCAGCACTGGATGTTCCCACTTGACTCATTTTACTGCTATGGAAGTTGTGCACACCTGGCCAGGATTTGCTTGCGGCAGGCATCCAAAGGTTGTTTTGGTCTTGAACCTTGACTGCTATCTGTAGACATACTCCTAAGCATCTACATGCCTTGGAAGTCCCATCTCTTGAGCAGGAGCATCTGCCTGAATGACTTAGGCTCCATACAGTGCTGAGGTAACTGTCCACATCCGACGACCCATAATAGGTAGATCCCACCCTCTGATGAAACCATTCTGCTTCCACCCATCTTATTTTTATTCAGGTTGCTATAAGCATAACTTAAGAGCTTGCTTATTTTACCTTTCATGAGATTATTTTGTCTTCCCACTATGTGTCTCACTGGGAACAGAGAGAAGAAGAGGGAACTTTCACTGTCCCATTTCCCTGTACCCTCATAAAATCAGATATTATGTTAACAAAATATTTTAAACTAATTTTAAAAGCAGGTTATCGCATACTAAATCTTGAATGGCCAGAGTATCTACTCTGAATGCTATTTTTACCAGCCCAGGACATCTTTCCAAAATTTTTCTCTGAGATACAAGACTCTATGATCCAATAAGGATAAAGTCTTGCCAAATCAGTGTAAAGAGAATTCTCATATGTCTGTTTCATTAATTTAGTTAATTTAGGAAAAAGGACAGAAAAGTTCCTATAAATAGTCCATTGATATTCACATCAGTATCACTTTGACATTCTATTATTGCACACTGTAATCACTTTGGGTAAGTTAAATTTCATATTTGGATGGTTTGACAGTGCACATTTAAATTAATCCCAACCTGTTATGAAATCCAGAAACACTGCAAACCTTGTGAAATATTGGTAACCTGAATAATATTTTCTTCTTTTGAAACCAAATATGGAATGTCTGTGTGGGAACTGTTTTTCCAAGGTAAATAGATTATTATTTATATCTGTAGGTGTAAATGCTTTGAAATAAACAGAACACTTTGCAGCTGGATGTGGCCTTACATAATTTTCACAGCTACTGCCTTCTTGTCAGAACACTGTCATGATGCAGCTTTGATGGTTTCATCTGAGCTTGACCCCTGTCTGTGAATCTTGCTCACATTTTTATCATCTACTTTTATGTGAAAAATAAATCTGACAATATCAAGGTGTGCTTCTTGTTGTTCTCAGACTCTGACATTCAGGAAAATCATTAATGTTGCTTCTACTGCGCCTGCATCTTCCCCCTTTGAAGAAATTTCTAGACTACTGGAAGTGTGCAAGTTTTTGGCTATTCCTTTGTAGTTTCTCTATTGCGTAGAGCTCAATTTGATGTAATCAATTAATGAATACCAAGAGCTCCAACCATGATTTTGATATTTAAGAAGCAGTTCAAAGAGGGATAGTTGCCAGCACTAGTAATTATAAAGGAGGCTGATAGATAATGTGGAAATTTAGGGAGGGGAGAGGAGGAAGAATAACAAAATTAAAGAGTTAAACAAGACTTTGAGAGAAAAAATAGAAACTTGATACATGCTGGAAAGAGATGATATAAAAGTAGGCAAAGAGAGTGGCCTTAACCTGCAGGGGAAGGATGTTAGTTTGGAAAAGAAAGCCCAAAAATCAAGGGAGAAATTACAGTAGGAAAGCAGAAAATGGCCAAGAATTAGGCTTTAACAATAGAGATAATTTGAGCTATGAGATACTGGCTTAGGGAGAAAGGAAAGAAATTTAAAAATAGCTCTGATAAAGGATCATTTGATGCATGTGATGCCTATGGAGGATAAAGACAAAAAAAATAGTTACTAGCTGTCAGACTATTTGAATTAGCAGTTATGTTTTTCTTTTTTTAAGAGTCAGTGATATCTTGCCTTATTTTAGAAACATTACAGTTATCTGAGAGTAGTCTGAAAAATTTTAGATTTTTTCAAACTAAAATTCTGATTTTTAGAATGGTGTACACATCTACAGAGGTAGGGGTGGGGTGGCCAATGTTTCAAAAACTCACATGCCAAGTGATATATCCATTAGCCTGTTTTGATTTGTTTAGAATTTGTTATTTAACTAAGGCAGTCTAGCATACTAGAAAGAGTTGGGCTTTGGAGGTTCAGGTCCCAGCAGCTGGGTTTACTGCTGTGCAACCTTCAAGATCTTCTCTAGGACCAGTTTACTTCTGGATTTCAGTCTTGTGCATCCATGAACTTCTTGAGATGAAGCTTGATATGTTCACTAAAATCATGTGAGAAGGATGCATTTGCATACCCTCTCCATTTCTCGACTGCTGTTTTGGTGGTAACTCCATTCTAAGCAGGCTTTCTAACTTCACAGTCTCAGGGTGGCTGTAGCATTCACATTCAGGATTCTTTATGGTTAAGATGTCAGATCAGAAGTAGCTAACATTCTATAGTGAATAATTGAGAATTTGACTCTCATACATGTTCTCTCATTTACATTCAGCAAGGAAGAGTGCAGGACTTCCACTCTCAAAAATTTTGAGCTTTAACCTAAATGAACTAACCTAGAACACGTGCCCTTCCCTTATCCAAATGATGTGACTAGAGAAATGGTTATGCAAATTAGCTTAGCCCTGAGCCACAGATTCTACTTTTAATTTAGGGGAGGGGAAAGGGGAATCCCAGTCTTGAAGCACGAGTGCTGCACTGGAGACATGTGGGACCAGTACAAGAATGGGAGTGCTGTTATCAAGGGTAAGACGAGTATGTGCTAGGGGACTGAACAGGTAGTTAGGCATGAGCCACCCCAGTAACTGCAACTAAATGGGAAACGCGTTTCTTCCTTCCTTCCTCCCTTCCTTCCTTGACTCCTTTTTCTTTCTTTCTTTCCTTTCTTTCTTCCCTTCTCTCTCTTTCCTTCTTTCACTTCTATCATTCTATCCGCAAGCAATTTTTAAAAAGGAACCTTGAGATTCACCTTACACTTCCAGAAATTAAATTCAAAGGAGAGTTTATTGAATGGAGTATTGTGTAAAAACAAACAAAACTCTTCACAGAGACATGTATTCAGCCGCCATTCAAATACTAACTTTTCATTTACATATTTTGTTTTCTGATTGTCTAAGTTAGTGGTAACATTATTTGGATAGATTGCTAATATGTCCATTTGTCCTTCAAATAAAACTATTTCAGAGAACTGAGCAGTATTCTATTGTTGTCAGTTCAAAATTTAGTTCTCTAAGAAGAGACCATATAGTTCAGCATTCCAAGATATAAACTAAAACAAGTTTCTTCATGCTTAAGATATCAGATCTGAAGTATCTGGCATTCTGCTGAACAGTTGAAGGCCTCGCCATCATTTCAGTACTGATTTGGGAAGCCACATGGCCTGCAAGTACTGTCAATATTCTCCTAATAATAAATTATTTGAATCTTCTCCAACAACTGAATTGAGCCATATGGCTGTAATGAGTGATCTTAATTTGGAAAAAAAAAAAGAGCATTCATTCTTAGAAAAACCTTAGATGGCTTCTGGGACATCTGGTTTCAAATAGCACAGTACTTTACACTCTCAAATATCTATATTAATTAGACTATACAGTGGATTATTTAAAAGTATTTATATGTTAGAGAATGATTACTAAATACAGTGATTTTAGTTTTGATACAATTAATGATGCTGAGCTCAGCTTCTAAGAGTCAGCTAAATCCAGATGCATGCTTCTGCCAAGTAGAAGCAGTAATAGTCCAGATACTGATTTAGCTGCTATAACAAAGGCCAAAAAAGTAACATAAACAAAATAGATTATTTTTGGTCCACACAATAGTCAAAGATGAGTAGTGCTGGGCAGATTCTTGATGTTAAGGTAGAGAGACTCCTAGTTCCTCTGTGTCCTTAAAAATTCAACTCCCCTTGCCCTATCTAAAAAGACTTCTCCAGTGTGAGCTCAGCATCTATCTACATTCTAGCCAGTGACTAGAAGGGAAAAGATGGAGATAGACTTCTCCTTGGAGCAGAACTCAAATTGTCAGTTCATTTCTGTTCATTTCTCACTGGCCAGAAACTATCAAATGATCACACCTAGAATCAAAGTAAACTGGACAATCTTAAACCTGGACAGCCTTGTACCCAATTAAGTCATCTCTCCAAATAGATAGATGATAGATTGATAGATAGATAATAGATAGATGTAAATAAAAAGAGATATTATGGAGAAAACTAGCAGACTCTGACACAGAGCCTCTGAAAAAAGGAGACTGCTTAACTTCCTGTCTGCTAAAGCTGTGTTGGTTCAGTTTTCCCAATAAGTGTATCAGTGTGTCCAAATATAAACTATGGTGGACAGAATAAAAGATTCTTGTACTCAAAATAATGTTTCTACTGCAATTATCATGTGTGCTAGATTCCAGCATTTTAAAAATTATGACATGTATTGTTTCTTTTTTATTAATAAAAAAATTAACAACAAACAAAACATTAAGATATCGTTCCATTCTACATATACAATCAATAATTCTTAATATCATCACATAGTTGCATATTCATCATTTTTTAGAACATTTGCATCGATTTAGAAAAAGAAATAAAAAGACAACAGAAAAAGAAATAAAACGATAACAGAGAAAACAAGATTATACATACCATACCCCTTACCCCTCGCTTTCATTTACCACTAGCATTTCAAACTAAATTTATTTTAACATTTGTTCCCCCTATTATTTATTTTTATTCCATATGTTCTACTCTTCTGTTGATATAGTAGATAAAAGGAGCAACAGACACAAGATTTTCACATTTACAGAGTCTCATTGTGAAAGCTATATCATTGTTCAGTCATCAAGAAACATGGCTACTGGAACACAGTTTCTTTTTGATTGTTAAAAATGCATATTTTTGAAAGTTTGGACAATTTAAACAAAGTAATAGTCAACAATAATCCCATTAACCAAAGATAACCATTGTTTGGAGTTTAGTGTATTTCCGTTATGGTTCTGCCTATATGACTTTTTTTTATTTTAATAATCGGATACAGTTTTGTACTCTGTTTTTTATTAAACCTGGGAGTGTGTATTTCCCCACTTCATTAAAATGTTATTGCAATATTGTTTTGTTTATAGTTGTATTATTTTAATCTATAGAAGTACCAGAATTTATTCAACATGTTTCTAATATTAGATGCTTAGGGTTTCTGGTCTTTGCTGCTATTAGTGATCCTACTATAAACATCTTTGGGCATTAAGTTTTGCCTGCATTTTTAATTATTAGGATAGAGTCCAAAGAATAATACTGAGTCAAAGAGTAGAAAGATTTTTAAAGACTTTTGATCTGTACTACCAAATCACTTTCCACAGAGTTGTGAAAATTTCCCTTTCAACTAGTTCTGCTAATCTGTTTCCTATCACTCTCACTAGCATTATTATAATTTAATAAAATATGGATCATTTGATTATGTGAAAAGTACACTTGCAGGCCTTTGATTATTGATGAGGCTGAGTATGTTTTCACATGCACCAGTAATATTTCCTTATAATGTCTATCATTTTGATCACATATTCACTCCTTGTTTTAATGCAAATATAAATTATCATGTGCCCAAACTGTGTTACATACTAAAGAAGACACAAAGTAAATATATGACATCTTATTAAATGGCACTTATAAGCAACATCAACCAACTTGATCCAGGAAGAATCTTGAATAATGTATTTGAAAAAAAAAAAACAGAGGGGAGTGTTGAATTGCTAAAATAAATGGTTTCTCATTTATGTGCCAAAGCTCAAACAGTTTTCTCAGAGGGGAGACTTAAAATTCTCATTTCAAAGCACATTAACTCTGAATTTAGATAAAACCTAACACATTTGATTATATGGTTTCCGAGTCTATGGCAGATTAAAAACAGCAAATTAGAAAAGAACAGCAGACACATTAACAACAAATAATGGCAACCAAGAATTGCCAAAGAGGTGAGAGATAGAGATGTTGATTATATTAAAAACATACATACACACAAAACAAAAAATGAAGTTACATTTTTAAAAAACAGCAACAGTTTATAACAATAGAACAATAGTGTTTAAGTAAATTGTGGCTCATCTATTCAAAAAATATTATATTAAATTCTTATATATGTTTTTTTGCAAGGAGCTTTAATATCACAGGAAAATACTTTTTTTGAAAACTGGATACAACTTTTCACATAGAATGCGATCACAAATATGGTTTAAAAATTGAAAACAGCCATACTGGAAGTAAATGCATTGAATATTAACTATAATTTTCTTAGAGTACTAAGATTATTTTTCTTTTTTATAATTTTTCATGTATTTTCTAAAATATATATGTGTTACTCTAATAAAGAGAACTAAAATCTGTTATTTTTTTATAATGGTATTCTAGAAATTTTAAGATGTCATTAGTATTAACTTAGTAATATAAAGAATTATACAGTGATTGTACACATAATGGTAGCCAAGTTAAAAATAAAAGATCAAATTTATTTCCATGGACTTTTTTACAGAAGACTTGGGAAAAAGTGTGTTTTTGAAAGGTTTTCATCTAGAGTTCAAATAAATGTGTAGCTTTAAAAAGGAAACTAGCAGAAATTCAGAACACTTAAATCGAGGTAATTTTTTAAGGCAATATTTAGACAGTTCACTGGGAATGTCTCTTGGATGCTATTTAAATTATGTCTTCTGTAAAATAATGATCATAGTAATTGATCATACATTATGACATTTGAAAGGCAATTCTTAAATTGGAAAGTCAAACATCATTATATTTAGAAAGAATGCTCATGCTATATAATAATTATGGTAAACACTTTACAAATTAAAATTACATTTCAGTCCAGTGTAACTTTAACCATTTAAGCACACAAAAAAATCATTTAATATGTTTTCAGATGCACTTTTCTTGCATGTAAGGGTGGAATTTTTATGTAAATAGTTTTTACAGCATTTCAGTGGGGAAATATATATTTTTTTTGTATTTTAGGGAAACAATTTTTACTACTTTTACTCAGAAGAATTCCTACTATTTTGTATTTTATGTATGAAATATTTTCTTTACTATTAGCTTAAAATTAATGATATGCAGATTTTCTACACTAACCACAGAGCAATTAAATAATTACATGAGTTCCTTAATTAAGTGATAAATTACATTGAACACGTTTTTGCATGTGCCAGGCCTCAAGTTGTTATTTCTTAGACCCTAACCCATACTGCTCAGCTTCGTGATGCTGGGGCTGGGACTCTGCATACCACATGACTACTTTGCCAAGTGCTGCTACCTGTTGGGCTCTGCCTATAGGGGGCGCCAGAGGAAGGCTGGGAGCCTGAAGGAGAAGACAGATCTTGCTCTATTTTCTCTGCTTGAATTTCCTGTGTCTCCCCAGCTACATTCCTCATTTCAAAAACAACCGAATGCAGTTTGTGGTTTTCTAACATTTGCAGATCCAGCCCCTTCAGAAAATCCTCTTTACAGACTCTAGCACCAGCTGGCCCGGAAGTGTGGTCCATGGCTTAGAGATGCCAGATTGAGCAAAGGAAAATGCAGGGCACCCAGTTAAATTTGACTTTTAGATTAAAAAAAAAAATTTTTTTTTAGTGTAAGTGCATCCCAAATATTGTATATTTAACTGGGAATCCATATTTTATCTGGATGCCTTATGCAGGGTCTCTTCTCCAGGCGTCTATGTTTTAATAAATTCCAACCACTTCCCTTTTGTTCCCCAGCTCTACAGGTAGATGCCGTTTCTCACCATTGCTACCTTTGTAATAACTTAGTGCTATCAACTTTATATCTAGGTAAACAATTATTTATATTCTGCTTTGTCTCCTGGCTACATTCTAACAGCTACAGCATAATTTCCTAAAGCAGAATTATAACTTGATAGAATATTTTCCTTTCAGTTAATGGACCTATGTACAAGTAACATGGTATGCATAAATGGTAACTCTGATTGAAGCTATCTAAACTTTACTTACTTTATAAAGAAATAAGTTCACATATAAGATATATGTAGTCTGTTTGGTCCAAAATATTAACCATAGTTAATACTTCTTGAGCACCAGCATAATTTCTTGGGCAACATTTTTAAAAATTAAGAATTTTACTATTATATATATGGAGAGAGAGAGAGCATAAAAACTAGCTGAAGGGGGCAAAAGTTTCTATAAAAAACAATTAGGGTTTTTAATACTTCTTGAGCACCAGCATAACTTCCTAGGCAACATTTTTAAAATTTAAGAATTTTACTATTATATATATGTACAGAGAGAGAGCATAAAAACTAGCTGCAGGGACAAAAGTTTCTATAAAAAACAATTAGGGTTACTTGTAAATGTGATAGGAAGGAAAAAAACTTAAGGATTTAATTGGTTGTAGTAAATCAATTGTTAACTTTTAGATTCGATTAATTTCATTGTCTCACTTGCATCTGAGCCCTGTATTCTGAGAACTAAATTCATTTTATTTAGCAAAATACTTAGCATACTAGATACATATTCATCAGTTTAGTGATATTTACATGGTGACTGCCTTGTTCTTATCAAAAAGATTGTCCTGGTCTTCCCGTTTACGCTCTACCTGTACCTGCCATCAACTGAATTCACCCACTGAGAGAGTGGCACTGTGAAGGACTGAATTATATACTCCAATTTAGACATGTTCTTGGTTTTGATCCACATCCTTATAACTGTGAACCCATTGTAAATGGTTCTTGAATGTGTTATTTTAGTTTAGGTGTGATCCAAATGAATGAGAGTGGGCTTTAATCCAGATTACCGGAGTCCTTTAAAATCAGAAAAAAATTTATAAATAGTCAGAGAAAGCTACAGGAAGGAGCTGGAAGCCTTAAGTCACTGGAGCCCAGAAGAGAAAGAAGAGGTAATCACCAGGAGTGGCAAAGGATCCACACCAGAAAATCCCAAGGGTCGCTGACAGCCAGCACCAGAATGTTTCAGACATGGGGAGAAAGATTGCCTTCCTGACCCATTGATTTTGGACTTCTCCTAGCCTCAAAATCATGAGCTCACAAATAACCATTGGTTAAGTCAACCCAGTGTATGATATTTGTGATTGCAGCTGAGTAAAACTAAGACAGGCACCTTTGGCCATACTTTCCATTTAGTTCATCTTCTCATTCTTTTTCTTGCCCAGAAAGAAAATTTATCAAACCCTCCTGAAATATCTGCCACCTCCTTTATTGCTGACTCGGACTGACCTCTCATGAGCTCCTGAACTTCTTGACTATCTCCTCTTTGCCATGACTGTTTTGATTCCAAGACCTTTGAACTGACTCTGCATTCCTGGCTTGCCCAAGTCACATTTCTGGCTTACTGCTTGGCTTTTGCTCAAATTGCCTTTTATGGCTGTAGCAGGTTATACAGTGACCACTTGACTCACGGCTTCCTTTTTGATATCCTGTAATTGCTAGTCAACACTTGAAAATCTTCACCCTTGATATGCCTCAAAACTTTTGGTTCTCACATAAGTCCTTTCATCTCTCTTGAGACCCTTAGTTAGCTCTGGCCTTCCTGATGCCCACATCAACCAGCTGCTAGCAGAATAAATGAGCAGAAAGCCTAAGCCACAGTGGGTGCATGTATGGTTATGTGTGAATATTCAGGGAAGTATGTTGTAAAGCCTCATGGCTAAGTTTGCAGTCTTGGGAAAAAGATACCCTGAAACAAACCCTGGTTCAAATGTTCACTAGTTGTGGGACCTTAGCAAGTTTCTTTACCTCTCTATACTTCTGTTTTCTTAACTGTAATATGAATAGACCCAGAGTATCTACCTCGAGATTTTTGAAAAGATTATGTTAAATAATTGCTTATAAGTGTCTAGCACATAAAATGCACTAAAATGTTAACCGTTATTATTATCCCTCAAACATGGTATTTGGTCATACTTTTAATATCCAAAGTTGAATGTTATGTCTAAATGACTGTTCTCTTGACAGAGGAATCATTACAAGTGGGTTATGGAGTATACTTAGCTTTCCTTACAAACTATTCATCCCACTATCTTTATGTTGCACCTATTTCGGTAAGTGAAAAAGCGGAAAAAAACATAATAAATTGTTTGAAATCTGATTTCAGTCAGTATTTGAAAGACCAAAAGATTTTAGGAACCTAAAAGAATAGCATTCATTGAACAGCCTGAACCAGAGTGGAAATTGTACAACAGTCTGTTCCAAAGCCATTATTCATGATTTAGGTTGAGAAACTTGTAACTGGTGACCAGCATTTTCTTCCTGTGTGTGACAGCCTGACAGCTATGACTCTTAACTGCACAGAATGATAAATAGAAAATAATTTATACAAGTATCTTTTAAAATGTTATATATATTTATTTATTTTGATAAAACAATATATTTGTTTTTTATTTCAGAAAATATAATATTACCAAAGCTATTTCTTTGTAAGAAACAATGAGGGACCAATATATTTAAATATCTCTAGCTTTTAAATGTGCAGAATTTCAGATGCTAAATATTTCCCTGAACATTCCTTAAGTAAATGAATAACTTGCCCTTTCAAACCTGAAGCACATACTTGCTTCTTCATTCTTCTGGCTACCACTGCCTTACCCGGTTCTAAAAGCCTCTTAAAATTAGTCAGGAGACAAGTGGGAACGTATAGACTTCTCACTTCAATAGACTGCTAAAGATGGGAAAGAATGGTGCTATTCAAAGACACGCTGTACTTAGAGATTTAGAATTTGGGATGGAAAATGAAGAATGTTCAAAAGAAAACTTGCCAAAGGCCGAATTTTCTGCAAAATTCAGAAAACTGAAAAAGGCTGAATTCCAAGAAAATATTTGCAATATCCATGAAGCTGAGAAGTAAGTTTCTGAAATCTTGCCTTTCTGTTTTTCTATTTCTCATTTGATTGAAATGTCAGTCATTAGTTGTGGAAAACAGAGTCCTGCTCAGTAAGCATAGAATTTAACCAAATGGTGGAATCTTATGCAAATAAGATTTGGGTATTTGTATAGTTGCCTTTCTATTGAGTAAATGTCAGAAATGGCCAAATTCTGACTTTTCTCAAAGAATGTTATATTAACTGTAATATTTTGATTCTGTAATATGATTTGTTTTTTAAAGACCTTTTTAAACCATTTATTTTGTTTCTATTAACATTATATGATATGTTTTCTCATTCCATTTTCTATTTCATTAGTTAAATTTCTAGAGGAAAATATCTTTTTCACTCGAAACATGAGAGCAGATGAATAAAAAGAAATTATAGGGGGCGCAGGGTAGTTCACTGGTGGAATTCTCGCCTGCCATGTGGGAGACCCAATTCCTGGTCCATGCACTTGCCCCCAAACAAACAAACAAACAAATTCAATAAGTGGTGCTACAATAATGGGATACTCACATGGAAAAATAATGAGTTGTGACCCCACCATACAGCATACAAAAAAAAAAAAGAAATTATAATACATTTAATGCCGTGTTATTTACTATGAAACAACTATATATATATATATATATATATATATATTTTTTTTTTTTTTTTTTTTTTTTTTTAAACATGGGCAGGCACCGGGAATCGAACCCGGGTCTTTGGGCATGGCAGGCAAGCACTCTTACCTGCTGAGCCACTGTGGCCCACCCTGAAACAACAATATTGACATTCTCAAAGAACTACCGGTATGGAAAAAAATTCAGAAGGTTTTATGTTTTCTAGCTAGTGACTCCTGAATTTTTTAATGCTATAAAATAATTTATAAAAATAATGGATATAAAGGACAGCATGAAAGGTTTTTAAAAATAGGTACATATGTAGCAAAAGCCAAACATGAGCAGCCCCCTTAGAAATAAAAATAACAAAGACCTATTAGGTAAAGCAAGATTATGGAAGTTTAGGAATAAAAGTTAATAAAAAGCTAAAAACAAGGCACATGTTCTGTGTGGTAGCTAAAAATAGCAAACCATGAAGTTTTTATTCCCTTATTTATTTTATCTTCTGGTCATCTAACTTGGTGAACAAAAACAGAAATGTTCCTGCTAGCAAGGGGTTACTATTTTTCCCTTCACAGTGGTGAGAATGTGACACTGGTAAGTATTAAATAAAAATAAACAGCCCTTTGGAACATTTTAACTTGGCTTTTTTCATTAAAGTTAAAAACCAAATTCCTTATCTTTTTATATGAGTAAAGCTTAATAATAATGAAGTTAGAGGGAGAATGTCAGTTTCCATAGTGTAGGGGTAAAAAGTAAGTGCAGTGTTGTATTTTCTGTTTCAGGAAAGTAACTCCTAAAGCTTATCACTTGACCAACAGGCTTATTTAAAGAAGGATTTATGAACTAATTTACAATATAAGGAAATTTTGGAGAAGTCTGTAGACTTGTTTACAACTGAGGTAGCCATGGAACAGAGAGGAAGTTTCTTTGAGAAAAATTGGGAAAGAAAAGACAAGAAAGCAGATCTTTGGCCTTCCTAGGGATTCTTTTAGCAGTAATTGGAGATGATAAGGAATGTTCAGCCATAGCTGTAACAGTATGTTATTTCTTTTTAATTTAGCAGAGAGTCTCTCACCAATGAAGTAACAAAGGAGCACTGTTTTCTGGCAAATACTAATTTCAGAGTCAAGATGCTATTTGACCTATTTTGACAATACTTGTTTCAGATAAATACTATTTTAGTTTCCTGACTACTAAAGTAAATACCATGTAGTGGGTTGGCTTAAACAATGTGAATTTATTGGCTCAAGGTTTTGAAGCTAGAAGAAGTCTAAAATCAAGGTGTCATCAAGGTGATGCTTTCTCCCAGAAGACTGTGGGTAGGGTTCTAGGGCTGGCTGGCAGCCATCCTTGTCATTCTGTCACATGGTAGTGCACACGGCAGCCTCTCCTGGCTTCTCTGACTTCTGTTGACTCCAGCTCCTTCCCGTGGCTTTCTCTAGCTCTGTTGGCCTTCTCCATAAATACTTCGGTAATAGGATTCAAAGCCATCCTGATTCACTTGGGCCACACCTTAACTGAAGAAACTTCATCAAAAGGTTCTGTTTACAAGAGTTCACACTCACAGGAATGGATTACATTTGAGAGTATGTTTTACTTGAGTACATATTTCCAAGCCACCACAAAAACTGAGTATACTTTTATAGAGTTCTATATAATTATGTCAGAGAACTTCTGACTACAGTTTGATTAATATGAAGAATGTCTTTCCTCTGGCTGACTCTTACCCTTCAGATATTTTCTGCTGGGGTTTCTTCACTCCCTGGGCATCCCTCTTGCCTTAGACTTCTTTTCAAACAACCCCAAGGAATTACTATCATGATATCTCATTCACAAAATAGACTGCTTTGCTCTGCCATTAGTAGAAACACAACTCAATAGCTAGACAACCTCCTCTTTCTCTGGTCTGCAGCTGAAGCAGGTGCTTTAATTAGGCCGAAGAAATTCACTCTCAGCATCTTCCATATCAACTGTTTATACCTTTTGGAGATGGGATGGGCTAATGCTGCTTAAACCAGTCACTTTGCATCACTTTTAGAATTTATAGATATTTAACACCCTTTCCACAGTGTTCAACCTTGTGGTTTGCAGCCAAAATTGAAACAAAGTTCCATTTTCAAAGCTTCTACACTTCTATGCCATAAATAACTTATGCTATTTTTATTTATTCCCATAAATTAGGCTTTTAGTTGGGGGGAAGGGTTGTCTTTTGTTCAAAATATTAGTTACTGATTTAAATTTATAACTTTTTATAAACTGAATATTGATTAACAGGCAAGTTTTCTTAAGCCTTTAAACACAATTAAAGGTGTCTAGGTATTTTTGTATAAAGTCACTTAACTCAGTTAGCTTTTAAGTTTAACAAATTAAGTTCCCCTAAAATTTACTCACATTTACAAGCCTAGTTAAATAAACACTTCAAATTACATTTAAAATGTGTATGATTTTCAACACTTTAAATGCCTTAATTGGACCAACTTAAAATATAATAAGCCAATCATGTCTAAGCACTTAAGAAACTCTTGTAAAACTAATAAATAAAATCTATAAGTGCAGTAAATTGAATTATCCTAAGTATTTCAAACACTTTAAAGTCAGGACTGGAAGCAGGACTTCTAGTTAATGATGGCAGATCATCTGCAACCACTAAGGTCTGCTCCTTTTCAAAGCTCAACTAAAATAACAGCAAAAGGATTTTTATAAAAGGACACAAAGACCCAAAAGGACAAAGAATAGAGGAGACAATAATATCAACTGACTAGAACAGGTCAGAATGAAAAAGCTGAAAGTGGGTGGTACCGGGGAATGGGATGGGGAAGGTGTTAGAGGAATTGTTTTTAATAAGAAGCCCAGGAGAGCTATTTGCTGCTTCAGTTCATGTGTAACTTTGATGAAAATTAAAACTACAATTATAACAAGACAAAACATAATCATATCATCATGTTGATTAAAAATTCACTATACCTCTGTTAATCCAACTTAAACAATATTCATTTCTTTATCATCTTTATACTTTTCTTGTATACTTTCCTGGAGTTAAAAACGTACTTGTTCAACCAAGGAGACTGTTTACCATCTCCAGTGTACCATAGCAGCTTTGGTCACAGATTTGGGTTGTGAATGGTGATTCTAGAATAGTGTTTCTTGGTGCTATTTATAGGAAAATTCTATCCAAACTACAGGTCAACTACTCAAGTTCTTTCTTTCCATGAGACTTTTCAAGCCTACACCTTTTCTTACAACCCGGTGCATCACTTGTGCCCGTATGTATTTTGTACTCTATCATCAGTAGATCTATTCTCCACATTCCAGCTGGAAAGAATCTTTCAAAATGTTAGTCAGAGCTTATCATTTCTTGCTAGCAAAGTGGAGGTCATTGTGAATTTAAAAAGAATAATTTCAGTGGAGGGATGAGCTTGAAAGTCCAGTTGAGTGGGTCTCAGAGATAGCATAGGAAAAGAGAAATCAGAAATAAACATAGAAAATTTCAAGAAGTTTTAATGCAAAGAGGAGCTGATGAGAGCGATATTTCTCTGTGGAGTAAGTTGGGTCAAGGGAATGATTTTTTAAGATGGGAGAAATAACACATATTTCTATGTGGATGAAAGTAACCCAGTAAGGAGGAAAATATTTGATGATGAAGAAGAGAATGGAGAGTTTCAGAAGGAATGTCTTTGAATAGATAAGAGAGGATGGGGACAGATAGCTCAAAAATGAAGGCAGGACTATTTCCTCTATAGGACCAGCTGAGATGGTCAAGTCTGTGGATGCAGATGCCAGCAGATGAATTGATGGTACTGAAGTCTGTGGAAGTTCTTTGAATGCTTCATTTTTATCAGTCAGGAAGCAAAGTCATCAGTGGAGAATAATGATGGAGCAAGAATTGTTGGGGTCTCCAGGAGAGAGGGAACTGTGCAACATTGTCTTCTAAGAGAGTGGGAGAACAAATGAACCAAGAAAATATATTACTAATGCCAGGCACTAAAGAGGTCCACTTGAAGTTCAGGCATAAATATCTCTGGATAGCTTGCTTATCATAACTATATAGTTATGTTTTAAAATACAAAATGACTTAATAGGCTCAATACTAAATGTTCTCAAACTCATTTGTTTAATTTCCTTTAGCAGTTTGAATAGGTCAATTTGCAATCATCAGTGGGTTTTGGTTTGATATGTATGCTCATGTGTGCCCAGTGCTATGCCTAGATAAACTATACAACCTGGCTTTTCTTCCATTCCTTCTCCTGAAATCTCTCCATATTCACATTTCACATGTTTTCCCATTTTGCTTGACATGAGTTCAGATAGAAATGTTAATATTTTAACTGAAGAATATTAATATTTTGGGGCTAGGGAGAAGGGAAAAAAGGGTGCTGGAATGTTGTATCCTAAATAAAAGCCATGAGGGGTAGCAAGGGTAGTTCAGTGGTAGAATTATTGCTTGCCATGTGGGAGACCCGGGTTTGATTCCTGGCCCATGTACTTCCCAAAACCAAACAAGCAAGCAAACAAAGAAAGAAAAAACGAACAAACAAAAATTCAACAAATGGTGCTACAATACATGGAAAAAAAAAAAAAGAAATGTGACTTTTATACAGCATACCAAAAAAACCCTTCCTAAATAAAACGCATGATTTATTTACAGAAGTTCATAATCTGTGTCTGGAGAGCTCCCAGGCTATCTTCAGTTTTTTTGGGTAGAACTGCCAGACAGATAATGGTTTAACCGAATACCAAACCACTTACTTTAATGATCTAATTTTTCAAACAAGAAATGTTCATTGCTTCTTGGTTTTCATTTATTTGCAAAAAAATTGAAATAACTCCTCATTTGCTTTTAAACCAAGCAAATTCTTATAGCAAGGTGTGATGGTTAAAAGCATGGATCTAGACTAGCTCTAGACTACCTGGCTTCAAGTTCAGGGCTTTTATTTCTCAGCTGTGAGCCTTAGGCAGCTTATTTAATCTCTCAATATTTGATGTTTTAATATCCAATTCCTACAGTTGTTCTGAAAATTAAGCAGTGTTATTATAAATAAGTTACCTTTTACTACTTATTCCCGACATTCTCAAGGTCACACGCTAATAATCAGAGGAACTGGGAAAATTGCTACCACCACCACTCTCCTTAAATCTGATTTTGTGGAGCCCAGTAACATGACCAGCTGCTTCCCATTTGGAAATAAAACAAGAAGGCAAGGATGAGTTTTCTTTGATCCTTGAATTGAAAACTCCATTTTTACAGAAAGAAAGACAGTTTGGATATCGTTTCTCTGAAGATATTAATTCCTTCTTTATCTCACACAATGTAATGGCTTGATGGTATATTTAAATCCAAGGTTATTCAAGTAATGGGAACTGAGAAGACACTTTTGAGCTGCAGATGCATTTTCAACACACTGCTACCCCCTGCTGGTTGACTATTTTGCTTCTTCGCTTGCATCCTTATTAAATAAACAGGATTCTGTAATACAAATTATAGTATCATATTGAAGAGGAAACTGGGTTATGAAAGTGATCAAATTGACACAGGTGGTGGCAGATTTAGCATTAAGACTGCCAAAAAAATAACTTCTTCCTGCTTTGCCATATTACCTTTTTCCTACTATGGACCTGGAATTGTCAGAGGCACTGAAAATGGAGCAGTGACAACCAAGGTTTCTGCACTGATGGGAGTTGAATTCTTGTATGGGGAAATCTCCAAAAAAGACAATAATTTCAGATGATGACAACTAACATTTATGAGCACTGCTGTTCTAGGCCCTGTTCAAGGCACTTTCCATGATTTTTTTTCATCTGACCCTCACAGCATCCCTCTAGTAGATATTTCACTTCAGAGATGAAGATACTGAGGCAGAAGCAGGATGATCATATGCTTTGGAGCCAAGATTTGAAACAAGACCAACTAACTCTAGAAGTGATTAGAGAAGGCTTCCCTGAGATGATACTAAAATGAGGCCAAAATGATGATAAGGAGCCACACTTTCAAGATCTAGGGGAAATCATGCCAGGCAGAAGAAATAGCAAACCCAGAGGCCCAAAGGTGGAAATTAGTTTGGAATATCAGAATACCAGGAAAAAAGGCCCACGTGGCTGTTTAATGGAGCAAGCAGGGAGAGAATCAGAAGCCACATCATGGTGAGGATCTTAGATTCTACTCTGAATTACAAGAGGAAGCCATTGGAAGATGTTAATCAGAGAAGTGACATTATTTGATTCATGATATAAGGAGCTCACTCCAGGTGTTGAAGGTGCAATAGATTATAGGAGGGCAAGAGTTAGCAAAGGGCAACTAGTTAGAAGGATGATAACTTATGTCTCACTCGTGCCTCATCTTGTCAAGGCCTAATGTTCCTAGTTCCTGTAGCCATTCCTCTCTCCAGAGCCTCCGACTGTTTACCTTTTGTCCTCTCACAAGGTGACTCTCAGTACTGGGCACTGACTCTAAATATCATCTGACAATGGAACAATAACACCCTTTAATCCCATGTTGTGCCATCAAATGCCACCTGAGATTGCCTTTCCTTTTCTACCTAATGTGATCCATTTGGCTGTGGGATTGAGTTTACAGCAAACTAAATTGCCATGTGTTTAGTTTAACCCTAAAAAGTCTAGAATCCTATGCCATGTAGTTAGCAACAGATTATTTTAAATCCCTCTTTTTAGACAAATATCAAGATCAACTCTGACATTTCTAAATATAAAGTCCTGTTTTATTTCTAAACATTCTTCCCAACAATAAAAAAGTTAAATTTTAGCTTTAAATATCTTCGATTTCCTCTTTTTGTTGTTGAAAATTTTCCTCCTAGCCCCAACTTTGAGGAAATTCTTCTAAATCTCCTTAACTTTACTGGGGATAGCACTTTGTATGAAAAAAAAATCCTTTTCTTTCATAAATGTAGATCTATTGTGGAATGATAAAGACTCAACTTTATTTCTATGAGTTATAGACATCAGTGAAGGCAAGGGTAATCAGAACCAAATTTTCCATAATTTCAGTGAAAATGTGTATTATGTGTTATCATTAAGTATGTATGTTAGCTAGTAACAGAGATGCAGTTACAATATTGAGACAAATTTAAGGCTTTATTCTCTTCATCTGTAATGTCCAGAGGTAGAGAGCCTGGGATCTATAGAGACATCAGGATGTCTTGCCATCCTTAGCACATGTCTCATACTTTCAACATGGCTGCTAACACTCCAGTCATCACACTTCCCAAGTATCGTCACCCGAACATACCTCCATCCATCAAGCACGACTGTCCCTGGAAACCCACACCTTTTTCACACTTCTCTGCAGCACTCTTTTCAGCTGAGCATCTGTATTATTTTCCTAGGGCTGCTAGGAAAAACTAAGAGGAAGCCGGATAGGGATAAGGCATGGAAATTGGACACCTAGAACACTGGTAAAAATGGACCAATTCTCATTGCTTCTAAGAGTCAAAACTGACCTAAGAAGCCCAAACAGCAGAGTGAGCACAAATGACCCAGAACTGGTCTATCATCCACTAAAAGGTACTAATCTTTACACAAGCCCCTATGCCAGAAGGAAGGCGTTACACAGAAGGGAAAGGTTGCCAGGGGGAGATGCTGGAACTGGAACGTGCCTGCCTGGTCTAAAGCAAAAAGCTCCTGAGTTCCAGCAAGCTCTTGCCCTGCAGAAAAGCCTGCCCGCAGCTGCCAGATTTTTTCAATAGAAGGTGTAATTCTTAGATTTTTACTAACTCTTTTTATGGAAGAGACGGCAATTAATTCACTTAAAGAAATCTGTATGGAGCCAGATGTGGCCTGGGAACTATCCATTTGCAATCCTTGTTTGAAATTACAAATAGACTCCTGTTCCCTGGACTCTGAAAAGGGAGCATGCACAAAACTAGCTTTTTAGCTTTACTAACAACCAGTGTCATCATTACATTCTCTCTTCCTATCGAAGCATGATTTCTATGTAAGAATGACAAAATTCTACCTGTTGGGAAAAAAATTAGCAAGAAAGACAGCATTTGTCTTGTTTTTATGGTGACTTTTACCAGCATGCAATAGTGGTGAAAATGGCCTTTTCCACCATCTGGGCTTGTAAATGAACCCAGAGGTATAACAGGATCCAAGTGCATCCAATAAAGGTGGCCAACAAAACTCCTAAAGCAGTATTCAAATCCTCAATAATCTGCTGAAAGTAGAATACAGTATACACGTGAGTATTTTCGGAACTCTGTTAGACACCCAGGTCAGAGGTGACTAGTTATTAGGAACCCTTCTAAAAGAGAGTTTTGATTAAGGCTTTAGAATTTTGAAAATCTATTTCAAATATTTCTTCTTCCAAATTTTATATATCCTTAAAGCAAAAGGGAGAAGACGAACTTAATACGAACAATTTTGCATAATGAAATTCTTAAAAATTATCTACCTTTCATACTTCATTTTTGTCCAGTGAGGGAAGGGGATAATGCTTTATTTTCTATAATGCTTTGTTGTTTACAAAATTCTTGCACTTATTTGATGCTTGTTATAATTTAGAAATAGGTGGAATTATTTCTGGGTTTTTAGGTGAAAAAATTAAGCTCAGAGGTTTGGTGAAATTATCCTCCTTCAGTGGTTCTTTGATGGCCTCGGGTTAAGATCCAAGCCACTGATCTTGACTTACCAGGCCCTTCTGCTTACCTTTCCACATTGCATCTTGCCACTTTCTCCTTCACTGCAGCCATAGCAAGCTATTGTTTTTTCCCCATTTGCTGAGCTCTCTCTTGCCTCTAGAACTTTGCACCTCCTCTGCCCAGCCTCTACTGATTCTTCTGGTCTCTGCTTGGACATCACTTCCTTTGATGATCTGTCCCTAATTCCACCAACACTGAAGTTGATGCCCCCTGTGTGTGTTTCCCCAGCACCCTGTGCTTATCCCTGTCATTATCATAATACTAACTGCTCCTTCTGTAATGGGTTGTTTCCTGGTCTGTAAGCTCCTTGAGAGCAGAGACTGTCTTATCCATCAGTGAACCAAGAGCTTAGCACGGTTTATTACCCATATGAGTCTTTCAACCTATGAATAAACAAGCAACTTGATTAATCAGTTGTTCAGACTACATAGTAAGTTGCAATACTAGAACACCTATGCAAAATCATCTACGTCCTGGTCCATCCTACTATTCATAGCTGGATTCTGGTCCATTATAATTTGTCTGAATACTTCACTTTTAGAGCCCTACATGAGGATCCCTACCCCTCATCCAAACCTTTTTAAACTTGCTTTGGGGAGAACTGCAGCCAGGGTACAGTGAAATCCATGATAGGATTAGTTTATCCTTCCCCTGCCTCTTTTTAAATTTTGTCTTGACTTTCCAAGCTGATAGCTTAGTCATTTTATATATTTCTCCCTCTGCAAGCTTGATGCCTTATGAGATATCTCATTCTGGCTCACTGCTTCTGCTAATTTGGGTTTCCTACTGCTGTGTCCTTCCTGTTCTTGTCATAGCCCTATAACTACAGATGAGAAGGTAACTCTCTCCTCTGTTTCTGTGGGCCTCTCTAGAACTCTTCCAGTATTGAAAATTATTTAGTAGTGTCTGGGAATTTTTCCAGTTCTGCTGCTCCTGTCCTCCCATCACTCTGTGGGAACAAATCCTGTGTGCTCACTGGAGTTTGATTCCTACCTTCAGAATTACTTGCTGTTCTGCCTCCTCTTTGCAAACCAATTTCATGTCAGTGGAAAATGTTCATAGTGGCTTGGTCTTCCAGACAGCTGAGACTTTCTTGATCAGAGCAATTAGCATTAAATATCTCTACTCTAAGGAAGATATTAAAGCTTACTGACTGCACTTTCAGTAATCTTTAATATCTTCGTTAGAGTAGAGATATTTCAGTTTTTGCTGGCCATATATACATTTGGCTTCAGATGTGCCAGCATCACCCTGTTATTTTCATTTTCACTCACACTGGCAGTAGAATTTTGAGAACAGCATATCCTTCATCACCTCTTCCAGGTGTAGTAATATTGACAGATTGCTAGCTCCAGTGGGGAGAAAATGCACTAGAGAATTTTTAATTAAAAATTTGTTAATACAGAAGATTTTCTTGGGGCCATATTTAAATCAGGGTCTCTTCATGTAGACAGAGCCCTTTGGCTCACATTGACTTTTTTGGTTTTTATAATCCCTAAGACCTGTTTTACAGGTGATTTATTAGAGGTTTAAGGAAGGCAAGTAGTGACCTTGGGACAGAATCACAGAGACGTGGCAGAACCAGGGCATCATCCTAGGTGTTCCTTCCATTGTATTACATCATCTCTTAGTAGCTCTTGTTTAAATACAATCTGTGTTCTTACAGAACTTGCCCTCTATTTAGTACCAGGGACTTTTTTGCATGGCACCAGAGCTATCCAAGAGAGAGAGTTACTTCATCCGTTAATCATGCTTGATCTTTTGCTTCATGAGTTCTTAAAAAGTGATTAACATTCTTATTTTGGCACAAATAATTTAAATCATCTTATATAGACTTGGGAAAACTCTCAACTCAAAACGTGCAAGTAATTTTGCTTACTTGAATTTTCAGATCAATAAATGCAATTCAAATAATTATAAAGGAAAGGGACAATTTCCAACTCCATTATGAGCTGGATGACATAAATCAATGAACCTCAGTTTCCTTGTTTGTTAAGGTAGTACTATATTATAGTTATCAAGATTAATTAAGATATGGTACAGAGACTACCAAACACAACAGAAGCACTCATACTAGTATGTGTTAGTATGGTCATTATTTTTTTGGAAATCCTTTTGAAATATTACTTTCTCCAGTCTTTGCTGTCATTGCTTATTACTTAAGTATATTCCAAATATTTGGGGGCCATTATTAAGAATATATCTCAATATTCATACAATTATGTAAATATACCATTATTTGTGATTCCATAATAGGTAATTATGTAAAATCATTAATCTGTTATCCTTGGCTGTTGGAATTTTGTTTACATGGCTAAAATCAACTTGGGTTTTTTTTTGTGACTTGTTTTATTCCACTAATAGAATTATTTAAAAAGGAGAAAACCTACTGTTACTGGAGTTTAGAGTAATTATTGTTTTAAGATAGTTACTAAGGAGGCAGTGCAATTCTGGATCAGAGAAAGAGGGGATTATTAATCTTTTCTTGTATTCTTTTATACTGCTTAAATTGTTAAAATAAATATACTGCTTTTGTAATTGAGATATTTCTTTGGAGAAGCAGAGAGACACAGAGATGCAGATATCCAGATCAAAGACTTCCGGCTCCCATGTATCCTTTGTTATTGACAGTTGAGTAAAAGCTCTGTGCCTCAGTTTTTTCTATGTAGAATTTTTTTTTTTTTTTATTTTTTTTTATTTTAAGGGAGGAAGGGAAGGAAAGACAGAGAAGGAAGGAAGGATGGAAGGAAGAAAGGGAAACATCTTTAAACATTTTCTTATTTTTTATTATATTTTGTTTGTTTGTTTGTTTTTTTTTACATGGGCTGGGGCCGGGAATCGAACCGGGGTCCTCCGGCATGGCAGGCAAGCACTCTTGCCCGCTGAGCCACCGCGGCCCGCCCTCTACGTAGAATTTTAACTACAGGAATACAGTTACGGAAAGAGTTAATAGCAATAGTTTTTTAAACAAAACAACAACTGCAAATGCCAACAATGTAAATACCCAACATAATTATAAATGATAAGATTTGGACCAAAAAATAAAGTTTACCATAAATGGCATGTTAATGATTCAC
Organism: Tamandua tetradactyla; assembly: GCF_023851605.1. Classification (NCBI taxonomy): domain Eukaryota; kingdom Metazoa; phylum Chordata; class Mammalia; order Pilosa; family Myrmecophagidae; genus Tamandua; species Tamandua tetradactyla. Next base: position 151,205,272 of record NC_135332.1, read on the forward strand.
AGACATATATGCTGTGTGTCTGATCCTTACAGTATATACTTTATAAACTCCCAATGTTAGACAATCTCTAAAAATAATCAGCTATTTAAGCTAGTCCACTACTCTGTAAGTTCATGTTATAAAGAGTTCACAAAGGAATTCTTATTAATATGTAAAATCACATCCTTAATAACTCAAATGTATCCCCTGAAATAGTAAAAAAAATAAAAATTGTTCAGTAATATCAGAGGTTATACTTAAATTTTGACTTACATTTGATATTTTGTATTAGGTGAATCAAAGTTTACTAAATTCAAAGGACAGCTGTTTTTAAGCTAATATTGTATAGCTGTATAGTAATTCAAACCTAATGCCATGTATTTGGAAAGCATTAAAAGAGCTATGAAAATAAAATGTAGGAGCATAACTATTACTAATTTTGAAGCACTTAATATTAATATTTACATAATGCAGATAGAATACATTCAGGATGAAGTTTAAGTACAAATTTTATCCTTGAACACAACCTTTTGAAAAGTTTAGATTCTCCCCACAACTAACTTCAGAAAATTAACAGAGGTGTCAGATGTTTAAAATAAATTTAACTTCTTAAATTGTGCATGACTGTGTGATGACTCTATCACTGCCTGCCAAATCAACGATGGATCAGTTAAATATTATGGATCACTAATGGCTAAAGGATAGGGATTATATTAGATGAAGTTTAAAATATGACCTGAAGTTTCCTCATCCTCCAAAATAACAAGTATTTTCAGCTATTCCTCAAGACTGTGCTTGCAACATCTGTTCTTGAACTTAACGTACCTGCTCCTTACTCTGTTCAGAAAGGCACAGGAGTGAAAGGGAAGTTGTCTGCTTAGGCACAGACAGGTGAGAAGGTGGCTTCTCTACTGCAGGGAGCCATGGGAGGGAGGTAACTATGCAGGCTCTGAAGAATCAGACCCTGGAGTGGTTTATACTGAGGTTTGCCACATGACACCATGATGTGGGAAAACTGAAGGAGTATTGGAGGCATCTTCATGATGACTCTTTCACCCCACACTCTAGATTTTAGGGTATTGAGAGACGTCCTTAACTCTAATACTTAACTATAACAATTTGAAAAGAGAGCAGTTTATTTCCACCATTAGAAGGTGATCAAGGGTACTGTGGACTTACTTAAATTGAAAGTAGAAAGCAAAAGCAACAATACAACAATAATTGTTGTTTCATTACTAACTCACCAAAATGAAAACTGATACTCTTCTAAGGGTATTGGTGTGAAGGATTCCCATAGCAAGTTCTTCTTGATAGGTCAGATACGGTAAATTAAAGGCAGCTGTTTTCACTATCTCACATTCAACCTCTTAAAATAGCTAGAACAGCCTTGGAATAGCCTGTGAAAAGAAAACTTCAATGATCACTGTGAGTACTTGCTTCAAAAACCAAAATGCAGGTGATGATATCTTTTTTTGCTCAATCAAATAAAATTGGCCAGTATCACAGATATTTAAAATATTGAAACCTGTTATTCAGTATACTAAATAATTGTTGCTCTGAAAGAAATATGAATCTGGATTCAGTACCACTTAAATGTATTTTTATAAAGATTATAGACAAGGTGTGCTTCAAGTACAACTAAAAACATAAACTACTTTAATAATACCTTAAATATCCAATTAATGAGCCAAATAGTATTTTTTTTCTTTTTCCCAAATTAGAAAAGGTAGTGGTTATTTCTGTGATAACAAGAAGCTAAGCTATTTAGTCTATCACTATTTATTGGTCCAGGTTTTATTTATTAAGGATTTATTAATTTGAAAGCTTTGTGGTAAAATTTATTGTATTCTAAAAAGAAACAGTTTTTTTCCCTCATGTCTTAAATATTTTTTTCCCCTTGTTATGATGATTGTTCATTGTTTGGAAGAAAATAATGAGCAAATGAGAAAGAAGGGAACTGGGAGACAAGTTCAATGGCTTCACATAGTGAAACCTAATTTCCTTTAAGGAGGCTAGCTGAAAGGCAGATTAGAGGTGTCTTTAATCATGCATGATGAACACTTTTCTTTCTTCCTATTGCTTTTAATTGCTGAGGAGAAATTGTCAGTATTTCTTTATTCAGATACTGATTCAGCATCTCAAATAGTTAAAAGTGGTGTCAGGACACAAAGTCACTAACCACAGTCATTTATAAGTGTTGCACTGATAAAATCAAATGTAATTATAATTCATTGGTTTGAAACCAAAAAGAACATTGAGCCAGAATTCAATATTTGCACAATTAAAGAATGTCTTTCCTTGTATACCTCTTTCTCATATCTGAACTCGGTTATATTTATTCTTCAAGCAGGTACAAAGAGTTTCTTTTCACTTTCTATTGCTCTATATATGTATTGGATTGTTTTCAAGTTTCTTCTTGGGAAAGGTTAAGTCAATATTTTGATAATAGATAAAATCTTCAAAGTGAGTCATGAGCTTCGGTAATCAGAGTTAAATTTCATAGGGTAAAATGTCAAAGATGAAGGGTAGAAAAAAGATTTGCAAGTCATACAGAGATGATTATTCTTAGTGTAAAGTTCATAGCCCTCCATGCCAACAACTCTCCTAACATAGTATTAACTTATTCCCATTTTCTGATATTGGAAGAGACTTTAGAGAGGAACCAACTCAGATGCCTGCAGGGGATAGGCATCTAATATAAGATGACTGAATGAGAGCATATACCCTAGCTAATGATATTCAGATCAATTTAAAAATAAACATTGTATCTTCAAAAGAACTCATCTACCGGCCAAATTTGACCTATGGGTCCCCAAACTGATGCCCTTGCAAATGAGTCCGACCCAAACAGTTTCTTCCAACCTCTCATCCAAGGTTCAAATCCTGTCTCCAACATTCCTGCCAAGTGGCCATTCAACCTCTGTTTGAACATTTCCACTAATTGGGAATTTGTCAACTTTTAATGCCATCAGGTCCTTTGTAAATCACATTGGTGGTGGTAGAGGTAGTAGTCTCTGTGGGGCTTTATTATAATAATTATAAAACTTTAACAGTAGATTGCTCTGGTCAGCAAGTATCTTCTAGGCCTTTCTTTGTTTTGTGACTCTTTGAATGTGTCATTATTGAGGGTTTTAAGTTGTTGCCTCAAGGATGAGGCAGTTAGTTCCTGAACTGCAAATAGAGTCCTCATTTTTTTACTGTATTATTCTAAGTTTATTAAGTGACTGATGTTATATAGGCTAATCTTCTCAAAAAGGCCCATTTGTGTTTGTTTATCCTATCACAGATTTACAGAGGAATTAGTTTGTGATAGGCATATGCTAAATAAGAAGGACTCTGTTTCCTTTGTGCTCACATTCTACTCAGGGAAACAGATAATAAATTTAAAACCTAGAGCAAGATAATTGAAAGTTCTCGTAAGTGCTCTGAAGGAAACAGAAGCTGGAGAGGCAGGCAGGAGCCAGATCATGCAGGGACATGTAGGCCAGTAGTTTAGAGTTTTCCGAGAACATAGTGAGAAACTGTCGAAGAATTTTAAACAAAAGAATGATATGATCTTAGAGAAATATTTGTAGAGGGAGAATGCTAACATACAAACAGTGTAGAAAATTCAGATAACACAAAAAATACTAAAAAGAAAATAAATTACACAAGATACCACCACCCAAAGACAAGTATGGTGTGACATGGGGGTTGGTACGCCAAATTCTAACGTGGCTCCCAAGATTCCCACACCCTGATATACAGGCCCTGTGTAATACTTTCCCTTGAGCATGGGCAGGAATATGAATATGGTGATGTGATGGGATATCACTAGGTTCTGTTATATGGCAAAGGTGAAGATTTTGAGGATGTAATTAAGGCCTTTAATCAGATGACTTTGAGTTAATCAAAGGGAGATTATCCTGGAGGGACTCATTAAAAGAAGATCTAGAGGTCAGAAAACAGCAGATATGACCTCCTTTTGACTTGAAGAAGCAAATTGTCATGTGGAGATGCCACGTGGCAGGGAACAGAGGGTGGCCTCTAGTCGCTGAGGGCCTCAGTACTGTAACCAGCCTAGTAGTTTGGAAAAGGCTCAGATGAGATTGCTTAGCCCTGGCCAACATCTTGGTTTAAGCATGGTGAGACCCTGAACAGAGAACCCAGCCCAGCCATACCAGGACTCCTGATCCATGGAAACTGTGAGATAGTAAATCCGTGTTGTTTTTAGCCTTGAAATTCACAGAAGTTTGTTGCACAGCAATAGCCAGTATAAGAAGGAGACATGATCTACTTTTTGATTGAACTAATTTAGAGGGACAAGACTGGAGACCACTTAGAAAGTCTCTGCCGTAGCCCAGGCAAAAGATGATAGTGGCTGGGGGTGGGATGCTAGCTGCAGAGATGGAAAGTAGACAGATCTTAAATTCTGGAGGTGAAACTGGCCTTGATGATAAATTGAATTTGGAGTGTGAAAGAAAGGAAATGATCAAAAATGACTCTCAGGATTTTGGCAGAAGCGAATGCATGCATGGGTGGTGGTCCTGCATACTGAGAATTGAGGGGATAGGGAAGGATCATTTTGACCAGCAGGGTAGCAGAAGGCGGTGTTTGATTTTCAAACTAATATGTCATCAAGTTAGCAATTACAGTTTTTTTCTAATAAAATTAGGTTGATAGTGTTCCATTTTATTTTCTCCTCAATTAACAGTAAAAAACATGCATTTTAATGATTGCATAATATTTCAGTGTGCGAAATTCTTAAGAATTTAACCAGACCCTTTTCCCTTTATTGGGGGATAGTTTTAATTTTTCACCTTTGCAAATGATGTCCTAGTGAATATAAGAATAACTAAATCTTACACCATCATTCTCGTTATTTCCTTAGAAAAAGTCATGAGAATTGTGGTTATTAAGCCCCAAAGTTATAAGCATTTTTAATGTCTTTTTTTTTAATGCAAATATATTAAATTGCTCTCTGGAAAGAGGGTGCCAACTTCCATTCCCTCCGACAGTGTCTGAGAAAGCCAGTTCATTTCACCTTCACCACTGGGAGTTACTATTTAGAAAATATCTTTGGGAATTTAAAGGTGAAAAATAAATTTCATTTTTCTATTAATTTATCATAACCCAGGTATCTTAAAGGTATCTATGATACTGTTTTTTCTTTCTTGCCTGGCCTGACATCTCTCGTTGTATTCCAGATCCGTATGTCTGTTCAGGCTCTGTCATTAATAAGCCTAGGGAGACAGAACTGTGTTGTTAAAACTGAGCATTTTCCATGAAAGCCTGGACACTTCCTCTGACATATTCCCCCAAATCATCTAGAATTAGAAAGCCATAATACTGTGCTCATCCTCAATCAGCATCCCTCCAAAACCATAGAATTGACAGAAAGCCAACAGTAATGACTTGCAAAATTTTTTATAGTTTACCAATATTTAACATTTCATCCTATTTTTCTTTACTTTTAAAATGGTATTTGGTAGTTAATACAACCATCCTTCTGAGATAAAACTATTAAGTAAAAATCTCTACGAGATATTTGAAGAATCGGTATTTTAAAATAAATTCATTGTAAAATGAATAAATAAATAAATTCATTATAACGGAGTATGTATTATTGGTTCCTTCTAGATGATGGGCTTATGATGGGTAATTGTTATTTTCTTTTTATTACTTTTCTGTATTTTCCAAACATTTAACAATGAACATGTAATTTGTGATAAAAAGAAAGATTGGAATAGAGCTTTCAAAATTTAATGAAAAGCACTTTAAAGTGTCTTAGAAAATAATTTTTTGAAATTGATATATAAATCAAGGACAGAAACAACCTAAACATTTTCAGGGATTAAATGGAAAAACTTTTGCAAAAGTGGATTTATATAGTGTATTAATTATGTGCTATAACAGTTGGTCTCAAACCAACAATTATACTTTTGTAAAAACCCGGACAATTTTAAAGTCCCTTTTCATACATCTTTTAAAAATGTATTGGAAAAAAATGCCAAAGAGGTGATTGTTTATCAGTGAAGGAATTATCCACAATTCTGTGAAGTCAGGAAGCTTGGCTTTAAAGGGAAGAAAACTGGGCAGGCAATTGTGGCACAGTGGTAGAGTTCTTGCCTGCCATGCCAGAGACCTGGGTTCATATTCCCAGTGTCTGTCCAAGCAAAAAAAAAGGAAGAAAACCTTTCACAGCTCATTATCAAGCACATAATGCCAGTTATTAAATGACATTTGCAAACCACATTAGAAGATCCACAGGAGGATTGTATAATTATATAGCTTTTACAATGTGAGTGTGTGATTGTGAAAACCTCGTATATTATGCTTCTTTTATCCAGAATATGGACAGATGAGTAAAAAAAAATAAGGATAAAAACTAAATAAATAATAGGAGGGGATAAAGGTTTAAAAATTGGGTAGATTTTAACACTGGTGGTTACTCGGAGGGGTAAGAATATGGGATGTAGGAGTTTTTTCTTTTTCTTTCTTTTTCTGGAGTGATGCAAATGTTCTAAAAATGGTCATGGTGATAAATACACAACTATGTGATGATATTGTGAGCCATTGGTTGTACACCACATGTGGACTGTATGTGTGTGAAGATTTTTCAGTAAAAATGTTTTTTAAAAAAAGACCCACAGGGTTCTCGATGTAGATGGTAATTTACCTGTTGAGTTTTCACTATGGGCTGGGCAGTCAGCCATTTGCTTTATATGCATTCTCTTTTTTAAATACCTAAAGAAGTTTTAAGGTAGCCAATTTTACAAATAAGGAAACTAGTGCTCAAAAAAATAGCTTGCCTAAGATCACACTTTGGTAAATAGTGAATAGATTTGACACCAGAACTATCTCCTGAATCTTGCTCTCAGTTGCTAATCCTAATCCTTAGCTAATTAATATCTTTTAAAACAGTCTTGGGCAGGCCACGGTGGCTCAGCAGGCAGAGTTCTCACCTGCCACACTGGAGACCTGGGTTCGATTCTTGGTGCCTGCCCATACAAAAAAAAAAAAAAAAAAAAAACAGACAACAGCAACAAAAAAACAAAAAACCAGACAACAGTTTTTCTTACCAGTTTACACTAACCTAAACTTTCCACTGCTTTCAAGAATAGCTGTCAGTGAATTAGACTGTGCAGCCAGCTTGCTTCTTTGCCATTACAGTCTCTAATTTTTGTTCATCTGCCTGGTGGGTATAGAACGCACTCATTTCCCACTTAGCTTCTGGCTGGAAACCTCACTTTTTTTTTTTTTAAGTTTTTTTAAACTTTTTTTATTATATAGTATAACATATATACAAATCAAAGAAATAAAAAAGCAATAGTTTTCAAAGCACTCTTCTGCAAATAGTTATAGGACAGATCCCAGAGTTTGTCATGGGCTACCATACTATCCTCTCAGATTTTTCCTTATAGTTGCTTCAGAATATAGGAGGCTAGAAGGCTTAAATATTTTTTTATCACCACGATAGACTTTTTTTCTCCCACTTTTTGCCTTTTGACCCACAAGGCACAACTAAAACAATGTTAATGGGTATAACACTTTACTGAAGGCTGCAAACTGGAAAGATGAGGTCAAAGTGATTACTGCAAAGAATAGGAAACAACTTCAAATTCAGTGACAGACATACATCCCTAGGATCTTATCACCGCTCCCCAAAACTGGACAGGTTACATAGCTGTTTAGCTTTCCAGTCCTCCACCCCAGTCCAGGCTCTGAACTTACATTTGCATTTTAATAGCTCATTAGGATATTCTGCTAAGTGAAATGCCATCCAATCAGATTCTCCACCTACAGCTTTGTAAAAGGAATCACTGGAGCTTTGAAAGTATAGTTTTACTTTGTTTTGTTTTTTCTCCCACGCCAACAACCTGAGCAAACTCTAGATATTTGAGTTCCTATTATGTGCCAAACATGTTAATCAAGACAGAGTCCAACTTACTGTGTTTACATATTAGGTGACAATAGCCCATACTCTCAGAAAGATCAGTCTCAGTTATGCCCCCCAACTTTTTATGTACTAACCACTACATTTATGGATCTGGTGTGAGGGCTAAATTCCAATAGCAGCTGTGGCAGCAGTGCACTACGGGTAAAGAAGCTGTGCAACCATATTCTGGACATGGTTCCAGTTATTAGAAAACAAGAAGTATTTAAGTTTGAGAGTAATGGTTATGTTAGCTTGACATGATGGAGGTGGAGAATGGTCCTGAGTGAATATACCAGTTCTGTGAAATTTACTTGTTGTACGTCCTTGAACAAAACCTTCTTGTGTATTTTTCAGAGCTTTAGTGAGGGTCAAATGAGAAAAATCTATGTTTTTCAGCTAGATGTTTGGCACACTTTAAATGGTAGTTCTTTCTGGTCAAGGCTCTCTGAATCACAAGAAATTAAAACTGACAAAAACAACTAAAGGAAAGATAGACATGGTAAAGACTGGGCAAGCAGCTGCATGGACATCCAAATGCCAGCTAAGTTTCATGGAATCCAGACTCAGTCCTAGGAAATCAGGGGGCAAGCTTGGCTCCCTCCCCTGCTTCCCCATAGTCTTTGACTTTCAATATTCTCTGCATGTCTTTTCCATTCTCCTCTCTACAGAACAGCTTCTTCTGCTTATCCATTAGCTTGCACATAGCTTTTGCTGTTATAGTATCACTTAGGCTCCAACTTTACATGTTCATCTTTGAGCTCCAGCATCTAAAACAGACTGTCTGCAATGCCTCTGTCTCTTAGTTGAAATCTGAAAGTGTCTCATTGGCCCAGATCATCTCACCTGCCTGTGGAAGAAAAGCACTTAAATCTAGATCAGGTAAAATCTTCTCATCCATTCAGCTGTGAAGAAAGGGTCATAGAGAACCATATGCCCACATAGGCCCACCTGTTCAATGTAGGCTTGGATGATATTCCTAAACATGTTTACCATGTGTAGTTGCAATGGAATCTCATCACTGTGAACGTATCCTTAGACTTTACAGTCCAACCCTGCATGTGTAAAACATGACTCCACTGTCATCTAACCCTCACAACGAGTTAGTCTACTAAAATTATAAGCTTTTTGTGAAAAACAGAACTAAAAGGGTATAACAGAAACAAGCAGAAACTCTTTAGAATCCTCCATCAAGACCCCATTCATGAGTAGGGTTTCATAGTATCTTAAAGGCAGCATGTTTTGAGTGTCCAAACATTTGCATATAGACTTTCCTTATATTCTTCCTAAAACATACTGTAATGTGCTTAAGAATTTCTCTGTATGTGTTGTATACACAAAAATATTGTGTATGGGTGATTTAATGAATTTTTCAATCATAAATTTGATAATATATGATTTTCATCTCTTCCTTGTTGACTTTTAGAAATTATCCCTGTGTAAGCTGGCATTTCATGTGGAGAGGTACTATTGTTGGTCTTTAAATGGAATGTAATCATTTTGAGTTTGATTAGTATGTGATCTTCTTAGCTTGGTTAATGTTATATGGCTAAAATAAATGTTAGAAAAGTAAGTAATCTTAGAAGTGATATACTAAAGTTATTTTTAAAAGTTGTTTAAGGTTTGTGCAACTAGTTTTAGAGCCAAAATGTTTGGACTTCTGTGCTTTTCCTCCTAAAGTTATTGTCTACCTGTAAGCTTTGTTATGTTCCACAGCCAAGAACAATTATTTTAAAAAGCATAAGCCTTTAATAGCCAAGAGCTACAGAACAGGAAAATAAGGCAATATCATCCCAAAGGCATTGCTTTTAATGGAGAGAGAGTGCAAGACCATGTTTGTGGCTTTAGTAGCATCTTCCAATAGGGAAGAAAAATACATAATTCATTGGACCAGTCTACATATTTATGTGATTTTAGGGACCATCTTTTCCTTTTCTACTATGTATGCTATTGTTGATATCCTCCAATTTGGATAGGATATGAATAGGATATTGAGTTCTGCCTTTTACTAGAATTATATGATTGTCACTACTAAGACTTGGAACATTAAAAATCACTGCCTTTGAACTCATCCATTTGTCTATTACCAGATGCAGCCAATTTATACAGTAACAAATCTCGGTGATTTTGCTAAATTGTTGAATTGCATTTTGCATTTCGGACAAATAGGAGAGAGGAAGAGTGTTACTGAATAAATGTTTACTGCCTTTTCTAGTACACCGTTGCTTAACAAATGTCTGCACAGATCTTTGCAACATAAAACATATACCTGTTTTTTGATGATTATTACATAAGCTTTTCTCGTTTGTTTTCATAGGGTTGTTTGCAAAGTTTATGTAATATTTCTGAAGGTTATACCAAGAAGGCAACTTTCCAGAAATGCCTTAAGCTGGCTACAAGTATATGCATGCACGTGAGAGTTTATTTAGGCCTGTGTCCATGCATACGCACACAATTCACACATCTTTTTCCATGATTTGGGGTTGGAGATGTCATTCTTTCCGAGTAAAAAGCCAAATCGGATTGCTGTCAGTTATTAGGTCAGATGCTTCAAAATAACTCTCTTCAGTTTAGGTTTCTTGAAATCTTACAAGTTGAAAGGAGATGATACCCTGGGATTTTTTATTAGCTATGGGCCAAAATGATTCCTTGTTCTAAAGAGGTGAGGGGGAATGATTTGGTGAAAAAGGCAGTCTTTTATAAAAGTTGACTGTATAATTCATAAAGATAAAAACTATATTTTATACTTATAAATCATGATTTTTATAAAGAAATTATTTTTCAAAATTAAAACTGTAAGGGGTGGAGGTATAATAGATATGTAATATAATACAATAGTGTGAATATAATTAATACTACTGAATTGTACACTTGAATGTGCTTAAAATGGGAAATTTTTTGCTCTTTATTGATTGCTGCAATAAAAAGTTTTTTAAAAAATTAAAACACAAGGTTAGACTATGGCTGGCTTCCTGAATTGCTCATTTCGTTTCTGTCTGGGGTTTATTTGTACAGGTCAGATATTCTTCCTGCTTTTCTTACAAGATTCAGTCTGGACTTGCCTCATGGCCTGTTTTAACTGAGCCAACCACATTATGTTGGGGAGGAGCCAGGACAGGCACAGCTAGGATCTAATGCTTAGATCAAGACATTGCTAAACATCTCAAGTTGGATATCACCTGCTTATTTAGGTTGAGAACATAAATATCAAGAAATGGAATGTGATTATATATGTAGAATGGAATGATCATAAAAATAAATAAATAAATAAATAAATGAAAAAAGAACATAGAAACAAAAAACAAACAAACAAAAAGAAATGGAATGGCAGTTATTTATCTGTGTCAAAGTCCTTTTTATGTTCCTTGTTGAGAGCAACCAATGAAAAGTAATTAGTCATAGCAACAAGAAGACAATCATATTGCTTTTATTAGGTATGATTCTAATCCATTCTTATCCTATTATATCATGAAGGTCTTTAGATGCACTGAACTGTCTTGAGAAATATTCCCTGTCTTGAGGAAAGAAGGGTGATGATTTGAGGCTTCCCTCTAGATATTTTGGAAGAAGCTGGAAGGAAAGAAAACAGTGTCTAAGAGCTTGGGCTTTGGTCTCAGACCAGAAGTCAGACTGAGAGACTTCTCTAAGTCTCCATTTCTGCATTCTCTAAAATGAGGGATAGTAAGTTCTAACCCATACATGCTATGTAAAATGTTTACCAGATGTATTAGTTTCCTGTTGCAACTATAACAATTTACCAAAAAGTTAGTGCCTGAAAACAACACTGATGTATTATCTTATAGTTCTTGAGGTTAGACATCCAAAATGCATTTTAGTTAAATGAATTTAACCTGCATTCCTTGGCCCATGGCCCCCAACCATCTTCAGAATCAGCAATGACTGATCAAGTTTCTCTCACATTGCATCACCCTGACAGACTCTCCTGCCTCCCTTCTGCACCTGTAAGAATCCTGATGATTACATTGGGTCCATCCAGATAATCCAAAATGATCTCCCCCATCATAACATCAGATGATTAGCAAACCTTAAATGCAATTGGCAATCTTAATTCTCCTTTGCCATGTAATCTGACATACTCATAGATTCTAGAGATTAGAATGAGGACATTGTTGGGGACCATTATTCTGCCTGCCACACCAAAGCACCTGCCACAAAGTTAACACACAGAGAACGTTCATTTTTGCTAATCTTAACACCAAGAAAGAAGGAAATGCTCATCTGAATGGTTTTTATTGTTTATGTCAGATGCCAGCTGACTAATGTCCCAGAGACAAAATGAGCTTGGAACTCGTGCACACTGCATTTCAGCACCCTTTGCAAATAGTAGTCTTGGCACTCTGTCAGTAAAGACAAAAAATAAAGAGCAGCTTTATGATCTGCTAACAAGCTAATGGTCTGTCACTTCTTTGCTGTCTTCTCTCTACATTCCTTCCTTTCTTGAGGATCTTTTACTGCTATGGTATCAAGTCACCTATGTGTAGATGACTCCCCAAGGGAAAAACGTCAATGCTAACCTCTCTGTCAAGCTTAAATTAAATACCATGCATATGGCTGTTAGCTGGCAACTTCCCCCCAATATTGTTTGATCTTGGAAACATCTCTTGAACTCAAGTGTTTTGACTCTTTCTTCCTTCCTACTACTTGCCAGGGCAGCACCACTTATAGTGTCACATAGGTGTGAACACGTGATTTCACCTGCCCTCTTATACTTTTTACACTTTCCCAAGTCCTTTCAAGTCATCTTCCTAATCAGTGCTATTCAAGTTCAAGTCTTTTGTGCCCTTGTCTAGACTGTAGGTATAGCCTTCTGACTATCTCCTGCTTTCCTGGCTTCATAGATTTGTACCACCAACCTCAGGAAGTCTCAGGTCCCTCTTTTCTGCCTCTTCTGACTTTTACTGACTCAATTTCCTCAGCATGCTGAAGGGTGTAGGTGGTACCAATCAAAAGTACAATAGGTTACACTCAAATGACCAATTCCTAAGAAACTGGGGTTTCAAAGAAAGAATTTATTACTTAATGTCAAGAGATCAGATGGCCTGTTGGCCTAAAAAATCTGTCTCCCTAAACTGCAGTAATTCTAATAGGTTTATAGTATCAAAAGATGGGCTGGCTTCCTCCCCACTACATGGGACATGACTTCCAGGGGTGAAGTCTTCTGGTGACATGGGAGATGACTCTCAGGGACGAATCTGGCCCTGGCACCATGGGATCAACAATTCCATCCCGACCAAAAGGGGGAAAAGATGTGTAACAAATAAGGTAGCAGTGACTGAGAGGGTTCAAATAGAGTCAAGAGGCTACTCTGTGACCCAGCATATGGTCTATCCTTGAGAATTATCCATGAGCACTTGAGAAAAAGGTGTATCCTGCTGTTGTGGGGCATAATGTTCTATAAATGTCTGTTAAGTCTAGCTCATTTATTGTATTATTCAAATTCTCTGTTTCTTTATTGATCCCTCTTTCTAGATGTTCTGTCCATTGATGAGAGTGGGGAATTGAAGTCTCAAACTATTATGGTAGATGTGTCTATTTCTCTTTTCAGTGTTTACAGTGTTTGCCTCATATATTTTGGAGCACTTGGCTCAGTGCATACATATTTATGATTGTTATATCTTCTTATTGAATTGTTCCTTTCATTAATACATAGCATCCTTCTTTGTCTCTTTTAATTGTTTTACATTTGAAAAAAAAGTGCATACATATTTATGATTCTTACGTCTTCTTGTTGAATTGTTCCTTTTATTAATACATAGTGTCTTTCTTTGTCTCTTTTAATTGTTTTACATTTGAAATATAATTTGTTGGATATTGATAGCTACTCCTACTCTTTTCTGATTGTTGTTTGCATGAAATATCTTTTCCCAAGCTTTCACTTTCAACCTATGTTTATCCTTGGGTCTAAAATGTGTCTCCTGCAGACAGCATATAGATGGGTTCTGCTTTTTAATCCATTCTGCCAGTCTATGTCTTTTGATTGGCGAGTTTAATCCATTAACATTTAGAGTTATTACTGCAAGGGCAGTATTTTCTTCTACCATTTTGCCTTTTGAATTTTTTTTTTAACATGGGCAGGCACCAGGAATTGAACCTGGGTCTCCCACATGGCAGGTGAGAACTCTGCCTGCTGATCTACCATGGCCTTTTGGATTTTATATGTCATGTCTAATTTTTCTTCTCTTTACCTTTACTGATAGCCTTCATTTCTACACTCTTCTCCAGACCTCTCTCTCCTGTCTTTTCCTATCTGTTTCTAGTGCTCCCTTTAGTATTTCTTGTAGAGCTGGTCTCTTGGTCACAAATTCTCTCAGTGATTTTTTGTCTGAAGATGTTTTAATTTCTCCATCATTTTTGATAGACAGTTTTGCTGGATATAGAATTCTTGGCTGGCAGTTTTTCTCTTTTAGTATCTTAAATACATCATACCACTGTCTTCTCACCTCCATGGTTTCTGCTGAGAAATCTACGCATAGTCTTATTGGGCTTCCCTTATATGTGATGGATTGCTTTTCTCTTGCTGCTTTCAAGATTCTCTCTTTCTCTTTGACATCTGGCATTCTGATTAGTAAGTGTCTTAGAGTGCATCTATTTGAATCTATTCTGTTTGGGGTATGCTGCACTTCTTGGATCTCTAATTTTAAGTCTTTCCTAAGAATTGGGAAATTTTCAGTGATAATTTCCTCCATTAGTTTTTCTCCTCCTTTTCCCTTCTCTTCTCCTTCTAGGACACCACAATGTGTATGTTCGTATGCTTCATGTTGTCATTCAATTCCCTGCATCCCTACTCGTATTTTTCCATTCTTTTCCTTATGTTTTCTTTTGCTTGTTGGATTTTAGATGTCCTGTCCTCCAGTTCACTAATCCTATTCCTGCCTCTTGAAATCTAACATTGTAGGTTTTCATTGGTTTTTTTAATCTCTTCTACTGTGCCTTTCATTTCCATAAGTTCTGTGATTTGTTTTTTCAGACTTGATTTCTTCTTTTTGTTCGCCCATTGCCCTTTTTATATCCTCCCTCAATTCATTGATTTGATTTTTGATGAGGTTTTCCATGCCTGTTTGAACATTCTGAATTAATTGTTTCAACTCCTGTATCTCATTTGAATTGTTGGTTTGTTCCTTTGACTGGGCCATATCTTCGATTTTCCTGGTATGATTTGTTATATTTTGCCTGTCATCTAGGCATTTAATTTCCTTCATTAGTTTATTCTGGAGATTGTTTTCACTTTTTTTTACCTAGGATTTTCTTGCTGGATGACTTTGTTGTCTGTCTGTTCTTTGACATTCAGTTCAGCTTATTCTGGACCTCTAGCTTAGGTTTTGTTTAACAGATCAGAATTTTTCAGTTGTTGTTTTCTTGTTTCTTGCCCTGTCTGTATGGTGCCTTTTTTACCCCCTTAGGAGGGTCTACTTAGGTATCATAGACCCCAGTCAGATTTTCCCAGACCAAACTGGCCTCCTCTTGGGTGAAAAGAGTCATCTGTGTCGGTTTTCCCTGAGGATGAGACCCAGCAGGTTGAGAGACTTTCCTATGAAGTCTCTGGACTCTGTGTTTTTCCTATCCTGCCCAGTATGTGGTGCTTGTCTGCCTGTGGGTCACACCAACATAGGTAATATGGTACCTTTAACTTTATCAGACTCCTGCTGGGGGTACAGTCTCAGAGGAGAGGTTGTAGTCTGGCTTTAATCACTTCAGTTTTCCAGACCCTGGGTTGAGAGAGGGATTCCACCTGAGCTGGGCCCCATCCATCTCCTGGGGAAAGCACTGCCTCCAGACAAGCTCTCAGACAAGCTTAATTGTGCCCTTGCCTGGGGCAGTTGGAGCCTGAGAAGCCTTGTAGGTGTATCTAAAGAGCATTCAAGCCATAAAAACACAGCCACAAGAAAGAGAAGAAAAACAAAATCCTTTTCAGAGCATGACCCCCATTTCTCAGGTTTGCCAACCAAGAGCTTAAGTTGGTACATTGCACTATGTATCTCCAGGTCCTATGTGCCCCCTCCTTTCTTTCAGGGCCCAGACCCTTTCGAGTATTTTGTGCTGTCCGATCCAAAAATAAAAGCTCTGTTTTTTTTTTTTTCTCTCTTTTTCTATCAGCCCTGCCCCCTCCATACCAGAGCAAAAACCAACCTTTTACTCAAGGTTCAGCTGAGCTGGGGGCCTATTTTTAGTAGTCAGAATTTGTTAATTAATTCCACCAACTGGAGGTTGGTAGAGCTCAGTCCCTTGCTGCTAGTAAAGTCTGAGAAGCAGCCTGTGGTGGAGGGGTGCTGGCCACCACGGCTTGGGGAGCTCACGGTTCTGGATGGGATCGCAGCTTGTCCAGCTTGTCAGACTGGTGTACGCTGTGTGTCCAGTCACTGATGTGGCCCCAGCAGTTGTTCTATACTGTTCCTGGCTATTTACTAGCTGCTCTGGAGGATGAACTGAATCCCACACTGCACTAAGCTGCCATCTTGGCTCTTTAAGAGGCTAATCTTGAGGTCACTCTTATGCCTGCTTCAGTTAGACATTGCTACGTATCATAACTTGCCAACCCCAACCAAAACCATTCCAGCCAGTCCTAAAGAACACCTGGGACAATATATAAGATTCTACAAAGGTTCCATGCACTAGGGTAACTTTCCAGAAACCTTGAAACCCCATATGGGTCCCTGGACATGATAAGTCCTGAGACTTAGAGGGGTCAGCCTCTCTAGAACATCAGCTAGTTCCATCTTCCTGTCCCATATTATTGATAGCCCCTTCCAACATGAAAAAGTTAAAATGGGTATAGCCTAAATACCCCTATAGGGTGGGAAAAAGAACAAAGTTGATGGTGGAGATATACAGAGAAGGTAGGGTTTAACAAACAAGTATGATTGCTGAATCATTATATTGATATTTCTTTTACTCTCCAGTATTTTAGAGCAGTTAGAAATGAAAGCCTAAAATTGTGGAATTGTAACCCATCCCAATCTCTGAAATTTGTTCTACAACTAATTGTTGATGTGATTTGAAATTTATTGTTCTTTTGTATATACATTATTTTTTACAAAAAGGAAAAAAGTCAATTGTGATGATAAAAAATATTTATTCCTTCTAGCCTCCAATGTTCTGGAACAGCTAGAAGGAAAAATCTGAGAGGATGGTATGGTAGCCCACGACAAACTCTAGGATCTGTCCTACAACTTGTTAAGGAATGCTTTGAAACTATTGCTTTTTTTCTTTCTTTGCTTTGTATATATGTTATATTATACAATAAAAAAAGTTTAAAAAAGTAATAAAAATAGGTGTGCAAGGGTAATTCAGTGGTAGAATTCTTGCCTGCCATCCAGGAGACTTGGGTTGATTCCTGCCCATGCACGTCCCAAAAACAAACAAACAACAAAAATTCAACATATGGTGATGCAATAGCAGGATACTCACATGGAAAAAGGATGAAATATGGCCCCCACCATATAGCATAATAAATAAATAAATAAATAAATAAGATGGGCTGGCTTTAGGAAAATGAGTACAATGGCTCGAAATGAATTTATAGATGATCTGATTATTGCACATGCTCAGACTGATTACATGCTTAGTCACAGAACATATGTAAGAAAATGGAGGCCTTGATATGATGATGGGTGTGCTGGTTTGAAAGGATGTATGTCCCCTAGAAAAGCCATGTTTTAATCTAATTCCCATTTCAAAAAGACAGAATAATCCCTATTCAATACTGTATGTTTAAAGCTGTAATCAGATCATCTCCCTGGATGATGTGATTTAGTCAAGAGTGGTTGTTAAACTGGATTAGGTGACGACATGTTTCTACCCATTTGGGTGGGTTCTTGATAAGTTTCTGGAGTCCTATAAAAGAAGAAACATTTTGGAAAATGCGAGATTCGGAGAGAGCAGAGAATGCTGCAGCACCACGAAGCAGGCAGTCCATGAGCCGGCGGCCTTTGGAAATGAAGAAGGAAAATGCCTCCCAGGGACATTCATGAAACCAGAAGCCAGGAGAGAAAGCTAGCAGATGACGTCGTGTTCACCATGTGCCCTTCCAACTGAGAGAGAAGCCTGACTGTTTTTGCCATGTGCCTTCTTACTTGAGAGAGAAACCCTGAACTTCATTGGCCTTCTTGAATCAAGGTATCTTTCCCTGGATGCCTTTGATTGGACATTTCTATAGACTTACTTTACTTGGGACATTTCCTTGGCCTTAAAACTGTAAATGAGCAACTTATTAAATTCCCCTTTTGAAAAACCATTCCATTTCTGGTATATTGCATTCTGGCAGCTAGCAAACTAGAATAATGGGCATGATTTTTAGTATTATAATGAGGTATAGGTCACTTATAGATTAAAGTTTCAGCTACTGTGCATGTCAGGCGGGCCAATTTTAGTTAGATCCAGCTCCGTCTATCAAGATAGACTTGGAATTGGGGTGAGTCAGTTCTGGGCTGACTCAAAGCCCTCTGTTAATAAACATCAGGGGCTGTCTTTAGTGATCATAGGACTCTCAAGTGTAAAAACAGGATAAGGGGATATAAGTGAGGGTCAGTCACAAGGTTTTTACAATCACAAGATAAATGCTATAAGATTATACAATCATTATCAGAGATCAAGGTAGACTGATTACAGTTCAGTCATTTCAGGTATTTCCTTCTGCAATTCCAATATACTAGAAAGTAAAAAAGAAATATCTATGTAATGATTCAGTAATCATAATTATTTATTAAATCCTAATTTCTTGGTTACAAAGAGAGCTATTTTTAAGTGCTTACCATATGCCAGACATTGTACTCAGACATTTTATATACTCTATCTCATTTAATCCTAATTTAAAGCCCTGGTAGGCAGATATTATTTCTACTTTTTTACTAATGAGACAACTGGAGCATAGAGAGCTTTATATAAATAATTAAGCAAAGCTATACAGCAAGTGACAGAGAGAGAGAATTCAAACTCAGATCTATCTGATTCCAAAGTCTCTAGTTTTATCACTACACCTGAGCCCGGTCATTCGAACTTCATTTTAAGGTACCCATTGAATCAAGACTGGTTTGGGTTTGTATACTATATAGCGGCCAATCTTCTGGTGGCCTGTTGACAACTTATCATGGCTTGGTCATCTTGGTGGAGTCTCTGTGGGCAGCCAAGGACTTCTATGTGCACTCGTTTTTAGCAGAGATCAGGTATATTGTTAAACCTTTCCCTTTGCAGTAGTTTGCAGAATAAACCAGGTGCATTTCTCATATTTTAGAAAAAAAAAAGGAGGGGTAGAGAAGAGATGAAGTTATTTTCCACCTGTGGTGGGTGGCTTTGAGCCACATTTAGTTAGGGTTCTTGTGAAGGTAAATAATCCTTATAAATCATTTTTTTCTTTATAGATCATCTCTCAGCCCTCAGTGACAGGCCAAAACATGTTTTTCTTCTTTGACCAAAACACCCACAAAGGAAACAGAAACCAGTTTAACAACTTTGCAAGTGGGTGTGAAGGATTTCTATAAATAAAGCTCCCATTGTGCCTCTTTGGTCAAATTAGGTTTGGAATGCTGATGGGTTTAAAATGTCTTACTCTGAACTCTTATTGGCAATGTGGCAAATTTTGCTCACAGCCCACATGTTCCATTTTTTAATTCTGATATTTCTTAAAGGTAATGCTAAAGTCCACTTTAGCAATGGAATGCCATGGAATGGATTTGTCTCCCTTTCCTCTACTCCCTCTCATACTTTCTTGATGAGTTTCTGAATTTTCTTTACTTCCTTGAAGAAAAGCATACAATCCTGTCCTAGAGTATCTGTGAGACATTTAATGCCTTGTTTAAAAATTGCAGAACACTTCAGGAAGCAGTGTTCTAAGGACAACAACAATTCCTGTCAAGATGTGCCAGCAAAGGAATGAAAGGGTTGCTCTTACATACCTTTCTCACTTGATACTCCAGCAAGCCTGAGAGATAGGTACTGACTATCTACATTTTAGAGATGAAAGCACTGGGGCACAGGTAGGTTAAATGATTTGCCAAATTCGCACATTTTATATAAAGGATATTATGATGATTAAAACTGCTTCTTATGTGTCAGGCAAATATTTTATGGGTGTTTCATTATCTCATTTAATCTCACAATAACCTCATAGGTAGATGCTATTACCAACTCCTTTGTACAGATGAAGGATCTCAGGCTAAGAGAGGTTAATTTATTCAAGGTCCTGCCTCTGGTCATTCAAGTGGCTGGGATTCCATCTGTCTGATGGCAAATCCTTTTTCTCTTAGAAATACCAGCTTAGAGCCAATACAACTAGCAACTTTTAAATTTGTAAGTCAAACCAGGCAATCTCAGTAATAGCAAGACTGCTTTCTGGGTCTTAACAGAATTTCTTGACCATAAAGAAGAATCCAAGCAAATGCTATTCAAAGAAGTTAGTTTGGACAACTCTCTTTTATTCACATGGTGACTTTGCCTTCACTGATTCTACATAAGTGTTAGAGCATGTAGAATTAAGCCATGTTGCAAGCAACATGGACTTGAGTAATATAAGGAAATATTCTTTCAAAGTTTATTACTTCTTTTATAGGAAAGAAAATGTAATCATATAGAAAAAGTTAACTTTTACCTGTGATACCTAGATTCTAGTGTAATTATGAAAGCTAAATGTAGCTGAATAAACAGACCTGAACCTGATGATTTTAGATGTTGTCTGGAATCATTATTGGGTCAATAGTCAAAGTTGGAATGCCTACTTGATTTTCGTAGGCAATGTATATTTAAGTGTTAGGGAGAAAAGACCATGATACATGGTATTTACCCTCAAATGGTTCAGCATATATATATATATATATACATATACATATATATATATATATATATATATATATATTTATATATTTATATATTAGGTATGTATGTAGTGAAAGAAAGGAAGGAAGCAAAGTATATATCAGATGAGATAAAATATGAATCTGGATAGAGTACATGTGTATTCTGTGTACTGTTCTTAATCTTGCAAATTTCTGTGTTTGAGTTTATTTCCAAATAATAAGTTTAAAATTACTGCCAAAAAAATTAAATTCTTTTTAATTAAATTTCTACTATATGGACTGGATGAGATTATGTATCATAGGAATATTTA
Source organism: Tamandua tetradactyla (assembly GCF_023851605.1). Classification (NCBI taxonomy): domain Eukaryota; kingdom Metazoa; phylum Chordata; class Mammalia; order Pilosa; family Myrmecophagidae; genus Tamandua; species Tamandua tetradactyla. The sequence continues at coordinate 151,226,283 of NC_135332.1, forward strand.
ATGGCAAATAGAATTTACCTAAAATTTATTTTCATTAAAATGCCAGCATTCTTTTTTCTTTGGGAGGCAATTTAGTGCTATAGTTAATAGAAGAAGACTTGGCAGCAGATACCCCAGGTTTGAGGACAAACTCTGTTGCATTAGCTTTATAACTGTAAAAATTTCTTCAATTCTCTCAGACATGGTCCCTTAATTAAATGAGTGCAATAATAGAACCATTCTTTTAGTATTGTACGTGCTAAATATGATTATATGCATTTTTTCTATTAGACATTCCAAAAGTAAGGAAAATGTATTAGTTTACTTTTATTTCTTCTTCCCAATAGATAATGCAGCACAATAGTTAGGAAATAAGTAAGACTAAACAGAAAGGCAGAGGACCAGGATAATAAGCAGAATTAATAATTCATCAAGGTTGGAAACTAGCAACCATAAGAATACTTCTCAACACAAATGCACTCTCAAAAGAGCAAGGAGTTCCTTTGGTCAAGAACTAATGACCTGAGAAAACAAACAGTACTCCAGAAATACATAACCCTATTTATTTAAGGATTACTAGAGACAAATAGAAAACATTCGATTAATATTTGTTTAAAAAATTGTAACAGGATACAAAGAATCCTGTTCTACTCTGGCTCCCCAAATATCACCAGCAAAACCTATGCATAAATGAGAGCTGAGCTTACTGATTACTGAGGGAGAAGATCAACTTCCAGAGCTTTGGGTGTCTTGGATTAAGCAAACAAGGGCAGTGAAATGAGAATTTATGGAAAATTCGAAGTTTGATTTTAAAGCGAGTCTTTCTAAGAGTGAGTTGGTTAGAATTGGGTAGCGTGAGGGTTACAAAGATACCATAGGGCATAAACTGTCTGTGGTTGTGTTCCTTTGAAGTGCTGGTGTGTCTTTTGGGAAGTTCCTACAATGAACAATCAAACCATTTGCCCAGGTGAAAGACTTCCGTACAGAGGAATAGCACAAAGCCATGTTAATGTAGACACTAAGGTATGGTATAGGTTCAGTGTCCAGGCTGAATGTGGTGGTAGATGGTTTCAGTTCTCAATAGCAAAAATCATTTTTAATAGATACAAAAGAACACATTTTTTTTTTAAAGATAGTGAATGGAGGAAAGAAAGAAAAGGCTATTGCAGAACTGGAGAGATAACATAAATCAATATAAAGGGAGATTTTTCTGGAATCAAGTCATCATCTTGTTATGGTAGAGAGGCTAAAAGGGCTATGTGTTCTTCCTAAGCAATATGAATTCACATCTATGGACAGATGCTGCTCCAATCTAAATTTAAGCTGGAAAGATTCTTGTAAACACTAAGCCCATAAATCCAACTGTTTACTAAGCATATACTCAAAACTAACCTTTACAAATTTGGTTTAATAATTCCCACCCCATCTCCCTTTAAATCTGAATTTCCCTTAGTAATCTCTGGTACCAAACTAGGTTTTCCTCTCCTTCCCCAAGCACCCCACCCCATTACTGCTGTCATCGATCAGGGAATCCTCACTACTCTAGCCTGTAAAGATCTTCAACTGATTCATCCTTTTCCATTTCTACTGCCACTATTCAGCTTCCTGCATCACGTGGGATGATAATCTTCACCTCTAAGGGGTCTGCTGCATTCAGTCTGTGCCCCCCTCTATTCTATTCCTTGTCCTGTGACTAACTTCCAAGTTCAAATCTGATTTTATTAGTCTTGGCCTAATAGCTTGAATTGTCTCCCTATAGCCCTCAGATTGAAGTCCAGATCCTTACTATAATTTGTGAGGCACATCACAGTTCTGGTTCTTGCTTATTTCTCTAATCTCAACTCTTTCTACCCCTCTTAATCTTATCCTCTCTTACATCAGACTACTGCCACAATGGACTTCATTCAGTTCAAGCTTTCTCAGGCCCATATGCTTTGCCAATGCTAGTCTGTCTTGAGCACTCTTCCTTATCCTTGCCCCTAACAGCTTTTCCAACACTTAATCTTCTTTGCCTTGTGAACTCTTATTCTTCTTTAAATCCCACCTTAGATGAAATTTCCTCTAGAAAACATTTAATGATACCCCAAGTCTTAGTTGACTTCTGTTGAGTCTCCTACGTGTTCCCACTGCACCCTGTGTTTCCATAATCCCCTATTATATGTATGCTAATTGCTAATCTATGGTTCTGTGTTTTCCATTGGATCTGTGAGTGCAGGAAACTTATGTGCCTGGGTTATCCTAGTACAGTAGCACTTTCACTACTACTGAACACATAGCAGGTGCTCAATAAATATTCAGTAAATGAATGATTAATTATCTTGCCCTATAAAAAATCACAGTACCTCTTGTCATTTTGTCTTTTAGAATCTAATTTGTGTACCAAAGCATAGAGCAAGAGTGAAAGGAGCCCTAACATTCCTAACTATCAACTGCCAGCTATGTTACTGTAAACAAAAAGTTAGCATGGTATCAAACATCTATTTAAATGGAACAGTCCCATCTCAAAACAATAATTTGAAGCTAATTAAAAATAAAATTAAGTGATAATAGGATTACTATGAATGCATTCTTGAAACTAGCATAAGCATGTACTCATTCATTCATTCAGTAAAATTTTCTACAAATTTTTATTGAATACCTGTTATATGCACAGCAGCTTCTTGCTAGGTCATTCAGCAAATATCTATTGATCTCTCACAACATGCCAGGCACTGTTTTGGGTGTTAGGGATCACTATTCACAAACATACCATTATATAAGCACTAAGTGTCATGAAGAAAAACATGTTAACGGGTTACTGTCCTGGATGCTGTAGTCAGAGAAGACCTCTCCAAGGGAAAGTCATATGAACAGGGACCGAAGTAAAATGTTGGCACAAGCCAGGTAAATGTCTGGAAGAAGTGCATTCCAAGGAAAGGGGGGAAAGTGCAGAGGCCTGCAGACAGGAGGATGGTGGATGTATTCAAGGAACAGCAAATAGGCCCACGTTAAGTTCAGTAGCAAGAAAGTTCTGATGGTTGGAAGTTCTGAGAAGTACCATAGGACTGAGAAGTGAACTCCACTCTATCAGGTCTGATTTAGTCTCTACATCAATTTCAGATATCTTCATGATTTTATACTTTATCTCAGAACTCAAACTGGGCTGAATTTTTATGTAAATGGAAGGCTGTGAGGGGCAAAGGACAATGTGCAGATATACTCTAGATCAAACTTGCTGTCCTGTGGTTTGATTAGCTAGAAATGGATAAACCATGGAAAGGTGATGTCAGAAAGGCAGTTAGTAGAGCAAAGCCTTTGTCCCACATGAAGTAGTAGTGCTGGGGAGACAGTCTAGGCAGCCCACGCATCTCTTCCCTTTGCCTTTTCCATCCCTAGCATCTGCTGACTGTTCCAAAATTAAACTGACTTAGCCACACCTTGGTTCTTTTCCAGCCATTAAGTGGTGCTGAAAAGTACTTTTGCTTTTGAAATGCAGCAATGACTTATGTGAGGAAGTGCAAGACATTGTTAAAAAATAAAATAAAATAATGAATGCCAGTTTTCACATCAGCTTCCAACCAGATGGTCTAAACAGACCCAAGGTAGTATAATTGTAACTTACACACCCCTGTGTGGTAAAAACATGCAGAAACAAAGCATAAAGGGTCATTCTGTTTTTCAAGAGAGCCGACTTATTTCAAGGATTGACCTACATGAATAAAAGATCTTATATTATTTTTTAAAGTATCTATTACATTCTCTGTCCTTATTAATCAGTCTCTAATCATTCCATTGTTTTTCCCTTTCATTTTCTTCTGTTGATGTCTATTTTTTCTCCTTCACAATGCCCACAATCTTAAAGATTATTTCCCTTTTTTGAAAACAATTTTTTTCTGGTAAGATTATTCTTTCAAGTTTGTGAGGGAGAAAGGAAGTGAGGAAGTGAGAAAGGGAGGGAGGGAGGAAGAGAGGAAGGAAAGAAGGAAGGAAAAGGAAAGGAAAGGAAGGAAAGATAGAAGAGAACTGGGAAGGAAAATAATATGGAAATGAAGACATGATGCATGTCAAGTGCAATTTTATAATGTAAAAAGTTAAAAATGTACAATATTAGGCAGTCTCCAAAGTATCATTGTTGCATTTTAATCAAACATGGACATTAACATAATTCTTTTAGTATAATACTATTCATATCCTGTGTAACTTGTTAAGTGTGTAATTATCATTCATTTCCTTCCACAGCCTTTATTATAGAAACTTGCAATCAAACTCAAAATTCATTTCTCTTTATGATATGAAGTTTTTACTTACTTTTTTCCTTTCTGCATCTCTTTTCTTGTGGCAATTTTGAATTTTCTAAAAGAGGTAATTGAAGAAATATTTGTTTTAAAGATTTCATCATAACTTTCTAAATTATAAGAACTGTCGTGTTAACATGGTTTCTTTTGACATGGCAAGCAATATTTGATGGTATCTATGTATTTTATAGCTGTCTCTTCATGATGAGGATTTTTAACTAGCATTCATTGGGCCCTTATTAGGTGTCAAGTATAGTCCTATTAAATCCCTTAATTCTCACAACAACCCAATGAGGTAGGAAATATGAAAATCCCAATTTCATAGACAGAAGCACTGAAATGGAGAGAGGTTAAGCAATTTACTCAGGATCATGTGGCTGGAAAATGGAGGAACAGAGATTCAAACCCAGGCAGGCTGACTCCAGTGTCTTAACTTCTCATTAATCTGCAGTATTTGCTCTCAGAAAATAATTAACCCAAGGAAAGCAGGAGGCAAGCTGACTACATTTGTGCAGATTTCTGAGAAATGTAACAGGAGAGAAGAATAAAACGAAAGCCATACTTCCCCCCACTGTACTAGATATTTTTTCCCAAGGGGAAACAAAACTTTGAGGGGCAGTTTTTGTTGTTGTTGGTCAGAAAGTATGTTGTTCATGGGAAAAAAAGTTTACATGTGTCAGATGGCTGCATCACCATTGTGATCTCAGTGCACAGCACATGATTATCTCAAACAGTTATTCAATAAACACTATTAATTTTTATTGCATGCCAACTTATCTGATTTAGTGAAAGCTCTTTTATGCTAAACTAATTTGCAAGCTAAACTTCAAGGAATTTTATAATTTATTTATTTTCCATAAAGCCTAATACATTTGATATGTTCTATAACTATTAGCTATTAGCTAGTGATAATTGCTTCTTTAAGTAGTTCAAAATTTCTTTTAATAATTGCTTTTAAACATCCTTTCTGTCCCCACCCCACGCACAAAATTATTATTTAAATACTTGATAAGTAACCTATCTCACAGAGAAGCTACATGTTCTCTCTGGACCAGGGAAGACTGTCTTTTCTCACATCCATCCCCTGGAGAACCTTGTTTCAGAACTGGTGCATTCTCACCCTGCATCTTGATCACATCTGTTTCCCCATCCAATACTTCATCTAAGAATGAAAGTGTTCTTTTTTGGTCTTCTACACCGTGCATTTCAATAAGAGTGCACACTACAAGTAAAATTCACACCTCACGTTAAGACTATTTCCTTGACATTGCAATATGATGCCCACAAAAATGCTTTTAGGTGCTTTTGTAAACCTACCTGCCGACAATTAGCATCTATAAATAGGAAGACCACATACTTCCAAAGTTACTCAGACATTGGAAAGACTTTTATTGTAAATTTTCCTTTAGCCAAGGGTCTATTCTAACCATCCTTTAAAAAAATTGTCTAGTTTATTATCTAGAACTTGTAATATAGCAGATTTATCAGTTTCATAAAAAATAAACCTACAAACCTTGACATTTAAAATCACATTATCCTAAATTAGTCAATCTACGTGGTGCAATAACATATAATCTAAGGAAAATAGAGAAGTAAACTACAGTATAAAATAATGACGGATTAAACTAGAAAAATAATCTAGAATAAAAACCAGAAGAAATATAGAAGCAGACCACAGAATTCAAAATATTTTGAAATCAGAACTCTGCAGCTTGGATCCAAAAGTGATGGACAGCTAAGAGAGAATGATTCCTGAAAGCCAGTCATAACTCATTGAAAACTATGTTCATTAGATACCTAATGATACCTAACAAAGAGCTCTAAACACAAATTAAAAGACTGACTTGGTCTTACAAAATCTTGGAAGAACTAAACTTAGCTGACTAGTGATTCTAGTACTTTTTACCAGACTCCTAAGGAGAGGAAATAAGAAAACCAAATGACAAAATATTGGGAAATGTGTATCTTGTGTTGATATGGGGTTATGGATAGATAAACAGATGATAGGTATTTCTTTTGGTCCCTGACCTATGACCACTTCACAGGTGTGTTTGATATATGTGTGTGGTTTTATAGCTTTCTTATTCATAGTCAAACAAAATGCATCTCTAGGTGATATTACCATTTATATGAGATGTAAATATGTAAAAAGTCCCCCTTATGCATATCCTGCAAATGCGATTAACCATATGTTTACATGTTGTCTGCTTTTTATGTGGGTTTTCTTCTTGTAACAGTGAAGAAGTCTTGCTTTAAAAAAGAGCCAATTCATTCCTGATTTCTACCTGCTGGTGTTGTTTCCCAGGAGTCTGCAGCTATACTGAATTATTTGAAGAGGTACATCAGGACATCTTCAAAACACTTCTTCTGCCCTCTTTTATGTGCTCGTCAGATAAACCTGCAAGGAAATCATCATGTTATTTTTCTTCATGTAGCTAGCTCAGCAAACTTTGAGGATAAACAACATCTCCCAGGATGGTCCTGTGGATAATATGAGAATATTAGTTAAAACACTACATAAATGACAAAGAATTACACATAAATAAGGCATCATCATCATTAGCACTACTTTAATGCTAATAGAATGGTATCTAGTACTAGAATAAACCAGTCCTGTCATTAAGGGAGTGGAAATTAACGCCTATAATGCATCTACTCGATAGAGAATGCCAAGAAATTTACTAGAAGTTTTACATGGTTATCTTACTTATTTATTAGGCTTCCTAGGAAATGTTGCTGGAACTGTTAAAAGAGTCAAATGCAGAAATTGTGGTGGATACAAATTTCTTAGTTCCTTTGAGATTAGAGATTTTTCTTCTACATTTTCTTCTAAAGAAGATGTTGTCTTGCTCTTATACTTTACTAATCAATGAGAAGCTTATTGTGGAACTGTCAGCATGTGGCAAAGGCCACAGGTTCTGTATCATGTGCAAAAGCTTGGTATTTTTACATAGAATGGGTGGTGTGAACCTGTGTCAATATAGACTGTGGACTCCATTTTCTTTATAATCATTATCAGTTCTTTGTGATATACTAACTCTGAAACACAGTTTTTAATGACTTTTATATGTTTTAAACTTGTCCATGAAGGCCACCAGTTTCAGCATCCAGTACTTTTTGGACTTGCAGGGAGCTCTACCTGCTGAGCTGACATTTGTTATTCCTGATGGTTGTGACCCTGACCCCAAAATAAAACTCTGTGTTACAATTTGGGTATATCTCAGTGAGTTGCCATTGAAGGACCTTATAAAAACATGATGAACAAGAGAGAATAAAAGGAAAACATCCACCAAAATCTTCTCCAGGATTCTGGAGTTTAAGGACATGAACAGAGAGGGAGTCAGAGAATCAGGCTATAGAAGCCATTTGCTTCCAGGTAGCTGAAAGGGAGTATAGATTAAGAGGGAGCCAGGTGGGATGGAAAGAGTTATTATTACTCATTATCCAATCACTGGATTGCCACATGTTCATCACTATGCTAGGTGTTGTGGTGGGCTCTCTCCTTGCCCTAAAAGGGGAAAAAAAATAGGTATTATAGATAGAAATATTTATAATGCAAAGCAGCATGTACCATGTCATAGCGATGCAGTAGGCGGTTCTGGGAAATTTTTCAAACGTATGTTCTGATAGTGAGCTAGCAGCATTTAAATATCTGGAAAGGTACAAAACATCGGCCTGGTTGGTACCGAGCTTGTCAAATCCACTGGCAGTCAGTGCTATTAGGATCATACAACGGGGATGTGTTAAAGGTGGCCATGCCATTGCTTTACTTTACAGTAAGAGCTGTTCAGAAGTGAAACACTGAGTTCTGTTATCCAATCCCATATACACTTTACTGGGTCAGCTCAGTAACATGTTACGCAGAGTGTGTTGGCGCTGTTTCCAAAATGTTCAGTGAGCCAAGAGCAAACCCACAGTATCAGGAAGGGTTCAGTGAGTTTCCAGTGAGCAGAAACAGAAGCCTCTGAATCTCGCACACTGCCACCAGGGGTCAGGGACTGGGTGGGAGGAGAGAGCACTCCTCAGAAAGGAAGTGTTACATTACCCGGGGAAGCACGAACCAAAATTCTTTCCCGAGAGCCGCATATTGTTGGCTGACAGGATTTCAAAGGAGCACCTCAGAAATGTTCTGCTCACGTAAAGGTATGTGTAAATACTCTCAGCATTTAAGCAAGTCGTTTTGGAGTGTCAGATAAGGCAGACTTTATTGGGATTACTTTATGTTAAATTTTCAAAACCCAGATAAGTAGCTGTGTGGGTCTGTGTCTACTGCCTCCAGAAAGGGGATATTTAAGGGGGAGGTAGGATGGGGATAAACTGTCAAAATGCTCAATCTAAATATAAATTATAAAAAGCAATTTATGTGCATATACATTATTTCTCCATGATTTGCTGCAGGTGCTGCTGCTAATTGTGATTCTGTAAGGAGCTCAGAAAACAGACATTTTGAGTCTGTTTTTTGGTCTTATGGGCATTTATAACAAGTCATTAGAGTTGTTTTTTCATTCTTTCACAGTAAGTCATTTGTTAACTAGATGTCCTTATTGCCTTAATTTGCCTTTAACAAAAAAAATATGTATAACTTGGGTAATGATTGTGATCGAGTCACGTGCTCATGCTTTATCACCACAATGCTCTGGGGTTCAAGGACTGGTAATACATTTCATTAAGGCTCTTCTAACCATCCCCTTAAAAGTCTGCTAATGTCTTTGTTTTCCTGTAGTTTTATAACTCTAAGTCCTTTAAGCCTCCAGAGAAATTAGAAGAGAAATAGATAGGGAGCTTTACTTTTTTAAAAAAGTTTTGGTCAGACAAGCCAAAAATTACATTAGTATTGATGGATCGAACTGTACTTTTAAATGGAAGGAATAAAGATATAAAAAGAACTGAGGCATGTAAGTAACCTCTTTGATTTTTAATGGCATCAGTAGATGGAATTCCTTATTGACTTTTAAAAGTGAAATTGTTCTGCATTATTATTTATTTATAGTTTTGCCTTTCAAAAGAAGTAATTACCATTACTAGGTTAGTTTTCTTCAATAGCAAGCATTGAGAAGTATAATATAACTAACCACTTAGTCATGAAGCTTATTGATGTTGCAGGTTATTATTGATACTGATCAAAAACAGTGAGCTCTCTGCTCAATGCACTCAAGTGACCAGTTTCAAAGAGGAGAAGAGTTTATTGCTAGGTGTGAAGCAGATCAGAAGGACTGTTGGCCTAAAATCTTCTCCCCAAACTGCAGTAATTCTGATAGGTATATAGTGTCAAAAGATGGGCAGGTTTTAGGATAATTAGCACAGTGGCTTGAGTTGACAAGGTTAAATAGAATCTAATTACTATGCATGTGTAGATTGATTACACAGTTATTCATAGAGCATATGTAAGAAACTGGCCTTAATATGATGATGGGTGTGATTTTTAGTGTTATAATGAGGTATAGGTCACTTATAAGTTAAAGTTTAAGCTACTGTGTACATCAGGTGGGCCAATTTTGGTTAGATCCAGCTCCATCTAGCAAGATAACTTTGGAATTGGATTAGGTTAAATCTGGGCTGACTCCAAAGCCCTCCATTAATAAACAGTAGGTGCTGCCTTTAGTGATCATAAGACTCTAAAGATGAAACACAGGATAAGAGCATATAAGTGAGAGTAAGTAACAAGGGTTTTACAGTCACAAGAGAATGATTATATAGTTACACAATCATTATCAGAGATCAAGCAGATTGACTGCATTTTAGTCATTTCAGATATTTCCTTCTGCAATTCTGATATGCTAGAAAGTAAAAAAGAAATAACTATATACTGAGTCAGTAGTTATAATTATTTGTGAAATCCTTACTTCTTGGTTACAATTCCTCCCTCTCATTTGACAATTCTCTCCATCTTGAGGAATATTTGGATGATGAGCATTCTAACTTCTTCATGCTGAAAAATAAGCTTAATAAGTAAAACTTTTTATAGAGTCTTAGATAGAGGCCAGGGTATTCTTTAGGGTTCTTAGGAACACTATTTCTTGGGCTTGGCATACTGTGGCAGTGTGTAATATCTGGCTGAAACTTGCATAAGAGTAACCTCTGGAATAACCTCTCCAATCTATTTGAAATCTCTTAGTGACCTAAACTTTATTTTGTTTTATTTCTTTTCCCCCTTTTGGTCAACCAATCCCATGGTTCCAGGGCCACGCTCAACCCTGGGAGACAGGCCCCACATTGTCACTGAAACTTATACCCCTGGAAGTCATGTCCTATGTAGGGGGGAAGGTAGTGAGTTTGTTTGCAGAGTTTGGCTTAGAGAAAAAGACCACGTCTGAAGAACAAAAGAGGTTTCCAGGGGGGTGACTCTTAAGTAGTAATTATAAGAAGGCTTAGTTTTGCTATTATAGAATAAGTTTCATAAGGGCCAGCCTCAAGATCGAGGACTTGGGTTATTAAATTGGAAGCCCCTTTTGCTTAAGAGAATAGCAGGAATTCCTTCTCCAGGTGGAGAAATTTAATAGTTCCACATTTTTCTCCAGACTTTGCAAATACTTTTTCATTTTCTGCCCAAAATACTCTGAATTGCAGTAGGGTATTACATTAACCTGTACAGAACATCAAGATCTCATTCCCTACTCTAGGTTCCTTGTCAAATAAAGCTAAATTAGGTTGTTTAAATAAACTGACCAGACAGGTTAAATTAGATAGTGTGCAAGAATAAATATACATTTTGGACAAATAAATATCTCTTCTTTTGGTCTCACATGGAAGTTAAAGTCTTACAATACAGACAGTATCATCCTTTATCCCATATTCTGATTTACCTTAATCTTAATGAGATCAGCTTTATTCACATTTCTAATCAAAGTCTGATTTCACTTTCGGCCTCTTTCACAGTTGTTCAGTGGAGTAGTGCTGACTTTGACTTTCAGAGCTGGAGAACTCTGAGTTCAGGTGTCGCACAGCTATCCAAAGTTTCTGGGAACTACCAGGTTATGCACAAACAGCAAAGCATCTCAGAATTTAGAAATAAAAGTTAAAGCTCAGGAATAAATGCGACTGCTGGAAGAAGATACAGTCCAGGCCCTAATTTTCTTATAAGCATTTTCTAGATGAAAATTTCTTATTTTCAGAAATAAGAACATTCGATAGTTGACTTACACTGAACACATCAACCACAAACCATAGCAGAAGTTTTGTCCGGTCTCAGCTTTACACTTTTTACCAGAGTGATGTTAATTAACAGATGGAACATAAGTTATATACTGGCCATGCTTTTCTTTTTAAGTCCCTTTTTGTTGAAGATGCCATTTTGACTTATAGCTTCTATGTGTACTTTTAGAGAAGGATCAGAGCAAAGTAGTATAACTAACAAGTAAATTTGATTCATTCCATGATCTCTAACTTTTTCTAAGGATAACTAAAACCATGACTAACATCATACTGTTGTCTAACATCATGAAAATCAGTCTCCGCATACAGCATGGACAGTGAGAACATTGTCAAATCTTTTGGAATTTTATGCAGTCTCTAAATATATGAATAACATTTCACCCATAAAAATTTAGCTAGCAGGAGGATAGAAATTCCCTTTGAATTATTATAATACTTCACAAATATTTCCTGTGTAATATGTTAAACTATTTTAGCACCTCACTTTTACAAGACGGAAGAACAGATACTTTGCAACAGTTTTCCTTTAAAAGTGAGGAGACAGGGCAGGCCATGGTGGCTCAGCAGGCAGAGTTCTCACCTGCCATGCCAGAGACCCTGGTTCAATTCCCGGTGCCTGCCCATGTATTAAAAAAAAAAAGTGCGAAGACTTGTCTTCTGAAATAAAGGATGAAAAGGTCAACATAAACATCAACAGGGGTATTATTCTGATATGATATGAAATCTTTGTCTTCTAGACAGAATACTCAGATGATTAAGAAAAACTTTCTTTGACTTTTCATTAACAGCAAACCAACAATCCACATTATTTTAACAGAGAGAAAACTGAACTTCAATTTTGTATGAATACACAGTTTGACACAAAAGCAATTTAAAAATATATTATAAACAGGTCTATCAAATTCTGGTCAGCATTGACTAAGGCAGAGTTCACGTTCACAAACCTTTAATTTCTAAGCAGTGCCTAATATTTACACTATTATATTAATTCACTTTGAGAGCTATTAAAACTGTCAAGTTTTCAATCTTCATAATTCAATGTTTCAAATTCTAAAATATTATTAGACATAAAGCTTTAAAAACTGTATAAAGCCCTTGTCAAAGCTGATGTTGTAAAATATTATTTCAAGCAATGAAAATGTTCTAAAATTGATCATAGGAATGTATGCATAACTATGTGATGATACTGTGAGCTAGTGATTGTATACTTTGGATGGCTTGTGAGATGTATGAATGACTCTAATAAACTGGAAACAAATATATGTAATTTCAGATGCAGGACAGCAATTATATTTTGGAAGACCCAGGAGATTTGGTTTGGAGGGGATCTAGAACATTTTTTAATTTAAATGAAGCTCTTAATTACATGGATCCCTCCTCCCATTCTTCCGACCCACCCCCAAGCCATCCTCCCCTCCCCCTACCTACTTCTTCGTCTTTACTCCTCTTTTCCTGTGTCTCATATCTTCCTGGCACTTGCACACTCAGACATCATTTTCCCAGATGGATATGTTTTCTTCAACAATAGTCATCATAGTGATCGTGAAGTATAGCAATTAATATTTCATATGTAATACTTCACAGTCTCTCCCCCTAGATTATGCATTTTGCTTCCTTGTAACCATCCATAGGCATTTAATAAATGTGTATTCATAGTCAATAAGGTTATATTATAACTGTTTTTGAGAATTTCCCTACCCTCTGCATTGACCAGCTCTATATTTCCTTGCTTTTAAGATCCATCTTTTTTTATATATTATCTTCTTGAAAGCTGAAAGCTTCTTATGATCAGTGGTGTACCAAAGTTTAATTGGCAGAGTTTTTTCCTTTCTTAGTGGTGCATCTTATAACTGAAAGTGTTTTTAGATTTTATGAAATATGTCTAATAAAATGCAGATAAATCTGTTAGCTTTATGATGTGCTAAAGGCTGTACGCTTCACATTCGAACTTGGTAGAAATGTTCTTTTCTCTTATATGGTTTTTCCATGGTCATTTTGATCACTCCTCTCTACCTTCCTCCACTGTGCTGTGATTCTGCCTGTTCTTGAACCAACTGTCTTGACCAAACAACTTAGAGGAATTCTCCAAGAGAATTTTTGCAGTAATTTAATTACCAACATTCAACTGTAATGGAAAGAGTACAGGTTTCTTGAAACAGAATACCTAGGTTCAAGTTCAGATCTTCTCCTTAAAGTATGGTGTTAGAGATCCAATAATTTTTCTCAGAGCATCAAATTACAAATACTTTATCACAGATTTGTTAGGACAATTTGGTTAAAAAAAAAAAAGGTGAGCCAGTAAAAATATTGAATACAAAATGCATATGAGAGTACTTTATAAGTTGTAAAGTATAGCTTAATTATAAATGTTAAAAATCAACATTAAATGGGCGGGCCACGGTGGCTTAGCAGGCTTAGTTCTCACCTGCCATGCTGGAGACCCAGGTTCAATTCCCAGTGCCTACCCATGAAAAAAAAATCAATATTAAATAAAACATTATTAGACAGGCACATGCATGAGTGGAAAGTTGGAGAGAGTAAAAAGAAGAAATTATATCATTCATAGCAAATAAAAAGAATAAATTCTGTTTTTTTCATCATTGTTGGCAATGATGATATGGCTCATTAACTAATCATTTAAAAGAGAACCATGAAAACTATCTTCATAGAACATATTCCTAGCTATTCTGAATCCTAGTGCTGAATGCTTGCCAGGCTCCAATGCTTGTATCCTTTATTGAAATAGCAAAGCTACAACCCACAGGACCTCTGTGGCATTAAAAATATAAGAAGTCACTTAGATTCTCCAGTTCATTCCCTATCTATTTTTTCCTTCCATTTAAGAGACAAATTGATCTGTAAATTACAGTGAGGCTTTGGCTAAAAAATAGAGAGAGAACAATAAAAGCATATTTAATTGTGGATTTTGCATCACAGAAATCTCAGAACAAACTGCACACTATCAGTTAATTTATTGAGATCAATTTTATCCCACCTACTTGATAAAATTCATTTTATCCCTAAATTTTGTCTACTGCTCACTTTCATAGAGAAAATATGGCCAAGTGGTTGTCAGCAATTAGTTTTCTTCATAGGTTGGTTTGTTTGCGTTTCTTGGTCAAAGTAACCAAGCTTCACCTGATTGTCTGTTTGTTGGAACTCCAATGTTATGTATTTACCATACTCAGTCATACATAAAGATTTGAACTGAAACAGAATTTGCACATAAACATATTTTAATAGAACCTTACTCCCACAAGAGAGTTATAGATAATACCCACTAGAAAAAAAAAAGTACTACAAATCCCAGTAATTTTGGAGGAAACTACTTCCTGGTTCTTAATATTCATGATGGAGAAATGATACAAAATTAATTGAACCAAATGGGGGATCCATTGCATAGCTACTTCCATAACCAGGATCTTTTTCCTGCCTTTAGGAGGATTTCAAGTATTTTCAACTTTTACAATTTGCTGCATGAAAAATGAATTCCATAGAATTTCAAAGAAGAACCTAGATACCATATAGAAACCAAGTGCTTTTTGTATCTGGATAGGACATTTATATGTATTCTGTAATTTTACTTTTTTAAGAAGATATCGTTGTATCTCCAAAACACAAGGCTAAAACTAACAGTTAAAATATAATACTGTTGAATATAAATCCCATCACTTTAGTGCATGTAAAACACAGAGGTTATTTTTTAGAAAGGTAATGTGCTTTTTGTGTGTTTTGATTTTGAGATGGGGATACTTTCAGGAAACAGGAGTGAAGAAAAGCAGGAAGTGCTGAATCAGAGGCACATGTGGGGATAAAAGGAGATGGAAGGAGAGGGAATTTTTAGTCAGAACTTGACTTTTCTCTCCTATCCCCTGCCTCTTCCATACTGTATCTCACCATCTGCACTGCTTCCTCCTAGTTCCACACCAACATCATCTTCTAGCAGCACTGTGGCCAGACTCTCCTAACTGGTCTCCGGCCTCAGCCTTTGCCCCCATGAACACACGCTTTCAGAAATTTATTTTCCTAAAACAAAAGTAGGAGGTTGTTTCAAAATAGAAAAATATTTTAGAAACCACAAATTATCCTTCTCCCACCCATGTTAACATTAAAAATAGCCATAATAAAGTAACATGCACAATGGTAAAAAAAAAAAAAAATTAACAGCATGGAAAATATAAAAGGAAAACATTTATTGAATGCCTACTATGTTCTGTCATAAGTAACATTGGGAATACATATTTAGTAATACAAGTGGAGTCTAATAAGGAGACATACATAAGCAGACAATTATAATTATACATGTCTTTAAGTGTCGCAGTTGGGTCCACATACAATTCTAAATTGGAATTTGGAAGAAGGAACACCAAATAGGGATCTTCTGACAGCTGAAAGCAGTGTCTTGGATGGAGAGTTGTGGGACAGGTAGATAATATTGAGTGGAAAGGGATTTAAGCTCACAGCAGTGAAGAAATAGTTTCTGAAAGAGGAAGTGGGAAATGACAAAGATAAATGTGACTTTCTTCACTGTTTTGCCTTGGAGGATGGGATTAAGTAAGGGAAAAGATTTCTAAAGGAACATTTCATATGCTATAGAATGTAAGTTGAATTTAATTGGTAAAAGGATATCATTACTTATCCAAATGTATAATATAGAAAAAAATCACTTTTGTGTTCTACTTCACTCTGTTTCATATTCAAGTTGTGGAGTGTTGACAACCAAGCAAGAAATTATATTTTCAGTTCTTTGCTATTTTTGCTAAAATATTAGTTCAACTCCAATTGTACACTTTACAGCAAGACAAACAAACAAAATGCCATTTATCCTCAGTCTCTGTGGTGTGCTTTTCATGCTCACATGTAGTTTCCCTGCCCTTTCTTATTACTCTGCAAGTTAGGATTTTCAACTGATCGATCATTCTTCTTATTTGACAAGGTCACTCTAAACTTCCTGACTGTTACCCAACGCGCTGACAGCCCCATCTAACCTACTGAACAGACAGCTTGGTCATTCACATAATGGTCATTCAGTAGATAAACAAGTAAAAAGAGAAATAAGAAATTTCACATAAGTATTAAGAAAAAAAATAATAGAGTAATGTAATCAAATGAGACTGGAGGGCATGGGCCGGTGGTAGTGGGCACCTCTGAAAAGGGATCATTAGCGCTAAAGCGAAATTGTGAGAAACAGCCAGCCATAGAAGCTAGGGGAGTAGCTAACCAGGTGAAAGATAGTAAATACCGAGGCCTTGAGGGGGAATGAATTTGGGTTGTTAAGGAATTGAAAGAATGCCAGCATGGCTAGTCAGAATAGTTGCAGTATAAAATGAGGGCTCAGATTTGGGCAGGGACCAGATATATACTCATGACTGAGCTACCTTTAGGATATGTCCTAACTTATGTCTGTGAACAGTGGCATCGTTACTCTTCTATATGCACAGCCCCAATTCATAAACTGCTGTCATTTATACCTGAAAATAACTTGAACTTGTCCTGCCCTGCATAAGTTATAAAAAATTTTAACACATATTCTCATTTTGCTTTCCATAACATCCCTGTGAAGTAGGCAAAGCTAACATTATTTCCATTTGACAGATGAGAGAGCTGTGGTATTTAAATATTACTGATTTGCCTATTAAAAAGGCCCACAGAGCCATCCTACATGTTCTGACTCCCCATGCTTAGTCAAAATTGTCAAAAAGTCAAAACTGTCTTTTATGCTGGATTTGAAATGAACTCAGGGTTTTGGTATAAATATGGGCTCCTGTGGCTCAAAAAAAGCAAAACAAAAAGAATTGCTACAATGAATAAAAGAACAGGGTGACATCAGTTTGCTCTAATAGCACATGTATGTAGAGCAGAATCTGCATACTCTCTATTTGACCCCAGGTTGGATTTGGCTGGATACCTAGTTTATGCACCATTTGATGTCACTGTCAGATTTAGGTTTTAAATAATTCACTCTGGAACATGGATTTGATGATAACAGGACAGGTTAGTTCAGGTGAGATATGTCAACATCCTGAATTGGTGTTTAGCTCTCATAGACCCATCGACCTTAGTCACCAAGTTATTGCTGCATTATATGATAAATAACATTTCTCTTTCTTATTGAAATGATGTCACCTGTGATAGCACTTTAAAAATTAAATAAAAATTAGCTATAGTTATCTTCAGTTTATTCACATATTTTCTTTTCTATAAAAGGACGTTAGAGGACAGTGGTGGCTCAGTGGCCGAGTTCTTACCTGCAATGCTGGAGACCTGGGTTTGGATCCCGGTGTCTGCCTATGTTAAAAAATAATAATAATAATAAAAAATTTTAAAAAAGGATATTAGATTATTTGCTACCATATGTGCTTATTATAGGAATTCCAATTATATTTAATGAATATCTTTTTCTTTTCTTTGTACTTAATGCTTGCTCTTTTAATTTCATATTTTCCCAAATACTAATTTGTCTATAATTTTCAGCATTTAAAAATATATTTTTTCTATCAAAATGTACTATATTACTCTGTTCTGGGTTTTGTTTGTTTGTCTGTGTGTGTTTTTTTGTTGGCATAAAGTTTATTAGGAAAAAAAGAAACAATTTTTAAAAATTGAGAAAAACACAATCAGACATATTAGAAATCTCCCAGGGCCAAAACTTTCAAGTCCACTTGTTTGAGGGAAGTCAAGGTCATAAACCTAAATGTATGTTTTCTCTTTTTTTAAAAAAACTGTTAAAAACAAGTTACCATGTAAAGGCATGTTATTTACTATCTAATCTCATTCACTAGGATAAGAAAGTCCTTTTTTTACCTTTTGTAGATGATAAAATTAAGGTATTTTTGGAATTTAGTTTTAAAACAAACAAATCCTATATCTTGCTTATTGTTTTTATATTTTAACCTGAATTTCTACAAATAATATTCTGTATCTGGCATGACCTTGAATGAAGTTGGTAACTTTTCCCTTTTAGTTTAACCCTTATTCATATTTTTTTAATTAATTCATTATTCTTTCTTTGGTCATGTTGTATTTCTTAATACCTTCTCTCTCTGGATAATTAAACATTTGTTGTAAAATTTTTTAAGAGGACCTCATTTTCTTTTTTTTTGTTTTGTTTTGTTTTAACTCTTACACATTTTTTAAACTTGAGATAAGTGTTTAATTTAAAGATGTCTTTTTTTTTCTTCTCCACTTTTTCCTGCCAAGTCTTAGAGCTGATTTCCTGGTTTAACAATGTAGATCCCTGTAATAAACAGAAAAACAACTGCAACAAAAGCTACAATTCTTAAACTTGAGGAAAATGTTTTGTGGTTATCATGCATTAGTCTTGTGATGTGTTTTCTCAGTTTCAAGCACTTTAAATTTTCTATTTTAAAAATTCCTAAAAACGTTTACCATTTCTAATTTTCATTATATAAAATTTCAAACCAATTTATATAGAGATTATAAACATGCTTTAGACACATCATGATTTTTTAAATATGCTCAATTTTTTTGAGGATTGTCATGAGTTTTTTCTAATGTTGTTTTTTTAAATTGAAAATCTTGAAAAATGTGTAAAGCTAAGACCTCTCTTTTCTTCTGTCTTGAATGATTTTTCCAGATTATCTATCATATCAGCAGCAGCATATATCCCAATGCTCATAGATGTGTTATGCAAACATTTGAAATCAGAGCAACTCTGATAAAGCATATCTTATAAAGCAGGATTGGATCAGGAACCCATGCAGAAGAGAAGTCAGGATAGATAATGTTTTAATTACTTTGCTGCTAAAACAAATACCATACAGGGCGGGCCACGGTGGCTCAGCAGGCAGAGTTCTCACCTGCAATGCTGGAAACCCGGGTTCGATTCCCGGTGCCTACCCATGCAAAAACAAACAAAAAAACAAATACCACACAGTGGGTTGGCTTATAAACAGGAAGTTATTGGCTCATGGTTTTGAGGCTAGGAGAAGTCCAAAGTCCAGGCATCAGCAAGGTGACACTTTCCCCCAGAACACTGTTCTGGGACTGACTGCCAGTGATCTTTGGGTCCTTGGTCTTTCTGTCACATGGCAGAATCTTCTCCTTTCTTTTCTCTGTTCTGTTGACTTCTGGATTCCATCCCCTGTGGCTTTTTCCCTGTGGCCCTCTCTGTAAAGCCTTCATTAATTAAGGATTATTTAAGGGTTAAGACCCATCTGATTCAGTTTGCCACTCTTAGCTAAAAATAACATTTTCAAAAGGTCCTATTTACAATGGGTTCACACCCACAGGAATCTATTGAGATTAAGGACATGTTTTTCTAGGGTACATTAACTCCATACCACCACACAGAGCATTTCAAGACAAAATTTGGTTATACGCCAATATTCATAGCAACGTTATTCACAATTACCAAAAGGTGGAAACACAGCCCATGTCCATTAACAGAATAATAATAAACAAAATGTGGCATACACACAATGAAATATTATTCAGATGTAAAAATAAATGAAGTTCATGCATGAACCTTGAAAATATTATGTTAAGTGAAATGAGCCTGGCACAAAGGAGCAAATATTGTGATTCCACTTATGTGAAGTACCAGGAATAAGCAAATTCATGGAGACAGTAAAGGTTATTAGGGGCTGGAATGGAGAATTATTGCTTTGTAGGTTCAGAATTTCTGTTTTGAATGATGAAAAAGTTTTGGTAATGGATAGTGTTGATGATCTATATGGCATAGCAAATATAATTAGTGGCACTGAATTTTACAGTTAAAAATGGTTAAAATGGCAAATTTCATGTTTCATATATGTTACCACAATTAAAATAAAAATAAAGAGAAATCTTGGTTTCTCACAGATTTCTTGTGATATAAAATTATATTGTATCACATAGTTCAGATAGTTGCCCTCCTGAATTTTTGAGTTTATGGAATTTTGAAAGAATGGCCTTCAACGTGTTTTATGCTTTCATCACATTGCTTGCTTTTTCAAAATATACATTTACTACTAAGAATTTCCAGCAAAAATACTTGAGACTACTGTTTTATAGTGCAAACATTACAATGCTGCTGCAATAAGGAAAATGGGCTTTTGAGATAGAAAAAAGATGAAACACTTTACTACTCAAATCAATGTAGATTAAGGAGATATGTAGATGACAAAAATGATAAAGTTATCATACACCCCAAATACTTTTAGGACATCTTCTTTCCACTGTTCCCTGTAGCCAAGAAACAATGATGCTGATACTTAGTTTTTCCAATTCCAGTAGAAAGCTTTCTTGCTGCTTTTCCACAGATAATTAAAGCCTCATGCCAGTTCATAACAAAGAAAATCAATCTAAGAAATCCACCATTACTGGTGCATTTCACCTAAAAGCATTAAGCATTTGGAGGCAAGTCTTAAAGCTTTTGCCATGAGAGAATATAAGAAGAAATGGAAACTGGAGGCACAGTCGTCCCTTCTCATGGTCTATAGTTTTTGCATTGAGAATTTCCCATAGCTATTATAACACAGAGTGACTTATGGCAAGGAATTCCTAACTGAACACCTAGCCTTTCTTCTTTCTGCCCTTTCCACCCATTATCCCCACTGCTATCTTAATGATCTGTCTAAAACATAAAACTCATTAGGTTTCTATTTTTTAAATCATTAAAGATTTCCTACTGACTGCTATATATTCCAAACTCCTTATGATGTTGTGCATAGTTTTCCATGGGCTGAAACCTCTTTTAGCACCTCTGTGTTCTATATCCTCTTCACATAAAGCTGAAGTTAGAAATGCCTGTCCATTGGATTGTTGCAAGGATTAAGTGAGAAATTGTACCTAATATACTTAATAATAATTAATATGTATTGAGCCCTTATCGTCTTACCATGTACCAGGCATTGAGCTAGGTGCTTATGTGCGTTTGCTCACTTAACCTTCATCCATCCCCATGAGGTAGAGAGGCTTTTATAATCTCCAATCTGTAAATGACAAAACTAAGATTTTTAAGAGGCCAGCCAACTTGCCAGGTTACCCCATAGATAGAATGGGAGTTGTTTCTATGCACCTCTCAAATTAATGCTTTTATAGGCTTTATACTGCTCATTGCCTGGTGTACAATTCAGTTTGATTAAATATTTATTTTTTAAACTCCATTACTATAAAACCTACATAGTAGCTGGAAAATTTTTTTCTTGCTTCCTTTAGTCACTAAGGCTAATAGGCCATTTCTTCTCTTACTCTAAACATGCTCCCATCTCCTCCATGCTCTCCTCTATCATCTTCACACTTACCACACTGAATAAGTAAGAATTAGTTCATATATCTGAGCTATTTGCAGTTCCTTGGGTGCAGGCACCATATCTTTATTGTCTTTGTATCCTCAGAACTTAGCATAATGTGTAGCACTCAGCAATGGTTGAACAATTGAAGGAGAAAAGCAGGCTGTGAGGAGAAATTTGAAATATGCAGGGCTCTACCCTTTCTCCAGAATCCTGAATTTCTTCTTCCATTTACTGTTTAACTACACTAACTCTCCAAGCAGCAAATAGCGTTCAACCAGAACCTTAGGAAAGAGCATCATTAGAGTTAAGATGGTAGGAGTGCTTTTTTTGTCATTTCTCTTCTCCCTTGGCAAAATTAATTTCTTACTAGATGAGAAAGAAACATTGTTGAAGGTAAGAAGATGACATTGTGAGGGATATTAAGAATAGTATCAACCTATTTAGAAATAGCAAAATAATATTTAAATTCTCTTTTAAAATTTACTAGCTAGAAAAAAAATTTAAAAATTAAAAAATTACTAGCTAGGCCTCGTGCTAAGTCTGCTAAACTTCAAGTCTGGGGCTTTTGTGTGTGTGTGTGTGTGTATGTTTTTTTTCTAGAGTCCTTTTACAATATTTTGCAAACACAGGCATACCTACATTCACAGCGTTTCGACAGGTTAGCAAATGTGGAAACACTAATTCTAACATCTGAGAACATGAGGGATCAAGTGATAGGCGCATGGTCACAGTGTGAGTCAGTGAACGTTCCAGGAAAAGAGCTTGGATCTTTTTGACTACTAGTCCAGGCTTCCATACATCCAATTACTGCCACCTTCCCTGAAGAATTTGTAAAAATCAAAGATGGTACTGTTGACAAAGTAAATCATTGTCTGTATTCTAGTTTTCCATGTTTAATAGCATAATTTTAAAGCTCACAGATGTATTTGTGCTATTAGTTTGTTATTTCATTATGTTAAGAAAACCAGCACAGAAATGCTTCCATAATTTCTATTTATCCCCTAAAATATAGGCAACTCATCCATATGGCATAAAGCATATAAAATATTATAGAATAAATCAAATGAGTACTGAATGTCCATCATTATTGTATCTGAAGAACAAGGCGAACATTATTCCTAACAAACTGTTGCTGCTTTTTTTTTTTCTTTTATTGCATAACAGCATCCTCCATTCCTTCCCTCAGAGAGATTGAACAACTCTTAAGGTTTAAAACAGATTTGCTACACTGGGGGCAATTATATTAATGTGAAACAAAAAAAGTGTCATCTTAAGTATGGTAACCACAATTCCATATCTTAAGAGAATTTCTTGCGTCTTCCTGTGAATGTAAAGATGAGCCTCTGTATCTCACCAATTTGACTTCTCTTTGTATATGAAAATCATGATTTAGCTTTCCCTGCAGGGACAAAAGGCAGATAAAACCTGGGTTTAGGCCATAGCACTGCTAGCTGGTCTACATTAGAAAAGTCACTGAAACTCCTTTATCCTTGTTTTCTTCATCTGCGATATAGGAATGTTACTGTTCTCTCCCACAATGTTGTTGCAAAGGTTTAAGATATATGTGTAAACATGGGCATAAGTCATAGAATCCTGTGTCCGCAGCCGTCTCGTTCGGCTTCTGATCCCCGGCCGGCGAAGGGAACAGGAGGGGAGAAAGAGACAGGCGCAGGCAAACCAACTTAAGTGACAAACACGGGTTCGAGGCACGCAACGGTTGTGAGCACAGACCTTTACTGGAGTTAAGCTTGCATTCTCTGTTACAGGTTCCACGCGGGACAAGATACCCCGCGGGGGAACAACCTCTATGCGGCCGTCAGGTACGGCTCCCTGTGGGTCGTCTCCACCCACCCTGTCCGGGTAACCTCTTATATACTGTGCCCAAACCCAATAGGTTAGTGCCACGTATACAGAGGTGATTGGAAGATAGGGTTGGTGGGCGCGTGCGTCATACGCGGAAACAGGATGCGGGCGCCATCTTGGCTCACTCGATGGGCGGGGGGAACTCTAGAGCAGGCTGTGGCGTGTCCACTAGGCCAGACCCGGGAGGCGGCTCTCCACATCTCCCCCTTTTTTATTATTTTTGGTCCGTAGACCCTTTCTTAGACCCAGTGTCTCCATTGATGAGTGAGCTCCCGTGAGCTTGATTAGCCCACTACTTGTTTTGGTGCTTTGGGGAGTCTGGACTAGGCTTGCTAGGCACCAACCAGAGTGCACTCCTCATATAGAGACCGGAGAGCCCGTGAACTGGAAACCACGTGACTCTCCCTGCAGTGCTTCGCCTCGCAACTGGGCTAAGCGGGGCTCAGGAGAGCGGCAACCAGAGTCGAGGGTGTCACTAGATGTCTCTGTGCAATGGCCAGAGTCTAGTCTGGCCAGGACCGTGACTCTGCCTTAGAGATCATCCTAAGACCAAAATTATGACATCTGGTGCCGCCTTTTATACCCGGGACACAGCCATGGGCTTTGCAGCAGATCCTGTTTTCGAGCGCCCCGCCCTGAGTGGCCGGGACGGGTCATACGGTGAAATGGGGGACTGGGCAGCAGGGCGGTCGTTGTCAGGAGCACCAGGGGCGAGTGACATAGCCAACATGGTAGTAACACGCAATTGCTGCTGTGTCTGGAACAAGCGTTCTAACAAGCATTTAACAGTGACTAAGCCCACTAATAGTCCCACTGCCACGAGAATCCAAGTAGTCAAATTGGGCCAAGAGAACTATGAGGTGACTTGGTTCCACAGACTTTGTACAGTCTCGCCCAGTTCGGAAAGGTCGAAGGCAACGGGGGTTATTAAAACTGGTCCCCCTTCTAAACAATCGAAGGGTGACCGGCGCTTTCGTTGCTATCTCGTCAGTCGCCGCCGTCATCAGCAGAGTTGGAGACCGGATCTGGTGGCTCTGGTTGGAGGCTTATCAATTTTCTGGGCAACAGTTCCTT
This sequence comes from Tamandua tetradactyla, assembly GCF_023851605.1. Lineage (NCBI taxonomy): Eukaryota > Metazoa > Chordata > Mammalia > Pilosa > Myrmecophagidae > Tamandua > Tamandua tetradactyla. The sequence continues at coordinate 151,250,863 of NC_135332.1, forward strand.
GGCGTCCTCGGGCGACGTCACGGTTCTCACCAGTCTTTCCGGAACCCACACTGGTTGACGTCCTGGTTCCTGGGGAAAAACACAAACAGAGCCTCTGGCCCAGCTGAGCACTGGGTCAGGGCCTTGCCATTGTCCTGACAGGACATCCTTCCAACGGACTGTAATAATGACTTGTAATTCAACCCACTGAGGTTTTTGTGGTTGAAAAAATACTGTTTTGGGAGTGTCCCCTTCCACACAATACGCCCCTGTACCGGAGCTGGAGCCATCCGTGTACACGGTGGGGGCGCCCACTAGTGGCTTAGGCGAAGTTACTTTAGGAAAAATTACTGGGTGTCGAGTAACAAACTGCAAAAGGGGGGCTTTTGGGAATTGATTGTTAATGCTTCCTAGAAATGTACACCGGAGGATGGCCCATTGATCTATGCACCCAGTGAGTATCTCAAGTTGCTGGGAAGAGTAAGGTACTCTGAGGTTTTCAGGTTGCTGGCCGAAATGTTGTATGGCCCTTTTAATTGATTCTAAGGCCAGATCTGCAACAGCTGTAGGATAGTGCTCTAGGACCTTTTTTGGGGAAACTCCAGGGTGAACCCAGAGTAATGGTTCTTGCTGCCATAGCACTGCCATGGGCTGTAACTCTGTCGGCAGCACGCAGGCTTCAAAAGGCTCACTGGGGTTTATTCTTTTCAGAGTAGCGCTGCTGAGCGCCTGCTCCACTCGGCCATCGCTGCTTCAAAAGGGTTTTTAAAGGGGGTAATAAAGGTGAACTTCCTGACTGCCCCATGCTTGCAGTCGGCACTGGACCTTAACTAATCGGGGAGCTCTCCCGATTCACTGGGGCTACCTGAACGCCCACAGCCCTTAACTCTCACGTAATAGGAAGCACTTACCCTCTCACGTTGATCAGGCGCGGAGGTTCCGCCGTGAACCCGAGGAGCACGTCTTCACCAGCTCGGGGAAAGGCAGCAGAAGAAGGTTCCCCGTACGGGCCACCACTTGTCCGCAGCCGTCTCGTTCGGCTTCTGATCCCCGGCCGGCGAAGGGAACAGGAGGGGAGAAAGAGACAGGCGCAGGCAAACCGACTCGAGTGACAAACACGGGTTCGAGGCACGCAACGGTTGTGAGCACAGACCTTTACTGGAGTTAAGCTTGCATTCTCTGTTACAGGTTCCACGCGGGACAAGATACCCCGCGGGGGAACAACCTCTATGCGGCCGTCAGGTACGGCTCCCTGTGGGTCGTCTCCACCCACCCTGTCCGGGTAACCTCTTATATACTGTGCCCAAACCCAATAGGTTAGTGCCACGTATACAGAGGTGATTGGAAGATAGGGTTGGTGGGCGCGTGCGTCATACGCGGAAACAGGATGCGGGCGCCATCTTGGCTCACTCGATGGGCGGGGGGAACTCTAGAGCAGGCTGTGGCGTGTCCACTAGGCCAGACCCGGGAGGCGGCTCTCCACAATCCTGGAATTCTACATTTAGAATCTAACTTCACTAGCATAGTAGATGCTGTGCCCAATATCGTATAGATATATATATCACATATCTGCCTCTCTCTGTGTGTGTGTATGTATAGATATAGAAATACATATATGTAGGGAGACAAAAAATATATAGAAGGAGGGAGTCATAGATTTGTGGCTATAAGCCAAGTCTTTTGGTTGAGTGTTTTGTTGTTCACTTGCAAGGCACAACGGAACTACTTCACACAAGTAATGAAAATAATCTGGAAGAGGAAGTAGGCTGTTTACATAAGATTCCATGAAAGCTGATGAGAAAAGAGGAAGGTAGAAGGAAAAATATTTATTTGAAGGTTTATAACATACCACACATAGAGTTAAAAATGAAAAACTTTTAACGACCCAGGTTTGTATTACAGAATTAAAATATCTACTAAGAATGTTTTTAAAATGTATAGATTTTCAAACACACACACATATTCCATGCTTCCCTATTTCTAGCACTCTTCTAATTCTAGAAATCAACAGCTCTTAACAGTGAGCACCAAAGTTCTGCCTTTTGCAGTGTTTCTACCTGTGCTGGCTGGAAACAGTCGGTGCAGTGAAGAAGCTTAAGGGGGGGATGGACAGGCAGAGGGGTATAGATGAGAACCAGCAGAGCCCCTTACTCACAAATGACACTCCAGTGCTTTCCCATATTAGACGTTCAACTGCATTTACAAGTCGCTCTTATAAAATGTGAATGCTCTTACAATAATTTTCACATCCCTATGAATTGCTTCAATTACAGTAACTCTACATTTCTCCTTTTAGTCTATAAGCTTTGATTGGTGGGAGAGAAGGAGAAGGAAGGATATCTAAATACTAAGTACTTCAGAAGGGCAGCAATTGATAGGATTTGAATGGTAAATGTTAGGATCTCTGATAGTTAGATTCAGTTAACTTGGCCAGGTGAAGGCACCTAGTTTTGTTGCTGCGGACATGAGCCAATGATACGTGAACCTCATCTGTTGCTGATTACATCTGCAGTCGGCTAGGAGGTATGCCTGCTGTAATGAATGAAGTTTGACTTAATTGGCTGGTGCCTCAGCATTCCTCATCTCAGCACTCGCAGCTCAGCCCAGGCCTTTGGAGGTGCAGAAAGGAATCACCCCAGGGAAAGTTGTTGGAACTAAGGCCTGGAGAGAAGGCCAGCAGAGATTACCCTGAGCCTTCCCATGTAAGAAAGAACCTCAGATGGAAGTTAGCTGCCTTTCCTCTGAAGAACTAATGAAATAAATCCGCTTTTATTAAAAGCCAATCCGTCTCTGGTGTGTTGCATTCCGGCAGCTATGAAATAGCAGACAGTTGTTGGTTACTTTGGTATTTTTCTTAAGGCTGTTTAAGTACCAGGTAAAAACTGAGGTGTAGCATTTACCCTTTGTTCATGGTCTAGTACTTGTTGTTCAATGCTGTATGTCATTTGTGCTGGGAGTAAGAACAGTTAAGGTTATAGTCCAGGAAGTCAACACCCTAAGCGAAAGGTGACAGAATTGGAAGCTGGTAATCTAAATTCAAATTCCTGCTCTAACTTTATATCCAAGATGAGTTGCATTTTTTTGTGAATAAAGGCTTCTAATTAAATCGCTTAAACTCATAAAGCTTTATTTTTCTCAGGTAGAAAATAATTCAAGAATAGGCCTTCAGTGAAAAAAATTGATAGATTGAAATACTAGTGGTCAGTGAGAGGGTGGGGGTAAGGGGTATGGGATGTATGAGTTTTTTCTTTTTTCTTTTTATTTCTTTTTCTGGAGTAATGCATATGTTGGAAAAATGATCATGATGATGAATACACAACTATGTGATGCTGTTATGAGCCATTGATTGTATACTATGGATGGACTGTATGTGTGTGAAGATTTCTCGATAAAAGTCTTTTTAAAAATCCAGCTTGGCTAATTTAGAACAATAACTACAAGGAAACAAGAATTTAAATTAAAAAAAAAACAAACTAGGCCATTATTGGTATAGGTTCAAGATACCATGACTAAAGTCTCCTTGAACTTTTTTAATTTTTTTTATTATAGTAAAATATATAAACTCAAAATCTACATTTTAACCACTTTAAAGTGTACAATTCAATGATATTAATTATATCCACAATATTGTACTACCATCACCAACGTCTATTGCCCCAACTTTCTCATCACTTCAAACAGAAACTTTGCACCTATTTAGCAATAACTCCTCATTCCACTCACCCCCTAGCTCCAGGTAACCTGTAATCTACTTTCTATCTCTATGAATTTGTTTATTCTAGTTTTTTCATAAAGTGTGATCATATAATATTTTTCTTTCTTCATCTGGTTTATTTCACTCAACATGATGCCTTCAAGGTTCATTTGTTGTTGCATGTATCAGAAGTTTGTTCTTTTTATGGCTGAATAATATTCTATTATGTATAGATATCACGTTTTTTTAATCCATTCATCAGTTGATGAATACTTGTTTTTTTTTTCCACCTTTTGGCTCTTGGGAATAATTCTGCTGTGAACATCGTTATACAAATACCTGTTCAAGTCCCTGCTTTTAGTTATTTTGAATATACTCTATTATATTCAAAATATAATATAATATATTTTTTATATTGCTGGGTCATATAGTGTAATTCTATGTTCAACTGTCTGAGGCATGACCAAGCTGATTTCCACAGTGGTTGCGAGATTTTGTAGGTTTGTCCAGAGTGATACCACGATAAATCCCAGAGTGATTTGAACAGTGAATGAAGTATGTGCAAAGTCCCCTTGGGGGAACAGCAAGAAAGGGGGAAAATTCAACCTCCCCATTTGGAGAATTCCTGATATTCTCGCAAGCAGTAGGGACAACCAAATCAATAGGCTGAGCCCTCATCTTGGGATTTGTTCATATGAAACTTAACCCCACAAAGTATAGACTAAGCCTACTTAAAATTAGGCCTAAAAGTAACCCCCAGAGAACCTCTTTCGTTGTACAAATGTGGCCTATCTCTCTCTCAGCCAACATGGCAAGCAAACTCACCACCCTCCCCCTCTCTATGTGGGTCATGACTCCCAGGGGTGTAAAGCTCCCTGGCAACATGGGGCAGAAATCCTAGAATGAGCTGGGAGTCAGCATCAAGGACTTTAAGAAAACCTGCTCAACTGAAAGGGGGAAGAGAGAAATGAGACAAAATAAAGTATCAGTGGCTAAGAGATTTCAAACAGTCAAGAGGTTATCCTGGAGGTTATTCTTATGCATTATATAGATATCCCCTTTTTAGTTTAAGGTGTATTAGAGAGGATAGAAGGAGTGCCTGAAACTGTAGAGCTGTGTTCCAGTAGCCATGTTTCTTTAGGATGATTGTATAATAATATAGCTTTTGTGATTTGACTGTGATTATGAAAATCTTGTGTCTGATGCTCCTTTTATCTACTGTATGGACAGATGATTAAAAACATGTGGATTAAAAATAAATAAATAATAGGGGGAGCATATGTTAAAATTAAAAAATATATATATTGGGTAGATGGAAATACTAGTGGTCAATAAGAGGGAAGGGTAAGCAATATGGTATGTATGAGTTTTTCTTTTTTTTATCTGGAGCGATGCAAATGTTCTAAAAGATGATCATGGTGATGAATATACAACTATGTAATGACATTATGAGCCATTGTATATACCATGTATAGAATGTTTGTTTATTAAGAATGTATGTGCTTTTATATTGTTTTAGCAATAAAAATTTAAAAAACAAGAATTCAAGAATTTCAGACTTCTTTAGTGAAAAAAAGGTATCTTTTGTCAGGCTAACAGTGTTCTACATTGAAATGTATTTTGCCAAAGATAATGTATAAGGTTTTTTACTTTCAAAATATTAGTACATAATAAATTAGAATTAAAGTTACCAGTCAAGGGGCAGCTAGGTAATATCTAGAAGCCATCATAGAGTAACCTTCATTTTCAATTCAGATTCAGAAATAGTCTATCAATAAAAGAACATCAGAAATAACAAAACTGATTCTACCGCAATGCTACCACCCAATTGAAACAAATTACCTCGGATCTAGGATACAAATCAAAGTAATAAAGTCTTTGTTCAATTCAAAGATTTGAGAGCACCACCCAGAGGTTTTGCTTCATTGTTTTGTTTTTTTTAATTTACTATGTTGATTTATTTCATAAAATAGCTATCATGTGACCCTGGGGTAGAGTGGAGAGGGGTTCAAGACCAGTAGGGCTCTTGCTTCTCTGCATGGTCACAGTTGCTCCAATACTCAGCAAACAGCCAGGAGAGTTAAATATGATTTGCTGGAATAATCCGTAGTATTGTGCTCAAGTAAAAATTATACCAGCTCCCCATGAAAGATTCTGTTTTTCCATTACGAAGTGGGGCCTGACCTCAAGTTTGAAGGCTGGGAGAAGACACCATGGGATCATTTAAGCAAGGAATATGCTTCTGAGTTGAAGTAAGTGGTTACCTGACATGGAGATAATTGCAGGAGGAGAAAACAATGATTAATTATAACCAATACTGGTTCAGTAGTGAAAGGTAAGGAAGAACAACATGGGAGTAGTAAGAGAAGAGGGACGTCAAAGAGAACTGAAGACTCTGGAAGGCCTTGAAGCTTTTTTGTTTGCTTTGCCCGGAAGTTAGACTGGTGTTAGAACTTAATTTGTCAAGAATGTGTGCGTAGGTTTAGGTCATTACAAAAATTTCTTAGGCCTCAGTTCTTCCTTTTATTTCCGTAATTTCCACATCTATGTAAATAATATGATAATATTACAATTTAACCTGTGATTTTCTAAAAACTAACAATTATTTGATAATGATACTTGATAGTTTTGTTGAAGATTCTGACCAGCTGTTGTTTTACACATGTATAAATAGAACATGAAAATCAAGAAGACAAATTAGTTGTCTTCAGAAATACTCACACCTGAATTGTTTTTACATTTCCCTTTGCATTTATCTGTTTTGGCACAAAACAAAATTCAGAATATTTTGGAAGCTTTGATTTTTTAAGTAATTCTAAATTGAATTATTATAAAAGAACATTTAATGAATGTGAGCCTAGATTGAGAGTATCCAGTGAACATGTATTCATTGCATTCTATTAGTATTTATGCATTTAATTAATTCATTCAACAGATATTAATATATTTTTATTATTAGAGAAGTTGTAGGTTTACAGAAAAATCATGCGTAAAATAGTTTTCCCATGTACGTCCCTATCATTGACACCTTGCAATGGTGTGGTGCATTTGTCACAATTGATGCAAGCACATTTTTATAATTGTACTATTATCTATAGTCCATGATCTAACTAAGGGGCCATTGTTTGTGTGTACAGTGTATAGTTTCATGAATTTTTACTTTTATTCTAGTAACATATTTATAACCTAAAATTTTCTTTTAACCAAATGTATAGTTCAGTGCTGTTAATTGCATTCACAATGTTGTGCTAGCATCACCACCATCCATTACCAAATTTTCCCGTCATATCAAATAGAAATTCAGTACATTTTAAGTGTTAACTCTCTATTCCCTTCCTTTACCCCATCCTCTGGTAACCTATATTCTAGATTCTGACTCTATGAGTTTGCTTATTGTAATTATTTCATATCAGTGAGATATGACAATATTTGTCCTTTCGTCTTTGGCTTCCTTCACTCAACATGATGTTTTCAAATTTCATCCATGATGTCACTAGTATCAGAACTTCATTCTTTTTTATGACTAAATAATATTCCATCATATGTATATGCCATATTTTGTTTATCTGCTCATCTGTTGAGGACACTTAGACTGTTCCCATCTTTTGGCAATTGTGAATAATGTCACCATGAACATCAATGTGCAAATATCTCCTCAAGCCCCAGCTTTCAGTTCTTTTGGGTATATACTAGAAGTGGGATTGCTGGATCATATGGTAATTCTATACTTAATTTTCTGAGGAATTGCCAAACTGTCATCCACAATGGTTAAACTATTTTACATTCCATCAACAATGAATTGAGTGATCCTATTTCTCCATATCCTCTCCGACACTTGTGATTTTCCATTTTTTTAATAGCAGCCATTCTAGTGGATATGAAATAACATACTTTTGTGGATTTGGGTTTTATTTCCTTGATGACTAATGACATTGAATGTCTTTTAATGTGCTTTTGATCTTTTTTATTTTTTTGCACAGGCAGGCACCAGGAATCAATTGGGACATTTTTATATCTTCTTTGGAAAAATGTCCAATCAAGTCTTTTATGCATTTTTTAATTGGGTTGTCTTTCTCTTGTTGAGTTGAAGGGCTTCTTTAGATATTTTGGATATTAAACCCTTTCTGTGTAGGTTCTAAATATTTTCTCCCAGGTGGGCCATGGTGGCTTAGCAGGCAGAGTTCTCGCCTGCCATGCCAGAGACCTGGGTTTGATTCCCAGTGCCTGTCCATGCAAAAAAAAAAGAAAAAGAGAATGGTAAATATTTTCTCCCAAGGTATAGGGTATCATTTCATTGTCATGATGAAATCATTTAATGCACGTTTTTAATTTTGATGAAGTACAATTTATCTATTCTTTTTTTTCTACCAAGGGATAGGGTATCATTTCACTGTCATGATGAAATCATTTAATGCACATGTTTTTTATTTTGATGAAGTACGATTTATCTATTCTTTCTTTCTTGGGCTTTAGTGTAAAGTCTAAGAAACCACTGTTTACCACAAGGACCTGAAGGTGCTTCCCTAGGTTTCTTCTGGGATTTGTATGGTTTTAGCTCTTACATTTAGGTCTTTGATTCATTTTGAGTTGATTTTTATATGTGGTGTGAGAAAGGGATCCTCCTTCGTTCTTTTGCATATGGAAATGTAGTTCTTCCAGCACCATTTGTGGAAGAAACAGTTCTTTCCCAATTAAATGGTCTTTGCTCCCTTGTCATAAATTGGTTGGTCTTAAGCTTGAGGGTTGATTTTTGAGCTCTCAATTCAATTTCATTGGTCTGTATATCTGTCCTTGTGCCAATACCATGCTAATTTGATTACTGTGTCTTTGCAGTAAGTTTTAAAATTGAGAAATGTGAGTCCTACAACTTCATTCTTTTCCAAGAAAGCTTTGGCTATCTGGGACCCCTTAACCTTCCATATAAATTTGATGATTGGCTTTTCCATTTCTGTAAAGAAGATTGTTTGAATTTTGATTGGAATTGCATTGAACCTATAAATCACTTTAGGTAAAATTGGCATTTTAACAATATTTAGTCTTCTAATCCATGAACACAGAAATTTTTGATTTCTTTCAGCAATGTTTTGTAGCTTATGAGTCCTTTACATCATTGGTTTGATTTATTCTTTGATATTTGATTATTTTCATTGCTATTTTAAATGGAATTTTTTTTCTTGTTTTCCTTCTCAGATTGCTCATCACTAGTGGATAGAAACACTTCTGATTTGCGGTGTTGGTCTTGTATGCTACCACTTTGCTGACTTCATGTATTAGCTCTAGGAGTTTTGTTGTGTTTTTTTCAGAATTTTCTGTATATAGGATCATGTCATCTGCAAAGAGGGAAAGTTTTACTTCTTCCTTTCCAATCTGGATGCCTTGTATTTCTTCCTTTTGCCCAGCTGCTCTCACTAGAACTTCCAGTACAGTGGGCATCCTTGTCTTGTTCCAGATCTTAGAGGGACAGCTTTCAATCTTTTACCATTTATTAAGATGTTAGCTGTGGGTTTTTCATATATGCCCTTTACCATGCTAAGGAACTTTCCTTCTATTCCTAGTTTTTTACAAGAAGGGGTGCTGGATTTGTCAAATGCCTTTTCTGTGTCAATTGAGATGATCATGTGGGTTTTTTATTCCTTCATTCTGCGAATGTGGTGTATTATGTTAATTGATTTTCTTATGCTAAACCATGTTTTCATTTTCCTTGTCTGCTTAAGCAAATATCATGCAATAGTTGGTGTAAACAATGGAATTTACTAGCTTACAATTTGGAGGCTAAGGGAAAAATCCAAATCAACGTGTCATCAAGGCAACATTTTCTTCCTGAAGACTGACGTTCTGGGGCTGGCTGCTGATCACCTTTGATCCTTGGCTCCTCTGTGAGAGGGCAAAGCACATGGCAGCTGCTCCTGGCCTCTTCATTCTCTTTTGGATTCCAGTAAATTTCAGCTTCTTGGTTACCATGGCTGTCTTTCTTATTGCCTGAAAATCATTCTGCTTATAAAGGACATCAGTAATAGGATTAAGACCAATCTTGACTGAGGTGGGTCACACCTTAACTGAAGTCACCTTATCAAAACATCCTACTTAACAATGGGTGTGTTAGTTAGATTCAGTTGTCAACTTGGCCAGGTGAGCATACCTAGTCTTGTTGCTGCGGACATAAGCCAACGGTACGTGAACCTCATCTGTTGACAATTACATCTGCAGTCAGCTAGGAGGCGTGTCTGCTGCAATGAGTGACGTTTGACTTAATTGGCTGGTGCTTAAATGAGAGATTGCAACGTAGCACTGCTAAGCAGCTCAGCATTCCTCATGTCAGCACTAGCAGCTCAGCCCAGGCCTTTGGAGATACAGAAAGAAGTCACCCCGGGGAAAGTTGTTGGAACCCAGGGGCCTGGAGAGAAGACCAACAGAGACCATCTTGTGCCTTCCACGTAAGAACCTCAGTGGAAAGTTAGCTGCCTTTCCTCTGAAGAACCAACAAAATAAATCCCCTTTTATTAAAAGCCAATCCGTCTCTGGTGTGTTGCATTCCGGCAGCTAGCCAACTAGAACAATGGGTTCACCAGAGAAATAGATTAACTTTAAAAACATGTTTTTCTGGGGTCCATACCACTCTGAATCATCACAAACCACCCTTGCACATCTGAGATAAATCCCACTTGATCATGGTGTATAATTATTTTAATGTGCTATTGGATTCGGTTTGCTAGGATTTTGTTGAGGATTTTTATATCTATAATCATGAGAGATATTGGTCTGTAATTTTCTTTTCTTGTTGTATATTTATTGGCTTTGATAGGAGGGTGATATTGGCCTAATAGAATAAATTAGGAAGTGTTCCCTACTACTCAATTTTTTGGAAAAGTTTGGTCAGGATTTGGGATTAATTCTTCTTGGAATGTTTGGTAAAATTTCTCTATGAACTGTAAGAGCATAGAATCATTAATAGGGCATGAGACTTTGTTGGTTTGTCCAGGTTAATATGATGCCCCAATATATCCCACAGTAATTTGGGCAGTGAATAAAGAAGTATTTGCAAGGTCCCCTTGGGGCACTGGGGAGAAAGGAGGAGATATTCAACTTCCCCATTAGAAGAATTTCTGATATTCGCACAAGCAGTGGAGACAACCAAATCAATAATCTGAACCCTCGATCTTGGGTTTCACCACTATTAGCTTATTCCTGTAAAGGATAGGCTAAGCCTATTTAAAACTAGGCCTAAGAGTCTCTCTCTCCCTCTCCCTCTCCCTCTCCCTCTCCCTCTCCCTCTCCCTCTCCCTCTCCCTCTCCCTCTCCCTCTCCCTCTCCCTCTCCCTCTCCCTCTCCCTCTCCCTCTCCCTCTCCCTCTCCCTCTCCCTCTCCCTCTCCCTCTCCCTCTCCCTCTCCCTCTCCCTCTCCCTCTCCCTCTCCCTCTCCCTCTCCCTCTCCCTCTCCCTCCCCCCCCTCCCCCTTCTCCCTCCCCCCTCCCCCTTCCCCCTCCCCCCCTCCCCCTTCCCCCTCCCCCCCCTCCCCCTTCCCCCTCCCCCCCCCTCCCCCCCCTCCCCCCACAAAGGACATGACTCCCAGGGGTGTAAATCTCTGACAATGTGGGACAAAAATCCCAGGATGAGCTGGGACCCAGCATCAAGCGATTGAGAAACCCTTCTTAACTGAAAGGGGGAAGAGGGAAATGAGACAAAATAAAGTTTCAGTGGCTAAGAGAGATTGCAAACAGAGTCAAGAGTTTATCCTGGAGGTTATTCTTATGCATTATATAAATATCCCTTTTTAGATTATGGTATATTGGAGGGGATGGAGGGAAGTACTGAAGCTGTTGAGCTGTATTCCAGTAGCCTCGATTCTTGAAGACAGTTGTATAAAGATAGAACTTTTACAATGTGACTGTGTAATTGTGAAAACCTTGTGTCTGATACTCCTTTTATCTAGGGTATGGGTAGATGAGTAGAAAGTGTGGCTAAAATATGATAGACAGTAGGGAGAACAAAGGTTAAAATAAATTAGGTAGATGGAAATACTGGGAGTCAATGAGAGGGAGGGGTGGGGGGTAGGTATGTACGAGTTTTTATTTCCTTTTCTGGAGTGATGCAAATGTTCTAAAAAATGATCATGGTGATGAATACATAGCTATGTGATGATATTGTGTGCCACTGATTGTACACCATGTATGGAATTGTTTGTGTGTTAAGATTTATCAGTAAAAATATTTTTTAAAAATTCTCTGCGAAGCCATTTGGTCCTGGACTTTTCTTTGTTGGGAGCAGACTTTTCTTTTTTGGGAGGTTTTTGATTACTAATTCAATCTCTACTCATTATTGGTTTGTTGAGATTTTCTATTTTTTCTTGAGTCAGTGTAGGTACTTTATGTGTTTCTTGAAATTTGACCATTTTATTCAGGTTATTTAATTTGTTGATGTACAAGTTGTTCATAGTATCTTCATAGTATCTTTTTATATCCTTTTTATTTTAGGGGGATCAATAGAGATGCCCCCCTTCATTTTCTATTTTAATTATTATGTCCTCTTTTTTCTTTGTCAATATGGCTAAAGGTTTATCAATTTTATTGGTGTTTTTCAAAGAATCAACTTTTGGCTTTGTTGATTCTATCTCTAATATTTTTTTCTCTATTTCTTTACTTTAATCTTCGTTATTTTCTTTCTTCTACTTGCTTTGGATTTAATTTGCTCTTTTTTTTCTAGTTCTTCCAGTTTTGAGGTTAGGTCTCTGATTTGAATTCTTTCTTCTATTTTAATGTAAGCATTCAGAGCTATAAATTTCGTTCTCAGCACTGGCCTTTGCTATATCCCATAAGCTTTGTTATGTTGTAATTTCATTTTCACCTGCCACAAGATATTTCCTAATTTTCTTTCTGATTTCCTCGTTAACCCATTGGTTAGTTAAGAGTATGTTGTGTAATATCCACATATTCCTAGATTTTCTATTTCTCCGTCTGTCATTTATTTCTAGCTTTATTCCATTGTGGTTGGAGAACTTGCAATGTATGATTCCCATATTCTTGAATGTATTGAGACTTGTTTTGTGAACTAAGTTTTTTTTTCTATTCTACAGAATGATCCATGTGCACTCAAGAAGAATGTGTATGCTGTTGCTGTTGGGTGTTCTATATGTATCTGTTAGGTCAATTTGGTTTAGAATATTGTTCGTCTTGTATTTTCTTGTTGCTCCTCTGTTGACAATAATGTCAACATCTGTTATTGACAATGGTGTATTAAAGTTTCCACTACTGATTTAAAACCATCTTTTTCTTCCTTTAAAACCTGTCTCTATTTGCTTCATACATTTTAAGCTTCTGCTGTTAGGTACATATAAACTTATAATTTTTACATCTTGTTGAATCAACACCTTTATCAGTATATAAAGACCATCTTTTTTCCCTCATAATAATTTTTTAGTTAGAATCTACTTTATCTGGTGTGCTACCCCATCTGTCTTTTAGATACTACTTACATGATATATTTTTTCCATCCTTTCACTTTCAGATTTTTTATATCTTGAATTTAAGATGAGTCACTTATAAGCAGCATATAGTCGGTCATGCTTTTTTATCTATTCTGAAGCCTCTTATGACCATTTACAGTCAAAGCAACTAATGCTGATGCAGGAGTTTTCTTCTGACATTTTGCTATTTAGTCTTTGTAAGTCTTATACCTTTTTTGTCTGTCAGTTCTTCCATTAGTGACTGCTTTTGTATTTATTTGATTTTTTGTACTGTACCATATTAAGTCCGTTCTCACTTCTTTCAGGATGTATTTTTTATTTATTTTCCTTGTTGTTACCATGGGGTTAAAATTTTACATCTTAAGTATGAAATAATCATATTTGATATGAGACCAACTTAACTTGACTAGCATTCACATACACTATTCCTATAACCCTTCATCCTCCCACCAATTTTTGTACTTGTTACAAATTATATATTATACACTATATGTCCAAAAGCATAGATTTATCATTATTTGTTATGCATTTGCATTTTAGCATCTGTAGGAAGTAAGAAGTGGAGTTACATATCAAAAAATACAATAGTACCAGCATTTTTAATTACATATACAGTTACGTTTACCTTCATTTCTTTATGCCACTTTGAACCACCGTCTGCTGTCCTTTCCTTTCAGTCTGAAGAACTACCTGTAACATCGCTTATAGGCAACAAACAGTTATTGAATGGTTAGTATGTGTCAGTAACGAGCTAGTTACATCATAAAATACATGATAACCAATCTACTAAGAAATCTTTGACCCTAATTAGTCTATATGTGTTTAAATATTCCATTTCAACAAGCTTGGCTTTCAACACAAATTTACTTAGGAAATATATTGCTGATATAGTGATTAATCAGAAACTGAAAAATCCTTTCAATAAAACTTTATTCCTTTGTTCTGGTGAAAGTCCTATGTCTGCTATTTTTTATAAGATTTTATACAGTACTATACTGTACAAGGACACATTGCAAAAATATGCTAAATACTTGGAGTTAAAAAGCTGAAATAAAATGAGAGGCACTAGGAAGATTTTATTTCATTTCCTAGACAAGAAGTCTGATTGAAAAAATGCTATTAATATGTTCCCTAAGCCTAAATATGGTTTGGGAAAGTAGGCTTCCAGTAGACTTAGATTTTGTAAATATAAAAAATGAAAAAAAGATGTACAATTATCCAATTAAGGCATACTCTTCAGATTTTAATAAATGGTTTGGGGAGAAAAAAATAGTGTTCTTCATGCTTAATGTGAAAACAGACATTACTTTCGAGTACTTGTACATAGATACATAGCTAACTTTACATGGCATCAATTATTGGAGTTAGTAACACATTTCCTGTACCTTTTATTTTTTAACATTTTTTATTGTGAATATAACATATATACAAAAAAGCAAAAACTTTCAAAATACATTTTAACAAGTAATTATACAACAAACTTCTAAGTATGAGAATGGGTTACAGTTCTGCAATTTCAGGTATTTCCTTCTAGCTGCTCTATAACACTGGAGACCAAAAAGAAATAGCAATATAATCACTCAGTAGTCATACTCATTTGTTAAATCCTATTTTCTGTATTACAACTTCTTTTATTTTTATATGGATGAATTCTGGAAAATTGCTATGACCTGAAATCTGAACACATTGAAAGTACTACTTCATTTGTTTCTAGGTAATCTTACAAAATATCTTATTCCTTTTTATGCTTGGCTTTAATCAGTAGTTTCAACTAAATGCATTTAAGTGTCTGAAAATAAAACAAATAGTCAAATGAAATACTCTATTTTCTGGTATTAGGTGGGTTGTCTTCATTGGCTAATGCTTATTCTGTGTTGATCTTAATTCATTTTCAGGTGCTATATATATATACTAAAGAAAAAAAAGGAGACTTTTTTGTATAAGCAATCTCATTTTTTCCTTTAACTTGTTTTTTAACTTTTTTTTTGTTTTATTTTTTTAAATACCAAAAAACACATAATAAATGCAAACATTCCTATTTTGATCATTCCGCTCTATGGAATATATAATCAGTAATTCACAATATCATCACATAGTTGCATATTCATCATCATGATCATTTCTTGGAACATTTGCATCTATTCAGAAAAAGAAATAAAATGAAAACAGAAAAAAAAATTTATACATACCATACCTCTTACCCCTCCCTTTCATTGATCACTAGCATTTCAAACTAAATTTATTTTAACATTTGTTCCCCCTATTTTTTATTTTTATTCCATATGTTCTACTCGTCTGTTGACAAGGTAGATAAAAGGAGCATGAGACACAAGGTTTTCACAACCACACAGTCACATTGTGAAAGTTATATCATTATTCAATCATTGTCAAGAAACTGTAACACAGCTCTACACTTTCAGGCAGTTCCCTCCAGCCTCTCCATTAATCTTGAATAACAAGGTGATATCTACTTAATGCGTAAGAATAATCTCCAGGATAACCTCTCGACTCTGTTTGGAATCTTTCAGCCATTGACACTTTGTCTCATTTCCCTCCTCCCCCTTTTGGTCGAGAAGGTTTTCTCAATCCGTTGATGCTGAGTCTCGGCTCATTCTAGGGTTTTTCTCAATCCCTTGATGCTGAGTCTCAGCTCAACCCAGGATTTCTGTCCCACATTGCCAGGAAGGTCCACACCCCTGGGAGTCATGTCCCACGTAGACAGAGGGAGGGTGGTGAGACTGCTCGTTGTGTTTGCTGGAGAGAGGGGCCACATCTGAGCAACAAAAGAGGCTCTCTTGGAGGTGACTCTTAGGCTTAAATTTTAAGTAGACTTGACCTATCCTTTTGTGGGTCAAGCCTTTATAGCTTTGGTTGTCCACACTGCTTGTGAGAATTTCGAGAATTCAACTTGGGGAAGTTGAATTTTTTTTCCTTTAACTTTTGCTTTCTTTTGTAAAGTAATTATGTGGAAGTCTACCATACAGTTTCTAGTTACTTTGTCACTTGTGTCACATGTAAATAATAGGATTCCAAAACATTGCATAATGGCAAAATTATGGTAATAGCACTATTCTTCTTAGAACTATGAAGTCTTACTATGATTAACTTACAAATAACTCTTTAAAAGTAATTGGATTTCAAAATCTTTCAATTATTTTGCTTTTGTTCTGAAGTATACTTTATCAATGCTACCTTCTTATCTTCCTCTCCATATCATTAAACTAAGAGACTATATATCTGAAATAAATATGTTCATAATCTTGCAGGAAAGACAGCTGAGAAAACCAAGCTCAAAAATTAAAGAAGAAAGAGCAAAGTGTAGGACAATGTTATTCTCTTTGCCTAATTTATTTTGATTTGGATCATCTGGACCAGTACTTGCTGGTTATGAAAACCAACTGTAAGTTACTCTCTGTTGATAGAACATAAGATAAGGAAAGAATAATTTAGAAGTCATAATTTCAAGTTATAATTGCGTACTTCAAGTTCATATGCACATGTTCTTGTCAATAAAAGCAGTCATAAAAAGGTTCGGAATGCACTGTTCTGTTTTGAATTGTCCTAGATAGTTTCTAGCTTCTGAGAGATTTTCCAAAGTATCAAGTTTTAATTTGGAGATGCTCTCAAAATTTCAAAAGACTGTTACAGAAAGATAAGGAAGTATCAGTGTCCCATCAGCTTAGCTGAAGTAATCTCTTGAAAATCTTCACATAAAAACATTTCCTTATTACTGATGATACACAGAAAGACCATATAATTCATACAGGAATTATATTAATGAACAATAAGCTCCCTTAGGATTGTAATATCCACTTAAGGGGGTTGATTTTGAATCATATCACATTGTACAGTTTTATTAACTCAGTTTCTGTGATGAGCAACCAAGAATGAAACTCTTTGAAAGACTTTACTTGGACGAGTTGACAAAATTAAAAAAAAAAAAAAAGCAGTCTTATTTTTTATTTGAGGACTGATATCTAAAAGTGGAATTAACCTTTTAAAAATTTCTCCAGAAACTCATACATGCTTCCTTTTAGGGTCCTCCCTAGTCTTTGGTCTGCACAGTTCAAGAAGCAGAAAATGAGCTGATCTAGAGGGGAACCTAAAATGAACAAGGGGGCTGGAAAGCTAAGTTTTAGAACTTAGAAGAAAGTCCCCAGCAACTGAAATATTTTAATTTGGAGAAAAAGATCACAAAATCAAGAAAAAATAATAATAGCTTATATTTGCCAGGTGTCATTCCTTGCAGTAACCTTAGGTTGGTACGATTGCTGTCCTCATTTTACAGACAAGGAAACTGAAGACTAAGGAAATTACATAACTTGCCCAAGGTCGTATAAATAGTAACTGGTGAAGGTAGAAATTGAGTCATAGCAATCTGACTCCAGCTCTTTAACAATATAGTCACTATACATCATGAGGATGCAGTTCATACAGATCAAATATGTATTTGACAAAAAGTATTGGCAAAGTCCCTTGAGGAATAGGAGAAAAATTATGGAACTATTAAACTTTATTACCAGGGAAACCCCAGATACTGTGTCAAATATTAGGAACACACAAATCAATAGGCTAAGCCCTTGATCTTGAGACTTACACTTGTGAAGCTTATGTATGTAGCAGAGAAGCTTAGCCTAACTATAGGTATGCCTAAGAGTAACCTCTGGAGGACTTCTTTTGTGGCTCAGATATGGCCTCTCTCTCTCTAAGCCCAACTCTGCAAGTGAAATCATTGCCCTCCCTCCTACATGAGATATGACATCCAGGGGTGAAAGTCTCCCTGGTGGTGTGGGAGATGACTCCCAGGGATGAGCCAGACCCTGGCACCATGAAATCAACAACTCCATCATGACCAAGAGGGGAGAAAGAAGTGTAACTAATAAAGTATCAGTGACTGAGAGAGTTCAAATGGAGTCAAGAAGCTACACTGGAGGTCACTCTTACACGTGCTTCAATTAGACATCGCTACCTATCATAACTTGCCAAACCCCAATGAAAACCATTCCAGTCAGTCCTAAAGAACACCTAGGACAATATATAAGATTCTACAAAGGTTCCAGGCACTAGGGTAACTCTTCAGAAACCTACAACCTCCAAATGGGTCCAAGAGCCAGATAAGTCCAGAAATGCAGAGGGGCCAGCCTCTCCAGAACATCAGCTAGTTCCATCCCCCTATCCCATATTATCAGTAGGCCCTTCCAACATGACCGAGTTAGAATGGGCATAGCCCAAATACCCCTAAAGAGAGGGATAGAAAGATCAAAGGTGATGATGGAGTTATACAGAGAAGATCGGGTATGATTGCTGGATTTTTATATTGGTATTTTTTTTAGTCTCCAGTATCTTAGAGCAGCTAGAAGTAAAAATCTAAAATTGTAGAATTGTAACCCATACCAGTCTGAAATCTGCTGTACAACTAATTGTGCTGTGCTTCGAAATTTATTGCTTTCTTCTATATGTTATGTTTCACACACACACAAAAAGTTGATTTTGATGATAAATGCACAGCTATATGATGATATTGCGAACCATTGATTGTATACTTTGGATGATTACATGGTATGTGAATATGTAATATATATGAATAAAAAATAAATACTTCTTTGTAAAAAAGATCAAAGAAGAAGGTGGAGTTATAAAAGAGAAAGTAGGAATTAACAAATGCGTATGACTCCTGAATCATTACATTGGTATTTATTTTAGTTTCCAGTGTCTTGGAGCAGCCAGAATGAAAATCTAAAATTGTGGAATTATAACCCCTACCAAACTCTGAAATCTGTTCTATAACTGTTATGGTGTGCCTTGAAATTTATTGGGTTTTTTTGTATATATGTTATTCTTCACAGTAATAAAATTTTTTTAAGTAAAAAAATAATATGTATTTGAACCACACAACTCCTGCCATAAAAAGTTGTACCTGAACCCATTCAAGCTTCTAAATGTCCATTCATTTACAGAAATAAAGATGATGGGGGAGGAGCTAATTAAATATTGCCACTTGGAAGCAAACATGCAAATCCTGAACATTGGACATTTTCTAAGATAACTGTTCTATTTGTAACAAGCCAATAACATGGAAAACAAGCAAACATATAAACAAAAGCCAGTGGAGCCTTTGTTCGGGTCTCACTGCTCAAAGCATTGTCCACAGTCCAGCAACATTGGCACCACCTGGAAGATTGTTGGCTATGAATATATCAGTCTCACTCTAGATCCTATTGAATCTTAAGATCCTTAAGTGTTGCATTTGCATATTAAAGTTTGCATAGCACTGGTCTAGATAACTGGAGTCTTAACAACAAATTGTGATATATGGTCTTATTTGGATCCTGATTCAACAAACCGTAAAATGACATTTTGTCAATTAAGGGAATTTGGTCATGGACTTGATATTAGATTCTACCAAGGAATGAATGCTTATTAGGTATGAAAATGACATTACAGTTATGGGTGAATGTACAAAGTTTTTAAAATTTGCACATGCCTACTATAGCATGGGGGGATGAAATAGTATGATGTCTGGAATTTGTTTTAAAATGTTTGAGCAAATGTGGGACAGAAATCCTAGAATGAGCTGGGAGTCAGCATCAAGGGATTGTGAAAACCTTCTCTACCAAAAGGGGGAAGAGAGAAATGAGACAAAATAAAGTGTCAGTGGCTGAGAGATTTCAAGTGGAGTCGAGAGGTTACCCTGGAGGTTATTCTTATGCATTATATAGATCCCCCCTTTTAGTTTAAGGTGTATTAGAGAGGCTAGAAGGAAGTGCCTGAAACTGTAGATCTGTGTTCCAGTAGCTGTGTTTCTTTAAGATGATTATATAATGATATAGCTTTCGCAATGTGACTCTGATTGTGAAAACTTTGTTCTGATGCTCCTTTTATCTATGGTATGGACAAATGAGTAAAAAATATGGATTAAAAATAAATAAATAACGGGAAACAAATGTTAAAATAAATTAGGTAGAGAGAAATACTAGTGGTCTGTAAGAGGAAGGGATAAGGGATATGGTATGTATGAGTTTCTTCTTTTTTCTTTTTCTTTCTTTTTCTGGAATGATGCAAATGTTTTAAGAAAGATCACGGTGATGAATATACAACTATGTGATGACATTGTGAGCCACTGATTGCACACCAAGTATGGAATGTTCATATGTTAAGAATGTTCATGTTTGTATGTTGTTTGATTTTATCAATAAAATTAAAAAAAAAAAAGTTTGAGCAAGGATGGTATAATGGTGGCTCAGTGGCAGAATTCTTGCCTACCATACCAGAGAACTGGATTCGATTCCCCAGAGTCTGCCCATGCCAAAAAAAAAAAAATGTTTGAGCAAAGAAAACAGGGACAAATGAGGCAAAACCTTGACAGTTGTTGAATCTGTGTGATGGATCATTATATCACTCTTGAATATTTTAGAAATTTTCTTAATAAAACAATTCTAAAATACCAAAATAAATGTGCTTACTCTCTCTTATAGGTATTTTAGAGTAACTATAAGAGTCTTATATTAAGGGTGTTTAATCATTTAAAATGATGCCAAAGAATTGTTCTCCAAAGAATTTTTAAAATAGTACAAATGCATTAGTGTAGGGCAGTTTTAAATTTAGTCCTGGTGAAAGCCAACAGACTTAAAAATCTGTCAAGCACCCATCCTTTCTCAAAAATGATTCCATGTTAGGCATTAAACTTTGTGAATACTTTGGGTCATCGATCTCAGATTTAATGCCTTAGTACATGTTTAAAAAAAAACAGTTGATGATGCTTCTCTTTAATATCTCCTCTCTTTATTGCACTCTTCATTGGCAGTCCACTTAAATGGTTGCCTGATGGAATACTGAATTACCTACTCACCCAAATCAAGCATTTAATAGAGTCTTATACTGCTCTGTCTGTCCAGAGTCTATCCTTATAAGGTCGTTTGATGTTATATGATCAATAGGAACCCTTTAAGCTAGTATACATTTGTCATGTTGAAAGGCATTCCTTTCAACATCATATAAACACCCTTAATGGACTTATCCACTGTAAAGTATATCATTTTTATTTCTGGAAAAAGGAAGCAAAAACATTCCCATAAGCTATTTACAAAAAATAAAATAAAAGGATAGTTTTGCAGCTTATTAAGTGTCAGTATTTGTGGTAATATGTCCTGCATTTTCTAGCTCCTTCCTGTAGCGACATATGAATGGTTCTCAAACACTAAATAATAAGCCCAGCCAAGAGCTCCAGAAGTAGACATTACACTGTTTACGGATGAACAACCGACGCCTGGCTGGTTGAATAGGTGCCTCGTGTTTATAGGGTGAGTCAGTAGATGAGCAAGAATTTGCTTTCAGAAACCTTCCTGTTTCAGCCACAAGCAGTTTATTCTGTTGTTGAATTTTAGCCTGTTGGTTTGGACTTTACAGAATAGTGTAGAGGATCTAAGATTTTCCTTTAGACACACATTTATTAGGAGGATTGAATGAGTAGAGTGATATGGGAATGGAGGGAATTTTGGTTCCATCTCTGAATCAGAGAGTTGGTGACCCTCAGGTGCTGCTTCTTCACTTCTCTAATTAGATTTTACCATTCTGAGAAACCCTCCTATTAGAGGAAGCTGCATTCTTAGATGTGTATGTTTTTCAATTTTGTAGACACTAAGTTGTTTTTAGTCCCTCTTCCTTATTCTCCCTAGTAGATGCCCAGACACCTAATCTCTCTCCCTGTTTCCTCCACCAGAGCAGCCCCTAAACAAAAGTCCCTCTATTGCTCACTAGCCTTCAGTCAGTAAAACAAAAACCTGGTAGGTAGTCAAACTCTGTGCTTCTGATATGCCCAAAACATGCTCCATCTACTTCTCCCCATCTCAGCCTCTGAGGCTTCAGTTTGTTCTACTACAACATGCTGTTGTGTATTTACTTAGCTAAAGTTATGTAATCAGAAAAAAAGGATTGCTTTTCCTAACCTTTTGCTACTTTTAAAAATAATTTATTATTATGAAATATGACAAGATATCAGGAGTCCTAAATGCCTTTACTCCTTTAGATGTATTTGAGAGGAAGCATGATGTAAAGTTTCACAGTCCAGAGAATCTATGTATATAGTAACAATTTTATTTCCTTTCACTATTTTGAGTGTATATCATTCTGTCAAAAGAAAACTTTAATATACATGTGTGTGTATGTGTATCTCAATTTAAGTCTCAAATGGGTCCTAGTAGAGAAATAGGACAGCAGCACAATACAGTTTAAGGACAATTTTCCCCAAAAATGGTGAAGTAAAGATTTTCATAGATGTAAAAATGAACATAGGTTAAATATTTTATCTAACTTATTAATGAGGAAGCCAGTAAGATGTTACAATCAATTCGAATCCAAACAAGAGACATTTATAGATCAGAATCATTGAAACAAATGTGTAGATGCAGGAACATTCTTCCACAGCTGGGGAAGAAAGTAATCCGAGGTCTATTGGATAAAATCTGCATGTTTACAGTGAGAATTATTTTTTCATTGCTTTCAGTTAATTACAATTTATACAGTTGTGTATTAGTTCCCATACAATTAGAATCAGATAACCCAGAAGAGTGGGCTGTAGATACTGCATATTTTTCCACTGAAGCACAAATTTTCCCTTATGGTTCTGCATCATACCATTAGTTACTCCCTATTGCCAATAAAATCCAAAGTCCTTAGGCTGACTTCCACAAATTAGCTTCCAACACCTTTCCAATATGTTCTCTTGTCCATCCCAGCACCCCTGGACCCTACCTTTTTCAGCCAAAGTTAACTACATATTTCCTAATTCTATTCATCCTTTAAGTCCTTGATCAATTGCTTCCCCCTCTATGATGCCATGTTGTGCTTTGTACACTCTAGGAAGAAATTACATTTAGTTCCCCTTGATACTCATCACATTTTTTTTTCTGTGCTTTTCTTGCGTGTGGAGCATCTATTACAACCTACCAACAGTTCTTAAAAAACTCTCTTGAGAGTGCATTAAAATCACCTAAAAGTCTTGTTAAAAACTGACTACGGGGCCCCACCCATTCTCAGATTCAGTGGCTCTTGTTAACTGACTACTGGGCCCCACCCATTATCAGTTTCAGTGAATCGTGTAAGTCTGAGAATTCTCATTTCTTACAATTTTCTGAGTGCTATTGAAGCTATTGGTCTGAGGATCACACTTTGACCCACCCAGAGGAACCACTTAAAAAGCTCAGCTAAGAAGACAAACGTGACACAGATCCATCCTTTTTACAGTTCAAGGTGTAATCAGAGTGTTTAAAGCTGGCTCCTGGAAATACCTCTGAAACAGCCTGTGATAAAAGTGGAGTGTATTGAGGTAAGGGAGAGCATGATCTCAAAGGAGCTGTAGCAGTGCCTCAGAGGGGGAAAGATCAAGTTGGGATATTTGACATTTTCAAGTGTGATTTAAAGGAAGTCTTTATATGTAGCAAGTTGGTGAAGATTGGGTAAGGCTGAGGGTATGATAGTTAAGATTGATAGAATAAATTGAGGATTTTAAGGCAAGAGATTCGTAGGGTCCTAGAATATAAACTGTTGGTCAGTACTTTCTACTGAAGAGTTGCTGGGTCTTTCAGGACATTCCTGGAATGGACAAGAAGGCAATAGAGTAGCAAAGTCTTATGAAGGTAGACAGTAAGCTGTGCTTTCCATTCTGAGACAGACATGTAAACATATAATTACCATGGTAAGGAAGGTATAATTGAGGTAGTCACAGAGTCCTTTGGGAGCAAATATGTAAAATCTTATAACCTCCCTACCATCTGCCTTTGCCCAGAATTCTAAGAATGTGAATGTCCTACTTTGGTTTATTTCGGTATATCAAAGAAAAGACATTATATTTAACAAGGCAATGTTCTTCCTTGTTCTTTTTCTTTCACTCCTTATATTATCAACATCACCAGACCCCACTTGCATTCGTGCACATATACTTAATATCAAATTTGGGGGAGGAAAATAATTCATAGTTATTAAAGACCTACTTGACACAAACACTGCATTATATGTTTTTAATTAAATAGATTTTAGATTTTTGTGATAATAATTATCATCCCCTTGCTAATGCAGATATTCCTCTTGGGGCCTTAAGGTTAAGTGGATCCCTTGTTAGAACTTTTCCTATTTTATCTAAAATTCTTATCTCTGAGAGAGAATAGGTAGTGAGTAGGATGATTTTAAAGCAGAGTAATCTCCTATTTAAAAACAATGGAAATAAATAAATGTTTTTAATAGCCCAAATTAGCAAGTGATCTTTGAGAAGTAACTCAAGCTACAATCTTTGATGGCATAAAATTGCCATATTTTATTTTGAAATCAATTTTGAGAAACACTAAAATGAATGTATTAAAGTTACATCTGAGAAAGATAAACGAAGCCTTTTGACATTCAGATTTTGCTGCATGCCTCAAAATTATTGAAATACTAGTTAAAACTGTATTTTTAACAAATACACACAATGTTTGATTACAATCCTTGAAAGAACACCTAGCATACATTTTCATAGGTTCCAAAAGCAAACTGGAAAATATGCAGTTTTTTTTTATATTATAAAGAAAATTTGTTTAAATTTATTCATGGCAAACTAATAATTCATGCTCTGTAAAATCACTGAGGTGAAATTCATCTTAATATTCATTTACTGAAGTTTTAAGAAAACAGGTGCATGGCAGTTTAACTTTAGAATTTATCAAATACATACCATCATCCCAGTGGCAGTCGCAACATAAAAATTTGCTACCTAAAGCAGCATCATTCTGTTAGCAATAAACTATTTTGCATGCAGCTATCTTCTCTCTTTGCCATATGGGCTTCTATCACACCTTTCTTCCAGTCCCAGATTCTTCTGTGCTAATTGCAGCCAAGTCAAATTGGTGAAAAGAGGACTTCAGAGAGGAACTTTTTTCTTAATTGGAACTGTACAGCTTTTGAAGCTATAAGTGAAAATGTGGGGCGGAAAGGGGAAACACAGAAAGACCTGTCAAGAAGTAGCAGTAGCCTGTCTGCCGCACATCTTTTTCTGTAAACAAGAAAGTGAGGTATTGGGATGTATAGGAGCATGCTACCTCTATGTACAAGATACATACATGCAAGTGTTAAAGAATATTGGATATAATTTAGCTAGACACAGGATGGAGTAAGACTTTGTTAAAACATGATAAGAGTTGTCAAAGGCATGTGCTTAATTATCTCCAACATTTTCCAGACCCAAGTTTTCAACCTCAACACTGTTGACATTTGAAGCTGGACAATTCTTTGTGGTGGAGGCTGTCCTGGGCATTGTAGGATCTTTAGCAGCATCCTTGACATCTACCTGCTAGATGCCAGAAGTACCCCCTCAGTTTGACAACTAAAAATATCTCTAGGTATTGCCAAAAGTCCCCTGGGGGGGGCATGGTTGCCAAATATAGCAAATAAAAGTATGGGTAGCCCTGTTAAATAGAATTTCAGTTAAACAGAAAATTACTTGTTGATATAAGTATGTTCTGTGCAACATTTGAGGCACACTTATACTAAAACATTATTCATTATTTACCTGAAATTCAGATTTGACTGGGAGCCCTGTATTTTATTTGGCAGCCCTATGGGGGAGCAGGGGGGAAGTCACCCCTGATTGCCAACTTCTTTGCTGGATATATCAGTAATTTAAAAGCAAAACACTTCATAGATTCTTGACCTACCTGATGGACAATGTCTCCCTGCTGAACATCTCTGACTTCTGTAACCTCATTGCAAAGCAGGGTTCATAAACCTGCCTCACAGCGTTGAAGGGAGAATTAAATAATGTGTGAAAAACCCTAATATAAGCCTGACATGGGAAACAATTAATCTATGTTTGTTATTACCAGCTAACGTCTCTCACGAGGTGATACCACAGTATTAATTGGTCTCCAATTAATTGTTTATATTTTTCCCTAATAAAAAACAACTGTTTAGTATTTAGTATTACAGAAATAACAGGAGCCCTGCAGTAATTCCCAATATTGGCTGCACATTGAAATCACCTAAGGAGCCCTAAAAAAATAATGCCTGTGTTCTACTCCCTAGAGATTTGGATTTCACTGATATGGAGTATGGCCTGGATACTGGGATTTTTAAAAGCTTGACAGATGGTCCTAAATTGTGTAGCCAACGTTGAGAACCACCTCTTTTCTTTTTTTTTCTTAGCTATACTTATCTTTTAATTACGTTGTCCTAATAGTATGTGCAGGCTTGTCTTTGAAATGACAGGAAAGCTGTCAGAAAAGAAATGATAACTCAGAAGGGACCAGGGCAAATGCAGGAGCCAATCAGTAGAGCTTGCTGGGTGGCATGAAGTCATCAGAGTGGGACTCATGGGTGGTTTTAGAACAAACTGATTCTTTTATTTGTTTGTTTGTATTTAAAATATTTTTATTGAAAAATCTCCACCCATGTGGAGTCCAACTATTGTGCAATCAATAGCTCACAATATCATCACATAGTTGTGTATTCTTCACTGTGATCATTTTTAGAACATTTGCATCACTCCAGAAAAGGGAATAATAAAAAATGAAACTTCAAACATACCATATCCCTTTACCCCACCCTCTCATTGACAATAGTATTCCAATCTACCCAATCTTTACCCCTTATCTCCCACTATTATTTATTTATTTTTATCCTTATTTTTTTTTAATTCATTTGTCCATACTCTGGATTAAAGGAGTATCAGACAAAAGGTTTTCACAATCACATAGTCATGCTGTAAGAGCTATATAGTTACACATCCTTTTGAAGAATCAAGGTTACTGGAACACAGTTCAACAGTTTCAGGTATTTTCCTTTAGCTACTCCAATACACCATAAACTAAAAAGGGATATCAATGTAATGCATAAGGATAACCTCCAGGAAAACCTCTTGACTCTATTTGAAATCTCTCAGCCAGTGAGACTTTATTTTGTTTCATTTCTCTCTTCACCCTTTTGGTCAAGAAGGCTTTCTCAATCCCATGATGCCAGGTCCCAGTTCATCCCCAAGAGTCCTGTCCCATGTTGCTAGAGAGATTTACTCCCCTGGGAGTCATGTCCTATATAGGGTGGAAGACAGTGAGTTCACCTGCCAAATTGGCTTAGAGAGAGAGGCCACATCTGAGCAACAAGAGAGGTTCTCTGAGGGTGACTCTTAGAGGTAATTTTAAGTAGGCTTAGCTTCTCCTTTGCAGGAATAAGTTTCACAGGGGCAAACCCCAGGATTGAGGACTCAGCCTTTTGAGTTGGTTGTCCCCACTGCTTGTGAGAATATCAGGAATTCCCCAGATGGGGAAGTTGAATATTTCCTCCTTTCTCTCAAGTTCCCCCAGGAGACTTTGCAAAGTTTTTTTATTCTCTGCCCAAATTACTCTGGGATGTATTAGGGCATCACACTAACCTGGACAAACCAATAAAATCTCATGCCCTACTCAAGATTCCATGTAATTATGGTGTTCAAGTAAATTGACAATACAAGTTTAATTAGATAATGTGCTACCCAAAATATAAATTTTGCACCAAATAAACATCTCTCCCTTTGGTTTCACACACAGGTTGAAGTTTGAAAATATGAGCCTTATCATACATTACCCAGTATTCTGATCAACTATCCAGATCAACTTTATTCATATCTCCAGATGAAGTCTGATCACTTTTTTCAACTTTTTTTAAACAATTGCTGAATGGGGTAATGCTTACTTTCATAGCTTCAGTGCTCTAACTCTTAAGTCTTAGGTGTCATACAAATACCTGAAGTATTTGAGAACAACCAGTTTATATACAAGTACTTCAGTATCTCCGAATTTAGAAATATCAGTTACAACTCCTCAATATGTGACTGCTATAAGAGCTTACAATCAAGAAATCTTAACAATAGGCCCCAAACTCCTAAATATATGTGACTGCTGTAAGAGCTTTCAATCAAGGAATCTTAACAATAGGCCCCAACCTGATAACCATGCTCTTGGCTTCTCTGAATTTGTATATACTAGTTAGTTCATATGAGTAAAGCATGATAATGTTTGTCTTTTTGTTTCTACCATTTCATTCAACATACTGTCTTTAAGTTTCATCCACCTAGTTGTATGCCCCACAACTTCATTCCTTCTTGCAGCTGCTCGGTAGTCCATTGTATATAAACCCCAGTTCCTCCTTCCAGTTTTCAGACTTTGAACCCTTAGGCCACCTCCACCCATTATGAATCACAAACACTGCCAACATAAACGTCTGTGTGCATATATCCATTCCTGTTCCCTCTCTCAGTTCCTCCAGGTATATACCTAGCAATGGGGTTGCAAGATCACATGGCAACAGAACCCTTAGCCTCCCATGGAACTACCATGCTGCCCTCCAGAGGGGCTGTACCTCTCAGCTTCCCTACCAACAGTAAATAGGTATATCTCTTTCTCCACATGTTCTGTAGCACTTGTAATCTTGCCCCCAGCTTGTTGACATTCAGTGGAAGCATATGCTACTGTTGACAGTAGACCCTAATTGCATTGATTGTATCTTTTCCTGAATACCATTTGTTCTAGTTTGCTAACTGCCGGAATGCAATATACCAGAAACGGAATGGCTTTTAAAAAGGGGAATTTAATAAGTTGTTAGTTTACAGTTCTAAGGTCGAGAAAATGTCCCAATTAAAACAAATTTATAGAAATGTCCAATTTAAGGCATCCAGGGAATGATACCTTGATTCAAGAAGGCCAATGATGTTCAACATTTTTCTCTCAGCTGGAAAGGCACATGGCAAACATGGAGGCATCTGCTGGCATTCTTATGGCTCTAAAATAGGGACTCTCTCCAAAATGCTTCCTCTTTTAAAGGATTCCAGTAAGCAACTCCACCTTCACTGGGTGGAGACACACCTCCATGGAAATCATCTAATCAAAAGTTACCACCCACAATTGGATGGGCCACATCTCCATGGAAACAATCAAAATGTTCCCACCCAGCAATATTGAATGAGGATTAAAGGGCATGGCTTTTCTGGGGTCCACCACAGATTCAAACCGGCACACATCCATTTTCAACACCTTGCAGCATTGACATTCACTTGTTCTCCCTAACGAAGAAAGATTTTTATATTTGTACATGTAATCACCATCACTGTCCTCTCTAGGCATTCCTAAGTTATACTGTCTCAGTGTTTATCCTCTATCTTTCCTTCTGGTTTCATGCCTGCTCCCAGTCCTTCTTCTTCAATCATACTCACATTCAGCTTCATTCAGTGTACTCATATTATTGTGCTACCATCAGGTAGTATTGTGCTATGCATTTCTGAATTTTTACAATCAGTCCTATTCCACATCTGTTTTCCTTCAGCACCAAATGCCCAATCTCTACCTGCTTTCTATCTCCTGATAACCTGTGTCCTTAACTAAAGGAGAACCACTTTTTAAGGGGAAAGTATCTGGTGATGATTGGTATTCTTTGATAGTGAAGAGAGAGAGTATGCTGCGCTTAAGTATATCTCAGTCTTGGGTTTTATAAAAGTAGGTTGGGTTATAATATACAATAAAAAATTTAAAAATAAAAAAAGTAGATTGGGGTCAAATCTAGAGAAAAGAGGAACATGATTTCATTGATTTATTCAAAAAATATAATATCTGAGTGCTTCCTATGTGCTAGACTACATTCTAAGGAGTGATGGAGTCCCTGTCCTTGTGGAGTGACAGGAGGTGGGAGTAGGGCAGAAAATAAACAAACAAATCATTTTAATCTAATTTCAAAGACTAGATCTAAGGCTCAAGTGAGAAATGGCAGCATCCCTGTTTTGGTTTGCTAAAACTGCCAGAATACAATATCCCAGAAATGGAATGGCTTTTTAAAAGGGAATTTAATAACTTGCAAGTTTACAGTTCTAAGGCCATAAAAATGTCCAAAGAAGACATCCAGAGAAATGGCAGAGAAAGATACCTTGACTCAAGAAAGACCTGTGGGTCCAGGACACTGTCAGCTGGGAAGTCACAAGGCTGGCCTGCTGGGGTCTTTGGCTTCTGGTTTCAAACAGCTTCCACAGGGGAATTTACTTTTTACATCTCCAAACATCTGGGTCTTGTGTTGGCTCTGAAACTTTTTCCAAAATGGTTCTCTCTTAAAGGATTCCAGTAAGTGAACCTACCTTGATAGAAACACAGCTCCATGGAAAGTACCTAATAAAAAGATACCACCCACAATTGGGTGGGTCACAACTTCATAGAAAAAACACTAATCAATAGGCCCCACCCTACACAATACTGAATCAGGATTAAAGAACAGGGCTTTTTTTTTCTGGGGTATACAACAGCCTCAAAACAGCACAAGCCCCCCATATCAAACTCTTACAATAATTCATGAATAGCCTTAATGAGAAAGCAACAGAGGACTTGATAAGGTGTTCTTTGACCTTAGATCTTAGAAGAGATGAAAGAAGGAAGGGCATATTAACCAGAAAACATACATTTGAGAAACTGTAAAAAAATATGTCAGAAAGGCCAGTACACAGACTGAGGTTTTAGAAAACACTGAAGAAACTGACTAACCATGATCATTCTGCAAAAGAAAAGTCCTAGAATAAAAGAGAACAAGGAGAGGAAAGACTTTCTTTTTGGAGGGCGATAGGTAATGTTTCAACAGGTTTCTAAAAGGCAGAACAAGTTCAGTATCTATTTTTACTTTATTTTTCTCATTTAAGAATGAGCAACTAGAAAGGATAGAACAAATTCTGCAAAAAAGGAATTTGTAGGCTTATGTCGGTAAGGATATAATGAAAGACCACTCACATTATGTGAATTCACTTTATGTGAATAGAAGCCCTTTAGTCCAGAAAACTGAGTTACCAGAATATTTTCATATGTAGTCATAGAACATTTGGTCCTAATCTTAAAGGCATCATAGTGCATTTTTGAAAGTTACACCTTTAATGTAACAAACCAACCCAAATATATGTGTAATTGCTTAAATGCAGTAGAAGTTTATTTCTTGTTCAAGTCCAAAATTGGTGCTTTTGAGTGGTAGATAACTCACCTCTAAGTTTGGCCTTAGGGACAAAGGCTCATTCTATCTTGTGGTTCTGCCATCTTTAATACATGGTTTCTAACATCGTCATGTTTATCTGCTTAAAGGCAATGAAAGGGAAAATAGCATGGAGAATCACCAATCAGCTACTCTCATAAGCCAGGCCTCTTAGAAGTAGCATACTTCATTTCTGCAATCCTTTCATTGACTAGAACTTCATCACTTTACTAAAAAAATCTGGAAAATTTTGTGTAGCTGGTTTCCTATGAAGAAGAATCAAGTTTAATGACAACTAGCCAGTCAGTCTCTAACGGGAGAATGGAAGATCTGCCAGAAAAACAGTTAGGTGAATAATTAAAATTTCAAAATAATGGGGTTGAAGTGGCATTGAAGGATTCCAGAAACAATATAGACTTGAGAACACTTTGGAAGGGAAAAACAGTAATCACTTGGAGTCTGTATCTCATGTTCTGCAAATTAAAAAAGGCTTTTAAAAATACATGACATTGTTGATAAAGTGGTCTGAATGATTGTATTATTTAGTAGACTCATAGCTCTTTAGATAACCATCTTCAATGAATGGTAATCATTGTTAGCATGGAGGTGGTGACTTGTGCTGTGCCTTGTGACTTTCCTTGCCCATGTCTCATTAAATAGTTTTATGGAAAACTTGAATATAGACAAATTTGTGCCTAACTCAATGAAAAGGGATATAAATGATACTGTGGATGAAAGATTCAAGAGTGGTTTCAAAATGATCTCAGTCATCTAGAACATGGATAGGCAAAGTTTTTCTGAGAAGAGCCAGATAGTAAATGTCAAATCTACCATTGTTGAGAAAAAGCAGCTATTTTGGCTTGTTAATACTGCTGGAACATGATATACCAAAAGTGGAATGGCTTTTAAAAGGGGAATTTATTAAGTTACAAGTTTACAGTTCTAAGGCCAGAAAAATGTCCAAATTAAGGCATCCAGAGAAAGATATCTTCACTCAAGAAAGGCTGATGTCTGTCATATGGGAAGGCACATGGCTGGCACTGCTGATCCTTATTCCCTGTTATGTTGCTTCCTGTTTCTGATACCAGTAGTTTCCTCTCTAAGCATCTGTGGGCCTTCATTTAGCTCTTCCAAGACAAAAATCTGGGTTCTGGCTTGCTTAACATCTCATGGAAAGGCACATGGCAATGTCTGCTGCGTTCTGGGTCTCCAAATGTCCATGTCTAGGTGTCTACTCTCTGTTGAATTCCATGCATCTTCAAATGTCTGTATCTCTGTTGACTCCAAAGCAACTGTTCTCCAACAGTCTGCATCTGAGGTTTCTCCAAAATGTTTCCCCTTTTAAAGAATTCTAGTAAATTAATCAAGACCCACCTTGAATGGGGGGAGTCACATCTCCATCTAATCAAAAGTCCCACCCACAATTGGATGTGTCACATCTCCATGGAAACAATCCTATCAAAGTTGCCACCCCACAATATTGAATCAGGCTTAAAAGAAACATGGCTGTCCCCACAAGATAGAATCAAGTAAAAGGACTTGTCTTTTCTGGGATACATAACAGCCTCAAACAGGCACAGCAGCCATAGACAATATGTAAATAAATGGTTGTGGCTGTGTTCCAATAAAATGTGATTAAAAAACAAACAAACAACAGCAGACCAAATTTGACTATAGACCGTAGTTTTCAGATCTTTAATAGAATACACTGAAATCTGAAGGCAGTAAATATAAATTCATTCATTTGAGGGCAAAGAACAATGGGCCTAACATTGAATGTCCCTTTTAATTCCAATATGAGCTACAAGATAGATATTACTGCACTTATTTTATAAATAAAATAAACTAAGTCTCAAAGAAATTAAATAGTTTGATCTAGCTCTCACCGCTGGAGAACGCTTTATGGGATATCATGCCACCTCAACAAATGTTTGTGTGAATTAAGAGAGTAGCAATTGCTGAAGTAAAACATGAAGGGGAATTTTCCCATGGAAAAGCCCTGTGTTCGTCTCTTGACTCTATTCTTATCCAAGTGCATGACCTTGAGAGATGCATTTAACTTCTCGGGACCTTGCCTAACTAATGGATAAAAATGAAGAGTTTAAACTAAGTAAATACTAAAACTCCTTTCAAGTCTAATTGTTAACGTTTCTATTAATATGTTAAGGGAATTATTTCCTTTTTTTCTAATGTAATTTTACATGAAACCAATATATAAAACAGATAAAAGTGTTGTTTCATTAGCATAAATGTGTTTGGCAAGTTCAAATTTTATGAAGACATTGATAGAATTAGCCTGATTTGAAATTAAATTTTTAAACTGGGAGTGATAGGCTCTTTTTAGCCTCAGTGCCTGTGTATTTTGTTTTTGTAATGTGTTCGCTTGCTTTTGAGTGTTTCAAATCAAGAAAATTCTTATTCACGTACAGAATTTAAATGGTAAAATTAAAGTCTTACAATCTTAGAATATAGACATAGTAAAAAGAGCCTGAAAAAAATTGCATAAACCTGACAGTGATAATGAGATGGTCTTCAGTGTATTAATTTGGCATATATGAGATGCTCTAAATCAAGAATTTGCAAAATCCTTGGTACAGTCAAGAGAAACTAAGTTTATGCTATGGTACCAAATTTAACCCCAAACCTTAATGGCTTGCTCTTATAGGTGCTTTTTTCTTGCTCATATTACATGTCCAACTCAGGTTGAAGTTGTGGAGGAGAGGTACTCTGATCCACATAGTTTCTCAGGGGTCCAGGCTTATAAAGTTCCACCACCTTATAGCTGTACCGTAAGGAGCATATGGTTCTGGTTGCTGGTGCAGGACACAGGCATCTGTACTATAAAACACTGGCTGTTCTAAACAGGCTTTTTTTTTACCATGTGAGAGTAAAATACATGTCACTTCTGCTCGGTGGTTGCCAGAACTAAGTCTCATGACCCTATTTCAGAAGTTAATGTATCTCTCATGGGGAAACTATGCCAAAGCATTTTGAGAAACTCAAAGATCTAAAACATGGCTGGGAATTGAAAAATACAGGTTCCTGAGCCCCATCCTGCAACCTGGGAATCAAGATCTCTGGAATATAGTTGGGGAATTTACACTTTTAAAAATGTTCTATAGCTGAATCTAATTATCAACAGGAAGCTACCACTGTGAACAAGGAACATTTTTAAAGCCTCTGCAATTACATGTGTGGATTCAAGATTACCCTGGCTGCAGTGTTGGGGGTGGATTTAAGAGGAGAGACTAGAAGATGGGTGATTTTGTTTCACCACAAAATGTTTAGGGTTTTAACAAGCAAACATCAGTGCACTTGCTCATATAGCATGCAAAGGGTTAGCAGGACCAGTATAATCTGGGAGCCCTAACAAAGTTGTTGTTCATATCTCTGTTGTATTTTAAGAATCTCATCCCCACCCCTTCCTTCCTTTACTCCCAGAAAATCAGGAGGGTAGGCACAAAGTGGCCAGCAGTGAATCCTTGTTCAATTCACTCAATAAGTCTTCTGCATGCCACTACGGCTGATGGTGTTGTTTACAGAGCCAACTCAACACACATATGAGTACCTGGATTGGGGTTGGAGAGGGCAGGGGGTTGGTTTATGTGAGGTACCTGGAAGTGGTTAAGCTTTTCTCCAAACATGTTAGGGGCGTAAAGACTCAAGTTTTGAATTTGATTATATATACATGCCTGCTGCCTTCTGGGAAGACTGACAGTTAAAATTAGAGCTGTAGTAGGAAAAAATGATCAGTGTATGATTTTGTTTTTTTTAATTAAACCTGTCTGGTCAGTGCTGGATCATTTATGGTGTGATTGAAGGTTTGGTGTCTCTTCCTACATGTTGTCTGCCTTTTGGCTGATTCACCTGGCATTTAACTTCCCTTCCAAATAGTACCAGGGATGGGGACCCCAACACTCTTTGGAAAAAGAAGCACATTCTCCTACCTTCACACATTATGCTCAGCACTAATCAGTTTGCTGCTTATAAACCATGGCTGAAACAAGTGGTTATTAATAAAAAATTGATTTGTACCCAACATTTTCTCTAAAAGAGAGATTTCTGGACAGATTCTCCTTTTATTGCCTTGCTTCATCCATTTTGCCTGTATTGACTTAGCCCAGGGCTCACTATTTTCCTCCTAAAGGAGAAAAAATTAAACCTGGAATCTTATATTTTGGCATATAAGTAACTAATAAGTGTAATAAGTCACAACAGATGTTCTCCCACTTTGTTTTTCCTTCTTAACTTTTTCTATTCCTAATACCCTTTTTTTTTACATGGGCAGGCACTGGGAAACTAACCCAAGTCTCTGGCATGGCAGGAGAGAACTCTTGCCTGCTGAGCCACTGTGGCCACCCCACTTTTTTTTTTTAATACAGGGAAAAGATGGTATATTAATTACTAAGGCTACCATAAGAAAGTACCATAAACTGAGTGACTTAATACAACAGAAACTTTTTTCACAGTTCAGGGGACCAGAAGTCTGAATCAAGGTGTTGGCAGGGTTGGTTCCTTCTGGAGGCTCTGAGGGAATATCAGTTCTATGTCTTTCCCCTGGCTTCTGATGGTTGCCAACAGTCCCGGTATTCCTTGGCTTGAAGCTGCATCATGTCAATCTCTGCCTCCTTGTGTATATCTTCCTGTGATTGAATTTCTATGTTTTCTCCTCTTCTAATAAGGATACCAGTCATTATGCTATAGCACCAAATTAAACCCCAAACCTTAGGGGCTTGCTGTTTTGGGCGCTTTTTTTCTTGCTCGTATTACAGTCCAACTCAGGTTGAAGTTGTGGGGGATAGGTTCTCTGATCCACATAGTTTCTCAGGGATTCAGGCTTATAGAGTTCTAATAAAGTTATGAGAAGGATATCAGCCTTTTCCAGTCTGACCTCATCTACAAAGATCCTAAAGGTCACATTCTAAGGTTCTGAGAAGGACACCATTCAACCCACCATAGACTGGGAAATTCTAAAAGATTCTGGCCTAAACTCTCCCCAGAAATTTAACTCAAAATCATTTAACTTAACCATTTTTAAAGCTAATAAGCAAAAATTAATATGTTAAAATAAAACATTTATTATGCATTCAAGTGTTTTGCTTACCAAATTTTTAGATTAAGAACAATATCAAAATTCTATGCAATACACATAAATAACGAGTTACAACAACATGTGAAGACCTATTGTAGAATTGAGAGAGGAGTAGAAGTGGGGCAAAGGTGGAGAAGAGAAGTTCAGAAAGATGAAGAGACAGAGGATAGGGCTAAGTCATGGCCGTGCATGCTGTCCCATCCATAGGCACATGCACTCTACTACAGCTTCAGAGAGTGTGCAGGCAGAGAAAGAAACATGTCGTGAGAAGGAGAATGAGAATGTTTGTCTTTGTAATTGAACATTCCTCTTTGGGGACCCTGATTGACTACTGTTCCTATAGATTTTTAAAGCTTTATTGAGTTTTCATTACTTCTGGCATAAACGTTAATATGCCTGGGCACTTGCTCAAAGAGATAAGTGAAACTGATCTAAAAACCAGAAGCTACCACATTCTGGGTATGGAGTATTTTAGGCTATAAATATAAAATTATAATATAAAATTATATTTACAGGGTATAAAATAGTACTGAAATAATCTGTGGTAAATTGATGTGAGTTAGTGTGACCTAAGTTTTAATTATAATTCTTGATGATGGCATTGATGGATCCTTGTTTGACTTCAGTGCCTCTGTATGTAATTCCTAACAAGTGTGGGAGTTAAAACATTTTAGACAGTTTTCAGAACTAAGCAAAACTTACTTGTTCTTTAGTAGGGCTTGCAGTGATTATATCCAAGATTGGTACCTGTTTCAGTTTGTTAAAGCTGCTGAAATGCAATATACCAGAAATGAACTGGCTTTTAATAATGGGGATTTATTAACTTACAATTTACAGTTGTCAGGTCATGAAAATGTCTAGGATATCAACAGGATACCTGGACTCTGAAGATGGGCTCCTGGCACCCAGGACACCTCTGTCACATGAGAAAGCACATGATCAGCATCTGCTGACCTTCAGTCCTGGGTTTCGTTGCTTTCAGCTTCTGGTTCCAGTGATTCCCTCTCTGTGCTTCTGTATGTTCTCAGCTTTTCCCAGGCTTTTTCTCTTTCAGCAATCTGGCTTCTTTCTGTTTTTTATTCTCTCATAAAGGACTCAATAGGATTAAGACCCACCTTCAATGGGCTGGGTCACATCTCAGTTGAAATAACATAACCAAAATGTCCCATCTACAATAGTTCTACAGCCACAGGAATGGATTAAAAGAACAGAGTCTTTCTGGGGTACACAATAGCTTCAAACCACCACACTACCTCTTGGGGGCTTTTTTTTTTTCTTCAAATCAATGTTAGATTCTTCCCCGTTCTATTAGATTTCAATTAGGTTCTATTAGATTTCTGTGGTATACTTTTCAGCACTTTGATCATGGCTGTATCAAAACAATAGGCCTCTTTCCCTCTGAGGTAATTTTAACAAAGGTAAGAGTCTAATATGATAAAGAGTTCAAATGCTAGCATAAAGCTTTTGGTGGAGAAAGAAGCACTAAGGCTATGAATGGAGAAATGGTTAACATCAACAGTAACTAATTTGGATATCTATCAAGTCAGGCTTTAGATTGACTGACAGATCTAGATGTGCTGATTGTATAATGGATTCATTCCTTTGTTTCTTAACATTTACAAAATCTTTTGCTTAGTGTCAGTCTGTTTTATTGATTCTATCAGTGGCTCTACTTATTGCATCAGAAATTTCAGTCTAATATTTTAAAATCTAAAGTATTTGCCAGGTAGATATTACATGATTACCTTGAAAATCCTTTTTCATTCACTCTTTTCAAGATCTAGTTGCTCTTTTCTGAGTTTAGTAATATAGCTAGTCTTTTAATGAGAACATAGATCTCATTTTTTTCCCATTTTGTTTAAAGGTTTATACACAATGGTAGTCACATACTGTATTTTCTTAGGATGTTATATTTCTGCTTCCACATTAAATCCCATTTTATTTCATAAGATTATTTTAACTACAATAAAAGGCATTTTCAGCAAGTAAGAAAATACGAAGTTGTAACTACTACTGCTAGTTTTAGTGAGCCAGGAAGTATGCCAAGGAATGGTTATTAATAGAAAAAATATTTTATGGCATCTTCTCAGAAAGATAAAGAGGTGAGCCTGAATTTAAAGAACTTTGTATACAGTATGGATGATAAGACTGGGAGATGGGACAGGAAAAAATTATTAAGAATATATTAAACATTAGCCAAGACTTTAGACTGCCAAGGTAAGCCATCAAATCAGAGAATGTACCCCTTAAAAATACAAATAATTTAATTCATCTGTTAACAAACTATAAAATTCACTAAACCAATGTTTCAAAAACGATTTTTATTGACAAGTCTTCAAACACATACAGTCTATGTATGATGTACAATCAGTGGCTCACAATATCATCATATAGTTGTGTATTCATCAGTATGATCATTTTTTAGAATATTTGCATCACTCCAGAAGAAGAAATAAAAAGAAAAAACCCTATATATCCCATACCTCTACTTCTACCTCTCATTGACCACCACTATTTCCATCTATCCAATTGATTTTACCCTTTATCCCCTCAATTAATTATTTATTTTTTATCCATATTTTTTTACTCATCTTTCCATACCCTGGATAAAAACAGCATCAGACACAAGGTTTTCACAAGCACACAGTCACACTGGGAAAGTAATATCTTTATAAAATTGTCTTCAAGAATCAAGGCTACTATAGTTTCACTGAATGTCATAAGTACTTGGAATCTCAGGTAGCACATGAGATTTTGTTGGTTTGTCCAGAGTGATCCCCCAATGAATTCCAGAATGATTTGATCAGTGACTGGAAAAGTATTTGCAAGCCCCCTTCGGGGAATGGTGAGAGCGGGGAGAAATTCAACTTCCCCAAGTTGAATTCTTGATATTCTCACAAGCAGTGTGGACAACCAAAGCTATAGGCTGAGGCCCCAGTCTTGGGGTTTGTTCACATGAAACTTAACCCCACAAAGGATAGGTCAAGTCTACTTAAAATTTAGGCCTAAGAGTCACCCCCAAGAGAGCCTCTTTTGTTGCCCAGATGTGGCCCCTCTCTCCAGCCAACACGACGAGCAGTCTCACCATCCTCCCCCTTTCTGAGTGGGACATGACTCCCAGGGGTGTGGACCTTCCTGGCAACGTGGGACAGAGATCCTGGAATGAGCTGAGACTCAGTATCAAGGGACTGAGAAAATACCTAGAATGAGCTGAGAATTAACATCAAGGGATTGAGAGAAACTTCTCCACCAAAAGGGGGAAGAGTAAAATGAGACAAAGTGTCAATGGCTGAGAGATTACAAACAGAGTCGAGAGGTTATCCTGGAGGTTATTCTTATGCATTAAGTAGATATCACCTTGTTCAAGATGTAGTGGAGAGGCTGGAGGGAATAGCCTGAAAATGTAGTGCTGTGTTCCAGTAGCCATGTTTCTTGATGATGATTGAACAATGATATAGCTTTCACAATGAGACTGTGAATGTGAAAACCTTATGTCTGATGCTCCTTTTAGCTACTATATCAACAGAAGAGTAGAACATATGGAATAAAAATAAATAATAGGGGGAACAAATGTTAAAATAAATTCAGTTTGAAATAGTGATAAATGAAAGCGAGGGGTAAGGGGTATGGTTTGTATAGTCTTTTTTTTTCTCTATTATCATTTTATTTCTTTTTCTGTTGTCTTTTTATTTCTTTTTCTAAATCGATGCAAATGTACTAAGAAATGATGAATATGCAACTATGTGATGATATTAAGAATTACTGATTGTATATGTAGAATGGAATGATATTTAAATGTTTTGTTAATTTTTTTAATTAATAAAAAAAGTTTAAAAAAAATAATCAAGGCTACTGGAACACAGCTCAACAGTTTTCAGGTACTTCTGTCTGGTCATTCCAGTACACCATAAACTAAAAAGGGATATCTATATAATGCATAAGAATAACCTCCAGGATAATCTCTTGACTGTGTTTGAAATCCCTCAATTACTAAAACTTTATTTTGTCTCATTTCTCTCTTCCCCTTTTGTCAAGAAGTCTTTCTCAAACCTATG
Source organism: Tamandua tetradactyla (assembly GCF_023851605.1). Classification (NCBI taxonomy): domain Eukaryota; kingdom Metazoa; phylum Chordata; class Mammalia; order Pilosa; family Myrmecophagidae; genus Tamandua; species Tamandua tetradactyla. The sequence goes on from NC_135332.1 coordinate 151,291,130, forward strand.
ATGCCAGGTCCCAGTGAATCCTGCAGAGTTCTGTCCTACATTGCCAGGGAGATTTATATCCCTGGGAGTCATGTCCCACGTAGGAGGGAGGGCAGTGAGTTCACCTGCCATGTTGACTTACAGTGAGAAATCATATTGGAGCAACAAAAGAGGTTCTCTGGGGGTAACTCTTAGGCCTAATTTAAGTAGGCTTAGCCTATCCTTTGCAGGATTAAGTTTCATAAGGGCAAACCCCAGGATCGTAGGCTCAAGCTAATGATTTGGTTGTCCCACTGCTAGCAAGAATATTAGAAACTCTCTAAATGGGGAAGTTAAATAGTTCCTCTTTTCTCCCCATTTCTCCAAGGGGACTTTGCAAATACTTCTCTTTTCACTGCCCAAATTACTCTGGGATATATTGGGTCATCACACGATATATAACCTGAACAAACCAACAAGAGCTCACACCTTATTCAAGATTCCATGAACTTACAGTGTTCAAGTAAACTGACCATGCAAGTTAAATTAGGTAATGTGCTACCCAAAATATAAATTTTGTACCAACTAAACATCTCTTCCTTTGGTCTCACACAGAGGTTTTAAAATATGGACGATATCATCCTTTACCCTGTATTCTAATCTACCTTAGTCCTATCCAAATCAGCTTTCTTCATATCTCTTGTCAAAGTCTGATCCCTTTTTCAACTTTTTAAATAGTTTCTGTATGGGGAACTGCTGAATCACAGCTTCAGAGCTCTATCTCTGAGTCTCCTGAAGTTTCTGGGAATAACCCAAACCAATGCTTTTTGGCAATCTGATTCTCACTGTTTGTAGGTTAATATAGTATGCCTTTTGTATAAGACAAAAATTAGAGTCATTTGCCCAGTTTTCATATCATTGTTTTTCTCCAGTTCATGTTTTTAGCAATAATGATCTTCAAATATCCATATTTAAGATGTCATCCATATATAACTTGAACGGTAAATACTGTGTTTTTGTCATTATTTCCAGAATGGAAGGAAGAATGTTTCCTTTAAGAAATAGTGACAGAGAGACAGAATTTCTTAAAGTATTTGAGGGCACTTTTGGTTAACTAAATAAATAATCTGGAATATACAAATTCCAGTGAGTTTTGGCTCCAGCAGTTCTTTTTGGAAGTAGATGTGATAGAATTAAATTAAATTATCTGGAAAATAATAAAAGCCTTGTTCAATAGATAATACATTCAACTCCAAAGCTATAAAAATGTTGTACATTTAATATGAATTGATATATAAAGGTATTCGAGATATTTTAAGTGGGAAAAAATAAGTGTGTAAAACTATGGACACAATACGTTCACATTTGTGCTTTTAGAAAAAAATGGATATACACATCCCACATACACACACACTTACATGCATACACAATTTCTATGAAAGATACATGTAAAATTTAGAGTTTGATTCAGGAAAGATGTGAGAGAATCACTTTTCATTATATACCCTTCTGTACTATTTGAAGTTTTTTGTTTTTATTTTTGTTTTTTTACCATGTGCATGTATGTGATTATTTAATTTAAATTAATTAATTAAAAAATCTAGGAAAAATTATTTTAAATGGACCAGAAATCACTAAACAAAGAAAACTGTAAGGTAACATAATTTTACGTTTTTGAAAAACACAAGGCCACTGTATTTGAAATGTAAAATGAGAAGATAATGCTTATTTTCTGATTAATGAAAACCTGTGTTAGATCTTCTTGAAGATTTTTCCTGACAGGAAATTCTAAATACCTGTCATAAATATTTTTAAGTTAGGTATACTGAATAACAACATAATAAGCAATGTGTTCATTATCAGTTCCTCACATAGCTATTTCTTTCATAGAGCCCCTTAACAAAGTCAGAAGTACAACAATAAGTGTAACCCAATAAGGTATTTTGATAGGAAGCATTATAGCTGATACTTACTAGGACTTACCATATTCCATGCATTATTCTAAGCAAGATGCTTGCATTATTTCATTAAATTTTCTCAACTTCTCTATGCTATCTCCATTTAACAGGTGAGAAACAGAGAGATTAAGTCAGTTGCTTCCCATCACACTGCTAGCAATAGTGGAGCCAGGCTTTACTCTATTTGAATCAGGGTCCATGTTCTTAATGACAAAGCAATGCTGCCTTCCAGGTCCAGTATAATGCCTTCAGGTGACCTAACTTGATATGGGAATAACATTTAGACAACTTAAAAGAAAGCAATAGATTATACATGGTTCTTAATAGCACTTGACAAAAGCAGTCTATCTGAAATGTTTTTTTTTCGGCAAGACCCAAATGGTAGCCAGTTTGACAATGGACAATTTAGCAACCACCTAGAAGACAGAATAGGCTCAATGAAATAAGGTCTGTTCTAGTTTGCTAGCTGCTGGAATGCAACATACCAGAAATGGAACGGCTTTTAAAAAGGGGAATTCAATAAGTTGCAAGTTTACAGTTCTAAGGCCAAGAAAATGTTCCAATTAAAACAAGTATATAGAAATGTCCAATCTAAGGCATCCAGGAAAGATACCTTGTTCAAGCAGGCTGATGAAGTTCAGGGTTTCTCTCTCAAGTAAGGAAGCACATGGCAATCATCGTCAGGGTTTCTCTCTCGTCTGGAAAAGCACGTGGCAAATATGGCATCTGCTAACTTTCTCTCCTGGCTTCCTGTTTCATGAAGCTCCCTGGGAGACATTTTCCTTCTTCATCTCCAAAGGTCTCTGGCTGGTGGACTCTGTTTCTTGTGGCTATGTCGTTCTGCTCTCTCAGAATCTCTTCCTTTCTCCAAAACGTTTCCTCTTTTATAGGATTCCAGTAAAATAATCAAGACCCACCTGGAATAGATGGAGACACATCTACACCTAATCCAGTTTAACAACCACTCTTGATTAAATCACATCTCCAGGGAGATGATCTAATTAAAGTTTCAAGCATACAGTACTGAATAGAGATTAGAAGAAATGGCTGCCTTTACAAAATGGAATTAGGATTAAAACATGGCTTTTCTAGGGTGTGTGCATCCTTTCAAACTGGCACAAGGTCCATTTTCTTTTCTTTTCTTCTAAGTTAAAAAACAATGATTTGTAAATAGGAGTTCCCCGCACGTTGTATAGATAATGAAAACTAAGGCTTCTTCTAACCCCGCCCACCTGCTACCTCATTCTCCTCCCAGAATGCAAGCACATTAATAGTTTCTTGTATATGTGTTCAGAAATATTTCATATATTTGTGGATACATATATATAACTTATGTTACTTTTAAAATGGAAGCATACTACGTACAGTGCTCTGCATCCTGTTTTCCCTCGTAAAAAGTATCTTAAAAATCAGTTCCACCAACAACTAGTTGTCTTTAATGGCTCAATAAAATTCCATTATGTAGACTCATAATTTATTTAATAGCTTCCTTATTAGTTATATTTTGTTATTGTTATTAGAAAAGTACAACATTTCATACAGGCCTGTGTAAATCAATAGAATAAATAACAAGAAGTGAGGTTTGAGTCAGTTTTTTTTTTTTTTTTTTTTTTTTTTACGTGGGCAGGCACCGGGAAACGAACCCGGGTCCTCGGGCATGAAGGCAAGCACTCTTACCTGCTGAGCCACCGTGGCCCACCCTTGAGTCAAAATTTTTATGCTTTAAAAATATTGATAGTTTCTTTTAAATAAACTTCCAAGGGTTGTACTACTCATCACTCCCACCAGGAATATATGAACATGGTAGTTTCTACTCACTCTCACCAAAATATTCTGCTATTAATAATGAGACATTCAATTAGAAAAATTGGCATTTTGTAGGAAAAAAAGATTAAAGAGCCTGTTTACTGTCTTTGCTAAGTGAAAATGCATGCCCATTCTACATGGAGGATTGCCTTAAGTATTTCACATATACCTACAATTCACTTTACATGCTGGGCATGTAAAGACAAATGTGACATAAGACTTTGCAGTAAGAGGTGGCCTACCATTGTGAAACAATGTGATTTGCAAAATATAAGAAATAGGAACATAGTGCTCTGAAATCTCAGAGGAGCACACAATGAGTGAGATCAGAGATAGTTTCACAGAAAAGCCAACAGTTCAGCTGGTCTGGCATGTAAAGTAGGCAGACAGTGAGGTAGGGAAGAAGGCCCTCTAGGCAGACAAGCCAGATTAGCAAAAGTGAGAAGGAGTGAAACTGCAAGGTGTATCCAGGGAAACGGTAGGATTTGAAGCTGGAAAGTTATTTGGGCGTATAGGAGTAAATTTCTTCCTGTGGGCTCTAGGGATCCACCAGACATCTTTTAGCAGGGGAGTGACATAGTCAGATATTTTTTTGCAGATGAGTTGTGGTCATAGGACATAAAGGGTATGGCAGTGAAGAGAATTATTTAAGGTGAATCATGTAAGGAGGCTATAGCCTTAATCAAGGGAGAGGCTAAGATGGCCTGGAGTGGATGTGATTGATAAAAACAGACTTTTCGGACTGGGTAAAGGAAGGGGAAATAATGAGATTAGTTAAAGAGAACTATATGCATTGTGATGCTATGATCTGAGAAAGTTAATGCAGGCAAAGAAAGAGATCTGAGAAGGCAAAAAATGGTTGTTTTGATCAGATAGTTTGAAACTATCATATAGTTTGTATGCTCCAGGTGTTGAGTTGTTAGGTAGGCAAGTCTTCCTAATGCAAGTCTGACGGTAAGATTGGGGGAAAAGGTCAGATTTAATTTGTCAACAGCATTTTGTGATAGTTGCAATCAATGAAGTAAATTCAGTCATCCAAATAAAACAAATGGAAGTGAGGACAGATTATAGAAACATTTTCATTTAAAGAATTGATAGGGCAGCAGGAATAGAAAGACAGTGAGAGAGAGAGTGTGTATCAACACTTCATTCCTTTTTATGACTGAATAATATTTCACTGTGCGGATATACCACATTTTGTTTATCGTTCATCTATTGAAGAACACTTTAAATTGTTTCTACCTTTTGGCTATTGTGAATAATATTACTATGAACATTTGTGTACAAGTATCTGTTTGAGCCCCTGCTTTCAAATTCTCTACGCTGTATACCTAAGAGTGGAATTGTCTGGTCATATGGTATTTCTATGTTTAACTTTTTGAGGAACTGCCAAACTGCTTTAAACAGCAGTTGCACCATTTTAAGGAAACTTTCTTTTTTTAAGAATGGGAAGCATTTATGTGGCTGATGTAGGATAAAGTGGAAGAACTGAAGTGGAGGGGGAGAGGAAGAATAAGAGAGGAATAGTAAGGCCAACAGGTCACAGAGAACATAATTCAGACTAAATTCAGGAGTAATTTGGAAGATGTGAGGTTGGACAGGATTAAGCACCTCCCTACTTCCAAGGCAGGAGTTAAGGATGATTTAGGATATGGAGATGAGCATGTATGTAGATATGAAGGGGAATAGGGGAAAAAATGTGTTCATATTTGTTGGCCTATTATTTTCTGGATTATGTAGAAGGCAAAATAATGTGTGCCAGTGATGAATTTGGGAACTTCAGGAAAATGGCAAGGGGTCAGACAACAAATGTAGAAAATAGAAAACAGCTGAATACATGAGTAAAAGGATTTTGGAGGCTCAGCTGAGTTAATAAAATAAAATAAAAATGCATGAAGCACTCAATCAAGGTCATACATTTTTTTCTCTAGCAGCTCTAGCCTTCCATGAAATAGCAGAGAAAACTGATGGGTTAAATGCCTGTAAACCTGTATCTGAATTTGTATAGTATAGGTTTCGGCTAAAGTTGCACGTAAAAGTGCAGATTTAATCAGGTGTAGAAAATTCAAACTCATAAATGGATATGCTTAACACAAACGAAATAGCAAATAGTCCTTTTGGGAAGATACAAAATAATTAGAAAAAAAGTCCCATTCAATTTGGTTTATCAGGATTAGATTTAAGTCATTCGATTTTTAAAGTTTACTAAGCCTAGGAGAGAACTTAGAAGTGGTGCTAAGTAATGCTTTCTTATCAAATGGAATTCTCAGAAATAGCCAGGGGCTACTTAGCATCTACTAAATGTGCCCTTAGTGGGTACGAAAGGAAATCTGGAGCAGTATTTTCCCAATCAGCACATCTGAACACATGAATGATGCTGATATGGGGACTCTTGGGTCTGCTTCCCATAATACTGTGAATAGGACCCTCTGGGGGTGCAGCCCAGATAGTCTGTATTTTTACAGGTATGACGGGGGTGTTTCTGATGTTGGAATGGTGACATTGGTCTAACAGACTTGAGTGAAAATGCAGAGTGGGGGATCAGACCATTAAAAAAAAGGAAGGGGGGATCTTTAATGGTTTTGTAAGGAGCCTAAATGCCTGCAAGATACTCTGGATTCCATTATTTGGAATGATTAACTCTTCAACTCAGAAGTAATCCATCACTTTTCTTCTAATACATTAGTATAATGGTGATTACAGAAAAGAGGATCGATTTATTTAATCAGAAAACTGAAAGGGCTACACATAGCTGAGAAAGTAAAAATAACCACATCTCACAGGAAACAAAATCGAGTAATAAATGGTATGTCAAAGTCATTGCTCTTTCGCTGTCTAAAGGAAGATAAGGTTCTTTGTCCCTAAAAGACAGCCCTGCCCACGAAAGCCCTTAACTACCGTGCCTCACAGGACTGGATTCATGCACTGTCGAATTCTAATATCAGCTCAAAATGCCACAGTAAACTTACCATGTGACTACTAATGTTTATTTTACAAAGATGGGTCTCATAGAAAGCCTTATCATCGGGCTTGATTATGCTGTAACTGTGGTTACAGTCTTAAAACATACGCCCTCTCCCTGCAAGTAATTACAAGCTGCGAAAGTGTTATGTGGACTGTGCCCACCCCACCCAACCCCAACCACATCCACACTATGAAACTTTCTGGCACTCTTTTTTTGAGGCCCCCGACTCTTTGGAAGCCCCAGCAAAGCTTCTCCGAGCGATATTTTTGTCCCCTGCTCTGCGCTCCAGCGACGGGCCTCAGCCTCCACCCCCTCCTTCCCTCTGCAGCCCTGAAAGTCCGGTCGGGTCTGGGACGCGGCGGGACTGGGCCGGGTAGGCGGCTCCAAGATGCACAGCGCGGGGGGGGTGGGGGAGCGGGATCGTACACATCCGGTCCAGCTTGTTTATCTGCCGCCCCCTTTCCGACCCTCTGTGCATCCAGGGCGGTACACAGCTTCTTTTTCATTTAAGTTTTGCTAACTAGGCATTGGGAAGCGATAAAAAAAAACTTCTGAAAAACTTTTGTCCAACTTCTGCTCCCCCGACGCAGTTTCCCTATGGCCCGCCCCCGGGCCACGCGGAAACGCCCCCTACCCCCCCACCCCCGCCTCCAGTGAGGCGCGCGGAGCCACAGCTCCTGGTCGGGTCTGACGGGCGGGCTGGCGCGTTAGCCGCGGAAACCGTCGCCCTCCTCAGCCCGTGCCCCGCGGCCTGTCCCGCGGCAGCATGGAGTACTTGACCACGTTCACGGGGAAGAGCGGGCGCCTCCTGCGGGGTACCGCCAGCCGCCTGTGGGGGCTCGGGGGTGGCGGCGAAGCCCGGCAGGTGCGCTTCGAGGATTACCTGAGGGAGCCCGCCCAGGGGGACCCCGGGTGCGGTTCCCCGCCCCACCGGCTCCCGGCCCCGTCCTGCCCGGAGGGACCTGGTGAGCCCACCCTTCCCTCGCTTCCCGCGCAGCTCAGCAGTCTAGGGGGGTGGCGGCGGACGCGAGCCGGGTGGGCGGGGGTCGCGCGGCGGGGTGTTGCAGGTGTGCCTGAGGCGCAGGGCCAGGAGGCGGGACCCGGGCGCGCGGGAGGGCCTGCTTCTGCTCTGGGGACCCGAGACTGAAATGCCTGCGTTGTGCCTCTTCCTGCTCTGCTCTTCCTGCTTTCTTCACCCGGACTCGACTTTCTTTACCCACCAAGTATTGCAAGGGTATGATCGCCTACTTCTTCCCCTCCCACTGGGAAGTGAATATTGAACCAATTATGACGTGCATGTGTGTGTGTGTGTTTTTTTTTTTTTTTTTTCGTCTTTCAAGATTGTTAAAAACGCCGTACCCGGCTTTGTTTGGGTTTGGGTCAGTCTTTTGATTGATATTTGCCTACTGTTAGAATTCACCTCAGCACTTAAAAATAAAAGCTAAATGCTTGATTTAATCCGAATCCCAACTGACTTTTGTGTCATGTATTTTGAAAGGCTGCATCTTGTTTTGATGTGGCAGGACTTAGAACTTTTTCTTGATTATCGTTTGTACTGACAGTTGTTTTCTTTCATCATAGTGGCGTTGTACCAGTCTTTGAAAAAAATCATCTTGGCATGATACTGATATCTTAAAGAAATTTTAAGAGCGCTTGCTAAATAGACGTAGTATATGATGCGCGTGGTAACTGTTGTTGTACTGTCGGCTTTCTTTAGGGTAACAGGTCATATTTTATTTTTGTTACTTGTTTTAGTGTATGTTTTGGGGTTATGATAGTAAATATGAGCATTAGAGAGTTTTGTAAACAGAAAAACACAAAGAATGTAAAATTTATCCTTAATCCCACGTCCTGCCATTCACTTTAAAGCAGTGAAACCGTGAGGTCCTTTATTGTGTAGGTCTGTAATTTAAGCTTTGAAGAAATTTGCATGTTAAAATCTAACCGTAGGGTGGCACAGAGAGCTAGATCACGAGAGTATTTCCCTATCTAGTTCCTTGAAAACACTTAGCCTTTAAACATTTTAATAATTTTTCCTCACTGGATTTAAACTATGTTCTGTCTTCAGAACTTCCTGTTTGTGGATGTAGAAAATGGAAAGGGGGAGGGAATACTTTGTTTTTGCACTGAAGGACGTTAACCAGATGCAAAATCCTTCTAAAGATGGGACCAGGGATGAGGAAGTTGCCTAACTGAAAACAGTTTGTATGTGACCAGCCTCGAGATAGGTGGAGAATTTAGAAGTATGTGGTAAACTAACTACAAAGCAGTATGATCAGTATTTAATAAATATGGCCAAACATTCCATCTGATTGTTCAAAAACATTTACTGATCACTCAAATATATCTGGCTCCCCTCTTCAGAATAGCATCTTCAAAATGTTTTACAAATTCTTTTATTGAAATTGTCTTACAAATTCAGGGGATATTCTGTACTGTTCGTGGTGCCCCCAAATCTGATGCAAATGAGAGAGGCTTTGTGATGTAGCGGTATGACCCCAGTGATGTGAGCAGGTATATCCTAGTATTGTCCAAATTCTTTTAGACAAGTTAATCTCTGGGTCTTTTTTCTTACTTCTCATTTCTAAAATATGGTTGAACTAGATGATCTGAAAAGTTCTCAGTTCTTTTGCTCCGTTTTCTTCGGAGCCAGAACTGATGAAAAAGGTAGTTGACCGTGCCAAGGAAACAACCATCAGGGAGCAAAATCATTGTATAGTCGATGAAATTATGATATAAAGTTCTGAAGGCAGTCAGAAATTGGTGCTCCTGCACTAGTTTAATCACCTCCTGCCACTAAGTGTAACTTTCCAAATGGTCTTTTTTGAATAGCAACTGCATATAGTTAAAAAATAAATGGTATTTAATTCTAGCTAGTCTGTCCTTAAAGAAGGGAAACTCTATTCTTTGCAGCTGCCTACCAGATGTTTGGGCTATAAGATACTCCTTTGAATTTGTGTCCTTCAGAATGACTGTCTGATTGAAAGATTTCCTCTGCTCCTGTTTATGACTGCCCTTATTTCAGCATTTTGTAACAGCTTCTTAAGGTTCCTGCTGTATTTAATAAGTAATGTGTATTATTTCTTGCATAGATAATTCCACGCTTGTAGGTTGGCTGTACTCCAGAACCCAATTTCTTGTTACTAATCTTGCTTCTCACCATTTCGCGTTTGGTAATGATGTTGATAGAATAATTTTACCCTGGATAGATTAAGGATGGATGTAATAAAACTTGGGTAAAACTTTCTGGTTTTATTTTTTCTATTAACAAACCACCTACCTAACTCTTCATGCCATTGTTCTGTGCCTTTACTACTCTCCATGGTGGCTGATTTTGCTCTTACTTGCTTTTCATGTTTCTGGCTTTGTCATCTTAGGGAAAACTATAATTGGGATTTAGACATAATAAGAACTTAAAATATTATTGCTATAGTTAATAACAACTGCAAAGGAAACATTTATATATAATACTTATGTATAGTGTTGCTTAAAGGATAAATTATGATTTGACTTCCAAAAACAAAGTTTTGCCCCTTAAGTATAGCTCTTATTTGGAGAAGTAGTCTTGAAAGTCCATATTGTGTTGTCTTGTGAAGCATTCACTTTACTAGACCTTATGGAAATTAATGAAGCTGTATAGACTTACCTAGTTTAGTTAAGAGTCTGAACTTATAAACATGAGACCATTTTTATTATATACTATCCCAGCTGTGTTATGGCAGCAAACCTTCTTTTCCTGCTTGATGACAGGACTCTTTAAACTTAGTTCTATTATACTTTCTTTTCTATTTTAAACTCTTAAGCAGTATCCTTCAGTTATTTAAGACTCAGTTCCTTCATTTTAAAATTTCAGTCTTATATTCAATTTAAAGCTTCACCCATCTACCAACCTCCAGTTCTCATTCCAGGTTAGGTTTGGTCTAGAGAGGTGCTGTGGTCTCATGCTCGCAAATGCTTAACCACCCTTTCATCCCTGATGCATACTCATCCTTGATGCATACTCCTTTGGTGTTGGGAAAAGGGGTAGAAGCTGGAGTCTTCTTTTCAGTCCTAATCTCTTCTTTTGTCTGTTGTTGGGGGCCGTAGTGGAAGTAGTGTTGGGACCAGTTATACTGAAATGGCTATTCTTATGCTAATCCCAGTGACCAGTATTTCTTGTAACCTTGAATGTGGGTCCTTTGAGTCTTTTAATACTATCTCTGGGCCTTAGATGCAAATTGTTGAACTGATCTTCCAAGAGTTATTTTAAGAACAAAATCAGAAATTGCATTTTATTAAATTGTTTTATTAAGCTGGGGCTTCAAATCCAAGTCCATTAAAACAAATTCTGGGACAGAATTAATTTCACTCCATGTTTACAGCAAGAAAATTCAATGTGAAATAATAATAATAGGTGACACGTATATAGTGCTTACTATGTGTTAGGCATTCTTCTGAAGCACTTTATATATTTAATCCTCAACAACCTCTCTGTGAGGCCTATTAGTTATCTTGTCTGGTTGAAAAAAAATAGGCATTTAACAAGAAATTTATAACTAGTGGGTGTTATAATGGGGAAATGAAATATGCTGTGAGAGTGGATGTATAAAAGGGGTTACCAACCTACTCTTGCAGAGGTTAGGTTAAAAAAAACTAACATCTTTTACTTGTATTAAAAAGGGGTAACAATTATTGGTATTGATGGAGTATTAATGAAGATTATAATAGTAACAACAGCAGTAACAATTATAATGATAGCTGCTGTGAGCATTTTCCATGGGGCAGACACTGAGCAAATATGTTTTACCCAATTCTAATAACAATCCTGTGAGTTAGGTACTATTACCCCATTTTTTGCATGAGGGAACTGAACCAAATGAAGACATGAGAGAGATGCAGAACCCATTTTTAAGTGTTCTGTCCCTGCTTATACAAGCAAAAAATGTGAGAAGAAAGCAGAATTCTGTCTCACATGTAAGGTGTTAAAGTTAAAAGAAGTTACAAAAGAATTAGGTAAGATTGTGAAGGATAGGATAAATTGTCATTAAAGAGTTTCTTTAGGAGTCAGAAAGATGACATTAAAATGACTGAGCTGTAAATGCAAAACCCAAAAAAGTTTTGAGAAAGTTAATTTTAGATTCGAAATGTCAAGCCAAACTATCTGGAAGAGATAGATGTTGGCTCACCTTGAACCCAGAAAAGACCAAATGTGGACTTGCCTGCCAACTATTACAGTAACTATAAAAAGTAACTTCCCTATAGGTTAGTGATAGAAGAATATAACCTTCTTCTATCTGGGTTGGGGAGAGGGTCTCTGATTGATAAACAACCCCAACCTGTTCTGATGGTAGTCCCAGCTGGTTTGAGTTCATAATATTGTTTCTTTATTGCAGCTGTTTTCAATCATGAGATAAATTTGCCTATTTTAGAATTGCTACTTATCTCAGAGGGTGGCTGATCTATGGTATGTTGAATTGCCTATTGTTCTAGGACAAAACTGCTCTAAGAAATTGAGTTTACAGTACTGTAGTGGTTTTGTTTTTTTTTTTTTTAGGCTATTTTATTTTTAAAAAGACTTTACTTAGGGTTGCACATCGAAGTATTTAATTTTTAAAAAATATTTTTATTGACAAATCACACACATACAGTCCATGCATGATGTAAAATCAGTGTCTCACAATAGCATTGCATAGTTGTGTATTCATCATCATGATTGTTTTTAGAACATTTGTTATCACTCCAGAAAAAGAAATAAAGAAAAAAACTCATATATCCCATACCCCTTACCCCTTCCTCTCATTGATCACTAGTATATCAATCTATCCAATTTATTTTACTCCTTATCTCTCCTATTATTTATTTATTTTTATCCATATATATATATTTTTACTTATCTGTCCATACCCTGGATAAAAGGATCATCAGACACAAGGTTTTTACAATCACAGAATTATGTTGTAAAAGTTATATTATTGTACAATCATCTACAAGAATCAAGGCTACTGAAACACAGCTCAACAGTTTCAGGTACTTCCCTCTAGCCATTTCAATACACCATAAACTAAAAAGGGTTATCTATATAATGCATAAGAATAATCTTCAGGATAACCAGTCAACTCTGTTTGAAATCTCTCAGTCAAGGAGACTTTATTTTGTCTCATTTCTGTATTCCCCCTTTTGGTCAAGAAGGCTTTGTCAAAATCCCATGATGCTGGTCCCGGCAAATCCTGGGAGTTCTGTCCCACATTGCCAGGGAGATTTATATCCCTGGGAGTCATGTCCCACATAGGGAAGAGGGCAGTGAGTTCACCTGCTGGGTTGGGTTAGAGAGAGGAGAGGCCACACTGGAGCAACAAATGAGGTTGGGGTGACTGGGGGTGACTCTTAGGCATAATTTTAAATAGGCTTAGCTTATCCTTTGCAGGAATAAGTGTTTTCATAGGGGCGAACCCCAAGATCAAGGTTTCAAGCTATTGATTCGGTTGTCCCCACTGCTTGCAAGAATGTCAGGAATTTTCCATATGGGGAAGTTGAATATTTCCTCCTTTCTCCCCAGTCTCCCAAGGGGACTTTGCAAATACTTCTTTTTTCAATGCCCACATTACCCTGGCATGTATCAGGGCATCACACCAACCTGGACAAACCAACAAGATCGCATGCCCTATTCAAGATTCCATGTACTTACAGTGTTGAACTCAACTGACCATACAAGTTAAATTAGATAATGCGCTAACCTAATATAAATTTTTCACCAATAAATATCTCTCCCTTTGGTCTCACACAGTTGAAGTTTAAAATATGAATGACACCTTTACCCTAGTGCAGTGGTTCTTAAATTTTAGCATGCATCAGAATCTCCTGCAATGCTTAAAAAAAAAAAAAAAAACAGGTTTGCTGGGCCCTTTCCCCAGAGCGACTGTTTGTGTAGGTCTTGGTTGGGGCTCAAGAATGTGCCCTTTTCCCAAGTAATACAGCTGCTGCTGCTCCAGGAATCAGTTTTTGAGAACCACTACTTTCTTTAGTGGGCACATTTTATTAGCACATAAGAAAGGCTAGAACAAATGCAAAAAATGATGAAAATTATTAAATGCATAGTATTAATATTTTTTGAATTAAGTCTATGAATAATTGGTATTTAGGTTTTAAAGTATTGGTCTTATCAGAGGATTAGGCTTATTAGAGTGTGTGCAAATTAGTCCTGTGAATCTAATTTAGAATGTATAGCTGTGTAATTGTTTTTTGTGTGCTATTTGATTGATATATATTCACACACCATATAATCCATCCGGAATATACACTCAGTGGCTCATGGAATCATCATATAGCTGTGCATTTGTCACCACAGTCAATTTTAGAACATTTCCATTATTTCCAAAAAGGAATAGCAATAAAAAAGAAAACCCAGGGCAGGTCATAGTGGCTCTGCAGTCAGAGTTCTCACCTGCCATGCTAGAGACCCGGGTTCAATTCCCGGTACCTGCCCAAGCAAAAAAAAAAAAAAAAAAAGAAAACCCCAAACATCCCATACCCCTTATTTCCCCTCCTATTATTATTGTTTTGTCTCTATTACTTATCTAATCATATGCTGGTTAAAGGGTGTGTCAGTCACAAGGTTTTTACAATCACATGGTCACACAATAAAAGCTATGTATAGTTATAATATCATTATCAAAGATCCAGGCTATCGGGTTACAGTTCAACAATTTTAGGTATTTCCTTCTAGCTCTTCTAATACACTAGAAAAAAACAAAAAATCTGTATTTCTTTTATACATAAATTCAATATATTCAGTAGTCATAATCATTTGTTAAATCCTAATTTCCAGTTACGCCTTCTCCCTTATATTTGATCATTCTCTCAATCTTCAGGGATATTTGGGCAGTTATCATCTTAACTTCTTCAGACTGGAAGGGATTTGACCTTATGGGATGAAGAATTGACAGTGGTTTATGTTCTTGGAGAGACTGGTACCTCTAGATTTCAGGGCTTATCTGGCATAGGAACAATCTGGAGGCCTTAAGTTTCTGAAAAAATAAACTTACTAGGAAAAACTTATAGAGTCTTTGATAGAGCCCAGAGTATTCTTTAGGGTTTTTAGGAATACTGTAGGTTAGAACTTGACTTACTGTGGCAGTTTTCAATATCTGGATGAAACTTGCAGAAGAGTAACCTCCAGAATGACCTCTTGGCTCTATTTAAAATCTCATAGCAGGGTGGGCAATGGTGGCACAGTGGCAGAGTTCTCACCTGCCATGCAGGAGACCTGGGTTCATTTCCCAGTGCCTGCCCATGCCAAAAAAAAAAAAAAACAAAAAACCTCCTAACAAATGAAGCTCTATTTTGTTTCATTTTTCTTCCCCTATTTGGTGAAGAAGGTATTCTCAATTATATGATGCCAGGGCCAGGCTCATCCCTGGGAGTCATGTCCCATGTTAGGGGGAGGGTAGTGAATTTATTTGCAGAGTTGGCTTAGAGAGGCCACACCTGAGTAACAAAAGAAATTCTCTGGGGATGACTTTTATGCATAATTATCAGTAGGCTTAGCTTCAGTGTTGCAGAAATAAGGTTCATAAGGAGAAGGCTCAAGGTCAAGGTCTTGGCTTATTAAATTGGGAGTCTCTAATGCTTGAGAGAATATCAAGAATTCCCCAGGTGTGAAAGTTTGATAGTTCCACATTTTTCCCTTGTCCTTTGTTTTCTAACCAAAATACTCTGGAATGTCTCAGGGTAGTACAGTAACTTGTACAGAATAACAAGATCTCATTCCCTATTCTAAGTTCCAATATAATTATGTTGTTTATATAAACTGACCAGACAGGTTTGATTAGATAGTGTGCTACAAAAAATTTTAATTTTGGACCAAATAGACATCGCTTCCTTTGGTCTCACATAGAAGTTGAGGTTTTAAAATTACAGGCATTATCTTCTTTACCCTGTATTATATTTTACCTTAGTCCTGACAGGTCTATTTCATTCATATCTCTAATTGATGTCTGATCTCTTTTTCAGCTTCTTTAACAGTTGCTGTATGGAGCAGTGCTGGCTTTCTGAGCCTCAGAACTCCAACTTTGAGTCTCAGGTGTCACACATACCCAAAGTTCCAGGAGACTGCCAGGTTATACACAAAGAGCACAGCATCTTAGGATTTAGAAGTAGCTGTTAAAACTCAGGAACAGATATGACTGCTGTAAGAGTTTACAATCTAGGAATCTTTACAATGAGTTTTATTGAACATCCTGTACTCCTTAATCACTGATTGACCGTCTCTGCCCACTTTCTATCCCAATAAACTACAATCTAGAATTCAGTTCTCAGAGTTTGTGCATTATAATTAGTTTATATTAGTCAGACCATACAATATTTATCTTTTCTTTTCTGGCTTATTTCACTCAACATAATGTCCCCAAGGTTCATTCATCTACTTGCAGGTCTCATGACTTCATTCCTTCCTGCAGCTGTTCAGAAATCTGTTGTATGTATTTACCACTGTTCGCCCTTCTGTTCACCAGTGGATGTACCCTTAAGCCACCTCCATCCATTGAAAATCTTGAATAATGCCACCATAAACCCCAGTGTGTAAATATCTATTTATGTCCTTGCTTTCAGTTCAGTATCTACCTAATAATGGGGTTGCACAATCATATGGCAACCCTATACTTAGCTTCCTAAGGAGGAACTCCTAAGTTCCTCCTGTGGAACTATCTCTCTGGTGGAGCTGCACCATACTACTTCCCTGCCAACAGTGAATAGGTATATCTCTCTCTCCACATCACCTCCAGCACTTTTATCTTTCCATTTAATTTTTAAAGTTTTATTCACACACCGCACAGTCCTTCCTAAGTGTATAATCAATTGCTGCCAGGATAATCACATAGTTATTTAATCACTACCACAATCCATGTATGAGCAAGTCTGTTTCTTCCATAAAGAAAGAAGAGGAGGAGGAAAAAAAAGATAATTGCATACCCCTCCCTTATAGCCCCCTCTTATTGACATTTAGCTTTGGTATAATGCTTTTGTTACATAATGAAAGAATATTACAGTGTTACTGTTAACTGTAGACCTAGTTTGCATTAATTGTATTTTTCCATATATCATCCCATTTTTAACACCTTGTAGTGGTAACATTCATTTGTTCTCCCTTATATAAAAACTTTCTTATATGTGTACATTTATTCATCATCGTTGTCCACTCTAGGTTTTACCAAGTTATATAGTCCCTGTTTTTATCTTCTATTTTTCTGATGTCATTCATGCCCCCTAGTCTTCCTTTTTCAACGGTACTCACACTCAACTTTGTTCATTATACTTAAAATATGGTGCTACCTTCACACAGTACTGTGCTATCCATTTCTGAAACTTTACACTTAATCCTGTTGAACATTCTGTACATCTTCAGCATCAATACCTAATCTGTACCCTCTTCCTATCTTCCTGTCTCCTGATAACCTGTATTTTCAACTTTAACTCTCAAGAGTTTGCTCATTATAATTAGTTCATATAGTGAAACCATAAAGTATTTGTCCTTTTGTTTCCGACCTATATCACTCAACATAATGTCCTCAAGTTTCAATCATGTTGTTGCATGCATCAGGACTTTATTTTGTCTTACAGCTATGTAATATTCCGTTGTTGTCTATACACCACATTTTGTTTAACCATCTGTCTGTTAATGGACTTTTTTTACACTGTTTCCTTCTTTTGGCAGTTGTGACTAATGCCGCTATAAACACTGGTTTGCAAAGGTCCATTTTTGTCCCTGCTTTCAGTTCTGAAAATTGCTGGATCATACAGCAATTCTATACTTAGCTCCTTGAGAAACCGCCAAACTACCTTCCAGAATGGCTGCACCATAATACAGTCACCAACATTGAATAAGTGTACCTATTTCTCACATCCTCTCCAGCACATGTGGTTTCTGTTTTTATGATAATGGCCATTCTAGTAGGTATGAGATGAAATCTCATTGTGGTTTTCATTTGCATTTCCCTAAAAGCTAGTGAAGTTGAGCATTTTTTCATATGCTTTTGAGCCATTTGTATTTTTTCTTTGGAAAAGTGTCTATCCATGCCTTTTACCCATTTTTTGTTGTTGGTGTTGTTTTTTTTTTTGCAAGGGGAGGCACCAGGAATCGAACCTCGGTCTCCGGCATGGCAGAATTCTGCCACTGAGCCACCATCGCACCACCCTGCTCATGTTTTAATTGGGTTGTTTGTTTTTTTTGTTGTTGAGTTGTAGGATCTCTGTATACTCTGAATACTAAACCCTTATCTGATATGTGGTTTCCATTGCATAGACTGCATTTGTATTTTCCGAACAAAGTCCTTTGACATACAAAAGTTTTCAGTTTTGAGACAAGTCCATTTAGCTGTTTATTCTTTCATTGCTCATGTTCTGGGTGTAAGGTCTAGGAAACCACCTCCTGCCACAAGATCTTTGAGTTATTTCCCTACATTTTCTTCTAAAAGTTTTACGGTTGTAGCTCTAATGTTCAAAGTCTTTGATCCATTTTGAGTTAATTTTCCTATAAGGAATGAGATAGGGGTTCTTTTGAATATGGGTATCCAGTTCTACAAGCACTATTTATTGAAGAGGCTGCTCTATTGCAGTTGAGTCAACCTGACCATCTTATCAAAAATCAATTGTCTGTGGATGCAAAGGTCTTTTATTTAATACTCAGTTCAGTTTACATTGGTTAGTGTTCTAGTTTGCTAGCTGTTGAAATGCAATAAACCAGAAACTGAATTGGCTTTTAAAAAGGGGAATTTAATCAGTTGCTAGTTTACAGTTCCAAGGCTGAGAAAATCCCAATTAAAACAAGTCAATAGAACTGTCCAATCTAAGGCATCCAGGGAAAGATACCTTGGTTGAAGAAGGCCAACGAAGTTCAGGGTTTCTCTCTCAAATGAGAAGGTACATGGCCAACATAGAGTTTCTCTCTCATCTGGAAAGGCATATGGTGAACACTGTCATGGTTCCTCTCTCATCTGGAAGGGCATGTAGCGAACACAGCATCATCTGCTAGCTTCTGATCCTGGATCCCTGTTTCATGAAGCTCCCCAGGAGACATTTTCCTTCTTCATCTCCAAAGGTCACTCGCTGGTGGGCTCTGCTTCTTGTCGCTATGTCGTTCTGCTCTGCTCTCTCTGAATCTCTCATTCTCCAAAATGTTTCCTCTTTTATAGGACTCCAGAAACTAATCAAGACCCACCCAAATGGGTGGAGACATATTGTCACCTAATCCAGCTTAACAACCACTCTTGATTAAATCACATCTCCAGGGAGATGATCTAATTACAGTTTCAAACATACAATAGTGAGTAGTGAATAGAAGAAACGTCTGCCATTACAAAATGGGATTAGGATTAAAACATGGCTTTCCTAGGGGACATACATCATTTCAAACCAACACAGTTAGTAAATCTATCTTTATGGCAGTACCATGCTGTTTTGAACACTGTAGCTTTGTAATATGCTTTTTGCAAGCAAGCATAACATTAGAACAATTTAATCAACTAGGAAATACCTAAAATGACCACCAGAAGGAGACTAATTTTTAAAGGATGCATATAATCTCATCTCTTCTGTACAATAGTATTTATAAGGTTAATTTGCTTTTCTGGGGGTACATTTTTTATTTTTAAGTTGTAGATTTAATAATAAATAAATCACTTTTTAAATGAGAAACTGTTCTATGAGAATATGACTTTTAAAATTTTAAAATAAATAAAATGGCCTAAGTTTAGTATTCTCCAGAAATTTTTTAAGGCCAAGTGTAAGAATGGATAAACCATGTTTGCTGGAATTTTGATACAAAGACGTGTTCACAGTAATGCTGTCCACTGTAATCCATTTCCTTAATCTTCTTCTTTAGCACTATTTTTATTTATTTATTTACAAACCTGGGTATAGCAGATAAGAACTCTGACACTGAGCCACTGTCTCAGTGCTCCTTTAATACTCTAATACTGTTCAAATCCATATTTACATTAAAATTTGTTCAAGCCTGGAGGGAAGATGCTGAAAGTGTTTATTGTTGATGGCCCTTTTTGCTACTTAGGTTTAGAGTGAGGCATGACATTTCAAGGAAAAATTTCATGGCTGGCTGATGGAATGATTGCTGCTTAGATGTCAGAGTCTATTGCTTTACCAACAGGGTTGAATCATGTCCAAGCCAAGGGCGTATTATCACTACAGCAGCCATTTTGCATAGATATTGGCCCACATTTGCTGAAGCTTGTGGACCTGCAGTACTTTAATCCCAGTGGATGTGTTGGATGTGCTCCATGTGCCTTTCCAGTTGAGAGAGCAACCCTGAACTTCATCGCCTTTCTTGAGTTGAAGGTAACCTGTTGTTGGTGCCTTAATTTGGACGTTTTTACAGACTTGCTTTAATTGGACATTTTCATGGCCTTAGAACTGTAAACTTGCAACTTAATTTCCCCTTTTAAAAACCTTTCTGTTTCTGGTATATCGCATTCTGGCAGCTAGCAAACTAGAACACCATCTCTGGGAAGGATTAGATTTAGAAGATTCATTCCATCCTGATGAGATGAAGGGAGGTCCAGACTGCTGCGCTATTGCCGTTTTCTATAAACCTGTATTATGCTTTAAAGTCAGTCCCACTTCACTTTTCATTCTTTCAACTGTTCTGGGCACTCTGCACTTCCAAAATAAATTTGATCGTTGATTTTTCTATTTCAGCAAAGTAAGTTGCTAGGCTTTTAATTGGTATTGCATTAAATCTGTAAATCAATTTGGGTATAGTTGACATCTTGACTCTGTAGTCTTCTAATCCATGAACACACTACGTCCTTCCATTTATTTAGTTCTTCCTTGATTCCTTTTAGCAGTGTTTCGTAGTTTTCTGTGTATAGGTATTTCATGTCCTTGGTTAAATTTGTGATTATTATGATCCAAGAAAGTGTTCGGTACAATTTCGATATTTTAAAATTTTATGAGACCGGTTTGTGACCCAGCATGTAGTCTACCCTGGAAAATGATCCAGGAGTACCTGAGAAAAATCATTATCCTGCTGTTGCATGGTACAGTGTTCTGTGAATTTCTGTTAAGTTTAATTCATTTATCATATTATTCAAGATTTCTGTTTTCTTATTGATCCTCTGTCTAAATGTTCTATCCATTGATGAGAGTGGTCTATTTAAGTCTCCAACTATTATTATTGTAGAGGTGTCTACTTCTCCCTTCAGTATTATCACTGTTTACCTCATGTACTTTCGAGCGCCCTGATTAAGTACATAAATATTTGTAATTATTTCTTCTTGATGAATTGCCCTTTTCATTAATATAGTGTCCTTCTTTGTCTCTTATAAAATTTTTGCGTTTAAAGTCTATTTTTCTCATATTAGTGTAACTACCCTAGCTTTTTTTCTGGTTATTGCTTGTGTGAAATATCTTTCCATTCATCCTTTGTATCTTTGGATCTAAAATGAGTCTCTTGTAACCAGCTTGCATATGAATCATATATTTTTTTTATTAATTAATGGAAAAAAAGAAATTAACCCAACATTTAGAAATCATACCATTCTACATATGCAATCAGTAATTCTTAACATCATCACATAGATGCATGATCATTGTTTCTTAGTACATTTGCATTGGTTTAGAAGAACTAGCAACACAACAGAAAAAGATATAGAATGCTAATATAGAGAAAAGAAATAAAAGTAATAATAATAGTAAAAAAAAAAAAACCTATAGCTCAGATGCAGCTTCATTCAGTGTTTTAACATGATTACTTTACAATTGGTATTATTGTGCTGTCCATTTTTGAGTTTTTGTATCTAGTCCTGTTGCACAGTCTGTATCCCTTCAGCTCCAATTACCCGTTATCTTACCCTGTTTCTAACTCCTGCTGGACTCTGTTACCAATGACATATTCCAAGTTTATTCTCGAATGTCCGTTCACATCAGTGGGACCATACAGTATTTGTCCTTTAGTTTTTGGCTAGACTCACTCAGCATAATGTTCTCTAGGTCCATCCATGTTATTACATGCTTCATAAGTTTATCCTGTCTTAAAGCTGCATAATATTCCATCGTATGTATATACCACAGTTTGTTTAGCCATTCTTCTGTTGATGGACATTTTGGCTGTTTCCATCTCTTTGCAATTGTAAATAACGCTGCTATAAACATTGGTGTGCAAATGTTCGTTTGTGTCTTTGCCCTTAAGTCCTTTGAGTAGATACCCAGCAATGGTATTGCTGGGTCGTATGGCAATTCTATATTCAGCTTTTTGAGGAACCGCCAAACTGCCTTCCACAGTGGTCGCACCATTTAACATTCCCACCAACAGTGGATAAGTGTGCCTCTTTCACCGCATCCTCTCCAGCACTTGTCATTTTCTGTTTTGTTCATAATGGCCATTCTGGTGGGTGTGAGATGATATCTCATTGTGGTTTTGATTTGCATTTCTCTAATGGCCAGGGACATTGAGCATCTCTTCATGTGCCTTTTGGCCATTTGTATTTCCTCTTCTGGTAGGTGTCTGTTCAAGTCTTTTTCCCATTTTGTAATTGGGTTGGCTGTCTTTTTGTTGTTGAGTTGAACAGTCTCTTTATAAATTCTGGATACTAGACCTTTATCTGATATGTCATTTCCAAATATTATCTCCCATTGTGTAGGCTGTCTTTCTACTTTCTTGATGAAGTTCTTTGATGCACAAAAGTGTTTAATTTTGAGGAGTTCCCATTTATTTATTTCCTTCTTGAGTGCTCTTGCTTTAGGTTTAA
Organism: Tamandua tetradactyla; assembly: GCF_023851605.1. Taxonomy (NCBI): domain Eukaryota; kingdom Metazoa; phylum Chordata; class Mammalia; order Pilosa; family Myrmecophagidae; genus Tamandua; species Tamandua tetradactyla. Next base: position 151,313,551 of record NC_135332.1, read on the forward strand.
GGTCCATAAAACCACCTCAATTGTAAGTTTCATAAGATATCTCCCTACATTTTCCTCTAACTGTTTTATGGTCTTAGACCTAATGTTTAGATCTTTGATCCATTTTGAGTTAACTTTTGTATAAGGTGTGAGATATGGGTCTTCTTTCATTCTTTTGCATATGGATATCCAGTTCTCTAGGCACCATTTATTGAAGAGACTGTTCTGTCCCAGGTGAGTTGGCTTGACTGCCTTATCAAAGATCAAATGTCCATAGATGAGAGGGTCTATATCTGAGCACTCTATTCGATTCCATTGGTCGATATATGTATCTTTATGCCAATACAATACCATGCTGTTTTGACCACTGTGGCTTCATAATATGCCTTAAAGTCAGGCAGCGCGAGACCTCCAGCTTTGTTTTTTTTTCTCAAGATGTTTTTAGCAATTCGGGGCACCCTGCCCTTCCAGATAAATTTGCTTATTGGTTTTTCTATTTCTGAAAAATAAGTTGTTGGGATTTTGATTGGTATTGCATTGAATCTGTAGATCAATTTACGTGGGATTGACTTCTTAATTATATTTAGTCTTCCAAATCATGAACACGGTATGCCCTTCCATCTGTTTAGGTCTTCTGTGATTTCTTTTAGCAGTTTTTTGTAGTTTTCTTTATATAGGTTTTTTGTCTCTTTAGTTAAATTTATTCCTAGGTATTTTATTCTTTTAGTTGCAATTGTAAATGGGATTCGTTTCTTGATTTCCCTCTCTGCTTGTTCATTGCTAGTGTATAGAAATGCTACAGATTTTTGAATGTTGATCTTGTAACCTGCTACTTTGCTGTACTCATTTATTAGCTCTAGTAGTTTTGTTGTGGATTTTTCCGGGTTTTCGACGTATAGTATCATATCGTCTGCAAACAGTGATAGTTTTACTTCTTCCTTTCCAATTTTGATTCCTTGTATTTCTTTTTCTTGTCTAATTGCTCTGGCTAGAACCTCCAACACAATGTTGAATAATAGTGGTGATAGTGGACATCCTTGTCTTGTTCCTGATCTTAGGGGGAAAGTTTTCAATTTTTCCCCATTGAGGATGATATTAGCTGTGGGTTTTTCATATATTTCCTCTATCATTTTTAAGGAAGTTCCCTTGTATTCCTATCTTTTGAAGTGTTTTCAACAGGAAAGGATGTTGAATCTTGTCAAATGCCTTCTCTGCATCAATTGAGAAGATCATGTGATTTTTCTGCTTTGATTTGTTGATATGGTGTATTACATTAATTGATTTTCTTATGTTGAACCATCCTTGCACACCTGGGATGTATCCTACTTGGTCATCATGTATAATTCTTTTAATGTGTTGTTGGATATGATTTGCTAGAATTTTATTGAGGATTTTTGCATCTATATTCATTAGAGTGATTGCTCTGTAGTTTTGTTTTTTTGTAATATCTTTGCCTGGTTTTGGTATGAGGGTGATGTTGGCTTCATAGAATGAATTAGGTAGTTTTCCCTCCACTTCGATTTTTTGAAGAGTTTGAGGAGAGTTGTTTCTAATTCTTTCTGGAATGTTTGATAGAATTCACATGTGAAGCCGTCTGGTCCTGGACTTTTCTTTTTAGGGAGCTTTTGAATGACTAATTCAATCTCTTTACTTGTGATTGGTTTGTTGAGGTCATCTATTTCTTCTTGAGTCAAAGTTGGTTGTTCATGTCTTTCCAGGAACCCGTCCATTTCCTCTAAATTGTTGTATTTATTAGCGTAAAGTTGTTCATAGTATCCTGTTATTACCTCCTTTATTTCTGTGAGGTCAGTAGTTATGTCTCCTCTTCCATTTCTGATCTTATTTATTTGCATCCTCTCTCTTCTTCTTTTTGTCAATCTTGCTAAGGGCCCATCAATCTTATTAATTTTCTCATAGAACCAACTTCTGGTCTTATTGATTTTCTCTATTGTTCTCATGTTTTCAATTTCATGTATTTCTGCTCTAATCTTTGTTATTACTTTCCTTTTGCTTGCTTTGGGGTTAGTTTGCTGTTCTTTCTCCAGTTCTTCCAGGTGGACAGTTAATTCCTGAATTTTTGCCTTTTCTTCTTTTCTGATATAGGCATTTAGGGCAATAAATTTCCCTCTTAGCACTGCCTTTGCTGCGTCCCATAAGTTTTGATATGTTGTGTTTTCATTTTCATTCGCCCGAGGTATTTACTAATTTCTCTTGCAATTTCTTCTTTGACCCACTTGTTTAAGAGTGTGTTGTTGAGCCTCCACGTATTTGTGAATTTTCTGGCACTCCGCCTATTATTGATTTCCAACTTCATTCCTTTATGATCCGAGAAAGTGTTCTGTATGATTTCAATCTTTTTAAATTTGTTAAGACTGCTTTGTGACCCAGCATGTGGTCTATCTTTGAGAATGATCCATGAGCACTTGACAAAAAGGTGTATCCTGCTGTTGTGGGATGTAATGTCCTATAAATGTCTGTTAAGTCTAGCTCATTTATAGTAATATTTAGATTCTCTATTTCTTTATTGATCCTCTGTCTAGATGTTCTGTCCATTGATGAGAGTGGTGAATTGAAGTCTCCAACTATTATGGTATATGTGTCTATTTCCCTTTTCAGTGTTTGCAGTGTATTCCTCACGTATTTTGGGGCATTCCGGTTCGGTGCATAAATATTTATGATTGTTATGTCTTCTTGTTTAATTGTTCCTTTTATTAGTAGATAGTGTCCTTCTTTGTCTCTTTTAACTGTTTTACATTTGAAGTCTAATTTGTTGGATATTAGTATAGCTACTCCTGCTCTTTTCTGGTTGTTATTTGCATGAAATATCTTTTTCCAACCTTTCACTTTCAACCTATGTTTATCTTTGGGTCTAAGATGTGTTTCCTGTAGACAGCATATAGAAGGATCCTGTTTTTTAATCCATTCTGCCGGTCTATGTCTTTTGATTGGGGAATTCAGTCCATTAACATTTAGTGTTATTACTGTTTGGATAATATTTTCCTCTACCATTTTGCCTTTTGTATTATATATATCATATCTGACTTTCCTTCTTTCTACACTCTTCTCCATACCTCTCTCTTCTGTCTTTTCGTATCTGACTCTAGTGCTCCCTTTAGTATTTCTTGCAGAGCTGGTCTCTTGGTCACAAATTCTCTCAGTGATTTTTTGTCTGAGAATGTTTTAATTTCTCCCTCATTTTTGAGGTATAATTTTGCTGGATATAGGAGTCTTGGTTGGCAGTTTTTCTCTTTTAGTAATTTAAATATATCATCCCACTGTCTTCTAGCTTCCATGGTTTCTGCTGAGAAATCTACACATAGTCTTATTGGGTTTCCCTTGTATGTGATGGATTGTTTTTCTCTTGCTGCTTTCAAGATCCTCTCTTTCTCTTTGACCTCTGACATTCTAACTAGTAAGTGTCTTGGAGAACGCCTATTTGGATCTATTCTCTTTGGGGTGCGCTGCACTTCTTGGATCTGTAATTTTAGGTCTTTCATAAGAGTTGGGAAATTTTCAGTGATAATTTCTTCCATTAGTTTTTCTCCTCCTTTTCCCTTCTCTTCTCCTTCTGGGACACCCAGAACACGTATATTTGTGCGGTTCATATTGTCCTTGAGTTCCCTGATACACTGTTCAAATTTTTCCATTCTTTTCCCGATAGTTTCTGTTTCTTTTTGGAATTCAGATGTTCAATCCTCCAAATCACTAATTCTATCTTCTGTCTCTTTAAATCTATCATTGTAGATATCCATTGTTTTTTCCATCTTTTCTACTTTATCCTTCACTTCCATCAGCTCTGTGATTTGTTTTTTCAGTTTTTCTCTTTCTTTTTTTTGTTCAGCCCATTTCTTCTTCATGTCCTCCCTCAATTTATCAATTTCGTTTTTGAAGAGGTTTTCCATTTCTGTTCGTATATTCATCATTAGTTGTTTCAGCTCCTGTATCTCATTTGAACTATTGGTTTGTTCCTTTGACTGGGCCATATTTTCAATTTTCTGAGCATGATCCGTTGTCTTCTGCTGGCATCTGGGCATTTAGTCAGATTTCCCTGGGTGTTGGAACCAGCAGGTTGAAAGATTTTTCTGTGAAATCTCTGGGTTCTGTTTTTCTTATCCTGCCCAGTAGGTGGCGCTCGTGGCACATGTTTGTCTGCGGGTCCCACCAGTAAAAGGTGCTGTGGGTCCTTTAACTTTGGAAAACTGTCGCCGTGGGGGAGGTTTGCCAGCTGAAGCGGCTTGGAAGAGTGCCAACCGGCCCAGGGGTCCGAACGCGGGGAGGGTCGCCGGCCGCTGCAGCCCGGGAGAGCGCCCGACCGAATTTCTTAGTCGGCCCGGGGCGCCAAGCGTGGCGGGAGGGCGCCAGCCGCCAATAGCCCGGGAGAGTGCACCGTTCCCAGCCGGACCGGGGAGTCACATGTTTGGAAGGCACCCCCCCGGTCACCGTTCTCCGCAGTCTGGGGATTTCCGACCCAACTCTCTCAGTTGGTCCGGGGGGCTCGTGTGGTCGGGGCGCCAGCCGCCACGGCCTAGGGGACTGCCTGCCCAATTCTGCCAGCTGGCCTGGGAAGGAGGAAGGGAGGGACTCCGGCCGCTTGCCGTCCCACCTGGGAAAGCCCGCGCCCCTCGGCGATCTCACCGGAGCTGGTTCTCCCAGACAGTCAGCCGTTCCAGGATGGGTTATGCCGTCCCTTTGATCTCCGTTGTGGCTCCGGGAGCTGCTCTGTATCGTCTCCACTCCCCCAGTAGCTGTTCTGGAGGAGGAAAGGTGAGGGTGGCAAGGCTGTCGAGGATGGGGGCGGGGGAGCTGGTGAAGGTGGAAGAGGGCACGGTGGTGGTTGGAGAGCCACCGGAGCAGGAGGAGAAAGGGAAGGATGAGATGGCGGATGGAGCGCCATCGGAGCAGAAGGGGAAAGAGAAGGGCAAGATGGCGACGGGAGCACTGCCGGCGGAGAAAGACGGAGAGGAGGGCTGGCTGGCGGCGGGAGCGCCGCCAGCGGAGAAAGAGGGAGAGGAGGGCTGGCTGGCCTGAATCATATTTTTAGATCCATTCTGCCGATCTGTGTCATTTGTTTAGGGAATTTAATCCATTAGCAGTGTTATTACTGTAAAAGCCTTCCTTCAACTATTTTATCTCTTGTCCTTTAGCTGTCAGATGCATTATTTTTCTGCTTTTATCCCTTTAGTTACCCATACTGATAATCATCATTTCTGTATTCTTCTCAAAGCCCCTCTCACCTATCCTTTTTTTTTTCAGGCAGCAGAACTCCCTAGTATTTCTTGTAGGACAAATCTCTTGTTAACAGTTTTTCTCAGTTTTTCTTTATCTGTGAATACTTTAAACTCTATCTCACTTTAGAAGGACAGCTTTGCTAGATAAAGAATTCTTGGGTGGCAGTGTTTTTCTTTCTGAATCTTCTTTTTTTTAATACTGAGATAAAATATCTCAATTTTATTGAGATATATTCACATACCATTACTCATGCAAAGTATATAATCAGTGCTTCAGAGTATCATCATATAGTTGTACATTCATCATAATTGATTTTTGAATGTTTTCATTACTCCATAAACAGTGAAAATAAGATTAAAAATAAAAGTAAAAAAACACCAAAAGCACCATACTCCCTAATCTCCCCCTATTTTTTATTTATGTTTTTTCTTTATTTTCTACTCATCTATCCATACACTGGATAAAAGTAGTGTCAGTCTCACAGTTTTCACAATCACATGGTTACACCATAAAAGCTGTACAGTTATACAGTTATCTTCAAGAATCAAGGCTACTGGATTACAGTTCAACACTTTCAGGCATTTCCCTCTCGCTACTCCAATACATCAAAAACTGAAAAAGGGATATCTATATAATGCATAAGAATAACCAATAATATGCCCTCTAAGCTCTGTTGAATCTCTAAGCCACTGAAACTTTAAAATGGTTTCATTTCTCTTCCCCCATGATTACGAAGTCTTTCTCAGTCCCACAATGCCAAGGCCAGACTTATCCCTAGTAGTTATATCCCAAGTTGCCAGAGAGATTTACACCCTTGGGAGTCATGTCCATATAGGGGGAGGGCAGTAAACTTACCTGCGGAGTTGGCTTAGAAAGAGAGGCTATGTGTCTTTCAGAATCTTAAGTGTATAATACCCCTGCCTTCTCGCCCCCATGATCCTGGACGAGTAATCAGCATTTAGTCATATGTGACTTATAGGTGATAAATTGCTTTTCTCTTGCTGCTTTCAGGATTTTTTTTCCTTCTCTTTGGTATTTGACAGTCTGATTAGTATGTGTCTTATACTGGATCGAATCAGATTTATTGTGTTTGGAATACATTGGGCTTTTTTAATTTGCATATTTAAATCTTTTATAGGGGTTGGGAAATTTTCCACATTTATCTCAAATATTCTTCCTGGCCCTTTTCTCCTTCTGGATACCTATGATTCTTATATTTGTATGCTTTGTGTTGTTATTCATTTCCCTGAGACCCAGTTCACATTTTTCCTTTTTTCGTCCATTTTTTGTGTGTTTGAATTAGGTTGCTCTGTCCTGGTTCACTGCTTGTTCTCCCTCTTTAAATCTGCTGTTGTGTGTCTCTAGTATATTTTTAATTTCATCTCCAGTATCTTTCATTTCTGTAGGATCTGCCATTTTTCTGTTTATTCTTTCAGATTCTTCTTTAGCCTCTTTTAGTGTTTTCTTAATGTCCCTTATCTCTTTAACCATCTCAGTGAAGTTATTTAGGAGATTTGTTTGAACATCTTTGATTTGTTGTTCCGAATTCTGTGTTGCCTCCAAATTTTTAATTTGATTGTTTGGTTTGGCCATATTGTTTTGTTTCTTCATGTGCCTTTTGATTTTTTGCTGGTTTCTGGGCATCTGATTATATTGATAAAGTTATTTTGAAAGTTGGCCTCTTGTCTTAAGATTTTGTTGTGTAGATTTGTGTGATGTTTTCCTTTGGCACTTGGTTTGTCAGTAATTTCCACTCAAACCAGGGCCAGTGTCTCACACAGGGGGTACAACCCCTTTCTAAAGGCTCTTAGAGGATGTATGGGAAAGCAACTTGCCAGACTCCACTTTCCCTGTCTTTCCAGCAGATTGTACTCTTAGGCCATCTATTGCCCGCAACTCCACCTCTCCCTGACCACAGCAGCGAGCTGGGCAGGATCCAGACCAGGTCAAGGTCCAGCTCAAGGCTGCAGGCCCCAGAGGGTTGCACTTTCTGGCCAACTGTTAGCTCAGGACTCTGCTTCTCCCTCTTTTCCTGAGGGGAGAGCCTTCTTGTCTCTCCCAGGGCCAGGCATGGGAGATGGGCACTGTACACTATGGGGAAGTCTCCGCTTGTGGGTAAAGTGGAGCTGGTGATTTCCAGACTCCCGTATGGAAAGACTGCAGACTGTAGGCCTAAGAGGGTCAACTTCTCTGGACAGCAGCTAGACCAGGAGTGTGCTGTGTTTTGCTGGCTAGCAAGACCCAAGCTGGTGCACAGTTGCCAGCCTCTGAGTTGGGGATGGTGTTGTCATTGCTATGGAGTTCGCTCTCTCACCCTGACCTCTCTGTTCATGAAAGCAGTCGAACTGTGACCGCCCTAGTCCCCTGTATAGAAAGAATTAAGGCTTTAAGACCTAGCAGGTCTTCCTTGATGCCCAGCTGTTAGATCAAGCACTACTCTGTGTTTCTCTTTCCTCCCAAGGGAAGGGCCTTCCCTTCTTCCCTAGATCTGGGTGCCTGAAGTGACCAGCCTTCAGGGTGAGTGGTGGCCACCAGGAACTGCAGAAGCGTCTCTGTATGTGGATATAATGGATCTGCTGGTTCCCATGTTAAGATACCAGGCTGCTGGACTAAGAGGCTTAACTTCACCAGCTGGCAGCTGAAGTAAGAGTACATGCCACTTTTCTCGGATCTGGTCCAGCTGATGCACAGCCACCGGCCTCAGCAGTGGTACCATATGAGTTCACTCACTCCTATTTCTCAGTCATAGTTTCTCTACTTTTTCATCCAGCTCCTCATTGCATGTTTCAGTGATCCTTCTTTGGTCACCCATACCCCGGAACCACTGCTTTGGACAACTTCTGCCTGTTCTGTAGTTCTTTGCTGGAGGAGTGAGTTCTGCCTATCTTTATTCTGCCATCTTCCAGGAAGCCCCCACATGCTTGAATTTTATGCCAGCTTGTGGACAGGCTAGGAAAGCAGAGGTGACAGACAAGGAAAAGTTTCTGAAGAAAAGACATTTTTATATGCTGAGAGATGAAGGACAGGCTGAAGAAAGAGAGTGACTGATGTAGCAAAGTTCTTGTGGAGTAATTGCTGTGGTTCTGAGCAAGTTTAGAGATGGTGTAATTGTTTTAATTTATTTTATTTTTGGAAATTTAAAAACCACCAAAAACTACAGTCACCCATTTTCATATCACAAATAGCAGCTGTTACTATCTTGGCATATTTATTTCAAGCCTTTTATAATAAAAAATTCTTTTTCTTAAAGACAGTTTATGTAACTATAAATCAAAAAGTCATACATTAACAGAGATTAAAGTTTAAGAGCCACCTCAAATCCAACTACCCCAGAAAGTAACTGATATTAGTTAGCTATCATTGCCAAGATCTAGTCTCTCACTATATATGTAGATTGATGAATGAATGGTTGGAGAGAGGGAGCAACAGAATGAAATTAACACTTCATAACAAAAAATTATTTCCTAAAAGGTCTGTCTAAAGTTAAAGAGATTCTTTAAAAATTGGGAGGTGGAGTCATTCTCCTTACATTTGTTTGTTTCAAATGAAATTCATTTAACCCTTTGCTTTGAAAAATGACCTTAGCAGTTCGATCTCCCATTTTTGTACTTCCCACCTCTTGATATTTATGTATTATGTATTTTTTACACTTTGCTTATTTTTAATATTTATAACTCATTGTCACCACATTTTTAGAAATGAACTATTTTCAGTACTCCTTGCCAGTCCTTTTATCATGTCTTCCTCATTCCTGACTTCTTTGTTTTGATATAGTTGGCATAATTTTAGCCATGTGGCATTGGATAATGTTTCAGTAGAAAGTGTCAAGCCAGCCAGACTTTATTTTTCTTCTAGTAGGTGATTTGCTTTTTATGTGTTAATCCCTGAGGAATTCCTCTTTTATCTGCAGAGTACAGTAATTTAACAGGAACAGAGATGGGACTGGCCAGTTGTGTGTGTGTGTGTGTGTGCATGTGAGTGTGTGTGTATGAGAGAGAGAGAGAGAGAGAGAGAGAGAGAGAAGCATCTAGGAGTTCTGTCTTTCCTCTTAGATCCGTGGTTGACAGTGCTACCTGTATATGGAACATCTCCGGTCTTGAGATAAAAGGAAAAGATTGCATAGGAAGTATAATGTTGAGTTACCACTTCTACCTACAAGACGCATGCCGTTTCTTTTCATGTTTCATTGGCCAAGACTGACATCAGCTGGGTCATAAAGTATATTTTATATTCCTACCCAGGAGAATACAGAATGGAAAGTAACGATAATATAGTCTTTCACAATGACTACTGTAGGAAACAATTATATTAGTTCAGTAAAGATTTGGAAACTACTGGTATACCCTCACGAGTAGGAAATTGGGCCCATTTGTTTTTTCGTTTATTATTTGTAAGTTTAATCTCATCAAATGTTCTGTTTATTAATAGTACTTACCAAATTTGTCGTGCATGCTGTTCAATCATGAATCAGTAGATCTTGAGTAAGCCCTGAGAGTCTGCATTCACAAGTTCCCAAGTAATACTATTGCTGCTGGTCCCCAAAGCACCCTAAACATCAAGGCTTTTTTATCAGGAGCCTTATCACTTGGAAGAAAACCAACAACAAAATCCTTTGGATTTCAGATAGAGAAAAGGGGAACAAAAGCAGGAAAAAATCAGAAAGGGGACCAAGGAGAAATGTGAGTAATTACTAAAGTGTAAAGGGAAAGAAGAGCATATAGTTGGATGCTTCACAGAAATCAAACAGTTTATGATTGAAAAAAGCCCATCAGATTTGTCAGTTAATTTTCCTTTTTCAAGACAGGTTTAGTGAATTGAGGGAGAGAGAAGACAGCTTGGCAATAACTTGATTAAGCTTATTTTTTGACTATATGAAACATGTAGTTCCAAAAGTGCAAACTGTAAGGCTGGATATACCCAAGGAAATGTCACTCCTTTCTCTGTCTCTTCTACCTCATTCCCACCTACCTTCCTGTGGTTAACCAATTTCATTAGTTTCTGGTTTATTTTCCACTGTTTCTTTTTACAAAAAATAAGCAAAATGTTGCATACTATATTTGCTCTTTTATACTTTGCTTTCATTTAGTGATCAAACTATCCTTTGTATCTATCACTGTTCATCAATATTTTCACTATAGAACTCCATTTTAAGGACTTTTTAAAACCAAAGTTCTTATGTGTGGGGCGTTTAGGTTTTGTACTTTGCAATTGCAAATTACGCTACAATAAAAACTTATACATATTTATTTGTTGAAGTCATATAGCAACAAATTCCTAGAAGGAAGATTACTGAGTCAAAGGTAAAATATTCAGGAGCCCTGTGTAATCTTTTGATACTGTGAAATTTCTCTCCATAGGGATTGCACCATTTTGCATTCCCACCGGGAATGTAGGACAATGCCTGTTTTCCTATAGCCAACGGTATATAGTCCAACTTTTGAATTTTTGCCAGTCTGATAGTAGCAAAATAGAATCTTTTTAATTTGCATTTCTCTAACTGTAAGATGGAAATTTTTTTTTTATGTGTGTTTTGGTTTGTAAGCTGCTGGAATGTGATATACCAGAACTGGAAAAGCTTTTAAAATGGATAAGTTTCAACTTTACAGTTCTAAGCCGATAAAAATGACCAAACTAAGGCATCCAAGGGGAAATACCTTAATTCAAGGAAGGTCCATGGGTCAGAAACACCTCTGTCACCTGGGTAGTCACATGGCTAGCATCTGTTCTCCATCTAATTACAGGTCACACCCACAATTGGATGTGTCAGATCCCCATGGAGATAATCTGATCAAAAATTTCCATCTACAATATTGAATCAGGATTAAAAGAAGCAGCCGTCTCTACAAGATTGAATCAGGATTAATGCATAGCTTTTCTGGGGTACATACTACTTTCAAATGGAAACAATATTTTTAAGAGTCATTATTATATCTTATTGTGAATTGTCTGCTAATATAGTTTGCCCATTTTTCCATTTGAGAATTCATTTCTTTCCCTCAAATTTTGAAAGCCCTTTAAAGATTTAGGATATGAAAATGGCTGTATATTTGAATTTTTTTCTCTGAGTTCTAAGGGATTAACGATAAGTCTTTGTGAACTTTTCTTTTAGAAAACTAATGACATTTTATAAGAATTTTGGTACTTAGAGGTACAGTACAAATTGTTGCTTTAGAACATTTATTCATTCAAATAAGATGCTTCCCCTGTGTCAGACTTTTGTTTGGTTCTGAGGTCACAGTGTTGAATAAAGCAGGCATGAGGTATTTTGTTGTTTACAGTTTAAAAACACAAATAAAAATTAAATTGTGCAAGATGCTATGAAGAAAAGATAAAGTCACTATGTAATTAATAATAGAGACTCAAGTTAGCCTGGATGATCGGGAAGATTTTAGTATAACTTTTTTATAGTAACATATATATGTATCTGTGTGTGCCAGTGTGTATAAAACATAAAATTTGTCATTTTAATCAACTTAAGTATACAATTCAGTGACATTAATTACATTTACAATGTTGTGCTACCATCCTCACTATCTGTTGCCAAAATTTATTCATCACCCCAAACAGATACTTTGTACCAATTATGCAGTGACTCCTCATACTTTCCTTTTCCCAGCACCTATGAAACCTTTCGACTACTTTATAAATGTGCTTATTCTAAGTATTTCATAGAAGTGGAATCATACAGTGTTTGTCATTTTTAGTCTGACTATTTCACTTAACATTGTATTTTCAAGATTCATCCATATTGCAGAATTATTAGCCCTTCATTCCTTTTTATGGCTGAATAATACTGTATGTATATGCCTCATTTTATCTATCCATGCATCTGTTGACGGACGCTGGCTGTTTCTGTCTTTTGTCTTTTGTGAATAGTGCTACTGTGAACAATTGATGTCCAAGTATCCCTGTATTCAACTCTGGGGATATATACCTAGAAGTGAAATTACCAAGTCATATGGTCATATGCAGAGTCATGTGTGTAACTCTTTGTGGCATGACCAAACTGTAGTCCACAGCAATTGTACTTCACATTTCCAGTACCAGTGCACAAAGATTCCAGTTTCTCCACATCCTCACTGACACTTGTTCTTTTCTGTATTTTTAATAGTAGCCATCCAAGTAGGTGTGACTTGGTAGATCATTGTGGTTTTGATTTGTATTTTGCTAGTGCCTAGTGATGTTGAGCATCTTTTTATGTGCTTTTTGGCCTTTTGGATATCTTTGGAGAATTCTCTATTCAAGTCTTTCGTCAACTTAACGTAATTGAGTTGTTTGCCTTTTTGTTATTGAGTTACAGGCGTTCTTTATATATCCTGGCTATAAAATCCTTATCAAGTATATCATTTGTAACTATTTTCTTCCGTTCTGTAGGATATCTTTGTATTTTCTTGATAATGTCCTTTGCACAAACATTTTTAATTTTGATGGTCTGATTTATTTATTGTTTCTTTTGTTGCTTGCGCTTTTGTTGTTATGTCCAAGAATCCATTGCCAAATCCAGAGTCTTGAGAATTGCCCCTATATTTTTCTCTAAGAGTTTTATGGTTTTAATCCTATGCTTAGGTCATTAATCCATTTTGAGTTAAATTTTGTATATGATCCAACATCATTCGTTTGCATATGAATATCCAGTTTTCCCAGCACCAGTTTATTGAAAGGGTATTCTTTCCCCCTTTGAATGGACAGTAGGATAAGCATAGCAGAACTTTTTTTTAGGATTCAGGCTTGATAAATCTTCATTGGAAACATTCACCTAACAACTGATCTACTAGAATGGTAGATGGTCAAAACTAGAATGGTCAAAATATCAATCTATAAAGATTAGCTAGAGGGAGAGCAATGAGATACATATTTTCTAGATTATTTCAGCTTCAGTAAAATGAACTTTTCTTTGAAAACTATGGTTGGAATCTTGTAAAATTTTGAGGGTAAGTATAAAATCTGGTCTGTGTACTGTGAATACGTTCTTGTCAAACTTCAGTTTTTTTATTAGCTTTTTAGAGATTCAGTTGAATTATTTTTATATTTTTAGATAGGGTCTCTATTTTATCACTTAAGGTGCTGTCAGCAGTTCCTGAGTAGCTTTTTATAAGATGAACATGTTTTTGTTGTCACATGAAATATCAATAAGAGTGTTAACACTAATGCAGGGTAAAATACATTCAAAATTTGAACTGAAAGAGTGCCATTAACTTGATAATGAAATGTTCATGTGAAATATTTGATAAGCATGTGAAGAATAATTGAAATATTACCTGATCATAAAATGTACAAAAGTATGTTTGTATATGAAAACAAATATCTCAGTTCATTTCATGCTATGTAAATAAAGAGCTTAATAATATAATCCCATAAAGAAGACTATATATTGACTATGTTGTGTGGAAGTATAGAAATTTTCTACTGTGAAGACTAATATTTCTTTCTTAAGAGTTAGTTTAATTAAGATTAGATAGCTATAGATATTTCAAATATAGTTATTACAGTTAGGTTAGCTGTATTGAAAGAGTCCTTAATTTAGTTTTTATTAACTTCTTTTATGCTGACCCTTACTTATGTTTTGAATTCACTTCCAATTATTGTAGTGTTTCAAACGGGTCAATTCCTAAAGCAAGCAGTAGGGAGTACATTTTGTTCTTGGTGGTTGGCTGTTTTTGAGAACAGGGAATAAGCTGTATATATAGTATATTAAAAGTCTTCCAAATGAACTCTATTCAGCAGTCCCTGACTTTAAAAGGAAAATAAATTCAGTAGGAATTTTTCTCATATTTTTTTCAGATACTGGCCAAAAGAAGACCCTAGACAAGAAAGATGGGAGACGAATGTCTTTTCAGAAGCCTAAAGGGACTATTGAATATACTGTAAGTTGTCAAAAAAGTTTATCTTTGTAGTATTTTTATTTAAGATATTTTCCATATTGTTTAAGATATTATCCATTCATGTGAATACGACAAATAAGTCAAAGATTCTTAATTCCATATTTTAAAAATCTACACTTTACTTTTGGTAACTTTTTATCATTAATAATAATTACATTCTTAATCGTATTTAAAGGTTATTTTTCTTACATAGATATTTTATTAAGTGGTATACAAAGATAGTTATTCTAGCTAATTTAATGTATTAAAGATGATAATTTAATGGGAATCAAAAAGTTCCTGTGCTACAATAACTTTCATTAGGTTAGGCTTGTAGGAAAATATTTACTTTAGAAATGTGGTCTTCATTATATTCCTGGCGGTACTAATGATCATGGCAGAGAGAATATTTAAAAAGTAAGTTGATGTTACTCTTCCAGAATGACCTTCTAACATTAGATCATTTGCATTAATTTATAGCTAAGTGTCTTTAGTTTTGAAAATGGAGCTTTTCTGACTTTTTAAAAACTTTTTTATTGTGAAATATATAAACAAAAAAAGCGATAAATTTCCAAGTATATTTTAGCAAGTAGTTATACAACAGATTTTAAGGTTTGGTATGGATTGCAGTTACACAACTTTTCATTTTTTCTTCTAGCTGCCCCAGGACACTGGAGACTGAAAGAAATATCAGTTTAATGATTCAGCAATCATACTCATTTGTTAAACCCAACCTTCTCTGTATAGCTCCACCATCACCTTTCAACTTTCTCTCACTCTTTAGGGCATTTGGGCTGTGGCCATTCTAACTTTTTCATGTTGGAAGGGGCTGTCAGTAATATGGGATAGTGGGATGGAACTAGTTGATGTTCTGGAAAGAATGGACCCTCTGCATTTTAGGACTTATCTGGTCCAGGGACCCATATGGAGGTTGTAGGTTTCTGGAAAGTTACCTTAGTGCATGGAACCTTTGTAGAATCTTATGTAATGACCTAGATAGGTGTTTTTTAGGATTTAAGGAATGTTTTGGTCAGGGTTTGGCAAGTTATGATAGTGGCAATGTCTAATTGAAGCTTTCCTAAGAGTGACCTCTAGAGTAGCCTCTTGACTCTATTTGACTTGCTCAGCCACTGATACCTTATTTGTTACCCTTCTTTTTCCCTCTTTTGTTCAGGATGGCATCATTGATTCCACAGTGCCAGGGCCAGACTCATCCCTGGGGAACATCTCCCACACTACCAGGGAGACTTTATTTAAAGAATATAGCTGTCAGCCCAAATCAATAGGCCAAGCCCTTGATCTTGAGGCTTGCTCTTGTGAAGCTTATTTAAAGAATATAGCAGTCAGCTTTGCACATAGTAACCTGTTTTCAGTTTTTCCCCATTGAGGATGATGTTAGCTGTCGGTGTTTCATATATTCCCTTTATCATTTTGAGGAAGTTCCCTTCTATTCCTATCCTTTGAAGTCTTTTCCACAGGACAGGATGTTGAATTTTGTCAAATGCCTTTTCTGCATCAATTGAGATGATCATGTGGTTTTTCTGCTTTGATTTGTTGGTATGGTGTATTACATTAATTGATTTTCTTATGTTGAACCATCCTTGCATACCTGGAATGAATCCTACTTGGTCTATAATTCTTTTAATGTGCTGCTGGATTTGATTTGCTAGAATTTTGTTGAGGATTTTTGCCATCTATATTCATTAGAGAGATTGGTCTGTGGTTTTCTTTTTTTCTAATATCTTTGTCTGGCTTTGGTATGAGGGTGATGTTGGCTTCATAGAATGAGTTAGGTAGCTTTCCGTCCTCTTCAATTTTTTTGAAGAGTTTGAGCAGGATTCATACTAATTCTTTCTTGAATGTTTGGTAGAATTCACATGTGAAGCCATCTGGTCCTGGACTTTTCTTTTTGGGGAGCTTCTTAATGACTGATACAATTTCTTTACTTGTGATTGGTTTGTTGAGGTCGTCTATTTCTTCTCGAGTCAATGTTGTTGTTCATGCCTTTCTAGAAAGTTGTCCATTTTATCTGCATTGTCAAATTTCTTAGCATGAAGTTCATAGTATTCTCTCATTACTTCCTTTATTTCTGTGGGGTCAGTAGTTATGTCACCTCTTCCGTTTCTGATTTTATTTATTTGCATCTTCTCTCTTCTTCTTTTTGTCAGCCTTGCTAAGGGTGCACCAATCTTAATGATTTTCTCATAGAATCAACTTCTGGTATTGTTGATTTTCTCAATTGTTTTCATGTTCTCAATTTCATTTATTTCTGCTCTAATCTTCATTATTTCTTTCCTTTTTCTTGCTTTGGGGTTAGTTTGCTATTCTGTCTCTAGTTCTTCCAAGTGGACAGTTAATTCCTTGATTTTTGCCCTTTCTTCTTTTTTTTTTAATTAAAAAAAGAATTAACAAAACAATTAGAAATCATTCCAATCTACATGTACAATCAGTAATTCTTAATAACATCACATAGTTGCATATTCATCATTTCTTAGTACATTTGCATCGATTTAGAAAAAGAAATAAAAAGACAACAGAATAAGAATTAAAACAATAATAGAAAAGAAAAAAAAACAAAACAAAAACAAAAACAAAAAACCTATACCTCACATGCAGCTTCATTCAGTGTTTTAACATAATTGCATTACAATTGGGTAGTATTGTGCTGTCCATTTCTGAGTTTTTATATCCAGTCCCGTTGTACAGTCTGTATCCCTTCATCTCCAATTATCCCTTCTCTTTTTTTTTTTTTTTTTAATTAACGGAAAAAAAGAAATTAACCCAACATTTAGAGATCATACCATTCTACACATGCAATCATTAATTCTTAACATCATCACATAGATGCATGATCATCATTTCTTAGTACATTTGCATTGGTTTAGAAGAACTAGCAACATAACCGAAAAAGATATAGAATGTTAATATAGAGAAAAAAATAAAAGTAATAATAGTAAAATCAAAACAAAACAAAACAAAACAAAAACCTATAGCTCAGATGCAGCTTCATTCAGTGTTTTAACATGATTACTTTACAATTAGGTATTATTGTGCTGTCCATTTTTGAGTTTTTGTATCTAGTCCTGTTGCACAGTCTGTATCCCTTCAGCTTCAATTACCCATTGTCTTACCCTGTTTCTAACTCCTGCTGAACTCTGTTACCAATGACATATTTCAAGTTTATTCTCGAATGTCCGTTCACATCAGTGGGACCATACAGTATTTGTCCTTTAGTTTTTGGCTGGATTCACTCAGCATAATATTCTCTAGGTCCATCCATGTTATTACATGGTTCATAAGTTTATCTTGTCTTAAAGCTGCATAATATTCCATCGTATGTATATACCACAGTTTGTTTAGCCACTCTTCTGTTGATGGAGATTTTGGCTGTTTCCATCTCTTTGCAATTGTAAATAATGCTGCTATAAACATTGGTGTGCAAATGTCCGTTTGTGTCTTTGCCCTTAAGTCCTTTGAGTAGATACCTAGCAATGGTATTGCTGGGTCGTATGGCAATTCTATATTCAGCTTTTTGAGGAACCGCCAAACTGCCTTCCACAGTGGTTGCACCCTTTGACATTCCCACCAACAGTGGATAAGTGTGCCTCTTTCTCCGCATCCTCTCCAGCACTTGTCATTTTCTGTTTTGTTGATAATGGCCATTCTGGTGGGTGTGAGATGATATCTCATTGTGGTTTTGATTTGCATTTCTCTAATGGCCAGGGACATTGAGCATCTCTTCATGTGCCTCTTGGCCATCCGTATTTCCTCTTCTGAGAGGTGTCTGTTCAAGTCTTTTTCCCATTTTGTAATTGGGTTGGCTGTCTTTTTGTTGTTGAGATGAACAATCTCTTTATAAATTCTGGATACTACACCTTTATCTGATATATCATTTCCAAATATTGTCTCCCATTGTGAAGGCTGTCTTTCTACTTTCTTGATGAAGTTCTTTGATGCACAAAAGTGTTTAATTTTGAGGAGTTCCCATTTATTTATTTCCTTCTTCAGTGCTCTTGCTTTAGGTTTAAGGTCCATAAAACCGCCTCCAGTTGTAAGATCCATAAGATATCTCCCAACATTTTCCTCTAACTGTTTTATGGTCTTAGACCTAATGTTTAGATCTTTGATCCATTTTGAGTTAACTTTTGTATAGGGTGTGAGAGATGGGTCTTCTTTCATTCTTTTGCATATGGATATCCAGTTCTCTAGGCACCATTTATTGAAGAGACTGCTCTGTCCCAGGTGAGTTGGCTTGACTGCCTTATCAAAGATCAAATGTCCATAGATGAGAGGGTCTATATCTGAGCACTCTATTCGATTCCATTGGTCGATATATCTATCTTTATGCCAATACCATGCTGTTTTGACCACTGTGGCTTCATAATATGCCTTAAAGTCAGGCAGCGCGAGACCTCCAGCTTTGTTTTTTTTTCTCAAGATGTTTTTACCAATTCGGGGCACCCTGCCCTTCCAGATAAATTTGCTTATTGGTTTTTCTATTTCTGAAAAATAAGTTGTTGGGATTTTGATTGGTATTGTATTGAATCTGTAGATCAATTTAGGTAGGATTGACATCTTAACTATATTTAGTCTTCCAATCCATGAACACGGTATGCCCTTCCATCTATTTAGGTCTTCTGTGATTTCTTTTAGCAGTTTTTTGTAGTTTTCTTTATATAGGTTTTTTGTCTCTTTAGTTAAATTTATTCCTAGGTATTTTATTCTTTTAGTTGCAATTGTAAATGGGATTCGTTTCTTGATTTCCCCCTCCGCTTGTTCATTACTAGTGTATAGAAATGCTACAGATTTTTGAATGTTTATCTTGTAACCTGCTACTTTACTGTACTCATTTATTAGCTCTAGTAGTTTTGTTGTGGATTTTTCCGGGTTTTCGACGTATAGTATCATATCGTCTGCAAACAGTGATAGTTTTACTTCTTCCTTTCCAATTTTGATTCCTTGTATTTCTTTTTCTTGTCTGATTGCTCTGGCTAGAACCTCCAACACAATGTTGAATAATAGTGGTGATAGTGGACATCCTTGTCTTGTTCCTGATCTTAGGGGGAAAGTTTTCAATTTTTCCCCATTGAGGATGATATTAGCTGTGGGTTTTTCATACATTCCCTCTATCATTTTAAGGAAGTTCCCTTGTATTCCTATCTTTTGAAGTGTTTTCAACAGGAAAGGGTGTTGAATCTTGTCAAATGCCTTCTCTGCATCAATTGAGATGATCATGTGATTTTTCTGCTTTGATTTGTTGATATGGTGTATTACATTAATTGATTTTCTTATGTTGAACCATCCTTGCATACCTGGGATGAATCCTACTTGGTCATGATGTATAATTCTTTTAATGTGTTGGTGGATATGATTTGCTAGAATTTTATTGAGGATTTTTGCATCTGTATTCATTAGAGAGATTGGTCTGTAGTTTTCTCTTTTGTAATATCTTTGCCTGGTTTTGGTATGAGGGTGATGTTGGCTTCATAGAATGAATTAGGTAGTTTTCCCTCCACTTCGATTTTTTTGAAGAGTTTGAAGAAAATTGGTACTAATTCTTTCTGGAACGTTTGGTAGAATTCACATGTGAAGCCATCTGGTCCTGGACTTTTCTTTTTAGGAAGCTTTTGAATGACTAATTCAATTTCTTTACTTGTGATTGGTTTGTTGAGGTCATCTATGTCTTCTTGAGTCAAAGTTGGTTGTTCATGTCTTTCCAGGAACCCGTCCATTTCCTCTAAATTGTTGTATTTATTAGCGTAAAGTTGTTCATAGTATCCTGTTATTACCTCCTTTATTTCTGTGAGGTCAGTAGTTATGTCTCCTCTTCCATTTCTGATCTTATTTATTTGCATCCTCTCTCTTCTTCTTTTTGTCAATCTTGCTAAGGGCCCATCAATCTTATTGATTTTCTGATAGAACCAACTTCTGGCCTTATTGATTTTCTCTATTGTTTTCATGTTTTCAATTTCATTTATTTGTGCTCTAATCTTTGTTATTTCTTTCCTTTTGCTTGCTTTGGGGTTAGCTTGCTGTTCTTTCTCCAGTTCTTCCAAATGGATAGTTAATTCCTGAGTTTTTGCCTTTTCTTCTTTTCTGATATAGGCATTTAGAGCAATAAATTTCCCTCTTAGCACTGCCTTTGCTGCGTCCCATAAGTTTTGATATGTTGTGTTTTCATTTTCATTCGCCTCGAGGTATTTGCTAATTTCTCTTGCAATTTCTTCTTTGACCCAGTCGTTGTTTAGGAGTGTGTTGTTGAGCCTCCACGTATTTGTGAATTTTCTGGCACTCTGCCTATTATTGATTTCCAACATCATTCCTTTATGGTCCGAGAAAGTGTTGTGTAAGATTTCAATCTTTTTAAATTTGTTGAGACTTGCTTTGTGACCCAGCATATGGTCTATCTTTGAGAATGATCCATGAGCACTTGAGAAAAAGGTGTATCCTGCTGTTGTGGGATGTAATGTCCTATAAATGTCTATTAAGTCTAGTTCATTTATAGTAATATTCAGATTCTCTATTTCTTTGTTGATCCTCTGTCTAGATGTTCTGTCCCTTGATGAGAGTGGTGAGTTGAAGTCTCCAACTATTATGGTATATGAGTCTATTTCCCTTTTCAGTGTTTGCAGTCTATTCCTCATGTATTTTGGGGCATTCTGATTCGGTGCGTAAATATTTATGATTGTTATGTCTTCTTGTTTAATTGTTCCTTTTATTAGTATATAGTGTCCTTCTTTGTCTCTTTTAACTGTTTTACATTTGAAGTCTAATTTGTTGGATATTAGTATAGCCACTCCTGCTCTTTTCTGGTTGTTATTTGCATGAAATATCTTTTCCCAACCTTTCACTTTCAACCTATGTTTATCTTTGGGTCTAAGATGTGTTTCCTGTAGACAGCATATAGAAGGATCCTGTTTTTTAATCCATTCTGCCAATCTATGTCTTTTGATTGGGGAATTCAGTCCATTGACATTTAGTGTTATTACTGTTTGGATAATATTTTCCTCTAACATTTTGCCTTTTGTATTATATATATCATATCTGATTTTCCTTCTTTCTACACTCTTTTCCATATCTCTCTCTTCTGTCTTTTTGTATCTGACTCTAGTGCTCCCTTTAGTATTTCTTGCAGAGCTGGTCTCTTGGTCACAAATTCTTTCAGTGACTTTTTGTCTGAGAATGTTTTAATTTCTCCCTCATTTTTGAAGGATAATTTTGCTGGATATAGGAGTCTTGGTTGGCAGTTTTTCTCTTTTAGTATTTTAAATATATCATCCCACTGTCTTCTAGCTTCCATGGTTTCTGCTGAGAAATCTACACAAAGTCTTATTGGGTTTCCCTTGTATGTATTGTTTTTCTCTTGCTGCTTTCAAGATCTTCTCTTTCTCTTTGACCTCTGACATTCTAACTAGTAAGTGTCTTGGAGAACGCCTATTTGGGTCTAATCTCTTTGGGGTGCGCTGCACTTCTTGGATCTGTAATTTTAGGTCTTTCATAAGAGTTGGGAAATTTTCAGTGATAATTTCTTCCATTAGTTTTTCTCCTCCTTTTCCCTTCTCTTCTCCTTCTGGGACACCCACAACACGTATATTTGTGCGGTTCATATTGTCCTTGAGTTCCCTGATACCCTGTTCAAATTTTTCCATTCTTTTCCCTATAGTTTCTGTTTCTTTTTGGAATTCAGATGTTCCATCCTCCAAATCACTAATTCTATCTTCTGTCTCTTTAAATCTATCATTGTAGCTATCCATTATTTTTTCTATGTTTGCTACTTTATCCTTCACTTCCATAAGTTCTGCGATTTGTTTTTTCAGTTTTTCTATTTCTTCTTTATGTTCAGCCCATGTCCTCTTCATGTCCTCCCTCAATTTATCGATTTCATTTTTGAAGAGGTTTTCCATTTCTGTTCGTATATTCAGCATTAGTTGTCTCAGCTCTTGTGTCTCATTTGAGCTATTGGTTTGTTCCTTTGACTGAGCCATATTCTCAATCTTTTGAGCGTGGACAGTTATCTTCTGCTGCTGGCGTCTGGGCATTTATTCAGATTTCTCTTGGTGTTGGACCCAGCAAGGTTGTAATATTTTTCTGTGAAATCTCTGGGTTCTGGTTTTCTTATCCTGCCCAGTAGGTGGCGCTCGTGGCACACGTTTGTCTGCGGGTCCCACCAGTAAAAGGTGCTGTGGGACCTTAAACTTTGGAAAACTCTCGCCGTCCTGGGGGTTCGCTAGCCGAAGCGGCTTGAGCCGGCCCGCGGTCCGAACGCAGGGAGGGTTGCTGGTCGCCGCAGCTAGGGAAAGAGCCTGTCCGAATTTCCTAGTCGGCCCTGGGCAACAAGCGTGGCGGGAGGGCGCCAGCGGCAGCGGCCCGCCCGAGAGAGTGCACGTTCCCCGGGAGTCACGGGTTTGGAAGGGGCCTCCCCCACCCGTCACCGTTCTCCGCGGCCTGGGGGTTTCCGATCCAATTCTCTCAGTTGGTCCGGGGGCTGCGCGTGGTGTGGGCGCCAGCCGTCTTTGTTTCAGGGGACTGCCTCTCCAATTCTCCCATCCGGCCCGGGAAGGGGGAAGGGAGTAACTCCGGCCGCTTGCCACCCCGCCCGGTAAGGCCCGCGCGCCTCGGCGATCTCACCCGAGCTGCTTCTCTCAGCCAGCCAGCCGTTCCAGGATGGGGTACGCTGTCTTTTTTATCTCTGTTGTGGCTTTGGGCGCTTTCTGTATCGTTTCTACTCCCCTAGTAGGTGTCCTGGAGAAGAAACTAAGATCCGCGCGTCTTACTAAGCCGCCATCTTCCAGGAAGTCCTCTTCTTTTTTTGAGATAGGCATTTAGGGCAATAAATTTCCCTCTTAGCACTGCCTTGGCTGCATCCCATAAATTTTGATATGCTGTGTTTTCCTTTTCATTTGCCTTGAGATATTTACTGATTTCTCTTGTAATTTCTTCCTTGACCCACTGGTTGTTTAAGAGTGTGTTATTGAGCCTCCACTTATTTGTGAATTTTCTGGCACTCTGCGTATTACTGATTTCCAACTTCATTCCTTTATGATCTGAGAAAGTATTTTGTATGATTTCAATCTGTTTAAATTTATTGAGACTTTCTTTGCGACCCAGCAGATGGTCTATCCTTGGGAATAATCCATGAGCACTTGAGAAAAAGGTGTATCCTGCTGTTGTGGGATGTAACGTTCTATAAATGTCTGTTAAGTCTAGTTCATTTATTGTATTATTCATATTCTCTGTTTCTTTATTGATCCTCTGTCTAGATGTTCTGTCCATTGATGAGAGTGTGGAATTGAAGTCTCCAACTATTATGGTAGATGTGTCTATTTCTCTTTTCAGTGTTTTCAGTGTTTGCCTCATGTATTTTGGAGCACTCTGGCTCGGTGCATATATATTTATGATTGTTATGTCTTCTTGTTGAATTGTTCCTTTTATTAATACACAGTGTCCTTCTTTGTCTCTTTTAACTGTTTTACATTTGAAGTCTAATTTGTTGTATATTAGTATAGCTACTACTGCTTTTTTCTGATTGTTATTTGCATGAAATATCTTTTCCCAACCTTTCACTTTCAATCTGTATTTATCCTTGGGTCTAAGATGTGTTTCCTGTAGACAGCATATAGATGAGTCCTGTTTTTTTTTTATCCATTCTGCCAGTCTATGTCTTTTGATTGGGGATTTTAATCCATTAATGTTTAATGTTATTACTGTATGGGTAGTATTTTCTTCTACCATTTTGCCTTTTGGATTTTATATGTCATATCTAATTTTTCTTTTTTTTAACCTTTACTGATAGTCTTCATTTCCACATTCTTTTCCACACCTCTCTCTCTCCTGTCTTCTCCTATCTGTTTCTAGTGCTCCATTTAGTATTTCTTGTAGAGCTGGTCTCTTGGTCACAAATTCTCTCAGTGCTTTTTTGTCTGAAAATGTTTTAATTTCTCTCTCATTTTTGAAGGACAGTTTTGCTGAATGTAGAATTCTTGGTTGGCAGTTTTTCTCTTTTAGTAATTTAAATATATCATCCCACTGTCTTCTCGCCTCCGTGGTTTCTGCTGAGAAATCTACACATAGTCTTATTGGGCTTCCCTTGTATGTGATGGATTGCTTTTCTCTTGCTGCTTTCAAGAGTCTCTCTTTCTCTTTGACCTCTGACATTCTGATTAGTAAGTGTCTTGGAGTATGTCTATTTGAATCTGTTCTGTTTGGGGTACGCTGCACTTCTTGGATCTGTAATTTTAGGTCTTTCATAAGAGTTGAGAAATTTTCAGTGATAATTTCCTCCATTAGTTTTTTTCCTCCTTTTCCCTTCTCTTCTACTTCTGAGATACCCACAACACGTGTATTTGTGCGCTTCATGTTGTCATTCAATTCCCTGAGTCCCTACTCATATTTTTCTATTCTTTTCCCTATGTTTTCTTTTGCTTGTCGGATTTCAGATGTTCTGTCCTCCAGTTCACTGATCCTATCTTCTGCCTCTTGAAATCGGGCATTGTGGGTTTCCATTGTTTTTTTCATCTCTTCTACTGTGCCTTTCATTCTCATAAGTTCTGTGATTTGTTTTTTCAGACTTCTTTTTGACTTCAGATTTCTTCTTTTTGTTCATTCCTTGCCTTCTTTATATCCTCCCTCAATTCATTGATTTGATTTTTGATGAGGTTTTCCATGTCTGTTTGAACATTCTGAATTAATTGTTTCAACTCCTGTTTCTCATTTGAATTGTTAGTTTGTTCCTTTGACTGGGCCATATCTTCAATTTTCCTAGTGTGATTCATTATTTTTTGCTGGCATCTAGGCATTTAATTACCTTAATTAGTTTATTCTGGAGATTGTTTTCAATTCTTTTATCTAGGATTTTCTTGCTGGATGACTTTGTTGTCTGTCTGTTCTTTGACATTCAGTTCAGCTTATTCTGGACCACTAGCTTAGGTTTTGTTTAACAGATCAGAATTTTTCAGTTCTTGCTTTCTTGTTTCTTGCCCTGCCTGTATGGTGCCTTTCCCCCCCCACCTTTAGGAGGGTCTGCTTAGGTATTATAGACCCCAGCAAGGTTTTCCCAGACCGAACTGGCCTCCTGTCAGGAGGAAAGAGTCACCTGGGTCAGTTTTCCCAGAGGGTGAGACCCAGAAGGTTGAAAGACTTTCCTGTCAAGTGTGTTTTTCCTATCCTGCCCAGTATGTGGTGCTTGTCTGCCTGCAGGTCCCACCAACATAAGGTGATGCAGTACCTTTAACTTTGGCAGACTCTCCCTGCTGGGGGTGTGGTGAAGACAGAGGAGAGATTGTAGGCTGGCTTTAATCGCTTCAAATTTCCAAACCCTGGGGTCTGAATTCCTTGAGGGAGGGGATCCATCTGAGCTGGGCCCCACCCCTCTCCTGGGGAAGGCACAGGCTCCAAATTTAACGTTAATTTATACATTTGTGTCATTGTGAAAACTTCCAGTCTTCTTTGAATCTTGATTATTTTCCATGAATCCTTAAAGTGGAATAAATTATCAAAACTTTGAGTTAAACTTTTCTTCATATACTGTGTGATGAATTGAGATTTTTAAGTGTTTTTGTTTTTAAGTGTTTTTAAATGGTTAGGAAACATATTTTAGAGTAGAACCCTTTCAATTTCATCCTGTTTTGTAATTTAACATTGATTACACACCTTTCTAAAATCTTTGCTTCATAAAAATACTCTGAATGGTTTGGGAGGAAGAGAGAGTATCCCATAGATGTCTTTTGTACTTTGCACTCTCCTAACCATGTCATTTCTTTTCTTTTAATTTTGAATGTTCTTTCCTTTCTCTCTACCTCTGAAATTCCTACCAATTCTTCTTTTCTGTGTAGAGTCTTGGACAGTTTAAAGCATATAGTGTTCTATACTTATTTGGAACCTCTGATATATTTGTTGGTTCATTTTTAATTGCACTTTATCTTTCATGTAACTTTTTCTGTATAGCCTATTTTTCAACTAGTCTGTAAATTCCTTATACACTAAAACCAAGTAATTGCATTTAGTTGTATTCTCTACAGTGCTTTTATCATAATACCTTACATGCAGAGAACTCTGAAAGAATGTGTTGACAGATTAAATGACTTTTTCATTTAGGAAAATTAGCAGGATCCCGTGATTTAAGATTATATATAAATCTGACTACAAAAATACAAAAATAATTAGAAACAACTTTAGTCAAATGTTTTCTAATTTGTATGTATAAATGGCAGTATAAAGATATGGATCAGCAGACATAACACTTTGAGGTTTTCTGTGGCAGGTGTACTTTGCTAAACAAAATTAGTGTTTCTGAAAAGTTGCACGTTTCAGAAATTTTTTATTGGAAACAGTATCTTATTTTTAAGTCTTTATAAAGTGAAAATATTTGGGTTTGTGTTTTGTATATTATATTTTGTAACTGCTTGACATAGAGGCCTGAAGACAATTGCAATGTGTTGTGATAAAGCATATAGTCTCTTTTGTAATGGTTTGAGACCATTTAGTAATAAGACACAAAAACTTTTGTATTATCTCCAAAGTTGAAAATACTGTTTATTAATCAAATGTAAGGTTGGTTCTTATAAATATTAATGAATAAGTCTCATGTTTAGTTTTTCTGTTGTAACAGTTTAAACAAATTTATTTTTTCTTTGAAACAGGTTGAATCAAGGGATTCTTTGAACAGCATAGCCCTGAAATTTGATACAACACCCAATGAACTTGTTCAGTTAAATAAGTTATTTTCCCGAGCAGTTGTTACTGGACAGGTAGTATCTTTTTTTTTTAATATATTGATATTCTGAAACATTAAGTAACTAGATGAAAGTATCCATTGCAATATAGTTAATAGCATAGGAAATTTGAGAAGAAAAATTTATGCATGCTTTGAGCAAATCATATTGGCTATATAAGAGAAAAACGAGTATCATTTCTATCTGTATTTCTTTCTTAATACATACTGAAAATAGTTGTGAATTATCTTTTTTAAATATTGTTTTAATTGGCTTCTTAAAATAGTCAACATAATACATGATAAAAAATTCAAACATCTTTAAAGGTAAGGTATCCTTCCATATCAGACTTCCAATTTTATTATCCAGAAGGAACCAGTTACCAGTTTGTGTGTTCTCCCAGCAATATATATTTTTTTAAACTTTGATACTTGGAAAATGTTCTATCAAATCATAGCTCTATCTCAGTCTTTTTCATGTGTGATAGTGTTGCATTTTATTCATATATTACAGCTTATTTAACTAGTCAGACAATAAGCTTTATTCTGTTTCTACTTTTCTGCGATTGTAAATATTACTGCAGCAAATACTCTTGTTTATATCTATTTCTCTATCTGTAGTTATTCCTAGATTACAGTTGCTAAGTCAAAGGATATTTACAGTTTTAATTTTGGTAGCTATTGCCAAATTGCCCTTTAGGAGGAACAATAGTAGTATATGAGAGTTACTGCTTTTCTACCCTATCCCCCACAAGTATGTATTATCAAACTTATCTAAATTGATTTTAAATATATTTTTTTCTTCTTTTAGAGATAAGGTAATATTCTTTTACTCTCAAAGCTTTAAATTTTTATATTTGTTGCAAAAGATCAGTTTGCTTATAGACTACTGCTCATCATTAACATTTCATTTTATTGAATCTTTGTGTGAATGTTTTCTTTTAGGTCTTATATGTTCCTGATCCTGAATATGTCTCCAGTGTTGAGAGCTCCCCATCTTTAAGCCCCATTAGTCCTCTGTCACCAATGTCATCAGAAGCTGAATTTGATAAGACCACTGTAAGTGTCCCTGTCTTTGCAAAGATGGCTGTAAAGAAATCTCACTGTATATATATTTCAAACTTCAAGTTTTTGTCATTCTACTCTGACTGTGGTTAGAAAAAAATTTTACCTTTTTATTGTGTTAATTTGTAAATCCCAGTTTTGAGAGTGACATATTCTTATTGAATAGATTCCTCAAATTGACTTTGTGGTGGTGGTGGCAGTCCAAACATACTCTTGAGTTCTCTATTATAAATACCATATAATACTTTAATTTGGGAAGGTGTTTCACCTAACAGACATCAGATTATCCTGATAGGAAGTAGTGCATGTCCAGTCTGATTTTTGTTTCAGTTTCTGTGACTGTTTATAAAAATACAATATGTAGAACTCATAAGTTCATTTTTTATGTCCTGCCTTTGAAAAAATAATTTATCATCTTAATTATTCTTTCAGGTATTTACCTAGCATTTTTAAGAAATGAGTGTTTCATGTAAGTTACATTTTACAAATGAATTTTAAAGGGACCAAGCTTATTTAATCAATTTGATTAAAAACTTTGACAGGATTATATATTTATGTGCCTTTTTAAAGAATTAATACTAATCATAATTTCCCATTTTCTTAATGACCCAAGGATTTTGTTTACATATATAAAGCTATTCCTCATTAAATGGCTACATCTTGGGTGATTCTTCAATGCTTTCTTTGTTACTTTTAAGAGATACAGCCTTTCCTATGTTTTAGTTTGCACTGTAGTGAAGTTTAATATACAAAATGCCAAATTGATAACAAAACACAAATTAATAATATTTGCCTACAGTTGTTAGTTTCTAAGCTCTCTTATTAGACTAGTTCTTCTTTATTATCTGGAATAAAGTACAAGGCATTGTTGACAAGTATTTTTCTCTCTGCTGTGGACTTTGTATGTATATACACATGTGCACTGTTTGTATGTGAGAGAGAGAGAAGGGGACCGGTCCTTTTCAAATGTGTATTGGTTATCTTGTTTGTATAAATATGACATCATTACCCTTTAGAATGCACTCACATTAAAGGAATACATTTAGGTTCATTGATAAGAATGGAAATCAGGTTCTAATGATAGGTATTTCTGGACCAAATGACCTAAGAATGCCTTTTTAAACAAAGCCATGCCATTTTCCCATGGGATTTCTAAAGAGATACATCAGAAGAACCAATGGCAGAGGGAAGCAATGTACTGTTGGTTAATTGGGCTTGTGCTTCAGTCTCTAAAGCAGAATTGTAAAAAACTGAACTAAAGCATCTTGCATACCTTGAAACCCGTTGGCTCCTTTGTTCAGCTTAACTTTGTCCCACATCTACCTACTCACTGGCTTTCATAGAAGGTATAAAATCAAAGAGAATAGAGTATGGAAGCTCATGAGAGTAACAAGGCAGGCTTCTTCCTACATGAAAATACTTCCCTACTTTTGCCATGTGAGTGAGAGAACACTAAAGCCCTGTGATTGACATTTTAACCAAAGTGACTCTACTTACTATTAAAGATGGCCCAAAACATGTCCTTTAATAGTATCAGCCATATTAATAAGTTCCTTCTCCTTGGGATGGGTCAAGGAAAGTAATAAGAGGTGGAAGAGTTCTTGAACTTACGTTTACCCAGGAGATGATAATCAAAAAAGTTGTGGGCAACAGAAATAATTCTTTCAAAATGTGATTTTGTAAACTTTAGTTGTATTATTTCCCCTAGAACTATATTTATTATAAGGGTTCAAGGTAATATTCCTATATAACTTTGTGCATTTCTCTAGTGCTTATATCTCTTTATTGTAATAATTGGGTTTATGTGTCCCATACTACATGTAAGTCCCTTAAAAGCAGGGATTTTATGTTCTATTAGATACAATTCATATTTGTATTATATTAATTAGAATGTTTATTAGCATTGAGTTAGTATGCATTCTTGAAATTTTCAGTTAATATATCTAGTAACCACTAATAGTTTCCCCGAAATGTCGAAGGTAATTGCAAGTAATAGCATAAGTGTGAGAAATAAAAAAAGATACTTTAGTTAGACATATCAGGGTAGTTTGAAGAGGTTAAGTATTGCATATGATTCAAGAATTGTTCTCATATACAAAATCCTCAGCTTATGTCTAACATATTTCCTCTCTTTATTTATGTACATATTGTTATTAAGTATATAAAATATTATATATTTAAACTTAAGTTTAGAAACACTCCACCTAAAATTATAATTTATAATATATGGTGTGTGTGTGTATGTGTGTGTGTGTGTGTATATAATACAATATAAGCACTAGAGAAATACACTAAATTATATAGGAATATTACCTTGAACCCTTATAATGAATATAGTTCTAGGGGAAATAATGCAACTAAAGTTTATAAAATCACATTTTGAAAGAATTTTATATATATATAGTATGTTTTATTTAATAAATATATATTTATGCTTCTATAAGTATTATATATTTATATAAACATCATTTATTATATATAAGTATAATATATGCTAAATGAATAATGTATAAATTATGTATTATAAAATATATAACATCTGTATATTATACTTATAAATAATTAAACAATGGTACTTTTTTTATTAATTAAAAAAATTAACAACAAACAAAAACTTTAACATATCATTCCATTCTACATATATAATCAGTAATTCTTAATATCATCACATAGTTGCATATTCATCATCTCTTAGAACATTTGCATCGATTTAGAAAAAGAAATAAAAAGACAACAGAAAAAGAAATAAAACGATAACAGAAAAAAAAAGATTATACTATATCATACCCCTTACCCCTCGCTTTCATTTATCACGAGCATTTCAACGTAAATTTATTTTAACATTTGTTCCCCCTATTATTTATTTTTATTCCATATGTTCTACTTGTCTGTTGATATGGTAGATAAAAGGAGCATCAGACACAAGGTTTTCACAATCACAGAGTCACATTGTGAAAGCTATATCATTGTTCAGTCATCATCAAGAAACATGGCTACTGGAACACAGCTCTACATTTTCAGGCAGTTCCCTCCTGAAAGCAGTGGTACTTTTAAACTTGAAATAAATGTCAGCTATTTATTAGAGGATTATAATTTTTTAAATTTGTACTTGTTATAAAGTTATACCATAATCATACCTTCATTTTATTATGTTTTCGGAACAAAATTTTATGGTATATAGCTCTGAAAAAAATTAGAGCTTTATAGTATACTTTGTATTTATCCAGAACTTAGATAAGCAAATCTTTATATTAAAGAAAATCTATATTTATAATATCACAAGTAAGAAATGGTAAATCATTGAGTGAGTTTTTACTTATAGAGTTTGGATGAGAGCATTGTTTCCAAATTAGAATTCAAGAATCGATCTTTCTTTGCTTTTAACCTGGCTACTAAAAAGCTTGGACCCAAATTCTAGTTCCCAAGTTTAGTACTTTATGTTGTTACTTACAGTTGTATTTTATTTTGACCCTAATATTTCTGTTTTTTTTTTTATTTTAATATTTTGCTCTGTTTTACTTGTAAGCAACTTCAAATTCTTGGTCGTAAGAAGTGAAATTTTAATACATTCTGAGAGAGATGATTAAATATAATTTATAGGGAAAACATGGTAGCCATCCTGTCTATTCTGTTGAATCTAATGTATATAATATACATGTTTTAAAAGTGAATCTTTTCTTTGAAATTATATATTGTGCATATATGGCAAGAAATAAATATAAATGCTGCTATTTCTGTCTCTGTGGTTTTTTCTCCTCAAACTTCCTTTGCCTTATCTATGTGTTAACAGAGAACATTTCTGCAAATTTTCAATCACAAAGGGGCAAAGCCTCAATACAGTCAAGGCAAAACAGGAAATGGAGAGTTTGTTGTTGTTAATTATTTTGTGGTAATGATTTATAATCATGTTATGCAAATCATGTTGTATAATTATAATCTTGTTATAAAAAAGAACATTATAAGTCAGCCTTTTGGGGACATTTGTACTAGCAATACTTTTATTTTCCACAAACATTTGGGGCAGTAATAGAGGTTAGAGCAATGTTTATACTTCTGTAGTAGCTAAAAAAAAATTAAAGCAGCTTCAGAGAGCTCTCAAATGAGCTTCAAAACCACTATGTTAAAAATCAGTCTATAAATACTAGTCAAAATCAACTACAAAGAGATACTGAATACTTTAGGTAATGTATATTTATGTAAGTTATAATGAGGACTGATAATAATTCCTTTGAACAACTTTGATCTTTCATGCAAGATATTGTACTCTTTTGTGCTATACATTGAGCATTTGCTAAACTGATCTCATGTATTCTTTGCAATAGGATTAAATTGACAAATCAGGGGATTATTATAGATTATGACATAGAATTTGAGACCTTTTGAGATCCTCAGAAAATATTTTACGAGGTATATCTTAATTTAAGGAAAACATGACATTGTACCTTGCTATATTTTTTATGAATAATGCGGTAAAATAATAGATAATATTAAGTGAATTTAGTGGTAATTGAATAGTCATAAACAGAATGTTGATCGCTTTTTGCTGACTTGTGATGGCCTCCTAATGGTTCTTAATTGACTGTTCTTTGCTCACTCATTTGTCAGTTATTTGGATGAAAATATGAAAGGAAAAGTATATAATGTTGATTTAGAGATTTGTGTCTCAGCTGTATCATTGTCTTTTGGCTGGTCACTGAACTTGACTAAGCATAAGTTTCCTTAAAAATCAAGATAATAGTATATATCTTATAGGACTGATTTGAAAATTAAATGAGATGGTCCAAATAAAACATTTAAGTATAGCAAGTATTCATAAATGTCACTTGAGACTGGTATAACTTACTTAATATGTGCTAAATGAATTTATATCTGATAGAAAATTCCTGGATCTAGTAGTTACCAAAGACAACAGGACTAGTCTGAATTTCTTAAAATAATATAAAATGATTGACTAAAACTTTGTTAGTAGATGCTAATAATTCAGCAGTGTCATGAAGCTCTTAAAATCTTAATTCCATATCAGTTTTTTATAATTGAATCATAGTATATTAAATGATTGTTTTAAAGTATTCTGCAATGATCTATCCTTCGTTCAAAAAGCGCCTGGTTGGTAGCTGCCACTGTGCTAGAGATTCAGTCCTACTTTTTTAGGAGAAACATGAAATTTATAAATGAGATCTAAAAATATGCCCTAATATAGTTTGAAAGAGTTAGATCTATTTATTGGAAAAGAAAAGTCAGGTTAAGATGTGATAGGTCTTTTAAAATATCTGAGAGTCTATGAGATTGACGAATCAAAGGAAAGTCTTGTTCTGTATTATTTCAAAAGGCCAAATCAGAACTGAGTAGAAGTTACAAAGCAGCACATTTTAACTCAAAGCTCAGAAGAGCTTTGCTACTATGAAAACTGTTCTTCAAGGCAGTGTACATTCAATCATATGGTTAAAATGTCCCTGGGGAAGTAATTAAAACAAAAATAAGGGCATTTGTCTAGCCTTCCTACACCATGGAAAATTGGACTTTGGAAAGGGATGAGAGGGATAATATTTAGGAGGTCTGTGAGCTTGGTTATAAAAAAAAAATCTCTGTTTTTTCACCTTTTTCTAAGTGAAATACAGCATTGATTTCAATTAGGAATATAAGCAGGAAAATAAAGTAGTGTACCTACTCTATTTTCAGTTAACTACTCTGTTTTCAGATATACCTGTGACTTTGTCCTCTGTAGAACTCAGATATTTTCAAATCACTTATTTGTGGTAAATACCACAGTGTTGTTTATGGCCATCAAAATATATTATGCTTATAAATAAGCATAAAACTATATTTCTAATTTGTTTTTAAAAATTATTTGGATATTTGTGTTTCAACATAATTGAATTCTTTAAATTCCTTTTTTCTTTAAATTCCATATTTTATTTTATTCATTGAAAAGCATTTTGAGAAGAGTTCAGTATAAGAATGCATAGCACATAAAAAGTTAGAAAACAGATCTAGCTAATTAATACTTTATAGTATTGGTATCAAATGAACTCTTTGTAGCTTGAAATATAAAATGGCTCTTCCTGTGAATGTGTTCTACTATATACCAGGGTGTCTCAGACAAGATATCTTCCCTTTCTCTGATTTATATTATATGGTCTTATCAGGGCCATTAGTTCAAATCAGGTGTAACAGAGTTTGTGTGTGTGTGATGTGTGTAGGTGCAAGAGATACCTAGCTTTCAAAGTTCTCTAGATGCTCATATATAATCCCTATTAAAAATCATTGAAAGTGTAAGCAAGTTTAAACTGTATGAGGACTATGAACATAAAAGCAGTGCCCTTCTTCCTATAATTCTTGACAAGAATAAGAAAAGTTTTGGAGCTGCACTTATATTAGTAATATTTTGAACTAATTCCAGAGTGTGATGGGAAGGAAAACACTGACTGGAAACACTTTTAATTTGGCTTGAATAATCTGCTTATTTTTCTGATTTTTAGTTCTCTGAAGTACCTTTTTTCTTTTCCTTTTTTTTTTTTTAAATAGAATCCTGATGTAATCCACCAGAAAGAAGCAACTCCATCATCTAATTTTGCTGGTGTTCGACCTGCACGAGTTGTATCTTCTACTTCTGAGGAGGAAGAAGCATTTACTGAGAAATTTCTTAAAATTAATTGCAAATACATTACCAGTGGCAAGGTAATGAATGACTCTAGAAAAACTTTTAACTGTCTTTTGATTATTACTAAAATATGACAGTTTTCCATTTACATATTAAGTCATCAGCATCAGTATTTTTTAAAAAGGTATCCCTGGTACTATGAGTTTTGATTAGGGTGGACTTTACTCACAATTTACTTACAAATCTGGGGGACTGTTGAAATTGTTAATGACAATGGGATATAAGTAAATTTACCATGATAATACTCAGCCAATTTGCTGTTTATAAAATATACCAAAGCACATATAAAAACACTATTTCAACTGCTGAGTCATGCAAACCTACTATAATATACAAATAGGAAGAAAAATAATGTTTATTGAATACCTACTGTATACCAGAAGGTAAGTGAAGTGTTTTAATTAGTTTATCAATTGAAAATAATCTGTGAGATTATTATCTCTCATAATCTGTGAGACAGGTGATGGTATTCCTTCTTACCAGAGGAAATAAAAGAAATCCAGAAAGTTTCCATCATGTCCAGAATTAGTTTGAATCCATTTTTTATCTACCACACCTTGCTGCTTTTCTAAGCAAAGAACTTCTATTCTGCAGAGGGAACATATAACACAGAGTTGTAGAATAAATTCCAGACATTGCTTAGAAAGTGACTATAACATGATGCTGATTAGAAGTTACACATGAGAATGATTGCTTTTTAGTCATAATTCATAAATTGAGTATTTGTAATACTAGTGTTCAGTGCTATAAATTTCTTCATAAGTATTCTTTTGGCTGCATCTCATTAAGATTGAAATACTGTGTTTTCATTTTCATTCTGTTTAAATTATAAAATTTATAAAATACTTTATAATTTCTCCTGAATTCTTCCTTGACCCATGGAATATTTAGGAGAATTTTATTTAGTTTCCAAAATATGAGGATATTCCTGATTGTTAGATAACATATGTACTTATATTTGTATGCTTAATATGTTGAGGCTTGTTTTATGGTCCAGAATATGGTCTATCTTGATAAATATTACATGTGCACTTGAGAAGAATGGGTGAATTACGCTATAAATATCAGGTCAAGTTGGGGATAGCATTGTTCCTCTCTATCTCTACTATCCCTACTGATTTTTTTCCTGTTTGTTCTGTCAGTTATTGTCAGAAGGATTTTTAAATCTCCAACAGTAATGTGGATTTATCTGTTTCTTCTTTCAATTCTATAAGTTTTTGTTTTGTGTATTTTGAAACTTTGCTATTAAGTGCAAAAACTTAGGGATTGTTATGTCCTCTTTGCAAGTTGACTTGATTGTCATTATGAAAGATGTCTTTTATTCCTGCTAATAGCCTTTGCAATGAGATCTGCAATGGATACTAATATAGCCATTTAAAAGTTTTTTTAATTAACGTTGTCATTGTTTATCTTTTTTCTATTATTTTTACGTAAACTGTGTATGGCTTTTAATTTAAAGTGGGTTTTTTGTAGACAGCATTTTGTTAGCATGTACTTCTTTAAATAATCTCACCTTTTTAATTTAATGTGATTATTGATATGGTTAGGTTTAAATCTCCCATCTGGCTGTTTTCTGTTTATTCCGTACTTTCTATTCTTTTTCAACTTTTTTTTCTGTCTTTCGTATTGAATGTTCTTTTTATTCCACTTAATCTCCTTGTTGTTTTATTAGCTATTACTTATTTCAGTGGATGTTTTAGGATTTACAGTATCTATCTTTAATATGTCACATTCTCATTTTGATATCCCACTTCATGTGAAAGAACCTCATAACTCTCATTTGCCCCCTCTCAGTCTTTGTGCTATTCTTGTTGTCACCTTTTACTTATTATACATATTAAACCCCTAAATACACTGTATTCATTTTTGTTTAAAGAGTTAATTATTGTTTAAAGGCTGTTAAAGTTATTGTTTAAAGGCTGAAAACTTTTGTATATTCCCATTTGTCATTTACTATGCTCTTCATTATTTTATATAACTCTATTTCCACCTGGTATCATTTTCTTTTCTTTGAGGAACTGACTTTTATTTCTCATAGTGCAGGTCTACTGGTTTGAATTTTTTCCTTATTTGTATGCCTGAAGAAGTCTTTCATTTTTCCTTCTTCTGAAAGCTGATTTTCACTGGGCATAGAATTCTAGATTGTCAAGTGGGTTTTCTTTCTGAATTTTAAAGATTCTGAAAAAATCTTGAAGCAGTTACTCCACTGCTTGCATTGTTTCTGATGAGAATTTTGCTGTTGTTCTTATGCCTGGTCTTCTCTTTAAAATGAGTCCTTTTTCCTCCAACTGCTTTTAAGATTTTATCTCTTATCACTGATTTTGAGCACTTAATTACTATGTGCCTTAGTATATGGTATATGTGTTTTTGTTTCGTTTTTTCTTTTGCTGAGGGTTCATCACTACTTAGATCTGTGGGTTCACAGTTTTCATCAGATTTGGAAATTTTCCAATCATATTTTTTCAAGTATTTTTCTTTCCTTCTTGGAAACTCCAATTATGCATACTTTAGGCTTAATGTTATCCTTTATTATTTTTGGATTCCTTTTTCTCTCTTTATTTTGGATAATTTCTATTGATATATATATTCTTTTAAATAGGAGTATTTTTAATTGATTTTCCAATTTGTTATACAATCTTTTTTTTGCAATTAGTTTTTTTAATTATGAAATATAATATATATACAAAAAAACAATAAATTTCCAAGTACATCTTAACAAGTAGTTATAGGACAGATTTTCAAGTTTGGTCTAAGTTGCAGTTCCATGATATTTCATTTTTTTCTTCTCGATGTTCCAAGACACTGGAAACCCAACAGAAATATCAGTATAATGATTCAGCAGTCATACTCATTTGTTAAATCCTATCTTCTCTGTTATTCTCCTCCTCTTTAAATAACATGTGTACATAAAAACAGTAAATTTCTACATACATTGCAACAATTAGTTATAGAACAGATTTCAGAGTTTGGTATGGCTTTCAATTCCACAGTTTTAGGTTTTTATTTCTACCTGCTCTAAGGTACTGGAGGCTAAAAAGAAATATCAGTGTAATGATTCAGCACTCATACTCATTTGTTAAACCCAATCTTCTATGTATAATTCCATCAGCTTTGATCTTTCTCCTCCTCTTTAGGGTATTTGGACTATTCCCATTCTAACCTTTTCATGTTGGAACTAGTTGATGTTCTGGAAAGACTGGACCCTCTGCATTTCAGGACTTATCTGGTCCAGGGACCATTCTGGACGTTGTAGGTTTTGGAGAATTACTGTAGTACATGGAACCTTTGTAGGATCTTACCTAATGCCCTAGGTATTCTTAAGGATTGGCAGGAATAGTTTTGGTTGGGGTTTGGTAATTTATGATATTGATATATTTTTAAGTAAACTAATTTTTTTTTCTGCAGTTTAAAATATTCTGTTAATCATATCTATTGTCATTTTCTTCTAAGATATTTATCTCTATAAACTCAAACTGGGTGTTTCATATCTTCCATGACCCTATTACCATATACAGTCTTTATTCTACTGTCTTGAAAATATGAAATATAGTTATAATAATTATTTGTAATGTCTTTCTCTACCATTTCTATCATACCTGTCATTTGGGGGTCTGTTCTTTTAATTGATTTGGGTCTGATTTTCCTGCTTTTTGGCTTGTCTGCTACTCTTTTT
The DNA here is from genome assembly GCF_023851605.1 of Tamandua tetradactyla. Lineage (NCBI taxonomy): Eukaryota > Metazoa > Chordata > Mammalia > Pilosa > Myrmecophagidae > Tamandua > Tamandua tetradactyla. Next base: position 151,351,728 of record NC_135332.1, read on the forward strand.
TTTTTTTTCCCCTCCAGGGACTTCATATATACTTCATTTTATTTAATAGTGTTCTCATTTATGTATCAAATTACTGTATAGAAATTTGACGTACTATTACAGGTATAATAGGGTGCAAGGTATAGGTCATGGGACAGTGCAATTGTAATAGTTTTATAATAATTTTTAAAGCAATTTTATTGAGATATACTTATATACCATACAGTCCGTCCCAAGTTTATAGGTAAGTGGCTTTTAGTGTATTCAGAGGAGTGCATTCATCATCACAATCAATTTTTAGAACATTTCATTACTCCTAAAAGAAAAACTCCCTTGAGCAGTTACTGCTCAATCCATCTATCCTTTCCCAGCCCTCTATAACCACTAATCGGTTTCTCTATATAGATTTATTTATGTTTACATTTTATATAAATGGAATCATACAATATGTAGTACTTGGTGTATGGTTTCTTTCACTTAGCATAATGTGTTTTTAAAATTATTTTTTAATTGGAGAAGTTGTAAGTTTACATAAAAGTCATGTAAAAATACAACAGTCCCTATACCCCCCTATTGTTGAAACTTTGCATTGGTGTTCTACCTTTGTTACAGTTGATGAAAGAATATTAAAGTAGTACTATTAACTATAGTCCTTAGTTTACATTAGGTGTATTTTCTCATATACCACCTGTGGTAGTTAGGTTCAGGTGTCAACTTGGCCAGGTGAAGGTACTTAGTTCTGTTGCTGTGAACATGAACCAATGGTGTGTGAACCTCATCTGTTGCTCATTACATCTGCAGTAGCTAGGAGGTGTGCCTGCTGCAGTAAATGATGTTTGACTTAATTGGCTGGTGTTTAAATGAGAGAGCTCAACGTAGCACAGCCTAAGCAGCTCAGCATACCTCATCTCAGTACTCCTAGCTCAGCCCAGGCCTTTGGAGATGCAGAAAGAAATCACCCTGGGGAAAGTTGTTGGAACCCAGAGGCCTGGAAAGAAGGCCAGCAGAGATCACCCTGTGCCTCCCTACGTAAGAAAGAACCTCAGTTGAAAGTTAGCTGCCTTTCCTCTGAAGGCATAACAAAATAAATCCCCTTTTATTAAAAGCCAGTCCATCTCTGGTGTGTTGCATTCCAGCAGCTAGCAAACTAGAATACCACCTTGTATTAATGTCTTACGTTTGTTAAATTCATGAAAGAACATTCTTATACTTGTACTACTAACACCAGACCATTATTCACAGTGGGCTTCACTGTTATACAATCCCATATTTTATCTTCTAACATTCATTCTAGTAGCATACACTACCCAAAACTTCCCCCTTTCAACCACATTGACATCCCTAATTCAGTGCTGTTAATTATACTCAGAATTATGTGTTACCATTACCACCACTCACCATCCATTTCCAAATGTTTATAATCAATCTAAATAGAAATTATGTACAAATTAAGCATCAGCTCCCTATTCTCTACTCCCAGTCTATCCCCTGATAACCTTTATTCTAGATTCTATCTCTGAGTTTCCTTAATATAGTTTACATTAGTGACATCATATAATGTGTCCTTTTTTGTGCCACTTGCTTCACTCAGCATAATGTACTCAGGGTTCATTCATGTTGTTGAATACATCAGATCCTCATTCCTTTTTTTTTTTCTTGGCTTTTAAAAAGGGTAATTTAATAAGTTGCTAGTTTACAGTTCTAAGACTGTGAAATTGTCCAAATTAAAACAAGTCTGTAGAAATGTCCGATCTAAGGCACCAGGGAAAGATACCATGGTTCAAAGAGGCTGATGGATGACATTCAGCATTACTCTCTTAGCTGGAAGGCCACATGGTGAACATGGCGGCATCTGCTAGCTTTCTCTCCAGGCTTCCTGCTTCCTGAAGCTCTCAGGGAGGCGTTTTCCTTCTTCATCTCCAAAGGTCACTGGCTGGTGGACTCTGTGGTTCTCTCACCTTCTGTTGTGATTCTGTGGCTCTCTCCTTGTTCTCAGGAAAAGAACTCTCTCTAAAATGTCTTCTCTTTTTTAGGATTCCAGTAAACTAATCAAACTCCATGTAGAATGGGTGGAGACATGTCTCCGTCTAATCAAGTTTAATAACCACAATTGATTGAGTCACATCTCCGTGGAGATAACCTAATCAAGTTTCCAACCTATAATGCTGAATGGGGATTAGAAGAAACCATTGCTCCCACAAGATTGATTAGGATTAAAATGTGGCTTTTCTAGGGTATATAAATCTTTTCAAACCAGCACAGATGGTTAGGAGTCAGATTTGGAAAGGCCAGAGGATTGCCAACAAATTTCTGGGGGGTGGGGGTCTGTGTTAAGGTGCAGGTGTGGCATAAAAATCAATCCACGATGGTCAACAGGCAACTGAAAAATCAGGTTTGAAAAAAGTGAAAGGCCAGGGCATGAGAAAAGATTTGAGATTCTCTCGTATACAGAATGGAAGATGGAATTGTGAGATATACTTAATATAGGCCATGTGAAAAGCTGTTATTTTGAGGCTTGTTTTGAAGTCATAAAATAGGTGAAACACAAATAAAGGCAGTTTTTATGTGAGTTTGCAGGAAAGAGAAATAGATTTTAATGGATGGTGTTGTAACTTCTCTGCTCTACCATAGTTGCATCTGTTAGGCAACAAAAAAACTTGACCCAAAGTTGAACAGGCAGTAACAGGAATGTTGTGGCTCATGTAAATTAAAAGTCCAGCAGGAGGGCAGAATTCAGGCCAAGCTAGATCCAACAACTTGGTCTCATCAGGGATCCCAGCTGTTTGCCTTCTATAAGGTTTACATCATCATGAGGCTGATTCCCCATGTGGTTACAGAAGATTACACACAGCAACTGAAGCTGTATGCTTCCTCTTTCAGACCAGGAGAATGAACGCCTCCTTAACAACCATAAGACAAAGGTGCTGGACTTCATTATGATTAGACCAACCCCTATCAGTAACCTAGCCAGAAATCAATCGCTAGGAAGGGTGACAGAATTATGCTGATTGATGGAGTCCAATGAAAAGTCCTCCCCCAGAGCCCAGGAGAGTGCCAGTCATTTCTCTCCCAAATCCCATGGCAGGACCACAATGGGGCATACAATGGGAAGATTTGAATGATGCTTCTAAAGCCATCAACACTGTTCAGTACATCATCAATCATAATAGTTAAGGGGTAGCTTTAAGTATGACGAACATTTGAGATGATGTCTTGGCAAAATGAGTCTGAATTGGATCTCTGGGGTTTTTGTTGCCCATGACTTTCAGTTGTTTTTTTTTTTTTTTTAACACGGGCAGGCACCGGGAATGAAACCAGGTCTCCAGAATGGCAGGCGAGAATTCTACCTGCTGAGCCACTGTCGCACCACCCTCAGTTGCTTTTCTGGGAAAGAAATTCATACAAACTCATGGGAACCGTTTTTCCAGTTTGAAAAAATATTTCTAATAAAAATTATAAGTCCAATATTCATGTGTATAGGAATTTATCCTGAGAAAGTAGAGGTTTGAATATAAGGAAGTTCATATGATTATTTACAATAGTGAAAAACTGTAAACAACTTAGGTATCCAACTGTGAGAGACTGACTTAAGAGTAGGTTGCAAACAGTATGTATTTAAAGTTCCTTTTTTGTGGGGGGAAACTTAGAGTGTGTCTATCTGTTTAGCTATCTATGCAAGATTGTATCTTTGGAAGGATACACGCCAAAGTTGTATTGTCTCTGAGTAGTTATCTCTGAGTGGTAGAATTAGAAATGGTTTTAATTTTCTTTGATATACTTGGATCATATATCAATTTTAAAGATACTAAGCAGAAACCTTTGTTTCCTTCTATCCTCTTTAAGCGTGAAGAATCTTTGGGCTGATTTTCCCTACTTTTCTCTCACTCTTTGCTTCCACTTTTGCAGATAAAGAAACTGAGGCCCACCTATTCATACTGCTTCTTAGAGCTCACTGGATATTATGCCTTAACTAACCTGCATGCTATTGAAAAAACAAAACAGTTTGAGAATTTTATGGCTATCCAACTAAGAGGATAAACTCACTTCTCAGAGCTCTGAGATCTGCTTTCTCACTTTTGGTCTTGCTGAGTTTAACATTTGCACTAAATAGCCTTCCAAACAATAGAGATCTCCTTTTCACAGTGAGCTTCTTAGCTGACCCTGAAGTGTTATAAGCCATGCCCTAATGTCCCAATTAAATAGATCAAATACATGAAATTGGATTTTCCTTTGCAAGCTACACTTATCTGATATCTTCTCATGTAGTATAGTTAGCGTTTTGAGCTATCATGCAGTCTATAAAAGGGATTTCCATTCATTCAATCCATATTTATGAACATCTACTACTTGGAGGGCAGAGCCTCATTCCATTTTACAGCTGAATAATATTCTGTTGTAGGTATACAACATATAGAAAACTACATTTTGTTTATCCATTCATTGACTGATGGACACTTGCATTGCTTCCAGCTTTAGGCAATTGTGAACAATGCCGCTATGAACATTGGTGTGAAAATATCTGTCCAAGTCCCTGTTTTCAGTTCTTCTGAGCATATACTTAGTAACAGGATTGCTAGATTGTGTCGTAATTTTATATTTAGTTTTCTGAGCAAATGCAAAATCATCTTCCACAGTGGCTATACTGTTTTTTTTTTCCTAAACAAGTATGGGAATACTTTTTTTTAATGCAGTTTTATTGAGATTTATTCACACACTATTAGAAACCGTTTGAAGTATACAATCAGTGGCTCATAGTATCACAAATTTGGGCTGCACCATTTTACATTCCCACCAGGAGTGAATGATTGTTCTCTTTCTCTGCATCCTCTCCAACACTTATAATTTTATGTTTTTGTAATTGTAGCCATTCTAGTGGCTATAAAATGATATTTCATCATGGTATTGATTTGCATTTCACTAATAGCTAGTGATGTTCAGCATCTTTTCATGTGCTTTTTAGCCATTTGTATATCATCTTTGGAGAAATTGTCTATTCAAGTCCTTTGCCCATTTTTTAACATTTAATTTTCTATTGTTGAGTTGTAGGATTTCTTTATGTCCTCTGGACATTAAACCCTTCTCGGATATGTGATTTCCAAATATTTTCTTCCATTGAGGAGGTTGTCTTTTCACTGTCATGACAAAGTTCTTTCATGTACAAAAGTTTTTAATTTTAAAGAGGCCCCATTTATCTATTTTTTTCCTTTGCTGGTACTTTGTGTAAAGTCTTAAGAAACCATTACCTAACACAAAATCCTGAAGATGCTTCCCTACATTTTCTTCTAGGAGTGTTATAGCCCTGCTTCTTATATTTACATCCTTGATTTATTTTGTGTTAAGTTTTGTATATGGTGTGACATAGAGTTTCTCCTTCATTCTTTTGCATATGGTATAGTTTTCCCAGCACCATTTGTTGAAGACACGATTTTTTTCCAATGAGTAGATTTGACAACCTTGTCAAAAATCAATTGGCTATAGTTGTGAAGTTCTGTTTCTGAACTCTCAGCTTGATTCTATTGGTCAATGTATCTATCTTTGTGCCAGTACCATACTGTATTGACCACTGTAGCTTTGTAATATGCCTTAGCATCAGGAAGTGTGAGTCCTCCAATTTCGTTCTTCTTTTTGCAGGATGGTTTTGGCTATCCAGGCAAATATGCTTCCAAATAAATATGAACATTGGTTTTTCCACTCTGCAAAGTAGGCTGTTGGAATTTTTATTGGTATTGTGTTGAATTTGTGTATTATTTTGGATGGAATTGATATTTTAATGTTATTTGGTCTGCCAAGCCATGAACATAATATTTAGTTCATCTTTGATTTCTTTGAACAATTTTTGTAGTTTTCTGTGTACAGGTCTTTCACATCCTTGGTTAAATTTATTCATAGGTATTTGATTCTTTATTTTTTTCTTTACTATTGTAAACAGATTTTTTTTTTCTTTCTTTCTTGATTTCTTCTGCAGATTGCTCATTTACAAGTGTTATAGAAACACTACTGATTTTTGGGTGTTGATTTTTAACCCTGCCACTTTGCTTAATTTGTTTATTAGCTCTAGTAGATTTACGTTGATTTTTCAGGATTTTCTCTGTATAGGATCATGTCATTTGAAAATAATGAAAGTTTTACTTTTTCCTTTCCATCTTAGATGCCTTATTATTATTTTTTTATTTTTTTGCTTAATAGCTCTGGTAGTTAGCCAGAACTTCCACTACTATGTCGAATAACAATGATGACAGTGGGCAATCCTTGTCTTATTCCACATCCTAGAGGGAAAGTGCTCAGTCTTTTACCATTGAGTGTGATATTAGCTTTGGAATTTTCATCTATGTCCTTTATCATGTTGAAGAAGTTTCCTTCTATTCCTGTTTTTCTAAGTGTTATTAACCATAAAGGATGCCAACTCTTGTCAAATGCCTTTTTTTCCATTGAGATGATTGTATGATTTTTCCCCCTTTGATTTATTAATGTGTTGTATTACATTAGCTGATTTTCTTGCGTTGAACTACCCTTGCATTCCTGGGTTAAAACCCATTTGGTCATGGTGTATAATTTTTTAATGTGCTGTGGGATTTGATTTGCAAGTACTTGGTTGAGGATTTTTGAGTCTATATTTATAAGAAAAACTGGCCTGCGATTTTCTTTTCTTGTAGTATCTTTATCTGACTTTGATATTAGGGTGATTTTACAGAATGAGTTAAGTAGTGTTTACTCCTGTTCATTTTTATGGAAGAGTTTGAGCAGGATTGGTGTTCATTCTTCTTGGAATGATTGGTTGAATTCACCTGAAGCCATCTTGTCTGGGCTTTTCTCTATTGAGATGTTTTTATAACCCTATCTCTTTACTTGTAGTTGGTTTGCTGAGATCTTCTGTTTCTTGTTGAGTCAGTGTAGGTTGTTCAGGTGTTTCTAGGAATTTGTCCATTTCATCTTGGTTGTCTAATTTCTTGGCATTCAGTTGTTTGTAGTATCTTCTTATGATCCTTGATTATATTCTGCAGGGTCATTAATAACGCCCTCCTCCCATTTCTGATCTTATTTACATCTTCTCTCTCTTTTTTGTCAGTTTAGCCAAGGGTTTGTCAATTTTATTGATTTTTTCAAAGAACCAACTTTTGGTTTCATTATTTCTCTCCACTGTTTTTTGTTTTTATTTGAAGTTCATTTATTTTTGCTCTAATCTTTGTTATTTCTTTCCTTCTGCTTGCTTTAAGTTTAGTTTGCTGTTCTTTTTCTAGTTCCTCTGGTTGTGCATTAGATCTTTGATTTTAGCTCTTTCCTCTTTTTAATGTATGTGTTTAGGGCTATAAATCTCCCTCAGCACTGCCTTTGCTACATCCCAAAAGTTTTGCTATGTTGTGTTCTTGTTTTTGTTCATCTTAAAATATTTACCGATTTCCCTTCAGTTTCTTTTGTGAACCACTGGTTAAGAGAGTGTTATTTAACTTCCATTTGTTTGTGGATTTTCCAGCTCACCTGTGATTGTTTTCTAGCTTCATTCCATTATATTCATAGAAGATGCTTAGTTTGATTTCAGTCTTTATAAATTTATCAAGCCTTGTTTTGTGATCCTTCTTGTGGTTGGTCCTGGAGAATGATCCGTGTGCACTTGAGAAGAATGTATATCCTGCTGTTTTGGAGTACACTGTTCTATATCTGTCTATTAGTACTAGTTAATTTATTATATTATTCAAGTTTTCTTTATTGATCTTCGGTCTATTAATGAGAGTGGTAAACTGAAGTCTCCAACTATTATTGTAGAGGTATCTATTTCTCCCTTCAGTTTTGCCACCATTTGTCGCCTGGATTTTTGGGCACCATGGTTTGGTGCATAAATATTTATACTTACTTCTTTTTGCTGTATTGCAAGAATTTTTATTAACATATATTGTCCTTTTTTGCTTATAACAGCTTTTGACTTAAAGTCTGTTTTGTTCATTAGTAGTTCAGTTACTCCAGCTCTTTTGGTTGCTACTTGCATGGACTATCTTACTCCATCTTTTCATTTCAACCTTTTCTGTCGTTGGGTCTGAGGAGAGAGTCTCTTGTAAATAACATATAGCTGGAACATGCTTTTTTATTCATTATTCCAATCTGTGTCTTTTAATTGGGAGTTTGTTCCATTAACATTCAGTGATATTACTGTAAAGGCAGTACTTCAGACATTTTGTCCTTTTGTTTTTAAATGTCACCTTTTTTTTTGTTTCTCTTTTTCTTCTTTGCAACTGCCTTTTTTGTATAGTTTTTTTAATGATGTATCTAACTGATTCCTTTTTCATTTCTGTTTCTAGTATATTTTTAAATAACTTCCTTTGTGGTTACCCTGGGGTTTATATTATACAACCTACATCTATAACCCACTAATTTGAAAAGATGCCCAATTTAGCTTTACTAGCATGCACATGTTCTGCTCCCTTATCCCTGTTTCCCCTCTTTGCATTGTTTTTGTCCCACAAGCCATTTATAATGCACTTAGTCTGCAGCTAAGATTTCTCTACTACTGAGACAATACCCTTGAGTATTCTGAGATCGTGTAAATGACAAGGTTTTTTGTTCTGGTTTGTAGAAATACAAACGATATCTGGCCCTGTGAGAACTTGAGATGGTGTCCCCACTCTTTTCAAGTGTCCCTTTTTTCAACCTTTTATAATTTCTTTACACATAGGGGCACCTTGCCAAAGCTTTCTCTCTGGGCAGCACTCATCCCTCCTTTCCATGGAAACTGTCAGCAGGGCCAGTCATAGAGCTCATTTTGTTTCTCCTTAATTAGATATCACAGCCTGGCTTTTCAGTGTCTGAAAACAGTTATTTCCTATAGTTTTTGCTTTGTTATTAGTTTTAAGCAGAATTAGGAATGGCCTGCAGCCTGGTGTTCTTGGAAGATAATCGCTTGTTAGAAGCTGTCTTTTTTTTTTTCCCAATGCATGAGAAAAAAGTAAATAGAAAGAAACACTTACTAAAAATCACCAATTTTTTGTCTTTTGTCTTCCTCTAGGGTACTTTTAATAAGCGTTATTTATTTATTTATTTTTGTATAGTTTTTTTATGATGTATCTAACTGATTCCTTTTTCATTATCAATAGTAATTGTAATATTCAAATTATTATGGACTAAAGACTGAAAAAAAAAATTAGTCCAAGTTTTTCTTCCTGCTGAGATGCTATTCTACTTTGCTAGCTGCCAGAATGCGATATACCAGAAACAGAGCAGCTTTTAAAGGGGGGAATGTATTAAGCTGTAAGTTTACAGTTCTAAGGCCGTGAAAATGTCCAAATTAAACCAAGTCTATAAAAATGTCCAAATTAAGGCATAAACAAGAGGTTACCTTCACTCAAGAAAGGCTGATGAAGTTCAGGGTTTGTCTCTCGACTGAAAATGCTCATGGTGAGCATGGTGACGTCTGCTAGCTTTCTCTCTGGGCTTCTTATTTCATGAAGCTCCCTGGGGGCATTTTCCTTCTTCAACTCCATAGGTCTCTGGCTTTTTGGGCTCTCTCCACTCTTTCCAAAATATTTCTTCTTTTAAAGTATTCCAGTAAACTAATTGAGACTCACCTGGAATGAGTGAAGTCATGTCTCCCTCTAATCAAAGGTTAATACCCACAATTGGGTGTGTCATATCTCCATGGAGATAATCTAATCACATTTCATGCCTACAGTGTTGAATAGGAATTAAAAGAAATGACTGCCTCCATAAAATGGTCAGGATTAAACGTGGCTTTTCTAGGATACATAATCCTTTAAACTGGCACAGATGGTTTCTCAAATCATAGTCTTTTGGTATTTATAGAGATACTACACTATAAGTGGTAAATTTTCTTTTGCAGATAGATTTTAGTTTCTAATAGAATTAATTTTCTCCTTAGCCAGATTAGTCATATAATTGCTAAAAAGGAATTGGAAGTTAATAGTAAAGACAGATCTGCATGAAGTTTCAGAAGGTAACATGATTAAGAAGGTCCTTTCATTGGAAACCTTTTGCTCACAATAGTCTTAATATACTACTGATAATATTTCAGAATTTATGTAACCATTAAAATAATGAAATAGGAATATTTTAGTGAAAGTTTATAATTTTGGACTTTGTTGTGGTCAAATGAGTTTGGGAAATTATTTTCTCAAGAGACTTCTTTGAACTGATTTTATGTTCAAGTAAAGTTTCTCATGGTCAGATTCTTTAGATTTATGGAGAATGTAATATAGACAGAATACCTCAAAAAGCCCTGTTATGTGGAAACTTTGATTATACAGCAGGGAAAGGAAGTTTAAAGATTATGTCAATGCATCCTTTCAGCAATAAAGCATAGAGGTGGATACCTTCGAAAGGAGCATTAGCAGACTGACCTGACCATGTTAAATGTAGGGCTTTGAGCCCATTGTGATCAATAAGAAAGAGAAGCACAGTTTTGAAATGCTCTTCAGTTGACTTCTATAATATACTGCTAAGATTATTGTTTTAATGTATACAGAGCATTAAAAAGTCATTAACATGGACCTTTTCATAGCCTTGTAATCCTTTTCTTTGTGAAAATCTTCTAAGTGAAAGATATTATATAATGTTATACTTACCATTAATAATGTAATATTTAAAACTAATGCTTATCAGAGATTTATAAATTCAGTTTCTGAAAACTTAGAGTTTGTTTTCTTTATTTTTTACTGTTCCAGTTCTCAAATAGCTTGAGTTTATATCAGGTGGTAGAGAGGAAAATAATGATGGGAAACCTTAAGGTTTCCTACATTGTATTTAGTCTACTCTTGAATATTTATTTCTTGGATTATTCCTGGCAATGTAAATGTTCTCTACAACATACTTTTATCATCTCTCATTGACTTGAGTTGGCATGTGCTCCAAGAATACAAACTGTTGTTTATGAATCTAATTAAAATATTATTAGAAAGATGAATAGGTTTGGTTTATATAAAGTTATTCCTTATTTAGGGAGTCCATGGTCTATACTAGAAAGAGGTACTATTCAGTGTTTCAGATTGAGTCCCTTTTCCTCACTAGAATGCACATACACATCTACATATATACACATTTAAAATTTCATATATTTCTTTCCAGTATTTCATGCAGTTATTCTAAATGATAAATATTTATTATCTTGAACATCTGCAATAACTATTCACTTGCAAGTAGGCAACCATTTTGAGTAGGATTTTTCTTTTTTTACTTGATCATTTTTAAAAGTTAGTGTCTATCATAACTTAAGTCTTATGTTCCTAAAATTAACCTGATAAATTCAAATATGAATTTCATATTAGCAATTCAGATTCAAATATGAACTTGGAAGGAGGGTATGATACCAAAACAAGCATGATTTAAGTTGTCCTTTTCCTTAATAACTTCAGAAAAAGGACAAGACAACTTTTGGTGTCCTTTTAAGATTTTGTCTGACTCTTCATATTTACCCTGCAGAATGTAGTGAAACTGGAGTTTAAAAGAGATCAAGGGATGTTTGGCACTTGATTTGAAGATATAATTTGAACTCAGGAAGAAAGAGATTATAATAAAAAGCATAACAGTCTACCTGGATTTGAATCCTGGCTCTACTACTTATTAGCGATGTTATTTATTATTTAGTGTAAGTTTCCTAGCCTCTCTCAGCATTAGTTTCCCCATCAGTAAAATAGAAGTGATAATACCCATCACGGAGCTATAATTGTGAAGATCAAATGAGCAATAGTGTATATATAGCATGATATATAAGAAGCAATCAGTACATATTAGCTAATGTTAATGGAATCAGCTGCCTGCAGACCTTAGTTTGCTCATTTGTAAAATCAGAGGGTTGGACTCTTCAGATTTGTATTGGTATTTGTACAAGTGAATTAAAAATTTTGCAGCTTTACATAGTGAAATTCATAATGACTACTGTATGCCTTAGGGGTCATCTAATTTTACAGATAAGGAAACTGAGATCTGGAGGCTTTGCTTGCCCAAGGTCACATGATTTGGTAGTAGTTGTGTCAAGTGGAAATGGGGATTTTAAAACATTTAAAATTATTTTTTAAAGATACAGTACTCTTTTTCCTTTTATAATTGGTTTAAATTATCAATGCATTATTTATTGAGGCTATACATGAAGCTGTATTTGGCACATGTAGTGAGAAACAACACAGGAAGCATATACAAGTTGATGTAAAGCATGGCTTCTACATTGTAGGATCTTATAATCCCTTCTTACCTTACTAAAGTTATCTTCCTGATATGAGATAACTCAGCATTTTATTGAGGCTGGAAATGTGAATTCCTGACTTGACTGTTTTAGAGTGAATACAATATTTTTTTGTGTTCTGCCTCTACTGAAGAGGGCAATTTCTAGAGAAATTTTGAGTTCAGTTAAAAACATTTTCATGAGAATGCCGTAGTGCTTAATTTACTACCTTTATATATGTAATAAGTGGCCTAATACCAGATTAAAGCTAGTAAAAATAGCTAGAATACTTTTTGAAAATTTAAACATTAAAGTTTAAACATTATTTTCTTTTTTCATCTTAGGGCACAGTCAGTGGTGTGCTGCTAGTTACACCAAATAATATTATGTTTGATCCACATAAAACTGACCCCTTGGTTCAAGAGAATGGCTGTGAGGAATATGGCATCATGTGTCCAATGGAAGAGGTGATGTCAGCTGCAATGTACAAAGAAATTTTGGATAGCAAAATAAAGGAATCCTTATCCATGTAAGAGTGGTATTTATATTCCTTTACAATTTTATTGCATCTAGATAGTTGACCCTGGTCTAATACTCAGGAATTTTTATTAGTTTTATTAAAACTGCCTTTCATTTTATCAACTTTGAAATACGAAAACATATAATATTGAAAATATTATTCTTCATGTACCTGTAATAGTTAGGAATTGTTTTAGACTTTATTTGGCCAGAGAACCAGATATTTGAAAAGTAACCTATAGAACTTATTTAATTCAGTGTTTACCAACCCTTTTTTATTCAGCATACAATCCAAAATTCTCAGTAACCATCATCAATGGTAGTTTTTCAAATTTTACTTGAAAGTTCCTCAAGAGTTGGGAATGAGGTTTGGAGGAGGTTATATGAGCAAACACCTAACATTGCTATAATTAAAGAAGCTTTGCTTTTATTTATTTCTGTATTTTTGTACCCCTCTGCCTTGGAGTTGTAACAAATATAGAGGGAGAAAAACACAAGTTATACAATTATAAAGAGTTACCTCGCAGGCAGGCCACCGTGGCTCAGCAGGCAGAATTCTTGTCTGCTGTGCCGAGACCTGGGTTCAATTTCCGGTGCCTGCCCATGCAAAGGAAAAAAAAAACAAACGGTTACCTTGCAATATACTGTTCAGGGGATTTGTGTAAAGCTGATAACAAAGGTGTGAAACTACACCTTACAAATATTTGGTACCAAATAAAGCAAGCAATTTTACAGAATAATGTCATGTATGGCAAAAATAAGTAGGAAATTTGGTTTTCTTCTGTCATGATGCTTGTGAAGTCACTTTCAAAGGTATTTATCTGAAACTAATATATTGATCAGTAGCAGTATCATTGGCATAAGTAAATATTTAGCCTTTCAGTTTATTAACTCTGAAGGGTACATTACTTATCTAAATATAGTCATATTCGGTTTGTTAATTCCCACCTTAGTGTTTTATAAATAGTCTGTCAAATAGTTTCTTAATACCTCACGCAAGTTTTAAGACTCAATATATGTAGTTTGAGTGAATCACCAGTAGATGACACTATTGTATATTTAATAGCATAAATCAGTTGTGTGTGTTTCTTAAAGTGAATGAGATACAAAGGAGCCGGAGATATGAATTAGACTTCAACTACTTAATATTTTTTAAATGAATTTTACTTATCCTAGTTACGAAAAATATATGTGCTTGTTATAGAAAATTTGGAAAATATCAAAAAATAAAGACAAAGGAAAAGTTATCAACCAAGACAGCAAATTACTTTCATAATGTCTTGTTTTTCTTGTCAGCATATTTCTACATGCTCATACTGTATATGCATAAATATTACTACTTTTCCACTAAGAACTCATACAATTTCCATTATATCCATTTCCAAATAACATGGACTGCATGTAATCAACATTTTTAATTGCTGACATATTATATAGTATGAATGTTTGTATTTCCTTTTTATAGAACTTTAGCTTTTGGCCATTAGTACTTAAATATACAAATGCCATTAAACATGGAAATCTGGGCCCTGTTATGAACCATTCATCTAATATTTAAGCTCTTTAGCTGAAAAAGTTCTCTTAGAGCTTAATTAACAGTTGTTATTGGTAGTCTGAAGATTTCCTCTATTAAATATTTTTGCCTCAATTCCACTCACTTGTTTTTTTTTTTAACATGGGCAGGCACCGGGAATTGAACCCGGGTCTCCGGCATGGCAAGTGAGAACTCTGCCTGCTGAGCCACTGTGGCCCACCCCTACTTACTTGGTTCTTAGCTTTATATTTGAGCCATATGTTTTAATTTAATCTCTAACTGATTGCAGGTATACACTGAGTGTATGTGTCATCAATCAATAGGAGATTGAAAATTTTAATCAAAATTTTATTCAAGTTTATTTTCCATGTTCCATCAGTAAATAAATTTTAATTTGGAATTATAACTTTACTAAGAATTTTCACTGAATTCTCTGCAGGTGGATTTCCTGCAAGAAGATCTTACATGAATATTTCCCAAATCTCATGAAATTGAAGCAAAAGTTTGACTTAATCATTTAGTTCGTTTTTGGTATCCTGTTAAGAGATGTGTGCTATATCTTTTTAGAAAAACCTTTTGAGTAATTTTAATTCACTGTTAAGTTTCTGGAAAGTAGAGTAGCATAATTTTAATATTCTAATAACTTTTATTTTTGTTTACTAACAGAGAGATAGATCAGTTATCAGGAAGGGATATCTGCCATTTGAAGAAAATGACAAGAAGTAATACGGATGAAATAGACTCAAGAATCCGCGATGCAGGAAATGATAGTGCCAGCACTGCTCCCAGGAGCACTGAGGAATCGCTTTCTGAAGATGTGTTCACAGAATCAGAACTCTCTCCTATACGAGAGGAGCTTGTCTCTTCAGATGAGCTGCGACAAGATAAATCTTCTGGTGCATCATCAGAATCTGTGCAAACTGTCAATCAGACTGGAGCAGAATGTTTGACAGTCAAATTAGAGTCTACTAGTACTCCTGGTCCCTTAAAATCCAATACTGGGCATGAGGTTGGGACTCTATCTCATAAAATGGATTTAAATAATATTGAAATGGATGTAAATGAAGATCAGGTTATAGAGAATTTTCAAGAAATATCAGGCCCTGAAGAACAAAGTACAAGTATAAAAGGTAATGCAGACCCTGAGCATTCACTACACCAAGGAGAGAATGAAAAAGAAAGTATGTATTGTGGTGAGGTGACCGAATTTAAACAAAAGCAAATTGTCAACAAAGGAAAATTAGGAAAAGAGCAAAATCAGGAATCAGAGACAGAGGTAGAAGAGCTCCGTAAACTCTGGAAAACCCATACTATGCAACAAACTAAACAGCAAAGGGAAAATATTCAACAGGTATCACAAAAAGAAATTAAGCATAAAATTGCAGCTGCTGATGGACATGTAGAAGGTAAGTGTTAAGAAGTATATAAAGTTATCTTATATATTGTCTTCCTCATTTCTCACTGATGAAAAAGCTACCGTAAGGCAACTTTGACAAGTAGTCAAGTGGTCCTTCACTCATGTTACCCAAGTTACATGTAGAGTGTCTTTCTGTCTTATCCCACAGGTAGATTTTACACATGTTGAACCATGTCACCATGTTTTTAACATTCTTGACTCACTGCATTCTATTTTTAAACAGATTTTCTCTTGAGAGTACAAACAAGTTCTCTGATATTTTTTATTTCTCCACTTCCTCTTTCAGTTCTTGGTGTGTTACCTTATGAAAACATATTTTTCATTACACATATGATATTCTGATTGTGATTTGTAATTGCCAAAGTTGTTTTTATAGTGCATTTGAATTCCAGCTTCTAAAAACTGCAATTTAAAAAAAATTGACATAGAAGTCAGTTTTTAAAGCTCCTGGAAGTGTCTAAAAGTTCCATCACCTTATGATTAAATGTATTTCTATAAAAACTGATACTCAAGGTAAATATAAACACCATTTTCTCTTTCAGTTTTGTTTTGTGGTGCTGTTTAATTATGATAATAGTCTGTATTTCAGTTTTAATATTTAGTGCTTAGGGTCGAATGGGATGTAGCTCAGATAGCTTAGATAATATTTCCAATGTTCACTCTACTGAAATACTAACTCCAGATTAATCTTAATTACACATGTACTTTTTTTTAATACTTTTTATTATGGAAATTTTCAAACAGAAAAGTAGATAGTATAGTATAATGAATCCCATTACTTCAATAACATTAATAGCTATGAATACTCTACTACTTTTGTTTCATGTCTTCTTGTCACTCTTCTTTTTTCCTTTCCAAAATCTTTTAAATCCAAGAAATCATTAATGTCATCCATAAATATATCAGAACATATCTGTAATAGATAAAAATTTTTAGCATAACCATAACATCATTATCACTCCCAAAACTGTGCTTCTTAAAACTTTTTAAATTCTTAAAAATGATCCAGGACTCCAAAGAACTTTTGCTTATGTGTTTATGTCTATTGATTTTATTGGGTTAGAAATTAAAAGTAAGAAAAAATTTAAAAGAGCCTACAAGTACACATTTCATTAGCTGTTAGAGAAGAGACATTTAATCACATATCATGTAACCTTTGGAAAACTCCACTGTATACTAGCAAAAGAATGGAGTGGAAAAGGCAAATGAGTGTTGCTGTTATAACAAAAATAGTTTTATTTTTCTCTGTTCCCTCTTTTATTTATTTATTTTTTTATTAAAGAAAAAAAGAAATTAACACAACATTTAGAAATCATTCTATTCTACATATGCAATCAGTAATTCTTAACATCATCACATAGATGCATGATCATCATTTCTTAGTACATTTGATTTCATTAATCATTGTACTTTGACAATCGCTGCCCCAAAATATGATTCCTTAATAAGTTCAAGAATTTATTCACTATTTACAGTTGGTTTATTTGAATTGGAATCCAAAAAATTTCCCTCCATTGTCAGATAAACTTTTTACACTGCTTAATTTAGGAACTTCCTGGTTATATAAATCCTTTGGTATATAGCATTCATGTATATTATTTAAAAAATTTTTTTTTAGGTAGACTACTACTTTCCTTTTGAAGGTGGTTTTATTTTGTTTTAGCATTTTTTGTTGTGAATTATAACATTTATGCAGAAAAGTGATAAATTTCAAAGTACAGTTTAACAAGTAGTTATAGAGTAAATTTCAAAGTATGGTATGGGTTACAGTTCCACAATTTCAGGTATTTCCTTCTAATTGTTCTAAGACACTAGAAAAGTAGCAAATATCAATATAGTGATTCAGTAGTCACAATCCTTGTTAAATCCTATCTTCCCTGTTACTACTCCTCCCTCTCATTTGGGCTATTAACATTATGGGGTAGGGGATGCAACTAGTTGACATTCTTGGAGACTCTGGTGCCTCTGGGTTTCAGGGTTTATCTGGAATGCATATTATCTTATGACTTGACTGAGGAATGTTTTGTTTTGTTACAGAGAGAAAGAGTTTATTGCTAGGCACATAGTAGAAGAGCAGATGGCCTCTTGGCCCAAAATCTGTCTCCCTGAGTTTAGGCAGTTCAAGGTTTTTATGGATTTTAGCAAGGAGAGATAAGGTCATTACAATTTCAAATAGCAAGGTCTAAGCAGAAAAAGAGAGTTATCATTATCATTTCAATAGGAGAAAGGAGGGGAGGCAGAGCCATCATTTCAGTACTAAAAATGTAAGCAGAAAGGAAGGGAGACAAGTTATCTTTCAATAGCAGAGTCTAGCCTATATGGTTAACAAATGTAAGAGGCTGACTTCAAATTCATTAGTCTTAGGGTCTTTGCCCTTTGAAAATGACAGATAAAGGGAGTAACAGCTCTTACAGTCACAAAGGCTCAAGTTAAGGGCTTTTTACGATCATTTTTGGATAGATGCCCTTTTTACAATCAAGGCAGCTGAATTACAGTTTAGGGATTTTCAGGTATTTACCACTCTACTCCAATATACCAGAAAGCAGAAAGGAATACAATTCAGTAATGAAAATCATCCATTAAATCCTAATTTTTCAGTTATAATTCTTTCCTCTTATTTGAGGGCATCCATATATTTTATACTCAGAACACATGTATTTAATTACTTTACAATATACCTAAAATCCCTCAGTCCAGTTTAGCACTACCTTCAAAGGTCAGAAATGCCCCAAGTTTGAGACAATCAGCTTTTCAATATTTAAAGGATTTATATCCAGAAAAGAAAAACTCAGAATTTCCCCAACATTATTCCTAAGTGTTATGTTAGGAATATGTTAGTTCACAAAATTAAGTTATAGCTTCTAAAAACCTAGTCCAGAATTCTGTTTATTTAAATGCTACTTTCTTTTTTAAGGGACTTACAAGTGTCATCTCTTCTGTGAGGTCTTCTTAGGTCATTCTTTGTCTATCTGCTTTTTAAGGTCTCCCATCATTTTTATTCCTTTATTATTACTGTCTTCACTATGCTCAGGTACAAATATATTCTAACTAGAATATTAGATTTTCTCTATTTATGACAGCATTTAATAATAAATTATATTGACTGACACTAACAAAGCCACTGTAAACTCAATTTCTTCTACATACTGATTTAATATATAGCCAAGTAACCAAAAGCCAGAAGTTTTTGAAATCCAGTAATCAAAGTTTCAAAAAAATCCATTTGTATTTCTTACTAAACTTAACTGATTGCTTAAATAGAAGACGTTTGAAGCATTGGCATATTCTTATTTTATTCCATTCTATATATGTCATCATTTACCAGATACATTGTTGAGTTCATGTAACTTAACCTATCTAGACTATTTTAAGAAGAATTTTGAGAATGTATTTTTAATACTAACTTATTTTTTCAGTAAGCCTATATAGATTTAGAGAACACACCCAAGCAGAATAAATTCACATTTATTCAATTCAGAATTTACCGTAAAATTCCTTTTATCAGAGATTGAAAAAAAATCCTTTTGTTTTCATAGTATCTTAAAATTATAATTTAAAAAATACATTGACTGTCAAGTTCTGGAAAATATACTGCAATTGTTTAATTTGTCCCAAGCCTAAATCCAGGAAAACTTTTCCATATCTGTCAAAGATCTTTCATTTTACTTACTGAAATTTGGTAATTAGACTTTATTCAGTTACTCATATCCCAAAGCTATTTATATCTTAATAATTTTCTGGTTACTACATTGCAAAGTTATTATTGGAAAAGCATAATATTAACAAACATAGTCTATTCTGTAGCATTTTTATGCTTACTATTTCTAATCTCCAGCCTAGTAAAAAAAAAATTGTAAACCCCACACTTCATATCTTTCTATATCTAGATTTCCCCCCATAACTGCCTTGGGGCAGTGGTTAGGCCTTGGGGCAGAATGAAGCCTTTCTTGTTGACAGTTTTGGGTGAGGGCCATTGAATTTTGAGAGTTCCTATGCGCTTCTTTAACTATTTCCAATTAGATTTATTTTACTAAAAACTGTGACCAGGACTATTGGAAAACAACCTTGCTTTTTTCCAGGGGCAGTCCTTTAGCAGTTTTCTATTGCCTTAGGGAAATTCCAGGGATGGTTTCCTTCTAATGTCCAGATTTGCTTACAGTAATTATAAAACTAAGGTTTTGAATCTTGCAGTTCAGAGAGTTTTTTCTGTCATTTTATTCTTTTACTTCAGAAGTACCAATTTATATAAAATTTATATAAAACCACCTGTTTATTTCTCAAGCAATTCTGGTAGAGCTTTTTTTTTAAAGAATTTTTGTTATTTTATTACCACCACCTGGAGGTATGAGAATATACATTGAACAGGCAGACAGAGACAAATAGAAAGTTAGTTACACAAGAAACAAGCACAGAAATACTTCTGAGAGGAACAGCTCAAGGACTGAATATATTATCTCAATCCATTTCTACCTTTTTGGAAAACGATTTTAAATAATATCTATAATTTAACTGTAATGGTAGTGTTTTCATTTTAAATCATTTGAGGCCAGATTATATTACAGAAATAAACCTCTTTATTTTAGATTAATAACTAAAATCTTTCCAATTTTCAGTACAGCCCAAAGCTTCCCTTATTAAAGAATTTCCATAAATAGTAACCAGTTAGGAACACTTGACCAATACAAATACAGGATGATACCAACTAATAATCAAACAGACACTTAATACTTTTTATATTTTAAGTAACACACAAATTGACAACTAGACTGAACATGCCAACCAATAATTAAATAGGCATTTACCACTTAACACACCAATTAACAATTAAAGAAACATTAAGCTCTTATTATACCCAGGTAACACACCAGCTAACACTTAAACAGACCTACTTAATTTCATTAAATACTAAATAATTTTTGAATTACTCATTTTCTAGGCATATACTCAACAGACAAATTTAGGTCAGGGCCTCAAACCCCATGCAACATGGTACCCAGAAAACAGAAAAGGGGATCGTTCTGGAAGCATGACCCAGGCCTAGTTCAAGGAGACTTGAACTGCCGTATTTACTCCCCAGTCCACTTTTACCTTGTTGACCCACTTACCCAGTCAGGTGTCTGGGCATGAAACTGAAAACAGTTTTTCTCTTTGAAGCTTTTTAAGGTGCCAAAAGTCTCTGGAATGCCAACAGTTGCGAAGCCACTAGTCTAAATTCAGTCCAGTGGCTACAAAAGTCTCGGTCACCCGACTTTTCTTCTCTGCTGGGACTTCAAAGCTTTATGTGGAGGTTGCCAAATTGTTACCAGACAAAGGCCATGATTCTTTAGCTTGACATGCCCAATAACTAATTCCTGAGACACTGGAGTTTCAAAGAGAGTTTATTACTAGGCACGTAGTAGGAGGGCAGATGGCCTGTCGGCCCAAAGTCTGTGTCTAAGAATGTTTCTGAGAGGTTAGTTTAAAAAATTAATTTAGCTGAAACCTTTTTGCCTAGAATTTTAGACAAGCCAACTTAAGTGTTACTGGTTTATATCTGATTGAATAAAAATGTATGCCAAGAAAATTAGCTTTGTGAACACTTAGTTTCCATAAATTTGATTGTTGAAGCATTATGTACAGTGTCAAATCATTGAAAATACTGGATTTAACATAGTGAAGAATTCTTGAACTGTCTTAAGTTTCTGCTCATTTGTATCTCTTCTCTGAAACTTCTGCTCAACTATCTCTTTTCTCAGTTTTCCTATAGTATCATATTTTTTATTTTCTGTTTTATGTTCTTTTAATATTGTAAGCTCCTTGAGAATAGAATCTATATCTTATTATTATTATTATCATTTTAAATCTTTTTATCTCCTAGCATTTACCAGAGGACTTAGGTCTAGTTTTCTTGAACAAAATATTTATTTACTCAGGAGACACACTCCCTTGATTTTCTTCCTACCTCTCTGGTTGCTTTTTCTCATTTTCCTTTGTTTGTTTCTGTCCTTCTCCTTAACCTCTTAAAAATGGGGTGCTCTAGAATTCAGTATTTTATTGTCCTTTCTGTTCTCTGAATTCACTATTCTCCCCCTATTTTACATCATGCAGCCACATTGCCCACCTTGAATGTGTCAAGCACACTCCTTTTTCATGAACTATTCCTTCCTCAGACAACCACATAGCTAACTATTTCACAATTATCATGTTGTTCATAAATGCTGTAATCTTAACTTTTCAATGAGACTTTAACCTGAAGCTCCCATTTAATAGTGCAAATTATGCCAGACCTCCACTTCTATAATCTTGATGACTCTTACACTATTTTTTTTTTCCTAAAACTACCACCTTCCATCATTTTATATTATTTAATTATTTATCATGGTTTGTAGTTTCTCTCATTTTCCCCTGGCATGTGAGCTCCAAAGGCAAGCAACTTAGTTTTGTTTATTGATGTATTCCTAGTACCTAGAAGAGAGCCTGGCTCATGGTAAATGGTCAGTAAAATTTATTGAATGAATCACTAACATACGAGTATCAGGAAAGTCCAGATCAGCATTAGACTAATCCATTTGCTGGGCATTAGTATCTGTAGTGGTTGAAATCAAATATATATTGTCACAAATATATAAATTGCTAAATTCCAAGTTTAGCTTTGCCTCTGAACTCTTTTCCTCAGGAAATATTGCATAGCCCACAAAAGCAATGCAGCTTTATAAAATTCTCACCTAGTTTCAAAGGTAGAATTTTTATAGTTTCCATAATAAATCATATATCCAGCAACAGTACTTTCTATTCTGAGTATTAAAACTTGGTACCACCTAGGTACATTGCTGTGAATGTAACTGGATGGTAAGTAGACTATTTAGCATGTAGAGCCTTATATAGAAAATTATAATAGTCAAGC
The DNA here is from genome assembly GCF_023851605.1 of Tamandua tetradactyla. NCBI lineage: Eukaryota > Metazoa > Chordata > Mammalia > Pilosa > Myrmecophagidae > Tamandua > Tamandua tetradactyla. The sequence goes on from NC_135332.1 coordinate 151,374,220, forward strand.
CACAACCTAATGAGAGGGAGCCATGAGGAGAAAGAATCCTTGTGTAGTAGTAGAGACATTGAATCATGTTTTAGGAATAAAATGCTAGTTCCTGGACATAAATTTCAAACTTGGAAAATGGATTTTACTAGTAAGATCCCAGGTAGTTGAGGGAGATTTATGTGAATCAGTATAAAACATGGTATGTTTAAATGATTTTGTTTTTATGTCATAAATTTGCATAAACTACCACAAAGTAGTTGATAAGACCATATTTAATGATTGAGATGTATTTGTTATCTATATGTAGATATAGAAATAGATCTTAGCTGTTGATAATATTTCCAAAGAGTACTGCTTGTACATTGAGATTTACATGTTTCTAAATTCTAAAATAATATCTGTCCAAACGGAGTATGATTTTATATTGAAGGCAAAATTTTAAAATATTCAAAAGGACAGATTGATTACTAGGAAAAGTTCTTACAAGGAAGTGCTTTACAACTAAGGATCAATGTTCTTACATAACCTCATTAAAAATTATATTGTTAAGGGAATAAAAGACCTGTTACCACAGTGCCACAAAATAGACATAATACCATATATGCACTTTTTCTATTACTTACATGTTTTTAAAAATTTGCTTAGATTTTTCCCCTCTTTCATATGAGCTATTAAAAAATGAAGTAATTGATGGCATTGTTTTGTGTGGCAGGGGAGTATTAAAAACTTGATTTGGCTGTGCCACTTTGTACCTATGGATTGTCACTAGTTTTAGCTAACCTCCCTGAACCTCAACTCTTCATTCTTCCTCTATAAGTGGGAGTTATAACATCTCACTGCCCTTACTTTACAAAATCACGAGCACCATTTTTCAAAGTAAGGTAATTTAGTAAAAGTGTATTAAAATAATTATTTTAGGTAATTATTGTTTATTAAATAAGTAGATTAAGAGAGTTAATATCGGTGACTTCCGGAGAAGATGGCGGCTTAGTAAGACGCGCGGGTCTTAGTACCTCCTCCAGAACAGCTACTAGGGGAGTAGAAACGATACAGAATAGTTCCCGGAGCCACGACAGAGATCAAGAAGACAGCGTACCCCATTCTGGAATGGCTGACTGGCTGGGAGAACCTTCTCTGGTGAGATTGCCGAGGGGCGCGGGCTTCCCTGGGCCGGGGCGGCAGGCGGCCGGAGTCCCTCCCTCCCTCCTTCCCGGGCCGGCTGGGAGAATTGGACAGGTGGTCCCCTCAAGCCACGGCGGCTGGCGCCCCCCGCCCACGTGTGGCCCCCCGGACCAGCTGGGAGAATTGGATCGGAGATCCCCAGGCTGCGGAGAACGGTGACCGGGGTCCCTTCCAAACACGTGGCTTCCCGGTCCGGCTGGGAACGGTGCACTCCCCAGGGCCGTGGTGGCTGGCGCCCTCCCACCACACTTGGCACCCCGGGCCAGCTGGGAGATTCACACGGGCGCTCTCCCAGGCTGCGGCGGCCGGCGACCCTCCCTGTATTTGGATCCCCGGGCTGGCTGGGAGATTCGGATTGGCACTCATCCAAGCCGCTTCGGCTGGCGAACCTCCCCCATTGTGAGAGTTTTCCAAAGTTAAAGTACCCACAGCACCTTTTACTGGTGGGACCCGCAGACAAACAAGTGCCACGAGCGCCACCTACTGGGTAGGATAAGAAAAACAGAGCCCAGAGATTTCACAGAAAAATCTTTCAACCTGCTGGGTCCCACACCCAGGGAAATCTGATTAAATGCCCAGACGCCAGCAGAAAATAACGGATCACGCTCAGAAAACTGAAAATATGGCCCAGTAAAAGGAACAAACCAATAGTTCAAATGAGATACAGGAGCTGAGACAACTAATGCTGAATATACGAACAGAAATGGAAAACCTCTTCAAAAACGAAATCGATAAATTGAGGGAGGACATGAAGAAGAAATGGTCTGAACAAAAAGAAGAAATAGAAAAACTGAAAAAACAAATAACAGAACTTATGGAAGTGAAGGACAAAGTAGAAAAGATGGAAAAAACAATGAATACCTACAATGATAGATTTAAAGAGACAGAAGATAGAATTAGTGATTTGGAGGATGGAACATCTGAATTCCAAAAAGAAACAGAAACTATAGAGAAAAGAATGGAAAAATTTGAACAGGGGGTCAGGGAACTGAAGGACAATATGAAGCGCACAAATATACGTGTTGTGGGTGTCCCAGAAGGAGAAGAGAAGGGAAAAGGAGGAGAAAAACTAATGGAAGAAATTATCACTGAAAATTTCCCAACTCTTATGAAAGACCTAAAATTACAGATCCAAGAAGTGCAGCGCACCCCAAAGAGAATAGACCCAAATAGGCGTTCTCCAAGACACTTACTAGTTAGAATGTCAGAGGTCAAAGAGAAAGAGAGGATCTTGAAAGCAGCAAGAGAAAAACAATCCATCACATACAAGGGAAACCCAATAAGACTATGTGTAGATTTCTCAGCAGAAACCATGGAAGCTAGAAGACAGTGGGATGATATATTTAAATTACTAAAAGAGAAAAACTGCCAACCAAGACTTCTATATCCAGCAAAATTGTCCTTCAAAAATGAGGGAGAAATTAAAACATTCTCAGACAAAAAGTCACTGAGAGAATTTGTGACCAAGAGACCAGCTCTGCAAGAAATACTAAAGGGAGCACTAGAGTCAGATACGAAAAGACAGAAGAGAGAGGTATGGTGAAGAGTGTAGAAAGAAGGAAAGTCAGATATGATATATATAATACAAAAGGCAAAATGGTAGAGGAAAATATTATCCAAACAGTAATAACACTAAAAGTTAATGGACTGAATTCCCCAATCAAAAGACATAGACTGGCAGAATGGATTAAAAAACAGGATCCTTCTATATGCTGTCTCCGGGAAACACATCTTAGACCCAAAGATAAACATAGGTTGAAAGTGAAAGGTTGGAAAAAGATATTTCATGCAAATAACAACCAGAAAAGAGCAGGAGTAGCTATACTACTATCCAACAAATTAGACTTCAAATGTAAAACAGTTAAAAGAGACAAAGAAGGACACTATCTACTAATAAAAGGAACAATTAAACAAGAAGACATAACAATCATAAATATTTATGCACCGAACCAGAATGCCCCTAAATACGTGAGGAATACACTGCAAACACTGAAAAGGGAAATAGACACATATACCATAATAGTTGGAGACTTCAATTCACCACTCTCATCAATGGACAGAACATCTAGACAGAGGATCAATAAAGAAATAGAGAATCTAAATATTACTATAAATGAGCTAGACTTAACAGACATTTATAGGACATTACATCCCACAAGAGCAGGATACACCTTTTTCTCAAGTGCTCATGGATCATTCTCAAAGATAGACCATATGCTGGGTCACAAAGCAAGTCTTAACAAATTTAAAAAGATTGAAATCATACACAACACTTTCTCAGATCATAAAGGAATGAAGTTGGAAATCAATAACAGGAGGAGTGCCAGAAAATTCACAAATACATGGAGGCTCAACAACACGCTCTTAAACAACGACTGGGTCAAAGAAGAAATTGCAAGAGAAATTAGTAAATACCTCGAGGCGAATGAAAATGAAACACAACATATCAAAACTTATGGGATGCAGCAAAGGCAGTGCTAAGAGGGAAATTTATTGCCCTAAATGCCTATATCAGAAAAGAAGAAAAGGCAAAAATGCAGGAATTAACTGTCCACTTGGAAGAACTGGAGAAAGAACAGCAAACTAACCCCAAAGTAAGCAAAAGGAAAGAAATAACAAAGATTAGAGCAGAAATACATGACATTGAAAACATGAAAACAATAGAGAAAATCAGTAAGACCAGAAGTTGATTCTATGAGAAAATCAATAAGATTGATGGGCCCTTAGCAAGATTGACAAAAAGAAGAAGAGAGAGGATGCAAGTAAATAAGATCAGAAATGGAAGAGGGGACATAACTACTGACCTCACAGAAATAAAGGAGGTAATAACAGGATACTATGAACAACTTTACGCTAATAAATACAACAATTTAGATGAAATGGACGGGTTCCTGGAAAGACATGAACAACCAACTTTGACTCAAGAAGAAATAGATGACCTCAACAAACCAATCACAAGTAAAGAAATTGAATCAGTCATTCAAAAGCTTCCTAAAAAGAAAAGTCCAGGACCAGACGGCTTCACATGTGAATTCTACCAAACATTCCAGAAAGAATTAGTACCAACTCTCCTCAAACTCTTCAAAAAAATCGAAGTGGAGGGAAAACTACCTAATTCATTCTATGAAGCCAACATCACCCTCATACCAAAACCAGCCAAAGATTACAAAAAAAGAAAACTACAGACCAACCTCTCTAATGAATATAGATGCAAAAATCCTCAATAAAATTCTAGCAAATCGTATCCAACAACACATTAAAAGAATTATACATCATGACCAAGTAGGATTCATCCCAGGTATGCAAGGATGGTTCAACATAAGAAAATCAATTAATGTAATACACCATATCAACAAATCAAAGCAGAAAAATCACATGATCATCTCAATTGATGCAGAGAAGGCATTTGACAAGATTCAACATCCTTTCCTGTTGAAAACACTTCAAAAGATAGGAATATAAGGGAACTTCCTTAAAAATGATAGAGGAAATATATGAAAAACCCACAGCTAATATCATCCTCAATGGGGAAAAATTGAAAACTTTCCCCCTAAGATCAGGAACAAGACAAGGATGTCCATTATCACCACTATTATTCAACATCGTGTTGGAGGTTCTAGCCAGAGCAATCAGACAAGAAAAAGAAATACAAGGCATCAAAATTGAAAAGGAAGAAGTAAAACTATCAGTGTTTGCAGACGATATGATACTATACGTCGAAAACCCGGAAAAATCCACAACAAAACTACTAGAGCTAATAAATGAGTACAGTAAAGTAGCAGGTTACAAGATCAACATTCAAAAATCTGTAGCATTTCTATACATGAGCAATGAACAAGCAGAGAGGGAAATCAAGAAACGAATCCCATTTACAATTGCAACTAAAAGAATAAAATATCTAGGAATAAATTTAACTAAAGAGACAAAAAACCTATACAAAGAAAACTACAAAAAACTGTTAAAAGAAATCACAGAAGACCTAAATAGATGGAAGGGCATACCGTGTTCATGGATTGGAAGACTAAATATAGTTAAGATGTCAATCCTATTTAAATTGATTTACAGATTCAATGCAGTACCAATCAAAATCCCAAAAACTTATTTTTCAGAAATAGAAAAACCAATAAGCAATTTTATCTGGAAGGGCAGGGTGCCCCAAATTGCTAAAAACATCTTGAGGAAAAAACACGAAGCTGGAGGTCTCGCGCTGCCTGACTTTAAGGCATATTATGAAGCCACAGTGGTCAAAACAGCATGGTATTGGCATAAAGATACATATATCGACCAATGGAATCAAATAGAGTGCTCAGATATAGACCCTCTCATCTATGGACATTTGATCTTTGATAAGGCAGTCAAGCCAACTCACCTGGGACAGAACAGTCTCTTCAATAAATGGTTCCTAGAGAACTGGATATCCATATGCAAAAGAATGAAATAAGACCCGTATCTCACACCCTATACACAAGTTAACTCAAAATGGATCAAAGATCTAAACATTAGGTCTAAGACCATAAAACAGTTAGAGGAAAATGTAGGGAGATATCTTATGAATCTTACAATTGGAGGCGGTTTTATGGACCTTAAACCTAAAGCAAGAGCACTGAAGAGGGAAATAAATAAATGGGAGCTCCTCAAAATTAAACACTTTAGTGCATCAAAGAACTTCATCAAGAAAGTAGAAAGATAGCCTACCCAATGGGAGACAATATTTGGAAATGACATATCAGATAAAGGCCTAGTATCCAGAATTTATAAAGAGATTGTCCAACTCAACAACAAAAAGTCAGCCAACCCAATTACAAAATGGGAAAAAGACTTGAACAGACACCTCTCAGAAGAGGAAATACAAATGGCCAAAAGGCACATGAAGAGATGCTCAATGTCCCTGGCCATTAGAGAAATGCAAATCAAAACCACAATGAGATATCATCTCACACCCACCAGAATGGCTATTATCAACAAAACAGAAAATGACAAGTACTGGAGAGAATGCGGAGAAAGAGGCACACTTATCCACTGTTGGTGAGAATGTCAAATGGTGCCACCACTGTGGAAGGCAGTTTGGCGGTTCCTCAAAAAGCTGAATATAGAATTGACATAAGACCCAACAATACCATTGCTGGTTATCTACTCAGAGGACTTAAGGGCAAAGACACAAACGGACATTTGCACACCAATGTTTATAGCAGCGTTATTTACAATTGCAAAGAGATGGAAACAGCCAAAATGTCCATGAACAGACGAGTGGCTAAACAAACTGTGGTATATACATACGATGGAATATTACGGAGCTTTAAGACAGAATAAACTTATGAAGCATGTAATAACATGGATGGACCTAGAGAACATTATGCTGAGTGAGTCTAGCCAAAAATTAAAGGACAAATTCTGTATGGTCCCACTGATGTGAACCGACATTCGAGAATAAACTTGGAATATGTCATTGGTAACAGAGTCCAGCAGGAGTTAGAAACAGGGTAAGATAACGGGTAATTGGAGCTGAAGGGATACAGACTGTGCAACAGGACTAGATACAAAAACTCAAAAATGGACAGCACAATAATACCTAATTGTAAAGTAATCATGTTAAAACACTGAATGAAGCTGCATCTGTGCTATAGGTTTTTTTTTGTCTGTCTGTTTGTTTGTTTGTCTTTTTTTTCTTTTTCCTTTTATTTTTTTTTACTATTATTATTTTTTTCTGTATATTAACATTCTATATTTTTTTCTGTTGTTTTGCTAGTTCTTTTCCTAAATCGATGCAAATGTACTAAGAAATGATGATCATGCATCTATGTGATGATGTTAAGAAGTACTGATTGCATATGTAGAATGGAATGATTTCTAAATGTTGTGTTAATTTCTTTTTTCTTTAATTAATAAAAAAAAGAAAGAGTTAATATCGAACATCGAGAAGCTTTTTGATTTACACTTAATTAAATTTTGGATCTTTTAAAACGTATAGGGATATGTTTGTCCCAGAAGGAAAATGGTTTCAACTACTATTTTTCCTTTTTATTGAGTAGCTACTTGTCTTACTGCTTCACCTTCCCTAACAATGCACCCTGTCACCTAACTAACCTACCCCCCCCAACCCCGGACAGAACAGTTCAGGTTCCTTTGAGGAAATGTTCTCATGTTTGTTTCTTCCATAGTACTTATCTCAGGTAACATTTTTGCTTTTCCACTTTCATTGAGTTTATACTCTAAAAAGAGTGATAGAAATGTATACATTTTGTATGTGTATGTTTACCCAACATCTCCCGACAAAAATGCTCTTTCCTCAAGTGTGCCACTTTCACATAGCTAGTTAATGCCCAAGTCCCTGGACTCCACCATATTGTAGGACCCTTAATAAACTTTATGCCAGTATCTCAGGTTAGAAGAGTTAGAGAAAACAGAAATGTAACTATCCAAGCAGGAAACTGAATCTGGTATTGTTGAGTGTTTTATTATACCTTCATATTTTTTATATATTATACTTATGACATATATAGATATATAAACTTGAATTCTAAAAATTTCTTAAGCTTTTACATCTTTTTCTAATTTCCTAGATATCATTTCGGCTCATTACATTGGTTCTTTTGTTAAGCTTAGTCTTATTGAACTTGCAGGTTTACCTTTGATGGAGATAAAAGCACAAAGTTATATAAGAGAACTCACCTATTTAAGTATCAGTAATTGAAATTTTATTCTGTGATTATTTGTCAAAAGTTTGGAGGCAAGATATTACCTAATCTGAAGTAATTAAGCATGTTGTATGATAATTAAATAGTTTGTTCTCAATTCTAGGTTCTGCACTTTTAAAAGAAAAAAGAAGGCATCGATTACATAAGTTCTTATGTCTTAGAGTTGGAAAACCAATGAGGAAAACATTTGTATCACAAGCAAGTGCAACAATGCAACAGTATGCACAGAGAGATAAGAAACATGAATATTGGTTTGCTGTGCCACAAGAAAGGTAAAAAAGAAAACAGCAAATAAGACTTTAAAATTATTGAGAATTCTTGAATTAGAATTATTTTGTATATCACTTGATGCCAGTGGCAGGGTACTTTTTAAATACATAGTTTATGGGTAAAACCTCACATTAAATTGGTTTGAAATAATTTAGGTTCTATTTATATTATTTAATTTACCTAATTTTAAATTTTATTCTCTTTTTGGTTGGCAAAAAGAGTGAACATGTACCCAGTTTTAGTAGTAAAAAGACTCACTTAAAAGGTCTTAGAGCAAAAAGGTTCACAATAATATTAACTAGTAAAGCTTATCCCTAAATGCAAGTAAAAAAATGTTTAATTCCAATTTTGAAAATTTGTCAAATACTTATTGAATGCCTGCTATATACATGGCACTAATTTAGGTCCTAAAAGGCTGTGATCTTCAAACTATTTTTGTGTACCCTCACACAATAAAATTCCTCTTAAGTTTAAATATTTGCAAAGATGTTCATTGTCACTGTATTGTAAATATTGACACTTTAATTTAAAACTGTCACTTTGCTCTTTAAAAATATATCCAGTAGAATGTAAACATCATAATAATTTGCCTTCTACATTATCCATGTAAAAACTGCTTGAATCCTGTCTTTTTAAATAGAATTTGCGTCATTATTTTTTCTCTTTGATTTTATATTTCTATTAAAATTCAAGGAATTTTATTTAAAAGAACTGTATTTTTATCTCATAATATTTCTCTGCAAAAAATTATAAATACACACATACTTAAATACACACATAGAGCAGTTACATTTATATTTCAATTTTCTCTGACTGTTGTCAAAATAGTAAAGGGTTTAAGATTTTCCCATACTCGCAAGCCAGTAAGTTTGATGGTTTGATGGATATTCTCAGAAAACAGGAGAGTCACAGCAATAATAGTAGCCAGACTGTCAGCATTGGTGTGGATACTTTGAGCCTCAGTTCCATAGGATGATGCTAAGAAGGCCGGAGGTTTTGTACAGAAGAGTAATCCTAAATTTAGGGAACCTGGATCAGTTCTATAATGGGCTAGCATGCTTACCCTTTACTTCAGAGTCTGATACTATCTCTACCTTTCAAAGTATATTAGTCAGGGTTCTCTAGGGAGAACAGAACCAACAAGAGAAACCCATAAATAGAAGATTTATAAAAGTGTCTAATGCAACCGTGGAATGCAAGACTCCAAAATCCGTAGGGCAGGCTGTGAGCTGGCAATTCTGATAAAGAGTCTTGACGAACTCCACAGGAAAGGCTCGCTAGCTGCAGAAGCAGTGAAAATTCTCCCTTCTCCCTTAAAAGTATTCAAGCAATTGAATCAAACCCAACTGATTTGGTTATCTCTTTGGAGAGAGACACTACCTTAGTTAATCCGAGATGGAATCAGTCACAGTTGCAATCAGTTAACTTATGATTTAATAAACCAGCCATGTAATATCCTTGCATGATGGTCATGTCAGTGCTTACCTAACCGGACATGTTGTACAATTACCTGGCCAGGTTGAAACCAGAACCTAACCATCACAGGAGGCTTTTTCCTATGTTAATTTACTTAAGAAGATAATGGTGAGCAAAGATACTGGGTACCTCTACTCACAAGACATCCAAGAGGTGCATGAAAAATTCTTCCTCAACTATACTGTTCCAAATGTTAACTACATCCAGAAAAAAGTTTTCTTACAGTTATTAATACACAATTGATTAAAGCCACATAAATTATAAATTGCCTTAATTATTACATGTGAAAAGTAAAATTTCATAGGAAAGACATACTTAGTAGATAGATGCGGCTCTGCCCCAAGTTCTTGATTCATCTATTGACAAATAATATTTAGTGAAGAGATGAGATGTGTTTCAGTATCAGTTCTTCCCCTTCCATTTTTCTTTTTCTTATAATTACTGAGAAGCCTTGCCTATATAAAATAAGTATATGAGACTTGACAAGTTGAATTATAGTAATGTCACTCAATTCTTTAAATGTTTCTATTTATATTCCAAAAATTAGTCATTTTTCATCAAAAATTATTTTTAGTTAACAAATATGAGCCATTATAAACCCTCCTTCACTTTTTAAAAATATTTTCATTGAGCTATCTTCATGTACCATACAGTCCATTCAAAGTATACAGTAAATGGCTCACAGTATCATTGCAGTTATTTGTTCATCACCATGATCATTTTTAGAACATTTGCATCACTCCAGATAAAGAAATAAAAAGAAAAATCCCATACATCCCATACCCGCACCCCTCCCTCTCATTGACCACCAGCCTCACAGTCATCCAATTTTTTTTTTAGCCTTTGTTCTAGTTTGCTAGCTGCCAGGGTGCAATATACCAGAAATGGAATGGCTTTTAAAAGAAGGAATTTAATAGATTGCTAGTTTACAGTTTTTAGGCCATGGAAATGTCCCAGTTAAGGCAAGTCTATAGAAATGTCCACTGTAAGGCACCCAGGGAATATACCTTGGTTCAGGAAGGCCGATGATATACAGCGTTTCTCTCTCAGCTGGAAGGGCACCTGACAAACATGGTGGCATCTGCTAGCTTTCTCTCCAGGCCTCTTGTTTCATGACGCTCCCCAGGAGGTGTTCCTTCTTCATCTCCAAAGGTCGCTGGCTGATGGACTCTCTTGCTTCATGGTTCTGTGGCATTATGAAGCTTTCTAAAGGCTGTCATCATTCTCTGCTCTCTCAGATTCTCCTCTTTTATAGGATTCCAGTAAACCAATCAAGACCCACATAGAATGGGTAGAGACATGTCTCCATCTAATCAAGTTTAATACCTACAATTGATCGAGTCACATTTCCATGGAGATAACCTAATCAAGTTTTCCAGCCTATAGTCCTGAATAGGGATTAGAAGAAATGGTTGCTCCCACAAGATTGATTAGGATTAAAACGTGGCTTTTCTAAGGTACTAAACCTTTTCAAACCGGCACACGCCTCATCTCACCCACCCCCCAGTATTCATCTATTTTTTTGCTTATTTTTTTACTCATCTGTCCATATCCTGGATAAAGGGAGCATCAGCCACAAGGTTTTCACAATTGCACGGTCACAGTGCAAAAATTGAATAGTTATACAATCGTCTTCAAGAATCAAAGCTACTGGAATTCAATTCAACAGTTTCAGGTATTTCTTTCCAGCTATTCCAATACACCAAAACTAAAAAGAGGTATCTATATAAACTCCTTCAATTTTGTGGAAGTCAGTGAATTAGAATCACCTGATATCCACAGGGTGTTTAAAATCATTCGTTTTCTCAGCACCAACCTTGAGCGACCTGCAAGTTTTTATGTTAAGGCTTGCACTTTTGTAAAGTTCTGGATGGGTGAGGATATGCCCTCCTTTTATAAGGTGCTTTAAGTAAAACAGAGAAGAATCTAAAAGATGTCTTTTTTTTTTGTATGCTGTATGGTGGGCTCACATTTCATTCTTTTTCCATGTGAGTACCCATTTGTTGAATTTTTATTTGTTTGGTTTTTGCTTGCTTGTTTTGGGGGGAGGTGCATGGGCTGGAAATCAAATCCCAGTCTCTTGCATGGCAGGTGAGAATTCTACCACTGAACTACCCTCACACCCCCTCTAAAAGGTATCTTGACCACACTCTTCAAGAGATTAACATGAGTGAAGAGGATCAAATGAAAGTTAAAGCTATAGAAATTAATTCCCTTAGAACTATTTTAAGTGTTCGTGTACCCCATAGAAAATCTTTGTGTCACTCTGAAGAGTATAGCTTTAGGAGATAAAATAATAAAGTTCTTCTCACCTAAAAACTGTATGGTACAATGTGTTTATTCAATAAAATGTGATTCAAGTAATTAAAAAATATGGTTGATTTGCAGGATTTATGAATACCTGAAAGGGACAGAGCCATCTATAGTATAGGTAATCTTTCCTTGACGAGAATTTAGATTCACCAGTGATATGGAGATGACTACAATGAAAAATGTAAACTGCATTACATCTTCAAAACTAACATAAGGATTTAGTTTTTTTTTTCCTTTACTGTTGGCTTTAATTTTTATGTGGAATTTTCCATTCTTATATTGTTCTTATACCTTGACTAATGCTCATTAAAATTAGTTTCATTAATACTCAACTTTTTTGAAGACATGTAACTTATGAAAATTGCTGTTTTAATAGTTGGCATATCATATCATCAAAAAAATAAAACTTAACACCCTTTTAATGTTAGCTGCCACATAATGAATGGTATTAAAAAAATTCGTTAGATTGGAAATACAGTTTCCAGAAACAATGTTAGTTATTATTGGTGTATGTTAGCTGAGAAATTTTTAATCTATTTTCAATTATTCATGTTTCAATTATTCATGTATAAAGCCAGCAAAATAGAAATATTTGAAATGTGTGCTTGACCCTCAAGTATATTTATTAGTATTTTAGTTCTCTTTTGCAACCACAGGTTTTATTATAGCAAACAAAAGATTGAAACAGGAGCAAGAGTTTTTAAAAGATTAGATCATCTATCCCTGTACCAAGTATTCCCTGTGTATTCCTAGTATTGTTGATTTAGAAGTTGAGCACATTAAATTTACATTAACTTGGAATAATTCTATACAATGTCCAGGTCTCAAAATATGCAATTAGTTAATGAATGAGATTAAGTTGTAGTTCAATGTCCCTTCCATCACTAGATTCTCCAAAGAGGAAGAAACGTGACTGCAAACGGCACCTGAGTTAGTCAAAAGCACACCAAGGAGAATATTAATATAGTTTTCTCAGAACAGCTTGTCAGAGCATAACCAAATTAATGTAACAACTTCCAGATACTAGGCCTTTTTCTCTTTATAAAATGCAATAGTATGTTTTGCATGTATTTTGAGCTTTCAAGTTTTATCAAGATATTATAATTTTGTGATTCTAGCTTACAATACAGAATACTAGGTCTATTATTAATAGTCACTTGCCCTAACAGGACAGACCACTTGTATGCCTTCTTCATTCAGTGGAGTCCAGAAATATATGCAGAAGACACTGGAGAATACACTAGAGAACCTGGATTTATAGTAGTAAAAAAGATTGAAGAGTCCGAAGCAAGTGAAGGTTCTACTAATGAAGCAGCTGCCAAAGAGTGGGAGGTAAGGGGGGAAATATCAAGATTGATTCATCTTTTTATTTTGTCTGAATTTCTAGTTTTATAGTACTATAGACAAATGTGAGCATTACACAAAAAAAATTTTTTATTTTGAAGTTAAGGTTTATTGCCCAGGTATATTTGTTAAGTGTATTTGAATAGTATTTGGTATAAACTTTGGTTTAATACTCTTTGTCAGTCTGCTTTATCTTTAAAATATTGCAAATGCAACTTTATCAGCAGTGACTTTTATTGTGTGTGTTTTAGACTAGTTTAGGAAAGTAGCATTAGAGCAAGAAAGAAATGATATTACTCACTATTATACTGATTTCCATAAAATATATTATTTCTGTTCTGATTCATTTTAATTTTATCTCCTGCATGGAAGAGGTACAGCAGTCATTTAACACATCCATGAAATTACTGTTGCTTCAAGACTCAAGCATTATCTTGATGTGATTTTAGCAATAATATTACGTTAGGGAAATAAGCTAATGCCGGTTTTGCAAGTAAGTAAAAATTGCACGTGCCCACACTTACTGAACTTGTCTAAATGGCCAAATTAACACTAATCAATTTTTTCTGACACCTCTTAGATAAGATTACATATCCAATTGTACGTGCTTTGTCTGTCTTTTGCAATTGGTAGAATGAAAATATCTGTTTCCTTTTGTTGTTGCCTAGGTTAATCTCTTCTTGATATGTTAGAAAATATAGAGCATATGCTAAAATGTGATAATGAATTCTTGCAATCAATTTGTTATCTTCATTTGGTGTTAATATATGTGCTTGTTTATGTGACTTTAATTCAATGCTCATGTACTCAACATGTATAATGTTTGAATATATACATGTTACATCTTTTGTTTAAAATGCAAACCTATTGAGCGCATCTTAGAATTCTGTGTCATATGTACAAACATTGGTTTTTACTACAGCTCCAGTTTGATGAAGGAAAAGAAAGGAGAGAACTAGTATTTATTGAGTACGTATTAAATTTGGGATTTATTTAATACTTCAACCAGCATTATAAATCTTCATACTAGATTTGTTCATAATAACCCCAAACTAAAAACAACCTGAACGTCCATCAGCAGGAGAACGGATGAATAAATTTGGGTGTTTTCATAAAATGGACTACAATAGTAATTAAAAAAAGAGAGATATACTGGTACAGGTAACAACTGGAAGAATATCACATATAATACTTTGATTAAAAGAAGCCAGACAAAAAAGAGCATATATGTAATTCCATTTACATGAAGTTCAAAAAGGCAAAACTAGTCAGAGGTCTCTCAAGACTAGTGTTTACTGGGGATTTGAGAAGGTGACTAATGAGCCTTTTAGAGTTTTGGAGATGAGCTATATCTTCATTTGAGTGGTGGTACATGGATGATTACATATATTTTTAAAAACCCTGAGCTGTGTATTTTACACCAGTAATTGAATAATTAATTAAAGATTAATAGTCCAAGTAATCAAAGATGTGTGACTGAACTAAAGCAGCAACAGTTGAGGGAAGTGTGGAGGGGGATGAGGTAAAGTCAAAAAGGTATTAATTAAACTGACAGGATTTGATGAAAACTATGTTATGAAATTTCTAACTTGGATGACCTGGTGAAAGGAAGTTTTAATCAAAGAAAGGCAATCAGAAGTTTTTTCCCCATTTAGGGTTGGAGCACTTAGTTTTGGAAATAATAGACTATTGAGTATTTTGATTCAAAGGATCTGCCTGGGTTCCTGCGGAAGGTTCTGCAGGTGTCTTCCATTCTGTTCTTTGACAAAAATTGGTTCAAATAAGAAAATAGAAGCAAAAAACTTTAATTTTAAATTGTTTTTGCTGTGTTCAGAAACAGTACTGTACTGTTCATGTATGGCTGAGTACTTGAAATATGATTAATGCAACAACTGAAAGACTGAATTTTAAATTTTAAGTTTGATTTAAATTTAAAAACTAATACTTGATTCAGTTATTGGAAAGCTTTTTAATATGTTTAGAACAATTTGGATATATGAATCAACTTTTACACTGCAAATTTTTAGGCAGAATTGAGAGAAAAAATGTAAAATATTTATGATTGATTTTTTATATTGGTTTCATGTTGAAATGTTCTTTTAGACATATTGGGTAAAATATATCATTAAAATTAATCTCACCTGCTTTTCTTTACTTTTAATGTGGCAACTGTAAAATTTATTATTCCATCTACTTATAACATTCTATTTCTTGTAGAGAGCTGGTATAGTCCTGATGTATACTCAGTGCTTAAAAACCTTAAGTAAATGAATACATTCCTTAAGAAAGAGTGCAATCTTAGCATTTTAATGTTTAAATTTTTTTTTAAAGAAAGAATTTGGCTAGAATTTGTATAAAACAAGAGTTCTTCAAAATGTGAAGTGGTATTTAAAATTTTTTTTTCCTATATAGGAATAGAGGAGGATAGGTGACCTAGAATTTACCATCAGTTTACTATGGCTGACAAAATTGGGCATCAATTGAATTAAAACTCACTGCTCTACTCACTATACTGTGTTGCAGTGTTAATTAGGAGATCTTTATTATCCTTGAGTGTTATTCAGGTAAAAGTATTTTCCTTAGCTGGAAGCTTATGCATTGACTGGAGAAACTTGAATATGATAAACTTATCTCACCCTTTTTCTCTATGTACACTTCTTGTGGGCAGGGATTTATCAGTATCATACACTGCTATATTCTCAGAACTAAGAATGATACCTAATATATAATTTATTCAGTAATTATTTATTGAAGTAGTGAATGAACTTGGTCGCAGGTTAAAATAGGAGATAAGCTTCTATTCATCTTTCAAGGTTGATCTGCTTCCTTAAAGAATTTCATATGCCAGTTGTAGTAAATATTTTATCAAGTCATGTGTGCCGGTTTGAAAGGATTTATGTATAAAAGCCATGTTTTTATCCTGATCCAATTTTGTGGGAGCAACCATTTCTTTTATTCTCTATTCAATATATAGTTTGGACTCTTTTGATTAAATTGTTTCCACAGAGAAGTGACTTACCCAATTGTGGATATTAACCTTGGATTAGAGGGAGATATGACTCCACCCATTCCACAAGGGTCTTGATTAGTTTACTGGAATCCTTTAAAAGAAGGAGCATTTTGGGAAAACCTTTAGAATGACGAGAGAGTTAGGAGAGCTACAAGAGCCCACACAGCCAGAGATCTTTGGAGATGAAACTCCAAGGAAAATGCCCCTGGGAGAGCTTCGTGAAACTAAAAACCTGGAGAGAAAACTAACAGACATTGTCATGTTAGCCACATGGCTTTCCAGTTGAGAGAGAAGGCATGAACATCATCAGCCTTTGTGGACCAAGGTATCTTTCCCTGGATACCTTAGATTGGACCTTTCAATAGCCTTGCTTTTACTGGGACATTTTCATGTAAACTGACAACTTACTAAATTCCCTTTTTAAAAGCATATTACTTATTTGCCTAAACTCTTCAAAATAGTAATTATATGCTCAAGGCTTATACTTTTTCTACTACACCAGATTCTCAGCCATGACAGAACCTTAGAATCATGTAGGGGAGCTCTGAAAAATCTTACTGCTCAGCTCACATTTCAGTGAAGTCAGAATCACTTGGTATGGGACTTAGTTATCACTATTCTTTGAAGCTCCCAAGTAGTTACATGTTGCAGTCAAGGTGGAAAAACCACTATACTACACCGTGTTACCACTACATGTGTTCTGTTAAATATATACGCTCCTACGACATATTATATTGATCATAATATGGCCCAGTTTTTTAGTCCTTGCTATGCAAGTTATATTGTAAAATATTTTTCAAAAGATTCCTTTTATTAAGGTATTGTATCTATATGCCAAAAACATAAATTTGGTTCATTGTGGAGAAAGGTTTCTTTAATCATTTTGTGCCTTGATTTAAAAAAAAAGACAAAACAAAACGAGTTTTACTTTCTTCTCAAAAGGCAGCCGTGCTGATGCGATTAATTTAGGTATAATTCTCTTAACTGCCAAAGAACTTCTATCAGGTTATGTACTCAATGACACTGCAAGGAAAAAGAAATCAAGAAAAATATCAGGATATAAATCATTGACCTATGTCTTGAATGTCATCCTCAATACTCTTAATGTGCTTGACAAGTCTCCAAGAATCCAGTGGTATAGCTTAAAGCAGTGGCCACATAGTAAAATTTAAGCCTGAAATTTTGCATGAATTTTTCATTCAGCTTCATAATTTATTACAACATAAAATAATTTAAGATTACTTATCATGAAGTAACGATGCTATAATAAAATGAGTCACATTTATCCTGTCATCACACTCATTAGTTTATATCTGGACTATATCATCTCCAATCACAAGAATCAAGGTTGGGAGGCTCTGTATTACAGTCCTCTGAAAGTCTTAGGTTTCATAGTTTTGTGTGTGTTGATTGTGCCAGTCTTGTTGCAGTAACCATACAGGCCTCAAAGTCTAGAGCTTTTAAGCTAAAATTGCTCATTGGCTCACATCCTTCAAATTGACTTTCATTTCTTCGGGGATAAGAGCTGGCAAGAACAATTGTTTTTTATTTACAAAGTTAATATTATACTACTTTTAGTTCAGAATCTCACATATTCCAAACTTACAGATTAAAATGTGCAATGTTCCTGGGATAAGAAATTAAAATAATTAAGAAATTAGCCTTATAATTCAGTTTTTTTTTTTTTTTACATGGGCAGGCACCGGGAATCGAACCTGGGTCCTCTGGCATGGCAGGCAAGCATTCTTGCTGCTGAGTCACCGTGGCCTGCCGTATAATTCAGTTTTAATTGATTTATTTAGAGTTTACCCCTAGGCTTATGCTTTCTGATTAAATTAAAAATAGATGAGTTTCACTTAGATTATATGCCAGTGGGGTTTTTTTTTCAAAACTTTTTTTTATTAATTAAAAAAAGTTAACAAACAAAACATTTAGATATCATTCCATTCTACATATACAATCAGTAATTCTTAATATCATCACATAGTTGCACATTCATCATTTCTTAGTACATTTGCGTCGATTTAGAAAAAGAAATAAAAAGACAGCAGAAAAAGAAATAAAATGATAATAGAGAAAAAAAAAACTATACATACCATACCCCTTACCCCTCGCTTTCATTTACCACTATTTCAAACTGAATTTATTTTAACATTTGTTCCCCCTATTATTTATTTTTATTCCATATGTTCTACTCTTCTGTTGATACAGTAGCTAAAAGGAGCATCAGACATAAGGTTTTCACATTCACAGAGTCTCATTGTGAAAGCTTTATCATTGTTCAATCATCATCAAGAAACATGGCTACTGGAACACAGCACTACATTTTCAGGCTATTCCCTCCAGCCTCTCCACTACATCTTGAACAACAAGGTGATATCTACTTAATGCATAAGAATAACCTCCAGGATAACCTCTCGACTCTGTTTGTAATCTCTCAGCCATTGACACTTTGTCTCATTTTACTCTTCCTCCTTTTGGTCGAGAAGTTTCTCTCAATCCCTTGATGTTAATTCTCAACTCATTCTAGGGTTTTTCTCAGTCCCTTGATGCTGAGTCTCAGCTCATTCCAGGATCTCTGTCCCACGTTGCCAGGAAGGTCCACACCCCTGGGAGTCATGTCCCACGCAGAGACGGGGAGGGTGGTGAGACTGCTCCTCGTCGTGTTGGCTGGAGAGAGGGGCCACATCTGAGCAACAAAAGAGGCTCTCTTGGGGGTGATTCTTAGGCCTAAATTTTAAGTAGACTTGACCTATCCTTTGTGGGGTTAAGTTTCATGTGAACAAACCCCAAGACTGGGGGCTCAGCCTATAGCTTTGGTTGTCCACACTGCTTGTGAGAATCAAGAATTTTTGATGCATTGTATTTCTTTTTTAAAGACTAATGATTGGTATTAGAAGAGAGTTATTTTTATTTACTTCCCACTTCTTACTGTTGCCAAAGTTTGTTAAAAATACATTCCATTTGCTATTTTGATTTCTGAGAAGTCTTGGTTCTTTTTTAATGTTCAACATTATTTACATTTTCTCTTACAATAAATTAAAGCTTAGTTTATTCATTTAAGTGTAAGTAAATGTAAATATTTTGGCTGCTTTTTACTTAAATCTTTGCACCATTATTAAAAAATATTGCAGAATCTGCCTTCTAGTTTAGATAATTTTTCAAAGTTATTTATACAGTCTTCCTGTTTTGACTTTAATTCTTAGTGTTCTCCATTTAAATTATGCAAATTTAAAATATTTTACCTAATTTAAGCATTTTAGGCCAAAAAATTTGTATTATTATTGATTTGGATTTTTATTACAATGTGGAGGTTGTCATGTATATTAAGTTCTGTTTTCATATCTAAAATTAAGTAAAGTTATTGCCAGGGTTGTATATTAAGTTTCCTAAAGAACACTTTCCGAACAGTTTAGTATTGCTGCAATATCTAAGTACTAGTATCAGACAGCTTCAGTGCTACCAGGTAGTAAATACTCTAGTTCATTTTATTATTATTTTAATCTCTTTTGTGTGTTCTAAATACTAAATGTATTTTAAAGAAAAAGCAAATACAAAAATATTTTTTGTATTAAAGCATAAGTAATGCCAAAATTATAATTGTCAATATATTAAACAAAACACGTCTCTTCTCAGTCTATCCAACAAAATCCACATAGAATTGTTTTGTATTGTTTTTCAAGGTGAAAGTTGTCTCTATGGCTAAAGTCAGTACATAGGTGTTGTACATTTCTCAGGCAAACCTTTAAAAAAAGAAAGAACATACACATAGGATTTTGCATAGCTTGAAATTATAGCATAGTTTTACTAGTCATAACTCCAGAAGAAATTCAACACGTTCAAGAAAGGTAGAAACCAAAGCAATTTAAAACTTAATTGGAAATTTTAAGTCCAAACAAACTATCTTAAATAATATATCCATATTGAAATATTTGTATAATTATAAATAAACAGTTCTAGACTCTTTACATATTGCTTTTATTACCATTTGACATGCAGGATTTCTCCCTGATATAGTTTGTTTTGACTACTGATAATGTTAAAGATATGACCTGATATTTTCTTAATGTATAGTAGTGATGATAACACCACATTGTAAGTAATTAACACCACTGAATTATATATCTGAATGTGGTTAAAAGAGAATATTGTAGGTGATACATATGTTGCTAGAACAGTAATTGAAAAAAAATAGGACTGTACAAAACAGTGAACCCTAATTTAAACTAATGAACTATAGTTATTACAGTTATAATAACATCCTCTCATCAGTTGTAACAAAGGTAACATACTAAATGCAAAATGTTAAAAATGGGGACAGGTATATATGGGAGCTCTATATTTTATGCCTGATATTTCTATAAAGTTAACAGCTTCTCTAATTTAAAAAAAAGAAAGAAAAAGACATAACCTAACTGAGGAAAGTTTTGAACCAGTGTTTTGTTTTCTCTGTTAACAATATTCTTCCTTAATTACTAGCCAAAGTTATGAGCTATAAAAATTCCACAAACATTCAAAATTTATAATTTAACTATAAATTGTGAAAAGAGACAGTATGAATAAAGGCCATACTTGTTTATGATTTGAAATATTTAAAATATTTCTAAAATAATTTCTGTAAGAACACCTAATTGCTTTAAAAATGTTCACATGAAAATAAAAGTTTATAGGATTCTGTAACCATAAGAAATGTTATGACCATGAGAAAAAAACAACATGATGCTCATTGAAATAATTTGTGTACTTTGAGAGGTTTAAAACTACTTATTAATTTTTTTTTATCAAATAACCTTTAGTTTGTTTCTTATTATACTGATGTTTTCAATTGCATGCTCTGTGTCTTTAAACTTTTGAGTCCTTTCTTGCACATTTGGGTGCAGTGCAACCAAACTTAAGCATGGGAAACCCTTTCTCCCTCCCCAGCTTTACAGTCTCCACTCAGGACTGTCTTTGCAGTGGATACTATTTAGTGATTAGCTCTCTGTCTTGTCAATCAAATCTTTGTTTCTAGCAAACTGTTTTGTCACTGTAGTAGTGCTCCTGTGCTGGGAATTTATCTTTGATAAAGGAAGAATGCTTTTCAAAACAGTTCTTACATAATTTGATGTAACTTAACTTACCCTGGAAAGGAAATGTCTCGTCTTTGGTATGGGACAAAGGGGAGAAGACACCAACCTATTAATCCTAAATACACTCTGGTAAATCTTAGTTAATTATTTACCTTCCTATATTTACTCTTTTTATGATCACAGTATGTAAAATTCTACAATTTCTAAAAGTTTAAACATAGAGAATATTTATAGAATACAAAATTGTATAATGATTGCAAAAAAAAAAAACCTTTAAATTTTCTTCTAATTCCAGTTAACTTCAGAAAAAGGAAACATAGGGACTGTAATTTTCTTTTGTAAGATTGTTTTGGTTTTCCTATTCTATTCCAACAGGATGGTACCAAATTTTTATTGCTGCCTTAATATTTTTATATAGGCTTTTCCTTGTCGGAAAGCTCTGAGAATTTTTATTTTGAAAAGGAAATTCTGGTTTAATATTCCTCTTGATGCATTTTTGCATATTTTAAAAGAATCTTATGATTTATAAATTTGTATTTTACTTATAGTTTTAAAACTTCAACAATAAGAATTTATCCTTGCATAAAAAGAGTAGACTAGATCTCAAACTAAATGCATTTAGGATTAATTTTAGCAATCTGAGAAAAGGTTTTTCTTTAAATAAACCATTCAAAAAGTTTTCAAGCAGTTCCCTAATATAAAACTTTAAAAGATATTCTAGTAAAGAAAAATCTCCGTTGACTTCATAGTATTTTAAGAATTCTAATTATTTTTTAGTAAAAATGTGTGTGCATTATTTGTTACAAAACGTACTGTCAATTGTTCTTTCTGTGATGATTCAGGATTTTATCTTACCTTGAGAATATTAATTTTATTTTTACTGTTAGATAATTTAAATAGAGCCAAATATATATGTATTAGAACCAGAAGTGACTTTAGATGAGGCCCCCAAAGCTGCTTGCCTCTCTTAAAGTTAAGCATTTCAGAATATCAAAATGCTTTCATTTTAGACATGAGAGTATATTGCTATGTTTTTCTTTTCCCCCTAAGTTTAATATCTGCAGGTTTTTGCTTATATGATACATCAGCTTGTTGGGATTTAGGCACCTGAAATAATTGAATTTTTTTTTAATTTTCAATCAGAATTTACAAGATTAGCCAGTTAACACAGGGTTGTTTTTTTTTAATCCCCAAAAATGGAGCTGTTCAGATATGTTATGCTTTGCAGTTTGAATAGATGTTTATCATTAGCTTGCTAAGACTTTAATATAGTTTGATTTATTACATATATAAGCAAAATAAATTATAGATATTTTTAATTTTATTGGTTACTATGCTGTGCATCACACACCTTATTATACTTACTAATTCCTGTTGTTTTTAAGGCTGTTATGTGATTTTGTCAGATAATTTATCTCTTAACTAAGCAAATCATGTGTCTCACTAGTAAGAGCTCTACCCATACATATGTTTATAACTTATATATATATATATGTAAATGTTCATTTAACCTCCATAATAACTTTGAAAGATCAGTAGATTTATCATCCCCATTTTAAAGATGAGGAAACTGAGGCATAGAGTGGTTATTGAACTAGGCTGACATGGAGCACAGAGACTGCATGACCCTAGCACATTTTTAAACTCACCACGATTCGTTTGAAGGTTTTCTAAAATGTACAGTGTGATGTGTTTGGATATATAGACAAGCCCAGATCCCCACTTTTCTGCACTGGTTTCCTTGGTTTAGAGTGGGGCTGTAATTCAGGAGGAAAGGTTTAATTAAAAAGATGAAGCTTAAAAGCAATAGGAGCTTTGCTTTTGTTTTACATATTGAAATCCATGTAAGGTTTTGCCTGAAAGGGGTCTCTTCTGCTTTAAAATTGAAATTAGAGAATGATTCTTCTAAGATAATAAGTATTTTAGAACAAATTAAATGCCACATTTTTGTATTTTTTATTTTCTAGCTTTTTAAATAGTTCATATCTTTGCTCAACTGATTAATAGAACTTATTAATAGACACAAGTGATGAACTATCTTATAGAGCTAGTAGTAAATACTGCCTGCCATGTATCTCAGTCAACTTTAACAATTTTTTAAATGCTTATGTATTTATTATCATATTTGACTTTTACAGTAATCCTCTGACTTAACCAGGTACAGGTTTTTTCATTTTTTAATTGAGTTAATTTAAGTTTCAAAGAAATTAATAACTAATAGGTAGAATATATCCCCAATCAAAATATGTAGAAAGCCCTGTTAGCTTCAGTGAGAACCATATTGATATGCGTACTTTACTGTCCTTATCTTTTCTTCCTTTTTTTAAGAATATTTCGCAGTGTATTCTAACACACAATTTGAATTTTAATCTCTGTAATAATACATTTATTTGAACCAAAATATACCTTACCTGTTAGTGTCTATCAGTAAATTGTAATTTGTTTGATAGTTATAAGCCTATTTTTGTAATAAGGATTTAGGCTTAATCAGATTACAGCCACAGATCATTGAATAGTAGCATTGTTTTATTATCTCTGACAGTAGTTCACTAAATTAGTTACCCTATTAAAAAAAATTAGACCCTCAGAAATGAAAAGACAAGGTTTTTTTTTAGTCTCTCATGTATGAAAACACAGGAAAAAAGCTCCTATAATGAATTGTTTACATCTGTGTAAGAGTTTTACGTTGGATTTTAAGAAGAGCTAATTTAAATTAAAAATCTTTCTAATGGCAATAATCACAAAAATAATAGCTACTACCACAAGTATTGTTCTACATACTTAAAATGAGTTAGTTTATGTAATCATCACAATTCTGTGAAGTAGTATTATTACCCCATTTTATAGTTGAAGAAACAGGCATACAGTAGTCATATTATGTTATATAATTTTGTCAGGTGAACCAGTAAGGGGTCAGAGCTGAGGTTTGCTATATTCTTTTTCAAACTTCAAAATATAAATAGGGGAAGGGAATTAACTTTTATTTTGTACTATTCACATACCAGGATCTATTATATATATATATAATAGATATATATATATATATATATATATATATATATATATATATGCCTTGCATATATCATTTATCCCTCATAAAATGCTTAAAGTGTGCATATTTCCATTTGAAAAAAAAACAAAACAGAAAGGGAAAGTTTAAGCTCAAGTTCACAATACTAATAAAAAGCAAAATCAAAAAGGCAACAGTCTAAGTCCAGAGCCAGCATTCTTTCTCCTTTACTATGTTGCCTACCTATGTAGATATTCACAGGAAATTAATTAAAATTTATATATGCCTTATGATAAGTAAAACATCTTCTGCTCTGTGGTCACCTGGGGCCTAATTGAAAAGAAAAGATGCATACATATATATTCAGTGTAGAGTATTTATTCAGCTTAGTAGTTGAAAAGTATAATAATTACATATGCACATTATGAGGCATAATAATATGAATACCTGTGAACTCACCACCCAACTTGAGTATTAAATACTAAACATTACCAATGCAGTTGCATCTCTCTGTGTTCTTTCTCTATCTCATCTCCTGTCTCCACCCAATTCATAGCCGCCTTCCTGAATTTTGTGTTTATCATTCCCATTTTTTAAAAAAGTAGTTTTATCACTTTTGTGTATATACCTAAAGAACATGTTTGCTCATTTTGAACTTCAAAAAGCTACTAGACTATTTATATAGACATTAGGGACTCAGTTTTTCATTCAATATTATTTTTCTAAAATTCATCCATGCTTCTGCAGGTAAACATAATTCACTTACTTTTCTGTATACTTTCTATTCTTTAAGTATACCTCCTTAATGGTCATGTAGGTTTCCAGTTTTTTATGAAAATGAATATTTGTTTCTATGAGCATCCTTTGTTTATCTCTTGATGCACATATTCAGTAGTTTCTCTAGAGTAAATACTTAGGAATTCACTTGCTTGGTTGCAGTACAGTAAAAAAATATCCAACTTTACAAAACAACATAATATTGTTTTCCAAAATGAATGTTCCAATTTACACTCCAACCAGGAACATTTGAGTCCCCCTAAGCCATCCTTTTCAGTATCAGGATTTGTTATTGGACTTGTTATGCAGATTAGAGCTAGTTTGTCTTTTTTTTTTTTAAGCAAAGATAGGGATGAATTTAGCTTTTCTTTAATACCTACTACTACTTCTTTTTTGGCTAAGAATGTCTTTCCTAACTCTAGGTCAAAAAGTTTTTTTTTAAGTACTTCTCATAAAGATATTTTTATATTAAAGACCTCTAAAAGTTCTTAATCCTTCTGTAATTTATTTTTTAGTGTAGTTGAAGGTAGGATTTCCCTTTTCTCCTTTCTTCCTCCCTTTTGGCCATTTCTCCCCACCCCCACCCCCACCCCCACCCCCACCCCCACTTTACAATATGGAAAACCAACCATTCTAGCACTTCTCATTAAGTATACCTGCTTTCCTACAGATGTGCTCTGCCATCATATCAGATTTCCTTTCTTGATTTTTCTTGGGGTTGGGGAAGTGGGAATCAACTGTTTTGTTTTGTTTTGTTTTTAATCTCTTTTTGTATACATTAGTTTAAACTTATGTTTCTGTTCTTTTAATAGAATCCCTGAAATTTTATCCTGCATATTTACCTTTGTGAAATCCAAAGTTAATGTGTCTTAATATTTCCTCCTGAACAAGAAAAAATTAAAAAAAAAATGACCCTAGAAGACTTTAGTGAACATCAGTCCTCTTCCTAGTTACATCCTATTGTATTCTGTATTCTTTCTATCCTCTTATAACCTAACAAATTAAACTTTTTTATTTTATTCAGTCTGTTGTTATTTTATGTGTTAACCTTTTTGCTCAAATTTATATATACGTTTGCCATTTTATTTTTTGATTCCTTCCTGTATCTCAGACCCTCTTCCTTAAGTATATACTTAGAAATTTCTTTTGTGAAGACTTGTTGATGGTTAATGCACTGTTTCTGTTGATGTGAAGGTATCTTTATTTCCCTCTCCTTGTAATACAGTTTTGTGTTTGAATAAACAAATCTAGGTTAATCATTATTTTCTGTCATAGTGAATAGTGTATTTGGTAATCTTTCCTTGTAGGTTCATATTTGCTTAAGTGCAGATCTTGAGGGGCTGAATTAAGGATACTTTATTTCCGATAGGATTTGCATTTGCTTTTGAGAAGTCTACTGTCAGTCTAACTGACATTCCTTTGTAGGTTATCTGACTTTTCTGACTACTTTTAAAGACTTTGTGTTTCTCTTAAATATTATGAAGCTTTACTGCAGTAGTGTTAGGTATATATTTCTTGTTTGGAATGAAGTATGCTTCTTGAATTTATGGATTCTTGTCTTCCTCAGTTCTGGTAAGTCTCAGGTATTACATCTTCAAATATTTTCTTTCTATGTTCTCTTCTTTTGTCTGGGACCCTGATTATAGTGTTTTACATCTTATTCTCCAAATCTCACCTGTTTTATATTTTTCATTTGCTTGTTTTCAGTAGTGCATTGTGGATAATTTAAACTCTCTTATTTCATTAATTAGCCTGTATCTTTTATTTTAACTCGTCTTTTTAAAAAAATTACTAGTTATACTTTCTACTTCTATAGCAGCTGTGTTTGGTTGTTTTAAATTGGCTTGCTTGCTCATTTTTTATAATCTCTTATTGCTTGTTTATTTTTAGATTTCATGTTTTTATTCTCATCTCACAGTTTACATATCTAGTTAATTTCATTATGTAAAATTAATTCAGTGTTTGCTTACTATCACGATTGTGTTATTTGACTGTTTGGGTATTTTTTGTTATGACCTCATAATTGCTTACTGTTAATCTTGGAGAATAAGAGAACCTGAATTGACAATCTTTTCTTTCTGAGAGAATTTATTTGTTTCTGTCAAGAGCCAGATTTTGCTATATATCCGGGACCATTTAATCCTCTTTTAATGCAAGAGATTCAGTTTTAGTACCCAGATTTTGATGTCCTAAGTCCCTTAGTCTCAGCATCACAGCAGTTTTTACTATTGATACTAGCTTTTAGGATAACCAGCTTTCCCATTCATAAACTCCTGCTTATTACCAGCTTAGTTTCTTTTCCTTCTTTTTTTGGGAAGCAGTGGTGTTTTTTGTGGAGCATAGTAAGTGCTTTAAAATATTTTTTGAAATGAATAATAAAATAGTGATAGAATAAAAATTAATTTAAAAATCAATACGTTAAAATGCTATTGAATATTCATTAAGATAACCTTATGATATATCCATTTTATTTCCAAAAGTTTTAAATGATGAAATCATAAGTTTTATAAGACTCCAGTAACTTCAGTATATAAATTTGCAGTGAAAGGACAAACGAATACAAAGGAATTAAATGTTAAGAAGTAACCTTATATTTATTTTGTTTCAAAACTATATTACTGATCTGCAGAGCATATAGAACACTAGGAAATTCAGGATGATGTAAATGAGTGTGCTTTTTCCCTGATATGCTATGGAGAAAACAAAATTATCTCCTGAGACTGTCATTTCTTATATTTATCATTCCAGGAAATTAATATGATATAAATATATCATAAATGAATAGTTTTGAATAGTTACACATCTCTTTTTTGACTAAAATAACTGAACACATCAGTTTTCTCATGTAAATCTTTGAGTCATTGGCAAAAATACTTAATTAGAAGTGATTTGAAATATAGAAGATTTGGGTCATATGAAAACCTTACTGTTTTCTATATTGACTTCATTCTTGATTTAAATCTTTTTTTCAAACTCTGCCAGATCTATTTTCCAGTTAACTAATTTCTGATTTTCTATTAGCTCTTTCATACTCATTTGTTATTTGTTAAGTGTTATTTTAAAAGCAGTAATTTTTTTTACATGGGCAGGCACCAGGAATCGAACCCGGGTCCTCTGGCATGGCAGGTGAGCATTCTTGCCTGCTGACCCACCGTGGCCCGCCCTAAAAGCAGTAATTTTAAAGAAAGAAAAATAGAGCTATGTTGGAAGAGTCCAGTTCTCATTTTCTAGTAGATTCTGTTATATACTGTCTAATGTATTAGAACGTAAGGTTATATGACTTGCAAAGATGGTGCTCCATGTCCTTTTTTGTCATCTGCATCAACTTCAGGTTTGCATTACCTTGTCCTTTATCATATTTTTGGGGTACCAAAGTAAATACAAATGGCATTGATTAGATAGCATTTTTCTCTCTTTTGATATGAAGAAATAAAAATGGTACATTCATTCACAGATATCTGCCAGAATTTTATTAGCCTGCAAGGCAATTTGGGGAGGGGAAGTTTTTGGTTTATGTAATAATCTCAGCAAAAACACTGGAAAGTCTTGGAAGGAGGGCTGTTAAACCAAGGTATTATGGTCTTTATGTTTATGAGATGAGCATATTCTTATTCATGGGATTGATAGCAACTAAAATTTTCTCTGTTCTTTGCTCTTGTTGTTTTGTTATTGGTCTCTTTTTAACAGAAATGGGTAGATTTAATCCAGCCATACATTGGTAGTTCTGTGGAGTAAATGCTTATCAAAACACTTTTTCTGTGTAAGAGTCCTTTGACAAAGACTAAAAAACCAGAGAGTGGCTCATAATTCTGGAGAGGGTTGGTTGTAGTACTACTTAGTTCTCTTCAGGTGAAACTTAGCAGTATATGCAGAACCGCTTCACTTTTTAGCTAGGCCATGAATACACTTTTAATTGGACGGTCCTGGTTTCCTCATCTATGTACCCCTAATAATTGGGATATTTTGTAGAAACATGATCATTTTCTACTTAGCTTTGGGTGAAGTAATAAGTTCTGAACCTGGCATATGAGTTATCAAGAAGATAAAAAGTAATTTAATTCCAGTTTAATTTTACGTACTGGAAATCTGCATTCCTTTTATCCATTAATTTTGAGGTGGAAGTGTGTTTGTTTAGTCAGTTTATTTCAATCCTTTTTCTCTATTTATTTATAAACTTTATTTTTGATAGTTTTGTACCGCTTTTCTCATTGGGATATGAGTAAATATTTAGGATTAAGGGACTGGTGAGATTTTAAGTACCAGAAAAGAATACAGTTTTTAAAAAAATATGAATGAGAAAAGATAGATTTAAAGAAACTATGGCTTTACCAAATGTTATAAGCTTAGAGTTATAGAGACATTTCATTGTTCTCTTATTAATAGTTCCTACTCTCATTGATGCTGTCAATTAGGTTATAACTAATCCTTTTGTGAGAATAATTCAATGTTGCTTCCATCCAGGAAGTGTGTTTAATATGGTAAAAGAGAAGCTTTAAAAAGTAGGTGTAAGATCAGTGATAATGGGAGGGGTAGAAGAAATACAGAGGAGTAGGTAAGTTGTATGATCTGAAAATTCTTGGCCATGTTAAGGATACTCATAGTTAGATTAAATGCCTTGGGGAAAAGAAACAAAACCATTAATGTCTATTTAATAATTTTGTAAAGATCATTTTTACTGGCCAAAGGAAAGCAAGGCCATGACTTTAGTATCTAATTTTTCTTTTATCTTTATAAGAATTCTGTTGTTCTTAATTGAAAGGGCTTTATTATTTTTGTCTAATACTGGTATTTAAAAGTAATTTCAGAATAGTCATTTAAAATATAATAGTCCTGAAAACTGAAATACTGTAATAACAAAAATAAAACCAAACTTCAGCCACTATAATGTAGTTCTTAGGGTAATTTGTGAAAAGTGATCAAGTAAAAATAATATTAGCAATAGTAGCTCTCATTTACTACGTGCTGGGCACTATATCAATCTTTTATATATATATATTTTTTCTCACTTGAGCTACTTAAGAACCCTATTTTCTATGTATTCTTGTTATTTCCATTATTTTATGAAGAAATAGATTGAGAAAGAGCTAAACTCAGATCCATCTGACCCTCACCCCCACCCCAAGCACAAGGGCTCTTAACCACTTTGAGTTTCTTTGCAAGTACAAAGTCATATTGTATATTGATATTGTAAATCATATTGTATACATTGTTGCTTTGCAAAAGCCAGTATGATAATATTGGCCACAGTAGAAATCTGTCTACTTTCTTTAACTTTTTTCTGTTCCAATGTCTTAAAGCTTTCACAAGTTTGCCTGGCTTTTTACGGAGTCATCTTGATATTTACTGACTGGTAGCCAATTATATTTTATTTAGCTAGAACATGAGATTTTTAAAACCCAGGAGACAAGTCTAAACCCTTTATGGGCAGTTTTTAACTTTACTTCATGGTCATGGTCTCTATAAATGATCTGTTGTGATCAATTGTTTATCTCAGGAAAATCAGCATTTATTTATAACTCCACCAGAGTAAGGTATCTTGAGGTAACTGTTTGGGGAATTATGACATGATCCTAAAAAACTGTAGCCACTGTGTCACTCTGAAAAAACTTATTTTTGTGTACTTTTTGTAATAATGTTTCTTTACTATGTTTATTTATCATATATGACTTTGAGATTCACTTCTATGCCAAAAGATTATAGAAGATACAGGGTTCCCCTTAGGAAGTTAGAATGTAGAAAATTAGTTATTTTAGTCACAACTGCTACAGTACAAAGCACAAAGAAATAACATACAGGAAAGACAAAAGCTAGAGTACTTAATTTAAAAATACTAGTAAACATGCCTGAGAAGTATTGTTGATTGGACATGCTTTTGAAAATATAATTTTCTGTTTTCTGGTGCTTGTTTTTCATATTGCCTTAGCTTTTAAAACTTCATACCTGTTTCTTGCTCCCTTCCCCTCTTTTTTCTGATGTAGATCATATACAGTGGGTATGTTTGCCACATTTGTCTAGAAGAAATTCTTTTGGATATAATGTTTGAGCTAAACTGATTTGAATGGGAGAGTTGAAACAATCATTTCCTTTGTAAATTCCAACACCATTTAGATTTTAGATATTGTCATTGATGTTAGCAAAAGCAGGTTGTTTTCCTTTGTCAAAGGTTAAAATTCTGTTTACTAAATTTAGTCTATATGAAATAGTTCTTAAAATCTTATGTTCTCATCTAGTTAGATGTAGCAGTTAAACTTATGTGTGCTTCACTCTATATACAATCCACTAGGATTTTCAGCATGGAGATGAGGAAGAAATCTTGATTTTCTTTTATGGTCCACCATGAGTATAATTATCATACTGAACTCATGGAGCCCACAAAACATATATTTATATAATATATATAATCATATAATATTGATAACACTTCTGCTTTCTTTACAGTTCTCTTACTCCATTTAAATTTCTCCATTGAGTTTGGTTTTGTTTTTGATTTTTTTTGTTTTTTTTTTTTTGGTAGTTTTCTTTGGGGAATTTTTCTTCAACTGTCAGTGGAATTATTGTCTTCCTGTCTCCATATTCAGGTAGTGTCAGTGGCTGAGTATCACCGCAGGATCGATGCTCTAAATACTGAAGAACTGCGCACACTCTGCAGACGTCTCCAGGTGCCCCCTTCAGTAGTTTAAATCCTTCAGGAGATTGAAAACTCCCATTTTTAGTGTTCTTTGTTAGGGCAAATCTCACATTTGAAAGATTTGTTTTGATTGCAGCACTAAAATAACCCATCAGAAAATTCCTTTTTTTATTAAAGAGTACGATACTGTTTTGAAGAGATATAGGATTATATTTTCCTTCATCTTTTCCCTTGAAAAAATATTCAGAGGAATTTTCTGTCACTTTAGAGCTGTTCTCAATACTTTGTATTTCTAAGTGTAATGAGGAATTTTTATTTAATTTTAACATTGGAATAATGTTGGGCTAGGGACTGAAGTCATACTAAAAAGAATCTGAAAGATGTGGTACTTCTAGAAAATTTTTATATTTTTGGATATCAAGGCTCAAGTCGTCTTCTTTATGGCTATTTCTGTTGTAGTCAGTCCCACCTCAAGTACCTTAGGAGAAATTCCTTTTTGTCCTTGAGGCATTCCTGGTTGATATTTAGAAATACTTCTTAATAGTGTAGGTTAAGCATCAGAACGAAATAAATTATTTGAAATTTTGTGAAATTTTGTCATTTTTACGAGAAAGGAATACAAACTCATTTTTCTCCGTTTTGTGCATTATTACTTGTGTGTTTTTCCTCTTCTTAATAAGGTATACTTTTATGGCTTTGTTAGACCTGCTAAATTTTTTTCTTTTCTTTTACTGCTGTCTTGGATTTGTTTTTAACCTTTCACATCATCAAAATAAGGGTAAAACATGATGATGTGAAAGAATTCTCATCAGGATACAATACATTTCTTGAACATGTATTGGTTGAAAATATATGCTCTTCAGGATTGGTAAGAAATTTGATCAAGAAAGAGTAATTTAGCAGGTATTCCCGTCTGGAATAATAGTCGCCGGATACTGCTGCATTTTAGTTATCTGCTCCACAGAATTCTGTTTATTTTCCAAGTTAAAAGTTTTATCAACAATAATTATGTTTCATATCTTATATTTTCTAAGGTTAATGCATTTTATATATTAAAATAAAATAAATATAAAAACTAAGCTCCAACAGTACAGATTGTATAATAGTAAGCTTTTTTGAACTAATCAACATTTTTACAAGTTATTTTAAGTATCTGAGATCATTTCCATCAAGCAAAAGCATATATTCTTTACAATACATCAAATAATCTGTTTTTTTTTAATTCCCTTGTGAATAAATTAATTTTAGAAACTAATTTAGAATTTTAGAAATTAATTTAGAACTTATTGTTTGGTCTAACTAGGAAAAAATTCAGTGTTTAGGAAGTAAAAAATAAAGGTATCTTTTAAAAAGAAGCTTTTCTAATGAAGTAAATGTATATGTGTATTTATATATTACAATGAAAAGAAAGTTCTGACTTTTATTTTAAGCTCATTTACATTCATTTTTTGACACCCAGAAAGTTCTCCTAATTATTTTTGGCAAATTTTATGAAAAAAATAATCTTACACATTTTAATTAGTTCAAATAAAAAGCAACCTAACTGGCTCACTTTTGCCTTTCAAAAGGCTAAATTAAAAGTTTTCATGCAGCTATCTCCTTTTCAACAGAAATAATAGAATTTATCGTCCATTACTAGCTTTTCCTTCATGTAGTAGATTCGAAAA
This sequence comes from Tamandua tetradactyla, assembly GCF_023851605.1. Taxonomy (NCBI): domain Eukaryota; kingdom Metazoa; phylum Chordata; class Mammalia; order Pilosa; family Myrmecophagidae; genus Tamandua; species Tamandua tetradactyla. Next base: position 151,407,643 of record NC_135332.1, read on the forward strand.
ATGCCTGCTTATAGTTAAAAAATCTTTTTTCTTCATTAGATGCCATTGTTATTAAATGGAGCAGCTTTTGCCTTATAAAATCCTGAATTAAAGCTCCAGCCATTGTTTCTAAGGTGTAAAGTTCTCTCAAAAGGCTGAAAGTTTTTGAAAATGTCCCAATTTTATATTCATATGCTGCTGCTGTTTACTTTTTTAGATTACTACAAGGGAAGACATAAATTCAAAGCAGGTTGCTCCAGTAAAAGCAGACCTGGAATCAGAATCTTTCCGACCAAACCTAAGTGAACCTAGTGAACTCTTGCTGCCAGATCAAATTGAAAAGGTACAACATACCCACATAGATACATATCTGAATATGTGCCTGTGAGAGTAAACAATCTCTTTTCAGTTTTGAAAATGGAAGCAGCAGGGTTACCATTACTATTGTCCCTCTTCCACGAAGAAAAAATAGACAAAATGTAGCAACTGGTGTAATAGAAGGTACTTGGAGATTTAGGTAAGCAGACACTAAAATAAAATGCTGTAACAATTTAGATGAGTGACTTTTTAGCCAGTATTTGAATTTTCATTGTGTTTTGTGTGGATTATCTCATTTCATTGTGACAGTGTCTCTAGGACTTGGATATTCATGTTGCACACGTTTTCCAAATGAAGAAACCTGGGGATAGAAGGGTTAAGTAACTTGTCCAAGATCACACAGCTATAAAGTGTTAAAGCTTGATTTATAACTCTGATAGTCTGACACCAGAGGCCATTATATGAGAAGTATTTTAATAAGCAAGGGTAACGCCCATCAATTAGAGACTGAGACTACAAACAGGTACAAAGATATGATCCCTGTTTCTCATCTCTGTTCTAATGTGTATTTTGTTCAGCATGATTCTTTCCTTTTCTCTGGACAGTATTTCATGCTGAGAAATAAATAAGTACTTTTTCAATTATCTTTGAGACAGCTAAATAATTTCAACTGTTATTAGCTTTTTGTAACCTACATTTTATAAGTACCATTAATTCCAACTGGTATTCATACCTACATATAGATAATAAGCTATCAAGTAAATATTAGCATTTTGTTTTTCAAAGCTTACCAAGCATCTTCCACCAAGAACAATTGGCTATCCGTGGAGTCTTGTTTATGGTACTGGGAAGCATGGCACAAGCTTGAAGACCCTTTATCGAACAATGACAGGTTTGGACACCCCGGTGCTGATGGTTATTAAAGATAGTGATGGCCAGGTATGAAAAATTAACTAGATATACTCAACTCTTTAAGAGATTAGCATGACAATAACTTGTAAATAAAATCATTTTCTTAGTATATTGTATTGTGTTTGACAGTTATTGAGTATTCTTAACATGCAAGGCATTATTAAGTGCTACAGAGGATAGATATGAGCATCAATAGAATTCTTGCCCTTAAGAAAGTTATAGTCTGGTAGAAAAGAAGATTTAAGTACATCAATATCTTTGGTGCTCAACAGCACCAAATATGCTAATATTGCTATATTAGCTAAGTGTTTTAAGAGCCCAGAAAAAGTTTAGAGTAAGTGTTGCTCATATTTATTTAGGTAAGAATGAGCTTCATGGAAACTGACAGTCTTAAAACATGGGTAAAGGTTAGAAAGTTCAAAAGCACAGAAAAGAAAGAGAAGTATTTGCTTGTACTATAAATGGTAGGTTCAGGTTAGTTAATAGGTTTGAGAGTAATTAGACAGTGAAACTGCAATATTAAAAAAAAGAAAAAATACTCCACTACTGCTGATACCTTTAGCAAACTTATTATGTGCCAGGCACTGGGCTAATCACTTTATATACATAATTTAATTTAATCATCAAAGCCCTATGAGATATTGTTATCCCTGTGTCTTAAAGGTGAGTTAACTATTACTTAAATGAGGTGCATTAGCTTGCCAAGGTTTTATATCCAATAAAAGGCATATACAGCAATGAAAATTAACAAACTATTGCCAAATGTTAGCATGGATAAGTCTCACAAGCAAAATACTGAGCTAAAACCTAGACACTACAGAGTGTCTTCTTTATGATTCCATTTATAAAAAATTCAGAAATGACCAAAATGAATCTGGTGGTATGTCAGACTAGTGGCTTTTGTGGCGGGGGTGTGGGGAGTAGAGGTAATGATACAGAGGAGGTAAAAGGAAAACTTCTGGCGTTCTAGTAATGTTCAATTTCTTGGTTGGGGAAAAGGTTGAATTGGCCTTTGTGAATTCCAAATTGTGCTGTACATTTATATGTTCTGTATTTATTAAATAACCTTTCATTAAGAAAGTCCACTTTTAAACTTAAGCAGGGTATAAAAATTTTTAATTTTGAGTAGATAATATTATACCAGATTTCTATTGTTTTGCATTTTACTTAAATTTATATGATGGGATAATGCCCAGTTGAACAAATTAGTAGTCATGTCATTGACCTTAACCTCTTTTTATTTTTAGGTTTTTGGTGCACTGGCATCTGAGCCATTTAAAGTGAGTGATGGCTTTTATGGTACTGGAGAGACCTTTCTTTTTACCTTCTGTCCAGAATTTGAGGTAAAGATATCAATATTCTGATTATAAAGAGATGGCAGAATGAAAAGAATATACTTTGGTGTTACTTGCATTTGATTCCTATCCTTGCTTTACTAATTGATAACTTAGCCTTTCTTTGACCATTTTGAGGTCCTATTTCTATAGATAGAATAGGGATCATAAAAGACAACAGTCTTGTTCAAAGTCAAATGAAATGTTGTACATACAACATGTAACATTGACATTGTGTCAGATGCACGTAAGTGACTCAGTAGGGAGTAAACATCATTATCACTACTCTGTTTATAAATTGTCATCATGAAATTCTAGAAACATTGAATGACTAAATAAGTTCAGTGATGGATGACTTGAAAATTTGCAAAATAAATTATTTGGATTACCATATTTCTTTATCCTGTCTGATAGTCTTATCTGTGGCTTGACGACTTAAATGGTGTACATTCTAATACTAATGAGGCCTAAGATTTAAAGATATAAATGAATTTCATTGATGCTCACTCTGCTTAAAACATTGAACACAATACCAGCATCTCAGCCACAGTGAAATACAGCATGTCATATTAAATTTTCCCTAAGAGATAAAATTATATCTTAATTTTGAGAAAAGGAATCAATAGAGTTAGTTTAGTTAAGTGAGTAGGTAGGTATAAATAAATAACTTTAGCAACAATTTTTATATGAACAAAACAGGAAGAATTTGATAATAAGGTAAGGTACAAGCTCTCTTACCCGATTTGTGATTATTGACTGCCTTACCTGATTAACCACAGACAGGGTTTCATCATCACCTCCATAAAACGTACTGACTGATGACTGTAGTTGACTGAAAATTTGTGGACTGTTTTCCAGGCACCTGTGCATATCAGTGCCTACCAATTGTTAAAAATTTTGTAAGCTTCAGTTATGTTTTTTCTCAAACTTTTTAATGCTATTTCTATTTGATACTATAATCTGTAATTAAGTAAATGTTACGAAACTATAAAAATATTACTGTTAAAAGAAAGTATTTTAATAAAAACTATAATGAATATTCTGGTAAAACTTGATAAATGAGAGTTGCTAGAAATTTCCATTTATTAGGTGTGGATAAACCACATATAAAAGATTAGAAAAAATATTTAAGAATATTAACAGCTTGAAGGTTTTGCCATCATATTTATCCAGTGTCTTTAAGTTCTTACTACTATTTAAAGAATTTGAAACTGAAAATCATAATTACATATGTATTGTGGGCATGGTTATTTAAGAATGATGATTGATCAGCAAATCCATACCCAAAGAAAAGAACTTAGCCGTTTTTTATAATGTTATCAACTTTATATGTTTACCATTAAAATAAAGGCTAATGGCATTTTATTTTAGCCAATTCCCTGATATCTTTAACTTTTTACATTTACCAAACAACAGTTGGCAAAGAGAAGTATGTATAAAGAGATAATAAAATTTGAGGAATTAGAATTGATTTGAGGTAGATTGTGTGCTTTCGATTAGTCATACACTGAAACCTAAAGCACCAGACCCTTTTGTTGGCAGCTTTATTTTTTGCTGTTGTTGCTATTCCTTTTACAGTCTAGGCTCCATGAACCATTTTGGGTTTCTAAAAGCTGATGCTGTAATGTCACTGTTTTCATCCGCGTATGTATGTGTATGCCTCTGTCTACCAAAATAATAGACATTTCCTTTTTTTCATTTATGTAGGTCTTTAAGTGGACAGGAGATAATATGTTTTTTATCAAAGGAGACATGGATTCACTAGCTTTTGGTGGTGGTGGGTAAGTCACCATGAGATTTTTTTTAAAAATACTTTTATTGAGAAATCTTCATACACAAACAGTCCATCCACAGTATACAGTCAGTGGCTCACAATGTCATCACATAATTGTGTATTCATCACCATAATCATTTTTTGAACACTTCCATCACTCCGGAAAAAGAAAAACTCATGCATCCCATATCGCCTAATCCTCCCTTTGACCACTAGTATTTCAATATACCCAATTTTTTTTACCCCATATCTCCCCCTATTATTTATTTATTTTACCTTATATTTTTTTGCTCATTGTCCATACCCTGGAAAAAGACACATCAGACACAAGGTTTTCACAATCACACAGTCACATTGTAAAAGCTATATAGTTAAACAGTCGTCTTCAAGAAACAAAGCTACCAGAGTACAGTTTAACAGTTTCAGGTACTTCCCTCTAACCAGTCCAGTGCACCATAAATGAAAAAAGGAATATCTATACAATGCATAAGAATAACCCCCAGGATAAACTCTCGCTTCTCTTTGAAATCTCTCAGCCATTGAAACTTTATTTTGTCTCATTTCTCTCTTCCCCCTTTTGGTCAAGAAGGCTTTGTGAGTCCCATAGTGCTGGGTGTTGGCTCATCCCAGGAGTCCTCTCGCAAATTGCCAGGGAAGGTAACACCCCTGGGAGTCAGGCCCTTCATGGGGGGAGGGCAGCGAATTGACCTGCTAAGATAGCTCAGAGAAAAAGAGGCCACATCTGAGCAGAAAAAGGGGTTCTCTGGGGGTGGCTATCAGGCATAATTTTAAGTAGGCTTAGCTTCTCCTTTGCAGAAATAAGTTTCATAGAGTTAAATACCAAGATTGAGGGCTTAGCCTGTTGAATTACTGTCAGATTTTTAAAGAAGCTTAACTCCACTTGGATTTTTAATAATCTGTTATCTTTGGATACAAAGTTTCCAACATTGGAATCTTAATTTCTATGTAATAAGACACAGAAAATATATTTGCAAGAAGATATTAAAATATAATATTTGAAACTATTGGTAGAATATTTGTTTCTGCATTTTAAAATATATCAAACTGACAACATTTTTATTAAAATCCACCTTTTCTTTACATTACAGTCACTCCTCAAAAAGGAATATATGAATACCTTTTTAGCTCTTAAATTTCCAAATAACCACAATGGTATAGTTATTTCTCCCAGTGTACAGAAAAGGCCTAATTTAATGTCATTCTAACCTGGAGACTATTTGGAATGAAATTTTAGAAAGTAATAGAAATTTGTTTTCCTGTAATAAATTTTAGTAACACTCAAGTTTTCATGTTGTTGTTGTTGTTGTTTGTTTGTTTGTTTTTTTAACAGTATGAGTCATTTGGTGTCTTGTTTCCCAGCTGCTAAAACAAACACTCTATAATGGGTTTGGCTTAAACAACAGGAATTTATTGGCTCATGGTTTTGAGGTTAGAAGTCCAAAATTGACAAGTCGGCAAGGCAATGCTTTTTCTTTTTTTTTTCCCCCCCCCAAAGTCTGAGGCAAAGTCTGGCTGCCTGTGATCCTTGAATCCTTGGCTTCTCTGTCAAGTGACAGTGCACTTTGTGGCATCTTCTCCTTGCCCTTCTACGTTCCATTGACTTCCAGCTTCTGCTTTCACATGGCTTTCTCTTTCTCTATCTGAATTTCATTCTGTTTAATGAAGAGCTCCAATGATCTGGATTAAAGCCCAGCCCAATTCAGTTGGCGACCCCTTAACTAAAAAAAACATCTTCAGAAGGTCTTGTTTAGAATTATCCATACCATAGGAATGGCTTAAGATTTAGAACATGTTTTCTTGGGGGGTACATAATCCAGTCTGCCACATTTAGTAATTTGATTTGATTCTTTTTAATACAACCGGCTCTATGAGAAACTTTTATATATTCTTTATCGCAACCTCATTTATACTTTATAGTATTTGGAAGTGACTTGCTTTTCTACATCCTTCCCTGAACTTCTCAAACAGTACTCTACAAGCATTGACTCCTTTACTTCAGGATCAGATAAAGAGCATGCTAAATAATTCTCAGACTTGCAAAAGTTTTAAATCATATTATTTATATCCCACAGTTAAGGATATATAATAATAATTCAGTCAGGCCTCCCGTTCTCTTTAGCCTTCAAAAATATTCATCAACCCCAGTGATTTTTTACTACTTTTCCTATACATAGCTTTCTGGAAGACACGGTTTCAATGTTGAAAAATAACCATGGTTATTTTAGTCTTCCTTGAAGGACATAACCAAGTTATTAAAAACAGGATAGTTTAGTTCAATTCAGCATATAATGTGTGTATGGGCCAATTATTTTTTTGGTCATTCACCCCCAAATAGTAGTCTTATATATGATTGAGTTATTTCTCCAGGAATGCCTCACGAACAAGGAGTTTGTAATTTCAGGCTGTTAAGGATGCCTTGAATCTATGAAAAAAGCACACACAATGTCTTGAGATATCTGCTGAAACTAGATTTTCCAATCTAAACTGACCATTGGGTCATTTTTGAGAACAAATCATGACAAGTTTCTAGTCTTTGAGGAGAGAATTAATACTCAGAAAAGCAGAATTTCCAAAGATATCCAAACCATGGCATAATAGATTGAATGCAGACTTTGGAATCAGAGAAACCTAATTCAGATTCCAGCCACAAACAAATACTACATGTGGGACCTTGAGTAAACTCCTTAACATGCCTAACTTTCCTTAGCTGTAAATTGGAGATTAAACCTACCTTTACAGGGAGGTTGTGAGTAATCAAATGAGAAAAACTATGTACAAATTTTAATACAGTACCAGCCATGTACTACATACTCAAGAAATGAGAGCCGGCCACCATTACTCATTTCCTTCTATCCATATCTTTTCTCTTCTGGTACGTGGAAGGAATTCTGCCTGCAATGTCATTGTATCACCTGAGTTACATGACATTAGGATTCAGAAGACTATTTTTATTTCCTTGACTTTCTTATTCTTTCAGTTTTCTGTTCTCAGAAAGTAATATGAATAGTCCTTAAAAACTATATCATATAAAAATATGCTTTCTGGGTGTTTTACCAAGAATACATCTATAACCCTTGAATACATTTTAGTGAAATTTTGAAACACTGAGGAAAGCCGTGGACCCTAACTCCCTAAAATAAAAAAACAACCAAAGTTTGTCTATCATTTTATGGAGTTCACAAACTTTCTGAAAGTTTCCAATCAGGGATTTAGATTGCCTTCTAAGAAACCCATTCCTATTTGGTAATGAAGCTTGTGGCAGAATTAATTCCATTCATGAGAGAAGCTTGGGGTTAATTTTTTTTTAACTTTTTTTTTTTTTTTTTTTGTATAATATAATGTATGTACAAAGCAAAGAAAGAAAAAAAGCAAGTAGTTGCAGGGCAGATCCGGAGTTTGTCATGGGCTACCATACCATCATCTCAGGTTTTTCCTTCTAGCTGCTCCAGAACATAGGAGACTAGAAGAAATAAATATCTTTTATCATCACAATCGGCTCTTTTTCTTTTTTTGTGACAAATAACATCTATACAAAAAAGCAATAAGTTTCAAAGCACAGCACAACAATTAGTTGTAGAGCAGATTTCAGAGTTTGGTATGAGTTACAATTCCACAAATTTAGGTTTTTACTTCTAGCTGCTCTAAGATACTGGAGACTAAGAGAAATATCAATTTAATGATTCAGCAGTCATACTCATTTCTTAAACCCTACCTTTTCTGTATAACTCCACCATCACCTTTGATCTTTCTGCCCCACTCTTTAGGGGTATTTGGGCTATAGCCATTCATGTTGAAAGGGACTATCAGTAATATGGGGTAGGGAGATGGAGCTTGCTAATGTTCTGGAGAAGCTGAGCTCTCTAGGTTTCAGGGCTTAGCTGGTCCAGGGACCCATTTGGAGAGTGTAGGTTTCTCGAAAGTTACCCTAGTGCGTGGAACCTTTGTAGAATCTTATTATTGTTGAGGTGTTCTTTAGGATTGCCTAGAATGGTTTTGGTTAGGGTTTGGCAAGTTATGATAGGTAGCAATGTCTAACTGAAGTTTGTATAAGAGCAGCCTCCAGAGTAGCTTCTTGACTCTATTTGAACTCTCACAGCCACTGATACCGTATTTGTTACACTTCTTTTCCCCATTTTGTTAGGATGGAGTTGTTAATCCCACGGTGCCAGGGCTGGACTCATCCCTGGGAGTTATCTCCCACACTGCCAGGAAGACTTTCTCCCTTGGATGTCATGTCCCACTTGGAGGGAAGGGCAATGATTTCACTTACAGAGTTGGGCTTACAGTGAGGCCATGTCTGAGCAACAAAAGAGGTCTTCCAGAAGTAACTCTTAGGCATACTATAAGTAGGCTAAGCTTCTCTGCTACCTACATAAAGCTTCACAAGAGTAAGCCTCAATCAAGGGTTTGGCCTATTGATTTGGGTGTCCCTAGAGTTTGACACAGTATCTGGGTCAGATGATAAAGTTTAAAAGTTCCAATTTCTTCTCCCATCCCTCAAGGCACTTTGCCAATACTTGTTATCTGTTTAATATATTCTAGGATGTATCCAGTTGTTACATTAAGCTATATAGGATTAAGGGCAGTCATTCCTATTCTGGGCTCCCTGTGTTTCAGTTGTTCAAATGAGCTATCCAGACAGGTTGAGTTAGATTATGTGCTACAGAAAATTTAGGATCCGGACAAAATTAACCTTACTCCCTTTGGTCTCAAAGAATAGGTGCAGCTCTGAAATACAGACAATGTCTTTCTTACCCCTGTGTTCCGAATTACCTTAATCAGAACCTAATTGGCTTCATTCTTATCTCTAAATACGAGGTAATACATATATAGAACAGCCCCTCAAAATCCAGAAATAATAATTACCAGTCTGGACTAAATTTGTCTGCTGTAAGAGTTTACAGTCTAGGCCCCCATTTTCTTATAAGCATTTTCTAAAGTTGACCATACCATTGTTGTTCTTTTTTTTCTGGCTTATTTTGCCTCACCAAATGTCCCACACATTCATTCACATTGTTGCTTGTCTTACGACTTTGATCCTTTTTGTAGCAGCACAACTTTTGTTCATAGGTATACACCATCGTTCACCAGTCGACTTCTCAGTCAGTGCATCCTTCAGCCACCTGCATTCATTAGGCATCATGTATAATGCCCAGAGTCCACAGTCCATCAACACTCTTAATTTTAAATAATTTCATTGTCCCAAGAAAAAGATAACCAATAAACATACCCTCACCAAATAGAAATCTAACCTCCCCTTAAATCTTGTCCCTCCCCCTATTATTTAACTCTACTGTTGCTGTGTATTGCTGATATTTTTCTGTTAAACATAGCCCATAGCATGCAATAGCAGTTTTCCTCCTGTACCCTGGACTTAAGCACTCTTTGTACACAAATCATCCCTTTGAAGTAGTTCTTGCAAGAACTTATTTATATTTCTAGTGTTAATCAGTGGAACACATAGGTCTATACAATCCCTTTGAATCATATTCACCTTCAATATGGTAATATCACTTACAGCCCCACTAGAGAACTGCCTTCACTTCTATCTATTCCCTTACATTTGAGTTCACCTCATTAGCTAACTGTTCACCCATCTCTATTTTCTATATATCTCTAAGTCTCCTATATTCTGTATTATAAGCCTCTAATTTTACCTTTACCATGGTCATAAAAGTGGAATCATACAGTATCTATCTTTTTGTGTCTCTCTTATTTCACTCAGCATTATGTCCTCAAGGCTGTCCATGTTGTTGTGTGCTTCAGGACATCATTTTGTCTTACAGCTGCATAATATTCTATTGTATGTATATAACCACATTTTGGTTAATCCACTTGTCTATTGATGGGCATTTGGATTGTTTCCATCTTTTGGCGATTGTGAATAATGCTATTATGAACATCTGTGTGCAAATGTCTGTGTCACTGCTTTCAGCTCTTCTGGGTATCCAAGTAGTGCTGTTGCGGGGGGTGGGGGTCATAAGGCAACTCAATGTTTAGTTTCCTAAGGAACCACCAAACTGTCTTCCATAGCGGCTCTACCATTATACATTCCCACCAACAGTGCATAAGTGTCCCAATTTTTCCACATCCTTTCCAACATTTATAGTTTCCTGTTTGTTTAATAGCAACCATTCTTAGAGTTGTGGTGGTATCTCATTGAAGTCTTGATCTGCATTTCACTTATAGCTAATGAAAATGAGCATCTCTTCATATATTTTTGAGTCATCTCTGTTTGCTCTTTAGAAAAATACCTATTCATATCTTTAGCCCGTTTTATAATTGGGTTGTTTGTTCTTTTGTTGTTAAGTTGTTTGATTTCTTTATGTATACAGAATATCAAACCTTCGTCCAATGTGTGATTTCCTAATATTTTCTCCCATTGAGTTGACTGCCTCTTCACCTTTTTGGCAAAGTCTTTTGAGGTGCAGAGCATTTGATTTTGAGAAGTTCCCATTTATCTATTATTTCTTTTGATGCTTGTGCTTTGGGTGTAAAGTTTAGGAAGCTACCTCCTATTACTAGGTCTTGAAGATGTTTCCCTACATTTTCTTCTAGACGCTTTATGATACGAGTTCTTTTATTTATGTGTTTGATCCCCATTGAGTTCATTTTTGTATAGGGTATAAGGTAAGGGTCTTTTTTCATTCTTTTGGCTATTGATATGTAGTTCTCCCATGCCCGTTTATTGAAAAGACTGTTTTATCCCAACTCAGTAGATTTGGGGGCCTTGTCAAAATTCAGTTGACCATAGATTTGGTGGTCTTTTTCTGCACTTTCGATTCAATTCCTTTTATCCATACTTTTGTCTTTGTGCCAGTACCATGCTGTTTTGACCGATGTGACTTTATAATAAGTTTTAAAGTCAGGAGGTATTAATCGTTTTCGTTCTTTGTTTAAAGCGTCCTAAAATGCTTACCCTGGGAGGGTCTCTTTCCCTCCCAGGTGAATTTGGTAGCAAGCTTTTCCATGTCTTCAGAGTAGGTTATTGGAATTTTGATTGGTACTGCGTTGAATCTTGTAGATCAGTTTGGGTAGAATTGACATCTTTACTTTATTTAACTTTGCTATCCATAAGTAGGGAATGTCTTGCCACTTATTTAGATCTTTGATTTCTTTTAGCAGTGTTATGTAGTTTTCTGTGTACAAGTCCTTTACGTCCCTAGTTCAGTTCATTCCTAGGTACTTGATTCTTTTAGTTGCTATTTTGAATGGAGTATTTTCCCTTAACTGACTCCTCAGTTCAGTCATTACTTGTGTATAGAAATGTTACTGATTTTTGCACTTTAATTTTATATCCTGCCACTTTGCTGAATTTGTTTAATAGGTCAAGTAAATTTGTTGTAGACTTCCCAAGATTTTCCTAGTATAGCATCTCATCATCTGCAAATGATTAAAGTTTTACTTCTTCCTTCCCAAATTTTATTTCTTTGTCCTACCTGATTGCTCTACTAGAACTTCTAGTACAATGTTAAGTAACAGTGGTGACAGAGGGCATCCTTGTCTTGTTCCTGATCTTAGGGGAAACTTTCAGTCTCTCTCTCTCCATTGAGTATGATACTGGCTATCATTTTTTCATATATGCCCTTTATCATATTGAGGCAGTTACCTTTGATTCCTATCTTTTAGAGTGTTTTTAATCAGAGAAGAATGTTGAATTTTGTCAAATGCTTTCAGCATCAATTGAGATGATCATGTGGTTTTTCCCTTTTGATTTGTTGTGCTGTATTACATTAATTGATTTTCTTATGTTGAATCATCCTTGCATTCCTGGTATAAACCCCACTTGGTTGTGGGTATAATTCTTTTAATGTATAGTTGGATTCGATTTGCTAGTATTTTGTTGAGAATTTTTGCTTCTTTGTTCTTTATGGAGATTGGCCTGTAGTTTTCCTTTCTTATAGCATCTTTACCCGATTTTGGTATTAAAATGATATTAGCTTCATAAAATGAGTTAGGTAGAGTTCCTTTTCCCTCAGTTTTTTGGAAACTGTTGAACAGGATTGGTGTTAATTCTTTTTGGAATGTTTGATACAATTCCCCTGTGAAGCCATCTGGCCCTGGGCTTTTCTTTGTAGGAAAATTTTTGATGACTAATTGAATCTCTTTACTTGATTGGTTTGCTGAGGTCATCTATTTCTTTCTGAGTCTGTGTAGGTTGTTTGTGTGTTTCTAGGAATTTGTCCATTTCATATAAACAGTCTAGTTTGTTGGCATATAACTGTTCATAGAACTGTCTTATGATTTCTTTTATTTCTTCAGGGTCTATGGTAATGCAGCCCTTCTCATTTTTTATTTTATTTGCATTTTCTCTCTTTTTTCTTTGTTGATCTTGCTAGTGGTCCATCAATTTTATTGATTTTCTCAAAGAACCAACTTTTGGTTTTACTGATTCTTTCTTTTGTTCTTTTGTTCTCCCATTCATTTAACTCTGCTTTAATGTTTATATTTCTCTTTTTCTGTTTGCTTTGGGGTTAGTTTGCTATTCTTTCTCAAATTCCTCCAGGTAAGCAGTTAGGTCTTTGATTTTTTTCTCTTTCTTGTTTTTTAATATAGGCATTTTAGGGCAATGAATTTTCCTCTCAGCTTTTCCTTTGCTGTACCCCCTAAGTCTGATATGTTGTTTTCTCATTTTCATTCATATCCAACAGCTACTGATTTCTCTAGCAATTTCTTCTTTGATCCACTGGTTGTTTAAGAGTGCATTATTTAATCTCCATAAATTTGTGAAAGTTCTCGTTCTTTTGGTGGTTATTGATATCCAGCTTCATCCCATTGTGGTCAAAGAAAGTGCTTTGAATAATTTCACTGTTTTTAAAATTATAAAGACCTGTTCTGTACCCCAGCATATGATCTATCCTGGGGTTCCATGAACACTAGAGAAGAAGTATGTACTGGTGTTTGGGGTATAATGACCTATATATGTCTGTTAGGTCTAATTCATTTATCAAATAGTTTAACTTCTCTGTTTCCTTGTTGATCTTCTGCCTGTTCGTTCTATCTATAGAGAACAGTGTTATATTGAAGTCTCCTACTATTATTATTGAAACATCTATTTCTTCCTTCAATTTTTCCAGTGCTTGCCTCATGAACTTTAGAGCTCCTTGATTGGGAGCTTAAACATTTATGATTATTTCTTCTTGGTGAATCGTTCCTTTTGTTAATATATCGTGTCCTTCTTTGTCTCTTATGTCTTTACATTTAAAGTCTTCTTAAAGTCATATTATGTCTTTGTAGTGTTTTCACTTGTAGAGAATGTCCATTAAATGTAAGGTCATAGGTAGAAAGTAAATCTTCATATGTTTGTTTGTTTGTTTGTTTGTTTAAAGTCCTAATATCACCCTTTCTCCCACCCCCAGCATTTGGGGGTGGGAGAAAGCTCCTATTATACCTGGCTTCTTAATCAATCTTTCTGTTTGATAAAGAATCTCAACATCATATTTTTATCCACTTAAAGCCTTCTCAAACTGAGCTTTTTTTGCCCGTTTCCTAGAAAGCCAGAGCCATTTCACAACAAAGTTTACCAGTTTAGTGAGAAAGAATAAATTCTCATTGTTCATACTGACAATCTGTTTTTAATGGTAGAGTTCTACTTTCTATATTTCTCAAAGAAACAGGTCCTTAAGGTTAACCCCACATTTTGTTTTACATGATAAAGAGTTTTCATACCTCTGAGAAACTCACGGTAAATACATTAAAGCCATTCAGCAAAGAAAACCCCATAATAATAACAAAGATTAGCATAGTAGCACCTGTCTCAAAAGCTAGTTCTATATAAAGTTAATTTTAGAGGGCTCATTTTATCCCTTGATATGTATAATAAATGCTTTTATAATGGGATATGGACAAAACAAAATTGCCTCATATCACATGGAAAGGAGTAGATAAGGATTTTGGAAAATTCATGATTTTAGGATTGTTGGATATTAAAATTTCTCATTTAAATAGCTATTGTAATATCTGCTAATATCATTTTACAATTTAGGGCATAAGTATCAGGACTTGTTAAACTATTTTTTCTGTATTGCAGGGGAGAATTTGCTCTTTGGCTTGATGGAGATCTCTACCATGGAAGAAGCCATTCTTGTAAAACATTTGGGAATCATACACTTTCTAAGAAGGAAGATTTCTTTATCCAAGACATTGAAATCTGGGCTTTTGAATAAATGTAATGCTCTGTCTTAGCAAGATAATGCCCTAAACCTGGCATGGACAAGCATTGTTTGGAAAGTTCAAGAAGCAATACAATGTGACATGTCACTAGTGTTTTAAAATTAGTCTGTACCACCATTTGTTACAGTATAATTTTGGAGTTTATTTTTTAAATCATGTTTCTTTCCCAAAGTTCTTTTGGATTAGACAATAGCCTGGGTCCATGCAGAATAACACGTTGGGTATTTTTAGAATTTTGGCAGCATTTTAATCATAGTGACCACCTCATCAACAGTCTGTGTTATCTCATTCTCCCTATTGGATGGTGCTCTTTTGTTGAACATATTTTGGTTTATTACTTTTTAAACTATATTGATTCTTTTTTACTAGAGCAGTCTAATTGGGGCATTAAAGGAATGAGCACTAGATACTGCCATATTACATTGAGGGTAGCTGGCACGTGATTTTGGACATGCTAAACTTAGTATTTCTTATTAATGCCAAGGTAATGCATACTCTGTAGGCCACTGAATTCCAGTTTTAATTCATGCTACAACATTCTTTTGGTTAATTTAGATGGTACCCTCAATTTCATTTTAATAAAAGTACAATTTGAGGAAAATTTTAGTTCTAATGATCACACTGCACATAATCTGTAGGTTTGGGCATATGCTTTTATCATTGAATTATCTGATAAAGATTTATAAAATGACAAAAGAGAATGAGAACTTGATGAATCTATTGGATTTAATATATTAAACAATAAAATATATTATTTATGTACTTGTAGCTTAGCAGGGCATTAAAAGTACAAAAACTATGAAACAGATACATATTTCTTCAACATATTGTGTCAGATAAACTGTTTTATAGTTCTGTTGTTTTAGCCTTGTTGCACACAAACTCCCCAAATATGGGTTATTCCTGTTCAAAAGGAAAAAAAAAAACCTTGTGATTTTTTTTAATTGAGTGGTATGTTATTACTATTAGCATTTGCTCTTACAAAAGGGCAGTGATTATAGTAGACAATATTGTAACTCCGTAGACTTGTGGAATATGCAAACTTAACTGTCAAGTGACCTCAAAAAATGAAAAGATAGAATAGACTAGTAGTTCTTATCCTCTTTTGTAGGAAAATCAATAATAAGCCATTGTGGCAATAATTCATCCTTTAATTTCAAAGCTTCATGTTATGCAGAAAAAAATAAAAATAAAAAAATCCTGCTGTTATACATGTGACAGTGACTTTGTGCTGAAATTTCAGCTATTCCAGATAAACATTGTATATTATCTTGTAAATTAATGTTTAAAGGTAGTTTTGTTCTTATAGAAAGTGTTGATTGCCAGGTTGCTTATAGCACTTTAAATTATTCTAAAAATGAAATTATAAGCCAAATATGTTGGCTTAAGTAGTTTTAGTTGTATAGCACTTGAATATATTTAATTCATTTGAAAGTTAAAATAATTATCTAAAGAAAGCATAATGCTAATGGGAAAAATCTGATGTTCTATTATATGCTATTGCTGAATATGTATAGAAATACAGGGCATAATCCTTGTCTATGTAAAGCTCTCTCATTATAAGTTAGTAACAGTACATAGATTAAATGTTTACAGTATAGGAGATTGTAAATAAATGTATCAATTTTTCCCCTTTGGTCTTCCACAGCAGTATTATTGTCTTTGTGGAGTTGACTAACCATAAAAAAATCCTGCTATGGATTTACTTATAATAAGGTCATAGTGGTATATACCAAATAAAATTAAATACCTATATACAGATTTGAGTTTGGAATTCTTGAATGATCAAATTACTTTCATAATCTAAGACTTCTTTGGTTAAACAAACTGCTCTCTTTCATGTGTAAAAAGTGCTTCTAGTTGTCTGCATTAATGGGTGGAGGTAATGACAATGATGGAAATATGCATTCCAGTTGGAGGGAACACCACAATTTTTGCAATAGAGATGTGAGGAGGGCACTTGGTATGTGTGTGCGAGTTACTTGATATTTCTAAACCATGTATTTTTTTAGCAGAGGATACATAACAAAAATAAGCCACATGTCATAAGGAGTTTTGTTGTGTACAATGACAAGAAATTTAGGTTGTTTTTTAACTCATAGGATGAACTTAAAACATTTGAATGGAGAAATGACAAAATCAGATTTAAACTTTAGGAAAATTCTGTGGAAAATCAATTTGGAGAGAAAAAAGTTAGACAAGGAGACCAATAAACGAGCATGTTGGAAAATTCAGAGAAAAAATAATGAGACCTGAAGAATAGTAGCAGTCGTGATAAGGAAAGAGGTATGGATATGAAGGAGATTAGGAATTAGGATTTATAGGATTTGGTTATTGATTGGATATCAGAGTTAAGGATATTGCTCTGTATTTTCTTAGGAACTGGGTGTATTATTTATTCCTCAAGATGGGTAATGGTAAAATGATATAGGTAATTGAGGTAAACTATGGACCTTTATTATGGTCTGATGTGAGAAATTAGAGAATAGATTTGGGTGCTTGGGGCATTTATATTCCGCTCTGATAAATAAGTAGATATGAACAGAAATCAATGAAAGTTAAAACAAATGCTACTGAAAATCTTTGGGAAAAGTTAATAAAATTGTAAAGTCCTAGCAAGATTCATCTAGAAAAACAAGAAAGAAAGAAACAGTAAAACAAACGTTAGAAATTTAAAAGGTGACATCACTAGACCCTCACTATCAACATCACTATAGAACCTCTAGACATTAGATAAGAGTATACTATGAACAGCTTCACATCAGTAAACATGGCAGTCAAAGTGAAACGGAAAAATGTGCTTGGAAACATAATTCATTAAACTTGGCCCAAAACTAAATAAAAATTTTATTACAGAAATCCAATGTTACCTTTAATATTAAAAAAAAAAAAAAGCCTTCCCACAAAACCAAGGCCTGAAGGGTTCTATGTTAATATATCAGTTCCTATACAAACTCTTCCAGGACACTGAGAAGAGGGAACACTTCCCAAACTACTTTTTGGTGCTAGTATGACCTTGATACCAAAACCTTAAAATCCTTACAAAAAAGAGAAATTACAGAACAATCTTAATTGTGATGTAGATGCAAAAATCCTAAACAAAATATTAGCAAGCCAAATTTAGCAATATATGAAAGAATGTCATAAGCCAGTTGGGTTTATTCCAGAAAAACAGGAGTAGTTTAATATGTGAAAATTAGTATTATTTACTACATTAACAAAAAAAAGTATAACTCAATATAAGCAATTCATTAGATTAAATTCAGCACCTATTTATGTTAAAAAGAAAAAATTTAGCAAACTAAAAAAGGGATCTTTTTTCAATAAAACTACCCTTGCAAAACATACAGAAAAGGTCATACTTAATGTCAAATCATTCGAAGTTTCCACGTGAGATAACGCTCAAAGATAACTGTTGTCTCACTTCTGTTTAACATCGTTAATGGAAGTTCTAACCAGTGCAATAAAGCTAGAAAAAGCAAGAGCAGTTGGGAAGGAAGAAATTTAAATGTCATTTATAGATATCGTATTTGTGCTGCCCGAGTGATTGGGCTTCTATACACCCCAGGGAAAGACCCCCCACTCCAATGAACAAAAAGCATTCATCAAACAACCCGTATGCCCTAGCAAGCAGCCAGGGTTGGTTACCATCTAAACATTTCCCCGAAGTTGCCCACCGTCTCTTGTGAAATACAGTGTCTGTACTCAAACAAGAATGAAAACATGATGTGCACTTACACGCAAATGGAAAAAGGTGGACAAGCTCTGGAAGATGACCACTGAATGTGTCCATGGTTTACCCAGCATTCGTGTCACATAATGTACAAAAGTAATTATGGATTGCAGATTTAAATGTGAACGTTTAAACAATAAGGCTATTAATTTTAAAACGGGGATCTCTTCATATCACATAAAGCACTAATCATGAAGGATTTTTTTTTAAGTACTATATTAAAATTTTAAAGAGTTTTTCATCAAAAGACATCACTGAAGGTGAAAAGGCAACCTGCAGAGTGAAAGATTTTTGCAACGCATAGATTCGATGAAGGACTCATACAATGTATAAAGGTCTTTTCAATAAGGTAAGACTGACAGCTCAACATACAGAAAAAAAGGCAGGAGACTTCAACAAGCAATTCACAAGCGTGTTTTAAAAAGCCAGTAAAAGCTATTTTAAATGGTGCTCAACTTCATTAGTCATCAAAAAATGCAAATTAAAACATGCTCACCAGAATGTCTAAAATGAAAGACATAATACCCTATATTGATGAAGATGTGGAGTAATTGGAACTCATACATTGCTACAGTGGATGTGAAAGGAAATAAAAACTTTGGGAGACTTTTTTATTTATTTTTTTTATTACTTAAAAAAAATAGTAACAACATTTAGAAATCATTCCATTCTACATATGCAATCAGTAATTCTTAATATCATCAAATAGATGTATGATCATCATTTCTTAGTACATTTGCATCGATTTAGGAAAAGAACTAGCAAAACAACAGAAAAAGATATAGAATGTTAACATAGAGAAAAAAATAAAAATAATAAAAAATAAAAATATATATATATATAAAAGGAAAAAGAAAAACATAAAAGACAAACAAACAAAAAAAAACTATAGCTCAGATGCAGCTTCATTCAGTGTTTTAACATAATTATATTACAATTAGGTATTATTGTGCTGTCCATTTTTGAGTTTTTGTATCTAGTCCTGTTACACAGTCTGTATCCCTTCAGCTCCAATTACCCATTATCTTACCCTGTTTCTAACTCCTGCTAGTCTCTGTTACCAATGACATATTCCAAGTTTATTCTCGAATGTCGGTTCACATCAGTGGGACCATACAGTATTTGACCTTTAGTTTTTGGCTAGACTCACTCAGCATAATGTTCTCCAGTTTCATGCATGTTATTACATGCTTCATAAGTTTATTCTGTCTTAAAGCTGCATAATATTCCATCGTATGTATATACCACAGTTTGTTTAGCCACTCATCTGTTGATGGACATTTTGGCTGTTTCCATCTCTTTGCAATTGTAAATAATGCTGCTATAAACATTGGTGTGCAAATGTCCGTTTGTGTCTTTGCCCTTAAGTGCTTTGAGTAGATACCTAGCAATGGTATTGCTGGGTCGTATGGCAATTCTATATTCAGCTTTTTGAGGAACCGCCAAACTGCCTTCCACAGTGGTTGCACCATTTGACATTCCCACCAACAGTGGATAAGTGTGCCTCTTTCTCCGCATCCTCTCCAGCACTTGTCATTTTCTGTTTTGTTGATAATGGCCATTCTGGTGGGTGTGAGATGATATCTCATTATGGGTTTGATTTGCATTTCTCTAATGGCCAGGGACATTGAGCATCTCTTCATGTGCCTTTTGGTCATTTGTATTTCCTCTTCTGAGAGGTGTCTGTTCAAGTCTTTTTCCCATTTTGTAATTGGGTTGGCTGACTTTTTGTTGTTGAGTTGAACAATCTCTTTATAAATTCTGGATACTAGACCTTTATCTGATATGTCATTTCCAAATATTGTCTCCCATTGTGTAGGCTGTGTTTATACTTTCTTGATGAAGTTCTTTGATGCACAAAATTGTTTAATTTTGAGGAGCTCCCATTTATTTATTTCCTTCTTCAGTGCTGTTGCTTTAGGTTTAAGGTCCATAAAACCACCTCCAATTGTAAGTTTCATAAGATATCTCCCTACATTTTCCTCTGTTTTATGGTCTTAGATCTAATCTTTAGATCTTTGATCCATTTTGAGTTAACTTTTGTATAGGGTGTGAGATACGGGTCCTCTTTCATTCTTTTGCATATGGATATCCAGTTCTCTAGGCACCATTTATTGAAGAGACTGTTCTGTCCCAGGTGAGTTGGCTTGACTGCCTTATCAAAGATCAAATGACCATAGATGAGAGGGTCTATATCTGAGCACTCTATTCGATTCCATTGGTCGATATATCTATCTTTATGCCAATACCATGCTGTTTTGACCACTGTGGCTTCATAATATGCCTTAAAGTCCGGCAGCGTGAGACCTCCAGCTTCGTTTTTTTTTTCCTCAAGATACTTTTAGCAATTCGGGGCACCCTGCCCTTCCAGATAAATTTGCTTATTGGTTTTTCTATTTCTGAAAAATAAGTTGTTGGGATTTTGATTGGTATTGCATTGAATCTGTAAATCAATTTAAATAGGATTGACATCTTAACTATATTTAGTCTTCCAATCCATGAACACGGTATGCCCTTCCATCTATTTAGGTCTTCTGTGATTTCTTTTAACAGTTTTTTGTAGTTTTCTTTGTATAGGTTTTTTGTCTCTTAAATTTATTCCTAGGTATTTTATTCTTTTAGTTGCAATTGTAAATGGGATTCGTTTCTTGATTTCCCCCTCAGCTTGTTCATTGCTCGTGTATAGAAATGCTACAGATTTTTGAATGTTGATCTTGTAACCTGCTACTTTACTGTACTCATTTATTAGCTCTAGTAGTTTTGTTGTGGATTTTTCTGGGTTTTCGATGTATAGTATCATATTGTCTGCAAACAGTGATAGTTTTGCTTCTTCCTTTCCAATTTTGATGCCTTGTATTTCTTTTTCTTGTCTGATTGCTCTGGCTAGAACCTCCAACACAATGTTGAATAATAGTGGTGATAATGGACATCCTTGTCTTGTTCCTGATCTTAGGGGGAAAGTTTTCAATTTTTCCCCATTAAGGATGATATTAGCTGTGGGTTTTTCATATATTCCCTCTATCATTTTAAGGAAGTTCCCTTGTATTCCTATCTTTTGAAGTGTTTTCAACAGGAAAGGATGTTGAATCTTGTCAAATGCCTTCTCTGCATCAATTGAGATGATCATGTGATTTTTCTGCTTTGATTTGTTGATATGGTGTATTACATTAATTGATTTTCTTATGTTGAACCATCCTTGCATACCTGGGATGAATCCTACTTGGTCATGATGTATAATTCTTTTAATGTGTTGCTGGATTTGATTTGCTAGAATTTTGTTGAGGATTTTTGCATCTATAGTCATTAGAGAGATTGGTCTGTAGTTTTCTTTTTTTGTAATATCTTTGGCTGGTTTTGGTATGAGGGTGATGTTGGCTTCATAGAATGAATTAGGTAGATTTCCCTCCACTTTGATTTTTTTGAAGAGTTTGAGGAGAGTTGGTACTAATTCTTCTGGAATGTTTGGTAGAATTCACATGTGAAGCCGTCTGGTCCTGGACTTTTCTTTTTAGGAAGCTTTTGAATGACTGATTCAATTTCTTTACTTGTGATTGGTTTCTTGAGGTCACCTATTTCTTCTTGAGTCAAGGTTGGTTGTTCATGTCTGTGTTAGTTAGATTCATTTGTCAACTTGGCCAGGTGAGCATACCTAATCTTGTTGCTGTGGACATAAGCCAACGGTACGTGAACCTCATCTGTTGCCAATTACGTCTGCAGTCAGCTAGGAGGCGTGTCTACTGCAGTGAGTGACGTTTGACTTAATTGGCTGGTGCTTAAATGAGAGAGCGCAATGTAGCACAGCAAAAGCAGCTCGGCATTCCTCATCTCAGCACTTGCAGCTCAGCCCAGGCCTTTGGCGATACAGAAAGAAGTCACCCCGGGGAAAGTTGTTGGAACCCAGGGGCCTGGAGAGAAGACCAGCAGAGACCATCCTGTGCTTTCCATGTAAGAAAGAACCTCAGTGGGAAGTTAGCTGCCTTTCCTCTGAAGAACCAACAAAATAAATCCCCTTTTATTAAAAGCCAATCCATCTCTGGTGTGTTGCATTCCGGCAGCTAGCAAACTAGAACAATGTCTTTCCAGGAACCCATCCATTTCATCTAAATTGTTGTATTTATTAGCGTAAAGTTGTTCATAGTATCCTGTGATTACCTCCTTTATTTCTGTGAGGTCAGTGGTTATGTCTCCTCTTCCATTTCTGATCTTACTTATTTGCATCCTCTCACTTCTTTTTGTCAATCTTCCTAAGGGCCCATCAATCTTATTGATTTTCTCATAGAACCAGCTCCTGGTCTTATTGATTTTCGCTATTGTTCTCATGTTTTCAATTTCATTTATTTCTGCTCTAATCTTTTTTTTTTTTTTTACAAATGGATATTTTTTTTATTAATTAAAAAAATTAACTAACAACATTAGAAATCAATCCATTCTACATATACAATCAGTAATTCTTAATATCATCACATAGGTGTATGGTCATCATTTCTCAGTACATATACATCGATTTAGAGAAAGAAATAGCACGACAACAGAAAAAGAAATAAAGTGATAACACAGAGAAAACACAAATAAAAATAAAAAGTACAAAAATATATAAGAGAAAGAAAAAAAAAACAAAAAAAAACTATAGATCAGATGCAGCTTCATTCAGCGTTCCAACATAATTACATTACAATTAGGCAGTATTGTGCTGACCATTTTTTTTTTTTTTTTTTTTTAGACATCATACCATTCTACATATGCAATCAGTTATTCTTAACATCATCACATAGATGCATGATCATCGTTTCTTAGTACATTTGCATCGGTTTAGAAGAACTAGCAGTATAACAGAAAAAAATATATAATGTTAATATAGAGAAAAAAAATAAAAGTAATAATAATAACAAAACAAACAAAACAAAACAAAACAAGAACCTATAGCTCGGATGCAGCTTCGTTCAGTATTTTAACATGCTTACTTTACAATTAGGTATTATTGTGCTGTCCATTTTTGAGTTTTTGTATCTAGTCCTATTGCACAGTCTGTATTCCATCAGCTCCAATTACCCATTATCTTACCCTGCTTCTAACTCCTGCTGAACTCTGTTACCAATGACATATTCCAAGTTTATTCTCGAGTGTCGATTCACATCATTGGGACCATACAGTATTTGTCTTTTAGTTTTTGGCTAGACTCACTCAGCATAATGTTCTCTAGGTCCATCCATGTTATTACATGCTTCATAAGTTTATCCTGCCTTAAAGCTGCATAATATTCCATCGTATGTATATACCACAGTTTGTTTAGCCACTCGTCTGTTGATGGACATTTTGGCTGTTTCCATCTCTTTGCAATTGTAAATAACGCTGCTATAAACATTGGTGTGCAAATGTCTGTTTGAGTTTTTGCCCTTAATTCCTTTGAGTAGATTCCCAGCAATGGTATTGCTGGGTCATATGGCAATTCTATATTCAGCTTTTTGAGGAACCGCCAAACTGCTTTCCACAGTGGTTGCACCATTTGACATTCCCACCAACAGTGGATAAGTGTGCCTCTTTCACCGCATCCTCTCCAGCACTTGTCATTTTCTGTTTTGTTGATAATGGCCATTCTGGTGGGTGTGAGATGATATCTCATTGTGGTTTTGATTTGCATTTCTCTAATGGCCAGGGACATTGAGCATCTCTTCATGTGTCTTTTGGCCATTTGTATTTCCTCCTCTGAGAGGTGTCTATTCAAGTCTTTTTCCCATTTTGTAATTGGGTTGGCTATCTTTTTGTTGTTGAGTTGAACAATCTCATTATAAATTCTGGATACTAGACCTTTATCTGATATGTCATTTCCAAATATTGATTCCCATTGTGTAGGCTGTCTTTCTACTTTCTTGATGAAGTTCTTTGATGCACAAAAGTGTTTAATTTTGAGGAGTTCCCATTTATTTATTTCCTTCTTCAGTGCTCTTGCTTTAGGTGTAAGGTCCATAAAACCGCCTCCAATTGTAAGATTCATAAGATATCTCCCTACATTTTCCTCTAACTGTTCTATGGTCTTAGACCTAATGTTTAGATCTTTGATCCATTTTGAGTTAACTTTTGTGTAGGGTGTGAGATATGGGTCTTCTTTCATTCTTTTGCATATGGATATCCAGTTCTCTAGGCACCATTTATTGAAGAGACTGTTCTGTCCCAGGTGAGTTGGCTTGACTGCCTTATCAAAGATCAAATGTCCATAGATGAGAGGGTCTATATCTGAGCACTCTATTCGATTCCATTGGTTGATATATCTATCTTTATGCCAATACCATGCTGTTTTGACCGCTGTGGCTTCATAATATGCCTTAAAGTCAGGCAGCGCAAGACCTCCAGCTTCGTTTTTTTTCCTCAAGATGTTTTTAGCAATTCGGGGCACCCTGCCCTTCCAGATAAATTTGCTTATTGGTTTTTCTATTTCTGAAAAATAAGTTGTTGGGATTTTGATTGGTATTGCATTGAATCTGTAAATCAATTTAGGTAGGATTGACATCTTAACTATATTTAGTCTTCCAATCCATGAACACGGTATGCCCATCCATCTGTTTAGGTCTTCTGTGATTTCTTTTAGCAGTTTTTTGTAGTTTTCTTTATATAGGTTTTTTGTCTCTTTAGTTAAATTTATTCCTAGGTATTTTATTCTTTTAGTTGCAATTGTAAATGGGATTCGTTTCTTGATTTCCCCCTCCGCTTGTTCATTGCTAGTGTATAGAAATGCTACAGATTTTTGAATGTTTATCTTGTAACCTGCTACTTTGCTGTACTCATTTATTAGCTCTAGTAGTTTTGTTGTGGATTTTTCCGGGTTTTCGACGTATAGTATCATATCGTCTGCAAACAGTGATAGTTTTACTTCTTCCTTTCCAATTTTGATGCCTTGTATTTCTTTTTCTTGTCTAATTGCTCTGGCTAGAACCTCCAACACAATGTTGAATAATAGTGGTGATAGTGGACATCCTTGTCTTGTTCCTGATCTTAGGGGGAACGTTTTCAATTTTTCCCCATTAAGGATGATATTAGCTGTGGGTTTTTCATATATTCCCTCTATCATTTTAAGGAAGTTCCCTTGTATTCCTATCCTTTGAAGTGTTTTCAACAGGAAAGGATGTTGAATCTTGTCAAATGCCTTCTCTGCATCAATTGAGATGATCATGTGATTTTTCTGCTTTGATTTGTTGATATGGTGTATTACATTAATTGATTTTCTTATGTTGAACCATCCTTGCATACCTGGGATGAATCCTACTTGGTCATGATGAATAATTCTTTTAATGTGTTGTTGGATACAATTTGCTAGAATTTTATTGAGGATTTTTACATCTATATTCATTAGGAAGATCGGCCTGTAGTTTTCTTTTCTTGTAATATCTTTGCCTGGTTTTGGTATGAGGGTAATGTTGGCGTCATAGAATGAATTAGGTAGTTTTCCCTCCACTTCGATTTTTTTGAAGAGTTTGAGAAGAGTTGGTACTAATTCTTTCTGGAATGTTTGATAGAATTCACATGTGAAGCCGTCTGGTCCTGGACTTTTCTTTTTAGGAAGCTTTTGAATGACTGATTCAATTTCTTTACTTGTGATTGGTTTATTGAGGTCATCTATCTCTTCTTGAGTCAAAGTTGGTTGTTCATGTCTTTCCAGGAACCCGTCCATTTCCTCTAAATTGTTGTATTTATTAGCGTAAGTTGTTCATAGTATTCTGTTATTACCTCCTTTATTTCTGTGAGGTCAGTAGTTATGTCTCTTCTTCCATTTCTGATCTTATTTATTTGCATCCTCTCTCTTCTTTTTGTCAATCTTGCTAAGGGCCCATCAATCTTATTGATTTTCTCATAGAACCAACTTCTGGTCTTATTGATTTTCTCTATTGTTCTCATGTTTTCAATGTCATGTATTTCTGCTCTAATCTTTTTTATTTCTTTCCTTTTGCTTGCTTTGGGGTTAGTTTGCTGTTCTTTCTCCAGTTTTTCCAAGTGGACAGTTAATTCCTG
Organism: Tamandua tetradactyla; assembly: GCF_023851605.1. Lineage (NCBI taxonomy): Eukaryota > Metazoa > Chordata > Mammalia > Pilosa > Myrmecophagidae > Tamandua > Tamandua tetradactyla. The sequence continues at coordinate 151,433,888 of NC_135332.1, forward strand.
AATTTTTGCCTTTTCTTCTTTTCTGATATAGGCATTTAGGTCAATAAATTTCCCTCTTAGCATTGCCTTTGCTGCCTCCCATACATTTTGATATGTTGTGTTTTCATTTTCATTCACCTCGAGGTATTTACTAATTTCTCTTGCAATTTCTTCCTTGACCCACTCGTTGTTTAAGTGTGTTGTTGAGCCTCCATGTATTTGTGAATTTTCTGGCACTCCGCCTATTATTGATTTCGAACTTCATTCCTTTATGATCCAAGAAGTGTTCTGTATGATTTCAATATTTTTAAATTTGTTAAGACTTGCTTTGTGACCCAGCATATGGTCTATCTTTGAGAATGATCCATGAGCACTTGAGAAAAAGGTGTATCCTGCTCTTGTGGGATGTAATGTCCTATAAATGTCTGTTAAGTCTTGCTCATTTATAGTAATATTTAGATTCTCTATTTCTTTATTGATCCTCTGTCTAGATGTTCTGTCCATTGATGAGAGTGGTGAATTGAAGTCTCCAACTATTATGGTATATGTGTCTATTTCCCTTTTCAGTGTTTGCAGTGTATTCCTCACGTATTTAGGGGCATTCCGGTTCGGTGCATAAATATTTATGATTGTTATGTCTTCTTGTTTAATTGTTCCTTTTATTAGTAGATAGTGTCCTTCTTTGTCTCTTTTAACTGTTTTACATTTGAAGTCTAATTTGTTGGATAGTAGTATAGCTACTCCTGCTCTTTTCTGGTTGTTATTTGCATGAAATATCTTTTCCCAACCTTTCACTTTCAACCTATGTTTATCTTTGGGTCTAAGGTGTGTTTCCTGTAGACAGCATATAGAAGGATCCTTTTTTTTTAATTCATTCTGCCAGTCTATGTCTTTTGATTGGGGAATTCAGTCCATTAACATTTAGTGTTATTACTGTTTCGATAATATTTTCCTCTACCATTTTGCCTTTTGTATTATATATATCATATCTGACTTTCCTTCTTTCTACACTCTTCACCATACCTCTCTCTTCTGTCTTTTCGTATCTGACTCTAGTGCTCCCTTTAGTATTTCTTGCAGAGCTGGTCTTTTGCTCACAAATTCTCTCAGTGACTTTTTGTCTGAGAATGTTTTAATTTCTCCCTCATTTTTGAAGGACAATTTTGCTGGATATAGAAGTCTTGGTTGGCAGTTTTTCTCTTTTAGTAATTTAAATATATCATCACACTGTATTCTAGCTTCCATGGTTTCTGCTGAGAAATCTACACAGTCTTATTGGGTTTCCCTTGTATGTGATGGATTGTTTTTCTCTTGCTGCTTTCAAGATCCTCTCTTTCTCTTTGACCTCTGACATTCTAACTAGTAAGTGTCTTGGAGAACGCCTATTTGGGTCTATTCTCTTTGGGGTGCACTGCACTTCTTGGATCTGTAATTTTAGGTCTTTCATAAGAGTTGGGAAATTTTCAGTGATAATTTCTTCCATTAGTTTTTCTCCTCCTTTTCCCTTCTCTTCTCCTTCTGGGACACCCACAACACGTACATTTGTGCGCTTCATATTGTCATTCAGTTCCCTGATCCCCTGCTCAAATTTTTCCATTCTTTTCCTGATAGTTTCTGTTTCTTTTTGGAATTCAGATGTTCCATCCTCCAAATCACTAATTCTATCTTCTGTCTCTTTAAATCTATCATTGTAGGTATCCATTTTTTTTTCCATCTTTTCTACTTTGTCCTTCACTTCCATAAGTTCTGTGATTTGTTTTTTCAGATTTTCTATTTCTTCTTTTTTTTCAGCCCATGTCTTCTTCATGTCCTCCCTCAATTTATTGATTTGGTTTTTGAAGAGGTTTTCCATTTCTGTTCATATATTCAGCATTAGTTGTCTCAGCTCCTGTATCTCATTTGAACTATTGGTTTGTTCCTTTGACTGGGCCGTATCTTCAATTTTCCGAGTGTGATCCGTTATTTTCTGCTGGCGTCTGGGCATTTAATCAGATTTCCCTGGGTGTGGGACCCAGCAGGTTGAAAGATTTTTTGTGTGAAATCTCTGGGCTCTGTTTTTCTTATCCTGCCCAGTAGGTGGCGCTCGTGGCACTCGTCTGTCTGTGGGTCCCACCAGTAAAAGATGCTGTGGCTCCTTTTACTTTGGAAAACTCTCAGTGTGGGGGAGTGTCGCCAGCCGAAGCGGCTTGGGGGAGTGCCGATCCGGATCTCCCAGCCGGCCCGGGAATCCGCGTGTGGGGGGGGGGGGCGCCAACCGCCGTGGCTTGAGGAGACCGCCTGTCCAATTCTCCCAGCCGGCCCGGGAAGGAGGGAGGGAGGGACTCCGGCCGCCAGCCACCCCGGGCCAGGGAAGCGTGCGCCCCTTGGCGATCTCACCGCTGCGGATTCTCCCCACCGGTTCAGCCGTACCCGAATGGGGTACGCTGTCTTTTTGGTCTCTGTTGTGGGTCCTGAAGCTGTTCTGTACTGTTTCTATTTCTTTAGTAGCTGTTCTGGAGGAAGAACTAAGATCCACGCGTCTTACTAAGCCGCCATCTTCTCCTGGGAGACTTTTGATGGTATCCACTAAAGCTCAGTGTACACATATCTCTGATCAGCAAATTTAATTCCTTATATACCCAGCAGTAAATGCGTACATTTTTTTACCGAGAGACTAGAATGTTTATAGGAAGGTTTACTTTTCCTTCTCTCTTCCTCTCCCCCACCTTATTGTTTTGCTGACTCATTGGATTCAGTAAAGTGCCGTTCTGTGGCACTTTACCTGTAAATACGTACTTGCATCTCCTAAGAATGAGGCTAACTTCTTAAAAATACAATGATCAAATTCAGGAAATTTGACACAAATACAATTAATAGTTAATATGCGATCAAATTTGGATGGCTATCCAGAAATAAAGGGGATGAGCGTACATTTCAATGGATCAAAAACTCTAAATATCTGCAAGTTTGGAAAAGGAAAATTCTGAAGATTTGGAAGCTAACTGTACACTGCCCATCACAGAGGATTTCATATTTTGTTAGTAAAATGCTATTGAGAATATATTCATTTCATGTGCTGTACACTGCCCATCACGGAGGATTTCATATTTTGTTGGTAAAATGCTATTGAGAATATATTCATTTCATGTGCTGTACACTGCCCATCACGGAGGATTTCATATTTTGTTGGTAAAATGCTATTGAGAATATATTCATTTCATGTGCTATCATATATTATGTTGGCAACCAAAAAAATGGCTGTGAGGATGTTGATTCACTCTTCTCCGACCTGATTTCCACTACGTTCCCCCAACCCCAACCCTGCACCACATCTGTCCTAAGTTTTTCAACTATGGATGTTCCTATCATTAAGTTTTAGGATAATCCTTTGGTTAAGGAGAGAATATTTTTAAATCTCCGAATCTGGAAACAGATCAGTGACACATGATCTGACAAATAGTTAGCATAGGAATAAAATGCAATAAACCATGAATTCTAAGTATGAGACATTTCTTATGATGATACTACCTCACAAGGCATTTGTTAAGAGTGGCTGTCACAGCACTCATGGTCCTCTAAGGAAATTATTTCCTGACTTTACAGTCATGCCTTATTCAGAACAATGTTACTGTTAGCTCTCTAATAGGGGGCTTTACTCCATCCTCAAATTGACACAAATTGAACCTTTAATAATCAATGCCTGCACAAATGGTTATTAACCAGAGTTGAATATGAGGAAATTATTTTGAAGCCTTGGTTTAAATACTCTGTTTATATTAGAAGTAACCCACATTGCACTCTATAATTTTCTTGTATTTCAAACATAAGAAAGTGGTATTGTGGAATATAACTAAAAATAATAGTATAAAGGCGATAAGAAAATACGAGAAAACACTTATTCTTGTGCCATTTGTTTTTAAATCTTTGAGATGTTTCACTGCTGTGATAGTTGTGCACATCTTACATGAAATTCTACTTAGAAACATTGATCATTTAGAATTTTATAAATTTGTTATGGAAACAAAAATGTATGTTTTCTTCTTTAAGAAGATAGATGAACTTTCAGTTTGAAAGAGAATCATGCATGAAAACAAAAATAATTCCTGTGGTAATTTAACCTTTGCTTTATTTTAAACCTAACAGCTAATAATTATGAATGTCAATTATTCTGAAGTGTCATAATTTGACATTAATTTCTTTAACACCAAAGTGCTATAATATTGATAGTAAGATAACATTTTACTAACTTTAATCAAATTCAATAAGACTTGTAATGTCACATTATTTTCAGGTTTTTTTAAGACAGAAGTTATGTTAAATCTATTCATTAAAGCAAAACCTTGACAACTAACAGATTTGTATCAAGTAATTTTCTCTGTGCTTGCATTTAACAAGTACTTTCTTCAGTTTGGCAGAACTAATATTGCCGTTTTATGACTTTCAGACACCAGAAAATTTTCTTTGTTATTGCAGGAAGGAAATTGTAGTGTCTCAAATCTGTTTCTAATTTATCTATGATTCCATGAGATTATTCTATACTGAACTCTCCTTTCATCACAGAATTTTCTATTTCTCTTTCATTGGTGGTTGACATGTAAATGTGAGCAGCATGACTCATTCGGGTTTTAAGAAAAAATAAACTTCTCCAGGAACCCCTACATAGGCAGATATATTTGACTCCCATCCCTGCTCTACATTTAGAAGGAAGGTGAACATTGCAGCCCTCTCCACTGACTCTAAGATAAACCATGTTTAAGATAAACCAATCAGTGAGGTCTGATTTTAGGTGATTTGCTCAAGTCACATAGAAGAAGGCTAACTCTTCTGGAAACCTATTAAATTCCAAGTCCACAGAGAGACTGACAAGTTCAACCTTTAACTTTAAAACTTTTTATATCTGCACCTATTTTCTAAGTGATGCTATGCTTAGTTTAGTTTTGCCAGACTTAACGGAACATTTTTTTCCTTAAAAAAGATGCTGACATCATAATGCGATCTGATGACCTTTAAAGTCAGCATTCTTCTTTTATTTATTTAACTGAAAATCTATAATTTCTGCTATGAATAGCTGAATATTTTTGCCGGGAAAAGTAAGTGGAATTTCAAATAACTAATACTTTATGTACTAATAACACTGTGCTTTCTGAAATGCTTTGTGTATGCTTTCTCAAAGTCTTCACACTTTGTCATCGCTGAGAAAGAGTGGGCAGAGAAGACATTTATGTAAAAATTGTTTAATATTTGCTAACTTGTTACAGAGTAGTTTGCACTTTAATTTTTAATACATTAGAATTTAGCATTAAGACATAATGGGTCAAGTCTGGCTTTAGTTGTGAAAAGGTTCACTCCAGGAGAGTAATCACAACGTGGTCATCTCGGCCTTGCCATAACATTTCTCCTTCGAAGTCTACCAGTCCGTGTTTCCTGGCCCGCATGAGAATGCCCACTACTTTATCTGAAATACGAACGTATCTGTCAAAGAGCTCTCCAAAGGTGACTTGGATCTTGCCATCTCGGCGGTGGCGAGCCATTGTACGGATAATGAAGCACATGTCCATAATTTCTCGGTAAATGTGCTCCTCGGCTCGTTTGGCCCTTTCCGCAGTTTTGGTTCCCTCCTTGGGACGGCCATAGCCTTCATCTCCTTTGTGTAGGCGGGTGGACATGGCCAGCTGATAATCAAATTCTTCACTGAAAGGATTGAGCTTCTGGGATTGTACGTGTTCATCAGCCCACTGCTGCCATCTCCCTTTCAGGTTACCTACTTGGCTATATTTCCGCTGCGCTTTGCAGTTGAGTTTCTCTGAAAATCTGTTTGCCCTAAAGGGGGAAGAGAGTAAATATTCAAGATATTGGCTTTTTAGCACCAAGTGTTGCTTTCCCTTTGTACTTTCAGCCCATATCTATCTCAATATGTCTTTATACATAAAAATATTTCTAAACACAAAACTAAATTTAGAAATAAAAGAAGAAATATTCATATACAGTTCCACCATTCTTACCAGTTTGGTGTGTCCTTCTTGATTATTTTCTCTATAAATAACAGTAATATCTTAAGCCTTATAAAATAATATTATATTCTCTCTATTTCAAGAAAAAAAACTTCCTTCACATATTAATGCAAATGTGTGTATCATAAAGTTGTACATTAATGACATTTTAGAACTGAAATCATAAAAGTACATTAGAGGAGTGAATCTTCTCATAGGACTTCTGATACTGGTTATTTCCCATAGATAAGGCTTTTACCACCACACCTACATTGTTATAGTTATGTATAGATTTTCACATACAGAATTTTAATGAAAGTATATATGTATCAAAACTTTGAAATATCAAATCGCAAGATAGAAAACACTAGCGGGCAAAAGGAATATTTATTGGATACTTACTATGTGCTAACATTCAGCTAAACACTTTCCATTAAATTTTCCAACAGCCATCCTATGAGAAAGGTGCTATTAGCCTCACTTCACAGATGAAGAAACAGGCCAGAGACCTTAAGTAACTTGCTTAAAATCACAAAGCTGTTAAGGGGTAGACCCGGGATGTGAACCAAAGTTAAGCAGGGCTCCAGACCGTGTTCGTAGCTACTACAAAAAACTGCCTTAAATCTTGTTATAGACAGGATTCAAACACAAACCTTTCTGAGGCCAAAGTCAATGCTCTTTCCACTATGTGACAATGCCACCAAAAATGCAGGTAGAGGCAGTGTCTAATAAATGAGTTGTGTTTCAAATGTGTGTGTCTGTCCTTGGAATTTGGAATGGATCTGTCTATAAAACACAGTACTGGAAAGTGTAGACCAGCACTGTCATGAGGCTGCAGGCCTAATTTTTAGATGAGTAAAATTTATCTTTAAAAAAGAGTTCCCAATCTCTTTATCTCCCTCCAATCTCCTAGTCTTTTCTTCCTTAGGGTTCTTTTTTTTTTTTTTTTTTTGCCTTCACATGTAACACAAGAACTCCTGGATTATCTAAAAGTCAGAGATTTGCACTCTTCTTCACTACAAGTGGCCCACCCTTCTCCTTCTGCCACCTTCAAGGGGCCTCAAATCTGCCAGCCCTGGGAATGGAGATGAACGGAATGCCTGCGCTAGGCATCCCTTGTTATTCAAAGTATATACAATTACAATTCGCTATTCAAAACCCAGGAACAGATGAGATTGGAGTATCCCTTTCTATTTAACCTCACTTCCTGAAATCTTGTTACCAAATGCAGGGACCAAAAAGAGGTAGAGGAATATATGTTTTTATAAGCATTTGTATCTGACATCCACTAGATGGCAAACTTTAATTCTCACGCTCTATTTCCAAAAGTCCTCTACTTGCCGTGTTCAGTTTCACTTTTACAAAAGAATTTGAACTAGGAATACCCTGCTACAAAAAGCACTACTATTCTTTGTAACCACGTGGACAAAAGTATATAATAAAGTTAAGTGGGAAAAATGCAGCATACAAATACTATACCCAGTTACTACAACTTTATAAAATCATGTATGTATGAAAAGATACTAAAGGGAATTCACCTTACCAGGTATTTAATTTTCTTTTTCTTATGAGTGTTCTGCATTGTTTTCATATTTCCAATTTTTTAAAAGTCTGAAAGTATCAGGTTTAAATAATGGGTTAGAAAGTCTCTCCTTAGTTCATGAATATATAAGACTTAATATACCCAACTTATCTTATTCTATATTTTCAAGTGAAAAAGTGAATATAGAGTTTTCAAAGGGTAATCTAGTATAAATTTAAAGAAAGCAAAGCAATAATCAAACCTGACTTTTCAATCGTATTTTAGGATAGCATTATTTAATCCAGACCACCTTTTTAGTTTTTCATGATTATATTATAAATTTATTATAACAATTTTTTTATAATCAAAAAATATTTTCCCCGTGCCAGCTTGGTGCAAGGTAACTAACCTTACTGGATATTATAAGTCTAGTTTCGTTCACTGAAAAAAAAAAAAAGTGAGAAAATTATTTCTGTTGATTCCAAAACATGACAGTTTTGGAATGCTTTCTTATCTGAATAAATTTGAGTGCTGCTTTCTTATCTGAATGGGGTTCTTTAGCAATAGGGTGAGAATATGGGAACCAATTGCACTATAATCCTGTCACTTTGTGGAATAAGTATGCTCAAAATTCTTAAATATATAGCAAACCCCACAGCAAACAAACCCGCTAAAAGGGATATTTCAAGCCTAACAAAATGCACTGTCATTTTGTGCATTTGCAACAAATTTGTGCAACTCCAGCTGTTGCCTGTCGCCTGCATCACCACCTCAAGGTGTCATGAGGCTTAGAGGCAAGCTTCTCTGGTCTGTCTTGGAAATATATGAAGAAAGTGGAGATCTGCTCTCATTGGCCCCATCCCACAGATCTTCCTGTAGAGGGAATATTTCTCCTACATACCCAGGCACCATTTTCCATGGATAAAGCAAGGGACTTCTGCCACCCTTTCCAAGCTCTCAAAGAAATGCTGGGGAGAGGATGCTCCTCTGTGCCTCAGTTTTCTTGCTCTTCCCCACTGGAAGTATAACCAATTTGATTAATGGATGCATGATATCCTTTGGGTCACATCCATCAGAAGCAAGGTGACTGCATTCAGAAGGCTATGTGAGTACCTCCAGTCAGCAATTATGTGCTGTATTCTGTTATCACCTAAGTAGCAGAGCCAGGCCTGTAATTCTCCTAGCAGCGAGCTTAGTAACAATTCCAGAGTCTATGGGGGACTCTAGAACTGGGGGTAGGTACTAGGAGGCCATACTTTTGCTTCCGTTTCTAAGTCCTTTAACACAACTTTAACAAAGCCCTATCATTTGGGGAGTTATTGGGAGTCCACTAATTAAGTTGATACTTTGATCCCTAATTTAGTCCTTGAATTTATTCTCTATTGAAAGAGGCAGTGACAGTTAAGAACACAAGTTCTGGCATCAGGCTTCCCAACTTCATCATTCAATAGCTATGTGGCTTAAGAAATTTAACTTCTCTGTGTTTTAGTGCCCTTACCTGTAAAATGGCACCCTCAGGCTCAACTCCTACTATTTCACTGATTTGAAGCAGAAGCAGAGAAGGGGTCAGTAACTGGTTCTTTAATTTTCAGCTAGAGCCAATCCCTTTGTCTAAATGACTGAGCTGAACGACTCATAATTATACAATCAAAAGACTGACTATTTTATAAACAAGGCATAAAATACAAACTGTAAGATTTCTGACTTCCAGGAAGGTGGCTGACTAGGGTAGGTTGAGATTAGCCCAGCTCCATGGAAAAGTTAGAAAAGGGACAGGAGGGCGACTTGAGGCAGTGATTCAGGAGTGTGACTCATGTGGGAGAGCCTTCTGCACCATATGTGGCAGCTCTGGTTGCAGAGGCCGAGGAACTGAGAGGGAGAAAGCTGCTGCCTGGCAAGGAGGTGTGAAGCCACGGAGGGAAAGCGGGACCAGGAAGTAAGCCAGACTGCGTTCCTAGGGTCCACTACCCTCACAGGCATAGTCCCATGATCGGCAATTCACCACACACCCGAACCCCTCACCCACTCCCATTTCTCATGCTCCAGGCACCCCCACCCCACCAGCCCCTAGTTCACGTACTTACCCCATACCCCCACCCCAAGTGCAGAGAAACCCACCTCACCCGCACCTCTCCCAAGCACCACCTCCTCCTCCCTGTTCCCTGCAGGCTGTTGCCAGTGCATAAAGGCTGCAGGCACTAACCTCCATACCTAGGCTACCCCATCCCCCATCCCATAGTGTCACACAGCCTCACCCCACACTCCCTGAACTCTGCACATCCATTTATGGCACTCCCAGGCCCAGGCATGTGCACGGGACCCCAATCACGTCATTCAACTCTGAGAATTGCACTTTACAGCAGTCCTAGAACCACACATGCACACAGCCCTCAGCCTTACTTCCCAGCTCTAAGAAAGTGCCAACCTGTGCAGCCAGGTCACATCTGCCCCCAATCCATAAAGGTATAACACTGACCTGCTGCCACAGCTCCGTGCATGCACACAAAGGGCCCCATGCCTTAGACCAGCGTACACCAGGGTTACGCCCCCCAGACCGGTGCACCCACACAGATACATCCTCCCTGGCCACTGGGCACCCATGTTCACAAGCACCAGCATAATATCCCCAACATGCACCCATAGCTGCCCTGAAACAAATCACTGTACTGAGTGCTCCACCCTGTGCCCTTGCTTCCTGCTGTACAACCATCCCACAAACACAAGTCTGTAGACTACTGAAAGAAATCAACTGCCAAAGTAAATCAATCAGGATAATTACATGCAGCGAAGATAGCAGAAGATCACTGAGCATATCACAATGCAGACAGATATAGCCCTGCCTAACGACCAAATTAAAACACCTGAGGAGAAACAGACATGGGAACAACTAATCAAAGATATTCATACAACTCTACTTAATAAAATAAGTGCGATAGCAAATGACATAAAGTAGATCAAGAAGACAGTAGAAGAGCACAAAGAGGAATTTGAAAGAATACATAGAAAAATAGTGAAAATCAAAGAGATTAAAGACTCTGTTGACCACATAAAAAACGTACTAGAGTCACACAACACCAGATTTGAAGTGACAGAAGAAAGAATAAGTGATATAGAGGACAGGATAATTGACTTCAAAGACTCAAAACAGCAAATGGCAAAAAAGATGGAAAAAAAATGAATGGGAATTCAGGGAAATGATAGATAAAACAAAGCACACAAATATAAGAATCATTGGTGTTACAGAAGGAGAAGATAGGTGAAAAGGGCTAGGAAGAGTAGTTGAGGATATAATGAGAGAAAACTTCCCAACTCTCGTAAAGAACATAAATATATAAGTCAAAGAAGCCCAAAGAACTCCAAACAGAATAAATCCAAATAGGCCTTCCCTAAGGCATATACTGATCAGTCTGTCAAATGTTGAAGAGAAGCAGAAAATCTTAAAAGTGGCAAGAGAAGAACAATCTACTACATACAAGGGAAATCAAATAAGACTGAGTTCAGACTACTCAACTAGCACCCTGGAGGCAAGAAGGCAATGGTGTGATATATTGAAGATCCTGAAAGAGAAAAACTTCCAGCCAAGAATTCTGTACCCAGCCAAACAGTCCTTTAAAACTGAGGGAGAGATTAAAGTTTTCACAGACAAAGAAGTCCTGAAAGAATTTGTCAACAAGAGACCAGCCCTATAAGAAATACTAAAAGGAGTTCTGCCAACTGAAAAACAAAGACAGGAGAGGGAGGTCTGGAGGCTGGGCACAAAACTGAAGAGTACCACTAAGGGTAATTTAAAGAATACAAAAGAAAGAGGGAAAATAATATAGAGATCTGACACATAAAGTAATAAAGATAAGATGGTGGAATCAAGAAATGTCTTTTCAGTAATAATTTTGAATGTTAACTGTTCTAGTTTGCTAGCTGCTGGAATGCAACACACCAGAGACGGCTTGACTTTTAATAAAAGGGGATTTATTTTGTTGGTTCTTCAGAGGAAAGGCAACTAACTTTCCACTGAGGTTCTTTCTTACGTGGAAGGCACAAGATGGTCTCGGCTGGTCTTCTCTCCAGGCCCCTGGGTTCCAACAACTTTCTCCGGGGTGACTTCTTCTGCATCTCCAAAGGCCTGGGCTGAACTGCTATTGCTGAGATGAGGAATGCCGAACTGCTTAAGCTGTGCTACATTGCTTTCCCTCTTTTAAGCACAAGCCAATTAAGTCAAAGAACACTCATTGCAGCAGACACGCCTCCTAGCTGACTGCAGATGTAATTGGCAACAGATGAGGTTCACGTACCATTGGTTTGTGTCCGCAGCAACAGAACTAGGTATGCTCACCTGGCCAAGTTGACACCTGAATCTAACTAACACATTAACGGACTAAACTTACCAATTAAAAGATACAGATTGGCAGAATGGATTAAGAAACATAATCCAGCTATATTCTGCTTACAAGAGACTCATCTTAGACACAAGGATAAAAATAGATTGAAAGTGAAAGGATGGAAAAAGATTTTCCACACAAGTTGTAACCAAAAGAAAGGAGGAGTAGCTATACTGATATTGGACAAAATAGACTTTAAATGTAAAGACATCATAAGAGACAAAGAAGGACACTATATACTAATTAAAGGGTCAATTCAGCAAGAAGCTATAACAATTATAAATGTTTATGCTCCCAATCAAGGGGCTCCAAAGTATATGAGACAGACATTGGCAAAGCTGAAGGGAGCGATAGACGTCTCAACGATAATAGTAGGAGACTTCAATACAACACTCTCCTCTACAGATAAAACAATCAGGCAGAAGATAACAAGGAAATAGAGAAGTTAAATAGCTTGATAAAGCAAGTAGACCTAACAGACATACATAGGTCATAGCACCCCAAAGCACAAGGTTATACATTTTTCTCTAGTGCTCATGGAACATTCTCCAGGATAGATCATATGCTGGGGCACAAAACAGGTCTTTATAAATTTAAAAATATTGAAATTATTCAAAGCACTTCCTCTGATCACAATGGGATGGAGCTGGATCTCAATAACCACCAAAGAATGAGAATATTCACAAATATATGGAGATTAAATAACACACTCTTAAACAACCAGTGAGTCAAAGAAGAAATTGCTAGAGAAATCAGTAGCTATCTGGAGATTAATGAAAATGAGAATACAACTTATCAGAACTTATGGGATGTGGCAAAGGCTGTTCTGAGAGGGAAAAATTTATTGCCTTAAATGCCTATGTTAAAAAACAAGAAGGAGCAAAAATTGAGGACTTAACAGCAAACCTGGAGGAATTTGAGAAAGAACAGCAAATCAACCCCAAAGCAAACAGAAGAAGAGAAATCACAAAGATTAAAGCAAAGATAAATGAATGGGAGAACAAAAGAACAATAGAAAGAATCAATAAACCAAAAGTTGGTTCTTTGAGAAAATCAGTAAAATTGATGGGCCACTAGCAGGACGGACAAAGAAAATAAGAGAGAGGATGCAAATAAACAAAATCAGAAATGAGAAAGGGTGCACTACTACAGGCCCTGAAGAAATAAAAGAAACCGTAAGAGGATACTATGAACAACTATACATCAACAAATTAGACAACTTAGATGAAATGAACAAATTCCTGGAGACACACAAACAACTTCACTGACTCAGGATGAAATAGAAGATCTCAGCAAACCAGTCACAAGTAAAGAGATTCAATCAGTCATCAAAAATCTTCCTACAAAGAAAAGCCCAGGGCCAGATGGCTTCACAGGGGAATTTTTTCAAACGTTCCAGAAAGAACTAACACCAATCCTGCTCAAACTTTTCCAAAAATTGAGGAAAAAGGAACTCTACCTAACTCGTTTTATGAAGCTAATATTAGCTTAATATCAAAACTGGGTAAAGATGCCATAAGAAAGGAAAACTACAGGCCAATTTCCCTAATGAATATAGATGCAAAAATTCTCAATAAAATATTAGCAAAGGGAATCCAACAGCACATTAAAAGAATTATATATGATGACCAAGTGGGGTTTATACCAGGAATGCAAGAATGGTTGAACAAAAGACTCAATTAATGTAATACAGCACATTAACAAAACAAAAGGGAAAAAACACATGATCACCTCGATTGATGCTGAAAAAGCATTTGACAAAATTCTGTATCCTTTTCTGAAAAAAACACTCCAAAAGAAAGGAATCAAAGGTAACTACCTCAATATGATAAAGGGAATATATGAAAAACTGATAGCCAGCATCATACTCAATGGAGAAAGACTGAAAGCCTTTCCCCTAAGATCAGGAACAAGACAAGGATGCCCACTGTCACCACTATTACTCAACATTTTGCTAGAACTAGAGCAATCAGGCAGGACAAAGAAATAAAAGGCATCCAAATTGGAAAGGAAGAAGTAAAACTTTCATTATTTGCAGATGATATGATACTATACTTGTAAGATCCTGAGAAATCCACAGCAAAGTTACTTGAGCTAATAAACAAACTCAGCAAGGTGGCAGGATATAAAATTAATGTGCAGAAATCAGTAACATTTCTATACACAAGCAATTTCTATACAGAGTTAAGAAAAAAATTCCATTCAAAACAGCAACTAAAAGAATCAAATACTTAGGAATGAACTTGACTAGGGACGTAAAGGACTTGTACACAGAAAACCATACAACATTGCTAAGAGAAATCATAGGAGACCTAAATAATTGGAAAGACATTCCCTGCTCTTGGATAAGAAGGCTAAATATAGTTAAGATGTCAATTCTCCCCCAAATTGATCTACAGATTCAACACAGTACCAATCAAAATTCCAACAACCTACTTTGAAGAGTTGTAAAAGCTAATTACCTAATTCATCTGGAAAGGAAAGAGATCCTGAATAGCTAAAAGGAGCCTAAAAAAGAAGAGTGAAGTGGGAGGATTAATACTCCCTGACTTTAAAACTTATTATTAAGCCACAGTAGTCAAAACAGCATGGTACTGACACAAAGACAGAAACATTGACCAATGAAATCAAATCAAGAGTGCAGACGTAGACTGTCAAATCTATGGTCAACTGATTTTTGACATGGCCACCAAGTCCTCTGAACTGGGACAAAAATAGTCTTTTCAATAATTGGGCATGGAAGAACTGGATATCAATAGCCAAAAGGGTGAAAGAGAACCCCTATCTTAAACCCTACACAAAAATTAACTCAAAGTGGATCAAACACCTAAATATAAGAATTAGCAACATAAAGCTTCTAGAAGAAAATGTAGGGAAACATCTTCAAGACCTAGTAATAGGAGGTAGCTTCCTAAAATTACACCCAAAGCATAAGCAACAAAAGAAAAAATAGATAAATGGGAACTCCTTAAAATCAAATGCTTCTGCACCTCAAAAGACTTTGTCAAAAAGGTGAAGAGGCAGCCAACTCAATGGGAGAAAATATTAGGAAATCACATATCAGAAAAGGTTTGATTTCCTGTGTATACAAAGAACTCATATAACTCAACAACAAAAGAACAAACAATACAATTAAAAAATGGGCTAAAGATATGAATAGGCATTTTTCTGAAGAGCAAATACAGATGGCTCAAGAGCACATGAACAGATGCTCATTTTCACCGGCTATAAGGGAAATGCAGATCAAGACTACAATAAGATACCACCTCACACCTATAAGAATGGCTGCTATTAAACAAATAGGAAACTATAAACTTTGTAGAGGATGTGGAGAAATTGGGATACTTATGCACTGCCGGTGGAGTGTATAATGGTGTAATCACTATGGAAGGCGTTTGGCCGTTCCTCAAGAAACTAAATATCGAGTTACCCTATGACCCAGCAATAGCACCACTTGGTATATACCCAGAAGAGTTGAAAGCAACGACACAAGTACACATTTGCACAGTGATGTTCACAGCAACATTATTCACAATCGCCAAAAGATGGAAACAAACCAAATGCCCATCAACAGATGAGTGGATCAACAAAATGTGGTATACACATACGATGGAATATTATGCAGTAGTAAGACAAAATGACATCCTGAAGCACATGGCAAGATGGATGAGCCTTGAGGAAATAATGCTGAGTGAAATTAACCAGACACAAAAGGATAGATACTGTATGATTCTACTTTCATGAACAGCATAAAGGTATAATCAGAGGCTTATACAGAATATAGGGGACTTAGAGATACGTAGAAGCTAGAGATGGGTGAACCATTAGTTAATGAGGTTGAACACCAAGGTAAGGGAATAGATAGGAGCGAAGCTGATTCTCTAGTGGGTCTAGAAGTAATATTACCATATCGAAGAAGAACAAGATTGAAAGGGGTTATATAAACCTACGTGTCCCACTGACTCACACTAGAAATATGAATGCATTCTCCTAAGAATTACTTCAAAGATATGATTCTTGTATAAAGAGTGTTTAAATCCAGGGTACAGGGGGGAAACTGCTATTGCATGCTATGAGTTATGTTCAAAAGGAAACCATCAGCACTACCACAGCAACAGCAGAGGTAGACAATGAGGTGAGGGACAAGAGTTAAGAGGACATTTAGATTTCCTATTTGGTGAGGGTGTATTTATTGGTTTTCTGTCTTTTGGGAACAATGAAATTATCTAAAATTGAGAATGTTGATGGACTGTGGACTTTGGGCCTTCTACATGATGCCCGATGAATGCAGGGGGCTGAAGGATGCACTGACGGAGAAGTAGATTGGTGAACGATGGTGTGTACGTATGAATGAAGGTTGTGCTGCCACAAAAATGAACAATGTCTTGAGGCATGTAACGATATGAATGAACATGTGGGACATTTGGTGAGACAAATAAGCCAAAAACAAAAAAACAACAATGGTATGGTCACCTTTATAAAATG
Organism: Tamandua tetradactyla; assembly: GCF_023851605.1. Lineage (NCBI taxonomy): Eukaryota > Metazoa > Chordata > Mammalia > Pilosa > Myrmecophagidae > Tamandua > Tamandua tetradactyla. Next base: position 151,450,219 of record NC_135332.1, read on the forward strand.
TTTATAAGAAAACAGGGGCCTAGATTATAAGCTTTTAGAGCAGACACATTAAGTCCGGAGTGGTGACTATTATTTCTGGATTTTGAGAGGCTGTTATATATATATAACGTATTATTTAGAGATAAGAATGAAGCTGAACAGGTTGTGGTTAAAGTAATTCAGAGCATAGGGCTAAGGAAGACAGTGTCTATATTTTAGAACCACACATACTCTTTGAGACCAATGGAAGAAAGGTTTATTTGATCTGGAACTGAAATTTTCTGTAGTGCATATTCTAATTCAACCTATCTGTATACCTCATTTGAACAACTGAAACACAGGAATCACAGAATGAGAAAGGTCCCTTAATCCTGTATAGATTATTGTAATGCCTGGATACATCCTAGAGTATATTAAGCAGATGATCAAAAAGTATTGGCAAAGTCCCCTGAGGGAGGGGAGAAAGACTATGGAACTATTAAACTTTACCATCAAGGAATCTCCTGATACTGTGCCAAACTTTAGGGACACCCAAATCAATAGGCCATGCCCTCGATCATGAGGCTTACTCTTGTGAAGCTTATGTAGGTAGCATAGAAGCTTAGACTACCTATAGGCATGCCTAAGAGTTACTTCTGGAGGACCTCTGTTGTTGCTCAGATGTGGCCTCAGTCTCTCTAAGCCCAACTCTGGAAGTGAACTCAGTGCCCTTCCCCCTACGTGGGACAAAACATCCAGGGGTGAAAATCTCCCTGGTAAAGTGGGAGAGGACTCCTAGGGATGAATCCAGACCTGCACTGTGGGATCAACAATTCCATTCTGACTAAAAGGGGGGAAAGAAATGTAATTAATAAAGTAACAGTGGCAGAGAGAGTTCAAATAGAGTTGAGAGGCTACTCTGGAGGTTGCTCTTACCCAAGCTTCAGTTAGACCTTGCTACCTATCATAACCTGGCAACCCCAAACCACGACCATCCCAGCCAATTCTAAAGAACACTTAGGGCAATATATAAGATTTCACAAGTGTTCCTGGCACTAGAGTAACTTGCGAGAAACCTACAACCTCCAGATGTATCCCTGGCCAGATAAGTCCTGAAGCCTAGTCCAGGCTCTCTAGAACATCAGATAGTTCCATCTCCCTACCCCATATTAGTAACAGATCCTTCCAACATCAAAAATTTAGAATTGCTGTAGCCCAAACAACCCCAAAGAGAGATATGGAAAGATCAAAGGTGATGGTAGAATTATACATAGAAGATAGGAATTAACAAATGAATATGAATGCTGAATCATTAAACTGATATCTCTTTTAGTCTCGAGTATTTTAGAGCAGCTAGAAGTAAAAATCTAAAATTGTGAAGTTGTAACCCATGTCAAGCCTTGAAATATGTTCTACAACTAATTGTGGTGCTGTGCTTGGAAATTTATAGCTTTTTTGTATATATATGTGTGTTTTTGTTCACAAAAAATGAAGGGAAAAGATGTCGATTGTGATGATAAAAAAGTATTTAGGCCCCCTAGCGTCCTATATTCTGGAGCAGTTAGAAGGAAAAATATAAGAGGATCATATAATAGCCCATGACAAAATATGGGATCTATTCTGTAACCACTTTTTGAAGAGTGCTTTGAAGACTATTGCTTTTTCATTTCTTTGCTTTGTATACATGTTATACTATACAATAAAAAATGTTAAAAAATAAAAATACAAACTGTGGTAAAATCCCTCATTGCAAAACCACTATTGATGAAGAATGTCTATACTTTTTACCAAACATGATTTGTTTCTATTATCCGTGGGTCATCTTAACCACCAAGAAAACTTTCTACTTAAACATTTGTGGTGCATAATAATCTCCTTTGGGGAGAATATGAGAAAAGAAGAGAATGGTGCCCAGCATTAAAGTAAAAGTGAGTAAAAAATCATTTTATATTGGCTTACTCAAGAATGCAACTTTCTTTCTGTCAATATTTGAGTCCCCTCAGCTGAGAAGTCCTAACAGGCTTCTGCTGAAGCTTCCTGATCACAGCTAGGATTTTCATTGGCCTTAAGGACTGCTGTGGCTGAGTGCCACGTTCTGGCACTCTATGTACTCTAAGACTAGAGGGAAGGGACAAAGGAGAAAAAAAGATTGAATTTAGCTAGTCCTCCTCCCCACTTATCCCAGACTGCCAAGCCCCTTGCATCTTGAAAGATGGAGATCCCCAGGCCTGACCCCCTCCATTATAGTGGGCTACAACTTATTAAGTATCTTCTTTGGGTCCACTGCTTTATAAACCTAATATCAAAATAAATATGAAATACGAATGTTTTAGATGAGGATACAAAGGCTCAGAAAAGTAGCCACAATTCAAATCCAATTGTTTCTTGCTCGAAGCTTATGTGTTAGCCATCACACTAAGGGGCCTGTGTACTTGCTTGATTTCAGGAACTCGGAGAAGGTCCTGTGGGCCAGTTCCCACTCTTCCAAAGTGATCAAGAGGAGGGCTCCACAGCCAGAATGAGTGGGTTCAAATCTCATGGGATTTGAACATGGGATTTTTAACAAGTTAAGATTAAATTTATTTAATCTTAAACAAATTTCCTAATATTTGGGGGGCTCATGTTCCCATTTAGAAAATAGGAATAATGATTGTATTGATCCCATGGGGTTTAAATGAGTCAACATATGAAATGTGGTGGGGCAAGTGCCAAGGAAGACACCAGCCCTATTGGGCACAGGGGTTGGTCCCGGCCACCATCTCCCTTCCTCAGGCCAATTCAAGATGTGCCAAAGGAAGACCCTCATTGTGCCCCCCTAGTCCTTATTATCCCAATTCTAGCACTTGAGCACACGCACACATGCACACACACACAAATGTACAGGGCCAGAATTTAGTAGAATAGTTACTTCTGATCATGAATTCCTACATCACCGTAAGTCAAGGGCAAATCCAGATCTCTGAACACACCCATAAGGCAGCACATGGAAATTAACACCATGTCTGGTTCCAAAACATTGCATTTAGAATCAGGCAGGTATCAGCTTTGTCACTAACTTTCTGGGCAGCCTTTCCCTCTGAGCATCAGCATTCTCATATTCCCACTCCTAAAATGGTATAATACCTACCTCTACGATGGCGAGGGTTAAAGAGTTAATGCACGTAAAACACCCAACACAGTGCATGCCATGAGCTAAATGCATGGCAGATTGTTATAATTATCTAAGTTTGCCATTAAATTCTTCTTGGACAGTTGTAGTATAGTTGTCCTATTTCTCACAAAACACATGTACAGTCACAAACTGGAAGAAAGCTCTTTGTCAAATCAGGTAAGTGATTTTGTTCTTTGCTCTCTGGTTGCTTCATAAGCCTCAAAAAGCCCACCTACACATCTAACCTGCCGGGATGTCGGGGAGCTCGCCCATTTGCTGAGCAGCATATCCTGACTTTCCATTAGGAGAGGAGCTACTGTCTTGAAATGCAGTGACAGTGTTTCTAGGGTGGGTAAATGTTTCAATTTGAGTCACTGTGTGTGTATGTATGTGTACATGGCAACCAAACATTTTAGGATTGTGATATTTTATTATCCAGCTTTAGTAGCATTTATGTCTTGTTTTCAAACAGAAAAAGCTTTTTTTTTTGAAAGTGAAAAGTTGTTAAATAGAATCTATATGAGTAATAATAGCTTTCACATACTGAAAATGTTGTCAGGCACCAAGCTAAGGGCACGGCAGCCTGAATCTCATGTACATCTCCTAATCCAACAGACTCTCAAAGAGTTACTATCCTCATTATTTTATAAACAGTAAAATTGATTTAGAAAAAGAGCTAGTAAGGGACAGAGCAGGGATTTGAACTTGGGTCTGTCTGATTCCACAGGCCGTCCTCAGGTTAGACAGCAACTTCAGCCTGCTTACAGAGCCGTGGGGATTTGGGTTCTGTGCACAGTATTTGGGTGGCAGTGTCTCCTGATAATATTATGGACTGATTTGGAACAAGGAAAATGTCTCTGCAGTCAGTCCACCAGCAGACGCCTCTCTCTAGAGAATTTATTTTATTACTTCTTATAAAACTGACAAAGAATCCTCTAAACAGACACCCCCCTCTGACGGCATCATCCTTGCTGAGGCTAAAACTTAAGTGTTCAATTCAAAACACAAAGGAGCATTAAAGAAGGCAGGCCCTTGACCCAAAGGCCCACTGCTCTGGCGGCGCAGAGGCGAGCCCGGCCCAGGCGACCCGCGCCACCTCTGAGCTCCTCCCTCCCGGCCGGGCAGCGCTGCCCCGCACTCCGGCTCCCCAGGGCGGGCTGGGCCGCTCCGCCACTCCGCGCGAGGAGCGGAAGGCTGCACTTACTGGGAGGGCAGGGGGCGCTTGATCCTGGCGGCAGCCACCTGCTCTCCTTCCTGCTCCGGCCGCTCCTCGGCCTCCCCTCCGTAGCCGCTGTCCTCCGTGTCTATGCTGTCGCTTCTCCACTTGGGCTCATCCTGCTCCATCTCCTTCCAGCCTCTGGTCAGCTCCGACACCAGGTTGGCGCACTTCCTCCTCCGCGTTGGGGAGCCCCGGCCGTGGAGGATTCTGTCGATATCACTGTCTGGCTGCTCAAGGGCAGGCACCCCGCCGTCCTCGTACTTGTGGCTCAGGTGGCTCACGCTCCCGCCTCGCTCGTAAGCCTTGCTGACCACTGTCTTGGTCACCTCTTTCCTTTTGATATGGGAGACTTCAGAGGCTTCCTCTGAGCTCAGTTCCTCTTCATGCCCCTCCGGGCTTGGGGAGGAAGACTTTGGAGCGCTCTCGTCTTTCTGGACCGGAGTAGGGTGCATCCTTGGTTTAGGAGCTTCGGGTGGGTCCTGGGTGCCTCCGGGGAGCCAGCCCGCAGGCTCCTGGGCCTGCTTCGTGGTGTTCTCATTTGCCCACTGCTGCCAACCTCGGGCCAAGCTGATAACGAGGGTGGCTCTGTGCAGCTTCCTGAGAGCCCCTTTGCCGGGTCCCGCCTCCCTTTCCTTTTCTCCTGGAGCCATTTCTACCTTTCCCTTCTCTGCCGATGGCCCGGGCAACGGCTGAAGTGAGTGCAGCCCAGTGGAGTGACCGGGGTTTATATAGAAGCAGGGTGTGCGGTGGGAAGTAGTGCTTATTGACGGTGGAAACTATGTTAAGCATTTCTTGCCAAGACGTCGTGCCTTCACCCTGACAGTGATCTTTTTTTAAACCCTGACAGCTCTAGTTTCATCACCACAGACGGACATCACTGCTGGTAAAAGACCAGCACTACACTCACTCTCCTTCTTCTCCAAGTGCCAGAGTGGAAATCACTGAGCAGGTTCTCAGCCTTTTTTTTTTTTCTTGACCTTAAAATGTAGCCCTACCTCCTGCCACCATCAAGATAGTGGAGTGAGACACTTCAGAGCTCCATCCCTCCACGTAGGCTTCGAGCAACCAGTGAAAACTAGCAAAACCATCTTTCTCAGGACTCCAGAAAACAGTTAAGGTATGGCAGCAACAGAGCATACACTAAAACAAGAAGGAGATTTCTTAAAAACTGTAGGATCTCATGGTGCCCTGGGCAGATGCTCCCCTCCCTGTCACTGGCTCCGCTCAGCATTGGCCCATGCTCCCAGTGTGGATCCCTGGTCCCTGTTCCAGAGGGAGCAGAGTGGCCCTCGTGCACAGGCTGGGAACACATCTCTGGCCCAGTCCATCTGGTGGGTCCTGCATGAAGAAGGCAGCTCCCCTACAGAATGCTGCTGGAGGGCGGTCAGGTCGGACTGCCTGGGCCAAGGGGTTGCTGGCTGTGGGACACAGCACAGTGCCCGGGACCGGAGGAAACCGTTTCTTACGGGAGAGGGGATTTTTGTAACAGTATAAAGAGGGGAGTTACTAGGGCCACATGCGCATGTCTCACACTAGATGCTTGTGCAGAAAGATCAGGAAAGACCCTATACTTTGTCCTAGAGCTAATCTCATACAACTCGTTATATGAATAAACTTTGAGGGAGAGCACTTATACGGGTCCATCTGCAGACTGGAAAGGTGTTTTCTTTTGTTTGTTTGTTAGCTCCTTGCATTGGAGAAAAACTTCATCATAGCAGTAGCTGGATAGAAGCTTAAGGACCAGAGGCCGCAGAGTCTAAATTTCAATGATAACACATTAAAATATCAAAATGTCCAGGTTTCAACAAAAGGTTACAAATATATAAAGAAAATGGAAGCAATGACCCAGGCAAAGGAGATTAAAGGCTTAGAAACCATCAACAAGGAGGACCAGACCTGAGTACCTGACAAGGACTTTTAAAAAGTTTCTAAATATGCTCAAGGAGCTAAAGGAAAACACGGACAAAGAACTAAAGGAAATTAGGGGAAAAATAGATGAATACAAACAGAGTATCAGCAGAGAGATGGAAATTATGAAAAGGAACCAAACAGTAGTAATAGTAACAGGAATTAAAAATTCCCTAAAGGGGTTCAGCTCCAGATTGGAGTTGGTAGAAGAAAGAATCAGTGAACTTGAAGATAAAACAATTGAAGTCACTAACTCTGAGGAATAGAAAGAAGAAGGAATGAAGCAAAATGAACAAAGCTTGAGGAACTTGTGGGTCATCCAGCATATCAGCATACCTGCTGTGGGAGTCTGAGAAAGAGAACAGAGAACGGGCAGAAAGAATAGTCAAGGAAATAATAGCCATTATTATTTCATTAAATTTGAATATAAAGAATAATAATTCTTTATTTAATGAAGAATTTATTCATTCTCAAATTTAATGAAAGAAAGAAATATTCACATTCAAGATGGTTGACAAACTCCAAACAGGATAAACCCAAATCGAACTACACCACAAATATTATGATCAAACTGTTGAGTGCCAAAAATAAGAAAAGAATTCTGAAAGTCTCAAGGGAGAAGCAATATGTCACATACAATATGTCACATGCAAGAAGGCACTGGGATGACATAAAGTGCTGAAAGAAAAAATTACCATCCAAGAATTCTATATCCAGAGAAACTGTCTTTAAAGAAGAAGAAGAGGTTAAGACATTCCGAGATAGGCAAAAACTGAGGGAGTTTGTTGTCACTATGCTGACCTGACAAGAGATGCTAAAGAGAGTTCTGTAAAGCCTCATGAAGAAATAAAGACTTCCAGTGAGGATAGCGACGTTGGTAAGTATAAACGTGAGTACTATTATATTTGTGGTTTGTAACTCCATTTTTTACTTCCTACAGGATCTAAAAGACAAATGCGTAAGATGTAATGACAAATCAGTGTTTTGTTTTGTTTTTTCTTCAGGTGCACGGTCCGGGACTCGATCCTGGGTCTCTGCATGGAAGGCGAGCATTGTACCACTGACCCACTCATGCACCCCAAACCAGTAATCTGTGTCAAGAACCAGGTAAAAGTGGGGGGAAGAAGGGGTACAGAACAGAACATAGTGTGTATATACTACTGAAATTAAGTTGGTATCAAAACAAAATATATTGTTATAGATTTAGGATGGTAAATTAAGCTCCAGGGTAGCTACAAAGAAAATATTGGAGCATATGCAAGCTCATAGAGATGGAAATTAACATACAGATTGCTGTATGAGAGGAGGGGAATGAGGAGTAATTGTGTAATGGAGATAGGGTTTCCATCTGGGGAGATGGGAAAGTTTTAGTGATAGAAGTTAGTAAGGATACCACAATATTGTGACTGTGATAAACCCCATTGAATGATATGCTTGGGAGAGGTTGAGATGAGAAAATTCAGGTTGTGTATGTTTTCCCACAATTAAATTTAAAAAGAAAAGAAAGGGTAACTGAGGAGACAATGACAATTAAATGCAATACATGATTCTGCATAGGATCTTGCAAGGGAGGAGAAAAGGCTCAAAGGAACATTATTGGGACATATGAAAAAATTGGGATATAGATTCTAAGTTTTATATCAATGTTAAATTCCTTGAACTTGATAACCAGACTTAATGTGGTTACATAAATAGAACCCTTAGGAAATATACATGGCAGTATCGAATATTCAAGGAACACAATGTGTACAACTTTCATTCAAATATTCAGTAAATAGATGGATAGATGAGAGAGAGATAAGGAAATAAAATGATACAGCAAATGTGCAAAAAGTTGAATTGGTGTGTCTGGGTATCTGGAGATGGGTAAGGGTATGATAGAATTCTTCGTATGGGATTTGTGTTATTTTTGTAACTGTCCTGTAAATGTTAACGTATTTCAAAATAAAGTTTAAAAAATGTGGCACTATATTTATATAGACTACAACAGGGTCAGATATTGTGTTAGGAACATTACAGACTTATTCTCATTTGAACCTCAGTGGCCTCAATATAGATCTTGATTAGTTTCATATTATAGCCAAGTAAAATGAAGTCTAACTTCCTACAGCTAATAAGAGCTGAGATTCAAGCCCAGATCTGTTTTATTCCAATGCTGTGGCCATGAAAACTGCCACCTTCATTCTAGTTACCAAACATCCTAGGCATCCCTCTTTTTTGTCTTCAATTCCTGTAGAAATAGACCTGAAGTATCATCTCATCCAGCCCTCATTTTCTAGATGAGAAAATTGAAGCCCAGCTAAGGAGAGACCAACCTGGACAGTTATACGATAATAGTTTTTGCTGTGTTGACAAATTCACATTAGTAGACAAGAGGGCGGTCAAAATTCTGGTCCAGTCATTAAAATTCTTGAAGTTAAAAAAGCTGGACATACGTTCAATATTTTTCCTTCTTTTTAAATTAAGTTTTAATTTTTTAAATATAGCAAACACAAACATTCTTACCATATGATCATTCCATTCTACATATATAATCAGTAATTCACAATATCCTCACATAGTTGTATATTCATCGTGATCATTTCTTATAACATTTGTATCAATTCAGAAAAAAGAAATAAAAAGAAAACAGAAAAAAATTCATGCATACCATACCCCTTACCTCTCCCTTTCATTGATCATGAGCATTTCAATCTACTAAATTTATTTTGACATGTTTCCCCTATTATTTATTTTTAATCCGTATGTTTTACAAGTACATTCAATTTTAACAACTATTTCATAATAAAGCTTTTCAAATATTTTGTAAAAGAAAAAAAGGCCATCTACTTAAATAAATGAATGCTATTAGAAATGGCCTCTCCCCTCCTCTTTTATTTTTATTAACACAACCTTCTCCAAAGGCCTTCAGTTAATGCAGCCAAAGTCACCTTTTCAAATCAGAACAAAGTCTGAAATACAATATTTTTAAAAAAAGAACTGGGAAGAGAGGTCATTTGGACAGAAAAAGAATGACATATGAAGTGTACTAAGCCAGATAAAAATGCTCGGGGCTCAGCACTGAGTGACCTTGTGGTGGCTGGGAGCTGTATGTACTCCAGAGAAAAACATGTTCGTAAACCTAAACCACTCCTGTGGGGGTACACCAATCATAAGCAGGAAGTTTTGGTGCGGTTCCTTCACTTAAGGTGTGGCCCGCCTCAATCAGGGTGGGACTTATTCCTGTTACTGGAGTCCTTTCTAAGCAGAATGAAATTCAGACAGAAAAGAGAGAAAGAGAGAAAGCCGCTGGAAGCAAGAAGTTGAAGTTCAAGAGAACATGAAAGAGAAGGGAGAGGCTAGAAGAGCCACCCTGTGCCTTATCATGTGACAAGTTAAGGACCAAGGATCACCAGCAGCCAGTCCCAGAAATCCCCAGTCTTTGGGGAGTCTTTGTTAATAAAAATAAAAGAGGAGGGGAGAGTCCACTTCTAATAGCATTTATTTATTTAAGTATGCTTAAGAAAGCATCCCCTTGACAATGCCTTGATTTGGACTTCTATCTCAACATCAGCTGTGATCTCAACATCAGCTGTGAACTTATACTTTGCCATTGTTTAAGCCAAATCACTCGATGGTATTTGATTGAGCAGTCAGGGAAATTAAAACAACTTCTCAAAGTAAGGCAAGCGAATCTTTTTTTTTTTTTTTATGAAGCAGTTCTGTAAAAGTTAAAATGCTATCTTTCCTCCAATCTTGACATGGAGTTAACCATCCTGGCTGAAAACCATTGTCTAAGAGCATAAAAAACAAAAAGATAGGAAAGTTAATTACTTCTGAGGGTGAGGCATTTATTTTAAGAAAATAAAGTGGGCAGTTTTTCATCATGTAGGTCATTTACCACCTAGGATTAAAACCGTTTGGGAAATGATTTGATACTCTTTCTAGAAATCTGTCAGTGTGTTTTCAGAGTTCTGCAGCATCTGAGAGCATTAACCAAGGGCCTGTAATGCAGAGACAAAATTCTTGATTACTTAAGAGGAAATTGGATCACAAGGAAAGGAAACTATTATGAACAAAGATTTAAATCTGAGTCTGAACTTTCGGGCAGTCCTTGGAATGCAGGTACAGCGCAGACTGTTTAGTTCCTGTCCGATTCCTTTCAGCCCGTCTGGAAGGCCTAGGAAAAGAAAGCGGTTCTTCAGAGGCACCCAGGATATCAGCCCAGGATCAGGCTCATTTACATCTTTCAAAGGATGTCTTCTGTTTCCCTGCCTGCATCTGGTCCGTATTCAGATTCTGATAAGAGGAGAAGAGATGTAGAGAGCAAAGTGTTACTAGTCTTTCCCATATTAATAGGCATCAGTCAGCTGCCAGGGGCTTGGGCTGTCAGCGGATAGCCTTGGCACAATTCGGAGGCATTGAAAGAATCTGGTCATTCCTTCTGAGATTTCCCCTCCATGGCAACCGTGGTCCTTCATTCATATTTCCCAGAAGAGTGTGTAGAATCCTTTTCCTCCTCCTGTTCACTTAATGTTTTCGTTCCCTAAAGCGCGGTCTATGTGTTACCATGTGGGCCTCTTTTGATAACTATAGAAATGCTATGCTCTCTATCTCCACTTAGATTCCGATTCTTAGCAGTTTGGTATTTTTCTACTTTAATATAAGGTGTAAAAGGAATGAAACTAAAGCTTTACAGACAAAGATTGTGAAAGTAGAAGTAGTTCACAATATGAGTTTCCTGTGACGCTATAAGATTTGAAACCGCAGGTGAAGGGGAGACCCAATTAATGAAGTACCAGTTAAGAAATTCGTCATAGGTGTAAAAGTGATTGGAAAAAAATTAGATATTACTTATCATTTGGTGTTCTAATTTGCGAGCTGTCAGAACGTGATATACCAGAAACGGAATGGCTTTTAAAAAGAGGAATTTATTAAGTTATAAGTTTATAGTTCTAAAGCCATGAAAATGTCCAAATTAAGGCAAGTCTATAAGAGTGTCCAAATTAAGGCATCCAGGGATGTGGTTCAAGAAGGTCTGATGATGTTCAGGGTTTCTGTCTTAGCTGGAAATGTTCATGGTGAAGTCTGCTAGCTTTCTCTCCAGGAATCTTCAATGGCTTCCCCAGGGCACCGTCCGTTCTGTTGGTTCTGTGGGTTCTGGTGGCTTTCATGGCTCTCATGGCTCTAAAGCTCTTTCCAAAATGGTTCCCTCTTAATGGGGTCCAGTAAGCAACCCCACTGTGAATGGGTGGAGACACATCTCCATGGAAACCATCTAATCAAAAGGTCCCACCCACAACTGGGTGGGTCACATCTCCATGGAAACAATAAAAGAGATTCCACCCAGCAATATCGAATGAGGATTAAAGAATATGGCTTCTCTGAGGTACATAATAACTTCAAAATGGCACATATGGACAATATCATGTTCAAGTCACTATGGCAACATGTGGGAGGGGGTACAAAACAGAACCTACTTTCAAAGTCTTCCCAATCTAGCCAAGAGATACATACAACTGCCTGTGATAGTTGGGGAGTGCTATGTTAGAAATAAAAGTTTAATGGGAGCCCTGAGCACAAGGGGGTTGATTTTATTGCAAGAACTTCACAGAAAATGTGACCCTTTATCTGGACCTTAAAAGATAAGGATTTTACCAGATGGAGAAAGAGTATGCTAATCTAAATGAAAAACACACAAAAAAGTTACAAAATCGTGAAGATTGACATTGCATTCTGGGCCTAGAGCAGAGGCTGCTAATGCAGCTGCCTACAGCATCAGGCAGGTAACTTAAATGCATAGGTGAGTTGGGTTGGGGGTGAAACAAGCTGCAGTGAGGATTCTGGGTAAATGGTGAAATAATTTTGCAAGAGAAATAAGAGATTTTGATTTTTAAATGAACTCTCCCAACTCTTCAAATATTGACAGTTAACACACATACATGCACATAGATAAAATAGGACTGGGACAGTACAGCATGTCTTTGGACCAGATGCTGCTTGTAAAGCTCCAGTTTATGACCTTTGGAGAGGAGCATACCGTACTTACAGCATTGGGAGAGGAGCCAGGGGGCAGTAGGAAATGTCTTTGAAGAAGTAAGTGGGAACTACATTGGGTGGAGAGCCTTGTTAAGGAATCAGTGTTTTATCACGTGGGGTTCATGACATCACTGAAGGATTTTAAGTCTCACTGTGATATCAAATTTGTGTTATAAAAAGATTAATCTAGAACCAACTGAGTGGGGTTTGGATTTGAAAAAGGTGAGACTGGGATGGGGAGACAGTTTACAGGGGTGACAATCTTGGAAAGAACCACAGGAGGGCCTGAAAGAAAACAGTGGGCATGGAAAGAAGGATGTGAGTGCCATTGGGGGTGACATGAAAAGGAGAGAGGGGCCATCTGGTTGCCTTGGGTAGGGGTGTGTGAAGGCCGACCCAGAGGTTTTGACTTCGGTGATGGGCGTGAGTAGGTGCATGAGCTGGGAGAGGGCAGGGGAAGGGGGGAATGGGTGGTAAGAAGGAAGAACTTTCGTCTTGAGTTGAGTCTGCTCTGGGACACACAAGACACGATGTCAGTAGGAGGTGTAATCAGGAGCATGTTCTCTGGGGTCAGGCCGGGCCAGGTGAAAATCCAGGTGCTTCTGGTTAGCTGGGTGACCTGGGTCAAGTTATTTAACTTCTCTCTCATTCAGTCTCTTCATCTGCAAAATGAGAATTCCGCACCTGCTTCCCAAGGTGAGGCTAAAGCCATTAGCACAGGTGTAGGCCGTCAGGCACCCTGCCTGGTGCATACAAACATGCAGTCAATGCTTTCTGATATAACATCCTGACACTGAGTCACAGGAGTGGCCAAATTAAAGCTCCTTAGGTGGTGTAACCAAGGACAGGATGGATACCAGAGCCCAGCCGGACTGAGTCTTCATTTGGGAAGGTCAAGTGGGGTCACCCGCAGGGCCTGGAGGCTGCAGGGGGAAACTTATTTATAGCATTTTATTTTAAGGTAATTTATAGAGACGCTTTTAAGGCTCCGGCTTAAAGGTTCCTCTTAGCCTGGCGGAGGGTCAGGTTGGGCGTCAGCTCCTCGGCAGTGATAAGAGAGCGTCGGGCACGGGCTCTCTCCGGCTCAGTGGTTCCCAATCACTGAATCACATGAGGATCACCTGTGGAGCTTTAACAACTACAGGCGCTGAAGTCCAACGTGGCGTCAGGGTCGAGCTCTGCGGTTCCAGCGTGGGGGTGCTGGGAGGCCCGCGGAGCCTTCAGACGCCCGGTGTGAGGCTGCAGTGAGCAGCTGCCCGGGTTTGGGGCAGTCACACTGATTTTTCATTCTGGGTCTCCTTTTAGAAGCTGCAGAGCTTGGAGGAGTTATTAACATTCTCTGAGATTCAGCCACCTTGTCTGAGGTGGCAGTGATGCATTTCCCCCGCCCTCACCCTGGGTTGTTGTCCCTTTATGGAGGTGACTTCTTTGAAGCAATTAGCCTGGTGCCTTCATATATTTATTGAGAGCACCACAAGGAAGCTATTAATATTGTTGCTATTTGTGCTATTACTGAGGATAATGACTCTAAATAAATGCCCTAAATTCATAGGCAATATATCCAACCTCAATATTAATAATGCAACAGGAATTTTTAAATTATAAGCAATAACAATTTACATACATTACCAGAGGCTAAAGAAAATTTCGGAGGACAAATGTCACGGAGTCCTATTAGCTGTTAAATTATAGTCACATTAACTTAATTCACGAACCACAACACGTGATTGTTTATTACACCTAATTAAATCTGAACCATGGTGTCTCAGTAAGTGGCCTTGTAATTGTGACTCAAATTCACTTTTCTCTAACTATTTCTCAGTCTTAACTATGTTATTAATTCCAAGTTGATTCAATTCATGCCGGGGTAATTCTAAACCATACTAAATCAGAGTTATATGTCATAAAACTGAGGGACACCCCTAAAATGACAATACCCATTAAGGCATCAGGTTCGTACCTTATTTTCCCAGCGAGTTATACCATACAGCACATATAATGAGGCGCCAACTTACTGTTTAATGAAAGTAAAATCAATCACTGCTATCTGGTCTCATTGGCTGCCCCCTAAACTAGTACAATAGCCTCTTTGTCTTTTTAAAAGAATACACAGTTTATAAATTAGTAAAGAAAATTTGACAATAATGGAAAATACAAAGTTAATTCAGAAAAGAAATACAAAATTGTCTATTAATGTACAAAAAAGTTTAGTTTCTGATAGAGCAAAGATAATGCCAATTAAACTATAAAATACCATTTTCAATACATCAAATTGACAAAAATCAAATGAATGGTGCCAGCACAAGGCTGGTGCACTGAGACCACATTTGAGGTAAGAATAAACAGGTAAAACCTCTCTAGAAAGCAATTTGACAGTAAGCATCAACAGCTTTAAAAATATTCTGTGATCCTGTACTTCTGCTTCTAGCAATTTATTCAAAGGAAATCACCTGAAATATACTTGAAGATTTCTGTTATAAGCATGCAATACTACAGTTATTTATTGTATCATTTAGAAAAATGCATTTAGCTGCTTGCAACAGAAAATCTGACAGAGACTTAACTCAGCATGGTGTTTATTGTCATTTATCAAGACACACAGAGGTCAGCACCCAAGGCTGGTGAGGTCACCCCACGAGGCATGCCATCAGGCACCCAGGGATGCTTCTTGAGTCTTTCCACTGTACCACCCAGAGCAAGTGGCTGGTTCATATCTAAAAATGCCTCCGTATGTCTGATTTCATGTCTGTGCTCCAGGCAGTATAAAAGGAGAAGGGCAAAGGTTCATGCTTGTTACATCTGTCCTTCTGTATATATATATATATATAAAAACAACAGTAGCTTTATTGAGCAGACTTCCACTTGTAGCCCTTAACTTTGCCAGAGCTGAGTCACAGGGCTCAGCAGGAGCTGGGGAGGTATTTTTAACTGTGCACATTATCACTCCCCTATCTTAAGCAGGGTTTAAGGAAGGAAGAGGTAACAGGCTTCCATTTAATTGTGAAAGCCCTTGTAGCTATAAATGTCGGGTCCAAAATTTTTTTGACCTGAAAAACGCTCACAGTTTTATGTCAAGTGAGACATAGGACACTGAACATATACAATAAAATCTCAATTTTGTGTAAAAAATAAATAATTTACATAGGTACACCCACATATGAGAGATAACAAAATGTTAATGGTAGTTAATGTTAAATGGTAGTTAACTTTTATAAGGTTGGCATTTCAAATCAGAGGGATATTGACAGTTGGGTATAGTTTTGTTTGGGTTTTATTTATTTATTTATTTTGGTGTGGGCAGGCTCTTCAGTTTTTATCTTATTAAACTTTTTCTGTCCTTTTCTAAACCTTCTATAATCAACTTGAATTATCTTTAAGATAGGAAAAAAGTTATTAAAAAGTTTCACCGTATACTCCCATAGGAGGCGAAGTCCAAAATGTGTACACTTCTTCATTTTCATCTTCATTATCAAAAGAAAGGAGGCTACTGTTTTTTATTTGCTTTTGTGAGTTCTTTCTAACCGACTCCTTTTTATTTATTTCATCTTCATTTGTCATCTACTTTTTTGAGCTTGTCATTAAACCTGACCAGTTTTCATCTGAGGGACACTTGGCTGGTGTTCATACACGATCCTTCCATCAGCTTGAGCTGGTCCGTCATCTGCTTTGGCAGCCTTCACCGCTGCTTTGATTTCACGACTTCAGCTGATAGGTCTCCCCTTTTGTGAAACCACCCCTTGAGGCTGTTCATCTTTGTCACTGTGATCACCATCTTCATCTGAGAGCTGAGGCTGGACTCATGTGGTCTCAGCAGTGGGTCCTTCCCTACAGCCCACCCTTTCCTTGAAGCGAGCCAGGGACGTTGGCTGAGCGGGCCATACATATGGCACCTGGTTCCACTGACTCATTGCCACTCTGGGGGGAATATAGTGCAATAGCCTCTTAACACATAAATCGATTTCCAAATTTGTTCTTTGCCAGTCCATCTTGTGTATTATCTTCTTAAAACTCAAAATTCATGCACTCAGCTGCTCAATATGCTTTAAGGGCTTCCCAGTCCCATCAAGATTAAGTTCAAAGTGCTTCGCTTAGTAGTTACAGCTGACTATAATTTGCAGTCACTTTCCACTCCAGCTGGAGCAGATCCCAGGACCAAAACCCTGGGCTCTCTCACCTTTCTTGTTCTGTTATTCTGTGGCCCTTTGCCTAATGAGCTTCTTCCTTCCTGTTCCAGAGGATGCATTGTTAAAACAAGCGTGGACTTGGACGAGAAGCCTTATGTTGAAATCCTACTTCTTCCACTTTGCAGTGTGAGTAACACATTTCATTTTATTTCTGTTCTTGCATTTCTTCAGTAAAATCGGGATAATGAGCCTCTTCTGTATCCTGGACTTCGTGTGGGGATTTAGTGAAGTAATGCATATGGAAGTGTTTTATAAACTGTAAAAGGCAGCAGTGCCATCCAGCTCAGATCTCTTTTCTTCATCATTTGGGTTCACAGTAATGCACTCATCCTCCGAATTCTCCTTTTGCCATCTGTTTAGATCTTACTATGTAATTGTACATCTATTTAGCGATTGCGTTTTCCTCTGTGGAGGGGATGGCTACCAAAAGAGGGGAATCGGATCGGTGTCCTGGCCTATAGCAGCTTACAGTAGAGCACGGAGTGGGGCGGGGGGAGAAGTAAATAAGTGCAGAGTGTTATGGGGGTATGAGACATGGGTTACAGTGGGAACACCTATGAGGTCGTGATCAGTTACATCTTTGGGGTTACAGAAGGCCTCAGAGAGAAGGTGCTGATTAAGCAAGCATTATAGGTAGTTGTCAAATGAATGGGGTTCAGGGAGGATGAGCCCCAAAGAGAGAGAGGAGAGTGAGAGTGAAAGTGAGAGCACAGAAGCGCCAGTTTAGCCATCCAAAGTGGGGGAGTAAACTGCTTGGCATAATAGAGTCTAATCTGAGTTTCTCTGCATACCATAGCCTCTGGGTAAATCTTTCTTTTTAACAACCAAATAAAATAACTTAAGCCCCTACCCCATGTAACTGAGGGGAGTCTAATGGTCTATGTTCGAAGTCTTTTCAAATCTGAGTGTGTATGAAAGTGGGGGTTAGCAGGGTGGAGAGTGGGGATGGGGTATTCCTTGGCACATTAGTGAGTGTGAGGCTTGTCCTACAGCTGCCATTACTGACCCAACTGAACACACACACGTCTCTTGTCACGTGCCTCCATTCTTCACCCCGCCCCAGCAGTGCCAACCTCCAGGCCTGTACCTGCTTCAGGACCTCGGCACGATTCCTTTCGTGTTAACCTCCTCACTCCCCACCCAGCTTGGTGTCAGGGCCTTTGCGTAATTGAGACACCATGAAAGTCTTTTTGTAATCAAAAGCTGTTCTCCTCTTAAAAGAACATCCTTCTCTCTAGGTATGAGGTGTGATGGTTAATTTTATATGTCAATTTGACTAGGTATGATGCCCAGTCCTTTGGTCAAACACTAAAGGTTTTGAAGGTATTTTGGAGATGTGATTAACTTCTATAATCAGTTGACTTTAAATAAAGGAGATTACACCCAATAACACGGGTGGGCCTTATCCAATAAGGTAAGGGCCTTAGTGCAAAAACTGAGTTTTCCCCAGAGAAGAAATTCTGCCTGCCTCAAGATTGCAACACAACCCCTGCCAAGTTTCCAGCTTGCTGGCCTGCCCTGAATCTTAAATGTGCCGGTCCCCACAATATTGTGAGCCAATTCCTTAAAATAAATAATATGTATATGAATATAAATATATATTTATATAGATAGCCAATTGGTTCTGTTTGCTGGAAAACCAGAGGGCAATAGTACCTTCTTTTATTTTGTCTTTCTAAGATGGAGACTGAGGAAGAAGGTACAGTGAGGTTAGAGGCTGGAGAGGCAAATGGTAAATAGGACCAGATCATGAAGGAACGTTACAGCTCTGATAAGAACTGTAGATTTTATCCAAATATTTTAAAGATTTTTAAACTGCAGAATGCTTGACCAGAATTGCATTTTATTAACATCCTTTTGTCGGTGGTGTGGAGGATAGACTCAGAGATGATGTGTGGGCGAGAATAGAGGTGGAGTTAGGAAACCATAGCAACAGCCTAAGCGATGATGAGTACTTGAAGGTGGAAGCAGTGAGAGAGGCCTTAAATACTAGTGGTGGAATTAAGGGATAGGATTGCTAGACCTTGCCCCAATTAGATGGTAGCTGTGAAGGAAACCAAGGCATTTCGGACGAACAAGGGCGTTCTGGCTTGAGGAACAGCTTGGGTGGTGGTGCTGCTATTCACTTAGAGTAGAAACAAGAGAGAGGAAGACATTTGAGGATGGGAACAAGTATTAAATTAAGTCCTAAACATTGATCTGCAGGTACCTGTAGGACACCTAAGAGGGAAGCTGTTCGGTAGACTGAGACTGAGCCCAGGAGAGAGGTCTGGGCTGTTAGGTAGCATAGGACGTCATTTAGGATCAGAGGCTAAGCCATACGAAGCCAGCAAGAGATACAGCAGGGACCAAACCCAAGCAGTTTGGAAGTAGAGTCAGGGCTGCTGAGGACTGTGTTCTAACACAAATTCCTTCCATCCTCAAGGCTTCCTACCCCCACCCTGAAGGACAAGCACTTCACAAGACGATGACACCACTCTCTAAACAAGCTGCTTAAGAATATCTAAATATAGAGTTTCCTAGCAGTGACTTTGTAGCTGATCCCTTAAAACTTTCTTTAATAGGCAAGTGTCTTTAAAAAGCAGTCCTGATTTACCACCTCCTGTTCACTTCTCAATTCATCCAACCCCAAACTCTGGTTGCTGTCTACAAACCCAATTTAATCCGGCTCACAGATGACCTCTTCATTGCCCAATCCAAGGAAGATTTTTAGTTCTAACTTGTTTAATTTTTAGACAGCATTTGATATTCTTGTAAACATCCTTTTCAATGTGTGTGTGAGTATATTGAGGGGCAGAAGGTGACAAAGGCAAAGCTTGGAAAGCCAGAAGGAAATAACCAATCATGTTTACACCATATTCATATATACAGTTCATCCTTAGGCATATATACTTTATATATAGATATAATTTACTCCCAATTCTAAAACTTTGGTTGTGTTAGAACAAGTATTCTTTTTAGTGCAGAGATGTCACTTTAAGAAAAATTTGTAGAGATCTCCCATTAAAAATGGCTTTGTACTTCAGATTTCCCCCCTCCTCCTGAGACTCATCTAAAAGGAGCAAATAGAAAAAAAAAAACTCAAACTCTATTTCAGTTAAATAAAACATATACTCTGCAGACTCCCGACATATATGTACTGACTGCCAAAGCTAGCTAAGATTGGTTGGGATTTACCTAGGAGGAAATCAAGAATAATACAGAGAAGTGCCAGCAACGGGAGTTGTAGAAAGATTTTGCAAAATTACATTTTCTGAAATGAAGCTCACCCCTGAGTCAAAAAGCTACATCACTTGTTTGCTACTGTGAGTTCAGGAATCTGGTGCGGGGGTTTCAATAAAAGTCCCTCTAGATTTTGACTTTAAAAAGCAGTAGAATCTTCGTCTTTCATGCGGGTGACCCGGGTTTGATTCCCGGACCATGCACCAAAAAAAAAAAAAAAAAAAAAAAAAAAATAGCAGTGGATTTAAAGATGCAGAGGCAGGCAGGTTACATAAAGAACTATAGTACATGGATGTCCCATATTTGCAGTAAACAGTCAGTTTTTGAGGCGGCAAACAGCAGATTCTAGGAGTCTATCCTCATCCCTTCCTTTATATAGGAACTTCTTTTCAAAAGCTAGACCAGAAAAATTCAACTCAATAAATGACATATAATTTTTTTAAAGGGTCCAATATCAACCCAAAGACACTTTATGAAAGAAACGTGGAAAGGTACAGTAAAACCTACCCAAAGAGAACACTTATCAGAAAAAAAAGTTGCCATAGAGCATATGAAAAATGTAAACATTTGGCAAATATTTAAAGACAAAGAAACATCATGTTATAAAAGAAGGGAAAGCACAAAGCAGATGCAAGAATTTATGGAAGAGATGGCAAAAAAATACCTCTCAAAAGAGAAAATAGTCTAGATAAAAGAGATAGAAAGTGGGAGAAGAGTGAAATCCATCACTGTTTGCAGATAATATGATTGTATACATGAAAAGCATGAGAATCTGCTGAAAAATGTTTAAAAATAAAGAAGAGAATTCAGTAGGATGGTGGGCACAGAGATAATGAGAAAAAAATCATATATATTTAAAAAAAACCCAAGAAGACAGACATTTACAATAACAATGATAAAGATGAAATACCTATGAATAAAGCTATATACAAGAACTGTATAAAATATACTTCAAAGAATTTTTGAAAGGCACACAATATGATTGAGCAAAAGGATGCGAAAGCCATAATCTTGGATGGGAGAACCCTGCATCACCAAAGAATCTCTTCTCTCTATGGTACTTCCTAAGTTTAACTCTATGCCAATAAAAATATCAAGTTTTTTCTAGCTTTATGAGACAAGCTGATTCTAAAGCTTATACAAAAAATACATAATAAAAAACAGCCAGGAAAAACCAAAAAGGAAGAAATTTCTATAATTAAATAGTATTATATTGACTATAATTGACAAACAAAATAGAGCATAAAACAAAAATATAAATCCAAATATAAGAATTATAATATATAAATGTTACTATATATATGCTATATATTGTTACTGTATCTTTATCTATATCTATATATATAATCTGCAAGGCAAAAGAAAAGAAAAGAAATCTAAAAGTAGAGTCAAAAGGCAAAGAGCACATAGGAAAAAACATGTACAACTCATAAAACAGAATAATCCCTAATGTATAAGAAGCACATAAAAATCAAAGGAAAAAAGGCCAACAAACTAGTGGAAAATCGAAGAAAAATGTAAGTAAAGAGTTCAATGGGAAAGAGAATCAAACACATGAAAATATGTACACCTTATTCATAATAAGACAAATGCAAACTAAAAATTATATTGAATTATCATTTTTCTATCAATCATAGTGACAAAAAACTCCAGAACTGTTTGACATTACACTTCATGTGCAACCAGTGGGCAGACGAGCAGTGCCATGTGCTGTCACTGAGAGGTGTATATTAGTAAAACCTCCACGGAGGGCGGTTTGACAATTACGCATTCATACAGTATTTGACCCAGCAGTCCCTCTTCTGGGAAATATCCTAGGGATTCAAATAGACGTTTGTACAAAGTCATGTCTTGGAACATTGTTCAAAACAGCAAAAGATTGAAAACAATGTGAATAGCCATTAAGGTGCTAAATTATTGTATATGTACACAAATAATGACGTTCTATGCAGTAGTGAAAAAGTGAGTAAGGAAACTCTCTATGATCCCTTCTCAGTGCTGCAGAAGAGTCACAGGGACCTTTTCAGCCTGGTGGGGCCGCTCTGCCAGGGATTGGCTTGCTGCCGCCTCCTCAGCCCCATTCTCAGTTGACCAAGGCTTTCAGTCTCTAAGGTCTCTATTACCTGGCCTTCAGCCATTTCTAGCAATTCACTGAGCCACATGGAGCTGCCATGGACACCAAAGACACAGGATGAGTGAGATAATTTCTCTGCCTCTTGGGCCTGCCTAACCCTCATGAGGACAGGAGACCCCAGGAATTACCTACAGATTTTTTCCCCCAAAATCTCTGTGTTCATTTCCCAAAGCCAATGAAACAAATGATCACAAACTTGGTGGCTTAAAACAACAGGAATTTATTCTCTCACAGATTGGAGCTCAGAAGTCTGAAATCCAAATGGCAACAGGAGGCCCGCTCCCGGAAGCTTCTAGAGAAGACTCCTTCCTTGCCTCCTCCAGCTTCTGGGGGTTCCAGG
Organism: Tamandua tetradactyla; assembly: GCF_023851605.1. Classification (NCBI taxonomy): domain Eukaryota; kingdom Metazoa; phylum Chordata; class Mammalia; order Pilosa; family Myrmecophagidae; genus Tamandua; species Tamandua tetradactyla. The sequence continues at coordinate 151,472,353 of NC_135332.1, forward strand.
GCCTCCTTGGTTTGTGGCTGCCCAGCTCCAACCCCTGCCTTGGGCTCCCCATGATCTTCTCCCCTGTGCCTTCTCTTCTTCTGACTGATTTCCCCCTAGCTCTCTCTTATAAGGACACTTGTCATGTAAGGGTCTTATAAGGAAAGTTGTTACGTAAAACTCTCATAATAATCCCAAATTATCTCATCTTGAGATTCTTAATTGCATCTGCAAAGAGTTTTTTTCCAAATAAGGTTACATTCACAGGTTCCAGGGTTTAGGATATGGACAATTTTGGGGGGTGGGGAGCCCGCAGTTCGACCCCCTCTCGTCTTCTTACAGGATGTCCTCTTATTTTCTTTTGGCTTCTTAACTGTGCTTTTGTCTTCGGTCTTGGATTATGTGGGCTGACTGGATCAAATCAGGCTTAGCCACTAGCTAGTGTGCCATTTAACTTCTGTCTGCCTGAGCTCTCTACCCAGAGGAGTATAAATATGCATCCCCTGGGACTGCTGTAAAGAGCAAATGAGGCATTGAATGCACAGCTGTAAGCAGAGCTCAGGAACACATTAAATGCTCAACAAATATTTTGTAGAGATTATCTCCTTGTAGTTAGTGCCTATAACAACAGCTGAAGCAGGCAGGACTCCAGCTTTTCGATGTGGAGCTTTACGAGGAGACATTTATCTTCGCCTTTTTGACTTAATGCTCCAGTGCCAAGGTGAGCTCTGGGGGGTCCCTGGCGCCACGCTGTGGGACTCTGGCTTTGAAAGCCTTTGTGGTTGGTTTCCAGACAATTGGAAATTCACTATTTTTGTGAAAAAGATAGATTTAGGGAACAGGCAGGAGGCCTGAGTTACGTTAATTTCAGAATCCTCTGACAGGCTTATCTTCAGATTTTCTTTTCTTTTCTTTTTTTTTCTTTAATGGAGATTGGTACTTACTGAAAGAGGGTAAGGAAGCTGTTTGGTGACTTATCTGCTTAACGTTTGTCTGTCATTTAACACCACTTGTACCCCACAGGGAGAAAGGAGAGGCTACCTGGGAGCTAAATTTAAGTTGTAGGGGTCTAAGCAGCATTTTTAAAAGAAGGCAGATAACAGTTTCCTGTCTGGGAGAGATTACTGAAAGAGAAACTTTCGTTTAACATTTCTTTGCTCTTTTGGTGACAATGAGTTTTCCCCAAACACAAAGGCCAAGGAAGAGTTAATTGTAGTTAGTTAAGGTGTTTTTAATTTTTGACAGTTTTTTTCTTCAAAGTAAATATTTATTATTATTGAAAAACCAAAGAGTGTTTACAATTTTACTCCTGCCCTTTCCTGTTATTTAAAAGGAAAAGGTTATTCTGGTAAAACACTTTGACTAAATGAAAATTTCCATGGAAATTTTCAAAATTTCCAATTTACAAAAACAAGTCAAGAAGAAAGTTCTCAACAAAATAAAGTTTCAGTGGCTGAGAGATTTCAGAGTCAAGAGGATATCCTGGAGGTTATTCTTACGCATTATATAGATCCCCCCTTTTTAGTTTAAGGTATATTAGAGTGGCTAGAAGGAACTGCCTGAAACTGAAGAGCTGTGTTCCCATAGCCATGTTTCTTGAAGATGATTGTATAATGATACAGCTTTCACAATGTGACTGTGTGATTGTGAAAACCTTGTGTCTGATGCTCCTTCTATCTATAGTATAGATAGATGAGTAAAAAATATGGGTAAGAAATAAACAAATAATGGGGGAACAAAGGTTAAAATAAATTGAGTAGATTAAAATACTAGTGAGCAATGAGAGGGAGGGGTATGGGGTATAGAAAAAAAATTAGGGGGAACAAAGGTTAAAATATATTGGGTAGATGGAAATACTAGCGGTCAATGAGAGGGAGGGGTAAGGGTATTGTATGTATGAGTTTTTTCTTTTTTCTTTTTATTTCTTTTTCTGGAGTGATACAAATGTTCTAAGAAATGATTATGGTGATAAATATAAAATTATGTGATGATATTGTGAGCCAATGCTAGTACACCAAGTATGGAATGTTCATATGTTAACATTTGCGTTTGTATGTTGTTTTGTCAATAAAAATATTTTTTAAAAAAAGGGAGAAAGTTCTCTCATTGAGGGAGGGGGTTGCCGTCTAGACAGGACGAGGGGCCCCGGGAGCATCATGGGTCTCGGTGTGAAAACAATACCTTGGTGAGCCCTCACCCCGGAGAGTGTCACCCTTTGCCCAGGGCAGACTGTCTCACTGCCTGAGGAAGGGGATGAGGACATTTGGTCTAGCTGGAGTGCCCGGATCTCTGACCTCAAGGTCAAGGTGCCTTGTGACAAAGGTAGTTCTGTGAGCCACATCAATGTGGAAAGAGGCAACCAGATGTCAACTACATTGCACACTGGAGGATTCCAAGGGCAAAAATGGAACAAAAACAAAACTACACCTATTGCTGGTAACAGCCTTAGGTGCAGCAAAATCTGGGGGATTTTGACTGGCATAGTGAGTGGTTTAGCGTACAAGGCCAAGAGCTCAAACTGCTGTTCCCAGTCCAAGCTTTATGGGTCGTGGTGGTCCCCAGACTATTGGGTAGTGTCAACCTCACCTAAGGTTTTGCTGGAAATGCAAAATCTCAGGTCCCATCCCAGGCCTCCTGCATCTGCATCTAACAGGATTCTCGCATGAGTGTGAGAAGCACTGATGGAGTGTGGCATAGATCCTGGGGTGTCCTCCGACAATTACTGACCCTATCATTCACACCTTTTTGTGACTTAATGCCAACAGAAAATGGAAAAGGTGACGATTTGCAGATATAATTAAGGTCCCCAAATGAGTTGATTTCTGAGTTCATCTAAAGGAAAATTGCCTTGGATGGGCCTGACTCAATCAGGTGACATTCCTTATAAGGGGCCTTGCTGAGGTGAGAGGTTCTCCTTGCCTGCTTGATGAAGTAAGAGGCCTTTTAGGGAAATCCAAGGAACTGCAGGTGGCCTCTATGACCTGAGGGTATCCTCCAGCCAACAGCCAGAAATAAGCAGGGCTCTCAGGCATACAGCTACAAGGAAATGATTTCTGCCAACCACTTGAGTGAGCTTGGAAGCAGATTCTTTCCCAGTCAAACCTCCAGATGAGAATGCAGCTTGGTGGATGGCTTCATTCTGGCCATATAAGACCCTGAGCAAAGGAACTGTGAAGATATGCCTTAGCTCCTAGAGTTAATGAGTTTGCCATAATTCATTACACAGTAATGGAAAACCAGTAAATCTGGGGCAATTTATTGGTCCGCTCTTTGTCTTAGTTTGCTAAATATAAAGAGAGGGTAAAAATAGTATTAAGTATAGCAGTTATGAGGATTAATGAATTACTGTGTGCAAAATCCTTAGCATTCTTCTTGACATGTGGTAAATGCTCAATTAATTGTGTTATTATGACATTTACCCAATGAGGAGACTTGCATGATTATAATTTCCTGTCTTCTTAACACTGTTTTTTATAGGGCTGAAGCAGGGCAGGCACATTGAATGAAGGTCAAGTAGTTGTGTCATTTCTCATTAATGAGTTTCCAGAGCGTGAACCCCAAGTGTGTCTTTTGGGTTTGCTTTGGTGAAAATGTAGGTAAATGCTGCTGCAAACTACATGTTGTTTTTGGGTCAAGGTGAGAACTTATTCTTTATCTCTTGGTCATCATTTAGGACATTGCATTATGTGTCCCCTGCTGTTTTGTCCCTCGGACAGAGTTACCCTCCTGGTCAAGGGTTTCCTGAAATGCGACTAAGGGGGTCATTCACTTAAGAGAAGCTCTTTAGACATCTCCTGGTTACTACCCAAATCAGGAGGACATGACTATTAGCTTCACTTTACAGGCAGGGAAATGGAGCCATGGAGGAAATGAGCTGTCCGCGTCATGCAGGGAATAAATGGCATAAATGGAATTGAAATCAAGTGTCTCGATTCAAGCCTGGATTCTTACAGTACTATAGTTCACTTGCTAACTGGCAAGAGACGGTTCAGGTAGAGTATGGGCCTTGTAAAATGGTTATTTTCCCAACACAAATTTCAGCTCTTGCTTCTTTGTTTGCATGTCTGCCCCACCTAACCTTCTAGCCAATAAACCCTTCCTTCTCCCCCTTTGTCAGAAAGTTTGCCTGGAGGCTTGCAAAATGTTCCTTCTGATGTCATGCCAGCCCTTACAGGCGTAAGCAATGAGTGCAATGGCAGGTCTCTTCAGTGGTAGCATAGCTGCTGTCATGACAATAAAATTAAAATGGGAGATGATTTCCATCCTTTCCCTGACAATTTTTAAGCCACCGCAAGAAGCTGCTGGTGCAGTGCAGTTGTGGACACCTGCTTTCTGAGCAGCATGTCATTTTTTGTGTGGCAATGCCTGTGTTACTTTGGAATGACCTTGAAGTTAAAATGCTGTTCAGATATATTTAATTATCATGCCCTTTCAGAATACTTGTCTTTGGCAGTCCACTGTTACATTGCTTTTTGTTTTGAAGTTCAATATTTATTCAGGAATGCTTTTTGTTCTGAGCTACCAAAAGCACTCATATTTGGTTCCTGGCAAATACCATAGATAGGGTCACTCTATAATTGAACTTTCATAAATCATCTTCTGCCATGTGTAACCAAATCCCCAAACCCTTTTCTTCCCTCAGAAACCTTTTCTAAGTCACTAAAGTATGAGATAAACCTGCTTCTTTATCTCTCTCAATACATGCTTCACTTTACATTCCTTTATCAACAGGGTTTAGGTCCTGTTGCTAATGCAAATGTGCTATTCTCACATCAGCTTGTGCAGGAGGTAGCAGAGTTGTGAAAATTGTATGTTGTTCTAACATGCACATGATAATTTAAAGGGTATGTTTTTAACCTATTCAACAGTACTTGATTTTGCAATAGTGAACCAAAAATGACATAAACTTTCCTTTCAAGCATGATTCAGGACTTAGAGTATCTAAATTTTGCCAACACAATATACTTAATAATAATAATAATTATTATTATTATTAATAATAGTTATACCTTCTTTTAAAATTGGAATTCAGCTAACTAAAAAGTATGCATAGGATTTTTTATGGACTGTATCGGGAAAATCACATGGCAAAAAATCTTTAAGAATCTTTCACAAACAATATTAGTGATGTAAATGGATATTTCTAGATTTTCCTTAAAAAAGAAAAAAACCTTTCATAATCAATGCATTTTCATGATGTCTTGACTTTGTGTGGGAAATGTTTTTTAACACAGGGAAAATGAAGACGCGAGATTAAGTAAATTACACAGGCAATACAGTACAGGTGGAAAATCCAGTTCCTCTTACCATGTTAGTTTCTCATTGTGTCTTGTACTGAGCAGTTTTGGAAGCAGGGATGATATTTCCTGGGTAGAAGCAGACACAGCTGGTCCGGTTGTGAGAACGCTGAATTGCTCATGTAAACGGCGCTTGTTTACTAGAAATGCTTGAGCCCAGGGATTTCTGGACACCTTCTGATCCAACACCTAAAGGGTTAACCCCCGGGACATATGCTGGGACCCTCATAACCGAGCTTAATCAGTCCTCTTGGCTGTTTGTCCCAGCGGTTCAGTATTTTGAATGTCACCCATGGATAATGTTACTTTAAAAGTAATTATTATACCTGGAGAAGTTTCAGTGATTCAGGCAACTTGCAGTTGTCTTAGAAAGGATTGTGGCATGCCTTTTCTTCTTTCTGTTGGAGTGTTTCATTATTTTTACACGTCAAACTCTAAAACTGTCAACTAGCCAACTTCTGCTTCAATGAAATTCCAACCTGGAAAGCTACTTCATGAGATCTGATGCTTGGAGTCTGAATACCTTTGGAGAGCTGCTAAGAACCTTTGCTGAGACAGGAAAGGGAGCTAGAAAAGAAGACACTACATACACTTTAAAACAGTCATCTGCAGAAGATACAAATATCATCAGAATGATTTCTTAGAGGATGCCAGGATTTAGCTACGTGGCTGCAAATCTGGCTGGTTATGATAAGCAGGCCTCAAAAACATACAAATAAAGACGACTTTGGATTTTCTCTGGAAGATAAATGAAGACACTCTGCAAATTGAGTTAAACCATATGGTTTGCTTGCCTGTTTGTTTCTTTTTAATGAGGGTGGACAGGGAACTGAAATTGGAATATCTATAAATGAATCCCTCTTGCCTTCCTGCTGTGACAAGGTACACCAAGGCCAAAACAACATTCCCTGTAGTAAAGATCCACCTTGAATTTCTAATATATCTAAGTGGTTCCAATGTCAAGACTAGTTCTTAGGAAGGGGACTGATGCCTCAAAGTTCAGATGTTAGTATCTGTTCCGCAGGCTGCTGGAAGGTGCCATCTCAGGAGCAGTTGATCTCAACCTTCATTCTCTTTGGAGTGAAACTGATTATTTTCTATTTATAACCTTTACTCTCTTTCATCCCTAATCCCCTTTTCAATTAAAACTTCTTTTGGTTAAGTAATAGCCAGTCCATATCAACAAGGCGCAGATATGACTGATGATCAATTTATTTTTCTCTTTTCCAGGGCCGCTTGTGCTCTCATTTAGCCTGAAACACACACCCCCGTTACGGTCGCCTCCTTACTCAAAGGAGGGCTTTTCAGGCCTCCCCACAGAATATTATTGGTAAAATTTTGTGTTTTCTGGTGCAGTGGCAGCTCCTAATTTTATAGTCAGTGGCTCAGAAATATGTCCTCATTTTCCTCTCTTCTTACCTTCTCCCACTGGACTCAGCTTTGAGAAACTACTCCGCTGCATTTGAGTCTAAATAGAAGCTGAGTGGCTTGAACTTTCTATTCTGCAAATTCTCTAAGGGCCAGTTGGGCAATCTACTCCCCCCTCTCACACTGGGCTATCTGCTCCCCCCCTTTCACTTTTCATAGCAACGGGCAGAACATGTCCCTTTCTACCACTTTTCCAGCCACCAACTGCTTTGCTTAGCAGGCAGCAATGTTAGGGCTGGGAAAGGTGGCCTTCTAGCTGACGTAATTTAACTGAGAGCAACCTCTTGGGCTAACCTACAACCACAGTGAGCCTCAGTCAAACATTTTCTGTACAACCAGTGCATCTTAAGCATGTAAAAAAAACCCCTGTGATTAGACACTCTGACAGAGTGGGATCTGTACTCACGCAGGCTCCCGAATGCCTTTGGGATTCTTATAGCCTATACTAAAAGCATTCGTGAAATATGAAGAGGAAGCAGCAGTCAGTGTTATGGTCCAATTCAAGATATAAGCCATGATTTGTGTTAGAAGTCATTTACTTTGGCTAAATTACCATTTTTGAATGTATTTAAATGAAAGTAGTCTTTTATTATAATGTGGCCAGGCATAAACTTAAAAGCAATGAAAGGGGATGTAAATAAAGTCAAACAAGAAATTTAAAAAGGATAAACCTTGAACCCACTGTGATTTACTCTTATGGACTCTAAAGGGTAAAAATGCTTGGGTGGATTTTGTTTTACTATATTCCAGATTCGCAGTTTCTCTTCCCCGCAGCTCAACTTTCTTCTTAATCAAACCAACTCCCATTATTCACAGAATTAACCTAGAAAATCCATATTTCAATCCAGTCCAATCCATGAATCTCAAATTTTACCTAACACTGCAAAGCACTGAAGACAGTTTTCTTCAAATGACCTCTTAACCATCCTCCCACCCTACCCCCGGCCCCACCCAGGCCCCTCTGCCCCGGAGACACCCAAGTCAGGGAGCTTGTCCACGTCTGGACACGTCAGTCAGTGGCTGCCAACCCCGTCCCAGTGAGCAGGCAGCATCGGCAGCCAGTCCTGAGAGCGCATCCTCCGGGATGTCCAGCTCACTTGAGCTTTTAAAGTCCACCCCAGCAGCCATGAGGCTGCACCTGCATGAGAGCCCAAAACAGGATCTCCCAGACAAACCTGGTTGACCCACAAAATCCCTTTTCAGATGACAAAGGTCTCCCTTTTTTTTTTTTTTACAGGATACCAAAGGATGCAGCTGTATGATCCTTTGTTAATCACAAAAGATTTCAGGGCATATCTTAGAGACCCTTTCAATTACACAAGAAAGCATGTAAGAATCTTACTGGCATTGTCTCACTTAGGGTTGCCAGACAAAATACAGGATGCAATATCTGGACCTACATACACTAAAAAATTATTCATTGTTTATCTGGGATTCAAATTTAATTGAGCATCCTGTTATGTTTTGTTTTTAATTTCCTTAATCTGGCAACTTTAGCACAATACCCCAAATCTCTGCCCAACACAGAGAGGGGGTTGGTCTCAAAGAACCTGCTTAACTTCTCCATCAACATCCCATACCTTGGCTCCCTACTGGATCAATACAGAAAGTGAATTCTGTGCATTGGTCAGATCTGCCTATTCAAGTGCTGCAAACCCTTCTCCAAAATCCTCTAAGCAAACATTCATTCCCCCGTGTTCCCAAACTTTTATAAGATATGGAATTGAATCCCATAAAACAATTCCAAAAGCAAACTAAAGTTGGACCTTTGAAAAATCAAAAGGAATGCAATTAAAATTATGTTTGAATAAAACAAAGCATTACTTGTTTTGATTTCTCTCCAAAGGACACGGTGAAGAAAAAAGATATCAAAGAATTGGAATGACTTTCAGCAACATAAAAAGACCTGAAAGTTCATGGGAAAAAAAATAATACTAATAGCATTTAATGTTTGGATATTTCTTCATAGTTTACTAAAGCTGTTCATATTACCTAATTTGATTTTTACAAGAACCTATGTGAAGTAGAAAAGCAATAGGGCACTTTTAAATCCTATGGACCTTAATATTGATTGGCATTCAGTGTATTATTGTTAAATCGAATGATTATTTTCATTTTACAAATGAGGAAACTGAAGTTCAAAGAAATTGTTAGGTGCCCGAGAAATGAGTGAGAAAGCGAGGACTCGAACTTGGTGTTCTGACTCCTGACTCGGTGGTTTTTCCGTAACACCATGCACCTCTGAAAACCATAGCAATGAAGACCGCTTTCAAAAACCAAACAAAAAATCATCAAGGGTGAATAAAATGCTGATTGAACTTATTCTATTGACCACTAATTACGTTACATATCAGCACTAAACTAAATGGTTTTGTACACGTTTTCTCATTTCACAAGAGTTTTCAGGAGCAGTTTATGCCAAACCCACATATCTAAAGTGCCCCCATCTGGAGCAAAGTCAACACCGTGAAAGTAAATGTAAAGGTCTCAGCCCAGTATACACAAGGGCCAAGCTGCAAATTCATTCAGCCTTTCCACCCGCGTTTACTGAGTGCCTCCTACATGTCAACTACTGCAGGTCGTGCGAGTGCAGACCTGATGCTGCTGTCTTGAATTCTGTAGCATAGCGGTTGTGGAACATCAAATGTAATCTATGCACTGAAAAGATTATACCTTATTCATTGCAGAGCATCTTACATGATCACATAGAATCTATTTGCCCTTATTTTAGACAAATTTTTGACAAATTCAGTTAACTGTTATCCGTTTTCCAAAAGGTTGGAAACTCATATGAGGAAGGTGATCTTATAGCACAGAGAAGCCGCAGCAATGGGGAAAGACATGGCAGACACAACTCCTATTGCATGCAAGCTTGAAGTCATGTTATATACTAAGGAGCTTTCAAACTCAATGAGCCATAAGTCCTGCGGCTACTACTGATTTTTGACATATTCATTTAACTTAATTGATATTTTAAATCTGTGGCCCAGATATGTACACTAATCAGCTACTAAACAAAATAATGCGCTTAAGAGAATTGTCATACCATAGTAACACATAATCAAAACAATTATCTGGAAATATTTCTTATGTCAAATATCTCATACAATGTTAAATAAAAATATATTATTATATTAGGCTCATTAAAAGGCAATTATATGCATGTATAAAGAAATTAAAAAGCCATTAATTTCTCCCCCCATTTTAATGCATGGGTCTTTTTGCAATTATATTCAGTTGGTACCAGTAACATCTTTGATGATTTCTGTATAAACATTAGTATGGATTGAAAATTTTAAGGGAAAATTCCAGCATAAACCTGAAGAGCATAAACTAAGAATCCAGTGAAATCTTTAGTGGGCTGCAAGTAATTATTTTGGCCAAGTGGGGTACCCTAAGGCTCATCTCCATTGATTGGGACAGCAGCTCTGAAACTTGTATCTGCATTCACATACATGAGAGATAACTCTAAAAATTTTTGCATATAAATTTAAGCAAGGAGGGCCGGGCCGCGGTGGCTCAGCGGGCAAAGTGCTTGCCTGCTATGCCGGAGGACCTCGGTTCGATTCCCGGCCCCAGCCCATGTAACAAAAACGGAGAAACAGAATACAATAAAAACAAGAAAATGTTTAAAAAAAATGTTTCCCTTTCTTCCTTCTTTCCTTCCTTCTATCCTTCCTTCCTTCTCTCTGTCTTTAAAAAAAAAAAAAAAAAAAAAAAAAAAAAATTTAAGCAAGGCATACCATATACATATGAGGGTCAATATAGATGTGGACATGCTACTTACTCTTTCTGCATTTTTCCTTTCTCTCTTCTTTATTTAAATTATATCTATTAATAAATGAGAAAAGAAGTTGGAAGAAATTATGAAATTATAAACCACAAATACCACTATAGGTTTGTCTTAGATGCAACTGACAAACATTACTGCTGAAACCACCCTGCTGTATGGAACTGGCTGATGGTTTTCGTTTGTTTTGCTTGGCTTCCATTTTTCTTTCTTCTGAAAAGAGCATCACAATTTTGCTTTGGAAAATCACGTAAAGTCTCTGCCCATATGGTTGGGTGGGACTGAAAACCCACCACCTGTCTAGTTTGGCCCCTCCCACTGAGTGATTAGTCTAATAAATCAATATATTTCCACCCACCCTGGAAGCAGAGGTACCCAAGTGATCCCGTGATATACTGAAACTCAATCCCAGAGTTTTGCTGGAATTATTGGGAAAGAGAGGGTTTCTTTCTATTGGTACTGCTAAATTATAAGGTGGGCTATCCTGTCATTTCAGGGGGAAGGTCTGTGTGAGCATGAAATCAACATAAAGGAAAGCAACGCCAAAAGATGTAGTGAATTAGATTCCAAATAACACTGTATCAGTGCCTTGGTCAAGCTGTACCTGAAAGTGGTGTTCTCTTGGACTCTTAAGTTATGTTAACTAATAATTTCCTTTTTTTTTTTGGCTTACGCTACTTTGTATAGGAATTCATCATTTAAAATCAGTCGAGCTCCTGCTTAAGCAAAATGTAAGCCTTGAGAGTGACATAGAAATAGCCAGGATTCTGCTTTAAGTAAAAAAAAAAAAGAAAAAAAAATTGCATAAACTCTGGTTCCTTAACGGCAACCAGGTACTACTCATCTGTGCAATCCGCCCCATAATGCTGTGAGAGGTTGTGAGGAAGAACACAAGTCTATGGGGTAATTGTCCCTTTTCACATGTTCTAATTAAAAGGAAGTTATTTACTATGCCTAAGCATCTCTCAGGGCCTGGCATTACAAAAAAGTAATTGGTTTTTCAACAGAGGCAATTCCATGTCTGTGGTCATGAGAAATACTAGCACAAAGAACAACAGAATAGTTACCCTAAATGCGTATACTGATGCCCCTAAGTGAAGAGTGGGTGAATTTGACTGAGGGAAGCCTATGCATGTGAGTGGTAGAAACCAGGGAACAAGATGCTCTTATTTAACTTCAAATATCCTGGTCAGCTGGTCCAAGTGCTAAGTTGTGAAGAGGCTGCCATTGAGGAAACACCCAGCCTTGCGTGTCACAGACCGTGGTCTCAACGCAGGTGTGAGCTGCAAGATTGTTTTCCCAGCGGTGTTAGGGAGACAGTGTTCACACCTCTTGAAAGGGACAGTTGTAATTACTTTTTCTGTCAAGTAACATGTTCTTCAGGGTTAACCAGATCACTTAAAAATTATACCATAAATCTTGGTGCTTGCATATGAGGCTGGTAACACTGAACTTATCCCCTTGCAGGGAAAAGAGAAACCTTCCCTTTTATTCCTTAGAAAGATTCAATCTAAAAGGAACTATTCCTTCTCCCTTCTCTTCTCAAGTATTGTACCCACAGACTTTGCAAATTTACTTCCTCCCTGGACAGAAATAAACAGTTTCTTTGGCAAATTAACATGTCAACTCTGCATTAGGTTGCACTCTCACCTGAATTCTGATCAGAAATTATTTTTTGACTACTGCAGGCATCCTTTTCAGGGATTCTGTTGCCTATGTCTAACTTTATCAATTTATCAACCTCTCTCTCTCTCTGTATATGTGTATGTGAAAAACAAGTGGCTACTATGAAAGGCATGAGTGGATCTTTCCCATATCCCAGATTGGAACCCGGGTGAGCCGGAAAGAAGGGAATTTCACAGCAGAGGGCTAAGGGACATGGCTGGATGACTTGACTGATGAATCAACACCAAGGTATATTTACTTCATCAGTGCCAGGGAGAACATGGTCTCTGAAATATTTCATTGGTTTCTGTTTTGTATTTAACAAAATTAGCTTGTGAGTGGGGAACAATATGGGTTCTGCAGTCAGACAGATCCAGGTGTAAAGCCCAGCTCAGTCACTTACTATGTGACCTTAGGTGACTTTGAACTTCTCTGGGCCTTGGTTTCCTTTTTGCCAAAATGGGAAGGTACAAGGACACAGTTATGGGTTGAACTGTGTCCCCCCAAAGGATGAAATCCTAACCCCCAGCATGTCAGAATGTGACCTTACTTGGAAACAGCATCATTGCAGATGGAACTAGTTAAGATGAAGTGAGAGTAGAGTAGGGTGGGCCCTAATCCAGTATGACTAGTAGCCTTGTAAGAAGGGAAAAAGAGGCACAGACCCACGAGGGAAAGGCCCTGGGAAGACGGAGGCAGAGAGTGGAGAGATGCACCTAAAAACCAAGGACTGCCAACAATGGCCCACAAATACTAGAAGCCAGACGAGGCGGGAAGGATTCTCCCCTTTGGGTTTCAGAGGGAGCACGACCCTGAGGACCTTGGATCCGGACTTCTGCCCTCCAGAACTGAGACAACAAATTTCTCTTGTTTTAAGCTGTCTGGTTTATGATACTTTGTGAAGGCAACCTTAGGAAACTAGGACAGGTGTGGAAAGACTGCATGAGATAACATCCATGAAGTACTTAGTGCCCAGGGAGCACCTGATCCTACCTGAAAATGGCCAGGACACCTGCTCACGCAGTCAGTATTGGTTCATCCCCTGAAACGGTTCCTCACTGGTAGCTGAAGCAGGCTGTGAAAACCTTGACATACTTCTTATTGACATCACTACCAGGAATTTGGATTGCGACAGACATCTAGATTCTAATTAGAATGAAATGCCCGATCACCGTGTCCTCCTCTGCCTCACATTTGGTGACCTGGCCCATCCTGTAGGCTGAGGATCACCTGCTAAGTCTTCTACCCCACTGATGTAATAATGGGGTTCTTCCAGCACCCTGGTGTAGAGATGGGCTCAGTCCCCACCCCCACCCCCCAGGTTCAAGCCTTAACCCCTGGTCCTGTGGATGGGAGCCCATTTGTAAACAGGACCTTTGAAGATGTTATTAGTTAAGACTTGGCCAGACTGAACGAGGCTGGCCTTATTCTAAGGAAGCTGATGTCTTTATAAAGAGGGAAATTTGCAGTCAGAGGAGCCGGAAACGACTCAAAGCCAGTAGCAGAAGCCAGAGAGGAAGGAGATTTGGCCACGTGGCCAAGGACACTGCTGTCACCAGGCTGCCACTGACTCGGGGAGAACCATGGTCCTGCTGCCACCTTGACTTTGGATTTCCAGTCTCCCAACTGTGGGACAATAAATTCTTGTTGTTTAAGCCAACGCATTCTGTGGTATTGGTCATAACAGTTTTGGCAAACTAAGGCACTAGGGTAGTAAAGCATAGGCTATTTTTTGGACCAAACCTCCCATGGGTGGAAAGATGGAGTCAGAGATTCATATCACCTCTCACTTACACGGACAAGGCATTGTGAGACCCGGAGGTTGCCTGAACCTGTACCTCCCCCGTCTGGCAGAGCTGGACTCAAAACGGAATGTTTTGCCTAATCCTGATGACCCATTAGTAGACCCTATACTATGGTTGCCAGATAAAAACAAAACAGAACAGCACACACCTAAAATTTAAGATCGTGTTTCTAATTTTACCTTTCTTGTGTGTGATCTAATTTGAATTTTACAAGCCTAAGTTTTCACTCACCTGTAATCATCAGCAGAAGGTCTTCCAAAATCAATCTTTGATTTTCTGAATTCGACATATACTGTGGTCTCCCTTTATTCCTCAATTAAACTGCCATTATCAAAGCCTTCTTTGTTTATTCATTTAATTATAGCCTTTAAAACTTCATATTATGGAAAATTTCAAACATAGACAAAGTATAGAATATAGATTGATGTCTTCCATGTACCCAGCGTCCCTATTACGCAGTTTTAACAACTATGAGCCAATGGTTAAGCCTGTTTCTTCTCCCTCCATTTCCATTCTCCCTCCATTCTCACATTATTTTGAAATAAACCCTAAAGAGAGCATATCATTTATTGATAAATATTTCAGCCTGTCTTTCTAAAAGATAAGCCTACTCTTACTTTTAATATATCTGTAATACCATTATCACACCTAAAAACTAAACAATAATCCTTAATACCATGATCAATTGATCAGTAAACTAATTATACTTATAACTGCAGAAAATGGCAGCTTCTTTTCCCAGGTGTGATTTCCAGAGCCAGTCATCCACATCTGTGACTACCAGCTCAATGGCCACTCTGTGCCTACCTAAATCCTTGGCTACCGATTTGACCCACTTTCCCAGGAACATAGGTATTCCCTGGAGGCATTGTGTGCCCAGTCCCAAACGAACTGCCTGCTCTGACAATAAGGGGAGGTAGTGGGCTCGGAAAGTCTGCATACACTCATGAGCCGCTGAACCCGCAGTGGTGACTGAGCTTGGGGGTCAGAAAAGGGTTCTCTTCTCCCATCAGCAAGCTACGTGGCACAGAGGGTGTGGGCAGGGACCCTAACTGTAGATGGGTGAGATCACATCCTTACAGCGGCCTCCACACAGTCGTCCTCAACCCCACACTTCCACCATGCAGCCTGGGAATTAGTGGGGGCTAAAAGAAATATCAGTGTAACGATTCAGCAGTCGTACTTATTTGTTAAACCTGATCTTCTCTGTATCACTCCATCACCACCTTTGATCGCTCTCCCACTCTGTAGGGGTATTTGGGTTATGTCCACTCTAACTTTTTCACGTTGGAAAGAGCTGTCAGTAAGGGGATGGAACTAGTTGGTGTCCTGGAGAGGCTGGCCCCTCTGCATTTCAGGACTTATCTGGTCCAGGGACCCATCTGGAGGTTGTAGGATGTGGAAAGTTACCCTAGATGCACTGACTTTTTCACGAGTTATAAACAACTACTCAGTTGCTTTGTTTAGTCCCTAAATCACCTCCCTATTTTTAGATCACTGCTGTATTTGAGAAGAATAGACAACCTTTGGATTCTTGTGCATGTGACAGCCTGTAGTGCCAGAACTCTAGGCTAGCATAGGTAAGTCTTCTTCATGAAATACAACCATGGGACTGGTTGTACATGTGAATGCTAACTCAATGGAATGTCTTTTTTTTCCCTTCCTTTTTCTCTGAGAATAGAAACCATCTAACAACTATGGCCTAAGTTAATTTAGCTGTTTGAAGCCCCGACCCCTCTCAGTCAGTGGCTCCTGGTGACATCCTCCCCTCTCACTGGCTTGCGCTCTGTAACACGAATCCACCTGCAGTTGGTTGTTTTGGCACAGAATAGCCTAAGAAGTCACCATGCCTTAGAAGGGAGCCGCAGTGCCCAGTGCTGTTTAACGCCGTCCTAAGTCAGAGTGCCAGGAAAAAAGATCGACTCATGGAAAGAGGGCTTGTGTTAAAAGTGTAGGAGAACACAACAAAATATATCCAAAATGGTCCTGATACCTAAATCACTTGGAAATTGATATGTGTGTCTGAGATCTGTTTGTTTCATGTACAGGAAATGCAAAGGCCTATGGGATTCACATACAGCCTAAATGTG
Source organism: Tamandua tetradactyla (assembly GCF_023851605.1). Classification (NCBI taxonomy): domain Eukaryota; kingdom Metazoa; phylum Chordata; class Mammalia; order Pilosa; family Myrmecophagidae; genus Tamandua; species Tamandua tetradactyla. The sequence goes on from NC_135332.1 coordinate 151,488,407, forward strand.
TGTCATTCGGTCTTCAGGGTCTGTGGTAAGGACCCCCTTCTCATTTCTGATTTTATTTGCATCCTCTCTCTTTTTTTCTTTGTCAGCCTGGCTAGTTTGATCCATCTTTTTTTTTTTTTAATTCTTTCTATTGTTCTTTTATTCTCCCATTCATTTAACTCTGCTTTAATCTTTGTTATTTCTCTTCTCCTGTTTGCTTTGGGGTTAGTTTGCTGTCCTTTCTCAAGTTCTTCCAGGTGAGCAGTTAAGGCCTCGATTTTTGTTCTTTTTTAATAGGCATTAGGGCAATAAAGTTCCCTCTTGGCACAGCCTTTGCCATATCCCATAAGTTCTGCTATGTTATATTCTTGTTTTCCTTCATCTCCAGATAGCTACTGATTTCTTTAGTACTCTCTTGTTTGACCCACTGGTTGTTTGAGAGTATGTTCTTTAATCGTCATGTATTTGTGAAAGTTCTCATTCTTTGGTGGTTATTGATTTCTAGCTTCATTCCATTGTGATCAGAGAAAGTGCTTTGCATAATTTCAATGTTTTAAAATTTATAAAGACCTGTTTTGTGCCCCAGCATATGATTTATCCTGGACAATGTTCCATGAGCATTAGAGAAGAATGGATATCCTGGTGTTTTGGGGTCTAACAACCTATATATGTCTGTTAGGTTTAATTCATGTATCAGGTTGTTTAACTTCTATATTTCCTTGTTGATCCTCTGCCTGGTTGTTCTAACTACAGAGGAGAGTGGTATATTGAAGTCTCCTACTATTATTGTTGAAACGTCTATTGCTCCCTTCAGTTTTGCCAGTGTCTGTCTCATATACTTTGGAGCTCCTTGATTGGGAGCATATACATTTATGATTGTTATTTCTTTTTGGTGAATTGTCCCTTTTATTAATATATGATGTCCTTCTTTGTCTCTAACGATGGCTTTGTATTTAAAGTCTATTTTGTCTGTTATTAGAAAGTGTGTAATTCTTAACTGAACATTTTCAAATCCTGAAATTTCGGTTATCCTTAGAAGAAAGCTACTTTTTGTTTCAAGAGAACTTTGGATTAGAAGACTAGTGATTTTGCCATCCCAGGGTGGTTTTTCGCCCTGGGGGACATGGGGCAATGTCTGGAGTCAGTTTTGGTTGTCACAGCTGGGGTGTGCTACTGGCATTGAGTGAGTAGTGGCCAGGGATGCAGAGGACTGTCCCCTAGCCCCAACAAAGAATTATCTGACACAAAATGTCAATAGTGATGCTGAGAAACCCTGTGTTAGAGAATTTCTTTCTAACTGATTTAAATATTCACTCTACTGACCTCACCCTTATTTACTGTCGTGATTTTCTGGAGTCCAACGATGACCCAGGTTAGCTCATGACCGTAGCTTATCAAAATGCCCTGAAGCACATCCAAGGTGGACCCACTTTACAAGTCTAACAAGGTGATGCTGTTCCTTTATGTCTTTTGTATCCTTAATGAGGAAAACCTGAAAAGGAATAGCTATGGGTTTTCTGTAGATGTCATAACAAATTACCACAAATTTACTGGCTTAGAACAACACAGATTTATAATGTCACAATTCTGTAGTTCAGAAGTCTGGCATGTTCTCATTGGGCTAAAATCAAGGTGAATTCAGAGCTGCATCCCTGCTGGAGAATCTGTTTTCTTGCTTTTTCCAATTTTTATTAGGCTGCTACTTCCTTGGTCTTTGGTTTCCTTCATCCATCTACAAAGCCTGTAATGTCACATCTCTCTGACCATTTTTTTATGTAGTCATATCTCCTCCTAACCACAGCAGAGAGAGGTCCCCTGATTTTAAGGACTCACGTGATTAGATTGGAAACTCCCAGATAATCCAGGACAACTTCCCATCTCAAGGTCCTTAATTTAAACACATCTTCAATGTCCCTTTTACTGTAAGGCAATGTATTCACAGGTTCTAGGGATTAAGATATGGACATCTTTGGGGGCTATAATTCTCCTAATTTTGACATCCCCTAACTTCCTTTGAGCTACGTCCTGCAAGCTGAGGATGAACTAAAGAACACTGCCTTGGGAAATGGGCTGGTATCAGCATTGTCTTCTGGGCATTTGACTGCCATCCTATACATCATAGTGGGTTTGCATCTGAAGGAAGTGGACATTTCATATGTCAGCTATCCTGAAAAGAAGTCATAGCTCAGCCAGTCTGAGAACAGAAGGAAGGAAATCTTGGTGTGGTGGCATATGAAACCCACACAGTGTTTACAAGTAGGATAAACCCCTGGGCCTACGATTGAGGAAGTGAACCTGCTTTGTAGGGGCCCCAGAAGGGACCTGAGGCCCTACAGCATCTGTGGGTTACTTTTAGAAAACTCTTATTAGAAGAGAAAAAGCCAAGTGCATGGGTAGTTCAGTGGTAGAATGCTCACTCTCCATGTGGGCGACCCGGCTTCGATTCCCAGACTATGCACACCCCCCCCAAAATAGAAAAAGGAAAAGCAGCTCTGCAAAGCTGTGAGAAAAGGACGGACATGGCTTCTGACATACATGTGCTGGCTGTGCTGCGGTGGGAAGAAGGAGTCTACAGAATTCAGAATCAGATGGCTGGTGAAGGGAAGATTTGAGGAACACATAAGATACTAAGTTACTCGGAAACTTTCAGAAGAAGAAACCTGGCAAAGATTGCCTATCAAAAGGCTGGGGTGTTCAACTGCTGGGATTAGTATATTGTTGGGAGTGTGATCTCCTAGGCACTGCAGTCTGAGATATTTGGGTTATGTATAAAAATCTGTTTTTTATAGTAACCAATACAAGCATGGGATTTCATGGCATTTTGGTCATAAAATTAAAGTTTTTGATTCCCATAATAATATCTTAAGTAATAAAATTTTATATTTTAATACTGCGGAGAAGCACTGAACTTCTTCTTTTGAAGGCATTGAGTGGGGTAGGCCTCAGAGAAAGAACTTTAGACTGGGGTCATAAGGTGATTAGGTTTTGTGTCTCCTGTTTTCCCTCTGAATGTTGTACCAGAATAAACTCACCCCCTTTATGATTTAACCATGGGATAATTACCTTCCTCCAGCCTTGACCTACCTTTGGAAACCATAGCACCCGCCCTTAAGAAACTCAGAGTGTAGTTTGTTTCTTTCCCCTTTGTACATACAGGTAACCGGCGCCATGCCTGGAGCAGTATATACTAAATTATTTTTTTTTGCTAAATAATTGTATCGAGGTTATTAATTTTTCACTAACCAGCTGGCTGACCTTCGTGCACTCATTTTACTGGGCCTCAGTCTCCACCCCCAAAATGAGGGGTGCAGAAATCACAAATTTAAGGTAATTTCTGGCTCTACCATTCCATATTCTTTTCAACATTTAAACTGTTGCTTCAGCCTAGTGATAGTTTTACCTTTTTTTCTGGCAAAGTAGAGAGGGCATCTAAATGGCTTCCAGTAAGTCCAGATGCTTCGATTGACAGATAACCCAGATGGAGAGTATGGTACTGATCAGTTCACGCTATGTTCATGCAACATCAAATACACTGGAAATCAGTTCCACCCCTGTGCCTTGCCAGACTGAGTCAAAGAAGCAGTTTGTGGGTGCTCCATTACACAAGGGTGTGGACAAAATGAGGAATGGGATAAGACCCTGCTCTTCTACTGTTTTCTTCTATGCTGGTGTCTCTTTAGGCTTTTTGGTCAGAGACATGTTCTGGTGCCAGAGAGTCCATTCCCCTGGCCTGGCCCCCTTGGATCTTCCTCAGCCATCTCCCTTTATCCTCCAAGGGAAATGCTGAGCTGTGTGCTGAAAGGTTTCCTACTTGCATTTTCCCCAGGGACAACTGCAGTTACCCTTCCTCCTGTGCACTTGAGGCTTTTGTTTGAGCTTCAGCATGTGGGTAACGACTGAAATATCCTGGCTTACAAAAGCCAACACCCAAGGCCACTCCAGGGATGCAGAATTTACTGGCTGGGGTGTTTGACAGTTGCGTCAAGAAAAAGCAACAGCTGAGCAAAGTCCAGTGAGAAATGCTTTCTCACATAAGAGGGAAAGCCTGCCCAGAATTGTAAATCACTTCAGTGTCTATTCCTCCCAGGCTTTCCTAGCAAAGGGCTAAAAAGTCACACACTGAGCTCACTGTAGGATTTCTGACAAGAAATATAAGGGAAGGTTGGAGCCTTGGCCCAGCCCATACCATGATTTCTTTGGTTTCAGAGTGATGTCACACCATTGTTCATCTAATTGCCACCACAGAATATATATATATATATGTATATATATATGACCACTGGGAAGTTTATTTACACTGTATAAATCAATGCATTTAGTCAGTGGAGGTAGAGTGCCCAGGTTTTATGCACTGTTCTGGAAAACATGAAAAATGGATCAGCTAATTTTAATGCATGAACAAAGAACATTTGCTGATGAAAAATATTGCTATATTTTAAGTTTATACGTTAAAATCATCTTGCATACATCCTCCCACGAAATAAAAAATTGCCAAACCAACTAGCTTCTTCCTAGGTTTCCCTCTTTAGTCTTCATTACTTTTTTTCTCTTGTTTTTTCAGCATTCAGCACTTGATAACAGAAGTGCGGCGCAGGCCTGCCAAAGGTTTAATAAAAATACATTAGAGACAAACTTGACATTGAGAGTATGCCATCCTTGAAATTACATTTTTTTCTGCAAATTGGGAAAGACTAACAATATTATATATGTATGACATAATACCTTTTGCATTATGAAAATATCTGGATTACATGAGAGAACAGTTTGATAGACTGTGCTATATTCTGGACAGCGATGGAAAAGAAGCTTCTATTGATTAAGATGGGAAAAGGAAAAGCTTTTCTTATTCTGATGGTTTTATTTTTTCCTCTTTACTCAGCTATTGCTTCTCTACAATCTTAGGCATTCTTCTACAATATTTATATTTTAGTTTTCTAATCTTTTTTATTAAATTGACACTTTCCAATCTGCATCTTTCATTAGTATTCTGTAATTTTTCTCATCTTTGGCCACACCTTTCTTAAAATTCTCCTCTCTCACCTTCTGGAACATTACTTGCTGCTGATTCTGATCTCTGACTGCCTATTACCGACTCTTCATCCTTTATCTGTCCCTAAAGGTCAGCTGCTCCAAAGCTGGCCACATTCTTCCTGGTCAGTCTCATGCATGTCTCTCCCTTCTCTGTCACCTCTGTGGTAATGATTCAAACTTCTCCATCCAACTTTGGACCATTCTTCTAACTTTTAGACCTATGATTCTACTGTCCCTAGTTGGCTTACTCACAGGTATTGAAATTATTCTTTTCATCCAACACATTTTTTTTTTTGAGTACTGAGACTATAATAATGAATACGTTTCTCTGCCATCAAGTTTTTCATGGTTTAGCATGAGAAACAACCTTCCTGACAGTACTCCCATCTTACCTAGGATGCAACATTCTTAAAAATAGAGATTGTCTTTATTTTGTGTATGTCCAGATTCTACCAGCAACTGACATGCTGAAGATGCTCAAAAAAAAATGCTTGTTCATTGAATTAACAATGAATCATCACTTTTTTTTTAAATTTTAATAAAACAAACAATCCACTTAGAACCACCAACAATGGATATCTTAGTTAGCTTAACCATAGGCATATTTAAATAAAGTATCCATATAATCATTAAAAAGCCTGTGATTGCACAGTAAGTTTCATAAACCAATTTAAAATTAAGGCAACAAGGAAAAAATCTACATATTCAAATAGCAAAGTCCTTAAATTCTAAGTGTTAAAAACTAACTTAGATACCATTTGATCAGCTGTCAAAACTGTGACTATTCTCAAAATATCAAGTAGAAAGTTCTTACAAATATCTGTATTGTAGCATAGTAATGACCTATGCTACTAAATATTTTTCTTATTTCAGGAAAAATATGAAAAATATGAAGATACATATATTTTTACCATTAACATATGGAAATTTTAACCACCTAAAATGGACATCTTAGTTAGCTTATCCATAGGCACATTATGTTTCATAAAACAATTTAAAATTAAAGCAAGGAAGGAAAAAAGTCTATAAATACAGGTATTAGAGTTATTTAAACTCTGAATATTAAACAGTATCTTAAATACCATTTGTGAATCAATACCACTCTTGAGGGCAAAAGGAATCTTACGGTCAATCCTCAGCAATAAACAAATTGATTTTCCTCTAATATATCTCAAAAATTGATCACCTAATTTCTTTTGGCACTAGAGGATCATTGTTTGTTATTGATATGTATTTGTTTCAGGTAAAACATCACTCTTAGGTTTCTTCTTTCATAATGAGGAAGAAAAAATTAATACTGATCCAAGGAAGGACATCTCCCAGGATATTTGACCAGAGGTAGAAAGAAATAACCATTGTATAATGAGAAAATCATATGAACATGTCAGAAAAAGAGAATGAACTGTTCACCCCATGTAGCACCCATTTAAAACAGGGTCAATAGCTACAGCTGTTTCAATTTTGCCAATTTTGCCCTCCAAATTAGACACGTGCCTTCCATTTACTTTAATAGGAGCCATATGTGTGAGTTGATGGCAGTACTTATCGCTAAGGAAGCAAAGTGCTGAGTTCCTGCCACCCACCCACATCTGTGGTTTTAATAAGCCACAACCAAATGAAAAACAAACTTGCTGCTGGCATATTAGGAAATCATGGAGCTTTGACAAAACCAGAGAAAAAGGAAAAGAAAACTGGGATGTGGAGCCTCTCTGAGTCGGTGGGCTGCTCAGTATTAGAAGAGGCCAAGACTCTAAATTCACTACCCACAGAGCTCTTTGCAATTCCATCACTGGGGACTTTGGTTGAAGCAGGGGATGATATGTCTGGGATTCTAACATCTGGGAATGAAGTACAACATGTATGGTTAATAAAGACAGTCATTAATTCATTCATCACATCCTTATTGAGTTCCCAGAAGTTGTCAACTAGGATATAGTAACACTTCCCATAATACCGAGTTTTAACTAAAAGACTGTGGGTAACCCCTCCCATACCACCAAGTTTTAGCTTTAAAGAAAAACCTATTTTTATAAGCACAGTCAAGGATATTCACTGCAACATTCTTTGTGCTGTCTCTAATTTGGAATCAACTCAATGGTTAGCAAAGCAGACAACAAATAAATTGTAAAAGCTTTATACAATGAAATATCATGCAGAAGTTGAAGAGATAGGGTTAGGTTTGTAAATTACAGGTATGCACCTCTTTCCAAGATACACTGCTAACTAAAAAGCAAAGCTATAGGAGAATATATGTATAGACCTTTGTTCAATAAATCGGGAATTCTCTGAAAAAAACAATCCCCTTTTAAGCTTAATAGGTTGGGATCTATTTCGCACCAATCTCTTTTAGTACTTACAAAGCTCCCTGTCCTGTGAGGTCGTGCCCCAGAATTCAGATTCAGCCAGTGGATTAGAGAGAAAGCCCTGACCACAATTTAACTTAAAAGTCTCCCATCTGACCTGTTTCAAGACAGTTCAAAAGTCCTATCTCTTCTTTCCTTGTCCCCAATCTGTAGCTCAAAGACTGGCATTTTTCTTGTGGGCATCTCCTTTCTTAGGGAGTTTACAAGTCAGAATATTTAGAAGAAGCTTGGGGGAGAGAGGTGTTGCTCCTTTAGGGTTTCTATCTTATCTTCTGCTTTATTTTAGCCTCAATTCCAACCTTAACTTGGGGTGGAGAACTCAGCCTCTCTAACCCTGCAAGTAAAAAGACGAACAGATACTAAATATTTTCAAGCACTTGTGCTGTAGGCAGAAAGGGTGTTCGGTAGAGAAGTTTTATTTTCTTCCCTCTCTGTATCCAAGATGGGCTGTTATATAGAGAAGTTCTTTGTAAAAGAAATCTCTTTCTTGTTAGAACTTGGCAAAAGCTGCAGGGAATTACCAATCTATTCCTACATTCTGGTGATTTTCTGCAAAATTTCCTAATACTCCAGCTTTGTTAGAAACATCATCTCTATCTCTAGATACAACAGGTGACAGGTCAAACATCTTGTAACAAAAATTGCCAACTTCCTTACCGTCATCTACCATATCAGAGCCGGCCAATTCCACATTTTATGGATTTTTATTTGTAAATAAAATAAAACCCTTTTCCCAAGCACTAGTTTCTGTATTAGACATGTTTCTCAGTTTCAAGTGACAGAAAACCTAACTCAGTCTATTTAAAATAATGTATTGTCTTCTATATCTGAAACACAAGGGTAGTTTGGCTCGAAGCACAGCTGGATTCCATAAAAGTTTGCTAGGTTTGGGCTTTACCTACTTGAGTGACTTGTCAGACCCAAGTGCAATTTTTTTCCATTCTTAAGCTCTATTTCCTTGGTATTGGTTTCATTCTTAGGCTTCTACCCTTGGCCGTTCTAGGCCTAAATATTCCTATGGCTGATTTCTTCAAAAAAAAAAAAAGAAAGCCTCTTGATTAATGACATAATTAGTCTTGGGATTGTTCCTCTAATATCTGGTTGGGACATGTGCTCATTCTAAACTAACCACTGTGGGTGGATTGGAGATGAGTGGCCAGGACTCATGCTCAACTGAGTCCCCGAACACTTAGATATAGGGAGAAAATGATTTCCCAAGGAGACATAAGTGCTTTTCTTACAAGAATAAAAAATTATGGATCTTAGGCATGGAAAATAAAAAATGTTGACAAGTGATGAAATAGTAAAGAAACAGAAAGTTATTTATAGGAGGAACATTTATTTGAAAAGGAGGAGAGAGCGAAAGGGAAGATCCTGAGAAGGCTGAATTTTTGAGAGAAGGGGGTTTCTGAAAGAATAAGGAGGAGAAATGACAGGCATTTGCTACACTGTGATGTAGGATTTTGGAGAGACTGATGTTTTTTTCATGTACTTTGCTGTTTTTGCTATGTAGTTTTCTCTGTGTCTCTTTTCAGGAAATATAAGTGAAGACTTGTACTTTATGTCAAGGCCTTCTGGGGATGTATTTATGTTGCCTTACGGATGCAATGTTATGCTTGTTCTGGTCTTGAGGCCACCCAGCTTAACCTGGACTACATAAGATACTTGTAAACCATTGCTAAATCTTTAGGGTGAGTGACTAGAATCAGGTTATTGAGGACAGAAACTCCATTTCCAAGCAGTGGACACACTCCTTTCAGAGTTCTTCCTTTTCTAGTAGTCTTCAATTTTTCTGATGGGCAATTCCCCATTTATCAAAGATTTAGGGCCATTTGCATGTACTGACAGTTCTTTATTCTGAAAATCAGGATGTATTGTTCCTGAAAACACAGTGAAGCAGAGTTTCACCTAGTTGCACATTATAATTGCTAAGGGAGCTTTTAAAAAAATACAATACTTGGGTCCTACTCCTAGTGATTTCAATGTACTTGGTCTGGGCAGATCAATTAGGATTTAGGATTGAGCACATCCTAAATCTATAACAATATCCCTTGGCATCAGTATTTTTTTTCATTCAAACAGTTATTTTAATGAAAATAAATCTTTCATCCTGAGCACATTTGTTCACTGAATAATTTAGTCACTGGAGAGTTAGTTCAGTGACAAAAGTATTTTTTTTAAGACTTTATTTTGAACTACTTTCAGACTTGTAAGATAATTACAAAAACAATACAAATGCCATACAAAGAACTCGATTAGACCCCCTGCCCCCTCCCACCCCCCGCCTCAGATACCCAGATCCACCAATTTTTCACATTTTGCTACATTTACCATATCACTCTATTGTTTAAATCTGTCTGTCTATCCATCCATTCATTACGCCCCTTTCTGAGCACTTGAGCACAGGTCATACACATCCTGGCGCTTGACCATTTATTGCCATGTCCATTTCCTAAGAACAAGGATAGTCACTTATGTAACCACCTTACGTACAGTTATCAAGTTCAAGAAATTTAGCATTGATACAAAGCTTTCAGTCTATATTCCAATTTTTCATATGTTCCAATAATGTCCCTTTGAGCTTTTTCTCCTCGTTCTTTCTGCTCCTTACTCTGGATGATTTAAATGGCCTTATCTTCAAGTTTTATGGTTCTTATGCCAGCTCCAATCAGTTGAACCTGTTTAGGGAATTTCAAATTTCTGTTACCATGCTCTACCGTTCTGTTTAGTTCCTTTTCATCATTTCCCACCCCACCCCCCCGTTTGTTATTTATTCTCTTTGTGTTCACCTATCATTTTCCTATTTCCTTGAGCATTTTATCCATGTTTTCCTTTGGTTTTCTGAGAATATTAAAAAAAAAAATTCTTTGTCTGGTATGCCTCAGGCCCAGTCCTCTTCACTGATGGTTTCTAATGCTTCATCATCTCCTTTTTCCTGGGCTTCCTGTTTCTTTGTATGTTTTATAATCTTTTATTATATAAAAACCTGGGTTTTTTTTAATATTTTACTGTTATCTTTGGAATTTAGACTCTGAGGCATCTATTCCTTAAACTTGTATCCAGCACATATTATTATGACAACACTTTCCTTGAATGCTAGGTTCTAACAAAAAAAAAGAGTGAGAGAAATGAAAACACCTTTCTCAGTCTTTGCAGACTGACCTGTGCAGAACACTGTGCTTCAGGGTTTTCCCACACACTGGGTTGCGTGAGGACAGCTCCAGGGCAAAGCAAGGTGGGGGGCAGGGTGAGGGTGGGAGGCTCTTATCCTTTCTGTGTAGGCCTCTTTTCTTGGGCCTGCACCACTTGGCTTTGGGAATCCCCCCACTTACAGTTACAAATGGCTCCTCTTCCCTAGAAATCAATTTCCTCCTAGCTCCAGGCACTGCCCCCTCTGTCTACAGCCAGCATCCCTTGCCCATGGCAGCATGACTTGACTGCCCTCCCACTTCTGAAGGCCAGCTCTGTGAGCTGCAGGCATGTTCTGGGACAGTGAGTTCCCCAGGCCACCCCCCAACAGACCAGGCCAGACATACCTCTCCCAGCAAGTGCTCGAGCCCCGCTCTGCTCACGCTGGAACCAGGCCCAGGAATCTGTGCTGGGAGCACAGCTGGCCCCTCAGCCAAGCCTGTGAGTGAGGGGTGAGGGGGGTGGGGGTGGGTGGGGGTGGGGGATAGTCGGGTGCCAAGGCATCCTACTGCTTTTAAGACGTCTTTTTCTCTTCTGTTTGGTGCTTTCACTATTACTACGTCCTTTAACTGTTTTCTGGAGCTTTGAGAGAGTGGTTTCTGCCTGTTCCAACTCATTGTTCAAAACTTCTGTGGGGGTGGAGACACGAAGCATCTCTCTACACCATCCTGATGCAGGCAGGGCCTTGAGCCCCATCAGTGGTTTTAAAAGTTCTCCAGGTGATTCTAATAGTCACCAAACTACTTAACGACAACTACCTTCAAGCCTGCAGATTAAGGCCACCATCATATGAACTACATTTGTCCAGAATGCATACATTTGTTTCCCATTGCCATTCTATTATTTAATTAGTTTTGTATAACCTGGGACGGTCTAATTGTAATGCTCCTTTTAGGAAATTTTACTTACGTGAATAAAGTAGCTCTTTGGGTTGGTAAGAGGGAGCAGGAGTTGAATTGCAGAATAACTGGGAACCCAACCGGGTACTTCAGAGCCACATTTATATATTGCATTTGTGATAGATGGCAGAGCTGATCCAGAGTCAAAAACCAGCATATAAGTGTCAGTGACCTGTAGGATGGGCCTCTCAGTTCTACCGAGAAAATCAAAGGTTCAGGCAACAATCTTATAGTAAAGCTGAGTTTGAACCTCTGCCCCTGTAAAGAGGAGATCTCTCTGCTTAGTTCATGCTTGGCCATTGTGGCATCTCTAATTCCATGTTGGGAGAGCTACCACGCACTTAGGAGAAATAGTGTTATGCTACTTCGAGTTAGCAGCTCAGGTTTCAGAAGTCATTCTGCCCCACCTTTTCCCCCCAAGTCCCTCTTACTCTGCTTACTCTTTCCACACCCCTCCTGCCCTCTCTCCTCACCCTCCTTTGTACTGCATCCTGGGGGTGTTCTCTGGCAGATGTGCCTGTTATTCCTGAGGCTGCTTCCACAGCTGCACATCCAGAAAAATAAAATCTGGGGAGCAAGTGTGTCTTGATAATTTCCTGCATTTTGCATCTTCGAATAGGTGAAACTCCTTTTACAGTAGAAACGGAAAGCAGCCACCCATGATTTTTACACACTGCTTAGAAGAAAAAAAAAAGAGTTTAGGGAAATTTATATTAAAGCTGTACTGAAAATTACGCTTTCTTTTTGATGCTCTGATCTTCCAGCAAAATACCATTTCCTTAGAGTCATTTGGTAGTTTTCTTTCTTAGAGTAGCCATTTCTGAAGGTGACGGCTATGAGAATTTCTAAACAGGGATCAGAAAGGGGATTTTTGCCTGTTTCTTAATAGAAGAGATTTGGCAGAGCTGAGTTTTGGCCTGAGAGGACACGCTGAAAGGCCTGTGCACAGGGGAGTGAGGAAGGGCCGAGGAGGGGGGAGGAATGAAATCATTGGCTTTCAGGGGCCCCAAAAGCATGTAAGACACTCTGTGGTCTTTTTAGATACAAAGAAATAATGCCTTTTAATCCTCTTTTCTGGTTAGCTGAGGTTGAAGGAGTTTTATTTTTGATGAAGTTTGTTTCAGTTGTCTATTGCTGCATGTTCTCATTTGCTAGCTGCCGGAATGCAACACACCAGAGATGGATTGGCTTTTAATAAAAGGGGATTTATTTTGTTAGTTCTTCAGAGGAAAGGCAGCTAACTTTCCACTGAGGTTCTTTCTTACGTGGGAAGGCACAGGATGGTCTCTGCTGGCCTTCTCTCCTGGCCTCTGGGTTCCAACAACTTTCCCCAGGGTGATTCCTTTCTGTATCTCCAAAGGCCTGGGCTGAGCTGTGAGTGCTGAGATGAGGAATGCTGAGCTGCTTGGGCTGTGCTACATTGCACTTTCTCATTTAAGCACTAGTCAATTAAGTCAAACATCATTCATTGCAGCACGCACACCTCCTAGCTGACTGCAGATGAGGTTCACGTACCGTTGGCTCATGTCCACAGCAACAGAACTAGGTGCCTTCATCCGGCCAAGTTGACAACTGAATCTAACTACCACACTGCATAACAAAGCACCCCCAAACAGTGCCTTAAAACAATAACAGTTGGCACAGGTGGGGGTGGGGGGGTTAAGCACTGATGCCTCCCTGTGGTTGGTGGTGCTACCTAGGACCAGGTGGGCAGGGCCAAGCTGCTGGTGCCCTGCCCCATCCTCCCAGCCTTCACCTCTCCATGCAGAAGCTGCTGAATAGAAAGACCTCACTTGCTGCTACAGCGGTTTACTCTCGGCCACCCAAGCATGCTCAACCCTTGCACACTACAAGCTGGAAGTGCCCAAGAATTGATTGCTTCAAGGCATCCCTCAAATAAGGATGGCCAGGAGTTTAGGCACAAATACCCCAGATTCAGATAACCTGGAAAGTTCTGTGCTTTTCTTGAGAGTTTCCCAGCTGGACTGCGCTGAGGCTGTCCGCGGTGTCACTGCCTTGGAACTGGCTGCTCTGTTGGCTTTCCTGCATTTCCCGTCTCACGACCCGCCCCCCGCCCCCCAACCTTCCCGCTGGGGTTAATTTCCCAGTAAACTACTTGTGGTCCAATTCTTGTCTTGGGCTTCGCTTCTGTGGATCTGTGCCGGTTTCGACATTCGGAACCACTGCTGCCTCCCACCTGGGGACAGGGCTGCCACGGCCAGCCCCAGCATCTGCCTGGCTTCTCCGTCTGCCCTGGTTCGTTCAGAGCTCATGTGGGCAAACCATTTATATTATTGGGGCTTCTTCACAAATCCTCATGAGCTTTACCTTTCCACCTTTACCAGTTTCCTTGCAATAAAATTTTACAATATGAAGATAGGCTTCATAAGTAAACACTAAGGGAATTTCACTCTCAACCCATTGTGCTCCTGCCAAAGACAAAGAGACCAAAAAAAAAAAATCCATTTCTATTTTGTTTACAGTTGTGTAGTCTCATGACAAATTTAATCTCCTTAGCTAGACTTTAACTACAATTGCTTTCGATGACTGTATTGAGTGTTTTAATGTTGTTGCTCCTGTTGGAAAGTCACATGCGTTCATCTCTTTATTCCACCTTTGTATGGCGGTTTTCTCTGGAAAATGAGCATTTTTATAGTATGGGACCTAGTCGTTGCTTGTGGACCTGTGTCTCAAGAATTTACAGATGAGGAGGGTGAGGCTAAGAGTTAACCATTTAGCCTCAACCTCCTCATCAGGAAAATGGGGATGCAGTTATCACACCTGCATACCAAGAACGCTCCCAAAGTGAAATACATGAGGGAAAGTGTTGTCTTATTAAGTAGTATAAAAATGTTGCTTTTTACTTCCTCAGGGATAATTTTGTTTTTGAGGCAGAGAGGTAGGTAAGTTTCTTCAAGAATCTGGCTAATGTGAAAGTATGGGTGAGACCCACCCGAGAACCCAGTGGCCTCTTAAGTAGAAATATAGGAAATTGCTTCCTAGGAGCTACCCATGCATTCTAAGTGTGGTGAATTTAGATGCCACAAGGGGGAGAGGGGCTTATTATTTTTATTTAATTCTTTATGGTGGAGAAAATCCCCCCAATAGGTAGACATTCCTCTGGAATTTCTTCAGTAAGAATCTGAAGCAAGGTGATTAGCATGAGGGGTGCGGGAAAGATGACTAAGTTTCCTTTAATTTGCTCATTAGCTGTGATCCTCAAAAAACTGTCCTTTTTACGTGATGTTTATGCTGATCCCAGGTGGGAATGCATCTGGTATTCAAGTTTATAGAAATGATTTTGTTATTTGCTGCATATCTGATTAATGTGGCATTGTTTGCTGCATATCTGATTAATTGTGGCATTGGTTTAACTAAATAGACATCCTCCTATATCATGAAAAAAAAAGTAGTTCATTTATCATGGTATTAACAAACATTTTTGGTAATTTTTGTGAATTTCTCTATTTGAGATTCTTTATATATCCCAAATATGTCCAAAATGTTATCTAGTCATGTAAATTTAGGCAGGTTATTTTAAAAAGAAGAAAGAAAGAAAGAAAGAAAGGAAAGGGGAAAAAACATCCCACAAAGACTTGTTCTTATTTTCTGGCTTTCACTGACACCTGGCGGCCACCCGTGCCCCGTGGGGAAAGGAGGCCAGTTTAGGCTGGACTTTGGCTGGACCGCAGCATGGTATTCCCTGAGTACACGGTGAGGACTAAAATTACTGTTTTTCCATAGTGTGATGTAATTAAATGTATTGAGTCTCCACATGCTAGAAATAGAGACTCGCACTAATAAGGCCTCGTGGATTTTATATTTCGGTGGTCAGACCAAAAAAGACCCAGAGACTTCAGTTTAGAGGAAAGGCTGAGGAGGGAGTGGGAAATAGGGTCTAAGATCATGAAATGATATATTTTTTTGGAGTTGGAAATCATCGTGGATATTAACTAAGCCCAGTTTCTAATTTTATAGATGAGAAAACCCAAACCGGAAAACCAGATTAGATTTTCTCTCAGCATCTGAGCTCATTGATGGCAGAGGAGACTGAAGTCATGCCCCACTATTGCCAGGCCGTGTGTTCTTTTGGCCACATAACCTTTGCCATTGACTGTATTTATCCTTCTGTGCAACAAACACATGCTGCGAACTCTCTCCTCTGGGTGCCATGTGGATGTTTATTGTGGGAAGCTCTCAGTAATTTCCCCTTTACAGAGCCTCAAAATCCCTTACCCTTAGCATATCCTTATTTTTTTCTCTTTTCATGAGAAACAGGATTCACAAACTGTGCCCATTGTTTGTTCTTAAATAAATTCACTATAAGATAAATTCTACATATTGTAAAATGGGAGAAAGCATGTTAATGCTTGTAAAATTTCTCTGATAAAACTCTATTTGTCCAATCATTTTGCTTACCATTTAATGTTTCTATGACAGGTTAGATAGAGACCTGCCCCTTCAACCCTCAAAAGAACAGGAGGATTGTGATTAGATAAGCACAGTTTAAGGCTCAGGAGGTATTAGAAGAGGATATGGCATCTCCTGCCTTTGAAGGAGTCACTGGTGGTGGCTGTGAAGTTGGGCTGTGGCTTGCACGGAAACCCGAGGAGTCCTGGCCTGCCAGGTGGGAAGGACACACGCAGGTCAGGGGTGGAGCTGGGATCACGTGGGCCTCGCCTGGCACTGCATAAAGGGATAGTGAGGCCCTGTCTCTGCTGGCCTCTCCGGTCGTCCAAAATTTCCATCTCATTGTGATTAAACAATGCACAGTAAGGTTCAGCCTAGAAGGTAGGATTATTCTAATTTTCAATGCTCCTAAGATATATGACCCAGAATTTTAACAGATACAGAAATAGTGCTGGAGAAAGAAATTAAAAAAAAAACAAAACTGTTGTTCCTGCCATAGCCCAGTGTTTTTCTTTTGGTCTATAACACCCGAAGGCAGGAAGCATGTCTTAGTCATCTTTGTATTTCCAGCACCTGGCACATTAGTGGGCCTATGATTAATGAAACCAATGAGTAAAAGTGGGGACCATATGGGGAGACAGTGGGAGATGATGCCGGACTAAGGGCAGCTTGCCTGATTAACATGTGGTTGATAATAAAAATAAAAGAAGTATTATTTAATTGGATATTCGAATCTGAAGCAGTAACATTAATTTAAAATCCAGTAAAAGCCTATAAAAGGGGAACTATGGTAATGAGGCATCTATATGAGATTTACGACCCTCTAAGTTAAAATAGAATGGTACTTAGACTATCTAGAAGAGTGCAGGACTTAACAATGGATCTTACCAGGTTTCTAAACATCAGGTGTTCATGTGAGCTTTTGGCCAGGGTTGGATTATAGAGAATTCCTGCCTGCATTCTTGGAGTGCCCAAAGTACCAACTGTCTGTGGTTTTGATTAAAGATAGATCTGTGTGCTTTAGCTGCCAGACTAGCAGGCGGCGTTGTTGACACTCAGCCATGAAATGTTAGCAGCCCCGGCTTTTGTGCCTATGCCTAGAGGATCATCCCAGGACTAGGAGGGGGCTCGGGGCTGCCTGGGAGCAGGGGAAACATTTTTGTCAAAAGCACTTTTATTTTTAAAACAGCAGCCTAGGCCTTCAATCCATTCATTGTTTGTGTAAAAAAAATCCCTGAGAAAGGTATAAAAACCTTGTTAAGGATGGCCATCAAACTGGCTACTTCTTTTGAGTTACAATTTGAGAGCGAGGTTGGAAAAGTACATGTGAAGAAGCCTTTTGAACCCTGGCTTCCTGGGAAAGGGAAGGGGGAAATTTAATCAGCAATAATGACATTTAATCAGTCAATAAAAGAGTTTCTGAGAGTTGTTTAAATCTAATATCGGACCTCCATTCAAAAGAGTGTTACAGAAACTTAGAACTGTTGGCTCAACTTACCTTCTTGCTTAAAACTTTTCAGTGGCACTTTATTGTTTCTAGAGTAATGTACAAGTTCTTTAATATGACATTCGAGACTTTTCAAAATTTGACCCTGAAGTTCTTTTCTGGTGTCTTCAGGCAACTCCTCCCATCTGAACACATCAGCTTGTTCTCCATCCCCCAGACACCTGGCATAACTTCACACCGCTATTGCTGCTTCTACTATGTTCTCTGAAACAATTTTGCACTTTTTTACACAAAACATAAAATTTCCCATTTTAATCATTTAAAAATATACAATTCAATGGCATTAAGTATATTCACAGTGTTTTGTAACTACCATTACCACAATGTATTCCAAAACCTATTGACCCCAAATGGAAATCCTATACCCAGTAAACAGTATTTCCCCATTCTCCTCTGCCTCCAGCCCCTGGTGACTCCTAATTTGCTTTTTGTCTCTATGGATTTGCCTATTCTGAATATTTAGTATAAATGGAATCACACAAAATGTGGCTTTTTGTGTCTGGCTTCTTACACTTAGTGTAATGTTTTTGAGGTGTATCCGTGTTGTAGCATGTATCAGCACTTCATTCCTTTTTTATGGTTGTATAATATTCCACTAATACCACATTTTATTTATTCATTCATCTGCTGATAGGCATTTAGGTTGTTTCCTCCTTTTGGCTGTTGTGAATAGAGCCTATTTGATTATTCATATACAAGTGTTTTCAGTTCTTTTGGGTGCATATCTAGGAGTGGAATTGCTAGGTCATATTGGGTCATATGGCAATTCTATCTTTAACTTACTGAGGAACCACTAGACTGTTTACCACAGTGGCTGCACCATTTTATACCTCCACCTGCAATATATGAAGGTCCCAGTTTCTTCCCAACTTTACCAATACTTGTGATTTTACTTTTTCTTTTTTTGTGGGTGTGAAATACTATCTTATTATAGTTTTGATTTGCATTTCCCTAATGACTAATGGTGTTGACATTTTATGTGTTTCTTGCCCACTTTTATATTTTCTGTGGTAAAGTGTCTATGTAAGCCTGTTGTCCATTTTTTAAATTGGAGTGTTTGTCTTTTTGTAGTTGAGTTGTGCTTTTTTATATAATTTGGACACTAGACCCTTATTAGATGTATGATTTGCAAATATTTTCTCCAAATCTTGGATTGTCTTTTTACATGCCTTGATAGAGTCCTTTGATGCACAGAGTTTTCAAATTTTGTGGAAGTATACTTTATATATTTTTTCTTTCATTACCTCTGCTTTTGTGTCATATTTAAGAAGCCATTGCCAGGTCTTAAAATTTGCCTCTACATTTTCTTCTAAGAGGTTTTATAGTTTTAGCATTTATATTTAAGTCTTAGATCCATTTAGAGTTGATTTTTGAATATGATGTAAAGTAAGTGTTCAACGTCATTATTTTACAGGTGGATATGCAGTACCATTTGTTTAAAAGACAACCTTGCAGTTTTGACATTTCCTTGGGACCTTTTTTACTTCTCTTCTTCACTTTAAGTGAAACAGCTTTCCCTCATGATTACACTTTTCTGGCTGCTCTTTCTTAAGGAGGCTTCTTTTCCCACCTCTTCCTTCTCACGGGTCCTGGAAAGATCAGTACACTTTAAGCTCTCACTTCCTGCCTCTCTCCTGCTGTTCTCCTACTAACCTTCATTAGGTACTTTCTTTGGAAGCCCATATTATTCTCTTATGCCACCTTCTCCCTGACCTCCTTGTTATTATCATCTGATTACATCTTGATGATTTCAACATTTAGAGAAGAGTCTTGCTTTACAAGTGAATCACTGTTGTCATCTTTGTATTCTTCAAACACTGTACTGATAACTGACCTCTTGGATACTTAACTTGTTCAGTGCAGGCTCCTGATCTTCCCTCTTCTCAACCATCTGCAGTGAGGCCATGCTTTCGCCATCTGAAACAATTTCCTTTACAGGGTTTAAAAATGAAGTTCCCGCCTCTCCTAGCACTCTTAAATTCTTCTGTCTTTTGACCTCTTACACCTGTTAAACTTGCTATTAACTCTGTCATTATTTATGATTATTTTGCTGTACCTCATTTTTCTAAGGCACCATACATTTTAAAGTTTTGTAACATTTAAGTTTTAATACATTTTTGAATCATCAAAAAGTCACAAAAACAGTACCAAAAACTACAAACTACTAATTCAGAATAACCAATTATTTACATTCTGCCCCTTTTGCTTTATCATTCCGTTTCTTTTTCTGAATCATTTAAAAATAAGTTGCAGACAAAATGTCTTTTTCCTTTGAATATTTCAGGGTATACTTCCTAAGAACAAGGACATTCACTTACATGACTACTGTAAACTTGTCTAAACCAGAGTATTTACTATCGATTATTATCTCTTATCTAGTTCACATTCTATATTCAGATTTCATCAGTTGTCCCAATAATTCTTTTTTTCTCCCCCAGTCTAGTATCCAATCCAGTATCATGCATTGCTTTTAGTTTCCCTGTCTCTTTAACCTGGAATAGTTCCTTGGCCACCTTTATCTCCCATGACCTTAATGTTTTCTAGGAGTAGATGCAAATTAATTTCTAGAACGTTTATCTATGATTTATTTATGTTTAAGACTTCCTCACAATTAGATTCAGGTTATATAAGTACACTACAGAAGTAATATTATGTCCTCAGTACATATCAGGAAGCTATAATAAGTGTATTGCCCCATTACCAGTGTCATTAACTTTGATTACTATGTGAGGCTGTTATTCATTAGCTCTTTCTACTATAAAATTACTACTTTTTCCTTGTCTTCAATAATTGTCCTGGGAGAGATACTGAGAGACTGTTTAAATATCCTGTTGCTCATCACACACTCATCTGTTAATTTTATTATCATTGATAACTCTTACCAAAACCAATTCTTTCAAAGATCATCACAAAATGGCAATTTTTTCTCCTGAGTCGACTTTTTCTACATTTATTAATTGCCATCCAAATGTAAATTAACACTTTGCCTTTTCCTTATTTATTTACTTATTTATAATGATATTGACTCAAAGATTTTTGTTTTCTTCAGTGGATTATTATCTGTTGCTATCATTAATTATTTTGATGCTTAAATTTCCCAAGACTTAGCTAGGGTGTTCTCATCCTAATACTTTTAATTTCAGTCTAATATTCTAGACTTCTAGAATTTCTATATTTTAATCCCTGCCATTATTGTTAATTTATTAACAACTCATTTGCTCACTCCTATAATACACACAAAAGAGTTTCAGAATTGCTAATGAAAAGCGACTTACTCACTAGAGTTCAATATTTGTTTGCATTTCTTTTTGTCTTTAGAATGAGGAAAGATTATAAGTTCTATTTGGGGCATTTAAATTTGGAGTGCCTTGCCTACTGCATATTGGAGTGGAGACATATAACAGGCTGAGTCTCAGAGGAGCTATCAGGAGGAGAGAAAAAGATTCAGGAGTCATCAGATTTTAAATGATATTCAAAGAACTTGAAGCAAGAATACTGAGTAAGCTCACTTAGGAAAAGTGAGGATACAGAAGAGGGCTGAGGAGAATCCAGTAGATTAGACTGAGAAGATTGACCAGTGAGGTAGGAGGCATATTCAGGGAATGTAATATCCTGAAGGCCAATTGAAGGAAGTGTTTCAAGAAGGAAGGCATGATCAGCTGTGTCAAACGCTGCTTGCTGACAGGTCTTAGGAGATGAAGGGTAAAAATTAACGAATTAATCTGTCCCTTGGTTTTCTTGACATGTGAGGTGTCCATGGAGTGATGAGGACAGCTATTGTTTAGAATTAATTAAGGGGTATCCAATGCATTCTTGGAATGCATTGGAAATGGAGCCACTGAGTACAGACCAAGTATTGAGAAATTTTGCTGTGAATGAGAGCTGAAAAATGGGTAGATACCCGGAGACAGTAGTGGAATCTTTGAATGATAGAAGATATTGCAGCATGTGAGTAAGCTGCCCATGGGAACAGAAAAAGGATGAGGTAGGGGAAAGAGGGGAAGTATTTAGGAGCACATTGTTTATAGAGCTGAGAGCTTAAGGATCGATTGTACAAGTGGAGTGATTGTCCTTAGATAGGAGTAGGGAGTTCATCCATGACAGCAAAAATGGCACTGAGAGTTCTGAGCTGTCTTTCTGACAGCCAGGTCACCATCCCATATGATGGCATACTGAATCATTCATCTCTCTTGCCACAGCTTGCCTGGTGGGAATGTGCTGTTATTCCCCTGCCCATAAGTGTCCTGTCCTCCATTCAACAGTCCCTGGGTTTACACTCCATTCCTCCCTCTGAAAATGCTTTACAGACTAAGGATCACAGCACATTTTCATTGTTTATCTCCTACTTTCTTCTTCCAGCCAAGAGGCAGGTTCCCATCTGCTCTCACCACGGGTTCTGAACGACTTGCAATTGGAGATGGGATTCTTCTTAGAAGAAAGGCTCAAAGGATCTCAGCCTTCTCTCCTGAGGTCACACCTTTGTTTTGTTTGTGAACCATCACATCACCCACCCCAGCTGCAAGGGAGAGTTGGCAAAGACAGAGCAACTTAAAAATAAAGGATCTCAAAATCTTAGCCTTATGTGCAAAACTAAGGGTCCTCCCAACCAGATATAAAACAAAATGACAGACACTACCTGTGGAAATGAGAAGAGTTATGTAGTGGTAGTTCATGGTGAAGCCATGCTCCACCACCCTTGTGCTATGCTCTTGCTGTCCCAGGACTGGGGGACCTGAAAGTGGAATACACTCATTCCTACACCCTGTTTGAGATTCTTGCGAATAGCAGCCTTTCCTTTTCTTTCCACACTGCTGGACTGGGGGAAGGGGAGCAGCTAAAGATGGCAACGTGGTATGTTTATGCAACAGAGGGTCTGATGCTTCTTTGTCCCATCCCCATTCTGAGTTTCTCTGTGCTCCAGAGACACCTAGAAGGCCCTTGAGTTCCCCTGGGCCTAAGTGGGGTGCAGAATTGGCAAGAGGAAGTGCTCCCGGGCCTGCTAGCAGGTGGCCATGACCTGAAGTCGGGGGAACCCTTGCTGAGTCCATGGGTGAGTTTACCCCACATACCACTGGAAAACTTGGCCGGAATTTCAGCAGGTTCCAAAAGCCAGGGAATAGGAGGAAGGCAGAGTCAATAGCGAAGAAGGAAGCAGAGTCAATCGTGTAGGTTGCTGAGGCCACTGCTCATGAGAGGAGCGAACATCATCACTCATGGTCCAGAAGACAGTGGGACAAGGACTCCGCAGCCGATACTACTACCAGCGAGTAGGGAAGGAGAAAACCCAAAAGCCTGCGAAAGAAATCTGAACTATAACTACACCGTACCACAGGCCTGTACTATCTGAGAATTTGGGTTGGATTAAGAGATTGACAAATTTCCCACCATGAAAAGAAATCCTATCTGGAGAGCTAGCCAGGTCCAGTTATATGTACTTAAAATGGATGTACATTCCAACAGAATTACAGTAACTTTAGCATGTCTTAAATTTAAAATTAGAAATGTCTGAGTGTCTTTACTTAATCTCATCTCTATATTGTTGGATATTAAGATTTTGTAAAAGATGAATCTTTTTTAGAAAAAATAACTAAATCTAGTATTTAGTAATAATTTATTTTCATCAAATCTGGTAAAATATCTCATCTTAAATGACCAAATATTCTCTTCTCATTTAGCTAAGTATTATATTTTGGTAAATTTCAAGATGTGAATTAATTTGTTTTGGTGACATTTACTTTATGTTGCCTAAGTTAGGGGTTGGGGAACTATGGACCAAACTGGGCCTATCATCTTTTTTGAAAATAAAGATTTACTGGAACACAGCCACTCCCATTAATTTACAAATTGTCTCCAGCTTCTCTTGCACTGCAATGGGAGAGTTGAGTAGTTGCAATGGACACCATATGGCCCATAAAGTCTAAAATATTTGCTATCTGATCACTTATAGAAAAAGTTTGCCAATCTCTAGCCTAAGTCTTAAGGCAAAATTAATATATGGTCTTATCTTTTAACATATTGAGTACAGTCTTCCACTCCCCTTAGAGATATGAGGGTCTTATTTTACAAGGCATTGTGCTTTCCACATATAATGCTTGGGAACATTGCAAGGAAAAAAGCTGTAGAGATCTTGCTCTCTAGGAAATGGAGTATCAAGTGGAATATTAATCCTAGGACCCAAGCTGACATTTCTAGATATATGAACATAGCATTCTTCAGTTTGTCGTAAAACTTAAGTTCTTGCTAATGTAGCTGGTAAAGTGTGTCTGATGTTTTATGAGAAAAGAGTTCAGTTGTGCCTCTACTTTCACTTTGCAATATGGACCTCTATCAAGGACCACCCTACCCTTCTGAATTAGTATTCCACAGGGTATGAAAGTTAGAACAAGGGGACATTACCATGTACCAACAGGTAAAATATAGCTGATGCCTTCCTGAGAGGTAATGGCTTCTATTAACCTATCAAAAGCAAGCCCATATAGTAAATCCTAACTTAGGGGCCTGAAAGCATGATTTCCCCCTATCTATCTAATCTTATCTTTTCTTGAAACGGCCCTATTTTAGGTGAATCTACTTTTTCTTGTTGGCTTTATATGCTATTACTTTAAACATGTCCATATTATATATATACATTCATGTCAGAATCCTCTTGTAAAAAATTGTTTGGGCTGAGGACCAAAGCTTCATTACTGAGTATGGGCTCTGGAAGTCAGTCTTTCTATGGTTATAATCAATCCCTCTACAATGCGAATCTGTATTCACTTTAGAGAAAAGAGAACTCTTGAGAGAAAAAAAGCAAAAATGCAACCCATCCATGAAGCTTCACATCTCCCTACCCCACCCCCAGATACCAGTTTAACAATTTTGGTGACTATATCTTCTCAGAACTTTTTCTGTGGATATGTACACATTTTTTGTTTGAAACCTAAAGATCAAATTGTGCATTTGTATTGTTCCCTACCCTTATGAATATCTCTCTATATTGATAAATAACAGTCAGCAAACTTTTTGAATGGTTGTGTGTTGTATCCTTTCATACAATTTACTTAAAACATTACTATATTGTTTGGCCCTTTGATTTCCCAGGTTTTCAATATTATTTGGGATGCTGTGAGAAATATATGCCCCTGAGTACTTGACCAAATACTTCTTTAGGATAAATTTTGAGCAGCAGAATTACATGATTAAAATATCTGAACATTTTTGAGGCTTTTGGTAATTATTGCCAAATTCTCCTACTATTTTAAATGCTTTACTGAGGTGCATGAAAACGCCTTTTTTTCCACTCAATTACCATTACCATTAGTTAAAAGGTCATCCTAAGCCAATGATTTAAAAAAAAATTCTAGAAAGTGACAACAGTAAGAAGAACATTTTATATTGTTACTTAGAATACACACACACACATTTAATAAACGTATGTGTATATATAAATACATTAAGTATTCACAGAATAATACTAACTCTTGCTATGTGAAATGCACTTGATTTTAGTCTATTTCATTAAGAAGAAAATGCTTATTGGGACCCACTCAGTTGATTTCATGAATGATATTAAGCTGGAAGAAATAGTGAAATTTGGGGGTAATCTACCTGTGATTATTGTACTATAATTAAAAACTTGGCTGGATTTTGTCTCTAGATCCTAGGGAAACAACCACTGAATTTTTGAATTTGCTGTGATAGGAGTGTCTTTTGCTCTCCATGGTGGGCCCAGGACTGCACCTGCTATAGGTCATATGCTAATAAGGTAACTGGCTGGGCTCAGCCACCTGCCTGGTCCCAGGGCCTGGGCTGGCTGCTATAGAAAGACCAACCATGTGCCAGATGGTTGGGGTTTTGAGCCAGGCCCTATTAGCCCACCTCCCCATCCTCTATAGGGGAGGGAGCTGCTGACTGAGTTCAGCCCAAGTCACGTTGATTTTATCAATCATGCCTACGTAAGGAGACTCCATGAAAACACAGGACACTTGAAGCCAGGTAGAGCTTCCATGATGGAGAGGATATGTTGCTGTACTGGGAGGGGATGAGGTGGAGGGGACATAGAAGCTTGCATTTGAGACCCTCCCAGACCTCGCCTTATTTGTCTCTTCTTTTGGCTTCTTGTTATTGGCATTCTTATACGTCAATAAAGTTATAGTAGTACATGTGACACTTTCAGTAAGTCCTATGAGTTGTTCTAGAGAATTCAAGGGGGTGGTGGGAATTCTTGAATTTGTAGTCATTTGGTCAGAAGTGCAGGTGGCTTGCGTCCCCGAAATTGCACCTGGCGCCTCTTGTAGAGGCTTACCCTTAACTTGTAGGGTCTGGCCTATAACTCTAGGTAATTAGAGTCAGAATTGAATTTAATTGATTTACTTCTGTATTTACAGTTGCCAATTGAAGTTTCAATAGCCTTTGTAGAAATAAAAAGCATCTTATGAGCCAGAGCAAAAGTCTGACTGTATCTAACGAGATGAATTTAACATGGGTGAGCTCTTCACTTGGTACCAATAACGACATCATTGACAACAATCCCAGGACCAGAGGACATGGGGTATGGTGCAGGTAGAAGTGATGATTTTAAAAATTGAGTTGGCTGGCCATTGAGAGTTTTATAATAAAGAACACAGCTATCAAAGTGATAGCTAGAGGCATGAATAGGTTTGGCTCAACTTTTACCAAGGTCCTGACTTATATATTTGGGTATTAGATTTTGGATAAGGTGCAATGTCTTCCATCTCTTTTTCTCCACCTCTTCTGCAATTTATTTTGTTCCTGGGATTTTCTTCTACTTCTCCTTTCTAACCTCTCTTCCCCCATATCCATAAAACCCATTATTAAGAGGATGGGGTAAAATATGCTCCACTTACATAAATCCAAACGTAGGATATATATGAAATTGGATATATATGAATATGATAGCATATGAAATTATCCATGGGAATTGTGCCACCTAAATCATATTTATTTTGCAGCCATGTACAAATTGCAGATTTGTAATGAAGATCAAGTCTAAAAGTAAACACTGAGGGAGATTTCCACAATCACACCGGGTTGGTGCACTTCATCTGCCCAGCTGTGCTTTGCGTCTGCCGCTATCCCTCTTTTTTCCCTCTATTTCACCTTTTCTTTCCTTATTTCCCACAGCATCCTTTCTCTTTCCTCTCTCATCCATATTAATTAATCTGATACTATTTTAAATTCTTCCAAATAGGAGAAGGCATGGTTGGTAAGTATTTAAAAATTTTGACAAGTCGAATTTAGGATAAAACTTAATGGACTTCTCTCCAGCAGCTGTGAAGAGCTGAGGCTGTTTCTTCAGCATCTAGGGCATTTCCTGGCGTGCGGTTTGTGCCCAGTTATGCTTGTTGAATAGATTGGGATTGTTGAATAAAGTGAAAGTGATATTTCACTTTCTATTTTGGAATAATTTTATATACATAAAAAAGTTGCAAATATAGCAGAGTTCCCATTTACTTCATCCAGCTCCCCTCCTCCAATATTAACATGTCACATAAACATAGTTCATTTGAACAGACATTAACATTAGTACAATACTATTAATTAAACTACAATGTTGGATTTCACCTATTTTTCCACTAACACCCTTTTTTTGTTCCTAGATTGAATTTACAATACCACCTTGCATTTGGCCGTTTGCCATCTTACTTTCATTTAGTCTTGGATACTACTCTTTGAAATTTATCTTTGATGATTTTATTTTTAATAATCAATTTTTAAGGTTAAATGATATGAAAGCTACGCAAATAAGTATATAAATTTGTAAAAATAAATTGTATTATGCATCATTTTTTCAGTGACTCCAATTTTGCTTAAGTTTAGATTAGTTAGCATCAATACAGCAGAAAGGAAAATTATCAGATTTAAGTTTTAAGATTCTGGAGGGAGAACATTTTCCCTTCCATTTCGTGAGCTTTCAAACTTTCTTTATTTAAAATACAGTTTTTTGACTTTCAAAATACAATGAAAGTTTATTTCTTAGCATTGATTCAAACTTTCTCAATTAGCAAGGTTAACAATGATGTCTGAAAAATGTACCTTATAATTATAGTTGTTAATGCATTAAATTCCAAAGGAAATACTTTTGGAAGCAAAAAGAATTGGGATTTTGGAATCTAGTTGCCAGAATTTTATGGGTTAAACTAGTAGGATTTAAAAAAATTACCTGATATGCCTAATCTTTCTAATATCTTCATTATTTCTCTAGGTGTTATTTTCTCTCATATTTTTTAGTTGCTGTTTCCTGTGCGTGATGCAATTAACGTTAGTATATGGTCCAAATGTTCTTGCATTTTCTCCCACAAACTAAATAAATGAAATAGAATGAAACCCCAGTGTTTTTTCTAAACCATATGGTAATTTAAGGTACTTTTTTTTTAAATGGGAGAGCTTGCCAACAAAATCTAGCATAACACTTGGCATATAACATGCGTTCAAAAAAGGCTCGATGGATTCAGTAATAGGAAACCTGGAACAGTAAAACAAGCTGTAAAAAGACTTCCACAGCTATGAAGCTCAGCCTAAGTCCCCGCCTGCCATCTGGAGGGCACAAGAAGAATTGCATCAGACTCCACCTAAACTATGACTCTAGACATAACGGCAGTTCAATTCATATAAAGAAACACTGAATTTTAAACAGACGTGAATTGAGATAGTTATTCAGATGATTGAGATGAAAAAGAGTTTTCACCTGGCGTATCAATTATTGAAGTAATCTTAAAAAATTACTAGAAAACTCTCTGTCCCACGCTTCATCTGACTAGAGTGGAACATGCTAAGATATGCCTGTTAGTACAAAGAATTTGTGAAGTTTTCTTAACTTCTTCAGTATCCACGTGGAGTCAAATAGTTCATTTGTTTTCCTAAACTGTCTGATGCTTAAGTGGGAAACAAAAGAAGAAGAGTGTTGATAATAAAGGGACAGTGAGGGAACGAGATTGGCAGGAGACACAAAATTCTTTGCCAGTGGCGAGATGCATCACACAGCATTGAATAACGAGCAAAAATGTGACGGGCTGTGTTTATGGCCAAATAAATTTGAGCATAATCCTTTCCTTCCCTCATCCTTCTTTGTCCTTTCCTCGCTGCAAATCTGTCCCACTCTAAATTTTGTTCCTTTACAGAACCTTATTTATATGCCCAGGGCCAATGCGGGCCCCCACCCCCTACTTCAGCGATTTTAGTCCCTTGCAAACTGTCTGTCCCATTTTCTCCTTATTGTGTCTTTTTGAATGTCACCAGCACTTTTCTCTGCAATAGACAATGCATCTCAAGTCTGTTCGGTGGCTAAGCCCGTGGCCCTTTGTTTCTCCTTGTCCTAGCGCATTTCCCTCTTCGGTGCACTGCTTTATTCTTCCAGGTGTCTCAGCATTTCAAAAATACAGCTGTCTTTTCTCTTCCTTGTTGTGCCCTACCAGCCAGAAAGTGAGGATGTTTATATCGTTATGGACGCATTTCACAGATGAGAGCTGCAAAGGGCGTGAAAATGACATCCCTGGGATTTATGAAAGTGCTGGAACATTGTGTCAGGCATAGCACACCCCAAGAGGAATCGGTTCTGTACAGGCACAGTTTCCTCAGTGCGGAGAGGGCTAGCCACAGTTGACTGAGATTTTGTGCTTCTTGAGAGAGTGTTCTTAAAGTTCTTAACTGTATTTCTATTGCTGTGGTTATTTCGTCTGCTGTTGGATAGTGCATAGACCTGTGCAGATGCTGCGGCTGCAAATCTCTACGCAATCCCTTTGAAAGCTAAGGTTTCTGAAAAAGGGCCAGTGTGCTGTATAATCCTATGTGCCCCTCACAAAAATCCTGTGAGGGAAATATTCTCAGTATCTCTGTTTTAGGAGCTGAGGAAAAATGCGAGAGTGAAACCCTAGATAATCCCCTCCCCCATCGCCCAGGGGGGTTCCCCAGAGCAGGCCTGCCGGTCATGTGACTAGTAAGGACAGCCAGGATTTGGACCTAGGCAGAAGGCTCTAGAAACTGTGCTCCGACCCTATGTTGTGAGGCAGCAAGCTGCCTGCTGCAGGAGAGCACCGCCAGGGGCTCTGGCGACAGGATTTACAGATTCATTGACTCTGGAGTTATCTAGGATGCTTGAGCAGCCTCACTGTAGAATGTGGGAGCCCATAGGGGAGTGAGGGTGTCAGCATTCCACCTTAGAATTTTCGCTCTACCGGTAGAACAGCGAATACATTGGAAGAGGGAAGACGGGAGTCAGGGGCACAAGTTAGGAAGCTTTTGCTCTGTTGGCTTGGAGTGGAGCAGTAGAATTAGAAATTAAAGTTGTGATGAAGGAGAGGAAGGCAAAGTTTCAAGATTGAGCTTCGAATATCTTCACCTTATGGTAGCTCTAGGAGGATGAGAGAACTAGCTCTTCCTTTAAAAAAATTCAAAAATCCAAATGTCTTCCTGAGAGGATGGTAAAACATTGAAATCTTCCTTCTACACCTGTCCTCCACTCAGTACCTGCGAAGCAACGACTTCTTCTGAATTTCTTGTTTTTCCTTCCAAAGATTCATAAGCATTCCTTTATATACAAACATGTATGAATATTGTGTATGTGTGTATATATATATATATATATATTTGTGTGTGCAGGGTCTACATAGAATCCTTATGTGATGTGAATTTGTAACAAAGTCATGTCTACATATAACATGAATAATCTTCAAAAGGCAATAGAGAGAAAATTTACTGGAGATTCAGTAAATAAAATTGTAGAAATCTTAGCATTGATTTTATTCATTGTTTGAATCTAAAACAATCATTTTGGATGTATTTGGGTATAATCTTTCCGAATAATACAGAGGTCATTACCCATAAAATAGATAAAAGAACTGAAACATACAAATCATTGACAATTTTACTTAAATCTTGAGACTTTTTTTCATTGCATTTAATAAATTGTGTACATATTATATAGATATAGCTTATTACATTTCAAACTACACAAGAAAATTATGATGATATAGAGTATTTATGTGTGTGTATAAAATCACATTTTAAAAACAAATTCTAGATAAGCAATCTGCATTTGCTCTTCTTACTCGGTGAATATATGTTCGAGAATCTTCATAATAGTGCATTTCTCGCTAGCTCTTTGTTCTTAAAGGCAATAAAGAGTTTTGTGTGGATGTACCATAATCTATGTAACTAGTTTCTTTTTCAGCATTTCAAGTTTTTGTAAATAAATAATTGCTGCAATGAATGTGCTTGCCTCAACGTATAATTCATAAGAGTAAATTGCCATGCCAAAGGGTGGGTTCATTTTAAATTATGACAGATTTAAAAAATCAAGAGTCTTATAAAGAGTTTTTATCAATTTGTACTCTCATCAAAACAATCTTAGGGTGTTTGTTTCCTGATACCCCTTCACAGTAAAAGTGAAAGCTGACATTTCTTTGTAGCTTTGATTTGCGTTTTAAAAAAGTGAGGTGGAATATGTTTTTATATGTTTGAAATACATTTAGCATATACATAAATTATATATAATTTGTTTTCCTTTAGGGTTCTGGGTTTTGTGTTTTCTTTTAAAGAAGCCTTCCCCATTTTCAGATTATGAAAAAAATTTCCATCTGCTTTTATAGTAGTATAATTATATGATTTTCTATTTTGCATCTAAATATTTGATGCGTTTGAAGTGGATTCTGGTTTAAAAACGGAGTATGGATACAATTTTCTTTTTTCTTTTAAGATGACCATCTATATGGCTCTCAGACCATTTTTCTCCAATTAAAAAACTGTCATCTCGATGCTATGCTAAATATCTGAGCTCTCTGTCCTGCTTAATTTATCTGTAAATTCATGCTAAATATGGCTGGAATCTGGATTTTTGGGAAATGCTCTCAGCTGCTGAGTGTTCCCAATTTTAGACAAGAGCTAGTTTCTTAGGTGGCTAGAATGATTTACTTTCTACTTCCCTCGTTTGGACCTTTATTTCTATGTAAATTTGGGAAAAACAATCCCCACCAACCCAGGAAAAGTGGTTTGTATTGTCTCCCGGGAAATGAAGTGTGCAGTATAACCAGTAGCATGCGCAAGTGACCAGGATATGTGAGGGTTTCATTTGTTGTGTCAAGTAATGAAAGACCAAAAGACTGTTTAATCTACTCATAAAAAATTCCATTCTGCACAGTTAGATCAGGCAAAACTTTCCTTATTTGAAATTTAGCACAGTAACACTAAATGAGCGAATATTAGACTGGTTTTATACTTCTCTGAAACTTTAGTTAGACTCTTAGGAGACAATACTTAGATCCACTTCTGGGGAAAAAGTCTGATCCATTTTTTCTCTCTTCATCCAACATATCATTCACATATAAAAAAAGAGAAAGACATCCTCAGAAAAAGCAAAGATTCAAAGATTATGCCACCCACATACCTTTAGAAATTCACTTAAATGTACAGAAGAACAAGATATAAAATGATAAACCCCAAAGAAGGAAATATCAGGCCAGAGAAGGATTGATGCTAATTACTGAAAGAAATAATGAACAGATATAAGTATAAATTCTTGTTGTAAATATAAATAGAGCACATAGTGCAAATAATATAATATGCTCAAGGAGAATATGCAAAATGAAAACAATCCATGCATCAAAAAGCCATATTATTGAAATAAAAACTGAGCAGTGGGAGAGAATTAAAGGAAACAAGAATGTGCTAAATTCTTTATTTACATGTGAGAGTCAAGAGATACTTTTCATTTTTAATGTTGATAATCAGAGAAAATTATATCAAGCATGTTTTGAAGATAGTGTAGATTATTTCTAATTGATAAAAGCAGAGAAAATATGGCAATAGTCCACAAAGCAAAAGACAAAAAATATATGAGGTGGAAAATTATAAACAAAAGGTGTATGAAAAGGTGACATATATATTAATACTCTGGTCCGTAGTTATATTAAACATAAATGGATCATAGTTTTTATGTTTGAAAAATGAGAAAAATTCAAACTCAAACATTGAAAAATAAAAGAAATGATAAAGATATATTAGGCACATGGAACGAAATGAAAAACAGTGGTGGCAATATTTGTATTCTGCAAAGAAAAACTCATAGGAGAAACCATTACAAGGGATAGATGTATTTATTCATTTATTTAGATGGGGTAAATGATTCAAATGGATGATGAAATCATCATATATGTTAATCCAAGTGATAACCTCACTCACATATACAAAGCAAAAACAACAATATATGAAGATGCCCATTCTACCCCAACATGAAGTAACAAATACATCTGGCAGACTTTGATGAAGCAGGTCAAAATTAAGGATATAGATAATTGATAGAATTATAAAACTTTTTTTACCCAGTGAGAATATAACTTATCTTCGGGTATTCATGGAGCATTTTCAAATTTTTTTCACTCATTAGTCCAGTGATCTCAGACAGAGTATGAACCCAAACGACACAGGGTAAGGACAGAAATTAAAGAATATGTTAGTGCATATATTTCTAAATACACATTTACAGGAGGTGCAAGCTCAAAACCTTCCCTGATAGCACGATCGAATAGTTTGAAGATCACCGAACTGATGCACAATAACCT
Source organism: Tamandua tetradactyla (assembly GCF_023851605.1). Classification (NCBI taxonomy): domain Eukaryota; kingdom Metazoa; phylum Chordata; class Mammalia; order Pilosa; family Myrmecophagidae; genus Tamandua; species Tamandua tetradactyla. Next base: position 151,521,342 of record NC_135332.1, read on the forward strand.
TCTAAAGCAATAATTTTGCCAACCACATTCTCTGACTGTGATTCTCAGTGGCAGGCTCTCACCTTCCGTGGTGGCCCGGAGCTGTGTATACCTCAGAAAAAAAACATGCTTTTTACTTAAACCACTCCGGCAGGTGCAAACCCATTGTAAATGGGACATTTTGATGAGGTTACTTCAGTTTAGGTGTGGCCCACTTCGATCAGGATGGATCTTAATCCCATTACTGGAGATCTTTATAGGTAGAATGAAATTCAGTTCGAAAGCTACACAGGGAGCTGCAGGAAGCTGAAATTTATGGAAAGAGAAGGGAGAGGCTGGAAGAGCTGCCATGTGCCTCACCATGTGACAGAGGAGCCCAGCACCAAGGGTCACCAGCAGCCAGCCCCAGGACGTCAGTCATCAGGGAGAAAGCATTGCCTTGACGACGCCTTGATTTGGACTTTTTCCTAACCTCAAAACAGTGGGCCATTAAATAAATACCCATTGTTTTAGCCGGTCCATTGCATGGCATTTGCTAGACCAGCCAAGGAAACTAGAACATCCTCCAAAACGAGTGAATAAAAACACGTATACTCAAACACAGATATCCTGGAAATCAATATATCAGGTGCAGCACATATTTACTGACTGACTTCTTTGCTTTGGACTAATTCACCTACTTGTAATCTCAGCTGAAACTGCACTTTTAAATGACTCCTATCTTTCTTGTCCCAGCTTCCACATTTGATAGTCTTTTCTTGGTTCCCCTCATTATCTACTTCTATGCATCATTTGCCACTTGGCTAATCCCTCATCCCCTTTAAAACTCTGTCATTATTTTTACACTATAATCCTTGGTTCTATTTCTTTGGTTCCTCCTTTTTTCTCTCCTTCTTTGATTCATCTCCCCTTTCTTCTCTAAATCTAGGCCTTCCTCAAGGTTTAATAGATTTCCCCCATTTCAACATACTTTCCTTTCAGAATCTTATTTCAACTGTCATTTCTGTTTAGAGGACCCAATTTAGATATCTCATCCTAAGCTTCCTAAGATGCCAGATAGAAATTCCCATGGTATATGCCTACTTAGAAAGATTTTACTATGTGAAAGTCACCATTTTATCTATGTGCACACATCTTATCTCACTTAATCTTCCAAATAACCTGAAAGGTAAGTAGAATCTCCATATTTATAGTCAAGGAAATTAAGTTTCAAGACACTTGGGTAACTTGTCTAATTAATTGGTTTAAACTGTTTTCAAATCTTATTCTAACCAGCTATAATGCCCTAGCAGAGGACCAGTGAAAACAAAATTTTAGGAAAATCATCTTTTTCCCCTTTTTTTGGAGGGAAGTCTTCCTATAATGGTTGAGTTCATTGGAATGATGAATTTGCCATGTACATGGCACAATGACGTAATTTGCACCTTGGTTCATGTTATTTCACAACAATGTTAAGTGAAAAAAGACAGGTAAGAAGACTTTCAAAGATTATACAGCTGACAAGTCACAGATGAGGGATTTGAATCTGGGTCTTTTTCTTTATTTCTTTATGCCTCTTTGGCTTTATTAACTATTTTGTTCTAAGTTTGGGATTACATTACTTGCCCACATGGTCTATGCTCAGTTTCCTTACTTTTATCATCTGTCTTTCTTTCTGGTTTCATATGTGCCCCCAACCCTCCTCCCTCTATCATTCTCACATTCAGCTTCTTACAGTGTACTTATATTATTGTGCTACAATCAGGTAGTACTGTTCTATCCATTTCTGAATCTTTGCAATCAGTCCTGTTGCATAATCTGTATCCCTTCAGCTCCAATTACCCTATTTCTATCTCTAATGACCTCTGTTCTTAACTGAAATTCTCCAAGTTCATTCATTAATGTTAGTTCATATCAGTGAGACCATACAGTATTTGTCCTTTTGTTTCTGGTTAATCTCACTCAGCATAATGTCCTCAAGGTCCATATACATTATTACATGCTTCTTGACTTTATTTTCTCTTACAGCTGCGTAATATTCCATCATATGTATATACCACAGCTTATTTAGCACTCATCTGTTGATGGACATTTGGGCTGTTTCTGTCTCTCGGCAATTGTAAATAATGCTGCTATATCAGTTTCCTTATTTTTAAAATGAAGAGTTAGTCCTCTGATAACCAAAACCTCTTTCAGTTCTATCATTATTAAATTCAGTAACTTCTAAACAGAAGAGTTGATCACTGAGAAAATCAGTGGTCTTAGTAAGAGTTCTGAATAGATATTTTGCCTCAAAATCAACTTCAGCATTCTCGTTATACCAACATGCTGTTTCTCCCATGGTCTCTATCTCAGTCGATTGTACTGTTCTCAACTGAGGTGCTTGACACAGAGGCCCACGAGGGCAGGTGCTCACCCCTACAATTCAGGCAATCACCTAGTCCTATCTACTGTCCTAACTTTCAAAACTATATACTTCTCTCCATCCTCACTGGCACTACTTTATTCCCAGGCACCATCGTCCTTGCCTGTAACAATGTAAATTCTATCTGATTGGTCTTTCTGCCCCAATTTGTTCGCCATAAGGGGCCAGAATGGTCCTTCCAAAATGCAAATCTGATAATTAAAACTCACAGGGGGACCCTGTGCCCTCTGGGTGAAGTCCAGTCTCCTTAGCATGGCAAATAAGAGCCACTATGAACCTCTTTTTACAGGCCTACCCTCACTACTCATCACTTCTCACCTGCCTCTAGCAGCACGGACTTGCTTGCTACTCCCTGACTCAATCAAGCTCTCTTGACTTTGAGACTTTGGGTGTTCTATTCCCTTAGCCTGAAATGCCGTTTTCTCCATTCTCTGAGTTTCTAGTCCACTAGGTGTCTTTTTCCTCCAGACTGGATCAGGTGTCCTTTCTATGTACTTCCAGATTATCAATATTGTCCTGGGCTTACCCCGTGGTATTTATTACAATATCCTGAAGCAGTCTGTTTACTGTCTACCTTACCTACTGCTTAGTTATTTCCTTTTAGATGGAGAGTATATAGATAATCCAGTGCATGGCATATCAAACATGATAGCAATATTTGTTGGAATGAATGAAATACTTTTTAGAAATACTTTTATAAGAGCCATAGCCTCTTTTTTATATCCACTAATTTCTTTATCATGCAAATATTTATTCTTGGAAGTAATTTCTGCACCTCTCTGCTTCCTAGGAGTGCCTGCTAGGAATAATGGAAGATTATGAGAAAGGAGAGGTCAGAGGAGAAAAGGTGAAGAAATTTAACAGAAAGAGAATAAAAAGAGAAAGTAAACTTTCCTTCATAGAGTAGCCTGGGGCTATTCCAAACCAATCGTTTAGGAAAAAGAGCTAGCCCAGAGGCAAATTGCATCCTGGTGAAAAGGGAGAAAAGTGTTGAAACAAAATATTGGTAGACCTGGAAGATATTTTTCATTTATTTAAAATTCAAGATCAGTTTTATCTAGATTGTTACATTACAGAGTCAATGTCACATCATTGTTTAAGCTTGTGCTTTATTTTCCTCTCATGGAAGTAGTGCTTTCTTTGCTTTAAGCTCATCACCTACTCTCTCATATACAGCAATTGTACTCATTAGGGGAGTTCCCATGATAAGAGAGATTTTTGAAATCTGGGAAGGGAGAGGGAGGGAATGTTTGTGGTTGTCCCAGTGATTGAAAGGCCCCACTGGCATTTAGTGAGTGGGAACTAGGGAAGCTGGATGTCTAACATAGTTCAGGATGCATAACAGATAATTGTCCCATGTACTGCTGACTTTCAGAAGTCTCACCAGACATCCACATATAGAAAAAACCCATATACAATCGTCTGAATCTATAGCCAAGTTACCTTTTACATCTAAACAGGTGGTATTTTTATGTAGTTTTAGTATCAACTGAATTTTCCAGAATGCAGCTATTCTGTAACTCAAGAAAGATTTTACTTTATTTATTTGGAACTTGACTTAGAGTTGTTCACCATTATGGTAAATTGAATTACATAATCCAATTTAACAAGTTCTTAATCCATTTCCTGTTAGGTATGAAACCATTTTAAATAGGGCCTCTTAGAGATGTTATTTTTAGATTAGGTATGGCCCAATAGAATGAGGTTGGGCCTTAATATGGATTACTAGAGTCCTTTATAAACTGAAGAATTTCAGTCATGGTAGGAGAGAAAGCCACAGGGTAGAGCCTGAAGCCAGAAGCCAACAGAACCCTGAAGAGAAAGCAGAAGACATCTCCCTGTGGTGGCAATGCTAAGGAAGCCAAGGACTGCCAGTCAGCCAGAATGCTCCCGGCCCCGGGAGAAAGCAAGCCTTCTGGCCTCTGAAAGCAAGAGCCAATAATTCCCATTGCTTAAGCCAACCCATTAAGTGGTATTGTCTTAGCAGCCTGGAAAAGGGAGACAACCAGTCAAGTATATGTCATCACCGATGGCAATGCTGCTTGTGCTACTTGAATAAAAAATACAACACACCTGTATCAGTCTGCTTTTTGGCTGTCTAAGTCATTATTTTTTCTAGTATGATTCTACCTGGATATTTGCATATTGAATTGCCTATTATTTTGCTGTTAATTACTTTCTTTCTATTTCTCCTTTATATGAACATTAGGGCATTCTGTGTTTTGTTTTATTTTGTATTACTTTATATCTGATGGGAGGTAAGATTTTTATGAATTTTATTTCAGATAGCAAAGTAGGAATCACACAATGTTCATTTTAAAAGGGAGTATTTGATGTGACAGCATTGGAAATCCTTAATTTATGTAGAAGGACATGGTGATTAGGCACAAGGACAATGGAGTCAGCACTGGGTTTGACTCTCATCTCCACCACTTGCTGTGAGAACTTGGGGAGGTTGTCCTCATTCTGTTTGATGTAGCCTTCTCGTTTGCAAGACAGCTACCTTGCAGAGCTGTTGTAGTAATTAAAAAGTTTATACAGCAGAAAAAGCTTACATCTAGGCTTTGTACGTAGAAAGTATTTGGTAGCTGTTAGGTATAATTACTGTAAGCATTAACTTTTAAAAGACTCATTTCCCTTTCTATTTTCCAATCTTACCTGAAAGCATCTGTTTCATTTTTTGTTGTCTTCTTTTATTATTAGACCTTCCAAGGTACTTTGAACTTTGCACATGAGAAATAACTTAAACTCTGTTAATATTCCATAGTTTATAGTATGAAATCAATGACTTAAGATATTTTTGAGACATATGTGGAGTGGGAGGGTTTATAATCATATAGGAAATTATTTTAATTATAAAAAGTTGTTACAACTTTTTGAAGTTTATAGATTCACTTGAATGATAAATGAATTTAAGAATTGTGTCTAAGTTTTCTTTAGGAGTTGTAATAAATATGAAAATTTATAGGTGGACAAAAAATGAGGGTGTAAGGTAGAATATATGAGATGACCTTGATTAGTCAGATAATTCATCTTAGAGCTCCCTTTGGATGGTGGAAGACAGCCTGTACATATCCCCAAGACATGTTGTTGTGTTAATGTTAGAAGCTCACCTTTGCTGAAAGCAGCAGTCACATTTATAAATTACTAGTCATTCCAATTAAAGGGTGCAAAAGTGATGAAGGCATCCATAGATGACGTCTCTGTGGGAAGGTGGAGGAGGTGTGTTCAGAAGGAGGAATGTCCTAGTAAAGAATCATGGTGCCAAGGAAATAGAGAAGGAAGAGAAGATTGAATTTTCAATGAGGATCATCATCTATGGAAAAAGTGTTGACAAGGAATCAGATTTGTTTTACTTATGTAATGCTAAAAGGAAGCTGTTGTTTTTTTAAGTGTCAGTTTGAGATTTGGCATTTTTTTTTTTAATTCCAGGAGAAATTCTGCAAAATTCCATACTGAAAATTTAAATTATAGGATTTTTGACATATGAAAACATGTGCAACTAGAAATTTAATCATTATATTTCTTAAGTTGGAAACGATCTAAAATTATTTAAAATTTATGGCCACAATAACTTTTGAATTTGATGTCCTTAAAAATCTTGCTTGCACAGAAATTGACATTATATATATATATGTTTCTAATGACTTTTAGTATATAAAATCCTTACCTCTGTAAAGTGCAGTATCCAATTCTAAATAGGAAGCATGGTAGTCAAGGAAATGGAAATTTCATCATTATAATTTATTAAGCTGTGAGAGGCCTCTGGGTATACAACGGTGTATTTTACTGACAGCAAAACGAACAGGTAATTGAAGAGTGCTTCAAAAACTATTGATTTTTTATTTCTTTGCTTTGTATATATGTTATACTATACAATAAAAAAAGTTTAAAAAAGAAACAAGCAAACAAAAATGAAGAGGTAGCATTTTCAGCCCATTGAGAAGTTTGAATGAATTAGGTTTTCCAGAATTTGAACCTACAAGAGCTCAAAAGACAACCTAAGAGGTAGGGTGGGCAGATAATTTATCAAACAAACCAGGATATGTTTGAGAGCAAGAGCAGCTGCTGTATTAACTCGGGGACATCAGGTATCAACCAGGACTGTTCTGGGATACATGGTCCCTTACCAAGAGGTCAACTGGCCAAACCTTCTCATGGTACACGTTAGGCTATAAAACCACAGAGATTTGCAACTTAGTTGACATATTTCATCACAGGCTGTCTTAGCTTTCTCAGGCTGCTGTAACAAAGCACCATAAACTGGGCGGTTTAAATCAACAGAAATTTATTGTTTCACAGTTCTAAGGATAGAAGCCTGAACTCTGCGGGGTGGTGGGGGTGGGGGAGAAAACTTCCTTGTCCTCTTTCTTCCAATGGTTTGTCAGCAATAGTTAGACTTCAATCCCTGCCTCAATCAACACAAAGTGTTCTCTGTTGTGTCTGTCTCTCTGTGCCCAATTCTCCTTTTCTTATAAGGACACCAGCCATATTGGATTAGGGCTCACCCTAAACCAGTTTGGCCTCATCTAAACTAACCAAATCTTCAAAGATCCTATTTCCAGTTAGGACTTGAACATATCTTTTTTTGGGATAAACTGAACCCATAACTGGGGCCAAGCTAGGACTAAAATCTAGACCTTGGTAAAGTGGTGATTCTCCATTTCTCCTCTACACTTGACTTCCTTTCTAACTTCCTCTTTGACACGTGTTTCTGTGCTCTCCTCGCAATGAGAGGCTAAATACTGATCTTTGCAAATCAGAATAGAGGGAAATAAGGAAACAATGGTAAATTCTTGCTCTTCAGCTTGTTTTTAGAAGTTGACCTTTTTGCTCTTCTGCCTGTACGTAGTCAAAAGTAAGAAAAATAGAATGAAAGACCTTGTAATGCTATTTGGTGAACTAGCATTAGCTAATCTGAGCTGTTTCAAAGACCATATAATTTCATCTTATATTTCCTTAAAGCCTGCTTTCAGGGCTTTATTGTGCTTTTCTGCTTTTTTTAGCATTGGCAACCTGTTGAATTTGCATGGCACTTTTCAACAGTCTAACACTCTGACAACAACATTCCATGGCTTTTATATTTACTCGTATTCAAACGTCTAGGCCCCACTTTTCTTTACCAGTTTCTTTGCAATCTGCTCTACCACATGAACCCTGAAATAGACAAAATCTCCCAGGGAATCTTCAGAACACACGATGTACATTTACTGCCTCTAATACTTACTGTGCTGAATTGTGGGTGGACATCAGGTGACCACAGTAAATGGAGCCCAACCTCTGGGTTGTTCATTTGAGGACTTTTTGAGTTTCCAAGTACAGTGAGTTCTGATTTCATACATAAGACTTTTAAGCCCTTCAGCTTGTGGTTATAACTGTGGGTGTCGTTGCAACATATGCCAGGACATCTGTAGTTCCTAGCATATGGGAAAACATGTGGCAAACATTCGATTTTACTTGTCAGCACTTGATGGAAAACACAAGGTATCTGGGTTTAATAGGATTCATGATTTATTTATTTTTGCAAAGCAAAATTGGTTCATTGAAATGAAAATTTTGAAAATTCCTCAGTTGATAATTATTTGGTACACCTAAAATAAGAATGATATTTTGAATTTAAGTGACTTAAAGAAATGGATTTTATCAAAAAACTACAACTTAGAACAGAGAAATGAGAAATAAGGTCATAGGAACTCCCATTAATTGTGCCTACACCACATGCCAAGCATGTTATTATATGGTTTACAGACCTTAAAAAATTAATCCATATAATAACACAGTAAAGTGCATATATTATGACCACATTATGTATGAGGAAACTGAGACTCATAAAGTTTGACTATATTGCCTGAGGGCTAGTAGGGTACAATGGAATTTTTCCAAACCGAAGTGCATGCCACGTTCCCTCATCTAAATAAGCAAAAGTAGCATAGTTTAAGCAATGTCAAAATAGCTTAAGGTTCATATCAGCTATAGATTGGACTTTTCCTATAATATCAAAAATTTATTTTTAACAGTTATTGTACCCTAGGAAAGTAACTTCTTTCCCCTAACCCAATCTTGGTGGGGGGTGGGCAGACGTATTATGTAGGGTGGAAATTTTGATTGGATTGTACCCATGGAGATGTGACACACCCAGTTGTGGGTGAAACCTTTGATTAGCTTGTTTCCATGGAGATCCAATCCACTCAGTTATGGATGTGAGCTTTTGACTAGATGGAAATGTGACTCTGCCCATTTAAGGTGCATCTTGATTAGCTTATAGAGTCCCTTAAAAGGGGAAACATTTCAGAGGAATTTCAGAAGTGACAGAGGCACATTTAGAGATGCTTAGAGGGCCAACGGAGATGGTTGGAATGCCGACAGAGAGTGCAGACACCTAGACACAGACATCTGGAGATGCAGAGCCCAGAAGACATCACCATGTGACTTCCCATGAGCTGCTAATGGGAAGCCAGGAGGATCCACAGGAGCTAAGAGAGCTGTTTGAAACCAGAAGCCAGGAGAAGAGACAGACACCAGCCATCTATCTTCCCATGTGACAGACCTTGGCCTTTCTTTGGAGTCAAGGTATCTTTATCTGGATGTCTTAGTTTGGACATTTTCATGGCCTTAGAACTGTAAACTTTTAATTTAATACATCCCCTTTCTAAAAGTCTACATGGGCAGGTCACAATGGTTTAGCAGGCAGAGTTCTCACCTGCCATGCTGGAGACCTGGGTTTGATTTCCAGTGCCTGCCGCTGCAAAAAAAAAGTCAACTCATTTCTGGTATTTTTGCATTCCAACAGCATTAGAAAACCAAAACATAGAGTTATTCAGGAGCATCATAGCTATCATTAAAAATGACTCTGTGGCCCTCTGGGCTCACACAGAGAGTACCTGTAGGAGAAGCAACTTGAGCACACATGCAGCAGTCTGAAGCATCTACTCTTGCGGTCTTCTTTTGGGGATTGATTTGAAACCACTGTTGTTTTCTCTGTCAGTGGAAGATTAACATATTTGGTAAATCTCTTCGAATTGAAGCCATACTGGGCTCTCTCTGATCCTCCTTTTACCTGTTGAGCCTTTTGGTTGCTTGATTTCATTAAAAAGCAATCATCCCAAACACATTTAACGATTTGGTGATAGTGTATGCATCCTTATTTATATAATATAGCAATAGACAAAAACACATAGATGAAACTTTATTTTAGAAGATCATTTTTGACTTTTATCTGTTTTCCCCACTGAAGAAGAATGAATTTGGATACCATATAACACTTATATAATGATTAGTCTTCTCCTGGGGTAGACATTAGCAATGCTCAGATTCCTTTACTTTCCTGGGCATGCAGGAGACCTCATTCCCAGGCCCATGCAGCTGTCTGGGTAGGGTCTGTGATGAGTTCCTACCGATGAAATGTGAGCAGAAGTGAAGTATGTGCTTCTTGGCTTCCCTGATTACACATCACTTGCACCATGGCCTGAGGACAAGTACCAAACTCTGACTACACTTATAAGGATTTTCATAGTCTGTCTGAAAATCCCATTAATGGCTATGTTAAATTTGATCACTTTATTATGATGAGTTCTGCCAGGTTTCTCCATTGTAGTTACCACCTCCCCCCCACTTCAATAATTATTTTGTATGGAAGTCTTTAGAGTTTATACAAAGTCCTATTCCTTAAGTAACTTTCACCAACTAATTTAATATCCATTAAACTCTCTTGCTTGTATTGATTGTTACTAGCACAGTCATCAAATGGTGATTTTTAAAATGTTTTTATTACCTGATATTTATTAGTTCCTTCCACTGAGAGGGAGAACTTTCTCTTTTCCCTACTTATTTTTATCAGTAATCCTACTTATTTTTAATTGATTAATTTATATCTACATGGGTCATGTGTTCTTATTTTATTCGGGGGGATATAGTCCATTACTACCACCATTTATTTTGATGCTTAAATTTTCCAAATTTAGTGAATGGAGTCCCCTTAAGCTGGCTTTTGTGTTCTTTTGTCATTATTCTTTAAGTACTACTTTACACTCTTGTCCAAGATGTTCCAGAATCATCTCATTCTTTCCCTGCCCTAGTCTTGAAGTCACCCATTTTTCCAAGGGTCCCTGGTTCCACTCAGTGGAAAGAGAGATCCAGAAACTGAGATCAGGGTGGGAGATTGTGAGGTGCTTCTGGGGTGTCTCTCCTCTATGTGAGCACACATGCACAATCACACATAGCCTTACATTTATATTTATGTATTTATTTTTGAAAGCCATGAGTTCATACCATTATCTCCAATTCCAGTCCAACAACGCAAAGTTTATCCCAGCTGTCCCCCATTCTTATTTGAGTCTTCTCTGTCATGGGAAACTGGCTCCCATTTAGGCAACCTCTCTGTTAACTGTTAATTTCTTCCACCAGGGGCCACCTCCCACCTCATTCAGGAATAATAGTGTTGTTGTTTTTTTTTTTTTTTGTCATCACTAAACTCTTATTTTTTAAAAATGGGTCTCAAAAATCTGTGACAGATTTTTGGTTGTCAAATAGCTTTTTTGGTGAATAAAAGAGAGAAGGAAGAAAATGTATTTTTGAATTAAACAGAGAAAGGAAAAGGAAGAAGATAAGGAACGGGCCCTAATTTTCAAAGATCTGGAGGGAGTGAAGTGCAGGAGATTAAGTCTAAGAGCGCCTCAGTGTGAAGAAATCTAATGGAAGACTTCTGCCTAAAACCCAAATTCCAAATATCCAAACTTTTGGGGTAATGAAAAATGAGTAATATCCCTGCCGTATAGAAGGTGACATAACTTTGGCATTGGTTGTAACTGGAATATGTCTCCCTTAAGAATTTGTACCACAAGTTAATCCTCATGCAGGTTTGAACCTTGATTCATATTGCCTGTATGATCCAAAAATATGTCAAAAATAACCATTTTTTGGTAAGAATTTTATGAGTGTTTTTGGACCACACAAAGAAAGAAAACAAGCACAGAGAGATATGGTCTAACAAATATTCAGTGAGAATTCCAGAAGGAAAAATCAGAAAGAGTGGGAAAGCAGTAAGATTTGAGGGCATAAATGCTAAGAAGTTTCTAGAACTTTTGAAAGACACAAACCATTCAATTGAAAAAATACAATGTTAAAACACAAAATTAAACAGAAAAAATAAAAAGAAATCCTAATTTAGATAAATCAGAGTGAACTACAGAACACTATACATAAAGATAAGATTTTAAAAGCAGAAAGAAGGAAACACCAACTTGACTGATGGCTGATATATATATATATTTTTTCACTCTGGCAGGCACCGGGAATCGAACCCAGGTCTCCAGCATGGCAGGCGAGAACTCTGCCAGTGAGCCACCATGAACCACCCTTTTTTTTTGATGGCTGATAGCTGATATTTTAATGTTATGTATATTTTACCACAGTTAAAAATAAAAAATAAATAAAACAAAAATTGACTGAAATACAAAGAGAAATGGAAAATCCATGATGATAAAGGGAGAATGAAACATACCTCTTTCAGTACCTAGTAAAAGAAAAAAGTTAAAAAAAAATCAGTATGCATATAATAGATTTTAACTGTAGTTCAATCTGTAATAGGAATGAAAATTAGATTTAATGACAATGATTTATAAAAATAGAATGTTGCATTCAACAATTGGAGAATATACCTAGTGTCTGCCTGTGAGCAAACCACTGAAGTGCTAGTCCATGAAGATAATATTACATACTTACTGATGGGAGAAATGGTTAAATTTACAACTCTTAGAGATCTAAATTCAGAACCTTCTATCTTTTTTTTTTTTTTCTATTTCTCTCCTAAACTTCAAGTCTTTTACATGATATGGTGGACTATTTTTGAATAGAAGACCTGCTTAGGTTGAGAGTTTGTTTTCTCCTATCTGTGTTTAACTATATTTCCATTTGTTATGGTCCAGTCAAATAAAATAAAGCTTGTTCTACAGACAAAGCAGATTGAAAATTCCCATCCATATGTATAATCAGACAAGCATTAAGGAGATGGTTACTATTTTGTTTGGGGCAAGGCAAATATTCATACTCAAAATGTGTTGAGAATCTTAACAGAATATATATAGCACCCATTAACATGCTAGTAAGTTACTATATATATCATATTAGGACTTGTGAAAGCAGTCACATGACCATTCTATGGTGATATTTTAGTAAATAATAATAACTTGGTTTTTTTTTTTTAGGTTTTTAGCAGGTTTTTAAAGGTCACAGTTGTTTCTAACAGGCAACCCACGTTAAAAACTTCTGATAGAATTTCTTGTATAAAGAAAAATTGCATTGGTATCTGGTCCATGAAAATGGAGAGTTGCTGTGTGTGTGTGTTTTTCTTTCTTCCTCCTAAATTCAGGAAAACAGGGATAGTCACATACAGTATAGTAGATTTTTCCTTTCATGTCAAATCTCAAGAAAAACAGCTTCCTCCAGATTCAGAAAATTTCTGTTCTACTCTGAAGATATATTCTGCCTACCAAATACAGATTCACCACCTCAGTGCATATAATTGGCTGGAAAATAATTCTTAGAAAAGGTTTCTGTGAGAAGAAAGAAATGTGAGGTGGGTAAGGGTTTGAAACTCAAGCTCCTTTATTCCACGAAGTCTGTAATCTCTATCTGTTCTTTTCCTGTAGAAATTGTTTCTTGCATAGTTGATACTTTCGTGTAGCTCCATTTCCCTGTTTGATTCTCCTGTTAGCCTTTGAAGGGTTCAGGGGTCTTACATATTGGTCTGGAATGCGGGGAAGGACTTCTCCTTGGATAACTGTGTGTAACATATGGAAATAAATGAAGAGCATCCAAATGAGGACAAAGAACGGCTACTTATTCAATACTTGCTATAGCAAGGGAGTCACCCACCATCACTTGCATTTGGTAGAGACTCAAAGGCAGGCAGAGGAAAAAAGGGAAGACATCAGGTTATGCCCATGAGGTTTCGGCATGGGGAAACTGGAGGAGGGCTAACTGGAAGTGGGGTTTAGAGAAGCATATCTGACTTTCTCCTGTTGGTTCCAAGTTGGAAGTGGGGGCAAAATTAGGGAAGCTGTCAGTTATTGATCAAGTCCTCACTATTCTAGGCTGATTGTTAACAGATATTGTGGTTCAACTTCCTTTACTGGTTGCTGTAGATAGCTCCCTAACATCCTGGACTGTTGACTACAGACCAGAGTTTCCTGGTCTAGTTACTACTGGTAGTGGGTCAGAACTTCCAGGTATATTCAGTCTCTTCGACAGTGTAATGTAAGCTGCCCTTTCCAGGGAGATGCCAGCGCCATGTGAACAGGAGTCTCAGGGCTGGTTCAGAACAAAAGTTCTCCAGGATGAATTGACTAACCAGGATGCTAAATTCCCACTTTCAAGTTGCAATGTTTAGTATGTGTTTGCAGATTGCTCAGTACTCACTGCTTTAGACAAATCTGTGTGGCTTGAACATGGTGTTGATTAATTTTGTTCATGTGTATGAAACTGTCTCATAGTATTGGATGTTAAAGGCAACCTGTGCTGACTTCTTCAGTAATAACGAAGATGTACAACGAGGAGCTTGAGTAGACATACATATTGCCTAGGGCGCCTTGTGGATGCAGATTCCAACTGAGTATGTTTAGGATGGGGCCTGAGATTCTGCATATTATAACCAGCTCCCATGTGATGCTGGTGCTGCTTGTTCTAGGACCACACTCCGAACAGGGAGGATATAGAGCTTTGCACGTTTACATGGAATCCTCCAACAGCTGTGTGGAATAGGATTTAACTCCTTTTACAGATGAGAAAATAGAGGCTGAGAGAATGTATCTGATGCTGTCATGCAACCACTAGTCCTTTGAGTCTAAGTTCAGCATTTTATTTCTACTACACTGCATCCCACTTATAAATAATTATCTTTTTATTTATCTCTTGAATTGTTGTTTTTGTATATTTGGTTTTCACATAGCAGTAACTCCGCTCTGCTCTCAGGAGCTCTTCATCTTTTCCTTTGTAAATTCTTTCTCAAAAAATGACAGTATTCAACCATTCCATTCCATGCTTTGGCACTGAAATTTGGAAATCTTATGGGTTTTATAATTTTCCCAGTCTCTCCAATTTGACAACCTTATAGTATTCTCTGCATCTGACCACAATCCAGCTTCGTGTTGGACATGACAGACATGTAAAATGTGGTAGATTCCATGGGCATGAGGCCAGGCAGCTGAGTTGGTTATAGGGTTTCCTACTAAGGCTTAGTTTGGGATCTCGCATCAGTTTTATAGAAGAAATTCTGTCAGAAGTTTTTAACCTGGGTTGCCTGTTAGAAACACCTGTGACCTTTAAACCTGCTATTGGAGAATGCAACTGCAAAGAATCTGACCCAGCTGCTCTGGGGCTGAGTGTGGTACCACATGGTGTAAAATGCATCAAGTGATTCGAATATGAAACAGGAGTTGAGAACCATTGTTTTTAAAATACTGATACTTAATAAGCATCCACACAGAACAATTAAATCAGAATTTCCGGGTGGGCCTCAAGCATGGTGTTTTATTTTTAAAACTACCAGAATGTGATAAACCAGAAATGGAAAGCCTTTCAAAAGGGGGAATTTATTAAGTTGCAAATTAACGGTTCTAAGGCAGTGAACATGTCCAAATTAAGGCACCAACAAGAGGTTGTCTTTACTCAAGAAAGGCTGATGAAGTTCAGGGTTTCTCTTGCAGCTAGGAGGGCACATGGTGACTTCTGCTAGCTTTCTCTCCCAGCTTCTTGCTTCCTGAAGCTCCCCTGGGGGTCTTTTCCTTCTTCATCTCCGAAGGTCTCTGGTTGTGTGGGCTCTGCTGGTTCTGATGGCTCTGAAGCTTTTTCCAAAATGGTTCTCTCTTAAAGGGCTCCAGTAAGCAACCCCACCTTGAATTGGTAGAGACACATCTCCATGGAAACCAACTAATCAAAAGTTACCACCCACAACTGGGTGAGTCACATTTCCCTGGAAACAATCAGCAAGATATTCCATCCAGCAATATTGAATGAGAATTAAAGGTCATGACTTCCCTGGGGTACACAATAGCTTCAAACCTGTGGCACACATGGGTGTATTTTTAAAGCTCTTAGGTTGTTTTACTACACAGCATGTTTGAAAACCACTGCCCAAACCCATTTTCCTAGTTCATTATCTTTGATGATGTGTGGTTTATACTAGTACTGTGAAAAAGGAGTTGTTTTCTTTCCCAACAAAGTTCAGTGATGCGGGCAAATTTGGTTAAAAAGATAACAGTTCTGAAAATTGAGGCAGGAGAAGGGCATCAGTGAGATTAGGTCAGTCTATGCATATTTTAAATCCATGATTTTGAAACAAGGATGTGGCAATTATTTGTTAAATAATTGTCAGATAATCCCATTTGTACTGACCTTAGTGCACGTTTGTATTGTGCATCTTTCACATTAAGGGTAACAGAGTAAGAATTCAAAGACAAAAAATTAGAGAAATTGTGAGATCTTGTACTAGGTAAATTAATTATAGGAAAAATTAATATCTGGTAAATACTAGCTTCAACATTTGCCCTGCGGTGATTTTCTCTGAATGAAGGACCGTGTTGTTTTGTCATGTGAGCTATTTTATTCTCATAGATCTTGGTTCCTAATTAGGTTAAATGACATGTTCTCTAATATAAAAAAACAATTACAACAATCGTGACAAGTTGTTTCTCAGTAAAAATGAATCATAGCTAAAATTCATTGCTCAAGATTATCTATGGTGTGCTACAGGAAAACCAGGGGCTGTTCTCCACAGTACAATGACGTTCCCTTACATTTCCATGGGAAAACAGCCTCAGATTTAATGGCTTCTCCACCACGTCCTTCTGGAGAGGGGTTTAGCTTTAAGTTTTTTTGTGTGTATTGGTTTTCTTTATTATTATTATTTTTTAAACTTTTTTATTGTACAGTATAACATATATACAAAGCAAAGAAATGTAAAAGCAATCGTTTTCAAAGCACTCTTCAAAAAGTGGTTACAGGACAGATCCCAGAGTTTGTCATGGGCTACCATACGATTCCCTCATATTTTTTCTTCTAGCTGCTCCAGAATATATAGGAGACTAGAGGGATTAAATACTGTTTTATCATCACAATCGACTTCTTTTTCCTTCTTTTTTTGTGAACAATAACGTATATACAAAAAACTATAAGTTTCCAAGCACAACACCACAATTAGTTGTAGAACATATTTCAGACTTTAGCATGGATTACAATTTCCTGATTTTAGGTTTTTACTTCTAGCTGCTCTAAAATACTGGAGACTAAAAGAGATATCAATTTAATGATTCAGCAGTCATATTCATTTGTTAAGTTCTATCTTCTGTGTATAATTCCACCATCACCTTTGATCTTTCCATACCTCTCATTAGGGTTGTTTGGGCTATGGAAATTCTGAATTTTTGATATTGGAAGTGTCTGTCAGTAATATGGGGTAGGGAGATGGAACTAGCTGATGTCTGGAGAGGCTGGGCTACGTGTCAGGATTTATCTGGACCAGGGACCCATCTGGAGGTTGTAGGTTTCTGGAAAGTTACTCTGGTGCCTGGAACCCTTGTGGAATCTTATAAATTGCCCTAGGTGCTCTTTAGGATTGGCTGGAATGGTCCTGGTTGGGTGTTGGCAGGTTATGATAGGTAGCAAGGTCTACCTGAAGTTTGCGTAACAGCCACATTCAGAGTAGCCTCTTGACTCTATCTGAACTCTCTCTGACACTGATACTTTATTAATTATACTTCTTTTACCCTATTTGGTCAGGATGTAATTGTTGATCCCACAGTGCCAGGTCTGGATTCATCTCTGGGAGTCCTCTCCCACATTGCCAGGGAATCTTTCACCCCTGGATGTCATGTCCCATGTAGGGGGGAGGGCACTGAGTTCACTTCCAGAGTTGGGCTTAGAGAGACTGAGGCCACATCTGAGCAACAACAGAGGTCCTCCAGAAGTAAATCTTAGGCATGTCTATTGGTAGTCTAAGCTTCTATGCTACATACATAAGCTTCACAAGAGTAAGCCTCATGATCAAGGGCATGGCCTATTGATTTAGGTATTCCTAAAGTTTGACACAGTATCAGGGGATTCCCTGATGGTAAGGTTTAATAGTTCCATAGTCTTTAACCCCTCCCTCAGGGGACTTTGGTAATACTTTTTGATTATCTGCTCAATATACTCTAGGATGTTTCCAGGCATTGCAATAATCTATACAGGATTAAAGGAACTCTGGATTAAAGGACTTCTTTCTCATTCTGTAGGTTTAAGTTTTTATCTTTAAAATTTATTTAAAAGAGAGAACACCAGTTCCTCAGAAAATTAAAGACAAAATCAAAATATTGGGGATGAGACTTCATGCAGTCATTTATTTAATGTATAAAATTCTGGTTAGTTTAAATAATTATTTTGTATGAAATCAATTCTAACAGCAGGTGTATTTTAATGCTTCATGTTCTCATGACAGTTATCTCACTGATTATTGTTAAGTAGACAGTGAACATCTCTGCCTCATTCAACCCTTTATCCTTCACCAAGACCTTTTATTTGGAAGAAATCTCAACATTTGTATACTTTTAAAGAATTGAGGAAGGGAGAAGGCAAAGGAGTTCTTTTCAATGATTCCATATAGCCTAAATGTAAATTTCACAATGACAAGGTCTCATAATTAATGGGAAAAAATGAAAAATAATTTTTAGAAAAAACTTTTAGAAAAAATTAAAGAACTAGTAAAGACATGTGATGGACTGTGTTAGTTTATAAGCTGCCAGAATGATATACCAGAACTGGAATGGCTTTTCAAAAGAGGAATTTAGTACATTACAGGTTTACAGTTCTAAGCCTATAAAAATGTCCAAACTAAGGCATCCAGGTAAGGATACCTTAATTCAAGGAAGGTGGATGGGTCAGAAACACCTCTGTCAGACGGTTAGGTGGCTGGCATCTGCTGGTTCCTTCCGCCTGAGCTCCATTGCTTTCAGCCTCTGTTCCTGTGGGGGTTCCTCAATGCTTCTCTGGGGCTGGCTTTCATTTCCTGGCTTCCCTTGGCTCTCTCCAGGTTCTGGCTTGCTTAACATGTCATTGTGATGTCTGCTCAGCTCCAAGCATCTCCAAACATCTGTGTCTCTGTTTCTAAAACAACTGTTCTCCAAGTGTCTATATCTGCTTTCTCTGTTGGCTCTGAGACTTCTGTCATTTCTCTTGTTTCTGACTCTCTCCAAAATGTTTCCATTTTTAAAGGATCCCAGTAAACCAAACAAGACCCACCTAGAGTGGGTGGAGTCACATCTCCATCTAATCAGAGGGTCACACCTACAACTGGGTGCACCACATCTCTGTGGTGATAATCTAATAAAAAGTTTCCAACACGCGTTATTGAATCAGGATTCAAAGAAATGCCTGCCTCTGTAAGATTGGATCAGGATTAAAATATTGCTTTTCTGGGGTACATAATATTTTCAAACCAGCACATAGGCCATGGTAGATAAAGAGATACTAAAGTTCCTGAGAAGTTCGCAACATTTTGACAGGTGTTTTTTCCTCTGTCTTTCCCCCCTTGTTTTTTATGGTTAACCCATACTTAATTTCTTTTACTTTGCTATGAATTTATATTCTTTCTGGCCTTTGAATTTTTCCACACATGTTAATCCACAGATAAGTGACTCTCAAACTGTTCTCGGAATCCTTTTATGCTAAAAAAATTGAGTTCTGCAAAGAGCTTTTGTTGATATGAGTTATGTTATTATATTTATCACATAAGAAATTAAAGCTGAGAAATTAAAAAATTATTACTAATTAATCGATTTAATATTACACAATAGACTTCTGGGAAGATGGTGGAGTAGAGAAGGCTGAATGTACTCCAGATCCATGAACAACGAGAGATGGCACTGAAAAAACTACCAGGACAGTGGTTCCAGGGAGCAAGTGACAAGAAAGGGTCTTCTACTCTATATAGGGAGGCCCTGAATGGAAAAGCAGAGAAATGGGGACAGATAGAACAGGAGGAGTGTGCTCAGTCATGACTAGCAGCTGGCTTGGAGATTCTCTCACAGCTCAGTAGCCGGGGGTCCCCATGGAGAAACTGGAAGCCAGTGAAGTTGCTTTCCCTGTGCACAAAGACCTTTTGGGCAGGGTACAGTACCTGTTCCCTACTCCTGAGACAGGCACTGTGGGTGCCTGGTCTTTTTGGATGGAAATTGGGGTCCCTTTTCCAGGGAGGGGGGGAGACTCAGAGTATTGCTGGTACAATAGCCAACCAGAGAAAGAGACTTCTTTGGGTCCTGATATCTAACTTCTCTTTCCCCACTGAGACCCAGAGACTTCGGGCATGTGAGAATGGAGAGGCAAGGCCAAGGAAGCTGGCCGAACTGAATGCTTCAACTGCCACCTGACATTTCCAGATTGGCTGTGGGCAAGGGAAGCTGAAATACCCAGTCCCACAGCCCAAAATCATCCCAAGCAGGGGTCTGTGGACCACCAGATCTATTGGGCACAGAGGCAGGGTCTATCCTGAGTGTACACTGTCCATCCCGCAGCCCCAGGGTTGGTGGTTTTCAACGATCAATGAGAACAGTGGCCCTGGCTGAAATTACTTTGGGTCTCCATTCAACTCAGCTGGTACCTGCAGTTAGGAGAAGCAGGCCTGAGGAGAAGAGGTGGATCAAGAACACCATCTGCTGGGAAGGAGCAGAAAGTGCAGTCTGGCAAATTGCCTATCTGCCTAGCTTTCAATAAAACCTCAAGTACAATTACAACCCCCTCCCTCCACCTTCCTTCCCCCCCAACATGAGACCTGGGACTTGGTTTGGTGAGGAAGGACCCACAAACCAAATCCAAAAGGAGACTTTTAATGTAAAAACCCAAGTAGATACAAAACCTCAGATGAATGAAGGAAATCAACTTGCTAAATAACCTTATCAAGACAATCAAATGCCCCATTTGCAACAGAAGATCACAAAGCAAATGAAGATTCAGTCAGATATGGCCCAACCAAATGACCAAATTAAATCACCAGAGGAGACACAGAATTTAGAACAACTAATCAAGGATGTTCATGATGATATAAGGGATATCAAGAAGACACCGGAAGCCCCATAAAGAAGAATTTGAAGGAATAGATAGAAAAATAGCAGATCCCACAGAGATGAAAGATATTGTAGAACCAATCAAAGGTATACTAGAGACACACAACAGTAGATGTGAAGAAGTGGAAGAAACAATAAGTGAATTAGAAGATAGGACAATTGAACTTTGAATGATCAAAAGAACAAATGGCAAGAAAGATAGAAAAAATGGAGCTAGATCTCAAGGAATTGATAGACAACATCCAGCATACAAATATCAGAATTATCCGTATCCCAGAAGGAGAAGAGAAAAGTAAAGGGATAGGAAGGCTAGTTGAAGAGATTGTAGGGAAAATTTTCCCATCCCTTATAAAAGACATAAATATATAAATTAAATGAGCCCACTATTTATTCCAAATAAAATAAATTCAAATAGGCTTACTCTAAACCACATTCTAATCAGAATGTCAAATCTTAAAGAGAAGCAAAAAGTCATGAGAGCAGCAAGAGAAAGAGATTAACTACATACAAGGAAAACTACATAAGACTGAGCTCAGACTACTTAACAAGCACCATGGAGATGAGAAGGCAGTGGTATGATATATTTAAGAATCTGAATGAGAATGACTTCCATCCAAGAATTCTTTATCCTGCCAAGCTGTTCTGCAAAACTGAGGGAGAGATGGAGAGATTAAATGAAAATACAGTATATTAGAGCTTATGGGATGTGGCAAAGGCAGTGCTGAGAGGGAAACTTATTGCCCTAACTGCCTATATTAAAATAGAAGAATGAGTGAAAATTGATGATCTAATTGCTCACCTAGAGGAACTAGAGAAAGAGCAGCAAACTAACCCCAAAGCAAATAGAAAAAGAGAAATAACTAATATTAGATCAGAAATAAAGGTATTGGAGAACAAAAACAATAGAAAGAATCAACAAAACCAAAAATTGGTTCATTGAGAAAATCAATAAAATTGACAGACCTCTAGCTAGACTGAAAAAGAAAAAAAAAAGAGAGAGTACAAATAAACAAAATCAGAAATGAGAGGGGGTCATTACCATGAATCCTGAAAAAGTTTTAAAAATCATAAGAAGAGATTATGAACAATTATACACTAACTAACTAGACAACTTAGATGAAATGAATAAATTTCTAGAAACATAAAAATTACCAACACTGACGCAAGAAGAAATAGATGATCCTAACAAATAATTATAGGTAAAGAGATTCAATTAGTTATTTAAAATCTTCCTACAAAGAAAAACCCAGGATCAGATGGCGTCACAGAGGAATTTTGTCATACATTTCAAAAAGAGCTAACACCAATTCTGCTCAGACTCTTCCAAAAAGTTGAGGAAACAGTAACACTATCAAACTCATTTTATGAAGCTATTATCATTCTAATACCCAAATTGGCTAAAGATGCTATAAGAAAGTATAATCGCAGACCAATCTCCCTAATGAATATAGGTGCAAAAATTCTCAACAAAATTTTAGCAAATTGAACCCAATGATATATTAAAAGAACATCATGACCAATTAGGTTTATACCAGGAATACAAAGGTGGTTCAACATAAGAAAAATCAATCAATGTAATATAGTGCATTAACAAATCAAAAGGGAAAAGTCCCATTATCATATCAATTGATGCTGAAAAGGCATTAGACAAAATTCAGCATCCTTTTCTGATAAAACACTTCAAAAGCCTACCTCAGTATCATAAAGGGCATGTATGAAAGACCCACAGCCAGCATCATTCTCAACAGTGAGCAATTGAAAGCATTCCCCCTAAGATCAGGAAGGGACAAAGATACCTACTGTCACCATTATTGTTCATCATGGTACTAGAAGTTCTAGTTAGAGCAATAAGGCAGGAGAAAGGAATAAAATGTATCTCAATAGGAAAGAAAGAAGTAAAACTTTCATTATCTGCAGATGACATGATCTTATACATGGAAAATCCTGAGAAATCTATGACAAAGCTTCTTGTGCTAATAAACAAATTCAGCCAAGTGATGGGATATAAGATGAATACACAAAAATCAGTAATGTTCCTATATACAAGTAATGACCTATCTGAGGAGACAATTAAGGAAAAATTCCATTCAAAATAGCCACTAAAAGAATCAAGAATCAAGTGTTTAGGAATAAACTTAACCAGGAATTTGAAGGACCTGTACACAGAAAATTACAAAAGATAGCCCAAAGAAATCAAAGATGATCCATGCTCATGTACAGTAAGATTGAATGTCCTCTGGCAATACCATCGCTAGGTATCTACTCAGAAGATGTGAGGGTAAGGACACAAATGGACATTTGCACACCAATGTTAATAGCAGCATTATTTACAATTGCAAAGAGATGGAAACAGCCAAAATGTCCATCAACAGACGAGTGACTAAACAAGCTGTGGTATATATATACGATGGAATATTATGCAGCTGTAAGACAGAATAAAGTTATGAAGTATGTAACAACATGGATGGACCTTGAGGACATTATGCTGAGTGAGATTAGCCAAAAACAAAAGGACAAATACTGTATGGTCTCACTGATATGAACTGACATTAGTGAATAAACTTGAAATATTTCGTTGGTAACAGAGACCATCAGGAGATAGAAATAGGGTAGATATTGGTAATTGGAGCTGAAGGGATACAGATTGTACAACAGGACTGATTGTAAAAATTCAGAAATAGATAGCACAATACTACCTAACTGTAATACAATAATGTTAGAACACTGAATGAAGCTGAATGTGAGAATGATAGAGGGAGGAGGGCTGGGGGCACAGAAGAAATCAGAAAGACAGACAATAAAGACTGAGATGGTATAATCTAGGAATGCCTAATTTCTAACATTATTGTATTACAGTTAGGTAGTATTGTGCTATCCATTAATTTTTACAATCAGACCTGTTGTACAATCTGTATCCCTTCAGCTCCAATTACCCAATATCTACCCTATTTCTATTTCCTGATGGCCTCTGTTACCAACTGAAATTCTCCAAGTTTATTCACTAACATCATTATACACTCTAGGAATTCCTAGAGTGTATAATGATAGTGACTAAATGTACAAATTTAAAAATGTTTTTGCATGAGGAAGAACAAAGCAATGTCAATAGTGTAGGGTATTGAAAATGGATGGTAATTAATATTTAAAAATTTTAACTTATCTGTGAGACTAAAGCAAAAAATGTTTATTTGGTACAAAATTTATATTTTGACTAGTGCAGGTCCTATTACAACTTATGTGGACAGCTTAATTGAACACCATAAGTACTGGAACTTTGAGTAGGGAATAAAATTTTGTAGGTTTGTCCAGAGTGATGCCCTGATAAATCCCAGAGTGAGTTGAACAGTGAATAAAAAAGTATTTGCAAAGTCCCCTTGGGGGAATGGTGAGAAAGGGGGAAAATTCAACTTCTCCAAGTGGAGAAGTCTTGATATTCTCACAAGCAGTAGGGACGACCAAAGCAATAGGCTGAGCCCCCAATCCTGGGGTTTGTTCATATGAAACTTAACCCCACAAAGGATAGGTTAAGCCTACTTAAAATTAGGCCTAAGAGTCATCCCCAAGAGAACCTCTTTTGTTGCTCAGATATGGCCTCTCTCTCCCAGCCAACACAAGCAAACTCACCGCCCTCCCCCTCTCTATGTGGGACATGACTCGCAGGGGTCTGGACCTTCCTGGCAGTGTGGAACAGAACTCCTAGAATAAGCTGGGACTCAGCTTCAAGGGATTGAGAAAACCTTTTCAACCAAAAGGGGGACAAGCAAAATGAGATTAAAAAAAGTGTCAATGGATGAGAGATTCCAAACAGAGTCGAGAGGTTATCCTGGAGGTTATTCTTATGCATTAAATAGATACTACCTTGTCAGTTAAAATGTAATGGAGAGGCTGGAGGGAACTGCCTGAAAATGTAGAGCTGTGTTCCAGTAGCCATGTTTCTTGAAGATGATTGTATAATGAGATAGCTTTCACAATGTGATTGTGTGATTGTGAAAACCTTGTGTCTGATGCTCCTTTAATCTACCTTATTGACAGATGAGTAAAACATATGGAAGAAAAATAAATAATGGGGGAACAAATCTTAAAATAACTTTAGTAGATTGAAATGAAAGGGTGGGGTAAGGGGTATGGTATATCTGAATTTTTTTGTTTTCTTTTTATTTCTTTTTCTGAATTGATGCAAGTGTTCTAAAAAATGATCATGATGATGAATACACAACTATGATGATGTTGTGAATTATGGATTATATATGTAGATGGAATGATAATATGTTAAGAATGTTTGTGTTTGTGGTTATATTTTTTAAAAAACCTTAAACATTAATTTTAAAAAATGATTGAATGTCCTTAAGATGTCAGTTCTACCCAAATTGATCTACAGATTCAATGCAATATCAATTAAAGTTCCTATTTTGAAGACTTGCAAAAGGTAGTTATCAAAGTTATTTGGAAGAGAAAGAAACCTCAAATAGCTAATGATATCCTAAAAAAGAAGAGCAAAGGAGGCCCTTTCTTCAACAAGGCCCCCAAATCCACTGAATTGGGACAGAATAGTCTTTTCATTAAATGGACTTGGGAGAACTGGATACCAACAGCCAAAAGAATGAAAGAATCCCTATCCTATACCCTATACAAAAATTAACTCAAAATGGATCAAAGACCTAAATATAAAAGCCAATATCATAAAATTCCTAGAAGAATATATAGGGAAACATCTTCAAGACCTAGGGTTTGGAGGTAGCTTCTTTGACTTTACGCTCAAAGCACAAGCTATGAAAGAAAAAATAAATGGGAACTCCTTAGAATCAAAAGCTCCTGTGCCTCAAATGACTTTGTCAAAAAGACTTAAGAGGCAGCCAACTCAATGGGAGAAAATATTTGGTAACCATATATCAGATAAAGGTTTGATATCCTGTGTATCTAAAGAAATTATACAACTTAACAAAAAATAAAAAAAATTATAAAATGGGCAGAAAAATATGAATAGACATTTTTCCAAAAAGCAAATACAAATGGATAAAAAGTACACGAAGAGATGCTTACCTTCATTAGCTATAAGGGAAATGCAAATCAAACTACAATGAGATATCATCTCACACCTTTAAGAATGGCTGTTATTAAACAAACAGGAAAGTACAAATGTTGGAGAGAATGTGAAGAAATTGGAACAGTTGTTCACTGCTGGTGGGAATGTATAATGGTACAACCACTGTGGAAGACAGTTTAATGGTTCCTTAGAAAACTGAATATCGTGTTACCCTATGACCCGGCAAAACCAGTATTAGGTATATACCCAGAAGAGCCAAGAACAGTGACATGAACAGTCATTTATACACCAATGTTCATGATAATTTCCAAAAGATGGAAACAATTCAAGTGTCCATCAACAGACAAGTGGATAAACAAAATATATATGCACATGATAGAATATTTTGGAACAGTAAGCTGAAATGAGATCCTTAAGCATATGAGAACATGGATGAACATAGAAGATATAATGCTGAATGAAATAAGCCAGACACAAAAGGATAGATAAAAAATATGATTTCTATTTTTTTTATGACTCTGACAAAATGAGCAAACTCTAAGTTATACTGCCCAGGAAGAAAATCTGTACTCATATATAGCAATGAACTAGATACTGCATTTCTGCAGGTAGAGTTCAGAAATGACTTTATAACCAATGGTTTCCATATGTTTTACATTTTTAACATTGACCATTCATAAAAAAGATTCTATAAAAGAGAGAAAAAATACAAAGTACAGCAGGATAAAGGAAATGGGGGGGAGCTGGGATGTGAGGGGTTGGCACATGGCTCATTGATGCGGCGTGGACAGAGAGGTCCCATTTAAGAAGAGATTGAAGGCAGTAGGGAAATGTACCAGGCAGATATCTGGGCTGTAGAGGGGTGTAAGTTTCTAGGCCAAAAGGTTATAGCAGGTGCAAAAACCTGGTGGTGGGACAGTAATTAGTGTGTTTAAGAAGCATCAAGGGAAAAAACCCAGATACTTGGCTAGCAGTATAGTTCCCAAGCAGATAAATGGGCAATTAATCATGCATATGCAAGATTATTCTGTGTAAATTTTTTGCTTTTGTTGAACACAAAAATCTCTCTTAGTTTCTTAGGGCTGTCATTAAAGAGTATCACCAACCAGAAGACTTAAAAAAATATATATGTAACAGCCCAGACCCATTGCATGTAAAAATAAATAACATTTCTAAATGAAAAATATGGACTCTATCTTTCAAGCAAAAGAAATTGAAGAGGTTTTTGTAAACACCTTTAATATCTGCCTTAATAGAAGATAGCTGGTTTCTCATATCTGCTTTTGCATTCAGTCTGTTGTGGTATATTGTTTTAGTTGCGGCATATAAACAAAGTTCTCCATCAGACAGATAGTTCAAAAAGCGCTAAGACAGATAATTATGCTTATTCTTTTTTGATAGTACACCAAATTAAAATAGTTTCTTAAAGCTTATTTGTGCTGTGCATGAAAGATCACTTCATAAAAATACCTGACCACACAAAAACACAAGAACATTGTTCAAACCACAAAAATGACCAAACATCCCCATTTCTTGGTTAATATCAATGACTGCTGCATTTTTTTTTTTTGAGAGTCAGGCATGGGCTTTATTTGGGACTAAACAAGCAGAAGATTCTTCCTGCTGGTGGGCTGGTTGGGAAATGGAAGTCAGCATTCCCCAAAGGGTGGGGAGTGCAAGGGAGAGTTTGTAAGAGTTGAAGACTAACATGTGACAACAGAGTTTCAGCAGGTTCAAACAGGGATCCAGAGGTCTGTTATCAGCAGTGTCAAGGGAGGGGAGTTTTAATCTTTCTTTACAATACTATCAGTACGTTCTATCCACTGAAGCCCTCCCCTCCCCAGGGGTCTGGCGATCTTTCATTTCTGTCCTGGTCAGTGTAGGTGGCTATGTGCAATACCTTATTCTTACTATGGAGGAGGGGCTCGGGTCCTGCGTCCTCACAGTCCATCCCCATGCAGCAGACTACCTCGACAATAGGATAGACCTTGCATCCACATTCCACTACAGTATAACAGACAACAGAACACTAGGAGCCCCCACATACAGATGCTGCCATTGTAATAAAGGGAATAAACCATTGAGATCAACATTGTGTACATGTGCTGAATTCTGCCAGGCCAGAAGTATATTCCACGCAGCCCAAGGAAGGCCAGTTACTCCTGAAGATGGCAAATACATGCAAACCCAGCTTTGAGTTCCACTGAAGCCAATAAAATTGCTAAACTTTTCTAGGTTAATGGTATCTTGTACTTTATCTTGATTGTTATGAGAGGGTATATAAATGTAATGTGAATGTAGGACTTAAAAATTAAAATTTGTTATATTCTAAATGTACTGGTCTTCCATGAGCATAACTTTAGACAATAAAGCAAATGCTTAGACAATACAGTAAAAATTATAGGTGTCCACAGAAATTATTTCACACGAACTTTTGTAGTAAAGCCCATTAAAGCTATGTCAATGGGATATTTTAATACTTCAATTTAATACTTGGGAGATAACTTTGTGTACATACAGGGCTCTTCATGGCTACTAGGATTTCAATTACTATTTGAATCATTGAAAGTGTACATTTGAAACATAGTTTTTTCTTAAGACCTATGTACAATGTACAGATTTTATTCTATTTGTAAATCTATTGTTTTTATATAAAATAGGAAAAATCACTCATGAATTTATTTTTTGATTTATGTTCATTGACACATAAATTTAACAGATGAAATTTCTTAGTATAAAGAACCCCATTTGCACAAAAATTTATTCCTGGACATTAAATCATGTCTATCATAAAAGTGTACCAGGAGTGGGATGCTACTATTACAAACATCTAAAATATGGAAATGAATTTGGAATTGGATAATGGGAAAAGGCTGGAAGAATTATCAGGATTTACATATGAGTAAGAACTGTAGTATAAGTTTGTATCATCTTAGAGAATACATAATTCATCATAATTAGAATGTTGGTAGAAATATGGACATTAAAAGTACTTCTGGCAAGGGCTTGAGAGGAAATGATGAAAGTATCATTGCAAATTGGAAGGAACATGGTCCTCATTATAAAGTGGCAGAGAACTTGGTGAAAATGAGTTCTGATGTTGGATAGAAGGCAGAACTTGAAAGCAATGATCTTGGATATTTAGCTGAGCAGATTTCCAAGCTAAGTATGGAAGCTGCAGCCTGGTTTCTCTTTGCAGCTTATAGTGAAATGAGAGAGGAAAGAGAAAAACAGAGGATTGAACTGTTAAGCACAAACAAACCAACAACTGATGGTTTGGAAAATTCTAACCCTCTTCTGAGCGGAAACTCAGACTAGAGCCAGAAGCAGCTCTATAAAGGACCTCCCTGAGCTTTCAGGAAAGGGCTTCATTTGAGGTTTTAACTGAACAACCATTTGCTAAAGAGAGTGTGACTGAACATTGATCCAATGAGCCATTTCCCTGGAAGTCAGAATTGGAAACGTAGTTATCCAGGAAGGATCTGTGGAATGTTCTACTATCTGATGGCTTGGATCAACTTGCACTGCATGCAAAGCCAGCAAACTTTTTGCACAATTTGAATGAGCAGAATCATTGCCAGCCTGGACTGAAAGGGAAAGAGTAAGGACAAACTGAAGAAGAATGAGTTCAAGGGCAGAACCATGGAAACAAAAGTATAGATCAAAAAGATCTCCTTAGGCCAAGATATGTGGAAAGGGCAGGTATGACCCTATTAGGATGGGGCAAACTATAAGCCCTGGCATTTGGAGGGGAAGGGCCTTGCACCTCATTGTTGAGAGACAGTGCCACCACCCCAAGCCTTGGAGATGGTAGGGCCTGTGCCCTGGTATCCATGGAGATCTTCGCCACTGTCCTGATGCTTGGAGAGTGTGGGGCCTTCACTTCAATATTCAGGGAGAGCATGGCTGCTGTGCAAGTGCTTGAAAGGGGTGGGGTTGCCACTCCCCCAGGCTGGAGGACAAAACAGTGTTTAGGACTCATTTGGTATCCATTACCTCTGTTTTCCTTCCAATTTCTCCCCTCTGGAATGGGAATATTATCCTGTCCCTCCCTCGTATATTGGAAACAGATACTTGTATTATAGGTTTCACAGGTCCACTGGACAGAGGAATTTTGCTCTAGGATAGACTACAACCATAAATAATCTTTGATGAGACATTAAGCATTATTCTCAGATAGCTTAAGGATTTTAGATTGTTGTGCTGGAATGAATATATATTTTATGTGGGAAGAATGTATCTTTTGGGGAACAGGAGAGTGGCTGTTTGGAGATTGACTCCTGTTCCCCTGTAAATGGCATGTTTGGGTCCCAACTTCTGGTCCTGTAGGTTTGAATCCATTTGTAAATAGGATCTTTCAAGACGTTACTAGCTAAGGTGTACCTAAGTCGAATGATGGTGTGCTTAATCCAATATGACTGAAATCCTTATAAGCAAAGGAAATCGTACACAGAGAAAAGTGGTGAGGAAGCAATGAAAAGCTGGAAGTCAGTGGAACCTGGAAGAGAAAGGAGAAGCTGCCATATGCATGCCATGTAACAGAAAAGCCAAGGACCAAGGCCCTCTGGCAGCCAGCCCCAGAATGCCACAGTCTTTGAAGAGAAAGCATCACCTTTCTGATACCTCAATTTTGGATTTCTCCTGGCCTTAAAACCATGAGCCAATAAATGCCCATTGTTTAAGCCAACCCATTAAATGCTATTTGCTTTAGTTGTCGGGAAACTAAAAGTTATATTCTCTTAAAGATTATGAAAGTTAATATATCTGATTTTATCAAGCTTGGTAAATATTCATCCATATCTAACAAGCAGAATATTCCTAAACTTGTAACTAAATTTTGTCTAAACTGACATATTTAATAAATCGTCATATTTAATGTTCAAAATACTGTCTACAAATGAATCAATCCTGTTTTTGTACCTTTCAAAAAATTTAAAGTAAAACTGCATGTCTAAAAAAATCAATAGAAGGGTACACTAGCATAGAAGATGTTAGTGTGAACTCCGGCACTTGACTTTCTCAGGTTCAAATTCCTGCTTTACCACTTACTAACTATATAACCTTGAATTAGTTACTTCCCTGTGCTTCAATCTCCTTATTTGTAAAATGGAATAATTGTAGTATTCCAAGAGGGTGGTTATGTGTATTAAATGAGTTCATATTTCTAAATTACTCAGAATAACTGCTACATAGCATGAATGAGGGTTTTATTAAAATACATACATAAAATTCTCTAACATATGAAGTTATCTTAAACATAAAAAAAATCAAGTAAATTCAGTGACTTCAAAATTTATTTCTAAAGTTAACCCTCAATTATTAATAATATTGATTTGATTTACTTACTTTATGCTTATTTTCATTACTTGTTATAGTTCCAACTCGCCTAACTAGGAGGAAAATGTGTTATCTCATGCAAATGGAGGCTACTTGTGGTATTTTGGTGATGATGGTACAGTTATGGATATGGCTAGAGATTTGAGGAGCAGGACCTATAATCTCATGTTTGTCAAAATGATGTTTTCTTAAAATATAATATCAATAAGCTGTTTTGTTATTTATGTTGAGGCTCTCCTTGCTTTATCAATAGAGAGGGAGAGACTATAATTACAGCTGTGATTTAATTTATCAATCCAATAAATTTAGCTCTAACCCATTTTTCACCTTCAGCCTCTTTTCAGATCCTGTCTCTAAATTTTAATTGCATGAACTGAAAGAATGGGAATTTTTATTCTTTACACAGATCTTAACCAATTTCTTCACTGTTTAATTGGGAAACCAGTCTCTTAATTGCCAGATGGAATTTTTCATTCTTTTTATTTTTCTTATCTTTTTTTAGTGTAAATTTCTATCATAATTTTATCAAAAGCTTCCTCAATTTTCTCCTCTGCTCCTACTTTTTATCTACTCCTAGTTAACACACACAGAGAACAAATTACACTCTTAAGATTGCTGGACCTTCTGAACAAAACCCTAGTACTCTCTGCTGGCTCCCTTAGGCTAGAATTCTGTGTAGACTTTGTTTCCCTCTCTTGCAACATTTAATAAAAATTTTAGTCACATGATCCTTGTCTAAAAATAACACAGATGATAGCTTAATCAAACAACATGCTATTTAGGGTAACACAGATTGAAATATTCCTGGTCCCTATTGTAAAAAGTCTCAGTTTCTCATTCAACCTCCACTCAGTTATTTTCACATGTTAGATTTTGCCACTTGTCGTACTTCACTTTCAAGGGCCAATTTCTTTGTCAGTCAGGACTCTCAGAGGCAAACAAAAGAGAATTATTCTGGTTACATAAGTTTAAAAATGGGCTATGGGGTTATTAGAAAAACACTGGTCTAACTCAGAGAATCAAAGGAAGAGCAGGATAGTTTAGGCTCGGAGAAACAGAACCAGACGGACCCGGTGAATCCTCTCTCCAGTGTTCTAGTGTTTTCATTACTTAGCTCCAACTTTTGTTCATTAGTTATCTAAATCCAACTCTATTTGTAAAACACCCTTTAGAACTCTAACAAGCTTGGCAAAATTCAGTGGTTCTATCTAGTTTGAACCCCCTTTCATTTTACAGATGTGAAAACTGATCCAGAGTGGTTAAATTAATTATAGCGAATATAATAAAGCTCCTTTGGCATTTAAGTAAATAACCCCCTTTGAATGTTTCTAAGAGGTAATCAACTTCTAAAGTTTCCCAACAGTAAATGTTATTAAAGACATTTTAGTAGAATGGTGTCAAATTCTTTTGTTATATCACTAGATAAGGCAGTATAATCTTTACATGTATACATCATTTTTAATACTTTTCTCAGTCCTTCTCCTGTATCTATCACAATGCTAAGATTATATTTGTGTTATTTGTTGCATTGAGTCAACCAGTAACCATGAGAACACTTCTTAGGCAGACTTTGCCTGGGTGTAGAAAAATAAGATTTTCCTAAAGTTGTACCGATGCTTTTTATCTAGTGGCTTGCTAAAATTAGATCACTCTGAACAAATTGACTCTTTGAAATTTCACTCATTCACCCAAAAAAAGATATATTATTCATCTTCTCTGTGTGTGTGTGTGTGGGGGGGTACATAATCATTTGGGATGCATTAGTGAACAAATCATTAAAAAAAGATAAAATATCCATGACCTCATGGTGCTTATATTCTAATTAGAGAAGTCAGATAATAAAGGATAAATATACAATGCAAGTAAACTATTTAGTATATTAGATGATAGGAAATAAAACAGAGCAGGATAAGGAGATTCAGAAATTGGAAGGAAAGACTGAAATTTTAAATGGGGTGGTTAGAGTAGACTTCACTGAGAACAAGGAATCAAAAAATGTAAGGACTCTTTCATGTAAATATCTGGGGGGAAAATTGGACTATTCTTTGGGTTTCCTTTGGATTTTTAAAATCAAATTTATTGAGGCATAATTTGTATACACCCATTGTACCTATTGCAAATGCAAACTTCCATGAGTTTTCACAAATGCATATTCATGTATTACTATCACCAAAACTAGAATAGCAAACATTTCCATTGCCTCCAAAGTTCCTTTATGCCCCACCTAGTCACTCTCCACCTTGCATCCTTAGCTTCAGTGACCTCTGAGCCAATTTTTATATTTATAGTTTAGATTTATCTTTTTAGACTGTCATAAAAATGAAATGATTCTGCATGTGCTCTTTTTGTGCCTTCTTTGGCTCAGCATGACATTTTTGTGAGTCACTTATGTTGCTGTCCATCTCAGTTGTTCAGTCTTTTTCATCACTGAGCAGTATTCCATTTTATGGATATACCATGGTTGGTATTTCCATTTACTTGTTGTTGGGCAATAGTTTTATTTCCTAATTTTTCACTATTGCATATAAAGCTGCTACAAAAATTCAAGACAAGATTTTGTGTGGACATGTGTCTTCATTTCTCTTATGTTGATGTTTAGGAGAATTGTTTGATCATATACAAGGCTATGTTTGACTTTATAAGAAACTGTCGAACTATTTTCCAATGTGTTGGCACCATTTTACATTCCTATCATTAATGTTCCATTTCCTCCATACCCTTGCTAACATTAGACAATGCCAATTTTTTAAAATTTTAGGTAATCTAGTGAGTGTGTAATAGTATCTCATGTGGTTTAACTTGTATTTCCCTGGAGACTAATGATGTTAGCTTTCATGAATCTTCTCTTATAAAGTGCATGCTCAAATCTTTTACCCATTTAAAATATTCAGTTGTCTGCCTTCATTTTGAGTTGTAGGAAGTCTTTATATAATCTGGGTATATTACTTTGATATCTTTAAGTATTGTGAATTTTTTCTCCTTTACTGTGGCTTGATTTTTCATTTCCTTAAGTTTCCTCAATGAGAAAAATATATTTTTTTACTTTAAACGTTTTTTTGTTTTGAAACAATTTCAAACTTACAGTAGAGTTGTAAAAATAATACAAACACAAAACAGAGGACTCCAGTACAACCCCACCCTTACTTACCCAGATCTTCCAATTTTAATATTTTACCACATTCGCATAGCATCCTGTTATTTTTCTTTCAACTTTCTTTCTCTCCCCCACCCTCCCTCCCTTCCTTCCTATCATCTATTTTCTGAACATTTGAGAGTAGGTTGCTTACATCAATATCCTTAAAAAATTAATTGGTTACCTATTGGAGGTCATTATTTCTTTTGTAGCATAGATCTACTCTCTAGTTTTCTTTGTTTTTAGTCTTAAGGATTTCTTATCATTTCATTGCTTGTAGGGCAGTCTAGTGGTGACGGCTCAGCTTTTGTTTATCTGTGTAGGTCTTAACCTTGCCTTCCTTTTTGAAAGACAGTCTTGCCAGATATAAAATTCTTGGTTGGCAATTACTTTGTTTCAGCATGTTGAATATTTTGTCTCACTGGGTTTTTGCCTCCATAGTTTCTGATGCTGCATGGCATCATTTCCAGTTTCCATGCGCTGTTAGTTGCAATTAGATAACAAACTTTATTTTCATCTGCGAAAGTTTTGGCTGAGGCTATTTCAAACTTTTATGACTTCTTGAAAAATTAAAGACTAGGCCCAAGTCTAAGGTTCTATCAGAAGTATATTGCTTTGTCTTCTCTAAGGACTCAAAATGAGGGTCTAGAGCCAGCTCAGTGGTGGGAAGGGTGCTGAAATAAAACATGCCTCTGTAAGCCTACCTTCTTCTCTTAGAGACATTGGACCTTGTTAACAGAATGGGAAGGTAAAGTGGGGTTTGGGGATGAGGATAGAAGCATCTGGGAGGAAAAGACAGCTGGTAATTTTGTAGGTGGCACTTAGAAGCAACCTTGTCCATATTTTTGTTGATAGAATAGTATGTCTTTTGGAATAACTTGTCATGGCCAAATTAGGAATGGTCTGGTAAAAATGAGGACTAGATATCCAGTCAGGGCATATTCTCATCATATTAAAATTTGAATCTCTTGGCACTGGCTTCACTGTTGTGAAGAGGAGTCCACATAGTCCATTATGCCACTGCTTTCTTTGAACTTGACGGAGTTTCCAGAGTACCAGGCAGATAAAACCTGAGAGGGATTCATTTGGATTTAGAGGGATTCATTTGGATTTAGGCTTTGGGGTGGGAATTGGGTTAAATTGTGTTCCCTAGCTCATATACCACGTTTCACATTCTTAATTAAGTCAAATGAGAAATACCCATTCCTCAAGGACATTGTTTTACTTTACATACAATTGGATTTTACTTCAAATGGTGAGTTTGGATTTTGAAGAAGGGCGTGTCCTTAGGGGCCAATTAAGGATGAGCTTTCACTCATGAGGAAATCTCAACAGCATAGGTAGTTTCAATGAGACCATTAGTACTTTTATCAGAATGTAGGTTTTGTTTGATTTAAAAAAAATATTGTTTTGTAGCATGGGTACTTATTCACTAGGATTTTTTTTTCCATTTTTGAAAAAGTGTAATTGAATAGTTTTCTTCCCTTAATACAATATGTTCAAAAATAGGATTTTTATTCCTTAAGCCAGGTGGATTCCATCTATATTTACCTAACCCTCACAGGCATCAAATGTTCACATAAATTTGATTTACTTATAGCTCTTGCTGTTTTCTAAAAGAGAAGAGTTTCTTCTCTGGATATTTTCACATAGTATGGAATCTTTCCACCTAGCATATATTTTTCTACCGAATTCTAAATGTGGGTATAATTTTTGAGATCTTTATTTCTTCTTATTTATATTTATTACCAATTTCTTGTATTTATACTTTTTTGGACAAGCAGATTTGACATTTGGGATTGTCCCGTTTTTAAAATAACTTCTTATCCCTAAGAGTTCCACAGTACTGAATAATAATTCATTCTTGTGGCCTCATTCAATAGAATATTCAAAACAGTGCTGTGTTCAGCTTTCATATTATATCCTACAACTTTATATTTTTTGACTATCATAGAAACACCCATATTTCTACTATTCCATTATTGATGCATTTTTCTATCATTAAAGGCCAGTTTGGAAAATGTAGTAGACATTTTAAAATTTGAAATGTACATCCAGAATTGACTACTGATGGTACTTTAGAATTTTCACAGTGTTTTCTTTCTGGGAATTATGAGGTTAGTTTGGGGATGTGGATAAGTCACTGAGAATTCTAAGAATCTGGATTTTAAAAGTAGTTGTATCATTCAGAGGTCAGGTGGCTTGGCCAGTGAAAGGGCAACATTGGAACAAAAAATTATTTATCATGCTGTCATGGAAAAACTTCTTTCTCCTATACTCTGCAATGTGGGAAGTGGCTTTTTTCCAACCTCCTATCCCTTTTCTGCCTCTTTAATAGACATCTGTTGTAGGAACTTCTAGTCCCTATTTGGGGCAAGGACTTTTGAATTTTGTGAAGATTGGCTGTCAGCAAGACTGGTTATGCTTGTTTAGAAGTTCACTTCTACTTCTTTCTTTAATAAGGGATGAAGATACCTCCTCAAAGCCTTGTCTCTATTTAGGGTATCATATAATCATACAATTTATCTCTAAATTGGGATACTTTAGAGAATGAAGGAGGTACCATTAGTGATTATACTGGGAGACAGGTATAAAACAGGACTATACCAGGCAAACTAGGATGAAAATTCTCCTTAGCTATAGCGGTTTACACCCAGTGCTTATGTAGTGAGTGACTGTCAGGGAAAAAGATGTGGCTGTCTCATAAGTTGAAATAGATGATGGATCAAGGGGCGCACACACAACGACCTTATAAATCACGGGCCACAGAACCAATGCAAAAGAGAAACACTAGGTCGTTGTGTATCATTCACACAAGCTCCATTTAAGTAAACCAAGATTTCTTCTGTTTTCCTATGTTACAGATCTTTTTTTGAAATATGATGAAAGATAACACTGTCTGCAGAAAAATGTACAAACATATTACAATTTGCATGCAATTCCCAGGGACTCTCAGTTTCTATAATGCCATCTAAGAAAATAGGGACCTTAGATTTAGAAACCCTAACCTAAACCAAACAATAACCCTTTATTACTTTTTACAAAGATTCTACAATAATACGATCATATGACATGTAGAGTCTACTGTAACATACATGATCGAAACCATTATGGATCGGGTAATAGATAAAATGTGTATAAAACTAGTTCATGAGTTGGTCCACTAAACTCACTTTTGTAAATATGCACCACCGACTGACTTTTGAACCAATTAAGGGGACATCAGGGAATCATCCCTTCAGAATTCACTCTAAGCAATGGAGTTCCAAAGATCACTCCGACTGGTGCTTATTTAAGGCAGCTGTCAGAATGTGGCAATCTACCGTAGTTATAGTTGATATGGGATTTTATAAGCACTATAGACCAATTAAAAACAAATCTAACCTCTACTGAGTACTTTCAGTGGACCAGGCCTGGGTCCATGCACTTTATATGCACGTCTCTTATCCTACACCTAACCTTTCAAGAAGTATCTTATTTTAAATTATACTTTCATTTTACAGAAAGAGACACTGAAACCCAGAGAGGTGAAGTAACTCCTGCACTTAGAGAACTTCATCCCAGGCTGTCTGACTATAAAACCTGAGCTCTCATCCTCCATGCAACCTAGGCCATGCTGTGTGATGCCCCGATTACTTCTAATGCTATAGAATTGCAGTCTTTAGAAAGCCTAATGACAGGGCAAGGGAAAAAATACGTTTTTTAGGGCAGGATGTAACTTCCCTTACATAACATGTCAGAGCTGCCTCAATAGGAGAAAACAGATGAGGGTTCTGGTTGAGAGTCTTTAGGGTAGTTGTGATAAAGAGAAAGAAAATGAAGATGAAGGCTTGAAAGTAATTTAGGTAGGAAAATAGCCCTCTGTCTGGGCCTTGGGAGACTTGGGTCCTAGATAATTTTTGTCTCAGTCTTTCTCACTTTCACTTGCCTACAGTCTCTGCTCCAGAGTAATCACTAATCTGAATTAAGTGTTTCTCATTCCCATGCATTTCTTTATCCTTTTATAACATATTGATGTGAACCTAAATAATATACAATTCTGAATGATCTCATACATATGCATTCTTCTTGCTTATGTTTGTAAGAGTTATTCACATCAGCCGTAACATTGGTTCATTTAGTTTTTACTGCTACATAGGTTTCCATTGTATGCATATACTATAGTTTATTTTTAAATCCATTTTCCTGTTGATTGCTTGTATTTAGGTGAATTATGTTTTTTGCTATTACAAACAATGCTGCTTTGAACATTCTCATACATGTTTCTTGTTGAAAGATATGAATTTTTTAAAAGTATGTATGTAGATTTGGAATTGATGGATTGTGAGGTGTGAACATTTGCACTTTTCTTAAACTCTACAAAAGGTTTCCAAAGTGTATGTAACAATTTTCACACTACCAGCACAGAATAAGCATGTCTGTTACTCTATCCTGTTACTCTATATTCATTACCAATACTTGGTTTTGTCAGGTGTTTAAATTCTGGCTAATCTGAAGCATTTAAAATGGTGAGTCATTATGCTTTGACTGCGCACTTCCTTGATCACTTATGAATTGAACATCTTACATGTGTTGATTGGCTATTCAATTCTCCTGTGACTTGTATGTTTGCTTTTCATTTTCTTAGAAGTGTCTTGTGTTTATTGACTTGTAATAGGATTTTTTTCTTTTTTATGTATTCTGGATATTAATCCTTTGCATGTCATATATACTACAAATACCTCCCTCCCAGTCTATGCTTGTCTTTTCAGTTTTTAAATGCTTAATTTTGAAATATGCAAGTTTATATTTTACTGTTATTAAATGTATAATATTTTGTCTTTCTGTTTTGTATACTTGAGATCTTATTTAAAAAATCCTCCCCTATACTGTTATCATAGATCTATTATGTATTTTCTGCTCAAGTTTTTTTTTATTGCGAAAAATAACATATATGCAAAAAAGCAATAAATTTCAAAGCACGCCATAACAATTAGTTGTAGAACAGATTTCAGAGTTTGGTACGAGTTACAATTACACAATTTTAGGTTTTTACTTCTAGCTGCTCCAAGACACTGGAGACTAAAAGAAATATCAATATGATACAGCAATCAAACTCATTTTTTAACCCTAACTTCTCTGTATAATTCCACCTTCTCCTAAGTCTTTCTCCCAATATTTAGGGTTATTTGGGCTATGCCCATTCTAACTTTTTAATGTTGGAAGGGGCTGTCGATAATATGGGATAAGGGGATGGAACTAGTTGATGTTCTATAAAGGCTGGGCCCTTTGGGTTTTAGGACTTACCTGGCCTAGGAACCCATCTAGAGGTTGTAGATCTCTGGAAAGTAATCACAGTGCATGGAGCCTTTGTAGAATCTCAGATAAAGTCCTAGGTGTTCTTCAGGATTGACAGGAATGGTTTTGATTGAAGTTTGGCAAACCATGAGAGGTTGCAATGTTTAGCTGAAGCTTGTATAAGAGTAATCTCTCAACTCTATTTGAACTTTGCCCATGTTTTAAAGTTTGTTTTTCACATTTAGATTTAGAATTTACCTGAAATGAGTTTATATGAATAGTGTTAGGTAGGAATCCAAATATTTTCCATATGGTTAAAAATTGCCCAGCTCTATTTATAAAAAAAAAAAAAATCCATACTTTCTCTGCTGAGGTCACGGTCTCCACGCTCAGGTGCTGGGCCTCTGCCCTCACTGCTAAATGTGAGCTGACTGCCAGCACTCCCACTAACTCCTGCTTATTTCAATTTTATTTATTTATTTTGCTTATTTTTAAGAATTATAATTTCATTCCTATAAGTAATTGTAGTTTTTTTGCCAGATACAATGATTTTTGCTTATGTTTCAATATCATTTTCATTTCTTTAAATATTTCAGGCATCATTTAATTCAGCATATTATATCCTCAATATCTGAATATACATGATACATGCTGCTATTTGTTGTACGTGCTTTGAACTCATGCTTGACTAGAGTTTTTCTGGGCAAATCCTCTAAGGTCTGGCTGGAGGGCACATTCCTACAGAAAGCAATGAGAAGACAAGCTTAGTTATAGAATATGTAGAGTTTGAAAGCCTCTGAGACATTCAAGTGACGATAACAAGCAGGGCAGTTATTTTTTATGTATCTAGAGCTCAGAAAAGAGTTCTGGACTCCAGGTATACATTTGCTAGTCCAAATTTAGATCCTAAGAACCAAAGCCATAGGTGTGAATGACTTCATCTTAGGAGAGAATATAGAGTGTAAAAAGAGATGACCAAGGCTCATCATCGTGAATCTGATCATTTCTGGGGAAATGTATGAATCAGTCTCTTGTCATTTGCTCAGGGCTATGAGTATGTCCATATTTAAAGAAAACATTTGAACTTGGCTAGTGCTCATCTACAAACTAACCCAAAGTGACTCTAATGGCAGATAGATTAGGCATATTTTGGGAGAGGTATGCTTTTACAATCAAGATTTGTTAGAAGCTGCACATTCAGCTTATGAATAGAACTGCTTTGCCCTCATATACTGCCTAAGTTTCTTTTTGGTTACAACCAATTAAAAGATGAAAAGCAAATCCAAAATAAAAGAATGAATTAAGTTCAAAGTGTGTAGCTAGGCAATGAACTAATTGGTTAGTTCATTCATCTATTCAGCAAATATTTGTTAAACACATATCGTGTGCTGGGCCTGATTTGGGGCATGCCACATAACCAGGCACTGCCATTAAGCTGGCCTCGTGAGCCAAAGCCCTTGTGTATTTGAGATGTGCTATTTCTAGGGATCCTAAGGAACACATTAGAGGGTTCAGGAGGGCCAAGATCAGCAGTAGGATGAAAACACTGTTCCAAACACTTGATAGAAATGAAAACACTGGCTTCCTCTCTGCCTCTCTTCAACCTAAATCCTTGTGACAGGAGAATATTTAGGTATGTTACTCTCCTGGTGCCGTTGTTTATGTCAGATTGATGTCACCCAGTGAGGCGCTTGTTCGCTTCATACCATTTCAATTGCCAGTGGAATTTGAGTATCATACATATTTCTTTAACTGTGTTATTCTTTTATTTAATCACTGTCATTTCTAATATATTCTGAGAGTGATTTAGTTACATAGCTATGCCCATTTATATGAGACAAAGCATTTTCTGAAAATCACAGTCTTCAGTGATACTGCAGAGATTTAAGAGTCAATAGCCGGTTATGTAAGAACTATTATATAATTTTCAATTTTAACCTGTTGTAAATTGCTTTTCAAGGGGGCAATATTTGATATTCTTATTGTCCTTCTTTGGTAGAATACAGAAATTAATCTCTCATTCTCCATTATCAATATGAATAGAATTGTTCTAAGAGGCATATTAGAATTGAGCTGTTTTCAATCTAATTCCCAACCATCCTGACAAAGTTGAGTTATTTCCAATGTCATTATCAGGAATTGAGACACTTCAGCAGTGATTTGGTTAGGAGAGTGTGAGATGGATTAGAGGTTATGGGAAATTAATAAAAATTCCCAAGGAAATTTTTTTCACAAAGAATGAATATTTGTTACATCTGCTGTATTTCTCCTAAATACAGAAGATATTACCTTGAGTAGATTAGTTACTGCCCTCTTTGGATTATATTATCCCCCCAATTCGGGAGAATTGGATAAGTATCAAGCAGTTTTATTGCAGGAGGATAAGAGTTGTGATGAATGTAATACAGGTGCTCATAGAGCATGGAGGAGGGGCACAGAACCCACTTGGCTATTTGACTTGGAAATTAAGAGAAGACCTCCTGAAATAAATCATATCTTGTTTGAGACTTCAGTAACAATACTTAGCTAGGTGAAGAGCTAGGTGGGCTGAGATCTGGGAGCAAAATAAAATTTGGGGGGGAGTGAAGTGATGATTATTAGTGATCTGTCTAGTGAGAAGGGTACTAAAACCTCATTTACACTCTTTTAGTTCCAAGTTATAGAAACCATACAAACTAGCTTCAACCTGAAGGGAATTTATTAAAGGATACCAGTGTGTCCATGGAGCCCAAGGACAGAAGTGTGAATAACGTGGGTCTCATGAATAAGCAGAACAGGTTCTCCCAATCTCTTTCCTCTCTGCTTTTGTTTGTGTATTTATTTCATTCTTCTTTCTTGCTCAGAACA
This sequence comes from Tamandua tetradactyla, assembly GCF_023851605.1. Taxonomy (NCBI): domain Eukaryota; kingdom Metazoa; phylum Chordata; class Mammalia; order Pilosa; family Myrmecophagidae; genus Tamandua; species Tamandua tetradactyla. Next base: position 151,563,452 of record NC_135332.1, read on the forward strand.
ACTTTCACCAGTGTATAGAAATCATAGATACCAATAGCTTCAGAGTTAAACATACTAAAATCATATCATCAGAGAGAAACTTTCCTGGTGTTTATTTTCAAAAAATCTTGAGAAGGGACCCATTGGCTCAGCTCAAGTCAAATTTCCACCCTTGTATCAATTAATAGTGGCCACTGTGAATGTGAGCTGCTATTATTGGCTCAACTTAAGTCTTGTTCCCATTCTTGGACAGATTAATCAGAGCTATGTGTCTGGACTTATGTAAGATTTGGAAGTTCTCACAGGAATCATATGAATGAAGTGGAAGGCAGGGTACTTCAAGACAATGAAAAATGCTAGGCAGCCAAAAGAATAGACATCTGCTATAGTAAAAGTGATTATTAAAATGTCACCTAATTTCTTTGAGCCTCAATTGTTTTGTCTTTAAAATGGTATGAATTGGTTCATGCCATGAAAATGTGTCAAATGAGATATTTGTGAAATGTTTAAATGATAAAGTTCTATATAATTATGCATTGCTGCTCTGATTATTACAGCAGGTTTGCTGAAGTGGGTAGTAGAAGATATCTCTGAAAAGCCTTAATTTGTGATTTCCTTTTCTTTGCTATAGATATGGGTTAACCAATCAGATAAAGGATACTTTCCATTTATTGTTGCTTTATTATGTGCCAAGGATCATGGTAGGTGCTTTACACATATCATTTCCTTTAATCCTCGTAACAGTCCTATACAGTAAATATTCTTCCTAATTTTTACCCAATAGGTACTGGGGGTTAAAGAGGTTAAGTAGATTAAGCTCTTATATCTAATAAGTGTCAGAATGAGGAGTTAAGTTCAGGTCTATCTAATTCCAAAGGTGGAATTTTAGCAGCTGTTGGGAAACTTGAGGAGTCATTTTAACTCTTATTCTGGGAATACGCTGTAGTTATTTACATCAGCCACAATTCAATTAAGATGATGATTGGATTATTTAACTAGAATGTTTAATTTTATTTATTATTTTATTTATTTAACTAGAACTTTTTGATTTTAAGAATATAATTTTTTTGATATAATATTTGACCATCCATTTCTGTTGGGGGAATCTGGTGATTGTATTCAAAATCTTCTATTTTACAAAGACAGAAGGGTTAATACTGTGGATCAGTGAATTACAGTGCGCTATTGTTAAGAGTAGTTTAGACTTTTAAGTCCTAATGAAAAGCTTGATGCTTGTTAACAACTGCCAGAAGAGAGGGGAAAATAATCACAATTTTTTTCCAGAAACGGCATGTCAGCCTTCAGGGTGCTGTCTGGAAGAATTCACAACAGCTGGCTAGCATTTTTGGTCGTGATGGCATTTTTGGTCTTGATGGTGGAAAGAACAATTAGCGAACAATTATTAGAATTGTTGGAATTTGACCCAGTTGAACAGAATGCTCCTTCTTTTCTTGAATAATTTATATCGAAAAGGAGATCTTTGGCTTCTCTGAGCATTATGAATAGTTCTGTGGGATTGTGTTCTAAAAATGAACATTAGAGTCTTCAAAATGCCTTTCTAAGGCAAAGCTTCTCATTTGGATGGCAAATACCTTAAAAAAACTGGTCTTTGATTTCTATGTTCATTATATAATGAAGTACTATAAACTTCAGATTTCATCCAAACAGATGCATGGGCCAGCTTGTACAATATTATTCATTACTGAAATATGTTATGACTCTTACAGATATTTCTGTAAGCAGATTTTTTTAAACTTGTCTAGGAGACAAAGAGTCCATTCTTCATTATTTAATGCCTGGAAATCCTCTCCAGTGTCTCAAATTTTTACTATCTACCTTCAGAAAGTTTTGTAATGCCTTTCTGATTTTGACTTGACTGTAGGCCTCTTTTCTGTTAGTTGTGAGTGAGAACTTGATGGTTCTCTTTCAAAGAGTATGTTTCCTTTAAGGTTTAAGCTCCTTCTGGAATTAATCCAAACCTTGTGACTTTATGTGAAACTCTAGGGATCATGAATTTATATATCTGGGAGAACAACTTCATCCACATCATATTATCACATCATTTACTCAAAGAATGTTAGATTCTTTTGAGTGTGACTTGTTGAGTGGACTGTCCCTTGCATGTACCAAAAAAGCCTTAGGTATCTATAGCTTTCATATTCGAAAATACCTTCAAAGAAAGTATCTTGCAAAGACTGAAGGGAATATCATATTATTTACATATTGCAGATGCTGGAACTAAAGTTTTGGGGGTAAAATGACTTTTTAGGCAATGTCACATGGTGGATTGGGAAATAACACTCAGCTCTCCGGTTCCTATTCCAGAGTACTTCGTGTGATCCCTTTACAAATCACTTTCATCTCTATTATATCATTTGGTTCTTAAAATAATATAGCATGTAAGCAGGAACATATTTGCTCCCTTACTATTTTAAAGATGAAAATGTTGAGGCTGAGAGAGGTTTTGTCCATGACTACATAATCAGAAACATTTTACCTCAAGTCCAAAGTTTATTTCTATTAAAATTTGTTGCCTTTCCAACTTTAAAAAGTCCTTAAATGGTCCCTTAAGAAATTCTACAGTTTGGCTTTTGAAAAAATTTTCTTTATATTGTCCTTATCTCTTACATGTGTAATATTTTAATGTAAATATTTTATTGAATTAACACATCAATACTTTAATAGACTTCCCGACTGAACTCTTCAGAGAACCTGACCTGCTGCTTTCAAAGTATGACTGCAGCAAGTAACCTTTTTGATTGAGGTCTGCATATTCTTTGTAGCTAATAAAATGAGCTTTTTAAAAGTAACATGTGTGAAACAACACTCATACAACTGGGTTTTTTTTATTCTTATAAGCCAAAATAAAAAAAAGTATTTATTCTTTTCCTTTAAAACTAATTGATATTAATTTAAGGAAATCATTAGCTGTACATTTCAAAACATCTGTTAATTTGCTAAATGCCATTAGGAAACAGCTTAATATTTATTAGCAGAAAATATAGATGGATTCCAATTTCACCAGCAGTAAATTCATAGAAAATAGAGCCAGGATTCTAGCCCCAGCTTTATCCCTAAAACGAGGTATGACATTGAGCAAATCACTTTAATTTTCTGTTCACTAAGGTCCTCTATTCATTTCCTATTGCTGCCACAACCAATTACCACAAACGTAGTAACTTAGAACAGCATATATTTATTATCTTACATTTCTGTAAATCATAAGTCCAATGTGATCCTCTTTGGGCTAACATTGGCAGGGCCACATTGTGGGCCCCTTAATCTTCAGGCAATGGTGGGAGGTCATCCTTCTTGTGACTCATCTCTTTGACTCTTCTGCTTGCATCCCATCTCTTTGACCTCAGCCAAAAATGTTCTCTGCTTTTAAAATCTCATGTGATTTGAATGGGCTCACTCTAAAAATTCAGCATAACCTCCTGTTCTAGTTTATAAGCTGCTAGGATGTGATATACCAGATCTGAAATGACTTTTAATAAGTTACAAGTTTACCATTCTAAGCCCGTAAAAATATCCAAACTAAGACATCCAGGGAAGGATACCTGAATTCAAGGAAGGCCAATGGGTCAGGAACACCTCTGTCGGCTGGGTGGTCACGTGGCTGGCATCTGCTGGTTCCTTGCCCCTGGGCTCCATTGCCTTCAGCCTCTGTTCCTGTGGGGGTTCCTCACTTTGCTTCTTTAGGGTGGCTTTAATCTCTTGGCTTCCCTTGGCTCTCTCTAGGTTCTGGCCTGCTTAACATCTCATGGCGACTTCTGCTGGGCTCCAAGCATCTCCAAACAGCTGTTCTGTTCTCCAAGTGGTGGAGAACTCTGCTCTGAAGTTTCTGTTGGCTCTGTTGTTTCTGAGGTTTCTCCAAAATATTTCCCCTTTTAAAGACTCTAGCAAATTCACCAAGACCCACCTAGAAAGGTCAGAGTCTCATCTCCATCTAATCAAAAGGTCACACCTACAATTGGGCGTGCCACATATCCGTGGAGATAATCTAATCAAAAGTTTCCAACCTACAGTATTGACTCAGGATTAAAAGAAACAGCTGCCTCCACTTGATTGAACCAGGATCAAAACATGGCTTTTCTGGAGTACATAATACTTTCAAACTGGCACACCTCCCCATCTCAAAGGACATAACCTTGATCAAATCTGCAAAGGCCATTTTGCCAAGTAAAGTAACATTCACAGGTTCTGAAATTAGGGTAGCCCTCTTTGGGGTCCCTTATGAGATTTCTGTGACTCAAGTTTATACCTGCAGAATAACTGCTTTTGATTTCAGAGAACTAAAAATCATTGGGAAAATTATGGTTCCTGTTTCTCAGGGACTAAAAATCTCTAAGTTTAATTGCATTAAACATTTTTCTCATAAAATGAACTCAGCCCCAATATGTGCTAAGTTTGCCAAATAAGAGGGTAATTTCGTTAAATCGATCAGTAAGTTAATGCAATGAAAACATTTAAGCTCTCGGTTATTTAGTGTCAAAATGACTGAAGGTCCCACTTTTAAGATGTGAAGAAATCCTATGCTAAAGTAATCCTGAGGAGAAAGAAAAACTTTGAGGATTCCATATTTTCTCCTCTCTTCTTCTCCTCTCGAGGAAGAGGGGATGGTATTGTGGGATAAAATGGTGGGATTAAATAGATACAAATTAATTAATTTGGATATGTTTTCAAACCTTATACAAGGAACCAATTTCTCTTGCAATAGGGAGAAAATTTCCTTTCTGCCTGCTCTTGAGGAAGGCGAGCTGTTGGTGAGGCTTGAGATTGACAGTGTTGTCGTTACTGGTCCAGGCGAGACCCTAGTACTTCATTTTTGTTTGTTTATTTGCTTATTTGCTCAATAATCTGATCAACATCCTGAGTTCACCAATCAAACCAAAAAACTGTAATAATAAACATTCTGACTTTACCAACTAAACTAAGAATTGCAACATTACCAATAATTCTACCTATATGATTCTCCCCAATTTTTCACTTTGCCACTGTCCCAGAGATAAATGCTTTATTGAATTTTAGGTTTACCATTTCTTTGACTTTTTAGAAGTTCATATGTTTATGATTATGATATATTTTTTCAGTTTCCCTTTTATTTCCTTTATAAAAAGTGTCATTTGTTATCTCCCCTTTTTGGACTTGCCGCTTCATTCAATATTTTTAGTAAAATTTAGTGTTTGGCTTATAGATGTGGTTCATTCATTTTCACTGCTATAGTGTATTGAATTCTGTTACTACAACACAACTTATTTATCCATTTTCATGATGATGGCCATTTGGATTCTTTGCAACTGATTGCTATTTTAAAAAGTGCTGTTCAGGAGCTGGATGGTTGCAGCAGTCAGGAAGAGGGCAGGTACTAAGAGGCAGCAGAGAAGCCAGCAAAGCTTTGGGAAGATAGTGGGGCTGAGAAGTTCAGAGGCTGTGAGTAAATAGGACTTTGGTAGTCATCTAGGTTCTCAGGGTTCTTACGTTACCCTAAAAGTGGGAGAAACCAAGGTGCACCAAGAGTGACAAAGCCTCAAATCAGCTCAGTTGCTGGATGGATTGAAATGATCTTTCCCTAATCATCTTGTTTGCCAGAAAATAGGCAGAAACATCTTCAGAAGAAGGCAGCACCAGCCAGTGATCCTATACGTTTTAATATATAGTGTCTACTATTTAATAAAAAATTCCAGGCAAGCTGCAACAGGGTGTCCAGGGAAACAGTATCTCTCTATCTATACATATATATAATATATATATCTGAATATGTCTGAAATTTATAGTGCAGACTATCAGGCTTCTCAAGCAGGATTTGAGACAGAATTTTTTCTTTTCTGGGAAATCTCAGTTTTTGCTTTTAAGGCTTTCAACCAATTGTGTGAATCCCACCCATTTTATTGAGATTAATCTTTACTTAAGGTTAACTGCTTGTAGATTTTAAACACTTCTACAAAATACCTTCAGGAACAACGAGATTAGTGAATAAATAACTGGGTGCTATAGCCTAGCCATGTTGACATATAATGCTAAAGCAGAAAAACAGATGACAGAATTCACCTCACATGAGATCTTGATATTAAAGCTATCAGATACAGCCTTTGAAACAACTTTGATTAATATGTTCCACAAAACAGATGATAAGATGTATTCATTCACTGAGAGAAATGGGCCCTATGAAAATAAAATGTAAATTCAGGAACAGAAAAATTCAGTAACTGAAATGAAGAATACAATAAAGGAGTTTTTCAACAAATTGGACAAAAGCAGGTTGGGCTAGTAAACCAGAAGATGGCTGCACATAAGATATGCAGACTGAGCACAGAAATAAAAAGAATGGAAAATATGGGAAAGAAAAGAAGAAACATATGGGACATGATAAATGGAACAACACATGGGTAAATGGGTTTTCCCAGATTCTTGTAATCCTTTTGGCTCTTTGGAGACCAACTTCGAATAGCGTCAATTACAATCATCCCTTCTACAAATAACAGTCACCACTGAGTTTCTCAACAGTTCTAATGCATCTCTTGCTTGTACATGCTTTCACGCTTTGATGAATAGAGGGTCCTCTGGGGTCTCTCAGGAAACTGACTCTATTGACCTTACGTATAAAATCCAGTTAATGTGCCCACCTTTCTGAGTCTTTTCACCCCTTCCTCAATAGTCTTCCAAGAGCATTCCAGGACTTTCACTTCATTTACTGCAGGTCGTTGTTTTCAAGCTTTGAAAATTCCAGCAGTATATTTGGAAAACTTTAACGGGATGTTAAATACTGAGTTATTGGTGAATTCCCTCATATTAATAAATTCTCACTTGAACCTTATATGCTTCCTCTTCCCTGTTCCAGCACCCTAAAAACTCATTCCCACCATGTTCTATCAGTTCTTGCCATACATATTACCTAGGAACATTCAGTGAATAATCTGTTTCATGACCAAATTATTTAGTGAATCATTCATTTTCTCCTTTGCTTTTGCCATGATGAGATTTGACTCTAGTTATTGCTTTAGAAGCAATAAGGAAGGCAGGAGCAGATCTTGAGGAGGAGAAACATAATTTTGAAGGGCTTCCATTTTATTTGAGACTTTGTACATCTCCAGGCAAGGGAGTACTTCTTTTTTCTGAGGGAGGACGGGAACACTGATGCATTCTTGGAAAATACAGGGAAAACAGGAGGTTTACAAGTCCATTCACTCAAATATCTTCAACCAGGGTTTGTCTCCCTCCCTGTCGGGGTCTTAACTTTAGTATAGGTAAAAATTTTTAGGGGCTGTGATTTTAGCCTCCTCTGTAACTCTGTTTCTATTAGAATCAGATCTTCAGTCTGATTGTCTGGACAATTTTTTCTTTAGTTGTAGGGCATGCTGCGTGAGTTGCTACATGGTATATTGTGGGAACATAGGCTAAATCACAACAAAGACTTTCAGCAAATGACCACTTTGTTATTTACATAGCATAAAGGGTCCAAAAGAGCAGGGGAGGAGAGCCTATCATGGCCTGTCTCCTAGGGAGGCCAACAGCTTGGGTTAGGGTCTATGGATGGCAGCTCTACATGCCTCACTTTGATTTGGAGAGGAGAGACAAAACTAATCTGTGCTGTTTGAGTATTGAATATTTATGCAACCTCACAGAGAGAGGCCCTACCAATGAGGGTTCCTTCCTCCATAAGCAATGGGGGGTGCTTGTTCCTGGTTCCTGGGTTTAAGGTATGGTCAGGCCTCTCCACTAGATCTAACATCTCCCTGGGCTGCAGAATGGAGAGATATTAAAATATCTACACACAACCGAAAGGGAGGCTAGGGTAGGTGAGGGCTGGTAAATGACTGCTAGGTGTTTGCCAGACTTCCCCCAAAGAAATGAAGTTCTTTTTAATCATTGCAGGCTGGTCTCACTGTTTTCAGTGTGCCCTGATTGATAGTTGGTTTATAGAAGCCTGTTATTCTCTCTCTTTAGCATTTCTGCAGTAAGGAACAATCTCTAAAATCCATATGACTCAAGTGCTAGAGCTATTGCATAAGCTAGTACATTTGTTTCTATTCAGTCTCATTCTGCTTCCCGACAGACGAGTGTCTTGGTAATTGTGGTGCTTCAGTGGTCCATATATTATCACAAACCTCTTTCACACCACAATAGCATCCTTTTTTAAAGTCATCTTGCCAGTAAATGATCCAGTTCCTGAATTCCACGCTTGAGGGTCTGCTTCCTAGGATCTTTTCTTTCAGTCCAGTAGGTTGGATTCCCTTAGAAGCACACTCTGCGGCAACTCTTTGTTTGCGAACAAAGAGTTTATTTGGAAGATAATCCCAGAAAATATCAGTAGAGAAATGAAGAAGTGAGGCAGAGAAGGGAAAGCAGTCAACATAGGGCATATTATCAAGCAGATTGTTATTGTGGACAAATGGGGCTCCAGTTCTACTTGGGGTACTTTAAGAGACAGAATTATCTGACCTGATGAGGGCAGAAACTTGAAATTTACCTCTCACTTCCAAATTTCATGATTGTAGACTACTTCCAAGGGCTTTAATCTCTGGTATTTTCAATTTGCCCTACATGGGACCTGAGAGAAAGCCCTCAAGTAGAGACTGGAATGGAGATGGGACACAACATATGTTAAATGTCTTCCTTACATAATGCTTTCTGTATGTCTTTTTTTTTTTTTTTTTTTTTTGGTATGTCTTTGTAAAAAAACATAAAAGTTTTTTGTTCCTTTTAATTGGTAGTTTTAGTCCATTTATGTTTATTGTGATTACTGAACTATTTGATGTTATTTCTATCATTTTCAATTTTTCCTTGTGCCTTTTTCTTTTTTTCTCTCCTTTCCTTTTTTTACTAGTAAGTTACATTATTTATTTTTTTTGCAGTTTTATTGCAATACATTCATGCACCATACAAACCATCCAAAGTATACAATCAATGGCTCACAATATCATTACATAGTCACGCATACATTCCCATGATCAATTTTAGAACATTTTCATTACTCCTTTTGAGTTTTTATTGTTCATTTGTTTTTATCCCCCTTTATCTCACTTCTTTGATCTCTACTACTTAGAGTTTATATACTCTCCTTCTGTTTTTTAGTGCTTATAATTTTATTTTACATATTTCACTTAATAAATTCTTAAAGCTCATTAATAAAAGCACTTTAAACATTTTAAGTTTGATATTTCCATTCCCTGCTTACATAGTGTCAAATATTTAATACTGTCTTTTTTTGTTTTTAACTCCACAAAATATTATGCAGACAATATTTTGTTTGTCTAAGACTGATACTCTTGAAATCTTTTCCTTCTCCTTGAAGTATATCCTTCAGAATTCTTTTATGGCAGGCTTCTTGGTGGTAAACCTACTCTGTTTTTATCTGAGACTATTTCTATTCACACTTTTGTAATAATTAATCCACGTGAACAGTTATTTTCTGCCATCACTTTGAAGTTATTAATCTATCTTCAAGGCTTTATTTTAGCTAAGAACTCCGTTATTATTTAAATTGTTGCTATTCTTTTCAGATGAGCTGTGCTTTATCTCGGTTTGCTTTTAAGATATTTATTCTGTTTTATGATTGTCTTATGATCTGAAATATGTTTGCCTTTTCATTTATTGTGTGTCAGTGGATTCCTATTTTGCATTTGTTCTGGGAATTTTTCAGCCATTTAAAAAATATGATGCCTTTTACTTCATTTTCTCCATTATCTTTTCTGGGATGTTTAACAATGTGCGTATACAAGGCTTTCTAATTCTGTCTTCCATAACTCTTAATCTCTATTTTATATCTTTTATTCCCTTATGCTACATTGTAGATAAATTCTTTAGCTATAACCTATCTGTAGCCTATTGTTATTTCTTTAATCCATTTATCAACAATTATTGAACTTTTTGCTTCAACAATTATATTATTTCTGTAAATTGTAACTTTTTAATTCTATTTCCCTACTTTCTTATTCTATATTATCTTTGTAATTGTATTTTTCATTTTATATTTAATATAAAGATATTTTCTATTATGTCATATAGTTCAACCTTTGCAGTCCATTTGGCTTAAATCTTTTCATTGTGGCTTGTTTTTCTGTATGCTTAGTTATCTTTTTTTTGTAAGGTCATGCTTACTTTTAATCTGTAGGAGTCCTGTGAGCCTCTCTTTGGAAGCTTTCTTCCAAAGAGAGTTTGCTTCTACAAGGACAGTTGAAGGGGTGGAAAGAGCTTATTCTGGCCTCTTCAGACCCTCTAGTCTCAGATGAAGAGGAAATTTCTCTCCCTGGTGCTATGCCTTCACCCCTGTTGCCCTGGGACTTTGCTTCTTGGTGTGCCTGTTGATTTAGCCCAGCTTCCCTGCCCCTCTGCCTGCCCATTACTCTAACTCTCTGTTTCTCTAGCCCAGGCTCCCCTCCTCTGTGATCCTGGCTCCTGGAAATTTCATGTAAGCCTCCAGATGTTCCTGCTTTGATTTATGGCTGACCAAGTCCCCATTCCCGGAAGCCCTGGTCTCAGCTCTCTTTTGTCAGTTCTCCCTTTTGTGGAGGGGCAGTGTGACCTTGAGAAGTGTTCTACCTTTAAGGACACTAGTGGTGTCTCCAGAAATGTTTGAGGTTTTAGCTGTGAACAAAATGATTGCTCATAACCTCTAGGATACTTGTGGCTCTGGAAGTTGAAACAAGCCAATGGCATCTTGGCTCTGTGATGGAGGAGTGAAAATCCCAGAAGAAAAGTGAATGTTTGTATATAAGGGAGTGAAGGAGCTGTATTTGGAAGCTTATTTTGGGGGGAAAATGTTTGCAAGGACTCTCTCACTTGTATCTGTGACAAAAAGTGGAATCCAGAAATTTGACAACATTGCAAAGGTAAAAAGTGCCAAGAAATTTGTGCATGTGCTCTGTGGAAAGAAAAGGATGACAGTTTCCATGTTATAAAGGACATTCTAATTACTAAAGCATGAATTAACTTTCAGAGTGAGCCATTTTCTGTCTTGTTTTCCTAGGAAGGAAAAAACTGGCTAATAGATGATCTAGTTAAGGAGTATTCATCTGCCTTATAAGTCTGTGTTCAGATGAATAACTTTAGAGGGGTTAACGACACATTGTCCATCATGTGTATGTAATGTGTGAAAAGCTTCTGAGAATTATAGAGGTTATAATTATGAGAGACTGTTCTAGTTTGCTAGCTGCCAGAATGCAACACACCAGAGATGGATTGGCTTTTTATAAAAGGGGATTTATTTCATTAGTTCTTCAGAGGAAATGCAGCTAACTTTCAACTGAGGTTCTTTCTTATGTGGGAAGGCACAGGATGGTCTCTGCTGGCGTTTTCTCCAGGTCTCTGGGTTCCAACAGCTTTCCCCGGGGTGACTTCTTTCTGCATCTCCAAAGGCCTGGGCTGAGCTGCGAGTGTGAGATGAGGTATGCTGAGCTGCATGGGCTGTGCTACATTGAGTTCTCTCATTTAAGAATCAGCCAATTAAACAAACATCATTCATTGCAGCAGGCACGCCTCCTAGCCAGATGTAATCAGCAACAGATGAGGTTCACACACCATTGGCTCATGTCCACAGCAATAGATCTAGGCACCTCCACCTGGCCAAGTTGACAACTGACTCTAACTACCACAGAGACCATCTCAGTTCAGCCTAATAAGGGCAAACACGTTGTTTAAATCTGAAGTGCTCATGCCACAGCTGGTTCAGGACATGTTCTTTATTTCAGTCCTCTGCTCTTTACATCGTAACTTGCTGCCAATCCAAGGATAGGTGATCAGGTACATTAGGGATAAGATGTGTGGAGGGCAAGGGTCTATGAATTAAAAAAGATATGGAACCATGGTTGCCTTTCTTTAGACCTTTACCAGAAAGCAGAAATTTATGAAGAGATGTTAGCAGTAAAAAACGTTTCTTGAATTATCACTGATTGAAATGTCTGTTTGTTGTGTCTTGATTAAAACAATGTGTGCTAGAGGAAAGGAATACTTCTAGTTTCATTTCTTCCTAATGAGGGAGAGCTTGGCATTTATGTAAAAAACAGCAATATGTTTAATTTTTATAGTGCCTTTCTATTGTTCCTATGCTGTTGAACAGTTGATGAAGAAAAAAATAGAGAGGATGGTAGGAACTTCTTCAATAATCATAGCAAGCACATTACACTGTGCCCACCATGCTTCTAAGTGTTTTATGGATATTAATTCATGTAACCGTCACAACAATCCCATGAGGCAGTTGCTATTATAATCCCCATTTTAAAGATGAGGAAATAGAGGCTGTTAAGCATGTGAAGAACATGTCCCAGTATTGAATTTCCAAAATGAAATTTTTTGCAAATACTTATATTTTGGGAAATGACTAGCAGAACCAAGATAACCTTCCAAATCTAAATGAACACTATTCATATGATTCATTACCTGGCTCCTTCCCAAGTAGCCCACCTACCCAAGTAAGACTCAAGAGAAGCACATCTTTTCATGTCATGGAAATCTGTCAGAAATTTTCTCCATGGGCCAATATAAAATGAAAAGTCGGACCCTTAACCATGTCCTTATCAATATCCCTTCAAACACAGCAACAAAAACACAGCAGATTTTCCACTCTGCATTCTATTGAGTTATAATTCATACTTATAACTTGAGGAAATATCTTTGGATATTATGCCTCTGAAAAGCGATTATGTTTCTCTCTTTGCTTTGTACATTAAGAATCTCAAAGCTAAATTTGGAGAGGATTTTTAGTAGCCATGAGAGCCCTTTCATTCAATGTATGTTCTTCTTTTACCCTTGAACCCATCCAACCTGCCTGACTTTATTCTCCTTTGCACTGATTCTCTTGTCTGTTTTCAGTTTGGGTTGTTATCTACATTTATGCCAGCAACTCCAGATCATTTTTTTTTTGGTATGCTGTATGGCAGGGTCAGATTTCATTATTTTTCCACATGAGTATCCCGTTATTGTAGCATCATTTGTTGAATTTTTATTTGCTTGTTTGTTTGTTTTGCTTCTTTGTTTTGTTTTGGAGGAAGTGCATGGACTGGGTCTCCTGCATGGTGGGTGAGAATTCTACCACTGCACTACCCTTGCACCCCCAACTCCAAATCATTTTGAAAGCATGTAAAGTATAATTACTTGAACAAATGCTCTGTTTTTTCTTATCAACATCTGTAACTACAATAACTAGTGATAAGGAATGAATTTCTATCTCTGCTAATATGACATCGCAGAAAAATCCACACCTATATTTTCTGAGTATGAAATCCTTAAGTATGGAAAGAATCAGATATAGAGGAATCAATATTAAGCTGTATACAGTAATGGACAGACAGAAGCCAGCACACAATTCACATATTTAACAGTTACTATATACATTTTATTGGAAGGAATTCAGCACCAAATTCATTTATAGTTTGAAATTTGAGAAAAATAAGTCTACATAATGACAAAACTTTTACAAATTCTTGGAGATGTATAAGCTTTGTAATCTATTTTGCCTAATGCAAACCATTTCTAAACTACCCTACTTGTTTTTTCACATGGCCAACTAGAACATTCAAGGAACAAAATGTGATTTACTATACACTAAGTTTGGCTTATTCAAGGTTCATATTTTTTCAGTTGAATTTATCTAAGCTCATCCTTGTAATCACTTTGTTATATTGCTTGTATCTGTTAGGGTAAGCAAAGTTAATGCACGGTAACAAATGACAACCCCACCCCCAACCCCTGCCCCAAGTCTAGGGGTTTTGAACACTAGAAGTTTCTTTTTAATTCACATTTATATGTCCACCGTGGGCTGGTTGGGGCTTTGCTATTTGCTGTCTTCAGTCTTAGCCCTATGCTGATGGAGAAACTCTCTGCTGGGGACATTACTAGTTTCATAGCTAAGGGAAAATAGAAACACAATGACTCAACTGCTGGATCTGAAAGCTTAGGCTGAGAAGTGACACTTGTAACTTTCTGTTCACATTTCATTGTCCAAAACAGTTTCTATGGCTAAACTTCTTGTCAATAGGACAGGGATGTATAACCCTGCCACAGAGCAGCAGTAGACGTTTTGAACAGTAACACAGTATATTACTCTGCTGTAAGTGAAGGGTCTTACCTCTTTGTTTTTTGTTTTGCTTGATTAAACCTGGTACAGCATCAGTGTTTAGTACACAAACTGTCTCTTCAGGACACAGAATACCTGTTTGGTCTTGATATTGGTACAAATAGACGGCACTTCTCTCTTTCTGTATCTCCTGGGATGCCTACTCTGTGTGTTGATGGCACCTGAAACAAGCGCCACCTTTCCTACATTCTTTTCTAAACTGCTTTTTAAAGGATAAATAGAAAGTTTATATGTGGCCTTAAAAAAAACACATTTAATCCACAAAACAATCCTTGTAGGTGTAAATATATACCTCATAGAGTTATGAGGATTAAATAAAATGATGTATGAATGAGTCTTTAGCAGTGTGTTTGGCATATGGTAACTCAGTAAAAATGATCTATTATTGGCAGTATTTTTACTAGAATACTGTCTTTTACTAGAATACAAATCAATACTTGAATAATCATGTAAAGAAGTGATTTATTAAGCAAAAATAAAAGGAATAAACCATGCCATTAAATAAATACTGTTCTATTATATGAATTTATATTTTATTGATATAATGGTATAGTATACATGCAATCACGCTCATATAGCTAGAAAAGATACATGTGAGAGACAGCATTATTTAGTCTACTGAAAAGGTAAGGAAGGTGTGCCATATTATTTGAAGACTTTTGCAATAAATATGCTTCTTCCAATCTTTCCTGACCTTCCAAAGTTTTGTGGCTAATTGCTTGCATATACAGACTGTTGCATCCATTCCCTTCAGTACAACACTAATTCTAACTTTGGTCTCTCATTAATTGTCAATCACCTCATTCAGTGTTATTCCATAGGTTTCACCATTTGTTGGTTGACCTCAAGAAATTCACTTAAACATTAATAATTCTAAAATGAATAAAACTCTCTTGAATTAAATTTCTCTTTAAGCACACATGGGTTTTAAATTGAAGGGTCAGAAGATTCCATAAAATATGTTTTGTGTTTAAGGAGCCCAGGACTGTTAACAATAATTTGAGTCACAATGAAATCAACATGTGTAGCAAAGCCTTGACCACTCTGGTAACAAGCAATACATTTTTGCACCAGTTTTGACTTTACATTTTATAAAACTATAACAAGAGAAGGTATGGTTGTTTACATCAGCTTGATTCTTGAAATCATTTTCTTAGTAGACTAGAGAGACTTTCAAGGAAATAAATAACTTCTATCATGCAGTACCATACATACATTTGAGGTGACTGTTCTCTAAAGTTATTATGTACTATCATGTAGTAATCCCTTGCATTTTCCTTGTCTAATCTAAAAAAATATTTCCCTTATGGTGAAAATACAGTGACTTCATTCCTTATAATTGATATTTTCTGTTTGCAGGAGACAAAGCAGAGTAGATAAAAGTGAAGTGGGCCAGAAAATAATATTTTGGGGGTGGAAGGGTTATATGGAAGTTCTTTCCTTGTGTATGTGTATGGCATAGATCATGTGCTGAAATAGATTTACATTGCTTGAAACAAGTTTTATCATTGAAGCACTGTATGAATTAATGGTTTAGAAAATGGAACAATTTCTTTGTAGTAAATATAATATTCTAATTTCTGATTGATTTTTAACAATGTGAGCCATTCTTCAACCATGAAATGACCTATCTTTTGCATGTCCATAATAATTGGAAGAGTAAAGAATATTATAAAGAACCTTGAGATAAGTGAGTACTTTTGTACAGTTAAATATACTTTTCTAGTGTTACAAATCACCCTCAGTTGATCACCCATAAATTTGGTCTTTTACTATTTTGGCATATGCAATGTTTCTTGAAAGTGAATGTATAATGATGAATCCATTTTTAATGTGAATGATCATCATGTAATTTTTCTTAGGACCAATTACAAGTATCAGAGAATGCAAGAGGCATTAATACTTCTCTGGGGTTGGGAATGGGCTGGTCCTGAGGGATTCTGCCAAAATGACATGTGCTCTGATGTTGGTGGGGCTTGGGATTCCACAGAAGTCTCACCCATGTTGTGCAAGGGAGGGCTCTCGCCTCTTCATGCCCTGGTCCCCATGGCAACTTCATATATCACTGACCTTTGGTATTAATAGTGGCACAGTGGCATATCATGGTAAATTAGAGCCACAGACTCAGCTACAAATGCTTTTGCTTCCTGACATTTGAGTGAGAGCATGATTGAGAGAAAAGAATTTGTTAGTAGCAATTAGAGGCACTGAGGTAAAGAATTGTGCTGAGATTTATTTTTTCAGTGAAGTGCAGTTAATGGAGCATGCAAATGGAAAGGACTTTCTGTCCTTTGGCTAGCTGATACATTCCCTGGTTTAATCAAATAAGACTGAAGTGTGCCTTTTACTTTCTATGCAGTCTGACAAAGGTAATTTAGGATACAGCTTTTAGATGCAAGTCGGCTGCTGCTGCCAGGATTTACATCTTTATGAAGGAAATACAATTACAGATGTCTCCTCATGCTGATTAATAGGCAATAAGACAGTGAAACAAGAGCCCAATATCCAAGAAATGAGAAAAAGTTGTGTTTGTTAAATGGGGCAGAAAGATATCTGCTATCCTCTTGTGGTTTTTGGGTTTAATTTAGTGTCTATGCACATCTGAACTGCAGCATATGAAACCAGATACACATTACCAATGCAATATGCTTCATTTGAGTCATAACATTTTCATTGAACTGCATATCCCATAATGCTCCAGAGCCAACCTAAAAATCTTGGCTGTTGAAAATTATCTGCATTTGTACCACTGAGATTGGTCCTGGGGAGAAAAGGGAGTTGCTAGGCTGAGGGTTCTAGTACACATTGTGATTAGTAGAGGATTTTAGATTCAGATCCTTGTTTTCTTCCTCAAGCTATTCCTCTTTTTCATATAAAATTTATATACTGAAAATTGAGGGCAAATGCTATAAAGTCATGATGCAGGTTACTGTTCCTCTTTCCCTCCCTCTTTCCATGCTTACAAGCACTGCATCTTTACATACCTAACAGGGACATAACTATATATCATGGCGATAGCCATAAACCAAATAATTATGATGGACTGTGCCTGAACAATAGTAGGTAATGTCTGAAATTAAGGATTAAGCCTCTGTAAGGTGTTTGGAAAGATAAGGCAGCAACTCTGTTAGAAGGTTGGGGGTGAGTTAGAGAAGGCTTCACTCTGTAGTTCAAGGAGAAAAGGAAATTTTAGGAGGGAAAACACAGGCAGTGATTCAAAGACAAGAAGTAAGGTAGTTTCAGTTGCTTAGGTCCAGTCAAGGCTTTAAGGAAGGCCAAAGGATGAAAGGTTAATAACATTAACTTTCCCAATTACTAAGCTGGTTTACCCTGGTAGCTTGATGCTATGATGCTATGGATTGGGCTTTAAGACAAAAGATAAAGTTAGGAACAAAGGTTAAACATGAACCTTCCTCTTATCATAACTCTCAGGCACCTAGTATGGGACTAGGCATCGTGCACAATGATAAAGAAAATACGAATATTTGATGCAAATAGCATGACTGTCTTCACTTCTGGAGAAATTATTAACAAACAAAAGGGATGATTAACAGTCATTGTGAGGTTTCTGTCTTTGACTATTGGTGATGTTTTTGCAGGTACAGGGCAAATTAAAGTTTGAAGTAGTGATGGTCCATGATGTTCATCTTGTAACTAGAACCAGAAATTTAGATTTCCAAAAAAGAGCTGGGATTGCAGACATAGATTTGAGAGTGCCCATCATACAGCAGGTAGTTAAAGCCATGGGGTTTTATTTATGCCCAAAATTGCTTTACATGAAAACTATAGAAAGCCACAAAATTTAATTTGTGTTCTAGGAGGAAGTCAAGAGACAATAACCATGATTGGCATTTGTCTATGAGCAATTCAGCAGTGATTCCTTGCTTCCCCCTTATGGACAGTACCTAGATTTTTGTTTCTTTATCCATACACCCTTCCACTATGTACTGATGTGTTTCCTGGGAAGCTGGTTCTAACCCTGTTCTAGGTATGAGCCTTGGTTTATACAAGCCATTCAGAGTGATGATAGGTTCAAACAACTCAACCCTGAGGTAAACAGAACTTGCTATTGCTTGGTGAGACGGACTAGTTTAGAAAGGGGCAATGACCCAACTAAATTTAACTAGACATGGTGGGAAATGTGACAACCTTCTCATTTGAAATGAGACAACCTATTTGAAAGGTGTGGTAAGTTGCTGTGAAGCTTGGAACTGTTACAGTTTAGGAAGAAACTGACACCAGAGAAGCAGAATAGAAGGAAAGAAATCAGCTCCTTGATGAGCTGCCTAATCAAATCATCTCTAAAATCTGCCTTAGTTGAAAATATCAGTTGCCTTAATTTATAAATTGCTATTAATATTTAGGTCAACTTTAGTTGCATTTTCTTTTGCAATGAAAGTGTCCTAACTGATACTGATGCTTCATCACAATTAAGAAGATGTTGAGTAAATTGCCAATGCCACAGAGAGGTCAAGTAGGCATGGGTTTGGCAATTAGAGGTATTGTTAGAGGGTGAGAGGAAATGTGAAAACAGATTTCAGTAGATGGAAAATGAATGAAGGAGAAAATGAAGACAAAAAGTTCAATAACTGTGGGCTATTTTATCATTGTACCACCCTCCCTTGAAGAGTACATGGCACACGGTATGCACACAACACAGGTTGAAGAGTGAATGAATATGCTGACACTCGCTGCATGTTTCTCATGTAAGAAGTGAGAGAAGGAAATAGAGAGAGGGTAGAAATGTGCTAAAAGAGGGTAGAGTTAAGTAAAAACTAATTTAAAATTGTAAAAATCTTTAGATTGACAAGCTCATAACTGGGCAGCTAGAAGAAATAAAAGACAATAGAAAAAACAGGAAAATGTAGACCTAGAAAATTTTTGAGCAGATGGAAAATGCAAGGAGAAAATCTTACAAATTTAGAGGGAAAGAAGATAGGTTACTTATGAAGGCAGAAGGATGGGAGGTTGTGGACTAACTGCCTCAGGCCACTGGAATGAAAAGGAAAGAAGCTGAGAACCTTGATACGATTCATCTGTGGATTTGTGAGGATTCAGAGAAAATGCCAAGCATATACCCAAAAAGGGAAAAATACCTGTAAAATGTTAAATCAGAAGAAACCTCAAAATAGGTGAAGATAAAGAGGAACAAAAGAAATAATGACAAGCATTAAACTTTAAAATGTATCTAAACCAATACAGAAAGTTTATAAATGGATTATAAAATGTATATAAGTGGATAGTGATAGTGTAATAAGTAATGCATGGTTTAAGTGCTGAAAACAAACTTTTTTGCTTTTTGAAAAAAAACTTTTGAAACAGAGAGACATATGCAAAGGGAAAACTGCAGTTAGTAAATACTTCCAGCAATACTTAGAATTTAGGTATTGGTATACTGGGATGGAGTAAAGAAAGAAGGAGAAACTTTCTAAAGACCTCATCACCAGGAAGAATAGAGAAATACAAGTCTTTTAGTAGTTTTCTTGAGGAAAGAAAGAAAATGTAGTAAAGAAATAGCATATCTACATTGGAGGAAATAGTTTTATGATTTCACATAAAAATAGAAAAATAAGTGTTGAAGAGTCTTGCGAAAGAGAAAGTAATTACTGATAGAATGGAAAAATACAGAATTTCAAAGTAAACATTGGAAAAGAGCAAAGCAGCAAAAACAAGTAAAGGAATAACAGTAAAGAACAACAAAGCAAAAACAAAAAACAAAAAACAAAAACAGTCAAACAAAAAAAGCCTAAACCAGACAAATAAACATTGTTAAGTGTAAGAAGTAAGAAATAAAGTATTTCAATTGTTACATTATATATGCCATGGCTGAATTCTTTCATTGAAAGATAGAAATCGAAAGATTAGGGTAAAAAAGTTTAATGAAGTACACTCATTGTGATAAAGTTTGAAAATAAAAGCATGGACAAGAGAGACCAAGTAAAGGTAAGAAAAAGAGGAGAGTGGCAATATTATTAGAAGAGGTAGAACTTAAAAGTATTGAATATATATGGGGAAACAAAAGAGAAGTCACTTTTCTTGGTAAGATTTCCATATATAAATGTGAAATGGTAGATGTGGAGAATATAATATGAAAACATCTTTGGTAAAACAAAAATAAAGCAAACTCCCAAACCTAGGAACGCGTGTCTGTCTGTCTGTCTATTTGTGTCTATGTTCATACTTGTATATATTCTGTGAGCATGCAGATGGTTGAGAAAAGATGAATGCCATCTCTTCTGTGAACATGGGGAGGTGGGGCAGGATCCAGTCAAGGTGAGGCTGGAGAAAGTAGAAAAAGAAAGACTCAGTAACACCAGGCTTTGAGCAAATGCACCAGTAAGAGCACCACCACCACCACTAAAAATGGATCTCTCCAAAGAACTGGCTCAAGGGAGAGACCTTGAGGAGAATGGAATCAACAAGCTGGAGGGGTCAGTCCTAGAACTGACCCTTAACTACTTGCTTAAGCATGTCCTCAGGAGGATGCGTTCTTTGATGTGTGTGTGTGTGTGTGTGTGTGTGTGTGTGTGTGTGTGTATACAAAGAAAGCTGCAGAGGGTTAACAATTTAAAAAATAAAACAAAAGCATAAGAAGATGTGATTGAGTCCAATAAAATTTGCTTGCCTTGTAAATCATGATCTAGGAAGCCTTCAAAACATCCTAGAACAATATATATCAAGGAGTGTAACTAAGTCAGTTTTCCAGACCCTGACATCACAAAGGCTGAGGTTTGGTCCCACAGGTTAAGCATAAAGAGAACAGCAGTGTACCCTGAACGTTTTGTATCTGCACTCTCTCCTTTCACTGACATATCCTTTGGGGCAGATTAGTTTTAAAGAGCCAGACACATGCATGAAGGTTTTCTTGTTGTTACTCAGATCTTAGATAATTGTTTTGAGTATTCTGCAAAGATCTGGATTCTCCTTTATTTGGTGATTGTAAATAAAAGGCAATTTAGTGCATACAATCTTTGGTAATTCAGATTTGTTTTTGTATATTTGAAGATCCAGGAAATATGATCATGACTGACATAAATAACAGAATAACTTTATGATATGTTTTGATTAGTTTATCAGAGGTGAGCTTCTTTTTTCTTTCTTTCTACAGCTACAGGAGGAGGTCAATCAAAATGCTTCTGCTTAAAGGAGAGCCCACATTTTGGATTAATAAACATGAGACAGATAAATTCATTTACAGTGGGCTGGATTGATGATAAGTTTGATGTTGGTGAGTACTTTTATAACTTGTGTGTAAATTGAATTGCTGATAAAATTTTCAATATAAATTGGATTAATTATAACTTCCTATAACAAATGTTTCCTAAAATTTGTGGTCATCAAAAGCTTTGCAGTTAAAAGTTACATTCATTTGTGATTAAACAAAGAGGTTAGTTAAGCAGTTGAATATTAATGAGGGGCACTTTAATCATGAAAAGAGGAAACAGAGCTTGTACAGATCTAAACTTAAATAAGCATTTGCCCCTTCTGGCTGTATTTGGCTAATCTCTGTATTTGGCTAATCCCTGTGGCAGGTCCCTTGCTCTCTGGTTTATATTTGGGTTCCACCAAGGAGGGGCAGAGGTAGGATATTGAAGGCTGGGAATTTATTCTCCCAGCCACAAATGGGTTACAGTTGTCTCTGAAAGCCAAGGACTCCTGCATAGCAGTTGCCCTCTGTAGATAACCCTCCCCAGCCATCACCCCTTCTTTCCCTCTTTCTGGCCTGGGGGTGGTAGTTGTCTTCTCTCTAGCCCTCAGCCTCCATACTCTGCTCACAGCATATAGACCCATTATTGAACTTTCGCATCACCCAATTTGTGCCCAATATTTGCTGGGACCCTACCTGAGTGAAAGAATTTACTACAACCTTTTCTTCTGTAACTTGTTCAGAAATGCAATTTCAACACAAGATTTGCTTACTATGTCAACAAGATTTTTCTTCTCAACAGTATTCTTATCTAAGTGTCCTAAATTTTTATAATCCAGGCCTGTCAAAGAAATTAGAAGCTACTAATTCAGATCTCTACAGTGATATCCTGTATTGTAAGTTGATAAACAGGGGAGTTCAATTATGATGTGGCTATTAAGATTCATGCATCTCATTACTACGTATGTTCCCAGCTTTACTTCTATATTTATTTAGACTGTGGAATTAACATTTTGACATATTCTGACAATGATGTATTTTTAAGAACGTTCTCAGTGGGTCTGAGTGCAATGACTTATCTCATGGTCTTCGCTTGGTCAGGTGAGAGGCTCAGTGGATACATCTTGGGTGCAGAAGAAGATGTGTGTTTGTGTTTCTATCTCTGAAAGCGAGGAATGTCCTGGCTTGTGTGTTATGGGTAGCAGTGGAGAGTGACAATCTTTACCCATTCATCTGTCCATTTAAAAATTCAAGTCATATAGAGCGCTGAGTTCCTGGATGGTGAACTAGAGATTTTCTCCTGCTCCAGATCCTTCTTATATTCAATAGAGTTGATCACAGAGACGTTTTCCCAAATTGAGAAAACCCTTAAGAGCTTCATGGAAGATAATCAACTACTAATGGTGAACAACCTGTCAGCCCAACATGCAAATCTCTGAGGGGCTGATGTGAATCTTAATCTTCAAGCTTGGCTTGTGTATAGGAAAAGCTGCTGCCAATAAAATACAACTGACTGGACCATCATTGGAATATAACCTCTTTCTGACATGAAATAGCTATTGGAAGGTTTCTGGATATTATTTTTGACCACTTGATTAACATTGTACCACTTGGTGCCAGCACCTTTTTCCACAGGCCCTGTTCAGAGATGGAGAGGTAAGAAGGGACATGGAGGTATACCAGTCTGGCTCTAATAATAGGCATCCTTTGAAGATGATAGTGTATTGAACAGGAGAAATTTGAAGATTCAAAGCAATTTCCCTCTGGATAAACAAGAAATGAGGTCCAGATTTAAATGTGACTTGAATAAGTAAAGCAGCAGGTCTCATGGAGTCTTTGGCTCATTGACAACAGGTAAAGAGTATTCAAATAGCCTCTATGTAAACACCAGGATCCTTACATACTGTGTATCAACGGAGCAGAGCGTCAGAAATGTAAAATAGGAAAATCATTCTGCAGTCGTGGTGGCGCACTCTTGTTCTTAACCCAGTTTCTGGAAGCATTCAATGCCTGTGCGAATCTAAATTTAATGAGAACTTTAATGGGAACTTTAATAAACACCCCCAGTCTATAAGCAGGTTTCTCTATTGCTGTTGATACAATTGGCATATTTGATTTCTAAAAACATTTCCTAAATTATTGCTTGTGCTCTTGAAGTACTTGGGGACACTCCAATGATAGAAGATCCTCTCTGCACAGTGTCTTTCTAGGAGAGTAAGATAGAGAATAAGATAGCATTTGCAGTCACAACAATGACCAAATGAAATATTTTGGGTTATGATCTCACATCTTTGGAACACTTGATGCTCTTGGGCATCATTTACTGAATCCCTTAATCTTTCAGGAGCTTCCAGTTGGCCAAGAAAAAGACATCAGGAGGGCACATTTCTGTATATTACTATTCATAAGAGTTTTGGATATTTCCCCCAGAGAAATTGATGATCCTTTGGCAGATAGTAGATAATTAATCATCAGTCCGACCTTGCAGAGGAGAAAGATTTAGCAGATGGGGGAAATGTGAACACAGATGGAGATGAAACTGGATCTGGGAGAGGTACCAGAGACCTTGCTTCACAGTCAAGTTGAAGAGCCTGAATTCTGGATACTCATAGTGCTGGTGGATGCAGCTGCAGTTTCCAGGAAAGACTGACATGTTTGTCTTGACATTCTCATTTCAAGATTGGATGGAAATACAAGAGAGCATGAATTCGGGGTAGACGTGTTCTGACTTTCCTCATGCTGTGCATTCTCTCATCTTTCTTGGAAATTCAGCACATGCATTTATCCCATTAGTGGTAAGAGAAAAACTCTTGATTATCCTCCAACTCACATGATGTATGTCAGTGGGTTGGAGCAGTAGTGGTAATGAATTCTTCTCTGCTTAGACTGTACATATACTTAAGGGTCTTTGAAACATAAGAATGGCCATACGATAAGCAACTGAGCCTCTTTCTCTAATTGCTTTTCAGATATGAATTTATAACTTAAACAAACAACCAACCTGATCTCAGCTACATATCTCTGAAGAAGAGACTGCAAATTCTGCTTTCACTTTCAGTTCTTTGTGATGGCTTCCCTCAATTTTACTGCGGCTTTGATATTTAAATATGCTTTAGGTTAAACAAAGAAGAACACACATACCTTTATGCCACATGTACATATATGCACTAATAACAACATCAACAAACCTAGTTAGTTTGAGCGTCAAAGGTTCTTGTTCCAGTGTGCTCTGTGGCTGCTGTTAAGATGGTAGATTATCTGAGAAATGTGGAGAAATGTCAACACCCTCTAGAGTAAACTACTGTATACTACTGGCAGGGGGCAGGTAATTTTACATGTAGGTTCTGTTTCCCCCTGAAGAATCAGACAGGATCTTGACCTAAAACCCTTTGTCTCTTTTCTCAGCATTTGGTTAAGAAAGGCTAACTATTTTTGGAGAAAACTGAGCTGAACCCCCTGTTGGATTATTGCTGACCCAAAGATCCCAAAGATCCTAAAGAGTAGATTGTATATATTGTGATAATAGCAAGAGGCACAAATACTAAAAAGCAGTACAGAACAGGGATTACAAATGGCTTTGAGAATGGTCAGAGGTAGGATTCAACTCTGGAGGACCATGACCTTTAGTTGGTGCTTGATCTTGAGTAAGCTTTCACTTTCCTCATTTGTAAAATGTTTCCAGTCAGGAGAAAATGTAGGTAAAATACTTATCATAGTTCCTGGCCTATAATGAACATTCACTCTATAACGTAATGATAATGATGATGATAGTTAATCTTTTGAATCAGAAGCCTTTATTCATTGCCAGCATTTTCTTAGAGTTATTGGAATCTAAATATCTCTAAGACTGGGGATTAGGCATCTGCGGTTTAGAAAGCTCTATAGGTGATTGTATAGACACTGGATAGAAAATCATGCATCTGGTGTTGGAATATTCTCTTACCTCAGTCAATTTGGTCTCTGAATCCTGATTCAAATAAATTCAAACTACTCTATGCATAAACTCATTGTCCTGGATCAACACTTCCCTCTTACTATCAACCCCTGCCTCAGTGCAATAACCATTTTTCTGTCCCAGGCTTCATGGGGTAGTGAGAGGCTCCTAGGAAGATGGTATTTGAAAGAGAATTCTAGGTAAGTAGAATTAGGACAGCACTTCTGTGTAGAAGATGCAGCCTGTGGAAGAAGTTAAATTATGAATGGTCGAGCCATATAGTGTATGATGAAGTTGTATCAGCAAAATTGAAAAATGGGCTATTCTGATTCAATCATTCTTGTAACTGAAATAATTTTATCTAAGCTCCCTTACATTTCTGCATCAGGTATTCACAGAGGAAATAACCCACATTTTTAAACTATAATTTTTCTCTGTTAACTTAGAGAACAGTGGGCATTCAAATACTGTGTCTACCTGTGGACCGTACCGGGTTCATAGAGGTGGCAGGACTTGGACTGAGCTCAGGTGACTAAGGCATGGCTGTTCATAGAGCATCTAAAAAGAGTATCAAACCTTTGGAATGAGTGAACATTGTGAGTGGGGACAGTCTCGGAAGCTGGGAAATGTGGCCCCAAAGCTGGAATGCTAGGCAAGATTTTTGGAAGTGCAATTTGAATTAGAAGTCCAAGTCTATGAATCGTCTAAATTTTTATGCTGTAGGTTCGGGAACACAGACAAAAGAGCCCTAGAATCAAATTTGAAAAGTAGTGAACAGGTTGCACTACTTGGAGAAAAGAATGTGAACAGGTTGCAAACCAGGAGAAACTAGCCTGGGGATAGCACTTTCTCAGGTTAGAGAATAAAGTAATGCTTATAAGTCCTTTAGGATTAAACCAAGTACTTCCTATTTCAAGGAAACTAGAATGAAGTGCAATTTTCACTAAAAGAGATCAATAGGTATAATTGTGGGGAAGGTAGAGAAAAGCAGAGCCAAAGGCAATGAGGAGAGGGCTACCATCACCATAGAATTTCCATCTAAATATTCATAATATTAGAGGAACTTCATAATATTAGATTAAAAATCAGCTAATCCAAGTTTGGTGCTTTAAGTCTGTCCCACGGGCATCTAGAGTAGCCCAAGACATATTAGGAATCAATAAATGTTTTGTATTGAAAGAATGAGCCAATGACGTATATCTATGGACCATTTAGCTCATCTAATTTTTGGAACAAATTTATGTGCAGCACAGATGTTATATATAATTATTAATTTATTTTTTTAAACTTTTTTATTGTATAATATAACATATACACAAAGCATAGAAATAAAAAAGCAATAGTTTTCAAAGCACTCTCCAAAAGTGGTTACAGGATAGAACCTAGAGTTTGTCATGGGTTGTCATACAATCCTCTCATATTTTTCCTTCTAGCTGCTCCAGAATTTAGGAGGCTAGAGGGCTTAAATACTTTTTTTATCATAACAATCACTTTTTTCCCCTTCTTTTTTTGTTAACAATAACATATATACAAAAAAGCTATACATTTCCAAGCACAGCACCACAATTAGTTGTAGAGCATATTTCAGATTTTGGC
Source organism: Tamandua tetradactyla (assembly GCF_023851605.1). Lineage (NCBI taxonomy): Eukaryota > Metazoa > Chordata > Mammalia > Pilosa > Myrmecophagidae > Tamandua > Tamandua tetradactyla. The sequence goes on from NC_135332.1 coordinate 151,590,182, forward strand.
ATGGCTTACAATTTCCCAATTTTAAGTTTTTACTTCTAGCTGCTCTAAAATACTGGAAACAAAAAGACATGTCAATTTAATGCTTCAGCATTCATATTCATTTGTTAAGTTCTATCTTCTATGTATAATTCCACCATCACCTTTGATCTTTCTATACCTCTCATTGGGGATGTTTGGGCTATAGTAATTCTAAATTTTTGATATTGGAAGGGTCTATCACTAATATGGGGTAGGGAGATGGAACTATCTGATGTTCTGGAGAGGCTGGGCTAGATTTCAGGACTTATCTGGACCAGAAACCCATCTGGAGGTTGTAGGTTTCTGGCAAGTTACTCTAGTGCCTGGAACCCTTGTGGAATCTTATAAATTGCCCTAGGTGTTCTTTAGGATTGGCTGGAATGGTCCTGGTTGGGGGTTGGCAGGTTATGATAGGTAGCAAGGTCTACCCGAAGCTTGCATAAGAGCAACCTGCAGAGTAGCCTCTTGACTCTATTTGAACTCTCTCTGCCACTAATACTTTCTTAATTACACTTCTTTTACCCCATTTTGGTCAGGATGTAATTGTTGATCCCACAGTGAATCCAGGTCTGGATTCATCCCTGGGAGTCCTCTCCCACTTTGCCCGGGAGACTTTCACCCCTGGATGTCAGGTCTGACGCAGGCAGTATATGTTATTTTAAAACTAATGACATTTACCATCAATCCTTTTAATCCAATCATCTTCTAATTCTTGCAGTTCTTGTATAGGGCTTTCAAAACAAAGCTAGAAACTGAACAACGAAACAGCACTCTGATGTGGAAAAGCAATGCCAAGTGTTTTTCTTTGTTTGTTTTTGTGTGGGCAGGCACCAGGAAATGAATGCACAGTGTTTTGAATTAGACTCATTAAATTGTGCATATCTGTATTTTTCCACAAGTGAAAGCTTGCTAAATCTTGTAGACATACAGTTTGTGTTTGCTCCTACCCTATTGAAAGAGACTTAAAAATAAACGTTTTTGTCTCTAGGAAACCAATTTTAGTATATGATACTTTATTGATTTCAGAGAGCTTAAATCTCCTCCTTTTCTGTCTCAAAACAGCCACATCAGTTATATTGGTATGTAACAAATTACCCTAAAGCCTAGTTGCTTAAAACAACAAGCATTCATTTGTCTCATAGTTTCTGTGGGCCAGAAATTTGAGAGCAGCTTAGCTAGGTGATTGTAACTGGGGGTTTCTCATGATATTACAGTTAAGATTCAGCCTATCAGCCAAGGCTGCAATCATCTGAAAGTTTGTCTGGGGCTGGAACATTTACTTCCAAACTCATCTATGTGACTGCTGGTAGCATGCCTCAATTCATTACTGGTTCTTGGTTGAAGGCCTCAGTTCCTTGCCACATGGTTCTCTCCATATGGCAGCTCACAACCTGGCAACTGGTTTCCTTCAGAATGAGCCATCCACAAGACAGAGATCGCGAAAAGGATGGAGGCCTGCCTGGTTTGATCTAGTTCCTGAAATCTCAGATCATCGCCTTCACTTTATTCTATTAATTAGAAAGAAATCACTAAGTTCAGTGCCCATTCAAGGAGAGGGAAAATTAAGGAGAGGAGGAGAATCAAAGGATTTGTAGACATATATTTAAAACCACCATAGCAGCGTACTTATATTTGTCTATTCTTTCCTTTTGCTTTAGAACACGAGAAATTTTTTTTTCATCTGGTAAGAATGATGTATATTTTGTTAAATATCATTCTCCTTAATATGAATGGATTGGCATGATGACATTGGAATATTCTGAAGGGTATTTTAAGAAATAGAACTATCTGAAAGTTATTGCTCTATTGACTATACAAATGTTTATTATGCTAAATCAGGAATATCTGTGCTACATAGGAACAACTAATTTGTTTCTATCTTTTGATCCTCGTGAATCTTCTAAATTACCAAGATTTTGTTTCCTTCTCATTCTGCTTCAAGATTTACAGCCAAATTTTGACCCAAGTTTAAGATAATTATAAATGTTTGTATATATCTTGAAAAACTATTGTCAGCTCTGATTTCCTTTATGTTCCCTACCATAACTTGCTCTTATCCCAATTTTCTCTTATTTCTTCATAAAATTATCTTACTGTTCAGCATATGTTTTTGGTAATGACCTTGTGTCGTTCTGGGAACAAGACAGACAATAAATAAACAAGTGAGTATAGACCCTTTTCATTCTAAAATAACAGCTGTCATTTATTGAGTGTTTATTATGTGTAAATTGTGTTATGAACATAATTTAATTTAATGTTCATAAATATCCTTTGATGTAGGTACATTATCCCCACTTACAGATGATGTAGCAAGCTTAAAGAGAGCTAGTAATTGGCAGTACCAGAATTCAAACCCCTGTCTGTCTGTCTCCAAAGTCTTCCCTCCCACTCCACCAGTTCAAAGTACATACAACTAAATGGCCAAGATGCACTTTCCTGCGGCCTCCGTCTCTTTCCCAATGAAATTCTCTCTATACTCACCGCTGATCAATCTCGCTTGGCCAAGGTGAAGATTTTAAAGTGCTTCCTTGGGGTCACATTCTTGAACTGAAATCTTCCTTTTTAGTGATATGAAACTTTCCTTTCAGTGGTATGAGGGGTATTTTTCCCCCTATATTCTGTTCCATGCATTTTCCTCCAAAACAAAACAAAATCATGGTGTATAGTGGAATGTGGGCTAAGATTTATATTTTGGGAAGGAGCAAAGAGCTTTGTGAGCTTGAGATCCTTAACAAATATCTTTGAGGTATAAAATTTCCATTTATATTTGTGCATTTGAACTTTGGGATTACGATTAGTATTTTACTTGATATTCTGTCCTACTGCCAAAACAAAATGATGGCTTTCTTACTGTTTTTCTTTTTTTTTTAAAGAAAATCTGTACAAATTACTGAGCCAGGCAAACTTTCTACCTGCATCAATAAACTAATGATCTAAAATCAGATCTAAAATCAGAGGGAAGGGTGGGATGGTGTATACTTCAGTTGATCTGTTGGCTGATGAGGGCAGAGAATCAAGTTTATGATATTCAAAGTCATATTTTGCTTTCATTCTAATTTGTAAAATTGAGAGAAATTTTTTTACTGTCAGATTTTCCTAATGTGCAGCTTTTCAAGTAGTCTTTTCAATCCATTTTATGCCAGTTTGATTGGGATGAAAGCCCTTGGTAGGCATTTATTCCCAGAGCTCTATGTGGTCTGTAATATTTGTCTATTGACTTGGCACAGGGGAAGCTCAATTTCCTCATTATCAGAGCATGAGCGTTGATTGATTGTGGCTCCTGCCGCATTTGCTCCATGCGGACGGTGTCCACACTGTGATCCTGCGCTGTGAGTGCATATTTGAAGCTTTTAGACAAATAGCTTATATTTTTATAGCAATCCTATCCCCACCCTCCCTAGGTTTTTTTTTTTTCTTCTTTTTTGGTCTGTCAAATACTTTTAGGAGCTTAGCTTAGAAGAATGCTAAAGAGTATCTTAGAAGTTGATTAGAACAGTAAAAAACAGTTTCAAGTATTGAGGTAGTACTAATTAGAAGTATTTCTCCAAAGCAAAACAATTGTGCTATGCTCAGATTTCGAAAATTGTAAGAGAAATTGTTTTCTTAGGAAATGGCTAGAAAATACCAAATAATTCTTAGGGAATTCTTTTCTACATCTTTTCTGGCCTTAGTTCTCAGTTTAAATTAGAAGTTTACAATTGCTGAAGTATTAGTGCCAAAAAAGACTTCATCTAATGAAGTAATTGAAGCAAAATTAGGATCTATAATTAAAGAATTCAAGTACTTCTTTGCATTTCTTATTACCTAAACTAACAATGAGAAGACCAATAATTTCATATTCATGTAGGGTTTGTGGGATATAACAAACTTACAAAGCCAAGATTTTAGGACATTCATCTATTCATTCAGTCAACAAATATTCATTGACCACTCACTATGTACCAGGCAGTGCTGTAGGCATTGGGATGCAGCATTTGAAAAAATAAAAGGAAAAAAAAAAGAAACAAACATAAAGACAAAAATCCCTAACCTCATGGAACTTACATTCTATTTAAGGAGAGATAAAATATATGACATAAATGAATATATAGTTTGTTAGATAGTGGTAAGTGCTAAAAAGGAAAAACAGCACTGCTGATACAAAGTGTTAGGGGTCAGAAGCTGTAAGTTTAGATCCTGTGGTCAGAGAAGACTTCATTGATAAAGTGGCTTTTGAGTAGAGTCCTGCTGGGAGGGAAAGAGTAAATTAGGTTAAATCAGGAGGAAGAAGTTTCCAGGCAAGATAACAGCAGTGCAAAGACCCTGGGGTCACAGCCTTCCAGACTGATGGTAGACCAGAAGGGAAAGAGGCCAATGTAGCTGGAGTACAGTAAAGGAAAGGAGGGGTCATGAGAAATGAGTTAGAGAGCAACACTGGGGGACCAGGAAATAGACCCTATAGGTAGATTCTATGTCCCATTTAATCAAATGAAATAGGGCCTTGCATGTCATAGCAAGGGCTTCTGCTGTTGCTCTAAGTCAGGAATTCGTAACTCCAGCACTATTAACTTTTTGTTGTATGGCCTATTGCGTGCATTCTAAGATGTTTAGCAGCATCTCTGACCTCTGTCCACCAGATGCCAGCAGCGTGTCTCCAGTGTGACTACCCGAATTGTCTCTAGACATTGCTAAATTCCCTTGAGAGGCAATGCGTGAGCCTGTACATGGGCCTGTACCACCTCCCCGACGACCGCTTGCGAACCACTGATTTAATGGATGTGAGAAACTACTGGAGAGTTTGGATAGAGGGGTACATAATATGACGTAAACTTTAACATGATTACTTTGGCTGCTAATTTTATTATAACCTTGCGGGAGCAAGGTCATACAGTGTTTCTACAATTCAGTCGATTCTGAGTTGGCATTTTAAAAGTAGACATTAGCAGTGGGGATTCTGTTGCTGTATGTCAAGGATCCCTTCTGGTAAAATAACTAATTTGCTCAACAATTCAAGGAAATTCACAGCAATTATAAAATTCCAAATATGTCATCTCTCCTCCTATTTCAAAATAGAAACTTAGATTTTCCTAATTTGTTTGTAAAGAAATCTGCCTTCAGATTAAAAATGTGTCAGTAAACCAACATAGAAGATTTTTGAAATTAAATATATAAAAATTTGAAAGATTGTCTATTGCAAAAATCACCATAAATTGGTAAAATAAGGCAGCTGACAAACAGAGAACTATATTTTTAATATATATAATATTCAGAAGAAACAAGACATTCAATTTGTATCACCAGGTAAAGAGTAAAATTTCAAAACATTTCTGGAAGACAATCATGAGTATTTTACTTACAGGAATGTTTCCTACGGAAATAATTGGACAAGTGGACAAAGACATACGTCAAATTATGTGTTTTGTAGTTAGCCCACAGAAGGTGGGATCAACACCTTACCCAAAGCTGGTTGAGATGTTGAGACTGATGAAGCCTGACATGCACCCAGAGGGTATAAAAAAGTTTATTATTCACATAATGGGACTTTCTGGGCAGAGCAGACCAGATACCCAAGCCCATTCAGAATTGCTTTAGTGAAGAAGGGGACGAGTGGCTTCGATTTTAATTATGCTTAGGGGGTGGTGCCAGGTTAAATGTTCCCTTGCACAGGCCTTGCTTGCATGGTTTGAATTTCCTACTGAGAGAGATTGAGAGAGAAAGAGAAAGAGAGAGATAGAAAGAGAGAAACTGAGACTGATACTCTTTATTGCAATTCACTCCTGGTGCTTGATCTATGACAGAAAAATGTAGCATGTCCCATTTAATTGGATCTGACCTTCCTTAAGTAATCCACTGTGGTGCCTTATGAGGCCTGCAGCATGAGGAGGGTAAGACATGTGGAAGTTCTAATGACTTCCTTGTTCAGAAGCCCAGTTTTGTGTATCTTGAGAAGTAAAATTAATGCTTTGATCACTATCAACAATCTCTGGAACTCTCAAGAGAATAAGGAATGTCTTGGTGAGGTCTCATATTGTGGCTTTAGTATGTGCAGAGACATGTATGAACTTGCTTTATATTTTGGATATCTGTGAAGCAGGTTTTCTTTACCCCACTTGGAAGAACATTAGGTAAGGAATTGTTGCTGCTGACACTGACCAGGCCAGATGGCCAGAACACTGGCAATGCCCCAAAGACTGTAAAAATGTGCTGGCAGGATCTACTGTTGCCCCAGCCATCCTCTAGTTCTAAGATGACTGCCTAAAGTTCAGTCAGTTGTGCTGACCCTCGGCTCTCAGGATGTCCCAGTTAGGGGATGGACAGTAGCTGCTTTCCAGGTGGCTCCATCACAACTGATGGTGCCACCATCATCTGTAAAGTGTACAAATTCCCTTATCTGATTGCTCGGTTGATCCCAAAGTTATCCCCAATTAGCCATTGGGCTCTCTGGTGCCATAGAACCTGACAAGGAACTGAGGATAGGGGTAACCCCTTCCCCCCATAGGTGGCACAGGCCTGAAGGTCCAGTTTAGGCTTTACCCTGAGCTGCCATTTCCAGTTTATTAAGGAGCACTCTGTGGTCAGCTGAGCCTGCAGGGTACTGCATCCATGTCTCAAGCCATGGCAGGCAGCTGGGTCTGGGGACCCGCAGGTTCAGGCTTCTGAGTATCTTCATCTCCAAAAAGGCCCAATATGTGGCCAGAGTTGCTGCTCTCCTCCAGTGGTATGTAACATGAGGCCAGTTGTGGATGTGTCCTGCACCAGCACACATAGGCAACTTATGCCTGTCATGAGTGGTACACAGTCTCCAGAAAGCCTGAGAAGAGGTTCCTAAAGCCTCTGCATGAAGGGTACTCTGGAGCACTAATGGGAGTATCTGTTGTATTGCAATTTGTACAGATTTTAGAGTCTTATGTTGCAAGGTGCCCAATTCAAAATGGGCAAATTCCCAAGTAACATCATGGATAGGTTTTAGTAAAATTCATAAATGAGGAATATATTGTCTCCGGAATGCCAAAATACCTAAAGGATGTTGGACTTCTTACAAAATGTTGTGGAAAAAAGAAAAAAAAATGTTATAGGTGCTGAGAGGGTTCATACTTGTTTTTTGACAGCATCAGGAATGGAGTGGTCCTCAAGTGACCAAATAGCGTCTAGATATTGTGCTAAGGTGTGGGAGCCTTTTAATTGTTGAAACAATGAGTTCCCACATGTCCTTTCACTGTTTCCCCCTGTTATTAATCTCTTGTGTGCTATATTTGTTAAAATTAATGAAACAATATAGATTAATTATTATTGACTAAAGTCTATATCCTGTAAGTTTCACTCTTGTGTTTTACAATATCATACAGTGTAGTTTCACAGTCCTGTAAATGCCTTGTGCTCCACCTATTCTTCTCTTCCCCCTGAATTCCTGGCAGCCACAGATTCTTTTACTGTCTCTTTTTAGTTTTACCTTTTACAGAATGCTAATAGCTGGAATCACAGAGCTTCTAGCCTTTTCAAACTAGCTTTTTTCAATTAACAATATGCAATCAAGGTTCATCAATGTCTTTTTTTTAATTAGAGAGGTTATAGATTTACAGAAAAGTTATGTAAAAATACTGTGTTCCTGTATACCTCCTTTTATTGACACTTTGCATTGATTGGTGTGTTACCTTTGTTTCAGTTGATGAAAGATTGGTAAAATACTACTGCTAACTATAGTCTGTGGTTTACCTTAGGCATATTTTCCCCCATATACCATCTTATTATTAACACTTTGCAATAGTGTCACACATTTGTAAAAGTTCATGAAAGAACATTCTTATATTTGTACTATTGACTGCAGTTCATCATCCACAACAGGGTTCATTGTGTTACTAAGTCCCACGTTTTATTGTCTAACTTTCCTTCTAGTAATATACATGACCCAAAACTTCCCCTTTCAACCACTTTCACCATCATAATTCAGTGCAGCTAATTGCACTCACAATAATGTCCTAGTATCACCGCTGTGCGTTTCCAAACATTTATAATCAACCTAAAGAGAACTTCTGCACAATTAAACATCGGCTCCCCTTTCTCTACCCCTGATAACCTATATCCTAGATTCTGACTCTATGAGTTTGCTTATTATAATTAGTTCATATCAGTAAGACTACACTATATTTGTCCTTTTATATCTGGCTTATTTCACTCAATGGAATGTCCTCAGGGTTCATTCACATTGCATGCATCAGAACTTCATTCCTTCTTACAGCTGAACAATATTCCATTGTATGTATTTAGCACATTTTGTTTATCCGTTCACTTGTTAATGGACACTTGAATTACTTCCATCTTTTGGCAATTGTAAATAATGCTGCTATGAATGTCAGTTTGCAGTCTCTATTTTCAGTTCTTCTGGGTATATACCTAATAGTGGAATTGCCAGATCACATGGTAATTCTATACTTAGCTTCCTGAGTTAATGGCCAAACTGTCTTCCATAGTGTCTGTACCATTTTACATTCCCACCAGCAGCGAATGAGTGTTTTTTCTCTCCGCATCCTCTCCAAGACTTGTAATTTTCTTTTGTTTTTTTTTTTATAGTGGCCATTATTGAAGGTGTGAAATGATATCTCATTGTGGTTTTGACTTGCATTTCCCTATTAGTTGGTGATGTTGAACATTTTTTCATGTGCTTTTTAGCCATTTATATTCCCTCTTTGGAAAAATGTCTATTCAAGTCTTTTGCCCATTTTTTAAAAATTACGTAGTTTGTCTTTTTATTGTGAGTTGTAGTATTTCTTTGTTTAGTATATGTGCTGCCAAAGTGAGCATTATTTCTTTGTTTAAACTGTAATTTTATTGAGGTACAGTCATATGCTAGATCATCATCCAAAGTGTACAATCAGTGGTTCACAGCATCATCATATAGTTGTGTATTCACCACCACATTCAATTTTTGAACATTTTCATTATTCCAAAAAATAAAATAAGAATAAAAATAAAAATAAAAATGAACACCTGAAGCATCACATTCTCTTTATTTCCCCCCCATTATTTATTTATTTTTTGTCTTTATTTTTTTACTCATCTGTCCATACACTGGATAAAGGAAATGTCAGCCATAAGATTTTCACAATTCCATGGTCACAATGTAAAAGCTCTGTAGTTATATAATCATCTTCCAGAATCAAGGCTACTGGATTACAATTCAAATTGTAGCATTTCTTTATGTATTCTGCATATTAAATCCTTATTAGATATGTGATTTCCAAATATTTTATCACATTAAATAGATTGTCTTTTCACAAATGTCATAAAGACCTTCACACAAAAGTTTTTAATTTAATGATTTAAATCTTCCTCATCTGAGTATGCAGAACAATTTTTAAGATTGCACTGTTTGTGAAATTGTTTTACTCATAGGGGAAAGCGTCTATTTTTCTATTCCTTTTCTGTGAGTCTTTATCTGCTCTGCTTGGTTTTGTTTTACCTCTATAAGCTTTTTTTTTTTGGACTCTTCTTCATTGCCTCTAGCTACTTCTGCCTGGAAGGCAAAGTCTGGGAAGAGGCTCACCCTGGAGAGAACTTTCCAAGTCAATATTTCCCAAAGAAAACAGAGTCAAGGATCCCCGAAGGGGTGCAACTAATTTCAAAGGGCCCTGTGCAGAGGATCAGGAAAGAGGCCAAAAAACCTTTTTTGATGCCTCCCTGAAGCTGTGCTTTCTGGGCCTACCCAGCAGATGGTACTTTTCAGAAAACTTTTCCCCACAGCCCAATGTGCCCCTGCTTCTTTGTATTTCCACTGCCTTCCCTCCTATCGAGGGTGGTGTTGAAATAATGGCATGGCTGTCCCTGCCAAGGGCTAGCTGAAAAAGCCAGTACCTAGCAATCTAAACTAGCTGATCAAGAGCTGTGATCAGTACTCCTCTACCTTGCCCGAACTCCATTCTTGGGGAAGAGGGCTTCCTCGACCCTCCCATCAGCAGGAGCCCACTAGGAACCCAACCTCAGGTGACTAGCCTCAAGAGTGTGGGTGAGCACCAACAGTTGCTATTGAGCAATTTACCTAAATTAAAAATTTTTTTTTACTTACAGTTTTTTTACTGCAGTGTCTCAGCCTCTTCATCCCACTCTTCCCTGGATGCTATGCAATGCTCCCCTGTTCTCCAAAGCTCCAGAACAGTTGTTTCAGATAGTTTCTGTCTAGCCATAAGCTTTCTTTGGAGGAGGATTGTACACAGACGCTCTCTATTCTGCGATCTTCCCTGGAAGTTCCTCGATGTCTTTTAATGGTTTGATAGTACATTACTTTTTATACCTAACTAGTGGTCCATTGTATGGAATCACTGCAGTTTGTTTATCCACTATTCCTTTTTATTATTTAAGTACTGGCCAAACTGGACTATTAACAGTGAAGACAGAAGAATGACTCCTTCCTTGAATATGTGTCGTGTGATTATACAGGACCGTATTTTGACTGTTTTGGCTAGAGAGGAAACTCCATATTAGGAAGTTGTCAGACTGTACATGCCAAAGACCTCTTCTGTTTTAGTTCCTGCTCTTTGGATTAGAGCATTTACCTACTGTGGGATATTTTAAGGGCAATGGCACTATGATAAGAAGGAGTTTATGCCTGCTTCTTAAAGACAGGCATAAATTTTTATCTTCAGTTTTGTATTTTTTAACTCCCTTAAGAGCATAGGAGTATTTTGCTTCAATTAATGGAGTCCTGAGAATAATTTTAATTTGAACCCCAGTATTGAGTAAGACTGGGAAAGTCAGTTGATGCATTTCAGCAAACTTTGAAGGTAACTTTGAACTTAGGTTGAAGAGGTATAAAGACGTGCTCTTTCTATATATCTGTAGCTTGAATTCTTTTAGTAAATTTTACATTTTCAATTGGGTCCAATTGCCAACCTGCTTTAGTTTCTATTTATCCTACTGTATCAAGGTTTATTTATTTATTTATTTTAGTTATTAAATATGCTTCAGGAAGATGGGTTCTTCCTACCTTGCTTATATTTGTAGGTTTCTTCCTGTAGAGACTTAAAATTCAATATCATCAGGGTTATTCCCTGAGGCCCCCCCCATACACACCATGGTGATTGTTTCTTTATTGAGTTTAAAGATCCTGAACCTGAGGCAGGTTTGAATTAACCCCTTGGCATGTTGATAAGCCCTGACACTCAGCTGAGCTCAGAGTTTTTGTAGGTGTGTCTTACAGTTGTCCAATAGGGTGTTAGTGCCCTCCTACTCTTCAGGAAGGAAGAAGATAAAGCATTCGGGGCTCCTTTTAATAAGGTTCTGTGCACAGGGATGCCGGGGGTGTTTCCCCTCTATCATTCCAAGAATTAGAACATTTGTTGTGACAGAGCCCTGTGCAGCAGCAGCAGGAGAGCCATTTAAGGCCTCATAGGGTCCTAATGAGCCATTTCCTCATCTGCTGTCCACGTGATGATTATTCTTCCTCACTGAGCAGCCACCCCATGGGCCTGTCTGGCATAGGAAATCTCTGAGCTCCACAAAATGAGGGTAAGTACCTGGCAGAGACACACAATGAGTGGTCACAGAAGAGTCATTCCCTGAGCCTAGCATCAGTTATGACTTATGTTGGAATAGAGACACATGGTACAATCTGAGACACATGGATAAGTCTGGGGTAAGACATATGACCCAGGTTCACTTAGGTAGGACTCCAATTCCATACTCCAGTTCTTAAATAGCAATTATTGAAACTTCTGACTCAGGTTGGCTAAATCCATAATAGATGTCTGGTAGGATTCAGCACAACTCCAAGTATAAGCTCACCAGCAGGCATTAGCCTAGCTCAAAGTGCATGCTCATAACAGGCAGCAGAGCCGATTTGCCAGGCTTTAAAAGCAAGGGAAGAAAAATCCCCCAAGGGTGGTGGTTATTGCCTGGACCATCTGCCCACAGCATTTGTTTTGTGGATTGTCCTGTAGATGGTGGGATTAACCCCTCACTGAAAATTGGTTCAGATATAGAGATTGATGATGCCACATATGCACTGTGATGATATGTAAAGTTTTATTACTTAAATAAGTAAGCTTTTGGGGGGAGAGGAAGGCAGAAACCCAAGCCCATCCAAAGTGGTTTGAATGAAGGGAAGGATGAGTGGTTTTGATTTTTATCCTGGTTAGGGAGTGGGCTTGGGGAGAGCCTGCTAGCTGGGGTTAACATGGTTTGAATTTCCCTGCTGGTGTCAAAGGAGAGAGCATCCAAGCTTTGTTATGGGCTTGCCCAGATGTAGAGCAAGAGAAGAAAGGGCTGGGGTGGGGCTAGGAAGCTGACAATGGTCAAACATCTAAAATGAAATCACACTGTGTTAGTAATTTATCATAATTCTATTTGTACTGACAAAGGATTAGAACCAACCTAAACACCCAAAGAGATGATTGGATAAAGAATTTTGTAGATCTATGCAATGGAATATGATGGGCCAGAAATGTTATTAGGAGAAGAAAGTAAGTTATGCAGAGTAGGTGCCATATGATTTCATTTTTGCATATGTACACACATGCATCTAAAAACACACCCAACATTAAATATATGCATAAACACAATTAGAGGGAAAAACACTAAAATGTTAACTGTGGTTATGTTTGATGGTAGAGTTACAAAAGCTTTTTACTCTGATTTTAATTGTTTATTTGTATTTTCATATAATGTTTATTATAGTTATAACGCTTTTTTAAAAATAAGGCTTTTTGACTTCCTGGAAGATGGCGGCTTAGTAAGACGCGCGGATCTTAGTTTCTTCTCCAGGACACCTACTAGGGGAGTAGAAACGATACAGAAAGCGCCCAAAGCCACAACAGAGATAAAAAAGGCAGCGTACCCCATCCTGGAACGGCTGGCTGGCTGAGAGAAGCAGCTCGGGTGAGATTGCCGAGGCGCGCGGGCCTTACCGGGCGGGGTGGCAAGCGGCCGGAGTTACTCCCTTCCCCCTTCCCGGGCCGGCTGGGAGAATTGGAGAGGCGGACCCCTGAAACAAAGACGGCTGGCGCCCACACCACGCGCAGCCCCCGGACCAACTGAGAGAATTGGATCGGAAACCCCCAGGCCGCGGAGAACGGTGACGGGTGGGGGAGGCCCCTTCCAAACCCGTGACTCCCGGGGAACGTGCACTCTCTCGGGCGGGCCGCTGCCGCTGGCGCCCTCCCGCCACGCTTGTTGCCCAGGGCCGACTAGGAAATTCGGACGGGCTCTTTCCCTGGCTGCGGCGACCAGCAACCCTCCCTGCGTTCGGACCCCGGGCCGGCTCAAGCCGTTTCGGCTAGCGAACCCCCCGGACGGCGAGAGTTTTCCAAAGTTTAAGGTCCCACAGCACCTTTTACTGGTGGGACCCGCAGACAAACGTGTGCCACGAGCGCCACCTACTGGGCAGGATAAGAAAAACAGAACCCAGAGATTTCACAGAAAAATATTACAACCTTGCTGGGTCCAACACCAATAAAAATCTGAATAAATGCCCAGACGCCAGCAGCAGAAGATAACTGTCCACGCTCAAAAGATTGAGAATATGGCCCAGTCAAAGGAACAAACCAATAGCTCAAATGAGACACAAGAGCTGAGACAACTAATCCTGAATATACGAACAGAAATGGAAAACCTCTTCAAAAATGAAATCGATAAATTGAGGGAGGACATGAAGAGGACATGGGCTGAACATAAAGAAGAAATAGAAAAACTGAAAAAACAAATCGCAGAACTTATGGAAGTGAAGGATAAAGTAGCAAACATAGAAAAAATAATGGATAGCTACAATGATAGATTTAAAGAGACAGAAGATAGAATTAGTGATTTGGAGGATGGAACATCTGAATCCCAAAAAGAAACAGAAACTATCAGGAAAAGAATGGAAAAATTTGAACAGGGTATCAGGGAACTCAAGGACAATATGAACCGCACAAATATACGTGTTGTGGGTGTCCCAGAAGGAGAAGAGAAGGGAAAAGGAGGAGAAAAACTAATGGAAGAAATTTTCACTGAAAATTTCCCAACTCTTATGAAAGACCTAAAATTACAGATCCAAGAAGTGCAGCGCACCCCAAAGAGATTAGACCCAAATAGGCGTTCTCCAAGACACTTACTAGTTAGAATGTCAGAGGTCAAAGAGAAAGAGAAGATCTTGAAAGCAGCAAGAGAAAAACAATCCATTACATACAAGGGAAACCCAATAAGACTATGTGTAGATTTCTCAGCAGAAACCATGGAAGCTAGAAGACAGTGGGATGATATATTTAAAATACTAAAAGAGAAAAACTGCCAACCAAGACTCCTATATCCAGCAAAATTATCCTTCAAAAATGAGGGAGAAATTAAAACATTCTCAGACAAAAAGTCACTGAAAGAATTTGTGACCAAGAGACCAGCTCTGCAAGAAATACTAAAGGGAGCACTAGAGTCAGATACAAAAAGACAGAAGAGAGAGATATGGAAAAGAGTGTAGAAAGAAGGAAAATCAGATGTGATATATATAATACAAAAGGCAAAATGTTAGAGGAAAATATTATCCAAACAGTAATAACACTAAATGTCAATGGACTGAATTCCCCAATCAAAAGACATAGATTGGCAGAATGGATTAAAAAACAGGATCCTTCTATATGCTGTCTACAGGAAACACATCTTAGACCCAAAGATAAACACAGGTTGAAAGTGAAAGGTTGGGAAAAGATATTTCATGCAAATAACAACCAGAAAATAGCAGGAGTGGCTATACTAATATCCAACAAATTAGACTTCAAATGTAAAACAGTTAAAAGAGACAAAGAAGGACACTATATACTAATAAAAGGAACAATTAAACAAGAAGACATAACAATCATAAATATTTACGCACCGAATCAGAATGCCCCAAAATACGTGAGGAATATACTGCAAACACTGAAAAGGGAAATAGACTCATATACCATAATAGTTGGAGACTTCAACTCACCACTCTCATCAAGGGACAGAACATCTAGACAGAGGATCAACAAAGAAATAGAGAATCTGAATATTACTATAAATGAACTAGACTTAATAGACATTTATAGGACATTACATCCCACAACAGCAGGATACACCTTTTTCTCAAGTGCTCATGGATCATTCTCAAAGATAGACCATATGCTGGGTCACAAAGCAAGTCTTAACAAATTTAAAAAGATTGAAATCTTACACAACACTTTCTCGGACCATAAAGGAATGATGTTGGAAATCAATAATAGGCAGAGTGCCAGAAAATTCACAAATACGTGGAGGCTCAACAACACACTCCTAAACAACGACTGGGTCAAAGAAGAAATTGCAAGAGAAATTAGCAAATACCTCGAGGCGAATGAAAATGAAAACACAACATATCAAAACTTATGGGACGCAGCAAAGGCAGTGCTAAGAGGGAAATTTATTGCTCTAAATGCCTATATCAGAAAAGAAGAAAAGGCAAAAATTCAGGAATTAACTATCCATTTGGAAGAACTGGAGAAAGAACAGCAAGCTAACCCCAAAGCAAGCAAAAGGAAAGAAATAACAAAGATTAGAGCACAAATAAATGAAATTGAAAACATGAAAACAATAGAGAAAATCAATAAGGCCAGAAGTTGGTTCTATGAGAAAATCAATAAGATTGATGGGCCCTTAGCAAGATTGACAAAAAGAAGAAGAGAGAGGATGCAAATAAATAAGATCAGAAATGGAAGAGGAGACATAACTACTGACCTCACAGAAATAAAGGAGGTAATAACAGGATACTATGAACAACTTTACGCTAATAAATACAACAATTTAGAGGAAATGGACGGGTTCCTGGAAAGACATGAACAACCAACTTTGACTCAAGAAGACATAGATGACCTCAACAAACCAATCACAAGTAAAGAAATTGAATTAGTCATTCAAAAGCTTCCTAAAAAGAAAAGTCCAGGACCAGATGGCTTCACATGTGAATTCTACCAAACGTTCCAGAAAGAATTAGTACCAATTCTCTTCAAACTCTTCAAAAAAATCGAAGTGGAGGGAAAACTACCTAATTCATTCTATGAAGCCAACATCACCCTCATACCAAAACCAGGCAAAGATATTACAAAAAAAGAAAACTACAGACCAATCTCTCTAATGAATACAGATGCAAAAATCCTCAATAAAATTCTAGCAAATCGTATCCAACAACACATTAAAAGAATTATACATCATGACCAAGTAGGATTCATCCCAGGTATGCAAGGATGGTTCAACATAAGAAAATCAATTAATGTAATACACCATATCAACAAATCAAAGCAGAAAAATCACATGATCATCTCAATTGATGCAGAGAAGGCATTCGACAAGATTCAACATCCTTTCCTGTTGAAAACACTTCAAAAGATAGGAATACAAGGGAACTTCCTTAAAATGATAGAGGGAATATATGAAAAACCCACAGCTAATATCATCCTCAATGGGGAAAAATTGAAAACTTTCCCCCTAAGATCAGGAACAAGACAAGGATGTCCACTATCACCACTATTATTCAACATTGTGTTGGAGGTTCTAGCCAGAGCAATTAGACAAGAAAAAGAAATACAAGGCATCAAAATTGGAAAGGAAGAAGTAAAACTATCACTGTTTGCAGACGATATGATACTATACGTCGAAAACCCGGAAAAATCCACAACAAAACTACTAGAGCTAATAAATGAGTACAGCAAAGTAGCAGGTTACAAGATCAACATTCAAAAATCTGTAGCATTTCTATACACTAGTAACGAACAAGCTGAGGGGGAAATCAAGAAACGAATCCCATTTACAATTGCAACTAAAAGAATAAAATACCTAGGAATAAATTTAACCAAAGAGACAAAAAACCTATATAAAGAAAACTACAAAAAACTGCTAAAAGAAATCACAGAAGACCTAAATAGATGGAAGGGCATACCGTGTTCATGGATTGGAAGACTAAATATAGTTAAGATGTCAATCCTACCTAAATTGATTTACAGATTCAATGCAATACCAATCAAAATCCCAACAACTTATTTTTCAGAAATAGAAAAACCAATAAGCAAATTTATCTGGAAGGGCAGGGTGCCCCGAATTGCTAAAAACATCTTGAGGAAAAAAAACGAAGCTGGAGGTCTCGCGCTGCCTGACTTTAAGGCATATTATGAAGCCACAGTGGTCAAAACAGCATGGTATTGGCATAAAGATAGATATATCGACCAATGGAATCGAATAGAGTGCTCAGATATAGACCCTCTCATCTATGGACATTTGATCTTTGATAAGGCAGTCAAGCCAACTCACCTGGGACAGAACAGTCTCTTCAATAAATGGTGCCTAGAGAACTGGATATCCATATGCAAAAGAATGAAAGAAGACCCATCTCTCACACCCTATACAAAAGTTAACTCAAAATGGATCAAAGATCTAAACATTAGGTCTAAGACCATAAAACAGTTAGAGGAAAATGTTGGGAGATATCTTATGGATCTTACAACTGGAGGCGGTTTTATGGACCTTAAACCTAAAGCAAGAGCACTGAAGAAGGAAATAAATAAATGGGAACTCCTCAAAATTAAACACTTTTGTGCATCAAAGAACTTCATCAAGAAAGTAGAAAGACAGCCTTCACAATGGGAGACAATATTTGGAAATGATATATCAGATAAAGGTCTAGTATCCAGAATTTATAAAGAGATTGTTCATCTCAACAACAAAAAGACAGCCAACCCAATTACAAAATGGGAAAAAGACTTGAACAGACACCTCTCAGAAGAGGAAATACGGATGGCCAAGAGGCACATGAAGAGATGCTCAATGTCCCTGGCCATTAGAGAAATGCAAATCAAAACCACAATGAGATATCATCTCACACCCACCAGAATGGCCATTATCAACAAAACAGAAAATGACAAGTGCTGGAGAGGATGCGGAGAAAGAGGCACACTTATCCACTGTTGGTGGGAATGTCAAAGGGTGCAACCACTGTGGAAGGCAGTTTGGCGGTTCCTCAAAAAGCTGAATATAGAATTGCCATACGACCCAGCAATACCATTGCTAGGTATCTACTCAAAGGACTTAAGAGCAAAGACACAAACGGACATTTGCACACCAATGTTTATAGCAGCATTATTTACAATTGCAAAGAGATGGAAACAGCCAAAATCTCCATCAACAGAAGAGTGGCTAAACAAACTGTGGTATATACATACGATGGAATATTATGCAGCTTTAAGACAAGATAAACTTATGAACCATGTAATAACATGGATGGACCTAGAGAATATTATGCTGAGTGAATCCAGCCAAAAACTAAAGGACAAATACTGTATGGTCCCACTGATGTGAACGGACATTCGAGAATAAACTTGAAATATGTCATTGGTAACAGAGTTCAGCAGGAGTTAGAAACAGGGTAAGACAATGGGTAATTGAAGCTGAAGGGATACAGACTGTGCAACAGGACTAGATACAAAAACTCAAAAATGGACAGCACAATAATACCCAATTGTAAAGTAATCATGTTAAAACACTGAATGAAGCTGCATTTGAGCTATAGGTTTTTGTTTTGTTTTGTGTTGTTTTGTTTTGATTTTACTATTATTACTTTTATTTTTTCTCTATATTAACATTCTATATCTTTTTCGGTTATGTTGCTAGTTCTTCTAAACTAATGCAAATGTACTAAGAAATGATGATCATGCAGCTATGTGATGATGTTAAGAATTAATGATTGCATGTGTAGAATGGTATGATCTCTAAATGTTGGGTTAATTTCTTTTTTTCTGTTAATTAAAAAAAAAAAAAGAGAAGGGATAATTGGAGATGAAGGGATACAGACTGTACAACGGGACTGGATATAAAAACTCAGAAATGGACAGCACAATACTACCCAATTGTAATGCAATTATGTTAAAACACTGAATGAAGCTGCATGTGAGGTATAGGTTTTTTGTTTTTGTTTTTTTTGTTTTTTTTTTCTTTCTATTATTGTTTTAATTCTTATTCTGTTGTCTTTTTATTTCTTTTTCTAAATCGATGCAAATGTACTAAGAAATGATGAATATGCAACTATGTGATGTTATTAAGAATTACTGATTGTACATGTACATTGAAATGATTTCTAATTGTTTTGTTAATTCTTTTTTTAATTAATAAAAAAAAAAGAAAAAAAAAAAAAAAAATAAGGCTTTTTGTGGAAACAGCTCTATTTTGAAATCTTTGGTTTTATATAACTTCCAGTGATGGGGCCACACCTAGGGTCTAGGTGGAAGTTGGTGATTTTCAGGCTGTGTGTTTCATCATTTTGCCTGGTCTAGTTTAAGGTCCAGATGGCGAAAAATGCTCTGTGAAGTAAACAGCTTTGCTACATGGTCTGCTTACTTTTTATTTAACATGGTTCAGACATCTTGAATTACTTTTATATTTATTTTGTAATTTTGTAAAATCCTCAGATTTCAGAGGTAGAAAGATATAAGACTATTCAGAGTTGCTATAAATTATCTTCCTCTCCACTTTTTTTAGTGCCTTGTCTAGAAAATGATAACATCTTTGTAATAAAATTATTGAATTCTGAGGATTGAATAGGGTGAGAGTTTGGGTCATCACAATTACTTTATTAGTAAAACAAATGATTTTTAGAGAAAATGAACATTTCACTGCACAAATGAAGAATGGCAAATGAGCCTATCAAAAACTACTTAGCATGTTTGAAAACAGCTTATTTTTCTATCAAAATGTAATTTCTTATAAAAGGTCAAAAAACATTATGTCTATGCTTTTTTAAGTGTTGACACTAATTTCTTAGTCATAGCCACTGAGAAAAGTATATATTTAAAAGGTGGCTTAGTAGGCAATCTAAAATTAAAAAATCTTTATTATGTAGCAATTATTTTAGAAATCTTTATTATACAACAATTGCTTTCATAACTGTAATCCAGATGACCCTTGTCTAGAGGGTAATACTGCACAGCCTTCTAAATCTTCCCAAAATGAAAAGGAATACTTGGATTCAAAATTCTTTGGCAATAAATGTGTTTATTGCATTCTAATTATTTTAAAATTTATAATTTATATAATGAAAGTTCCCATTTAAATCCATAAATCAGAAAACTTACTCTCCAATTGCCAAATGGAAAGAATTTATATAATTTCCAGGGAAATTTTATTTTCAGAAGAATTTGATCCCAGAAATTTGGGTATTGACATTTTTAGTTTTATTCATTGTAGTAAATATTTTTTATATGTTTATACATGGACCTAATATTCACATTATATGTCTAAGCCATTTATGTATAAATGTAGCATGTACACATACATGCACATGCATACACACACACACATACACACACTCAGATTTTTTGTCTGTTGCACCTCTATGGCTATAGCTTAACTGTGACAATGATGGGTTGCTTAGACTTGCCTCGTGCTACTGAGATAGGTACAAAAAATGTTAGAAAACAAGAAATAAATATGCCTTTTCTGACATACACTGGCATTTGCGAGTGGCATTAAAACTGGGAAGAAACAAAGAATTAATTTGTTGTCTATTATATGCCACACAAGGGTGAGCAACCATAGCTCAGTGGCAGAGTTCTCGCCTGCCATGCCAGAGACCCGGGATCGATTCCTGGTGCCTGCCCATGCAAAAAAAAAAAAGAAAAAAAGAAATGGGTAGTTTTATAAACCACACAAAAGAAGGGACTTCGTTCATTCATTCATTGCCCTTTCAATCCCTATTGAGCATCCATTATAGGCCAGGCTTAATTTCCCTAAAGTCTCTTCTTTGATGGAATTTATAGCTCCCTGTATGTTAAGCCTTATTATAACAGGTATTTATAATCAACCAATAGGCAGCATAGTTTTCCCTTCATTTTCTCAGCTTCCCTTGTAGCTAAGTTGTGGGCATATGGCCTATGATCTATATTCTGTCAATCAGACAGTTTGTTATTGAATGGGAAGAAAGTGTCCTGATGAAGCAAGGGCCATGGAAACATCCATGCTGATGATGGGTGGGAGTAGTGGGCACATATGGACCTGGTCATGGCATCCGAGAGGCAAGCTAAGGTGTCTGCAAGTAATGGCTACTATGGGGTGGTCAGCCTTTGAGCCTGGTTCTCTGGCTCTGCTTGAATTAGTTTCTAAGATCTGCTGTAACAAATTATACAAACTGGATGACTTATAATAATAGGGATTTATTTGCTTACTGTTCTGAAGGCCAGAAGTCTGAGGGAGAAGCCATTCCACACATCTCTTCTAGCTTCTGGTGATTGCTAGCAATTATTGGTGTTCCTTGTGTAGATGCATCACTTCAGTCTCTGCCTCTGTCAACATATCACTTTCTTCTCTTTATCCTTTCTTTTTCTGCCTCTTATAAGTATACTCTCATTGAATTTAGGACCCATCCTCATTCAGTATGGTCTCATCTTTGATTCTTACCTTAATTACATCTGTAAAGAACCTTTTTCCAAATAAAGTCATAGTCTGACTGGACATGACTTTGGACAGACACTATTCAACTTACTACATTGTTGTCTCTGAGATTTAGTGAGCCATTGCCATTCAAACTAAGTCCATTTGTGTGTGTGTGTGTGTCTAAAATCAGCCAGAATCAATGTCTTTTGCTTGTATCTGGGAATCTAAGTCATTGTTCATCTTGTTTAACCAAGGAGGGAACAAAATCAGAGAACTTTAGTATTTCTTTGCCTACAAAGTTCATGCTGTTTTGTAATATGTCATGCTGAAGAGATGGCTTCTTTTATATGCAAAAATACCTCTACAGCCAATTTTCCAAACTACTGGAAAATCATTGGTGGCTTATTATAACTCGTGTGACTTTCTGTAGTGACACTTCTAATGAGGACTGGAACAGGCTTCACCGTCCTAACTCAACTCAGGTTGTCTACGGTGCTGAAACAATCTTCAGTTCATTCAATTTGCCAGTATAAAAATGACTGCAAAAATCAAACTTGACATTGGGGAAGCAGTTCATTGACTTATTGCATATTTTGGTTTTCAGATCATTGTTTTGCCATCAAGTGTAAAATAACAATTTTAAAATGAAACCTGGTAATCTTCTATTAAAGACAGCCAGGCTGTTTGAAGTCTTATAGGAATGGAACTGGGGCTCTGAGCATTATCGCTCATTTTACACACTCCTGCTGTTATGTGGAACACACTCTCAAGATTCATGTTTGCTTTAAAGTTAATTAGCCCAATGTAAACCATATGTGCTTTTGATTAATTAGTTTCACACTGGCAGACTCTCATACGCATGCATGATCCGATACGTCAGAGACAGACCATCAGTTGGCTATGGGGGAAGGGCCAGCTTATCCAATGTGGTTGTGGATGGAAGTTCTTTCCAAAAGATGGCACTTGGTTTCCTTCATTCCAAATTCTACCCCAGCAACAACAAACTGAGCAGATTATACAGCGTCTCAGAGCAAAAATCCATGTCTCACAAATCACAGAGTGATTTCATGACCTATCATGTTTCATGTTTGAACTTATTTCTGACAGTTACAATTACTTTGTTTTGCTTCTCTTTTAACCTTCTCTGGGTGTGTTATTTTATGAAATTCTGATGGTGGTTGTCTCTTTGTTCTGTGCTAGACTTCTTTTTAAGTAAATGCTCAGTTTTTCAGGTTCTATTCTCATCCCCTTCTCCTTCTCTAGGAGTGTTTGTTGTGTAGTGTGCTTTTCTGGTGGGTGGTGGGCAGGGAAGGCTTCCGGCTTATACCATAACCATGTGTTTTCTGTGTGGGAGCCTCTCCATGTTGGCCTTTTCCCAAAGGATATAAGGGGAAACCAGGGAAAATGCTCCTGCTTTTAGTTTTACCGTCAGCCTAAACAATAAGCCTCCTTAAGCCTCTAATAAGCCAATTTAACATTTTGGTTTTAAGTGGGGAGAAGTTATTGACAGCTTCCCAGCCACTGTATCTTTTCTTCTTTCTGCTGTCTTTCAGGGGTGAAAGAAACTTCTTCTTCCTTCCCAAGATATAATTTGGCCTGCCGCCTCCTCTGGGCAATAATGATGGTCAAGATGCAAGAAAAGAATTGGAATTTAAGAGAAGTTCCAAAAGTCTTATGCCCTGTCCATTGTGTGTACATACATTTAGTTCTATTGAAATTGAACATGTATGTAATATTTATTCTGTTCCTTATAGATTAACATAATAACAAATCTTCTTAACATCTTTCTTTTTTGGGAAGTATTTATACATAAACACTTTTAAAATATAAGAAGAAAAGGGAAAAGGAATTCATAAGAGAAGGCATCGTTACCTGCTTGTCCTATCTCATTCCTATTTCCCAGAGGGAGCTGTTTTTGTCTTTTTATAAAAGTTCTGCTTGTTTTCTGATAATTATCTCCATATCATTAAATAATGGCAGCATCATCCTGAGAGGGAAAGTTTTCAGCCTGCAGAGTATTTGTCTGCCCCACCTGGAGGTGAACTCAGAGGTAGACCCAAGGGATGAGCTGGGCATCAGCTGCATCTGCTACACTGTCTCTATCCAGACTTATGACCATCCATTCCTTATTAAGAACTCATTCCATATTAAATATATGGGTACAATTATATTTACTATAGCATTTAAATTAAGCATACCTAATTATTGGCAGATGTTTTTAAAATGGGAAAACTACGACATGTATAATGAAGATTACGTACATAGACTGGGTATGTGTAACTGATAAACTGAATGCATGACTCAAGGGATGCAACAAAGCTCTGTCTGTTAATGCCCCTTTCAACATTAGTCAGTGGGGGAAGACTTTCCTCTGCTCTGAAGAGTTACTGAAGTAACAGACTGTCATGAAATGCAGTCAGATTCAAATATTAAAAGTATCTGGTCCAAGCTATTAATCAACACTTCAGTCTTTATTCAGAAGTATGACTTCTCAACTTCTCCCAGCTAAGGTCTGGGGAGTCATCATCACCTGCACTCTTTTTCTCTCATTCTCCCCTGAGTAGATGTTCTCTACCCAACAAGCGTTGACCCAATGGGAAGGAGAGAAATGGGAGTATAGATATTACTGTTCTGGATGGCAAGGTTAAAGCTGACTCTTTCACTTGTGGTTCCTTCCATGTAGGCTATTTTGAAAATTCTAAATGGGGGAAGCTCCTTGACCCAGGAGATTATCCCTCTTTTTCTGGCTGGTCACTTCTTGAGCCTCCTTCTTTACGTCCATGAAACTGTATCCATCTCCAGCTTCTTGCTGCTGGCATTTCTTTGACCCTTGTAGTACAGACCCTAGACAATTCTACAGTGGATCTTTCTCATTTATGGCACAGAGACGCACTCACCCATCCTTTGCCCTCAAAAACTCTGGAATGCAGCCAGTCAACCTCACTGACAACTTTCCTGGCTCTGCTGCCAAAGCAGTAAGTTAGTTGCTCTTTCATTTTCTTGTTTTACCTCTGCATAAAATGCTCTCCATCCCATTGTCCAAATTTTGTCACCTTCCACCACCACCAGCATCCTAGCCCATTTTGTTCCCACTTCAATGGTCACAGATTAAACTCTCTGAGTAATCCCATTAGAAGCCCTCCTCACCAGGACTTCAAGTGAGGGGAGTTTGGATTATATAAGATTAGCCTGAGGGACCATCATGTTGATGGTTGTACTCTCTGCAGATGTTGTCCATCATGGTGCACTGAGTGTACTCTCTGGAGTTTCCTGTACCATCAAAACCCTCTAAGTTTATGCAAGTGAACATTCTCAGGTATCTGTAACCTGATTCATGGCTGGCTGTAGTCTTTTATAATAAGATTCTGTTTTCATCTACTGGAATCTGGGAAACTGATACCTATTTATCACTCATCATATCTGATGGAGAGAAATTATCTCATTAACAGAAAATTTTGACTCTCTAACTCCACATTCCCATTCTGCAATGAATATTTTTTTTTAACTGAAGTCCCATAAGGTCTGAAATCATGAGAATTCTCTTTTTTTAAAGTGGAAATGGTATATCCAATCAACGAACAAGACCGGTCCTCTAAGGCTCAGCCAACTACATGAACAAGTGGCTGCCCATCCATTAGAAACAATGACTACTAACTGTTTTGTTTAAACTGCTGACTCACCCAGACTTTTGCCTTTAAGACTTGACAAAATAATTGTTCCTTTATAGGACAGTTTACTTCTGAGATAAATATATTCAGTGGGCTATTGAAGGCATTGATCTTAATAATGGCAAATTCTGGTGCTCACAGTATTAGTTGTTTTGCCCAAGTTGCTGAAATTTAAGCTGTGTTCTTTATGATCTAGCTTGCATGATCAGGCAGATAGTCAGATAAGATTATTTAGGGCACACTCATAATAAGTATCTTCTATGGAAACAAACTGGTATTAGCTTGACCGAGGATGACTAGATGGACATAAATTTGGATGCTCTTTTCCAGGTTGTGGCAGCTAATAGTCATACTGATTGCAAGGGAAACTCTAACTTCATTTTTATATTAATGTTAACTTCCTTTGTTTCTGAGCTCACGTTTGGTGTGGACTCCTGAGTTCCTATAGAGTTAATTGCTCCAGAAAAAGGACAGGCTGTCTTCTATGCGAAGAGAGCAAAGAAAGACCCTTGATTAGTTGCTTGCAGACATGATGTTGACCTCAGAAAGGGTGGGAAGTTAAAGGGTGTGTAACTTTTTCTCTTTGTAACTTATATATGGATAGGAGTCCAAGCAGTTCTTAGACTGTCCAGGCTCAGAGTGGAAACTTTTCAGAAAAGGTGGCAAAAAAATAGTCCATAGTTGATGGGAAGGTCTAAATTTATTGAATCTCTGTAACTAGGGGACAAAGAGATACAAACCTCTGTACCTTCTCTCTTTCTTGTACGCTAGCCATAATTCTTCAACAGGCTGCCCACATGCGACCCCTGTAGGCCATTGGCATTAGAGAATAGGATGTTTCTCTTGCCAGTAAGGCAGATAAGACAGTAATCTCTGGTTCTGTCCAATTCCTTAATAAATGCATGAGGAGGCCAGGATCAACGTCCCTTTCCAGTAGCATAACACGATGTGTCTGGCCATTATTTCCCCAAATGCACTGCTCCAATGGCAGTGAGAGACTCAGGCATCACACTTCATCTTGTGATTTTAAGCTTTTGTGGAGTTTGGCCTCATCCCTTGTTTGGTGATGTCTTGTCATTTTTTCTAGTTTCTATCTGGAAAGTGAGGAATAGGCTTTTCCTAAGTGGGACCCATTTGAAATTCTCTACATTTAGCTAATCTTTATCTAAGCTCATCTCCCTGAAGCTCAGATAGCCTGGTCAGGCAGAGGGCAAGGCAGCAGAAGTTGGAGAGCTTCATTTATTTAGCTTATTTTATTATTCGATTTTATTTTTTATTTTTAGAATGCTTTATCCTCCTAATTCCATGCTAGAAGTTTCCAATTGTAAGCATGTGAGCTAAATCTAGACTCTTATGACCAACATATATTTACTTTATTGTAATTTTTCATCATTCAAAAATGAGACTATGTCACATATAATTATGACTATAGATTTTTTCCTTTATAAAAAATCATGGCAACAATTAGGTGGAACTGAGTAGTAGCTGAATACTAGATGGAATATGTCCCCCATGGCATCATGAATGCCAATGCCACATATTACCACTCACACATCACTGAAATTTGCCTTATAGTCAGAAAGTATGGAAATTGATGATTTTTTGCTATAGCTTCAATACACTAGATTATTTTATGATTACTTCAGAAGCTCTATTGAAAATTTCCCATAGGGAAGAAGATGGTTGCAAAGAATTGATTGAGTAGTGGATTCTTTGAACTATGTATATCACTCAGGGTTCAGAGAAACAGAACTGACAGGATATATATATATAATTATTTATATATATTATATATATATTATATATATATAAATAGATTTATTATAAAAAATTGCCTCATGCAATTATGATGGCTGGATAAATCTGAATTCTGTGGAGTAGATTGAAGGCTGGGAATTCTTGTGGAAGTCTTGAGTTCATATTCCTTAGGTGGAAACTCAGGAAGGAATAGAGGGTGTACTGTTCATGTAGAGTTCCTTCTGATCCCTGGAATCCTCTTTTCCTTTCCTTAAGACCTCCAACAGATTGAATGAGGCTCCTGCATTATTGAGGGTAATCTTCTTTATGTATAGACAACTGATTGTAGATGATAATTCTGTCTACAAAATACCTCCAGGCAACAGTTAAGCCAGTGTTTGACCAAACAACTGGACACTAAAACCTAGCCAAACCATCACACTGAATCAACCATCACACTGGGTAAAGTTAATCCTTATTGTATAAACTTGTAAAACACTGTGTTTCTTTTTTTATTATATGTACCTCGTCAAATTACAATGTAACGTCTATGAGGGAAGAAATTTATATTTGTTTGGTTCATTCTCACTGTCTAGAACAGTGCTTGGGACTTAGAAGATATTTCATCAATATTTTTTGAATGGGTACTTGTTGAATGGGTAAACAATCAATAGTAACTACATGAATATTTGTTGAACCATTAAATAATGTGTGATTTCCTTTTAACTGATAATCTAAACAATGTTTTCCAAAAAAGTCTTCTAAAATTTGAGACCTGTGAACATAATTTAACTAAATTAGTGTGCACAGGTAGTTCAGTGGTAGAATGCTTGCATGCCATATGGGAGAACTAGGTCTGATTCCTGGCTCATGTCCACCCCCCACCCCCCCCAGAAAAGAAAACCTAAAACCAATTAATAACCATTAATTTTAGCCTAGTAACTTTTACCCGAGTACTTTTCATTGTTTAAGATGCAATAGAGGCTATCTCAAGGGAGATTATGGAAGAATTTTGTGTTTTGCATCACATACTTTAGTGTAGAAATTTCCAAGAGGAGCATACCTATTCCTTTTGAGATCAGAAGAAGAAACAACCCAAATCCATAAATATGTATTTTTGAGATTATTTTTTGGTGTTTGGATTTTGTAATATCTGGACTAAGATCACATTCTAATTGCTGTTTACAAATGGGTCATAGATTGTTGCTAATTCATAGTCATCAGGAAGCTCAATATTTCTCATTCATTTCATGCTTCTCTTGCTATATTTACCAAGGCCAACGAGTGAAATTCAGACAGCTTCTGTACCCTAGAAGAATTCTGGATATATCCTAAAAGATTATTATAAGTAAAAGAAATAAATTTTAAATGTGCTATTTCCTTTTCATTCCAACTAGCTTACTTTTACTTACAATAATCTTGCAGTATTTATTCAACGATTTTATTGTTTTTCTTTCAAAATGGATTTTTGGCATGCCTTTATTTTATTTTTATCTGTGCTTAGTGTTACTGGGAGCATTGCTTCAGGTTTATTCTGCTTTTTATCACTTTCTTTTACTTTTTTATTTTATTAAGGCAAAGGAGCTTCCAAGACACTCATAATAATTATATGAAGTCCCTCTAGAAGGGATGTTTAGGTGATTTATGAAAATTGTCTTAACAGTCTTATGAGATAGGTGTGGATAAAAATACTTCAATTGTCCTTAATACATTTAAGTTGAATTGATCTCCATTCACCATGTGGTGTATTTCAGCTCCTTCAAACATATTTTCTATGATCCACATGCCAATGAAGTAGCTGGAGGAATTTGCAGAATGCAGCAATTTAAGCTTAAAGTTTTCACAAATAGATGGCAGGAGGCAGAAGAGAAAAGAACTTGGATGTCTCAGTTATTAGATGAATGTGTTCAGGTCTGAGTGCTGCAGCAACAGGCTTGAGAAAGATTCCATGCCTTTTATATCATGGACACTTCCTGGTGATGAGCTCTGTCTCTGAAGTTTATAAATCTTACATTAGAATAATTAGTCTCAATATCGTTGTGATCTACACCTGAATTTCTCTCAAGTCTATAGTATATTTGTAAAATAGTGCAGATGATTGTGAAATGGATGCTATTTTACACATATATTATACCTACCTGCTTGTGTATTCTAAGGGTCTATAAGTTATATATTAGTCTCCCCTAAACTCTGTAATTTAGGTGCTAAAAGTGAAATTTTATGGTGAAGATTATATAGGCTTAGTCACCTATTTAAGACCTTGCAGTAAGTGGCAGTAAGACCTTACAGTAAGTGAGTAATAGGGCTCACACTTCATTCAATACTACATTTTCCCCATTATTCTCCATAGGAATCAGTTTATGCCAGCCTTACTGGACCTGCGGTATCCAAAAGATGGAGAAACAAAAAGAGTTGGAAATGAGAGACCAAAAGACAATGAAAATAAAAGGGAGAGGGTCTGAGAGAGAGGTGTTAGATCTTGCGCTGAAGATAATTTTTTATTGACTTGGGTAAAAGTGAGGTGAATGCTAATTATGACATATTTTTAAGAGAAAAGTGGAGCTGTGTCATATTTGCATTTCACTTATCCAGTTCAGTACCCAAAACAGCAAAAAAGAAAAAAAAATCCTGTCTGTATCTTTATTTGTCTGTCTGTCTATCTAATGATTTCTCTATCTGATCACAGCATCATGAGGAAGGCTTTCCTGCTCTTTTGTAGTACAATATGAACTTTATATATTAGCTATTTATTTATTTACTTATTTATATAACTTATTTGGTACCACCCAAAAAATGCGACCATTTGATCCAACATTGTAGAGAGCACACAAAAACACATAGTGTTCTTTAAGGTGATTTAAAGAGTTGAAGGTAATTTTGACAATGTGTAGTTTTCTCCTTATGCCCTTATTTTAGAATGTAATCCATGTTGAAGCTGATTTCATCATGGTATTAACATAAACTCTTCCTATGGGTTAATTTTTGCACAATCTGCTACTGTTCATAGATTTGTATCAATCCTCTATATTCTACAAAAAAATTTAAACTAGTACAAAACTGGACATTTTTTATGGTGATATGTTCATAAATCTGTTATTTACTGGTTCATTTATATTTATGTAGTTTGCAACTTATTCATATGTTATATTCATTTTATGGAAAAATTGTTGTAAATGATGGGTAGCCTCCCTGGAAAGCCTGCCCCTCCAACCCGTGAAACTTCAATGTACCTGAAATGTGCACGATGCATTTATAATGAAAACAACAACACGATACCAACATGAAAGTCAGTTGCCCCATATGACTCATAAAGTGGAAAAACTTACCCATGAAAATGCTTTGAAAATCTTGGAAGAAATGTGCCATCAAAATGCAAATATGTTTTCACTTAAAAAGAAAAAACTCTGTGGAAACTGGTTTACATAGGATTTGGAGTTAACATTCCATTTTTTCAACTGATTGAAACCATTGGCTATTTTATTTACTGATGTTCTTTGGACTTAGAACCATCTGCTGTTCATTGTTAGGGCACGCAAAATTCCTGGGATTGTATATCCTCCAGCAGATTTCTTTGCTATGGTCCATTTTGTAGGCTGTTGGTTCAACTTTTCTTGGTGACTACAGTATTCATTTTGCTGAAATATATGTTTTGGTATAGTTCATCCAAGACCTGAACTACAAGTTCCTAATTTCCAGAAGAAATAACAAAGCATGTGTAAATTCCTAAAGCTTGAATTATTCTGGCCCTGTTAACTATACTAATGCCTTTGCCTGTGATAAGGAGTTTGTTTTTCTTCCCCTCATTTTCATTTATTCCAAGAAATAAAGTCATTTTACTTATGCTGTTATGAGGTATTGTTAAACAGTACTTAATTGCCTGTGAAATAAAGCTCTCCTAGACCTGTTGCTTACCCACTAATCTTGTTGCTGATTCTACCTCTTCATTCTCCTCCAGGCTTCCCAGACCTTCCCACTTCTTTACCTACTTTCACAGCTATTAGCATAGATGCTTTTCTCTCACATCCATATATTCAAAATTGACCTATCATTTAAGATACTGTTGCTCAATTGCCAGACTGCTTATGAAAATCTCATAAAAATATAATTTTAATAAAAAGTAGGGATGTCTCCTCCTCAATGTCTGTGCCAGTTTGTAAAGTTTTATGTATCCTAGAAAAGCCATGTTTTAATCCTAATCCCATTTTTTAAAGGCAGCCATTTCTTCTAATCTCTATTCAGTACTGTATGTTGGAAACTTGATTAAGTTATCTCCAAGGAGGTGTGACTCAATGAATTGTTGGTATTAAACTTGATTAGATGGATGCGTGACTCCACCCATTCTATGTCAGTCTTGATGGGCTTACTGGGATTCTATAAAAGAGAAACATTTTGGAGAAAGCTGGAGATCCAGAGAGAGCAGAGAAGAAGGACAGAACCATAAGAAAACCACAACAGAGAACACCGCAGAACCATGAAGCAGAAAGTCCACCTGCCAGTGGCTTTTGGAGATGAAGAAGGAAAATGGTCCTGGGGAGCTGAGAGGAAGTAGCAGATGATGCCATGTTTGCCATGTACCCTTCCAGCCAAAAGAGAAGCCCTGACTGTGTTCACCATCTGCCTTTCCACTTGAGAGAGAAACCCTGAACTTCATCAGCCTTCTTGAATCAAGGTATCGTTCCCTAGATGCCTTAGATTGGACATTTCTATAGACTTGCTTTAATTGGGTTATTTCCACAGCCTAAAAACTGTTAACTTGCAATTTACTTAATTCCCCTTTAAAAAAAGCCACTCCATTTCTGGTTTATTGCATTCTGGCAGCTAGCAAACTAGAACAATGTGCCATTCCAAGATTCTCAGTTCAACACCCGAGAACCAGCAGGAGAGTTTCTCTCTGTCACCATAGTAGATGGCCAGGGGATTCCATTAAGCTTATGTGTAGCTTATGTGTATTCCTTGAAACATGGTAGGATTGCTAAATGGGTTGTTGGAAGAAGACATGGGATATTCACATTGAAACTGATATAAATAGGTGCAGTGCTCTAGGGAAGATGGTTGGAAGTCCACATTCATAAGGAGATGAGTGGTGGGTGGAAAAATTGTCCCTAGGCTGAATTTTTGGGCATTCTACCAACGCTCCTAAAAAGTGTCTTCTTTATTTCATTTATAAAGGCTTAGCCCAGTTAGCAGAACCACTACAAATATGTTCTCCCATATTTTATTCTAGTTCATTTAAAAAAAACAGTTAGCATTTGATCTGAAATTTAGTTTGGTGTCTAGTATGAACAGATAACATAAATTGATCTTTTCTAATTCACCTGTAATAGCATAATCCATTTCTTCTTCAATGTGTGATGCTTCTTTTATCGTATATTACAATTTTATATATGCCAGAGGCATATTCTTGTGCAGATCGATTTGGTGGTAAATTTTAAATTTTAATTATTGTAACTCAATAGTAAGTTTGAATTTTCAGCTATATCCCTTTCATTAGTTTTGTTTGCAAATGCTTATTATCACGCCATGTGCTGTAAGTGATAAACTCAAATAATAATTTTATCTTTGAATTTAAACTAAAATATTTATTGTGGGAATATGGGTTTATATATATATATATATATTCCATATACATATATCCATATATGTATGTATGTATTCCATATATATATATTCTATATATATATATATACAGTATTTGGCACTGTCATATTTTAACATGAGTTTTCATTCTTTAGCAAAATTTTGTGGTTTTGTTTGCACTTAATCTATTTCTTATTAGGGTTATGTATTATCTTATAATTTTGTTGTTATTTTCCCTCTATTAAATTAGGAGAAGGTCTACTCACTTGAGAATATTTAATTTCTATTACTTGAGGATATTTAATTTCTATTCAGGCCCTTTACTGAAGTTAGTTTTGAACTCTAGAAAGTTTTCAATCAATTTCATTGAAGTTTTGTAAGTAGACAATTGTAGAAATACAAAAATAAGAATGATATTTTTCTTCTCTTTTCCAGGTAGTTACATCTGTGTTTTCTGATTTGTTTCTTATTGAAATTAGCCAGAACATTTAGAAATACAAGAACCATTGATGGTTATTCTGTTTGAATAGGAATTTCTCTTAACTGTTGTGTTAAGCAGAAATGGGTATGGGATTTCAATAATTGCCTTCTCAATGTCTCATGAGATGATTACAGTTTTTCTTATATAGTTTATCATTTTGATGTATTTTATTATTAGATTTCTTAAACTTTAACCCTCTCCTGATGTTTCTTAATTAACATTTCATAAAATTCTGAAATAAAATATTTCAGAAAATGTCTTCCATAAAGCCTTGAAAGAATTCCCTTATAAAAAAATCTAGTACTGGGCGGGCCGCGGTGGCTCAGCGGGCAAAGTGCTTGCCTGCTATGCCGGAGGACCTCGGTTCGATTCCCGGCCCCAGCCCATGTAACAAAAACGGAGAAACAGAATACAATAAAACAAGAAAATGTTTAAAAATGTTTCCCTTTCTTCCTTCCTTCCTTCCTTCTATCCTTCCTTCCTTCTCTCTGTCTTTCCTAAAAAAAAAAAAAAAAAAAAAAAAAAAATCTAGTACTGAATAAAGCCTTTATGTGCAGCATTTCCTTAATATTTTTTTTAAGAACTGATTTTTTGGTTTTGCACAGTAACATTTGGGTCAATTTTGGTAATTTATCTGAGCAAATCAGTTTTTCTATTATCACTATAATCTCTCATTTTAATTATATATTAGTTCTTTTTTATAAAATTGAATAGAAATTTGTCTATTTCATTAGATTTTTCAATGAACCAATTCTTAGAAGTTAATATATCTTAAACTGTATAAACAAATTTTATGAAATTTAATAAATTATAAACAAATATTAATAAATTATAAACAAATATTCATGAATGAAATTATGAAATTAACTTTCTATTGCTTAATACTAAAATGCTTTTTTCTATATAGTTTTTGCTTTTTGATTTCTCTGTATTTTTTAATATTGTCATTCTTTTTATAAGTACATAGGTTTAAGGCTTTTTGTTCCAATTTTAGTAAATGAGCTGCCAAAGCAAGCACTCCTTGCATATTTATGGATATGCATCTTTGGGGCATAAAGACAAGACAAGGATTGCTGAATAGAGGGGTTTCAATATATTAATTTGCCTAAGTGGTTTCAGATTTTTCACAGGGCGTAGTCTGCACTTCCACCATCAGAGCATAAGGGTTCCCATCTCTCTAATCCCAGCGAGCATTTGACATTATCCAGCTTTCTAATTTTTGCCATTCTGAAGGGTAAGATGTGATATCTACATTTGCATTTCTGATCATTAGCTGGTTTGAATATCTATTCAAATTTCACTTTTGTATTCTTGCCTATTTTAGCCTTTGCCTATTTGATATTGCTAGTCCTTCTTGTCTTGTTGGTTTGCAGAGTTCCTTTTATAGTTTAGATCAGGGGCCAATAATCTATGCACTGTTGGCCACATTTGACTTGCTGCATGTTTTTGGACAGCCCACAGTTAAGAATGGCATTTTTTTGGGGGGGGGGCGGTGTGCATGGTTCAAGAATTGAACCCGGGTCTCCCTCATTGAAGGTGAGCATTCTACCACTGATCCACCCATGCACCCAGAATGGCAATTTTAAATGATAGAGAAAAAAATCAAATGAGGATTTCTGTGGCATGTTAAAATTATGTGAAATTCAAATTTTAATGCCATAAACAAAGCTGTATTGGAATACAGCCAAGCTTGTACATCTGGGTATCGTCTATGGCTGCTTTTATGCTTCAGTGGCAGGGTGGAGTAGTTTCCATAAGATGCACAAAGCCTAAAACATTTATTGTCTGGCCCTTTACAAGAAAAAGTTTGGGGATCCCTAGCCTGAGAGAGAGTGTCTCACTGATTTCAAACTGTATAAGTTCCATCTCCTGATCTATCGTCTGTTAAATTTGCCAGTTTGTTCACCAATCAATAAGCACTCTTATTTTTATGTAATCAAATGGATCACATTTAAAATTATTTTTTGTCTGATATTTTAAGCTTTTAAATTGTGTTTGAGATGTCCATTTCCGCTGCTATGATGCTAAGGTATTTTCTCACATCTTCTAAAACTAACTTTATAATTTAACTTTTATATTTAGGTGTTTTATAAACCATGACTCTACCTTTCCAAATCTTATTAACAAATGATCTAATTTTAATTTTCCTCTGTGTAGTAAACCATTTTTTCCCAAACTGTATAACAAACAAGTAATGCATTGATGCATTACTATGTGGTGCCAACTTTATCATACATTTGCTTCTATATGTTTGTGGGTCTGTCTCCAAGCTCTCTATTCTGATCTGTTTGTCCATTTTTTTCCAATTACTAGTTATTATAATATCTGGAAGAGTAAGCCTTCCTCTTCGCTTTACTTTTTATGTATTGATTTACTTATTTGTAGACTTTGTTGATCCATAAAGATTTTTGAATATGCTCGATTTTTTTAAAAAGTCCAATAGCAATTTTTTAATTGGATTCAGTCAAGTTTATAGGTTAAATTGGGGAGGGCTGATATCTTTTTTTTAAAGTTTTTTACTGTCAAATATAACACATATGCAAAGGAAAGAAAGAAAAAGCTATGATTTTCAATGTACACTTCAATGAGTGGATAAGAACAGATTTCAGAGTTTGTTTTGGGTCACCCTTCCACTAAGGGCTGATGCCTTTATAATACTTAGTGTACTCATCCCAGAGCACAGACTGTACCTCCATTTATCAGCTCATGATCTGCGTCCTTTTTTACATTTTAACATTTTTTTAAAAGTAGTTTTCTGTATTCTTCTTAAAGATAATTCCCAGATACCTGACAATTTTTGTGGCTATTGGAAAAGCATGCTATTTTTAAATTGTATTTTCTAGTTAGTTATTCCTGGCTAGAGAATGCTGGAGATTTTCAAAGCATCCTATGATTACCTCATGATGAGCAGCTTTTCCCTTTTAAGTTTTTTGTTTTCCCCAACTGTTATCACTGCTTCATTCAGCTGTGACAGTAAACGCTTGCTGCCAACTCTTTTTTTAAAAAATAGTTTTATTGACAAATCTTCACACACATACGTTCCATGCATGGTGCACAATCAGTGGTTCACAACATCATCACATCGATGTGATTTTATCACCACAATCATTTTTAAGAACATTTGCATCACTCCAGAAAAAGAAAAAGAAAAAGGAAAAAAACTCACACATCCTATACCCTTCACCCTTCCCTCTCATTGACCGCTAGTATTTCAATCTACCCAATTTATTTTACCCCTTATCCCCCCATTATTTATTTATTTATTACCCATATTTTTCTACTCATCTGCCCATACGTGGGACAAAAGGAGCATCAGACACAAACTTTTCACAATCACACAGTTGCATTGTAAAAGCTGTATACTTATACACTTGTCTTTAAGAATCAATGCTACTGGAACACAGCTCAACAGTTTCAGTTACTTCCCTCTAGCCACTCCAATACACCATAAACTAAAAAGGAATATCTACATACTGGGTAAGAATAAGCTCCAGGATAACCTCTCAACTCTGAAATCTCTTAGCTACTAAAACTTTATTTCTCATTTCTCTCTTCCCCCATTTGATCAAGAAGGCTTTCTCAATCCCATGATACCAAGTCCTGGCTCATCCCAGGAGTTCTGTCTCATGTTGCCAGGGAGATTTACATCCTTGGGGGTCATGTCTCATGTAGAAGGAATGGAAGGGAGTTCACCTGCTGAGCTGGCTTAGAAAGAGAGGCCATATCTTAGCAACCAAAGAGGTCCTTTGGGGGTGACTCTTAGGCATAATTTTAAGTAGGCATAACCTATCCTTTGTAGGAACAATTTTCATAGGAGCAAACCCAAGATCAAGGGCCAGCCTGCTGATTTGGCTGTCTCTACCACTTGCTAGAATTTCAGAAATTCTCCAAATGGGGAAGTTGAATATTTCTTCCTTGCTCCCCAATCTCACAAGGGAACTTTGCAAATCCTTCTTTATTCACTGCCCACATTAATACTGACTCTTTTTAACAAGAGCCTGCAGGAAAAAGTCTGGTGGACTCTGACTCTGGCCAAATAAAGACAAGCCATGTGAGTGGGGTAGTCAAGGTAACTGACAGTCAGGTCAAAATGAGAGTTCTTTGGGAATAGGGTGCTAGAGAAAGCTGAATCCTATTCTACCCCCTCAAGGGGCTTCTAGGCTGCTGTTTTTCACTAGTTGTGGAACTGTTAATTTTCAAGTCTACCCTGGAGCTGGGGAGAAGAGGGTGGCAATATGGCAAGTTCAAATACCACAAAGCCCATTGTTCTTATTGAGATTCAGCAATTTTTCTTTAATAAATGCTCCCTGGAATGTTGTCAGGCTTTAGTTGGTTTCCCAGGTTCTGAAGAAGTTCTGCCAGTCACTTTGCTATTCAATCTTCAGAAGATTGGCATCCAGCTTTCCAATGGTTTCTTAAACCTCCTCACTAGGTATATGAGGAACATTTCTTCCTTCCCCAATATAGTACTATTTATGTTCCCTAAACACAATACAGTGAAATTAGCAATTCAGAAGAAAACGATAGTAAAGCAAAAAAAAGAGAAAGAAAACACAAAGCTTGGAAACACCACAACAAAAAACCTAGGAGAGATTTATCACTAGAGACAGGAGATGGATGTGGAGAGATCAGGAAACAGGTAATTAACCAAAAAGCACTACCTGGAACAGGGGACTATCACCAGATGTTTTCAGTTGGTGACTCTCTGAGGAACCCATGGAAGCACCTCAACAAAAACAGTCAACCTTGAACATTGACTTGGTGCCTGCAGAGATGAGGACAATAGCAGGCAAATAAAAGCTTTCTTTTCTCTTTACTTTCCTCCCCACCCCCCAGCTTTCTCCTCACTCCGAAATCCAACATTGGTGAACCTGATGAAAGCCTAGTCAAGGATGGTGGAGCAGCTAAAAGAAGAAAATAGTGAAGTTACCCATACTTCTTCCCCTATATAAAACTTTCAGTGGAAGGGTATAAGATTTGACTTAAATGAAATTGAGAGTTTTAATTATTTTGCTGTAATAGTCATTCCTTTTAAATACACATGAAACATTCACAAAAATAGAAATCTTGTCATAGCAAAAATGATAAATTTTAAAAGATCAGTATTATAAAGCCTGTAACACATTAGAAATTAATGAGAAACTATTGCTTTAAATTTTGTATTTTTGGAAGTCAGTGGCATATTTCTAAATAACACTTGTGTTAAGAAAATTTTAATGACTCTTAGAAGGACACAATAATGGTAGTATTCCCAAGAAGCAGCAAACAAAACCATATTAAGGAACATTCTATAAAGTAACTGGCTTGATTGTATCAAAGTGTTAATGTCATGAATGACAAATGCTGAGATTAAAGGTGTTTAAAGAGACACTGGATTAGGTCCCAGGGTAGAGGAATAAATTGCCATGAAGGTCTTGAATTGAGACAAAATGCAAAAAATGAGGATTTATGCACAACTTACATTAATAACGAAGACAAAAGGTGTGAATTCTAATAAATGAGGCAGCTCCTTAAAAGTGAAATAAAGGATTACCATTTGACATCCCACTTCTAGGTATATACCCAAAGAGAGTATAAACAGGGTAACTGACTCTATTTATAGCAGCATTATTCACAATAGTCAAAAGCTAGAAACAACCCAAGTGTCCATCAGCCAATTAAAGGATAAACAAAATGCGGTACATGCATAAAATGTAATATTATTTAGCTGTAAGTAAGAATGAATTTATGAGGCATGCTGCAACATGGAAGAATCTTAAGAACATTTTGCTCAGTGAAATAAGCAAGACATATAAGGACAAAAATTGTATGATATAACTTATAAAAGATGATTAGTAGAAATTGAAAATTTGCAGACATTAAAAGAGAGTGGGCCATGGTGGCTCAGCAGGCAGAGTACTTGCCTACCATGCCGGAGACCCAGGTTCGATTCCTGGCATCCGCCCATGCAAAAAACAAAAACAAAAAACAAACAAAAATGCAGATTAGAGGTTACTGGGGAAAGAGGGATTTTTTTTGGTAACAAAAAATAAAATAAAGAAACTCATGAAAGACAAAAAAAGTGGGGCAGAAAATGTAAGTAGGTATTTCTCTGAACAGAAAACCCAAATGACCAAAATATGCTCAGTATCACTAATATAAGGAAATAAAAATGAAAATGAAAATTAGATCCTATTTTACATTGGATTGTCAAAAACATTGAAAAGTTAGGCAATACCAAGTGTTGATAATGCAGAATAAAGCAAACTCTCATTAACTGTTGATGGTACTGTGAATTAGCACGATGGATTTGAAGAGCAATTTAGCAATATCTATTAAAAGAGATGATGTGTAACTAAAATTCAGCAATTTCACTTCTGAATGTCTGTCCTAAAACCATTATAACTCATGCACAAAAGATAATGTGTTTAAGGATGTTCCCTGCAGCAGTGTTTGAAATAGAGGACAAAGAAGACTGGGTAAATGGACAAATGAAAATGAAAGACCTGCTGCTTTATGTTTCAACAAGGAAGAATGTCAGAAAGAAAAGTTAAGTAATGAAAACAAGTTAGAGAATGATTCACATAATATAATAAAATGTATTTCAAGTTCATATATTATATCTCATCCGTAGCTATCTACATATGTTGAATTAGGTATATAAATCTTGGAAGAAAAGAAAACATAGTCACTTCAGCATGGTGGTTTTCCTAGGGAGAGACAGAAGGGATGGAATTTCAGAGAAGTCAGTGGGGCCACAGCTATGTTTAATGTTTGATTTCCTAAAAATAAAACAACCAACAAAAAATGCGAATGAGGTATAATGTTAATATTTATTAAATCTAGTTGTGGGCTTATGGGCCTTCATTATATTAGTTCCTCTAATTTTCCATATGTTTGAAATATTTCACAAGAAAAATATTTTGAATTATTTATTTATTATATATTCACATACCATATAATCATCCAAAGTATACAATCAGTGGTTCACAACATCATCACATAGCAGTGCATTTATCATCACAACCGACTTTTGTTTTCTTTTTTGTGAAAATAGCATCTTTACAAAAAAGCAACAGATTTAAAAGCACATCACAATTAGTTGTAGAACAGATTTCAGAGTTTGGTATGGGTTACAAACCACAATTTTAGGTTTTTACTTCTAGCTGCTCTAAGATACTGGAGACTAAAAGAAAATCAGCATAATGATTCAGCAATCATACTCATTTGTTAAACACTACATTCTCTGTATAACTCCACCATCACCTTTGATCTTTCTCCCAGTCTTTGGGGGTATTTGGGCTATGCCCATTCTAAATTTTTCATGTTGGAAGGGGCTGTTGATCATATGGGCTAGGGAAATGGAGTAGTTGATGTTCTGGAGAGGCTGGTCCCTCTTCCTTTCAGGACTTAACTGGGCCATGGGCCCATCTGGAGGTTGTAGGTTTCTGGAAAGTTACCCTAGAGCTTGGAACCTTTGTAGAACCCATACATTGCCCTAGGTATTCTTTAGGGTTGGCTGGAATGGTTTTGGTTGGGGGTTGGCAAGATATGATAGGTAGCAATGTCTAATTGAAGTTTGCATAAGAGTGATGTCCAGAGTAGCCTCTTGACTCTATTTGAACTCTCTCAGCCACTGATACCTTATTTGTTTTACTTCTTTCCCCCTTTTTGGTCAGGATGGCATTGTTCCCTCAGTGCCAAGGCCAGACTCATTCATCTCCCTTACCATTCAGTGCCAGGGCCAGGGATTCATCTCCCTTGCCACCAGGGAAACTTTCACCCCTGGATGTCATGTCCCATTTGGTGGGGAGGGCAATGATTTTACTTACAGAGTTGGGCTTAGAGTGAGAGAACCCACATCTGAACAACAAAAGAGGTCCTCTAAAAATGACTCTTAGGCTTAACTACAGGTAAGCTAAGCTTCTCTGCTACAGACATAAGTTTCACAAGAGCAAGCCTCAAGATCGAGGGCTTGGCCTATTGATTTGGGTACCCTAATGCTTAACACAGTATCCAGGGTCTCCCTGGTGGTAAAGTTTAATAGTTCCAATTTTTTCTCCTGTTCCTCAAGGAATTTTATAAAAAAAATTTTTAAAAATCTCAGCAGGGTAGAATAATATACTCTTAGTAACAAGATAAAATTCCAGAGGGATAGATTTTAAAAATACTAATATCAAATCAAATAGAAACCCTACCCATTTCATGCATACACAGGACAGGGTATTTGGGTCAACAGTAGAATGTGTTTATATAAATCCTGCCAACAAAGCTAGTTTGTCCTTAAGTTGAACAGTATAAGTACAGTATCTAAAACAGAAAAACCAAAGTACTATTTAATTTTGTAGCAGCCAATACCTATATTGCTCAATTTTATGGAAATTGGAAGCTGGTCAGAAGACGAAGGCCAGGATGGTGAGAGGAACTCTACATTGTATCATACGCAGCAGCAGCAAATGCTTATCCTGGAGAAGACAATGTTCAGGAAGGAAATGGCAACCATTGTTGCTTATTGCTGTCCTGTTGAAGTGGGATTTGGCTTGTTTGCTGTGGCCTGAAAAATACAAT
This sequence comes from Tamandua tetradactyla, assembly GCF_023851605.1. Classification (NCBI taxonomy): domain Eukaryota; kingdom Metazoa; phylum Chordata; class Mammalia; order Pilosa; family Myrmecophagidae; genus Tamandua; species Tamandua tetradactyla. The sequence goes on from NC_135332.1 coordinate 151,631,558, forward strand.
AAGAGCCAGAGAATGAAAGGAGGGATGTTTCACCTCAACATGGGGAAGCCTTGCCAATGGGACTGGCCAAATATGAAATAGTCTTCCTCGGGAAGCAATGGATTCCTCACCACTGGAGTTGAGTTAACAGTAAGTCTGACTATTTGGCTGTGAAATGTTGGCTGGACTAGGGCAGTGATTGCAGGATTTTAGGTTTTTCAGACCAGTAATGCTTCAAATAAATAGATGGAGAACTAACGTCAAGGTGCCAATTTACTATTTTTCTAATTAAGATTGTTACAAACAAATGACAGGTAGACAAAAAACATAGAAGATACGGTCCATTTCCATTTTTAATAAAATAAATAACATTTGCCTCAAAATTATGAACCATATCATCTTAGAATATTTTTTTTCTCTTCTCAAGGAAAGAACATTGCCCATCTTGCACTTCAAAAAGTATATATTTAAATTTTTTCAAATAAAGGAAAATTTCAACACATTTTATTTTTGTTGTTATATGGTGCATAATTGTTTTCTTGATTAAATGGATCAGTTTGGGAATTCATGCATATAGTAGTATAATGTGAAGTGGAGTTCATATTCCAAGTAGTTCATGAGGTTTATTTTTGTTGATAGACATTGTCAAACATACTGCTTGACCTAGGGGTGAAAACAAATTGCGAACATTATTTCACATAATTTAGAATATTCCAGGTGGGATGAGAAAAGCCAAACACAGGCTAAAGCCCTTTCTTTTAAGGCCACAGTAGATCAGGACCTGAGAGCCCAGTCTGATGGAAAAAAGGAACAGAGCTTTGTACTCCAAATTATTGCTTACAAGGAGGACCTCCCAAGCTAGGAAGCAGGAAGAGAATACTTAGCTATTGGATGCATTTACAGCAGGGGGAATGTGGCCTCAAATAACTGCTCAACATGAGGGGCTTCCAGGTGAGAAATCAACCCAATAAAATGACCACTGTTCCTCAGTTTGGGCTAATCCAGGAGCGATTAGTCTAAAACAGGGTTTCTAGCCTTGGGACTTGATCTTTTGAATCAGAATCTTCCCTATTCACTGTAGCAGCGCCCCTGGTCTCTGCCCATTAGTACCCCTGCCCCCAGTTGCAACCATCAAAAATGTTTCCAGACATGCCAAATGTTCCCTGGACAAAATTGTCCCAAGCAAAGAACCACTAGTCTAGAAGATCTTCAGACTCTTCCCATCCTGAACATTTCAGGATCAATCTACTTGAAGTGCACTGAAGTGTATAAAAGAGGGTTTCTAGAGTCACTCACTTGTTTTCATTATCTTTAAGTCAAATGAAGATCAAGAATGACGAGGTAGTTTCATAGGCACTTTTCTGTTTAGTGAAAAAGCTTTCTTCCTTTAGACATGGACAAAAATATCTGGGAACATGTTTCAGCTGCACTCGAGTGTAGGGAAACTGGTGAACCTTTAAATACCATAGCTGCCCTCTTTGCATTAATCAGTTTTGATGAAGGCTGTGGTCCTTTTATCATGCTGTTTCGTCTTTTAAAAATTATCTCAAAATATTTGGAAAATATTTTCAAAATTCTGCACTCTGATTGTTACATTTCCATCTTCCACCAAAAGCCATCGAAAAAGTTAACTTCACTATTTGGGGGAAAATCCCTACTTATGTAGACAACTTTCTCACAAATACATACATATGGCTTCTCTTATTCTAGGTTTGGCTTTCTGCCTGGATGTAGAAACTGATTTGTATTTGCTTTTGAGAAAGGGATTTGTGACCTGACTTTTGTTTCCCAGTGCTGTTTTATAGAAATCTGTACCACACACTAGCCAGATGTAACTAGTCTCCTTCGCTCATCCTAACAGGAAATCATACACTGTGTACAGGTACTGGAGCTGGAGCTGTAGTCAAGAAAACAGCGTTGTGAGTAGTGAAAACAGCAAAAGGAATGGCATGGGGACCACACCAATGAAACAAATACTTTCAGGGATTTTTTAAAACAAACTTTATTATGCCCTGTGTTCATAGTGAGACAAAAAATAAATAACACAGAGGTTGGAGCAAAGCATGATTTACATGTAGATATTTATTGTCATTTTGCTGCTATTTAAGTAGACCCTCTAAGTAAGTTTCATACATGCTTAAATCCATCTTGGTTTCTTGACAGAGCATTACATAGTGTCTGGACATTAATTTTCTGGGATTTTGATCCTGACTTTTCCTTAGGATCCCATTTATTCTAATAAGAGAAAAAAATCCAAGGTACCAGTTATGGTAGCTGAATGTTCACTGGTCTGCTCTGGAGAGGGGACCCAGAGACAGTAGGGCCAGTGGGCCTAGTAGTTCTAGACTCTCTTAATCCCACGAATTAGAAATGATTATCTATTTAGAAAAGTGGTATAAGAGGAGAGAGTCAGAGTGGCATTTATTTTCATTTTTGTGTTTTGTTTTGCTTTGTTTGAGAATGGGGCCAGGCTTCTCATTTCAGATATAGATATTCAGATACAAAAACAAACAAAAAACGATAGAACAACCTTTCATATTTAAAGCATTCCTGTGGTCTGATTATCTAGTTCATTTACCCTTTCAGCAGCTCAATGTCACCATCTCAGTTTTGAGCTGACAGGATTCTACTATGTGCTCTCTTACCCTCTTTTCCCAGGAAATGAAATGATTAAGATCTCATCTGTCCTTTTTTTTTTTGCTCACACTTTTCTATCAACAACTGTCTGAATACACATTCAGGTATCTTTTTGCTGCTTAGCTCTCACAGTTGCAGGAAATTTCCTGATTTTGTCTAAAATGTCTGATTTTACTTTTTATTCCTCTTCTCTTTCCTAGTTTTATTTCCAGATGCTGGAATGTAATGATCATTGTCTTTATAGATCAGTATTTATTTCAGTCCACTGCCCTTCTCCAGGAATTTCTTATTGTTTGCAGGCAGGGTCTTTGACATATAAGCTGCCTTTTTGCTAAATTTGAGGGCCATTATATGCATTCCCATAAATATCATATCCTCAGATTTCATTTTAATGGCAATAAAACTGTTATCAGATTTTTGTTGTATAATCTGTTATCAGATTATATGGTATTTTTCTCTTAGGTACTCCTTACATAGGATAAAAATCTTTCCTCCTCTTAAGCTGGCCATGCACCCTTTTGAACCCAGTGTTAGCTGAGGTCAATGGTAATTGGTAACCCCACGGAGCGTCAATTGTGGTAGCCCCAGGATTAGTTGAATATTTAAGGGCTGGTTGGGAACAGGATGATAAGAGGATGAATGAGGCCTACACGGAGAAAGTGAGATAGAGAGAAAAGGAAGGAGAGAACCATGATCCTGATGCTTGTGACAGGAAGATGGGAAGAAAGGAAATATTTCCTTTCTGGTTATACTGGGGAAGTTTCAAGGGACTGAGAGTATAAATGGGGAAGGCACACAACTGAGTAAGGCAGGGATATAGCGCCTGATAAAATTATGATAAAGACTTTTCTAGAGAGTCAACCCCTTGTTCACTAACTAACCCATTCACACAATAAAAAAAACTGATAGATTGGCAAAAGGGCATATTGCTTTTTATATAAACGAATTCATACTACCATATTAATTTTAGTTTGTGGCAAAATGTCCTTGTCTGTGTTCCATATACTGCCAGAAATGTTGGAAATCTAACCTACACCAAGTTAAAAAAAAATTTGTGAAATAATTTCTACAGAAATTCATATGAGAGCACTGATATGGGTCTCACAGCAAGTACTGCTGCTGTGGTTAGTCCTTTCCAGGCTCCTGTAAAATCTTTTCTGCACACATTTCTGCAGCACTTAGAGATGGTGTCTGTTCTGGTCATCATTATAGCCCTAGTGTCCAGGCCTGTGCTTGGTACATAACCGGTGTGGTGGATTTAATTATGTGTCTCAATTGAGACACGTTCTTGGTCTTGAACTACATTCCTTGAGTGTGACTCCATTAGGAAGAGGAGCCCTTAAAAGTGGTATTTCAGTTAAAGCATGGTCCAGCTCAGTGAAGGTGAACCTTCATCTGAATTTCAGGAGTACTTTATAAGCAGAAGAGATTCAGATATAATCAGAGAAAGCCATAGGAGGAACCATAAGCACAGCATCAGCAGGAATTCAGAAGAGAAAGGAGAGGCTCTCACCAAGTGACAATAAGCCAAGGAACCCAAGGACTGCCAACCAGCCAGAACATACTGACTTCTGGAGGAAGCAAGCCTTCTAGCCAATGCTTTGATTTGGACTTTTGGCCTCTGAAACCATGAGCTATTTGAATGTTGCAAATATTTGTTCCAAGATTGTACAGCTCAAGTGAGCAAGTATCAAAACAAAAATTCTAATCCAGGTATATATAATACAGGTCAATTTAGGTTTTCTTTTTGTATTTAATGTACTCTTATTTACCATTTTTAGCAAAGTGGATTATGGGATATATCAAATAATATACAAAAGCTCTGATTAAAACATTATTGTGTAATATTCAACATATGTTTATAAGTATGTGTATAATATTATGAAGTATAACAATGCCAAAACTGGTGGACCCATTATTTAGATTAAGAATGAGAACATTCCCAGTGCTGGAGTTATATGTACATTCTTCCAAAATTCTTTTACTTCCTTTCCAGATGCAACCACTATTTCAAATGATGTATTTATTATTTCCTTTCTTTATAAAGTAAATTTAACACATTTGTAGCAATCTCTAAATAAAATAACATGCTTTTTCTTAAAAAAATGGTAAAATAGGATATTTAGTTTTCCGAAACTTGCCTTTTTAATCAGTAGCTATAGTTCATTTATTGTCATGACCACGTCATATTCTGTTCTGCAAATATAATGCAATCAATTTTTTTTTGTCAGTTGGCTTTTGGATTGTTATATGTTTGCCATTGTCACAATTTCTTGTTTCAGTTGCATAATTCTTATACACATCTTCTGAGATTCATATGCAAGTTTCTCCAGATTTTGTTCCTAAGAGTAAAATTACTCTGTTATAGGTAGCCTCATGTTCAGGCTTACAAGAGGATTGAATTCCCAATTAGATATGCTAAATTATATTCTACTTGCAGCAATACATATTTTCCATCATTTTACTTCATTATCACCACTGTATTTTTTTGAATTTTTAACTTTTTCAATATAATACAAATAAAATGATATCTCTCTGTGATCTTATTTTGTACTCTTCTGATTACTAATAAGGCTGTGTCATTAGTGTCTTCTCTCATTTCTCATGCCTATTGGGTTATTTATTAGTTTTCTTGTGGAGTTTTTGTGTCTTTTTCTTGTTGATTCATAGGAGTTAATCATTATTAATGGATATGAATCCTTTATTCACTTTTTATGTTGAAAATATCTTCTTTTAGTTTGTGGTTTGTATTTCCATTTTCCTTATTGTATGTTTGGATAAAGAGAAGTTTTTCTTACTAATGTAGGTTAGCAACTTTCTTCATTTGTGGTTAATATTTTCCTGTTCTGAGATCACAAAGATTATTTTTCCTATTTCTTCATAAAAATTTAAAAATTTTGCCTTTTGCATTAAATTTTCGACTCACCAGGAACTGATATTTTTTATGTAAGCAAAGAATACATTTGCCATATTATTATTCAAGCATCTTTCCCCCAATGATCAATAATATCATCTCTCTTATAACAAATTTCCATTATGTACAGGTCTGTTTTTAGGCTCTTCATTCTGTTCCTGTCTTTCCTTCAATTAATATCATATTGTATTAATTGCCATATAATAAAACTTGGTATTTGGTACAAAATTATGCCAATATTACCTTTTTTCTTCAGTGATAATTGATCCATTATTGGGCTTTTTTCAAACAAGTTTTAGAATTATTTTGTCAAGTTTCTCAAAAATTCTGTTAGTATTTTGATTGAAAATGAATTAAATTTATATCTAATTTAGGAGAAGTGACATTTTATGTTATTTAGTTTCCTTGATCCATGAACATAGTATATCTCTATTTTTGTTTATGTCCTTTAAAAATAGTTTTCAATAAAATTTTAAGCCTTTGTTTTTAAATATTTTTCCACTAAAATAAAAAATATTGATTTTGCTATTATAAAAAAATATTTATTTTAAATTATGTTTTTAACTTTGTGGTTTATATGAACACATGATGTTTGAATATTACTATAATCAGTGGTGTTGCTTTAGATTCTTTTTTGTATGTAAACAGCAGTATCATCTTTCAACAGTGATAATTTGGCTTCTCTGTCTACAAAGTAGACAGGATCTACAGTACTATGTTGAAAATAGTGATATTGAGCTTCTTTTTCTTGTTCATGTATTGAAATGAATGCCTTTACAGCTACAGCATTAATTATAACATTTTTTGTGGGTTCCTTTTTTTTCCTGTAAATACTATTTATCAGATAAAGAAAGTTGTTTTCTGTTCTTTTTTCATAAGTATATTGCTTTGTGGTGTATAAAAGAGTGTTGGATTATAGCAAATGCTGATTCTGCATCAGTACAGATTATTATGTGATATTTTATTATTTAACCTGGAAATGTAGTAATTTACATTTATAAAGATTGAGTTTTAAGCAACTTTTGATTATTGGGGTAGACCCAACTTCTTCATCATGTTATAATTTATTACTTTGCTTCTTTGGATTACTGATATTTTCTTTGAGAATTTTAGAATTATGTTTGTGAGTGAGATTGGCCTGTACTTTTCTTTAATTGGATTTTCATGACTTTCATATAAAGGAAATACTAGGCTCAAATAATGAATAAGTGAGTGTTTTCTCCTTTCCTAATATCGGTTAGATTTTCTAGATAATTGAAATTTGTGAAAGATTTTGTATTTACCAATATGGCACGGCAGTATTTCAGTCCCACAAATTCTGCTAGAATCTTGTTTTCCCCATGAGATGAAAATTTGTAACTGCTTCAACAGATAAAATGAGGCAAAAGTGACACACCATGACTTCTGAGGCTAAGTCTTAAAATCAAAGTGGCTTTCATGTGTTTGTCTGTCCGTTTGCGTCTCAGGACACTCGCTGAGTTTTCAGGAACTCAACCACCATGTTGTGAGGAAGCCCAAGTCACAAGGAGGAGTCACATGTTGGTGTTCCGGCTGACAGTGCCAACTAAACTCTTAGTCAGCAGCCAGCATCTCTCACCAGATACATGAGTGAGCTTTCAGAGGCTTCCAACTTCCAGCCTTCAAGCTGCTCCAGGTGATACTGAGCTCAGCAGAGAGGTGTCATCCCCATTAAGTACTCAAAGTAAAAGACCTATGAGCAGTATAAATGGGGTTGCTTATGTCAGGAGGTTTTGGGTGGTTTAGGGTAACTCAACACTAGGTAATCAATACTTTAGCACAAATTATTTGTAGTGTTACTTCTTGTATGTTACTTTTGATTTGTTATATTTTTATAGAACTTTTCCTTTTTTGGCTAGGTTTTCCAGTTTTTTATTATAAAATTGCTCAGAATATTATATATTTAAAGTTATATTTTTGTGATTAATTGAACTTCTTACTTTTAATATAAAATGCCTTTTGCTATAAAGTCTGCATGCCTGCTATATGCTTTTCAATTTTTTCCAGTGTTTCATTTGTTTAGGTATGGTTTTGTCCTTATAAACTGCATATTTTTAAATCCCAATAGATAATTTCCTTTTTATTCCTCATTGGCAACTTTTGTAAATTTATATTTATTTTGATTAGAAATACTTTGGGAGTTTTTAAATCACCTTCCTTGTTGGTGATTTGTGATTTGTCCTATTTTCTTTGGGCATCTTATTTTCTTCCTTGCATTTTATTTATTGATTTTTTGGTTTTGCTAATTGTTTTCCTTACTCAATTTCTGCACACTTTGCTATTTTGACAGGTAGTCACTCTATTTTTCTTCTTAAGTGATAATCATTAAAATGTTTACCAGCCATACTTATCAATATGAGGGTATAAAGAGAATCCATTTCTTAACTATTCTTTCCAAGAATACAGGATATAGTTTCCTGTGGTGATAGAAATCCACACCTCTTTTATCTAACACAATAACCTCTACCCATATTTGGCCACTGAGCATAAGAAATGTGGCTAGTGTGGTTGAGAAATTGAAGTTTTAGCTTAATTTAATTTCAATTTAAACATCAACTTGTAGCTAATAGTTACTGTGTAGAACAACAAAAGTCTGATATCTTTGTTCTATCTTTTCTTCTTTAATCTAGAAGTTAGTCATCATTTTATTATTAATTACACTATTTCTTTTTAGATTAATCTACATCTTTGACAACTTCTTTGTTCAACACTTTTTCATTCAACAATTCTTACATTTCAGAACACTTCTTTCTAGAATAAGTTTGTTCTTTCTTAAAGTACATTTTTTAGAATTTAAATTAGTAAAGGTCTATTGGTGGTAATCTCTCTCAGTTTTTCTTTTTTTGGAAAAGTCTTTGAAAAATAATTTTATGACACAATTCTAGGTTGATGATTATTTCTTGCAGTATTTCAAGATACTACTCTAGAGAATTCTGGTTTTCCACTGAGGCTGTTGAGAAATCTGCTATTAGATTAAACCTTCTTACTTTTAGTATTTGACTTTTTCCTTCTGGCTGCCTTTCAGATACCCAATCTTCGATGTTCCAAAGTTTTATTATAATATGTTCTACACATGGACTTCTCTTTTTCTTTACTCTGCTTGGCATATTTTGTGTATCCTATATCTGTCATCAGTGCTAGGCAATTCTTAGCTATTATATCTCCAATATTGTCTCTCTTCTAATCTCTATTATCTTTCCAGGACTACAATTAGACGTATATTTGACCCTCTTATTTTTATTTTGTCTTCAATAGCTCTTAATCTTTTTTATATCTTCATCTCCTTGCATCTCAGTATTGGAAATTCTTCACATTTTGCTTCTAGATCATTGATTGTATCTTCAGCTATGTCCAGTATATTCTCTAACATAATGCCTTGAGTTTTTAATTTTAATTAATATATTTTTCATTTCTAAAACTTCTTCCTAGTCTTTTACAAATATGCTTGTCATTGAAAATAATCTCTTGTTCTTTAACTTATCTTTTTAGTGTTTTAAAAACTTCTTTAAACATTTCATGGCATGTTTATTTTCTATTTTCCACCAGACTACTTCCAACATTTCCAGTCTTTGGCAGTTTAAATTTTGTCGTTTGTTATTTGTGCTAACTCTGGTTCATGGTGACCCATTTCATTTTGTGTTAGGTGATTGATTGCTATTATTTTTATGAATTTCTATTATTTCTATTAAACTTAATCTTTGGGAATTCTGAAGGCCTTATGGGTGACTTTTTGCCACATAAAATTTGTTTTGCTTCTAATGGAGCCCAGAGGCACACAGACCTCAGGATCAAGTTGCAGAGTAGTAGGGGGACGACTTAGAATGTCTGTCCCAAGATTCTGTTAACATCAGAGGTCAGCCTATGACATTTTGTTGTGTTAGAGAATTTGTAAGTTAACAGAAAAATTATGCAGAAAGTACAGCCCCTGTATACCTTCCCCCTATGATTAAAACTTGCCTTAGCATGGCAGATTTCTTACTTTTGATTAAAAAATATTACTGCAATTTATCTGCAATACACTGCCTTCTCCAGAGTCTGGCAGCATCTGTGCATTATCAGGTGCTTGCTACAGAGCCTCCAGCACTTGAACTGAATCGCTTTATTTTCCTCATGCCAGCTATATTTGGGCTTCATAAAAATTCATTTATGTTATGTATCAGATAATTAAACTAGTTATTTTGCTAAAATATAGACAAAATTAAATAATTATAATTGAAAAGGAACCTAGGCTTTACTTCTTGGCCTTTCTTAGGAAAATGGTTTCCAGGCATGATGAAAGTATTATTTTTTCCTTTGTTCTAAATCCATCCTTCTGGCTCACATTGTTCAAGATTGCAGTGGAAAGAGTGCTAGACTTGGGGTCAGAAAAATTAGACTGTAATCTCACTTTAGATGCTAAGCATATGATTTTCAACAATGTAATTGATTTCTATGAGACCATGTTTCCTCATTTGTATAATGGAGATAATTTCCGTTTTAGACAATTAAAAGAATTAAGTCAATTAAACAAGATAATACATGTGGAATCACCCATCATGACAATTTATTCCAATAGTGGAAATTTAAGTAACACTAATTTTTCTTTTCTTCTTATGAGATCTTTAGCTGATATGACCAAATGCATGATTTCTAAAAATACGTACCTTGAATTTTTGATGATATTCTTTCACTTCTAGGATGATCCTATCAACTTTATATCTGCACTAAATTGGGAGTTAATTTTTAGAAATGGTGCAGAGCATAACTCCTACCTATATAAATTAAACTATTTTTAAAATATGTGAAGTTAGGTCTGATTGTAGTTAAAAATGTGATCAGTGCTTGTGTAACTTTCGTTAGTTAACATCTGGAACTGATGATCTCCAGAACTTTGATTAACAGACCAGTATGATAAATTCCAGATGTTTAAACATGGCTGTGCTTTATAGACTCACTGGATGAGAATGAATATGTGGAAGGTAAATGTTTAAAAGAAGTAGGTGTCAAAGTGACCAAGGGGTATTTGGATGCTAGTTCACTTGCGGGAAGGGGGGTGTTTCTCTAAATAAACACCCCCCTTTATGTTCTATATATACTGTTAAGACAAAAGTCCAATCTTTGAGGACCTCAAGAGTGTGTTAGTTTTAATAACTCCACTCACATTTATTCCTGCTTGAATTTATTTTTGAGCATCTACGTATGCAAGGTCTTGTGGTTACAGGGAAAAATAATAAACAGTTCCTGCTTTGAAGTGCTCAGTTTGGTGAGGGAGAGGAATGTGAACTATAATTACCATCAATTAGAACTTCTGTAATAGAGGGCTGAGTTCAGATTAACCAGACCTTCCAGGGAAAACAGGAAGGTTTCAAAAAGGAAGACACATGGGTTCAGTATTTCCATACTCTACTTAAGCCATATTTAGCTGTGATGATACAACATAGTGTATTGCAAGTTCCATAGGTCACGACCCTTTGTCATGTCAAAAATTTATATGTAAAGCAGCAATTTCTGAAACTGTAAAGCTATTTTGATGATCCAATCCATTGTCACAATGGTAAAAATTTGATTTATAATCATATGGATTTTCTGTCATTTAGTAAAGCTTCTAGAAAAAATGATAAATATTTTAGTCTTGCCCCACAAATTGTGCTTTCAAGTGAAATTTGGAATGCCTTTGCCTTTTAAACCTTTCCTTGCCTTCATGTATGCCCTATGCTGTGTGCAGAAAAAATTAAAAATAATCTGGGTTCAAAAGTACTTTAGAAGCCCTTGGGGGGAAATATGTAGTTGTTTTGTGAAATACATAATGCCTTATCAAATCTCCATTTTTCTCCCCAAGTAGTAATATATATATATATATATATATATATACCTCAAGGAGAGAAAACCAAACTACCCTATTGGCAGCAGTTTTAAAAAAAGTAAAAATACAGACATAATAGCATGCCTTCAGAGGGGGAAAAGAGGGCTATAGTATAAAACAGTAACCTGATGACAAGAATTAAAAGGCTGATTAATTCTTAGACAAACTTTTTAATGAAAACTAATGACTCACCAGGCTCAAAAGTTCTTCTTCAACTCCTTTCTTTTTTCTATATTTCAAAACTTTCTCTGTCACCCACCAAATCCATTCTGTCCATTAACTTCTGGAAATTCTTCCCCTAAAATAACAGCTATACCTAGCTCCTCATCCAGAAACCCTACGACTAAAATATCTGGGTTCTACCCTTTTTTGGATAATCCCCTAACCCTACGACATTTCTGACCCAATGGAGATATTGCTGTTCAAAACTTGATTTAAATATAAGTTCTTCAGAAAGGACTTCCCCATCCTTCTAGGCTAGGTAAAATACACTTTTACATACACCCATATCACCCTATCGAGTGACTCTCATTGCACCTGTAACTGCAGGCTCAGTATCAGTCTTTCTCACCTGATTGCAAATTCCTTGACTGCAGGAACTTGCTGTGTCTGCATTCACCATTGTATCTCAGCTCATCATAGTCACTCAATAAATATTTGTTGAAAATAATACATTCTCATGTGTTTATCACTGTTTTAAACCCTCATAATGTCTTGCCAGATCTGTCTTGAAGGGGTTTTTTACCTTCAAGCCTTTAATGCACTGGTCTTTCTGTCCGGAACAACTTTGTCATAAATGGTTACTTCTTGACCTTCAGGTCTCAACTGATACCTCACCTCTTCAAAGATACCTTCCCTCGCTAATGGGAGCTATCTTCTATTAGTTTATCTTGTTTGTTTACTTCATAGTGCAAACAAACTTTATAATTATATAGTGAATTTTTTCCTTACTTAGTGAGTAGAATCTTGAGGGTCTCACTGTGTAGCCCAGTGCCTAACTAGGTGTCTCATAGACAGGCAGATGCTCACTCATTTTTTTAAGTAAATGAGTATGGTTGAATATGTGGACTTTTGGTGAATGACTATCTAAATATGTTGTAATTTCTTATCAAAAGAGCTATTTTTCTAGTCTCTAGCATGTCTTTAAATACATTAGCAGCTCATATATTTCTATTGAACAAATGGATATATAAATAATATTTGGAGACATTGAAAGAGACCACTTGTGAAATCTTATCATGTAAGACTTATTATTTTCACTCTATATTCTTTAGGAAAAATATATAAGTGATGTCAATTGCATATTAAGGAAATAAAACATCAATTACTAACAGAACCTTTATTCAACAAGTCTGAACACCTTGTGTTCAAAGCACAATGGAATCTCTGTAAACAAGACATATACCACATACTCCTGGAATTTTGTTACTGTAATGGGGTGTTCCCTCCCTCAGCATTTCAGGAGTATTACCACTGGGTTCCATTCTACTCACTGGATAAAATGACTAACACCCGTCTTCTCATCTATTAGGAATAACAGCAAATCCAAAATAACCTCCTTTTCCATACTGACCAGTGGTCCCCAAGGGTCAAAGACTCACTGCCACACCCTCTGTCTTGACCTTGGGAAGTGAATAAGTGCCATGAAAGGGCAATTCTGCTATACAGAGTCTGAGTGAGAGATGCTAAAGTCCATCATTTCCTGAAACTCCTGGGGAAGGGTCACCAGGGATGTAAGCCTCGAGCTTGGGAGCTGAACTGGGCTCTCCATTGAGGGCACTGTCAGCTACATGGGGATGATACCTCCTTGTAGCTGTTTTTCTTTCACCTCATTTGCCCTGTCACTTCCCAGGCCATGAAACATATTTAGAGAGTGGGATAGGATTGAGATGAGTATCTCCCAACTCATGGTCCAATGCCAAAGCTCCTATTCCTGGAGCTGCTCCGATTTAAACTTAGAAATATGAAAGACTTTGTTCTGCCTTCTTTCCAAGGACAATGCTACACCAACCCTTGTTAAATGAAGCTTTTAGTGATTCAAAGTACTTTCCTCCCTTAGGATAGGAGCAGCCACTTGGTGTTTCCAGAATGCATGATCCCTTTCCTACACCAGCCTCTGCTATAAGAGGTGGGCCTCACTTTTTTCTTTTCCTCTTCTAAAACATCTTTCTTCTGAGGCAGAAGTGTAAAATGTCCCAAACTTGAACTATGTCAGGACAATCCAAATACCAAATAAGGCAATATTATGCAAGATAAGATGTTTAAGATAAGGTCATGACTAGTTGATGTCATAAAATCAGTGCAAATGTAAAAATAGTGCGCTTCATGAGTTTATGGCTAGGGGAAATCACGTTTGCCTGTGGGAGCCAGGAAGGTCTTTGTGGAGAAAGTGTTGTTGGAACTAAGTCTTGAGGGCAGGACTGAACTTGAACATGTGAAAAGAGAATGCCAGGTGGATGTAACAATATAGGCAAAGGCACAGAGGTGGAGAAGCATGGGACATAAGTGTAAAGAGAGAACAGGAAAGTTAGTGCTAGAGCCAGGTCATGGAGATCTTTGCACGGCAGACTAAGGAGACTCGACTCAGGAAAAAGAATTTCCTGCAGGCATATGCTGTGTGTAGAATTGATGGGTTTAGGAGCATGCATGGAAATTAAGATATTCCAGAGGAGAAGCTAATAAGGGCTTTATTTAGAGTAGAAAATGTGGAAATGGAGAGGAGAAAGATGACAGAATTGATGGGTCTCCTGCTGGATGGGATGAGACAGCAGAATCAAAGAAGCTGCCAGTTCCTGATGGAAAGATCAGCTGATAGCTATGCTTTAAACAGGAGCAATTGCTTCTGAACATCTTCTAAAGCATTCTCTGAGTTAAAATATAACTTATACCTTCTTCACCTTCTTGGTGGCTTTCCATGAGCTTTTCTTTGGCCAAGTATAACTTTTTCTTTTGCCCAACAAGCAAGAATTTCCTTTGTGGCAACTATGTTAAGGATCTTGTTTGTCTTTTCCTGGAAACTGATTACCTTCAGAGAACTGTATTTACTCAGTAGGCACTGAAGGAGACCGACACTTTTCACATTCCGCTTCTTATTTTATTCTTATCACGGCATCATGAGGGAGGCTTTGCCGCTCTTTTGCAGCTGAGAGACAGTGTACTTTGTTTAGTCATCATCAGCATTACCTGAGAAACCAAACAATAATAATAGCCCACCTGTGCAGTGCCGCAGACCTATGAATGCAATCCCTGCAGGCCACACCCAGGCATCTGTGGTTTTAAAGAAACAGAGCAATTGTTTGCGATGCCACCAGTGGCGAGAATCCCCAGGGTGCTATTTCAGAACCTATGTCTATAGGAAGATCCAGGTACTAACCCTTTTGCAGCCAGTTACCAGTTGCATGATCTTAGGCCAGTGATTTAACTTCTCTGAGTTTTAGTTTTCTCACCTATATAACACGGTTACAGTGATCTTCTTCATTAGATGGGAAAAAAATTAGTATTGATATGACTAGTATACTGCAGTATACTAATGTAGCTCATTATTTATACATTTGTACTTATTTTATGGCATATACTACTCATAAATTTATCTTAATAAACTTTTTTATTATATTCCAGACATTCACTAAGAGTTTTACATCAGTTAATTCTCCAAATGGCTTGGGATAGGTACTTCTAGCATTTCCCTTTCATAGATGAAGAAATTGAAGGCCTTTGCAATATTAAGTAATTAACCTAGATTACAAAACTAGTGAATACCCAAACTAGGATTGGAATTTATGTTAACTGGTCTCAAATTGATGCTTTCAAATTTATATTATACCATCTTTTTTATGTAAAGAACTTAACATGAAATATGGAATGCAGTATGTACCCAATGTGTCATATTACTATTTTTACTCTATTAGTTTATTTAATCTTAAACCAGATGACAACTTAAATGGTATAATATATGCAGTCCGTAAATAGTTTAATGTTTTATGGACCTAGGTTTAGATTAAAATGTTGAGGATAATCAAGAGGAAAGCAGCATGTTGGGGGGTATGAAACCACTGTTAGGATGCTGAATGAACTTGAGGAGGGATTGGAGTGTAAGGAGAGAAAGGGAAGGAAGGACAAGGAAAAGAGAATCATCAGTGGTAGCATTTTTTCTTTCTTCCCCAAGGAACTTGGAAACTAATGTCTACAGTAGACCCATCCACAGCCCTAGGAGTCTACACCACAGACAGCAAACAATTGCACCACCACCAGGACGGTCTGTGGGCAGCCACCCTACAGTGTAGAATGAGGGTTGGTATGAATAACATGAAAGGTCTTCCCAGTGCCCTGGCATGGGAAGGGGCCTTAACTTGAGAAAGGAAGAGTCATAATTTTCTACCTGGGGCCAGTTGAAATCACTGGCCAGATGTTTTCCTGAGGGCTTGATCTTCTTATCATTTTTCAGAACTGGATTCCACGTAGAGTTGGCCTTCAGAGGTAGAAGTGATATCATACCTCATCCCTGTTCTCTCAGAGGGATTGCTGACCTGAAGAAGGCCAGTGACCAGGCACCTAATGCCCTCATGTTTCAATGTGAGTACCCCATCCCCTGATTGCTGATATGTTCAAATATCTGCAAGGAGCCACGTTCTGAATTAAGCTGACCTTCAAGTTTATCTGTAGCACCTATATGGCTTGCTGGTGTCTCTCGAAATGTCTGGAGTTCTTGTCCTCAAAAAGCATCCAACTTCTGAGCCAAGCTGAAGACAGTTGTACTTTTCACACCTACTCCTGCCCCACCAAGGTAAACTTTCTTAAAGGAAAATGCTGCCAGATGAAGATGGCACTCTATTGAATGTGGGTAGTCATTCCTAAAAGTATAGTTGAATCCATATTTAAAGAATTCATATTTGATTTGCATGGTAAAACAATTGTTGTGGTTTTGTTTCACTGACCTGACCAATTGTATGATTGATTTAACTTAATGAACCAGTTAATTTTGTTCTGTGTTGGCTGTAGAAACCATCTGTGTAAAATGTGGACGCAGTTAGTGTACATAAGCCATGCTGGCACAGATAAGCAGGGAATATGGTTGCTGCATTCATGAAGTTCACATGATTATGTGTTTAGTCGGAATTATCCATACTCAGAACTTTCAAAGGAATGCAAAACCTCTCATTGTGAAGTTCTTTCACATGCTAAATTTCAGTAAAAAATGCAACTGCCTTTTAATGGGCATGCCAATATGGTTAACTGTTTACAAGGGGCATCTTATAATTTTGTGTCTCCTCTCTTACCTACTTGCATCCTAATGACAAGTGTGTCTTGACTTCCTGCCAATACTACCGCAAATAATCAATTTGAGCTGTAGAAAATACTGGAAAGTTTCACCTTAAGAGAGCATTTTTGGCAAGTTCTGAGTGAGAGCAGAGAAATATAATAGAAACATTATGCTTGCCTCTACTGCTGAGCATAGCCCTCATGTTTTTACAATTTCCCAGCGCTAATGCAGCAGGAGGCCCTGTCCTTGAGACTTTGTGTCTCTAGACTACTTTACTTCCTTTCTTCTCACCATGGGAGTGAGTACCTTTCCTTTCTCTGTGTCTCAGGGAGTCTCAGGGTCTATGTGGCAACATTAACTCTTCTGGCTCTATTTCTTGGCTATTTTTCTTTGTGCTTTCTTCTGCTTCAATTCTCAGATTTTGTTCTTTCAGTTTCT
Source organism: Tamandua tetradactyla (assembly GCF_023851605.1). Lineage (NCBI taxonomy): Eukaryota > Metazoa > Chordata > Mammalia > Pilosa > Myrmecophagidae > Tamandua > Tamandua tetradactyla. The sequence goes on from NC_135332.1 coordinate 151,648,646, forward strand.
GTGAGAACAAGGTTGGATTCACTATCGAATTAAAGTCTCAGGGAATCATAATAATTAGCACTTACTGAGCACCTGTTATGTGCCAAGCACTGTAAGTGCTTTGCATACTTTATTTCTAATAAAACGGCCTGGTATTGGTATCCATATTTTATAGTTGTGGAAACTGAGGCTTGGAGACTAAAGAAATTGCCAGAGAGTCCGTAAGTAGCAAAGTCAAAGTAAGACCTCAGAGCTGCTGCCTTCCAAAGACCACAATCTCTTTTCTAGGAAAGAGACTGCCCAGCTGGTCCAACTTAGCCTTGGTTACCTACCCAGGCATACTCTGATCTTCTAGTGATGACCACAGGACTTTTATCTTTATGTGAATATTAAATTTCTGCTACCTTTTCTTGCTTTTGCCAGCCTCTAGGAACTGCAGCTCTGATCGGAAACCTGCTAGGCTGTGTGACTTCCAAGGCCTGGCTCTTTGCACACTGCTGCACTCATGTGCTGGAAGCTACAACAAAGTTTGAACTTCAATGCCTGGGTTTCTGGGAATGCTTTCGAACTTATAACTGAAATTTTCTGATTTGCCCCAAATATAGCTGCTCTTTTCTAATATTCCCCCTGGAGTGGTATCAGCCAGAACATACTTATTTAGTTGATTTAAGCAGAAAGGGTTTCAAAACAAGTCAGGAATAGCTTGTAGGCAGGTCCTCCAGGAATGACTCTCAGACCAAGGCTGGGGAAATGGCCAACCATGGGCACTGCTCCCCTTGCCACGATCAAGGGATCAGAATTACAGGCCATTGCAGCAGCCTCTGCAGCTGCTGACGCCCTCCCCCACGGTAGTGACTCGGCACTGGAGCAGCATTGCAGAAAGACCCGCTATCTCAGCTGCGACTGGCCAAAGGAAACAACAAATAGCTGGCCTCTCACCTACTTCCATCTTCTGCCTCTTGCACGAGTAGATCTCTTTGTTAGAATCTGCTGAGCATCTAGAACCCTAGAGGCAAACGAGTTTGAAATGTAATTTTCAGTTTTTCAGCCTCTGCTGCATAGAAATTCACTCCATAATGAAGGTGGGATATAGAATCAGTAAGCCAGTTTTCCTTATTTAACAGAGGAACATTTAGTACACGTTGTTTATTTCTTTGTTTGCTTGTTTGTTTATATTTGGTAAAAGTGAGGTGGAGAATTTTTGGCAAATGTAAAACACAACGTGAACATATTTTCATTATCTGAATGGTTGCTAAAATATTTATGCTTTACTGGTTGCATTATTTGACAAAGGTTTCCTTTCTCGTATGTATGAATGATCTCTTAACTGGAGGGAATCTGTCTTAAATATTCTGTGACTTTGTGTCGAGGGACTTTTAGTGTAGAATTTAAGTTCTATACTTTTTATGGGATGGAATAATTGGAAGAAAATGGAGATGTACCTTGCTGGCAAAATATTAGACCTGTGTTATGTTTCAGATTGAACTAAAAAATAATCAGAATGATAGGGAACCTAAAACAATTTCAAAGCAAACTTATCAGTTGTGGAGAAGTCAATAGTGGGATCACCAAGCAACAAAAAAAATGCTTAGGGTTATTATTTATCTAAGAGAAAAAAAGTGGAGGCTTCAGAAATAATAACATTAATGATCTAGTTAAAATTGACAGCATGAAATTAGCATATAAACTTTTCATATCTTTAAAGGAAACTTGAAACTGTCTCAATCAATTTATGTCAGATAGTTATTGGAATAACAAGATTTTTCCATAAAAGAAATTTTTTTCTTTGAATTATAATTATTTTTAATTGAGTTGTTAACTAGTCATCTCAAAGAGCTTTACTGAAAAATATACTTACATATTAGACATACCACAAAGCACAAACTCTTTGAAGAGTTAGTTTTTAAGAACTGTAGTCTAAATATAAATATGTTATATAATTATATAATATACTCCAATGAGTGGATAAACAAAATATGGTATAGACACATGATGGACTATTATGCAGCAGTAAGATGAAGTGAAGTCCTGAAGTATATGACAACGTGGATGAACCTAGAGGACATAATGCTGAGCGAATTAAGCTGGACATTGAAGGATAGATACAGTATGATTTCACCATTATGATTCTGGTAAAGAGAGCAAACTCCAAATCATATGGCCCAGGAAGAAAATCTGTGCTCATATATAGCAATGAACTAGATGTTGCATCTCTGCAGCTAGAGTATGCAATTGACTTCACAGGTACCATCTTCCATATGTTTCGCGTTTTTAACATTGACCATTCACAGTAAAGAGTCTATTTGAAAAATGCTATAGAAAACAATGATAGTTACATTATCTAGCTAAAGTTAATTCAATGATTAGAGAAACTTCTTACAGGATTCCAACTTAATATCTTGAGTTCCAGCAGTAAAGATTTTTTGCTCACCGAACATGCCATTCTTTTTACAACTTTGCACTTACTCTGTTTCCCTGTATCAATTTTCAGGGATATAGAGTCATCTAAAGATCCTAAGAATAAGAAAAAATAAAGTAAGAGGGAAAGTAAAGCTGGATAAGGAAGGCTAATGAGAGGGGAAATGAGAGTGACCTGTGGGACCTGGCAGCCCCTGTGACCCGAGGGCTGTTTCCTGGAGAAGGGAGGGCAGCTGTCTCTTATGGCAGCCACACTCACAGCAGCTGGGATATGTGTGCATTAGATGGTAAGAAGGATGTGCCCTGGGCACCACACATCTGCTGCAAAAGGAAAGAAGAAATTGCAATTGGCATAATTCATCACAATCACAGTAGTTACTTCCCTCCATCCCAATCGAAGGATGACTAAGCTGCCAGCAATGGCTGCAAAAAGGGTGAGTTTGAACCTTGTGACCTTCAAAACTATAGAAGATTGGAGGACCAGGGGAAGTGTCAAACAAAGGGCAATCAATACATAAATCGGTCAATGGTCTATGATAAGACCAGCTTAAAAGATAAACTGGACCAATCAGAGTTTTTAATTTGGAAATTTGAAATAGGCAGTACTGGGAATAGAAGTTGAAAAGTTAGAGAGGTCATGATACACACAATGACGTTATGAGGGAGGCAGAAACTGTTGAGTAAGTAGCAACTGTGAGATAGAGAAGAGGCGTTTAGATGGTATAGAAGAAGGAAGCTATTTGCTGGAGAAACAGACATGGAGAGAAAAAACAGAAACATAAAGGGTAGCTAAATCACTTTGGCAGAACTCATGAGAAAAGTGCTTCGAAGTCCGGACACTGAAAGACTTTATTTATTTATTTATTTATTTTTCATCAGAGGGAAAGATTTCAAAGAGCATGCTCAAGAAAGACAAATTTAGATGAGGGTTAATTGGCCTCTGGGGAGGGTAGATCCTGTTAATTGTTTTGTCTGCTCAGATGGGTCTCCTAAGCCTCAGAGTAGAATTGCTCTGCATAAAGCCAGGATGCTGCTGAGGGAGCATGGTTTGAAAAAAAAAGAAAAAGGTGATAGAATGTTTAAGTTGTTAATGATGGAGAGTGCAATGAAAACCTAGCTACCCAAGTGATTTTTTTTTTCTGGCAGAGAAGTGTGATTCAAGCAGGAGAATGACCAAACAGTTGACATCTGGGCCACATATTATTTGGTAACTGCCCTGAGAGGGGGACAGAGGTATGCAAAGAATTCCATGTGAACTTACAGGAAGGGCACTTGCCAATGGATTTGGTAAAGATTTGTGGAGGAGCCTGAGAGTCCCAGAGGACAGGCAAGTGAAGTGGAGGACGGGCAGGGGATTGCTGTGGACAACGGCAGTGCTCATCCTAAGAATGCCACCCCGCGTGTTTGGACCTTCCTCAGCAGGTGGAAAGAGAAGCTTGGGTGTCTTGGGTAGGCTTGGTGAGGTGAATCCTTGACGTTTGTGAGTCATCTCTACTATGCTGTGGGTGTTCTGAATTCAGTGGCAAAGTAGGGAGGCTGGAACCCAATTATTACAAGTTGCTGCCGCTCCCCTATGAGAATATTCTAGAAGAGTTATTACTTATCCAAATTCTTAAGATTGGGAAATGCTCTAGGAATGGTTAGATCACCCTTAACAGTTGGCTGATCAACTGATTGATCCAAGAAAGCATGGTGTGTGTGTGTGTGTGTGCACGCGTGCGTGTGTGCGAGAGAGAGGGAGAGAGAGAGGGAGGACATAGATCCATTTTCACGGGGTCAAGAGGATTTTGGACATTTAGACATAATTTCATTATTTCTGCTCTTACTCTTTGCACTTAAGTTTGAACCATTGATTTCTTGAACATGATGTTAAAATAGACCTCAAGATAATAATGCAGAGGCTGAAAACTTGATATAGATTAATAGTACAACAACAAAAGAGAATGGTGCGGGGAAAACTGAGATAAGTTCATGGTGTAAAGAGCCTTCGCTGTATGTGGTGTTGGGGCTGGTGTTTGGGTGTAGTGTAGTGTATGTGAGAGTGCCTGATTCTGTGGCTAGGAGAGATCTGACATAATCCAGCAGAAACAGCTTTCAGGAATCAGTGATCTATCTAGCTCTGAATTCTTGGGTTCCTCTTGATTCCTCTTGAAAGCACTATATAAAGCTACTACAGCTCTCTCCACCCCAGTTTCTAGAGACTTGAGAGGATAATTTCACAGGCTTTTGGTGTTAATACTAATCACAGAAACTTAGAGTCTTAATTTAAATGGAATGTTTTCTTTGTTCCCACTGAGTGTTGTCAAAAATGAAATACAACCGCTACAAGAAAAAGTATTAATCAGATCAGTTCAAGGTCAGAACTTCAATGGAATGCTCTAAAAATCAAAACAGTGTGCCCCTAATGTGATAATATGGACATAAGCAGGGTTTGTGGTTGATGCCATCCAACTCTTAGTAAAGTCTTGCCAATAATTTTATTGCCATGAGAATTGGAGAGTTGATTAGTGGGTTACTTTAAAACTGTAATCTTAGCCTTTAGGGGATTTACTTAAATCTAATTTTAAAGGAGTTCCTTAATATTTATTTTAACAAAAATTTACTTAGAAATTTAAGATTAGAACATACTTTCGAATGAGTTCTGCTGAAATTGAAAGAGGTTGGGTTTGTGGCTTTTGTTCCAAGGTGGTCGTATTTCCCTTAAGGCCAATTTGTCATTGATGAAACATCTGTCCAAAACCATTCATCTGTGTTTTGAGAACCCAGCATCAATCACACACGCTGTTTGGATAGTCAACTGTTGTTTTCCAAGTAAAGATGGATGATGCTAGGTGAATAATTTTAGGTTTAATTTTAATGATGTGTATATATTTTTCTGAAATTGGAAAAATACCAGGGTGATATTTTGGACTTTTGTCTTATCTCACCATTAAGTTCTTATTAGAAACAGAGAAAAAGAATCAGTTGAAGGGTATTTGGAAGTCTTATGAATTATTTTATTTTATTTTGTGCTAATGGCACTTTCTTATGGGGCTGTTTTAATACACTACCGTGATGTGACAGGATGTTTATAAAAATAAATTGCTGAACTTTTTTTATTTTCAAACACTTTCTCTTTTTGAGATGTTGAAACTATGGTGTTTCTACTAGTCCACATTCTACATACTCTGTTCCTATGTTCTGCATTATAGCCCTGGGCATACATGAGATATGTTGTGCTAAGTTATAAACTGGAATTTTTAGCCTTTGCCAATGTAGAACAAATGCTAACATTAAATTGGAAACTTTAGAAAGAGGTAAATGCTAATAGGTTAAGATATTTTCACTTGGCCATTTGTTCATTCATTCATTTAATTGCTAAACAGTTATTGAGTTTCTGCTTTCTGTCAGGCATATTTTACATTGCGTTGTAATGATTTATTTATCTATTTCAGACTGTCAGGATCTTCCATCCCAGTAGCTGGAGAATAGCATTAGTGCATTTTCTATACACACTGGTCAAAGAAATGAAAGAATGTAGGGATTCAAAAGTGACTTTAAAAAATGAAGGGGAAAGCAAGAGTTGCAGGTAGCATTTATTTAGCATCTAGTATATGTTAGGTAATTTGTGAATTATTTCAAGAACGTTATCTTTTTATTGTACAGTAAACCTTTGGAGAAAGTATGTAGATTAATAGAATCAGAGAGATTTAGTGACTTGGTCAAATTCATCATGCTGATAAGTCAGAGCTGGGAGGTGAGTTCATGTCTGTAAGATCCCAAGGGCCATGTGTTTTAGATTGCACAGTTGGCCCCACAGAAGCTCAAGTCACTTTATGAGGTTATATAAGAAAAAAAAAAATCTATATCCATCATATTACATTAAAAAGGGAATTTAATAAGTGTCAAAACTCATCCTATTAAAGCATTTCTTTTAATGTGTTATGTGTTCTTTTTAATATTGTGATGGGGTAGCTAGAACATATACAATTCTTGTACATACAGATACAATTGTATATGTAATTCTTTTGCATATGTTCTGGCCCAATTGAAACAGATTTGGAGCCTATGTTTTAAGACGAAATATAGGAAAGTTAGAGAAAATATTATAGATTGTAGTTGATATATTTAGATACCTAGAAGAGTAAAAGAAAAAAACTCCACTAAAATTGTTAAAATTTAAATGAATTAAGTGGCCAGATGTATGATAAATAGTAATAACTGTTCTTTCTTTTAGTCATTCAATAAATATTACTATGTACAGTCACTATTCTAAACACTACGGATACAATGGAGGACAAAGGAGACAAAATTTTTGCTCTCCTTGAGCTTACATTCTGAAGAGGAGACAAATAATGATATTTATGATAATAATTTATTTGTAATGCTTATATGCCAGAGATGCATTTTTGAAAAGTCCTTCACACACACACACACACACACACACACTCACTCAAATACAGAAACGTTTAATTGTTACATAATTTAACAGCCCTTTGAAGTAGATAGGAACTATTTTTATTCCCATTTTTACAGACATGGAAATTGAGTCACAGGAAGGAAGCTGACCAGGGTCAAGAGAGTGAGTGAAAGAGACAAGATCCAAATGCAGGCAGTTCATATTCCTATGTCCGGTATGATTAGTGATATGAAGAAAAAGAAAAGCCGAGTAGGAATAGATAGCAGGGAGGCTATTTTATTGAGGATGTTAACAAGGGTCTATGGGATGAGATGGTATTTAAGAGAGACCTGACCGAAATGATGATTTAACCATGAAGTTAGCAGGGACAAAAATAATTCTAGGCAGAGTATACAACAGATGCTAAGTTCCTGCAGTTGGCACATGCTTGGTGTGTTTTAGGTATAGCAATGAGGCCAGTTTGCTAAAGTAAACAAGGGAACGGCTGAAGACCAGGTCAAATACTTGAGTTCGGATAATGCCTGGGGCCTGTAGACTGTGTAGGTACTTTGGGTTATTCTGGGAAGAATGGGAAGCCATTGGGGGATTTTGAGCATGTATCTGCCATAATCTAACATTTACAAAGGCCCATTCTAATAAGGATAAACTATAAAACTTGCATGATTGGAAGTGGACATATGATTTAGGAGGCTACTACAATTTGCCAGGAAGAAGATGGCTTTGCTAGGTGGTAAGAAGTAGGTAGATTTTGGATATATTTTTATTTCATTTATTTATTTATTTCATTTTTTTTTTTTTTTTACATGGGTAGGCACAAGGAACCAAACCCGGGTCTCCAGCATGGCAGGCAAGAACTCTGCCACTGAGCCACCGTTGCCTGCCCTTGGATATGTTTTTAAAGAAGGACTAATGACATTTACTGATAAATTATCTTTGGTGTGTGAAAAAGAGTCAAAATGACTCCACAGGTTTTGACCCAAGTAACTGGATAAATAGAGTTGTGATTTACCAAAAATGGGACTACCATGTGAAAACCATGGTGGGGGTAAGGAGACTCAGGGATTTTGTTTTGGACATTTCGAGCATTATATGTAGATCAGATATCTAAATGGAGCTGGCTGTTGAGTAAGTAGTTGCATATTTGAGTCTGGAGACTGGGCACAGAGATATATATTCAGAAATCACAGGCCATGAATAATTTTAAATCTAAGGACCTGAATGAGCTCACTTAAAGATTAAACACACACATATACACACACACATATATAATCCTGAGTGATAGAGTCATTAGGGGTTCTGACTCTTAGAACTTGAACAATGAGGCTTAAATGAGGAAGATGAGGAAAAAGTGGCCAGTAGAGTATGAGACTCAAGTGCCTTGTGCCCCCTAAATCAAAAAATTTTTAGGAGAGGAAATTACCAACTATGTTAAATGCTGCCGGTGGATCAGATAGAATGGAGACTGATCATTGATGATTGGATTTATTGATAAAGTCACTGGTGACCTTGACAAGGCAGTTCTGGTACAGTGCAGGCAATGAAACTTGCTTGGACTGGGTCCAAGGAGAAAGGAAAGAGGAGAATTAGAGAGAGTGAGTATAATCAGCTCCTGCATTTTGCTCTAAGACAATGGCTTTTGAGAGGCTGTAAGGCTAGAGAGAGTTTTGTCAAGATAGCAGATATTATGACAGGTTTGTATGCTCATGAAAATGAGTTGTTAGAATCAAGAGAATATTGCAGGAGAAAGAGAAGAATTGCTACACAGAGGCCCTTCAGTAGACAAAAGCATGCAGTCCAGTGCACAAGTGGAGTGTTTGGTCCCCTAGGGGAGCGTGCATATTTCAGCTTATGTAACAGGAGTGATGCAGAGTTTAGGAGAATGCAGAATTCGAATGTGGATAGGTTGCTAGATTTTGGGGTGGGATGATGTAGAATTTCTCTTTTGATTGCTTCTATTTTCTACATGAAATAATAAGCAGGATTATTTCTGAGAATGATGAATGGAGGAGGGTGTTGAAGATTTGACCAGTTATGTTTATAAAAGGCATCTGGAAGAATAGCAGAGTGAATTGACCAGGAAAGTGTAATATTAAGTTTGGCAGACAGTACTGAGAACTTAGTTTCTTTAATCATAAATTTAAACTTGGACTATTCGACATTGCTTCAGATTTTATTGTAGCTGTATTTAGCTACTTCAGTGCAGTGAGAGCAGTCTGTTGGCTTTAATCAGATTTGCGGTATCATCATATTATTATACTGAGGGAGAGAGGGTGATGGTATTAGAATATTTACAATTTAATAAATATATTCTATAGAGATCCCGTCAATAGTTGCAACATAATTAAAAATACTTATACCTGTGAGATGTGTGTATGATACATGAAAAAATATATTAAGAAATGTGGTGGCTTTGTAATGAACTACATTTCCCATAATTGCCTTTCCTGTATATTTTCAGTGAGGTGGCCACTGGAGACATTTTTCTGGGAGATGTGGGAGGTGGAAAGTACGCAGAAGCCATTTTGTAGCTCACACCCAGTCGCCCTGGTTTGCTGTCTCCTCTGGTTGGTGTGAGAGAGCAACTGGCCTGCAGCTGCTCCACCGTCCCCTGGATCCTCCTTTGACTTCCCCAACTCCTGGCAGGTGTGTGTTTAGCTCCACCATGAAGGGCACCAGTTCTCCATGCAGGATACTCTTGTCATCATGAATGGAGGCGGCGAGAACTGACGAGGGTTCTGTTCTGACCTTGTGGGTTCCTGTCCATGCTTGTGAATTCCAGCTTGTTCTCTTGGCTACCCTGTATCCATCTTCTCTTCCCCACTCAGTGTCCTGCAGACTTCAGTTTTAGTATCAAACAGGAGGACGACATCCTTACAGGAACTGCTTAACCAGTTGTGTAAGATCAAATTCCAGTGCAAATCTTGTGTAAGATCAAATTCCAGTGCAAATCTATTGTTTTATGTGCAGTGGTTCTACCGGTCTGATAGAATTGTCTGAGAAAGAGATTTGGAAAGAATGTATTGGACAAATGAGGGTACATGTCATATTGTAAACTGAGAAGATTAGGCATTGCATAGTTCTCAATACTCCCCAAATTCATTTATGAATTTAACCGTCCCAATAAAAATCCAGTAAAATGATTCTTAGAGTATAAAATATAAGAAAGAATATTTCCACAGCCTGTGTGAGACTGCTTGTACAGTAGGCCTCTGTCCTGACTCCCTGGGGTGTCTGCTGGTGCAATAAGAACAGCTAGGTTTTGTGCAATAAGAACAGCTAGGTTTTGTACCAGGCATTCTATAATTAGATGTAGGTATACAGGCAGTAATCATAAATTAAGAACCAACATGTTCATATGCGGTAGCAGGGATTAAATAGAATACAATTATAATTACAGCTAGCATATGTTTAGTGCTTTGAATGTGAGATGCTCATTTTCTAAGTGTCACACACACACACACACACACACACACTTACAGTTGGCTTATTTAATCATTACAACACCCTGATAAGATAAGTAGTAGAAGTATTCTCATCTTACAGGTAAGAAAATTGAATCTCAGAGAAGTTAAGAACTTGCCCAGGATGATGCCAGAAAGTGGCAGTAAGGTCATGCCAGAGTGAAAAATTTCAGAACTCCTCCTCTCCTAGGCCTCTTACATTCCCCATTGCTGCGTGAGATCAGCCAAGTGAGAACCTAATGCTGGAAGAGCAAAGGCCGCTTTGTCTTTAGAGGAGGACAGCAGTAATTCATCCTGTAACTAATTGGATGTACCTGGACTGTGCATGAGCAGAGCCAAGTAGGAACAACTGGACATTGATTATTCCTATAGGCTATTGGGTATAAGGCAGGCTGAGCAGCCCACGGGAGACTATGAAGTGAACACTTTATAGAGTCGGAAGCAAGACAAACAAGGTATAATTAACACCCTGATCTCATAAGTGGGGTATTTTAGTGCCCTCCAAGATCGGGGTACCTCTCCAGCTCAGTTTAATTGCTAGGCAGGTAATCTCACCTGACGTCAGTAATCAGAATAGGGAGGGAGGGATGCTGCTTTGCTCTTGGCCCACGACCTTGTCAAAAGGCAGCAGCACCGGCGGCTAGAGCATGTCCTATCTCTGGGGAGTGGGAAATGTTTGGTGTGAATGTGTGAGACTTTGGGGATTACTGTTTTTCATAAAAAGCCCTTAATCCATGTGCATATATGTCCTTGATAAAGAACAGGAACTACAAATTTTAATGAGCTCCAATTCTTTAGCTATCAAATTGGCAAAGTGCTAGTGAGCCTGGGATGAAAGCACTTAGAAGCTGTGTGCTGGAATGCTGACACACAGCCACTATTGGTGGCAGAGTCAATTGATATGACTTTTCTGGACAGCAATTTATTAATAAGTTGGAGAGTCTTAAGAAACCTGATAGCCTCTAACCAGTAAATCTACCCCTGAGAATCTACCATATTAAAATAATCCTAAATATAGGAAAGAGCTTTACACTCGAAGTTCATGGGCTCATCATTACTAATTGTGAAAAACTGGAAACAAATATAATGCCAATCACAAGGAAATGGTTAAATAAATCATGGTACATCCCCTCAGTAAAATGTTATGTGCCACTAAAAATATTTGCCAAGATTATGTAATGACATGGACAATGCTGATGGAATTCTATTAAGTGAAACGAGCAGAGTATTAAACCATATGTAAGACACAATAATAGTTGTTTTTTAAAAGTACATTTTTTGGCTGAAGTCTTAAAAAGACAAAAGACCAAAAGTATTAGAAAAAATTAAGTATAGCTCGTAGGAAAATTGGTGATTTTCCCCCTTATTTCTACTTGTCTGGATTTTCAAATATCTGTTAATGAATATGCTTTGCATGGAAAAAGAATTAAAGGAAGTTCTATGCCTTGACAATAGTGTCGGAGCAGTGTAGGGAGGAAAGAGGAATTGTTATGAACAAGTCTAAACCCCTCCAACCCACTGTTGTCATTAAGACTGAAGGAAAAGCCCCCCAACTTCAAAAATGTAATTTAGTGCTCTCCTATTGTAACTGCTGTAGGAATAGCTTTCAAAGTGTAGCTCATAATAGAATCTAAAATAAATAAATATTCTTGAGATGTGACAGAGGTTGGTTTATTTTGAATCTGTTGGCTTGAAAACTTTGTTGTGATTAACCTGTGTGGGCAAGCCAGAATTTAACTTGAATTTTTGGTTATATTGCATCCATCCTGCTTATTCCACTGAAAAGAAAGCCCTAATATTGCATTGAGAAGGTGGGCATAGGGAGTGAGGGGAAATTATGGACAAATGTGTTTTAGATTAGAGGCTTTTCAAGACCGTGTGGCTTCAAGGTGGAATTAGCATTGGCATGAATGTACCCTTTTAAAACTCTTGTTTATGGGGCAGAAGCAATGGCGTGTGTTTTCTAAGGTTCTCTCATGTTTCTGTGCAGTCACTTTACTGGGATTTAAGTTAGGAGTTGGAAGTCAGTGCTTCTAATTCGTGACCCTCTGACAGTATATTTTTCCTTTTAAATTTCTCCTGAAAGACTGCCTGCTATTAGCACATGGCTTTTCAGAAAAGTTTAAAAGCATAACATGTAGCATTTTTGCTTATATACCTGAAACTAGGATTTCATATATTTTAAGGAAAAAAAATTAGAAAAACCAAAATAAATAATAGTTTTGAAGATATGAATCTGAATTCCACTGATGGGCTCACAAAGAACTATATCGGATTTTACTTTCTTAAAAGAGTCCCCTTACCCTTTTTTTCACAAATGTGGCATTATTTATTCTTGGTCATGAAATATAATAGCAAAAAATATGTAATAGAATAGCCCTTTCATGCATCTTAGACATTTGCAAATTTTAGAAAATAGACACATGTAATAGATCAGGTCACTGCATTTTTGCTCTTCTCTCTTTTCTGCATTCCCAGTGAGATAATTATATTATGGGAATTTGTACATCTTTCAATGCTGACAACGTTTTCTATTTTTACCTTCAAACCCTTCTGCTGCTTTCAGCATTGTGCAATGTTTGGCTAACATCACGTTTTGGCCGTATCAGGAGTTTCTCATGTTATACATTATTACAATAGATTTTGTTATTGATTCCAGATATGTTTATATGTCTTTCTTGTTCTCAGTTTCTAGAGGGTCATTTGTCTAGTATTGTTCCTTTTTTTGCAAAAAGGAATCTGAGAATCCTTTGGAATTAGATGAAACTGAAACAAAAGAGAACTGAATGAAACCTTTGGAGAGATAACTGAAAACTGACCAAAGGAAGCTCTTGTTTGGGTCTGAAAAATTTCTGACAAATTTAGAAGTATTTTTATGTGTAGTCCTTTCACATTCTTGCTATTAAAAAAAGTAGAAAAATAGAAAAAAAAAGTGTTCAATGATATAAAGGCTCTTAAACACATTAAAAGCATTTTGGTGTAATGTAGGGTTCTGAAATTGAAACAAGCTCTATATTTGGCAGCAAAAAAAGTGCAACATGGCAAAAATAGCCAGTCCAGAAGCTGGTAGCCTTTCTCTTGGCTAGTCAATGTGATGGACAAGAGGACGTAGATGGGTTTATCTGGAAAGCTGCTGTAGCCAACCAGGTTTTCATAGGAAGGCCTCCATTTTTTAATCCCTTTCCCAATATAACCAATATATTGACACAAATGAGTCATTAGATATAATCTAAAGACTTTTATTTTTATCTGTCATTGCTCCTTTAAACTTTATTTAGTTGGGAAAAGCTTTTCTCTGTTTATTAGGTGAACACTTAGCAAACCCTAAAATTTTTATACTTACTCTTGGGTCATAGATAACCCTATGATTACTTTAAGATATGAAACATAGTCTAAATTCATAATTTTAAAAAGAATAAAGCACAAGATATTAGTTAGCACTTCAATCTTTAATCTTTAAAGATTAAAGACATCTTTCAAGAGAAAGATGTCTCTTTTCCCTTCCCAAGACTTAGGCTAGTAGGATGAGTGGGCATTTGGGGAAGAGAAGGAGAAGCTTAGCCATACCTCCTCCTGAACTTGGATTCTAGCTGCAGTTTTGGACCTTGCCAGAATTGAAGAGGGAGGAGGGGGGAGAGAAGGGAAATAGAAGAGGAAAGTCATTTCCCGACGGGTGACTGGTAGGTACCTTCATAAACTGGCTTCTCACTCTGGTTCTTACAGATGCTCATATCTGAGGCTTTGTCATGTGGATTCCTTGAAGACCCACAAATGTCATTTTCCGATTGCTGCTCTCATAGCAGGGATGAAGTCTTTTCTTCAGCCAGCTCCTGACCTCAGCCCTGGTACTGCTCACTCTCCATCCTTGTGCTTGATCCAAGTCCTCTTGTGCTCCAGGCCAGCTTTTTCCCTGCATCCCACCCACCTCTGGTTCATAGGAAACATGAACACATTCCTTGACTTTTATTAGTGGACGTGTAGTTGTTTTGCAAACACATTCTTCTCCTCTCTCCATCGTCCCACAAAGATGGGGACTTAGCTTTCTCAGTCCACAATATCTCCCAACTGCAGAGAAGATCAGGCCCTGCAGGGGCCCTGGCTACAGCCCTTACTTTCATTGAGATCTTTCTCCTTGGGGGGTAGAGGTGGAGTTCCAGGGCAGCTTTTTCCATAGAAATCTTCCCCACCACATCCTCTTTCACTTTTCCCATCCTCTCACCCTTGTTTTATATCCTTATCTGACTGAGAGGCCCAAGAAATGTGGAATCAGTTTTTGTATACTTTATTTGTTAAGAATGCATTTGGAACATAAATATTTGGACATACATTTGGGACATGTACATACTAAAAACATATTCATTGTTTTGCTGAAATTCAAAATTAACTGGGCATCCTGCATTTTATTTGCTAAATCTGACAACCCTCTCTTAGCAAAAGTCCTTTAAATGCAAATCAAAGCTATCTGGTTTAACATTTCATTATTTTTCATGGCTTTGTTTGCTTCCTTGTTTATTTATTTATGTATATGTATATGCATGTATGTATGTCTCTCATGCTCAATTTTTTTTTTGTTCTTGTATTTAAATCTCATGCCCAATTTTGATAATTAGGTGTAACCATTGCTAAAGGCATAAAATAATTCTTTAGCAAATTTTGGCTACTAATTTGTCTTGTACCTACCTTGTTTAATGGGTCTTGAAAGTAAAATAAAGACTCTTTTCCCTTAGCTATGTAAAGGCCTGATTTGGGGAGGGTTATAATATAATGAAAAACAAATTGATACAGAGAGTAGACTGCTCTGTTAAAACATACTTCTTAAATGATTGTCTTTATTTATTTGCTCTTTAACTCATAAATATTTGTTATTTACAATGTGTTCTGTAAGGAGTTCAAAATATGTTACAAATGCATTGTATCAAGACTATCTCATTCCATTGCTGATGTTGTTCGATATCATTGGTACACAAAGAGTTTGATCAACAAGGTTACAAAAATCATGGAGTAAGGAAGCCACTTAATCTTTGGGAGAAGGTATCACTTCTTAGTTCTATCAATTCTTGAATTCCTGGTTTTGTGGCAGAGGAAGAGACAGGGATTTTCAAGAGCAAGTTGGATGAGATGTGTTTAGAGTATGAAGTACCTGAAAGGTGTCCAGGAAGGTTTTCATGGAAGACTGGATCCTCTTTTGCTGCAAATTCTATGGAAATTAGCTGTTGATATTTTAAAAATTTAGCAGATGTTTCTTATTTCAGTTGGCTAAAATTGTTGTTTTATAGTTTGAGGATTCCACTGTAATGCTTCACTCTTTTATTTCTAAACTTAAGAGGGAAGGTGTCAATTAAGATTATCCATGTCTATGAGAAAAGCATAGGATGGAATGGGAGACAGCTGCCTTAAAAGAAGTGACTGTGATTAAAGAAATGATCTGGGCATCTGACTTTATTACAAACTCAGTATGAGCTAATGGTATAATGAATGGTTACAATGTTAATGTAGACTAGGTCTGCAATAAAACAAATACATGGGGTGACCCCCTCAATGCTCACTTCTGGATAAGATAGAGACATCAATGAGGATAACTTACCAGGAGACATATTTCAGCCTATCACTCACTAAGAAATAGAATTATCAAAAAATGAAATAGCCTGCTGTGTTTGGTAGCAAATGCCCTCTTGAAAAAGCTTAATTAAAGCTTGGATCATCATCTTTCAAAAATGTAGATAAACTTGGTAGATAAGATTCTCTCTAACTGTATGATTTCATGATTCTATGATATTCTTCTTACAGAACAGTAGTTAACATTTATGGAGTGTTTGCTATCTTCCAGGCACTGTCCTAAGGGCATGCGTTCATTATTCAGTCAGAACATATTTATTAATTACTTACGAGGTACAAGGCATTGATTTTGGCCCAAAGATTATATCACATTCTTGGCTTCACAGATTGTTATTCTCAACAGTAAATATTTTACGTAGTAAGCTAGAAAATAACTTATGTAGTAAGCTAGAAGAGAAAAATTAAGCCAAAAGAATGGACTGAGGAGTCTGGAGGAAGACTTTGCAATGATTGATAGAGAATACCATCATAAATACTTCCCAAGACCAGAGGGTTTTTGAGTTCGACAGCACAAAATATTGGAAAAGGGCTGGACCCCAAGAAAAGGGGGCACATACAGCCTGGACATACAGAGAACCACATACCAACTCATGCTCTTGATTGACAGACCTGAGGAGCTCTGGCTTTGAGAAGTTGTTTTTTTTTTTTTCTCTTTAACAGCTCATTAGATGGAACTGGAAACCCTCTCATGCGTCAAGCTCCAACACTGCCCCAGGCAATGGCAGAATTAAGCTATCTGAGAGACAAAGCAACTAGTCAGGTGAAAGGGGTTAATTCCCTAAAAGGTGTATCTTCCTCAAGAAAATGGAGGTGGGGCCCAGCTCAAGTGGAATCACTCCTTCAAGGAATTCAGGCCCCAGGTATTATAAAACAGAAGCAACCAAAGACAAAGGCCTATGCAATGAGAGACAATATTTGGAAACCACATATCAGATAAGGGTTTAGTATCCAGAATATATAAAGAGGGTCTTCAACTCAACAGCAGGAGACAAACAACCCAATTACAAAATGAGCAAAAGGCATGAACAGACACTACTCAGAAGAGGAAATACAGATGGCTAAAAGGCACATGAAAAGATGCTCAACTTCCCTGGCATTAGGGAAATGTAAATCAAAACCATAATGAGATACCATCTCATACCCATCACTATGGCCATTATCAATAAAACAGAAAATGACAAGTGGTGGAGAGGATGTGGAGAAAGAGGCACACTTATCCACTGTAGGTGGGAATGTAAGATGGTAAATCTGCTCTGGAAGGCAGTTTGGTGGTTCCTCAGGAAGCTAAGTATAGAATTGTCATACGATCCAGTAGTCCCATTACTAGGTGTATATCAGAGGAACTGAAGGCAAGGACCCAAACAGACATTTGCACATTGATGTTTATAGCAGCATTATGTACAGTTGCCAAGAAATGGAAACAGCCCAAATGTCCTTCAACAGAAGAGTGGCTAAGCAAGCTGTGGTATATACATACAATGGAATATTATGCAGCTGTAAGGCAGAATTAAGTCATGAAGCATGTAACAATGTGGATGAAACTTGAGGGCATTATATTGAGTAAAATTAGCCAGAAATAAAAGGATAAATACTGTATGGTCTCACTAATATGGACTGACATTTATGAGTGAACTGTGAGAATTGAAGTTAAGAACACAGGTTATCAGAAGATAGAAATGGGAGAGAGACTGGGCATTTGGTGCTGAAGGAATACAGATTGTGCAACAGGACTGATTGTAAAAATTCAGAAATGGATAGCAAAATACCACCCAATTGTAGCACAATAATATAAGTACACTGAATGAAGCTGAATGTGAGTATGATTGAGGGAGAAGGGCTGGGGGAACACATGAGCCAGGAGGAAAGATAGACTATTAAGACTGAGATGGTATAACTTAGGAATGCCTAGAGTGGGCAATCATGGTGATTAAATGTACAAATAAAAAACAATGTTTTGCATGAGGGGGAACAAATGAATGTCAACATTGCAAGGTATTGAAAATGAATGGTATACAGGCAGAAGTACAGTCAATTCAAGCTAGGGTCTATAGTCAACAGTAACATTGTAATATAATTCCACTGAATGCAACAAAGGCATTATGCCAAAACTAAATGGCAACAAGTAGGGGGCGTAAGGGAGTCATGTGGATTCTCTGTGGAAGAAAAGGAAATGTCTTCATAAAGACTATGGTGGCGGAAGCATGGCTATATACTTAGGTTGGATTGTATGTGTGTGAATAGAGCTAGAGAAAGTGTGGAGAAAGAGATGTTCCTATTCACTGTTGGAAGGGAAGCTGACAAGAGGTGCAGCCCCTTGGAGGGCAGTGTGGTGGTTCCACAGGAGGCTAGTGGTGGGGTTGCCATATGATCCTGAACCCCTTGCTAGGAATATACCTGGAGGAACTGAGAGTGGGGACATGAATGGACATTTGCACACTGGTGTTTATGGTGGCAGTGTTCGGGATTCACAATGGATGGAGGTGGTTTAAGGATACAATGACTGAGGAATGAAAGAGGGAACTATAGTGTGTACATACAATAGACTACTGAGTGGCCACAAGAAGGAATAAAATTGTGAGACATCTAACTAGGTGAATGAAATTTAAGGACTGTATGTTAAATGAAATGGCAGAAATAAGAAGACAAATATCATCATGCCTCATTCATATGGACTAACTATAATATAAAAACTTGGTGAATTGAAGTCAAGAGCATGGGTTATCAGGTTGGGGCCTATTGTAAAGGGTCCTAGATTGTAAGCTCTTACAGCAGTCACATATATTCAGGAGTCGTAACTGTTATTTCTAAATTCTGAGATAGTGAGCTGTTTGTATATAAGCTGGTCGTTGCCAGAAACATTGGCAATTTGAATAGTACCTGAAACTCAGAATCAGCCCTCTGAATCTATGAAAGCCAGCAGTGCCTATACAGGAACTGTAAAAAGTTGAAAAAGGGATGAGACGTCAACTCGAGATATGAATGAGGCTGGTATGGATAGGACTAAGGTAGATCTGAATGCAGGGTAAAGGATGATATTGTCCATATTTTAAAACTTCAATTTCTGTGTGAGACCAAAGGGAGAGATGTTTATTTGGTGCAAAATAAATATTTTGGGTAGTACATTACCCAATTTAACTTGTATGTTCACTTTAGTTAACACCATAAGTACATGAAATCTTGTATAGGGCATGAGATTTTGTTGGTTTGTCTAGTTTAGTGTGATGCCCCAATATATCCCAGAGTAATTTGGGTAGTGAATAAAAAAGTATTTGCAAAGTCCTCTTTGGGGACTAGGGAGAAAGAAGGAAATATTCAACTGCCCCATTTGGAGAATTTCTCATATTCTCGCAAGCAGTGGGGACAACCAAATCAATAGGCTGAGCTCTCAATGTTGGAGTTCGTGCCTATGATACTTATTTATGCAAAGAATAGGCTAAGCCTACTTAAAATTATGCCTAAGAGTCACCCCCAGAGGACCTCTTTTGTTACTCAGATGTGGCCTCTTGCTCTAAACCAGCTCAGCAGGTGAAATCCCTGCCATCTCCCCTGCATGGCACATGACACCCAGGATTGTGTATCTCCTTGGCAATGTGGGAAGCAACTCCTGGGATGAGCCAAGACCCAGCAACATGGGATTGAGAAAGCCTTCTGACCAAAAAGAAAGGAGAGGAAAGAAATGAGACAAAATAAAGTGTCAGTGGCTGAGAGATTTCAAACAGAGTTAAGAGGTTATCCTGGAGGTTATTCATATACATTATATAGATAGCCCTTTTTAGTTTATCATGTTTTAGAGTGCCTGGAGGGAAGTACCTGAAACTGTTGAGCTGTGTTCCAGTAGCCTTAATTCTTGAAGACAATTGTATAATGATATAGCTTTTACAATGTGATTGTGTGATTGTGAAAGCCTTGTGTCTGATACTCCTATTATCCAGGTTATGGATGAATGAGTAAAAACTATGGATAAAAAATAAATAAATTATAGGGGGGTTAAGGATAAAGTAAATTGGGTAGATGGAAATATCAGTGGTCAATGAGAGAGAGGAGTAAGGAGTATGGGATATGTGAGTTTTTTCTTTTTTCTTTTTATTTCTTTTTCTGGAGAGATGCAAATGTTAAAAAATGATCATGGCGATGAGTACACAACTATGTAATGATATTGTGAGCCATTGATTGTAACCATATATGGACTGTATGTGTGTGAAGATTTGTCAATAAAAATATTTTTAAAATAAAAAGTAAAATTAAAATAAATAGAACATACCTTGCTAAGAAATTACATTGGAGTGGAGGTTTGAAGTGGGTGAGGGGCAAGCCATGTGACTGTCCTGGGGCACAACAATCCCTACGAAGGGAACAGCATGTGCAAATGCCTTGCAGTAAGGTGAGCTTGTGTGATCCTGTGCAGATGGAGTTTAGTGGCACTGGGGAGAGTAGCTCAAGATAAGGTCAGAGAGTAAGGAGGGGCCAGCTCTTATAGGGCCTTCTTCTCAGCTTTTTATCCTGAGCAAGATGGGTAGGCATTGAACGGTTTGGGGCAGAGGAGTGGCATGATCTGGCTTCTGTTATTTGCAAAGAACAGATTGTAGGGACAATGGAGGTGGTGAGGAGGCAGTTGCAGTTGTCCAGGAGAGGGAACAGCAGTTTGCACCACGTTAGTGGCAATGGAGGCAGTCAGAGCCTGCACTTATTTTGAAGTCAACGAAGGCAGAATTTGCTGACAGACTACATGGGGAGTATGAGAGAGAGGTGTTATGAGTGAGATCAAGCATTTGGGTCTGAGTAAAATGGAAGGGAAGGATTTAGTTGGCATTAAATGAGGCAAGAAGACTCAGGTTTAGGGGTAAAGCGGAAAGGGTATCAGCAGTGTAAAATAATTATTCCTTTAACCATCACAAAATCCCTTGATGTTATAATCCTTATTTCACAGATGAGGAAACTGAGGCAGAGAGCAGTTAAGGAACTTGCAAGAGTTCAAAGTAAGTGCTGACGTAAAAATTTGAACACAGGCATCTGACTTGAGACCTGCCCTCATAACAACTGTCTCTGCCACCTTGTAATAAGCCTGGTTATGATGTGCTTTCCATGGTTACTCAGCAGAGAACAGATGAAACAAGCTTCAGTTGTCCAAACAAATGCTGAGCTGTAGAAATCAATAGTAAGAAACATAAGATATAGAAAAAAGGAAGAGATCTGAAACTTCAAATCTAGGAATACATACAAAGTCATGTTTCTCATTGATTGTCATTGGGAAAGAAGAAACACTTCAAATAAAGAGACATTTCTCTGTCCAGGTAATTATGGAAATAAAAGAAAACGAATTTTTCAAGTTTGGGACTGATTCTGCCACATTTATCTAAATTGAGCATGGAGGTACTCTTTTCTTTCATTTACACAGTGTTTTGATTTCCTAGCTCCTCCAGCAAATGCCATGAAATGGGGCAAGTTAAACAATGGGAATTTATTCACTCTGATATGAGGCTGGGAAAAAGTCCAAAATCAAGGCGTCAAAGTGATGCTTTCTTCCTGAAGACTGTGGCAGTCTGGGACCAGTTACTGGCCATTTTTGTAACTCAGATTGTCACATGGCAAAGCACGTGGTAGCTGCTCCAGGCCTCTCTGTTCTCTTCTGGGTTCCATTTAATTTCAGCTTCTTGCTTCCATGGCTTTCTTTCTGACACTCTGAATTTCACTCCGCTTATGAGGACTCTAGTAACAGGATTAAGACCCATCCTGATTGAGATGGGACAGACCTTCGCTGAAGAAACCTCATCAAAAGGTCCTACTTACATTGAGTTCACATCCATAGCAACGGACTAAATTTAAAAACATGTTTTTCTGGGGTACATGCAATTTCAGACCACCACACGTGATTTCACTTTTATTTTTAATTTTCTGGGTATCAACTAATGTCATGATAAAAGATTTTAAAATGGTCTATTATATCCTTAACCATCTTTACTTCTTAGTGAATATTAAAGATAATTTGAAAAATATAGGAAGGTATAAGTAATATAATCAAGGTCACACCCAGAGGTAGTCATAGATGACATTTTAGTAAATTTCTTTCCTTTCAATAAGTTTTCCTTCTAGGATTTTTATTATTCAGATTTATAGATATTGTATATGGTTGTCAGAGCACAATTTTCATACATCTGTGTATTGTGCTTTTTCACTGACAGGATATCATGACATTTTCCCCATGTTTTTAAAATTCCTTGTAAATACTACATTCATTCACAGATCTTTTAAGCATTCCTTATTGTTAAACTGACCCCTACCATTTGTAATGCCTTTATAAGAAGACTTTTTGGTGCATTAGCAGTATTTTCCAAATACAGTTGTTCATGGAATGGAAACATATTTTTGAGACTATTCTATGATAGTATTGTGTCTGAAATAGTGAGAGTAAAGCCTGCCAACTGATAGTCTTTTTTCTATGGTTTATATTCTTTAATTAAGAAATTGATACTGTTAATGTTTGCTTTTTTCATATAAAAAACTTGGCCACAGACATTTCTTTTAAAAGCAGGCAAACGAGTGATGTGCCACATGCCAATATTTGCATTTCTGTTACAATTTTCTTGAAGCTTTTACAGGAAGTCAATAAACACAAACCTCTCCTGACAATGTGCACTTCAAATCTATTACAACGATGCTTTCCACTGAGTAGTACTGAAGTGTTTAAAGGGTTTTAGGGATTTAAAACTCAGCTATTGCTGCCATCTGTGATGACCTTGTAAATTTAACCTTTTTGTGGAAATATCCTTTGGTGTTTTCTTCTTATTTATAATGAGTATATTCTAATGTTGATCTCTGTTTTTTCTTGAGTAAATTCTTGATTTGAATAGAAAAATGATTTTACTCTTACTCAGTGATCAATGTATGGTGATGCTATGTGCCTTATTTCATTTCATTTATCTAGAACTAACTAACTAGATGATTTAAATCTCACCTATTTTTCATGAAGGATTTGTGGTAATTCATCCTTTGGTCAAGTCCATAATATACAAACGTTAATGTATAGCTCATTTGGCCTAATTAAATAAAATGGTAATTAGTTAGCAGCAAATTATATTTAAGTAAAAGCTCTTTCTAAGTAGAGAGCCAATTTTAAAAGTCAAATATAAAAAAAAATGCCTAACATTAAGATTATGAGTTTAATTTAATCTTTGACAATTCGTATATTTCCTTTTTTGAATTATAAAAGATCTAAATTCTAAATATCAATTGCTGTCGCATTGTGGATATTGTGAAATTTATTAATAAAATCCAAGAGTATTACAGCTAGAAGAGCCTATAAATTTAATCTAATTAAAACTGCATAAAAAACTGATGTAAAATAAGATCAGAGCCAGAACTAAATCCAGGTTGTCTGACTTCCAGTTCCTTGATTCTTTCCAGGATAGCATGTCAATCACCCTTCTGAGTCACAGGCTTGTGCAGAGGACTTAAAGTTAGCTTGATCAGCTTCTGTCTGGAGATACTGGAGGAAATTTAGGACTACTTTTGATATGATCAAACTTCTGTCATATTTCCGTAATTTTTAGATGGCATAATTGGTGGTAAACTTGACCAATATAATATAGTGGTTTAGGAAAAAAAACTACCATAACATTACACATTTGATTGACTATAAATGATTGTTTATAAAAATGTCAATGGTGTACTAGTCCTGATTTCAGAAGTATTAAAATGTGTATATCTGAGATTAAAGATACAAGTGTGTATACTCTTTTTTGGCACACTCTGGCTTTTGTACATATAGGCTCTATTCAGACACATTTCAGATGGGACCTTTCATTGATTTATTCTAATCAGGATGCTCCTTGTTATGGTGCCATTTCTGTAGTTTTGTCAGTGACCCAGAATAATTGCAATTTCATGTGGGTTCTTCTCATTTACATGTCCTTCTTTAATAATGTCTGAAAGTTTCTTTTACTTGATACTTTATAAGGTCAGTGAAAGAATTAACTGAAACATAATAACATCTATTCTTCAAAATTTTCCATTTCGAGTGAATAGAAGATTGAGGACAGTACTTTGCTTGCATGTTGCTTGCAGTGTTTGTTAATGTCTGTGATTGTATATCCATGGCACAAAGTCACCCTGCATGGTTCCTGTACTTATGATGACCACTGAATTCAAACACAGAGTTTATAGGAATGAAATCTACTGATATTTCATAGCACAGCATCCTAGCAATGGCTACCCAACAACCTCAACTAGTCCTTCATTTACAAACTGCTTACCATCCCTTTCCTTGCTACTGGTGGAGCCCCTAACTGGGCTTAGTTAGAATAATGTTTCTAGATGAGTCTCAGCCTGTTCTAAATCTTCTTTTTCCTTAGTTTTGTTTCTACTTCTGATCCATATGGTTTGCTTCTGTATCTTACATCTGGGGCTTATTGTTCAGAGCAAATACTTGCCTGAAATTGTTCAAAGCTCAGCCTGTAAGGGACAGGTGCTTTCTGTCTGAACTCGATGGATTCTATCAATTGTAATTCTACTGTTTCTATCTATTATTGCTTAAATCTATGCAATATTGCTATTGTGGAAATATGGTTCTCTTACGTGACACCTTCCAAATTCTCTGAAGTAACACAAATTTCTTAAATACTTTTTTGGAATGAATTTTGGCAGGAAATGCAATATTGCCTGGACTAAGAAATGTTGGGAAACATTTTCTCTAGTGGAAACCTTTGTAATTCCTATTTTCTTCATAGTTATTGACCATCTCTCACTTAAAACTGACACAAATAAAAATAAACAAGCAGACAAAAGATTGCCCCATGGCTGCCATTAGCATTTGCAAGAGGGCTTTTAATAACATGTGAATTACATTGGGGTCTCAAAAACACTCTTTTTGCCTTAGGTTTTTTGCAACCTATGCAGTGAAGAGAACAGATATAGGAAATAGTTGCTTCCAAATCTTTGGAAATTGGAAGAAGAATAAATTAGTACACGGTAGTTCTCAAGCTGTGATCCCATGAAACAAACTTTGGTGTTGCTTGAGCTGAATAGATTCTAATAGAAAGCAAACAAATAGGAAAGACTTGGCATAACCTATATTAGATTTCAGGAAAAAAGAATCCACAGATATAATTTGCTCAAAGATAAGTTGTTTCTAATTTTTTTTAAACCTTTGGTGAATACTAAAGTTACAGAGTATAGTACTCCAAATAAAATAATAGATGAAGAAATTACAAATGAGTGTGAATGGATATGTGGGTTAAAATTGGTCAAAACATATTTTGCTTTTCATGTATGCTTCTCTACTTGTGTACATTTATGGAGAGAAAGAAAAGCACACAGAGAGAGGGTAATTCTGCTTATAAACATGTTCCTAATTTATACAGACATTTCAAAATAGCAGGATATTTTTAATAGTTAAATTCCATTGAGCAAGTTATTTCACTCTATAAAGAATTCCATGACTGCTAGTTATGTCGCCATCTGAATAAGTTTGAGAAAGATTGTTCAGTGCAGTTATGTTTACCCACAGTTCCCCTTGCCACATCATCAGTGATTTTTGCTGCACCCCAGCCCTAAAGCTTATTCTTCCTCTTCCAGGGTTTCTGGAGAAGCCCAAATAATAAATCTGCAAGAAATTTCTCTATTAGTCGAGTTCCTCTCAGCATCTATCTGCGAAGTTAGTCCCTTTCAAGTAGCTTTCTTCTTAAAGAGCTGTTGTTGGCATGATACTGTGTCACATTAGTTGGTATGTTTCCTCCGTCTGAACTTCATTGAGTATTTTCCCTTGTCCCAGGCAGCTAAGACATTCTTGCCTTCTTAACCTCAGAGTAGGGATGTTATTGCTGTAATATAGACAGAGAGAAATGAACCAAGGCTCATCTTTTGAATTTTGAAATAGGTTTTTGAATTTCAAAAGAAAAGTAAGAGTATTGAAGCACTTTGAATGGCAGGAGCTAGGATTTTTGTATTTTGAAAAGCGGAAACCAAAGGATTCAGAGCATACATTTTATGCCCTAAAAAAAATCAGTACACTTTTCTGAATCTTGATAAAGACCTTCAAGTTGGGCTTAGGGAGATGACAGGTAGAATAGAATATACAAAGGCATGAGTCTTGGGTGTCAGCCTCAGAGAAGGATGTTTCTATGGCTGGAAGGATGTTGTGCTATGGTTTCCCTTCAGTTGGTTCCAAATGGAAGCAGAGGATGGAACCCCTTCACCTCCCTCCCGTTTAAATTTGTTATTCAGAGGGAAGAGGAATTTATGCTTGCTTCGAAGGCAGAATCCAAGGAAGACAGCAAAGTCTGAGACTGTCCCTGTACCACATCAGGTTGATGGAGTAGAAATGGTGGCATGGCATGAGTAGGTAGACACAACATTGCCTGGTAAAAAATATCCTATGACTCCAAGAGTAGAAGAGAAGTAAATGAAAGAGGGATAGTAGATCAAAAACAAAAAAGAAAAAAAAGACTTCTTAGGATGAAGAGGGAACATAGACTTTGTGGAACAATGGTTATGGCCTCTGGGGTAGGGCATCCAAGTGGATGCCAGCCTGAGCTAGAGAGGGTGAAAATATCAGCAGGTGACCAGAAGGTGACCGGTGACCAGCTCTCAGCCTTCTATTCACGAATCCCATGAAGTTATGTAAGAGCCCAGGAATCTGGGAAAGAAGGACAGGGAAGGGAAACTCTTAGATGTCTCGCTCATGCTTGAAATGACTAATTTCAACCTGAATTAAGTTAAAATCAGGAAGGATAGGAATTGAGATAAAAATCAAGTTGATTTTTTAAAACTATAGAGGCATATTAGTTTTATATATCTGGATGTTATACTTGTTGATATCTATACTGATACGTATCCTGATAATGTATATTTGCTACATGTGTATGCATGCATTCCTCCTGTTCTGTTATAGAATCTTGATTAGATGTGATCCTGTCTTGGGGTATGGTAGAATTACTTTAATTAGGGGTCTGTTTCTTAAATCAGAGTATAAAGCAAAATCCTTTATGATGAAAATCACCCATGAAATCCCTCGGGCAAGCATACACACAGTATTCAGTCATATGCTCATTCAATAAATTCTTCCACAGAAAGTGGAGGACAGCTGTTTCTTCTGGTGAGCATCAGATTAAGTAGAGGGCTTTGTGTCTTGAAACTCTAGATTGCAAGATGCTCCGCATGTGAGAGGCTCATGGGAACAGAGACCCAGCAAGGAGCCTGCAGCTGTACTTCTCCCACCTGCCACCGCCAGGTATTTACTCATTCGAGGTGGGCAGATTTCCTTATATAATTATTTTCTCTTTTTCTCTCTCTCTCTTTTCCCTTGCTCTTATATACTGGACTCAATTATATGCAGGCACACCTCGTTTTTTAATACTTTGCCTTATTGCACTTTGCAAATATTGTGCTTTTTACAAATTGAAGTTTTGTGGCAACCCTATTTCAATCGTGTTTATCAGCTGGCACCATTTTTCCAATATCATGTGCTCACCTCATGTTTCTGCGTCACATTTTAATTAAGGTATGTACATTTTTTTGTTGTTGTTAGACATAATACTTGCATACCCAGATTACAGTATAGTAAAAACGTAACTTTTATATGCACTGGGAAACCCCAAAATTCGTGTGACTCGCTTGATTGCGATACTTGCTTTATCGCAGTGGTCTGGAATGAACCCTGCAGTATCTCCGAGGTGTGCCTGTGTTAGTGATTGGACTCTTGTGTTCATTCTTGGGGTTTTGCTTTGAAAGTTATGACTCTGGGCAGACTTTCCCTCATAAACATTCTACCTAGCCTCATCATTTTGGGTTGGATCCATTATCATTTAAACTCAAACGTCTTCCTCCTAACTCTAAATATCTGCTCCTTGTCTCAGAAGGGTAAAATAACACGTGCTTCTTCCT
Organism: Tamandua tetradactyla; assembly: GCF_023851605.1. Classification (NCBI taxonomy): domain Eukaryota; kingdom Metazoa; phylum Chordata; class Mammalia; order Pilosa; family Myrmecophagidae; genus Tamandua; species Tamandua tetradactyla. Next base: position 151,676,396 of record NC_135332.1, read on the forward strand.
TCTCTCAACATACTAGGATTTGGGCACTGAGCACCATCTGACTTAATTCAATAAAACAGGTGGCCATTTGGAAACAGGCTTCAAAAAAATACCTGGTTTCTAAATTCATATTGGTATTGAGTCATTGTCTTCAAAATGCAAACCCATTGCTTGATGATAATTATTATAAAAACCCAACCTGATTATATGTACTTAATCCTGAGCCCAGATTTACATAATTATTTTCTTTCAGAGCAAACTTTTGTAATTATTTTAAGCTAGGAAAAGCAGTCAAATTATACTGAATTGTATGTACTATTTGATTTTTACCATTAACTATGATTAAAATATTTATTGTAAAATTAAGAATAGATCAAGGTTTTGTGAGACTTAAAGCTCAATTCAGGAAGTTCTCTTTAAGAAAAAATACATACAATATTACAGAGTTAGGTATTAAAGTTAAATATATGTATAATGAGAAAATATATCAAAACAACTTAAAAATAAAATTCCCACTTTGCTAGGGCTTCTCCAAGAAAATTGGAAGGGGTCCTGAACAAACAAAACAATCTGAAGCAAAATTTTATTAACTGCATGGTAATTCCCACTCTAAGAATAATTTCTCGAGGATTTGCCATATGACAGATGCTGCATTAGGCATGTTATACATGCTATCTCATAACTTATCTCATATCTTAATCCTTTTAGAGATAAGGAAATTGAAGCTCAGAGAAGGAAAGAAAGTTACCTGATCACACAGCTAATAAGTGCCAGAGCAAAAATTCTAATAAGTTCAAGTCTGATTCATTCTAAATGTCTTAATTCTTTTTTATAATACTTAAAATTTGATGAAAACATCATTTAAAATGGTACTTAGCATCTTAAACAAAGATAAGAGGCAGAAATATTTCCTTTTCCTCAAGCTTATCTTTTCAATTTATTTTACAGATAAATTCAATCTCAACCATAGATTAAAACTTTGACAGCATTTTTCTTGAAGAAATTTAAATGTATGTCTAAGATTTGGGAGCCGATGATATGTTTCCTAGTTGGCCTTGGGTAAAAAGTCAGGCTGGGTATGGTATTTTAAAAGCAGTTGTTGCTATTAATACCCAGGTGAGTAACTACACTCCATCTAATGATTTATTGAACACTTAGTGCTCTTGCCATGTTTCTTTAGCCCTGGAATTCGATGTCAGGGCAAAGAACCTGTGGAAACATTGGCTTCAAGCTGGAGTTTATAATTCAACCAAGCTGCGGCTCTGATTCTCATAGAAGCACAGAGCACTAGGACTTTCTCTGTGCTTTGATTGCTGCCCTTTCTTTTCCAGCCTGGAGTTGAATGTTTATTATGCCTGGCTGGAAGACTGCGGCAATTTTTAGGACCCAAGCATTGGGCAGCTTTAGGTTTAGTGAATTTACAGTTTTTCAGCCTTCTGGGTGTGTTAAAGTCAGAAGGAAAAGAAGAATCATCTTTCATAACATATGTGCATATGCATGCAGAGTATTAGTCTGTCTCTATATTGGTAAAATTTACTTGCATTCAGATGTGGTTGTTCTTGACATGATGTCCCACAGACTCTCAGCAGTGGAGATGTCATTACAAGTACTATCTTGATTTATTTGTCGCTCTGGTCCTCCTAACCATGCCGTCCTTTTGTTTTTGCCCTCGGTTCTTTGGTAGACCGTTCAAGCTGCGCCGCAGCTTGGTTCACACCATCTTGACTTAACTTTAATATGTCACAGATCAAGAATCTAATTGTGTGCTTTCTTGCTTCCTGTGATCTTGCACTGCTGGTCTCCTGTCAACACCAGTTGTTAAATGGAATTCCTTTGGCAGCTGTGCCCCTGAAATTTATAGTAATTTTTTGTCCTGGAGTTTGGCCATGAGTTTTTCAGCATCTGGGTTTTAATCAAGGTTTTAATTTTATTTGTTTCCCTAGTGACTTCCAATAGTAAATGTACTACTTTCTCTGGGCAGCACTTTGGAAAGAGAGAGATGGAGAGAACGTTCTATTCCTTGATTGATAGAAATATTATTAATGTAATGTATATGGGTAATATAGGTATTTCTACCCTTAACAATAAGAATTCATGATCCCTCCTTAGGCATGAGTGGGAGAACCACACTTTCACAGGGAATAAATCATTTCTTTCCCTTATTCAGTAAATTTTCCTTCAAATCAAAGCATAAAGCAAGCGTATAATAGGAATTAGAGTCCTATTATATTACTTAAGTATCTCTGCTTTTTATTTTGTTGTATTAATTCCAGGAAAATGGTGCTGTTGATTGATTGGGATCCAAGAAGTGATTAAAAACATACATGCCCTATAAAATCATGTATTTTTTGGCCTCTTACAGAAAATTGCTGGTATCTTACTGCTGAGAATATTTAAACCTGATCACCGCTGATATTATATGATAAGACTTGGAATTTAGAAAATAAAACGTGAGACATTTCAAGTTTAGTTCAATTCAACAAATGATTCTTGGGTGCCTATGAGTATCAGGCAATGTGCTAACTGCTAAGAATATTAAAAATATATAAAATGATAACATATATATATATATATATATATATATAAAATGACTCAAGCCTGTCCCTGCCACGAGCTCACTATCTACTAATGATGAAATATAACACTAGCAAAAAAGAAGGGGTAGACTATTTGCAAAGAAAGGAGAAATTGTGACATAATAATTACTTTTTTTGAACAATTCCAGCAAGGATCATCTTCAGGAAAGAAATGATTTGATTAATTATCCTCATTCTAGTAAATTGTGTGACAAACTCCAGAATAATGCATCTCTGGTCTCTGAAAATATTTTTTTCTCAAAAGATGTGGTCTGGGATGAGGCCAATCTCTGCGTGAATCTTGGCTTTATGTCTAACTACTGTGTGATTTTGTTTCTGAGCCTGGAAAGAGGAGTTCATCATAGTAGTATCTATTTGAAAGATTATCGTATAAAAATGAGATTATCCACTACTCAATGGTTTGATTAAATACGTTTCCAATTAATGTTGTTTATTAGCATTTTATTATAATCTGTGATAGTTAACGGTGTACAGGTATTTTATGGGTGACCTGAGATTTCTAGTCAAAATAGCCAGGAGATGGTCATGAGCTGGGCTGGTTTATCATCTTTACAAACCCATAAGAAATGGAAAGTGTAAGTCTGTATATGGGACATCTCCCAATTTACTGTCATATGAATCTGCAAAGCCGTTCTTATGACAAAAGTTTACTTTCCGTTTCATTGATAAGAAAAATCAGAATTACTTCAGTCATTGAGGAAGCAAGGAAGCAAAGAAAGTAAGAAAAATTTAGAGTGAAGTTGAAGTAGTAAAGTTTAGTATAGACTGGGGCATATACAGTCACAGAATGTTCTGAGAATCTTTCTGTCTGTGGTGATATTTTGCAGGTAAAAACATTTTTTTTGGTTTCTCCTGATCACAATATTGTTCTTGTTTCTGTCACTTTTTCTATAAGCTGATTTTTCTAAATTCTTTAATGAACATCATTTGGGAAGTAAGTAGGTTCTCCTGTCCAAAATGCTCTCTCATTTGTATTTGGTACAGAAGATAAGCCATGTCCATTGGCCCAATAGAATGGAGGCTGCTTGAAGATTTGAACCTTGTCTAATATAATTTTGTATCCCGAGTGTCTAATAATGTATTTGATGCACACAGGTGTTTAATAAATGTTTGTTGAAATGGAATTAAAATATTGCAATGGTACAAAACCAAGAGAAAATTTAAAAAAGAAAACCAGAGCCGAAAGAGACCAACACCACAGATTGGATAAACTAGGATTTCATAAAAGAGAGAGATTACTTCTAGCCAGAAGACTAAGAAATATTTCACAAAATATTTTGAAATTTCAAAATAAAAGGAATTTGAGCTAATCCTTGGAAGGAGTACAATTTAGATATGCTTGGGTAGAGGAGTTGGCGGACATAGGGAATTCTATGCAGAGTGAATGGCGTTTTCTAATACAGAGAGGCAGGAAGTAGGGGTTTTATGTTGAGAGTATCAAATAGTTTGGTACTGCATGAAAAAGGGAGTTTTGGAAAATATCATGGAGAAATCCTTTAGACCATGGATTAATAACAGGCTTGGAGTCCAAACTTCAATCTGAAATTCAGAAAGCCATTGCAGGTTTTTGAATAGACAAATGAGTGGTTAGAACTATGGTTGAGGAAAATTAATCTGCCAAGAATGTGTGAACTAGATTGGAGGAAGAGATGTTGATTGTGAGGAGATCAGAGGATGACCTGGGTATGAGGAATTAGTGAAGTTCAGTGTGTGATGATTAGTAAGCTGAGATGTGAGGCCCTAAGAACAATGGAAAGATGTCATCTAGATTTTAAGCCTGGTTCATTAGGAGAATAGTGAATCAAATAAGAGTACTAGAAAACACAGGCTGAGGAGGTAAAATTTTGTACATGTTGAATATGAGATGTTTCTTGAACATACAGATATTTATTTAGTAAGTAGTTGAATACTGGAGTTTAGTAAACAAATCAGGTTAGACGTACAGATGTGATTGCTTTACATTTAGAGATCACAGCTATCGTTATATTTTGACTGAAAAAAATCTCCCAAGGAGAAAGTTGACAGTAAGAAGATATGAAGTCAAAGACATAGTTTTGAGCAATATCTACATAGTGGGGAGAAGGAGGAAACAAAGAAGGAAAGAGAAATATCTGGAAGTATCAAATAAGCAGTTGTAAAAGAGGGTGACAAACCTGAGAAAAGAATTTGATGACTATGAGGTTGTTAGCAAATATCAAGAAGCAGCTTCAGTAGAAATGATGTTGGAAACAAAAAGCAATAAGATTTAGAAGGGAATACACAGTGAAGGAATAAAAGCAAACATGAAAATTTGTCTTTAAAGACGTCTGAAGCATAGGGCTGAAAGTGAAAAGAATGCGATGTAGGACTTGAAGTTCAGAAAATTGAGATTTGTCCCTTTGCTTTTTAATGAAGGATACTGTCAGAAATTTGGAGGCTGAATGGAATGATCCAATGAAGAGAGTGAAATTGAAGGTAGAAGAGCAGGGAGTAAGACTTAAAAAAAGCAAGATCATGGAGCTCTTAAGTGCAGATACAATTAAGGTCATAATTGTTAAGAGCTAGCTTTGGAGAGGGAAGGGATAGTTATTTCTCTGCAAATATAGAAAAGTTTGAAGTTGAAAAGAAAATTAAGGGTATTTACTCACTAGTGACTTTTATTGATTTCTTTACTCTTAGATTTTCTTACTAAAATTAATATTGTTGGCTAGTTAGGGAAATAAAGTTATATAAACCCAAGTTCATTTTCCATCTCTTTGAATTGGCTTCTTATCAGATCTGGCTCAGTTCTGAAGGCTTGGTCCCAGAGCAATCTAGAATTTGAATTCTCTACAATTTTTTAAAGGAGAAAAAAATCTTTGTCAAAAAACTAATGTAGTACAAGGACAGCTGATGTACGGAGATATGTAGATTGAGTTTCTCTCAAGGAATTCCATTTCTGGCTGTTGACTATGAAGCTTGACAATTGGATTACTCCAAATTTAATCTATATTAAATTTTTGTTTGGTTGATTACCTTTTTTTCTTGTCGAATATAAACATATCCTTCATTAGTTTCCCTTTATTTATGAATTTTGTGTTATTTTTATTAATATCTGCAAAACACGAACAGGAAAATTTTTATGAATTTAATGTCAAATTTACTCTAATAAAAATCTCTTTAATCAATTTGGAAAAGACTACCTTATTGTAACGTGTCATAAAAATTCAAGCCAGATTACAGTGTGAAGGCTCTGTGAAGCAGACCAGAAAGTGTGCAATGAATCTTCAAAAGATTCTGGACAGTCTCTCACAATCAGCTACTGAAAACCACAGGATTATTTTGATAATTAATTGCTATCATTTTAATGCTCAGGTCAATGAATTATAAGACACTGTCACTCATTCACTCATTATCAAGGGAGCCAGGCACTATGCTGTTTTATTGCTGTTATTCTTTCTTCAGTGGGAGGGTTTTCTTCATATCTGCTTTATGTCTTAAAGTTGCTCAGTGACTCTTTTCTCTTCCTGTCTGCTAGTAAAATGTAATTGTAGTTGTACTAACATGATCCCAGTCTGTATTTGTTTTTCAAGAGGGATTTAGGAGTATTTTTCAGTTTTTTTCATACTATTTTAGGTCAGGAAATATTTCTATAAACCTTTTTGAAATTTTTACAATTAACATAAACAAGCTTATGTTACTAATTTCTAGCTTTGGGTATTAGAATAATGAAAGTATAACTCTAGGTTTTCTTAAAATAGAAAGGAGATCATAAAAGCATAATAGCTAGCTAGAGAATTTTAGTATAAGGGAAAACCTTAGAATTCATTTTGTTGAACCTCCTTTTCCAGATGATTAGATTGAATCAGTTAAGTTGAGTGATATATACAAAGTCGTTCTTATTAGTGACAAAACTAAAACTAGAGCCTAAGTCTACACATATGGCCAGTTGGTTAGTATAATATCTGTAGTTAATGAGACAAAAAGAGGAAGAAGAAAAGGGGTAAAGAGAAATATCTGTAAGTGCCATAGGTTGTGTGTGTGTGTGTGTGTGTGTGTGTGTGTGTGTGTGGTGACATACTGTGGCCTGGGCATCATTATAGACTGTCACACTGAAGAAAACAGAGCAAGCTCTGACCTTAAGATTACATTCTAGTTAGGGAAAGCAGAAGAATACATAAACAAATAAATAAGATACTTAAGCACTGGTAACACTAATTGGAATGACAGAAATACTACTCTAGTAAAGAGTCTGGTGGTCTGGGAAGGGGGTTTTGATCTAGTTAGAGAAGTCATTGACAGCCTCTTTGGCATGATGATAGTTGAGTTCAGATCTACAAAGCAGGAAGAAGAGAACCTTGGAAAGGGCATTCTAAGAGGAAGAAACTGCAGATTCCAAGACCTTGAGATGGGTAACAAGTGTACTGTGTATCAGGGTCAGAAAGAACGTCATTGTGGCTGAAGAAGAGGAATTGAACAGGAGTAGAAGAGATTGGAAAGTAAGACTGGAACCACATTATATATGGTCTTGTAAGTCATAGCCAATGAACTGGATTTCATTTAAGTGCTATCAGAAGAAATGAAAGGTTTGGTAGAATGTGAGTATAATGATTTATCTATACTTGAAACAGTTTGCTGCTTCGTGGATAGCTATACTGTAAGGGGTAAAAGTGTTAAGAGAATATTGAAATAGTTTAAGAAGAGATGATGGTAGATTGGACTTCAACCTAGCAGTGTGAGTTTTTATAGCCTTCTGGATTTAGGTTGTATTTTAAATGTAGACCCAATGGTATTTCTGATGAGTTGGATATGGATATGAGGATAAGAAAGGATCAAGAATGATTCCTAGAATTTTGATTTGATCAACTTGGTAGATAGTGGTATTTACTGCCATGGGAAAGACTTGAGAGCAGAGATGCCTTTACATCAGGGATGCTTCTTGCACTTGTGGTGGTTATTCACTGACTTTCATGTATTCTCATTGAGTGATATCTCTCTAGGGTTATGTAATGTACAGCCTATAAGGCTGTATTCAGCAGCCTTTCTTTCAGATATTCAAGAGGAGATGGCAGGTAGGCAATTTTTAAAATTGTCTACTTGGTTCAGGTTGGTTATATAAAACTTAAGAAACATTGAAATATAAATGATATTTAAAAATCATAGGACCAGGCAGGATAATCTGGTTCCAGAGTTTGTGACAGAATTAAGCAGAATTAAGCATGTTGTGCAAAAAGACAAAGAGAAAGACCACCAAAAATCACCCTACATGCCCAACATCCAACGCATTTGCCATGTTTGATCTGTCACAGATTCAGGAGTTCAAAGAGGCCTTGGACATGATCGATCAGAATGGAGGTGGTTTCATTGATAAGGAAGATTGGCATGATATGCTTTCTTCTCTGGGAAGAATCCAATGGATGCATACGTTGAGGCGATGATGAATGCTGCTCTAGGTCCCATCAATTTTACCATGTTCCTCACTATGTTTGGGGAGAACTTAAATGGCCCAGACTCAGAGGATGTCCTCAGAAATGCTTTTGCTTGCTTTAACAAAGAAGCACCACCCAGGAGGATTACCTGAGAGAGCTGCTGACAACATGGGGGATCGGTTTGCAGACGAGGAAGTGAATGAGCTGAACAGAGAAGCACCTATCAACAAAAAGGAGAACTTCAATGTCATTGAAGTTCACACACATCCTTGAACACAGAGCAAAGGACAAGGATGACTGAAAGAACTTTAGCTAAAACCTTTCAGTTAATATGTCTTACTGTGTTTTATTTCCAAGACACTTCCTCCCACCTTCCTAAAACCTTTTGCATACATCTAGCTTCACAGCTCTATCTTCTTTTTTTCTTTTGAGGTATTTATTCCAGACCTTTTGACCAGTTAGCAATTGTATAGTCACAGACTGTAAATGGGGATGAGGTTATAAGTTGTGATGAAAAAGAGATTGTGAATAAAAATCAACACATGTGAACGTCTAGGAAAGTATATCCACATTTCTGGTTTTGCTGGATTTTTATATTTTTATATAATAAAAATGATGTTTTGAAGTAAAGATAATGCTGACTCAAATAGAATATAATGGCAAGTTAAACCAATGAGTGGTAGTTGGGGATAGCTCTTTATTTCAGATTTTCAACTTCATATAATTCAGATTTCATGGTAAAATTGATTTTCTCATATTTATGGGACAGTGTTCTTCAGAACTTTTGAGTACAATTTAACATTATATAGTAAAAACTAAGGTATGCCTTCATTTTTTTCCCACAATGCTAGTAAGTCAGATATTTGAACTATTGAATGACAAATCTAGAGTATATTGGAGGAAGCATTAAACATTTTATGACATAAGATTTTAAGGAGAAGAAGCAAAATCTGAAGAAAAGAGTAGTTAACTATTGAAATTTATTGTGTAAAGCATTGCTTGTATATTATTTGCATTGAATCCTCCCATCAACCTTGTGAAATAGATTTTTTTAGTTCTATGTTTCCAGTGGGGGAATGGAGTTAAGAGTGGTTGAGTACCTAACTACTGAAGTCAGTATTAGTGAGTTAGAGTTGGAATTTCAACCAGGGTGCCTAACTCCAGAGCTTAGCATGCTTCAACCACTGTGCTGTCTCTGAAAAGCCCCAAGTTCTGAAAAGGGTCATGCACTTCTTCTATATTATAAGATAATTATTTACCATAATTGAAATTTTAAATAATCTTGGTGTAATTGATTATTTGAACAGAATTTTAGAAAATTCTATCCATGTAAAAAAAATGCAAGATTTTAGTCACCACTGTTGTTATCGTTGTCGGATGTTGAAGGCATTCTATGGAGTGTAGACTGTTGACCTTAGGGAAGGACAGAAAAACTGTTTAAATGAGGCTGCTGTGAGCTCATTAAAATCCTCAAAGCCAAGTACAATGGGAAGTGAGAGAGAGAATCTACAAAAGGAAAAGACTGATAAAAAAGAAAGTTTCCCAGTGTTATCCAATACCTATACCCCTCCTAAACTGTATTTGGTATCTTGTGGACTTCAATCCAATGCATTTACATGTTGTTGAATATCTGTCCTTTACAGCTTGGTGTAGTAGGCAGATAATCTGTTCATTTGCTATCACTTAATTTTTCTGGGCTTCCATCATCTTTAAAAGGAGGGATCATTTCAACTCTTGGTCCGTTACAGTGCTTTACAGTTCATCAGAGCTTTTATATTTCTTATCTAATTAGTTCCCATGGCCCACGAGGGAAGTAGGGCAGGTTTCATTCCTACTGAAATTTTAAAAGCTGAAGTCCCTGGTCAACATCCCACAAGTACAAGAATCCAAAGCTGCCTCCCTTTTCCACTCATTAGATTAATGTCATCACAAAGTATCACAAAGCCAGTTTGAGAATCATTGTATATTTAAAGAAAGGGAGAAATAGAGTGGGGTAATCATAATCATCATTAAACCAATATTTTATCAATCTCCTATGATGCAACAGACACCCTTCTAGAGCTGGGGATAAATGGAGAGTGAGACATACAAGGACACTGCCCTCCTAGGTCTCGCATTCCAGGGGGTGAGACAGACAGTCAATAAACAATTTCAGAGAAGTACTCGGCAGAGAGGAACTGAGCAAAGGAGAAGAGGGTGGTCGTGAAGGCTTTCTGGAGGAGGTGATGTTCAGCTGAGGTCTGAATGACAAGAGGGAAGCTGCCATGTGAAGACTGTGGCAAGGCTTTCCAGCCAGAAGGAAGAGCCGCTCTGAAGGCATGCACGGCAGGAGCACTGTGAGAGCGAAGAGAATGATCGAAGGGATTGCATTTGTTGCATGGCCTGAGTGGGTTTAGGCAGAGAGAAACGTGTTTTTGTGTTTTTAACCGCTCCATCTTGTTGCTGTGTGTCGAAGGGAGGGGCACGCAACCAGTTAGGAGACTACTGCCATCATCCAGGCAAGAGCTGAGGGCGCCTTGGACTCCAGCAATGGGAGAGGCCAAGAAAGTCCCTCTTCTTGTCACACCTACTTCCTCCCCTCCTATTCTGCATATAATTTTAACCCTCCTATTCTGCATATAATTTTAACCACATCAATTTTATTGCCTAATTTAAAACTAGATTTGTAAGATGAAAAACAAAAGATTTTGAGATAGAGAAAAGAATTTAGTTGTTTCTTGAATGCTCTATGTTGACCCTACACATTCTGTTCTCTTTCATTTACATTATCTATCATATGAAGAGCATTGTGGAATTCAGGACTGTTAAGGCACCTGGGGCCTTGTTCCTCTCCAGTGCCCAAGAAATATTACTAGTAAAGATGAAAAAAAAAATCACAGGACCAGGGTTGCCTATTGTTGAAAACACAGCTCTAGGGTGCTCCAACAATTAACAGTCTGGTAGAGGAATCTAATAAAATGATGAGAAGTAGTGTGAGTTAGGTAAGAGGTAAAGGGGCAAATGGATGGTCATGGAAGCTTATCAAAGAAAGCATTTCAATAAGAAAGGAGCAACCAACTCCATCATATACTACTGAGAGGTCAAGATAAAAGAGGGCAGTTGCATCCAGCCTTTGCAAAAGTCAGTGCATGAACCTTAAACAGTTCCACAGCACTGATGGAAATGATGATGTATAAATCAGGTTATCTTTTTTATATAATAATTAATCCAAATTAACATAATGTAGCTTGAAAGCTTAGTCACTGCAATTTTATACCATGCTCACTAGCATAAAATCATAGCTCACTTGGGTAATGTGGTGCCTATTATGACTCTGCTAGAACTTAGGCTAGATTTTGCACCTCTTAATTTTTTTGGCTTAGAGTAGAGCTTTACACATAGTAGAACTGTAATTCATTTGTTGATATTTATGAATCTTCAACTGCCCAACCTTAAAAAAATAAAAAAAAGAAGAGAGGACAAGTTTGTTTCCAACTCTAATATTTTATGAGCCTATGTTGAGGCACTTGAAAAATATTTGTACCTTGTAAAAAGGCCAAGATAAATATGGAGGAGTGGGAAAAAATAGAGAATGCAATAATGGGGAAAACTGATTTTATGAAGAAGGAAAAACTGAGGGAGAGAATTTGATATTATTTATCTAAAGGTCTTCTGCCTTGTGTGATTTTTAAAAGTAGATATTTCTAAATTTATTTTTCTAATTCAAGACTTTTCAAAATACTAAAACATATATTTTCAAATAAATACAGGTAGGAGAAATATATATATAACCTCTCAGTGCTTCAGAGTTTCAAACCAGTTATGCTCAAACTTTAATATTTCATCAGTGAACAAAGCCTACATATCAGCTTTAACTCTTGCAATTCTGTTTTGTCCTATTCATGGGGCCTGGTTCAAGAGGTGTCCTAATTAATAATAATTAAGTGGAGATGTTTTTATTTGAAATTATATCTCTTATTCTTGGTGTTCTTGTTTTGTTCTCTTTTTCTTTCTGTGAATATGCATTTGCCTATCAGTCTCTCTCTCTCACCTTGAATGTCTTGTTCTCTTTCTGAATAATAACAATAATTACACTTAAGATTTATTGAGGGCTTACAATAGCCTATTCTTTCTCTCTATATTAATTTCTTTAACCCTTACATCATTCCCATGAGGTGTATAATTGTTTATTTGATATAGATGAAGAACTTACCACTGTATGATATAACTAGTCTTTCCTATATGTCTGATATGGATATTTGTTTTTATATATCCATAAAACAAGGAGTACAAATTAAATCACACATGGCCCCTATCTTTAGCATTGCTAGGAGACAGAGAATTCCAAGAAATTCAAATGGCCTTTAAGTAGAGAAATAAACAAATAGCAAAAGAGTTCTTCCTACTGCTGAAAGACTGTGGTTATGAAATTGAGCAAGATGGCTATGAAATTTGTAAAGGTAGAAAGGTTACATTAGATACAGATGCAGCTCAGATAAAGTCATATTCAGAAAGAAAAATTAAAAACTAAGTGCTAAAATAGAAAACCCAGGACTGAACCTTGGTCATTGGGAGTACCAGCTACAGGAAGAGGGCTAGGATGAAAGTCAGTGGGACAAGAAGTGGCAGTCTCAGGGTAGTAATGCTTTTATAAGAGAATTTGATAAATAGAGAAAGGATGAGATTTCTTGAGATGTGGCAGGGTAGGAGAAGGAGGTGGGAAAGGTGAAGATAAAATCCTCCAGAAATAACACCTGCTAACCCAGCCTGATCCCTTACCACCACCATGACTAAATCATCCATTAAAGAAACTGCACTTGAATATATTGACTAAAAAGTGTGCTCTTGGAATGGGAAATCGCTTCAGAAAATTTCTAGGAATAGAAGATAATATGAAAAATAGAAAAAACATCCATAGAAATGCAGGGCAAAAAATAATCAGAAAATGCATTCTATATTCTTCATTTGAAGATTCTAAGTTTACATGTTCTGGGGATACTATTTTTTTAAAAGACAGACTATATAATACAAAGGTAAGTATAAAGAGAAGGATTAAGGAAACTATAAAAACAATAAATATAAACATTGCCACTAAAACAATTTTTAACTTTAGGAAGTTAAAAATCTTCCTAAATTTCAAAAAAAAGAAAAAAATCTTCCTGAATTCCACAAGAAAATTTGAAAACAGAAAGACATATATATATAATATATATTGTAATTATTATATAAAATACTATAATAAGGTCAAATATAGCAGTCAAACCAATAATGTAAATTGGACACTTTCCTACTGAAACATCTTCAAATTTAAATTTTTGAAAATCCGAAAGATATATTCATGTATATGTACAGATATATATCCCTGTGTAATTAGAGCATGGTAAAGTTGGGAGATCATCATTTTTCAAATGCCGTAATAGTTTATTTCAGGCAAGGATTATCAACATATGACAAATCTTCGAAGAGGGCAGTGGTGGGTTGTCTGATGAGTAGCAGGATATTTATATGATATTTAAAGTGTCACTGTACAGTCCTCTTATTCAATGCAAGAGTGAAAAATAATAATTATATAATGATGCAAACAGATATCATCTTAAGCTTAATAAGAATGATTAAGGGCTATTGGAATCCTCTGGATGTAATATCAAAAGAAGGCAGCAACATCATTTGTTTAGTATTCAGGCTGGAAACACATAATCTATATAAAATTACAAGGAACTATGACACATTCAAATTGAATATCTTTTATAAAATAACTGATTTGTGTTAATAAAAGTAATGATGCCATGAAATATCCACGCTGGGGATTTTTTCAGAAAAAAAGGAGATTTAAAGAGATACAACCACTAACTGCAATATATTGGACTAGAACCTATGTTAGAGGGAGAAAATAAAACACTATAAAGGACATTATTGAGATCATTAACAAAGTAGGAAGACAGATTGTAGATTAAATAAAAGTACCATTCCGATATTAAATTTCCTGAGATTGTTTACTGTGGTTACATAAGAGAATATCCTTTTCTCAAGAATCATTGAATCATTAAGGGTTAAAGTGGCATGATATATGTAGTATATTCTTAAATGATTCAGAAAATATTAATGATTGAATGTGTGTGTGTGTGAATACAGTTAGTGAAAACAGATAATAAAGGGGAAAAGTATTAAAAATTAGTGAATCTTGGTAAAGTGAATTAAGGGGTTCCTGTATTATCCACTCTTGCAAATTTTCTTTGAGTTTGAAATTACTTGAAAATAAAAAGTTATAAAAGCAGAAATGATCCAAATTATTGCTATGATACTCACAATCAAGCCTTCTAATATCCAGAGAATGCTCACCAACAGCACAAGCTGAGATGTGATCATTTTTATTATTGAACAGTATATTTAAATATTCATAAAAAACAGTTTCTGACACAGTCTAATTAACTGAAGATCAGTACAGAAAAAGTAATGTGACCTTCAGAGTTCAAATAGGTCCAGTCATAAAAAGTTAAATGCAGTAAGAATGCATAAGATAATATAAGAGAGAGAAAAATTCTCAACAACTTCCAGGTTATACCTGGGATATATGGATGCATACTTGTACGCAACTTTATAATTTACACTGAATATTCTTATGTATCATCATCCTATTTTTCTTTTTCAGAAACCAGGGCAAAAGTGGTTAAGTATTTTGCTTAATCACAGTAGTTAAGTTGGAGGAGCAGGCAGCACTTTAGCTCAGTTCTTGGATTCTAACTTTACTGCATTCTAATACCTCCTGAAGAAACTGGTACAGGGACCCTAAGATCTTTTGTCTTTACTTATGAAAACAGGAAAGTGAAAAAATATAATTTAGAATGCTTTTCAGCAATTGAGGGCAAAAGCAAAAAAACCTCTCTGGTTAAATTCTTAGTTAGCAAATAAGTATAATAATAACAACAACAACCCCAGTTGGAGTGTGCCTGAGGAAAACACTTCTGCGTCATGTAGATGGTAGACTAGTAAGCTGTGAGAAGCTTCTTCAGGGCCCCGTGATATCTAGTGCTATACCTAACAATTACATCTATCTAAAGTTGAGGAATTGAGGATGGCTTAAACTATCTTACTCAAAATACTAGAAACAAACCAGGCATCTTTCTATGACCAGCATATTAAAGAATTTTTCCGACTGAGGATTTTGATTAAACCAGTCATCTGCACTTGGTCTTTTGGGAGCTACATTCGAAATGATAGATACCCGGGGTATTCAATTTACTGCAGATAGTAAATTATGCAAACAGATGGGTGATCTGTTTGCTACTCACACAGGCTGGCTCACATACTTCTATGTAACCTGTGACCTAGCTAAGCTTCATTGACAGAAAATGACGGTCCACAGCAGAAGTTATTATCTGCGATCCAGCTTGTGACCTAACATTGTAAGGAAATTTTGTGTGAATATGAAATCTTTGGGGAAATGGGTATTGAGCTCTCATTCAATACTCAAGGGAGTTCTAGACCTCAAAATGCTTTAAAACTACTTTACCTCAAGGTACTTGTCAACCAGTTGCCTCTGTGCCTTCACTGTCTGCCCAAAGGTAAGTTGATTGATTCATTATTCAGCAGATATTTGTTATCTGCAATGTGCCAGGCCAAGGGGGAAATAATAAATATGTATGAACTGTGCACTTTAGTAGCTTACAGTCTCTTGGGGGGAACAGAACAGTAATTAGAATATGATAAAAACCATGATAGAGGTATCCTCAAAATCCCAGAAGATAATTTAAATGTGATTGGAGTTTATAATGTGGAGGGGTGGAGACCTCACAGAAAACAAGGCATTTTACCTGTGTTTTGATAGTTAACTAGTTACACACTTATTTGGTAAGTTAGTAAGGTATGGCTCTCATTAATTGAATATAATAACTTCAATGGCTTATTCCTCTTATTTTCAGAATTACTGTAAACAAAAATCTCAACGTTATTGATTTACAGACCACCCACCTTTTTCTGTTTTGCGAATGAGATTCCCTTTTCTTTTAAAAGAGACTTACCTCTGATTATAGAAAAGCATAATTGAAATATGAATAAAAGAACAACCTATATGGGATTGCGGTTAAATATTTGAGCAATGAGAAACTGAGTTCTTGATTAGTATTCCAATGACGTGATACTTTTGCTGAACTCAGCAGAAATATAGCAAGTGGTTGAAATGATTACCAGTGAAATTTCAGGGCCAGACAATGTCTGCTGGTTACATAATAGCATAACCAACTCCCATGCTGTCACCAAGGCTTTTTCAAGTTCTCACATAAAAATACAGGTCACCTGCCTAGTGGTCCTTACTCCAGACTTCTAGAAATGTAGAAATGGTCAGGCATTGAGCAAAGCGCAGCAGCCGTGGGTGACAGATGAACCAGGGGATACAGGATGCACCGGGAAGGAGATTGGGATGTCTCACAAATTCTCCTCCAGAGAGAACCAGAGGCTCAGTTGTGTTGATTTGGCAATGAATAACTGGCTGAAAAGTGAAAATTTTGATTAAACATTTTTTCCTGCAGTGCAAATAAAATGCTCAAATTATGTGAACAAATTCACCGTTAAAAAAAGAAATTTAAAGTGGTGTAGCAGCTTTGGAAAGCAATCTGGCCGTTCTTCAACGGTTAAACTTAGAGTTATCATATGACCCAGCAATTTCATCCCCACTCTTGGTTATATACTTATGAGAAATAAAAATACATGTCACAAAAACTTGCACGTGAATGTTCTTAGCAGCCTTACTCATAGTAGCATAAAAGTGGAAACGGTCAAAATGCCCATCAGCTGATGGATGGAGAAATAAAATGCAGTATATCCAAACAATGAAATAATACTTAGCTATAAAAAGAAATGGAGTACTGATACATGCCACAACACGGATGAACCTTGAAAACATCCTGCTAAGTGAAAGAAGCCAGTCACAAAAGATCACACATTGTATGATTCAATTTATATGAAATGTCCAGACTTGGAAATGTTACAGCGACAGGTTAGAGATTATCTGGAGCTGGGGGTAGGAAGGGATTGGGAATGAAGGTTAAAGAGTGTACATTTATTTTAGGGGTAATAAAAATGTTCTAAATTTTATTGTGTTGATATTTGCACAATTCTGTGAAGCTTACAAACATCGTTGAATTGTACTTTGAATGAATGAATTGTAAGATATGTGAATTATGATTCAGTGAAGCTGTTATAGTCAGAAAACGAATTCAGCTATAGGAACATGAAAGTGTTTTTGGTGTTTTGGGCAAGAATCACTTCCCTCGCCTATTGTGCATTACTTGTCTACTTGTGTTGGCTCTTTACAAGGGTTCAGATCCATTGTTTTTAAACCAAGTTGATCTCACTGTAGTAAATAGTGGAAAACAAAACTTCTAGATGTACAGCATCCACGATCTGTGTTTCTGGGTCAACATGGAAGGATACAGAAAATATTGGGCTTGCCATCAAGAAACCTGGAATTGAGACCTGACCTTGCCATTAACTCTCAATCGACTGTGAACAGATAAACTCATCTCTTTGAGCTTCAGTTTTACTGATCCATAAAATGTGATTGAATAGCACCACTACCACCACCAAGAGCAGTTATATAATTATTTGTAGATCAAAAAGATAGTTGGTTCATTCATTATTTAATTCATTCAAAGGTGGCTTATAGAAATCAACCAAAGATGCCTTGAGAGAAGATGGGAAAGTTACCCGAATCAAATTAGGAAGTTTAAGGAAATATTTCTCAGGAGAAGTGATGCCTCAGCTGATCTTGAAGAGTAGGATGGATTTCAGCAGGCTAGAAAGCACAGCGGTGGGTTTGGTCACTGGAGAGGGAGAAGCTAAACAAAGGCTTAGAGGTGCAGATGAACAAGATGTTCAAGGAATTTTTCATGGAGTCAGATATGACTAGAACAGTGGTTCTCAAATTCTAGTCCCCAAACCAGCCTCCTCAGGATTAAATGGGAATTTGTTAGAGATGCAAAATCTCAGGCCCCACCAAAACCTACTGAATCAGGGACCCAGCAGCCTATGTCCTGATGGTGGATAAATACATTAAATGGTTTAAAATGAGCCCAAAGAACACATCCTACTCATACATGTGAATTTCTCCTCCTCCATGTAAGGATGTTTTCCCCTTTATTTCTAAGTTACCTAGCTCCTGCAGTCACTACTTCAAGGCTTATCATAGTCCAAAGAGAAGGGGGAAAATGTGACCAAGACTCATCAATATGTTTATATATTTTTAAAAAACTGGCATAGCAGAAGGAAATGCTGCTATAGAAGTCAGTCTGTATTCTAATAAGCCATCCAGGTGATTGTGATACACAACCTTGAGAATCACTGGGCCAGAAGACCAGGTACAGTGGCAAGAGATGTGTCTACAGTGGGAGAGTAGTAGATATAAGTATTTTTAGCTTGTGTAAGCTGTATAAATTATTTATTATTTTTAACTGTTTATTAAAAAAATACAGCAAAAGTTAAAGAAAAACAGTATAATCTCATTATCCAGAGACACATGTTATTAATGTTTTGGTGAATTACATATTTTCCTTTTTGGGCAATATTGGGGCCATAATATATTCTTTTGTATTCCTTTTTCTTGCTGATATTATTTTATGAATATTTCTCCATGGATTTTCAATTCTATTGATCATTCATAAAAACTCTTGGTAAATATTATTTTTAATGACTGCAAACTGTTTCATCATGTGAATAGGGCATCCTTTATTTTACCATTCCCTATTGTTGTGTATATAGATTTTTCCTTATCTTTCATAAATATTGAAATGATGAAAAACATTTTGCAGTACTGCTTTCTTTCTGCATCTCCACTTTCCTCTGAAAAATAATATAAATCACCCATGGCTGTGGACCAGTATGGGATGATACCAAAAATATAGGGCCTTCTCTTCTTCTGGTGACAGACCCATCTCTTGTGACCACAGGGCTGAAAGTATCCTAGGCTGGGCCAGCAATGACACACTCATTCCTCTGACCACACAGAATACTTCAGGGACAGTCATGTGACCCAGACTGGGCCAATCAGATTGTTGACTGGATATTGTGGGAAGCCATGTGCCCCAGGGAATATTAAGGAACTGGTCTGCAGTAGGAAGGAAAGAAAGAACAGATTTGCGGAGAAGCAGAGATGAGTGATAGAAAACACCCCAAATTTCAGTATTTTCTAGTTTCCTTTACCCTTCCAAAACAAAATCACTTCAAAAATATATATCTGTTTCAAGTTCAATTGTTTTTTTCTTCACTTTTAAACAAAAGCGTCCTGACTAATATACAGGGCCTTGAAGTATGTGGGTAAAATTGCATTAAACCTCCATGTAAGTTTGAACACCTGTATAATATTTAAACTTCCTATTTTGAAATATATTTTTCCAATTATTTGAATTTTCTTTCATAATTTGCAATTTTCTTCATAGGAGCAACATATTCCCTATGAAGTGTGTTCTTAGATGAGACACTTTCAGTTGCTTTCAATGTAATTTAACTTTTCTCCCCATATTAATTTTCTATTGCTGCTGTAGCAAATTGCCACAATCATAGTGACTTAAACAACACAAGCTTATTCTCTTAAGGTTCTGGGGGTCAGAAATTTGAATGGGATCTCACTGGACTAAAATCAAGATGTTAGCAAGTGCTGATTTCCTTCCTGAGGCTCTAAGGAAGAATAGGTTTCTGTGCCTCTTCCGGCTTTCAGTGGCTGTTCACATTTCTAGACTCTTGGTCCACTTCCACCTTTAAACTAGCAGTGATCAACAGAGTCTTTCCATGATGCTTTTCTCTAGTTTACCAATTTCTGCCTCCTTCTTCCCCATTTAAGGATCCTGTGATTACATTGGACCTACCCAGGTAGTCGAGGATTATCTCCTTATTTTAAAGTCAGCTGATAAGCAATCTCAATTCCATCTGCTTCATGTAACAATATATTTACAGCTCCTGGGGATTAGGATGTGGACGTCTCTGGGGGTCCATCATTCTGCCTACCACACCACCATTATACACTGACTACTTATTTGTTTGTGTGTGTAATGTGCTTAATGCTTGTTAGTAAGAGTTGGCCTCTGCAATTGCTCCCTCTCCTGTATCTTTAACGTTTTTCTATTTGTATGGCATCATTCTCAGCCTAATATGAGCATCTTATGATGGCTCTGGTTTTCAAAAAAGTCCTCCTTTCTAGATATTGTCCCATTTTTCTGCTCTCAGGACAAAATTTCTCAACCAACTGTCCTGTGTTTGCTCTTGATTTTATCTTTTGAACCTACTGTAATCATGCTTTCATTCCCACCATCCCATTAAAAGCTTCTTTCAAGGTTATCAATTACTACATTCTCCCAAACTCAAGGATTAAATCACAGTTCTCATCAGGGTAGGTTTCCTGACATCCCTAAAATATCAGTGTCCTAACACAATAAAAGTTTATTTCTTGATCATGTCACAGTCAAATTATGGTTGGAATAAGGGGAGACTCTTCTCCACACGTCGCTGTACAACCCAAATGATGTTTCCACTGTCCTTTAGAGCCCTAAGTTCCCCTAAGAATCCTCTGCATCCAGCTTCCAAGGAGGGGAGAGACAGGAGAGAAGAAAATGGTGCAAAGTTTACTTTGCTTAAGAGTTAGTTCTGCAAATGATGTACAATACACCCACCACATTTTGAGTGAGCATAATTCAGTCTCATTCCCCACCTAACTGCTAGAAATGCTGAAAATTAGAAGTTGGTTCTAGCTGTGTGGTCAGGAGGAAGGGAAAAGTGAGTTTGGGGAATATGTTATCTCTATCGTATTAATCAATCACGTACATTTGATGCAGTTGGTTATTTCCTTCTAGGACCTTCATTATTCCCCTGAGACCAGCCCTGGGAGGGGTCTGGGAAGCTCAGTCAGTTCTAGCACTGATGTAATTTGCACCAAATTTAGGACAATATAATGATTTAATTCTGTTCAATTCTCTTATCTCCTCTCCCCAAACTTGTTCTGTCACCTTATTTTCCATTCACTTTCATGAGTGCTCTGTTATTCTTTACTATTATTATGTTTTAATCCTCCCTGTCTGTTACAATATTTTTGCCATTTTCTACATGCCCTTTAAAATTTATTTCCTATTATGACCAACTCCTTTCATCTCTCACTAATTCCATCAAATGATTTTGTCCCTATTTTGATATAATTTTGATGAAAGAATTTAAGTCAGGACATTTCTCTGCATCCTTTTACAGCGGGCAATAAACATTTCTCTTGGTCTATATCTACAGTCCGGAAGGGAGTAGCTTGGCATTTTCCTTTTCAGGAATTTGCTTAGTTTTCAAGTTCAAGTCCTCAGTACTTTATTCCTATCCTTTAGCCAAATAATATCTAAAACAACAACTATTATTAATAACAATAGCAGTCATAAAGATAGACAACATTTGTTGACCTATTTGTCAAACACTTAAGGATTTACATATATTCATTTAATCTATAAAACAAATTCTTTTTCCCCCTTTTTCAAAGAAAAAGCTACCTCTTCTTTTAACCTGTTAAATTTCATCTTATTCAACCTCATACTAATTATCTAAAGATCTTTTCATATTCCTTATTTTTCTTGATTTTTTTTATACCCTTACATCCTTTCAAAACCCTTTTCATAATTATAACAGCTAGCATGTTTCACATGCCAATTAGAGGCCAAAGTGTTAAGTGCTTTATGTGCATCATCAAATTTAATTCTCTCAGTAATTGGAATGATTTTAGCCCCATTGTACAGAGGAAGAAATGGAGGCAGACAAATGTTTAGGAACTTGCTGGTGACCACACAGTTTCACATATGGATGGGTGCAGACTAAAATCGAAAGTCTGATTCCAGTGTCAGTTGGCATTGCCATTTCCCGACTGGTTCCATGCTCTCACTTGCTCCTGGGCTCTTCCTCCTGCTGATTGCTCTGCTCAGGCCCCTGCTCCCCAGCTTTTTAGTCATAAGCCCTGGCTCATGGAAGATTTCCTGTGCTCACTCTTATTTAAAAAAATGATAATTTATTAAAATTAGAAATGAGGTGAGGATTTTTTTTTCAATGTTTTTTTTTTTCCATTTATACTTTCTCTGTTTTACTACTGAATTTGCAGAATGCCTCTGGTGAAATTAGAGTTAGTGTTTGAATGTAATGAAATTGTAAATGAGCTATACTTAAAATTCAGCACTTTTATTAGATAAGAGAAGATGCGGGCATTTAACAGTCAAATGTGAATTCATCCTAGTTCAGTTGAACAGCTATTTACCAATAATAGAAACTAATGAGTGTAACGTTTGAGAAGGATTTTAAAATTGAAGTTTAAATCACAGAGATAAGCATGGTAAATAAAAAGGAAATTAAAATCCAAAATGTGTATACCCCATATCTGGACAAGTTTACTAATCCATGAATTGATAGCATATGCCCTAACAGGCAATAAAAACAAAAATTTTCTCATATTATTCTTGACTAATCAAACTTTGTGGTAATCTCTGTAGTCATGAGATTATATACAAGTCATCATAAATCAAGTGGAATAAAATAGCCTATGAGGTAACTTGATCCAGAAAATCTCCTGGCTTTTCTCTGAACCACGTTCAATAAATTCTGGAAATGCTAATTCAGATAATTCATGGGCCTACATGAAAATGCATAAAGATATATTTTCCAGAGTCATTTTGGAGAAGAATTTCCCATGTTTATTAATAGTAGGAGAGAATTCGAAAGATTGAGGATATGTTGACATTTCTGTTAATAAAATATTCTAAAATGTTTATTAAGCTTTAGTTTTGAGGAATGTAGATTACATTCTTATTTGAATGCCAGTGTTGACCTCAACCCAATGACACTTGTCAACTTTAAAAGTGAAGAGTGTAAAACTGCCTGGATTTCCATGGTGATTTAACTTTGCTGACCCTTTTCATCGGTTCTTATTTTTGAGGATTTGTAGTTCAAAGAAAGGTCCACGGTTTTAGCCCCTGACAAGGAAGCATATGCTGATATCCATGTGAACTGCACCAAACGTTAGCTTAGCTTTAGTGGATATTCCTCTGTTTCCTAAACATACTGCAGATACTTAACAAATGTTCCCTGAATTTTTATTTGATTTTTTTCCTCCTAGTTTCCCTGATGTATATTCTAGATATCAAAATACTGTTTAAAATTTTTTTCAACAAAGGCTGTAAAGATGCATGTAAAGTCCAGGGTAGAATAAAGAAAAATGATCCAAACAATACAACTAAAAATAACCTCATCTTCAGTCCATCTGAGGGTTAAAGAATAACAAATATTTTCTTTTCCTATTCCTTTTCTCAGAATATTTTTTAATCACATCAAAATGTTGGTCATCAGAGTGTTATCATAATAAGATCATCAACAAGATAAAAAATTTTTCTATGATTTTATTCTATTCTTCCCGTATCGATATGTTTTATGTTTGTACAAGTTTATATTAGCTCTATAATATTTTTAATGTAGATGTAAAAATAATTTCTAAATTTAATTATTGATGATTGAAAAAAGAGATTTTTTTTTAAGCTTTGGAGTATTAATTGTGGCATTTAAATCTATTCTGCTGACCATAACAACAGCAAGGTAATGAAGATATTTTCTAGCATCATGGAATGAGAAGGGAGGTGGCTCATTTGGACACTGTACTTCCTTTGGGTTTGATGCTGCTTAATTTAAGGCTTATAGCTAATAGGTCTTATCGCCTTCTATGACATAGAATTGGCCCAAGGCCCAGATCAAGGGCATTTAATGGGATGAATGATTATTAATTCTGAAAACAGTATAAATCAAAGGATTTAAGGAATGGGGCTGTTACGTTCATCACAACTGGCAACTTTGACAAATTTAGTATCTTCCCAACACTGGCACACCAAACTACGTTAATCTTTTGTAGGAATTGCAATGTAAGAAAAGGTTTAAGCTAATATGATCACTAAATTCTGTGGCTCAGACTCCAGGAAAGGCCGATGTAACATAATCTGGGAGCCACCAGATGTCGTACATACATTGTTCATTATCCATTTCTCCAGCTACATGTAGTGAGTGCTGGAAAGAAAAAAAAAATGTGGCCACAACTGTTAGGAGGTTAAGAGTATTCTGTCCAGAGCAGTGTTGAGTTTACTGATAAAATTTACTTCCTCTAATCTTGTACATCCAGATTGTAAAAGAACTGTCATCTCATTCATGGGAAGCATCTTAAGTTAACATGAAACATGATATTTTTATGATAGCTGGATTTTTCCAAACACATTTTTTTCTATCAAGCACATGCTTTGTTTATTTTTTCATTCATTCAAAAAGCATGATCTGAGTAGGTGTTTGATATTTAATAGCCTCTTGCTGGGTGCTGAGAAGACAGAGCTGAATAGGATTTTTCCTTCCCTTAAGGATCTTGAAGACCAGTCAAATAGTCAGATAAGTAAACTAACCAACAGAACACAGCTATGGTGTGGTATCAGATTGGGAAGCAGACAATGAGGTGAAATTTGGGTACAAGATGTTTATTAGAGATGTACATTCTATTAGAGGATGCAGGAGAAAGAAAGCCATACTGGTCAGGGAAGAACTCAGACTGAGATACAGGTCTGCCAAAGGTTTGGCCAATGTGGTAGGAGGTTGTGGAGCAAGTTCCATCCATAAGTACTTGCTGCCTCTCATCAAGCCAAACCTTCAGATCTCTGCCTCACTCGGTGGCCAAATGTGTTATATTCATCACAACTTGCAATTTTGGCAAATTTAATATGCTAATACCAAGGAAGGGCATGGCCTGGAATGAGGTAAGTTTCTGAAGCTGAGGTAGGCCCTAAAACTGACAAAAGGCTGTCTGAAGACCATATTCCCTACAGCTGGGAATCAAGTTCCATCTTTTGACACCTGCACACAAGATGCTAGGGGACCCCAGAAGAAGGTAATAATTCAAAGTTGGACAGCAATTCATGGATGGTTGAAGGAGGAGCCACTGTGAATCTTAAAGCAATAATGATAATAATAAAGGTTTGTTGAACCATTACTATATGTTAATTATAACATTATACCCTTTACATTATAAACTTTACCACAAACCTAGGAGGACAATTATGTAACTATCATACTCAGGTTACAAGTGAGGATTTAGTAACTTGCCCAAGGCTGCATGGTTGGTCTCTGGTAGACTAGGGACTCAATTCTAGGCTGTGTGACTTCAGGACCCATTGGGTATGTGCATTGTTCTCAGGTGCAGGGGCCGGGCCGATGCTGTGGGGAAGCAGTGTGCATAAAGACACCAAGTGTCTGAAAAGTTCCCGACCTAGAGTGTGAGCTTAATAAACGTTTGTTAAAGGAAGTAAGAAGAGAAAGGAAGGAGGGGAGAGTCAAGGAAGACACATATAAAGACGGCAAGAAGATGGATAATAATGTATAACTGAGCCCCATGCTCTTTTAGAAGCTTTCAAATCTTTCTTAAAAATAATTGACTTGGTATTGGGTGCATTGTTCTTTGTGTTCCCTGTATGGGAGATGCTCCTTTTGAGATTATTTCCTACTGTTCCACAATTTCTTTTCTTTTCTTTTCTTTTTTTTTTTTTTGTAAGTGTACCAGTACATACAATTGATAGTTTTTTCTTCAGTGCATTTCAGAGTTGTTCAATTACTTTGGGATTGTTTCAGAGGTCCTCACGCTTTATCAGACTACCTCATTGTCTTAAGGATCATGTGATTCTTGCCTCACAAAGATTCTCACCATCCCTAGATACAGTAATAGATTGTTTACTGGATTTGACTTCTCATCATTTATGGTCATTGTTTCAGTTTGCTAAAACTCCCAGAATGCAGTATACTAGAAATGGATTAGCTTTTACAATAGGGATTTATTAGTTTATGAAGGTATAGTTCTAAGGCTTTGAAAATGTTCAAATTAAGGCATCAAGAGGAATATACCTTCTCTGAAGAGAGGTTCCTGGCATCTGGGGTTCCTGTCACAGGGAAAGGCACATGGCTGGTGTCTGCTGGTCCTTTGCTCTCGGGTTCCCTTGCTTTCAGCTCCTGCCTTTAGTGGCTTACTCACTGAGCCACTCTTGGCATCTCTGAGGCATTTCTCTCTAAGCTCTCTCCAAATGTCTCTGCCTCTTATCTCCTCTAAAAGGACTCCAGTAAAGGATTTAGACCCCTTTGAATGGGCTGGGTCTCATATCAATTGAAACAATCTAATCAAAAAGTCCCACCCACAATAGGTCTGCTCTCACAAGGATGGATTAAAAGAACATGGCCTTTTCTGGGACACATAACAGCTTTACACCAATACGGTCATGTTATTTGAGCTTCTACTTTTGAGTCTCCTTCTCATTTTTCCAATTTCTACTAAATTTGTGTTCCATCTATCTCAGTCTCACCAGACAGGGGCACTTGTGTGTTTTTCTTAGTTATCAAGGCCATCAGAAATGTGTCATCGGAAGTCATAGGGCCTGATTTCAAAGTAATATTAGAATAGCAGCAGGCTTGGTAAGCCTGTATAACATAAGCATATGCTGTTATTAAAGGTTATTGAAAAGCTACTCATGAAGATACCTTCATAGACCTATTGGTACTACGCTTTGTCTTTTGACTACCTAAAATGGTTTGAATATCTCGTTGATTCTATTTTCTGCTTCCTGGAAATATTTGACTTATATGGCCCTATTTTAAACCCCATGCTTCCTGGGTTCTGGAACTGAGAATAATACTATATACAAATAGAACTACATAATTCATCATACAGTAATGGAGAAAGAATGATGAAATAGAAAAGGTGTGTAGTGCCCACAGTTGCTTTTTACATGAATCTGGAAAAAGCATGTCAGAAAAATCAGTTGTGATGGTGCTACCAGATAGGTTACTGGATTCCAAACACCCAGCAGTGCTGTAAACAGCCAAGAGAAGTCTGTTCTTTCAGTCTACAACAATCTCTATAAAATGCGAAGTCCCAGAAGCTGGGACATCTGTAATCAGCTAACATCATAACCCTATTCAAGATCTTATAGATGACTGATTACCCCCTGAACACTGGTGATCTGGATGGGTGCCAGGGCAGGAATTTTACCTGGGATGATTTAGAAAATGAGACCTAAGAGTGACTACTAGAGGAAGCATGTGTTTAGCGTCAAATCCAGGGTTAAATGAAGGTTGCTAGTCAAGGAATAGAAGTGATCAAGTACAGAGCTGAAAATAATGCTGACTGTGGCAGGGGGAAAGGATGAGATGAAAAGTCCACAGCATGGATAGCCAAGAAAGCCCGGGTTTGGGGACAACTGTGGTCATGTTGTTGGCATTATGGGGAGCAAGAGAAAGAAAGGGGGGGGGGCATGAGTGCTGAAGGTACATTAGACTTAAATTTATATTTTTATCTGGAGCAAGTACTGGATCTCACATATACTTAAATATATCTGAAATAATAACACTTTTCAAAATATTTTTAATTTATCAGTGGAACCATTTTTATGAAATGAAATGCTACATGGAACCCCAATACATAAAAAAATAAACGCAGAGATATTCTAGTTGAACTGAGGTGGTGATGAGGCCAATACCTTCACCCTTTCCATTAAGGGGGCCCTGACGAAAAGTTGTTAGTAGCTTCTGCAGGTTTAATAGTGTTTGAGAGGAGACGTAAAACCAAATTTCAATCCGTGGTTCAGAGTGAAATTTAAAATTAAAGAATATTTTGGTTAATTGCATATATAGTTATTTTAATATTTAAAGTCTTCAACATTTATTTTAGTTAGTTAAATTTATTTTGTAATTATTACGTGTTTTACAGCATAATGTAAATGGTGAGAGTAACTCTAAAGCCACCCTGGTTGGGATTTTATTCCAATTTTAACTGTTCATCTTGGACACATTCCTTATTCTTTCCTCATCTGTAAAATCGTAACTACCTCACAGGTACTACTGTTAGGGTTAGATGAATTAATACATATAGAACACTTAAAATACTCCCTGGCATATGGTATATGGTATGTATAATACACAGTTTTTCTATTGTTTTATTAAGATCAATACTGTTTTCTGCAGTTTGCATTTGCAAACTGACTTCCTGGAGTCAGAGGCATTGCTTGTGTTTTTTTGTGTTCATTTGTTTGTTTTTTACCTTGAACAAGAATAATAATGGATTGCATGTAGTAGATGTTCAGGAAAGTAATTAACCAGTGATTTATTGAACACCTGCTTTGATAGAGGAGCATTGTAAGGGGATAAGAGCATAAAGATGAATAAAATAGGACTCTTGAGAAACTTGCAGCCTAATGATCCTAAATTAAGTAAAATAAAATTTAATTAGCAATCACTAATGAAGGTAAAAAAATTAAAAAATAACACTTCAGGAGAACAGTCATTTGGTTGATTTTTTTCTTTTTCTTAACTTTGGTAACTATCCTAAATTTCATTTAGATTACATTTTGAAGGAAGCATTGCTAATTCTAAAAGTGTTTTAAAAGTGTGAAAAAGGCATCTTGCCCAAAGGGATAACTGCCAGGAAAAGCACAAAGACAAAAACATTAGCATGACAAGTTCGGGAAATTGCCAGTGGCCCTTTAGATCCTAAAGGAGGGGAGGGTGTTACTGAGGCAAGATGCAAAGGTAACTTAGGGACCTGAAGGTAGAAACCTAGTGTGTCAACCTAAGATCTGAGTTTTAATTCTGTAGGTTTAAGTAACTGTGCTGGTCTCTTTACAGTACTATCTGTGGCTACTGACAATATTTATTCTGGATTGAAAACCTCTGTCTAGCTTCCCTTAGTTTTTTGGGGGACTTTATACCTGAATATAAATACATATATATATATTTTAGTGAAAACTAAAACATGAAAAACTGCATCTTAGAGTCTCCAACTGTGCTGTTAAAAGTTACCCCAAATAACTGAGAGATTGTGTATTTTGAACTAATCACTCTTGCAGGTTTAATTTTGAAATCCTGTTTTGCCCATAGAGAAATTGGATTTTTCTTTTCGTATAGCAAAATGTCAGGAACAAAACCGTGGGAAGTTTTCACTTGGACAGAAACCATGCCATTCATAGCTCTGTAATTTTGAGGAACAGGAATAAGAGCTGTACTTGGCTGTAACATACTTTCTCTAGATTTAAGAGGATGAGAAAGATCAAAAGTGCATAAGGTGGGCCTGTGTGAGATTTTGTTGATTTGGCTGAGTTTTGCTCTTTCCTTTTGTACTTTCCTTTATTTATCTTCAACACTGGTTTATATCGTTACTGTTTTGTTAGGTATTTTATACCCTTTGGTTTATTTTTTATGCTTAGCCCATAGTAAAAATTCAATAAATAGTTGTTCCATGAATGAATAACACACCCTGAGTCACTGTACCAAAGAATTAGCCTAACATCCATGACAGATGGTAAATTGGGAAATGGAAAATGCCACAACAGCCATCTTTTTCATGTTATATTCATAGTAAAAAGGTAAACTTTCCATTGAGAACCCACAAGACCTTTTCCACCTGCCTTGCTGTTTTCAATGTTAATGTCTCCCCAGCCCCTGTGTGACCCAGGCTCAGCAGATCTTCCTCTAGAAAAGGGTCATTGTCCCAAAGTTGACCTTTAACAGGTAATGTCGTTTTTCTTAAAGGGAAGGAAGAGGGAAAGTAAAACAAAACAAAAGCCTCCCCTTACTTTGTCAAGGCACCAAGAGTTTTCAAGTGAGAACATTATCAGATGTTGAAAAACGCATGTTTTTCAGAGCTAAATCTGGGCTCCAAAGTTGGCTCTCATTCTTGTGTGACCAAGCTAGTGACCTTGGGCAATTTACTCTGAATTTGAGCTTTCTCCACCATAAAATGAGAAAAAATAGCCATCTGTCTTACAGGTTTGCTTTGAAGATTGAGGGAGGAAGCAGGTGTGGTGGATTTAGAGTAGTGAGTATAGACTGCTACCAATAAAAGGCATCCAGTCTACACTGGGTACACATACCACTGCCATATCATGTCTCCTCACACTCCCTTGCTGGAAATCTGAACCGTAAATTTTGCCTATATGTAGTTATTGTTAATAGTAGTCCATTGAGTTCTTTATGATGGCCATACGATTGCTTAAAGGATGGCAGACCTTTCCAGTGTAAGAAGCACTCCTTCCTGTGGTTCAGGGTAGAAATAAACCTACTCCCTCCATCCATCTATCCCAGGGTGAGCATGAGCTTAGATTAACCAATTAGAGTACCTTTCCCCATAGATGAAAAGACTGATTAAGGATGAACATGTGATCTCAGTCAGAACAAGTCTTTCTTAGTTTTCCATACTAAATGTTGGTGAAATGATTTCCTTCCGTTGGACTTAAGTTGGCAGGATTTGAGTCAGGGGTGTCTTCTGCTATCTTGCCCCCCATCTGAAGACCATTCTAAGGAAGGAATGAGAGACTCTTATGATATCAGCTGAATCCCTAGATGCAGATATTCCAGAAGCTACCTTTATCCCTAGAATTTCTCACTTTATTCCTAAATTGTTTTGAGATAGGTTTTGCTATTTGCATTAAAAAGAATTCTGAAAGTACACATTTTGGCTTTTAGAAGTTATTCTGACTAAAAAAAAGAAAATTATTAATCAGCTCTTCTATAAGTTTATACTTTTCTGAAGATAAGTATACGTTGGAAAGAATATACACACAAATATTTAATATTTTTCACTTTTTTAGATCCCTAGTGTTATTAGTTAGATAGAGGCTTATGAAGTGGGATCAGATTAGTTGGAATTAGGGGAATGTATTTGTAATAATGGAGCTGGCAGGCTAAGTCATACTCAAATGTACCTCAGGAGCTGAAGAGGCCACTTGGCCGAAGAATCCCAAGTGAAGTTGACACAAACACCAAAAACAAAATCAGAAACATGTTGAGAATATTTGAAGGTGTTAATCGGGGCAAGTGCTGGACTAAGCTGCTGGATACAAGCCCCTGATAGCTTCTCTAGAATCTCTGAAGTGTCTGCAGTGTGGGACTCTACACTTCACCACTCTCCGGTGAGACGAGATTTACTACAATGAACGTGAAGATATTAAAGGGAGTAAAATAGTTCAAAAATAGTCAAAAAAAAGATGACAGATTACATTGATGTACACTATTAAACATTTAGTTTCCCCATGGGAAATCAGACAAGAAATCAGCACTCAGTATTACTTACAAGCATAAGTTAAGTCAATCATCAACTGTGTATTTAATCATCCATTCAGCAAAATATTTTCGAGTGCCTCCTAAGTGCCAGTTACTACTCTGGATGATGGAAATGCAGCATTTTATAAAAAATACTGGATGCTGCATTGTGAAAAGAAGTCTCTGCCCTTGAGGAGATCAAATTTTAGTAGGGAGACAACTTCAAATATAAATCAAATATGCTACATGCTACGTGGTGCTAAGTGCTGTTGGGAGTCAAGCTATAGGGAAAAAGAGTGCTTTAGGTGGGGGATGCAGTCATAATTTTAAGGAGTGATGGGGAAAGGCCCCACCAAGAAGAGATGATGGAGTGAGCCATTCAAATACCTGGGGGCACGAGTAGTCAGGAGGTGGGAAGGAAAATGCGAAGGAATATGCATGCCTGATGTGCTGGGAAAAAGCAAGAAAAAAAGGTGCTGTGGTTGGTAAGCGCAGTAGAGTAATAGGAGCTGAGGGCAGAGAGGTAGAAGGGGCCAGATCTCGTGGAACCTCCGAACCAGTGTAAGGACTGGGCTTTTACTCTGCATAGAGGGGAAGCCATTTAAGTACTTCAAGCAGCGGCGCAACATGTGATCTGGTTTAAATTTTGAAAGGATCCCACTGGCCAGTGTGTTAAGAGGATAATGTTGGGGGTGGGCGGCGGGGAGCGGCCTAATCAGGGAAACCAGTGAAGACACCACTGCATTAATCCAGGAGAGATTGTGCTTAGTCCCAGTAGGCATGGAAGGGGGGAGAAAGGTTAAAACCTGGCTCCTACCTATAATGAATTTGCAATCTATTGCCAGTATCAAATGTGTAACATCTAAAGAATGTTTTGTCATTTGCAAAGACCTCCATTAACCAGAGCTTGGAAAAGAAATACCATTCCAAGAGGAACAGTCATTTGAGGATTTGGGTAGTAATCCTTCAGCCCTTGCTTTGCTTTCAGGTAGTATGCAGGAGATACTCAGCATTCTCTAGGTCTCTCAGCCTCCCTATCTCCCTCTTCCTTTGCCTTGCTAACTGTAGAATTAGATATCCAGGGCAAGCTATATGATTTATGTGGCCTAGTGAAAAGTAAAAACATAGGGTCCCTTGCTCCAAAAAGCAGGAAAGAAAGTACTGTTACAGTACTGAAGTATAAATGTTTTCCTTTCTTCTGCAATTTCTCTCTCAAGTTGTCATCGTGTTTCTTATTTGTTATTTTGCATTGCACTGAGTGAAAAAAAATGCAATTTTAAAGTATTAACTGAATTTTGCTGTTCTTTATTTTGCTGTTCATCTTTACATTGTGCAATTCCAGTTTAAGTGCAAATATGAGAACATTTTACATGTAGAATCACTAAAATTACACAATTTGTATTTTGTAACTCATACGTGCATATATATTTAATTTATTACCAGAACCATAGAAGCATTGGACAAATCTAACTGTTTTTATTTTATTTTTGATCCATGCTCAGTATATTGGCACTCTAGTTTGGGCTTACTGAGAAGTAAGGAAGGTCTAAAAGAAGTAAGGAAGGTCTAAAAGGGAAAGGAACTATAGGTTGCCTTATTTTTTTCCTTCCTTCTCAGCATAAGTGTTTGGCTAATACAAGTAAGAAAAGGTAGAAAAGGATTTCTTGAGCATTTGCGTTTCTTAGAATGTCCTGGTCTTCTTTCTGCATTTGAAGCCAGCTATGGTTTGAATGGAAAGTGTGGATTTGGGGGGCTGTCAGCACCACCACTTACTCAGCTGGAGACATAACATGCTTACTGGAGTCATACTTTTGAGACTCGCTGAACTCCCAAGCAGTGTAGGTACATGGGATACCTGTACTCATGGAACATTGAGGATGCGATATGCAAACCAGCAGCAAGAAATGACAAATGCCCAGCTTCTGCTTGTCTCCTGCTTATAAGCATGCTCCATTACCTCATCAGACTTCACTTACAAGGCACATGCTCAAAGATTATAAAAAATTTCAAGACAACAACAATAGAGTATTAAACCAAGTGTGAGGCAGTTGTACAGGTTGCACACCCACGAATTCAGCTCCTTTTCTTTTGTGGTCCCCTTTCCTTTGAAGATTCAAGAGGGCGATTCCTGGACTCACTTATCAAATATCCCTGCAATATAAGATTTTCCCATTAATATAATTACCTACTTAAAAGGAACTTGGCTGCCATTTGTTAATTTTGTTCTCTTCACCTTGCTATCTCATTTTTATACAAACAATATTTTCCTCTTTGTAACATTTATGAAAATGGGATATAACGTAAAGCCAATGTGTACATTTAATGAAATGGGGTTCCTGGTATGTTAAAATTTGAGGGGGAAATGTGTAATATAACCAAAGATCTATTTGAAAACACTCTGTTGCTTTCAAAGAACTAAAAGGGAACAGATGACATCCATTTCCAACCCCCATAGTGCTTTGGTCATAGTTTTCTTGCAGTACTAATCACTCAGAATTGCGAATATTTAATATATGTCAGTCTTTTCCACTACACTGTGAATATCCTGAGGTCAGAGACTTTGTCATACTCAGCTGTATACCCCCATCACCACCTGCAAAACTAATTTTAGGCTCCTAATAGAAGCTATTCAGCGCTTGAATCCTAAAAGAATGAATGGCTGTTTCTTATTTCTGGGGTTATAGTTTTAGCTGAGCTTTCAAAAATACATTTTAATATTTATAAGGCATTCTTTATACACTGCTTTAATCATTTTGGAAAAGCACATCTAGGAGTTTTTAAGATTTGAAAATACACATATACAGTACCTTCAGCATCTTATGTTTTATTTTTATATGCACCTTTAGGTCCTTGAATCTCTGAAGATAATTTTTTTCCAGCACCAAGATTAGATAAGAGTTTGATGGCTGGTGAGGCAAAATTGCTTTCACTGTGCTACTTAAAAAAAGTTCCTTTTCTGGGCAGAAGGGTGGAAGGGTGGACCCAATTTTAGGCACTTTTTGTCCTTGCTTCCAAGGTCACTGCCAGGGCCCCATGACAATAGGAGAAGGAGAATAGTACAGAGCCATATAATTCGACCACTCCAGTACTCATATTTATTGTATGAATTCTTAGAACCCTTGAATTGGAAGCAATCTTGAAGATCCTGATTTCTTAATGCAGGAATTCCCTGTATATCAGCCCTGGCATGTGTTTAAAAATTCATCCTTGGTTCAGGCTCTGAACCAAGCTTCAGAAGTACATCCCCTAGGGTAGGAAAGATTATGTTCCCATTTTGTGCACTTTAATCCTCCGTAAGGGTGGCATTTCTCAGTCACCATCATAAGCTACATGCCTTTTGATTTCATAAGACCTCAGCTTTCAGAATATATTACTTTTAAAACCTTATTTTTCTTTTAGGAATTTGAAGAACTTTCTCTTATGGAATTTTCTTGACTCTGAAAGTTATAACTATGAATATAACTATGATTTTGTTTTGTTTACAAATATAAATCTACATCTAGAGAGTGTTTGTGACTCCCAAATCCCCCTTTAGTCATTATTTTAGCAAGTGTTTGTGGCCCGATTGGTCCTGAGCCTGGGTACCAGGCTCATTTGCTAGGTCCTAGAAATAAAGTACTGGCCTCAAAGATGTGGCTCCTACCTTTAGAGAGTTTGCAGTTTTACAGGTAGAAAGGTAATTAAACAAGTATCATGGTGGGATGAATTTGAGGAGTTTTTAGATATGAGGAAAGCTGTGGGGGTGTCTATTAGAAGCGCTATGTGTTTTAGGATGTCATCTGTGTGATTTAGGATGAACAATGATTGTTTAAGTTGAGACCTGAAGAAGCAGGCACTGGGAAGGTGAAGAGAATATGGAACAGCAAGTTTGATGGTCCAATGGCCAGAGATACTGTCATAAATTGAAGGAACTGAAAGAAATTTGCTATGCCTGGTATGTGAGAAAAAGAGGCACATCCATTAAGAGTGGAGAGCTGGGCATAAGCCAGAACTTAGAGAGCCCAGTGAGGGATTTGGCACTTAATGCTAAGGGAAATAGGGAGCTACTGAAGGTTTTTAAAAACAAGGAGCATAAAGGTGACTGGTTTCACTGGATAAGGCATGGAGGAAGTGGTTTGTTAAAGTAGGAGACTACTTGCAAGAGTCAATTGTTAATTATTCAGGAATTTTGCAAACTGATGGCTAAACTCTTGGTAGCTTGAAATCGGTCATTGTGGAAGTATGTCCATAATGGAAATTGGAAAACACTACGGGTCAGGTGTTTTTTTGTTGCTGTTTTTGGAAAACTGGGTAGACCAGCATGGCACTGGGTGGATATAAGCCAGACTCGGGGAAAGGAGAAAAATGATGGCCTGGACCCTAGTGGTAGCAATGGGGAAGGGAAGATATGATTATGTTTGAGGAATATTTAGGGATGATCTGTCTTGGTGGAATTAGACAGGGAGACAGAAGAAAAAGCATGCAGCAGGCTCTTTACAACCATCGGTAGGTAGACTTCTGCCTTGAGTTCCCTTCAAGTTGCTCCAGTTTGAAAACAAAGGTCAAATCCTTCCGGACCTTCTGGTTCACATTCAGTCATCCCCCTTTTTTTTGTCCTAAGAAAATGTGTATTAAAAAAAAAATTCTTACCGTAGGGTCCTTATGAGCAAATTAATAATGCCATACTTCGATTTTGATATTATCAGTGACATAAACCAAAAGCATTCTTAGGTCCAGAGACTCCATTTTCCTCATCTGGCATTTATTGCTGATGTTCCCTGAGACCTTTCAGAGATGCTGTGAATGCCAAATGTGGAAGGCAAGTCGAACATTAAACTATATGTCCTCACGTGATTCTGCAGAGATGATTTTTCTCCAGGGTATTGCTGAAGCAGATGTTATGATTTTGTGAAAGTTTTATTTGTAATTTTATGAGATTAGCAAAAAAAAAAAAATCCATATGATATGTTCTCTGGTTTTCAGCAAGAATTATACATATTATGGAGAGGTAAGAAGCAGAAGAGAAATATTATTTATTTTGGCCAATTCAGGTGCCAAGCAGACTCATTATTTGTGTGTTGGCTCCAAAGTAGCACATTTTGAATGTGAGTCAGAATATTCATTTTTTTTCCTGTTGTGTCATATTACAGGAGTTGAATTGCCTTGTCAGCAGTTAGCCTCTCTGTGACCAAAAGAGCTATATCCTGTCATTTTTACGCTCCAAAGATGATTCTGTTTAGATAGCGGAAAGTGGCAGGAATGAAGCTTTCTGACAGCCGGGTAAGACTCTCTCACATTTAAAGAATTCTCACCAGAGGTGTTTGTAACCTCCCTCCTATTTTCCCTTCCTCCAAAAACCTGTTTGAAGATAAAGCAGAGTGTAACCTGGGCCCTGTCAGTTTCCTGCAGAGTGTTAACTCAGAGCCCTCCATCGGAGTGCATCCTTTAACAAGTTCCTGGTGATGGGAATGAATTCCAGATCCCCTCCCAGCCCCATGGCTTGTCAGTTGCCCCAGGCCACTGTGGCAATTCATTGCATCTTCAGAAGGCAATATCTGGTGCCGCAGTTAAAGAATCTTGAAACAAAGTGCAGTATGATTTCTTGTCAGTAAATGCATCTCCTCTCCCCAAAACCGGGAAGATGAGAAATGGCTTGTTAGGTCTAAGAATTTGACAGTTTTCTAAAAAAGAAAGCAGAGTACAAAAACTCCCTTGATATCTATGTTTTGTTGCTGTTGTAGTCATTTTTTAAATTATTATTTTAAAGAAGTAACTTCTTTAAAAAATTGCTTTAGTTCAGTTTTTTTAAGTGCCTCTCCTCATGCATATAGTGTGATGTTGAGGTTATAGTGGTGAACAAGACAGTGAAGTTTCTCTCATGGAGCTTGCCTTCTTGCCAAACTAAATGAATGATGTTACCTGCCTGAAGGCAGCATGTTGAACCCGTTTTTAACTTAAGTTCCTGCCATCTTTTCATTTTAGCCTTTTATTTTGAAATAATTTTAGTCTTACACAAGAGTTGCAAAGTTAGTACAGAGTTCTCTTATATCTTTCATCAGCATCCCCTTACATTTTATGTGCTAACGTGATCGAAACTTAGAAATTAACGTTAGCCTAATACTATTAACTGAGCCAGAGAGTTTATTTGTATTTCTCCAGTTTTTCACTAATGTCCTTTCTCTGCATCAGTATGCAAGTCAGGCCCTCACGTTTTATCCAGTTGTCCTTGGCCTCCTCCAAATCTGTCATAGTGTTTTCTTGTCTTTCATGACCTTCACACTTTGGAAGGGTTTTGGTCACATATTTTGTCAAATGACCATAAATTTGAGTTTGTCTGATGTTTTCTTATGATTAGACTGAGGTTATGGAATTTGGGGAAGAATGCATGGAGATGATGTACTGTTCTCATCATAACACATAAGAGGTTTTGTGATATCAGCATGGTTTATTACCAGTGATATTGATATCGATCGCTTGGTTAAGGCAAGGTGAGTCCCATTTCATTATTGTAAAGTTACGATGTTTTCCTCTCCATGCTCTCCTATTTGAAATTGAATTACTAAGTCCAGCCCATATGCAAGGAAGGGGAAAATAAGCTTCACCTCATAGAGAGAGGAGTATCAAAGAATTTGTTATTTATGTTAAAACTGCCACAGCAATTAATAAATATTTTGAGGGAGTTACTTTGAGACTATGGAAATCCCCTGTTTCATTTTAATTGGAGATTCACCAGTGGGTTTTGCCTGTAGCTGTTAATTCAGTGGTGTTCTAATAGTGATTTTCCATCTCCCTCATCCCATCAACATTTATTAATTACAATTCTTTTATAAGGGGAGACTTGTCCCTTCTCCTCTGTTTGTTTATTCATTTTGTGTGTGTGTCTATATGGGCTCATATAGTTTATTCTTTGAGTTATAATCCAATACAGTTACTTATTTTGTTTTTCATTGAGTTTTTGCCAACTCATTTTTGTCAAACTCTCTGCTCTTTGCCACCAAAGGTACAGATAATTCACTTATTGGCACTGTTACTTTTTTCTCTGTATGACACAGAGGAATTTCCCTCCATGGGAGGCAACTATGTGAGATGGCCTATGTGATTTGGAAGCTTTCAACAGATAATTGAAAGGAAAAATGGTCCCGCTAACTTTCAGAATTATTCATAGTTGAAACAATCAACTGAATTTTGGCAAGCAATAGTAATAGCCATAGCAGAAATGAATAACGGAAGCATTAATTATTTGCTGTTTGTTTGTACATTGTTTAGGATAATTAGACGTTTCCTTAAGTGAGGTCCCACACCCTGATTACAGGTGTCAATCTTTTAAAATTTTGTCTGAGCATAGTAAAATGTGCTATAAACAAACCTAACTAATGACTAGTTAAGTTCTGCTTTTGAGTTCCACTGATAATTTTCCACTTTATTTTGGCATGGGGAAAAACAGAAATGTACTTATTTGATGAGTGAATAAACATGTAATTTGTGTGCCAAAACATTGTAGTGTTTGTTGCTGAGATAAGACGAAAACATATGAAGCAGTTAATTCAGAGCACAGTATTATATTTTGGTAAATTTACATTTTATGGGGCTGATGGTAAGGGATGCTCCTAATTAATGACTTTGCTATTTGCTTTTCCTTGTGACTAAACTTTGGGTACACAATTGTGGTTTATATTGGAAACTGGAAGTGTTAGAGTTTATTTTAGGCTGATTCATTTGTCTGTTACAATAAAGGAGACAATGATACATTGAATATCATGGTAATTCTTCCTGTCATTTGGCACCTTAGTTTTAAAATGTTGTGATGTAGAGTCCTAGCTTCTAGCCTTTTATTGATCCCTGAATGATCTCTTGATATAATAGTTTCACTGGTAATACTGAATCAAGGTCATGGTGTTTCAATGGAGAACTGTTAAGATTCTGCAGTGTTAGTCCCTTTTCTATCTTTGATCTGTAGGCATTTAGATATGTCCTAACTTGGCTTATCTATCCCAGCATGTACAGTGGCCTTTTATTATTCCGTATGGACCTTCTACAGTGTCCAGATTCAGTAGTGGCTCACTTCACCATGCAGACACAAATCTTTGTGAAGCTGTGCGTCTTTGGAGATGCTAGACTTATTCACCCACTCATTCCGTAGAGCAATCTCACATTTCTCATAGTAAGTTCAGGAGTCAGGCAGATTACAAATGACCACACACTTGTGTCTGTGAGGTCACTCGGGAATAGTCAAAATGGCTAATTTAAATTGGAGAAAACCCAACTTGAAGGGTTCTTTCATGGAAATATTTCGATGAAGGGTATTCTTCAATGTCAGATAGTTTTTTTTTTCAGATAACCCAACTTCTGTGGCCTTATACTTTGGTATCTTGAGGTCTAGTAGTCAGGGGCCTTGTATTTTCATGGGTACTGACCTTCAGTGAAGGATTACAATCTTTTCCTTGGGCAGAGAGTTATATCTCTGTTGAGAGACAGTAACTCAAGCAAAAACCTTTCTCAAAAATAATATGAAGAAAGAGAAAAAGAAAAAAAAGATTCTCATAGCCATAGGTGTATATATTTGGTAGAGTAAGGTTTACTGAGAGGAAAAGATAGCGCATGAGCTTCTCTACCAGGACAGTAAGAATGTACCTCTCTCTCATCTAAAAATGTATATTAGAGTATAATATACTATGGTATAATAAGTTTTCATTTTAACAATTGTTAGTGGCTGGGCCAGCAACAACTGTGTCTTAGAACAAAGCACCCTAACAATAAGAATCAGAATTGCAGAAATTTTTAGGTAAGACTAGAAAAAATGGTGTCATAAGGAAACTACTTTCTGAAAGTCATTGTTGAAAAAGAGGGACTAAACACCATTTCTGAAAAATCACATCTTTCTTTTTTTTTTGAAAGGTAGGTGGTTTTCTATTGACTTTATATATAGATTCAATCGCCCTTATATGCCTCTGTCAAAATTCAACACTCCCAATGTGGTTACTGTTGGGTTATTTTCCCCATTCTCCATCTCCTTTCCTCCCTCATGATATGCACTTCTTTCTTCAAGAAAGTCCACATCAAAAATATCTCAAAATTTGAGTTTAGTTATCAGAGTATCATCATCAACGTGATTATCATTATTATCATCATCTCATCATTTCATTACTGGCCATCCAGAATAATGGATAAGAAAAGAGATGAGGTAAGAATTTTTTTTTAACTCCCAGGCTTATGTACTTAGATGGTTTGGACAAGAGTATGCAATTATGTTCCTCATTTCCAGACTTTCAGTATCAATTTTCTGTCCATTTCCATATTAGAAGTATCTTCTGACCCTAATGACCGTGAAAAAAAAATCCACAGGAAAACCACAATAAACATAAATTTAAAAATCTACTCCCAACAAAGGAATAACTAGTAATTCTTCACTGTAAATGCTAGTTTGGGAGGTCTGGCTTCTACACGGTCTTCTTATCTAATGAAGTAGCACCACATAAATTGAGACTTAACATTACCCAGAAATTTGGCTAAGAGTCATAACTTATGCACTTATTACTCTTAGATGAATTTCAAGGAATCAGACATTGCCTGTTTCTGATCACATAGCCTCAACTTTGCATAGTCACGTTTACATTAGAACAGTTTAAATTACAAATCTTTTTTAAAATGTGCAGCTACCATAAGAAGCTCATAAATAAGAGTATGAAACATATTTAAGAATAAAGATTATGAGCCTTACACAATAGATTCTTGAACAATCTCTCTGAAGAGTCAGTTATAAATGGAAAGATTCTTCTGATAATGAGCATTATCACTACACTCAAAAATTAATATTATTTCTCTTGTTGTAGTAAAATGAATATTAACCCACAGTTTAACATTGCATGTAAAAGAACCCTCTTACTGTTCCACCCCCAAA
This sequence comes from Tamandua tetradactyla, assembly GCF_023851605.1. Classification (NCBI taxonomy): domain Eukaryota; kingdom Metazoa; phylum Chordata; class Mammalia; order Pilosa; family Myrmecophagidae; genus Tamandua; species Tamandua tetradactyla. The sequence continues at coordinate 151,717,315 of NC_135332.1, forward strand.
TCCTGTTGTAACGTTATTTGGTTGACAATTTAGTAGTTTTAAGTAGAATCATATTTTAGAAAATTAAATGTCTATGACCAGAAGAAAATTAAAATAATGTGTGCATTAAGTTTCCTTTTTAATAAATCTGGTGTTATATAGTTTTGTCAGATTTAATATTGATATATGGCATTTAATTCTAATCTCTTCCACCCCATGAATTCATAAAAAAAAAAAAATCCTTTCCAGGGACAGCTTGAAATTTAGTTATAATAAAGCCGTAAAAATGGGATTCAGTCGTTATTTCATGGTTAGCCTAATAGATTACTGTATTGTGGGTTATGAAATGCAATTAATATATTTGAAATGATCAATTAAAACAGTCAATTAAAAAATAAAAATAGATTAATAATGCTTAATGTCATACCCTAAATATTACATATTTGCTTACATCATCTTTGATCTTTTCTTTTTATGTTTGTATATGATTGACAAATAATCCAATTCATGATATCAAATACTGGGGAGTACTGGGGAGAATCAGTCACAGTTGATGCGGACGTTTGTTTTTTGGGGGGGCAGGTGCATGGTCCGGGAATCGAACCCGGGTCTCCCACATGGAAGGCGAGCATTCTACCACTGCACCACCCGTGCACCCAATGCTGATCATTTTTAAATCAAGGTTAAATAAACAGAATTTAGAAGTCCAGTTAAGTACAAATATCTCTACAAATGCTCAAAAATCTCCAATGATTCCCTTTATTCTACAAGAGAGTGTCCAAAATATTATTCACTTTTGAAAGCTTTGCATAATCAAGTGCAAAGCCACCTTTGAAATAGAATCTCCCACGATCCCTTTTCACATTTTTCCTCCACCAGGTCAGCTATTCACTGTCTCCTAAAGGAACTATACTTACTGCTTTGATAACATTTCTCTCGAATTATTCCTTTGTCTGAGTTTTTGTCTCGCTTCTCATTTACCTAGCTCTCACCTTGTTTCCACGCCTAATTAACTTCCTTTTTGATAACTTCAAACCACATAACCTTTCCTTTCAAACATTCATCTCATCATATCAATCCTTTGCACTTAATCTCATGATTTGAGATTTTTTGGGGTGAGTTAAAATTTAATTCTTGGACTATTTTTAAACTATTTATGCTTTCAGAGTTCTTTAGATAAGACACTACATATTTTAGTCCCTAAAATACTCTGCATGGCACAATGTACTGCTTTTAGAATAGACAATCTGAAGGTTTGACTCTTGATTCCCCCTTATTAGCTGGGCAAGGGCCATTTTAAAACTTTTCTCAGCCTTAGTTGTTCATCTGTAAGAATTAGTGTATCTGTTTAAAAACAAATTATCCTCTTCAAGGACAGCTAGAAATTTGTAAAACAAAGTTTTTAAATTATGATAAAACCTTAAAAGTGGGATTCAATCTTTATTTCATGGTTAGCCTATTGGATTATTGTATTGTATGTCAAGAAATGCAATGAATATATTTGAAATGATTAATTAGAACAGTCAATTAAAAAAATAAAAATAGACTAAGAATGCTTAACTTCATATCCCTAAATATTTAATTTGTAGGATTGTAGTGAGTAAGTGGTACTTAGGTAAAAAACTTAGTGTTTAACAAATGTTAGTTCTCCTTCTTGTGTACAGTATAGCTGTGCAGTAATTATTTATCAAATGCATTGAAGAAGCATTCACATATTGTCTCTTCATTTAAATAATAAAAATAATTTAAGGACATATCAAAATCCAAGTTGAAAAGACCCTAGAGTTGTACAACTCTCTATGGATAGCTCTTTGTCGATGGTAGCTCCCTGATTAGTTTCAGTAGCATTAGTTATACTGTGGGCTCGATTTCATATAATAGGAAATGAAACCCAAAACAAAATCCTCGAGCAAGCCAGTCCATCAGCTTCCTAATAAAACTGTCTCAAAGTCAGCATGAATTGAAGAGAAATGACAGCACAATTCCCACATATAAAGATCATTGAAATTCATCAAAATTAGAGTGCTTAATACTTCATTTATCAAGCAAATGACTAGAAAGATGTGAAAATTCAGTATGCATGCACATATTAAGAATATTCAAAACTCTGTTTTGGCCACATAAATGTTATATGAGAAATATAATCCACTTTAAAGAAATGAAAAGATGTGAATTTCCCAAGTGCTTATGTCAAAATACCATTTCTCTTTGCTTTAAAAAAAATGTTGAATTGGTCCTAACATATTTTCAAAATATTTACATATCAGAAGTGATTACTTTTCAGTATGCTTAGGAAATACTTCAAAAGGTATTAAACATTACTGTTGATAGTTGTCATTAGAGTCGGCAAATAATTTGCCTCATCTATTTGAAGTTAAGTCAGTGGAAAAGTGTATTGAAGTTCAGTTGCAATTTTCACACACCTGCAGGGTAACATTAAAATCAGAAACAATCAATATGGCAAAAGCATGAATGAATCAGAATAGATCCTGGCCCAATTCAAAGATCAACCAGTTATAAACAATTGCATTAGACGCACCACAGTGTGTTAAAAGAGTATCAGCCCTGCCTATTTCAACTTCAGTTACTCTGTTGTGGGGAAGATTCAGGCAGAGGATTTCTGTGGCTGGAAGAGCTTCTGCCTTCCACTTGATATTATGCCTTTCAAAGCAGAAGTGTGTCTAGTGATTTTGGATCCCTAGAAGAAGGAGAAAGAGGAAGAGGGAGAGATGGAGGGAGGGTGAAAGGAAGAGTGAGAGAAAGGAAGAAAGGCAGGCAGGCAGGAAGAAAGAAAGAAAGGGTAACAAAACCAATAAGTAAACCTCCCCAAATGCTCATTTCTTCACCTAATACCATTTTTTCTATTGATTTACTCTTCTAATGATTAACTAGCTTAAAACCAAAGTCCCTGTGATTGTTCAAGGATTTATTTTATAAGCATTTAAAAGAAAGTTCAATAAAATAAAATAAAACAATTAAAAAAATAAAATTTGGAGGATGGCTCTTTCTTAATTTGGGTAAAGTATTAATAAGTTCCCAAAGATAATAAGGAAAGGATGCCCACAAGGGGACAAAGTAACACTCCCAGTTTTGAAATGCTTTAAAAATGATAAATATTTATGATAAAGAACTAAGTTGGATGTAAATTTAAACCAGTTGTTTTCAAAAATATCTCAAAAAGACTGCATGAAAATAACAACAGAAATGTAGGCACCCATATAGATGTAGAAGCACTCAGAGAGCTTTGAATTTTTGGAGAAAAGGTCCTCAGATACATTTCTCATTAAACTAACTGTTTCTAGGTGAAATGTCTATAGGCAACCTGGGTTTAAATGAATTAACCCTAAGATACTTGAGCAAATGAGATTGGCCCATCAAGCAATAGGAAAAAGGTTTTCCCAATTTATTAGATCTGCTTCCAACTTGGATCATGAGATTCTCGAATCATGGATGTGGCCTGATGGATGTGGGATTGATGGCCCTTAGAGAACATGCATTCATATTTGGAACCAACTTCTTGTGAAAGTAGTTGACACCACGACCTTCCTATAAAAGACGTCCCTACCATTTCTACTGGGGTTCCTTTTGATGCAATTCATTAATGAAACATAAAGAGTGGAGAAATGGAAATCGCAACATCTGGAATTTTGCCGATACCCAGGAAACACTGATTACCTTGGATAGTTTAGGTAGTCTGATGTTTAAGAGGGTAGACACAGATGTTGATAATTCAATGGGACTATTTATATCCAGGATTTTCTCTGCTTGGATGGAAACAATGCATTACGTGGAGTTAGCTTAAAAATGATGATGATAGAGCTTTATGGAGATTAAGGATTTTTACAAGTTAGTCTCTGAATAATATTTTAGAATATCATTCAGGTTTATTAATTACATACTGCCTCTAACCTTTCCCAGGAAAGGGATTCATGTAGTAAATCGCTAAGTAAGGGGACAGAGCATTACACAATGCTAATAGGTACATGCCTAGAAGAGTTTGCAGGTACCCTAGAAAGCCAATCATTTTTTTTAAGCAGGGTTCTCAAATATAGTCCAATAACAGTGGGTAAACTAGCCGACAGTGTTAACTACATTGAATCTGAGGAAGACCTGATTTGGCCAGGGCACTAGGTCAATTGCAAAATAACAGGAGCTATGTGAGGCCAAGTCTTCAGCTTCCTAATTGGAAAAGTCTCCTTGCAATGTTGTATATTTGGAAATATCTAGAGTATAGGATCTGTAGTTCACTTAGCCAAAAATTGTCACTTCGGAAGTATTGTCATAAAGCATAGTAAGTAAAGACAGTCCTTGCTTTGCATGGCATTGTGCTAAATGAAACTTGTGCATACCAAAATAGTTTCATAGCTTTTATTGTCTACTTTATGAAGGAAGGACACATTTTTTTGTTGTGTATGAATTTCCATTTACAGGATACCACATGAAACAAGAACTCCTTTTTTTAACTCCAGGACATAGTGGATCATAGGTGGGTGACAATACCATTGCTTTTCAAATTGGGATGATCTTGACAGTGAAAGTGGGCTCTGCTGATTATGATACTGGGACAAGTATAAATTAGGATTGTCCCAGGCAAACATATGGTCACCCTCATCTTGAGTTTCTATACCAGGTGAGACCAAGGACAAATGGGAAAGACGAGATGATAAACAACAACCATGGTGGTGTTCAAATACATGGGTCTGGTTTGGGGCTGATTACTTGCCAGAGTATTAGCCCATCAAATTGCCAATGTGTTGGGTTCCATTATATTGTGTCCATGCTGCCCTGTATTGTATTTGCAGCATGACAGTCCTGGGATCAGCCAGAGTTTTAGGGTCACTGCAGGTCCCCAGGACTGGCAGATTGTGGCATTTACTAGTGACAGGTGTGATGCAAAATGGATTTGCCTTTTTACTAGCATGTAGTTCTAATAATTCAGCATACTTGATATATAAAAGGTATCACTAAACATACAGAAAATGAAATACAAGCCTCCATGAGAAAATTTCCAGATTTCCTGCTACACCACAGAATATCTATAACCCAAGCACACGACTTTATAGAGTCAATGTTATTGTCAGCCAACTCTAACCCTTACATCTTCTTTCTTAGATTATGTTCATCTGAAGTCTGTCTCTCTACATTTCTTACCCATTTTCTGTCCTTTAAATTAATAAAAAGCAAGTTTCTTTTCCCTTTTTTTTCAGTTTCATTTGGGTACCACTTGGATACTTGATTTACTCCAGGCAAAAAATCTGCATTGCTTCAACCATTTTCTGTGTAATTTGTCCTTAGCATCTTTAGAAGAAAAGTATATTAGAAATATCTTGGGAATATGTGTGAAATTCTCTTGCTTTGTGTCAGCATTGAGATAAGTCACACTATTTGCATCTATATGATACCGAGCATTGATGTCTCTATTCCTGAGCTGTTCTTATTACTGATGATGAATTTTAGTGCCCTGTTCAGTTGGCTATTATCTTTGCTTTTTCTCGTTTATCACTTTTTTAACTACTTTGGGAATAGGCAGATCTGTCACTAAAATTTCAAGAAACTATTAAATAAAACTGCTTTCTAAGAAAGCATGCTATCTTCCTCATTGTAGAGCCATTTTAATTTTTAAAAAGGTTAATGATATCCCTGCACCATCCTTCCCACCCATAATTTACCATTGCTTCAGTATTGTAAAACTAAGCTTCGGTGGATATACTGTTTCTTTTAATCAGTCATCATTGCCACAGACATTTTTTAGAGTGCACTCAATATATGCACAATTGGCATATATGTTGCCAAGTGTCTGGAGGGAAATAAAGTGGTTAATTTTAAGTCTGGGCTATTTTAAAAATATTTTTTGTACATAAGACACAGATGGTGGGAAGGGAGCTAATGAATAACTTAGGTTGGCAACAAATAACAGAAGGGACAGTCCATTTATAAAGTGCCTTACAAGTTAAAAGACATTTTTTTACTTGTTTTTTGTTTATTTTTGTTTATTACAGGTGATCTTTATAAAAATAAGAGTGTTTTTTTTAGAGAAAGAACATTCTTAATGACGTTTGTACTATGAAAATACTTTCCTAAATATATTCTTACTTTTTAAAATGTAAAATAACGTGGCAAAATGAAGAAAGAAAACCAGTCTAGTGGTCTGAGTAGAGTTAGGAAATTTCCGTTCAATGCATGGAGAAAAGCTACTTCTGCCCAACAGTCAATCTTTGAAATTAGGCACTCTATGATTTCTGCTTTTCATCATTTATTCCCTTCTTCTAGTTCTGAATGAACAAAATTTCCACAAGCAATAAATAGGTGTTCACAGCAGCACTCCTAAGCAGGTATTGCAGAAATAGGGTGTAAAGGTGCAATTGTTTATAGATTTAGGTTATTTGAAGTTTGTATGCTTATAAATTGGTGACTTAAAAAGAATCAAGTCATAAGAAGAGTTATTATTAGAGACACCAGATTTCTTGAGTATATCTCCCCTGAACACTGCAACTGTAAACCTATCAATTTTTAAGTGACTTGGGTTTTTAGGGTACATGTATTTAGCTCTGAGATGATAAGGAACTGGAATTTGCCCCTGGGTCAGCTCTTGTACTCTAATTACTGACATTAGGTGGATACCGGTGGGTTAAATCACAGAGGCTCCAGAACATTTTAAGCAGGACGTCTGCACAACATGTAGCCTTATGTGCAAAGTAGAAGTTTGCTTATCCAAACAGAAGCTTGTACGTGCAAATTCCTTTTCTGTGTTGAGAACTGCTTATTTTGTACAGATAATCACCAGGCTGCATTCCCACTAAATGTATTCTTCTGCCTTAAATTGGGTCTTAATTATGAAAATTGATCCTTTGAAGTATTGAAACTCTTTGAAGGTTTATTTTTGGACTGTGGAACTTTATGGGTTTTGTCTATAAATTAAGTGGTATAGAATGGCTGGCCTGATGGATTCTATAGGCCCAGTGGTGTCACGTTACCCGTTTTCCACCATAGTGCTATATCTGGCACAGGGACCCATGGACCATGGGTTGATGGTGGCATTAACTCTCTTGTAAGTCAGCTCTCTGCTTTTGGACATTTTCCCTGATATCAAAAATGAAAGCAGAGAAGAAACCAGAAAACCTGTTTCTGCCTATACTCTGGCTTTGGTGTAAAAGAGAACGTCAGGAAGTTCTGTTATGAGGCAGTCCTAATTGTACTATGGAGAGAAAGACAGTATTATTTGGCATTAATAAATTATTTGTCACCTAGGTGAAATGCTTTGAACACTGGGAAGAAATGGCTGTATAAATGCCAAAGGCTCATACTTTAGATGTCATCTGTGAGGGAGAAAATGACTGACAAAAGTAATTCTAGGTCCTCAAATCTTTCCAAAGTGAGAGATTAAATTTTATTTGACATGTAGATGCAGAGAGCATTAACAGAGATAGGTGTAATTCACAAGGCTGCCTTTTAGAATCTTAATTCAGAGTCTGCATTTGGATGGCTGCTATAAGCATTTTTGGGGGGTGGTGCATGGTCGGGAAATTGAACCCGGGTCTCTGGCATGAAAGGCGAGCATCCTTCCACTGAACCACCCGTGCACCCTATATGCATTTTTATTTATGCACCAGCATTGTCCTGTAGGTTTCAAACAGAATCCTGAAAGTGATGGTACCCACCTGGCTGGGAAAATTTAGAAAGAAATGAAAAAAAAAAAAGCATGTGACTGACCAGTATGCAATGTGAGGATGACCACGCACTTGTAGTTTACGCTCTGAATCAAGGCTCTAAGATTAGCTACTCTGTAAATTTTCCTCCAACATTGCCTTGAAAAGAGCCTCCCTGATTGCCACACTGCAAGCCGTTCTGTCTGCTACAGTATTACTCGGAAGCCGTGCAGTGCCGTGCCACTTGTGTTGTGTTGTGAAGGTGGGTCAAACTGTGGTTTCCAAACATTGTCTTTAATCTACTTTGCGTGTGAATTGATGCAACATTTCTGGAGGGAAATTCAGTCCACACGACATGACTCAGCAGTCTTCCTTCCTGGAATCCATCTGAAGGAGAAAAAGACAGTGATGTGTGTGTGTTAAAATTTACCCATATAGTAGTTCTTCAAAGTCTTAAGCTTAGTTAAAAGCTTGGAAAAATGCATGCTAACACAATGAAAGATTGCTCATATAAATTCTATACAAAAGAACAAAATAGAGCTGTTTTTAAATTGTGTGATGCTTTAGGGATATTGGAAAATTGTTTAAAAATGGGAAGAATGGTTTTGAAAGTATGTTCAGTTTGAAATTACCTTTTGTAAAAATGGTTGTAAACATATAATAATGAGCACTATCAAATTTTATAATACGGGTGCATTTTTGTTACATGCTAATAGCATTGACTTCGGAGTTATTTTCATTTTCTTTTTTATGCTTTTTTGTATTTTACAAAAACCTAATAATGACCATGTATTAATGCTGTCATAATAAGGTAAACAACAGTTACTCTCATTTTTGTGACCCACCCCTCCCCCCAATATAGAAGTTCCAGGGACAGCTATGTGTTTTGTTTTGTTTTGTTTTTTTCTGCATGGGCAGGCACTGGGAAACAAACCCAGGTCTCTGGCACAGCAAGAGAGAACTCTGCCAGTTGACCACCGTGGCCCGTCCAACAGCTATGTTTTTTTAGAGAAGTCTTAAGAATAGATATGCTGCGTGGGCCTTCGATTTAAAAGTCTTTTATTAGAACTAAAGTTGTTTAGTTAATATGTCCTTTTCTTCTACCTCCTTCCTTCCCATTTGCAATAAAAATGACTACAGTTTGATTCTGAAATGACTGTTCATTCCTTCCAAACGTTTCTAAACTGCAACAGTACGGCAGCCACCACCTCTCTCCCCATCGCAGATCTCGGGATAAACAATACCTCCACACTCTTAGCAAACTTAGTATGTAAATACTTAACCCAGTGAAGGAGTACACTTTTACTAGGCTGTCTCCGTCACACTAGAACTTGAACAGAGATTGAAAAAGTATTAAAGAGGTAGAAAAGAGATTGACGGGGTATGGTGAGTGGGATAAGGCCAGTTGAACATCCAGGTTTCTGGGTTAAGCAACTGCTGAATTATGGTGGTATTAACCAAAATGGAGGGAAACAAGAAAAACATGACTGGAGAAGGAAGAAAATGCATTTAATTTTGAACACTGTGAGTTTGAACAAAATAACAATGCCACTTGCAAATAACTGTGGCAGAATTGTGATTATTGCACTTTGAATACTGAAGCAGTTTAATTGAGAAACCCTTCCTGTAATAGTACTACCAAAGCAAAAAGGAATCCTTGCCCATGGGTTCTTGCCCCTTGCTTTGGACTGCAGGTGCCTTTGCACACTACTGAGCTGCCACATTTGTGTACCTACCAGTTATGATGCAGGGGCTGCAGATATAGAGATGGACACGGCACTGCTCTCCACCCACCGGGAGCCCTCAATGTAGAAGGTGAGAGGGATACAGAAATAAATAAGTGCAATGCAGTGGGGTTACTGTAATAATTGACATATGTACTCCATACTGCCTGCTCAGGAGAAGGTATTACTCTCTGGACCACTTTCCAAAACTTTGCAAAATGGGTGATGCTTGATTTGGATCTTGAAGATTGAGTAGGCATGGAAATTATGAGTGCTTACAAATTATAAGTACTTGCAAATTATAAGTAGTGACATGTGGCATGTACTCCCATTATTTAGGGTTTTCTCAGGCCAATTCAAAGGTCAAATTTGGTTCAATCAAATGAATCATTGGAAAATGTCATTTTGAATTTCACACATGTGGCCTTCTTCCAGCATGCCATCTATGAAACAACAAAAATCACAGGGTTGTAAGAAATGACACAAATCTTCAACGTCCAAAGCAAGACCGGCACAGGCAGCAGATTCTGTTTATGAAGCAGAAACTTCAGGACAAGAACTGATAAATGTCAGAGCGAAATGAACGTCCAATAATTTTGTAAATCCATCACAAATTTCAGTTTAGATTAGCTTTTCTGTCTTATCTTCATTATCATTCATTATATCCTTTGCCAAGGAGCCTTTTATAGACATTTTTTTCAATTGCCTCCCACTCTACCCGTAAAATTTTAAAACCACAGATATTCTGTATATCTGCTGAGAAACAGTCACAAACCATTGTAATAGCTAAGATTTTCTTCAGCCCCACAAGAACCATTTTTTTCCCTTGTGGGTGATAGAACCCCTGTTGAGTATGTGTGATTTAGACGAGGCAGGTCGTTGGTAGATGGTAGTGCAAAAATTTTGTCTCCTAGATTGCTTGGAGCATACCATAATTTTATCCAGATGTCTATATATACATGTATTTTGTTGTTTACATGGCTCAAGGATGTAAATCACATTGACTGATATTAAATCCTTTAATGTGACCTCAAACAGCCATTTTAAGCAGAAGTTTTGTTCAGATGACTTGCAGAAGCCATATTCAATTTATGAAGGTTAGTGCTCCAATGAAGATCTGCCTCTTATTTCTCAGATTTTTGAACTGTATTTCATCTTCATTTTCATAATATCTTGGGTAATAATTTAAAAGGTGGACGTGAGTCAAAAATCCTCCAAACCATCCTTTATTGCCATAAATTTCCTCTGGCTAGCCTCAACTCTCCCAAATCACAGCAACGAGCAGTTAGAACAGATTCAAAGGACACACATACACACACACACATAAACAGAACCATAATTTTATTTGGCAAATGCAAGCTGTGGCCAAAAATTGTTATATAAAATGCAATGCTTCAGAAAATAGCATACCCACAACTATGTGTCCTGGGAGGCTCCTTGTGAGAGACAAAATAGATCAGTTGGAGGAACAAGAAGCCTCCACTGGAAGATAAAAGTGACAAGTCCCAGGACTGTTAAAGGTGAAATGGAAGACATCTGGAAGGGGATGGGTTGGGACTTATAGTGAATGGAAAAATGTCTGCCCTGGGCAGATGCAGGAGCTGAGGCGCGAAGGAGTCCTACCCGTGCTAGGAAAACTGGCATGCAGCTGCGGGCCGGCTACCAGCTGCAGATGGCGTGCATGAACTCCCAAAGATGAGTGTCCTGGGGTTGGACATCACGAGAACTTGGAGGAAGCAGTAAAAAAAGATTTCCCCAGATTCCACCATAGTAATCTGACTCATACACACTGGAATTTAGCAGCATCAGGCAAAAGATTTTGCCCATTCCATTCAACAACCACTGAAATGACACATTAAAACAAAATTTCAGAACACTGTCAATAAAAAGGTAGTTGTTTTTTTTTTTCCGTTCCCCTCCAGGAGTAAGAGATTGGCATGATAGGTTGGGAAGGAATGGATCTATGTTGCTTTGTTATTCATGGAAGGGTTGACCTTGGGGGGAAAAACAGGTAGGAATGACTTGACACTGGGCCATAAACAAAACATGCTGCAGTGCCCTTCCTTCCCTTTGGTTTTCCCTTTCATCTGCGGTTCTCTCCTATCACCTTCCAGGACCTCCCCCCACCCCCACACACACTTCAACCCTTCAGGCACCTGTCCTCTCTGCTCCTGAGTGAGTAGACAGCTCACTGTTGGTCTGGGACTTACAGTTCACTAAGTGCTTTCCCAAATAAAAACCAGTCCCAAAAGGATAATGGAAGTGCACAAGTCAAATATCCATAGTAAATTAATGTTGTGAAAATTTTGATAAATTTAAATTTAAGCAGGTTTACCAACATGCTATTAAGTACTGTGATTCTTCAAGAGGGACATATATATAGAACATACATTAGAAGATAATTTGAGAAATGCTAAAATGCCATATTCTATTTTATCTTCACTTTGACTAATAGAAACTGGTATTTACCAATGTGAATTTTCTTGTAATGCTGGAGCCAGAAAAAAATCTTGAGCAAAAATACTCTGTGCAGTTACTTAGGATCTGAATTAATATTTGATTTATTGCATTTGACAAATTCAAGGAACTTAGCTTTTTTTTAGTCTTTCAGTTTGAAATACAATTATTTTTTTTCAACCCTTAAATAGTTCAGTGTATATTTTCTAAAAACAGGGCCATTTGCTTATATGACCACAAAACAGTTATCAAAATCAGGAAATTAACATGAATACAATATTCCATATATTGGCACATGCATGCCTCTTTTTAATGTGATAAAATGCTACACGTAATATAAAATTTACCAATTTAATCATTAAAATGTACAATAAAGTATACATTAAAGTGTATGGTTCATTTATATACAATAGCATTTAGTACATTCGCCATGTTGTGCAACCATCAGTATACTATTCTAGATATTCTATCAATAAATCCACTAGTAATAATATAAAAATAAAATCACTTTTATCTGCTTCAAAATAGTGATCAATTAACTCACTTTGAACAAATTAAAATGCCTTAAGCAATTAATTCCATTAAAAACTTTGTTACTTAGATCCCTCTAAATGTTTTATCAGCACTTATAAACTTAATAATTTGATTTCCTTAAGGAATTCAAATGTCTGACAAGGCTTAGTTATGACCTTAACTTACAAAGCATTTTTATACCTTTAAAAGTAACATTTATATAGTGCTTCCTGTATGCCAATACTGATCTAAGCTTTATATATATTAATTTATTTAATTTTCGCATCAGTCCCGTGAAGTAGCTAAATATTCTGTCCCTATTTTACAGACAGGGAAACTGAGGCATAGAGGTATTGAATAACTTGCTCAAAGTCACACAAGGTATTGGTGGAGCTCTTATTAATTTTTCCATGTAACATCAATATAATCAATTAGATTCTTCTAGGCATTCCACTACTCTTGATTAACTTAAATTCTTCACAAACTTTCACTTAAATATTAAAGAACTAATACGCCCGATTCTCTTAAACATTACAAATACCTGAGTAACAAGCACAGAGATTATTCTGAACTTAACACAGAGTTTTAATCCTAAAAGATTAAATTTGATTTTTATTTCTAAGTTTCCCCTGAATTATTTCTCAGTCAGAGAACAGGCCTAGAACAGAGGTCGAAGAGCAAAAGACTTCCAGGTGATTCTCTGAGAATCACAGTTGGACTTCCTCTACATTCAACTGAAATTGGTTTTGTAGCCTACTTCTTCTGGGGGCAGTGTGATAAGTGTGTCTATGTGTGTTTTCAAGCAATACTTGATTGGATTCATGTGTCTTCTTTGCTGTCTAATTGAATTTTGTACTCTTTTCATGTTTTTCTTTTAGCAACAACTCTATCAATTCCTGCTAATGATCAGCTATTATCACCAGTTTGCAAATAAAGGAAATTGAAGCTCTGAGATATTAAACAACATGCCCAGAGTCCAGTAGTGGATAAGCAGTAGAGCTGGGATGCCAGCCCAAGTCTTCTGCATCCTAAATCCAGGACTCATTTCCTGCTTAATAATTGGTTCCTAGTCTGCCTGCTGTAGCTGTTCAGGCTGAACTTCCCAACTGTGGTGCAACAACTCTCTATTCATATTGAAATTCTATTTCTTCCACCTCTTTTCTTAATCGTTCCGTACCTTTTAATTTAGTCAGAGTTACTGTTAGGTCTTTCAGTCACCAAATATTTACTGGATGCTTCACATATGCTGAGTGCTGCTCTTGGCACTTGAGATGTGATGAGAATGAAATATTAATTTATACTGAGAGGAGGAAGTGGACATTTGTTTAAACAGACCCCTTATGATGGTATTTGTCAGGTTTTTATTTCTGAGTAACAGAAACCCAATATAAATGAACTTATGTTCAAAAGCAATTGGTTTGTATAATTGAAAACTCTATGGGTAAGGAGCAAAGCCTTCAGGCATAGCTGGATCAGAGTTTCAAAGGATATCATCATAAAGTCTACCTCTCTTGCTCTTACTCTCTGATTTTCCATAGTCTCTTTCTTTATCTTACAGTTTGGGCCTCATTCTTTCTTGTTGTTGATGACTACTTCCATGTGGCCAATGAACATGTCTACATATTTCTTCAGTTTGTATTTTCCTTTCATCAAGTGATTTAATAGGAAAAAGAGCCCTCATCTAAAACCTCTTGGAGAAGAAATCTGGAGAAAAACAATAACTGGCCCAGCTTGAGCTGCATGCTCATCTTTGAATGAATTATTGGGGCCATGGATAAGCAATTTGGAGTAGGAAGGGGTAGTTTTGAAAGGACAGATGCTGGACAGACAAACATCCTGGGAAACAAGTATATTTTCTCTCTCCTTCACTCTGTTCTTCCCATTTTCCTTCCTTGAGAATTATTGTGAGCATCCTGAGTGCTAATTATTGGAAACAGAATCAGGAATAAGACCATCATAACCATAATTGAATATGCAAGCAAGGAAGATAAACATCAAACAACTAATTAATCATTAAGTTTAATAATTAATTTCAATTGTGATGAATTATTAAAAAGCTGAAGTACAGGTGTCAACATAATGTCCAGTGAGAAAATGATCTGGCCTAGAAGGTCAGATAAGGTGTCCTAAGGAAAATATTATTGGGATCTAAAGGAAAACTGGAAAAAGATGGGAATGAAGAGTACACCAGAGAACGGGCAGGGCGTCTGAGATGGTCAGGTGGGCAGGAACCTGTTGCATTAGAAGAAAGAAGAGGCTAGTCTGCGGTGTTATACTGAGCATGGGGGAGAGAAATACTAGTTGAAGCTGGGGGATAAAGACAAGTGACAGGATCTTGAAAAGTCACGAGAAGTCTTTGTGGCTTTACAGAGATAGCGCCCTACATTTATTAGGTTGTGTAATCCAAAGGAATGAAATTAATGGTAGGAATTTCTGGCTACTAGAAATGTGGAATGGGAAAACAATAATGTATCAGGGTAGTTGAGGGCACTTCAGTCTTGCAGTTTCATCAAACACTCCAGACAGCTGGTCCCCGAACTTGCTACCAAGATTGGTAGCAAGACAGAGTGACTGCTTAGTGTTTCTGCCATCAACCTGTCTCAGTTCTGAGCACATCCGCTTCAGTCCATAAGTATGAATGACTTAAAATGCTCCTGAAATGTCAAGTCTTTTCCGATTTTGAATTTTGAAAAATATTAGATTGTTACTGTCTTCATGCTTCCCGTCATCTTCAGTCCCTTGCCAAGCTAACTTCTATTCTCCTAGTCATCCTTTGGACCTCAACTCAACCATCTCTTCCTTTTGGAGCCCTTCCCTGATGTCCATTTCAGATAAAGAAATACATACATATTTCAAAAGTATACATATTTTTACTGCGCTTCTCTTACATAGTATGTGTTGTTACTAGTCATACATTTGTGTGATAAAATATGAAGTTAATAATAACTCATCCCACTAGTTTGTAAGCTCCTTGTGTGTAAAGACTATATCTTTTGTGGGAAAGACTGTAAAACCATTGCCCACCCCAGTGCTGAGGACATAGGACAATATTTATTGATGAATAAAAGAATAATCTCAATTTTCTGCTCTATTTAAATTTGGTAATATTCTAAGACTGCGGTTAGTCTCCCCTTGAAGCCTTATTTGTTATGGGCCCGCAATGGTATTTGCTGAGGTGAATTAAATTAAGAAAAATGAATCATAACTGTTTTTAGAATGCCAGAAACCATGTAACTTTTTTTACATATAATTTCATTATGAGATCAAAAGCACAGACAAACTATCTCCTTTTGAATTCCTCTCTTTGTAAAGTCACACATTCATGACCTTTGTCCCTGTCTCTGAATCCTTCCATCAGAAAGCTGCCTGCTGCTACAGTCCTGGACAGGACATGTGGAAAAGAGGGGATGGAGCCTTTGGGCCAAATAACCTCATCTCATCTGGTAAAAACCACAATATTCAATGGCTCAGCTCTTTTTTCTAACGATCTTCGTTTTTATTCATTAACTGTTTAATGTTAAACGCATCTCAAAGAAGGAGGATTTAATACATTCATAATACATATATTTTTTTCTCATTTACTAAAGATATCTTTCAGTTTTAGTTCCTGTGCCTAACCCTAACTCTTGCAATTTCATGTTATGATCTCCTTTAACCTTCTCTTTCCTTTTAAATAAGCAACATATCCAGGCCTCCAGCAGTAGCTAGTTAAAACTGCTGTCTGTCTACTAGGAGATGAGATCTCAGTGATAATAAAATATTCATGGCATTTGGACTCATAACTGTTAAACTGTTGTAGCAGGGGAATCTTGAAGATGAGTTGACATAGCTCCATCAGCAAACATCCCACCGGATGTTTTCTTAAGCATTCTGAACAAAGTTCAGCTGCCCTTTGGAAAAGAACACACATTTCTTTCTAATTTATAATTTTTGGAATGATACCAGCCCCCCAAAAACCAAAACAAAACTGTAGTGTGCATTAAAGGAAAAAATGTGCAAATAAAACAATACATTGATTGCTGTCCTTAATTCCAATGACTCATATAGTTCTTTTTAAGTATCTGAACAATCAGTTACTACCATTTCTTGAGGAAGTTAGGAAATAGCTAGTCTCATTTTTTAGCTGTTTTAGAAGAAATATAAATGACTTTACTCTTCCAAATATAAGAGCCTTCCTGGTGTAAGGTTTGCTTTGGGGGGAATATGTTAATACTTTCAGGTCATTCTTAAGAAATGATGCAGTGCATTGCTGAATTTAGCTGTGTGCTAGGACAACCGAATTCGAAGTGACCTATAGACTTTTTTTTCAAATACTCGTGGAGTTTGCTGTAAAAGATGCAGGACTTGGTGATTTTAAAAACCTGGACTATTTATATAACAATATCATTGAGAAAAATATTTATTCTTTTTAAATTAATTTTGTACATTTATGTTTTATTACTCAGGTCACTGTGGTCTGTAATGCACTGCAGAATAGGAACAAAATAATAGTTTCTGGGTATAGTCCCACTAGCAATATCACTGAAACCTGAATGGTTTAAACATTTTCTTCAGCTTAGGTAGTGATTAGTTATTCCCATCTTCAGTAGCTAAGGGATTCCTCTTTATCCTTATATGGATTCTCTATCCCTGAACCAATACCATTAAAAAAAAAAAAGTAGTTCCCTCACCTGCCACTGGGCTGATATCTGTTCCAACCAGGAACTGGACAATGTGTAGCCATTATATTTAAACATTGCCATGCTTAGAAGTGAGAAAATGGAGGATTGTGGACCTCTTGAAAAAAATGAAAACTATATCACACATTCAAGACACACACATCAATTAAAAATAAAATACATCATGCATGCGAAAGTGGATGTAATGTACCTGTATGTATAAATAATAAATCTAAAATGAACACCTATGACCCTACTATGGTAGCTTGAGCTTTGTACCTTAGAAAAAAAACATGTTCTTAATCTTAATTCCATTCCCAAGGGTATGAACACAATGTAAGGAAGCCTTTTGAAGATATTATTTTCAGTTAGACTGTGGCCAACTGAATCAAGATGTGGCTCTTAATCCTATCACTGGGGAAAGCCACTGGGAGGAGTTCAAAGCCCGAAGTCAGTGGGATACCAGAAGAGAAGGGAGAGAACATCAACATGTGAGGGGAAAGCCAAGGAACCCCAAGGATTGCCAGCTATTTAGAACACTACCAGTCCTTGGAGGAAGCAAGCCTTCTAGTCTTTGGAACTGTGAGTCAATAAATTCCTATTGCTTAAGCCAACACATTATGTGGTATTTATCATGGCCTGGAAATTAAAACCAAAGCCATCTTAGGAATTGGAAACTTGCTCACATATTTGAATCTCTTTGTGTGCCCCTATCTCATTCATCTTCCATGCTAGAGATAATGACCACCAGCCCAAATTTTGCAGTCAGTTCCTTGCCTTTTAAAAATAGTTTTGCCAGATATATATCCCAAAAGAATATGGTGTTTATTTTTGCTCAGGTTTGAATTTCATATGTGTGGACTCATGATGTATTTCTTCTTTTATGACTTGGTTTGTTTGTCCATTATGTTTTGGAGATTCAGTCACGTTGGTGTGTATTGTTGAAGTTTATTCATTTTATTGTGTGGGTTGGCATTTTAAAGATCTCCTTTCTGCTCTTCAAGGACTTTCAGGTTTTCAGTAGAATTTGTTCATTTGTTGTTGTTGTTGACCAAAACTTGAGTACACTTTATTTCTAAATAATTTCAAACTTACAAGAGAGTTGAAAAAATAATACACACCCCATCATTTGGATTGATGGAGGAAAGGCATTTGATAACATTTAGCAGACTTTCATGATAAAACACTTCCAAAGGTAGGAATCAAAGCAAACTTCCTCAACATGATAAAAGAAATATATGAAAACACACAACTAACATCATACTCAATGGTGAGAGACTGAAAGCTTTTCCTCTAAGATCAGGAACAAGACAAGGATGCTATTCAATATTATGCTAGAAGTTCTAGCTAGAGCAATTAAGCAAGAAAAAGAAATAAAAGACATCCAAATTGGAAAGGAAGAAGTAAAACTGTCACTATTTGCAGGTGACATGATCCGATATAGAGAAAATCCAGAAAAAAATGACAACAAATCTACTTGCGCTAATAAGCAAGTTCAACGAAGTGGCAGGATACAAGATCAACACACAGAAATCAATGGGTGTTGATACACTAATAATGAACTATCTGAGGAAGTAATCAAGAAAAAAAATTCCAGTTAATATAGCACCTAAAATAATCAATCCTAACCAAGGATGTAAAGGACTTGTACACAGAAAACAACAAAGAACTGCTAAAAGAAATCAAAGACCTGAATAAATGGAAAGACATTCTGTGTTCATGAATTAGAAGGCTAAATGTCTTTAAGATGTCAATTCTACCCAAATTGATCTACAGTTTCAATACAATATGAATCAAAATTCCATCAGACTACCTTGCAGAAATGGAAAAGCTAAGTATCAATTTTACTTGGAAGGACAAGGGGCTTTGAGTAGCCAAAATATCTTGAAAAAGATTAAAATGGGAGGAATCAACTTCCTGACTCTAAAGCATGTTATAAAGCTACAGTGATCAGTACAGCATGGTACTGGCATAAAGATAGATATATCGATGAATGGAATTGAGTTGAGAGTTCAGAAATAGACCCTCAGATCTATGATCAATTGATTTTCAATAAGGCTCCCAAGTCCACTCAACTTGGACTTGGAGAACAATCTCTTCAATAAATGGTGTTGCGAGAACTGCATATCCATAATGAAAAGGATGAAAGCAAACTCCTATCTCATAAGCAAACCCCTATTTAAAAATTAACTTGAAATGGATCAAAGACCTAAAAATAAGAACCAGTACCATAAAACTAGAATAAAATGTAGGGAAACATCTTCAAGTTCTAGTGATAGTTGGTAATTTCTTAGACTTTACACCAAAAGCACAAGCAACAAAAGAAAAAAGAAGATAATGGGAACAATGCTGGTTTGCAATTGTTGTGCACCCCAGAAAAGCCACATTCTCTTGATCCTGATCTAATATTTTAAGTAGAAACTGATTGGATTATTTCCATGGAGATGTGACACACTCAATTGTGGGTTAGGCCTTTTGATTAGATGGACACGTGACTCTACCATTCAAGGTGGGTCTTTCATAATAGCATTGATCATATTATTAAAAATGTTGCTGACATAAACTGAAGAGAAAAGTACAATTAAATGCAATGCATGAATCTGGATGGGATCTAAGAATGGAAGGGTAAAGTCTCAAAAAATATTATTGGGACATCAAAAAAAATTGTTAAGTAGAATGTAAACTTCATATCAATGTTAAATTTCTTGAATTTGATAACTGCCCTTAAGGTAATTATGTAAGTGAATGACCTTGTTTGTAGGAAAGCTACATGGATATATGTGTTTAAGGAGTACCATGGGTACAACTTGCTCTCAAATGTTCAAATTCTTGGCCTGTATAATGCTGTAATTCTGTGTAAATATGTGCCTTAGGAGTGTTGTTGAATTAGCTGTTGTAGAATTTATATAATTTCATTTCAACATTGCTAGGTACAACCTAATTGTTTTCCAAATTAGTTGACCCTGTTTTTACTTGCCAACATGAAGGACAATTCTTTTGGTTTGTAATCTCATTATCACTTGATCTGACATTTTTAATTTTTGCACATCAGGTTAGTGTGAAATATCTCATTAGTAGTGAAGTTGAATATGCTTTATATGTTATTGGGCACTTACATTTTCTTTTCAGTGAAATGTCTGCCCTTGTCCTTGCTTATTTTTCTTTTGAGTTTTCTTTTACTTACATTTTTAAAGTTTGTATATTTAAAGTCTTGTTTAAAGAAATTCTTCCTTAACTGAAATATTTTCAAGTCATTTCTTCTATATATTTTTCTAAAAGTTTTAAAGTTTTGCTATTCAAATTTAAGCCCTTAATTCATCTGGAATCATTTTCCTGTATAGTGTAAGGTAGAGACACTTTCCATTTTTCTCCACATGTTACCCCATTGTTTAATACCACTTATTTAAACACTTCTCTGAGATGCATCTCTGCCCTGCATCTGCTCCCATGGTTTTTGTGTCATTTCTGGGCTCTGTATTCAATTCCATTAGAAAATTTGTCAACTGCTCAGCCACTATCATACTTTCTTGCTCTCTATAACTTTAATACAGTTTTGATACCTAATAAGTCATTTCAGCCTAATTAATTCTTCAGGAACATTTTAACTCTTCTTGGCCCTTTCATCTGTCATATAAATTTCACATTTGTTTGAATTTTAGTTGGATTTTACATGAATTTATATTAGTTTAAATTGAATTGATGTCTTTAAGTTGTTGTGTCCTGCGCCATGATATTGTTACATCTTTCCATTTATATAGGCCTTCCTCAAAAGTTTTTTTAAAGTTTATGAAATTTCTCCAAAATAGTCTCACACATCATTTGCTGGATTTATTCTTGTGCTTTATATTTTTAATTGCTAATGCAGATGGTTTTTAAAGAATTTTCTTGTCTAATACTTTCTCTCTGATATAAAGAAATACTCTTGAATCTCATCCATTAATCTGATAATTGAGTTAATTCTAATAATTTTGTCCAATTTGAATTTTGAGTTTTCTCTGTAGACAGATATGGAAATATGTATTTATTCCTTTCTAATCCTCATGTGTTTAACTTATTTTTTAATTTTATGTAACAATATTTTATATTGTATAGGCCAGGAGATGATCTTTCTCTGATAACAAAAATGACTTGAATTAAAAAAAAATAAAATGAACCAAAATGTCAAGACTATGACATGGTATTGAGGAAAAATGTAAACCACTGATCAGAATTTTAAAATTGTTGTAGGATTACTCAGTGTTTTTTTTCTTTTTGTTATAATTTTGGTACTTGTTTATTTCAGTCAAAATTTTAATATATTGCCTACAATTTGTTTAAAACAGTATTTTATCTTTTACATCTCGCTGCATCTAACTGTGCCCCTTTTAACAATTTTTTTTAATCCCTAGCTCTATTCCTTGATAAATGTTTCTAAATATTTGTCTACTATAATATTAAGTCAAACACTCTTTAATTTTATTAATTATTTGCTTTTATTTTATTAGCTTCCACTCTCTTTAAAAATAATATCCTCCCTATTTTCCCTTGAATTATTCTGCTCTTTTATAACTTCTTCATTTGAATGATTACTTATTTATTTTCATCCTTTTAAACATAAGCATGTTTGCTATAATTTTGCCTATATGTTCTTTGGTTATAATTCACAGGTTTGCAATAAAATAATGCCAATTTGTAAATATTTTCTAATTTACACTACTGTTTCATATTATGATGCATAAATATTCATATATTAACAGCTTAAAGTTCATCTTGATTTTGATTTATAACAATTGGATTTTGGATGGCTAAATATGTCTGTACATGAAAATGTCTGAAATCTGTTGTGAGACACTATATGGGCTTGAACGTTGTGCATTTATATATAATACACACACATATATAGTTTATGCTAGCAAAGAATTTTGTTTTGGAATGGTTGGGTTTAGTATTCTGCATATATCCTTTAAATCAATCTTGTTCACATTATCTGTAGTCATACTTGATTTCTCAATAAATCGATATGCAGAAAGGAGTATTAAAATGTCCAACTTTCTTAGTTGTTTTATTTGTATATATAAGATACATCAATGTTTTACTTTTATATTTTGAAAATTTTATCATGAGTGAAGCCAAGTTTAAAACTGTTGTCTTGTCCTAATGAATTAAAGAGTTTATCAATGTGAGATGAACCTTATTATCATTAATATTGCTTTATGCTTTAAAATTGACTTGTTGTGTTATTAATATAGTTAAATTAGCCTTATTTTATTTTTATTTACACAACATATGTCTCTTCATTTTTAAAATTTTGAATATTAAACTTTTTTTTTCTTTTGTGTGGGCAGGCACTGGGAATCGAACCTGGGTCTTTGGCATTGTAAGTGAGAATTCTTCCACTGAGTCACTGTCACACCACCCAACATTAAACTTTTGTAAGCCATACAAAATTGGCTTTTGTTTGTGATCCAGTCTAAAAACCTTTTTTTAAGAAGAAAATATTTTTCACTTATAATTATTGTGATTACAGATATATTTGGATTAATTCTACCATCTCCTTTTTTTGTTTTCTATTTGTCTACTTCTCCTGTAATTTTTTTTTATCTCACCTTGTTTGGAATTGATTGATATTTTCTCCTCCCATGATTATATATATTCTCTGATCATTTTGAAGATTTAAATTATTTTTCTATAGTTCTAATGGTTACTGTAGGAATTTTAACATCCTTGGGTAACCTAATAAATTTTAAAGTTAATAAATACATTTTTCTGAGTAAAGTAAACAGCTAAGAGCATTTTAGCTCTAGTCACCCATTTTAGGCAGTGACATATGCTTCAGTCAGAACAACCTTTAATTTTTTAATCCACAAATGATTCATTGTTGTTAATTTTTCATAAATCTCTATTATATAATATCCTATGTGCATTTACAGTTTTCTTTTCTCACCATTATTCTTATATGTCAGAACTTTGTCCTTAAGGACATCCTTCAAAAGTAACTTTAATGAGTAACTTTGTTTAATAGAATCTTTTGGTTTTTGTTTGCATGAAGATGTCTCTATTTTGACCTCATTCTTTAAAAGATGATTTCACTGGATATTGAAATCCAAATGTTGGTTAATTTTGTTTTGTTGCACTTTGAATATTATTGCATTGACCTTTAGATTTCATTTTTGATGTTGATGAGTCAGCAGTTAGTCTCATTGCTGTTCCTTTGTTGGTAATCTTTCTTTTGTCCTTGATCACTTTTAAGATTTTTCTTTTTGTCTTTGATTTATGAATCTTAACTATGATATGCTTAGGTATAAATTTCTTTTTTATCATCATTATTGGTGTTAATTGAGCTTCTGAACTCTGAGAATTGGTGTCTTTCATCTTTCCTGAAAGATTTTAAGTCAACATGCCTTCAAATATTGCTTATTTTCCATTCTCTCTCTCTCTGTGTGCCTCATATTTCATCTAAGCAATCTACTCTCCATGTTACATAATGTCTCATTCAAAATTTTCATCATTTTTTCTCTGTACATTGAATTATGTGAAATTGCTTAAGATCTATCTTCCAGTTCACTTAGTTTCCCTATAGCTTTGTCTAAACTGATGGTTGATCTGTTCATGCAACTTCTTATTTAAATTGTTTTGTTTTCAATAAAAGCTTTGATTGGCTTTTTTCAAATATGTTCAATTTATTGTTTATCTCATTAATCATTATTCCTTTACTTTTAAGCTAATTAAGCAAAAATATTTGACATTGTGTATCTGATGATTTTGATTTTTTTTTTTTGCAAGTAAGAATTCACAGTTGGAGCTTTTGCTGACTGTAACTAATTGTAGCTTATTCTTTCATATTTTTGGTGACTTTTAGTGAGAGCTCATATATTCCTTCCAATTTTATCTGTGAAATTTCTATGAAATCTAGCTCTAAAGTACATTTTCTTCCAGAGGGTATTAGTGTTTACTTTTGTGAGACATGGTGTTTCATGGTTAGTGCGCATTCCCACGCCAAAGTCTTGTGAGTATTGTGTCATGGCTAGACATTCTTAAGGCAGAATTGTGTTTTTTTCCCACAGTTTACTCATAATGGAAGCCAAGACAGGCAAGTGCTTTTACTGTCTCTCTGTTTTTCTTGCTTGTTTGTTTTCACAGTTAATCCACTGAAGATATTACATTTATGGAGGATACCTTTATTTAGTATTTTCAGTTTTGTGGTACCAGGAGCAATGTCTGTGGCTTTCTAGTCTGCCATATTGCCAGAAATGTAAGTCCAAGAAGGGTCATTCCTTTTTAACTTCCTGTACTAAGTACAATATTAAGCCAAAGAAATTTCATGTTTTCCAGATTCTTCTATTGAGCTACCTTGCTATTTATACCTTTCTGTCATCTCCCGTCTCCTAAGAACCTAACAGATTTGGAGCCTTAGGAGAGAAAATGTGAGTAACATGGCCCCTTGCCGAGTTCAGATTCTGCTTTCCTGCATCCCCCAACCAGCGGCTCCAGACCATTTTGTACACATGATTCTCTCTCTCCTGAGGTTTAGTACCTCCTGGTCCTCAATTTACATAGTCATCAATTTCATAGGCCCTGGGTAATTAAAAGCCTGCCTGGATTCTTTCTATTTACCAGACAATAATATATTAGTTCAATATTTGCAGTTTAGTCCTGGGATTCTTGTTACAAGAAAAAAAGCAACCCTAAATTGAGTATTTTCATGGTACTTATGATGGCCTGCAAAGAGCTACATGATCATCTGGCTCTATGTCTCTAATCTCACCTTTTACTACTTGTCCTTCTGCTCATTTTCTCCCACCACATTGTCCTTCTAGATCTTTCCAGACCATGTCTAACTTATTCCTGATGCAGTTGCCTAGTCTTCCTTCACACCTGCTCAAGGCTCACTGCCTCCCTTCATTTTATGTCTTTATCAGAATAACCTCTTCAAAGATTCCTTTTCTGATCCTCTAAACTTTTTAAAATAGTACCTCCTTCATTTCTTCGTATTTTTCTCTACCTTATTTTCCTTCATATATTATTATATTTTGTTCTCTGTATTTGTTTATTATCTGACTCCCCTACTATAATATGAGTGCTTAGAGGTCAACAGTTTGGTTCATTTTATTTGGTAATGTATCTATAGCTCTAGAATAACACATGACACAATGTAGTTACTCAATAAATATTCACTGACTGAATGAATGAATGGTAATATAACCTTAAAGACTTGATAAAACTTCCCAGATTCTATCAAAGCATGACTTAGTATTTACGTGATAGAACTGAAGTGGATTTGTTTAAGTCACATAGCTTTTCACATGACCAGCTGTCACAAGAATAAAAACTTTTCCTAATGTCTAACTTAATAATAATACCTAATTAAATAAAATTTTAATTCAGTATGGCATTATGATACTAATACTTTTGCTATGAACTCAGACATTGTATTGAGCTGCCTGTTTAACAGATGAGGACACTGGGTTTGACAATTTAAGCCCATGAATGGGGACAGCATGATGTGAAGACAAGCAGAAAGATGCTAGATCACTGGTCTTTTATCAAGGGCCATTCCTTCACTGGGTTAGACTACTTATAAGTCACTAACTTTGAAAAAGTTTTTCAAAGACAGGTGGGCAAAGAAACTCTGCAATGACTGGAGTCCTGGGCAGAAGCGACTAGGTATGGTATAGAAAATGTCTTGATCCTCAGTCAAGGCTGTCAGTGCAATAAGGCAGACTTCATCCAGGTTTTCAATTCGGTGGAAATTCTAGTTCTACATAGAACACTTGTTACCAAACTATTAAATATTTCTTGGTAATCATGCTAGCAGTTCTTTACATTTTGTGATTTGGAAACATGTTTTATAGGCCATTTAGCATCAAACCAAGGCAGGATTACAATTTGGTGGCAAATATGTTTTTCTCTGGCTTTCATTTCCCTCCAAAAAACTTCATGGGAATCCAGCATCTCTGCAGAGTTTCTGCATCCTAACTATTCCTAGGAGGCTCCAGGTCTGTCTTATATGTGCCCACAAAAGACCACTGCTGTTATCGTGTGGCAGGGGCCATTTTCCTTCCCAAATATTCTTCCTTCTCCGGGCCTCACATACCCATAAATCCTCATGGAAGCAACTCACGGAGCCATTTCTGGGTGTGCCCACACAGAGTGCTGATGTTCAAGCCATGGTCAGAAGTTCTTGCTGTCCTACAAGCCCTGCTGTGCTTTCCCTATGCCATGGCCAGGGCATGTCCTCCAGAGGTCCTGCTGTCCAGGGCTCATGGTGTGTCTACAAAGGGAAAACACCACTGTCTGCCTGCTTTATATTACTCTGGTAATAAAGCAGAGGACTCACAAAGATTTGGGGATTAACCATCTTTTGCTTCTTGTTTTGTTTGCTAATTTTTTTTCATAGGGCCAAGCTACTTTCCTTTTGCCAGAGACAACATGAAGAGGGTGGGAAAGGGCAGGGGGCAGGGAGGTGAGTGGAGATTACAGGGGGGTGTTGTTGGGGTCCTCAATATGTGGTAGATTTTACATGAGAGATACCATACTGTTTTCAAAAAGGCCTGCCCCTCATGTGACTGATCCATTGTTATAGGCCAACCACAAATGCTGACTTTTTTCTTCTCTAGGATGAACTCTTTCCTGGGAAGTGCTTTTTTTCTACTGGAAGCATAGCTTCCTGGTGGGCTCATCCCTACAAGCTCTTTCTTCATACTTAAGTGTGGCCTCAATCCCAGGCTGGTGATCTAAGTATACATTTAAGCTGGAACCTGAAAAATGACAATATGATATTTTATAACTTGACTTATGCCCTTATTTACACACAACACTTTATCTGACTCTATGCCTCGTTATTTTTGCTCATTTGCTTTCCATTTAAATACAAATATTTGTATACTTATTCATATATTTCTCTGCTAAAGCATATTTCATTTTTTAACTGTCCTTAACCTCTACTGCTGTACTCTAAGCATAATTAAGCTCCTCTTTCTTCCATTTGTTAGGGGTTTCTTATTTTAAAATGTATTTCTTTTATTTTCTTGATTTCCTGCTTTCTATTTGTATATTTTCTGGTTGATTGTGGCTTCATATTTTTGTTGTTGTTGTTGTTGGATGTTGTATGATGGGGTCACATTTCATTCTTTTTTCCATGTGAGTATCCCATTATTGCAGCACCTTTTGTTGAATTTGTGTTTGTTTTTTGCTTGTTTGTCTGTTTGTGAGGTGCATGGGCCAGGAATCAAACCCAGGTCTCCCACATGGCATGTGAGAATTTCTTCATCTTCCTTTTCATTGTTTCCTTCATTTTTGAAAGTTTTCTGCTTACTTGCATTTCTTAACAGTTTTTCAATGTTGTTAAGATTTTTTTTTGGTAGTTTTGCTCCTTGGCTCTTTTCATATATTTAAAAAGTTATTGAATAAGAACTTTGCTGAAAAAAATTTCATTTTTCATTTTCATTATACATATTTTAACTTTTATTTAAACTTAATGTGAAGTTTTTTAAGGATTAATTAATCTACTCTGTATCCCTCAAATAAAAAAAAAAACATCAATGATCCTTGTAGTGCAGGTGAATGAAGTCTGGTGAAATGATATTCAGCTCATGGCTCAAAAAATATTGGCTGTCACGGGTGAGGCCGACATCATGGATCCCAGGGAAAAGAGGCGAACCCCTACTGTAAGATAAATTGGCTTGAACTGATAGAAATACAAATGTTTCATCTAGTTCCCACTTGAATATCAGAGTTCAACAGCAAAACCCCTTGTTTTAGATTATCACATTTACCTGAGAATCTTAAAGAACTGTCGGAACAAATATTAGACGTTGGTAAGATGTATCAATGGAACCAGCACTCTAAAGGCGGTGATGATGTGTGTGTGTGCGTGTGTGTGTGTGTGTGTGTGTGTGTGTGTGTGAATATGTTAGGAAGAAATCTAAGCTACTTTAAAAAAATTCTGCAAGGTACTGAGCTTAATCAGTGTGCCCAAAATTGTATATATACCTTGATATTTGATTGTTTGCGATTGTATAAAGTGACTTATTATATTTTTATCCTTTAAAACTTTGTATTGTGAAGTATAACACAGATACAAAAAAGGCAATACATTTCTAAGAACATTGTAACAAGCAGTTATAGAACAGATTTCAGAGTTTGGTATGGGTTATAGTTCTACAGTTTTAGATTTCTCCTTCTAGCTGCTCCAGGGCACTGGAGACAAAAGGAAATATCAATATAATGATTCAGCAGTCACACTCATTTGTTAAATCCTATCTTCTCTGTTATAACTCCTCCTCCTCCTTTGATCTTTTTCCCAATCTTTAGAGTACTTGGATTACCCCTTTTCTAAATTTTTCATGTTGGAAAAGTGTGTTGACAATATGGAACAAGGGGATGGAACTTGTTGATGTTCTGGAAAGGCTGGCCCCTCTGCATTTCAGGACTTATCTGGCCCAGGAACCCATCCGGAGGTTGTAGGATTCTGGAAAGTTATCAATGTGCATGAAACTTTAATAGACTCTCAGATAGAGCCCTGAGTGTTCTATACGGTTGGCAGGATGTAAAGTAAATTAGAATTCTATCTTAAAAATATGCATTCTTCCAATGACTGTAGAATGTATTTAGTCTTTGTTTTAGTTTGAAAGCTACTGGAATGCAATATACCAGAAATGGAATAGCTTTTATAAAGGGAATTTAATAAGTTACAAGTTTACAGTTCTAAGCCTATACAAATGTCCAAACTAAGGCATGTAGGTAAAGATACCTTAATTCAAGGAAGGTTGATAGCTCTAGAACACCTCTGTCAGCTGGGAAGTCATGTGGCTGGCATTTGCTGCGCCCTTACTCCTGGGCTCCTTAGCTTTCAGTCTCTGTTCCTGTGGGGGTTCCTCACGTTACTTCTCAGGGCTGGCTTTCATCTCTGGGTTTCTCTCCAGGTTCTGGCTTGCTTAACATTCGAGGTAATGTCTGCTGAGCTCCAAGCATCTCCAAACATCTGTGTCTCTGTTATCCAAGTGTTGGCATCTGTGTCAGCTCTGCTTTAAAATTTCTGTCAGCTCTGTCATTTCTGAGGTTTCTCCAAAACGTTTCCCCTTTTAAAGACTCTCGTAAACAAATCAAGACCCACCTGAAATGGGTGGGGTCACATCTCCATCTAATCAAAAAGTCAGACCCACAATTGGGCGTGTCACATCTTCCTGGAGATAATCTAATCAAAAGTTTCCAACCTACAGTATTGAATCAGGATTAAAAGAAATAGATACTCCCACAACATTGGATCAGGACCAAAGCATGGCTTTTCTGGGGTATAGAACAGATTCAAACCAGCACAGTCCTGTATGTGCTGGGCTTCATGAGGTGTTTGTTTTTTAATCTTTGTAATGCCCTCTGTACTCTGACTTCAGCATTGGAGTATGGGACAGTACAATCCTTCCCTGAAAGGGTCGTAGTGCTGGTTGATCCATTATATACAATTCAACCAAAGGAATGTGCAGAACAATCCTATCTGCATTTGCCTTACCTGCATGTCTATGTGGAGGAGATCCTCTACCTGTTTCTGCCAACCATACTCACATATGCACTCTCTTGCCCCTTTCCTGCTCCCTTTAGAGCCTATTTCTTTTGATGCTCTTCACTCCTCACCCTTCTGTCACTGGCCTTCTAAGCCCCTCTTCCTACATCACCTGCCCCCTCTTTCCTCAGTCCCATCTCTTCTCTTTCTCCTTTGCCTGGGTGTATCCATCATTCAATTCCAATCATTTTTCCTTTCCCCAGGAAGAAACTAGAGAGCATTCAAATCCAAGGAGGGTTGGAGAAAAGTGAAGCAAGCCAATTAGGAAAACTGATTAGTCCAGTCTCAGTGCCAAGTCTGCACAGGACACACAGACATTTGACATAAAGAATACCTGTCTCTTGGAGGACACATGTGCATTGTTTTATTAAAGAAACTCTCTGTCCCTTATCTCACTCCTGGGTACAATGAAAATCATCTCCTTTATTTAATCATCTCCAGGCTTTTAAAATGCAAGTTCCAAAGTGTTGCTATTTCAGGGTGGGAATAAAAAAAAGGGAAACACCTTTTACTTGCCATATCTTGAAGATGAGTTTTGACACATCAAGAAAACCAACACAGAGAATGTTAGGTAAATCATAAATGAAAAATCTTAACGTTCTTCTCTAGGCATTGGTTCATAGTCCATTAGCTTAAAATGAAATTGGAAATGTAGATCTTGATGGGTAGAAGGATAGAGTATCAGGGTCCAGTGATGACATTTTCCCAACTCTTCCTTGAGCAAGTCATTCATGTGCGTGGTTACTGAGGAACCTGTGGCTTATGGAAGAATTCTGCATTTGGTGCACAATACCAGTTGGTTGACTGAATAAGTATTTACTCTACACCTGCTTAGCTGAATGACGTTTTCAACACTCTTCCATTCCTTTGTGCTCTGGAGTTAGAAACTTGGGCTGGAAGACTTGATTGTTGATTTGTGTGGTCATTTGAATATTCCTGGGCTTAAGTCATCTGTTTTTGGTGGAGCTCAGATATGAAGTAAGCTCAAAACTCTAAATGGAAAGTAATGCAAGTGCCAGTTTTAAATATTCTTTGGTGATTTCTTTAAAAGACACTTATTTATACTGAATATTCTGGGTTGCTAAAACAGTTGAAATGTAACTGGGAACAAAAGCTAAAATCATCACCATTTATTTGGATTTTAGCCTATTTTTATATGACCTTTAGCACATACCCTGGGGTAGTATCTGATTCCCATAACAATATACTTGACTTTCATTATCTAATTTAAGGCATATCTAAAAATAAAAGTCATATTCTTCAACAGAGAGTGATTAAATTATTTCTTTATCTAGGGATTTGTGTACTAGTGTTATAGAATCTAATATACAAATCTCCATGCTGATGATCTTTAAGATAAAAACTTTAAATTCTCCCCATGAAAATCAGCATAAGAAAAGTCATAAATACATGCTTACTGTATAATTACCCCTAAAGCGAT
Organism: Tamandua tetradactyla; assembly: GCF_023851605.1. Taxonomy (NCBI): domain Eukaryota; kingdom Metazoa; phylum Chordata; class Mammalia; order Pilosa; family Myrmecophagidae; genus Tamandua; species Tamandua tetradactyla. The sequence goes on from NC_135332.1 coordinate 151,748,271, forward strand.
TGGGATTCATGTCTTGAATATCATTGTTGCAGTGTCTCATTTGAATCTCCAAGCTAGACCCATCCAACACTCAGAAAGACATGGGCTTAAGCTTTTGAACTTGCATTCTTAAACTAGCAATGACCTAAATAACATAAAACAGTGTTTCCTAAACTGTACTCTATATAATAGCAATACTGGGAATATTAATTAAATATTCACAAAAATCATATTTTGAATATATTTGGGACATTCGGAGTTAAACAAATGTAGACAGGACTCACTGAAGCTAGCATGCAGGCAAGAAATGTTTATCCAGCACCACTGAGTGCCGGGATAGCCATGCTTTTCTCAGAGAAAGGTCAATGGAACAGACATGGTTTCTGTCCTCACAGGGTTCCACGGTAATGGGGAAGACCGAGATGAAACAAATAAAGTTATAACCACTTAGACAGCAGTACACTGCATTGTGTTATGAAGAGAAAGAAGAAATGCTGTGAAAATGAACAAGATAGGGTACCCATTTAATCAGGGATGGATATAGGAAATGCCTCCCTTAAGAAATGAGATTTAACTGAAGAAGGAGGAATTAGCCAGGTAAAGAGGGGCATTCAAAGCAGAGTGAATAGCAAATCCAAGGCCTCAAGGCAGAAGGAAGTCTGTTATATTGGATGAGAAGCTAGGCCAAATGTCACTAAGGTATGGTAAACAGGAGGTCAGAATGAAGAAAGAGAAATAATCAAGGGCAAGTTCATGGAGAGTCTTCCAGACTATCTGCAGGATGCTGATTTTTATTCTATGTCCAAAGTTTTTTTTTTCTTTTTACTTTTTTTCATTAGAGAAGTTATAGGTTTACAGAAAAATCATACAGAAAATACAAAGTTCCCATATACTCCCTCTACTTCACTCACCCTCATTATTAATAGCTTGCATTAGTGTGGTTCAGTTGTTACAGCTGTTGAAAGGATATAATCATAATTGCACTAGAACTATAGTCCATCATTTACAGTTGAGTTCATTATCAATGATCTATGTTTTTTTTTAAAGTGTCTATTCTCATAACATATATTGAGCCTAAAATTTCCCCTTTTACACACATTCAAATATATAATTCACTGCTGTCAATTACTTTTGCAATGTTGTACTATCATTACCCCCATTCATTTCCAACACTTTTCTTTCATCCCTGCGCTGGTTTGAAATGATGTATGTACCCTGGAAAAGCCATGTTTTGATCCTAATCCCATTTTGTAAAGGCAACCGTTTTTTCTAATCTCTATTCAGTATTGTATGTTTGAAGTTGTAATTAGATCATCTCCCCAGAGTTGTGATTTAATCAAGAGTGGTTGTTAAGCTGGGTTAGGTAGAGGTGTGTCTCCACCTATTTGGGTGGGTCTTGATTAGTTTCTGGAGTCCTATAAAGAGGAAACATTTTGGAGGATGAAGGAGATTTGGAGAGAGCAGAGAACGCTGCAGCATCATGAAGCAGAGAGTCCATTAGCCAGTGACCTTTGGAGATGAAGAAGGAAAACGCCTCCTGGGGAGCTTCATGAAACCGGAAGCCAGGAGAGAAAGCTAGCAGATGACACCGTGTTCGCCATGTGCCCTTCCAGCTGAGAGAGAAGCCCTGACTGTATTTGCCATGTGCCACCTCACTTGAGAGAGAAACCCTGAACTTCATCAGTCTTCTTGAACCAAGGTGTCTTTCCCTGGATGGACATTTCTATAGACTTGTTTTCACTGGGACATTTTCTCAGCCTTAGAACTGTAAACTAGCAACTTATTAAATTCCCCATTTTAAAAGCCATTCCGTTTCTGGTATATTGGATTCTGGCAGCTAGCAAATTAGAACAATTCCAAATAAAAATTATGTACCATTTAAGCATTAACTCCCCTTTCCCTACCCCTGGCTCCTGGTAACCTGTATTCTAGTTTCTGACTCTATGCATTTTCTAATTCTAATCATTTCATATAAGTGAGATGATACAATATTTGTCTTTTTGTGTTTGGCATATTTCACGCAACATGATGATCCATTTTTGTCACACATATCTGAACTTCAGTCCTTTTATGGCTGAATAACATTCCATTATATGTACATAGCACATTTTGTTTATCCATTCATCCATTGATGAATGTGGGTTGGCAGCTGTAAATAATGTAGGCTTTTAAAGAGACTGGCATTTAAAAGACCATTTTTTAAATAAATATACACATGTGGATTAATGCATTCAGCATTCTCTAACTGTATTTGATCATGGACACTTATTTTGATGGGAAGTTTCCAGGGAGTAGTAACCTTGGAAAACTCTCTGGCAAATATTTTAAGAGATCTTACTCCAAACACAGATTTTGTATCAATTAAGATTCCTCAGATTGTAAGTGACAGAAAATAGTAAAAGAAACTTTTTCAATTCAGATATATTTATCAGTATCAGAAATATTCCAAAGTAGGACCCATGACATAGATGGAGGTTTGGCTCAAATGCTATCAAGACTCAATTTCTCTCCATTTGTCAACTCTTCCTGTCCTGGTTTTTAATTTATAATTAGGCTAAACAGTATTATCCCAGAAGCTCCAGTACTTTCTATTGTGATGGCAATGTGGCTGCAAATCTCACATGCTCCCTGATTGAATACCATTATTCAGTAGGAAAAAGAACCTCTCTCTCCTTGCTACTTCTCACGGAGTCTTCCACTTATCTGGGAGTCAGTCACTCAGACCAAAATATCAAAATATGTTGATAAGTTTAAGTCTAGGAAATCCACAACCTCACTTATTTGGATTCTCAAATATAAATCTAAGATGAAGACAGCAGAGGGAACAATGCTGAGGAGAGAGAGAGCAAAACTCAAGTACACATTTTTTTGGAACTTTTGTGTTTCAAGTTATTTGGATATGTTATGAGTAATCACATTGTATTTCCTGTTGAAGAATAAAAGGAAAATGCAATAAACGTTTCTAAAATAGCACAATTTGTGAGGACTGAGTAGAAACCAAAAACAGAGTGCCTTTTGTTGCTTCTGGGTGGTTAAAGAGAGTAGAAAATAACAAACAGTGAAATATGATATTTCTATTGTTGCTGGTACAAATAATTCACCTCAATCTGTTACTACTACATGAAAATTATTCTACTTGGACCACTGAGTAAATAACTAAAGTTACGTGCCTCATTTAAATTATTGGCTGTAGCCCTTCCACTGTGTGCTTCCAAATATGTATACCTTCTACTACATCAGCTGTTTGGCCAAATTAGCTTAGATTCCCACTCAAACATTTCTAAAGAAACTATATGTGTGTGTACATGTGCGCATCTATATATTGTAAAGCATATATATCTTGAGGATTATAAAAGATGACTATTTTATGGTTAGATCCTTGAATCAAAATGTTTCTCAGTACTTTTAAGCTAGCAATAAATATCAGAATTTATAAGAGGCAGTGCATCGACCTCTTGGGCATGTAAAATAAATTTCAGGAGTATAAAGGGAAAAAATGCTCTTCTGTGACACTATAATATGGTCTGAGTGATCAGAATAGATTTAGATAAATTGCAAAGGCTGAATAAAAACTACAGGTCAAGGAAAGCTAGAACCCTGACCATTTTGAAGGCAGCATATTTTTAGCCTTACAGATGGTGGTTAAAACTTCTGGTCATTATCGTTTGCTCCTTAGTTTATGACTGTTATCTAAAAATAGTTGAGGCCTTAGCAGGGCAGGAATTGTTAGGGAGGACTTCGTGGATGAAAGGAGATGTTGGATAACTTTTTTAAGTGGGTGTAGAAATGCATGGTAGGGAATCCTAACAGGAAGTCAAATAAAGAAGAAAAGAGCTTTGGCAAATGGAATCTTACTGTCTTTACCTAAGAAACAGTTTCAGTTTCCCTCAAATCCACAGAGTGGCCCTATAGAAAATTTCTCAAGTCTTTTCAGACTGGTGGCCAACCAAGGCCAGATTATATTTTCTAATTTCATACTGGATATATGTGTCCCTCCAAATTCTTCTCTTAGCCTAAATAAAGGCCAGATTGGGTTTGTCATTAGACGTGAAAAGAAAAGGGAGGGTGCCTCCCTTTTCATCTATTCCCTTGCTTTTTTCTTTCTTTGTCTCCCTCCCTGCCTCCCTTCCTTCCTTCCTTCCTATAGCCCCTTTAAGCTAGATACTTAAATTACAGAGGTTTGGATGCAGTTGAGTTTAAGCAAAACTATTACAAAATGTATATTTTTACTTAGCAAACATTAAGTATTAAAGCACTTAATATATTGTTTATATCATCCATTGTCCAATGCAGTCTTATAAAAGTACCAATTTGTATGTATTTTAAATACCTGTCTCTTTAGACTTTGTAAGAAAAGGTATTAGTAAAAAACTAATTCTCACACGGCTATGTAAAATAAAGGAATTATCTTCAGAAATCCTGTTATAATTATTGTATTAATATAATTTATTTGATTATTTCCTGAATTAGACAAAAATCCCATGTATAATGTTCTTGTGATATAATGAAATCTATTTTAATAGATCATTAAGATATCTTAATTCATGTCATACATATTGTTCTAGTTTGCAATATATCAGAACTGGAATGGCTAGGGGGAATTTAATAAATTGCAAGTTTACAGTTCTAAGCCTGTAAAATTTTCCAAACTGAAACATCCAGGTAAAAATACCTTAATTCAAGGAAGGCCGATGGGTCAGGAACACCTCTGTCAGCTGGCAAGTCACGTGGCTGGCCTCTGCTGGTCCCTTGCTCCTCGGCTCCATTGCTTTCAGCCTCTGTTCCTGTGGGGGTTCCTCATTTTGCTTTTCCAGGACTGGCTTTCATCTCTTGGCTTCCCTTGGCTCTCTCCAGGTTCTGGATTGCTTAACATCTCGTGGTGATGTCTGCTGGGCTCCAAGCATCTCCAGCTATCTGTGTCTCTGTTCTCCAAATGTTGGCATCTGTGACAGCTCTGCTCTGAAGTTTCTGTTGGCTCTGTCATTTCTAAGCCTTCCCCCAAATGCTTCCTCTTTTAAATGACTCCAGTAAACTAATTAGGACCTACCCTGAAATGGTAGGTATGTTTAGGTAGGTCCTAAACATCTCCACCTAATCAAAGGTCACACCCACAGTTGGGTGTGTCATATCTTCCTGGAGATAATTTAGTCAAAGGTTTGTCCCCTGCAGTATTGAATTAGGATTAGAGGAGAGGCTGCCTCCACGGACTGAGTCAGAATTAAAACATGGCCTTTCTGGAGTGCATAATTCTTTCAAACAGGCACACGTATAGATGAATAATTGTTTATTTTCTGAATAATTCTTGGAAATGATACTTTAGTATAAAAATATCTTTTACAGATACCAGTGTGATTAAAGCTTTGGCAATGCCATTTACTATAAATCATCAGCTATTATTAAATTAATGTTTATGCTAAATTTTTGTGAAGGATTTTCCCATTAGGTTAATAATAAAGTATCTAATAGCTTAGATTAAAAGCATTGTATTTTATAACAAGAGAGTAGCCACAGTGTTTTGTTTTGGGTCACACTTTTCCTATGCATTCGCTATACAAGTGTATTGCACACATATAAAAAGATTTTATTCTGCCACATTATTTAAAAATTACTAGGAATAAATTATTTTTAAAAGTTGACTGAAGTAATGGCTAAATTCACATAAGGGTAGAACTCAAGAATTCTGATGTTCTTTCTTTCTTTTCCTTCTCTTAATTTGTTAAAACAGAAAAGTGCGTCCTTCTCCAGTTTACCTCCCCAACCCTTTAAGATTTCACATGGTGGGTTCTATAAAGTTCTCCCAATTTCTGTGAGCTCCTGACATCACAGGCTTGGCTCTCCATTCTCATTTCTATAAGCCAAAATGCTAGTAATTCCTCACACTCTCTTTAAACCACACTACATGTACACTACATGCAAATGAGCTTAACTATCTATGATCCAAGCCCAGAGCTCTCAAGTTAGTTGTCTTGGTGCTAAATCAAAGGAAATATGGCAAACAAAGAGCAGTAAATTTTTCTTTCAAGATTCCCACCTCTACCCCTGGCTCCTCAGTGTGTCATGCTACCAATCACCAAAGGCACAAAATACATCGAGATAAATATCATTATTATAATCAAGTGCTATTAGGGTTTCTTCTCCAACATCTCTACCCATATTCCTTCAGCACCTTCATCATTTAAGGTGTGACTGTTTCCCCTGTTGATTACTATAGTCTATTTTCTTGAATCTTTTTTTTTTTGTATGCTGTGTGGTAGGGTCACATTTCATTCTTTTTTCATGTGAGTATCCTGTTATTGCAGCACCATCTGTTGAATTTTTGTTTGTTTGTTTTTACTGGTTTCTTTGTTTGTTTGGGAAGTACATGGACTGGGAATTGAACCTGGGTTTCCCTCATGGCAGGCGAGAATTCTACCACTGAGCTACCCTCACCCCCCAATTACTATAGATTATTTTCTTTAAACTCACATTCTGGTATCAACCCATTAGTGTTAATTATCATTCTTTTCCCTTCATTTTATAGACCATGTCATCTTCCACATTAGGATATTACATCATTTCCAATTACATTTTTCATTGAATTCTACTTTTCTGAAAGCGGGTTGATTTAACACAGATTAATTTATATGGGATATAGGTTTGTAAAACTAGTTTTTACAGTGAATTGGGGAGGATTCTTTCCACTAAAGTAATATATAAAAATAAAGCTGTCTCTTTGGATTTTGGAAGAAAAGGGATTAGTAAACAGCTAATTATCATATGACTGTGTAAAGTAAAGAAAACATTTTTTTAAATCCTATTAGATTATCTTTTCCATGTAATTTCTGTAATTATTAACTATGATATTATCTGTTTAAAACCTAAAAAAAAAACAACCATACTTCAAGCATGGCTGAATCCAGGGTGCTCAAACTATCTACTGATGCTACCACTCCATCTTATTCTATCCGCCTTTCAGTATGGCTTCCAATCTCAGAAAGACTTTCTCTTCTGGGTGGTTACCAACAACTTCAATTTACAAGATGTCTTTTCAGCAATATTCATGGACTGGGATTATACCCAGTCATTCCAGCGAATGTCTTAAAATTGAGTCTCATTGACGCTGATTGGGACCTATGCTTATTCCTGAACCCATCATCATGGCCAGCTCATTTCAATGTTCTAATTGACTGTATGTGGGTGCTAAGCTACTTCTTGGATCTAAAGGTGGAGTCATCATCTCTAGAACCACGTGACTAACATGGAGGAGGGGTGATTTTTAAAAGATTAAAATAACATTGTCAGAATTAAAAAAATCTATGTGAACTATACATGGGAGAGGGAAAATCTACAGATATTACATCAGTACAAATATAAACCAATGATCCTCAAGCTCAGTATATCATGACATAGTCTTGGGAATATTTTACTTTGAGAGCAATTCTAGAGGATTCCTTACTTTTTCATATACATAATATATAAATTCACCTGTAGAAACACTAAAAAGTAGATGAAATAATTTTCTATCAGTCCCTCTCTATAAGCATTCAATTTTGGGGCCTGGGGATCAGTCCTTTTCTCTCTAAGATTGGCATATAAAAAGGTAGGTTACCTCAAAGGCCCAGATGTAATCTGTCTCAACTCTTCATTTTTCTGCATTCTTTACTGTCCTCACCTATAAATATCTTTCAAAAGAGTCACTAATGGGACACTTTGCTACTCAGTACATGTACTAATAACAAGGAACTTAAAGAAAAATAGATAACAGAGATAATGATTACAAGCTGTAATTTAAATCCCTTTCAGGTGTATTTTGTTGCCCCTAGGGCAAAAGCAAGTAAAATTCACTATCACATTCAGCAGCTGCTTCTGCTGAAGTTGGAAATAACTAGCAAAGTTATAATTATTTTAGGTTGAGGGAGGCATCTACCTTTACTGAAGACAAGTGATCAGACCCAGAAACAGCCCATGTCTTGTGAAGAAAGAACTGGATCATAAGTGGTGACTAGTGTCTGAGAAATATCCAATGAAGTTTAGGAGGAAGACAGCTACCCCACAAGTTCAGAGATCTAGCTTCTGGTCCTGATTTATTAATTTTCTTTGTGACATTAGCTAAGGACTTTGCCTATCTGGATTTTGGTTTTCTTGTCTATAAAAGGTGTGTGTATGCATGTGGTGTATAGGTTTATTTCTAATTTCTAAATTTAATAATTTACTGAGTTCCTATAATCCATTTGGAGGAAAAGAGAAAAATGTACATGAATCAGGCAAGCATTTTTGAGAACCTGAACCACTTGCATCAATGGCAGGTGCCACGCTGCTTAAACAAATGCTGCAGAACTGTCCCATTCATGGGACTAGATCAGCATCAGCAACAACAGTAGCCAGAATCTCCAAGAAATGACGCAGGGATTGGGAGCTCTCCCTCCCAAGTGGGCATATCCCAGTGTAAGAGGAAAACTGGATAGACAGAGTTGGAGAAGGCTGAGGATTTTCAAGGCCCTCCATGAAAACCCTTTCTGAGGAACTAAATTGTGCCTTATTACCACTACCCCTTTCCATTGATATGATTGCAGCAAGGCGCTCCCTGGCCTCAGTTATCTGTACGAGAAGTGGGCTCTTTAGCCAGTATGGACCAGTGAAGCTTTATTAAGGGATTTGGACTTGGGATGAGAAGAGATAAGAGATTTTTATTCTCGAAAGATTGAATTTATATAACACTCGGAGCTGTTAATGGGCATGCCCTCTACCATGAGGTCAAGAGAAGGGGGAAGAAACCAGCTTCAGAGAGAACAAGAGAGGATCAAATGAATATTCAGAAAGGTGCATAGATGAGAGACATCTGCTGGTTTTGGACTTCTACTTCTTTCTGAGACCAGCAGAATTCTTGCCCTTGAGTTCTATGAGACAGTCCAGTATTACTTTGAATTATCATTAACGAATTTTTTCTTAAGTTCATTTGAATTAGTCCTAACCCTTAAAAATGTGGGGGATGGAGCCAAACATTAGTTTGATTGTAATTTAAGCTTTAAATATTTTCTGTAACTGTTGGGGGTATTGTTTGTTGTTGTTGCTAAACTATTAAAGGCCAGGTATTAACCATATATTATTTTCTTTTATAATCAACAAAATTCTCTGAAGTGGGCAATATTATGTCCTTTGTACAGATGAACAAACTGAAGTTTAGTTAGACACTAGTAAGTGACAAGGCTACTTTTAATAGACTTATATTAGTTGAATTCCAACTCTAGTCAGTTTAATTCTAGACCCAATTTTTAAGCATGATGCCATAAGATTACAGATGTGAGTTGCTAATGGGAAGTCTGAGAGAGAAAATGTAAAAACTACTAGGTTTCCTAATACTTTCAAATATTTCAGAAAAGGGAAACAATATGGTTCTGAGTCAGGAATAGGAATATGGAGAGAGAGTGGTTAGGGTTTAGGGTAACCTAATACTAAAAATGTATCTTGTCATGTCAGATTCTGTAATTCTAATAATCAAAACCATCATGGAATTGTTGAGTAAAGACAATTATATAAGGGTTACTAACTGAAGTCTGTGCTTCATTTGGCTGGCATTTACCACTGCTGGAGGTCAAAAACTACTACTTCATGAGTTAGTGGATTTTTCTCCAATGAATTTCTCTTGTAACTCTTTTCAAGTCTAGCTGTGTTGTCTTTACAAGTATGTTTAATTACAAACATTCAGTTGGCCACAAACACATTCCTGTACAATTCCTTCATCGGTGTCATCTTAAGAGTGAACTGAACTGTTAATTTCAAACAAAACCAAATAGTTGAAATATCTGACTGCTTCCTATCAGTATAAAAAAATATGCATTTATACAACAGCTGCAACATGTTTCTCTAAGGATTAAGTTTTACCCAAAGAAGGACAAAAAAGTTGCCTTTAACAAGGGAAGCATAATGTTCTCAATGGGAAGAAATGAATATACCCACAACTTTTTAATGTTTGTTAAAATAAAAATGACTTTGAAGATTAAATGAAGAACATCCTTTCTATTATGATCCATCTCATTTCCAGTAGTGTCAGACCATAAATATTGTTAAATTATTAAAGAAAATAATGGGTAGGATTTGAAGAGTGCTGCAAAATTTCAACAACAGCAACTCTAAAATGGTTGGTCAAGTGTTATAAAATGTCATGGATTTTTTATAAGGAATGGTAAAAATGTGCCTAAGAGGGTTTTCCTCATTGAGAGCCTTTGCAGTCATTCCTGATGTATGAGCTAATTGGCTTCTTTACAACTGACCCAGGTTATGTAACAATATTAAATAGACGTAACATATTTTAGAAGCACTCATAACCCACGGCCACAACCTAACAACTCTCCACTACACAGAGTTGTAGCAGTGAGAGGGGAGTTCTTGAAGCCTCTGGTTCAACTTCTTAGGGGTATTAAGTGGACTGAGTCGTGAATTCCAGACTTCAATTCTTTCTTTTGAAGTTCAGAACTGAGTAATCATATCCCACCTACATATGATCACTTCCTTGGTAGCCAACTTGTTCATTCAATCATTCAGTCAGCTGTTCAGGAAGCATGGCATGGAGGAAAGCAGCATAGAGTCTGAAGCCAAGTTGCCAAGTGATCTTGGCTCTTCCCTTCATTCATCTTCCATAATAGGTCAAATCCAATCTCATGTGAATGCTATGAGAATTTAATATCTTAATAATTGGAAAGCCTTTAGGAGGTGCTTTGCATTTTCGTAAACAACATATAATTATTTGTTAAACATAAAAATTAAATATGTTCATTTGTTTCAGCAGAATGTATTATGTACCTATCAAGGGTCAGATGCCAGGGTTTGCTCAAGATGGCTAAGGTATCTGCCATCATGGAGTTTACAGTCATATTGGGGAAGGGAGATAATAAAGAAGTAAACAATTCAATAGAGAAGATATTTTGGACTGTGATAAATTTTATGAAGAAAATAAACTGGATGATGAAGTAGTGATCATTTGACAGGGGGAGGTGAGAAGTGAATGTTGGACAGAAAAGTCCTCTTTCATCTTTAAGCCAAGGCCTGAAGGATGAGAAGAGGCCAGCCATGGGAAGCCCAGTGGCGAGAGCAAGAAGGATGAGGGAGGAAAATGTAGTATGGCTGGACTTCCTTGCTAGGGAGGAGGAATGTAGTAAGAAGCTGGGGAATCAGGCAGCAAGCTGATGCTATAGGACCTTTTAAATATCAATGGGAATCCATTTCAATTATGGCTCTTTTCATTATGAGCAAACAAAATTTTACTTTAAACTGTTCAAATTGTCTTTGACTATAACAAAAAATATGCAAGACAATGAACCTGATCCAGGAAGAGCTGGATCAAGACCTTTGGTAATGACTTGAGGGTGCTGCATTTGTTTCTCCGTCTCTTTATTTTCTGTATTTTGGCTTAACCATCAGGCAAACTTTTGCCTTGATATAGTAATGTTGTCCCCCAGCATCTCCACACTAACGTTCTATCAGCACAGAGAAAACCCCTGTTTTCCAAGAATTGTAGTGAAAATCCCCCAAGATTTATTCATATTATTCTTATTCTTCTGGGCTGTCATGAGCCAATTTTGGAATCACTTACTTTGACTCTTAATCAGCTGCTCCTGGATGACTTTCCTGTCTCTAGAGCTAGAGGATAAAGTCAGCCTAGCAGGAGCAGTATGGAGGGAATGCAGTGAGAGGGCTTTCACAGATGGAAATTAAAGTACCCTTACTGAACAAAAGGGTGCTGGGTTTTGGGCAGGCAAAAGCAAAAGATTTCCATGAGCTGTTTTTCGAGTTTTAACAAAATAGTGCTAAATTTTTTTATTACATTTCATAAACACAATATTTTTGGTCCATAATTTGTCCATTCAAAAATATAATTTTTATTATTTTCTATGTAATTTAAAACACATTTTCTTTTGATCTGTCATTCTCCTTGATGGGAAAATCAAGTAAGTGAGTCAATGCCAAGTAAACTCATTCAAATCAGGATTTTTCCCTTTCACATTATCCCTCTCTTTTCAGCTGAAATGATCTGCAGTCCAGTGAGCTTATAAACATCATGCTTTTATAAGGCTAGGTTTCAGAGAAGAGGGATACGGTCCAAATTCCTCATGTGTCTACACTGACATCCAATGAAGTGCACATCAACCCCACTCTTTTTTTTTTTTTTTTTTTTTTTTTTTACTTTTTGACATCTATCTCCACTGGCATCTTTGAAGAAGGTAAGTTGCACGCCCCCCCCCCCCCCCCCCCCCCCCCCCCCACCAATGTGCAGACATCCATCATGCACACCACATCCTCTTGGCTCCTCAGATTAGTTAATCCTCTCTTGGGTACCTATGAACCCTCTGAGAACCTCAAAAACTTTCTGTTTCTATTTAACATTATCATACCTTTGGGGGACACGTCCAATCCTCCTGCCTATACACTGTAGCGCTGTCTATTCTTCCACTGCCAGCTACCCCTGGGAGTGAGGAGGCCTGAAAGTCTTTCTACCTGTTTAGGCTTACTCAGAGGCCAGGCACAGATCCTCTCCTCTCTGATCCAGTCAAGCCTATTTTGGAGTGGGGAATATGGAGGACATGGCATAGGGCCCTCCTTTAGAGAACTATCCAACCTCCATCCCTATTGCTGTCTTCTGGGCTCTTCTATTCTCCTTCTTAACCCTGGATTCTACATCAACATTAGGGTGGCAGAATTGGCTTTTATCTATGCCGATTTTATTGTTTAAGTACAAAAGTTTGGATTTGGGTGATCGAAAGCCATAGGTCAAGAACTCAAAAATTCTTCATCATATTTGCTTAGCATATAAAAAAATCTATTTCTTAGCACTGATTCTTCTTTGCCCTGGTTCTACATGGCTTCCCTTTCCCAAAGCAGTGAGCCCTAGCTGATGTTTGAATGCCCCTCTCTGGGTGGAACTTCTTGTGAACCCCAAATCCATTGTTAATTTCCCTTGAATAGCACTATGTGTGCTTCAGCAGGGTTTGCTCCATGAGTCCTGTTTTCCAGCTGACCATCTCTTCTTGTTTGTATCTTTTCCCAAGATGAAACGTCTAAGCTCTCTTGAAAGACAACATTTGTATTGTTCAATTCTTAATTGTAAGCAAAGAAATCCACTCTGCCTATTGAAAGCAAAAGGGACTTTGGACTCACGGATGGAACAGCTAGTGGTGGAAATCTGGTAACATGTCATCTCTGCAGTGTAACGAGTAACGACTCACATATTTGCATCATTCATGCAGGTCCAGGCAGAAAGCATCTCACTGACTTGTCCTAAATCTACTCCAACCACAGGATACACTACCAGCAAGGAGAGAGAGGACCTTCCTATCAAGACTGCACACAACGTGGAACGGACAACTTCTTGAAGATAAATTAAGGTGGTATTAGGTGAGAGAAGAATTCCTGGACAGGTAAAAATGATAGCGGTCCACTAAAGCAATTTACTAATCTTTTATTTTACATATAATATCACCTAGGGCTACAGATGTCATTGAGTTGTTATTGGGGAGTACTCTTATTCTCCTCTTTCTGAAGATGAGAAACAATAGGGTTTCCATCCTAATTCTTCTACCAAGTAAGGATTTCTTAGACAATTTCCTTAATTTCTCCTCCTATGCAGAGCTTTAGTTTTGTTATATTTATATGAGAAGAGATCACAATGTTGTTACTCAACCTCTCTGCCATCCTGATCATATTTTTCTATTAATAAGTATAAAAGAAATGACATGTCAGAGTCAACATAAGAAACCCACCTTGAAGAAGAGTCAAAAGTTGTAGAAAAATAGGGCATGAAAAGAAAGAACAGAGAAAGTGTGGAGTATGAAAAGGAAAAGACCTCCACTTATAATAATGCCCAAACAACAGTTTTAAATGAAATACATCAAATCAATCATTATCATGAACTGAAGAGATCCCTCTCCCTCTTTCTCTCCTTCTCTCCCCATCCTTCCTCTTCTTTCCTCCTTGCCTCTCTTTCTCTCACCCCCTCTTTCTTCAATTGTACATTGACAGTAAAACCCATTCACAGGAAACTGCTATAGGCAGATTTGTGATGTAATTTCTCCAATCTCAGCTATACTCCTCACCCAAAGTGGTCTCCTTTAAAGGGGTAATTGAAAAAAGAACACAAATATTACATAGAGGTTTCTGGGATTTTTTGTGATTCTTCTCTCTTTAAAATTTCTGGAATCACCTTTAGCTTTTTTCATTGGAAGTCAGTTTGGAAGCATTTCCCATACAATGCTGACATTCAGCTTTGGCTTTTTGTCATGGTAATTTGGTAAATAATCATAACATACTTTGAAAACGTATAGTTTTGTAAATCTAAACTACAGTTCCGTGTAAGCTTGCCCACAAATGTGTTTCCACTAAATCTGGATTGCCTACACCCAGTGGTGAGAAACTTGTGAAACTCTGTTTCCCTAGCTTTAATGAATTCTTTAACAGAAGAGCTCTTTAGGTCCTGGTTGGATGTAGATCAACAAATTCATTCACCCAGCTCAGCAATTGCCAGACAGTTATGCCATCAGACTGACTGCGTGTTTGAGATAGGATATCTTCTTGTGATTCAAGGTGTGTGCCTTTTAATTAAAAAAAAAAACAGTAATCATTTTCATCTTTAATATTTATTGAACACTAACTACCTGTCAGGAACTGTGCACAATCCTTTAAATGTTGTATTCAATTCAATTCTGAAAACTATCCTATGGGATGACATGAAAATCAGACCACAGTCTTACAGATGATGTCATCTGTTTTACCCCTTTTCTATTTGTCTGTGTGCATGCGAGTACTGTGTAACTGTTTTTGTGTGTATGCTTGTATACCAATGGGCATTTGGTGAACTCCCATGTTGGTAGGGAACATTCGAAGTATTTTCTTCAGGCAGATGTTTCTTAGCTAGAGCATGAGAAGCGTGATGGGAAGTTATAGTAAAGTGGAAAAAAGTAGAATCTGAAAATATGGAAAGTGCTATAGACAAATGTTAAAAACCATAGTCATCTTTAAAAATCCTTTATGAAAAAAGCATACCAAGTTGGTTAAAAATAGTTTTTAGTGTGATAGACTAGGCTTAAATTCCATAAATTCTAATAACTTTTCTGCATTATCTTTTATGTTTCCATACAAAAATAAGTATTTTCTTTCTTTCCAATTCTTACATCTTCTATCACATTTTCTAACTCCTTGTATGGGTACTGGCTAGATCTTCTAGTTGAAAATTGAATAGAAATAATAGTAGCTGGCATCCCTATCTCATTCTTGGTTTTTAAAAAGTGTGTTTAAATAAATAATACTAGTTGTAATAGCTGTTAGGTTTCCATTACTAGCTGTGGTAGGTAGCTATCAATTTATTGCTTCTCTGTTCCTAATCTATCCTTTGTTGCCTGCTCTGTGAAAATTGAGATGAGCCCTTTAAATATTTTTCCTTTGACAGCTGCTGTGATATTCATCATGGCCACTACAGGCTGTGTGCCATGTGTACATTGCAGGGGAAAGGTTTCCTTCTTGGGTCCCCTGTGCTTGCTGGGCTTACTCCTGCACACGTGGCTTCTCCAGTGCCCATCTCCACAGCATAGGTGGCTTCTCCCCATCTCCTGAAGCATCGTAACTTCTCCAGGGCCAGACTTCTGTGACACAGGTGGCTTCACTGACATCAGGGCCTTCCAACACATGCAGCTTCTTCAGGACTCAGTCGCTGCAGTGCATGCACTTTCCCCAGTGCTCAGCTTCTGTAGCAAAGGCTGTTTCTTTGGTTCCATGCTCTTGCAGTACATGGCAGTCAGTAGCAACCAGCAGCCGGCAGTTTTCACTGCCGTCTCCATTCTACAATTTCATTTCAGCATACCTAGAGTAGGCTTCTGGCAAGTTCTGGAGGGCAGATTTCCAGCAAATTCCTACACACTGGCAGCACAGCAACTTCACTGCCATTTAGTGAGTGATGGCAGAAGGTAGTGGCCTCTCTAAGGAGGTTTAGGTCTCAGACAGGGGTGTGTGGGAGGGCTCTTCCTTGGGCATTTGATTTTAGCTCTAGGAGTAGTGGCTGCTCTTTATATCTTCTATAATCTTTAGTTTCTCTGTACTTCTTACTAGCCAATCCCTTACTTACTCCAATAATTTGCCATAGTTGATAATTATTTCTAAGGAATATATAAGGAAAGCTGTATTCTTGGAGAACTAAAATTGATCTAAAATTCCCAATTACAATTTACTTTTTAGATGCAGTCTTCAAGAATTTATAACTAACATTTCACACATGTTCTTCAACTTCGTTCTTTTCCTTCCTAACTATTCATGTACTCAACAGGCTTAAGTCTGACGAGCATCCAATTGAGCTTTAATCTGTATATTTAGCATAACGATTTCCATCTTTAACTCAGGTTTATTAAGTTCATGAGGTCTTTGCTTCTTATGTCAGCACTTTAATTGGAGGGGGCAGTAATTTTTCCACTATTTGTTAAGTAATACGGGCAAAATGCCAAAAAAAACCATCATTTAAGTTGTTGTGCTAAATTGCTGACACACCTAAAGTGTACAGCGAGGACTATCTTCAAGAAGGTTACTTATTGGATGGAGTACGAGCATGTAGATTTAGAATATAAAAGCAACATTAAGGTTTTCAAGTATACTGTCTGAAAGTGAGCAAGGTGTAAAAACATCACAATGCTTGGAGACTCTATTTACAAAAAGTTTTGGTATTTCTTCATTATCTTGAAAGTAAATCTGAACTGCTGAGCATGCCATTTGACATCCTCCACAATCCCAGCTTACTTTTCAACCTGTAGCTCCCACTGTTCCCTCACATTAATTCAACCCTACCCTGTGTACCACTCACCATTCTCAAGTGTGTCAGGTTTGTATGCCTGTTTCCACCGTTGTGGACATGTCCTCAGTCTGCTTTACCATCTAGTCTTCCCTTCTTTCAAAATCTAAATTTTCTAAACCTTGTGAAAACGCTAAATCCAACATGTATCTTTTTTCTTCCATCTTATGCATCTCCAGAACTAAGTAATTCTCCCACTCTGTTCCCAAAACTCTTTGATTGTATTTCTAGAACTACATCTTCTGATTGGAGATAACTGCTCGAGTTTGGAGCACAAAGTAAATCACATCTTTTAATATTTCAGTTAAATGGTTTGAGTCATCATATAACCTCTTATGACAACTTCCTGTTGCTCCCAGGGTCTTCATTATAGAATGATTCTGGGAATGACAGTTCAATAACAATTGACACTTATGCAGGGCTTACAAGATATGTTTTGCATGACTTAATGCATTTGGCTCCCACAACACCCTCATGCATAGATATTACTATAATGACTATATTATAACAGGAAACGGAGGTATGAAAAGTTAAGTAACTTGCTCAAGGTCACACAGCTGGCCCTCGTGGCCTGGCTGCTTTACTCTAAGCCTTATGGAGAGACAAGCTGCAGGTAAAGGTGAAAAACCTGGTTTTATGAACCTGGGACACACAAGCAGCTTTGGGGCTCAGTGACATAATGTGGCATAGGATAAGAATGGGAGGCTCAGAAACTAGAATGCAAAGAAATAGCTCACTTGAGACCAGAATTCTTGTAAGTTGCAAAGCCAGGATTCAAATCCAATTATTTTTGACTAAAGATCATGTTCTTTCCATTTGTGCAATACTGCCCTGCCATAAAGATATATACTTTTTCAAATGCTGGTGCAGTGTGATATATACAGGTGAAGCAGTCTTTTCTAAGTATTTTGCATTTATCATGACTTAGAAATTACAATTCATTGATTCTTTCACAAGCTGATCTCCCCAATGAAGAGTTTTGTCCCCACCTAAATTAAATATACCTCAGTACGCTGCCATGATCTGTTGACTCTCAATGTGGTTTTCTTTAGAAAATGTGAATTCAAATGTAGCTATTGCTTTTAATGTGTGAATAAATGCATATGTTTATCACAGTTGTTCAGCTATCATTTCATATGGTGTACAGATGAGAGCAAGACCCACCTTATCCCAGAGTACACAGTGCAGTCTTGTAGAGGTGTTTTTTAAAGCTTTATAGCAAAACATGCTTCCCAAGGCATTATATTCTTCATAGATCTGGAAATTTTATGCTGTTTAAGAAATTCCTTGAAATTCTTCATTTATTAAAAAAAAAAGAGATGCA
Organism: Tamandua tetradactyla; assembly: GCF_023851605.1. Lineage (NCBI taxonomy): Eukaryota > Metazoa > Chordata > Mammalia > Pilosa > Myrmecophagidae > Tamandua > Tamandua tetradactyla. Next base: position 151,766,375 of record NC_135332.1, read on the forward strand.
AAAAATGAAACTGCGTCCTAACACTAAAAAGAAAGAGAGGGTACTATAATATCATTACAGGAAAAATGACTCAATCAGAAGATTCAACACTGGGCACTGTATTTAGTTCATCTCGGTTCTGATTACATTAAAAATGTGAATTTTGCCATAGGAAGTGTAATCTTGCTATAGATTCAATTTTGTGTCTTTTAATGCCATAATTCAGAAGAACCTTTGTTTGTTCTGCTGAAGGGGAAATGGTGTTGCTTCTTTCCCTTCATACAGTTTTACTTTGAATCTGAATTCAATTGTTTGCTGATCTATGAGGATCAGAGAAGCATGTTTGATTTATTCAAACACTTTGACTCTAGAAGTGAACGTTTCCCAAAGTAGACTAGATTAATTTGTCCCTGCTTCTGTTCTAATCTCAACATGTCTCGATTGAGCTATGCTGGTGAAGAGATGGCATTTTTCTTTCCTTCTGCCTACTTGGGACTGGCTGAAGATCATCAAGGCCATCACATATAGAAAGGTGACCCTCCTTGGTGGAGGTGAGAATTCAAATCTCTGTACTACACAATTTGACATTTTTATTAGAATTTATACATATGTCATTGTTAGGGACAGGTGTCAACTTGGCCAAGTTGTGGTACCTGTTTATCTGATTGGGCAAGCGCTGGCCTATCTGTTGCAATGAGGACATTTCATAGGATTAGGTCGTGATCATGTCAGCTACATCCACAGCTGATTCCATTTGTAATCAGCCAAAGGGGAGTGTCTTCCACAATTAATGATGCTAAATGTAATCATGGGAAGCCTTTTAAGGAGGACTCAGAGGAGACAGGTTCCATTCCTGCTTTGGCTGGTGAGCCTCTCCTGTGGAGTTCATCCAGGCCATCCATTGAAGTCATTGGCTTCGCAGCCTGCTCTGTGAATTTTGGACTCTGTGTTCCTATGGTCACATGAGACACTTTCATAAATTTTATATTTGCAAGTGTTACCTGTTGATTCTGTTTCTCTAGAGAACCCTAACTAATACATCTTGGTACCAGGAGTGGTTCTTAAGGAACAGAATCTTAAAAACGGGTTTTTATGAATAGTTTTCTACTCTGACTGGACTCAGAGACACTAAGGACTCTGATTCCCATAATCAGAATGACACTCCCAATCCATGGAGTGAGTAGGCAAAGGAGATAGTCAAAATATCATCATTCGATTCTCCTAATGCTTCGCTTGTACAAAGCCAGACTCTGGGGGATAATGTTTTTGACACCTTTACAGAGTTTTGTAGAAATAAGAGTTATAGAGATGTTGGTTGGTTGTTGTTAGATACATTGTGTACATTAAAGGGTGAAAGGGATGGGCTTAAGGCTTCAAACGAGAAGCTTAAGCGCCATCTGAAAGATGTAGATATTTCAATGAGTATCCTGAAGGAAAATCTTATTTCCTGTAGCCGTATACTTGAGATCTCTGAAAATCAGACTCAGAATCTTATTGTTAGAGTAGCAACTTTACAACGTAAACTGAAATCTCAGTCTTGCATGGTGTCTGCCGTTAAAGTGGAAAGGAGTGGAACCCTGAAAAATGGGATGGTGACATATGGATTGATAATCATGTTGGGGGTGAGGTTGAAACCCTAGACCATGCTGAGCCTTCTCTAGATAACCTTGTAATAGTCTGCCCTGAGGACATAGTTGCCCCACCTCCAGCCTGCCTTGAGGAATTGGCCACCCAACCTCCTACTGAAGGGATTAGCCCTAGAGTTATTAATCCTGTTTCACTATATAAAACTGCAAATGAAGGCCCTGAAGCAAATGGCTTGGAAGATATTTCTAATTCTTTTCATAACCCACCCCCACCATCCCTCATTTCTTCTAGGCCTATAACTAGACTAAAGTCCCAACAGGCCCCTAAAAGTGAGGTACAAAGTATCACACATGAGGAAGTATGTTATACTCCAAAAGAACTGTGTGAGTTTTCCAATTTATATAGACAGAAATCAGGGGAATATGTGTGGCAATGGATTTTAAGAGTGTGGGATAATGGTGGGAGGGATATAAGGCTGGATCAGGCTGAATTTATTGATATGGGCCCACTAAGCAGAGATTCTGCATTCAATGTTATAGCTCGAGCAGTTAGAAAAGGTGTTAACAGCTTGTTTGGGTGGTTGGTTGAAACATGGATCAAAAGCTGGCCAACATTACCTGAGGTTGAAATGCCAGAACTGCCCTGGTATAATGTAGATGAGGGGATCCAGAGGCTTAGAGAGATTGGAATGTTGGAGTGGATTTATCATGCAAAGCCTGCTCTTACACCCCAGGAATGTCCAGAGGATGCACCTTTTACCAGAACAGTGAGAAATAAGTTTGTGAGACTAGCACCATCATCCCTCATGAGCTCTGTGGTTGCAATTTTCTGTAGGTCAGATATTACTGTAGGAGCTGCTGTCACTGAGCTGGAATCCTTAAACACAATGGGGATGACAGGATCCCGAGTTGGCAGAAGCCAGGTGGCAGCACTTAATCACCAAAGACAGGGTAGACGTGGCTATTATAATAGACAACAAACTCAAAGGAGGCATCAAAATTATATGACATGCAGAGATTTGTGGCATTGGCTAGTAAATCATGGGGTGCCTAGAAATACAATAGAAGGGCATTCTACTAAATTCTTGTTGGAGCTGTATAAACAAAAGAGTTCTAGGTCAAGGGAACAGAAGTCTAACCTGAATTACAAAAACACAGAGTCACGGCCCCTTAATCAATTTCCAGACTTGAAACAGTTTACGGACCCTGAGGCCCTTGAATGAAGGGAAGGTCAGGTCTCTATGGGGGAGAAACCTGTTATACTGCCACAAATTTATACTGTTAACCTTCCTCTAAGTCATCCCCAAGGAGACCGATGGCCTTTTACCAGGGTAACTGTGCATTGGGGAAAAGGAAATGATCAGATATTTCAGGGATTATTAGACACTGGTTCAGAAGTGAGATTAATTCCAGGGGACTCAAAACGTCACTCTGGACCACCAGTCAGAGTGGGGGCTTATGGAGGCCAGGTGATCAATGGAGTTTTAGCTCAGGTCCATCTCACAGTGGGTCCAGTGGGCCCCTGGACCCATCCTGTAGTCATTTCCCCAGTTCCGGAATGTATAATTGGCATAGACATACTGAGCAACTGGCAGAATCCCCACGTTGATTCTCTAACTCATGCAGTGAGGGCTATTATGGTGGGAAAGGCCAAGTGGAAGCCACTAGAACTGCCCCTACCAAGCAAAATAGTAAATCAGAAGCAATACCATATTCCTGGAGGGATTGCAGAGATTACTGCCACTCTTAAGGACTTGAAAGATGCAGGGGTGGTGATTCCCCCCACATCCCAGTTCAACTCTCCTATTTGGCCTGTGCAGGAAACAGATGGGTCTTGGAGAATGAAAGTGGATTATCGTAAACTCAACCAGGTGGTAACTCCAATTGCAGCTGCTGTTCCAGATGTAGTATCATTGCTTGAGCAAATCAATACATCCCCTGGTACCTTGTATGCAGCTATTGATCTGGCAAATACTTTTTTCTCAATAGCTATTAGTAAGAACCACCAGAAACAGTTTGCTTTCAGCTGGCAAGGTCAGCAATATACTTTCACTGTCCTACCTCAGGGGTATATCAACTCTCCAGCCCTATGTCATAATCTTGTTCGCAGAGACCTTGATCGTTTCTGCCTCCCACAAAACATCACACTGGTCCATTATATTGATGATATCATGTTGATTGGACCTAGTGAGCAAGTAGCAACTACTCTAGATTTACTGGTAAGGCATTTGCGTGTCAGAGGATGGGAGATAAATCCAACAAAAACACAGGGGCCTTCCACCTCAGTAAAATTTCTAGGTGTCCAGTGGTGTGGGGCATGTTGAGATATCCCTTCTAAGGTGAAGGATAAATTGCTGCATCTGACCCCTCCCACAACCAAAAAAGAGGCACAACGCCTAGTTGGTCTTTTTGGATTTTGGCGACAACATATTCCTCATTTGGGTGTGCTACTCCGGCCCATTTATCGAGTGACCAGAAAAGCTGCTAATTTTGAGTGGGGACCTGAACAAGAGGAGGCTCTGCGACAGGTCCAGGCTGCTGTGCAAGCTGCTCTGCCACTTGGGCCATATGATCCAGCAGATCCAATGGTGCTGGAAGTGTCAGTGGCAAATAGAGATGCTGTCTGGAGCTTTTGGCAGGCCCCTATAGGAGAATCACAATGCAGAACCTTAGGATTTTGGAGCAAAGCCTTACCATCTGCTGCAGATAACTACTCTCCTTTTGAGAAACAGCTTTTGGCCTGCTACTGGGCCTTAGTAGAGACTGAATGCTTAACCATGGGCCACCAAGTTACCATGAGACCTGAGTTGCCTATCATGAGTTGCGTGTTGTCTGACCCACGAAGCCATAAAGTTGGGCGTGCACAGCAGCACTGTATTGTAAAATGGAAATGGTATATACGAGATAGAGCCAGAGCAGGTCCTGAAGACACAAGTAAGTTACATGAAGAAGTGGCACAAATGCCCATGGTTTCCACTCCTGCTGCCACATTACCTTCTCTTTCCCAGACCAGAGCTATGGCCTCTTGGGGTGTTCCTTACAGTGAATTGACTGAGGAAGAGAAAACTCGGGCTTGGTTTACAGATGGTTCAGCACGATATGCAGGTACCACCTGAAAGTGGACAGCTGCAGCATTACAACCCCTTTCTTGGGTGTCCTTGAAGGACAGTGGTGAGGGGAAATCCAGTGGGCAGAACTTTGAGCAGTGCACCTGGTTGTTCATTTTGCTTGGAAGGAGGTGCATTTGTATACTGACTCATGGGCTGTTGCTAATGGTTTGGCTGGATGGTCAGGGACTTGGAAAGACCATAATTGGAAAATTGGTGACAAAGAGGTCTGGGGAAGAAGTATGTGGATAGACCTTTCTGAGTGGGCTAAAAACATGAAGATATTTGTGTCCCATGTGAATGCACACCAGAGGGTGACTTCAGCAGAGGAAGATTTTAATAATCAAGTGGATAAGATGACCTGTTCTGTGGATACCAGTCAGCCTCTTTCCCCAGCAACTCCTGTTATTGCCCAATGGGCTCATGAACAAAGTGGTCATGGTGGTAGGGATGGAGGTTATGCGTGGGCTCAGCAACATGGACTTCCACTCACCAAGGCTGACCTGGCTACAGCCACTGCTGAGTGCCCAATCTGCCAGCAGCAGAGACCCACACTCAGCCCCCGATATGGCACCATTCCCCAAGGTGACCAGCCAGCTACATGGTGGCAGGTTGATTACGTTGGACCAGTCCCTTCATGGAAGGGGCAGCAATTTGTTCTAACTGGAATAGATACATACTCTGGATATGGGTTTGCTTTCCCTGCACACAATGCTTCTGCCAAAACTACTATCCGTGGGCTTACAGAATGCCTTATCCATCGTCATGGTATTCCACATAGCATTGCTTCGGATCAAGGAACACACTTCACAGCAAATGAAGTGCGGGAATGGGCACATGCTCATGGAATTCTCTGGTCTTACCATGTTCCCCATCACCCAGAAGCAGCTGAATTGATAGAACGGTGGAATGGCCTTTTGAAAACTCAATTACGGTGCCAACTAGGTGGCAAAAACTTGAAAGGCTGGGGTAATGTTCTCCAGGAAGCTGTGTGTGCTCTGAATCAGTGTCCGCTGTATGGTGCTGTTTCTCCCATAGCCAGGATCCATGGGTGCAGGAACCAAGGGGTGGAAATGGGTGTGGTGCCACTCACTATTACCCCTAGTGATTCACTAGGAAAATTTTTGCTTCCTGTCCCTACTACCCTGAGTTCTGCTGGTCTACAGGTTTTAGTTCCAAAACGGGGTGTGCTTCCTCCAGGAGAAACAACAGTGATACCACTGAACTGGAAGTTAAGATTGCCACCTGGTCACTTTGGGCTACTTATGCCTCTAGATCAACATGCCAAGAAGGGGATTACATTATTGTCTGGGGTAATTGACCCTGACTATCAGAAGCAAGTAGGACTGCAACTACATAATGGAGGTAAAGAAGAGTTTTCTTGGAATATAGGAGATCCCCTGGGGCATCTATTAGTACTACCATGCCCTGTGATTAAAATCAATGGAAAACTGCAACAACACAATCCAGGCAGGACTACTAATGAAACTTCAGGAATGAAGGTTTGGGTCACCCCACCAGGCAAAGAACCATGGCCAGCTGAAGTGCTTGCTGAGGGGAAAGGGAACATGGAATGGGTAGTGGAAGAAGGTAGTGATAAATATGAACTTCGACCACATGATCAGTTACAGAAACAAGGACTGTAATGCTGTTTTGTTCATGTTATACTATTTAAGTTGTAAGATACCAAGTTTAAGAATGAATGTTGCCCAAGGATTTGCACCCTATTCTGGAGAGATTTAATGTGTTTCCAGTTATATGCAGGACAGTTAAGTATTGTCAGGTAAAAGAAAAAAATGTGTGCTTATTTGTTTTCATTTGGAAATTAAGTATGGTCTAAGGTGATACATATATATAGGTGCCAAGTTGACAAGGGGTGGACTGTCATGGTTAGGGACAGGTGTCAACTTGGCCAAGTTGTGGTACCTGTTTATCTGATTGGACAAATGCTGTCCTGTCTGTTGCAATGAGGACATTTCATAGGATTAGGTCATGATCACATCAGCTACATCCACAGCTGATTCCATTTGTAATCAGCCAAAGGGGAGTGTCTTCCACAATTAATGATGCTAAATGTAATCATGGGAAGCCTTTTAAGGAGGACTCAGAGGAGACAGGTTCCATTCCTGCTTTGGCTGGTGAGCCTCTCCTGTGGAGTTCATCCAGGCCATCCATCGGAGTCGTCGGCTTCGCAGCCTGCCCTGTGGATTTTGGACTCTGCGTTCCTGTGGTCACGTGAGACACTTTCATAAATTTTATATTTGCAAGTGTTCCCTGTTGGTTCTGTTTCTCTAGAGAACCCTAACTAATACAACATGTAACATTTAGATTTATATATATATTTTTAAAAAACTGATATGCACCAGAGTAGGAGGGGCTGGGGAAGGAGCTGTGTTTGGGCGTCAGCCCCTTTTGGTTGTGCAGACATTTCTACAGGAACTGCTTGAAGGAAAATAAAAACTGTATTGTGTCAAGAATGTTTACCTCTAGTATTTGAATCCCAATAAAACGAATCCATCTTTTCTAACATTTTTAATTTGTTGATATTTGTGACTTCGTTCATTTTAATTTGAATCAAAGTGTGAAATGGAACATTGAAGTTTTAGTCTCTATCAGACTGTAAACAAGTTGTGTTGCATATTGGAGGTTTTTCCTTTACATAAATAAACTCCTGTCCTTGCACAATGCAGATGACCAAAGGATAAAACTCAGAAGTCAATTTGATAATGGAATAACAGTGAAAACTCTAAACCGCTATGAAAACAGCATTTCACAGTTTCCCTCTTTCTACAGTTCTCTGGACAGTTTTCCACTAACATTTCAGCACCAGGAATCAAACCCAGGAATACTGAGATCCAAAGCCCTATATTGTTAACCACTTTAGTAGGGTTCTCTAATTTCTTTAAGGCTCAACCTGAAATTCTGCTGTGGCTATTGGAAGCCACTACTATTTTGTTCCTCTGTTGGTTTGGTGAGCAAGTGCAGGGGCCTCTCCCTTAAAGCCTGTCATATATACTTAGACTTCCGGCGTCCTCCCCCAGCCTTTAGCTACCAAGGGGGAATAACTTACCTTTTTCATTCTTTCTTCTTAAGTCAAAATTTTAGGCCATACAACCTTTTTGTTGCTCCTCTCTCTTGCCCTTTTTGAGTTATGCACATATGATATTAAGCGACTGCTTTGAATTATTCAATTGTTGATCTAATAACTGTCATCTGTGTTTTTCTGAAAACAATCATTGCAAGAGTGCACAGGCCTGATTCTGTAACTCCTCTGTCATGTGCATGAATATAAAACAAACACAAGGGAGCAGGATGAGAGTAAGGGAAAGTAACTGCCAGCTGGAACTTTAGAAAAGAATGATGCTCTGTAACCTCAGGAGCCATTGAGCACAAGTGAACCTTGTCTATTTTTGGCAATATATTAAGTATATATGCAACAAGTGTGGCTTCCTTTCTCTGCCCACTAAGTTTTCGTATATGGAATTGATCTAGTGCATAATAGTAAGCAGCCTAGTAATCATGGTAACATGGTACTTTGGGTTAGAGTGCAGCTCAGAACTATTTTTGGCATTTTTCTACCATCAAGATTCATATTGATATAACAATCCTGGACCCACATCTTTTCTATATTCCAATATTTTTGTGCTTGTTCCATAGAAATTACCCAGCATTATTTTTTCTTATACACAGGATATACAGATTTTATGAGGCTATTATGTAGAGATTTAGTGCCAATCCTACTTTAAAAAAAAATTAGTCTCTGTCAAAATGCATGGGAGTAAAGAAAAGTTACAAAAATTTCCCACACACACCATGAAATACAAGGCAATTTCTTCTCTCTTAGGATTTTTTCCACTTACCTATATTTCTTTAGCGAGAAAGTATATGAAACAAGCACTCTGTTTGTTGTATTTAAAACACAATGCAACCCTTATTTATTGTATCTACCACCATTATTATTCTTGTTGTTTGGGCAGAGAAAGAGTCTTATAACCAGCATTGTCTTATCATTTTTGGAAATTTGAAAATATAATTTGGGGAGGAAGTCCCAGGGGACTTCTAATATGCTCAAACATATCTCTGATATGGTCTTATACTTGAACCATGAATATTTAAATATGACTCTTTTTTTCTGTGTTTCAGTTTTGCTTCTAATCTATATCTTAGCATTTTGGGGGCATAGCCTCAATCTTGTGCTACCTTAGAACACCTCTTCTCAAACTTTTGCGTGTGTCATGGTCAGGTTCATGTGTCAACTTGGCCAAGTGGTGGCACCTGTTTGTCTGGTTGGGCAAGTGCTGGCCTGTCTGTTGCTATGAGGACATTTCATAGAATTAAATCATGATCACATTAGCTGCATCCACGGCTGATTCCATTTGTAACCAGCCAAGGGGAGTGTCTTCTGCAATGAGTGATGCTTAATCTAATCACTGGAAGCCTTTTAAGGAGGATTCAGAAGAGACAGGCTCTCTTCCTGCTTCGGCTGGTGAGCCTCTCCTGTGGAGTTCACCCAGACCCTCCAGCGGAATTGTCAGCTTCACAGCCTGCCCTGCTGGTTTTGGACTCTGTGTTTCCATGGTTACATGAGATGCTTTCATAAATTTTGTATTTGTGAGTGTCCCCTGTTGATTCTGTTTCTCTAGAGAATCCTAACTAATACAGCGTGTATACAAATTACTTGCTAACCTTGTTAATAGCCAGATTCTGATCCAGCAGGTTTGAAGTGAGGCCTGAGAATCTGCATTTCTAACAAGTTCACAGGTGATGCCAGTGCTGCTGGTCTGAGGACTATATTTGAGTAGAGAACAATTTTATGTAGAATAAGTTCTCAAGCCAATGTAAATGTACAAGGGCCCTTGACTCCCTTTCTGTGTTCAGTACACAGAACTGATCTTTCATTCATTAAGCAAATATTTATTAAAGACTACTCTGTGCAAGGCAAATCAAATACTTCTCATTCTATTTCAGAAATAACTACTTTTCTCCTTTTCCACTGCTACTACCACCCAAGTTCATGTTGTTATTATTTATCTTTTGGATTATAGCAATAGCTGCCAAAAGCATTTCTCTACATACACCCTTACTCCTTCTTCAATTCATTTTTTTAATAGCAAGAAAAATTAATTTTAAAAAATGCATATCTTATCGTAATCCCTCAGGGCATCAAAACTTGATAAGCTTCCCATGGACATAAAGGATAAAATTCCAAAATTTTGACGTGAAAAATTGGCAAGATACAGCTTGCATTACCACCTTCATTTCATATTACTCTCCTCCTCAATTTTGATATTTCAGCCACATTGGCCTTTGTAAGGTTTAAACCTGCAAGGCTTCTTCTCATCCCACCTTCCACGTACGCTGTTCCACTGTTAGAGTGTTCTTCCTCTGCTATTTTAGCTCACATTATTCATCCTGCATTTCTCAAATTAAGGTCACTTTCTCAGAAAACCTTTATTTGACCTTTCAGAAGAAGTCAGGATATTCTGCTACAAACTGTTTTGGCACACTTATTTCTTCTTAGGGCACTCTTCACATATATGATTACATAATTAAACATGTACATTAATCTGTGCCCTCTGATAATCAGTGACTTGAGGGCATGGATTGTGTCTTTCTTTTTTAAAACTTTACATATCTAGTGCCTATCATAATGCTTGACATATATAGGTATCAACACATATTTAATAAATGAATGACAAAACAGAAAAGGAAAGAGAGTGGTACATCATGGTTCATTTTGTACCTCTCTGTTAATAACAGAAGTGAATCATCAGTTTTCAATGAACTAGACCTTAACAGAACACATCTAACCACAATATTATTTGGTCTCTTAGATGTATTCATCAGGTGCTTCAGTATCTTCCCTGTCATTAACATAGGTATCCATTTTCCTCTGAAGTTCATGATATGACCAACAGAAAACTTAAATTACCTGCATTTGAAAACTGTTTAATATACTGCCACAATAAGCTCCTCCTGCTTCCTAAATTGTTTGTGATAACACATGGTCTTTGTATATGGTGTATTATTATGTTGAGTGAAGAATCCTTTGTCAAAAGAAGATGGATCTTCGGGATCTGCATCCCAGAAAGCCTTTGCAATTATATGATTTTGGGATTCTAAGAAACTATGGTTTTTCTCTTGTTGACAAATTTCCTATCTGGTTATTCATGAAAATACCTATCGAATCAGTTTCTTGAGGCACTGCCAATACCTTGGACATTAGGAAAAGGACAATGGCCCTTGAGCCTGTATGTCCCTAGATATTGAGGGCCATACATAACCTAGTGCAGAAGGGCTCTGTGATCTCAGAAATCACTAGCTTAGAAATATTTTTCAGAAGCCATGCTCAACTTTCTGTAATCTGAAGAAGTGAGAATAGTTTTGGAAAATCCATCCATCCTACTTCTGTATTGTAAACAGGAAAATAATGCAAAGTTGTGACTGAGATGCTTCCATTGGTGGCTTGGTGAAGATGTCTTCTGATGGCCATCAATTACTGTCTGACCCATGAAGATCACAGGCAGTGACCTCAGCCCTCCTTAAGTGGCCTCATTCTGCAACTCCAAAATGGTAGTTAGCTTTATTTTGAGCCCTGAATGAAATGAGGCACATTATTCTCCTCAAGTCCACAGTGGGCTCCAGGCCAGCAGCAGCTGTCAGCTCAGCAGAATTTCAGCTTGCTGCTCAATGCAGACTGGCTTAGAGCCTTTGACCAGGATGAATGAGAGCCTGTGCTTATGGGAAAAAGCTTGAGTTATATACTCCCTTTATGTTGCAGTCCAAGTTCCATTTCATAGACATCAGGAAAAAGCTATTTCATACTCAGTAGCAGTGGAAACTTCCATTCTCACTGATATGTTGCATTAAACAAGTTACCTGCAGATCATTGAGCTCTTCAGCGGAAAGTATGGGTTGCTGTTATAGATACTAATGTTGAAGAGTATCTATAGAGTGTTTGGAGGAACCTTCTCTGAAGAGTTATATTTAAGCTGAGATTTGAAGAATCAGACCAACACAAATAAGCAAAAAAAAAAAAAATGGGTAAGAACATTTCAGGCAGTGGGCAAGATAGAGAGGCAGGAAAGAGCTTGTTGTATTTTAGAGACTGGCAGGAGTCCAGTGTGACTAGAGGACAACAGTGAGTGTCCCAGAATGAGCTTGGTGAGCTTGGCTGGGACCAGATCATAGGAGAGCCATGCAGATAACAGCAGTGCATGAAGAATGGTGAACACAGTTTGAGAGGAGTTAACCTTGTAAAAGTTATGGTGATTGATTGGTAAAACTAGGGGGTAATTACAAGGACATCATCTTCTTGGAAGGTTATGTATAGAATATTCAGCCTAGATCTCAGTTGAGGGTGAGGGGAGAAACTCAAGAAAAGTCCATTCAGATAACTGTTGTCCAGAGAAAAATCCAGAAGAGACAGCATTCTCATTTTCAGGATTACATTGTGCAATATAAAGTATGCAATGATTTATATCCAAATGCTTGGAATTTCCAGCCCATATTTTAAGCCCTGTAACAAGCACTCACCTACATACTCAAGAACCTATTTTTCTAGAATGTAAGTTGGGCAGGTCAATGTATATTTTTCGGTAAATTTTGCTGAGTCCAGCCTACTCGCATACAGACTAAATAAACCTCAGGAAACTCCTTTTAGCTTTTATTCCCATGGTTCTTTTCACCATAGATGCCCTATTGGGTTTGTACTTTGTGCAATATTCCACATCTGTTAGTATTTGACTTTTATCATTCTTAATGTGCTTTCATCACCCTCCTTTGTTACATGTTAAAATGTGATCATTTGATTCCTAGATCCTCCTACACTTGGTTTCTGAGGATTACCATCAAGCTGTAAAACTCTTAATATGATAACAGTTTTAGAAATTTAAAATACAAATGCACTTTCTGCATCTTGATGTGCATTATGCTTCAGAAAAGTATTTTTTAAAACCTATTTCAAAACAGTTTAATTTGTTTCCCTAGGCTCTTTGAATAATAGGTTGAGCCAAAGGTGAAATCGTATCTTACTGCTTTTCACATTATTTTGTTTCAGGGCATGTGACTAGCTCTGGTGAAAAACTAAGAAAAGTTACACATAAAGGGCCCAACTGGCAGAACAGCACGTGTTCTAACATCTTCGTATGAGGAAGAGATCAAGCAAGTAAACTATTCCCAGACGTTTTTTGCATAGTTGAGTCCTGAATACTTACTATGCTTCTGGCAAGAGACAAACGTAGAAGGTGAACATTTAAATAGTGTTAGCATTAAAGAAGTATTGCATTCTTTTCTGAACATAATCACCTGTAAACTGGAAAGGTAATGGTTCCACATGTCATGCTCTTTATTGATTTCTGTTAGATATTTGCACTAGGTTGACCCCAGTGTAGGTGTGGGATGCTGTTAACCTATGTATCTTGAGAACTTAATAAAATCATACTTGGGTTGCCAAGTGATTATTGGAAAGAATAGAGAGATATGTTTGGAGCATATAGAAGCTAATATTTCCAAAATAAATAAAAAGAATAGATTCTTTTATTAAAGATCTAAACAATATGCCCTCCTTCTAATACATATAATTTTCAAAAGAATTTGAAAATGTATATATATACACACACATATACAATTTTCAAAACACATTTTGCTTACTCAATGCAGTTGTGGGAACACTTTTGTTTAGTCTATTTGTACATACAATTCTGAATGTGTGATGCAAACTTATTTTCTATGGCATTTCTTAACCTCAGGGCCATATTTGGAGCTAGCATTTCAATATTTCACTGGTGTTGTTATTTCTTTATCAGCAATTAATCCAGTTCCCTTATGGAGAACATGTAAAGTATTTGAATATCGTATTTATGGCTCAGAATGAGGAGTATACAACTGAAGAGCTCCTTGGCTAATAAAGCTGTTGGCTTTTTTATTTTTTAATTCAGAAATTAGTAAATGGACGAGAAGGTGAGAAGGCTGGTTCCAAGAACTACCTTATTTCAGCTGGTTGCTGCTAATTATTTCCTATTCTTTTTAGCATAAAAACACAGTCACATAGAAAAGACAGCTACCTAGAACTCCAAAGAAGGAAATAATTCAATTATTTATTGAACTCCTGCAGAGTGAGATTGTTTAATGCACAAAATAAACCTCTGAAAAAGGTATTACTATTCCCATTTTACAAGCAAGTCAACAGAAGCTTAGAAAACTTAAGGAATTTTCCCAAGATCACACAACTAGACTTGGGCAAGTCACTAATCCCTCCATGCCAGGGTCTGTCTGCAGTTTGCTCAACAAAAGTCAGTGGCAAAGTTGATGGTGATGATCATGATGAAGATGAAGGACTTATGGAGGTAAAGAAACTTGAGCTACTGGTAAGCAATGGGCTTCATTGTTCTGGTTTGTAAAGATGAGAAGGCTGGATAATCCCTAAAATTCTTTCATACCTTGATTTTGTATTTCAGTGTGACCTTCTACTTACATCACTAAAAGGGAGGTACAACACCCTACTGCCTAGTCAAGGACTGGCATCTCTGAATGAATCTGTAGAGTCTGAAGAGTGTACACCTACTTGTTACTATTTAATCAGGGATTCAGATTTCTTATGTGTATGTGGGTAATCCCGTGATACACCACATCTTTGATATCTAGAATATTTTGATATGCAAAATTGCAACATGTAATTTGTTTAATGCACAAAATAAACCTCTGGAAAAGTTATTACTATTCCCATTTTACAAGCAAGTCAACAGAAGCTTAGAAAACTTAAGGAACTTTCCCAAGATCACACAACTAGACTTGGGCAAGTCACTAATCCCTCCATGCTAGGGTCTGTCTGCAGTTTGCTCAACAAAAGTCAGTGGCAAAGTTGATGGTGATGATCAAAAGAGGTAACAGAATGGAAGGGTTTCAGAAAGTCCTTAAACATGTCATGGAGACATATTTTTTTTCCAAAATTACAGTAATTAGGTAGCAAGGCAATATAAATTAAACAGCCATGATTTCACAAGATTGTTGGGGTACAGAGAAAGGGTCTTTTGCAGGACTTCATACATGCCCTCTTTGTGAAGGGAGAGGCATTTGCATGACAGCACTCCCTGTCCCAAACAGAAAGCTCCCAACAGAGGAGAAATCACTTCTTTGATGGTGAGACTAGGAGAAACTAGTAATTCTTGACCCAATATCTTCCTCTCTCATTTCCTCTTGGGAGGGACTCACAAATAATTATCTGCATCTCCATGCTGAATATTTTACTAGGATCTGACCCCATGTAGGGAGCCAAGTGATGGTGTGGTGCTGCTATACCTAGGTGGATAAAACCTGATTCTAGGGTTCAAAATGATGGAAACCTCCATACCTGCAGATACAAGCTACAACTTCTCTATTATCATTTTTTCAGTAATAGAAGTGATATTTTGGGTGGTGCCAATGGTGGCTCAGAGTCAGAATTCTCACCTCGTGTGCCAGAGACCCGGGTTCAATTCCCAATTCCTGCACATACAAAATAAAAAGTGATGGTTTTCCCTTTTGATTCTTATTCCGTTGTCTTATTTCTCACTTGTTCAGAACATTAGTGCTCTTCCAAGGACCCCAATACAGCTATTGAGATTTATGTAAAACATAAAATTCTGAAAAGTTGCTCTTTGTACTTGTGTGAGGTGCTTTTGAGAAATCAATGCCATAAAGTTTTGGGGTGTTAGCTAATACAGTGCAATGGAAAATTTTTAAATTTCCCACAGGAGAACAACTTTTCATTTTTTCTTAATTTAAAAAACTTATTTAATTTTTAGTTTTTATTATTATTTTTCTTCAAATAAAAAGGTATGTTGCCAGCACATGGATCTCAGGAATTGTCTGGCTTTACTGAAATGTGCATCACATTTATGTATTGTGTCTGCTTAATTCTTTGTGGGGCCTGGATTTGACTGCTTATGATCCTACTTCTAGGGGAATGAATATTGTCTCCTACTGTATGGTTTTCTTCTCCCTTAACAAAAACTTGTTTTATTTAATAGCAGATTCAGTGGTTGCTGTTGGTTATATAGTAGTTCTCCATTATTGCTGAGAATAGCTACATACATTCATCCTGAATTTTTTTTCTAGAAATAAAATGTGTTTACTTCTAGAAGAGAATCTTCTCTCCTTTGACTAGTCTTCTGCTAGAAAAATTCACAATTATGACCAAAAATGTGAATCACAGCTGCTTGACTTTGATAATGCAATGTATAATAATGGGAAATAATCAACCATTTTATCTTGTATTTCCTGTACAAATTTCATCTTGAGGAAGGAAAGTTTTCTTTGTATAACAATTCAAGCTAATAAGCTCAAATAATGGGTATAAGGAAAATTTCCTAAAAGAATTCTTGCAAAAGAAAAAGAAGGAAGAAAAGAAGGGATGGAGGGACAGAGGGAGGGAGGGGCATGATAAAATGCAACTGAGACCAAAAGTGTAAGGTGTTACATTCAGTTAAAAAGTTAGAAAGCACTCTGAACAGCAGAATGACAAACGATGCTCCAAGCTCTCCCTTTTTTTGACAGGATGGAAATTCAGATCCAGAGAGGTAAAGAGACGTCTCCAATGTCATAGAAGAAACTAGGGCTTTACTTATACTAGAAGCACAAGGCAAGTCCTTGAATTTGCTCTCTTGTCCTTTTAAGAGACCGAGCTTCTATTATTTATTTTGGTGCTTTTTCTGCAATACCAGAAGTGGAATGTCCCTTAAGATTCTACTGGGTAATAAGGGCAATGAGTCATAAAATGGCTGTTGTCTTTATTTTATTTCTGCTGGGGTAGGGAGCCTGAAAGTGAAATGAAGTGGCTGAGGATTCTGAGGTTTCTCTCCCCAGACTCTAAATGTGAAAATTTACAGGAGTCTATGTTTGCTGTATGTCCAGTGGCCAAAATCATGACTGCCTAGCCAGTTTAAGCAAAAACTTTGTTTCTTCATAATTAGAGGGTCTGTGGGAAGAGGGAGTTGCTAACACATTCTTCCCAGACTTTTCCATAACTCTCCATGGCCTGATGCTCAGAGAGGAGGAAAAGTATGAGGAAAACAAACACAGACAGACCTTCTTTGTGCATTGGCTTTTGATCTGCCAAATCAGCCGGCTGGATACAGAGGCAATTTTCTTAGTGTTTTCAGTCCTGCACTAGCTTCTGCACTGGGAAGTTACGAAATATTTACTGTTGAATGGGGCCCTGGGAGATTATTCTTGGAAGAAACAACCTCTGTGAACCTTTGTGTGTTGATTAAAAATCTCTTATAGCCAGAGTTTCACAAACTAGATATGATTGCCTCCTCCCAACACAAAAAAAATTACAGGGAAACAGAGAAGAAAATCTTAAAGCTTTGAGATCCAGTCATATAGATGTGTTTTTTTCTTACTCAAGATAATCTATCTCTCTAGAGCACTGAGTTAGTAAAGTCTGGAAATTGGAAGGCAAATTTTAAATTACCGTATACTACTCTCTAGGAGTTTGTGGGTCATTGAAATTCAAAAATAGTAATATATATTAACTCTTTACTCACTCAATAGAGGCTTTTTGAGCTTTGACTCATGAAGAGCAATATGTCAGGTACTGCGAGAGCTGCGAAAGTTAAAGTATAATCCTTAACTTCAAGGATCTCACACAATTTACCATCTTCAAAATAAAATCAAACAAATAGGGATAATAGTAAATATGCCATCTCTTGTAAATATTAGTCTGATTTAAAGAGTCCATGTATGTGCTCATACTTTCTTGAAATAAAATATATAGTCATTCAAATGTCATGTCTTGTCATTCTTTCTCTCCTTAAGTTGGTGTCCAAATGTATGGAGAAAGGGGTGTATGTAGCACAAAGTTAACAGGAGTCAGAGTCTTCATGCGCAATGCTCTCTGTCACATCTGGGATCCAGAATGTTTCTTATCCAGCTGATGCCACTAGACCTCTGGCCATATGCAACTTAAGTCTGCATGTGGTCAGAATCATAAGCTTGTCTTCATCAGAATGGTCAGAGCTGAGCAGTCGTCCCAGCAAACACGCCCACCTTGACTTCGGCTTGAGTATAGAATTTTCAGGGTCTAACTCAACCTTCGACTTAGCAAGGCTTGGTAATCCTTGATACAGAGTCATCATGTCAAACTGGTATATCAAGCTCCCTAGTCAAAATCTTGGTGGCTTTAAAACCAAGGATGGACCCACAAAGCTAGCCTTTGAGGTTTTGCTCTCCCCGACCAGCTAATATTGCCAAGTTGCTCTGACTACACCTCAGTTTGGTGATTGAAGGATGTTCAATAGAAGACTGCTGGCCAGAGGCCTTAATATGGGACAAGCATAGCCCTTCTCTGCCTGCAGTGTTTCCTCGCGTCTCTAGAAGGTCCTTTCTTTATCATGGAGGGCCCTCAGAAGATACTTACCTGTTCTACACTCTCATCTCTGTCCTCTCTTTTCCTTTTCACAAATTCCCTAGACCTGAAAATGGTAAGGGCATTTCTCTTTTTCTCCTAGATAATATCTTTAGTTTACAACCACTCAATTGACCCAAATGGAGCAGCCCCCTCCATACCATAATGAGCCTATTTTTTTTAGGCTGAGCTTATTTTTTTTTTCTGGTTTTAAAGGGGGGCAAAGGCTATGGAATCTGAAAATTTCATTTTCATAACTATGATCTATTCTGATCTCAGAATCCAAATATTACCTCCTCTTTTCTCTTCACATTCACTTAAAAATATCCAGGGTGGGCAATGGTGACTCAGTGGCAGAGTTCTTGTCTGCCATGCCAGAGAGACCCAGGTTTGCTTCCCAGAGCCTACCCTTGTCAAAGAAAAAAAAAATTTGAATGCTTCTCCCCCACACACAGGCTAATGGATGTTTTGGGTGGACTGAGGTAAAGATCCTGTATTCAGAAAGGCAAAAGGAAAAACAAATTAATAGAGGGAAGTGGGAAGTGGCACAACAGAAAACTCCAGGATTCTGATTAGTGCCTCTACCAGAAAAACTATTAAACAGGAGGAATCAATTTTCTTGAAACTCTGGAGTCTGTTGGAATACGGTACAGCACCCAGGGAAGAATGAAAAGAATAGGCTGTAAATTTTTACAGTAAGTTGTTCTCACCACCTTGTCTGTACCATCGCCTTTGCCCCACTATTGCTGCAGGCAACAGAGGGATCTGG
This sequence comes from Tamandua tetradactyla, assembly GCF_023851605.1. Taxonomy (NCBI): domain Eukaryota; kingdom Metazoa; phylum Chordata; class Mammalia; order Pilosa; family Myrmecophagidae; genus Tamandua; species Tamandua tetradactyla. Next base: position 151,785,203 of record NC_135332.1, read on the forward strand.
CCTCTGGGTAGCATGCAAGTGCCAGAAAAGGATATAAAATCCACTTCCCCAAGATGCAAAAGGAGAGGGGTGGATCACCAATCACTTCTTTAGACTACCTGCTTCAGAACACTTGGCATCCTGCATCGAGGGCAGCTATTTTTCCAACCCACCCCAGACTAAGATGGCAGAGGAGACTGAAAGACAGTACGCTTTCTCAGAGCTGTGCAGGGTAGTGGAAGGGCTACATTTGCTGGGCAGGGACCCCGTCAGGAAAGCACACCTTTGGGAACCCTTGGGTAGAAGCTCCTAGTACATTTCCTGACCCCTTCCTCATCTCCTTCACAGGGCAGTTTGGAGCCCACTGGCACTCCATTTGTGCGTCCCTGGTCTTGTTCTGAGAAATAGCTCTATAGCATGTCCCACCTCCCAGAAATCTGCCCCCTTGTCAGAACCAGCTTGAGGTAGAGGGCCCAGGGCAAAGACTTAATTGCTTTAAGTCCTGCAGGAGAACACCTATGAAGGGGAGAAGGTCTTTTTTTCCTGGGAAACAGAGGGGGCATTCAAACTCCTGTAAGCAGCAGGACTCCTAAAGCCACTACAAGAACAAGCCCAGGACAAGAGATGGGTCTGGAAAAGACGGGGAAGACCCTGCACTTTCTATTAACCTTGGGCAGACCTTCCCTATAGGAGGGCTGAGCCCTCACAGCACCAACCAACACAAAGCCAATTTGCAAAGATGGTGAAAGGTGTTTTTCACTTAGCTTTGCTTGGTTGTGTTAGCTCCAACACTAAAGAAAATCTCTGTCATATCACTAGCTGTTTTACAAACTCAAGAAAGAGACATCTCAAGGAATAAATCCAAGAGTTAACATTGTAATATATTAAAACGTTATTAATATTTAATATATTTAAAACAGCATTCAATAAAAGATTGGAAACCACATATCTGATAAAGAGTTAATATCTAGACTATATAAAGAAATCCTTCAAGTCAACAACAGAAAGACAAACAATCCGAATAAAAAGCACAGAAGACTTGAATAAAAATTTCTCCAAAGAAGAGATACAAATGGCTAAATGTCATTAGCCATTAAGTAGATGCAAGTCAAAACTACAATGAGATGCCATTTCACATCCACTAGAGGGGCTACTATTAACAAAACAAAAAATTACAAGTGTTGGAGAGGGTTTGGAGATATAAGAGCACTCATTTATTCCTGGTGGGAATTAAAATGGTGCAGCTACTGTGGAAGACAGTATGACAGTACCTCAGAAAGTTACGTATAGAATTACCATATGACCGTGCAATCCTGCTTCTAGATATATACCCCAAAGATTTGAAAACAGGGACTTTAACAGACATTTGCATACGCATGTTCATAGTGGCATTATTCCTTCTTACCAATATAGATGGACGCAGCCTCACTGGCCATGAACTGATGAATGGATAAACAACTTATGGTGTATATACACAATGGAATATTATTTAGTGATAAAAATGAAGCTTTGATACATGTGGCAACATAGATGAAGATTGAAAACATCATGTTTAGTGAAATAAGCTAGACACAAAAGGACAAATATTCTTTGATCTCACTAATATGATACAAACAAAATAAGCAAACTTGCAGAATCAGAATCTAGAAAATAGGTTACCAGCAGAGGGGTTGAGTATAGGGAATAGGGAGTTAAGGCTTAAAATATATCAAGTTTCTATTTGGGACAATGGGAAAATTTTGGTAATGAATGGTAATGATGGCCACACAACATTGTGACCATAATTAACAGCACTGGATTATATATTTGAATGTGGTTGAAAGTAGAAATTTTAGGTTGTACGTATGTTACTAGAATAAATTTTTTAAAAAAATCCATGGAACTACACAACACAAACCTAAGTTAAACCATGGACTATTGTTAATAGCTCAATTATAAACATGTGCTTTCATACATTGTAAGAAACATACCACACCAAGGCATGATGCTAATAATAGAATGGTATGTGGGATCCCTAAATTTTATGCCTGATTTTTCTGTAACCCCAATACTTCCCTAGTTTATAAAAGCATATTAATAATGTCTAAAACTCCTTGTTTTATGTCTGTTATTCTTTTCATTTGAACTTATCTTCCCCTCAAAGTCCCAAAGGATTCATGACTAAATCTTCAGATGAGGAACTCTAAAGAAGCAAGTAAAATCTACTCTTATTTTTATTTTTTGGTGTAATTTTCATAAGACTATGGGACTAGAGACTTTTATTAACTTCTCAAAATGCTGAGAAATAATGCTACATTTCTGTAATGACAGAAGCCCCTCTTAGGTGCAGTCAGAAGAGCTTTTGATTTAAGAAATTAATTACTTCAAGACCTATTACAGACTGGCATTGCCTTCCTCTGGTGCCCATCAGCCTTCCGCCAGCAGGGGCAAAGGTGAAGGCAATGGGCAACTGCTGCTTCAGGAATTGAATCCTGGCAAACCTGGTTCCAATGTGCATGAGCTTTGCATTAAACCCAATTCAAGAACCAATGAAGGAGAAGAAAATGGAAGAGGCCAAAACTCCTAGTCCATGGAGCAAAATGAGACACTATATAGTACTGTTCGGGAAGAATCTAAGAGGCTCAGAGTTTCTAAAATGTCAGTGATGGATTGAATAGCTTGGGGGAAGACAATTTAGAACAACTACTGTGGCTTCTTTTCAATGCCATTTTCCTACTATTGGGACTTGGGGAAAGTGGCATACAACACGTAAGATCACAATGGAAAGGACTATATCCTTCTAATAACTAAAGCATTTTAGTTTCTCATTTTATATTGCTGGTTCAGTCTCATTATTTAAGAGTTTAAGAGTTGTTTTATTTTTTAAAGTTTTGTAAGCATCAAAAAGTTTGTCAATTGGTTCTGATGCCCATTGAAACAGGATAAGAGAGACAGATTTTGAAACTGCTTTTTAGAAGTTTTGTCATAGTGGCCCTAAAATAAACGTTATGCTATTCTCTTGGTCTAAAAAATATCTTTTCCCTTACTTTTTATATGTTCAGTGTCTACTTATTCTGCTCCCCTGACTAACAACTCTACCCCTCACATTTAAATCAGGCACCCATTATACTTTTTCATTGCATCTCTTCTTTTCTTTCGTAACGCTTTATCTTGATTTGTAATTATACATTTATTTGTGCCATTTATTGTTTTTATATTGAGATTATAGTTCATTCTTCAGAGAACCAGGGAGAAGAGATCAGAAAAAGACTCTTGTCACAGACGGCAGTTACTAGTAGGGACTGAGAAGAAAACAAAGGGAATGTTCTACTTGAGGCCATGGGCCCAGCAGGTGTCTCTTGGGTTGATAATGGATGGGCCCCAGATTCTCCTCATTCTCCTGACTTGCCAAGAGCCACCCAACTCTAAGTCTGTTATTTTCCTTCCTCCGCAGCATCCTCTGCCTCAGCCCCACCCTTAGAGAATTAGATTAGGGAGGGACAGACTATAGATGGATACTTGAAAGTATTTTCTAAACCACTGAATGGCTGAAGTAAAGAAAATTTGCCTGTGGGTCTCATTTTGGACCACCAAATGTGTATTTTTCTCCAAACATGTGGTCACAAGGATCAAAGTAATAGAAAAATCAGGGTCTTTGAGTTTAAAAACATGCTCATGCTCTCACAACGTGTACATGGCTGAGTTGGGGATTGAATCCTGGCCAACCTGGCTCCAATGTGCATGAGCTTTGCATTAAACCCAGCTGCCTGGTGCTCACCAGCTCAGCATCAAGATCAACCTAAACACGTGTCCATATCTTACATCGTTCCCAGGAACTTTACTGAGCTCCTTATTTGATTCTTTTATGAACGAATATCTGTTTTCAGCATCCCTGTATTTCCGTCTCCCCACCCCCCCCACCCCCCCCAACACATCTGTGGAGTAAGATTTGTTTCTATCAGTAACAGTGGTTTATTATGGTAGGGTAGAAACTGAATGGGGGTAGAAAAAAATGTGTACTTTCAAAATAACCCTTACTTATTTCAAACAGATTCTGATATATGTATATATTACCTAGGGGGAGGTGCTCAAAATTCCCATTTTTTGAGAATCCTTAAGGACCTTTTTTTTTCTCAGAGTCATTTTTGTGCTTGAATCCTTGCTTGTGAACTTCTCCACTTCCCCTGTTTCTCCCAAACTGGAGTACTTTGAGGAATTGGAGGTTTATTACTGAGCACTCCTCACCCAGCGTGCGCTCTAACTGTGCTGCTGGGATTCTGACTGTACATGCTCCCCAGCGGCCCCCTGCTCTGCCCAGCTTCTCTTCTTACAGCCCCAGCGCTACCCAGTCCCAGGCTTCCCTCACTGCCTGGCACGTCTGCCAGCTGTTTACCCTGCATCCTGGACACATCTGTGAGGATCTCCTGATTTCCTCTCAAATAAGCCGCCAGAGGACAGCTTGTGGTCCGTCTGGTCTCTGGGTCTCAGTTATTTTAGCTCCACCACCATTCGTTTGGCCCGTCCTGCCACGATGGCCACACAATTAACCCATATCCTATTGTTAACTTGTACCTTCTTTTAATAGCTTCGCCATGGGGGAATGAGTTTTAAAAATAGAAATATGTCTTCCTTACATCCATTTTTATAAGGATTCTTGTTTTATAGACCCTGAATGGGTTTACTTGTTCAGGAAAACACAATAGAGTACAGATGTTTGGGCCACGTGTGCTTTTTAAATGGTATTCTGTATTGAAAGCCTTAAGGAATAGGAGTTTTCACAACAAAAGATCGATACCTTTCCCTTTTGGAATGGTTTATTTTTTTTCTCAAACTAGTGAAAAGTTGAATTTATAAGCCAAATCTGGGAAACATTTACTAAAAAAATGTTAGTGAAATTGATGAAACACACATTCATGAAAAGATTAAACATTTTCAAGGAAGCATTCTCCACCTGATTGGACTTTTTAGTTCATATTCTTCCCTAGAAGAATTTCTATTGTTTTCTAGTCTGAGCCTTTGGAAATAAGGATGTGCTGACACAGCATGGCATGTCCTGGTGCCACTAGGTGGAACCTTAGCAAAATGCTCATTCTTTGGAATTCAGGTGAAGGAATAAACGCTGCCTTTATTGCTACTTTGCACTTGAAGAATGATGGGCTTTCCTGCTAGCTGTGCACATAGAAATTACCTGGAACAAAATTGGTAATTGATCTTCTTCTTACCCAAAGTGATATGGAATGGATTAATAATATAATTTAGGGATTTAGGCATTAATTGTTTTGTTTGTTTGTTATCTCCCAACCTTGAGTTTATGGTGGAAAGACCCATGCAGGAAATTATAATATCAGGCAAAGCAGTTGCAGTTGGTAACAAAGTTTGTTCAAACTTTCATGTACAGAGGTTTTGAATACTTGAAGCCTTGAACTATCATTTCCCTGCTAATACCTGGAATGTATTTTTTGCTCCAAATTCCAGTAAACTGATAGGGTTACCATAAATACATTCAGCTGAATGTGCTATTTCAGAGAAGTTCAGGATAAGGCCACATCTGAAAAGTGAGCCCTCTGTATGTTCTGGAGAAAATGACAATTTGGAATTTTCATGTTTAAGACACCCACTCCAAAACTCCCAATAAAATATAGGTTATGTGATTCTAGAGTTTTTGGTTAGAGAGTTTTGTTTTCATGGCAGCAGAAAACTACAAGCTATTATTGCCCACAGAGAGTGGGTGATAACACATAATTGTAACTTATTTCTGAACTAAATTAATATGATTACATATTATTTCATGCCGCAAGAGTAAAATTATTCTCTCCCAAATAACTGGACTCTCAGTAACTTTTGAATAGTATATTCTATTTAAACCACTGCCATTTGTCACTAGTCCTATCTCAAATGAAGAATTTGATAATTTTCAGGGCTCTGTGCCTATTTTTATTTGCTAGCTAGTTTGAAATTGGGGGAGGTGGTTATTTGTCTACATAGTTGACCTGAAGTGTTCTAATGACTCTATTGCCTCTATAATGTTACTAATTAGGTTATGTCAGGTAGAATTGTCATCTAAATTTTATCTACACCTTCAACTACCAGTCATCTTTGGACTTAATTTTTTTATTTGCCTGATAATGTATACCGTCCGTAATTCATTGTAGCTCAGAAGCTGGGAAGTCTAGAGAAATTAACTAAATTTGCTTTCCCTCTTGAAGTGAAGAAATAGAGTTGTGTATGGGGGAGCACTTGAATTAGGTGGCGAATGCATTCTGAGAAGATTTAAGAACTAAGATCTTTAATTGATGGAGAAGTGCATATTTCAGAGGGCAAATGCCCTTCTCCTAAGGAGAATATTCAGATTAGTCACACTAATCTTAATCAAGATAAATTGGTGTGTGTTTATTCAACCAGATGTAGAAGAGAGTCAGAATTGCAAAATGTGCTTCTGCTTCTATCACCTTGTTAGTTTTTGCCAGTGCATTCCCTCAAGTGGGTTGGAAGATATGCTTCCTAGATGAAGAGGAATTGAAGGCTATAATATAGAGTACCACAGCTCCTAATGTGTTGGGGTTTAAATCACAATAACAACATGGAAAGAATTGGTCTAGTGCCAGGTCCACTGGGATTCAGATCTTGAGCATAGGTCCTTGGGAGGAAATTTGCAAGCTAATGAGTAACGTGGTGCAATGTCCACCCCCGGTTTAGGTCAGCTCCATAAGGAGAGGTATGAGCCATTTTAATGCATTCATCACAGCAAAAGCAATGCTCTTGCAGCCAGCGTGAAGAGAATCATTCCTCAAGAAGTGCCCCAGAGATTGAAGGTGACTGATAGTAGTTTTCAAAAAAGTAACCTTCTACTTGTGTCTTTCTAGGCCTCTTTTCTCTCATCTATAAAATCAAATAGATGCTCCTTAATAAATCTGACTAATATATAAATTGTTTCTGCAAAACAAATAAAACAGCAAAAAAGTGAAATAGAAGTACTTGTAGCAAATATGGGTAAGACTTACCTTCATTGTATCATGCAAAGTTCTCATAAAATATAATAAGAAAAGGCCCAAGAGTCCCAATAAGTACATGTACAAAATTCATAAATGAGCAAAACATATTAAGAACATAGAAACACTTTCACTCTTAGTTAAAAATGGAATGCAAATGAAAATAAATGATTAAGATATTAAAAGATGTCATTTTTCTGGTGAATAATGAAAGGGACATTCTGACCCTATTACTTGTGGCACAGAAAATTGATTTAAAACAAAAACAAACCTCCTAAAAAGCAATTTATCAGTTCTTCCCAAGAAAATGTAGATGTTAAACTAATTTGATCTAACAATCTACTTCTAGAAACCTATTATTACAAAAGAAATCATTTAAAAAATGCAGGGAAAAAATGTGCACAGCCATATTAATTAGAACCTTAGAGATCTGTGATCGTTCTGGCTCTGTCTCTTCCTCTTTCTGAGTGATCTTCAGTTTCATTTTCTGTCAAAGGTGATAAGGTGAAAAGGACTTTCACATTATAAAGTTATTTGTATTAGGGTGATAATATATATAATGTGCCCAGTAGCATCTGTATTTCAAAATGAGTGCACCACTAGTGACAGGAATATATGACTAAAATATTTCTGACCATAAGAAAATGATTATTAGGTAAGTTTGACATTTCAAATTGACAGAACAGTATGTACCCCTTATTGTTGACATTAATGAAGACAAATCATCTTAGAATTACTTAAAACATTTAAATAGAGTAGCTGTCATGCTCATATTTTTTTAAAAGGAAGGGAAAAATAAACTATGTTTAGAAACATGTCCTGGAGGAAATATACCAAAATGTTAATAGCAGTTGTCTCTGAAAGTGCAAAGGATTTTTCTGTCCCTTGTATAACCCAAAATGCATTGCACAGAAGGCCCATGTTGGGATGGCAGCAACAGGAGCCCTGCAGATCAGCTCCCCAGCAAGACAACCATGACTGGTGAAATGGTAAAAACAAAACCATTTAAATTCCTTTGAAACGGTTCTAAGAGCAAAGCTAATGAAAGAAAATTTATTGAAGAAAATGTACTAAATCTCGATAAGAACCCAAAGAGTCTGTGGCACTTGAGCCGAGACCTGCTTTCTCTCTTCCTCCTCCCCCAAGAAGCGCCACACTGGGTTGTCTGCAACCAACTGAGAGAGCCAAGGACTCTTTCTCCTGCAAGCTCCCAATCTAGGGCTATGGTGAGCAGCCAATGTTTCTCATCATTTCCAGCTCCTATGGCAGAGGTTAAATTCTAGGCAAGTGAGACCAAATGGTTGGAGCTCCTTCCTCCACCCAGCTCCCACATGTAGGATGGAGCATCTACTCTAGGTGGGACAGATCAAAACCACTGGATTCATGATTCCCCTCATGACAGAGGTTCCATGCTGGGAGAGGCAAGTTGCAAACCCAGAAGCTATTGACTATACTCTGTGCTCTGCTCATGAAGAAGGGTTGTCACTCTGAGATAAAAGTCTACTGTCCCCTCCCTCAGCTCCAGAGCAGCAGCTCAGTGATTTTTCCCAGGAGGAGAAGAACACCATAATAACAATGAGCTCTGCAATTTTCCCCAAATAAACTTTTATTTAGAACAGACTGAATAAATTCAATCTTATGAGAAACCTCAAACAAAGGAGATTTTGGTGGTAAGCATTGAAGAGGAGGCTGGTAACTTAGTGACAGCAACAGGCTAAACCCTGGAACAGTTAGTTTATCAGAATGAGCCAGCAAAAGAGGCATCTAGGAAGAATCCTCCTGTGGTCAGTGAAAACCTCAAAGACTTGCCTAAAAAATTACTCCTTCAAGGGACCTGGATCTAATTGGATCAAACTGTAGGGTAATTTATGTCCCAGGGCAATTCTCAAAAACAATAATGCATTCAGCTAGCAATTAGTGGAGGCCATCAGGTCACTGACTGTTTCTTTTGCCACTCCAAATCTGTTATTGAACTCTAGTAAATTTTTCATTTCAGTAGTTCTTTTCAAATCTAGAAATTCTGTTTAGTTCTTTTTACTTTTTTAATCTCTTTATTGACATTCTCTATTTGATGAGACATGGTCATCACATCTTCCTTTGCTTCTTCAGTTGTTTACCTTTAGTTCTTTGAACATATTTACAAAAACTGCTTTGAAGTCTTTGTCTCTTATTTCTAACATCTATCCCTCTCCAGGTGGTTTTTGTTGCTTGCTTTTTTACCCCTGTATATGGTCACAATTTCCTGTTTCTTTGCATGTGACATTATATTTTTTTGAAAACTGGACATTTTAGATAATATATTGTAACAACTTTGGATACTGACGTCTCCTGTTTCCTACTCCAGGGCTTGCTTTTATTGTTTGCTTCCATATTTCTCTGGTGACTTTGCTGGGCTATTTTAGTGAATCTACAATATATATGTAATGGGAGTGCTAGGAGGAGGGGAGATGAAAAGGAGCAGAAAAAAGTATTTGAAGAAATAATGGCTGAAAACTTTCCAAATTTGATTAAAAAAAACAAAAACAAACAAATACTAATCTACACAGCCAAACTCAATGGACACTGAGCAGGATGAATGTAAAAACACCCACATGCAGACACATCATAGTAAAAGTGCTAAAAAAACAAAGAGAAAATCTTTGAAAGCAGAAACAGAAAAAGGGCTAGTCACATAAACAGGAACCCCAACAAGAGTGACAGAATCTAATCTGAAGAAAAAATGGATGGTATTAGACAGTGGGAAGGCATATTCAAACTCTTAACAGAAAAATGACGTACGGTCAACAACGAATTTATATCCAAGAATTCTACCTTTCCAAAATGAAGACATAATGAAATAAACAAAAACTTAGAAAATTTGTTGCTAGCAGACCCACCAAACAAGAAATACTAAATGAGGTTCTTCAGATTGAAAGTAAATGGCTCCAGACCATAATTCAAGTCCACAGGAATAAACAAAGAGCACTGGTAAAAGTAATTATGTAATTATAAAAGACTGAATAAATACATATTTCTTTTCTTTTCTGTTCTTAACTGATTTTGTTTTAATGTTAATAAACAATATGTATAAAATTGTATTGCTGGGCCTATAACATATAAAATATAACACATTTGATGATAACAGCAAAAAGAAGGTTTGCAGGAAGAAAGTTGTATTGAAGTAAAGAAATGGCACCAGATGGTACCTCAAATCCACAGAAACAAGGAAAAGAACTAAAATGATAAATAAGATTATTATAACTACCTCTATAAATATATGTGTTCTCTTTTCTTCTTTCAGTTTCTTTTAAAACAAATTATTATAAAGTAATAATTATAACAATGCATTGTTTTAACATATATAGTCATATATGTATAATAATAGTAGCACACAAAAGGGGGAAGAGGAAATAAAGCTCTATCTCACTTAAATTAGTACACATCTGTAATTGATCCTGATAAATCAGGCTCTATATGGAAAGGCCTAGAGCAACCAATGAGAAATCAACTAAGAAAATTTAGTGAAAAATTATTAAAGGAATTGAAATGTTAGAATAGAAAATAGTAAAAATAAATCAGTAAAGGAGGAACAGAACAGAGGAACAAAATATATGAGCTATATAGAGCACAAAGTATAATGGCAGATGTAAATCCAACTACAACATAACATAAATAATATTACTATTAAATTTGAATGGATTATGACAATATAGTTAATAAAAAGCAGAAATTGTCATACCAGATGAAAAAAAGCAAGATCCAACCATATTCTGTCTACAGGAGATACAGTTTAGATTCAGAGGTACAAATAGTTTGAAAGCATAAGGATAGAAAAAGATACATGCGCAAACAGCAACCATAATAAAGCTGTAGAGGCAACCATATTCTGTCTACAGGAGATACAGTTTAGATTCAGAGGTACAAATAGTTTGAAAGCATAAGGATAGAAAAAGATACATGCGCAAACAGCAACCATAATAAAGCTGTAGAGGCTTTACCAATATGTTACTAAAGATAAAAGGTAAACAGAAACATTTTATTATGATAAAATAGTCATCCCATCAGGAAGATATAACAATTATAAAGATATTTACACATAACAATGTAGCTCCAAAATACATTGGAAAAAAACTGAATTAATGTTATAAATAAACAATTCAACAATCTGTAAGATTTGGAGACTTCAATATTTCACTTTTGATAATAGATAGAAAAACTAGGTAGAACCCATCAAAGAAAAATAAGACTTGAGCTACACTGTAAATCAACTAAAAGGCATCTATAGAAAATCCATCCACCAAGAACATCTGTAGTATTTTCCAGGGTAGATCCTGTGGTAGGTTATAAAAGAAGCCTCAATAAATTTAAAGGATTGAAATACAAAGTATGTTCTCCAACCACAATATAATAAAATTAGAAATCAATAACAGAAAGAAATATGGGAAATACACAAATATGTGTAAATTAAACAATATGCTTCTAAATAACAAATGGGTCAAATAAGAAATCACAAGGAAAATCAAAATATTTAGAAACAAATGTAAATGAAAAAAAAACATGCAAAAATTCATGGATGCAGTGAGTACAGTGCTGAGAGGAAATTTTACAAATGTAAATACGTACATTACAAAAGAAGAAAGATCTCAAATCAGTAACTTCACACCTTGAGGAAACAGAAACAGAAGAGCAAACTAAACCAAATCAATGAAAGGAAAAAAAAAAATAAGGATTAGAGCATAGACAAATGAAACAAAGACTAGAGAGAATCAACAATAACAAAAGTTGGTTCTTTAAAAAGAGCAACAGAATTGACAAACTTTTAGCTAAACTGACCTAGAAGATGAAGGCTCAAATTACTAAACTCAGAAATAAAAGATGAGACATTACCAATCTAATAGAAATAAAGAAGATTGTAAAGAAATACTATGATGAACAACTGTATGCCAGCAAATAAGATAACTTGACAAAATGGGAAAATTCCTAGGAAGATGCATACTATCTAAACTGACCCCAAAAGAAATAGAATGACTGAATAGTCCTATAACAAAAGAGGATTAAATTCATAATTTTGAAACTCCAAGCAGAGAAAAACTAATACTCATATGGCTTCAGTGGTGAGTTCTACCAAACATTTAAAGAAGAAGTGATACCACTTCTTCACAAACTCTTCCAAAAATAGATGAGGGTGGAATCATTTCACAACTTATTCTATGAGACCTGTATTACTATGATAACAAGATCAATGACTTACTGTTTCACATTTCTATAATTATAAAGTGAGACAATAATGTGTTGATGAAGTTGTGGAGAAATTGGAACCTACAAACATTTGCTGGTAGGGATTTAAAATAATGGAAAACAGTGTGGCTGCTCCTCAAAAGTATAAGCATAGGGTTTCTATATGAATAAATCAGTCCACTACTAGGTATATTCCTAAGAAAAATGAAAAGAACTCCACAGAAAAACTTGTACATGAATGTTCATAATAGCTGCTCAGAATAGCCCAAAATGAAAATAATCCAAATGTTCATCAATTGATGATAAATAAAATATGGAATCTATACAATGAAACATTATTTGGGAAGGAAAAGGAATAAAGTACTTATACATGCTAGACTGTGTATGAGCCTTGAAAACATTGTCCTAAGTTAAAGGAAATGGCATTATTATATTTATGTGAAATATCCAAAATAGCAAATCTATTGAGACAGAGAATAGATTAGTGTTTTCCTAGGATTGGGTTGGGAAGGGGTGAGGTGTGGGTGGGAGGGTAGAGATATTGGAAATGACTGCTAATGGGTACAGGTTTCTTTATGAGGTGATGGAAATATTTTGAAATTGATTGTGCTGATTGTTGCACAACTCTGTGACTACACTAAAATCATTGAATTGTATGCTTTATATTGGTCAATTGTATTCTACGTTAGTTATATGCCAATAAAATAAATATATAACAGCTTTTATAACAAAATGTGCATGAACACAAAAACAGAACACCCTTCTCTTTAAATAAATAAACCATTTTATCAAGTTTCTGTAATTTAAATACCATAATTGTAAGAGGATATGAAATAAACAGAAAAAATATATTTTTAAAAAGATAAATCAAATATTATCAGTTAGCAGTGTGGAGAGATTTTAGGAATGAGGAGGAGGCTGTGAGATCCAGGTTTCCAAGTTTTGGTGAATGTTTTTCTGGAGAAGATAAAACTTGATCGAATCCTTAATGCATAGGGCTAACTGATTAAGTAACACTCCAATGTAAGTAAACAAATTTTGTTTTAAAAGGGTTCTTTTCTCTTAAGTATTTTATTTATTTTATTCTCTTAAGTATGCTATTTTATTAGGCAGCTTTCTAAGTATTTTACCAGAATCAACCCTAGTTTTACACGATATATTTTGCAAATGAGAAAAACCCTATAGCTTAAAAAGATAACAAGATCAGGGTGGGCCACAGTGGCTCAGCAGGCAGGAATGCTTGCCTGAGATGCCAGAGAACCTGTGTTCAATTCCTGGTGCCTGCCCATGTAAAAAAAAAAAGATCATACAACTAGTGAGTGGTGGAGTAAAGACTAGAATTCATGAATGTTTACTGTATCATTCTGTGTTGATTATTGTAATTTAAGATGCTGTGTAGTTCACTAAACGATTTTCAGGAAAACACGCATTGCACATCATTGAGTAAGAATGAAAAGGAGAGAATTATAATTCTTGTTCAAAATGATTAACCTATGGAGAAATTCCAAAGTCCCAAACTCTGAGACTTCTTAAATACTTAGGCTTGAAAAAGATGCCATATAAATCTCATCGCAACTTCCTTGCAACTTTTCCAAGTGAATGTCATGCAGTTTTTCATCTTCCTGGGTAGATGTCATTAAATATTTTAATTTATTTCTCATTCATTTCTTTAAAAAATGGTTGTATGAGGCCTGCCAGTTGAAAAATCTTGGTTACATTTATCAACAAATCTTACGAGATTGTTTTTCTCTTTCTTTCTCAGGCTAAACGATGATAACATATTAAATAGTTTTTCAATTCAATATATTTTACAAATGTCCCTTATGTACATAATGTGTCCTAATGTAAACAATATATGATATACCAAGCACTGCACTCACCCTTATGCTTTAAATTATATATTAAAGGGAGAAAAATATCAGGGTTATGAGAATTTTTTCACGTTTTAAATGTGTGCGGTTATTTTTGTTACAGAAAAATAATTGTTTTTCCACTATGGAAAAGTAAGCCAGCACTATAACTTTCACAGGAAGATTTGAATGATTCCAATTACAATTTAGATATCAAATCGATAGAAAAGTATTGGTCAAAACCTTAGGCTTATGCAAGCCCCTCAGAATGGCCCATCCCGTGCAAACTCAGATGAGGTCATGACATTGAAGACATTGCTTCACCAACATCTGGTACTAGGATACCTTGGGTTTGTTTCAGACAAGAAATACGCTGATTAGAGAGGAGAGGAAGGGTGCACTATAATTAGAATAACCAAAGCTTAGACAGATTAGAACTTTCTACGTTTAGGGATTGATTGATTTATGTACTGTGAACCTATAGACTGGGGCCCTTTCACCCCAGGGGAACCCCAATCAATTCCCAGATAAGCACCCTACCAGATGTATCTTTGAGAGCAGACATGCATATTACTTTGATATAAGGGGGTGAGGGGATCCTTTTTCTTTGGAGTTGGTAATAACATATTCTCCTTAAGTTTTTGCTTCTGAACTAAACTATGACATTCACTTTGGCCAACAGAGCAGAAATATTGTGTGTTAAGATCAAAGGTAGAAAGAGTGACAGAAAGATGACAGAAAGCAATCACAGGGGAATGATAAAATAGCAGGAAATGTTTATTTAGATAAATAAGTCATATTAAAGGCTTAAATGTCATTCCTGATGTTCCTTATCCAAAAAAAACTTTTAATCTCTGAAGTTGGTTGAAATAAAAAAGCACAGGTGGCTTTAAATAACACATGTACAGTCCAAATATTTTATTTTTTGAAATATTATGTAAGAAAGATGACATTAATTAAAATCCGTCCCAACACATGCACCAAAATAAATACTCGCAGGAAAGCCTAACATTGTAGAAAGGCATCTCTGAGTTTCAGTTTCCTTATCTTTAAAAATCATTATAAAAACACTTGCCTGTTTGAACTTGTGACCTTTGAGATTCTTTTCAAATTAGAGTTTTCATGATTCTAGGTAAGATAAACTTATTGTAAGTTCAAGGTGTCACATATACCAGGAGTATATGACTTTTAATAATTAATGATGAAACACCAAAACCCAATGGGATGAATCTCTAAGGATGAAATATCATGTAATCTGACAGGTTTGTGGTCGACGTGTGTGTGTGTGAGCGCGTTTGTGTAGAGCCTTACCATAACCCTTAAATTGTGTTGATGTTTTCCAAAGCAAACCCTAATAAAGTGTTCCTAGGTTTGTCTGTACATTAGAATCTGTATTTTAAAATCCTGATTCCCAGGCCACACTGCAGACCAATTAAGTCAAGATCTCTGAAGATGGGATCTGTGCATAAATATTTTTTTAAAAAAGCTCCCCAGAGCACCACTGCCTCAGGCTTCAGGTTGCAGAGTAGGAATCCGAGGTCTTCATAAGCTAAATGAAAGAGTTGAAGTCAAGCGGTTAGTTACAAAGCCAGGACAAGAGTTGAAGTCTTCTGATTTTCAATCCAATAATCTGTCTGTTACATCCTTATCTTTGTGTTTTTCTTTAGATGAAATTGCTGCCCTGTGACTTGGCCTGCCTGTGGACTTCTCTTCCGTACACATTGCAGCTATACACACTGAATAACAAAGAAGTGAGTAACTTCCCTCAGTACAATTTTTGCATATGACTTTGTTTTCAACAAACATTGCTTTTCTAAGCTTGTGAATTTAGACCCACCCCTAATTCTTTCATCCTATTGAGAAAATTGAGCCCTGGAGACATTAAGTGACTAGCCCAGCATCATTTAATCCAGCAGATCTGATCTAGGGTTGTTTAATGTCTCAGCAACGCTATTTCCACCCTTCCACTCTTCCAACTTTGATGAATGACAGCGTCCTTCAGTAAACTCTGGCATCCTTCATCTAGAAGCTGACACACATTTGTTTCAGGAATAAAGATGATAAAAGAGGAACAGGCAGGATCTGCAGATGTAGCAGTCATATTACTTTCTATCTTTGGAGATCAGAGGAAAGCTCAACGTGCTGCTACTTCTTACACACATTATTGCATATATGTTTAGTCACCTGGTTAGCATGGGCAGCAACTCAACAGTTTTACCCGCAGGATACCTCATTCCCTGAAGTGCAAGTCTGAAAGCAGTGAGAAGTTGATGAAGGTTCTATATTGTCCTCAAGGGTTCCCGTTCAGCCTTGCAGATTTCAGTCTTTCCCTTTCTCATCTATTCTCCTTTCTTAATTGAGTGCCTTGTGGAATTCAGACTCCAGACCAGGCACTGAAACAATGGACAATAGCCACAAATGGACTATGTAATCAGCACCCACAGTTGCACAGTCAAATCCCTGTAATTAACATACATTAGTCTATGTATCGTAGGAGCTCTTATTCTGGAACCCTGATTGATAAAGGGAGTATGACTATGTAAAGACAATCAGTTGGCATTCCTGTCTTGGCCAGGATTCCCTTTTGCCCATAGGCAGATAGCTGGAATTGAAAATCTAAGACCTGAGAACAAATCTGCCTGATCTTTGGTCAATAACCGGCTGGGACCGAGCAGTGATTGTCCCATCTCTGGTTTGCATTTCCTGCATCCCTTTCCATTACGTCTTATACTGGCCTGTTTTAAACACATATTTACTTGCCTGGCTCTGTGGATGTTTTGAGTTTGTACTCAAATCCAAGCAACAATTCTCAGTTTTGGCAATAAATGAGATTTCTGATAACCTCTTTTATGATTTCTCTAATTTTTCCATGTCTCTGATTTCCTTTATTTTTTTCTGTTTCTTCAAGCATGTTTATTTTGCTACCAATTTTCTCATTTTAATGTTGCTTTATACTTGGTTAAAATTTTAATCCTTGAGTTTAGAGCATAACAGGTCTTACACCTTTTATTGTCTACATAAGGATTAGCAGAAATGGGAATGTAGTAGAGGCTCACTAAATAATCGTTGAAATTAATAGGTCAGTTTTATATATTCACTATATAAATATATATATTCACTATATATTCACTATATAAAACTTGCTATGCTAGTCACAATGGAATGTGAGACCAGCAACTTGCCTTTTTGCATATGCTTTAAACATCCATAGCATTAACCTAGAGGAACTTTGTTTTGTCTGGCTTTGGGGAATCTTCAAAATTCCCAGGAACCTGATTGATAGTTTTATTAATTAGCTGTGCAAAAACAGCTACCACATATTCATTCTACAAACTTTCATAGCCACAGTAAACAAAACAAAACATTTTCTACCAATGTACTCAATATTGTAGAATAGCTTTCTTTGAATCATTTATTTTAGTTTTCTTTTTTTAGAGCAACAACAGAAATATGTTTTAAAAAAAGATACCTCATGATAATACTTTACATGAAGTACCTTATATAGCTTTGTATTTGAAGTCTGAGGTGATGACTTGCTTTTAAAAGTTGCAGTCTGCAAATAATTGGCTCTTTATAAAATGGGTTTACAAATGCTCATAGAATTCTTCTGTAAATTCTTAAGTAGAGAAATGATAACTCTGATAGACTGTAAAAGAGATGCATGCTAAATCCAAAAACTTGACTCTTGAAAAACAATAAAAAGTACTCCAAATCACCATAATTTTCCTATCTAAAGATACAAAGTTTTTCATTTATTATATCCTATTCCACATGTAGAGTTTTGTAGTCTGTTTATTTTTTACTTATAAGAATTTTGCAGCAAAACGTTGTTTATAATGCCTACATAATACTTTATCCCATGAATATAACCAGTTTACTTAATCTCTTATTGTAGGAAATATGATTTCCAAGTAATGGTTTAGCAAGCCTCCTTATTCATCAGTCTCTCTGCCCATCTGATAATAATTTTAGGAGACAAACTGTAGGGTGAAGTTGCTTAAAATATATGTGGATTTTAAAACTTTTGATACTTACTTTCTATTAGAAAGGATATACCAGTTATACTTTCATTAGTGGTTTATCCTCCTTTTTTAATTTTTCCAACTTGTTAAGTATGTATCAAGTTATATGGAACTACTGTTTTAATTTGTATTTCCCCAAGCCTGCAGTTCCAAAGATAATAAATATTTTTGTACTTCAAGATAACTTGTGGTTACTAATGCACTTAAAGATGCATTTTTTTCTTAAACTTTTACTTTATCAGGTTTCTCTTATATACAATAGATGCATAGTTATAGTAGGGATTGTTTTCAGAAGAAGCAAAAAAAGGCATAATTTTGAAATGAAAGGAATGATACCCAAGGAAGAAGGAAAATAGAAGAAAAATAATTCTTCCTCCGTCCAAAATCAGTGTTTGACAGGGAAGAGTGAGTTTGCCCAAATTGAGGATTAAGTTCCTTGGAATATCAAATGGGGAGTAAAACTGTGCTAATAGCTTTGGCTGGAACTCTGAAAGTGTTAGAAGATGTTACAATTGACAAGGCACCAAGTTAAACATTATACACCCAAGACTGATAATGGAAGTTAGGGTAGAAACTGGAGATGTGTCAGTCAATATTTTCACAAATTTGTTTGACTCAAATTGAGATCCCTGAAGACAAAAGATGGTTAGTGTAACCCTATTATGGAAAAGGGGTCTGCAGAATTACTGAGAAATTATGCATCGGTTCATGCTAATCTCATTTGGGAGAGAAATTGTACAAGCCTGTGGGGCATTCTGATAGAGCAAGCCATCAATTTGATGGAGACCAGCTCCAAGCTCTCATTCCTCGGCTCATTGAAATTCTTTGAAGATATAATTACAGTGAAGGTGCTAAACCATTTTAAGAAGAGGAAGCATGGAGTACTTCTCTTCATGCTTTGAATGGATCTTAGCCTGTTTGTGCAGGTTCAGAACTCATACTGTCTGCTGAGAGGAGACTTCATTTGTAATCATATTCATGCACTGAATGACCTGGGTTCTTCTGTAGTAGTTTGCATGGGGGAAATTCTTTTCCTCTTTCTAAAGTTCTGGTGGGAAAAATCTTCTTTCCAATCCTGACCTGACAGGCGAAGTGGGGAGAGGAATCTTGGTTGCACCTGGATGTTCAGATAGGCTTGATTATTTGCATTTATTTTTATAAACCAAGGACAATATGACTCCATTTTATTAAATTCCATTTTTTCAATTTGTGGAAGAACATTGAGAGCAAATCTTTTAGCCATGAAAAAGCTTATCAAGCCTCTGGGAAAAACATGTCTTTCTTGTCCCAACTGAGTGTGCTTCCAAGATATTTCCTAAGTTCAAATGCAGTCACTCAACCATAATTCCAAATGATAATTTATTTTCATAACCAAATCTTACCTTTTATGAAAATAGTTTAAACATTTTTAGTAGATAAATAAATAAATCATAGCCACTGTACTAAATAGAGTCTCAAGATATCAACCACCCTTTGTGGGAGTATCTTGATGATCAAAAGGTGGCATAGTAGGTGAAAAGAGGATGCTCCAGGATTTCATTTCTACACATGAAGCCTATAATAAGAGTCTGGGTCAATTAAGAAGCAGAAAAGTAAAGTTCCATCAGTTGACCTGCTTCTAAAATTAGACCAAGCAAGAAACAATCTTAGTTTGCTAAAGCTGCTGGAATGCAATATACCAGAAACAGAACAGTTTTTAAAAAGGGATTTATTGCATTGCAAATTTACAGTTCTAAGGCTGTGAAAATGTCCAAATTAAGGCACCAATAAGAAGTTACCTTCACTCAAGAAAGGCTGATGCCATCTGGCACACTTCTATCAGGTGGGAAGGGACAAGGCTGGTGTCTGCTGGGGTCTTTGGCTTCTGGACATCTCTGTCAGCTGGGAAGGCATATGGTGACATCTGCTAGCTTTGTTTCCCAGCTTCTCATTTCATAAGTCTTCTTGGGGGGGCATTTTCCTTCTGCATCTGCAGAGATCTCTGGCTGTGTGGGCTCTAAAAGTTCTTCCAAAACAGTTCCCTCTTAAAAGACTCCAGGAAGCAATGCCATCTTGAATGGGTGGAGACACATCTCCAAGGAAACCACCTAATCAAAAGGTATCACCCACAATTGAGTGGGTCACATCTTCATGGAAACAGTAAAAAAATCCCATCCAACAATATTTAATTAGGATTTAAGAGCATGGGTTTTCTGGGGTACACAGCAGTTTCAACAACACACTATGTTTAATTATCATAATTTTTTCTTGACCACCTCAGCATGGAGAATTTTCCCAGTCTTCATACTTTCATGTGACATCCCTTTCTATGCTGTCTTGAATCAAACAGTTTCTCATGTGGTTGCCATGTGTTTCTTATAACCCCACTGGGTTATAAGCTCTTTGAGGACAAGTACACATTAATATAGAACCTGCCATAGGACTCTGCAAATTGTAAATTTTCACTGAAAAATTTTTGTTATCTCCCTTATATGATTTTCATGGATATCTAATAGCTCATCCTACTTCAGAAGCACAGATATGTTCCATCCTAAACATCAGCCATATTATTTGACTTCCTCCAAACAAGTCTTCATTTCTTTAGATCTTGGAAGTTTCTCAGTCTTTAAGTATGTCTATTAAAAACGCAAATATTCCTGAGCAAAATAAAACCAAGGCCTCCTCTTGTGACCACAGATATTGCTATATCTCAAGATATTTCTCCTCTGCAGGTTTTCCCTTCCCAGTGTCTTCTTTCTGTGGTATTTGGAGAAGGGACATACAAGATAATATTGATATTTTGTTTTCCTATGGAAGCAATTTAAAGTAATTGCCAGTTTGTATTAATGGTTCAACTCAAATAATTTATTCTAATTGTTCTTGAAACTTATAACTTTGATGCAAGAGAGCATCTATGGCTTAATAACTGCATTTTGCTCGTCTGCTTTTAAGTTGAGAGCAATTTCATTTCAACCCAAGAGTGTGCTTAATTTGCAGTTTAAACAGGGAGTAATTGCATCTTTATTTGAAAGCCTCCACTACTTGAACAACCATTTTGTTCTTTTTGGTATTTATGAGCCAGAGGAAAGTACTCATTTTCATAAGACCCACCAAAACAAAAAGTAGTCAAAGCACTTATAGCCTATATTCCCGTATTGTGCATGGATATTTAATGTTGAAAAGAAAATAGAAAATTTCACAACTGCCAAAATTTTGCACTCTAACTGCCTTAATCCACAAAGGAAATGGCAGGAGTGCAATAGAAGAGGAGGCCTGTTTCTAATTGAGAGCGTCCTGTCCTGCCCTCAGCCCTCCTGGTCTGTGAATTGGGAGCCTTTTAAAGTTTGGTAAAATTCATTCCCTTCCTCCTCACTTCACCATGAAGTTTTGAATGCCTTTCACTCCTCTCTGCCTCCTTTAAGAATAATGAAAACCCTCATCAATTTCCCTGGCCTTGCTCCTTTGACAAACAAGTGCCATTTGAATGCTGTGTGTTTGCATTGTCTGCTGCATAACATTTGGAGCAGTTTCTGCAGGTTTCACAGCAGTGATGGTCCCTGAAGACTCACAAGTGATTTTGTGGCAAAGCAAGCAGTTTTGGCTGACCAGCAGTGTAACACTGGATCTCTGAATCAGCTTTCTTTTTCAGTGATTAACTGGTGTGGTGAGGAAGCCGTTGGTTTCAGTTCCCTTCCATTGCTTCACCTGCTTCTGCTTTGTTACGGGGTCAAAGAAACAATTTCAGCCTTCTAAAAATCTGCAGGATATGACCACGGCAAGTGATAAACCTCTACTTATTTAGATGACTTTAGAAATGACCCAGCTAGAATGATCTAATGCAAAGCACCAAGCAAGTACAATTTCCTGACTCTTTTTTTACACCTTTATAAAGAGACTACTACATTTCAAGCTATATGTCTAAGCTAAAAATCTCTTTTTTTAGTGTCAGATCCAATAGTAAGTTATGATCCTTAGTAATTAAGACCAATCTTGGATCATCTTCCTGGGGATGAGTGATTTTTCTCTCCTCTCCAAGAGTCTGTATCTAGGCAATAGGCTTCCATAGAGTTCCAATTGCATATGATGATCAGGAAAGAGAGGGGAGAAAATAATAGTAATTCAGGTTACTATTTGTTTTCATGGAGGCTTAGAAAAGAGAAAGAGTTTGTGAGTGGGTGAGATAACTCTATTGAGAGGTTTTCCCAAACTGCATGGCTGCCCCTTGACCCATCAAGCATGTGTGATGCACTCTGTTTGGAGCATCAAGAAAAAAGCATGTTGTCTATCTTTCTGAAAATAGGAGACAGGCAGTGACACGTGAAAGAAAGAGTAGTACAAATAGCTAAAAGGGTCAGGAAATTTAGAATAAAGGTAATTGCACCCTGGAGCTGAGACTGTCAGAAGAAGTTTTTAAACTGGACTTTGAAGAGAATAAGAAAAGTTTATTGAAGGCAGGAGATATGGAGACAGGAAGAACAAAATCTATGCTCCAAAAAAAAGGCTGAGTCAGCAGCACATGCTGGAAGAAGTAGGACATCATTGAAATGGCTATGTAACTACTTAGTCACGGGTTAGGTATATTAGAATTCAGAGGTGATTAGAGAAACTCTAGTTAATCAGATAATGCAGTGAAAACTTTGTGTGTTTCTTTAGCGCAATCTGGATTAGACCTGATGTTCAGCTATCAATTTAAGCTCATTTATGAGAGAACAATTTGGGGAAAACATCAAGCGCTAATAATAACATGAATAATTTAGGGAACGCTCAGAATCAACTGGTAGGTTTTCCTTGGATTAATATTAAGTAAATTGAAATAATGAATTCACCTAAGGTTCCAGGTAACCTCAGATATTATTTCAGAATTATTTTAGTGCTCCATATTTCCAAATAATTCACCTTAAGTAATTATGGGGTAATGTTATTACATGAAATGTGATCAACTCCAGACATCTAAAACCAAAAACCTACAGAGCAGGTTATTGACATATTCCATTCCTTAACTTGACACTTAAAACCCTGGTAAAATAAGGGCTTCTTAGTTGCAAGTTTATGGAACTCATTGGAACAAAAATTGACCTTGTCATCTCTGAAACCAGTTTTCAGAGCAATCTTGCAAACAGTATAACTGTTTGAAAGCAGAGTTGTCATTATATGATCTGGATTCAAAGTCAGGTTTTATAATCAGAACAACGTTCATGATATGCAGTGTAGCGTGAATTAGGCTTTGATATAGTTTGACATTCCTGGGCATATTTTAGAGGCAAAACTTGGCTTGAGTTCTAGTCAATAGGCTCTTCTTTATCTAAAACAGAAGAAAGCATTTGTCAACGCATCAATCACTGTTCCAGAGAATTCAGAATGTAAATTATTTAAGGGGACTCGGGGGAGATATCCCAAACTATCTACCTAAAATGACGTTGAAGTCACTTTTATTTTTCATGTGAAAACTACAGTGATATGATTATAGCAACTTTGCCTTATACTCACTCAAGAATAGACTCATGACCTTGCTTTCAAGTTGAGTTTAAACCTTAGAGAGATTCCAAAGTATAAGTAAAGCATTGTAATCAATGCCATCTCTTTGACAGGTCTCTGGGAAATAAATTAGAAATCCCATTCTTCTAAAATGAAACAAATTAGCAACATTTACACAATGTAGATTGCATGACATATCTTGGCTGCATCCTCAGTGACGCTTTCAAAACACAGAAATTAAACTATAACATATTGAATTGAGAACAATGTGTCCTTTGGAATCAATAGGACTACTTCCATATGCTAAAATTTGTTATGCAGTGATGTTAATTTCTTCATTCTATAAATTTTTATTTATGTTTTATTAGGTATCAAAAACTGTGATAGAGACTGGGACATAAAGAGAAATGGAAGGGAAAACTTTTTGCCACCATCTATTCTCCCTTTATCTCAAGGTACTCTCGCAAGTTTTGACAGTTTGGCCTGTGCCTTCTTTTCCCCCACATAATCTAAAGAAAGGTTCTGCTGAATGTATAGATTAATAATCTATATTAATTATTAGCCCACTTTATGCCACTCATCTTTTAGAGTATGGAAAATTCTGCAGAGAAATGGTGTGTGCTTGTGAATCTATCATGTTAAAATCTTTCACATGCACATTTAGTGTGGGTGGAAAGAGCAATCTAAATTAAATGGACAAAAGAAAAGGGAAGTCAGTGTTGCTTTAATTTCTCCTTTTGCGGTAAATATGGATATTTTACAAAGATTATGGACAAAGTGAAGAAACCAAAAATGAATGAAGAGAAATAGTGGAAATTGTAGAAGTATGATGCTCCTCCTACCATTATAACAAGGGAGATGGGAACTAAGCCTCAGGGGAAAACGTCAAGTGTGCTTCTATTTATGTGATGACAAGTTTGCAGACTGTGAAACATTTGGGCAGAAACATCTGAAAACTTAAAGTGTGGCTCTACACCGGGAGTAGCCCGGCTGGCTTAGGATGGTAGATCTAGGAACGATACTGTCGCAGCTGGGCCAGTTTGGGTGTCTGCAAGGGGAAGGGAGTGCTGGGTTCTTTGCACTCCAAGAGCTAAATCAAGATAGAGCTGACACAGTAGGCTGAAGTGAGAGTGCTAAAGGCACTGTCATGGATTCTGGAGTTTCAAGATGCTGTATCTATACTATTTGGATACTAATGGATAGGGATTTACAATTCAGAAGTTTAAAAGGGAGGGGGGGGACAAAAAACAGTGCCTGAAAGCAAAGAGAAGACAAATATCTGTGAGAATGGGGACAAGCAAGCAGAAAATGGAGACATCACCATAGGCCAAGCATGGTGATTATGGCAGAATGGAAGCACCTTCAGAGATATTGAGGTTATTTTACTTTTTATTTTAGGCCATTTGCTACAATGTCTTATTATGGCATTTGAAATAAATGTTTGATTCAGGTTTTGATGTTTTTATTTGCCTTCATTGACGTTACAGATTAACATTGTGGATCAGCATTTGAGGATCGAATTCCTTCAATGTGTGGAAAGCACCCTTGCAGATTCTTGGATAGCCCAGAAAATGACTTCAAGGAGTTGGCATTCTGGGAAACTAAGATTGATGAAGAAACAAAGAGACATGGTCTGAAATATGTATGAAGGTAGGTACTAAATTGGCAGTTCTAAGTCAACTGCAGCTGAAGAAGTTTGCAATGGGCAAAGTATCAGTCAAGGCTGGAAAAATATAGGGAGGGTTCAAGGAGAAGGAATCTGAAAGATGGGTAGGATTTGTTTTGAAAGGGAAGGAAAGAGGCATCACTGTTGTGGGGAAATGGCATGATGACATAGAGGAAATGGCACATTTAGGATCAGGTAAGGTATCGGGCTCTCAAAAACAGGATGATATGTGTTTAAAAGCTCTAGGGACTAAATTTATCTAGATCAAGGAGGACTTGGAAAGCTGCATGAGGAGTTCAGACTTGAAGTGACATATAGGTGCCTTACCTATCTTTATATTTGAAGCAGAGGTCCAACTACCTCTGCCAAAGTTCCTAATGTAGAAGACCAATGAAGCCTAGAAGAGGTGGGGGGGGCCAAGACTTCCTTCCCACGCCATAACTTATGAAGAACCAGTTGTGCCAAAACTCTGATCTCTCTGAATGAAAATTTTCCACTGCTCAGGCTGACGCTAGTAACTGCAGCTCTTGCAATGCCAGGACAGATCACCAACCTGCTGCTCTTCCACTCCCTTGAGATGCAATTAGCTGTCTTTCTAGCACTCTGTCAAATCAAAGCCTTATGCTTAAGACTTTGCAGTTGTGTAGTTTAGGTAGGTTAGATGAAGGTTAGAAACTCAGCTAACACAGTATGTTGCACATGGCAAATGACAATAAATAAACTATGTAGCCTCATCTCTTGGCACAGCAGATGCTAATTTCTTCATACCCCCTGAATTTTCTTTCTACAATTAAAGTATTGTCATGTGTCTCTATTTTTTGTAAACTGCTTCTGGTTCCCCGTTACCTACAGCAGTGGTTCCCGGAGGGTGATCCCCAGATTAGCAGCATTGGCAGCACCTGGGAACTTGTTACACATGCACATTCTTGGAGCCCTCTCCAGACCTGCTTAATCAGAAACTCTGTGGGTGGGGACCAGCCAGCTGTGTTTAAGGAGCCATCTAGGTAATTCTCATGCATGCTAAGTGGATTACTAATTTACAGGATACAGTGATGACTCCTTAGAATGCACTTATCAGAGCCTATCTCTAATTTACCTCCCCAGCCTCACCCATAACCCTTTTCCTGTCCTGCAACCCAACCACAACACTGAACACACATGTATTATAGGTATGTGCACAAGTTTCTGAGTTTCCTGACTATACCAGGTTCTTTAATGCACCCCTACTATTTTTTCACATTTTTTATTGTGAAAAATAACATATGTACAAAAAGACAATAAATTTCAAAGCACACTGCAACAATTGGTTGTGGAACAGATTTCAGAGTTTGGTATAAGTTACAATTCCACAATTTTAGGTTTTTCCTTCTAGCTTCTCCAAGACACTGGAGACTAAAAGAAATATCAATATAGTGACTCAGCACTCATACTGATTTGTTAAAACCTATTTTCTCTGTTATAACCCCACCTTCTCCTTTGATCTTTCTCCGAATCTATAGGGATATTTGGGCCATGTACATTCAAACTTTTTCATGTTGGAAAGGGCTGTCGATAATATGGGATGGGGGATGGAACTAAGTGATTTCTGGAGAGACTGGCCCCTCTGGGTTTTAGGACTTATCTAGCCTGGGAACACATCTGGAGGTTTTAGGTCTTTCTGGAAAGTAATCATAGTACATGGAACCTTTGTAGAATCTATGATAGAGACTTAAGTGTTCTTTAGGATTGGCAGGAATGGTTTTGGTTGGGTTTTGGCAAAGTATGTAAGTAGCAATATCTAGTTGAATCTTGTTTAAGAGTAGCCTGCAGACTAGCCTCTCAACTCTATCTGAGCTCTCTCAGCCACTGATACCGCATTTGTAACAATTCTTACACCCCTTTTGGTGAGGAAGGCATTGTCAATCCCACAGTGCCAGGACCAAGCTCATCCCTAGGAGTTCCATATTGCCAGGGAGACTTTCACCCCTGGATGCCATGTCCCATGTAGGAGGGATGGTAATGATTTCACTTGCAGAGTTGGCACCCCAATTTTGGGTTGTTCTTCCTACCACCTAGTCTAGCATGCATGTCCCTCACTTGGGCACACTTCTTTTCTTTCCAAGCCCATCCTCAGTGCTGCATCTTTCTTGACCCCAGTGAGCAGTCACTCTCTTGTAGTCTTGAAGCCCTAAAATAATAATTATTGCAATAAGTTAAACACTGTATTTACATGTCTATTTTGGCTAAAGGACAAGAATTTTGTTGTATTCAACCCTGAATATGCAGGCGTTAGTAAAGTGTTGGACACATTGCTGAGACCAAACAAATGAATAAAATTATTTGATAAACTATGAATTATATGTTTAATAATCATATTAGTTCCCAACTGAAGAAAAAAATGGCATAACCTCTCCAGTCTAAATTTCTCATGAGCTGATTGTTCCCGATTATATAAAGTGGTAAACATCTAAGAATGTGTATACATGTATAAGTGTATTCTTTCCTTGTCAGCAATGGCCGACTCAGTGGCAAAGACAGGCCACCCACAGTACATTGAAGCAGCAGTTGGCTGCCAGCAATGATTTGGTTAACCTTTGATTAAACATAGGAATTTAAAGCATGAAAAGGTCTGGAACCCAACCCAACCCTTTGACACCACACTGTCTGTCATTAATGATAATCCACCATTAGATGTTCAGCTTTGAAAATGGAATTAGATGACTTCAGTTTTCAACCCTAACCCTGTTGTACTGTAAACTGAACCCTGCTGTGTTTGGAGGCTTCCTGATTTACTGCTTTGCCTTTTAACTATTTTCAGACAAATGGGGATTGTGGGAGGGTAAAGGACTCTAGGGTTCAAGTGAGTACAAACAAGGAATTTCAACCACTATCAAGGGAGGCAGCTTCTGCTTAACATAAGTCACCAGGTCAAAAGAGCTTTATTTCCACAACTGATTTAATCATCCTTTCCTCTCCTGCCATCCTAACTAGGTGTAAGAATTTCCTTGCTGGGACATCAGGCAAGAGTATTCAGTATCCTTTTTCACTTCCTTAGAAAAACAACAGCAATCATGTAAGAGTTCCTTGGGGTCTCTCCCAAGTCTCAAAGGTTCATTTCCTTTTTATCATCATCCATCAGTGTGTCTGAAAGCTCCACATCTTATTTTTTATATGGTGTGGGATTCATAACAGGGTGTGGAATATGCCTAGATGCTTGTTGAATGAATGAATGACTAATTCTACCTCCTATTTCTATTTGAATGAATGAATGACTAATTCTACCTCCTATTTCTATATCAGTGCTTAATATATAAAAGCAAGTTTTAGGCAACAATAAAATTACAGGCAGTTGACCCAGACCTCTTCCTGTTAACACATGATTTGTTATTCTTAGGATGAAGTCTTTTGGCTCTTGAATCCCTGCCTCCACACGCACCTCACCCCTAAGGCTTTTGGCTAATTGGAGTTGAGAATCCCTCTCAGCTCTTAGCTTAGCTGACTCCTGGGATTTCAGTGTCCCTGAAGTCTTTAGCAGGAGAGTCTTCCTGCAGTTTCCACCCTTTAGGACCACTCTGGGACCTTCACGATTCACTTCCCCATTCCCTGAGGGAGAGATTTGGACAGCATTTCCCATCTGCTTCAGTGAGAAGGGTTGGAGTAAATTGTATTATTTTTGGATCTTTCTAAGGTGCAGAGATGTTTCAACAAAATTTAATCAATTTTTGTTGTTGTTGTTCTCCTACCAGGTATTTGGATTCCAGCTGAATATAATTATATCATATTGTTGCCATACAAAAACTCTTAAAACTGTAATAGTCCTAAAGGATTTTCATTTCAATTAAAGGAATACGACATTGCCTTACCACTAATCACAATTACATCAGCATTACTTTGGGAATCTGAAGGCTATTCCAGACTAAATCTGCAAATGGTTATCCTGGGAAATTTTGTTTTATTTAACGAATTCACAGAGCATTTACCAGTAACCAGACAACTTTATGTGTTCCATAAGTAATAATTCATTTAATCTTCAAAATAATGTAAGTGGTAGGCATTAATGTTAGTCCCATTTTAAAATGAGGAAAGTGAGGTACACAGAATTAATTTACCCAAGATCACATAGGTAATAAATGGTAGGGTTAGCATTTCACCCAGGTAGTCTAGCCATGAGGCCCGTGCTCTTGACCATTTTGCTATGCTGACTTCCTTCTGACTCCATCTGGTATTTCTCAAAGCAGCATCAGTATTATCCTTTGTCATAAGACTAAAAAAATGATAGGATAAATACTTTTATTAATAATAATATATCCAAAACAGCAATAATAGAATAATAAGAGAATTGCTCCAATTATTTCAGAGTTATGGCCCATGTTCTTGAGCAGTTTTGATATATATTTCAAAATGAGATTACAATTAATTTTTACTATGAGAAGTGGGTCATTATAATATTGATATTTATATAACTATATTCTAATCAGCCACTATAAGGTTTGAGGCTGAGAAGCTCTATTTAGATCATTTGTTTTCCATTGAACACTGAGTTTCAGATGGGTAAAGCTACTTCCTCTAAATATGTAATTCCAATATCGCAGAATCAGGGCTCACTAATATCCACTGTCCTTCTCATTCTGTGTAGACTGAAGCCCTCCTAACCCCTCTGAAGTTCTGGTGGGGTCATATGGCTAGTTCTGGTGAATAGGCTCTCAGTATGTATCACTTCTAGGCCAAAGAATAGAAGAGTGGCTAAGAAATCACCGAGGCTTTCTTCTCCTGCTTTAGCAGCTAAGGAGGGAGTGGATTCTACATGGGGAAGCTACAGAAAGAAGTTGGACCAGTGTCCCCGAGGGACTATGTGCAGCAGATACCCCATTTCCACCCCGCTCACACTAGCCTGGGAGGCGCCAATAGCATGCATGACAAATGGACTTTCAGTGTGCTCCATAGGGATTTGGGGTTTGGGGGGCAGATTGTTTAAAATAATACATTAGTTCCCAAAGTATGGTCTCCAAACCAACAGCATCAGTTTCATCAAGAAATATATATTCAAAATACATATTCTCTGGCCTCACCCCAGACATATTGAGTCAGAAATTCTGGGGTTGGGCCCAGAAATCTATATATTAGCAATCCCTCTGGGGTATCTCTGATGCAAGCTGTGCCAGTTTGAATCTAGTGTGCACCCCAGAAAAGCCATGTCCTTTAATCCTCATTCAGTATTGCTGGGTGGTTTTGATTGTTTCCATAGAGATGGGACCCACTCCATTGTGGGTGGTAACTTTTGATTAAATGGTTTCCGTGGGAATGTGTCTCTACTCATTCAAAGTAGGTAGAGACTTACTGGAGCCCTTTAAGAGGAAACCAGTTTAGAAAAAGCTTAGAGCCCACACAGTCAAAGACCTTCGGAGATGAAGAAGGAAAATGCCCCCGGGGGAGAAGCCAGGAGAGAAAGCTAGCAAATGCCACCATATGCCCTTTCAGCCGAGAGAGAAATCTCAAACTTCATCACCTTTTCTTGAGTGAAGGTAACCTCTTGTTGGTGCCTTAATTTGGACATTTTCACAGCCTTAGACCTGTAAACTTACTACTTAAATTCCCCTTTTTAAAAGCCATTTTCTTTCTGGTATATCATATTCCAACAGTTTGCAAACTAGAACACAAGCTAATTTGAGCACTATCACTGTAGCATAATTTAGCCTATATTGTCTAATACTTGGTGTTGAGTTTAACTTCTTGAGTAGTTTAGTCCGTGTTTAGGAAATAAAAAAAGGAAATCAGTGACTGAAATTTTTCATAAGGATTTACTTTGTCATTTCCAGTATTACCCCCTTAGTTGTGGGATATATTAAATTTAGCTGCAGTTTAGGACATGTGAAGAATAATGGAAAGGAGATTGTAAATACAGGTTTGGACCACATAACATTATCTTCCCTTTTCAGCTCCTTCATACTTCTTTTTTTTTTTGCATGGCAGGCACCGGGAACCAATCCTTCATGCTTCTTAATTGGACTGTTGAAGAAACCCCCTAACTCGCCCTGCTGCTTTCAGTTTCTCCCCACTCTAGCCCTCTCTGTACACCAAGATCACATTAACTTCTCCAAAGTTTAGATTTGATTACATTATTTTAATACCTTTTGAGATATAATTCACAAATTACAAAATTCACCCATTCATGTGCTTATTGGCCATTTGTATATTTCCTTTGGAAAAATTCCTGCTCAAATCTTTTTTCAATTTTCTAATTAATTATCTCTTATTATTGAGTAGTAAGAGTTCTTTATATATTCTGGATACATGTCCCTTGTCAGATATATGATTTACAAATATTTTCTCTCATTCTGTGGGTTGTCTTTTCACTTTCACGATTTTATCATTTGCAGCAAAATTTTTTATTTTGATGTGGTCTAATTAATCTTTTGTTTCTTTTGTTAAAATTTCTTTTGGTCTCCAGTGCCCTGGAGCAGCAAGAAGAAAAAATGAAAAATTGTGGAACTATAACCCATACCAAACTTTAAAATCTGTCCTATAACTACTTGTTAAAGGGTACTTGGAAATTTATTGCCTTTTTGTATATATATTTCACAATTGAAAAAAAAACTTTAAAATAAAAAAATGAATGGACTAGATTGACACCAGTTAACATGGGGGGATTTACATGATGTGTTAAGAAACAGATGTAAGATGTGGAGAACTGTATGAAATATGATCCTATTTTCATAACAAAGATAAATTAGGAAAAAGGAAAATTGTGTGTGTGTGCATTAAAATCAGGAGAAAGTTGCAAATTAAAAAATCAATTGACAATAATTGCAAAATATTATTTATAGTCTCTCAATTCTATTCCCTTGATCTCTATGTCTAGATGACCATTTTTATCCAGTTCCATATTCTCTCGATTACTGTAGCTTTGAGGTAAGTTTTGAAACTGGAAATAAGAATCCTTTTTTTCTTTTCAGGATTATTTTGGATATTTTGAGTCCCTTGGATTTCCGTATGAATTTTCAGATCAGCTTCTTGATTTTTGAGAAAAAGCCGCTAGGATTTTGATTTGGTCTATAGATTGTGTTAAATCAATAGACTAGTTTGGGGGATACTGTCATATTAACAATATTAAATCTCTAATCCATGAAGGTGGGCTGCTTACCATTTAAATCTTCATTTACTTTGTTCAGCAATGTTTTGTAGTTTTCAGTTTACAAATCTTGCATGGCTTTTGATAAATTTATTCCTATGATTTTCATACTTTCGTAAATTTCATTTTTCTTAATTCCATTTTCAGATACACTGTTAAAGAATTGATTTTTGTATATTGACCTTGTATCCTGCAACCTTGATGTACTCATTTACTAGTTCTAATGCATTTTTGTGGCAGATTCTGTAGAAATTATGTAGAAGATCATGACATCTGCGAACAGAAATAGTGTTATTTCTTCACTTTCAATCCAGATATTTTAATTTCTTTTTCTTGCTCAATTGTCCTGGTTAGAAACTCAGTACAATGTTAAATAGAAGTGATGAAAGTATATCTCCTTGTCTTATTCCTGATCTTGGGGTTAAAAACTGAGTTTCTTCATTAAGTATATTACAATGTACCTGTGATTTTGGTGTTTTTTGTTTGTTTGTTTGTTTGTTTTTTGTATATGTCCTTTATATGTTTGATGCAGTTCCTTTCTGCTGGGGATTGGATAATGTCCCCAACAAAAGGCATGTTCAGGTCCCAGACCCTTGTCCTGTGAGTGTGAACCCCTTTGCAAATAAGACCTTTGAAGATATAAAAGTGTGCCCAGATTGAATGAAGGTGAGCCTTACTCTGATATGGCTAAAAGTCTTTATCCTTTATCCTTTATCTTTACTTATGTAAAGGATATTGGACAAAGAAGTAGAAACTATGGAGATCAGACAGAATCTGAAAGTCACACATAACCCAGAGGAGAAAGGAGAAAAGGCTGCCATGTGATGGAAAAGCCAAGGAACCCAAAGATTTCAATGCAGCTAGAAGATATCAACCCTGAGAAGAAGCAAGCCTTCTAGACTCTGAAACTTTGAGCAATGAATTTTTGTTGTTGGGGGTGTAAGAGTAGTTCAGTGGTAGAGTTCTTGCATGCCATACAGGAGTCCGGGGTTTGATTCCTGGTCCATGCACTTACCCCAAAACAAACAAACAAAATTCAGCAATAACAGGATACTCACATGTAAAAATAATGAATTTGGTCCCTGCCATGCAGCATACAAGAAAAAAAATCCTGTTGTTAAGCCAACCCATTACAGTATTGTTTAGTAGCCAGGAAACTAATACAGTTATTGGTACCAGGAGTGGGGTGCTGCTATTATAAATACCTTAAATGTGTGAATGGCTTTGGAATTGTACAATGGGTAGAGGCTGTAAGAATTCTGAGGTGCTTGATAGAAAAGCCTAGATTTCTTTGAAGAGACTGTTGGTAGAAATATGGACATTAAAGGTACTTCTGATAAAGCTTTAGAGGGAAATAATGACTGTGTTATTGGAAACTACAGAATAGACAATCCTTCTTAAAAAGCGGCAGAAAACTTAGTGAAAATGTGCTATGATGTTGGATGACAAGCTGAATTTGAAAGCAATGAACTTGAATATTTAGTAGAGGAGATTTTTCAAGCTAAGTGCAGAAAGCACAGCCTGATTTCCCCTTATAGCTTATGGTAAAATGCAACAAGAAAAGATCACTGAGAATTAAACTCTTAAGCACAAATCTTAAGAAACAGTAATGTATTATTTTGAATTTTTTAGTCTATCTAGATAGTTTACGCTGAGATTAGAGTCAAAAGAGACTCTATCAGAGACCTCCCTCAACTTTTACAAAGTGACTCCCCAGAGAACAGAGTTTCATGTGAAGGTTTAAATGAGCAACCCTTCACTAAGGAATGTGTGACTGGACATGGATCCAGTTAGAAATTTTAGTGGAATTCCGGATTGGAAATGCAGTTATCCAGGAAGGATCTGTGGAAAGTTATATTGTCTGATGGTATAGGTCCCCCTGGAACTGCACACAAAACCGACAAGGTTTTGCAAAATTTGTATGAACAGAAACAATGACTAAGAGGGATAGAGAAGAAATGAACTGAAGGAAGAATGAATTCAAGGATAGAATCATAAAGGCTGAGATTTGGACTGAAGAGATCTCTTCAGGCCAAGAAAATGGACCCACACATGTGTATGGGAAGGGCAGGCCTTGTACTCTGCTGTTCAGGGAGAGTGCCAGCACCTAATGCTCAAAGAGGGTGGTGCCTACACCTCAGCAATTGGGGAGAGCTTGGACAAGCACTTGGAAATGGCGGGGTTCCTGCTCCCAGTTCTAGAGGACAAAATATTGAACCACAGATGACTCTCAGACTTTGAAATCTAATAATGTTTGGCCCTGCTAAGTTTCAGACTTGTTTGGGATGCTTGACCTCTGTTTTCCATCCAATTTATTCCTTCTGGAATGAAAATGCCTGTCTTATGCCTGTCACACCATTGTTTATTTGGATTAGACAACTCATTTTCTAAATTTTTACACATCCACAGATGGAGAGGAATCTTGCCCCAGCATGGACCACACCCCTAACTGATTTTGATGAGGTTTGGACTTAGCATTGCTACTGAAATAACTTAAGGTTTTGGGGGATGTTGTGATGGAATGACGAATTTTACATGTGGGAAGAACATGTATTTTGGGGGTCCACAGGGTAGACTATTGGGGATTGAAACATATCCCCACAAAAAGCATGTTCAGCTTCCAACCATTAGTCCTGTGTGTGTGTGAACCCATTTTTAAATAGGGCCTTTGAAGATGTTATTAGTTAAGGTGTGCCCGGACTGTATGAGAGTGGGCCTTAATCTAATATGGCTGTGGTCCTTATAAACAAAGGAAATTGGACATGGAAGGAAAAGCAATGGGGAGCAGCCAGAAGCTGGAAGTCTTCTAAAGAAACTCGGAGAAGAAAGGAGAGGAAGTATGTATTTATAGAGTTTGTTATATTTACTTTCTTATTTACCAATTCTGGTTCTTTTTATTTGATCCTATAGATACGAATTACCATCTGGTGTCATTTTCTTACTACAATACCCTTTATCCCGACTTTTGTGCTGCTATTGTCAAATATATGCATGTCATTTTATGCAATTGCTTCCTTGATTAGATAGGTGAAAAAGGATGAAGAAATATGCAATTATATTGTCTTTTATTATTACCTACATAATTACCTTTACTGGAGTTTTTTTTTTTTTTTTACATGAATTTGAATTACTATCTAGTTTCACTTACTTTCAACCTGAAATAGTTCCTTAACTCTTTATTGTAAGGCAGCTCTGCTAGCAATGAATTTTCTTAGCTTTTATTTGTTCTTGGAATGCCCTTATTTTGCCTTCACTTTTGAAAGATGGTTTTGTTAGATGTAAGATATTTGATTCATTTTTTTTCCTTTTAGCAATTTAAGTATGTCACCCCATTGCCTACTGGCCTCCACTTTTTTTTATTAAGAAGTCAGCTATAAGTCTTATTGCTTTCCTGTGTACATGATGGGTCATTTTTCCCATTTGAAGTTTTTTCATAATTTCTATTCCTGCTGATAATCTCTATTTGATGGAACATTATCATCATACTTTCTTTTCTTTAATCATGGTTTCCTTTACTTCTTTGAATGTGTTTATATTGGCTATCTTGAAATCCTTGCCTGCTAAGTCTAATATCCTGGCCTCTGAATAGACTGTTTCTGTTGCCTGCTTTTTTTTTTCTTCCTTTGTATAGGTCACACATTCCTGTATATTTGCATGTCTCATAATTTTTCTTGAAAACTTGACATTTTAGATGATATATTGTACCAATTTTATATAATAATCCTCTCTGCCCCCAGGACTTGTTGTCATTGTTTGTTTGCTTACTTGTTTGTTCAGTGACTTGGCTGAACTAATTCAGTCACTTTTGCTTTCTCTCAGTGTGCAGCCTCTGATGTTGCTCTTTAGAAAACACAGTGTGGACATGCATACATTCTCATGGCTGCCAGGAATGGCCGTGCTTTCAGCTGGGCTCGCCTAATGGTCTCTTTCTCTCATCTCCCAGTTAAGCTTTTGAATTGTCTGCTTCTTTTGGTGTCACTGCTGCAAAAAAGAATTACAATAACCATCCTGAGATGGCTACTCTTTAGATAGGCCTGCTTGCAAGGTTGACCCTTGGCTGGTATCTGGGAACTTGGATTTTGGGAGGGTTCTCACCACTCACAGAACTTGTAAAAGTGGCTCACTGTGCCCCACCCACACCAGGCAGAACCTTTATACCATTGCACAGGAGCTTGGAGTAGGGACTCAGGCCTACTTTTTTCCAGAAATACACTCCTGCTCCTTATGCAGAGTTCTGGGCAGGGGTGGTAGCCTGCTGGTCCTCCCAGCATGCCCCTTTTGGCATGACTCTTTCACCTTATAGTTGAACCACAGAGGAGTAGGGGAAATTGGGATCCAGAATTCTTGGCCTGCCACATCTGGGATAGAATTTTGGCTCTAAGAGTGGGAGTCAGATGGGGGTAGGGAGCCCAGATCTCTTGGCCATGCACGTATGGAACAGAACTTCTGCAACACAGTGCAGGGGGGTAATGAGAGACACCAGTGGCCTATACTTGCTGGAGTGAAATTATTATCCTAGACTAGAAGCTGGAGAGACAAAGCCCTGTCTTCTTGGCTGCACCCACCTGGAATAGAGCCAGGAGAGGGGATAGTGTAAGTTGTGACTCAAATGCCACACTCTCACTTTTCCCACCAAGATTTAGGTGGTTTTCTTGAATAAATGTTTCCTCATATGCTGTATGATATTAGGAAAAATTTCAGAGATCTTAAGTGGTTGTTTTTATATATATAATTTTTGTTAGTTAAATGGTTCCTTCACTGGGAAGAAGGTTCCCTGAGCTCCCCATACCACCATTCTGGAAATCTCATCTGAGCATATCATTATTATACAAAAAAATTTTCTAAGACTATTCTCTAGTAAAATAAAATCTGTTTTCCTCAGCTTGATTTCCAGTGCCCTATATAAATTTGACTCCATATAACTCCACCATAGCCCTAACACATCAAGTCTGGCATTCCTTGAACCTACCTCATGCTGTTTCCTCTGAGAAAACTATCGCACTTGATAACATAACACATATGCAGATTCTTCGTTACTTTTATACAAAGTACACAAAGTAAAGACTCCTGTTTTGGCTGCCTTGCTAATTCTCCAGCTCACAGTTGCCTCTCCATCCTAAACACTGTGTTCAAATTGAAAGACAACAACCTTTCCTCGTATGCTAATTTTGTGCAAGTGTTAATAGTTGTTGTCTTTTCACCACTCTTATCATGACACCGGACACATAGTAGACACCCTAGAAATATTTCTTGTTCCATGAACAAATGGCTCACACTTGCATTTTTTTACACTTGCATCTCATTCGCTTGCCGGGCAGCATTGTTAGTCAAAGTTATCATTACTGGCCCCCAGAGGAGATTGGAACAAAATTTTCACACTTGCATCTCATTGCTTGCCCAGCAACATTGTTAGTCAAAGTTATCATTACTGGCCCCCAGAGGAGATTGGAGCTTTTAAATGTAAGATTCCCACTTAAAACCATCCAGACACTGAGTGGCTATTGTAGACATTCTGACGTCAAAAGCTGCGCTCACTTTAGAACCAAACTCTTCTATATGGAAGGAGATAAGGAAAGGAAAGTGCCTTCTACCACTAGGGGCCTATTCATTTTTTCAGTTAAAAAGGGATAAGAATAATTTTATAAATTTAGGGAAAAAAAAAAAACCTCTCTCTGAAATTTTTGCTTAGACATTTAAAATTAAAATTTTGGCATTGGATGTTGGTTATATAACACATAGGAGCAAAGTAGGTCTATTCTTCAAACAAAACCTCGCTGTACTAACCCCATGGCCATCTTATTACAGTACCCATGCTGTCTGGTGAAATGGCTCATTCTACTAAGGAGGAAAGATAACTGCCAGTATGTGGAGGAAAAGGGGAAATTGTGTTGCACTTAATACCAAGACTAAGGTCGGTGAGAGCATCCTTAAGAAATGGATTTGGGGAGGAATTAATTTCCAGGTAGTGGTGCATGCTGTGTAGAAATGATATTTGGCTCCTTTCTTTTAGTCGCTAAATCATGTGTTAGTCATTCACTGAGGAGTATTCCCCCCCCCCCAAAATCCCCTTGATTGACACAGTAGATTTAACTCATAACCCCCCTTGACACTGTATCTGATTCTTCCCCATATAAAGCAGGTTACCAACTGAGGGTCCACTTTTGTAGGTGCTGGTGAAGAGGTTGAAATAGATTCCCTTACGGAGCATGTCAGAAAGGCAGGACTAATCTCATGACACTTTACCTGTTACCCTGAGCCCTATATGCTGATCATCAGGTTTTCTAGTTATAAAATGGGCATAATATTTCCATTTATGAGTTTTCCTCCAGATTGAAAAAAAAAAATCTATACAAGAATTTCCAGCACAATGCCTAGCACATGATTTGTACTCAACAATGTTTTACTTACCTGACTTGCCTTCCCATCACTGCTGCCCCCCAAAATGTGGTTCAAGTTTCCCTGATTTTTTTTTTTTTTTGCCAAATTGGATAAAAACCTTTAAAAAAAAAATTAAAAGGCTGAAGCCTTGAGATGGTGTGATACACTAAGGGGGTATACCTTCATCATTCAGTTATCTTAACCTCTGAGGTGGAGGTGAGGAGTGGGCGGGCAGTGAAGGAGGATGTGGATATTGTTTAATTACAGGAGATCATAATATAATAGATGGCTTAGCCCATGTGCTTTCCAGTTTGCAAAGTATTTTCATACACATAATCTCATTTAATTCTCCCCATAGCATCACAAAGTACATGTTCTTATCTTTAATTCACAGATGAAGAGACTGAGGCAAGGTTTGAAGTATTAGTTTCTTATGGCTGCCATAACAAATTTATCACACTCTGCGTGGCTTAAAACATCAGAAATTTATTCTCTCACAACCCAGGGGTCTGAATCCAGGTGCTGGCAGGGCCACGTTCCTTCTGAAGGCTCTCGGGGAGGATCATTCTTTGCCCTTTGTAAACTTCTGGTGGTGGCTGACATTAATCTTTGGCATTCTATGGCTTGTAGCTGCCTCAGTCCAATCTGTGCCTCTATCTTATATGACCTTCTTTCCCTATGTGTCTCTTTGTGTCCTCTCCTCTTCTAATAAGGATACCAGTCATTGGATTAGGGCTCACCCTAAGTCCCAATATGACTTCATTTTAATTTAGTGGAAATAAAGATTAGATTTTATATACCAAGTTCACTTCAGGGAAAATTAAGATACTGGAATTTTTGCTAAAAGGTTGCTAAAATTATACAATAAATACCCTTATTGTACAATTGTTATCTCTGATAACACTGCCCGGAACACTTGCTGAAGATAAACACAGTGGAATCAACACCTGCAAAGATTCAATTTCCAAATAAGTTCATATTCTGAGGTTCCATATGGACATGGATTGTGGAGGTATATTGTTAGACCCACTACAGTTGGAGATACACCAAAATATTAGAATGAAAACATTCTTGTCAGTGACTGAGTTTTCTATGGAGGGAAAAGAGGTGGTCACCTTTTAACGACTTGTAAAAACAACCATTGCAATGGATAAGTTGTTGTAGGGTAGGAATAGACTATCATGGATATATTTACATTTGAGGGTGATGAACAGGATTTATTTGGGGACTGTACTTGCAATTACATAACTCCTCGCTTTTGATATCAGGTAAGGTCTAAAAAGAATTTTTATTCTCTTTTTCCTGTTGTTCCTCTACATTTCTGATGACTACACATCACCTTTTATAGTGAAAACACATACATATTTACTTATTCATAGATTCATTCAAATAAAAAGCACTTATTAGATAACAAAAATACTTGGAACAGTATGAAAGAGCTGTATTTTACTGACAATTTCCCCCTTGCAATTCATTTTTAATGAATTGGTTGAAGAGTCTCATGAATGGTTTGAAAAGCCAAATATTTTTCAATATATTTTTATTCATCTTCTTTTAACTTTAAATCTCTGTGAACATTCTGGCCTTCTGATGCATTATTTTAAAATCCAATTTTTAAAATTCCATTCTCTTTATTTTATTTGATGATAACTGATATTTATATGACTTGTTTTCAGTGAAAAACAGAGGTTTGCAGTAGTAAATATTTATTTATTTATAATAACAAATTCACTTTTAAAGATATAGAAAAATCTTAGTTAGAAAATACCAAATAACGGAAAAACAGAGGTTTACAGTGGTAAATATTTATTTATTTATAATAACAAATTCACTTTTAAAGATATAGAAAAATCTTAGTTAGAAAATACCAAATAACAGAAATGATGAAGTTCAAGACA
Organism: Tamandua tetradactyla; assembly: GCF_023851605.1. Taxonomy (NCBI): domain Eukaryota; kingdom Metazoa; phylum Chordata; class Mammalia; order Pilosa; family Myrmecophagidae; genus Tamandua; species Tamandua tetradactyla. Next base: position 151,825,743 of record NC_135332.1, read on the forward strand.
TTAAAAACACCTGGAAACAACTCTGGCAAACCTGAAGTTTGAGGAAATAAGAGAAATTAATTTGAATATTTTTGTTCAATAGTCTTATATATTAATAATTGTTATTTGGAAAGTTATTTTCTTCACATCGTGAATATTTTTATTAGCATAAAAACATAAGTTCAGAATGCATGATTATAGATAAAGGAAAGTATAACATGAACTTCCTCCCTGGAAATAAAGATTAGATTGTATATACCAAGTTCACTTCAGGGAAAATTAAGATACTGGAATTTTTGGTCTGATTTTTGCTAAAAGGTTGAAACCCTTATTGTGTAATTGTTGTCTCTGATAACACTGCCCAGAACACTTGCTGAAGATAAACACAGTGGAATCAACACAGTAATCTGATATTTCCTGATGAAATACCAGGCTTATCCCTTATGGGACATAAAATCCCATAATCGACTGGCAGGTTGCAAAGGTCTTTCTTATACACTAGATTGATCTGATAATCCATACCATGTTTTGACATATTTTGTGTATTACAACTTATATTCATTTGCTTCTATGGAAACTGATGGCTTTGTAAACTGGTTTTTGAAGCACTATGGAAAGAAACCCATTGGCAGAGTGCTTAGGTTTTCATTTTCCCGTAAGACAGAAAAAGCAAGATACCCAACAACTAGCTGTGATGATGTGACAAGAGATTATTTAATTATTTCCAACATGCTTCCATGTAGCCAAGAAGTGATCTTAACTTTCTAAAGGCCTACCTTGAATTAAAAACAAACTCAAATACAAATATATATATATATATTTTAAAATAAAATAATAGATTTTTTAGCACAACAGCAGGTACAGGGTACATAGTGCTATTCTGGTACTGATGTAAAAAAGAAACATCGCAATTTTGAGTACTCAAATGGTCCTTAGTTTTAATCATTCTATTTTAATGACACAAAATTTGTTAATTAAAAAAAAATCTCCTTTCGGGCAGGCCACAGTGGCTCAGCGGCAGAGTTCTCGCCTGCCATGCCAGAGACCTGGGTTTGATTCCTGGTGCCAGCCCACATAGGAAAAAAAAAAAAAGAAAAATATCATTTTTAAAATCTAGTTTTATATGAAAAAGTTTAGTTAAATATTTACATTGTTTTTTTTTCTTTCAAAACTTTTTAGTTTTCTTAATTGGCTAGTTAATTTCTACTGAAATAGGTTAAGGTTTGGTAATCAAGGGCCCATAGGCCAATTATAGGCCACTGGCATTTTTGTGTCTTATGAGCTAAGAGTGTTTTAAATATCATTTATATTTGATTGAAAATTATTTAAAACAATAATATTTCATAACATGAACATTATATAAAATATAAATCCCAGTGTCCATAAATAAAGTTTGATTGGAACATAGCCATGCCCATTCGTTTACATATTATCTGTGGAGGCTTTTGCAACAAGGACCATATGATACAGAAAACTGAAAATATTTACTATCTGACCCTTTACAGAAAAGAATTGGCGACCCTTGAGATACCTCTATAAACCCCATGCTCTATAAAATTCAGTAGAACGGTTACATGTAAACCCACATATTACACACATTGCATCCTGTGTGTATGCCCAATGAAAACATACATTTGGAATGTATGTTTTCATTCCGAAAACTTTGATTCATGGAAATTATCATTTTATATTTTGTATAGTTCTTTTCAATTTTGAAATTATTAGGAAAACTCTCCTATTTTTAGCATCAAAATCATGACAGTTTAAAAAAAAATAGACACCTGATTGTGCAAATACAAATCCCATGGATTAGATATACTTAATTACTGATTGGACCGTTATGCGGAGCGTCGGTATTCTCATTCCTTATTCTCCACATTATCAACTGAACTGGATCACCCATCCGGTTCTTCTTGGGTCATTTGCTGCCTATATGGCTGATACTATTATTCATATTGATACATTGGATTATTACTAACAAATGATGGTATCTAGAATTAAGTTAATCTTAATAATTTGTATTATCTTGACTGGCAATCTAATTATATGTCATTTCATTTTAACAGCTCATTGCTTAATTCACATCGTATCTCTATACCATAGGACATACCTGATATTTTACCTACTGTTCTGTGTTCTCCAGAAAAAGATTGCTCAACGGTGTTCTGGAGAAGTGGTGGCTGGTGGGAGATATCCAAGGAAGAAGCCAAAATTCTCAGGCATCTCAGCCTTCACCCTTGTTCAATTAGAGCACTTTGCTTGGTTTCAGAGATTATGGGTCCAACGTGTGGCTTTCAAATGTTGCTAACATTGCTAAATGTGGTCGTTTTTTTCACTGTCAGCCTAACTAGAACTACACTTTCCAGAATTCCCTTTCCTATATAGTTCCAGGTCAAGGTTGGCCACAAGCAAAGTTTGCCCTAGTTTTGGTAGGCAAGCGAGTGGTTTCATTATAGTCTGAAGTTCAGTGTAGGAGGCCAGGAGCACTACAGCTTGTACACATTGTCACTGATCTGCCAGATCGCTTGTTTGCATTCGGCAGCAACTGGGGGAGGGTGCTAGCATCTTCTCTAGGTCATGGACATCATCATGGTTGGAGGTGATGAGATGTAAACGGAATCTCAGTTTGACCCTATGAATTTTCATCTGTCTTTGAGACTTCCAGTTTGTGGATGCTCTCCCTGCATCCTATTCAAGCATTTCTTCCCAAATGCTGGTCCCATTGACCTAAGGCAGTTGGTCCACTATCAGATGTAGAAGCAACAGCCCCCACTAGACATCTTCAAAGCTCCCACTATCATATATGATCTAAGCCCTAAAATAAGTCCCTTTTGTATATCATTGAAAGGAGTTCTTCATCTCTGATTGAACCACAAGTGTACTGAACATGTTTGAAAGCCACTCACTGCCCTTACAGTGTTTCATAAATGAGGAAATTGCAATCTAGAGGTAAAAGGAGTTTATTCAAAATTGTTGCTGTCATAGTAGTAGTTCACATTTACTGGGTGCATATTCCATTCTATATGCAGCCAATTCTGGTTATTCATGGTAACTATGTTCTATAAAGTCCTTAGGAACATAGATTTAGAAAATGGTGCACTGACCCTAGGGGAAATACAAGATTAGGTTCCTGAGAGCCTCCAGTCACAACATTTTGTCTATCCATCATTATAGAAACTTATTTTATGTGTGTTTTTGTTTAAAATTACCTTAGACCCTTTGCTTCCTCCTTAAATTTGCATGCAATGATTTCCAGAAAGTTTTAGATACCGTTCTCCCACCACCACCACTATCCCCGCCGTTTAACCCATCCAGAAACAGGACCACTGTGTTCCGAACATTTTAGAGCAACATGTAAACAAAGCCTTGCACGTAAATTTAAGTAAGTTTAATCATAAATCACATTGGGGGGTGGTAATTGGCACTCATTAAAGTGTTGATTCATGAAAATTGAACTGACAGCCGAAAGTGCTAGAATGCATGCCTGAAGGAAGCCTATCTAGCGCACGTTTTCCCCATAAGACACATCACAGCCTCCCTGGGCTTAGGAGCATGTCAGCATTATGCTTGGGGGCTATTTTAAAATTTGAAATCACACAAAAAAGCGCAAAAATGCAAACAATGGGGCACTAAATACACTGCAAAAATGACATCTATTTATAGTATGAGAGCTGAAACAATCAAGTAGAGCATCAACTTGTCCATCCTCCAGCTGGGACTGTGCACTTCATGCAACTTAAAATGTTCACAAGCAATGACTGCAAAAGTGCTGTGAGTATTGATTTGGGGTTACAAATGAATCTTAGCGAGTAGGTGAATTTACAAACATGGCATCAGTGAATACTGAGAACGGACTGAACTTTAAACTTGTAAAGTCACCTTATCATCCTTATAACCTTAAGATTAATGTTATTGTTTTACCCATTTTAAAGGCGAGGAAAACTGAAGCAGAGAGAATTTAAGTTTAAGGCCTGAGGTGGCAGCTATTTAAGTGGTGGAGTTGGAATTTGAATCCAAGCAATCTGACTCCACTCCAAACTCTTAATTATAGCTTACCTGCCTTTGGTTGTAAAATTCTTAGAGAGATGAAATGCAATACCCATTATACAATTACTAATTTAATGTTAATTAATTAAATAATGAATTAGGATTCTCTAGAGAAACAGAATCAATAGGAGATATCTGAAATAGGAGATTTATAGAAATGACTCACACAGCAATGGGGATGCAAGAATCCAAAATCTGTAGGGCAGGCTGTGAAGCTGGCAACTCTGATGAAGGGTCTGGACGAACTCCATAGGAGAGGGTCTGAAATTGTGAAAATTCTTTCTTCTCCTTAAAGGTCTTCAACTGATTGGCTCAAATGCAACTGATTGCATTCACTTATTGCAGATGACACACCCTTAGTTGGTCATAGATGTGATCAGTCACAGATGCAATCAAATGACTTATGATTTAATAAACCAGCCTTCTGGATTATCAACCAGCCATGAAATATCCTTGCAGTAATGGTTAGACCAGTGCTTGTCTGACCAGACCACTGGGCACCATCACCTGGCCAAGTTGACACCTAGAACCCAGACACCACAAGCAATTATCAAATATTTAGTGAGAACCTCCCACTGATAGGTACTGTCCTAGACAAGCAATACAAATATGGTCCTTAGCCGATAGAACAAGGTCTCATGAAAATTTGGTTATCCAAGAACATTTTCCAGGAAAATTAAGTTTTCTAAAGGGTTCCAATCTTTAAGTAACCCTCTAAAATGTGTCTTTTCTTGGTTGTGAATTTGGTCGCTAGATTCAGTTGTCAACTTGGCCAGGTGAAGGCACCTAGTTCTGTTGCTGTGGACATGAGCCAATGGTAGGTGAACCTCATCTGTTGCTAATTACATCTGCAATTGGCTAGGAGGCGTGCCTGCTGCAATGAATGATGTTTGACTTAATTGGCTGGTGCTTAAATGAGAAAGCACAATGTAGCACAGCCTAAGCAGCTCGGCATTCCTCGTCTCAGCAGCTCAGTTCAGGCCTTTGGAGATGCAGAAAGAAGTCACCCTGGGGAAAGTTGTTGTAACCCAGGGGCCTGGAGAGAAGGCCAGCAGAGACCATCCTATGCCTTCCCACATAAGAAAGAACCTCAGTGGAAAGTTAGCTGCCTTTCCTCTGAAGAACTAACAAAATAAATCCCCTTTTATTAAAAGCCAATCCGTGTCTGGTGTGTTGCATTCCAGCAGCTAGCAAACTAGAACAATGAAGAAAGAGATGCCCTAAACAAATAAGAACAAATAGCAGAGTGGTATCTGTGATTGGTCAAGTTGCTACACAGAAAGGACATTTTTCTTTGGCTGGTGTTGTGGACACACGTTCAATCACAGATTGAGTGGGAGGCTTGTGGGAAAAGTGACAAGAGACGAAGGAGATAAAAGAGAAGAGACATTTAAGTAAAGTAAGAAAGCAGTAGGATTAGACTCAATACAGAGATACTTGCTATTAGAAGTGGCGACAGAAGGGACGAGTGACAAACAGGGACTCAGGATAGATCACAAGGCAGGAGAGCGTGGGGGAGGAGGACAGCCACTTGTACATTATTAGCCTTTAAACACTAGGACCTCAGTAAGCTCATCAGTATGTCATTGGATGGGGGATGCCCCCCATTTCCCATGCTTTCTGTTTCCATTTGTGTCGCATCCCATTCTCTCTTCTTTCATTCATTCCTCCCCTGGGGAATTTATTTACCTGGAGAATTTGCGAGAAGGACTGGGTCTCCATAATGCTGTCCTTCTGCTCCCTTTACTGTCTGGGAATACGCTGGCTATCGAGAGGATGTGTCAGGTCGGCCCCAAGCAGTGGGATGGGTATAGAGAAGAAGGTTCTGTCCCTGTTTTAGGGAAGTCCTAAGGTTTTCCAGCATTGCCTGGGACTTGGTGGGTAAATCTGTGTAATTCTGAGGTTTATGATTAGGAAGTCTACTCTCTTCTGTGCAAGTACCAGTGGGTCAGGCTGACCCAGAACACAAATAGAAATATACCCTGCTCTGTTACTGGCTAGTCAAGCAGAATATCCTCATCAAAGAAGAGGAATGAGTGATGTAAGCAGTATCGAAGTTATTCTCTTGTACCTCACAAGAGTGAGAAGCAACCCAATCTAGGATGTATACACTGTCCCATATTACCAGTTCAGACCTCAGGGATCCCGTCAGGCTGCAGTGCTGGGCAGTGACTGTAGCATTTTCAGTAGGAGGAGCCTCCCACCTACCTACTACCCCTTGTGAAATGCCCTACATAAAAGAAAGTGTGTAGGGGACAAGTTGGCCAACACTATTCTCAGTTTTAGAAAAAGAAGCTCGTGGTGTTCTAGCTTCCTAGGCTGCTCAAGCAAATTCCCTGCAATGGTTTGGCCTAAACAATGGAAATTTATTTGCTCACAGATCTGAGGTTGAGAGACATTCAAATCAAGGCAGCATCAAAGCAAAACTTTGTCCTTGAAGACTGTAGCATTCTGAGGTGCTATTTGGTCTTCAGCTTGCCATATGGCAAGACCGATGTGGCATCTCCCGGTCTCTCCCTTTTTATCTGGTTCTTTTGATGTTGAGCCTCTGGCTACTCCCTCTGTGACTTTCTCTGTCTCAATTTAATTATTTAATTCTGCTTAGAAAGGACCCCAGTAGCAGGATGAAGGCACATCCTGACTGTGCTGGGGCACACGTTAGTTGAAGTACCTCATCAAAACGTTATACCTAACAATGGTTTCGCACCCTCAGGGATGGATTACATTTAATCTGTTTTTCTGGAATACATACACCTTCAAACCACTCAAACTCATCTTTCCATGTAGACGAGACAACAAGGGCCACGTTTAGATCTGAGGCAAAGGTGTTATGTAAAGAGTCTGTTTAGCAAGTCTGAGGCAAGAGTGTCAAAAGGGAATCATGTTTCTCACACAGCCAGCCTCGCTTGCCCCAGAGAAGACCAAATTGGGACTTAGTGTTAAAGCAAAAGAGTGCCTTTGCCCAGGCATCGAATGAGCATCCCTCTAGGGGTACTAATTTTGGCAACATCTGGTAAGTATTGGGTGTTTCTGGAGTCTGGCTATGTTTATTTGTTTCAGGGATGGTTCTGATAAAACTGCTGCCTTTTTCTCATGAATAAATTGAGAGAAAGTCCTTGGTCTGTGTGTCTAAGGGAATAGACTCTGGCCAAGCATGTGTTACAATCCTTTGATTTCTGCCGAATCTTTTTTGTGATGTGTGACATTCTCAACTCACAAACTATCACCACCATCACTTCTCTCTTTGAGAGTTTTTATTCTCATGCTTCATTTATATACGTGCAAAATGTCTCCCAGTTTTTATCAATGTGTTTATTCAGATAGCACCCTTGAAAAAGTCCTGCCAAATGCTGGAGCTTGCTCTTTAATTCTAGGCATGGCCTTTTTCTGTTTGCTTAGTCCTGTAACTCTCTGTGATCTGAATGCTCTGTTCCTTTTTGTGTTCTCTCTCTGCTGGATGTGCTCTGTTGACACAGGTGATGGTTGCATTCTCCTCCCTTAGATGGGAAGGGTTTCTCACTTCTTTATCAGTGTTAGTGTTGAAAACCACATCCCCTGTTGCATAGCACCACCTATAAATTGTCGTGTATCCCCATTACAGTCAATTCAGGGGCACTGCTGCTAAACAACTTCACACCCATTATCATGCAGGATTTGGGAGTGTAGAGTAGGAACCTCAGTTATCTGCCCCTCACTCCTGTGGCTGTTGAAGGCATTAGATATTGCTATAGCAATAGGAGAAAGCCAAAACACAGTTCACAGTACATCTGTGGGCAACATATTGGTTGTGCTATAGATGCCATAGTTTACAATATGAAGCATTTTCCTAACTATCCTAGGGAGCATGAGTGTTGAGGTTTTGGATAGTTGTTCAATGAGAAAAGAGTTCAGATATTGGAAAATGATGCATTATAGCTACCTCATGGAAAATTGCAATTATACTACCATATTAAAAGCAGGTAATTCTATAACAATATACCTATTTGATTGTGTTTTATCACCAAATCCCTATTCATATGCTATTTCATTTGAAATATGGTATGAATAAAAAGCAAAGTGCAGAGAACCACATTATTGGTTGTGCTTATATAAAGGTAGATACGGGACATTGCACCCAAAAATAGAAGGACAGGAAATGTCGATAAAGCAATACAATATAGATTCATGAGGGGTAAGAAAGGGCAGTTGTTGAAAGTCTGTATAGGTCTCAAAGACTAATAGGCTTTGCGTGGAAAGGACATGGTATTAAACAGCTAGTGCTCACACTGGGCTCTGAGTGATCCCTTTGGGCCCCTTTAATGGAGTGGTAGACACTGCTGGGTTTCATCAATATCTGCTGCTTCTTTCTGGCACATAAAGTCTGTCCTTCTCAGTCCTGGCAAGTTGACTGTGCTCCATGACTGGTTCTGGCCAATGAAATGTGAGAAGAAATACTATACTTCATTCCATGGTTAAGGAGACTAAAGACCCTGCGTTACTACTAGTCTTTTTCTTTCCCAGCCTTCATAACCATGATGTCATGAGTGTCCAAAAGTGAAGCAATGAAATATAGGAAGCTCTTCAGCTCAGATGCCTCAATATCTGTGTCCAGCCAAATCCGCCACCCCCATCTCCCAATGCACCATCACTCCCACTTGCCTCTGTGAACATATAGCATGAACGAATCAGTCCTGCTGAATAAAGCGGCTGAGAACTGAGATACTGCAGCATAACCAAGCCTCTCCTGAGCGAGTGTGTTTTTGGGGGATGGGATCCCAGGCCTCCCTAATCCCTGTTTTGCCTCTTTAAACCTTCTGCCCATCCCTACTATAATCAGAGAAGCTGTATTTTGGTAAGTTTAAAATATTGGACTTCTAAAAAATATTGAAAGTCATTGTTAAAGATCATCCACATTTTATGTATATATATGTAATGACGCTAAAGAACTAGGGAAGTGAAAAACTCTTTGGTTACTTCTGACAGTGGTAGAAGCAGAAATAGAACCCAGATTTTTGTTGAAATTTTTTTATCTTATTTTTAAATTTTATTTTATTACAATCTAAAATTGAGAGTTGATGGTACAAAATTTGAAAATTAATAGAGAACTAGAAAAAAATCAAAATTGTATCCATAGGCCCACTACCCAAGGAAACCACTTCTTATTTTCCTATGTATTTATTTCTGATCTTGTAAATTAATAATAGTAGTTATAATCACTTGTATTTATTAAGCCTTTCCAAATGCCAGACACTTAGCAGTTAAAAGAAAGATTTTCAGAGTTTGTGTCTGGTAAGATTCCATACTCTTCAGCACTCGTCAGCTGTGTGGCACATGAGATTCCTCACCTTTAAAATGAAGATTTTTATCTATGGTTTTAGAAAGATTAAAGACATATTTAAAATATATACAATATTAATAGTTAGAACAGTGTCTGCATTAATGCAAGTACTCAATAAATATTAGTATCTTTACTTTTTCTTTTTCCCCAGTTAATGCTCACATTAAGCCTATGTAAAAGGTATTACTATCCCTCTTTTATAGATAAGATAAAGAAGGATTAGTAAGGTTAGCAATTTTCCACAATCATAAAGACAACCGGTAGCCAAGACTTATTCCAGAACACTCTTTCTTAATTTCTATAATATATAAGTATGCCATTTTGCACATCATTCATTAAGTAATATCCTGATGACAGGTAGCTGTTTTTGACTTTTTCACTATAATACCTCAAAGATAGTGAATAATACCATGAACTAAATATTCTTTTATTAAATATTTTTGTGTGTTTTTATCATCATTCCTTAGGATAGAGTCCCAGAAATAATGTAACTTGGTAAAATAATGCTCTGTTCTTAATTGTTGATGCATATTCTAAAATTGCTGAATAACTATTTTACGAAGCCCACAAACCACAAATAAGAATGTGCTAGCAGAAAAAATTATTGGATTATAATTTTTAAACAGGGTGGTTAATCTTATGGGGGAAAAGAGAGAAATTTTAATTTGTAGTGTTTCAATGTAAATTCTTTGACCATTAAAATTTGATTTACTTTGATACTTTACAGGTATTATATTGCCCTGAGTCATTTTTAATTGAGTCAGAATTATAAAGCCGTGTTTCTGCATGGTTTTATCCTCTGCCTCTTTTCTCTTCACTTTGCACACTCTGGGGGAAGTACCCTGCCATGGTCAGGTTCATGTGTCAACTTGGCCAAGTGATGGTACCTGTTTGTCTGGTTCAGCAAGTGCTGGCCTGTCTGTTGCAATGAGGACATTACATAGAATTAAATCATGATCATGTCAGCTGTATCCACAGCTGATTCCATTTGTAATCAGCCAAGGGGAGTGTGTTCTGCAATGAGTGATGCTTAATCTAATCACTGGAAGCCTTTAAAGGAGGATTCAGAAGAGACAGTCTCTTCTTTCTGCTTCGGCTGGTGAGCCTCTCCTATAGAGTTCGTCTAGACCCTCCCCTCCATTGGAATCATCGGCTTCGCAGCCTGCCCTACAGATTTTGGACTCTGCATTCCCACGGTTACGTGAGACACAAATTTTATTTTTGCGAGTGTTTCCTGTTGATTCTGTTTCTCTAGAGGACCCTAACTAATATATACCCTCACCTAAGTCTATCTCCAAGTCTCCAACCCAGTTCTTTCCTCTGAGTTCATTAATACATGCTCTGAAAAACAGACATCTCATTGTTTCTTGCTCATCTTGAATGTGAAAAGTCCAGTGTCTCAAGATTTTTCCCTCCTATTTTATTTTGTACAGGATGTCTTGGTGATCAGTAAAACCATCTATCAGGTTGCCCAAAGTAGAAATGGACTTCTACTCTTGACTATTCTGTATCTCTTACTTTCACATGCACATGTGTTCTGGGCTCTAAAATATCCCTCAATGGAATATCCACTCCTTCTCTGCATCCCCACAGTGGAATGCATCATCTCTGGACTGGAATCAGTAAATTCTTTTTTTTTTAGAATAACAAAAAATATTTCACTAAACCATATAATTTACAGAAATTGTCAGACAAGCCATACAAAATTCTCACAAGCTTCTGTTTTGGAGGGGGGACTCTACACTTGATAGCAAAGTCACAATGTTACTAGTGAGGGCTGTGATGTGTGTTTAATGTTCTCGTTTTGGTTCAAACAATAAAACTCATCCATCTACAATGTCTAAATAAAGTTAGACTTGGTTAGAAATAGAAAGAAAACTGATTAGCTGCTTTTAATCAATGCCTTTAATTAGATCTCTGCGGAAAAGGGTGGGGGCAGAGAAAACAGCTCATAAAATTAAAATAAAACTACCTTCTGTCTCAAAAATAAAAATAAAATAAAGAAAAACACCCACACCTCTGCAGCTAACCCTGGCAAATGCCTTCATCCACAGTAATTCATACTTAAACCATGATGGGAGGAATGAAAAAAGCATGTCCCCACTGTTGTTAAATGTTTTGCAACAATCCAAATGATACCTCTAACTTCTGCCTATGCTTTAAAACAGTAAATAAGGACAAGAAATGGATTTGATAATGTGCATTTAATCACCAAAGAACAGAAGGTCTCTGGGCTTTTATTCTGTAATGTTTCTAAGACTGTGTCCATTCAATGCAAATAACAAAGGAAGAAGTCTTGGCAGAGCAGAAGTGATGCACACTTGATGATCAGATTGGTTTAAATATTGCTCATGGCATATGGCCCAGTCCATGCTCTAGCTGTTTGCATGGCTTGAGCTTCATTGGTCCAGCACTGCTCTGCTCCATCATCTGGGTTGGGAGCGCTTAACGAGACTTGGATGGACAACAGAAGTGCAAGAGTCCGGAGGACCTCTAATTTCTCAAAACCCCTAAACATATTCTTCCCAACTTGTCTACATTAGGGTGATACATTTTGGTCATGAAACACACCTTAGGGCTGCCATTGGGTATTCATCTGGAAGGAATAGCTGAAGTTCCCAAAGTCCCTCCCACAAAGGAAGAATCTTGGGGACCAGCAATGACCACGTGAAAATAACTGGTGTTGCTCTCCTCTGGTTCTGCTAGAAAACCTGGAACTGGTTCTTCCAGCAAACGCTGTTTCCTTGATCCTGCGGGGCAGCCTTGCCATCCTGTCAGATGTCAGGTTTAAGTTCTAGTCCTGTCTGTGGCTCCACTTGCCTCAGGTGCCACTCACTGGCTGGGGAAATGTGGACCTGCACGGGTGCAGTTTCCTGCAAAGGCATGGGCTGCAGGCAGGCGGGCTTCCCTTGGACTGGGCCCCCTCTGCAGTGCTCCCCGTGCCAGCCCCGCCTGGGGGTGGCAGAAGTGGTGCACAGGTGGGGCAGGGACCCTGGGGTGCTTGTGGCTGGGCCTGCCCTGCGGTAGTGGGACTCTCAATAAACTCTTAACTTGTCATCTTGCTTCCCATCTAATTTCTACTCAATTCATCCTTTGAACTACTTCCAAAAAAGACCGAAGATGTCCATCCTGCTGTAAGCAGCATTGAGAGTTAAATGATTATGGTTACTGAATCATTATGTATTTCTTACTTTTCTGATATAAAACTGTATACTCTTTACTTTGTAACTGTAAAGTCTGGTGATAGCTGAGCTGGCCCCACTTGTACTCTCTTATCTTGTTTTACAACTTCAAAGTCCTGTGATCATGTAGGCAGCTCCTTAATGTTTATTAATGAAGGAACTTGAGTCAGCTCAGAGCTAACCCACCCCAATTCCTAGGCTATCTTACTAGACAAAGCTAGTTCTAACCAGGATTGCACCATGCCCCCCCGCAACACACATGAGCAATAGCTTCAATCTTACCCTACAGGTTGACTTGTACTTCATGATAGAAATAAAAATTATGCCTATCATCATGTCAAAGCTGCCATTTCTTACATATGTTCTGTGTTTATCATGTAATCCATCTGCACATGCTCAGTAATTAGACTATCTCTAAATTCATCATCTTGAGCCATTATACTCATTATCCTGAACCTGCCTGTCTTTGAATATATAAAACTCTCAGAGACACTGAAGCTCAGGGACATCCATAAGCCTCCTGTTCTCCTTGCTTTGTGCTTTGTAGTAAAGCTCTTTTCCCCTTTGAAACCCCAGTGTCACAGGGTTGCTTAAGGTGCACATGGGCAGAGTCTCCATGCTGTGATCAGTAGCGCTACTACCCAGAGAAGACTGAATTTTCATGATGTCCTTCATTCTCCTCTGCTGCCTCTTCCCAAAACCTCACAGCCCCGCACACGCGCTGCGCTAGATCTGAAGTTCTGAAGCCTGATGCTCAGTAGAATCCCCTGGGGAGCTCTCAGCATAGCCCCACACCATGACCCCTCTCCCAGAGCTTACATTCAGCTGGGCTTGGGTGAAACCTGGGCGTTGGCGTTTTAAAATGCGGGAACTGAAATCCGAGTTACCCTGAATGAAATTACTGTATTTCTCTAGTTCTCTTTTTCCATCTTGCATCTCTGCCAGTGATGACCATAGTCACCATTTCAATCTTGTTTACCCCTATTTCTCTTTAAACACTCAGTTGAAAATAGTTTGGCACTAGCGGGGAAGGAGACTGGAAGTGATCTTAGCACCACCTCCTCACAATTCTGTCAGCTCCCCTCCACATTTTCTCTCCTGTGAGCAACTGACATCTTCTCTATCTTTATATGTAAAGTGCTGTGCAAATACGACTTCAAGACAGCCCCTTTTGACCAGATTGCTGTCCCTGAGGCTCTCCTGGGCAGTTGTTTTGAAGTTGGCCTCCTCTGGTCTGATTGTTCCAACCTCAGTAAAGCCTTGCCTGTCCCTTGTTTAGACAAGAGTGCCCCTTCCTTCAAGTGTACGCAGCACCTCGCGTTTTGGCAGCCCCTTGATAATTCTTGCTACGGGTCCTGTACGGTAACTCTCTCTTTGCATATTTCTGGAGCCACTAGTCTCTGAGGAACCCTAAGGCAGTGACAGTGTCTTCTTCACATTTGTATCTCTATCATTAAGCGTAGCCTCTGGCTACACAGTCATATGCCTACTTTCATACTAAATAATGGTTTATCACATGCATGACTTTGATAACCAACCTAGCTGCTGCCAGTTGACTACTCCATGCTCAACAGATCCTCAGGGACTTAGCTAGGTAAGGAATCAAATCATAAGGAAATCTCTGAACTCTTGAGTCTTGGCTTACCTTCTGAGTTCACCTTAGAGTTGCATTGCATTTCTATTATCAATCTCAAATCTTTTCAATTTAGTTGAAAAAAAAAATCCCTTCCATGTGTTAGGGTTTTCATGAAATTGTTTCAACCTTTAAAGCATCAGCTTCCGGAGGGTAGAGTATTTGCTTACTCCATTCCTTCAGTAGTATAGGAGTTTGGGATATATAATAAGTTCAGGATGTGTACTTCTCCAATTTCTTTAACTCTAAATAAATCAAATAAATGAAAAACCATTATTTACCATGCTTTTAATAAGGCTTATAGTCTTTAACCTGGGATAGTCAAGAAAGCCCCATTTGTTTCAGCTTTTCTTAAAAGAAAATATTATCCTTAATCTTAATTAGTCTGAAGGAGTGTGTTTCTTTATTCTGTAATTTCAACATGACTGAAAATGTCTGATTTTGTTGGTGGCGAATCTTTGTACTTGACCCTGTGAACATTTTGAAAAGGTCCCATTAAGCCACAGTCCTCCCCTTGGATTGGGGTTAATAAAAATAATAGTAATAATAATATTTGTGGATTGCCCATCAATGGACTAAGTGCATATAATGCGTTATCTTATTTTATATTCACTTCGAAGTACAAAGAGGTAAGTTTATTTCTCAGTGTCACACAGCTACTAAGTGGTGGAGTAGCATTGCATGGATGATCTGGACAAAAATTGGGCTCTCTGAAATGCTGCCAGATATATAAGTGACACATAAAAAGTCAGGCTGCACCTCCTGAACCCATGAATGTAACTGCAGGGTACACCCAAGAGGTGGCTCGAGAGTTCAACGGTCCACTCTATCACCACGAGTCACCTAATGCAAGAAGGTATCTGTGCCTTCCCAGAACAAATATTATCAACCAATATATTTTCTTGTATTTTTGTATTGATTATTTATGAACCACGTAAAAAAATTGATAAAGAGATGTTGTTTAAGACAGGTTATTAATCATTATGCCCAGTCTACAAGACTTTTATATCTTTTGCATTCTGGGTACGGTCATCTTTTGGACAAAGACAGAGAGTGTGTGATCAGCAACTGAGGACTCTGTTTGTTGAAAGCTCATCCCTTAGAGGTAACTATAGCTTCAAGCAAATTTGACAGGAAATTTTAGATTCAGAGCTGATTTCACATCCTTTTACAAATCACACTTTTATCAAATCACACTTTTAATCTCTCTTGTGTTTAGTAGTTGATTTGTGAGTTAATGGGTTGTATGGGCTTAATATTTATTGTCTTGATTCCACAGAAATGACTGTCTATCACGTCCCTGTCAACTACTGTTCAAGGATATTCAAGAAAACTCACTATTGATAAAAGTTTTCAAGAAAAAATGTTTCCTACTGAGTGTTAGTTATTGTGTAAAATAAGGACTCTCTCCTTGTTGGTCAGATATATTCAGTAGTATTTACTCATTTTTCACTTAAAACTTCATAACACCAGAAGAGTTGCAAACACTGGACTCATAGCATCAATTCTGTTTAAATTAAAAGTAGACTTATTTTCCCAATGGGAGTAATTTTGTAGCACTCTGTGTAAAAGGAGGTTGATTTATTACAAAAAAATTCCCCAAAGACAGCTTGGTTTCTGTAACTAGTGAAATAATTATTCTTCTGTTTAAATTTTACATTATCAAAGAAACTGATATACATTTCCCAAGGATGACTAATTGTTTGATAAAGTTGTTAGTGAAGAATCTCTCTCTCCCTCTCCTTCTTTATTTCTTTCCCTTTCTCTCCTTTGCCTTCTCTCCCCCACTCCCTTTCTTTTTCTCTTTTTTAGGGATGGAAATGGGGCTACCTTCTAAAATTCTCTTTGAGTGTATACAGTATTTATCTATAAATGTAGGTGAGCTCAATGTGTACGTAAACTCAGACTTGCAGGCTTCCATTCCAAACCTACAACTTGAAAGAAAATTTTAGTTTAGTTCATACCAACAATAATAATAGCAATAAGAAGTTACTGCTTTTTGGCAATCCAATATCAGCATATCCTTTATCTATATTATTAAACCACTTCAAATCATTCCATGTCTTGTGGTACTCCCTCCTTCTAAAATTAAACACATATGAAAGGCACCTGGTTTTGAATTTTGAAATGAAATGCAAACCAGATGGATTGTGTTGAAAATGTGATCCTTGACTCATGCTGAAATGGGAAGTTGATTTTTTTTTTAAATGACATCTACAAACACACACTTAGAAGGAAGCTTTTCTTTGTCACAAACTCAGATGTTAGGGTTTTTGGGGTTTAGGCTTGTCGCAAAATGTTCTATTTAGTATATGGCTCCTTGAATTTATAAGAACATATGAGTTCTGTTGAGCTATAGTACCTAAAAGTATAATAAAAAGGAAAATATTTTCCAATTTTTTAAAAGCATATTGCTTTAGTGTAGTAGTCAGAAAGTGGAAGGGAAGTGTACTGGTTTGAAAGGATGTATGTCCCCTAGAAAAGCCATGTTCTAATCTAAATCCCATTTCATAAAGGTAGAATAATCCCTATTCAACACTGTATGTTTGAAACTGTAATCAGCATCTCCCTGGAGATGTGATTTAATCAAGAGCGGTTGTTAAACTGGATTAGGTGACGACATGTCTCCACCCATTTGGGTGGGTCTTGATTAGTTTCTGGAGTCCTATAAAAGAGGAAACATTTTGAAGAATGAAGGAGATTCGGAGAGAGCAGAGAATGCTGCAGCACCACAAAGCAGAGAATCCACGAGCCAGCAACGTTTGGAACTGAAGAAGGAAAATGCCTGCTGGGGAGATTCATGAAACAGGAAGGCCAGGAGAAGCAGATGATGCTGTGTCCACCATGTGCCCTTCCAGATAAGAGAGGAACCCTGACTGTGTTCACCATATGCCTTTCCAGATGAGAGAGAAACTCTGTGTTCGCCACGTGCCTTCTCACTTGAGAGAGAAACCTTGAACTTCATCAGCCTTCTTTAACCAAGGTATCTTCCCCTGGATGACTTTGATTGGACATTTCTATAACCTTGTTGTAATTGGGACATTTCTTTGGCTTTAGAACTGTAAACTAGCAACTCATTAAATTCTGCTTTTTAAAAGCCATTCTGTTTCTGGTATATTATATTCCGGCAGCTAGCAAACTAGAACAGGAAGTAAAGGGAAAATTTTAATTTTAGCATTCCAAATTCCTGTTGTAATTAAAAGGCTATAAGTGAAAATAGTAACTTAGTTATTTTTGAGTGCCTACGTTGTGTCACGTTCTTTGTATATAATGGTTAAAAAGAAATCAGACTTCATTCTTAACCTCATGTAATTTAATCTTGTGAATCTATTTTGCTCATTGCTTAAAAATAAACAAGCAAGCACTCAATTGAAGGGACAATAACTAATATATTTCAAGTACTAATTATGTACAAACACTGAGCTAGGTTTATACCTCTTACTTAAATTTCCCTAAAACTCTGCAAGGCAGTTTCCATTATCCTCATTTTACCCATGGAAAAACTGTGGCTCAGCGTGATTAAGTACCTTGTTTCAGTTCACACAACTAATAAATTAGTAAATGGCAGTGTGTGCCCTTGAACCCAGGCCTGACTCCATCATCTGACACCTCTCCTGAGGTTAGTACCATCTCTGCTTTATAGGATTTTAGTTCAGTAGCCAAAGTAGCCCTTTCTCTGTCTCACTCAGGAATTTATCAAAAGAAATAATATTCTGTATACTGGAAATTTGGAAAGCTGTATTCCGAATATTATCACTGGCCATTTTCTTTGACTTTTGTTTCTTTGACTCTCCTCATAGGTCTGAAGAAATTGGGTAAACATACCTAAAAGAATTTAAAACCAAAAATGCATATAATAAGATAAATTATTGTTTTTTAGCTTTTAGGAAAAAGACCAATAATTATTGAATTTTGACCTTGGAGTCATTTGATGGCATAGGCTGGCAGAGTTCTTTGCTGGATAAGCTTTGCAAAAACTGGTTTCCGTGGATAACTACTATTTTCTCTAGAGATATAGTTTCGGTTGAGTATCAGATCCCCCCAGGCCAACTAATACAAAACTTAAAGCTTATTTTTCTTCTCTACTTTCTGAATTCTCTCTCTAGCCTCTTTGCCAAGTGTCTTCTCATCTTTCTTTCACACATTTCCAACAAAGGGAATCTCACCACATTTTGGAGAAGACCATTCTATCTTTAAATAGCTCTAATAATCAGGCCAGATGTCCTCAAAATATAACAAAATCTCTCCATGTAATTACCTAGTACAGTACATATTTAATTCCTATTCTGTATGACAGTCATTTAAATTTATCCCATACAGAAAATGTTTAATTTCTCTTCTATGTGGCAGTCATTTCATTTTGATAACTACTTTTAAGTAATGATCAAGATCCCTGTTTGTTACTTCTGTTAAACATCCCCAATTCTTTGACCTGTACCTGGGATAATAGAATTTATGTTTCTTCACCTAAAGCCAAAGTAGTACCTGAAAATAAGCTGCATATTCCAAATTCAATTTGACATGTAAATAGTACATCAATTATAACTCATTTTCCCTTATTCTAAAATAGCCACTATATTTCTATAGATAAGATTGAGTTTCACATTAGTTTACTTTGGAAGTCACTTCTCAGTTTTGACTAACACTGAGTTTATTCTTAACACACCCTCGTATATTTTTTTTATATATGTTGGGTATCTTAGTTTGCCAGGGCTGCTATTACAAATGTCACACAATGCTTTGGCTTAAATAGCAAGCATTTATCATCCCATGGTTTTGAAGCAAGCAGTACAAAATCAAGCTGGTGGCAAAGCCATGCTTTCTGCTGAAGTCAGTAGCATTCTGGTGATGGCATACTATGTCCAAATTTCCTACTTCTGTAAGGCCTCAAGCCATATGGATTAAGACCCACCCTGATTCCATTTGGCCACAGCTTAACTCACAATAACATCCTCAAAAGGTCTTATTTACAAATGGCTTCACATCCACAGGAACACAGAATAAAATTTGATTTTTTTTCTCTCTTTTTTAAAGCAATCTGGAAAAATTGAACAAAACATTAAAGATATCAAAAAAAAAAAGATTCGGATACTTCAAGAACTAGGAACTCTCAGTGCTTGGGATGTATTTAACTGATTGAACCTTGGATCTTGGAGAGACTTCATTAGGAGCATATTCCAAACACTTTTCTAAGGATTTTCATGTAGTTAGTAAAAGATTTGAACAAGTGTCTTATGGGGGAAGTGATTCAATCCCAAACAGTATGTTTCAATCCACAGTGTTACCTTCAATGTTGATACTGAGATATTTACTGTCAGACTAATTTTCCTTCTGTTTTATATTATCTGTCTTTTCTCTCTAGTTGCTTTAATTTTTTTTAAATTTAATGTTGTGTAGTTTTATCATAATAAAGTTGTGAATCTGTTGTCTCTTTTAATTTAAGAATTCATGCATTTCATTGGTTCTGTAAATTTCTTGACCACTCTTTCTTCACATTTTGTTTTCTCATATTCTCAGAAGTTTTTATTTTTGATTTTTGATTAAGACATGTTAGATTATTTCATTATATTCTGAGTGTTTCATAATCACTATTTCACATTATATTGATTTTCTGCATTGGGTTGATTTTGAATATTTTATTCAGATCTGTACTTGTTCCGCTGAGAATTTTTGAACTTGGTTTGAGTTTGGACATTTCTGAGGATTCTGTAACAGTTAATAAAAGTTTACATATAGTTTTATACTTTGATCCAACAATTCCATTAAAAAAATTCATACAAGACTGTGCATAAGGATGTTTATTTCAGCATATGTAGACAATTTGAATTTTAATCCATAGGAAATTAGCTAAATAGATATTATTTCATGTAATGGACTGTTACAGAGTTGCAAAACAAGAATTATATGAGAGAGAGAGAGAGAGAGAGAAAAGGGACAAAAAGATGTCCAAGAGAGATTATTAAATGAAAACTAGTTGCAGAATACTATCCATAGCTTGATTCATTTATGTAAATGTCCAAGAAGTAGATATAAAATATATATATGTGTGCATTTGTATATCCATAGAAAATTTCTAAAAGGATAAGCAAGAAACAAAGAACAGTGACTGTATCTGAGGACTTGTTAGGAATCGGATAACCTTTTATCCTGTTTGATCTTTTTATAATTTCTTTACAGTGATCATGTCCTTTCTATTGAAAAATATAATTTAAAACCATTCAATTAAATTCATTTCCCCACCCCATTTATCCTTTCTAATTTTTGGTGTGAAAGGTAAGATTATGACAGCTGGTCAATAGGTTAGATAGCCTCCTCTACTTCATGTCATCTGAAAATTGGTTAAACATGAATTGTCAAACATCATCAGTCATTGGTAAAAGTTTGGAATGTCTGTTAGAAACCTTTTTCCCAGGAGGCTTTATCATCTGGTAACCTCGGCACAAAGGAAAATGACCTAATTCTTAGGAATCCATATTTTCTTTCTTTCCTTCCTTCCTTCTTCCCTTCCTTCCACCCGTCTTTATATGTATATGTATGTATTACATGACAAACACTCTGCCCAGCATACTTATTTCTTTGACACAAATTTACAACATGAAAATTTTGGCTTGCTCATTTCTTGTGTTTCAGAAAATCTACCCTTATCTTTTCTGTATGACCAAAATTACTTGGGATAACTGAATTGTGGAATCCATATCTTTATAATTTCCCAATTTCATCACATCAAGCCACAAAAGCATTCTGGGCCTACTTTTCCCTTCTTGACTCTCATAAACTCCAAGATGTAAGAGAGGAAACAATCTTGAGTTAAGAATTGAGGTTAAGAAACATAAAAAGCTTTGATAGGAGCTTTTCCTTCCATGTCACCCTTCCCAGGGAATCACCAAATTGAAAGTTTAAATTAAAGACAAAATGTAAGCTGGACTTTGCCAAACTCAAGGGAGAAATGAAATTGATTGATATGAGCTAAGAGTTTTTTCCAGTGATTAAGTTTGATTTTCCCTTTAGTCATGCTACTTCTGATTGTATTTCTGTGAGGTCCCAAGTTGTTGAGAGTTACAAGTTCTTCTCTAGTTATTGCATATTTTCAGCCCTGTGGCATCTTCTCCAAAGCTGTCCAAGATTTGCAGAATACAACTGAATGCCCCTAGAGGACCACCCAGAAGCTTCGTAATTTCTACATCTTTTCTGTTAAATTCCTGGAGCAAATGGGACTTTTTCAGACTTCACTTTGTTTCTGTCCATTTCTAATAAAAGTATTCCTAATACTGTGCAAGATGTTAGTTTGAATTTGCACATCTTTGTGTTACTGTACTTGTTACCTTTGGGATCCCTTCTATTTCTTCCACATGCCATGAAGGTATTCATTGAGCTCTTTCTAACTGGGTTAAACCATTTGGGGATGTCTGGATTGACAGTATGGTACTTTGGAGTCCCCTGGTTAACTTTCAGAGAACAGAGATCATAAAATTTTAGGTCACCTGACCCTAGGATGTTCAGACAATTTGCCCCTTTTCAGGAGCATGGTTTTATTTTCTTTGTGCCTTTTGCATATATAAGTTTCTTAAGATATGAGAACTCTTTACAAATCACTTCATAATTTTTTGGAGAGAAATGATACTAATCCTGTCTGAATAGATAGAAATAATAAGAGAGACCTAAACAGAAATGAACACCATATTATTTTCCTTGTATTTGGCAAGACACGATTCCCTGATTGTTAATGAATTAGGCTTAAGAATCAAAAGACAAGATTATATGATTTCAGAATCAAGTCAACCAGAGGTAATGTTTGTTCATTGAAATTGGTCCAGCCATTTTAAGTGATATGAGTGCTAAAACTAAATTCACATACATTCTACAAATTAAAATTGACTGATGTTTGCCAGAAGGGATTGATTTTTTTTTAGCTACGCTAACCTGTCAAGTATTTAAAATTGTTGATCTAGTTGTATATCTGACCCAGTATGTATAAATATCAGAATGTTGTTTCTTCTTAGTTGAAAAATCTTTAAAATTTAATATATTATGACCATAATTTATAATTAGAGTTTAATATGATTATGGCCACATATTTATTTAAGTGTACTTAATCACTTTACAGAACTTGTTTGATTTATCCTCAATATCACTCTAAATTAAGGGAACTAATATGTTGGCTTCATTTTGCAAAGAGAAATTGAGGCTTGGAAAGGTTAACTAGCAGCCCCAAATCACCCAGCTGATAAGTGATCGATTTGTGATGGAAAGGAAGGTCCAGATAAGCGCCAGAGTCTAAGCTCAGAACCGCTATATTACAGAGCTTCTTGAGTAACCACCTCGTGTGTGGCTAATAGAATGCCCACTACACTCTGGAAACTTCATAGTAAGGAAAAAGTCAAGTTTGAAATTCAGTATTATTTTTTCTGATATAGAAAGAAGTTTCATTTTCCTTTTCTTTCCTCCTAAGGCCAGTGCCTGAATAATAGTGACCCATGGTAGAAATCAGAAGAGTGTTAGAGGTCAGCTGTTAGGTGGGGAGGACTTGAGAGACGCTTGTGCTAGGTCTGGTTCTAATTAGTAGTTCATTGTGATGAACAGTGAACACAGGCACTCAAGAGTAAATGAAAAAAGAAAAGGCCATTTTAGCCAATGGAAACCTTTTAAAATTCGTCCTGAATAAATTGTTGCATACCTAACAATTTTCTCCTGGTGTTTATTACAGGATGTTGCCAAAGTTTGCCTATTTGGGGCCCAGCCAAAACTTTTGCAATTTCCCTCTGATCTAAAAACATTCTTGTAAGATTTTCTTTTGAGTCATCAGCTTTTCCAGACATCACACAGTTGAGTCAATTAAAATAAAGTTAATTGGTATTTTTGTCCTTTGTCAGATTAAATCATTCCATATGAAAGGGTGCACAGATTGCTGGAGATGCCTTTTGGGGAGCTGAGAGGAAGATTAAGAAACTGATTTACTCTTTTGGAAAAAAAAAGTGATTTTCTTTCTGAAAGTAAGATATGTCATTTTTTAAAATAATTTAGATGCCAACCCTTGGAAAAAATCTGTTGAATATCCCTAGGTTTTACTTCAGTGGGCCTAAACAGAGGAATGCTAAGTAAAACTGATGACTGCACAGAAATCATCATGACAGGTCCTCTCCTCTCATAAAAATTTAATCATATTATTTCATTTTGTTATTGTACATCCTTTGTTTAGCTCTTTAGACATACATTTGGAAGGTGAGTTGTTTCTGTGGTGAATTTTTTTTAAATTTTAGTAAAAATATTCACATGTTCAAATAACTTCTTTACTTTTCTTACAAGTTCCCTTAATATGGTTGCCTGCATTTGTCTATGTTGTTCAGTGACAAGAAAGGGTTGTAGGATCACGTTTGCTTTTAGGGAAAATATGGCACCACACTGGTAATTGTCAACTTTAACAATTTTAATAATACCATATACACGGTCCTGGGTTGTGAAATAGGTTTGTACATTATCTTACTTAACCCTCATAATAACTTTTTGAGGCACAGGGAATGAGACCCATGCAGATTAGGTAATTTGCACAAGTTCACACAGTTTTAGTGGGAGAGAGTCAACTCTCTCTTTCTCTGCATGTGGAAAAGTCATCTCCCAAAGCTCTTCTATTTGTCCTGAATACAGTCTTTGTACAGGCACAGAAATGACCCAAAGCTTTTATTTATCGGTAGTGGGAATTGACTCAGAGTTTTGACAGCATAGAGATAAAACTAGATGACTGATCTAAATGAAAAAAAAACAAAACAGAACAACAACAACAACAAAAAACAAGAGGTACTTAAACTAAGTCCTTTTTTTAACTAAGTTTTTTATGGAAGCATTTAATAATTATGCCTATCTTGGTAGCAAATGAAATCTGTTCCTGGCTGCAATAGAAAAGGTACCTTTGTGATCAAAAAAGAAGTTCTGTCACAAAACTGAAAATGGAGAGAATAGTGAATCCAGAAGCATACGTCTCTTACCAAAGCTTTGTCCAATGGATTATTTTGATTCTGGTCATTATTTATTAATTTTTGGCATGGTTTAAAGAGAGATCCATAATCCATTTTTGCCACACCCTGCACCAAAAGAAGGCCCTTACTATCTTTGGAATATTCTATACCTTGAAGGTTTCGCATCATGGAGTTCACCCTTAAGGATGGTTTTCATTAATTGTTTTCCTAACATTGCCCCAGCATGACTATCCGTTAAAGAATGCATACCCTTTCACTGGTAGACATTTCTGGAATAACATTTAGGAAAATATTTAGCATATGCTCTGCGCTATAGTAGTATCAAAGATATGAAAGGGAAGTAACATATCTCACAGCCAGCTGTAGCTCTCATCACAAAACAGAAAAATTGTGATACTCTGAAAAAATTAAATCAAATCACATTGATTCCTGGCCTGAAACTGCGACTGCTTCCCACAGTACCTGGAAGAAAACCTGAATCCTTAAAATGCTCTGAAAGACCCTCCATGACCCTGGTTCTTATCAACATCTGCAACCTCCTCAACTTCACCCTGCATTTGACTCTCATGTTCTGACCTTCTTTGTCCCTCGCACAGACAGCAACAGGGCATGCATGCTTCCCCAGATTTTTACTTACTGTTTCCACATCTAGGATGCTCTGTCCCCAATGCTTTCGCCTGGTTCACTTGGGATAATTCTAGTTCCCCTCCAAGTGACCTTCTCGCTATCATCTGAGCATTGTCCCTAAAACAGCCCCTAACCCCTCTTCTGCTTCTTCATTTCCATGTCCTATCCTGCTTTATTTTCTTAATAGCATCTTTCATTGCCTCAAGCTATATTAACATATATATATATATATATATATATATATATACACACTAACTTATTGAGTCCCTTCCATGAGAATTCATTGGTGCAAAGAATATGTCAATGTTATTCACAGTCTAGAACAGTCCGTGATATATCACACCTATTATTATCTCCATTAATAAACAAACAAATACATATTTGGAGGAGTGGCTGCTAAACCATTTCCCGTTCTCATCCACATTCCAAGGAGAGTTCTGATGTCTCCATGTTTCAGAGTTAACAACTAAGGAAAAAGCACTGCCTCTCAGCCTAAAGTTTGCTTTCAAAACTATTACTTCTGGGTGGGCCACGGGGGTTCAGCAGGTAAGAATGCTTGCCTGTCATGCCAGAGGACCCAGATTTGATTCCCGGTGCCTGCCCATGTGAAAAAAAAAAAGCTATTACTTCCTCACTTCGGGTTTTTGACATGAGAATGTCCTCTGCTTTTAGGAGAAACCCCATACTAAATTATGTATTAATCGTTACCAATGATACTTTTTTCCTTATTATTACCTGGTCTCTACTTACGTCCACCCCACCCTACCCCAGCCTGGGCTTTGCTGTTGTCTGCCTGTTTTATGGCCAGATTTCCTAAAATAATCTTAGATCATCTGACATTCTCCCTGACTTCAACGAAGTGTTACTATGATGACCTCCTTTCCCCAGCCTGTGAGTGACATTTTCCTCAAAACGTGAGTAAGCAAGCAGGCTTTCCTCTCCATACTCAGACGTGCAGTCATACTCAGGGTCTTCTAACTCAAGTGGAATTGTTGGTTCCTTTTTTGGACATACACGTTTATTGATGCCAGTTCTCTGATAATCCTGTCTTGGAGGCTGGGCCCTCCATTATTTTGAAAATGCTTGGTAGTAGTATTTACTGCTCATGATGCATATTAACCCCAAGTTGAAGATAACCCTTTGACCTACTGTTGGCTATTCCTTTTGTTTCCCAGCTATCGCTCTTAAAAGATTGGAACAGCTTTCCTTTCCTCTTACCTTGTTTGAGTGCTTCAGTTTGCTCTTTGGGAACCAGGCATCAATCCCCGTTTACTGTTTTATAGAAAGGAACTAACAGCCTTCATACAAAGGGATTCTGGAAGACTTGCCTTAGCAACCCAATGACTTGTGTAGGGAATGAGGAACAAGCTATATCAGGGTGCTCAATACAAGAAATGCATCTTCCTCAGCATCCACAGTGTGACACAATCACGAGCAGACCTTAGCGTCAAAGCAACAAAAAGGCACTTTAATGAGCTCACTTATTGACATGCCATTCAATTTCATATCAGAATGACTAGAATGATAGGTAGGGTTTGGCACAAGGGTGTCCCAACTGAATTGCTCATTCCTTGGAATAAACTGTTTACTTCATTTTTATCTATATCTATGGTGCCACTAGGGCATTTCCCACCCAGTGGGTGCTCCATAAACATTGTCTGGTTAGAATTTGGAATTTCCAGTGTCATAACTTAAGGGTTATTGGCTCTTTGTAATTGCAGTTGTGAACTGCAAATGCAGCTAAAATTGAATCTCTGTCCTGAAACATTTCATTGGGCTTCTGGTCTAAGTTACACAGCAAACCCTTAAGACAGAAATTATCCTTTTTATAGCTCCAAGTCTACTATTTAAGTCCAATAAATCATGGCTAATAATGGAAAAGTCTTTAATTTCAGGCATGCTTTTAGCTACTGAATCTAATATTGTTGAATAGAAGCAAAGAAATAGTATTTGTTTTGGTCATAGTCATTAAATATTCAAGAGAACTTCAGTAATGTTTTTCTGGACTGACGCTTGCTTCCTTAAATGTAGGAAGTGGCACTAAGAATAATACAATAATACTTTTAGGGTTAGAGACTATCTTTCAAAGACTGCAGATATTTGTAACATTTGCAATCAGGTTTCAGACACTTAAGGCGATCTTATTTTTAAGAACCATGACTCACATACTGTACTTTAATGAAACTGGCATTGTGTTAAGCACATGTATCTATTGTCAGTATCACAAAATGGTGAGTGAAATGAACTTAGATAACAAGCTAAGTAAAATAATTCAGACGAACTTTTTCCCTCTTAAAAATAAGAAAATACATAACTAAGATCTAATATCTTTTTAGCCTCATAAACAATTATTTTTAGCATTGAACCAGAGTCTAGGTTTATAAATATGAATAAAACATAATCCTTAACTTAAAAAAGAGAGGAGTGGTTTCAAAGTACAGTTATTTTTTCTCAGGAGATCTGCAAGACAAGCCTTGATTACAGGGAGAAAATATTAAAACTTTTGTGTCTACTTAGTCGAATAAAATAAAAAAGTAAAATATGAAATCCAAAGTGTCCAATTCAAACTAATTAAGACCTAGTAACCACACCCAAGCAATCTGGTGCTTTGACTCTCTCTCATTTAATAAATGAGCTCAATGAGGACCCATAAGGAAGTAGTCAGGACTAAAGACCAACATCTGTAGCTTTGTAGTAATGTTCTAAGTGTAACACATTCAGCCAGACTTTACAAAAGTTTACTAAATATCATCAATATTTAAAAGCCCTTTTCAAAGTTTGTTATTTAGTGATGAAAAACGGAAAGCAAAATACTTTTAGGTGAGTGCTTATTCTTCATGCCACAATAAAAAGTGACAAAATTAATGTGCAGAAAGCAATATGGTTACATATTTAAATGTATTCTTTAGTCAAAAATGCATCACATATTTAAATGCATTCTTTTGTCATAAAATCGTTGGAAGAGGTACAAGATTGATACAGATGAGTAGAAATGAGTATTAGAAAGAAGTCACCAATGTGGGAAACTTGCAATGCATTTTGAGGAAGGCACAAATGTTACTAAAATGCCTCATCTATTGATATTTGTTTGATTCTCTTTTAATAATGAAATATGTGAAAAATGGCTGTTTTTAATAAACCACTAAAGATGTACCAGAGATGATTTATTCTCAACGGAAAATGATTTTCTTAATAAAACCAATGTTTGATGAGAATAACTGTGTAGTGTAACCCATGATGATGTAGCTGCTCTTTACTGGCATTTTTCAAAAGAATTCCAGGGAAATATTGAGAGAACATCATTTCCTGAGTCCTTCATAAGCAAACTATCTAGGCTAAAGGGTGTCTAAATCCAGAAATGCTTAGTCTGCATAAAGTCTTAAAGAATATCCTATATATAAAAGCAAAATGTCCAAGATGCAATAGGAATTCCCCTATTTTTGCAGTTACAAATGTCCCCTTTCCCTAGGAAACAGTTCCCTCGGGGTCCCGGGCACTGCACTGTAGGTCTTACAGCCAATAGTCCCTTACCCCAATCACCACCATTTGACCAATCTCCATCAGCATTCTGTAGGAGAGCTCTGTGGACTGCCTTCTGCACACAGGAGCTCTGGGACAGAAGAGACAGCTCAAGTCATAAGTACAAGCTCCCAGTATGTGAAGGAGTGTTAGCTTACTTCCTCCAGTACCTGGCCCACGGGTCTGCATGGAGAATGCAGGGCAGCTCTGTGCTGACCCGGTGCCCGGTGGTGGAGCGGCCAGTCAGTGCACCACGAAATCCCACCCCTTCTAAGCAGCTTTTTTTCTATCTGGCTTTTGCCCTGCTCCTGCAGTCCTTTAGCTGTCTTCTGGAGCTTTGAGAAAATGTTTCTGCCAGTCGAATAAAAATAAAATAAAATTTTTAAAAACAGTTCATGATGGTTGTTAAAAGCACCGGTGGAGGGATGGAATGCTAAACCCTCTCCCTCTGCCATCTTGATCAGGGCAGAGGAAAATAAGCATTTTTAAATAGAAAAGTCATCTTGAATTCATGTTGATGATAGTGATTCAATTTTAGAACTGTACAATTTTTATTGAACCTCATTGGTCTTGCATCTGCCTGATGGCCTCATATTTCTTCCATTATTAAATTTTTAGTCCCCAAAATGTCAACATAATTTATTATTTGTGTTTATTCCACAGAGTACACATAGTATCTGAAAGAGAGTGCCAACACCATCAGTAGCAACATAATTAATTGTGTGTGAGTGTGCTTAACATATATCGCATGAGGGATGTACAGTCAAGTTACTGTGTTTTGAAGTCACTTAAAAAGGCATTCTTTTTGTGTTCACACAAGCTAAGCAATGCACACTTAGTTCATGCAATTCATTTATCATTCAATTTATAGGTATTGCTTTTTAATTAAATATTGTTTTATAATTATGCAAAATAGTAACATCACTTCAAAATAAAATATACAAACTAAAGCATATTTAGAGAAGTCTGTTCTCTCTTGAGCTGTTGCTTCTGTCCCCTTATAAGAAAATTGTTCGTTTTTTTTCCTCCATTGTTTACTTTATGCAGAGCTTAATTCTACAGTGAGATCAATTTTAACTTGCGCATACTCCCATGTAACTCACACTCCTAGCACTATCCATTATTTCCATTATCCCAGAAGTCACTTTCAGGCCCCTTCTCAGTCAATTCCAGTATCTGAGAGACTGTCACTGTTCTTAGTTCTTTTCCCGTACTTTTCCCTATTCTAGAAATTCATATATGTGTAGTCATTCGATTGCACTCTTATGAGTCTGACTTCTTTTGTGCAACATAACGTTTTTGAAGTCCTTTTATATTGGAATATTTATCAGTAGTTTGGTCCTTTTAATTGCTGAGTAGTATTCCATTGTTTGGAAATACTACTTTAAAAACATGTATTCATTGGTTGATGGGCACGTGAGTTGCTTCTACTTTTTCCCTGTTATGTATAAAATAGTTGAAAACATTTTCATATAAACCTTTTGTTTAAATGTGTTTTTCTTTCTCACAGGTTACAGGGTTGGGACATGTTTATCTTTATGAGAAACTCCTAAGCAATGCACAAGAATTCCTGCTGTCCCACAACATCTCCAACTTTTGGTGGTGTCCGTCTTATAATTTTAGCCCTTTTATGGGGATGTAGTGCTATCTCATTGTAGTTTTAATTGGCATTTCCTTGATAAAATAAGCTACTGAGCACTTTTCCGATGATTGATGGCCATTTCTATATCTTCTTGTGTGAATTGCTGAAGTCTTACTCCATTTATTTATTTTACATATTTTACATGGGGAGGCACCAGGAATCGAAGCTGAGTCTCTCATGGCAGGCAAGAACTCTGCCTGCTGAGCCACCGTGGCCCGCCCCTTACTCTATTTTTTACAAAGATTTTTTTTTTTAGGTTTCTGCTTTAAGATCTATTTATATATGCAGAATATAAGTCCTTTGTGTTTTCTTTTTGATGAGCAGAAGTGTTTCATTTTGATGATGCCATTTGATCAAAAAAAATTTTTGATGGGATTTCTGGGCCCTTTGAATTGCTATATCTCAAAGTGTTACAGATTTTCACAATTAATAAATCATATTAAATCACATTATTCCCTCTAGAAAGCATTATTAGTTTTATTATTTGACAGTAGCAATATATTTTTAATATATTAAGAAATAAAGTCAAAACCTTATTTCATCTGGTGTTCAAAATATCTGCTTTTCTATCTATTTTATAAGTACAATATGATTCCTAAAGTGGTATATTATCAAATGTATACATTAATAAATGTATACATATGACAAACCAATAAATATTCAATGATATATCATTGGTAGGGAATGACAGCATTTGGAGCCCATAGGGACAGATGTCTTAAAGTAGAGCTAGAGGTATAGACAGGATATCATGGGCACTCAGAGGAGAGATGTTTAGCCAAAAATGAGGTCTATAAAATCTTTCTGAATAAGAGAGTCTTCTATTTGGGTCATAAGAAACTAGCAAGAGTTATACAATGAGTATAAAAGATAAGGGCATGTAAGGAAGTGAGAACAAGAGGAACACAAACCTAGAGATGTGTGATGTCATGGTTTGTGAGGGAAATTTCAATTAATTCCACATTATCAGGCATAAAGTCCAAGGAGAAGAGATGAGGCCATGGAGTGCCTTGTCTGCCGTGCTGAGGAGAATGGACCTTATGCTGAAGATGACAGAGAGCCACCCACTGAAATGTCTTAAGGATGCTGTGCCTAATTCCAATCCTAAGTAAACACTCTTAAAGCAATAGAAAGATAGATTTGGGAAGGACAAGGCTAGAACCTTGAGAATAGTTAGGGGGTATTGTAATAGTGTAAGTGGTAGAAGGATGAGGTTGTCCTGGACAGGAGAGGAGACCATGACCTTTAATTCAAGAGGTAAAATCAGCAGGACTTGGTGATTAGTTTGAAGGTACATCATGAGTTAGAGGGAGGGAAAAGAGTAACTCTCAAGTCCTGGCTTGGGTAACAGAGTAGATGGTGGTTCATCATGCAAGACCAAGGGGACTATAAGAAGAGAAGCAGCTCCAGCAGGCCAGCTATTCCTGAGCATTACTCTGCCTTTGTATCCATATAGGCTTAGTCATGTTGATAGCTGTCAGTTCTTGTCACTGGATAATGAACTCTTAAGAAATGAACTGCTTAAGAATCAATCTTATAGTTGGTCCTTAGAGTTCCCTGGTACTCTCTTATCTCTCCAAGTGAATCTAAATAATACAATAAAATCATGTTGGCATGCTAAATTGGGTGTCAAAATGCCAAGCCTGTGTTTAAAGAAAATCCATTCAACCATTTAGTCAAGAAATATTTATTGACCGTCTATTTCATGTCAGGTATGAAGGGATATAGTGGTAAACAAGGCAAACAAGGGCTCTGCCCCAGGTTAATGACTTCCAGAAATGTGAACACAGTGTAATGTTGGGGAAAGTATAAGAAGCCATGAGGACGTGTGGAAGGGGATGTCTATTTTGGGCAAGGGTCCGGAAAACCTTCTGTAGGAAGAATAAAGAATGCGTAGGAGCTGGCCAGCTGAAGGAAGGAGTGAGAATATGGAGGGAGTACTGCAGGCAGAAGAAATACTATATACAATGGTACAGGGAAAGGAAAGAACCAAATTAACAGGACAAACTGAAAGTTTAGTAGAACTGGAATATGAAATGAAGAGAGAGGGAAAAGGTGAGATTCTTTCTTTCAATCAATATTTATTTTGAAGTGCCATGGTTCAACAGGCTGGATTTGGTGCTACATTTAAGGAATAGAACAATTAATTAGCAAAGTCCCCCCTCAAGAAACTCATGGTTTAGCAGGGAAGGACGAGCCAGAAACTACGTATCTAACGGCAATACCCTATATTAGGTGCTCCTTTGGGTATTTAAGGATAAATACCCTTTGGGTATTCAAAAGCATGTGGGTGAGGCCGCTATAGATCAGAGAAGGGGTAACACAAGAAATAATGTTTGAGCAGTCTTGAAGATGTTTTGGAGGTTGCTAACAGCCCTGGGAACAGCACAGGAAATGGAAGGCATTCCAGGCAGTGGGAATCAAATGCACGAGGATGCAGGACCTGAGAAAGATAAAGCCATTTGTAACTGAGGAGCCACATTTAGAACAGTCTCACTGCCAAATGTTTCTGGTCCATCTCTCAGCCCTCCAACTTCCCAGAGAGCCACTTTTCAAGTTCCCCTGGCAGAGGAGAGGGTAGGAAGAGAACTTCACTTGAGATAACTTACTGCAAATGGCAAAAGATGTAAGTTAAAATTACAATCGTTAAAAGTAGCAGAACATACCCAAATCATAAAACACAATCATTCTCTATTACATTTAATAGAGATCTCAAAAGTGTTTAATCCCTTTTCTTTTATCTATTGAAGATTATATAATGTTATATGGAATTTCTTCCAGTCTTCAAGTGAACATTCAGTAAAGTGAAACTACATATCAATGTTCATATTTTATGTCATTCTTTTGCAAAATAGGTATAAAGTAGGTGTTCCCACTTGTTTTTCAAGAATTTGTACTTGGAGACTACATGTCCCAGGCAGTGAACCAGAAACTCTGGACAGAAAGTGGAAAGGGGACCTTACTATTCAATTGAGAATTGATATAATATGGTTAGCTGATAAGTATATTTTATGACTGATCTTGTAAAGCCATTCCTTTGGAAGATTGAATGTGAACTGCTTTAACGAAGTTTGCTTGGAAAGCTAGAAAGCATAAAATATTAAAAGCATCAAAGAAACTTTTCAACATGGTTAAAGATTATGAAAACTTTTCATAAATGCAGAGTAAAGAACACTGGATCAGGAGTCATGGGAACAAATTTTTTTACCATGTGGCCTTTTGGCAAGAGCCTTAACTAACTGGCATCTCAATATTTTTTATCATTAACATGAAAGCGCTAATCCCTGCTATTGAGAGCCTAAATAACTAGAGTTCATTTAGCATTGTTGCTGATACTAGAGTGTAGTATTAAAGAGCATTGTCTCTGGACCAGTGCTGTCCAGTAGAAATTCCATGTATACCACATGTGTAATTTAAAATTTTCAAGTTGCCTCATTAAAAAGAATAAAAAGAAACAGGTGAAATTGAATTCAATGATATACTTTATTTAGCCCAAGATACCCCAAAAGTAGCATTTCAACATACAATCTGTCTTCCAAATCTGGTGGGTAGTTTACATTACAACACATCTCAATTCAGACAAGTCTCACTGCAAGGGCTCAATAGCCACATGTCACCAGCAATTATGGAAATGGACAGTGCAGCTTTGGACCTAAGTGCTGGGTTCAGCTCCCAGCATCACCACATGGCAGTGGCTGTATTACCTTGGGAAGTCCCTCATCTCTGTTGCTTTGTTCGCATATATATATATATGAAGGGAACAATATTAATAATAAAATGAATACATCAGGGTTTTATAGGATGAAATGGAATGCAATAAATGTTGGAAAAATGGTAGCTATGAATAGTAGTAGTTTTGCAAATAATAGTATCAGTATTCAAGATTGGTGCAAACCGCTACAACTATATTAGGATTGTTGTATTTTTACTAATATCACCAATATTATCTCATTGTCATCACCACGCAAATGGTCCAGTCTAATGGGTAAAGTTCTGTAATATGTAATAAATATCTCAAGTTAGAGGCAGGTCATGAGAATTCCAAGGTGGTGCAAAGGTCCAATCTGCAAGAAGCAGTATCTCAGCTAGTGTGCACATGTGCAGGAGGGCAAAATCCAAGCCTCAGGAAGAAGCAGCTGGCATGACTTGGGTGTGCTGTCAAGGCTCCAGCCAGAGTATGTAATTCAGGCCATGGCCTCTACTCAATAGGGGAAATTAAGTGAAAACTGGGCAATCAAGTTTGAAGCCTAGGTTTAGTGACCGGCACAAGTGATAGAAGTGAGAGGAGGTTTGGGCTTGGTGAGCATATGAGTGCCAAGGGATGTACTATAGCAGTAGGCTAACCAGCGGGGTCAGGGAGTTTCATTTCCTGGTTCTTAGTGTGGTCTTGGCTTGTCTAGAATTAACTCAGGACTGATAGAGATAATGCTCCCCTCCCCCCAGAAATGTTAATTGTGCATTGTTGA
This sequence comes from Tamandua tetradactyla, assembly GCF_023851605.1. Lineage (NCBI taxonomy): Eukaryota > Metazoa > Chordata > Mammalia > Pilosa > Myrmecophagidae > Tamandua > Tamandua tetradactyla. The sequence continues at coordinate 151,860,126 of NC_135332.1, forward strand.
AAATTGGTTGTATGTGGCAGAATAATTTTTCAGATATGAATGTATAATTTTTGTTCTGTGTTTTCCTCTGTCCTTTTCTCCATTCAAGAGGCTCTTTGCTGACTTATTTTGTGGATATTTTCATGAAAAGAAAAGCAGAAGTTTCTAAAGAAGCTAACTTTAAACATCTTTCTTTATTAGATGTCACATCCAAGAACTAAGGCCATTAAGATCATGCTGTTTCCTGGAGAATGATCCAGCAAATTTGGCTGTAAATAGACTCAATCCTCAGAGGTGATTGAGGTAGCTGCCCCACACCTGGGGTTCAATTCTACAGGGTGCTGCTCTTTACCCTTATTTCTGAACATCTGAAAAATTTAATTTTGATGTGCCTGTCTTTAATTATATCTCAAGGTCCTATGAAAGAGGCTTCCTTGCAAGAGTGAAAATCTTGGGCAGCCCTCTACTTGGTGAGCTGCTCTGGGAATTCCACTCTTCCAGGGAGGATGCAGGTCTGGAAGGAAACTTAGAGGGTGAGAAAGGGAGGGATTTCTCAAGGCTTAAATGTAAGATCCCTGGAGAGGGAAAGAGGGATAGAAGTCCTTTAATTCTTCAGATAGCAGAAAACCATACCCAATTTGCAGATAATTTCCCAAAGTGCTGGAAAGACAGGTGGATTGGGAGAGGAGGCTCTGTGGTTCCCAGCCCATCATGTGGCATGGAGTTGGAATTGAAGGATGAAGTAAAGGAACCATTGAGATAAGGATAGTCGGGTCTCAAAGGTAAGCAAAGTGGAAAGATGACTGAAGGGATTCTACAGAACCTTGACTCTATATGAGATTCTGGGACATTTACACTATATCAGGGTGTGTTTGGAAGGTGGGCACCAAAAGTGACCAAGGCAATTTCCCTGCTGGCTTGATGGGATGGAGGTTTGTAAGTAAAATTGGTTTAAGATACCAAAGGTATTGTCATACCCCTTCCTTATTTAGGCTTGTGAATTGAGATTTATACCCACAATTGATATTTAAATGGTCCATTAGATCTTTTTTTTTCACTTTATAAAAGTACCTTTTAAATTTTTTGTGAAATAGCTTTTTTTATGCTTCTAGAATTTCTTTTATTTGCATGTCACATATATTTAATTTCCCCAAACATAAACAGGATTATTCTATTCTTTCTTGTAGCACAAGACGCATCTCAGTGAGTTATGACCTTGAAACTTGGGCTCATTGTCCTCTTCCTTGAGGATCCGTGAAGAGGGAGGCCACCACCTGGGGGTGTCATTTTCTGCAGAAACCCAACTAAAGGGATGAGGACACATCATGTAGGTCTACAGCTACATTGAGGGCCAACGTAGGGTCCTAGATATTACAGGCACATGGAGTCCAAGACATTTTGTCACAGATAACATTTCTAGAATATTCCAAAGATATCAAAGTTGGTCTCTCTTTTTCCAGCTCCCTGGCTTAAGAACTGTGAAAACTTCCTGAAGTTTCTTTCAAAGGGTCATTCTTGAGATTTTAGATTCCTTGACTAGTAATATTTCCCTAAAACACTGCGGGGATAAACATGGACTTACCTGTGTTTTACTTTGCTAAAAAAGGTTGTTAAGTGGGCTGGTTTGAGAGGATTTTTTTACCCAAGAAAAACCATGTTTTAATCCAATCTTGTGGGAACAACTGTTTCTTTGATCTTATTCAACAACGTAGGCTGGAATTTTTGATTAGATTATTTCCATGGAAATGGAACACATCCAATTGTGAGTATTAACTTGATTAGATGGAGATGTGACTTCACCCATTCCAGGTGGGCCTTGACTGGAATCTTTTAAAAGAGGAAACATTTTGCAGAGAGTCCCTTTTTAGAGCCATGACAGAGCCCATGCAGCCAGAGACTTTTGGTGATTAAGAAGGAAAATGCCCCTGGGAGAGCTTTATGAAACAAGAAGCCTGGAGAGAAAGCTAGCAGATGTCTCCTTTCCAGTTGAGAAAGAAACCCCGAATGTCATCAGCCTTTTTTGAGTGAAGTTAACCACTTTTTGGTGCCTTAATTTGGACATTATTGTAGACTTGCTTTAATTGGGACATTTTTGAGGTCTTGGAACTGTAAACTTGCAATTTATTAAATTTCCATTTTAAAAAATCATTCCATTTCTAGTATATCTCATTCTGGCAGCTAGCAAACTGGAACATTAAACAACAACCATCTCACATCAATTTCTATCTTCAAAGAATCTTCTGTATCATAACACCAAGAGATTGGCAGGACAGAATCTCATAGAATTGAAAAATTCTAATTTGATGAAAGAACTCAATTTATTGTTATTTTTCTTGTTTTTTTCCACAGACAAACAGTTCATCACAGACTGTCACTGGTCTGTGGACCACTGTTAGGGACCACTATTTAGAAGACTCCAGTTCTGAGCTTCTGGGCCCTTCCTGAAATTTATGTGGTTTTGATTTCAGAATGAAGTTCATTCATACAGAACTTAAGAAGAGGAGAGGGATTGTGGAACATGAGGAACAGAGAGTAAAGCTGAAGAATGCGGAGTTGTCCTTATGAACTTCTGGAAAATATCCGTGTTTCCTCAGCAAAGAAAACTGAGGAAATGCTTTCCACCCAGACGCTGAGGGGCATCCCTGAGGTGGACCTTGGCATCGAGTATGTTGCAAACCCACGGTCTCACCTTTCTCTGTCCCTTACGCAGAAGGAAGAGCTCTCTACTTTCTGGTTAAATTTAAGGGTATCATTTCTCCCCTGTCTCCTTGGAAACACACAGATATAAACTTACTGTTCTCTCTGCCAGGAGTTTCTCTGAGGGGTTGGTCAGAGTGGCTGAAGAGACATAAGGGACCTTGATCACAAAAAGCAAGGGTTCAGCCTTTGTGCAAAGCTTTTCAGCTGTTCCAATCAGTCTCTTGTATTTTTCTGGTTTATTCTAACAAGAGCAATGTTAAAGGTTCACCCACTCCCTTGCCACACAATCCTTTCACTTTAATTACAAAATATCTGCCTTAACAGGGAATTGTTTGGGAAGAAATACAATGGTAAGGATCATCTTTGGCAGTAACAGAAAATCTCAAGACTTCTTTGTTCTCACCTCTGTCCTGGAACCTTACTTAATTAGTTCACTTAACTCTTCTGGCAGTTCACTTAACTCCTCTGAGGCTCATTTTCTTCTTGATCTGAAGAGGAGAATAACCCCTGCTCTCCCATGGCTGTGATACCTCCATGAGAATGTGATTCTAAGAGAAAATGTGATTGCAGAGAGCCATGCTCTAAGAAGGATGATTTCCTTATGTAGCGTAGGCTGGCAGCCTTACCAGTCATTTCCATCTGAGTATCAAATGTGCTACGATCTAGTGCATGGTGTGGAGGCTTTCTCCTTGAAGTGCTAAAATCAAAATATCATTTCTTCAGAGGATGCCAAGGCCCATCTCCTGGCAGAGCAGAGAACAAGAAGAAAGATGGTGAGATATCCTTCATGCCCACTCACATGGCTGTAAATTATGTGCCACACAACCGATACAAGCATCTCTGGGAAAGGAGCCTGGCCCTCATCTCCCACCCCACTGAGTTGACATCCCAAGGAACCCTATACGCTGACATATACTCTGACACATCTCCCCCCTATGGAGGGAGAAAGAAGAACCCAAAGCCTGGCCTTTGAGAGTAGGTGACATGGAGAAGCCAGAGCCTGAGCACGAGTATAGTCATTGCCCCCCTCCCCTGACCCACAGAGGCAAGGTGGGACTGGGCAGGCAGGGGTAGAGCTTGATTATTTTTTGAAAATATTTTCATTGACAAATTTTCGCACACACACACAGTCCATCCACAGTGTATAATCAGTGGCTCACAATATCATCACATAGTTGTGTATTCATCACCACGATCATTTTAAAACATTTGCATCACTCCAGAAAAAGAAATAAAAAGAAAAAAGAAAAAGCTCATACATCCCATACCTTACCCCTCCCTCTTATTGACCATTCGTATTTCAGTCTATCTAATTTATTTTACCCTAATCCCCCCATTATTTATTTTTTTAATCCTCTTTTTTTTTTTTTACTCATCTGTCCATATCCTGGATAAAAAGATCATCAGACACAATGTTTTCACAATCACACAGTCACATTGTAAAAGCTATGTCATTATACAATCATCCTCAAGAATCAAGAATCACAGCTCAACAGCTTCAAGTACTTTCTCCAGCCACTCTAGTGCACTATAAACTAAAAAAGTCGTATCTATGTAATGCATAAGAATAACCTCCTCAATAACCTCTCAACTCTGTTTGAAATCTGTCAGCCACTAAATTTTATTTTGTCTTATTTCTCTCTTCCCCCTTGTGGTCAAGAAGGCTCAATCCCATGATGCTGGATCCCAGCTCATCCCTGAGAGTCATGCCACACATTACCAGGGATATTTTCACCGATGGGAGTCATGTCCCACATAGAGGGGAGGGCACTGTGTTCACCTGCCAGGTTGGCTTAGCAAGAGAGACCACGTCTGAACAACAAAAGAGGTTCTCTGGGGATGACTCTTAGGCATAATTATAAGTAGGCTTAGTTTCTTCTTTGCAGGAATATGTTTCATAGAGGCCCCAAGATTGAGGGCTCAGCCTATTAAATAATTGGTTTTCCTCACTGTTTTTGAGAAATAACAGTGGAAATAGGAATTTTCCAAATGGGAAAGTTGAATATATCCTCCTTTCTCCTCAGTTCCCCAAGGAGGCTTTGCAAATGCATTTTAATTCAGTGCTCAAATTAATCTGGGATATATTGGGGCATCACACTAACCTGGACAAACCCAAAAGATCTCACACCCTATTCAAGATTCCATATACTTATGCTGTTCAGCTAAACTGACCGTATAAGTTAAATTAAATATAAATTTTGCACTAAATAAACATCTCTCCCTTTGATCTCAAACAGAAGTTGAAGTTTTTAAATATCAATGATATCATCCTTTACCCTGTATCCTGATTTATCTTAGTCCTATCCAGATCAGCTTCATTCATATCTCTAGTTGAGGTCTGATTCTTTCTCAACTTTTTAAACAGTTCCTGTATGAGGTACTCTGACTTTCATAGCTTCAAAGCTCTAACTCTGAGTCTCAGGTGTTACTTGTAAATACCCAAAGTTTCTGGGAATGACCAAGTTATACACAAACAGCTCAATACCTCAGATTTAGAAATAACAGTTACAACTCCTGAATATATGTGACTGCTATAAGAGCTTACAATCTAGGACCCTTTACAATAGCCCCCAACCTGATAATCCATGCTCTCGACTTCACCAAGATTTTATATTTTATATTATAGCTAATTTATATGAGTGAGATATAATATTTGTCTTTTTGTTTCTGACATTTCATTCAACATACAGTCCTTAAGTTTCATTCACCTAGTTGCATGCTTCACAGCTTCATTTCTTCTTGCAACCTCCCAGCAGTCTGTTATTTGTATACACCACAGTTCCCCATTCCTTCCCTCAGCCATTGTGCCCTTAGGTCACCTCCATCCATTGTGAATCACAAACACTGCCACCATAAACACCAGTGTGCAAATGTCCATTCCTGTCCCCACACTCAGTTCCTCCAATAATACTAGAAGGAATAAAAGCAGGTAAAGGGTGTTAACATTTAATGACTGAAGAAACTATATCTGAGAGGTTAAGAGAGTTTTTTTTACTGCTAGACTTTCCGATTTTTCTATCTATAGAATAGACAATGTTCTCACTGTACGTGCTCCTTTTCCAAAACCCTAGATCCTTTTACTGATACACTGAGTATCCTTTTTTTTTTATTTAGGTTGATTCCGGTTCTTCATAGTATATGTAGGAAGCAGATCTAAATATTTTTTTCAATTTAATGTATGAGAGGAATATAGGTAAGTTAGACATAGTAATTCTGTGGTGGAACTGAATGGTGTCCTCTCTGCCTCCACCATCACAGCGTTGCACATGGCCTCCTGCTAAAGGCTGCGATACAGTGGATGGGTGGGTAGGAGGCTAACTGGTCCTATGGATGGATGAAGTAGGAGCTTGCCTATAGTATATGATATCAGGAGCCAGTGTCCTATCCATCCAAAGAAGACAAAATAAAGAATCCTCATACATGTTGCTGAGAGTTAATGTTGGAATTTGACGTTGCTTGTGCTGGGCTAAAAGGCAGTCTCGGGAGTTATTAAACCTTAACCATTTTCTCCTTATTGGGAATGAGTCTATCATTTTCTTTCATGAGAGAAAAGCTTGCAAGAGCTGTAATGACATCTTTAATGTCAGTTCTTCCCAGGAATCCTTCTATTATGTTCATTTACATAACCCCAAGGACTGACATATAGTAAGAGGCCAAAACATAATGATCAGGGTGCACCAGTGGTCCAGTGGTAGAATGCTCGCCTTCCATACAGGAGAGCCGGGTTCAATTCCCAGACTATGCACCAAAGTAATGATCAGAAATAAGAAAACAGTGATCTTTAATTAGAACAAGCTACTCTCCCTAAAAAGAAAAAGGCAAATCAACTAGAAAAAAGGCTATCATTGATCCTTACACCATTTTGAATCTATTATGTATGCCAGAAAAGTCATGTTTCACTCCTGATCTAATCATGTGGGAGCAGCGATCTCTTTTAATCCTGATTCAATATTGTAAATTGAAACCTTTGATAAGATTATCTTCACAGTGATGTGGTGCACCCAATTGTGGATGTGACCTTTGATTAGATGTTGATGTGACTCCAATTCATTCCAGGTAGATCTTGACTAGTTTAGTGGAGCCCCTTAAAAGAGGAAACATTTTGGAGAGAGTTGACACAGATGCCAACACTTGGGGAACAGAGACACAGATATTTGGAGATGCTTGGAGCCCAGGAGACATCACCATGAAATGTTAAATATGCCAGAACCTGGAGAGAGCCAAGGGAAGCCAAGAGATGAAAGCCAGCCCCAGAGAAGCAAAGTAAGGAAGCCTCAGAGGAACAGAGGCTGAAAGCAATGGAGCCCAGGAGCAAGAGACCAGCAGATGCCAGTCACCTTGACCTCCTGGCTGATAGAGCTGTTCCAGACCCATTGGTCTTCCTTGAATTAAGGTATTTTTCCCTGGATGCCTTAGTTTGAACAGTCTTATAGGCTTAGAACTGCAAACCTGCAACATTAAATTCTCCTTTTAAAAGTCATTCCAGTCTTGTATATTGCATTCCAGCAGCTTATAGATTTATACAATCCTTAAATCCTAAAGCTGAAAATAAGCTGCCCAAGCATATACTTTTAAATCAGATATCATTTTCTTACATTAAAACAATAATGAGTATGTAAAGAAAAAATGAGTAACTACTACTCAATAGTAAATTTCACATATTTAAATGGTTTTAAAATGAAATGGGGCGGCCCATGTGGCTCAGCAGGCGGAGTTCTTGCCTGCCATGCCAGAGACCTGGGCTCAATTCCTGGCGCCTGCCCATGTAAAATAAACAAATAAATGAAGCACATGGTTTTCCTTCAATTTGTACAATACGTGTCAGCAAGATTAGTAATAAAGTAGATTTCTGTGACAACTAAAATTTTAAATTAGACAATATTTTTCTGCAGTTGTAAATGGCTAAGTTGAAAGTCTGAAAATAAATTGCTTAAGATAGAAGTTAAATCTGTGGGTATTAGATTTTGCATAGAAAGAAAGAATTTTTTAATTTCTCAGAGCAACTCAGTTTCATTCAACAAATAACAAGGGTCTGCTAGGTACTGTGGGGAATTAAGAATAAATTAGAGACAGCCTCTTACCAAACAGAAGGAAATGTAAAAAAAAGTCCAAACCAAATGTGCTAAGTTCTCTAAGAGTATGAGTGGAAAGAGGGTGACAATTAATGAAGGGGATGAGTAAAAGGGTCATGAAGCAGCTCTTTTGATATCTTAGAGGACTGTTAGAATTTTTGTCTGACTGAGCTAAAGAAAGCAAGCATCATTGTAAGACAGTATTTCTGAAACTTTGGGATATGTAAGAATTGCTGGAGTGCTGGGGAGATTGTAAATTACTGCTCCTTATCCCTGGAAATTCTAACTCAAACTGTGGTTACATCATACTTTGAGAATGACTCTTCTGGGTAAAGGGGACAAAACATGAAGAGGTATAGGGTTAGGATACTATAATGTATTGGGCTACAGCATCAGTTAGCTATAGTTACAATAGTGCTATCTAACAAAACATCCCCAAAACACGGTGGCTTAAAACAATAACCATGTATGGTTTGTCATGAATACACATGTTAGCTGGGTAGTTCTACCCACCTGAGCCAGGCTCGGTTCATCTCCACTGAGCTCACTCATGTATCTGGGATCACCTAATACGTCTACTGGGGGTTGGCTGGTCTAGCCCAGTTGGTAAACTCAGCCTGGCTCCATTTTATCTTCAGTCCCCCAGTGGGCTACCCTGGGCGCTTTCTTAAGGCGGAGGTAGGGTAGGGTGCAAAGGATCTTGGCCCAGGTTTAAAAGTCACAGCCACTTGTGCTGCATTTTATTGCACAAAGCCCATTCAGAGCCAGCCCATATTCAGGGGGTGGAGAAATAGACCCCCATCAGCAGCTTACAGATTTATACAATCCTTAAATCCTAAAGCTGATTTAGGATGGGAAGGACTGCAAAGTCACATTGCAGGAGATATGGATACAGAAAAGGGAAAAATAGGGGTCATTTTTGCAATCCATTTACTATAGGGGGTTTTCATTTTGACTGGAATACAAATAGGTGGAATAGAGTTGTCTGGGGATGGGGTAACCTGAGATATTTATTTTAAATTCAGGCAGAAGTGAGGAAATACTGAAGGGTTTTGACAGAGAAGAAACAACGGAAGTCTGACTTTAGAAAGAATAGGTTGCCATGTTATGGGGTGAACAGGAGCAGACAGATGCAGGAGGAAAGGTATCTTTTCCAGTCATCTGAGTAGAAGTTAATGAGGGTTTGAATCAGTGTTGTGACAGAGGGAGGAGATTTGAGGAGATAACATCAAGAAACTTCCTTAGAGGACTGAACATCACGATTCAATGGCGTGTGGGTGAGGGATGAATCGCCTCTCCGTGCTCTTTCCCTCTGCCCCTTAATACCAAATTCAACACATATCCTCTAACTCCATATTCAAAATTCTCAGAATTTATTGATATATGATATCATGGCATTTAAGAATTGGCAGGATCTCACAATCATATAGCAGGGATTTGGACCCCACTGCTTCAAGAGGACAAAGCTTTCTTATGCTATCCAGATTTCAAAGACTGAGGGTTTAGTTTGGAATTTTTTTTCCCAGGGATCTAATACTTCCATAGAGCTCTAATTTTAGAAAGCATTTATTTAAAAGGTGATGCAGTTTCACAAATGTCTTATTTTCAATATTTGTTTATATCAAGTAATGCTATGATTGATATGAGGAAAGTTGTCTTGAAACCACCTGAATTTTATTGAAATAAAAATTTAAAGACAAAATTCTAATCCCTAATTATCTTATTCTGAAGTAATTAAATGCAAAGGGTATGCGTGTTAAATTGCTGCAAATCTACAGGCCTTACATGATGCACATAATGGAGTCATAAAACATTTAATACAGCTTTATTATAAATAATTGGAAACAATAATTCATTTTTCAAACTCAGATAACAAACAGTAAATACCATGCTTTTTTAAAAAAATTCATCTCATTTTTAGACATAAGTTGGGAAATAGTATTCTTAATCCGAAGTCTGGTAAAAAAAAATTCTTTAGGAACACAAAAGAACAAAACACTCAATTATTTTTTCACGTAAATGAAAATAATTGTGAAGATTTCTAGAGGCAGAGGCTAAACAATGCTATGAAGGAACCACCAAGAATAGAAAAAAGAAAAAAATGTAATATCTGCAAATATTACTTCTAAGGCAAATCCAGATATGTAAATATAAACACATGATATAAATTTTAAAAAACATTTTCTTAAGAGGTTGAATAGCTTTATTCTCCTAAATGGAGGAAAGCTACTAAGACATAATAGATTAATCAACTAGTCTGTTATTTGTCTTATTGACGTGAAAAAACTTCTTTTTCTAAGAAAAGAGACCTAATATCCATTTCAATTTTCTTATCTTACAGTGGCTCAAGTTATGATAAAAATGTTCAGTACTGTACTTCGAGCACTTAGAGGCAGAGAACATTTCTTGATAAAATACTGTAATAACTTCAAACTTGCCAGAGAAATGTGTGCCCAAATAGTCACTCAAAAAGGATTAACCCATAGGAATATTTTCATTACAAGATCTATAGCAGCTAGCATTCATCATTTTCTTAACTTGTTGGGTGACTATGATTAATTGTTTTTCTTATATGTTTCCCTTACATACAATACACATAGTTTTTTTCAATTTTCTCCACTAATAATAATTTTTAAAAGTTATATATTGCATACGAAAACAGCCTGAAGGAGAAAAACATGAAAAATAATGTGTTTCATAAAGTACTATGGTAGACTTCTTTGAAAACGTGTGTTTATTTGCATCTATTAAGGATAACATTGTATATTCCAGATTAAACAGCTATTAGGTTGACCGTGGATATAAACAGGCTATGTACAATGATATTTATAATTCTTCTTTTATTTTCCATAGACTTCAAAGTGTATCTTTTATAGAAACTGGAACATAGTAGATCTAGTAAAGATGTTTCAGCTAATTGACAAAAATTAAATTAGCATGAAACAACAAGGTGAAGACTTGAAGATCTAAAAATACTTTAAAATAATGAAACTACACTTGAGTGTACACATGCAAGATGATACTTAAAATGAACTTCTCCAGTTTATGATTTTACTTCAATTTAATACACTCTAAAATACTGTTTTCCTGTATAACATTAAAGGAGATAGTGAATGGATGTATATTATTAGAAAAACTTGGTGACCCATTTCACATTCTTTGAACTTTCCTCAGCCCATAAATATATTTATACATCAGTCAGTCACTTTCTAAAGTAAATGAAAACTGTAGTTATGGGGATGTGTGTGTGTAATTTTTTTAATCCCATATATCCTGAAAATTATCAAAAAGTAATGGAGTTTGTTTCTACCTCCCACTTAATTTTTCCCGCATGGTAATTGATTATGGCTTACCAAATGGAGTTTACATTTGAAGATAGCTTAATTGAAATCAGCTATTAAACATGATATTAAAATTAGCCTTCTGAAATTTGTTAACATTTAACTAACCCAGGGGACAACACCATTCTTCCTGAACTTTTATCAAAATTGTGCAACAGCTGAAATGTATTTGTTAGTAGATTTGCATAGAAATAACCATTTCACTGGTGCAACACATCTCTTCTAAAGGATTATGGCAGGCCTGCTTCTATTCTCCTAACCTTTTTTTTAAATCATTCTCTGTCTTCTAGTCGTTGTTGTTTTTCTTCTTCATCATCATCGTCTTCAGTTTTAAATGAAATACACCATATTTATCACCTGGCTACCATATTCCAAAGCAAGTTCCAGTAGTAGTTCGAAGCACAGCGAGCTGACCAGTTTCTTCCCTTTTTAAAGCACGACAGTGAATAGCATCCTCTATATTCAAGCCATATCAACACAGTGACCCCAAGTAGAGACTTTTGTGAACTCAACAGGCCCCAAATCCACAGTCAAGAACCTTGGTGACTTCATCTAACTACCCATTTGTTGTTGAAAAGGAGACACTATTGTTTGCTTCAGAAGTTTCCAAGAAGCCCATCCTCTGTGAGCAGTCCCAGATTCCTTTGCTGTATTTATGATTGCGTCTCACATTGTGCTTTTAAAAGTCCAATGGTCGAATCATCATACTTGTGGAATGTAAGGAGTAACTGGGCCCTTTGAAGTAGTGCCACTTTATCCCGTTCAGTTTTCCACGGTTTTGTCCCGCAGTATAGAACACTCCGTTTAGATTGGAGGCACCACAGGCATCAAACCACCAACCTGAAGTTTGTTAATAATGAAAAGAGAGAAGGAGAGAAAAAAAAAAAATAAGTACATTGAACACTGGGAAATCAATGACATTAGCTGATGGGGAACTTGTTATGCTTATTTTCATAGAGGAAGAATTCAGTAAATATCTGCTAATTAGTGGAATGTTTTTAAATGGCATTTGATGTAGGCAGAGTGGGAATGGTCAGAGAGGGGAATGCTTTCATGAAAACCATTCTCTGCTGTGACTCTGCTGGGGCTCACTTCCCACTGTAAAGATGGGCAGCCTCTGGGCCCCAAGTTATGAGCTAAGATGGAATGCCTCTTAACAGTATCTGCATTTTTATATGTAGGGCAAGTAAGATACCTTAAAATGCAGATACCTTAAGAGGCATTCCATCTTAAGGCTATTACTAGGAATAGAATGATTCATTATTGGTGAAGAAGTTCGAAATCTTAAAGAACTGGCATCAAAACAGAGAGAAGGACTAGCCTTCCATCCATTTTATAAGTTTGTCAATAACTGGCCCTCAAGTGTTTCTGAAACTAATTGGATACTGGGCAATGAGTATGACTTTCAAATTGAATTTTAATTAATATATCCTCCCTAGGGTTTACAGCAATATAGCTGTAATTATAGCCATGTTGTTCCTATGTAGCAGTATTTTGTCTATGATTGCTCAAGTGCTTTCTAAACTTTTTAAATAAACAACAACAACAACAAAAAAAACTAAAAATAGATATAAGCAATGTACAGAGGACTTCCAGGAAAGATGGCTTTTCCAGAAAATGGTCCAGGACTCAGTCCTCCCACCAAAACAATTACTAAACTGGCAGGAACTACCTGAAACAAGGATTTTGACTCTTCAGAGGCCAGAAGAACATAGACCAGCTTCCAGGGAAGAGTAGGAGGTAGAGGCTGACAGTCAGATGATTATAGTAAAGAACTGTAATGCGTTCTCTCTGTGTGGTGGCTACCAGTGCCCATCCCCGCTCTCACGGCAGGCTGCCACACGGTCTAGCCCCCTGGCTAGCAGCTGCTAACAGAAAATGACTTAAAAATCCTCTTCCCCCAGAACAGGGGTTTGCACAGCCAGTCACTAATCATGGCATTTGATTAGTGAATTCCGATCACTGGGTCCTGGCTCTGAGGGCAGCTATCATTTCAACTTGCCCAGGACAGGGGTAGACGCAACAGTGAATTAAAGATGTAGGACTTTCTCAAGGCTGCAGAGAAAAGTTAGGTGAAGGGCTGCATTTGCTGGGCAGGCCAAGAAAGCTGTTTTGGGGAGCCATCAGAGAAGTTTTGGGCACCCTTCTGACCACCTCTGCAGGACACTTTGGAGTTGGTCTGTGCCCCCTTCATTGGTCCTTGGCTGAGAAAGGCCAAATCGAGGTGATCTTCCTCCCCGAATTTTCCCTCCAGCAAAAGCAGTGTGAAACAAAGAAAGGATAATAAAAAATTATAGAGGCAAACCATCTGGGACAAAGGCCTGCCAGCTTCAAATACCCAAGAGAGGGATATTCGTCTGCTGAGGAACAAGAGGGGACAGTCAAACTCTTATAAGCAGGGGAATTCCAAAACAACTCACAAGCAAAAGCCAGTACAAGACAGAGGCCAGTAAGACAGGGAAGGCTCTGCATAGTGCATTTGCCTTAGGCAGACCTTCCTGCTAGGAGGGCTAAAGCTCAAAAAAAATCTGTCTTATCACCAACTGGTTACAAAACCAGGAAACAGACATTCCAGGAAGTAAATCCCATTGTTAACATTTTTAAATATCAAAATGTACGGGGTGCAACAAGGAGTACAAGACAAAGAAACAAGAAATGAAGGCCCATCCAAAGGAAAAGGATAAAAATGCAGGAAACACCAACGAAGAAGACAATAACATGGACACATTGAGCATATCGAACATTGAAAATGATCTAAGCATACTTAACGAGATAAAGTACTACAGGGTATCCAGGAAAAAATGAGTGAACAATATAAAAGTCTAAGTATGAGAAGGAAATTTTCAAAAGGAACTATAAAGAACTACTGGAGGAGAAGAACACAACAACTGCTATGAAAAAATGCCTAGGAGAATTTCAGGAACAGAATGGAGCTGACAGAAGAAAGAATCAATAAACTTGAAAACAAGACACCTGAAATGAGTAGGATGAGGAGCAGAAAGAAAAAAAGAAATATTAAAAGTGAAAATAGTCTAAGAAAGCTATGGGACACCATCAAGAATACCAATATACCCATTATGGGAGTTATAGAAGGAGGAGAAAGAGAGAAAGGGGCAAAAGGAATAGTTAAATAAATAATGATAGACAACTTCCCAAACTTGGCAAAATACATGAATATGCACATCTAAGAAGTGCAGAGAATATCAAACAGGATAAACATGAAGAATATATAAACCCCATCCTATACTGATTACACTGTCTAATGCAAAAGACAAGGAGACAGTTCTGAAAGCTGCAAGAAAAAAAGCAGTGTCTTACATATAAGGAAATCTCAATAAGATTGAGTGCTGATTTCTCATCAGAAATCATGGGCACAAGAAGGTAGTTGTGATAGTTAGGTTCAGGCATCAACTTGGCCAGTGAAGGTGCCTAGCTCTGTTGCTGTGGACATGAGCCAATGGTATGTGAACCTCATCTGTTGCTGATTACATCTGCAGTCGGCTAGGAGGCATGCCTGCTGTAATGAATGATGTTTGATTTAATTGGCTGGTGCTTAAATGAGAGAGCTCAACATAGCACAGCCCAAGCAGCTCAGCACACCTCATCTCAGCACTCACAGCTCAGCTCAGGCCTTTGGAGATGCAGAAAGGAATCACCCTGGGGGAAAGTTGTTGGTACCCAAAGGCCTGGAGAGAAGGCCAGCAGATCACCCTGTGCCTTCCCACATAAGACAGAACCTCAGTTGAAAGTTAGCTGCCTTTCCTCTGAAGAACTAGACGTTAACTAAATAAATCCCCTTTTACTGAAAGCCAATTCATCTCTGGCGTGTTGCATTCTGACATCTAGCAAACTAGAAAGTAGTGGTTGAAATATTTAAAGGGTTGATAGGAAACAACTGCCAGACAAGAATTTTATATCCAGTGAGACTCTCTTTCAAAAATTAAGGAGAGATTAAGACATTCTCAGATATACAAAAGCTGAGGGAGTAAATCACCACTAAACCTACCCTCCAAGCAATGCTGAAAGGAATTCTTTAGGCTGTAGTGAATGGACACTAGATAGTGGTTCAAAGTAGCATAAAGAAATAGAGACCCAAAGTAAAGGTAACCATTTGTGTAATTATAAATATAGGTATTACTGTACTGTATAGTATGTAATGCCACTGCTTACTACTTACAGGTGCTAAAATGCAAATGCATAAAAAGTAATAGCCATCTAAGTTTTGTGATATACAGTGCACAATGTGGTAACAAGTAAAAAAAATGGTGGGGGTCATGAAGTGAATAGAAAAAGTATATGTGCATGCTACTGAAGTTAAGTTGGTATCAAACCAAATACAATTGTTACATATTTAGGATATTAAATTTTAACCTTATGGAAACCACAAGGAGAACAAATGAAAAATACATCCAGATAAAAATGATGAAGTATTCAAATGGTATAAGAAGTAAGAAAATGTATATAAAAGGTTTTAATTGAAGTGAGGGATAAAAATGTATAAGACTTACAAAGGCCAAATAGCAAAATGGCAGAAGAAGACCTGTATCATCAGTAGTGATTTTTTTTTTTTTAATTTTCTAAAACAATTTTTTTTTATTAATTAGAAAAAGAATTAACAAAACAATTAGAAATCATTCCAATCTACATGTACAATCAGTAATTCTTAATAACATCACATAGTTGCATATTCATCATTTCTTAGTACATTTGCATCGATTTAGAAAAAGAAATAAAAAGACAACAGAATAAGAATTAAAACAATAATAGAAAGAAAAAAAAACAAAAAAAACAAAAACAAAAAACCTATACCTCACATGCAGCTTCATTCAGTGTTTTAACATAATTGCATTACAATTGGGTAGTATTGTGCTGTCCATTTCTGAGTTTTTATATCCAGTCCCGTTGTACAGTCTGTATCACTTCAGCTCCAATTATCCCTTCTTTTTTTTTTTTTTTTAATTAACGGAAAAAAAGAAATTAACCCAACATTTAGAGATCATACCATTCTACACATGCAATCATTAATTATCAGTAGTGATTTTAAATGTAAATGGATTAAACTCTTTAGTGAAAAGGCAGAGATTGGCAGAATGGATAAAAAAGCATAACACAACTATATGCTGTCTGAAAAAGATTCACTTAAAGTCAAAGATAAAAGTAGGTTGACAGCAAAAGGATGGAAAAATATACACCATGCAAGCAGTAACCAGAAGAGAGCTGTGGTAGCTATACTAATATTGGATGAAATAGACTTTAACTAAATAATAGTTATGAGCATCAAGGATGGTAACTATATACTGATAAAAGGGACAATCCAACAGGATGCTGTAACAATTATAAATATATATGCACCACAGCAGAGCCCCCAAATATATGAAGCAAACACTGACAGAATGGAAAGGAGAAATTGATGGTCCTGCATTCATAGTAGGAGACTTTATATACCACTCTCAATAATGAATAGAATATCAGTCAGAAGATCAAAAAAGAAGAAACAGGACTTGAATAATACCCTAAGTGAACTAGACCTATTATCCATATACAGCACCAAAGGCAGAATACACATTCTTCTTGAGTACATATGGTCAGTTCGTCAGGATAGACCATACTTTGGGTCACAAAACTAATCTTAATAAATTAAAATATATTGAAATCATACCATGTATATTCTCCAACCACAGTGGAATGAAGCTAGAAATCAATAACAGAGGGAGAAGGAAAATTTTAAAAATATGTGGGAATTAAACAACATATTCTTAAACAACCAATGAGTTAAAGAGGAAATCAGAAGCAAAATTAGGAAATAGCTTGAGGCAAATGAAAATGAAGATCCAACATACAAAAATCTTTATGGGATCCAGTGAAGGCAGTGCTGTGAGGAAAATTTATAGCTTTAAATGCTTAAAGTAAAATAGAAGAAAGACTTCAAATCAGAAACCTAGCCTCAAAACTGGAAGAACTAGAAAAAAGGAGAGCAAGCTAAATCCAAAGTGAGCAGAAGGAAGGAAATAACAAAGATTAGAATGGAGACAAATGAAATAGAAAATAAAGAAACAATAGAGAGAATGAACAAAGCCAAAAGTTGTTTTTTTCTTTTTAAAAATGAACAGAATTAGCAAATCTTTACTTTAGCTAGACTGACAAAGAAAAAAAGAGAAAAGATACAAATAACGAAATTAAAAGGGGCACATTACTAGCAACCCTGCTGAAATAAAAAGGGCTATAAGAGGATACTAGGGTATTAGATTATCTAGATGAAATGGACAAATTCTTAAAAACACACCAGTTACCTACATTGACTCAAGAAGAAACAGAACCCAGCAAATCAAGTAATGAAGAGACTGAATCAGTGATCAAAAATCTCACAACAAAGAAAAGATGGTTTCACAGGTGAATTCTACCCAACATTCCAAGAAGATTTAACTCCAACTCTGCTCAATCCTTTCCAAAACATTGATGAGGGAGGAATACTTCCTAACGTATTCTATGAGGCCAACAAGGCCCTTAGACCAAAGCCAGATAAAGTTATTACCAGAAAAGAAATTAAAGACCAGTATCTCTTATGAATATAGGTGCAAAAATCTTCAACAAAATACTAGCAAACTAAATCCAATAGGCATATTCAAAGAAATACACCATGATCAAGTAAGTGGGTTTTATTCTGGGTATGTAAGCTTGCTTCGACATAAGAAAACCAATGAATGTAATATGTTACATCAACAGAATGAAAGAAAAAAAATCACATGATCATTTCAGTTGATGCACAAAAGACATTTGACACAATACAGCACCCATTCTTAAAAGTACTTAGACCACTAGGAATAGAAGGGGGGATAGGGAATGTTAAGGGTTCCAATTGGGATGATGGAAATGTTTTGGTAATGGATGGCGGTGATGGTAGCACAATGCTGTGACCATAGCTAACAGCACCGAAATATATATCTGAATATGTTTAAAAGGGGAAATATTAGATTACATACATGGGAACAGAATAAATTTTTAAAAAATCCTTGGAACTACAGTACATAATGAACTTTAAGTTAAACCACGGACTTTAATTATAAACAGTACAGTTATAAAAATGTGCTATCGTTAATTTTAACAAAGTTTCCACACCAATGCAAGGTATTGGTGGTGGGATGGCACATAGGAATCTATATTTTATGCATGATTAACTCTGTAAACCCACAATTTCTCTAGTAAAGGGGAATAAAAAGCAGCATACAATGATTAAAATAGGAGTGCACAGTTCTCTGTAAGGATGACACAGTACTTTTTTAAAGAATTGCTCTTAGATTTTCAGATATAACATGGTACTTTTTCTCCCTCTCCTAAGGTAATACTTCTTAAATCTTTATGGAAAGATTTATGCAAGAGACATTTTGGCATATTTTTATTTGAATACAGTTGACCTCCTTTTGATTATAGAGTTATACCTAAGGGACTACTAGCTAAACAAACAAAATAAAACAAAAAAGCAAAATAGGAAAGAGAGAGAGTGAGAGGGGGTGGGAGAGATACAGCTAATGTTAAACTGTAACATGAGCATCATCATAATAGAAACTTTAGAAAAAACAAAATGGAGAAAAACCAATGCTCATTTTTCTATTTTAGAAGATGAAAACAGCTGGGTTATGTTTGTGAATTTATGCTAGAAGCATAGCAAGCTGCATTAATTCACCAGTTCATACATAATAAGGTATGACTTGATGACTTTGTAAAGACACTGTATTTAATGCTGTTCTATCAACTATATGCAAACAACATAATTGTTATTAAAGTCAAAATGACTTTAGTCCCCTTAGAGGGACAGAAGGCTCTTGTTTGGCAAAGAGGAAGGAGGAACTGTAAAATCTGACTTTTTTCTTAAGATTAATTCCTTTACTTTTGTTTATAAATACAATTAGTAAAATATGTTATTTATATTTCAAAAGGCAAACTAATATTAGGGAATTTATTTACCCAGAAGACTCTCTCTAGGACAGAATGAAACTTGACCGCATCAGTGTTTCATTTTTTCTCTTCCTTTCTATGATCTTCAAGACACTCTCCCATCACACTGATGAGCTTTTAATAGCCTTATAACCAACACATTCTCTGAACTACACATGTTCTATTGCTAAGGATTACTTTAATCTGTAGAATGACTTCCCAAGCTATATTAGGGTACTCACGGTAAAAATAAAAAGTGTATCTTTGTTTATTCAGCTTATAAAAAGTCACAAGAATCCTGGAAAACTGTGGAAGGCAGAGGTCTGTTGCAAAAACAGCCTGGATTAGGCTAAAGGACACATTTGTTAGGAAATTTTGGATAAGCTTAGGAAAGAGACAAAAAACTTTTGGATCTGTGATAGAATCAGATATATTATTTCTTGTGTACTTTTTTTCTGATGAGTAAAGTAGGGTGATGTTTACGGTAAGGAGAATGGCATTTTGGAGACATTGAAAGAAAGCCAGTATGACTGGTTCACAGTCAGTGAGAGAGACAGTCACCTAAAGTGGAGAGGGTCTGAGTTGCAAATCACACAGTATTCTCATTCATTATCCTAATAGCAACGGAAACCCATGATTCATTTACTGGCACATCTCTCATACTTAGCCTTGCACCTAGCAGAGTTTGCTAAACAAAGGATTGGCACATGGCTATAAGCTTATTCACTGATTGACTGTCACTGACTGATTCCTCTTGCAAAATCTTTATTGTCTGAAGAGGTTTAGTTCACTAAAAAAAATAAATGTGATAGTCAACTCAGTATAGAACATCTGTGTTCATTATGTTAATATTTTCTTTATTTATTTGAGATTTAATTATCATGATGTGTTACATGGTACTCAATGAGACAGACATGGTCCCTGACTTCATGGATTGTAAGAAATGGACAAAAAAAAGTACAAGCAAATAAAAAAATTAAATAACTACAAATTGTGACCAAAAATGCCAGGAAGAAATTAACCAGGGGTCTATGAAGGAAATTTACCAGTTTTGATGTTCATAGATGAAAGTGATGTTTATTAAGACCTGAAGGATCAGAAGGAGAGTCATGTGAAGATGGCATAAGACTCTTCTGAGCAGAGTATAGTCTGTTTAAACACCATGAAGCAGAAAAAGAACTTGGTTCTTAGGGACTAAAAGAAAGTCATTGCATCTGATACATAGTGGGAAAAGGTGAGAATTACAGCTTGAAGATGGAGAAATAGGCAGTTTTGGTGGAAAGTTGAATGGTGTTTATAGAAAAATTCATACTTCAGGCAGTCTACTTTTTTATCATCAGTTGAACAAGTAAAACATTCTCAATGAGCCAATATTTAATCAGAGGAACTAGATATGCCAGGTTGAATGTTTAAAAAACATTATTTAGGGCCCTTTTCCTATAAACTATGGTCTGCTGAACTCATATTGGGCATATGTGGCAGCAAGATGAAGGGGAGAAAATTGATTCCAGAATCAATTCAACAAATGTTAGCCAATGGGCAGACACGAGGGATAGAGTTGAGTAAAACAAAACTCCCTACCTCAAGGATTGCACAGGTTCTTGAAGGAGGGAGATTAACAAAATATTTAAAAAAATAAACTAATAGATGTTAAACAAGAGATGTAGAAAATCTTACGAGAAAGGAGAAGCCAAATGTCCTAACTGCCTGTGAGTCAGCAAGGTTTACCCCATTTATATTCGGGCCAGGTCCTGAGTTGGGTATAAATTCAGAGGGCAGAAAGACATTTTAAACACAGTGTATACCCTGGAAGAGCAGGAGAGCGAGTCTGCCAGTTGCTTGGCTTGGTTAGAATGTCAGTAGGCAAAGGGTTGGAGAATATAGGGCTAGAAAAGTAAGTAAACAGGAAAGAGAACACAAATGTTTTTATTAATATGTTTAGAAAGCTTTTGTGGGCAATTGAGAGCTTAAAGAGCAAAACACCAGAGTCAGAAGACCCAGTCTTTGAAGCTGACTTCACCCATTAATAGCTAAGAGACTCTTGACAATAATAATAATAGTAAGTAATATTTATTGAATAGTCAAGGACTATGCTAAGATTTTTACATACAGTCTCTCATCTTATCTTCAAAGCAGCCCTGTGCTATCTGTCAGGTGCTGTGACAGAGGCATCAGTGGTCAGACAGTTGAAGGATCTTTTTCCAAGGTTGCGCAGCCTTCTTCATGCAACATGGATTATCATGTCTCCTCTCTCACAAAACATGATGTATAATGTCTTGGCTGATTTCACAGCGTGATTTGAAGATTTAAAAAAAAGATGCTGAGCTGGCTATGAGGGATGGTAAATTCCTACCCAAGTTCTTGGTGTAACTGATCTAGGAAGTGGAATGGAGGGTTTCAGGGAGGGACAAGAGGGAATAGTCTTGTGGGGCATCGTGATGTAAAAATGAAGACAAGGTCATCAGGGCCAGTGTATTCCCTTATTTACTCTGTAGGGTTTATTAGGGAAACATGAAAATAATTTGGACCAAAATGACACTGTACAGTTGTAAAATGTTTGCATTAAGATGACATGGGCTTTAAATACTCAATCTAGGTTTTGTTTTTTATTTCATGAAGAGATCTAAGAGCTCGAGGTGTTTGATTATCTCTGTCTTAAGACCAGTGGGCCATGAACACTGTGGACTATCACACAGTAATTGATAACAGACATGCTGACGGAAGATGGCAGGAAATGAAATGAAAAGGCAATTGTTTCTCATGACAATTTAAGTTCTTGAGAACTTATGGTTCTTTATAAAATTCTGAACTTCAAGGTAGCAGAGATAGTTATTTCTGTGCAGCAGGTAGTCTCTATGTTTTCTCTGACACATGCATAAAAACAACCTAAGGAATTTTTTAGTATCCATTATTTCAGCTTGTCTACTTTCTATCTTTGAAAAAAATTAAGCATGGCCAGGTTTTTAAGCATATATCCTGAGAAGATGTGGTGTTAAAGCCCATTGATACAGAGCAGGCGAAAGCATAGCAGACTCCTGGTGACTCACACGTGCTCCCTGGCATTCATAAGTAACCATATGTAGTCATAGGTTCTCAGTACGTACGGGATAAAGTTTGCGTGGGGTAAAGGTACTGTGCATGAGCATATAGAGGGGAGTGCCTAGGTGTGCAGCTGCTCTCTGGCAAGGTCCCAAAGAGCTGAATTATAAATGCTCTGCAATCTTAGGGAAACATTAACTTTGTTCTTTGTTCTGTATGTGCCTGAGAACAGCAAATGAAAAGAATGCTAAAGAAGTTAATCTAAGAAAGACCTTTTAAGCTCCAAAGAACCCACTGATGCAAGTAAAGGATGGAAGAAAGCAGCTTGTTGGGAGGACTGATAAAATGTCTCAAATGTTTTAAGGTTGGCAACTGCCCAGATGTACTTTGCCAAGCATTTTTCTTCATAACCTGTAACCTCATGTATATTTTAATAAGAAATCTGAGATGCATGTTTCTAATTCATTTACACTTAACTCATTAAAATTTAGTTTTGTAATAACTATCCAAAGCTTCCCAAGTCTTTAAAAATCATTTGAGTCTTTTATCTTTGAAGCAGAAAATTCACATTTTATCACCAATGACTGTAACTTTGCCCCCAAAATGAGAATTTGATTCTAAACTTTTTACTCAGGAAGTTCAAATTTATTTGAAAGTCAGGGAACTTAGCTCTCAAATTCTTCTGATCCTAAACAAAAAGTCTCTCAAAACTTTTTTTTAAGTTAAAAAGTACAGCAAAGTCAAAGGTATATAGGTTTCTGTGAATGTCTTTCATTCATTTTCAATGCATGTGTTGAAATCAGCAACATGCAAAAGAATTTGTGGAGGAAATGAGATGCTACTCTTTTTTTTTTTAATCACCACTAATGAAGGATGAGTCTGAACTAAGCTGATTGATTGTTATCAATGGGACTATCTCATAAAGCGATTCTCGGGGTTCTCAAATACGAAGTTGGCCCTACCCACAGCCAGCTTCTAGGAACAGCTGTGTGGGTCTGTGTGCAGGAGCAGAGGGCCTTTGTGGAGGTCTGCATTCCTTCTGTCATTTCCTACTACATCCCCTTCAGGCCAAGAGCTTGGCTTTTATTCTTTGCTCTTCTTTTTGTTCCAAAGAGGAAAAGTTGTTTCTCTTGGCCAGCTACCTTGAATTCATTTCAAACCTCTAGGTATTCTCTTACTGTCTCTCCTCTGCCTCAGACCTTAATATACTTTGATCCATGTTTAAATAAGAAAATGCTTGTGAAAATGTGCTGTAAAGAGTAAAATAGGGCTCTATCCTTACCAGTGAATGCCAGTTCCTCTTACTGGAGGCAGTAGAGGGAGTAGATAAGGTCCTGGCTTCTCTGGAGGTTGAGCACCTGCCTTCAGATACTGACTCTGATAATTACTAATTGTGCAACCTTTGGCACAGTAAGTATTAGCTATATTATTATTAGAGGAAAATATAAACAAAACTAAGAGCTGGATTATTCCCCATCCACTGTCAATGATTAATCTTTAATTATAGCCTTATGCTAAAGGTCTGTCAGTTTCTGGTGCACCTTTTCCAAAATTTTGAAAGACATTCTCTTATATCATTCTTTCTCTTGCCAATAAATGAGACTTTGCTCAGAAAATAGGAATCCAAGTCTAAATCTTGTAGTTAGGAAGTTCAAATTTATTTGAAAGTCAAGAACCTAACTCAATTTTTTTCCAATTCTGGAATTTATTCTTTTGGAGTCTAGTTATTTTTAAAAGTCAATCCTAATCCCTGAAATGCATCACTTTGTTCCACGTTTGAACATGCAGACATACATGTATACTTGCACATTTTATATCTAAGTCCATCCAAGGGTCATATTCAGACTCACATAATTTCTTTTTATTTGTTCTCACCACGATGATTTGTGATTTTTTAAAGTCCTTTCAGAATCTCAGCTAACATATTCATTCATCTAATTACTATTTATTAACCACATACTACGTGCAAAGAACTATGCTAGGCCCAAAGGATATCGTGGTGGCCAGCACAAAGTCCCAGCCTTCAAGGATGCACATTTTTGTGGAGTAAGCTTTCATATTAAAATAAAATAAAAGTCACGTAATGTAGATTTCTGTGATCAACCTTAAATTTTCCATATGGATCTTTTCTCTCAATATTTTTGCTGTAAAACCCAGGGAATGACAGTTGTCTGGCAATACCTAGCCTAGGTTATTACAAACTCTAAGATGATTATATTTTCCCAAAGATCTTGCCACTTCAACATCATCCGCCCGTCAAGGAAGCTGCTAGCGACTCTCATTGTCTTTGTCTTCTTCAAGATTATATAGGAGGCAAGGGAGGTATTTATCAACTCTCTCCTGTTAGCATCTGGTAAGTTCTAGGGTGCACTAAGAAATTTATGTGTGTGGCTTTATCCCCTCTGTTAGAACTGAACTGAGAACTAGTCTTTGTTAGCTTTAGAAAGCCTTGTCTGATGGCTGACATAGTTTATGCGTGGGAAAAAAAGATCAGAGTTTCTACCACAACAGATTCTTTCTGTGGAAGGTTAGGTCACATTTTCACATAGCTTTTATATTATGTACTAAACATGGAAATTGTGTTGAAAGAAAAGTAAGGTAAGGAGAGGAATATAAAACAATACTATATTTTTTGTTGGCAGCTTTTCATAATTGCAGTTTCTAATAGACTTTTTAAAAACACTTACTTTGAAGAATCCTAATTTATTACCAAAGGCCATCTAAGTTCACTTTAAATGTGACAATCTAATAATAAAGTTTTTCATTTTTCTAAACCTGGAGGAGCTTTTGGAATATTTATTTTTTATATAGAATATATCAGCATAAAACAAAAGCATGCATTGAATGAATTTACCCCCTTTATTTTCTTAATGTTAACTAGCAGATAAAGCTTTTAAGTTTGTAATGAAACTGATTCCCTTCTTTGGGCTCAGGAGGATATAATAGAAGCTCTCCTGGTGAGTTAAGAAAATATTTCTCCAGTCACCTCTTAAATTTATCCATCCCACCAAAGAAAGATAGATTTGCAAGAATATTTTATATAAAGGGGGGAACCTGAGGAGAAAGCTTACAAATTTTCCCAGATCAATGGTAGTCACAGAACAGATATTTCTTGCTTATAATCTATGCTGATAAATCAACCCTGTTAATGATTAATAAGGGACAGTGCCATAGAAAACATGTGCAGCAATTTTGACCTTGAAATATATGCTCTGCTCACAAAAGGAATATGCAATTAAACATAAGGATTATTCAATATTAATTGGATGAAAGAACTGCTGGCTTGCTGGTTAGGTTGGAATAAGACAGACATGTAATTCTGAAAAAGGGGAAGTAACATATTGTGCTATCTATACTCGGGCAAATGTATGGTGTTTTTTCAGCCCACTAAGTCTTCTTTCAATCCAACAATGTGCTATGAATTCCAACCTACACAGGAAAACTGTTACTTATTTTTATCTACTAGTAGCTGCAATGGGTACATGGACTAATAGGATCACAGAACCAGAAGAAAGCTTGAGAGACTGTCTTATCTAGACCAAAACCTTTAGGAAAGTACATAACTAAACCTTTCTAATAAATTGCTTTCTATTCTCTTTATTGAATATGTCTATAGCTAGAAATAGTAACTTCCTGGAAACTCATTCCAGCCTGATATCAGGGCACTCCATCTAAATCTGCTCCCTTGTCCTCCAGTAACTCTCTTTCACATGTTTCATCTTCCCCATAGAACCTGTTATGACTGGAATTGTATTATCTATTATTTTTGTTGTCGTTATTAGCAGTCTCTCACAGTAGATGCAAACACTGTGAAGGCAGGAAATTTTTTGTCTTGCTCATTTCTGAGCAAGTAATGAACCCTTAGTAGGTAGTCACTAAAATATGTTGAATTTATGGAAGGAAGTTAATAAGTTAGGAAGGAGGAAAGAAAGATCAAAATATTATTCGACCTTATGTCTAACTGAAATATCTTCTGCTTTCAATTAAATCTATCTCATGTTGTTCAGTCTTTGGTAGATAAGAGTAACAATGATACCAAATTTTCCAACTAAAATATCTGCAAGTACTCGAACAAACTCTTTAGGACAGCTGGTGGGCAATAAATCTTAATTTACTCTTAATTCTTTTTAGAAGAAACAAAAGTAAAAATATATAAATAAGCAAGATAAAACAGAGCTTTAATTGATGATGACACAGAGTTACGAGTTATTGGCTCCAAAGAGAATGAAGTTGCACTGCTTAAAAGAGACTAAGTAGGCAGCCAGCTTAACTACAAATTAAAAAAAAAATTAAAAAAAGGAAAGGAAAATAATTACACAGAAAATTATGCTAAGGGAAATTTGACAGAAAATATATGGTGGTGGCATGGAGTAGCTAAAGGTAAGATACAAGTTCTAGGCAATACTCCAGTTTATTCTGGTTGCCATTGACATACATCCTTATGTTCTCCGGTCCTTAGCTATCTAAATTCCACATTTTAGTTGTACAGAGTGAATAGCTTTGCAAGATCTGGAGTCTTTCAAAGCGATATTTGATAGGGTAATGGCGTTTATTAGAAAAACACATTTACTTAGACTATTTCAGCTCAAGCAATAAATGGAATTTTTCTTTCCCCGACATATGTGTTTATTGCTGAGTAAGAAGCAGGTCCAAGAACGATTATGGTTGAAAGAACATGACAAAGTTCAATTATTTGAAGCAGAAAAGCGTCATAAATCTAAGCAATGAAATTTTCTCATCGACAACCAAGAAGCGCATTCTCCTCTCTGCTTTGCTCCATATTTTCATTATTATGACAGGAATAAGAACATACAGGAACACTTTTCTAAGGAAACGTTTGCAAGATTTTTAGTGTTGGTATTTCATGTGTTGTTTTTATTTGATAAGGAAAATTATCTGTAAAAATAGACATGGAGAAATGAAGCATATTTCCATATTAAAATGGTCCAGAAACTGGAAAATCAAAGTATTTTTGCCTTGTATAAGTTACTGACAATTTCATTTATGCGATGAGGGTAATGAAAAGAAACATTTTCTTTCAGGAAAAAAAGTTCAAGACTTGACCTGGGGGTATCATTTTTAAAAACATTCTAAATTTGTAGCAACTGTCTTTTTCTTTTTTCTTTTTTTTTTTGAGGGGGAGTGGTCATAAAATTTCATACGGGAGACTTTTAAATACTTCATAAAGTTGAGCTTGATGCAAAACGACATGTTCCAAGTTTAAGGAGAAGAACATGATAGAGGCAGAATCATAACAGGTAATTCTGATCATTCCAGGCCTGGTTTCACAGTGAGAAAATGGCACTATAGGTGGTGTGGATAGGGTCAATGGGTTGTGATTTGGTGGTGGCAATAATGGAAGCATAGAAGGTACAGGAGGAAGGGGAAAGAGTGTATCCAAACTCTCCCTCCATGCTCTTCCATGCTCTAGTAATTGATGAGTGAAATTTTAACCTAATGATTCATTTTGTTGGCTAGAGTGATTTCAAGGGTTACCAGCTTGTTATTCATTCATTCATGCAATGTATTTTTATTGAGCCCTATGTAGCACAATCTATTGCACTAGCTGTTAAGAATAAAATGATGAATATTAACTTACTTCAGTTTTCTTTAGATTACAGCTTTTCTCTCTGCTTATCTCACAAAGCTGGATTGGAGTTCAAGAAAGATGGACTAACATGAGAAGTAACATATAGCAATATATAATACTTGTAGTAATATGGAAATAGTTTTGGGGGGGAATATTAGACTTGAACATTTCTTATTAGCATGAAAACTTGTTTTGTTACAGAATAACACAGAAAGCGGATCAAAACAGGTAAAGGTAGTAGTGCTTGCTATCCCATTAAGAGAATAAAACTGCACAAAAACTGGAGAGGGAAAATATTGAAAAAGAAGTTTCTTTTACAATTTTGATTGGTATCCAATTCCCGATATCTTTGTGTTCCTCTTCCCTACCAGAAACCTGTAACATTTTTGAGCTGCATCATTTGCAGTCTGGTTTTAGCTTATTGTTTCCCAAACTTCAGTTTTTCATTTATCAACCTCATGGTTTTTTGCCATAACCATTTATAACTTTAATATTTACTTTCATTAAATCAATGATTTATTAAATATCAATTATTGTGCATGTTCTTAAACTCACAAATTATATCATTCACTTAGAAGGGAAACTAGTGCCACAAGTTATAATAAAACTTAGCTATAACGCTAAATAAAATTAAAACAAAATAACATTACTTAAATTTTAGGTATATGCCATTACCTAACCAAGCCCTGAGCCCAGGCCTAGGTCTTCTCTTTCTTTGTTAAGAAGGGTGATTAACAAGTGTGAAGGAAGGGTTATAGATATGCTAGCACCAAACTGAGAATTTTCTTTTGATACAGTCCGTAGGGTGGAAACACACTAAAAAGGTGTGTAAATGATTAATTTTCTTACTATATGATACATTAGTATTTAATGGTATTTCCTATATCACCTAAAAATATCTTGTGGAAGTCAGTATCAGATAATGCAAAAACCCCAGTATAACAAGTCTGAATTGTATGACTTTAGGTCTAATTATTCTTTATTCTTCTTATTTCTTTCCAAAAGAATGATCAATGAGCTCCACTACACAGTTGCAAAACATTTTATAGTTATTAATTGTCCTATATGCTGAATTCCCAACCTGTTGTTCTTTCCACTATGGACATTATGATGATTATTTAGGAGGTAGAATAACAGGGACTTCGCGAAGCTGAAGAATTCATTCAGAACTAACTCAGCACACCCCTGCTATAGATGTTGGGGGAGGAGGTAAACCTCCAAGTATGCTAGCAATGTCTTGCACAAGAACACATGGTAAATTAGTGGCAGAGCAAAATGATCTCTGGGGACTTGCTCTTTAGTTTCCTGACCAGAAGATCATACCCCTTTCTCATAGATAAGAAACTTCAAGCCTCAAACCAATGAGACATAACTTAGAGAATGGCCCCATAGGACTTACCTCCTGTTAGCATGAGGGCACATTTGCACATACAATTGTCATTATCAGCATCTTTAGTGCTGAAATCAGCTCCGTGTAAGGTCAGGCTGCTCTGTTTGCCTGCTGTCCCAGTGTGACCCTTTAAATACAACCTGAAGTTAAAAGGAAAAAAAAAGAAAAAATTAAGCCACTGAAGAGAATAACAGAGCCCAGAAGACTGACTCATTGAATGTTTACCTTTTTCATCATTTTCTCCTTTAAACTCAGCCCTTCCAACAAAACTGCTGTAAGATCCAAAGTCTCTGAAAGAAAAGGAAGGAAGGAAGGAAATAAAGAGAGAAGGAAGGAAGGAAGATAAAAGGAGGGAAGAAGGAAAAGAAAAGAAAAGAAAAAGTATAGTAAATTGAATGTTCTTAACCCACTTTCCTGTGGGTAAGAAGCCATAGGTATAGACAGACTCTTGACGATGGCATTTGTAGTTAGGTGTGACCCCACTCAATGAGGTCAGTTCTAATCCTTAGGAATGGAGATCTTCTAAAGAGAAGAAACCAGAAGCTAGAAGTCAGAGGAGGCCACAGAGAGAAGTCAGTAGAAACTGAAAGATCAGACACAAAAGGACAGGAGGCAGAAATATAAGCCAAAGAATTTCCAGGATTTCCACAGGCAGTACCGGAACACTACAAACTCTAGTGGAAAGGAAGCCTTGCCAATATGTTGATTTCCAACTTCTAGGCTCAAAACCGTGAACCAGCAAATTTCTACTGTTTAAGATGACCCAATATGTTTGTCACAGTAGCCTGGCAAACTAAGATAGTGAAAGAAGGAAAGAGAAGGGGAGAGAATGAGGGACAGAGGGAGAGAAGGGAAAAAGAAAGGAAAGAAGGACTCCAAGTAACAAACAGGTAAAATTCTCTAAGGCCTTTGTGCTGGGGTTTATTTCACAATAAGCAAAATCATATAGCTCTCTGAAAATGTGGAGAAAGGAACATGGGTTTAATTTATTTTTACAAGTATTAATCTCTAAACTTAAGTCCTTATCAATCAGAGTGTCAATATGGCATGTCACTCAATCCACGTGTAATACTGATGCTGCGCTAAGCATTATAATTAATAGTAATGCCAACAAGAAGTCTCATTAATTGAGAACTTGCTGCCAGACAGAAATTTCAAACAATACACCAGCAATTTCCCATAGCCCAATCTCACCTCCCCGCCTAGAGGGAAAGGAGGGAATTCTCCCTGCCCAAGACTGGTAGAGCTTGTAATTTATACAAAATATCATTCATCCTCTGTAGATCTTCTAACTTGCCTCTTTAGGTGTTCTCTTGCACTGGCAAACAGAGAAGGCATTTTGTAAAAATAATTTCTTCTTAAAATTATTTTAAGAACTTTACCAATGATGATGACCGTGCTTCTGTGGAATCCTACAAGAATTCTGGGAGCAACTCTGTAGTCAAGGATGGATCCTCTGCACAGTTAAGGGCTCAAGCTTTATTAACAGAACCAATTATTTATTCAAAGCCCACGATGATAGCTGGTTATGTGATTCACTATGGGCCTGCCATTCAAGTATTCTTCTAATTAGTTAAGAAAACATTTAATTTGAGGCTCAGACAGAATATTTAGATGGTTCTTTTGAATAGTGGTTCTAGCTGTTTACTAAAATCCTCATGCATGATTAACTATCCACGGTTTTTTCTATTCAGCTAATAATTTTTCCGAGTGGATCTTCACTTTACAAAAGAACTGTCAATATACAGAAGGGCCAAATGTTGGCTTCAAATCTGACTATAATGAAAAGGCACCTGAAGTGTGAATCAGTAGAGAGAATAGGTTCCCTAAAACAATACCAGGAGAATGTGGACATTTCAGTCGTGTGTTCAGGCTGTATAGATTTGGCCTGCTTAAAGAATGTTGTGTTATGAGATAAAAACAAGACTCTCCTGCCAGGGCAAAACATTTGGCTTAGGGAGAGAAATAAAGAAGCTGCCCAAAAAACTACAGAAGAAACAATGAGATGCTCCCCAAAAGGCAGCCGCAAAGTAGAATTGTGGTATTTATCCCTTTCAAGCTATTTTTTCCCTAATTAAGTGGCAGTGGGGGGTGGATTATGATTACCACAGGGTGAATGTCTATAAAGAGAGTCAGCATTTTTAACATCAGTATCTTAAGGGAAAATGAAACAGATGGAGGCACACTGAAATTGGCCATGAGTTCTCCAGTCATCCTTGATTCAAATACACTTACTTCTTTTCTTTCACTTTCAGAAACTTCCATAACTAGAAAGACTAACTCATCATATTTCTTAAGGAAAGTAGGACGGTAGTGACTTCTGTAGGGAAGAACAGGCTTCTAACATATGGCTGTGGAGCAATACAATGTTTATATCCTTTTTCTGCCTTTAAAAGAGGCAGCCCAATCTCATAAATCCATTCTCTGTAGAACTTTGTCAACATAAGCGATTGCCACCCTCTTCATATTTTCACTTCTTCACTGAAAAGAGGGAGGCAAGCATCTCCTTCATTCTCTAAGGCAATGGGTGTTGCATGTATGACAAATTGAAGTTTGGCCTCAGCGCTTTCAAACAGTAGACAGACTCTCAGATATCTGAACTTTAAGTTCTTACGTACTGACAAGCAGAGCAGATTTTTATTTTGCTCTGAGCTCTTTCCCTGCCACCATATGGAACTAGTTTGTCTTTCTCACAATTACTTGAAGAAAATGCAAAATGACCCCTATGCTTTTCTTTCAGAGTCCTGGTAGCAATGACTCAATCTGACAAGTTTACCGACACTGCGGTGGCTCCAAGATGCCTCTGCTTTTAACCACCCTGACCCCCGCTGAAAAGGCTGGACACCACACCGCCAGCAAAAGGGGGTGCCAAGCATGTCCTCTGGTGCTGAACTTAAATTAGGCATCTATTAGCCATTTATTGCTGAAAATAAAGACAGCATTTCTCCTGCTGATCTATAGAGAGACAAGTTTACTATATAGACTTATATAGTAGAAAAAGACATTTTTGGAATTGTGAAGACTTCTTAGAAAGTTATACAAGTAATAAGGGAAAATTTCAGGGAGGGCTGACCTTCTCAAAAAGTTTCGTGGTGGACATTGGCTATGGAAAGTGTGGAGGACATGGGTTTTTGAAGAGGGATGAGATATGTATTTCTGACAAAAGGAATGGGAAGTTAATAGCAAAATTAAGTTTTGGGGGATATCTAACATCACAAAAGAAAGAAAAAGAAAGGAAAGAAAAAAGATTTCTTATTAGTCATTTGTGTTGGGAATGTCAGGTAAAAGCAATGTACTTATTTAGAGATATTAAGCATTTAGACAGGATACTTTCATTTCTTTTTTTTTTCCTTATTAGTGTTTGACCCTTAAATTCTTTGTTTTCACAGAATACCCTTTCCTGTAAGTTTCTACAGTTCAAATAATTAAATCTGTTATGGTAAAAATTAATAAGATCAGGGTGGTGTGACAGTGGCTCAGTGGCAGAGTTCTTGCCTGCCATGCCGGAGACCCAGGTTCCAGTTCCAGTGCCTGCCCATGCAAACAAACAAACAAACAAACAAACAAACAAAAATTAATAAGATCAGAAGTCTTGACGTACAGAGAAGAATATAAATTCATCTAAGCACAAAGGGAGGCTTGAGTTTTATGCTAAAACTTTGCTAATATATCATAGTAAAATTATCTCAAGCTAAATAACAATTTTCTATTTTCTCAAGGTAATAGCTGAGAGATGACATTTTATTCTCCTTGGTTCAGGATGGTCTGAATGCATCTCGTGCTTACAAATGACCAGTGCTTTACCGATCCCATTCCTTTCTCCCTGGCTCCACAAGTCAAAAGGCAAGCACACTCACTGTGCACTTCAGATGGATTGTAGATTATGTGAATGTATCGCAATAAAACCGCCTTACAAAAAAACAAACAGAGAACGGTACAACACAAAGAGTGAACCCTAATGTAAACTATGAACTTTAGTTAAGAACATAATTACAATAAATATTGGTTCATCAACTGCAACAAATGTACGCTGTGCAAAATATTAATAATGGAGAAACTGTAAGAGGTATATGGGCACTATGTACTTTCTCCATAATTTTTCTGTCAACCTGTCACTGCTCTAAAAAAGAAAAAAAAGGTCAGCCATCTTTCAAGGCAGCCCAAATGTTACATCACCCAGGAAATCTCTCTTTTCTCCTCTGTGCAGTCAATAAACAGTAAATTACTTCTCTTGTGGCTCATCTCATTTTACCTATTGTGGTATTATTGATATATTTGCCTTATCTTCTTCAAAGACAGCAAACTCCTAGAATTAAGCATTTATATCTTAGCCATCTTTGTAACCTTCATATAATAGGTAGGTAGCAAGCATTCAGTAAATATTTATGGACTCAATTTGTTGAGTCAGTTAAAATGTAGCTCACCTCTATCAGGATGGGTCTTAATTCTATTACTGGAATCCTTTTTAAATGGAGTGAAATTCAGACAGGGAGAGAGAAAGCCGCAGGAAGAAAGAAGCTGAAATCAACAGAACCCAGAAGACAAGGGACAGTCCAGGAGATGCCGCCATGTGCCTTGTCATATGTCAAGCTAAGGACCAAGAATTGTTAGCAGCCAGTCGCAGAACACTATAATGTCCAGGAAGAAAGCATTGCCTTGACGATGCCTTGATTTGAACTTTTTCCCTCCCTCAAAGCATTAGCAAGTAAGCTGCCCTTGTTTAATGCGATCCATTTCATGGTATTTGAGCAGCCTACAAAACAAAAACAGCCTGTAACAGACAGTTTTATGCCAATAATCTACATTCAAAGATATAAATCTATAAGTACATGGAAAAGTTCAAAGAACAGAGGGCATGAGGAGGAAGACTAAAGGAACTAATAATATATAGTTTGATTGGACAAGAATAAAAGATATGATAGAGATTTACAAACACCCCAAAAAATGAAAAGATCAAGCAGATAGAAGCGGTTTGGTATAAAATAAGTAGGAATAACAAACTAACAAAGTTATTAACCAAAATTCTTTCTTTTGTCCTTCCTCCCCACCCAATCTTCACCAAAGCAAAACATTAGTGTCTAAAAGTTAAGATTGTGTCAGGTACACTTGTGTCTAGAGAGATGGTATACAATAACAGAACTTGGAGCTTAATTGTCTGGTTTGCCACCAGGTTTATGTCTTTTCTGGTCCTGTTTTCACATAGCAGTAATATCCTTCTAATAGTGTTATGAAGATCGAACAAGACAATGCATGTAAAGCCCTTAAAAAACTGTCCTTCTAGGGCGGGCCACGGTGGCTCAGTGGCAGTTCTCGCCTGCCATGCCAGAGACCAGGGTTTGATTCCCAGTGCCTGCCCATGCAAAAAAAAAAACAACAAACTAAAAATCTGTTCTTCAAGCAGAGTCTGCACTTGATGAAAATTAAATAATAAATCAAAGAAACCAAACATCCCTAACCAATATTCATAAAATCACAGTAGCTCAGTAAATATGAGTTGTATGAATAACTAAGTCTAAATCAATCAAGTGCTCTTATAAACATATTGAGAGTGATGAAAATAATGAGATGGAGACACAGATGATTAAGATATGCCTGTAGGCAATACGCCAGAGAAATTGAGATGAAATGGACCAATCTACTCAAATCTATAAGGCCCTGTTCCCTTTGGAAGTTTTTCTCAATTTATACAGAGCAAGCAGAATACCAAGTACAAAGGATAAGAAACCAAAGAGTTGCTTTGCTCACTGTCTACTTAGTTTAAGCCTACACTATTTTGCATACAGGTGGCCTTAATAATGGTCTTTTAATCCAAATGTTTCTGCTTTATAAATTAAAATTCCCATCTTTTGAGAATCCTAAATATTTCTTGCTATATACAGGGTCCTTTATTGGCTGACTTCAGTACATGTTGTCCACCTGTCCCCACCCCATCCACCCCTTCTTTACCTAGACTTGATACCAGGAAAAATCACTTCCTTGCCAGCCTATCCTTTAATTCTCATCTCTGCTTCCTGAAATCATCACGTTAAATCATCAATTGATACCATCTGTTCTCAGATGGAGAGAATCGTTGGGGAATCACCAGAATTGGTGCATATTCGCTTAACCATTATGCCAAGAAGGTGGATATTATCTCATTCGTTTTTTAGGCCTCAGATGCTCTGAGGTAGATAAGTTATTTATCTTTGAACACATGTAGTGGAAGATGTGCAAATGGGAAACATTTTTGTGATAAAGATAGTCAAGGGAATCTGGGTTATGACTAAGCAAGATAAATTTCCAGTGTTTTAGAAAACCTCAGCCCACATAATGAGAAACTTCAGAGAATCTAGTTTCATTTACTCTCTGATTCTAGTATGATCATTTCAGTTTTCATTATACATGCACACTAATTGTACACTTAATTGTACATTAGTGTTTTATCAATTTAAGTTCTGATAATTTATGTGTTTTAATGTCTCACTCTTGAGTTACAAATATGAATATAATGTAGAGCTTTGATAAAAGTGAATTTGTCAACCATCCAAGTTTTCTCAAGCTCTTGATATTAGAAACACTGTTACTAGTGACTTATGTCAAAATCACAGTAAAATACAGCTCTCAATGTTTCCCAAAGACATGAAGATTACATATGTTTAAAACTCATGGTAAATTCTTCCATCAAGGAAAATAGCAAACTGCATCCTATCTTGGGTGCCTCTGCATTGTGCTGAGAGAAATCACTCTATTCAGTACAGAAAAGAAAAAAAAACAACTATTTTCATGAAATATGTAATAGTAAAACCATTCTTCCCAAAGTTCAGAAATATGTACTGTAGTGATTCGCTGTTTTCAGTGTAAAATAAAACAAGCAGTTCTTTCAGTGTTCCTCCCCTTTTCTAAGAATACATAAAAAATCTGAGTGTCAAAATGAATTGTGAGCCACTATGACCCCTGTAAAAAAATACAAAGTCCCTTAAACATATTTCAATTCCCTTGGTATTATGTGTGGTTGATAAAGAGAGTCAGTTTCAAATGAGGGCCTCATCGACCAGACCCTCTTTTGGTGCTTAAAAGACTAAGCCAATGGCTGTCTCAGGAAGTTTACAGCTTTTGCTCATTATCAAAAATTAAGTCCGAACCTTTTTAATTTTTGCAATAAAAACTGCTGATATTTTAGTATAAATAAGCTCAAGGAAGGTAGGTTTGTTCTCAGTTTCAATCCTTTCTAAAGAGCAGCAGGAAACTTTTTCTAACATCCCCTAGGGCAAGACAGAAGGAAAGGAAAGGGTGAGTAGGATGTTGAAAATCACTGAAAGGCATTGCGTGAGGTTTTTTCGTGAAGAGGAAATAGTTTGTCTTGTTGTACTTGGACAACATGTTGCTATATGGTCTGCAAATAAGACTCCAGAGTGCATAAGCAGATTCTTCTGTGGACCAAAATCACCAATGTGTTTATTTCTCATCACAATTAACTACAAGATAGAGTCCAAACACCTTAACAAGGAATATATGACCCTCTTTCATCTGTAGCCTAATGGACCCCTCCATAGGAGATGCTCGTGGTTGTCTAAATAAGGCAGCCTATGTCCCACATATGTGTCCCACCTCTGTATAGCTTCTTTTGGCTATAATATGAGGACCTATCTCCTCCTGCCACCATTCTCCATACTTGAACAATGATTCATATTTACCAAATCACCAAGGATTTCCTTTATGAAAGCTTTCCTGGTTTCCTTCAATCTGCTCCAACATAGACCAACAATCCTCAACACTAGTAGAATTGACCACTTTTCTTTGGTGTGTTTCTATAGTCTAATTCCAAAGGTTCTCGCCCAGTGATTGTGAGCATGCAGTTGAATCACACCTAAATTGTGAGCAAAATTTTGTGTTGGTATATTATTCTGGGGAGATGGTTCATAGCTCCAACAGATTTTACCAAAGGTCCATGATTTCTCAATTCCCTCCCTACCACCACCCCCCTCCAAAAAAAAATACCAATTCTAATAGTTACCATGTTTAAGGCAATGGTACCATGTGTGTTTCCTTCTAAATGATCAGTCCCACAAAAAGACAGCAAGCACAGTGCCTCCTTTTAGTGTCACTAAAATGTCATTTCTGTGTTAGCATCATCTAGATGTAACTGGTATAAATGATGCATCTAAGATAAGAGTCTCAGGATGTGAGGCCCAGAAATCTACAATTTGAACAAGGACCTTAGTTGATCTTATGCACACTTAAGTCCAGAAACAACTGGCATTCTGTTGTTGAAATAATAACAACATGATGAATATTTGCTGGCCAGCTGAATGGATAAATGGATGAATGTGGTCTCTAATTTCAAAAAAATTATAACCTTTAAGAGCATAATTTTAGTAGAGTTTTCTGGCTGAAAGAAAAACTGCAACCAGTTAAGGGAGAAATGAAATGATTATGGATATTGGACAACTGCATATTCAATAATTATTGTTTTTTAGCAAACACATAAAAATATTGAGTTGATGTCTTTGTCAGCCTCTCTTGTAGGTTACTTTAAAAATCAGATTATAAATAACTGCTAACTATTTGATCCTTATATATATTTTTTGAGGCAAAGTTCATTAAAATAATTATTTTTGTAACAACATATCTCCAATGGTTTCTATAATGATTGGGGTCAATTTTTATTTCCAGATCTGGAAAGATCTCCCTAGAATTGATCTTGAGGGTGTGTGAGGGAAAGGAAGCTCTCTATCATCTTCAAACCAAAGAAAGTACAAGTCATGACAGTAAAATTCTTCATGCAGGTGCTTCGATCTGTTTCTAACTGAACTTGGCAATACTACATTTTTTTGTTTTGTTTTTCATTTTGCACAGGCAGGCACTGGGAATTGAACCCAGGTCTCCGGCATGGGGGGTGAGAACTCTGCCACTGAGCTACTGTTGCCTGCAATACTGTAGTTTTTAAAAAATTCTTTCCATAGAGACTAAGCAGACAGCTTAAACATTGTGATATTAACATATTTGCGATGTTAGCATCAAAAAGGACATATTTAAGTACTTTGCAAATAGTTGGCACAAAGTATGTGCACAACTATTAGTAGCTGAACTTAAAAGTTAGAATCACAGGTTTTTAATTGATTGCATAATGGTGATACTTTGTTGATACCTAGCATCATTATTTAATGAATTTGGTGATGTTTATGGTTGAAATGGATACAGGCTCTTGTGAAAGAACAAAATCAGTTAAAAGGAAAAGCATTGCATAAATTATTTTAAAATTTTCATAATAAAAATATAACTAACATAATTCCATGTTAATTATTAATCTTGCAGTTTCTCACCCACAATGAGTCCTATATAATCAAAGTGTACTATCACCTAATGGGAGCTATCAAAATTGCAGGCAGAAAAAAAATTGCAGGCAGAGTGGCTGGTCCTTGTAACTCACAAACTAATTTATAAGTGACAGCAACATAGCATCCTCCTCTGAGATAAGTTGGCCTTGGGAAGAAGATATGTTGTATATTTATTATATTTTATTTGCTTTGCATTGTGCAGTCTACAAAATCTTACATATCATTTGCAGGTAAAGATGAAAAACAGATGAGCCTGGAGTTGAATCGATCAGGGAAATGAATCTCATCCAAGCAACAATTCAAGAACTAAAGTGCAGAGTACTTTATTTAAAAATCTTGTACAGAAATTGTCATATGTCTCTAATTCTATACCATAAACCTCTTAGAGCAGGAATATTGACTTTAGTATCTGAATCTTAAGCATCTAGATCAATAATTGCCTTATAGTAATTAGCCATGCTTGTTGAATGTGCAAGAGAATATCTTTGTGTGTCTGTTATGCGGTTACGAGGAAGTGCTTCCTTTCTATGCACAGGCCAAGCATTGTGAAGAGGTCGCTGTCCTCCTAGAGGTGGCAGCCTAACAACAGGCAAAAATTACAACCCAGTGTGATAAGGACGCAAAATGGCAAGTGCAGGGTACAGTGGGGGGATGTGAAAGAGGCTCCTTATCCATTCTTAAAAGCAGAGCTCTACAGACTGAGCTAAAACTTAAAGGACCAAGAAATCAAGTCAGGCAAAGAGCGCAAGTGTAAAGGAAAGGGGTTGAGTTCTGAAAAGTTTTCTTTCACCCACAGTGTCTTGAACATTGAAATTGCTCACGTTAATGAACAGAGTTATCAAAATGTTGAGTGAAAAAAATTAATTGGGATGTGAGAAAAGACCATTTCAGATGGGATGTCCTCTGAGGCTATCACTGATTGCCAGGCCTGGAGTCTTCTGCCTGTTGCTAGTGGTCTGGCCCTCTTTTGCTCTCCCTATGCTTAAGTGATATCTGACCACTTACAGTCCCTCCAACAAGCCACTCTGCCTCTCACTTCTGAGCCCTCACAAGGCCATTACCTCTTACACCCCCAATCTCAAACTATTCCCCAGCTAATTCCAATTTGTCATTTTACTGTCAACTTGGGTTACATCTTGGAAGCTTCCCTTGAACCCCCAAAATAGATTAGTTACCTTATTCATGCCATGTGAGTCTCTATTAGTGAGCTAAGTTTCATGGCAAACTGCCTGTTTGGCTATCTATTACCCACCCCATCTTCATCACCCCCGTTAGACCCACAGCTGAATGTACATGCACACCACCAGACTGAAATCTCTGTAGAAGTTTCATTCTTTCAGTAGCACATAATAGATACATAGCAAATACTTCTTTCGCTCAAGTTAGAGCTTCACGGTGGACAGCACTGGGAGGGCCCAGGGCAGTGGGCCCAAGGAAACCTTCTTGGACTATTCCCTGAAGGCATTGCTAATTGATTCTAGCAATGTTTTCTAACCTGTAAGTTTCCACACCAGGAGTTGTCTGTGCTCCAGTAGTACTCATTCTATAGCAGATACCCTCTTTTTTTTCCCCAATGATTTTTTAATTGAGATATAATCATACAAAGCATACAGTCAGTGGCCCACTCACATCATAAAGCTGTGCATTAATTATTACAACAGATTTTTTAACATTGCTATTGCTCCAAAAACAATAAAAATAAAAGTAAAAAACAAATATCCAAAACATCCCAAGCTCTCATACCCCCTATTGTTTATTTTCTTTTGCCTTTTTTTTTTCTTACTCATCTGTCCATATGCTGGATTAAGGAGTGTCAGTCACGAGGTTTTCACACTCACATGTTCGTACCTTAAAAGCTCTATAGTTACTCACTCATCTTCAAGAATCAAGGCTATCGAGGATTACAATTCATCAGTTTCAAGTATTTCCCCTTAGCTACTCCAAAACACCAAAAACTGAAAAGGGATATCAATACTGCATAAGAATAACCTCCATAAATGTTTCTGTTAGATTGGGAAATCCTAGGCTCTGGAGAACCAGCATAAATCTGCACTGAAGTCAAGTGGTTTTCCTGACAGGTATAAATTTTGGGGTCTCTGATGCCAACTACTCCTCTGAAGACCTTAAAAGCCTTCTACCTCTTGAATATTTCATCCTAGTCAAGGAGTATAAAATATAAAATTTTTCATATAAAACAGTTCCTTCAGAAGTAACCACAACAAAAATCACAGTCTAAATAAAAGTAGTATGTTCCCACTAAGTTGGAGGAATTATTTGAAAATATAAATAAAACCATTTAACACCTTGAGTTTGAAAACCTAGTCTAGAAATTCAAGAGGATAGAAACTTTCAGGAGTTTCCATATACATATATTTTCTACCTTGATAAATCCAGAATAATTAACTTTCCTCTTAGTATGTTAACACATCTGTTACTGGTTCCAGACAGTCATGTAGCTCAGAGAATCAGAGAAATGAGAAACATTTCAATGAAAAACAGTGAAACAAGTTTTGCAATACTTACAAAAATGCAGGGCTTAGATTTACAAGGGAGGCCCAAGAGAGTTCTTTTCAATCCATGCTAATTTGTTTTGTCCTTGAAATATATACAGAATATGGGAGTACTTTAATGATAATAATAATAAAAAAATGGATTGTAGAATTGGAAAGAACTACAGTCTTTCTTCCTCATTTTGCTTATAAGAACCTATAACTTGGAAAAGTAAAGTAACTTGCCCAAGGTCATTCAGAAAAGTAACTAAAGATCCAAATCAAGACTTCATATCTCTCGATTCCCAATACAAGGCTTTACCCGTTATAGCAAATTGCTTCCCATAAAGATCTTGGCCAGAAATAAGCTTCATGCAAAAAGATATTGAAAGGCCAAGTTATTTTCTTTTTTCTAATGTGTCAATTTTGTTTCAAACATACTATTCATCTCATCACATGGAATGATTTCCAGAACAAGGCTTTATGAAAGCTCATCAATTAATCAGTTCTAACCTAGCTGTATCATTCATCCCCAACAAATATACAAAGATATTAAAATATGAAAAATGTCCATAAGACATGCACTAACCTATAAATAGTTAAACATTGCCATTCAGACTTAGCTAATAAAAGTTTTCTGTCGGTTTAAAGAAGGGCTATCCTTAAACCTGTCATTGTATTATCTGTGATAAATGATTTCCTCATCAAACTAATACCATAAAAAGATAAAAGAATAGTAAGCAAACTGTCCCCAATATCTGAAAATATCCACACTCAAAATCAATTTTATCTAAATATAAAACCATGCCTTTCTAACATTAAAAGCTGAAAATATTCAATATAGTTT
The DNA here is from genome assembly GCF_023851605.1 of Tamandua tetradactyla. Lineage (NCBI taxonomy): Eukaryota > Metazoa > Chordata > Mammalia > Pilosa > Myrmecophagidae > Tamandua > Tamandua tetradactyla. The sequence goes on from NC_135332.1 coordinate 151,901,822, forward strand.
CCTTTTTCTTTCTATATTTGAACATAGTACAATTAAATTCATTTACAATTGGTAAATCATACTTTTTTAGTCGTAATAATATAACACATTGTTTTTTTTTTTTTTTTGCATGGGCAGGCACCGGGAATCAAACTCAGGTCTCCAGCATGGCAGGGGAGAACTCTGCCTGTTGAGCCATCATGGCCTACCCAACACATTGGTTTTTAAACTGTGCTTTACAAATCTCTATGATAGTAGCAAGGAAAGGGGAATGTACTACATTTCTACAACTACTTTGACAAAAAAGACCAAATTTTCTTAAGAATTTTCTTTAAGAGTATACAATTCCATTGCTGTGACAAAAAACTTTTATCAGTGAACGAACCAGCACAATTAATAATAGAATAAATTGACTTTTTGTGCGCTCTGGTATGATAAAACGCGAAGTACACAACATCATTTATATGGCATTCTTGTCAAAAAGTTTTAATTTGAATCTTATCATGGAACTAATCAGATAAATCCAGAAATAACAATTTAAGGAAAACTGGTCTGGACCATTAAAAACTATCAATGGGTGGGTAGGCGGTGGGGCTATTCTAGATTAAAAAATGACTAAAGGGACATGACCACGAATGCAATAAGTGAGCCTGAATTGGAAACAAATCCAAATAAATGCATTAATTAATTGTCAATCAGCTGTAAAGAACATTTTTGGGACAGTGGGGGAAATTTCAATATAGAATATATAATTAGGTTTTATTGACTCAATAATAAATTTCTTGGGTATAATAAAAATTGAGTTCAATAATTCTGAGGTACAGAAATAACAGGTGATTTGTCCAAAGCAGAGCTGGATTATAACTTGGTTAATCTGGGAACTATGTTTCCCAGAATCCACTTCCTTGTATGGCTCCAAGTTAGAGTTGACAAAAAAATAAGGACAATGTGTGAGATCTGACAGTCAGAACTGAAGCAATGGCAATTTCCTCAGATCGTCAGGTACGTGATGCTCAGAGCCACAGGCACCTGACAGTTTCTAGCTTGTCCTCTCTCTCTGGCTCTGCAACCAGCTTGTCTTCCTGCCACTGGCACTGTTGATCAGCAGTGGCCCCAGACCCCCCACCAAAGGCCTGACTGCACAGTCACAGATGACATAGCTACCCAGAAGCAACAGCCTTCCACAGACCTTCTCACAAGCTCCTCCTTTGCGGGCTCACTTTGGTGCCTGGGTTGAAGCTTGGTTTCTTACAGTTCCCTGCAATCTCCAGCTTGCTCCCTATGCCAGGATTCCAGGCATATGGTTTAGTGACCCTTTTGCTGATCCTCCAACCTTCCCATTTCATCTTCCACTTTCGTAGCTCATTCCACATTTGTATATGGTCTAATTTGTATTACAAATCCCTTACTTCCATAATACTCTTCATTACTTTGTTTTCCTCACTGAATCCTGACTGATAATCATGTTGACCTCACAGGTGGAGAAGCTGGACTTTTTCACAACTTCCTCCTCATTTTCTGATTCCTTTGGCTGAGCTCTTTCTTAGTAAACTATGGCATCTCTTAACCCCACAACAAACCTGTTATTTTCTAAGGATTTGTAGTTTTGGTGGTGGTTGTTGGCTTTATTTTTTTAACTCTATGTATTAGAAAGAGCAAACCTTTTTGTGAGAAGTAAAAGGTTACTTTAATCCCTAAACTGATGGAGGACCTCTTACATAAGTATTTATTAGTGAGATCAACGCTTAATAATTTAACAAAGAATTGTAAATCTATAAAAATAGAAACAAATACATCCATAAGGGTAGTTCTCTTCCAGAAGATAATTTTTGAACTGCAAGGAGTTTTACAGATACTTGAATTTATAAGATGGAAAATTGAGAACCAGAGAGATGAGATAATGTCTCTAAGGATATCAAATTATTAAAGACAGAAATGGGATTGGGAAAAACATTCTATCTCTTAGAGTATGTGCTTTGAGTTTACATAATTAATTTCAGAAATTAACTGATGTGCCTCCATTGGAGGATGGTCATATGGTGGGTAGTTACATGATCAAAGTACAGATCCTGACTCCTACATATATTAGTGCCTGTGAACTTGTACAAAGTACTATCCCTCAGTTTCCTCATGTTGAAACACAATATCTGGTCCATAGTATGTGTCCACCTAATATTAATTTAGATATATATCTTGAATATTGATAAAAATGGTACCTATAATCCGGAAGCTTCTAAATTAATAGAGAAAGACAGAAAGACAGACACACACACACATACAGTTATTCAATGACATAGAATATGGACATCACATAGAACACTATGGATCTATGGGAGGACAAAGCATCCAATTTGTCATGAGAGTGAGGGTGATGCGTTCCCTGGGAAATGAGCATAAGGAGTTTTATAGAGTAGAGCTCTTAGGATCTGTTCCTGTGGCAAAGTGAAGGAAGCAGGACTTGGTAGAGGGAGAAGTTAGGTTCAGCTTCTGACATGGTGAAGAACTCTGCTGAAATCAAGAACTCTGGACCTGGGATGGCCTTTCCCAATTGTCCCAAACTGGGGAAAGGGGGCCTACACACTGCCATGTTGGTCAGTTATTGGTTGCGAGCTGCCTGCAGGGAGGGAGCAGTGACTCCCTTCAGCCACAGGCAATGTCACAAGAGGGACTTCGGCTGGAGTGCTCAGTCATCAACACCCCCGAGAGAGATGGGGGCAGGAGGACTTCAGTCCGGAAGCGGGGCACCCAGTTGGTGCCCCACAGGCTCTATTACAGTGGGGATCAATAAAAGCTTCCTGGATGAAGGCAGAATCAAAAAGATTTAGATGTAGCCAGGAGACAAAGTAGGGTTTATGTACTTAGGGAAAAGTCACAGCATAAACAAAGGCACTGAGGATTTAGGGGTAATGCAAGTAGTTTTGAAACATAACCATGATGGGGTGAGGCTGTGGGAAGAGTATGGTTGCAATAGCTCAAGAGGTAGGCAGAAGCCGGGTCATGAAAATTATTCAGTGGCACACTTTAACCTGCAGATATTTGAATGCTTATTGAAATACAAGAAGGAGGGAAGAGACCAAGTTAGACTGCTTTTTAGAAAAACTATCCCAACAATAGTGTGAGAGCATCAAGGCTGGGGACAGGAGGGCCCTATAATAGTCTGAGTGTTAGATGACAAGGTTCTGGAGAATACTACCTCTCTAGGAGAAGTATCTCATAATTTCACATTGATTATGTGTCATTTCATATGACGTGTTTATCACAACATTCTCAGATTATTGTTTTGTTCTTTATTTATATCCTCCTGGGTTCTATAGATTTTGTTTTCTCTCTGAGAAAAATTATTTGTCATTTCCTTAGAGGATAAAAAGAAAATATGTGTATTATACATATATTACTAAGCTCATCTATTTATTCACAGCACTGACATTTAATCAATATGTGTCTAGTACACGAGAAAGGTTTTTTTTTAATTACAAGAGTTTTCAAAAAAATCTGTTAAGATAGAACATTTAAGACAAAAGAAAATTTTAAAACAACTTCTGAATTTAATTTGAAAAGGAAAAAATGTAGAATTCTAAGAATACAGAACAAAAACTCCTCATGAACGTCATAGTTGTAAATTTTGGTTGGAAATTAAAATTGACCTTGTGGAAGGTCAACTGACTAAAATCTCAGTCTTCTCCTTTTTCAAATGTGTCAAATAAGAAAGACTTCAGGAGGTTATCATAAAGGTTCAATGATACTATATGAATTTTAGCATTAATACTTCTAATCATTTATCAAAAAGAGGTGTCCTCATTCAGAGGGTAAGAGATGAGTGAAGGAAAAACACAGAGGTGACCCAGGATAGCTGGAGTTGTGACTCCAGGCCACACAGGGTGGAGTTACTGGGTCCTGGAGAATCTGAACTGGGCCAGAGGAACATCACAGAGATTTAGTTTCCATTTTCAAGCTTCTGTGTCAGTTTCCTTGACAGTGTGAACGACACCTTTCATATGGTGTGCTTATTCTAATCTAAGCTTTCACCAGAACATGCATTGTTTTAATGAGTTCTAATACATCTTTTGATGGCCATGTGAATCTCCTACCTAACTACATGAGATAATGGTGAGTACAGGACTCATCTTCTGCTGGGTGCTGGCAGGACAGAGGAGCCAGAGCCACTAGTTCTATTAGGACAGCGTGACACAGTGGAAACCATGCTGGACTATATAGGAGTCAAACGTTCCATATTTCAGTCTGTCTCAGAACCTTGGGCAAATATTGTATATTGCAGGACCCCAGCTTCTTCCCCCTAAAAACCAGAAGTTTGGAATTAAATTATTGAGTTCCTTCTGGCTTTATAATTCTGATCCTCATAGTTTACAAATTTCTCAAGATAGAAAAGGGGGGGATCCCAGACTGCATGCTCCACTCTAGCTGAGAAGACTTACTTATTTGAACATAGATACATAGCATACAGGAGTGTGAAGATACAGAATCACTCTGGCATGGAAAGAAATGGGAAATGTGCAATAAAGATGATGGGGTTTCTAAGAGGAGGAAAGTGCCCCTTCTTCAAGAAGATGCAAGAACCTGTGACATTTATATCATGCACTGAAACCTGCTGCAGATGCCCCAACCCTCCTAAGTCTGACCAAATGCTCTTTATGCCCCTACCACCAACACAGCCCCACACACATACAACCACCTATGGAGAACTGAGAGATATTTTGAAAAGGAACCAAAGCAAATTCTTCAGGAGCCTAGAAAAAGACTGGACTAATTATTTGCTAGCCCTATTGTCAGACTATCTGACATTAGCCAAGTTTCATATAGTTTCAAGTTTCAGGTCTAAACATTTACATAAGAGTCCCCCTGATGTTTTGCAGTGGTTTTTCTTATTATAAAACTCTCAAAATATTGACCTCCTTGGAAACATTTCTTCGTACACTCCATTGCATTTTATAAATGTCTCTTCTTTGGTTTCTTGAGTTGCCATTAAGTACACCCTCCCTCCCCATGAGGTCGTTAACTCTTTAGATCTATTTCTCAATCTCTGTTGTGATGACATCATCACTTTTTGTTAAGAAAATGATTGTTATGTCTCTGAGGATCTGATCCCATATGTAAGCCATTAACATAAAATGAGTGTGCCGTGAAAGAGATGCAGATTCAACCCCCTGAAAAATAGTATGACTTGAAAAGACAAATAAGCTGCAGAAACAGTTGAACAACAAGGTGATAGCCACTCGGGGTGGAAAAAAGTACAAGGCTTGGCAGCTACCAGTGTATTATGCTTGATGCATTGTGCTAACACTTTAAATGCACATAACCCTGTTTTCAAGAAGGATGCAAAGTGGCCAAAACATTGATAGTTAAAGATCACTGCAGCTGTAATTTGCTGATTATGAAACTGAGGTACATGTTAAGAACCTGTCATGTTCCAAGTATTAAATGAATGGGGACTGTCTGCCAGTTATTTAGTGACCTGATAGTAACAAAGCTGGACTATTGAGACTAGAGAGAGACCTGGTCAGTGATTGCTAAATCACCAGTGCCTAGAACTGCCCCTGGAACATAGAAAAAACACACTAAGTGTTCGTGGAATGAATGTGCCGCACCACATTATTATCTTTGCTATGTTTTTATGCGTTTTTCAAGGGTACAAGCTGCTCCTTAAAAAGAAAAAAATTGAAGCCTTTTACAATTAAGCGTATAGTTTGTTTTTACATCCACAATGATCTATATCAATGTCATTATTTGGACTTATTTTTGCCTTTTAAGTTGTTTTTGTTAAAAACCTCTGAATTATACCTCCACTTTTAGGCAAATCATCCAAAAAAAAGTTGCTCATCTTTCTTTGGTCACCTTCAAGATATTTTGAAAACATAATAATAGAGAAATGGAAATAAATACAGTAGTAGGAGAAAATCTTTTTAGTAGAAGGCAGCGATTATTTTAAGCCACTGAATTTGGATCATTACTATGTGACTGGCTTCATATGTTTGAATTCATTGTACCTTCATAGCATTACTGCTACTGATAAAACCAATATGCTTGATTTAATTCATAGTTCTCCAGAATTTGAGCTAACATCAAGACTGTCACTTAGTCAGTAAAAATGGAAATTTGAAGCTGGAAAGAAGCTTCTGGGTTTTTTTTTTCACATCTCTTTGGCATAGGCATGGCCAATCAATCTGATTTTTATTTTGAAAGATGATTTTCATCTTTTCGTTTTTCACACTATATTCCACCATTATTATATTAATAATATTACTATTATTAATTACTAAATAAAATAATATATATTTACTATATTAAGTGATTAGGTTAAAGATAATAAAGCACTACACTGAAATTTGACTTACCTATAGTTTTGCTTTTCATTTCCTATGTGGAATCTGTCATATTGTGAATAGGCTCGGTTTCCTTCCCAGTCCAATAACTCAATCCTTAGTATGTACTGCCTCTGACTGGTTAAGGCAAAAATAAACTCATTCCCCAGCCAGTATTCACCAGAGGGATTTCCGAAACCCTAGGAAGGAAGATAGGGATATAGTCATTACTTTAGAGAAAAGTTCTTTCCATGATCAGCATTTAACCAATTTTTAAATAATAAAATGTTTAAAATCAAAAAGATATCTCTTCCATTTTGTACACTTTTTTAAATTACTGATGTATTTTAATGCTTTTCTGCTATGTTTCCTTCTGTGTAAGCAAAAGTCCAATTCTCATAGTAAATCCTCTGTTATTCAAGTGCTCATAGATGAAATACTTTTGGATTAAATGAATATGGTTACTAGCATTAACTAGACTTCTGAATTTATACCTGGAGAGAAGACCAGCAGAGACCATCCTGTGCCTTCCACGTAAGAAAGAACCTCAGTGGAAAGTTAGCTGCCTTTCCTCTGAAGTACTAACAAAATAAATCCCCTTTTATTAAAAGCCAAATCGTCTCTGGTGTGTTGCATTCTGGCAGTTAACAAACTAGAACATTTAGGTATGCTCAATAAACACAATCACAAAAAAATGCTTTTGAATCAGGTATTGCTGAAAGAACTCTAAAAGATTTGCAAACATAAGAACACGATAGAAGATTCTTCAGTTAGGTCGTTCTGAATGTCTTTAAGTGCTTGCTCTATCTGAAAGAAACTGAAACTAGAAATCGAGTGCATTTTATTATGGGGAACATTTATGTAAGAACCACTGACCCGGAATCCCAGGCCTTGGGCCTACATTACAAAATGGGTAAACAAATGCATATTTTTCTACTTGAAGTTATAATGAAATGTATATTAATATTAAGTAGGCATACCTTAAAAAGTATTCCCCAATCTAATTTTGATTTTTGGTTAACTGAATACCCTTGGTCCAGACTGCCCTGGACATATACTCCCCTCAAGACCACCTGTAGCTCCGAGTAAAACAGATAGGACACTTTGAAGTTAGTCCTCCAGTGGCTCCTTGCATCTCTTGAATGAGATGCTCAAGTTACAATTTGCAAAAGTTCCAGAGTGCCAGGGAATTTTAGAGCAATTAGGGACGTGCTAACAGTTTAACACATTCTTATGGCAGTCTCATGTTATAGACCAGGGAGAAGGAAAAAAGTGTCCCTTCTCCGGTACATAAGCAAAAAGGAAAATTACAAGGGGCTGAAAGTCAAAGAATTAGCACTTTCTCATTTGCAGAAGCCAGTGGGAAGAAAGAGAAGACTGCTGTGATTTCTTAGCATTTCTACTCCGTTCAGATATGTCAAAACTCTCCCTTTAGCTACTTGACAATTCCCTCTTCTGTGTGGTCAGTAAGAAGGGGTTCAATAATTATACCAGATATGCATAAGAAGGCTGAGAATGATGAAGTGTCAAGCTTTAGGTCACATATTTCCCTGCCGCTGAAAGCATTGTAAATGATAAATGACAATGGTAAATGATAAAGCGCTCAGAATTCCCCAGGGAAAAGTGCAATAATCTTCAGCAAGCATCAGAAATGGATTGGTGGTAGTGCCATTTGTACCAGTGACACCATCCCCATCGGCATGCAGATATGTACTTCCCCTAGAGGAGGCAAATATCCTTTCCTAAAGAGTTTGCTTATTTTCTGATGGAAAATACAGGAGGGAGCAAGTGAAAAGAAAGTAATGAAACTTACTTTTAGAAATCAAAACTCTATTTCATGGGAGCAAAACATTTGACTACAATGAATCAAAATGACTCTTAGAAAGATATTGTAAGGAGGAAACTTTCTAATGGCCAAGTGCAGTGATACAGAAGCAAAATGTTTCATCATAAAAATGAAAAAGAAATGAAAGAAGGTGAAATGGGTTCCCACATTAATAACCTGCCTGTTGGGTAGTTTATCAGGTTCCAACAAAAACTGGATGCATAGGAGCAAAAGCTTGCCTTAGATTAAATAACCTCTGCCCCTTATTTCTACTACAATTTGAATCTTGCTCTGCCACATGTTGGCTGTGGAACCTCCTACTTGACTTCTGAGCATCAGTTTCCTCATTTGCAAAACAGGGATTAAAAACATAGCTTCAGAGGCAGGGCAAGATGGCGGTGAAGGGAGGGGTGGTATTTAATTGGTCCTCTAGAGCAGCTAGTAAATAGCCAGGAACAGTCTGGAACAACTGTTTGGGGGAACATCAGTGACCAGACACACATTGTACACCAATCTGAAAGGGGTGGAAGGGCTGAGATCACACCACAGAACTGTGAGTAAAGCCCCCAAAAGACAGAAGCTGCCGCTCTGCCCCCACTAGCATGGCAGGCTCAGTCAGAAACACTTTCCTGTGGGAAAAAGAAGATGTCTCTTTTGGGAGCAGGGGAGGGCAGCCCAGCCAAGCTTCAATTGCGCTTTTAATTAACCAGTTTGGTCTGCTGAATATAAGCTCCAAGTACAGATAAACTGAGAGCAAGCAGGGAAGGAATCCTGAGGTTTCTCTGGGCAGAGAGGAGGCAGGGCTGATAGGATAAAAAGATGAAAAAAAAAAAACAAGACTTTTGGAGTCGGCCCAGTTTGGAATAATGGAAAAGAGCTGTGCCCCAAGGCACATAGAGCCAAGTACCAAGGCTTATGACTGGTGATCTGTGGGCTCTGAAAAGGGATATTTAAAAAAAAAAAAAACTATTCCAAGTAGCTCATTAGAGAAAGCCTCAGGCTTTTTTAATTGTTAGCTTTGATTCAGGCAAGGGCAGACTTAAGAAAGGCTTGAGGGCCAAAGCAACAAGTCAAGTGAGGAGCTAATTCCCTAGAGGGCTTATCTTCCCCAGAAAAGGGGTAGGTGGGGCCAAGCTCAAGTGGCTGCCCTCAATCAGACAATTCAGACCTCAGGGGTTAAATCCTAAACTTCCCTTCTACATCAGCTTCTGTCTCAACCATGCCCCTGGGCAGGCACAAGGTCAGTTTGGAATGTGGTGGAAAAGCACAGTCTAGAGGCTTCACAAGAATCTCTAACAGCCTTCTGGGCCTTATCCCCAGGGAAACTTAATATTGATTACACCCTCCTCCTGAGACCTGGGCCTGTCTCTTCTTGGTAAAACTGACTGGGGTTGATGACATCTGTGGAGACCATTAATAAATAAATGAATAAATAAATAAATAAATAAAGGTTCAATTTAGGCAAGGTAAGAACTAGAAAAACAAGAGCTGAAAAATTCTGAACAGTTAAATAGAAAATATGCTAGAGGTCTAAAATAAGTTGAACCAAACACCAAAAAAAAAAAAAAAAGAAAAAAACAGAGCACAAAGCAAACCAACAAGAAAACCCTAGGAAAAAGAGTGAAAGTGATCTCCAGAATAAATTAATCAAGGATATCAAATGCCAAGACACAACAAAAAATTATGAGTCATACTAGGAAAAATGAAGATATGACTTCATCAAAGGAACAAACTAACACTTCAAAGGAGGTACAGGAGTTGAAACAACTAATTAATATACAATTAAACATGCTGAATTAAGTTAAAAAGCAAATCAATAAGTAGAGGGAAGATTTGGCAAAAGAGATGAAGGATATAAAGAAGACACTGGTAGACCATAAAGAAAAACTTGAAAGCTTGAAAAAAAAGGCAAAACTTATAGGAATGAAAGGCACAATAGAAGAGATGAAAAACACAATGGAGACTTAACACAGCAGATTTGAAGAGACAGAAGGAGAAATTAGTGAAAGGACATTTGAAATCCTACACATAAAAGAACAGATAGGGAAAAAAATGGAAAAATATAAGTAAAAAAAAACATATAAGGGTCTCAGGGAATTGAATGACAACATGAAGCACATGAATATATGTGTTATAGGTGTTCCAGAAGAAGAGAAGAGAAAAGGGGCAGAAACCATAATGGAGGAAATAATCATTGAACATTTTCCAACTCTTATGAAAGGCATAAAATTACAGATCCAAGGGGTGCAGCATACCCCAAACACAATAGACCCATATAGACCTACTCTAAAACACTTAGTAATCAGATTGCCAAATGTCAAAGACAAAAAGAAAATTCTGAAAACAGCAAGAGAAAAGCAATCCATCACATACAAGGGAAGCTTGATAAAATTATGTGTGGATTTCTCAGCAGAAATCATGGAGACAAGAAGGCAATTGTATGATATATTTAAGATTCTGAAAGAGAAAAACTGCCAACCAAGAATTCTATACCCAGCAAAACTGTCCTTCAAAAAATGAGGAAGAGTTTAAAATATTCTCAGACACTGAGAGAGTTTATAACTAAGAGACTGGCTCTACCAGAAGTATTAAAGGGAGCAGAACAAGCACATAGGAAAAGACATGAGAGAGAGGTCTGAAGAAGAGTGTAGAAATGAAAACTATCAGTAATGGGTAAAAAGACACACACACAAAAAAGATATGACATATAAAATCCAAAAGACAAAATGGTAGAAGAAAGTACTGCTTTTACAGTAATAACACTAATTGTTATTCCTCCCCAATTGCATAAAGACTGGCAGAATGGATTAGAAAAGAGAATCCATCAATATGTTGTCTACAGGAGACTCACTTTAGAACCAAGGACAAAAACAGATTGAAAGTAAAAGGTTGGAAAAAGGTACTTCACTCAAATAATAACCAGAAAAGAGCAGGGGTAGCTATACTAATAGCTGACAAATTAGACTTCAAATGTAAAACAATTAAAAGAGACAAAGAAGGACACTATGTATTAACAAAAAGAACAATTCAACAAGAAGACATAACAATCATAAATATTTATGCACCAAGCCATGGTGCTCCAAAATAAATAAGGCAAACATTGACAACACTGAAAGGAGAAATAGATACCTCTGCTATAATAGGTGGAGACTTCAAAAACTACTCTCATCAATGGACAGAACATCTAGACAAAGGATGAATAAAGAAACAGATTTTGAATAATATGATAAATGAGCTAGACTTAGCAGACATCTACAGAACATTACACTACATAAGAGCAGGAAACATATTTTTCTCAAGTACTCATGGATCATTCTCCAGGATAGACTGCATGTTAGATCATAAGGCAAGTATCAATAAATTTAAAAAGACTGAAATTATAAAAATACTTTCTTGGATAACAATGGAATGAAGTTGGAAATGAATAACAGGTGGAAGGCCAGAAAATTGACAAATACCTGAAGGCTAAACAACACACTCTTAAACAAATACTGGGTCAAGAAGAAATCAGTAAATATATTAAGACAAATTAAAATGAAAACACAACGTATCAAACATATGGGATGCAGCAAAGGTGGTGCTGAGAGGGAAATGTATTGCCTAAATGCCTATATTAAAAAAGAAGAAAGAGCAAAAAGCAAAGAATTAGCTGATAACCTCAAGAACTAGAGAAAGAACAGCAAACTAACCGAAAAGCAAACAGAAGGAAAGAAATAACAAAGATTAGAGCAGAAATAAATGAAATTGAGAACATGAAAACAATAGAGAGGATCAACAAAAGAGAAGTTGGTTCCTTGAGAAAATTTAGAAAAATGATGGACCCTTAGTTAGGTTGAGGGAAAAAAAAAAACAGAGAGAGAGAGGATGCAAATAAAATCAGAAATGGGAGAGGGGACATAATTACTGACCTTGCAGAAATAAAGGAAATAATGAGAGGATACTGTGAGCAACTATTTGCTTATAAATTAGACAATGTAGATGAAATGGACAACTTCCTAGAAAAGCATGAATAACCAACATTGAACTCAAGAAGAAATAGATGACCTTAACAAACCAATCACAAGTAAGGAGATTGAATCAGTCAGTCATCAAGAAGTTCCCAAGAAATATAAGCCCAGGATTAGATGGCTTCACATGTGAATTATTTTCCAGAAAGAATTAGTACCAATCCACTCAAACTCTTCAAAAAATTGAAGAGGAGGGAAAGCTACCTAACTTGTTCTATGAATCTAATATCACCCTAATACCCAAGCCAGACAAAGAAACCACAAGAAAAGACGATTACAGAGCAATTTCTTTAATGAATATAGATGCAAAATCTTCAACAAAGTACTTGCAAATTGAATCCGGCAGCACATTAAAAGAATTATACACCATGACCAAATGGGATTTATCCCAGGTATGCAAGGCTGGTTCAACACAAGAAAATCATTAATGTAATATACTACATCAATAAATCAAAGTAGATAAACTATATTATCATTTTCATTGATGCAGAAAAGGCATTTGACAAAATTCAACATCTGTTCTTGATGAAAACACTTCAAAGGATAGGAATGGAAGGGAATTTATTTAACATGATAAAGGGAAGATATGAAAAACCCACAGCTAACATCATCCTTGAAGGGGAAAGATTGAAAGTTTTCCCACTGAGATCAGGAACAAGGATGCCCACTGTCACCATTGTTATTCAACACTGTGCTGGAAGTACTAGCTAGAGCAATTAGAGAAGGAAAAAAAATGCCACCCAAACTGGAAAGAAAGAAGTGCAACTTTCACTGTTTGCAGATGACATGACCCAATACGTAGAAAATCAAAAAAAAAAAAAAAAAAAAAAACCATAGCAAAGCTACTAGAGTTAATAAATGAGTACAGCAAAGTGGCAGGATACAAGATCAACACCCAAAGATCAGTACAGAGAGATACAAGTGCTGGAGAGAGATGTATCCTTTCACTGATGGCAGGGAAGTGGAGTATGTAGTCCCTCTGGCGGGCAGTGTGGTGGCCCCACAGAAGGCTAGGGTAGAGTTGTGGTATGATCATGCAACAGAGTAGTTAGGTATATATTGGAGGAACTAAGAGCAGGGACAGGAATGGACAATTGCACATGATTTTTATGGTGGCAGTGTTCATATTTTGCAATGGACGGAGGTGGCCTAGGGTACATCAACTGAGGAATGAAAGAGGGAACTGTGGGTATACATATAACAGACTACTGAGTGGCTGCAAGAAGGAATGAAGTTGTGGGGCATGCAACTTGGTGAATGAACCTGGAGGACAGTATGCTGAATGAAATAAACTGGAAACAAACAGACAAGTATTAAATCACCTCACTGACAGGGACTAATTATAATGTGAAAACTCTGAGGACTGAATTTGAGAGCATAGGTTACAAGGTGAAGTTCTATTATACAGGTTCTCTGTAAATTCTTGCAGCAGTAACTGTTATTTCTAAATTCTGAGATGCTGATCTCTTTGTGTATAACCTGGTTGTTCCCTGGAACTTCAGGTATTTTTGTGACACCTGAGACTCAGAGCTAGATTTTTGCAGCTATGAAAGTTAGCATTACCCTATACAGCAACTGTAAAAAGTTGCTGAAACACTGAAAAAGTGATCAGACTTCAATTAGAGATATGAATGAAATTGATTTGGGCAGGACTAAGGTAAAAAAGATTAAATGGTAAAGTATGATGTTGACTGTATTTTAAAGGTTCACCTTCTGTGAAGAGATGTTTATTTGGTGCAAAATTTATATTTTTGGCAGCACACTATCTAATTTAACTTGTATGGTCAGCTTATTCGAATACCATAACTTCATGGAACCTTGAATAAGGAGTGAGATCTTGTTGGTTTAGGTTGGTGTAATATCCTAATACATCCCAGAATAATCTGGGCAGAAGATTAAAAAGTATTTTCAAAGTCTCCTTGAGGGACTGGGGAAAAAAAGAAGGAAATACTAAATTCCCCCACCTGGGAAAGAGCTGATATTCTTGCAATCATTGGGGACTGTCAATCTGATAGGCCAGAATCTCAATCTTGAATCTTTCCCTTATGAAACTCCACAAGCAGAGGAGAAGCTAAGCCTACTTATGACTGTGTCTAAGAGTCAGAGAATCTCTTTTATTGCTCAGATGTGGCCTCTCTCTCTAAGCCAACTCTGCAGTTAAACTCACTGCCTTACTCCTACATTGGACATTACTCACAGCAGTGTAAATTTCCCTGGTGGAATTGTGGGATTGAGAAAGTGTTCTTGACCAAAAGGAGGAAGAGAAATGAAACAAAGTTTCAGTGATGGGGAGATTTCAAATAGAGTCAAAAGGTCATTTTGGAGGTTATTCTCATGCAGTAAACTGAAATACCTTTCTGTTTTGGGGGTATAGGAGTAGCTAGAGGGAAATACCTGAAACTGTTAAACTATAATTCAATAGCCTTGATTCTTGATGATGACTGAATAACTATAGAGCTTCTATGGTATGACAGTGTGGCTGTGAAAACCTTGTGACTGGCACTCCCTTTATCCATTGCATGGACAAATGAGTAAGGGAAAAATAAATAAATACATAAATAAATAAATAATAGGGCAAGGAGGGTATGGAATGTTTTAGGTGTTATTTTTTTTGGCATGGGCAGGCTCCAGGAATTGAACCTGGGTCTCTGGCATAGCAGGTGAGAATTCTGCCACTGAGCCACTGCCCTGAGTATTCTTTTTTACCTTTACTTTTACTCTTATTTCAATGTTTTGGGAGTAATGAAAATGTTCAAAAATTGATTGTGATGATGAATGCACAAATATATGATGCTATTGTGAACCACGGACTGTACAATTTGGAATATTATATGGTATACGAATAAACAATATATCTCAATAAAAGTGCATTACAAAAATAATAATACATAGCTTCCATACACAGTTTTCTGAGAATGAGATAACATACCTACAGCACTTAGTTGAGTACTGATACATGAATAGTACTTAACAAAAATCTACTTGTTATTGTTCTATTTAGAGAATGTACCACAATACATAGTAATTTTCCATGTACTTGCTTCTCTTCCAGGAGACTATGAGCTCTCTGAGAATATGAGATTCTTTTCTATGTTGTATGCCAATATACATATTATGCCTAATATAATAAATAGTTGTTGAATTAATCAATTAATATTTTACTAAAGTGGGATTGGAATACACTGGCAAATTAATTTTTACCCCTGTTTCCTAATGCTATTTTACCAGAGTGGGATTGGAATACACTGGCATATAAATAATCATTTCCCTATACAATCATCTGTTCTCAACTCCCCACCCACTGAATTACATAGTATTTTCTAAATTTTCAAGGACATCCTTTGAAAGGTTTAGTAGTGGCTTTTAAGGCGCTGACTCTGACATTCACATCATGTACAGTGACAAATCCTGGTCTATCATGGTAATCTTAGTCCCTGTATACATGATGGCTTTCGGGATGGATTTATAACCCAATCCCAGCTAATTGACACATCAAGGGACATGCACTGGAAATATAAAGAACTTAGATCATAAGAGAGAAATCTGAAACCAGATGCCCTGCTGCCTCCTTCTGGATGTCATTGTGTTTAGTTGACCAGAAACTGCTGTTGCCATCTTGCTACAAATTTAAGGATGAAGACATGATACAAAGGTAAAGACATCATATATCATACAAAGTCAAGACATTTTCCAAGAAGCTGTGTGGTGCTTGAAACCAACTTACCTTTCTACTAGTTTAATGTCTATTAGATATTAAATGTTCTTATTGCGTAAGTCAATTGATTTGGGGTTTTCTGTTATTTGCTCTAATAACAGGGAAGAAACTTCTGTTCATTTTTTAAAATTTTCTTTTCAAATTAATCAACCAATAAATGACATGGTACTAGGTCCTTCATTAAAGCAATCAATCATTATTCAAATGAAATATTTGTGGTTTGCCTGTATAACAATGGTAAAGAACATATTGTCATTAAAATTTACAAATTTCATTTGCTCAAAATGAGGTTTGCATAATTGTGAGAATGGAAACAGAAATAATCCAGGGTCTTGTCTCAGCCTGAAAATTACTAAAAGGCTTTCAGATGTGAGGGGCTCATGTATTGTTGTGAGAAGTTGGGCGCTGATTTATACAAATAAGTATTTTAGTCCAAGAAGTTAAATATCAAACAAGAAATTAAATCCAACTGGTTGCAATCAGTGGTAAACTATGGCATAAAAGAAAGCACAGACTGCCTTCTTATTCTTACCCCTGTTTCCTAATGCTAAAGAAAACCTGTCTCCTCTGAACTCCCTTGTGGTACTATTCTTTCTAATCTCTTTTTCACTATAACGCAAACGTTTTAGATTCTTAAAAAAAAACGTTTATTTTTGAGGGTCTTAAACCCATCCTCATAAATTATTAGCTCTGACAGTGGATTTCAACCAGAGTGCATATCAGAAACAGCTGTGGAACTTTTGAAACCCATAAGGTGACTTGGCCCCCCATGGAGATTCTGATGACTATGTCTGCAGTGGGCTTAGAGAACTGGATGTTCACAAATCCCAAAGGTGAGTCTGCTGTGCGCCAAAGGTGGAGAATGACACAATTCTGATGTGGGATAGCTAGTCTGAGCACAAATGAGAAAAAAATAATAATTCTTGGATCAAATAATCTAAGTGGTACACAGAGAAGAGGCAGGCATAAAAACCTATCTTCATACAAAGTTCTGCATTAGGAGGCAAGTTTTGATTGTGTCTTATAAACCTTTCACTGAAAAAACAAGCTAATATTCATGCCTGAAATACAGAGACAGAAGATACACATCCATTAAGATAGTTTTACACATTATTATAAAGCATAATAGTCTACAGCAGGTCTGTATTGCACCCTAATTAGCCTGACACAGCCATAAAAATAAAAATAGGAGCTTAAAAATTCTGTGCTCATACTGAAAAAGAAGCATTCATTTATTGAGTGAATAAACAATATGGTACCAATAGAATGTTTACTTTTCTGTGAAGAAATTCAAGTATTCTCTGCCATATCCTTTTACAAAACTACAATATCTAGTCACCTCAATCACAATCATATAAAATATTTTGATACCATAATTCAGACACATTGTTAATTTTATTTCTCCTTTATTTTTAATAAAAAGAAAAAAAAAGATAAAAAAAACCAAACCACTGGAATTTAACTTAAGCTAATGTTGACTTAGAATTGACCTTAAGGGCATATTTGATTCAAAGAAATGCATGCAGAGGAAAGACCACTGTTCATTAGTTTTTACCAAAACCTACAGAAATGTTCAATTTTGGTTTATGCTTTTCCAAGTTAATAAAATAATTATGTCTGATACCTTATTTATTTTGTGGGCTAATGCTCATCGGAAACGTTGACTTTTTTATAGATGAAACAAAATTGAAACCAGACACAATTCATGTATCCTATGGGTTTCATCTCTTCTCATGCTAATGTTTAAAGTAAACATACATCAGTGTTACTGTGTTGCTGTTTTCCAAATATGCTCTAATTCACAATAAAATTGTGTCTCTCCTTTAACTGCTGAGAGGCTCAGCCCCAGAAAGATCAAAATAATTATTTATTTCAACATTTTAAATTACATATACATTTTTTTTCTTTTAATGGGAAGATGTTAAGACACAGTCGAAAATGTGCTCTTAATTTTTTCTAGAAAGAATTCCAATATTAAAGAACTCCAGACTAAAATATTTGTGTCAATAGGAAGCTCTGTTTATGGGGGTAATTGTTTTCAATAGAAAGCCAGAGTGTCTCCAGGGCATTAGTCATTGCCTACTATAAAGTTAGACCACTAGGATCCTACTTGGAACTCCTAGCTTCATTGAGCTTTACATGTGAAAGCACTGTTGATAAATGTTATTGCTGGAGGCCACTAAATGGTATCCTCGCCATTTGAAGGAGTTAATATAGCTCCCTAAGTACCTCATTAAAAAGCCCACTCCAGACTTTCCTCTTGGCAAACATCTTTACAAATCCATAAACCAGATTTGGATGAATCCCCTCAAGAGGGAAGTTAAGTGAAAACAAAGCTCAGGTGAAACGCTTTTGTAGGCCTAAAGCCAATGATAGAAATCAAATAAACTATAAGCCATCCACATGGAAAAAGGTTTAAAATAATAATGATGATAAATAATTTATCAATTGCTAACCCTAAGATATTGGTCTGGAAACTTTATGAGGCAAGAGGCAGCCCATAGATATCAAACCATATGGAGGGAGGGAGAGGAAAGGCAGAAAGAAGTGAGGATGAAACTATGTTTATACTCCGTGCCCAAGAGAAAAATGTATCGTCTCAACCTACAAAATGGTAGATTAGTCAAGACTGAGAAGGAAGAGGCACATGCAGAAGTCCTTGCTTTCCCAAAGGATGAATGCACACTCTAAGCTGAAGGAGGGAGCAGCCAATTCTTCTGACATAGGGAACAGAAATGGGTGTGATTGATCAGAAATGGCCTAAGAGATCTATGTCCATTTTTGGTAGAGCCACGGTATTTTGTATTTAGATAAAAGAAAAGCTCTGGGGGAAACAACCAAATCACTTTCTACCGTATTTTGGTGAATGTTACCAAGGTCTAACTAAAGATACATTATTCTAATTTAAAAATTATTGGAATTATTTTTTTGCAAGAATGTTTCAGAATTTTGGAGTTTATCTCGGATGACCCTGGAGAATTGACATTCAGCTGATACAGTTTTCAAATTTGAGTAAAATATGATAGCCTTTCATATTTAAAAAAGGGGGGAGGGGTGAACCCCCAAAAGCTGTGGTTAAAGAATTTCTGCCCCATTCCAATAATGGAAAAAGAATTGCTTTAAAATGTACATATATGTAAATATTTAAAAGACAGGAATCAATTCCGTACTTCACATGGCAGTCTCTTAACGTGCTTAGCTTGCCAAGGCAGCAGATGTTTACAGCTAATAATTCACCATTTGGGAAAGTTACCATGATGACAACAGTATACTCATTTTTCTGTTATCATAAATATTAATAACAACATCTTTCAGATATCTATCATTTGAACCTCAGATGATCTCTTCACATCCCATTTTAGTGGTGAAAATAATCATAAGTTAATGTGGGTCACAAATCTTTTCTGGCAGAGTTAAGTGAAATTTTTGCACACTTTTATGTTTTAATCTTGGATAATAATAACTACCATTTATTGAAAACTCCCTGTGTGCCAAGTGCTTTACTTATATGATTTCTAATCCTCACAACATCCCTCTGAGGCAAGTGAGGCAGTAACATGTAAGAACCCTGAGCTATGGGTTAAGAAATTTGCCAAAGATCACTCCATTTATAAATGGCAGAGTGAAGACTCATAATGCTAACACAAAAGGTCCTCATAATTCAAGGTCCTATTTTAGAACCTAGATTATCTTTTTTCCCATATGATCCTAGAATCACATAGGCACAAAGAGGTCTTGGAATCACTCCTAACTTTTCAATTCTCTATAACATTCCTGAAAGATGGTGATACAACTTTCACACAGGAGTGTTTCCACAGAAGGAGGCTTTCAACTCCTCCATTTAATCGTTAGACAGAGTTAATCATTAGAGAGTTGTCTTCAGACTTAGTCAGATTTGGCCTCTTAGGAATGATCTTCCATTCTTCAAAGATGTGCTTCTAAAGCCTAAGTCATTTCGGCATCCTATTAAAAGGCAGATTCTACTTCAGCAGGTCTGGGGTGCAGCATGAGATTCTGCATGTTTGATAAGCTCCCAGATAATGTAGCTGAGCCACACTCTGAGTGGCTCAAACATCAACTCAATTCATTAAAATGCTACCAACAGGTTTATGCCTAATTCTTGTTTGCTTTTTTTCCAGGTTAAATAATCCCAACTATTCATGTGCTGCAGACATCATTTCTGGATTTCTTCCATCCCTCTTGTAGCCTTTAGGATAATTTCACTTGGTTGTAAGCCTCCAGAATTGAAAGCATATTCACTTTTGTAACCAGACCATGGCAGAAACCATTTTTTAAACAGTTTTTTTATACATATAAAAAAAACGATAAAAGTTTGTTTTTAGCTAACAACACAAAATCAGGTCATAGCCAAATAAATCTCTCCATCTTTCAAATACTCAGTTCTCAAGCCACATTTGTCAATTTTATCCTGTATTCTCAAGGATAATTTTGTATATTTCTCATCTAGTGAAAGACTTTACATTTACATTTGTTGAAATCTATCTTGTTGGCTTCAGCCTGCCTTTCCAACTTGAATTTATGGTTTATTGAATGCATCAAGATCCCAATTTTGTATAACTCTAAACGTTATTCACCTGCTTTCAGAGTATTCAACTAAGTGTCTCACATAACACTATAGAGGTAGAGACACCACTGGGGACCTCCCTTCATTTATCTAAACACTTTGTTTTTCTGTTGTTCAACCAACTATGACCCTATTAGTGGGTGAACTGTGATGTCAACCAGCAATTATCAAGAAAAGAATCATCCAGAAGCATTAGGTTTAAAAGAATAAGGATTGGTCCATAAATGGCAATCTTCCTCCATTACTCCACCAGATTTTTTTTTTTGGCATGAGCAGGCACCAGGAATCGAACCCAGGTCTCCAACGTGGCAGGCGAGAACTGCCTGCCAAGCCACCGTGGCCCGCCCACTACCAGATTTTAATAGATAATATTGTAGGCAGTAAGCATGTTGTGGAATTATTCCAACCATCTATTCTATTATCTTGGGAAAGTTAATCTCCCTAATCTCAACTTCTTAAAATGGGGACAGTTTCAGGTACTGCATACTATTGTTATAAAACGTTCTATATGAATTGATGTTCAGGATACTTATCATAGTATCTGGCACACAGTAAGCATTCAAAAGTTAGCTGTGATGATGATGAAGGAGGACGAGGGGGAAGAAGAAGCATGGGAGGAGGAGAGAAGGAGATGACCATCCGTGGTTATTTAGAACTATGCTTCCCACATCACACCCTTGTAGTCTTCTCGCCTTGAAACCAGGCTAGCTCTGAGATCAGCTTTCACCAGTAGAATGTGGTGAAATTGATACCGTACGCTAGAGTACCAAGTGTTAATGACACAATTAACGTGCCATTTCTAGGTCTAAAAATATCTTTAAAAAGCCTGGAAGCTTCTGCTTCTGGTCTTAAGGAATGTCGGCTTCCATGTAAGAAGTCTGACTACCCTGAATCATTCTACAAGTGAGAAAGACAACCTAAATGAGTTAAGTAAAGGCTCCAAGTGGACCAGCCAGCAAGGACTTGCCAACCATGTGAACGAGGCCATCTTTGTACCTTTTCTGCAACACAACCCACAGCCCTGAACGACACTCTCATCCTGGCTCCTGTATGCTGGCCGGGGTCTGAATTCTAGCTCTCTCCATCTCCATTCTAGGAACAAAGCCCAGTTCAGTCATACGCTTTCAGTCATACATTTTTTCATTCTATGTTCACTGATGTACATTTGGAAACAATTTACTGAAAAAGACTGATGAGTGTTGTATATGTCATTAACGTAAGTACAATTTTATTTTTAAGATAACTTAGAAATGATTAAAAATACAAGGGTTTAGCATACAGCATGGTGAAGATAACCTTATAATAAAACACAAAAAATTACTGTAAATTCTTCCATCTTACCATTTTATATTCTTTCCAGCTTCTTTGGAAATCCAGACTTCCATCTTCACGGTGTTGTATTACAGTCCAACCTCCCCCATCAAGATCCATATTGCAAAATACCTGGTAGGAGAAGAAAAATAAAGTCAAGTGAAAATTAAGTCCATTTTAAAGAAGCGTGGATCAGATATGTTTCAAAAGAGAAATACATTAGGGCACCTATAGATAAAAAGAATAAAAATTACTATGGTGAAAAATGTTAACTTAGGCATCTTACTGGTTATTTCTTTTTGATAATTCATATCGAATTATTTCCGATTAAATTTAATCAATGGTGTGTACATTTAAACCAGTCAGCTGAAAATTTATAGTCTCAATTTCAGACTATGAAACACTTAAAAATTTTAGAAAAAATCTCAGTCTGAAATGGAAATAGGCAATTGTGTCTGTTAATTAAAAAAACAAAACTAATAAGTTCTCCAAAATTACATTTTAATGCCAAAATACATGATTTGGAATTTTTAAAAAATCTTTCATTAATTGAAATGGCAATATAAGAAGAAAAAGGGTTTTGATAAAATAATACTTTAAATAGTATATATATGTATATACTCCACATTTCATTGCATATTAACTCCTATACACTTACATATTACAATAGTTATTCTTGATAGCTGCATATTCTATTAGAGGCAAATTTGGTCCTCATCACATGGAGAACACTTTATTTGCTTGAATTTTTGTCATGAACAATTAGAGAAGAATATGACACACTGTATTCCTTTTGAATGTGACACGAATTTCATTCAAATTTGGAAAAATTATCCACATTTTTCGAAGACTTATGCTTATTTCAATTTTCTAAATACAATAGCATTTATTTAGAAGTTGATTCATTCCCTCCAGCATCCATTCAAGGAGAAAAAGATATCTGTAACAGGATTAGCTGTGGAGAACCACCACAGAAATGGATATAACATGAGTGTGGCAGCATGAGTATTCCAGGGCCTGGCTGTGGGAAATACGAATCCCCTAGGCAACTGGACACTAAAACATTTTGGAGGCTGCCTAAAGGTGTGGATAGGAGGTAACAACAGCAGGCAGGCTGTGTGGGTAAAGATCTAAGCTCTGATTAAAGGAAAAACCTCAAGCCTTTTCCCCGAGGCACTAAATTGGGAACACAAATGGCTAAAGGGTATGAAAGCAATGGGAAGAACTGCCACTCACATTATCCACACACTTCCTCGGAGTGGAAAGAACCAAGAGATTCATGCCTGTCTGTGGGCACTTTAAGTAGGTCAGATGTTCTCCCGAGGGCTCGCTATTTAACTTGACAACAGTCACCCACCATTATGTCTTCATTATCCCTAGGAATTGCCCCACCTCCAAGACTGTAAATTTGAAATTCCCTTCCTTGTCCCAAGCTTTTGCTTCTCTTAACCCTTGACGCTTCTGTTAAGGTTCTTTGTCTTCCTCATAATCTCTGACTAGTCTTTAGTCCCCCTTATTTCCAATTTTCACTGCTTTTTTTACTCAACATGCATTTTTGGCACCTGTTTCGCATTACAGTTGGGGCTACTGTGATGAAAAGCTATGGATCATATCCTCAAAAAGCCTGAGGGGTTCAATAGTTACTGTTTCTATATTATTAAAGAGATGTAGGAGTCCACAATTTTCAACGCCAGTGACAAGACGAGCAATGGAGACACTGATTTAAATGAGAAAATTAAGAAAGAGAACCAACATGTGAAAGAAGAAAAAAAAAAGTGGGTGCAGGGAGGGTGAGTACTTATCGAACAGTTAGAGATGATCTATTGAGGTAGGTCAAAGAGAAGACTATGGATGAGGCAATAAGGGACTAAGAAAGGAATAGCCACAAACAATGGCATGCTTTTTAAGTGTCAGATAATTTAAATACTTTATATACATTTTCTCATTTAATCTCACAACATCCCTACAAAGTAGGTAGGATTATTATTGCCATTTTACAGATGAAAAACTGAGGCTTAGTGTCTTTCAGGAATTTAGGAATGGTCACACCTATAATAAGTACCGGATCTGGATTTTAATTCCACATCTGCTTAATTCCACATTATTGGAAATTGTCTTCTTGAAATAAGTAGCTGACAACATGAAAAAAAGATGCAAATTTTAAAGAAGTAACAAAAAAATATATAAATAGTTGTGGGGGTGAGTGGGGGTGGGGAGGAGTCCAAGAATTGGCTTTGCTGAAAAGCTGACAGAGATAGAATCCATCAGAATCCATTATGGGGGCAAGGGATTTGTTTTACCTGCTGCTGTTCCCAGTGCCTAAAGCAGTGCCTAGCCTACAGCAGGTACTAAATAAATAGAAATACCATAAGGAAAGATAAAGTGGTAAAGAAGGTAAGCAAAATAATGGAATATAAGGAAATCCAGGGATGGATTTTGAGTTGGGGAGGGAATCAATATAATCAAGTATTTCAGAGAAGTTAAGATCAATAAAGATTAAGAAAATACATCCTTAAATTTGAAAAGCAGCCATTAGTGACCTTGGGAGACCGTTACTAGATTGTTGTGGGAATAAAATCCAGATGGTACAGTCTTAAGAGGGCATAGGTGGTGAATCAAGAGAAGTGGCCAAGGTGGAACATTTATGTGTGAGATTTAAATCAGGGTAAGGGAAAGTCAAAATGTCAGGTAAGCATTTTATTATGGGTGGCTAATATTCATTTTTCAATTAAATTTTACTTGACCTAAAAAGTTAATGCATAATTTTTTCCATATTCTTATTTGCTAAGAATATGGAAACATTGGTTGCCTTACAGTTTGCCAAATTATGTTTGCAAAGCTATAAAGTACATTTAATTATTCAGGAAAAAGAATCACCAAATTTACAAATATAGCGTGTGGAGGAAACTATGCTGCACAGGTTTGTTTGTTTGTTTTTAATTA
Organism: Tamandua tetradactyla; assembly: GCF_023851605.1. NCBI lineage: Eukaryota > Metazoa > Chordata > Mammalia > Pilosa > Myrmecophagidae > Tamandua > Tamandua tetradactyla. Next base: position 151,926,504 of record NC_135332.1, read on the forward strand.
CTGTTTATGTTTATAATTAAAATTCTGTGCACTTAATGTTTTAAAATCACTCAACAAGTTTTTAAAAAGACAAAGCTCCTTTTAGACAGAGGCATCCAATGACTTGTAAATGTTAAAAAGTGCTGAGAATGCATCTTAAGTAGAAACCCAGACAAAGCAGAGCTATGGAGCAATGGAAGTTACCCAGGCAGATTACTGGGTTGGAAGCTGAGACACAGAGGAATGAAGGAGCTTGACATATCCTCCACAGTTCTCGTATGGACTCAATGATAGCTACCATCTGTGGAACACAGATACAATAAGGCTGGATGGTATGTCAGTCTGGGTCATGGACGTGGATGTTAGACTGCCTGGATTCAAATCCCACCATGTCTTCTACTCTTAAGGTTCTTGTGAAGATTAAATGAGGTAATGCTAGTAGAGCTTTTAGGATAGTGATAGACATATAATGAGAGTTGTCATTACATTTGAGGTAATAATTTATTCAACTACACTGTGTGGAGGTACTATAATTCCTATTTTATACATTGAGTTTAGAATGGTGAGCCATGTTCACGCAGACAGTAAGTGGCCAAACGGGGAAACACACTCTTTCTGACCCTTTAACCTTACACTGAGAGGCTGGGCAAGTGTTTATCAAAGCCCCTTTGGACAAAAGTTTAGTTCAAAATCAACTGAATAGTGAAGTGGCAGAAAAGAAGCTAACACGCAATTGTGTTTTATGCTCAGTATTTTCTAGGTTTATTATCACCGTGATAAAAAGAATTTGATTTTTAATCAAATTGGCTGTGAAATAATTAGTTCTGAAGTTTTCAATAACCAGTGCTTTTAAAGAGATTTGGCTTAACAAGGAATCAAATCAGTTCATTAAATTATAACCATGGGTTTTTTTTTTAAATCATACTTCCCTAATATTTTAAAATGAGTGTCTGTGTAATTCAATTCAATATACAGTGGCTCAAATGTGGAAGAGAAAAAGAAATTATAATAATAGAAAGAAAAATCATTCTGGGTTTTAGAAAATCAGTTAAAAAATACTTTGTAAATGTCTATTAAGTTTAAGTACTAAAATTGGGGAGTACATATCTGAATGACTTCATATTTTTTAGAATATCTTTTTTTCTTTCTCTTTCTGTTATGATTTATAGGATATTTATCTAATTGCCGGTTCAGAATTTTAGCAAGATATAGGGAAAACAAGAATGGGCTATGGAATTACGTTGACTTGTGTTCAACTCCTGATTGAGCCACCTATAAGGCTATATTAATGAAGATGAAATAACTGCATGGAATACTTCACCTCTCACCTTTTATGTGAACTGTACAGATGAGAGAATATGAATTTATATTATGTATTATATACTTTATGCATTTAACATTTCACATATTATATTATAGTTTTCTATGACAAGTGCACATATTTCTGTTATTTAGAATTTACTATGAATTATGTGAAATATATAAATCTAAAACATGTAGAAGTTCAATAAATTTTCCTTAACTACTATTACCAGCCTCTAGTTAATAACATTAGCATCACCCTTCTTTGAATATTCTACTTTCTATGTATTTATTTAAGAAGATGGATTTACTCTGGCAAAAAACAAGCAAACAATAGCAACAACAACAAAACCTTAACACTGTTATTTCTAGTCAGGAGAAAAATAAATTCTATACTTAACAGATTAAAGAAGTTCAAGAAACTAGAGGTAGCTTTCAGAAAGACTTGAGACATGAAAGGACCTGAAAAGTGCATTTGTCAATACTGCGAGGTCTGCGCTATCTGGCCATGACCTTCCTGTAGACAAGGGTCTCATGACATTTGCTATGCCTGTTGCATTTCTGCTCATATGACTTAACTCTAACCAAGAAAAACTGAACTGGCTCCTACTCCAGGCAAGGTCAAAGCTGCAAGCTTTAAACACCTTTTAACATAACATGGAAGTTTAAGCCCAAGCAAAAAGGGGAAATTTGATTCACATTGCTTTTATGCTTTAATGCTCCCTTCAAATTGGAATGATTGGGTTTTTAGACATTAATTGCTTTTCTATAATCATAAATAAAAAATATCGACATATTTGTTATTGTCCTTTTCTAAAAATTAGAGGAATTGTGAGTCCAGAAAAAAACTTTTAATATTTTACAATAAGTAGAGTCACAATGTCAAGGCTTGTTTCTTTCGATGACATCATGCTGGTTATAAGGCATTTGGTTTTAGAAATTTATGAAATGACAGGAAAAATCCTGTTTCCTACTACTGTGCATTGAACAGAAATCAGAAAAGAAAAGAACCACAAGCCATTAATTTCACAAAAGTAAAAAGTCCATTACAAATGACCTAATTTCCATTTTCTATATGCTTGAAAAATGAGATAACCCTAGAAAACTGCCTTTGACTTCCACATTGCATTGGAAAAGATAAACACTTTTCTCATTTTTTGTAGACATTCTTTTTTGGCATGTAATAATGTTAATCACAGTAATAACTATATGACAATCATGCTGTATTTGCAACTCTCTCTCTGCTTAAAAGATTAAAGTTTCTATTAATATTTAGTTTTCATCAGTTGTCTTAAATAGCCCAGTTTAAGTGATTGGTCCACATCCCATATCGCAGATATTCAACTTCATATTTTTGTTTCTATATATGCTTGCCTTGAGTCTCTTATCCTTGAGGAAAACTTCTGAAATTGTTCCAATGAGCAAAGTCTTTTCTAAGCATATCTGATGGTGGCACCAAATGTTTTTGAAGTGCAGTCTACTTGGGAGCATGGAGGTCTTAATGATATATTTTCCTTGAACAGGATTGAAAGAATACCAATGATTCATATCAAAATGGGGTAGATGAGATTATAGAGATGGAGGGGAATGGGTTCAATTATAATCAGGACACCATTTTAAACTCATGCCTTTGTCACTCATTTATCACCCATGTGCTTTCTGTTCCATGTGACAAAAGATTCATATTGAAAAATTATGAACGGCACAACTTGAGCCATCACTGGTATAAATAATTATCCTGGTTAGCCTCCTTGTAAAGTGGTGCACTCTGGAGCTAAATTCCTTGGGTTCAAATCCTATCTTCAATATTTACTATGTTACTTGAGCAAGTTGCTTTTCTAAAACAGGGACAATGGGGGTGCCTAACTCAGAGGATTGTTGAGAAGATTAAATTAGTGAGTATGTCTAAAATGCTTAGAAGATGACCTGGCAAACTATAAATGTTCAATACATTTGAACTAATAAATTAATCAGCTCTAAATTACTTTGGGGGGTCGGCATAATGTATTTGTTTATACTAATGCCATGTTGTGTGATTTTAATAGGAATTTAAAACAAAATTCAAAAAAGTAGAGTTATACCAGTCTAAAGCATTCATCTTTATAATAGAACAAATATTACTACCTATGAGAGTATACATGATTGTCCGCAGCCGTCTCGTTCGGCTTCTGATCCCCGGCCGGCGAAGGGAACAGGAGGGGAGAAAGAGACAGGCGCAGGCAAACCGACTCGAGTGACAAACACGGGTTCGAGGCACGCAACGGTTGTGAGCACAGACCTTTACTGGAGTTAAGCTTGCATTCTCTGTTACAGGTTCCACGCGGGACAAGATACCCCGCGGGGGAACAACCTCTATGCGGCCGTCAGGTACGGCTCCCTGTGGGTCGTCTCCACCCACCCTGTCCGGGTAACCTCTTATATACTGTGCCCAAACCCAATAGGTTAGTGCCACGTATACAGAGGTGATTGGAAGACAGGGTTGGTGGGCGCGTACGTCATACGCGGAAACAGGATGCGGGCGCCATCTTGACTCACTCGATGGGCGGGGGGAACTCTAGAGCAGGCTGCAGCGTGTCCACTAGGCCTGACCCGGGAGGCGGCTCTCCACACATGATCACAAGAGGAAAGAATTCAGCAAGAGAACGAACATCTAAGACTGAGAGAAGTTCAAAGTCTTACCCCCTACAGCTCATTCATTTGCCTCTCTCACCATGCTCGGCCACTATTCCTATATAACTAAACCGACTGCTAGTCCTGACTTGATGAACTGTGAACTTGCTTCTGAAAAGCTGTGGGGGCCATTTCTACATCTGTCTCTCTCAGACCTGTACTGATAGGATTGTTAACCTACTGGGGCTATTATTTTCCTAGGCCCAAATCTTAGAAGTTTAATTCAGCAGATATTTGACATTTCTGGATTTAATATTCTAAATTTCATTTGTTTAAGAACAACCCTGAAGCTCCATGATACGCACAAGCCATCATTTTGCCGGCGTACAAATTTAAATCATGCCATCCTGATCAGACCTACCCAGGAGCCAATCACTGAACTAAAGAGTGCCTGTGTATCATTTGTACCTCAAAATGTCTGGAACTAGAGTTGTGGTTGTTCATGAATCAACACTCATGGAATGATTGAAATTTTAATTGTAGAAAAATATGCCCCCCTGCTACCAAACAAAGCCAGATGGCAGTGATAAGAAATCTAAATGTGTGACATTCTCAATTTGAGGACTTTAGAAACTATTTTGTTTTTGCTTGTATATTCATAGACTCATTAGAAGCCTAAAAAGAGGGTCACAATATTTTTAGTTAACTTTTCTAGTGAAGTTATAAACTATGGAAAAACTGACAAAAATTGAGCGATTCTTTCAGAGCTTAGCTGGCAGTGTAGTCAAGTTGTAGGTGGTTTTAATTTTAGCTCCACCCTTCTCTCCTAGGACAGTTTCTGGCACACTCTATATGCTAAGTGTTTGGGATGTGAATTTGGGGGTGTGTTTGCATATGCACCAGTATGTATCTGAATTGAATTGAATTTCAAATATGATTTTAGGGCAGTGGCAAACAGTGGGGAAAGCTTCATGTCATTTGCTCTGAGGGATCCAAAAGGCTCTCCCTAAAATAAGTTATTTCCCTCTTTACAGCCTAGCCATTGGGTCTTAACAGTTTTGTTTGTTTTTTTAATCCCATGGAGCACTTGATTCAATGAAATCTTACACAGAAGCTCAAAACGGAAAACAAACTTCCCTAGTAAGTGGAAAAGGTAGGAGTTTCTAGAACTGTGCCTGCTTCTTTCTTCCCTCCTGCACTTACCCTGTCCCTGATTTCCACTCTGCCTTGCATTAGAACACTGAAGCCCTCTTTTTAAAAGAAAAATTTGACCTAGCAATGGGAAAAACACATTGAGCTACTTTAAACCACCAATCCTGGTTGAAATCAGGCGAGAGAGGATACTGATAGAAAGGAACTAGAATCTGATCAGGAGACCTGACGTAGAATCCGGACTTCCCCTCTTTGGTAATTTATGGAACATCTAGTAAACTGATTTCCAAGATTTACTTTCCTTGCCTACCGAAGGAAATCAACAAACAGGAATAATTTAAACTGACTGTATAGTTTATTATACCATAAACTGCATTATTTAGAAGCATTGATAGAGTTCTCAACAGTTCATTTATTCATTCATTCCAACATTTATTGAGGAATATTATTTCAATATTTAATGAGGACCTACCACGTACTATACTATGCTCAATCCCAAACAAAAGCCCTAGCTAGATGCCCTAGCTAGATAGGGGGCAAGAGAGGAGGAAATTTGTTCCATTCCTTGTAGATGGAACACCAAGTGGGCAGGTCAGCCTTTGAGGCCCTGGGCATCTAGCTAGGGCTTTTGCCTTTTGAAGAGCACGGCGCTTGCCTCTCACCTCACTCTCCTTGGATGTCTCACCTCTGGTTCCTGGCATACATTGCTTCAAACTGTTTGTCTCTATCATTGCACTTCCACATGCAGTTGTCTGTCTCACCACTGCACTGGGAACTGTTTGTTTTATATTTGTGTCCCTAGCCAGGGAATGACAAAGGACTGGCAACCACTTAATATTTATTAGCTGAAGACATGGATGGATGATTTAATGAATAGAAAGGCAGAGAGACTGTAGAAAGGACAGAAGGAAGATAGTGTTTGTCACTTCAAAGTTGACTTTGGGTGCTGTTCAACATGGATGAGCCCCAATCCTTCAACCCACTCTTTTATGTAAATAGGAAAAGAACTCCTTTCAAGATTATGAGTGAAGATTGACCATGTTTCTCTCACCCAACAGGAGTGATTCTGCAAATAACAGTATGTCTCCTGCTCCCTCCTCACAATATTTGGACTCTGGAAGATTTGCGCCCTGTAGGTTATCAGGACTTGGGAAGGTGGCTCTGAAATCTTCCTCATGCACTCAACATCCATGTGCCCTCAACCCATATTCTCTATAAGGCTGGCCCTGATAAGTAATGGGGTATCCAAAGAATGAGCAGAGAGAAATAGAAAACTGTGTGTGAAAGAGGAATGAGGAGATATGGAGGCTGGAAGGAAGTTTGCGCATAAGGATTTTTACGTTTTAGAGAATTTCATAGTTTCTCCCAGAGAAAAGAGCTCAGGCAGATATATTTCCAATTTAGCAAGTTCACAAATCAATCTGACTGTTCAGCAATTCAACTAGGACCTGCTTTACATCTCATAAACAAAACTTCTGGTTTTACCTTTTTCTCTGTCATATTATTAACATAAATAGTGTAGATTCCACTTTTATTAAAACCAGCTTGATATACATCTGCACAGTCTCTAAATGGTTTTTCTTCTTCTCTCTTTCCTCCCTTTAGTAAAACTGCAAAAGAAAAAAAAAGAAGAAGAATGAAATATGTGGATAAGAATTTCAATATCATTAATACCCAAATGGGCTCCAGGCATATCTAAGCGTGTCTTCATTTTCTCCAGACAAATGTCAATCTTGAATTTACTGAAAAATCAATCATAAGGGCAATATGAGGTTTTGAGGTGATTTAGAAAATTATACAACTGAAGGAAACAGCTGTAGAGCAATTTCTAATGGAATACTTCTTGTAATTTATTTAATTACTTCATTCTTATTTTTCTGTATATAATTACTTCATTCTTGTTTTTCTGTATACCTTTTCCAGAGCATCATCTCAAGGGACAAATGGACTGGTTATATGATGCTTTCCATTGGTATCAATTGTGTCAATGTTTCCTCCAAAATTTCTGAAGCATTCTTCTCTACTTCTCACGTGAAAAAAAAATTTAAAGAACACTAAAGAACTTTTTAGAGGACAGGCAGGCAAGGATGACAAATCCAAACATAAAGACAAAGAAAAGTATTTATTTTGCATTTAAAACAGTAAATGTACATAGTACTGTTTTCTGTTGCTTCAGATTGAATAGCTCCTAGAATTTTTTTTCCCTGCAAAACCTCCAAACTTTCATAATAATGAAATTTGGCAAGTAAAAAAGTGTCTCTAGCTCAATCTAACAAATTCAGCAGGAAACTAGAACTGAACTTTGGGTTTTATCTAATGCCCAGAAGATAAACCATCAGGCAGATGATACCAATAAAAGCACAAATGACTAAGACTTAGAAACAAAATTATCTAAAAAGAGTCACAGCAAAATCTACAAGTGAAGTGAAGACAGGAAATTCAACAATGGCATTCATTGAGAAGAACCTTATTTTATTCACCGGACTTTATCCAGTGTTAACTTCTTAATGAATCCAAAATTAAAAAAAAAACAAAACTATTTCAGTTCTTAACAAAATACCTATGATGATATATATATATATATATATTTTTTTTTACATGGGCAGGCACCGGGAACCAAACCCGGGTCTCCAGCATGGCAGGTGAGAACTCTGCTACTGAGCCACCATTGATGATATATTTATAAAATATTTATGTATTAATATTTTCTAATACACATATTTTATTTTAGTTAATGATTTCATTTAACCTTTTTCTAGGAGTTAGGGTTAAAAATATTTTATAATTTCACCTTTAGAGTCTCCTGCTACTAATAAATATCTGCATTCAATCACTTTGACACATAGTGGTCTTTTTTTTTTCATAATGGTCTTTTAAAATTTAAATATTTAAGGTAAACTACACATCAATGCTTTTAAATTCATGTAAATGGTCTAAAACATTAGGCTGACAAACTATAGATGCTCAATATTAACTAATTTATAAATAATTAAAAATAAGCAATCTAACCTCTGGAAAAATGGCTCAATACAAATATTTCATTTTTCAAGATTATTAAATTATGTTTTAAAAAATGAAGCATGCATGTCAAATATGTCACCATAACTAAAAAAGAAAAAGCATTATGGCGTCCAGTAGCCTCCAGGTATTTTATATAGCTCTTACATCTTTGTACTAATAATTGTGGGTTCTTTCATTAATAATTACATCTAAGCACCATTACAATTGCAATATTAACATAGAAGAGGAAACCGAGGAATGCTAAGGGTTCACATGTCAGTGGAGATGTCCTGCATGGTACAGATGTTAATATCAATCTAAAAATTAATATATAAATGGTTACTCAATGCCATCTTTAACATAATTGAGAATGTAAATGGATTACATAAAAGGTAAACATCAATGATATTTCAAAAACACCCGGGCAGCTCACATGTGTTTGCTTATTGTAACTTAATGGACCGTTATTTTTGTAAGACAAAATCTTCCTCAATTCCAAATGTTTGATCTTTTCTTCCATTGCAAACATGAGAATAACTGATTTAGTTGCTAAAAAAAGGGGATGTAAAGATGAACAAACTAAAATTTATGATCCCTTGAGAGAATGAACAGTACAGGAAAGTGATCAACAGGAACCCAACTTTAAATGCATTTTTCCTTTTGGGTGTGAAATGGAGAAAGTCATTTATCTAAAGAGAAAATGTTTCTCTTGTTGAATAAACCACTTCCTGCCCTCCCTTATCTAGTATGGAAGGAGAATGCATTCCCTTCCCACTTCACTGCCACCTCCCTCTCTCCTTTTTGTTTCCACTTCAGGAAGATGTGGGTGAAGAGAATGTTGGGTAGGAGGAGGGAAGCTATTCCACACATATTTTCAATAACAGAACAAGGGGAAAAATTAAGTATTAACATATTTTTCTGCAAACTAATTTTATAAAAATGACATCCAAACCATGAATACAAATCTCATACCTGGAAAAATCCTATACCATAAAAGGTACAACTTTTATATACTTTGGGTACACAATGAGATATTTATTACATTGTTGTTATGGCAACATAACTGATGTGGATAATTCGTTTTCTGGAAACATAATGGTTTTTTTCAATTCATTCTTTCCACATATAATTTTCACAAAGTTCCTTATTTTAATTACTTATTAAACATTATATATTATGCTAAATAGCTTAATCTAGTCTATAGTTTAGATTATTAAAGCATTCAGAATCAGTTTAATAGATTACAACTTACCTTTGATATTCTTTGATGCTATGATTTGATGAAGGGCTCCAAATAAGAGATCGACCTTTTTTTTTTTTCAAATCTATAGAATGGAGTAATTATAACTATCTCCAGATAGGACCATGAATTTGATAACTTTGGGGCAGAGTAACTGAAACATAGTACATACTCAAGAAACGGTAGTTGTTGTTAAGATAATAGCATCATGAGTAGTCACATTATAGTATTATTCTTTCTTTGCAAGAGACACTAGCAGGGTGGGAAGTCAGTTCCCATTTGTGGAGTGGTGGATCCTGCTGTTTTCACCCTCACATCCAAATGTGGTAGCAGGATGAAACCAGAGCAGGTACAGCTGGCTGGTTATATATAGGATTCTATTTAACTGAGCTCTCCTTGCTGAAGTCGGCTAATTGGTTTATTTTACTGGTTGATTAAATTAGATCATAAAAGTCTAAACCACGGGCAACATAATCTTGGCATCTATCATACATTTTGGCTGAACAGTTAAGATTTAAAAACTATTTCAGGTGAAATGATATGCGATGTGTATACCAACTGGGGTCTTCATCTCATAACTTGAGTTTTCATAGTGAAATATTTTCTTTCTTACAGCCCCCAAAATTCCGAAATGAATGTCATGATTTACATATTGTAAAACTGGGCATAGAGCAAACATTTTAAGACACAGAATAATAGTAATAATGAATTTTCTCAGCATTACAAGTGTCAGAACTAATGACAGATTTTTTAAGAAGTCCACAGATTCAGTAAGATGGAAGGTAATGCCTGGAGGAATATATAGTAATTGGCAAGAACCAGGGTTACGGAAGACAGGTGAAGGAGGATAAAAGAAGAGTGAACTGGACAGGGCTGGGAGGAGTCCCCTGGAGACCCGAGAGAGGTTTTTATTTAGGTAAAAGTGGTTTAAACCTTTTGTAATAACTGGTTTATTTGAAAGCATGGATTAACAAATGGGCCTTTACATCTACAAGTTCCTGCTTTGACCGTACTCTTACTTTTATTCTCCTATTCTTTAATTCTTACTGTATTTCTATTTCTTTTAATTCAGAATCTAGATTCCTACCACTACTAGCAGCTCCTCCTTAGCTTCTCTTTTCTTTCTTCCCACCCTTAACGTCAGGGCCAAGTATTTAGGTATGATTCAGAAGGCATTCACAGCGATCTTGACTCATTCACTTTCATGGAACAAAATGAGGAAATCCTGACCCCAGGAAGGGCATTTATTCACTCTCTTGCTTCCCACTTCTACATTTCCAAACACTAAAGGGAGACTATTTACTGCCATCCAAATGCTGTCTTCCATGCTTATTAGTGAAACCCTTGGTCATCCCTAATGGACTTTCTATTACTTTTTCCTACAAAGTCTATTTCAAACTTTTCAATGTTTTTCAGGAATAAATATCACTTCTAATATCCCCTCACTCTCTTTATATGACTTTATTTTACACTTCACTATGAAGAGCAAGCAAAGCCATTCGATATGTGCCCTCTACTCCCTCCTCTATACTACAGAAGTTGCTGTTGCCAATCTTTCCCTTGCCTTCTTCTGTGTCAATATCTTCTCATCCCTTTTCTGCTTCTAAAACTGCCCTTACCCTTTCACCTTTTTCGTCTAGATGTTCATCAAGATTCCTTTTCTGCCATCTGTTCGATATATATATTTGCAAATTGTCTATCATGGCTTCAAGCCTCTATGCAGAAGATTCCTAAGATATATAAACATTTTGAACACTTTAGACATTTCTGAAGGGAATGCGAAAATGAATGAAAAAAATTGGACAGCATGGAAATGATTTTTGAATAATGTTCGTCATTATTTATAGGAGCATAATGTGGAAGGCACTGCCGTGAAGGGACACTTAAGTGTAGACTTCAGCTTCAGGAAGGCTTCCTTGAGGAAATGGTAGCTGGGCTGCAGCTTAAAGCTTTAGAAGGGTTGGCCTCTCTCTTGACCTGCAGCTCTATATTTCTACGACTCGGTTGGGCAGTTCCTATTGTTACACCAGCTTCAATTTGTTCAATGTGGTCTAATTTTTCCTTTCAAATCTTATGTTCTCTATTTCTCTTACTGGTTCTGCTATTCTCTGCTCATTATCACCAATAAAAAGTTAATGGAAGTCTAAATATGAGATGAGTGGACTTAGATTTTTTAACTGATCTCGGCTTCCTATTGCTTATTAATTCAACCCATCCTATATTAATTAATTCAATAAATATTTACTGAACATCTGCTATGTGTAAGACTTTACCAAAGCACTGGAAGTGCAGATATAAGAAAAGTCTGATCCTGCCCTCAATGTGATCACGGTCTGATGGGAGAAAGGCTTATTATATTAGTTAGGGCTTCTTCTATGATAGGAGAAAGCCCAACTCAAGTCAACTTAAACATAAAGATAATTTATCAGATCATGTAATTGAACATGCCCGGGTATAGCTTTAGTTAAGGCATGATGAGATTTTTGAAATGTAGTTAAGAATTGGTTTCTTTGTCTTTTTCTTATCTCACTTGTTAGCTTACAACCTGGCATGGCCAGCAGCACATTGTAGGGTTATAATGTTACAGGTTTAAATTCAGCCGAGAGAGAGAATGCAGACAATTGCTTCATAGGAGGTATTTGGCAGATTTGGGGGAACACGGAGGGGATAAATGCCCCCTACCAGATGGACTTGGAGAGGGCTGTATAGAAGAGATAACACCTGAAAGAAAAAAAACATGTGGGAAAGTTTGGGCTAAATTTTAAGGGCCTTGTCTGTCATCTAGAAAGTCTTAGGAAAGACTCATTCATTATTTATTCATTTCTTGTAGTCTTAACTGTACAGCCAAACCCTCGTGATCTAAGGGAAAGAACAGGGACACAGGGAGGTGCGTGATTTGTCTTTCACCAGCCAACATCCAGTTCCCAAAAGCAACCTGAGACCCCAACTCCAGCAGCTGTTGATTTTACCGGGCTCTTCCCTTCATCTGTCCAACCAATTACATCCAGACTGTGTATCCATCACCAGTCTGACTGCAGAAGGAGACCGTGAAAACTGAGGCATAGGGTCACTTCAATTTAGGTGAACCCTCAAGAGAAAACTTCCTGGAATGTGGGTATGGCAAAATCTGAGGCCTAGCAATCCTAACAGAGAATGCAGAAGCAATTAGTATTACCACCAGAGACAAGGTCAAAAGCCAATCCCTTGTTCGTACCCATTCCTAATAAGTTGCTATAAAGGGATTGGTTTTTCACATTTATTTATGTATTTTTTTAGTCCTTAAAAGTAGGTAATGGGGCAGTGCGATGGTGGCTCAGTGGCAGAATTCTTGCCTGCCATACTGGAGACCTGGGTTCAATTTCCAGTGCCTGCCCATGCAAGAAAAAAAAAAAAAAAGTAGGTAATGATCCATATCATTCCAGTATCTAGCAAACATCAGAATTTATGTGGGTCAAGTGATATGTTTAAGGATAATCCTTGTAGAACTTTTGGGGTCATCACTGCTAGGGAGATCATAGCACTACGAAATGATCCTAAATCTGTAATTTCATCACAACAGGTCACTGAAGTAAACTGAGTGTATGGCTGAGTAAACTGGCACAGTGACAAGGCAAAAACAAACAGACAACTAAGTAGATCCTATACACTTTGGCCAGGTGTGTGGGCATTTCATAGAAAGACCATTTTGACGACACTCCCAGAGTTCTAATTTATTTGAAGGACTTTTAGAAAAAAATCATGAAAAAGGGTAGTATCTTGCATTTCAGGGCTGCAGAAGATTAAAACATGCAAGGAGCTTAAGCTGCAAAATTTTGTGCCTGGGTGTGAGGGTAAAAGACTCATGAACAATTTTATAAATACATATACACAGATTGTATAATATACATAAATATATAAAAGTTTTAGACTTCTAAATAGAAAATTCAACGTTGATGTTTTATCTCATAAAACATGCCTAAGAACATAAATATCTGTGGGTTGATTTGTCAGAATGGCTGTTTTTAATCAATAAAGATTCCAGGTGGTTCAAATACATAAAACATTGTACAGAAATTTCCATGTAACAGTTCAGCAAACACATATATTCTATTCTTGAATTCTTAAATACGCTTAATCAGAAAGTTTTGGTTAAGTAGTTAAGAGGCTCCCTTTTTAAAAAACTTACTATGCCTAGACCCTATCCCCCTCCTTGCACCAGTGTGAAAAAACATTTGGAACATCATTTACCTGCAGTATTATTATTTTAATGAATGCTTTTGAAAAAGAACTGCTTTGTGCTCATTTAAGCTATTTGTATGTATACATTTTGCAGCCAATCTAGAAAATTCTGACTCCCCAGCAACTTGCTTGGTGGAACTGTAATAATTATGATTGTGGGAGCAGGGAAGTATGGGAGGAGTCACAAGAGGCAGAAATGACAAGAAAGAAGCATAGTATTGAAAGGAGGAGAGGAGAGAGTCACAGTTAGTCATACTGACTATGACACAGAAACTGTCAGGACAACTGTGAAGCGGAGATGGTCCAGAACTTCAAAGCCAAACAGAGAATGAGGAGGTGAGAGGCTTCTCGGGAGCCATGTTGGATTTTATAATGCAAGTTATGTTCACTCAGGATTTATCCCCATTAATTTTAGATATTATTCTCACAAGCCTGGTTGTGTGGGCTCCCAGCCTCTGGGCTATTTACTAGAATAGAAGCTATAAATGAGAGGAAAGGTTGGTGGGGGAGGGGGAAGTGAGGATGAGTGTGTGTGTATGTGCATGTTAGTTAGACTCAGGCATGAAGATGAGAGGACAACTCAGAACTGACAGTTATTTTTGCATGTGAAAAAGCAGTAAATACACAAAGTAGGTCAAACTAAGAAATGATAAGAGTTTGGGTATTATATAAGGACAAATTATATAAATTCCCAAGGGTATCATGGCATTATGATGCAAATTAATTCATACTGAAAATAATGAATTTAAATCAGCAGGAAAAGACAATTTTATTCAATCAACTCTTCTGAAAAAAGGGAGAAGAGGATTAAAAGTGAAATAGAAAAATTGCCATCATAACATTACAAAATTTTCTTAAATCTCTTCTACTTTTAAAGGTATACATGTTAAGTATCTGGAAAGTCTATTACTCATGATGTATAATTAAAGGTACATTTTTAGTAATAATGAGGTATATGCATAAGGTGTATAAATTGTTAAATCTATGAGGACATGCAAAGCACTCTGAGACACAGGTGAATCTCTAATTTAAGGTGTTTTTTTAAATGTGGAAGAATAATGAAACAGTGAGTAATTCTATATATTTCTACTTTCCTAGTTAGATTAGTGTATTTAAATGTTTTCTAATGTCCCTCTAATGTAAAGGACATTTACACTTATATTTATATAACATAAAATGATTCTTATTTATATAACTGAATGTATATTTTATGCCAATTATTACTTAAAGTAACCAAGAATGAAAGCAAATACTTGCCTAAAAGTTAAAAACAGATTTACATACAACTTTGTTGAATTGAGTGACAATTCATTTTTCATCAAATTCATTTCTGTATTTTCCCTTTGGGCACGCTGATGCAAAGCAGAATATTGTATGACCGTTGCCACTTGTTTAGAAGGCTATGTCTATTAACAAAGATATTTCAGGTGGTTTTTTTAGTGTGGGGGTTAACTTCCCATGTAATGTTTTCCTATGCATGTAGGCTAGCTTAAAGGCCACCTTTTGTGACCTATTATGAATAGACAATTACTTGATTACAGCAAAAGCCATTAAGAATGGAATTAAAGTCTGAACAATGCTATAAGCATAGAAAGTAGTTGCCAGATGCATTTAAAAACTGACAAAGAAAGTTGTACTTTGGGGTATTAAATAATTAGGGGTTGTCACCTTTGGTATGTCACCCAGGTTCTTACTCTTGTGGGGAAATACACTTAAAGACCAGTATTTGACTACCAGTAGGGGCTCCACATGGAGTTGAACCTTCAATTTAGGACTTCCCCAGCCTTTAGCAGTGATACAAAATCATGAGAAGAGTGGGAGGATTGGATCATAAAATGCTCGGGTGTGCCTAGGATGCCTGTCAACCTCTAAGGTGTGTGGTGGTTTTCTGTGAAGTATGTTGGCAGCAAAACTGGGTCTGGAACCCAGGGGTTCTGGTGTCTGTTCCTTCTAAGCAAGTCACGGATGAGATCATCCCACTCTAAACCCTGACTCTAGGGAGATGGGCTAGAAGGTTATTTGTAGTTGTGATTTGGTTTGTGTGTGTTTGTGTATATGTGTATTTTTTTTTAACTTTTTATTGTATAGTAAGACATATATACAAAGCAAAGAAATAAAAACCAATAGTTTTCAAAGCACTCTTCAACAAGTAGTTACAGGACAGATCCCAGAGTTTGTCGTGGGCTACCATACAATCCTCTCAGATTTGTTTCCTTCCAGAATATAGGAAGCTAGAAGGCTTAAATATTTTTTTCTAGCATCACAATTGACTTTTTTTCCCTTCTTTTTTTTTTTGTAGGAAAAATATCATATATACAAAAAAGCAATAAATGTCAAAGCACAGTACAATTAGCTGTAGAACATATTTCAGTGTTTGACATGGGTTATAATTCCACAATTTTAGGTTTTTACTTCTAGCTGCTTTGAGATACTGGAGGCTAAAAGAGGTATCAATTTAATGATTCAGCATTCATATTCATTTGTTAAATCCTATCATCTCTGTATAACTCCACCATCACCTTTGATCTTTACATTCCTCTCTTTAGGGGTGTTTGGCCTATAGCCATTTTAAATTTTTCATATTGGAAGGGTCTGTCACTAATAAGATGGGGTAGGGAGATGGAACTATCTGATGTTCTGGAGAGGCTGGGCCCTCTAGGTTTCAGGACTTATCTGGACCGGGGACCCATCTGGAGGTTGTAGGCTTCTAGAAAGTTACTCTAGTGCATGGAACCCTTGTGGAATCTTATATATATTGCCCTAGGTGTTCTTTAGGATTGGCTGGAATGGTCCTGGTTGGGGGTTGGCAGGTTATGATAAGTAGCAAGGTCTAACTGAAGCTTCCATAAGAGCAACCTCCAGAGTAAGCCTCTTGACTCTATTTGAACTCTCTCTACTGACACTTTATTAGTTATGTACATGTATTTTTGTAAATGTATAGATGAGGTTTAAACAACTAGCAAAACCTTTACTTTAGCAAAACCACGTAAAAGTAAACCTAAAGTTCAAACTCACTATTCTAAAGGAACTCACAGTGGTTGTGAAAACAGACTATTCACACTTAAAATTGAGTGTATACACGGACATGATAAAATACACATATTAAAAGAGATTTGATTTAATTGATATTACACAGTAATTTTACTTCTTCTTGAATTCGTTACAAAGTTGGATCTACCTTGGTAGAGCACATATTACCATGACCATCTAACTGAGAAGGTCCAGCTCAGAATATGAATACCCAGGTCAGTACTAGGGCAAGATTTCAGTGTTAGAATTAATTATGATATTGGTGTTCTCTAGTTGAAGATAATTTTGAGCTCCATGGGAAGCTAAAAATGCCTGTATCAGTTATAAGCTTCTTTGCAACTGACTTTCAGAAAAATCTTATGCTAATGATAATTTTCTGCCCAATATTTTGCTTATATGTATTGCCTAAATGTACAATTGCAACATTTCTCAGGTTTTATTTCCTTTTTCTTCCTTTTCAATGTATAAGAAAATCCATGGGGTTTTACTCTATGTTTGAAGTGTTGCATACATACTTACTGATGTTAATAAAATGCTTTTTCTTATTTTTTCTAAGAGTAATTATAGGTGTTATTTAGCTTCATTTGTATGAAGTACCACAGCTTATCCTTAAAAAACGTCCTCTGTCCTACTATGTCCCCAGATGTAAAAAATATCTGCTGAGTTTGACTTGAGTGTGGATGAGTCCAGGAAATGACTTTCATGAAATTCTATCCAGACTATTTTGTGCTTCTTTGCTTTACTCTAACAGGCCATGAAAGCACACCAGAAGAAGGAATGGAGTTTGCTCGTAATAATGCTGGGTCATCTAGGAAACACTCTTTTTTTTGACCTTTTCCTCTGTTAACGTCCAGCCCTAGCTGGCACCAGGAGATATCTTTTTTTGGTTGTTCTAGTTTCTGAAGTTGAAGCTCTGACTCCAAAAGAGAAGTTTAACCACAAAATTTCAAACCTCCCCTAAAAGATGTGGTTTAGAAATAGTTCATGGGAGAGGTCAAGGACTGTATTATTTTTTACTTTGTTATCATCAATTTGGCTATCTGCTATTCATACAAGATTTTATAGAAATTACAACTTTTCAAAAGACAGATAACATGCTCCATCAAAAAGGAGAAATATACCACTTCCAAAAATAAACAGCACTTTCCCCTTAAGCCATTGGGGTTTATGAAAGGAAGTGCTAGAAAGTGTGGCTCATTTTAAGGAAATTGTAAATGTTTGACATATAATTTTCTGTCAAGATAAAGCAGTTCCCTCATTAAAGGAAAACAACTACTCACTCTAAGTTTCAGCAGAAGACTTCCTGTATTTTTCTTTCTCTTTCAACCTAATATTAAGTTGCTCATTATAAGCAGAAAATGAAAAAGTCAAATATTTTACTCAGTCAATGGAAATGACATTTTCTGTCTTTATCAATGTTTATATGGTTGGCATTCAAACAGCTTTAATTCCCTTCTATCATTTGTGATGTTTTTAGAGTCATTCTTAACTCAAGGGACTTGCGGGGTTCAAGCTATCTCATCCCTTGACTGAATGCTTTACTTTATAGACGCAATAGACACTACACGGGAGGTAAATTCCTTGCAGACGGCAGAATTATTCCACCAGAGCCAAGTTACTTCTGAGCACTGGGAAGGAAGCAAATGCCTCATTTCCCCTTTTGAGATGGCCAGAGGACCAAAAATAATGGTCAAACCATACCACTGCAATCAGCCTCTGGGAAAGACCCTTTAGCCCAAATAATTTAGATCACTGACAAAATTAGTATATCAGTCACTACGTCTTTCAGATAATGCGAAAAAAAGTATTTAAATGAACTTCATGAGAAATTCCTTATGAGCTGGAGTTTGAACTTCATGGTAGGAAACTACGTATGGAAATAAGCTCATGTCTCTCAATATTTGTTTTTAAGTTTCTTTTATTCCTCTCTATCCTATGTGCCTACTTATTGAATGTGGGTAGACGATACTTTCTGATTTTATTTCTTCTCATTCATTTTAGTCTTCAACCAATGCAATTGAGCCAACGCTTCACTGAGACTCTGCCTACAGAAAGTCACATTCCAATTCCAAATTCATTGTCATTTTTTTAAAAGAATTGACCTTTCTGCTTATCACTGAAACTAATACCTTTCAAGTCACTTTGTTTCTCCTTCCTTATCACTACCCACTATTGTTCATTCCTCCTAATTCTTTGTTTTCTTTTGGTCTCCTCTTCTTTTATCTGTCCCTTAAAGAACTCTTAATTTTCTGTCTTTGATTTTACATTCTTATAAAATGGGTTCATATTCTTGAGTTGTAAATTCTCTGAAATTGTAATAAAATTTTATCTGTGTACTTGCTCTGTGGGGGGTGGGGTGGGGAGTGAAAATGGGAAGATCCAAACAATAAATAGTTTTCATTAGATTTTAAGATGGATCAGGAACCCAAAATGGTTATGAGCCATTGCTGTTTATATGTACCTTCAATGGTTTCCTTCATTGCCATGGATTCATCTCATCTCTTCTGAGGACACACCAGTCTATATGGTCATCCAAATTTTTCCCCTGAATTCCAGATTCCCATTGTTCTGCCTACCACACTTAAATGTCCACAAGCACCCCAGTCAATATGTGCAAAACTAAGCTCATTATGGTTCCCCTTAAACCTGCTATTGTCCCATGTTGCTGATTTTTAGGAATGTCGTTGACACCCCCTTAGTGACTCACCCAGAAACTTGAGAGTCATATTTGATTCTACTTCTAATGTATTATTTCCTAGTGATTATTTTTTTTATTTTCCCCCAATATCCATTTGTCTTTGCATTTGCCTCTGTTCGATCCTGACCTCAGCATATGTCTGAACCAGACTGCCTGGGTTCCAATCTCAGCTCACTCACATGCTAGTAGTGTGATATCTGGAAATTATTTACCATTCTGTGCTGAGTTTCTGTATCTGTCATGTGTGTTAACAGTAGCACCTGTCTTATACGGTTGCCATTAGGATTAAATGAGCTAATCTATGCAAAGCAATTAGAAGACTGGCACTTTGCAGGCATCATCCAAGTATTGCTTATAAGATAATGACAAAAACACCCACCTGGCTCCTGTGATTACCACCTTCCATTGGAATTGGGGATAATTTTTCTAAAATGCAAATATCACCATCGTCCTTGTATATTATCAATGATCATTGTTTTCAGGGGAAAAAGTTGCAGGCTGCCTAATCTGTCTAACCAACCTCATCTTTCTCCCTTCTGCCTTTTATTCTGAGTTGTATAGGCTTATGGATCTATGTATACCACCCCCTTTCATGCTCCCTTGTCACCTGGCAGACATCCATGCTGCTTGGGCTCTTTGCTGTGTGAAAATGAAGGCATTTTGAAGACTGAGCCATCATCTCCCCATTAGTGCCAACTTACCTATGCTTTAATTCTGCATCAATTTTTCCAGGATTGGGAAAATTACTCAGATACCCTTTAGAAGCTATACAATGGGGCTAAACATAGTAGCTCCCTCATACTGTTATTGTAATAATTGACTTAGTTAATACAGGTAAAGCTTAAGCCATGCTTAGCTCATAGTAAGCATTCAATTCAATCCCCAAGATGACCTCCAGAAACTTCCTTCATCTTTCAATGGCTGCCATTTTAATATTCTTCCTGTGTGCTTTGCTAGTGTCCAAATGCCTTGGGCTCGCCTCTAGCAAAAAAACCTTGGAATATAATTGTCCATCTCTCTCCCCACAAGCCCTAAGTTCCTTGAAGCCACAGAATGAATCGTGCCTCTTCTCTTTCCCCAGTGGTTTCAATAGTATCTGGCATGTTATAGGAAATCAGCAAATATTTCTTAAATTAAAAAAATGGACGAATATCCTTAGCTCCCAGAAGAGCATTTGAATTACAGCCATTGTTGTAGGACTGTTCTTTTGTTTGTTTGTTTGTTTTTAATGAAGGGGTAAATTAATGAATCACATTTCAGTACAGCTTCGTTCCAAGCTGATTTGGACAGCGAGAGAATTCAGCCTGTGTAATTTTATGATGGAAACTGAATCTAGTTGGTTTTTTTTTTATTTCTTCCTTTTCAGGTATGCATGCATTTATTTATTTTGCATGCTATGTGATAATTTAACTTGTGACTACATAATTCGATGTTCCTCATGTGTATGATCAACACATGTGACAATGTTTTAATCACCTCTGAACATAGCTGACGACTGGTGAAAGTCTGATGGTCATGGAGCCTGAGGAGTCCTAATTATCCTTCCCAAAGGAATTTAGGATCTTGTTTCCATGCCATGATCAATGTAAGCTATTTATTTCCAGCAATAACTGTGACTTGCCCCAAACATGAAGCCCTCAGCTCAGCTTTGACACTGTGATAACATTGTGGGCAATAGTTCTTTAGTGGGTAATGCTTCCAAGCGTGACCAAATGTTTGCAGACAAAGGTTAGACAAAAAATAAAATGTTTTACCCAGAAGCCTTTCAAAATGGGTGCAATTAAATTTGAAATGGCCATTTGTCTAAGGCACTACTATTGCTTATTTGGAACAAGAAGAGGAAAGTTTAGCAAATTATTTCAGAAAACATGTTCATTAATTGTACTTAGCTGAAATGTAGCTCATGACATCAGATAGTTTTAGTAGGAAATGTGCTGTGAAAACAAAACAAAAATATCCCCTATTTGTAAAAAAATGGGTTTACAGTTCCTGGATAAAGCAAATATTTGGGGAAAGGGTAAATACGTAGCCAACATTTCCTAGAAATGCTTATCATATACTCTTTTTTTTTTTTTTTTAACCTGGGCAGACTCCGAAAATCAAACCCAGGTCTCTGGCATGGCAGGCGAGAATTCTGCCACTGAGGCACCATTGTACTGCCCTTATCATACACTCTTAATGTGTTCATTATAAGCACTCTAGAAGACATAAAAATTAAACTGCAATCTACTGAGCATATATTATGGGTAGGCACAGACAGCAAATGTTTTATACAAATGTCTCAATTGCTACTACAAACCCATCAGGTAAATAATATGATCCTCATTTTAGTGATAAGGAAACTGAGATAAAAAGAAGCTGCTTGGATGATTGTCAACATTCAGGAACACCAGGGCATTGTATTCAGACTTTTTTTTTCTGTGAAAATTCCGCTTATAGATGGTGCTTAATAAATGTGCATTTACTTGAATCTTGCCATTTGGAGGAGACAGAAAAAACTAAAATTTAATAAATCAGTTACATCCTCAGTACTGTGCTCTTTCCTTTTCCATGCAGCATCTAATTTAATCATTTCCTTATCACAGGGAAGCAGATACAAGTATCTGATATTATAAATGATGAAATGACTTTATAAGGTTAAATTAGCTGCTAAAGAGAGAGTAAATACACTAAAAAATTTTCTCTTGCGGTATCACTTTTAGGCTGTTACATGAATAACTGGATCAAGCTGGAACTAGAGGACCCTCAGGGTCCATTAAAATATTTGTCTTTTTGTATTATAATACAGCTCATGACGTTTTTGGAAAATCTCACTCTTAGAGTTTTTAAAATATTCACTTTAGGAAATCTGATGTATTTATTGTGGCTTGTTGATTTTGGAATTTTGCATATATATGAATCTAAAAGTAAACTGTTCACATAAATTTATTTGATAAATAATAAATCCAGGTGCTAAATGAATATTTGGTTAGAATAGTAGAGAAAGGCGTTATTGTATATTATAAGAATTAGAATAAATAAAAGTTCATTTTAGTAACTTCAGCTACTTTTGTCTTGCAACTTCATGAGAGGCAATTTTTTTTCTTATTCTGTATAAAATTTATTTTAATACAATTGTAGAACAATAGAGTGCTTATTATTCACGGCCCTTTGATTTTCACCAACAGACATTTTGGTGATCATTTCACTGATAGATGAATTCATTTCACTGATAGATGTGAGTAAAAGAAATATCTGTATAATAGTCCTGAAACAGCCAAAGAAATGCTTTTATTAAGCATTAATATGCATTTTACAAAGATCACAGTAATTTTGATGATATTTAATCCAGTATAATGGTACTAGCCATTTAAAGTTCTCAATTCACCATTACTGAAGACTATGGCTACAACGAAAAGGAAGATATGTAAAAAATTTAAATCTTGATAGAAACCTTTATTAAGAGCCATTTTCTATTTTTGGTGTCTTTGATGAGCCCTGAAATGACCAAGTATCTAGTTAAAATTTTAAATTGTGGGATTCAAGAAAAAGAAGAACTGTTTCTTTTTATGAGACCACAAAACCCATTGCAAAATAGAGGCATGGTCTTACATTAGGATCACAAGTTTTGTAATTAAATCTGGACTTATTTTAAGATTATACTATCAAAAACAAAATATGCCTCTAAGACCTAGAGTATTAGAAAATTTTAGTAGCTACTTTTAAAAAAACTTTTGGACATACTATGTCATTTCAATAGGCATATATACTTTCCTCATACCCTAAGTAGATGTTAAGCACATCATCTACCATGGTTGCAGCCATAATTGTTCAATAAATGCTTCTTGAATTAAACAGATGTTTGGTTCTCCGGTATTTCATGCAAACTCCAAACCTTGCCATGGATCTTAATTTTTAAGTCACACTCCCTGTTTCTAAAAGTCTAAAGACATATTTATGAGACAAATACTCAACAAAGAAGTTAACATATGATAAGTAAGGACATATGAGCTCTGTGAGAATCACAATCTCTAAAATCAAGAAAAAACTATTCAACTCGATGTGTGTTAAGACTCCGGATGATAAGAGAAATGTGTTTTCAATCTTTCCCAAATATATTCAGCTCAATACAAGAATAGATATGCCTCATATTGATATTTAATTTCTAAATACTCATGAGCTCTATTAACATTCTCTGGCAAAATCCTACCATGTTTTCTTCCAGTGGACTCTAGCTCAAGGTTTTGGCAACCTCTGAGTGATTAGCAGGTTTTTTCCTTCTCAATCACATTATTGAGCATGCCCAAATGGTGCTCTGGAAACTCACTGTTTAAAAAGTATATATTACTTTACAAAGTATATCAAAGCTTGTTTAGACTATCTAAAGGAGATATAATCCAAGGAAATGGAGTGTAATAGAGAAATGTGAAATATCTTTAAAACAAGATCACTTAATACGGAATTATCTTCTATAGCTCTATCTACAAATGGAAGTAAGGATTGAGCTAATTTTTCATATAACTCAAGTCCATTTTAAATTAAAAGAGTTTCTGCCTGCATGCATTGCCTATACAAACTGAACTCTTATGTGAATGGTCACATAAGCCATAGTTTAATGACAATCGTAACTTTGAGATGTAAGCGGTGTTCTCTTCCACACTCACCACCATTTACAATTGCGGCTTCACTCAGATAAAGGCTCATTAGGCAGTGCAGCTATAAAAGACGAACTCTAGATCCAAATTGTTTAAGAGCACTACTGAGGCTCGTGAGAGGTTCTGCTTGCAGGGGGCAGGTGCACACAGAGGTCTCATTAATTAATTGCTGGAAGTTTGGTAGGATAGATGGATGGGTAACTTCTAAATAGGCACAAGCCTTCAGATATTCCCAATGGTTAAATGGTTCCAGAAATTTCATTATCACAAATTTGTAATATTCACCACTGTCATAAGGGGGCAAATAAATGTACATAGATGCCCTGGTTAAATTGTCTCTACATAGGACTAAAGTACAAGTAGTTTTAATAAATATTTTAATTAACAATCATCTTTTCTCCCTCAGAATAATTATGGGAATTGTCTCAATCTTCTTTTCCCTTCAGCCATCCCCTACCCTACCCCCAATAAAAGAACAACTAATATTAGTTTAAAGTGGGAGCCTTCACCTACTTCTTCCAGCTCTCTTAACTAATCTTTAATATTGGCTAATTTCTGTCCTTATGGTTAACTATTTAACACTAAATATTCATACATGACAGCATGCTAGATTTTACCTAAGGTTAAAAAGACCTTGAAAGAAAGAAAAAAAAGAACCCAAAAAGTTCTTTTAGAAAGGTACTTTGAAAAGATGAGGCAATTGTCTGCAAAAATTCCATATATGTATACTGTATATATATTATCACATGCCTTTGGCCGATTTTACACAACTAATATAAAGCAGAAATTTATATTGAATTTTCACTTGCTCCATATTAGTAAAATATGTGCAATACCAGAGTGAGGAAGAAATTCTTACCACCTTCTTTAGCGCAAAGATTGACAAGGTTGTGAACTGTGTCCATCAACTCCAGCTGCTGCTTCTGAAGGACACTGTTGTTGGTTGTGGCTCTGCTTAATTGTTTCTCCAGCTCCTGGATTATGTATGTTTGACGCGTAACCAAACTCTGAAGGTTCTCCTTCTCTTCCGTTAAGCTGTCCAATTCTTCCTTGTGCTTTCCCTCCATCTCTAAGATTTTGTGTTCTAACAAACTACAAAGAAGTGAAAAGAAGATTTAGTTTAAAAATCCTATATAAAAAAAGTGTAATTCAATCAGTCCCTGAATTTATTTATGGTTAGAAAATTTAATTCAATGTTTCACGATGGAAATTTTTTTTTTTCTTTTGCACGGGCAGGCGCTGGGAATAGAACCTGGGTCTCCGGCATGGCCGGTGAGAACTCTGCCTGCTGACCCACCATGGCCCGCCCGTGATGGAAATATTTTTAAGGGAAGAACGACACAAAAAAAGTTATTTAAAAAAAAATAAGAAACACAGTTTCCAAGACCATGCACCCCCCCCCAAAAAAATAGGAAATAGAAAATACATACATACGTTCAAATGAAGAATTATTTGACCTGATGTTGCCAACATAATGCTGGTTTCCTAAACATGAGTTATTTCCTGGGGTGTATTTTATATCTAGGGAGTAGCTGACTTGTACCCAAGCAATGACAGTCTGGAGTAACAGAATAACTTTTACTAAGGATGAGTCCAATAAGAAACAGATAGTTCAGGAAAAAAGAAAATGAACAATCTATAGAAACCATCTTTTATTTACTTTGCTTCATTCATTTGGAATTCTCAAGACAGCGCGATTTAATTTTCACAATAGTCCTGCAGGATCAGGGGACAGCATATTCACGCAGAAAGCACAGGGCCAGGACCAACCCTACCTAAATAAAGTCACAATGAATGAGAATTCTTGGGACTTTTCATACCTGCCCTATACCCTAAGCACTAGTTTACTTTATCTGTCAATCTGAGCTCCAGGATGAGGGTTAAAGGTATCACAAGTCACTGCATAGATGGCTCCTAAAAGGAAGATTCCATCGTGCTGGCGACATGGGCTGACATAAGGATTTGGGATGCTTTACTCAGGCTGATGTGATCTTCAACTGAGGATCTTCCTCTTTCAGAATTCTTCAAAGGATATTCCCCGTATGTTAAAAAAATGATAGAGAATGCAGAAGCTCTCTTGGATTCTAGAAATAGACTAGAAATAAGAAATACATACATTTTATGGAGTATATACATTCCTATCAAGGGAATGCCTGACTCAGTTTCGCAGTTACATTTTCAGAAGGCTCACCCAGTCCTTAGTTTACAAGGTGCTGTTCAAATAAGACACACCAAACTAGGCACTTAATTTATCTTGGAGAAATGTAGCACTGAATCATTCCTATAAGTTTTCAAAAGGGAGACACTAGGAAGGGTTTTAAATTTTATAGTTTAATTAAAAAGCGTAGCATGGTTGAAGAGCTAAATTCTCCAACTACATATATTGAGAGCTAGCTGGAATATCTGATTGTCCTTTACACAGATGAAGAATTGTAGAGAGAATTGCTCAGGTGCATTCTGAATCCTTGTCAACATCCAGTTCTCCAAGAGAGTGTGGTCCAACATGGAGCAATACCTGCTGAGCCCCTGAGACACATTTGGACATTTTATGTGTAAAACTAAGTAATTTACCATACCTTTGGGAACGTGCCCAGATTCACACATAATATTTTCCAACTGAGACCCTTTAAGGGTGGCTGTGTGATATCTGCAAGTCAAGCAGAGACTTGCTTCTCTTTTGAGTTGCCTTCATTCTATTGGACACCAAATGAGAAAGGGTCCTGCCCTTTACTGATCATTATAATTTCAGTAGATCTGAAGTCCAATGATTTGGTGAATATATTATGGTCTCTTACATATATATGTATACTTTTTTTTTTTTTTTTTGCATGGGTAGGAACCGGGAATAGAACCCGGGTCTCCGTCATGGCAGGCCAGAACTCTGCATGCTGAGCCACCATGGCCTGCCCGGTCTCTTATATTTTTTAATCTTTTTTGGAAACGACAAACTTAGGCAATGATGTAGGTATGATTCAAAGCCTTGTGGTATTTTCTTCTATGCCAATAACACATTGCTGTAGAGAAGGGCACAGTTAAAAAAAAACAAAAACAAAAAGTGTCTCTATTGGTGAAAAGCATTTCATCCCATCCACAGGTTAAGCAATTTGTGTACTTGCTGAGGATATTAAAAGCTTTCTCTGTGTCTAGTAAATGCTGGTCTTTGTATCTGAGAATTACCCACAACTGGTATCTTAATTTATTCTCAGCTTACTTTTTAATTGCTTTTTGTTCCTACTCGTGGGGTAATGATCAGATGCAAGATGTCCATAATTTAAAGTATCAAAAAACATCAACATAGCCTGCCCTTTTAGAATAAATACTCAAGTGAAGTGAAGAAGGGAGTGCTCTCAGAAATTAGAAGGAAACTCTGCATCACAGACATCTCATAGGATTTAGAAACCCAAGTAATATATGTGATAATACAAGCAAACCAAAAATATTCACATTGTTTCCCAAACAGCAAGTCTTGTCATTACCTCTTTCAGTCATTTTTGCATCTCATTACTTCACTCAGAGTTCCCTTAGTAACTTTCTACTCCAATAATTCTACATTAACGTAAGTAATTATGGATATACTTTACGTTAATTAAATTTAAATTTCTTGAAGCAAGACTGATCCCTATTGACTTCCATTTCCTCTGATACTGCATATCTCTCTCTTCTATCATCTCATCATATCTGACTTCGAAAAGATTATTCTATTGTGCTTGACATTTCTAATCCATTTTCCTATTATCTACTTTAGAAGTCAGCTTTTCTTCCTCACTACTTCCAAAATTGTGTGAGGCTTTCTTGCCAGAAAAAAAAATCATATACCATGTCTACTTATTTTCACATTGCTATAATACCATTATAGTTGTGTACTATTTTTAAAACCCTTAACTCCTTTGATTCTTAAAGCAATTACCACACTTTATATTGAGTATGTTAGAAGCTCAAGTTTATAAAGTAGGAACTAAATGCCTTAATCAATATATTCAGATAATTTAAGTGCTAGAATCAGGATAAAATCCCATGTCTTACAGTTTGTTAGACTAAAAACTTCCCATGACAGTCCACGGCTGTGAAAACCAGCAATGCTTCATCTCATCTGTTTGATTTAATGTAATATGATCTGTATCTTTTTATACATTCATATTTTACCAGGAGTCAAGGCACCTTAACATCTCCTTAGCATTTGTTGCTTGCCATATGGTTATTTTGAGAACTCGTCTTCCACGATATTTGAAGCTGTCCATTTTTCTCCATGTACATAAAAACAAAATTCTTTCGCCAAGTCAATTTCTTTGATCTAAGTTGAGATTTCCTTAAAGACCAACTTGCCCCAACTTCTCTGCAGTTACATTTAATTTTCTTAGCTACTATACTGAGAATGTTACATTTTTCCCCAAAGCCTTTATGGGTTCTCTAACATTTTTCCTATACCAGGTCAGTTGGGAGAGCTTGACAACGGTGACCTTTACGTAGAGAGGTTGACCTAATGGACAATACTACAGCTCCTGTGTCCTAAAATGCAGTAGGCAAAGTAGTCAGGTTTTTGCTAATAATGGTTTTCAGCAATTAGTGCAGCTTAGCTTTAAATGAATAACCCCAAACTGATTTCTCCAATGGGTGGTTTTCTAGAGCACATTTACTGTAAAGAAGTCCATTGTCAATTTTTTGAAGCTTAGGTTAAATAAACAGCTTTATGAATGTATCTTTCAGGATTAGTGTTCCATGGGACAACAATTTATGAAACTGTGCACAAATCTGTACAAATTGAGCTAGAAATCCAAAGACAAAGTTTCTCACAGGATTTTCAGTATTTCCTGTTTCCCATCTTTATGGAAACACTTTGAGAAGGGTCATGCATAGAATTTTGGCACTTAACTTCTAGTTTGAGGCAGAGGTGCACTTTAATGAAGAATAAAATAAACAAAATAATCTAGGCCTTTAACTTAAGGAAAAGGTTCTCAATGAGTATACACTGAGCCCAATTTGAACTTTTTCGTTGATTTTTTTTTCCCTCTTTTTGTCATAGTCTGTCTCCTCCACCGTATTTTACTGGAAATATTTCAAGTCATTGAACACATCTTGAAACTTTCACAGAAAAATCTCTCCCTTTCAAATTGTTTCCCACAATAGAGTCCTTAACATAGCAGCCAATGAATTCATAGTAGTGACAGTTGCCTAAGCTCTATGTGTGTAAATATAGCCCTTCAAACAAGGAGGAAGATGTTGAAAATACAGAAATCTTCTCATTTTTATCTGTTTGACCCTACCTACAGATGTTTCAATTTTTCATTATTTTTACTATGCATGGTGTCAACATGTGTTGCAAATATGGGTTTGTAGAGAGTGATTTTTACCCCATTCAAAAAAGGCTTTAGAAAGTTCAGGTTATATTTATACCTTAAGTTTCTAATTTGAACAGTATTTTCTCAAAATCTGGAGTAAATAAATTTCTTTTGTAATTCAGAATTGGAGCATAAGATAGATACTACAAGTAAATACTGGCAAATATATATATATATATATATATATATACACATTTGCTTGGAATAGATAAAAACAAGCTAAATATGCTTTGAAAGTCAGAAGCCAGGAAGAAAAATAGATGGATAAATTTTATGACATATAAATGTAATGCTTCTGCAAAAAAAAAGATAAAAAATTAAATGCCAAACTAGAGAAAATATTTGCAACATATTTGACAAGATTTTAATATCCATTAAAAGACACACAAGTTAGTACAACAAAGACAAATAATTAAAATTATAATAGAGGTGAATAGGCTAATCGCAGAAAAAAAGAAAACACAGAAAAGATACATAACCTAACATCTCAAGATTAATTAGATGCTAGCAAGGGTTTTGAGAAATTGGCAAGGCCATGCACTCTTGGAGAGAATGTAAAATTTGGAGATAATTTGCTAATTTCCTTGAAACTTTTAAATAATCACAACAGTAATTCTAATAACTTACAAATTATAGTACATCAATTAAAATGGATTGCCACTCATCCTTTAAAATGCATCTGTATATACTTATATATATATACATAAGACATCCATATAAAATTCGTATTAAGGAGAAAGAAACCAAGCATTTAAAATATTTAAAATCTACACACACATATGATATAAATGTGGACTTGTGCACATGTGAAAGTGTGTATGGCTGTGTGTCTGTGTCGACACACACATAGATATGCACACTCTATATATTCATGTATGTTAATATATTCATAGAAAAAAATCTGGAAGGCTAAACAACATATTCTTAATCAACTGGCAATTTTTCTGTTGGGGGAGGGAATTAGAGAGACCTTCACTTTCAATTTTAAACACCTTTGTATTATTTAATTTTCGCATCAAGTATGTCTTAATTTTTATTCAGATAAATGAGGTAAACAGCCCTGTGGGCAGATACTCTTTACAGAGTAAAAACTTGGGCTGAATTAGAAAACCTCAGAATGTGGACTGATAAACTTGGTTGCCATTCAACAGCCTTTTGGGAATACAGATTAGTGGTATAAACACCATCTCTATTTTATTTACGTTAAGAAAAATCAATGTATTTACAAGATCTCAAGTAAACTATATGAAGTGTGTTGCCATCAAAAGTATTTTGTTAATTTTTGTGTGTATGTGTTTGTGTGTTAAGTGACATTTGTTAGAGTAGAGCTTCTGGGATATTTGCCAGCTCATTATTCATTCAACATTCAAAAACATTTAATACTCTGCATGTATAGAGAGCTGTATAAAATTCACAAAGATAAATAAAGGGCAGTTGCTATGTTTAAAAGGTCACAGCCTAATGGTACAGAGATATATAGTGATATATATATATATGTATAGTGATAAGTGGAAAAATGGGAAAAACAAGGTACATTGTTATCACATATGTTGCAATGAGTGAAGCTACCTGGCAGAGTCTGAGAAGGGTTTTCAGAACAGGTGATTTGTGCAATAACTTTTAAGGAGGAACAGAAGTTGTGAGTTGAATAACGGAGGACCGGCAAGGCAGACATCAATCATGTCTTAAATAAAATCATGTGTTCAGTATGATACTAACATCTAACGTGATTAAACACTTACCATGTGTGCCAGGCTCTGTTCTCGAGGCTTTATATGCATTAACTCAATTAATCCTCACATCAATTTCATGCAGTACTATTATCATCACCCAACACTACAAATTAGGGAACTGAAGAACAGAGAATTTAAGTAGTGGTCACAAGAAGACTTGCAGGAAGTAAGACTGGAAATTTAAGATGACAATAGTCATGGAACATGTCCTATGCTAAAAGAGCTTAGACTTTCTTAAGTCAGTTACAGAGAATCAGTAGGAGGATTGGAGGGGGCTTTTAAAAGAGAAGAGTATTTTGACTTGCATTTTAGAAAATATTTTGACTTGAGGAGCACATATCATAAGACAGAGAGATAACTGCAATGGTCCAGACAAGATCTAACGGGAGTTTGACCTAAGGCACCAGCAGTGGGAACAGAAAAAACAGGCTGGATTGGAATAATAGGAGAAGGAATTTACAGCATCAACAGTGTTGGGTGAGTTTTGGGGTTCAGCAAAAGAGAAAAATTAAGATGACCTTTGGATTTCCAGTTTGATTTAGATTTCTATCTCACTTTAACATCCTGAGGCTAATAAACTTTAAGAGAAAATGCTATATTCCATTAAATTCATTATTTTACAAAATGAAAGGGGAAAAGCGTAACATTCTATCCAAAGAGTTTATAAGGCTTCTCATTTACAAAGAATAGAATAAAGAGTATA
The DNA here is from genome assembly GCF_023851605.1 of Tamandua tetradactyla. Classification (NCBI taxonomy): domain Eukaryota; kingdom Metazoa; phylum Chordata; class Mammalia; order Pilosa; family Myrmecophagidae; genus Tamandua; species Tamandua tetradactyla. The sequence continues at coordinate 151,958,139 of NC_135332.1, forward strand.
AATGCAAATAGACACTTTTTCTTAATCCTTGCTATATATAACATAAGTCAACCTAGTCTCATGTTAAAATTTAGGTAGGTTTTACTTTAGCATTTTATAAATACATTATCCGATGCAGAATAGTTTTAATTAAAAATACTGTGTTAACTTTTCATTTCTTTAGGCATCTTAACTATTGAAATCACATTTTATGCCATTATGGTCATTTCTTTATAAGGCATAATTTGACATCTTGAAATTAAAGATGTTTAATTACTTAAAATTAATTAGCTTAATAGCTTCCCATAAGCTCAAGCAAGAAGACAAATGAGGCTTGTCAGATAAATTCAATAATTTTTGAGGTAAAATAAGTAGTTCATAACTTCTACTCTGACATTAGAAGGAATAATAATGATCTACATAGGGACAGGCCAAAAACAACTTGCCTTCTTTCTTTAAATTTGTATTTGTTTGTTTTAAGAGAATAACTTGGCAGCGACATTGATTATACTTGAGTGTACATCGTGTTGGAAAAATAATTTTTGTAATACTTAAAGACAGAACAGAGAATAATCATGGACTTTACTGTAATTTTGCCATACACAATCTGTTTGAATTTGGACAAATTATTTGACCTCTTTGAGCTTCACTTTCTTTTTACCTGGAAAATGGAAATAATATGTGCTTTGTAGACTTGGTTGGAGAATTAGAAATACTATATGTAAAGCACCTGGAACACATTTTGCACCTGATAGGAGATCCCTGGGCAGTAGTTAGTATCGCAAAAACTATGTTGGAATGGCCATCAAATGTCTAGTTTTACTTCACCTGAATGATATTATTGAAGATTTCCCTAATCTGCAACTCTGCATATCAACACAATTATCAAGATAACTCAGGTGTTCCATCTATGTATGTTTTAGTGCTGATTTTAGTTTATGTACAAGCTGGTAAGGTGGAAGGACTTCTTGTGGAATATTCTTTCTATCTCCTGGCCAAGCTCCTACCTTGGAGAAAGTTGGAGGTAAGTCACAGATATGCAGATGTCTTGAGACCCTGCCAGTTGACCAAATCTTTAGACTAACAGATCCAGTTACAAATTTGGTTTAGCTGAAAGAATTTGCATTATGACACCTTTCCACGTCTAACACTCTTGTCCATTATTTTGAGCAGAAGCAACAGGATACACACTGAGGAATCTAATAAAAGTTGCTAATTATATGATCTCACTCTATGCTCATACCACCCTCCTATGTGCAAGGTAAATCTTAATGCTCCCCATTTACTTGGATTCTTGGTTGTGTTATTTCAATTATATGGGCAAGTACTGATGGATTCCTTACTTCCAAGTGTTATTTCCTTAAGGTAAGAAACAACACTGGTTTTTGAGAATAGGGTTGCATCCAAGAAAATTAAAAAAAACAGATTCTTAAAGAAAGCAAACTGGAAACTTAGAGTCAGCCCCTCCAGATTGTTAGGAAAATAAACAGTGGAGCAAATGCTGCTAATCCTATTCTTGCTTTATGCCTTTGGCCACTAGGGGATAGAATAGTGAATGAGGCCAAAATCCGTTTTCAACCCCACAATGCAAGTGATGCATTTAATTTGCCAGGATGTAAATCAGCAGGACCTCTCAGCATGATTGTAGGGTGTAATCCTGTCCATAAAATATTCCTCTTGTTCTGCTAAAGATGTGATGTACCCTCATAGGACCAGCTCACTGCCTTGCTGGCTAAGGCCTCATCATTCTCAAAGCTGGTGTCACACACCCAGACATAACCCCTGACATTCCTTGGGGAGGAAGCAAAGCTTAATTTAGATAATCCCCTTTGCAAAGTGTATTAGTTGATCCAAACCAGACCTGACAGACTGAAGGCATGTTGTACCTACATTTCAGAAATGCCTCAATGTAGAAACGGCTTCTTGTTGCACTTGCAGGATTCATTTAAGGACTAGGTAGGGATGATCAGTCAACTATTTTTTTTTAAATATAAACAGCTTCATATCTGACTTTGACCTTCTATCCACTTAAATGGGTGAGGAGAGGCACATTTCCTTGTTGCCTCAGAAAATGCTTGGCAGAATTCCTCTAATTCCATTGCACATATGAAAATAAATAATAACAATAAACAGAGTAGGGAAAGTATGTTATGTATCACAAATGGATGTTTTCGGTCTGTGTAAGGAAAAACACTGCTTTTCTAAGTGGGTAATGGAAGAACATGCTTGGTTTAAGAAGAGATGCTCCACCAATATGCCATTACCTACTTTGGACCCTTCCATAGGAAGACAAACGATAACTGTAGCGATTTGGCAATGCCAGTAGATGAAGAACATGACAGAAAAAAAATGCTGTCAAGAACCATTTGCTGGGTGGGCCACGGTGGCTCACTGGCAGAGTTCTCACCTGCCATGCTGCAGACCCAGGTTCGATTCCTGGTGCCTGCCCATGCTTAAAAAAAAAAAAAACAAACAAACAAGAGCCATTTAACATTTGCTGAGGTAATGTCATACTTCAGAGGTCCACAGTCAAAAGAGAAAGGAGTGTGGAAGACATGTATAAGATGCCCTTATAAGCTTTTTTTCTTTCTGTTTTTGTTAGCACAAGCACAGAAATGAATTTCAAGTTAAAACCTAAATCCCTGAATTCATTGTAGAATAGCCAAATCATTGGAAGACAGAATTGTTATAGTCCTGAAAATATGATCATTAGCAATAAATGGAGTGATTTAGATATGTTAGAAAACTTGAGTTTTCCTTAGACATTAGAATTTAACCAGGGCCAGTGATCAGCAGCAGTTAAGGCCAGTATATGCTTGGGATTAGGACTGGGTTTCCCGGGAGACGTGGCAGCCAATGGGGAAGCTCTGTGTAGTTGATGCAGAGCTCAGCTATTCTGAGAGCTAGCACCCTGACTCAGCCACACCGGGAACAGAGAGGACAACCTTTGAGTAGTTCACCTTTCAAAATAATGTATTTCATAGTAAGAATTCCATAGTGGGAAAAGATACTGGGTGCCACATTAAAAGTTATGACAGACAAAATATCCTAAATGATCTGGAATTAGGGTAGAAGTGTATTTGTTTTAAAACCCATGGGGGAAAGAAAATAAAGCAAAAGAAAGAATGTATAAGAGATGGAGGGAGTGAGGGAAAGACAGAGAGAGGGAAGGGACCTGGGTGCAGGGGGCAGTAAGGACAGCATTTGCTTATGGATTTAAGGGCAAGCCCTTTTTGCTCTCCTAGTTTATTTTACAGTATCTTGACAGCTAAAGTGTCAGATATAGACCAAGAGATAATGCATATATCGGTAAGGGACGAATTGAAGAATGTAATCAATCATACTTGGTACTATACGTGGTAAGAGATAGATTAAATCACTGTAGGATACAACCATAAAATGAAATGTCATGCAGTTATTATGAATGATATTGTAGGGATTATTTTGTTGATATGAAAACATTTATATCTTCACAAAAACCAGGCTCCAAAACAGTGTATATAATAAGACCCAACCTCTTGTGATAAACATTATTTATGTACACAAATCATGCAGCAACATATACAGCTCTCTCGGAGAGATAAGATTTCGGCTGGTTTATTTTCTGTTGCTTGATTTCTCTTATTTCTGTAATAGATGTACAGTATTTGTGTAACTATAAAGCCAACAACCTACAAAAAGATAAAATTTCCATTATTTTAAGCTTCACAATAGTATCTTGAAATATGTGACTGTGCAAAGTTCACTTTTGGCAATAAAACTAAGGCAAGGGATGGTTGAAGGGAAGTATACCTCTCACATGTACATGTCTGGTTACTCTGAAACTGCAGTAGTATAAATGGTGCTTTTCAACAGGATTTTCAATTCCAGAACCTTTCATCATGCAACCAGTTCAGGGTCAAGTCCTGTCAAGTTTATTTATAGTTATACAGTTAACCCCATGACATAGTACAAAAGATAAATAAATATAAAACTTAGAAGATACAAAGTATCAAGCATGAGTCACTCTTTTCAGACCCTAAAACAACAGTCAGGTTTATCTTCTTCATGCAAAAGTTTAATTATACTTGTCATTAAGGTCTACTTTTAGCATGAAGTTGGGAAATCCTTCTAGGCTATAGATAGAATCAAGAGACGATGTGTTACAGAGGAAAAAGCAGGACTAGGAGTGAAGAAATCTGGATTCTACTCCCAGGTCTGCCACTAGCAAGTTGAGTGGCCTTGGACAAGTCACTTGCTTCCACTAAGTCACTGTTCCTTCATCTGTAAAATAAGAGGAGAACTAGCACTCCTTTTAGGGGCTGTCCTGGCTGGGAATATAGTGGAAACTCTAGTTCTATCAACAAAGTGGTCTTTAACTGAGTTTCTATTGAAAGGATGGTCTTGAACTCAATATAATGCACAAGAACTGACTGTTTTCAAGTTTTCCAAATACCTTATTTAATTAATAAGTTATTGATATTTAACTTAATAGTTAAAGTTTAACTATTTAACTTTAAATAGTTAAAAATTTTCCAAACTATTAACTTATCTTAATAGTTAAGATGCAGTTAACTATTAAGATACTTGCCCTATACAAGTCAGTACCGTGAACATAAACTGCTTTGACTGAATTATCATCTATATTAATGACACCAAAATAATTGGCCTAGTCTATATGCCATTTGACAATATGCCATTTGAAGTCTCACAATCTCTAAGTCCTACTGCATTTATCAGAGATGATTCATAATTTCTAAGTTGCAACAGTGTGACAGCATCTATAAGGCTAATGAAGAAATATATGTCCAGAGAAAATGCCTGCAAATGAAAAATTTAAAAAGAAACACCTGGGTCCACTTTATATGTAATTTAATTTATATGTAATGTCCTGAGAAAAATGTAAATTTTGCTTTTCTCTGGTACAAAATCCCTGTACAATCTTGTTGTTTTATGCAAGCTTGTGTGTATGGAGGGAGATAATTTAAGGTACAGAATTTCAAAGAGACTCTGTTCTTAATTGCTATAAGCTTTGATTCTGTTGAAAATTGTCAATATTTTGTATTAGTGAAATTAATCATAGATTAAATAATGTTAGTGGATATGGTGGGATATGAATGAGTGTGCATCAGAGAGGCTAAATGATAGAAGATATAAAAACATATTTCAGCAGAGTGAACAATAGTATTAGTATTAGTTCTTATTGTTGACCTTCTCGCTTCTTGCTGTATTCACCTTAAGCCCTCCTTTTTCATATATATAAAAACTTAATTTGACTTGGTATGCCTTCTTGTGAAGTATGACATTTTTTTTTACAGGTGGCAGACAGATGGTGATATAAATTAAAATATACATTAAAATTTTAGGGGTACAACAATCCTTACCTGTTTTTCTCATGAATTTTTAGGATTTCATTTGTCTGCTGAAGAAGTTGCTTCTCTAGCTTGTATGTAGATAACGAATTCTCCAGCAATTGTATTTCAAGTCGAGAGGTTTGATTTAGTACCTTAAGATAAAAATAAAAACATTTCAAAGTTTAATAAAAAATCAGAGAGTAGAAAACAATTACTATGGGTGTTCTGTTTGGGTGTTGCTTCTTTGTAAAAGGCATTTCTTGAAGGATAATTGATCAAAGGGTCTACTTTCTACTCATTAATGCTTTATACATCTCTTAGACATTATATTGGCTTGAGTTTGAGGTTGCAGTTGAATGAGAAAATTGTCTGTTAAATCCCTTTCTGTAGTAACAACAATTCTCATGTCCCGAAACCCTAGGATATTGTACAGTGTTAGCTGCCTTATAAATATGATCTCCAGTTCTTATAAGTGCAAGATAAGTTAGTACAATTTCTTGGGTATTATGTATAATTAAGAATGATCAGATCAAAGGTGATGGGTGGAGTTATACAGAGAAGGTAGGCTGAATCCTTATACTGACACTACTTTTAGTGTCCATTATCTTAGAGAAATTAGAAATAAAAACCTAAAATTGTGGAATTGTAACCCATACTAAATTCTGAAATCTGTTCTACAATCTGTTGCAATGTTCTTTGAAATATATTGCTTCCATGTACATACGTTATTTAAAGAGAACGAGGAGTATAATAGAGCAAATAGGATTTAAATGATTATGACTACCGAATCATTATATTGATATTTCTGTTGATCTCCAGTGTCTTTGGAGCAACTAGAAGAAAAAAACAAAAAATCATGGAACTGTAACCCATACCAAACTTTAAAATCTGTTCTACAACTACTTGTTAAAATGTATTTGGAACTTTATTGCTTTTTTGTATATATATTTCACAACTAAAAAAAAAAAAAAGAATGACTAATAGGCATGTAAAGCACTCCTGCCCCCAGCCTCACCTGGTGAAAACTGTTGAGACATGTGCAAACAACTCTTGACGTAGTTTAGATAGATTTATGATAACACAGTTATGGACCACCTATCCTGTTAAGTCATGTCAGCCCTTCCACAAATCGTGTCATTTAATATTCGCAGTGGACTGCTGAAAGAGGAATCATTATCAGCACTTTACAAATGAGGAAACTGGTTGTTCCATGACAGGCTCAAATTCACCCAGGAACCAAGGTAAGAGCAGGGTTTCAGATCCAGAGAGTTTGACTCTACGGCCACCACTCTACCCAGAAAACGAAGAGAGAAAGTCAAACATTGTAATCTGAGAAGAGGAAGGGAACAGCAGCGAGATTATGTGAAAGGCAGATGGTCATTGCCCTTTCAACTGGAGTGTATGGAAACTGCAAATGCTCAGCTGGTCTTGAATGGTGCAGCCCCACACTGCAGGTTGGGTCTTATGGAAACCCCAGCCTGTGAGCTGTGCACACAACCCTTCCGTTCTCCGAATGGGAACATCCACTCCAGGCCTGGCAGAGACCTTCTGACTGCAACCATGTCTCCTTCCTGCCTCTGTCCTTTCCCTCCCCCACCTCCTCCTTAAGGGAGACAGGAAGTGCGAGGAAAAAGGCAGTTTGAAGAGGTCCCCATGTTATATGACAACTTCTACAACTGCCACCACTTTCTTGGAATTACTTATTGAAAGGTGCCTGGGAAGTCTTCTGCAAGATCAGTATCTACCTAAAGAGTCTTCCTCTAAAGATCATGCCATTAAAACTGACCCCCTTTCTGCAGCAGGTCTAAATCTGGGGATCTATTAGATGCGCCACAAAAGCTTTTCCAGAACACACTGGTCTGCCAAGGTCTCAGTTTGGGCTTGAGGAGTCTGTGGGGGACTGGGACTTATTTGACAGGTTGGGAGGGGAAAGGGAGGGCTAGAACCTGGACTAGAGTGAGGAGAGAGGGCCATTAGTCCCAGGTGTAAAATGTAAAGGGTGTCAAAAACCTCAGTAATCAAGATGACCAATGTTTTAACGCAATGTTTAAAAAAATAAAATTCATTAAAAAAATCTAGCATGAACAGAATACGAAAATTTTAAGTAAAGACAAGATCTGACCCTCCACTTGTATGACTTGGTCTCTTGTGACTCAGTCTAGCTCCCTCACCCTGCTTCCAGCCCTACTGGGGGACATGGGGCAGAGTGGTGAGATGGGGCACTGGCTACTTCAAAGAGTTTTAAGCTGCTACAACGCATTTACAGAATTAGCCTGAAGAGGTTATGAACACAGTCTAAAAACCGCTACTGCTAAGGATACCTTGTACTTTCAGAGTGTTTTAAAAAATGTCTTCCTATTCTGAGTCATTTCCTTTGAGGATAAACAGGGCAAGGCGGCCTGGGATTCGATGGTAGAATTGAGAGCAACCAAAAGAGAAAAATGCTAGAGAATGTAAAGACTAGGGATAAATACAATATATTTTCAAATATTAGCAATGTCATCACAGATCAGTGATATGCTATTTGCTTATTAACGGGAGAGATAGGTTATTAAATGATTGTATAGGGGAGGAGATACTTGTATCTTTCAGTGGCATTTAGAATAGGGTCCAGAAAAGAAAATAGTATTTATTTAATGACTAAAAAGCCCACTGTCTTCCCAAATTGAGTAAGAAAATGCAGTTAAATAAAATCTATTTTCTCCCTGGTTCACCCTGATCACACTTCCTGACAGACTCAATCACCAACATTTATACATTACAAAGGACAGAGCAAAATATTCTTCTGCAAGCCCATGGAGAACAAACTGGAATCATCCACAATGGAAAATGAAGCTGCCTACATTAAAATCTAGAGAGTACCACAGCTCTTAATTTATCTCCCTGCTTCTGCTCTTTCCTACCTCGAGTTAATTTGCTGCATAGCAAATTACAGAAAATAGAATTGGATCATGTCCTCTCCTGCATTAAATGTGCCAATGGCTTTTTCAATTAGAATAAACTCGGAAGTTCTTAGCCTGCTTTACAAGACCTGTGTAATCAGGTCCCTGCTTACTTCTCAGACCTTATTTCCTGGCACTTTCCCCCTTGTTTACTGTGCTCCAAAGTACAGTAACTTTCTACCTTCTGGTCTTCTTTCTACCACCTCCAAATGCTTTTTTTCATTTTCACCTCAGGGCCTTTGCACTTGCTTTCCCCTCTGCCTGCCATGCCTGCTGCCTCTTTCCATAGGCATGGCTGGTTTGTAAGGCTACCCTCTGTAAAGTCATTCCCCCAACACCCTCCATTGGCTCACCCTGGGTTCTTTCCTCCATGGAATACTCGCTAGCTGGAATCATCCTGTCTGTTCACTCATTTGCTCTCTTTTTGCCTGCACTAGAAAGGCAGCTGCACAGACACAAGGACTGCTCAGGTTGGAGGCCTCTGAGCCTCTAGAATTCAGCATGGAACTGCACACTGGGAAACAACCCCAAGAAATAAGTTCAGAAGCTAAATTTTTTAGAACATTCTGGAGAGTAAAGAAGACATAAGACCATGAAATTGAGGACTTATGGACTTAAAGTTTTAGTTTTCTTTAAACAACAAACAAACGTTTAAAAATAAAAATTATTAGTTTCCCAGAGAAAGTGAACTCAAGAATTTTAGTCAGTTCCCCTTTAACATTTTTAAGAATGCCTTTAATCTTCCTTAAATAAACGTTAACACTGAAATAAATATAAAGATTAAGGCAGAATTCAAGAACTTCTAAAGAAAATCTCTTTCACCTGCACTCTAACTTTGAAATCAGCCTTGTAGGCTTGTAATCTTTTACTTTATTTTTTCAAATTAAAAAAAAAAGTAACATAAAGTAGAACGCCTTGGCAATTTAGAATTTTACAGAAGAATGAAGGCAGAAACATGCAGAAAATCACTGTTTTGCAAACCCTGTGAAATAATTATTTGGCCAGTGATTGGCAGTGTGATAAATTATCATCCCACAGGTTATGTGTTAATTTCAAAGGAAGAATGCACCCTTGGGAAAGAGAGAGATGGAGGTTGCTACCCTAACCAAATTAACAGAATTAGCATCACTGACAGCCTAGCAACTGACATCTGTGCCTCCTCATAAGACAGATGCAATATAAAAATGACCAGAAATCTACGAAGCACTCTACCACAATGTTCAACTCAATTTAATCAAGCCTTTAGACCTAACTTGTAGTTTATAGAAACCACAGTAAATTAAAGAGCAGCATAAAGACATATGCAAACAAATTTAGTATATGGAACAGTTTATAAGACAATTGACCCAATCACTTCAAAATGTCAATCTCAGGAAAAAAGAAAAAAGCGTAAGAGTGCTCTAAATTGAAAGGGACGATTAACCCTTGAAAAAGCAAAACACATGCAAAATATTTGGTAGAACATTTAAGGAAATTTGAATGTGGAAATAAAATGATCTTAAAGATTTATTACTACTATTATTAGTTGTGATACTAAAAATATAATAACTTCATTGGATTAAGGAGAATTTTCACCAAGGCAGCACTTATCTTCCAGATGCAGAATTTGCTGGTAGAAGTTACTTGCAAAAACAGAGCTAAGGGCAAGCCACGGTGGCTCATGCTGGAGACCCAGGTTCGATTCCGGATGCCTGCCCATGCAAAAAAAATAAAAAATAAAAAAAAAACGCAGCTAATACCCAAATGAGCCAGAATGGAACTCAGGTTGTCTGTCTCCAGAGTGTGAGTTCTTACTAGTAGAATAATGTAGCTAAAAAGAAGTAGCTTCCCTTTGGGAAAGAAGGGTGCCTCTGTTCAGCCAATAACAACTGCTATCAAATTCCTTTCTTTCAAATCATCAGGAGGGCTTCTGCTGGCAATAGCTGATGACGTCCTGCTGCTACCTTTCATACGTGCAACCACTAAAAGCCCTCAACCACTAAAAGCGCTATGAGGCAGGAAGAGGGGCAGGATTGATGCTCCTTGGAGTAGAGAGAACTTGCCTTCCTTCACCCAATGCCCTTAGACAGTAAGAACAACTCTGCAATGGACTGCTTCTATCCAAAACCCTATTATGGCCATGAACTGTCTGTGCATATATATTACCACAAATACACTGTCCTTAGATCACTGCCCTTAGGCTTGGAAGCACTGGACTGAAATCCACAGAAATTAAGGGACTAAGATTTAATTAATGTAATCATTCATTAAGTATTTATTGAGGACCCACTGTGTACCAAGTCCCGATCTAAATTCTTGTAATCGAGCAGAGAACAAGGGAGACAAAATCCCTGCTCTCAAGGAGTTTATAACCTAGTGCAGGGGCTAGTCAACTTTTTCTATAAAAAGAGCCAGATAGTAAATATCATAGGTTTGGCAAGCAAAATATTCTCTGCCACAACTACTAAACTCTGTAATCGCAGTGAAGAGGCAGCCATAGGCAATATGTGAATGAATGAATGTGGCCATGTTCAATAAAACTTTATTTATAAAAACAGGGCTGGGCTGACTTTGACTTGCCGGCCAGAGTTCACTGAACCCTGTTCTAGTCCTGGTGGGTTAAAGATTTTTCCAAACCTTTTAAGAAAATTAATTAGCGAGGTATTGTCCGTAACAAGCCATCAGCAAATTTATTTCACTGACATTCCAGTTAAGCCAGAGTTAAATGTTCAACTGTTCTCTCATCACATTAAAGAGGTCCCATGGTTCAATGGTAAGAGCTGTCCTTTGAGAGGAGGGTAAGAGCAAAAATCTAATTCTGCCTAGAAACTCATGCACATTAATAGAACTGTTCCTGGACTGCTTAAACTTGGAATTGTTCTACTGAGGCCCAATCAATAGGGGTGATAGTTTGTGACCTCTGAGAAGTAGATGCTAACATGCAAGAAATTTATCCAGAAAGATGTCTGTGAAAATGGGAGGAAGCCAGAGAAGTCTGGGAGAATCCTCAGACCTAGATACAGATCCAACCATTGTAAAGAAGAAAGGGAAGGGAAGAGGGTTGAATGAAAGTCTTAGCAACCAGTGCAGTTGTAAGTTTGCTAAGGCTGATGAGAGTCCCTGGACCAAAGTCATGTGTCAGTGAAGTCCTATAGCTTCCAGGGACAGGTCTGCCTGAGCCAAGGAGCCATTGGCTTAGAGTGGCCATTGCGAATTGTGGCTACTGCTCCTTCTGTGAAAGATTCCAAAGCTTAGCAGCTCAGGCCACGGTCAATTACACTCCTCGGTTTGGATGTATGGAAGGGATCCATTGCCAATTAATTTTATTGAAAGTTAAGAAAGATATGGTTTAGAGAGGTTTGCCACATTAATTCAGTTACACTTATTGAGGGTAAGGACTACTTGACTTGTGCTTTCTTACATCAAGGAGGTACTCAAAATATATCTTTTAAAATTTAATTAAATTCCACTTCTAATATTGTGGTTCCCACAAAAATGATTGGAAATATGAGTTTATTTCAATTTCAACAAATTTTTATTGATTGCCCAGTATGTGCCACACATCCTATGGAGTGAAATAAATACACACATCATAAAGATAAAGAAATGAAATAGACAAAGCCCACAGGCTCAAAGAGCTTACAGATTAATAGGGGAAACAAATCATTCACATTCTGGTGTGTTACTGCATTAACAGTATATATGAAGGGCAAAAATAACATTACAGAGAGGGATTGGCAATGTCTGGAGGCAGGATGCTGAAGGAAACATCAAGGAGGAGGCTTTACCCAACCCTGGTTTGGAAGGACTGATGGGAACTTGGTGGTACAGCATACTCAAAGCAGAAGATGTTCAAAGATTCAATGATATGTCCTGTAGAATGTCTGTATGGAACCATAGGTAGTTTAGTATTACTGGAATGTAAGGGTAAAGGCAGAATAGTGAAAAATGAGACATAGGAGGTAAGCAAAGACTAGATCATGAAGAGACTAGAATGCCATGCCAAGAAACTTGAAATTAGGCTATTAGGAGATAAGGACTAATTAAAAGGTTAAAGCAAACAAAATACGTAGTCAAGTTTGTATCTTGGATCACTCCATTGGCAGGACAGACAATAATCTGTGGTTGGGTTCATGGAAGTTTGGTGTGCGGGGAAAGGTGAGACTAGCTATGGGATCAAAATGACCTGGGCAAGCCCCTAAGAGCACAAATCAAAGCAGTGACAGTGGAGTAAGAAAGAGGGGCATAGTCAAGGTCTGATAAGGGTAGTGATCAAATGAAGCTGTGAGAAAGAGGAGCAACTTGAGATGCTTACAAGGATTCTGGTTTAGGTGCTTGGGGGTTAGTCATGATGAAATCAAGTTAAGAGATATAAGAGGAAAAAGCAGATTATTAGAAGGGGTGGAAGGCTCAGACAGTAAGTTTCGTTTTGAATATGTGGAGTCAAAAGTGTAGGTAAGATGCAATGCATAGGCCAGAGATGAATTGACAAGTCGTAAAAACCATGTTTTTCATGGCATATGGAACTTTACTTAATCCTTGTTAACATATTGTTAGAATGAACACTCCACTTTATAGATGAGAAAACTTGGTCTCGGTGTACAAAGAAGCTCCCTACAGTGACACAGTCAGTGAATGCAAGGACAGGACTGGACCCCAGGACTACATGAGGTGATGTGAATGGTATGTGGCAAAATGTCAATCACTGGTGGTGGCATCATATTCAGCAGATCAGCAGCAGCATGCAGAAAGCATTCGGTGACTACTTTAGGTCCATGCTACCTTTTGCTTTGTCTGACTTCATCTTACTGTCTGGTTGGACCTGTTTACTTTGCTGTAACCTTAGATAGGGAAGCAAATCACAACACCGAAACAGCACAGAGAGCTCATGAAGCAAACAGACCCTGCTGCCACACACAGCCTGGGTTCAAATCCTCACTCTACCATCTCCTAGTTTCTTATTTTGGGCAAGTTGCTTCACTGCTCTGTCTTTTAGTTCCCTCATCTTTATTCAGGGATGGTAATAGTATGTACCCTGTATGATTTTATTTTCACATAATAGTTAATATATGTAAAATTACTTAGAACAGAGCCAAACACATATTTTCAGTGGTGAATTTAACGCAGTTTGCCTATTAGCTTCTAATAAAAACTGGTCTTAGGAGGAACTCAGAAATAGAATCTTACAACTGGAAGGGACAGGAAGAGTCCCTGAAAACCACCCCTTCATATTGCATACTTGGAAAGAGGAATTTAAAGGAGAAGAGATATTGGTACAAACTGATAACAGAGTGAGAAAAATACCACAAGCCAGAGTACAGAGGAAGGAAAGGACATGGTGTTGGGGCCTGATTTGTACCGCCCTGGCCAACAAGGTTATTTAGAGGTGCTCATTTTTTGTCTCTTCTGATCACGATGCTTACTGAGTAAAAACGTATTTTAAAATATGGTTGCAATAAAACCTTGGCTCTGCCACCTGTAGTTAAGTTGTAAGTCTGGGAGGTTAGCAGAGGACTGGAAAGCAATAATTTATCTTTATGACATTATCGTGTGAAAGCTAGGGTACTGAAATGTGTTGCAAAACCATTGCCGTGAGTTCCTGAAATCACTTGGAGCATGAAATCAGATTTAGGAAAAGCAACGCTAACCAAGGTAGTATGGAAGCTGAGCCAAAACCATAGGAGCCTACCTGGGCAGCACAACAGGATCCATTGGTTATAAATACCTGTTATAAATGCATAGTACATTTTGAAGTTAATTCAGGATTAATTCTGTAAACTTGGTGCTGCATCAAGACCTGAGTGCACTTGAGAGGTTACAGCTAAATAGAACACCTTCTGTTGCTATAGTTCAAATAAGCACTGCATGGGCAGACATTCATATGAAAAAGATTTGGTACACCTCAACTACAAATACCATAGACAAAGACATTAAAATTGCTTCACTTCTTAAAGTAGGACATAACTTGCATAGGCCATTGTCTTCCTTCTCCACCTTATTTTCGTTGCCAGTCCTGAGAGACATGATTTTTTTAGATTTTTCTGAGTTTTAGCGATCTTAAAATTGTTGTACAACTAATACAAGGTGTGTTTGCCTTTAACGTCTATTTAGTTTAGCTGCTCCACATAGAGAGTGGTTTTCCCTTTGATTTTCTGTAACATTTTCCATAAAGTACATATCTTTTGATCTCATGAATGCAGAGTAAGTTATGTCTTATAACCTTACATGGCTTGCATTTTAATAAATTGGAGATTACCATGCTAACATTGTATAATTTTTTTTCATAACTCCAGTTCCTAGGTGGAAAGAGAACTAAAACAACCCAAGATAAGTTTTTTGGTAAAAGAAAAAATAAACAAAACCCTGCCATGTATGTCATTTCAGATGTGTGACCAAGTGGGCTAATATTCATTGTATATTTCTTCAGGTTATAACCTTCAGTTTTGAATATATAAGAATGCTTCGTAAGGGGATGGTGAGTATTATGTTCTAATAAAAATAAGAGACTGACATAATTTATGCCACAAGAAGCCAATCTGTATAGATTGCCAAGCTTGCTTAGTGGAATAAAAATGACCAAATAAAGTCTTCTAATTTTTAGTTATAATATGTAGGTTCCTCCCTTCCATCTCCCATGGTTATCTAATGATAATATCCAGCAAAAAGTATTTCCCAAAGTCTATGTGATTTATCGTTCCAATTTTTAATTTACTATTAATAAAAGGTGATGGAAAAGGAAAAAATGAGGATGCCTCAGTATGAGTTCCAGTCTACTCATTAGCTGTGTCAACGTGAGAAAAATCACTCAGACTTTCTGAACTTATATCTTCTCCAGATGGTTTTCATAAAAATCAATTGTAAATGTGAAAGTGACATGTGTAATATAAACCACTATCTCCATATATATTTTCAATGTTATTTCTCTTTAAATATCACCATATGGTCTGTGATGCCCTTAATACAAATGAAGTAAAATAGAAAAAAGATTGTACCTTATTTTTCAATTCATATATTTCAGCTTTGGTTCTAGAAATCTACATGGAGATGAAACATCTCAATGTTTCAGAATGGCACCTGGAATACCATTTCTATGGCTAAAAGTGGGCTCAAAGGTCATCTTCTATTCATCAAAAATGATATTTGCATTAAACTCTAATGGTGGGCTTATGACAGTGATAATTAAACGACATACCTAGATTTTTACCAATTTATACTTAAATAAGTAAAAAATTATGCCATCATCTATGGGTATATACTGACCTCTCATCATAAAGTCAAGCTGAATTTTTAAAACAGCTACACTTTCCTGATGTGTTCGCTTGGGGTTTTCCTTCCCACCCACTGAAAACCCAAAACCTCTGCAGGTGCCATCAGAAGTAGAGCACTACCAGAGACCAAACAGGACAGGTCAAAATGGCATATCCAAGGTACCAAATTGACCCAACTGATTATTTTGTTTGACTTTTATCACCGTTGGTAGCTGCAGTGCTTATGTGAACTTAAATGCTGATTAGGTCATTTGCAGTCCTATTTTTGCAAACACATACAAAACTAAATATCCCAACCCTCATTAAAGTAAAAGAAATATGCATCGCATGTCAGGCAGTCATTGTTGTGATTATCAATGGGCAAAAAGGTACATGTTTCCCCAGACCCGGTGCTGAAATTTGCTCCGTGTTTATGGAGCAAGTTAAAGGGGAAAACAATTTTTCCTGGTTAAGGGTTTGTCGACTGTGGACCCTGGGGCGTACCTGGGTCTCCACATCCGTCAGCTTTCTGGTCTGCTCTGCAGTCTGGGACAGGAGGCTGGTTCCTATTTCAAGCATGGTAGCTGTGTGATTCTGAACTGCATTTTGCTGTATCTGGACCATCTCCGACTTCATATTTTCCACAATGTAATTCTCTAACTGCAGGAGATAAAGGACAAAGCATAGTATACTATAAGCAAAAACTCTCAGTTTGAATATGTAATATTTACGATGACAAAACAAGACACAGCTGGCAATTCAGCATTCTGGCAGGGGTTCTCTGCATCTCTGAGATCTGGGGAAATGGGAGCAGAGCATGCAGAATCCAGATGCTAATGTGTTCTTAACATGTTAGTTATACGACTGTGTGCAAGTACAAATATTCCTTATGATTTTGATGATATAATATATTCTTTATGATTTTGATGACCACCGGGTCTGGGGAAACATACATTTTTGCCCATTGATAATCACAACAATGACTGCCTGACATGCAAGGCATATTTCTTTTGCTTTAATGAGGGTTGGGATATTTAGCTTTGTACGTGTTTGCAAAAACAGGACTGCAAATGACCTAATCAGCATTTAAGTTCACATAAGCACTGCAGCTACCAACAGTGATATAAGTCAAACAAAATAATGTATATATGATGATATGTATATATATCATCATGTATATATATCATCAAAATCATAAGGAATACTTTATATCATCAAAATCATCAGGAATATTCGTACTTGCATAGTGCTTTCTCGTTTGTGACATCATCTTATGGAACCCTCATAGCAAAGATGTGAGTTAGCCACAGAAGACCTTACCATATTTTTTTAAAAGACTTTATAGTTGAGGAAACAGAATCAGAGAGGGTCCTGATGAGCCCCAGGTCACCCAGCAAGAATGCAACAGAATTAGCACAACAATTTAAATCTAAATCTTGGTGCTCTGGTCTTTCCATTACACTGTACTGACCACTCTTCTCTGAAAAACAATTCTGCTCTCTGTTTTCACCTCTGCGACAATAAATCAAAGACCATCCTGGTCTGGCAGAAAGGGGCAGGAAGTGGGAGGAGGGCAGATGCTCAAAATATGAGCTTTTAAAGGGCTATTAAAAACAGGTAACAGAACATGAAGTGAGTTGTAGAATCTGAGAGCTAAATATTACCATTACCTGTGCTTTTTGGCTGACTTTTAAAAAAAAGCATTGAAAGTATAGCCCAAAAAGGGGCATTTGCCCTTCTCACTTTGGGTAAAGTTTAGCATTTTTACAGTGCCATCTTAAAGAACACTATTACGTTAAATAAATGGTCCATTAGGGCCAAGAAGAATTATTAAGTGACTTAATATGAGGGCGCCTTGTAGGCACCTGGGAGAACAAAGCTGAACATATGTCCTGCTTGAAAAATATAGAAGAAGCCTGCATCTCGCTGTCAGTGCACTTAATTCTCCTCGACCACTATGTGGTGACTACATTTTATTACTCAATTACACATATGGGGAAATTGCCTCCCAGAGAAGTCAGGTCCAAGGCCACACACCACAAAACCAGTCATTCTTGGATGTGAGTGCTGAAGTCCTGAACCCTCATACCAACACTTAACCACTTGAGAGCTCTGCCAAGTCGGGCTTCACAAGTTGGTTTCCAAATCATTAACAGCTACGTGATTTTTACTGATACCATGAACCATAATGCATTTGCTATTTTATAATCCATAGAAACATTATCATGTAATAAATAAAGTCAAAATCTAAATCCCCCTTTGTGAAACTTTGGCAGTTCACTTTCAAACACGATCCCTTGCTTATTTCTATTTGTCAAGCAAGAATCTGCTCCAAGTTAAAGAAAATGAAAAGGTATAATCAGACTCATATTGTTATTAACATATTATGAGTTAGCTCTTGTTTCATATAAGACAACCTCTCTTCATCCTGTAAACCCAAAATTAGAGGTAGGGAAAATAAAATTTATCTATAAGCATTCAATTATAAACCAAATATAAAATAAAATATCTGAAAATTATCTTACCAAAAGAGAAGGTCTTTAGGCCAAATTTGGACTTAAATCCAATTGAACTAATATATTTAAACATCAATGGAAGAGGAGGGGAAAGAGGATAGGACAGGACAGTGATCACCTGTTGTTCTGGATTCTGCAACATACATTCATTCCTTTTCCTAATAATAGATTTTAACTTCTTTTTGGAAAATTATATTTGCCCCCTTCAGAACAGATGCTTCAGATGGAGGTGTTCCACCCTCGCTTCAGGAGCTAGGCAAGCCAGAATGTCCTGCTGTTACTTACCCTGAGCAACTTTTTTAAGAAGGAAGAGATAACGCTTAGCAAGGGCCCTGAGCTTAAGTTCTGGAATTACATCACAACTATTTTACAAAAGAACCTCTTTTTCCTCTGTGGTTATGAGTGATAAAATATCAGCCTGACAAAACTCATGCCCCATTTTGCCACCACAAAACCAGAGCTGGTCCAAGAATAAAGACAACCCTAAAAAGTAAATGAGCGAATGAACGAATGGATGGATGAATGAATGAGTGAGTGAATGAACAGATAGATAGATAAATGGATGATAGAGTGATAGCGATAGAAGGATACCTCATGAGCATCTGGATCCAGCCATGATTTTAGCCAGATTCACCTTTGGACATTGATTTGTAATTTGCCTAATCTAATAATCTCCTACTGAGTTACTTGTCCCCACCCCCTCTTCTTTTCCCCTTAATACTTATTTCACATTGATTTATATTTCTAACATAATCAAAAGAGTCTTAACTACCACATTTGATGGATGTTGAGCACAGAAAGCCTCAGAGAGATGAACATCAGCAGTATGTTCTTTGCTGGCCCAGGGGCTATGGGACTATATACGAGCATGTATATCTACAAAAGTGGCATCATGGAGATGATGCATGCCACCTACAGCTGGCATTCATTAATTGCCTCTTATATGGCAGCCACTGAGCTAAGTGCTTTCCTTTTAGAATCTCGCTGAAACATTCCAACTTTCTGTGATGCGTATTAGTACAGTCCCTTTATAGATGACAATATGAAGACTCAAAACAGTTTACTCAAGGGCAAGCAGAAAACTCCAACTCCAATTCCAAAACCCATATCCTTAACCCATTCAGCCTAGCACTACTTAAGAACTCTATGTATTTTCATATTAGCTCCCAAACCATGGATGTTCATCAAAAATCATGGGAAGCATTTTTTAAAAATGTAAACGAATATTCCACACAACAGAACTCTGATTCAGAATCTTCAGGGGTGAATATTAGGAATCCATATATTTTTAAAAGCTTCCCCCATGTAATTCGGGCAAAGAACCCGTGTTTTTCAAAATGTGCTCATAGAACGACTGCCAATCTGAGAACTGTTTAAAAATCTGCAATGAGATAAGAAGCTCGTGCCAGCATGTAAATTATCTGTGTCACTGTGCACACTGTTTAGTTCACCTAATATTTCTTTTGGGAGCAAGTCTCTCTTGATGAAAAAAGTAATGTGCTGATTTATATGCTGGGGCAAGCTTCTAAACTTTTCACAAACTAGTAACTTTTGCCCCCGATGTTTTTAAGAAGTGCTACTTTAGACCATCCTACTTACTCCATCCAGTGTGTCAGATTCCTTTTACCAAGGAATTTCAACTAATAATTTGGTTTGCTGTGTAAATTTCCCTCCTCAGAGAGAATTCAGCAATAGCTGAGCTCCAATAAGGGATCTGTGTGATACATGGCTTCCTTACTCAGTTGGTTAGCAGGGGTCAGTTTCCAGAGCTTGATGTTTGACTCCCTCTAGGTGTCATATGGTGTCCCCTGGTCTCCATAGAGGACACTCTCTGACAATAGATGACTACACCAAGGTCCGGCGGTCTTGTAGACACATCAAATGTCAGGTACTCAACATTCTGTGTTATTGTATGGTTGTTTTGTTTTGCCTTTACTATAAATGTTAACACCAGCAAAGCTAAATAACTGCTTTCTGCTGGCATTTATCACAACCATAAAGAGCCTCTTAATTCTGTTGCCATTGTTGCAGAAATAAAGTAGGTCTCCACTTTATGCTAGAATTCCTATTTGGGTTACCATGATGAATAGCACAATATAACTCCAGTTAATTATTTTTTAATCAAATAGGCCTGCTCTCTCTTGGAGTAACTCCCTTCTAGTACAAAAGGTAATGGCACACTTAAGTAGCAAGGACCAGATGTAGTTGATTTAAAGGCTGAGGAGGAAAGCAGAAGTCAAATATACAATGTGTGATTAATAAGGAGAACTGCTTTCATCTTATCTCTGCACATTCCTCTGCAGATAAATAACTGTGAAATCCATTTTGATGTGCCATATCAGCTGGGTTCAGGAATGATTTGTAACAAATTGGATTGTTTTCATGTATTCCCCACTGATTTTAAAAATGTTTACAGAAAATGATGGCTAGCTACTTCAAGGTTAAATATTTTGTAAATATCTAAAGCGTGAATTTCAAGTTTAGAAGTTGCTGACCAGAAGACCTGATGTGCTATAAAGCTGGAAACTTCCAACTTCAATCTTACAGATATTCAACTATAATGCCACTTTCAGTATCTGACTCCAGAGTTTTACAGCATACCGGTTAAAAGTTTAGTGAGAGGTTCTGATTGGAAATGAGATAATGAACAATAAATGATTATTTTAAGCAAGAAAATAATGTTATGCTTGTAAAGTGGTTTACGGCTTACAAAGAGTTTCCATACACATTGTCTTACTCAATCCAAATACCAACTCCAGGAGGGAAATATTGGTCCTGTTTTATAGTTTTAAAAAACAGAGCCTCAGAGACCTTAAGTAACTTGATAGTGATCACAGAAAGGATTCAATTCTACCTTCTGATGTTTCACTGGCCTCAGAGCTACAGGAAGTGCACTATAGTTGGGTTGGATGGTTGGTTGATTGACTGAATAATTGAGTGATTTTTTTCATTTCTAGTCCACTCATTGAATATTCTTTTACTTATTCTTTTGAGAAAAACACCTATTGTTACAGGGTGATTACTCTCACTCCCCATCACTATATTGGCGGTCAAGACAATTTAAGATGAGGTGAGAAGGCCTAGGGTCAGGTATGTGGAAAGTTTATTTGGCCAGCATATTTAATACAAAAGGATCATAAAAATCATGATTAAAAAATTACCATTTCTTACCTGTTTTCTTAGTATCTAGTTTCTAACATGTTTGTCTTCATCCTCCCAGCCTTTCTTAAAAACCATTGCAAAACATAACAATGGGAATAAGAAAAATACATCAAGCCTCTACTAAGACTAGATCTGTACCCCCGTCTTAGCTTTCTGGCTGCTGTGACAAATACCAATCAAGGTGTTGGCTAGAAAGCTTCCTCCCAGAGTTGGTAGCATTCTGACTCACAAACCCTGGGCTCCTTGGCTTTCTCATCACACGGAGATGATTTCTCCTTTCTCTTCTGGGTTCTGTTGCCTTCTGGCTTCTGAATACTCTCATGGCTTTCTCTCCCACTGTTCCTGAGTTTCTTCTACTTCTAAAGGACTGTAATAATCCAGATCCTGGGCCACACTCCGACTCAAAATGACATCTTCAAGAGGCCCCGTCTGCAAGAGGTTCACACCCACAGGAATGAGGATTAAGAACATGGGTCTTTTGGGATACATAATTCAATCTCACATACCAGCTTTCAGGACATGCAACTCATCGAATTCTCACAATAAGCCAGGGGCTGCAAGTATTATGTTCCTTATTTTACTGACAAGAAAACAGAAGTTCTGAAAAGATAAGTTGTACAAGTCACACGGTGACTCCATGGCAGAGCTACTTTGCTTCTTTGAAAGAAGCTAGGTTGCCCAATAGGTTGTGCTTCGTCCAAAAAGTCAGTCATCAAGCAAAAGCACACTGTTACCCAAGCAATAGACAAATTCCAGAAACACATGATATCCATGTAGGGAAAATGTAAGTTGAAAGCTACAGTAATGGTGAGGTGAAACTGAGGTGAAGAGATCGATAATTTTTACTCTTTCTCATCTAATCACTTATATGCATATTAAGGGCTACGATATACTGAGAACTGCTCTGGGTGGCAAATACGAATACCAAATAAGAAGACCAATCTTGCTCTTAAAGAGTTCACAAGCTAGTAGGGAAGAACCCCCATCTACTCATGCTAGAACAGTGTGCGGAAGTGCGGGAGCCACTGTCTAACTCTGCCACGTGAAATTGGGGTAATCTTTGCATCGGCAGAAATTTTCTGGCTGAGTTTACAAAGGGAAGTAGAATTGTGTAAGGCCTTAAAAGATGGGAAAGGTATTATGAGCAAGAAGAGAACTCATGGAGATAAGCCAAGAAAGAATATGCCAGATGGCTCAAGCACATGGTTTGCTGTGCCTAGAATCTACGGTAGGTAACAGAGAGGGAAAGGAGATGAAGTTGGAATGGTATTTGAAAACAAATTTTAAAGGAGCTCCATGGGAAACTAGGATCCTACTCTCTTGAAAAGATAAAGGTGCTTGTTTAATCCTAAAGTGAGAGCATCTACAAAATAAAGATCAGCTCTGTGGTACCAATATTCATCATGCATTCCTTCATTCACCCATTCATTCATCCATGCTAGAGTTGGAATCAGGACTGAGGCAAGTGAGGCCCCTATGGTGCAAAAGTTAAGGATACATTCACATTCACTCCTATATGACACGAAACTGAATTAAAGTAACTAGTAAAATACCTAGGAAATTTAGGTACCTCATTTGGCTCATACTAGCCCTGGTGTTGATTCATGCATCCAATATTTACTCAAGTCTTATGTGCCAGCACTGTGCTAGGGGCTGGGATACACTGGTGAACAAAATGACCAAGTAACTATCTTTGAAGAGTTACTATTTTAGTTCATAGTAAGTATACAAGAAACACACAAATGAGAATAAATTGATAATATGGAAAGCCCAAATCTTTTTTCCATTATCTCATAAATCCATCTTGTTATCTTAGGACATTTTACTATACAAAACCCTTTTATGTCATTTGATTACTGGTTTTTCAATAGTAGCAATAAACAGTATTTATTAATCACATATCTGAGAGTATACACAGAGTTCTTGGGAAAAGCAACAATTGCACACAAAATCATTCTTTTTAGCTGTTATTTAAAATTAAATTATGTTTAGAATAGAGTGTAGAAAAATGCACTGGCTTCTTCCAATTTATCAAGCCAACAGTTTGTCAGGCAGTATTATTAGACAAAGAAAAATATTTTTAAGAAGTCAATATTATCAGCCATTTGTAGTTCATGCATAAACTGCTTGTACTTGTCTTTTGTTCAATGGCTGCTGGAGAATAAATACTATCACTGTACATTACTATGAGACAGAATTCTGTCCTGTCATTAGGCTCTCAAAATCCTTGGTCTTTCATGTTTACAAGAACCAAAATCTGCATGAGATTATGAAATGTCTTGCATGTGAAATGTATACTCTATCATTTTACTTCAAGGGATATCTTAAACTAGAGTGTATCTTTAAGCACAAAGAATATAATTTTTCCATGTAATTCTTAAGAAAACAACATTTTTAAACCCTATAAAAATTCGCAAAGGCATTGTTTGCTTAAAATATGTTGTGGCCCCTCATTGAATATTGGTGCATATGGTATTACTCAGTTATGCCAAAACAACCATGAAATAAAGTAAAAGGGTAAATATGGGAAAGCAATAAAAAGGTAAAACAATGCAAAAAATGTGATGGTTTTATCTAAAATCATTGTTTCATAAATCAATGGCCATATTGAAAATGGAACCATCTCTAGGTTTATGGTTATATAAAATAAGATGGCTGAGGCCAAATGTATTATTTGCAGGAATTTCTATTATTAGATATACCAGTATACTCCTTCTCTTACCAAATGGGGAAGTATAATTGTCTTTTTACACAATAGATCTATTTAATCAACATTTGAAACAGTTCCTGTATTGATGTAAATGACATGGATCCCATTTCCCATTTTGGTAACTGAAGGGAATACTCACTATTTATGGAAAAAAGAAAACATTAGAATAAGAAAGCTGGAAGAGACATTAAATATTATGAGCTCCAAGGATCTTGTTTTATAGGCATAGTGACTCAGGTTCAGAGAGGTTATGGAAAGCAAGGTGAAACAGCTAATTCATGTCAGATGCCGTGCTGTGGCCACTCAGCATGTGAGAAAGCTCAGACCTCCATCAGCAGGCTGTGCCCACAACAATGGCTCCTGGTTTTGTTGACCCACCCCACAGTTCTTACACAATTCCCTGGTTCCTGCTACTTGCTTTATATCTGCTCACTCCTGATCTGAGGCTCCCCTTTCACACTCCCAATTCATGTATCCTGCTCCATCGGTTCTTGAGGTCTTGGCTGTTCTGTCTTGACTCTGTTCTTGCTCCCCGGTGTTGCTGCCTACCATCTCATCTTCAGTCACTGAGCTTCAACAACACCCTGACAGTGTTGTTCCTATGTTTCACCCTACAACTAGCAAAAACCAGGAGTAGATCCTCAAATTAATTCAGGCTTATCACACACCCTGCATCAACTTCAGTTTAGTCCTAACAAATATGTGATAAATGTGGACTGCGTACTAAGTCTAACAGATACCATGAGAATAAAGAGTTTGGAGTCCATAGGGAAATAGATACATGCAGATGAATCATTCAATAGAGAAGGTGAATGCTGCCATGGAGTCCACACCTCAGAATAACTGCATTTTTCCTGTAAATATTCTGATCTCTGACTGGTAGGGAGAAACTCTCATCTTCTTTTGTTGATAATATGAAGTTAGGTTTGTTACACTGCCTCCAAAGAAAGAGGCACCCCAGAAAAATCCCACAGCAACAAATTGTTCTGCCACTTTTTATCTTGATCATGTCTCTTAAGACCACATGACTGTCGCTGCTGAGAGTTGCAAAAGTCACATCCAGTGCCACAGGGGTGGGCCATGACCCAGGAAAGTCATTCTCTCTCTGTATAAACAAATGAGGTGTTTCCCTGCTAGAACACATTTTACTAGCCTGGCACCTCTCTTCCACTCCCACTTTCTCACACAAGGAAAAAGTCAGAGTTGTGAAAACACAAAACCACTATCGGTCCACTTATTTCTTACCCTTTACATTTTTAAAAGGTAAATGGTATATAAAAAGCATATGCAGACAAGAGTCAGGATATCTGGATTTTACTCCAGTTACTGTCATTGACTTACTCCCTGAACTTGGGCGAGCCCCTTAAGTAATTTGAGTTTCAAATATTCCTATATGAAAAAAGGGTTGGGTTATATTATTTCCAATGTCTCTAATATCTCACCTATTTCTTGATTTAAAACTTCCCTTATACAGTATAAGAATCTGCAAGATTTTTATTTTTAATTTATTATAGAAAATTGAAATACACATGAGTATATCAGTATCTATAAGACAGATGCATACATATCCTTAATGGCTGTTAGGAAACAATGATACCAGAAAAAAAAAACAACACAAAGCCCTGGATCAGGAACATCTGTTTTAAGATAGAGAGCTGGAATCCTTGACTCTCTTAATCCCCAGGCACTATTCTGTCCAAAATATATTCCTTGTCTTTATCTACCACAACTTGGCTTTCTTCCTGTCTCACTTATCTCAAGTAATGGCACCACCATCACCTACCCATTTACCCAAGCCACAGGGAGTCCTTTCTTTCATTTTCTACATTCAATCAGTGCCAGATTGTATCACTCTAGTCTCTTGAAGGTTGCTTAGGTTCATGTCCCTCCCCCCACCTCCCTACCCCATCTCTCTAGCCTCTCTGCCATGGACTTAGGTCAGACTCTCATCATTTTTCTTCTGGATTTGCTAATGGCCCCATAACTGGTCTCCTGACTCCAGAATTGCTTCCTCCAATCCATCATCCATGTCATAATCAGAGGCATCTACCTAAAACACAAATTTGGTCTTGTCACGCCACTGCTTAAACTCTTTCAGCTTTCACTACCTGCAGATAATCACAGGGGAATCTTTATGATCTGGACTCTGCATGTATACCATGTTCCAGACATCCAACTACCAAACTATTTGCTCTAAACGTGCCTTATTTTCTTTAGCTCTCTTTGAACATGACTTTGCTCCAAATGGAATGCTCCTTCTCTACCTCACCCTCCTTTCATATGGGCCAGGGCTTGTTTTTTTTTTTTTTTAATTCAAGCTTCTGTTCCTCTAAGAAACCTTTCCTGAAGAGCCTCTCAGCTCCTTGCAGGTGTTAGCTATCTTTCCTCTCTGCTCCTAGAATATCCTCAGGCTCTTTAGATTCATAAGTTAGACTTCCCCAGTATTTGATTAGCCCCTTGAGGGCAAGTACTGTCTTGCTCAACTTAGTATCACTTACTACCTACCACTTCCTGGTACTGAGGAGGCTTTCAATACAATTTAGATAAATTAAAGCATAATGAATTGTGCCGGTATGAAACTATTGTGTACCCCAGAAAAGCCATGTTCTTTTTTTTTTTTTGTATGCTATGTGGTGGAGGTCACATTTCATTCTTTTCCCACGTGAGTATCCCATTATTGCAGCAATATTGGTTGATTTTTTTTTGGGGGGAGTGCATGGGCTGGGAATCAAATCCAGGTCTCCCACATGGCAGGCAAGAATTCTACCACTGAACTACCCTTGCACCCCCAAAAGCTATGCTCTTTAACCCTGATTTAATATTGTAGCGTGAGGTCTTTTTGATTAAGTTGTTTCCATGGAGATGTGGGTGGAATATTTTGATTAGATGGCTTCCATGGAGATGTATCTCTACTCATTCAAGGTGGGGTCACTTACTGGAGTCCTTTAAGAAGGAACCATTTTGAAAAAAGCTTCAGAACCCACACAGCCAGGGAACTTTGGAGATGTAGAAAGAAAATGCCCCTGGGGAAGTTATTTGAAGACACCAGGAGAGAAAGCTAGAAGACATTACCATTTGCCTTTCAGCTGAGAGAGGAACCCTGAACGTCATTGGACCTTTCTTGAATCAAGGTATCTTTTTCTGGATGCTTTAGTTTGAAAATTTTCAAAGCCTTAGAACTGTAAACTTGCAATTTAATAAATCCCTTTTTAAAAGGTATTCCATTTCTGGTATATTACATTCTGGCAGCATTAAGAAACAAAAACAGATTTTGGTACCAGAGAAGTGGGGTACTGTGGTTTGCAAATGTCAAACACATTAGAACAGCTTTTTAAATGGATAAAGGGAAGATTCTGGAAGAGTTATAAAGAGCTTAGTAGAGAAGTCCTGGAATTCTTTGAAGAGACTGTTAGTAGAAATGTAGACTCTAAAGATACTTCTGGTAAGGTGTTAGGCAGAAATAATTCATATGTTATTGCAAACTGGAAGAAAGGCAATCCTTGTTTTAAAGTGACAGAGAATTTATTTCAAAGTGGCAGAGAATTTAGGCAAATCACGTCCTGACTTTGCATGGGAATTAGAATTTAAAAGTGGTGAGCCATGGTAGAGATTTCCAAACTAAATATGGAAAATTCAGCCTGGCTTCTCCTTGCAGCTTATAGTGAAATGCAACAGGGAAGAGATAAGCTGAAAACTGAACTCTTGGGTTCAAAGAAACCAGAAATTGATGGTCTGGAAAATTCTGGGCTTCCAGAAAGTGAGACCCCAGAGAATAGTGCCCCACATGAGAATTTAACCAAACATGGAAGCAGTCAGCCATTTCAGAAAAAGCCAGGATTGGAGATGGAGTTATCCAGGAAGGATCTGTGGAAAATCCTATAGTCTGATGGTTATGACCCCTGCATACTATACAGAAAACCAGCAACAGAACCACTGCGAGTCTGAACTAAAAGGGACAAAATTGAAGGAAAAATGACTTCAGAGGCAGAACCATGGAAGCTAAGGTCTGAAGACAAGAAACTTCCAGCTAGGAGAGCAGACCCACTCAGGCACTTGGAGAGGTGAGTCTGCCCCAGAGGCAGAGGGCAGCAGTTTCAGTGCCCCAGGCCTCAGAGAGGGTGGAGCACATAAATCAGGGACTGGGGGGGGAGCCTAGCAATTGCACTATTGTTCTGGAGGCGTTGAGTGTGTGCCTTGGAGATGGCAGAGAGACCAGGTATTGCCCCAATGTTTGGAGAGGGTGGAGTCAAGAAAAACATGTTCCCCCCAATAAGCCCCATGTTGCAACCAACACCCTAGCCTTTGGGGGGAGCAGGGCTGCTGCACAGACCCTTGGAAAGGGTGGGACTGCCCCTTTCTAAAGATTTAATGATGAATGGCTCTCAGACTTTGAAATCTAATGGAGTTTGCCCTGCAGGTTTTGCCTCCTGCAGGAGGAGTATGGTTCTTTTGACCCCTGTGTTCCTTCCAATTTCTCCCTATGGAAATGGGAATATGTATGCTATGACTATCCCTCCTTTGTATGTTGGCAGCAGATAGCTTGTTCTGAGTTTTACAGGTCTACAGTCAGAGGAGAGTTTTGCCTTAGGACAGACCCTGCCTGTAGCTGAGTTTGATGAGATTTTATACTGTTTCTGACTTTGTATCATTACTGAAATGGTTCAAGGCTTTGATATTGTAATACAATGAATATATTTTGCATTTGGAAAGAACTTGTCTTTTTGAGGTTCAGAGGGTAGAATGTACCTGTTTGAAGCTGTTGTGTACCTCAGAAAAGCCATGTTCTTTAATCCTGCTTTAATATTGTAGGGTAGGATCTTTTTGATTAGATTATTTCTATGGAGATGTGACCCACCCACTTGTGGGTGGAATATTTTGATTAGGTGGTTTCCGTGGAGATGTGTCTCCACCCATTCAAGGTGGGCTTGCCAACTGGAGGCCTTTAAGAGGGTACCATTTTGGAAAAAGCTTCAGAGCCCACACAGCCAGAGACCTTTGGAGATGCAGAAAGAAAACACTCCCAGGGAAGCCATTTGAAGATGCAGGAAGAGAAAGCCAGCAGATGCCACCATGTGCCTTCCCAGTTGAGAGAGAAACCCCAAACCTCATCAGCCCTTTTTTGAGTCAAGGTATCTTTCCCTGGATGCCTTAGTTTGAACATTTTCAAAGCCTCAGAATTACAAATTTGCAACATAATAAATTCTCTTTTTAAAAGCTGTTCCATTTCCAGTATATTGCATTCTGGCAGCTTTAACAAACCAAAACACAAATTAATGTAAAAATACTGACAGCCTCCATTGGATCTTCTTCTAGTGTTTAAACAAGGACAGTTAAGTTTTGCTCTGGTTCATCTTCTCACCCCACCAATACCTGACAAATGACCAATGCAGCTCGCTGTTGTGAAATTACCTGAATTAAATTTGTTCAGTAAGTAGGAGATATCATAATAGGAACCATCCATGATGCCTTTTTGAGTGTCAATGGGCCTGATAAAAATGATGCAAAAGTACATAGGTCTGAAGACAGATATCCTTTTTTTACTGGGCCACATAACCCCATCCTGCCCTACTGTGTCCTCCTTACTTTTCTTCTGCAGTCATCTCTCTCACTGAGGAATTATATAGATTAAGTAAAATTCAGCAAATGCATTGAAAACCAATCATGTGTTGGTCATTCTGATATACAATGGAAGCAAAACAAAACAAAAACTAAGTCAAACTCAATCCTGATCATGGAGACTGCTTAGAATACAAGCAGATGAGAAGTGCTAGAATGAAGGTGCGGATGTCCTGCCTGCCTGCCTGCTGGACTAGGAAAAAGGAAGGAATGAGGAAATCAGGGAAGAAGTCTTCCCAGAGAGGGTACGAAATGAATATGATAGGGAGGATATGCATTTCTTATGTCTGCTTTGATACAAAAAATGTGGCTTTGAAAACCTGGCGTGGGGTGTGGCGGGATGAGAATGGAAGCCAGAGGGCCATGACAGCACACTTAGGCAAGGCGACTCCCTGCCACCTCCTGGAATGGGCTGCTCAGTAAATCAAGAGATAATTCAGGCAGAAGCAGGGGCATGACATCGAGGCCTCGCCCAGGGTAAGGGCATGCTATTGGATTTTTAATAAGAGGCTCACATCTAAGACAGGCAGAAAATTTCCTCACACTTGCCCATATTTTCAAACACACTAAGCATAAAATTCACCTGTGTAAGAAGATACACGTGTGTGTGGTGGGTGTAGATGAGCATATATATATTTACCTGAGCATGTAGACTCTTGCATGTATATGTATTCCCTTATTCCCAACCTGTGT
Source organism: Tamandua tetradactyla (assembly GCF_023851605.1). NCBI lineage: Eukaryota > Metazoa > Chordata > Mammalia > Pilosa > Myrmecophagidae > Tamandua > Tamandua tetradactyla. Next base: position 151,988,316 of record NC_135332.1, read on the forward strand.
GTGTCAGGATCTATATCCATACTCTGTGGTTCTGTCCATTTCACGTATTTTTTGTTCTTTAAAAGACCATTTAGAATAACCAATGCATTTTTTTTTGGCTGAGGTCTATTTGATGTAAAATTGAAACACTACAGATAACTCCTGTAAAACAGTTATGGGCAGATCCAGTATTCTGCCTAACAACATAGAAGTCTTATCACAAGTTCGAAGTTTACACTGAGACAACTTACCCCGCTAAAAAAAAGAAAAAAAATGAAAAAAAAAAAGGAAGAACTGCAAAGCAACTTGGTACACATTGTTTTTACTCTTTTTTTTTTGCATGGGCAGGCACCGGGAACCGAACCTGGGTCTCCAGCACGGTGGCAGGCGAGAACTCTGACTGCTAAGCCATGGTGGCCCACCCCACATTGTTTTTATATCAATAAAGTGACAGTTTTTAAACTAAAGAAGATGCTGTGTCAAGCAGAAAATTGCAAACATGGCTTCCTTTAATTTAATGCTTCTTTGTTACTTGCTCATCTGGCATGTAATTTAACCCCCTGCATGCTCAACAAAACACCTTTTGTGGCACACACACACACACACACACACACGCACACACAAAAGGCTGTGACACTTAAAGTACTGACCACCCTGGCAGAGGCTAGGTTGTGGAGGACTGTTCGGGAAAAAGAGACTCTCCACAGGATAATTCTTCTGAGAACTGTCTTCTGCACGCTGCATTTTTTTTTTCTCCTGGGACAAATGACAGTGATGCAAACAAGCAGCTTCTTATGATCATCTTTAAAAAGGAAGCCTTCTGCATTAAATGAAAACACTGAAACATTGCAAGACAGATCTCACAATTTAAATACTCAACAGATGTAACAGAAGCTCAAGAGCTACAATAATTAAGGGATTTATATATTCTCAGGAACTCCCTTACTAGGTAGAAAACTGCCACCATTCTACTTTGGTATTTCATATGAAATTGCATGGTTTTAGTACTTAAAATTAAATCTCATTCCAATGAAAGCTTTCCTTTTAACATTCTGACTTTCCCTAGACTTCTATTTTAGGCTGTTTTTACCCTTCCATTTAAGCTTCTTCTTTTCTTGAACTAAAGCTGCTCTATTCTTCTTCCTTCCATTCGGTAATAGCTCTTAAGTTTATGATTGTGTTTTCTATCATCTGCTTAAACAAGGCAAAATCAATGGTAAAAGTGTGTACATGTTTTCTCCTGCAATATGGGATTACTCAATGGAACGTACAATAAATTTGCAGAGGCATAAAACTGTCAACTTCATTGTATAATAAAGATTCCAAAGCATGATGTGTGAGGTCTAACTGTTTTTTTCCTGAATAATTTTTGTAGAACAGTTTGCATTCAAGTTGTCCTGGGTCCAAATAATGGAAGAATTATTAGAATGGAAATTGTCATTTCAGAGTTTAAGAAAGATAATGATTGTGGGCATCTTGCAATGAAATAAAATCTCATATTTTCGTCCTTTTTGATCAAAGAACTGTAGACAACCGTCATTGTTTCTTCTTTCATGAAGACCATTTGAGTACCCTACTGATGCTTGCTATATCTCAAGGGCTATTGGAAGAGAGCCCAAATTACCAATGTAATGGCTTTGTCTCTAGCAGGAGTCACCACCCTCTGTGAGACAACGAAACTAAGAATAAGTAGCTGTTAAGATACCTGCTCCCATTACCAAATGTATCCTCAGGAGAACTCTGTAAAAGTCAGTTTTAAAGTCTCATTAATCTATTTTGGGGAGCTGGAAGATCATCTCAGTGTTCTTCCTGATTTACTCCGATGCCCCAACTAGCCGTAAGCACACAAAACCTTACATTTTCCACTAATGAAAGAAGGTTGGTATAACTTATTGGAAAGTCTAAATCAAAGATTTTTAGAAATGTTTTTTAAATTCTGCAATGTTTATAACAGACACCATGAAGCTACTATTCGGATTTAAGAGATGCCACATTTTGATATATTTGCTTTAGGATTATTTTCCTTTTTAGTAAAAATAAAAAGTTACATAGACAACCAAAGCACCTAACCATGAGCCCCACCAGCAGAATTAACCATCATCCTGAAACTGATACATACCTTTAGTACATAGATAGGCAGCCAAAATAAAGTATCATACTATTTAGTATATTTTCAAGATATATAAAAGCTGCATTGTTGTATGGCTCCTTCAACACTTTTAGTTGTACTTTTTAAATCCACATTCGGTTTTTGAGACTTCGACTTATTAACAGTGTGGTTTTATTATGAATTACAGGAGTGAGTTTAGTAATTCTAACTGCTAATAAAACATTCTTACATCCCATCTCTTGTCCTTAAGAGAGGAGTACAGGCTCTCTCAGATCCCTTGTTACCCTGTGTCCTAGCTCAGCTCCAATAAGAAGGAACAAATTGTTTCTCAGACTCTTGCAAAGCCCCTAGGGTTTCTTCTTCAAGAAGCTGATGAGAAGCTCTGTAATGAATTTTCCCCCCATTTAAAAACTGTATCTCAGGAATCCAGAGGAATAATTTTTATCTTTGGAAAATAGTTATTTCCCAGAGAGAGCAATTAGGGAGTTGAGAAAAAGGGGAAACCAGTTAGCAGAACTGAAAACTGATTCTATAGTCCCTCACCAACACCAATTGCTGCATTAAGGTTTTAAAACAACCATGGCCACAATCATAGAGCCAGCTCTCCTGACTTCACAGGTAGTCTAGACTCTAAGGTACAAAATGACCAAAAAATACCAGCTTTTCATGATCAAAAAAAAAAACAAACAAAAACTCTACTTTTCAACATAGGAAAGTATAAAAATATACAAAATGATACATTTAGCATGTTCTCAATTATGTTAACTTTTTTTCATATACAACTTTGTATACATTGGTGAAAAAAAGAAACAATGAATTTTTCATCAGTGCCCATCTCTGGGTGCTGGGAGTGCAGGTGAATTTTATTTCCTCCTTGAAAAATTTTGGTGCTTTCCAGTTTCTTTAAGAAAATGAGAATTTAATTGTAGATTCAGGGAAGGCAGGCAGGCAGGCAGGCAGGCAGGCAGGCAGGAAGGAAGGAAGAAATTACTTAGAATGCATTCAGCCTTACTGGGAAGCTTTTGAACCTCTAACAGAGTTTAGTGTTCTGTAAAGTAAATCCAGAAAACACTGCTGGGATCCATGGATATGCCCCACTGGGCGTGGTCATTTTATTTCCTCCGGTACCCCCCACCTCCTCCCACCCCTCTCCCCCCCCCACCTCCTCCACCCCCCTCCCCCTCCCACCCCCACACCATGACCGCTACAGGTAGCTTCTTCGGAATGGGAAGGGCTGTGTGGAAATAATAATAACCATCGTTTATGGAGCACTTCCTGTGTGTCAGCCAAGGAGCTGAGGTCTTTACATGCTTTCTTTCATTGTTCCTCCCAGCAGCCCTTTGGAAGAGGCATTATTACCATTTCTACGACGAGCTGATAGAACCTCTGAGAAGTTAAGTAACTTGAAGAAGATCACAGAGCTGGTATTCAAATTCAAAGCTGTCTGATAGACAGGTCCATTCTCATTCCACTGCAACAGCCTGCCCCAGGTTCCTGCCTCATGCAAGGATCACAAACTGGCCCTCTCCGGACCAAATCTGTGCAGTTGAAGGGCTTTGTTTGGCTAGCGCATTACTTTTCAGGACAGTTTGAGGCCTTTAGTAGGGGCCTTTAGTAGGCTCCAGTTAGCCACACCTTTCACCTCTCTTGGACATAAAGTTCCTAAACCTTTTTTTAAGGTCAGCTGCCCAGCTCCTGAAGACATCTGACCTGCACCCTGGTCGAGGGAAAGTAAGGCACCTAACATTCGACCTTCATGTAACAGTGGTAAAAAAATCTTTATTCACTTGTTCTCCCTTTTTTAAAATGCAATGAAAATCACTGTCTCTAGTACCAGGGTCAGGAATATTGAAAGACTGATGGCGTCACTCTGCAGCAGACCCTTCTTAAATCCAACATGAATATGTAATGTAATTATTTTATATGACAAACTGACTCATTCTTTCCTTAACTCCGTGGTGATTTGCTTTTTGTGGCCGCATTAACTATCCTTGCTGAAACATATTAGAATTTTCTTTCATTTACTCCACCAAACAGAGACACCATCTTCATAGGGCTTAAGGGTTGTATCAGGCTTATTTTCCTGTTCTTATATATGTTTTTAAACCATCACTCCTTCAAATAAATATAAGCATCAAGTAAATACTTATTCTGATGTTCACACAGATGCACTGAAAAGTTATTCTCATAGAGGGGAAACTAATATTACAGTTAAATAAGTTTTCCAACAATATTTCATCAATACTCCTCAAACGAACATTTTTTTCTTTTGGAAGTAAATGTTTCTAGCCTATAAAATTAAAACACGCTGTACTGTATCTTAAGTAAAACCACTGAATTAAAATAATTTGTCCCCCAATTTTTTCAGTTGCTAAAAGTAAAGTCATGTTAGACTTACACCTAAATATATGTAGAAATTTGTGATGCCTATAGCTATAGAGAATCTCGAATTCTTAAAAAAATCTGGAAAAGACAGAACTCTTGCCTAGTCTCTATTTAGTAAGTAAGATAAGTACATAAAGGCAATTTAATTCTAATATGGTAACTCTCAGAGTAGAAATATCTTACAAAAGACTAGGAAACATACATTCCAAGTTTACAAAATTCATGAGAGTTTTATTACATATACTCATAGAGAAGAAATCAGGAGTCTGGCAGGTCTTAGTGAACTCAGTGTGACTAAGCCCAGACATATTTTGGAGAAAGCACTTGCTTATTCAGCTTTCCCTTTCTCCCACTTTGTTTTCCCATCCAGGTTGGCTACTCCCAGCATACACAGCTCTATCACCACCTTTTTAAAATAATAAAATTACAGCATCATCATTAGTTCTAGGAAAGAATGAAGCCCAAATGGTATAGATCCTAGGCTGTTGCTGAACCTTTTGCATACTTGACTTTTTACAACCAAGGGTTCTCATTTTACAGCATACGGTGTGTTATGTTAAAAAAAAAGTCAGATGCATTTGCTGGGAAACTCCATCTTTCAGGAGCTTATATATTTGTTCTCTTACAGTTCCCACAACATCATTATGTGTGAAACATAGAGAGACAGAAAAGTTAGGTAATTTCCCAGAAGACACAGTTAAATGGAGTTTGCAGCAGAACCAGAATTCTCACTCAGCCTTGCGGAAATTGGGACTCTATGATTGTACTATGCACACCGCGCCCATCAGCCTAATTGTAAGGATTTCTCGCACCAAAAGACCTGATTCTTTACAGTCTACCTGGTTTTTCCAAAGTGGGAGAAAGTTCTGGGTGAATTTGCACTGGCAGGCAGAATCTTGCAGGAAGCGAGGCTATCTGTAGCATGGTGTGATGGAAAACTCCCACGGTGTGTCATCGGGAGACAGTGAACTTTTTTTTCACTTATCAGCCGTGTGAACCTTTACAATCTTTATTTCACTGAGATAAATATTTGTCATCTATAAAAATCTTCATGCTAATTATACCTGTCCTAACTATCCCATGAATTTGTCATAATGATCAAATGAAGTAATGTACGTCAAAAACACTTGGTCAACTGTATGGGGCTGGGCAAACCAGATTCTTACACTTCAGTGTGGTGGGGTCCAGAGACAAGTTGGGAGAAGCAGTTGGAAAATCTGTTAGATGAAGTGTGGATTCGTGTGCAACTGTTTACATATTCATCAATGAGAAGAGAAGTAACAGTTAAAATCAGCCATTGTATTATTTCCTTTACCAAGTTCCTGTTTTCAGCACATGAGAAGCAAAGTATGAGCAGCAGTGGATGAGAAAGAATAAGCTTGGGCTCAGATGACAGTGGCAACTGAGTATGTGACTTTAGCAAATTGCTTCTCTGTGCTTCAGCTACGGCATTAAGAAAATAGGGATAATAACGTGCCTACAAGAGAGTCTTGTTTGAGGATTAAATAAGAAAAATCATGAATATCCTACATTAATAAAACAATGAGCTTCTTATGGAAAGGAGTGGTTTAAACTTGTCTTTAGGCATGGACATGGGAGGTGACGTGGCTTAGTGAAAAAAAATGTAAGTGAGGAATTAGTTATTAACTGGCTAGCTTTCTAATATTTATTAGCAGTGTGACTACCAGTTACTTAAGACTTCTGAGCCTTGATTTCCTCATCTGTAAAGTAAATATAATACTTACATAAAAGTTCCTTGTCAAATTATAAAGAAAATATTTTATAAATCATAGTCATACAAAAATAAAAGGTTTATTATATCCTATTGTATATTCCTGACTAATACTGACTGCTAGGGCTAAAGAGTTTTGCAAATCTTCATTCTTAATGAGTTTTTGGTTTTTGTTTTGGTTTGGGGGGGTACATGGTCCAGGAACGTAATGAATTTTTAAGTAGCCTCCTATTTTATAGTTTGTCAAGATTATCCATGTACTATAGGATGACTATAAAGTCTAGAAACAGGTAATATATTCAAAAAGCCATTTATTATCTATATTCACTCACTTTTCCAGCCCTTATGGTCAGGTTTAAAGAAATTTCTCCTGCAAATCATATGCTAGCCCTTCTAACCTCCAGAGGGAACTTTCTTTTTGAGCAATTTTAACCAAAAATATCTGAAATTATTATTTTGATAATGATTATACTCTGAATTGCTAGGCCAATGATGAATAAAATGAGAAACTGCAATGAATAAAATCTCCAAAGTTCTTCATAAAAATACTGTGTGTGTGGATGTGTAGGAAGGTGCTGGGGGCAGATTTGAACATTTAAACATTACACTTAACACAACTACTTAAACATCTGATTTAAAATCATGTAATAAGCATGAACTTATTCACATTATAAAAGTATTCATCACCTGTCTTAAGATCACAGGGACCCTAAAAGTAGCAATATTGTGAGTGTTTAAGCTTCATTTTTTCTGATAAATTGACAGATAAGTAGATGGATAAACTTCAACTGAAACATTTTAAGCCATTCATGACAACTAATATTAAAAAGTTAGCACCAAGCAAATGTGACTTACAATAGTAAAAAGAACATCAATTTGTATGTTTTTTCAATTCATTACTGGGCACTTGGAAACCCTGGCAATGAAAGACTTCAAATGGTGGTTTTCTCCATGGGGAGCTGTGTCTCCATTAAGATAGATCAATGCATAGAATTTCATAAACCTCGGGGGGCCTAGCGCTTCTTTCTTTAACTTAATCACATAAGAAAGAAGATCTTGAGATGCTTGCCATATCGAAGATCCCAAATAGTTGAGTTGGTTGAGACTTCTGAGCTTCCTGAGCCTCTCACCATTAAAGCATTTGCAACTACCATGCTACTGGGCATGAAGCAGTGACCCCTGTCCCTGATTGGGATGCATCTAATGGTGACAGGAAGGTCATTGCACTGGGAGCACTGGGATTTCATCTTTAAACTGTGAGTTCTAAACAGGAAGAGACTCTTCGACAAGTATAAACACCTCAACTTTCAAATCATTCAGAGATACATATTCATCAGAATAGAATCAGGTTGGTTCTCTTCAGAAAAAACCAAAAATGTAACGAAGTCAGATTAGAGAAATGGCTTTCTCACTTTTTTGTTTGTGTGTTTTACTAAGTCCTACAGTAAGAAGTACAGGTTAACAAATATAACTCACACACACGTACATGTATGCGTGTGTGTGCGCACTCACGTACAAAACAAAAGTTTCATGAATCTGTACTCTAATGTTTTCTCTACTGCTCAGTTTTATTTCATTTGCCCAAGAAGCCTCAACTATCCATTTCTTTTAGTTTCACAACCCTCTAACGGTCATGATATTCCATTTTGAGAACACTGAATTGGAAACTGAATTGCATCATTAAATATTCTGATATTCCTACCTATTATTTATTATGTTCTCATTAGGAGTCAACCATTGTGCTAGTGTGTTCACATTATAGTGTTTAGACCCTCAAACGAACATTAGGGATGAATGCTCTTATTATGTATGTTGCACAGATGAAGCATCTGAGATTAAAATTTAGCTCTTGTGCTGCCAGGATATGGAAAAGCAGAGACTAGAAACCAGGTTCTTCTTAACTCTTACTCAGAATTATATGCTTTTTTCTGCTAAAAAAAAAAAAAAAAGGCCAAAAGTTGATATTCTATGACAGACTAGACAGTATCTAAGAAATTTAGCTCAAACCTATCTCTCTACCATAAAGGAATGCCCTTAACATACACTTTTTAAAAAGATTGTTGTACATGTGTTCTGTAAATTCAATACGTTTCTTAGAACATGGGTTCAGCAAATTTTTTCAGCAGAGCTTGTTATTATTTTTTAAGTTCCCAACTGCAGAGCTTATACACACATTGTTACATACAGACACCTCAATTGGACAGTCTGTACCCGATTATTAAATCTTAAGACAACATCATATAGTAGCCAGACTCTAAGATGCTCTCCAATGATCCCCATTTCTGGTGTTCAAACCCTGTGCAGTCACTTCCTGGTTCTAGCAGAGTCTGTCCGTTTGACCTAGAGAACATGGCAGATATTAGGTTATCAAAGACACTGCATCTTCCATCTTCTCTCTCTCTGTCCCTCCATCTCTCTCTTTTTCTCTCTGATCATTCACTCTGGGGGAGTTCATGCTGTAAGAAGTCCTATGGAGTGGTAGTCCGTGTGGTGAGAAACTGAAGCTTCCTGCCAACAGTTATACAACTGAGTTGGAATGGATGCTCTAGGCCCAGTCAGGTCTCCAAAGGCTGCAACCCCAGCTGGCAACTTGACTGCCACCTCATAAGAGACCCTGAGCCAGAACCACCCAGCTAAGCTCTCAGAAATTGTATAAGAGGATAAATATTTGCTATTTTAAGTATTAAATTTTAGCCTAATTTGTAACGCAGCAAGAAAGAATTAATACAACCAGTTAAAGCTCAAATGTTGCAGGCTGCTGTCTCGACAGAGTTTTTGTCTGATGTATTACATATCACCCTTGGTAACAGAATTGAAGTCCAGAGGTAATAGATTATTTGGGTTGGAAAAATAAAAGGAAAAGAGCAGAAAACTAAATCACAAATGTTGTTGATGGTTTTATTCCCAGACCTTCAACTGCATGGTCTAGACTAGAGGCTTATGATGCAATTTATGAATCCCCAAGACCGCTAATCCCAAACAGCCAATACAGTAATTTGTCAGCCATTCTATTAATTTATCAGCATTAACTTTATTATAATGGGTCCCTATAACTGGTTATTTTAAAAATCACTGGCACATCCCACTTGGAGCTGACCAGAAGAAGGAAGATAGTTGAAATATCCATATGTGGGTTCTCCTAGTATGTATGGCTTATAGTGGGGCTGATCTTGGACTAAATTTGAAAGTAGGTGAACTGATACCATCAGCCTGCTTGAATCCTCTCTCTTCTGGTGCCCAGGGTTCTCATGCTATCTTCCAGCTCCCCAAAACCTTCTTCCATGTCATTCAGCCATGTCTGCCTTTCCCCACAATGACATTTCAGATCTCTGCTTATCTAACACTCACTTGAAACCTCTCCCCTGTCTCCTGTATATATTTCCCATATGTTTTACTTGAGCTTCCAGTTCTTCAATTCTTTCATCCACACAATAGCAATGGCAAGAATACCATATGGCATGGTTGTGAGGATTAAATGAAATAAAGCAAGTAAAAATGAATGACACAGTAACTGGCACAGAATAAACAAATAATACCTGATAGCTATTCTTCTTACTATTATTGTAATTATCCTGATTCTGTCAGAAACAATCCATTGCGCTAATTCTCACAAAGCCATGAATGATTCATTTCTTACTTCCTGCTCTCTTGGCCTTTTTAATTTCTTTAAAAGATATTTGTTTACCCAATTAAATCTGACTCTGTGGGTCTCGGGTGGTATTATAAACTAAAGTGAAGAATCTCATAGTTGAGAAGATATGTATCTTATCTGTGTCATTATGGACCGAAACTGAAATTCCCAGGAAAAAAAACAACACATTTTTAAGTAGCTTTACAATGTTAGAAGTGTGGTCCATCCATTTGTACACTTAAATAGGATTTCTCAATTTCAGCTCTACTGACATTTAAGGCTGATTATTGTAGGGTGTTTGACAGCCTTTCTGGCCTCTACACACCGGATGCCAGTAGCGAGTCCTGAGTTGTAACAAGCAAAGTCTCCAGACATTGTCAAATGTCCACTGGGAGGACAAAATCATGCCCAGTCGAGTACCACTGGTATAGATAACTGCTACAATTATTAAGCAAGTGAGTGTGTATGGGTTTAACGAGAAGATTTAAGAATATAATTTCAGGGGGGAAAGTGGTTTTTTTTTAGGGGCAGCATCACCTCATAGAATCAAGTATGCTTGTCTAATTCTCATCTTATATTCTAACGAAATGGAGACATTGAAAATTTCAGATACTGAAATGTGGCCAAACTTTACAAAACAGAAACACAGAGTCACAAAATGCTAGGGCTGGAAAGGATCATGGCTATTGTTTCCGGAACTTTCCTCTTCTTAAAGGCCAAGGCCCAGGGGACAAATGACTTCACAGAGATTCAGTGATCCGACAGGGACCAGAACCCAGTCTTCTGATCCTTGTCTGGTTGCTGGTGAGATGGAAAGAACAAAATGTATGTTCCATTGCTTAGTAGCTTACCAGTCCTACCTGTGATATACTTTCACCCTGGGTTAGTGTGGGATATATATTATCTGGGTGCTTAGGGGCACAAGGCAGAAGGCACGTGCTTGACTGTAGGTTCTGCCAGGTGGTTGCAAGATCTAGGGGAAGGCTCAGTTTCTCTGCCTCAGTACCCTCATCTGTAACATGAGAATAACACCACCATATTTTCAAGAAGCGTAAAGGATCCTATGTGATTAAAATGTAAATTAGCTTATTATTATTTTAAAACATTTGAAACATTTATTCAAATAGTAAATACATGCTAGAGTTTATCTCAGATAGAAAAAGTGATAATCCCAATGCTGTGAAAACCAAATTTACAAAGAGCTTATGTTGTTACTGTGATAAGGTGCTTAAAAGTGGCCTTTTTGACAAAGTGTAAATCCTTTCCTATTTCCTAACTGTTCTTTTTTCGGTATCTCAACTCCCTGCTCTCTTAAGTGGGAATTAACTTCAACACTATTTTTAGTCAAGTACAAAATAGACTTATATTCATGAATAGGAGAGTATATTTGCAGAGATCTAAAGAGAAAACATGAATTTTTAAACAATATTTTCCTTTTGCCAATGTGTTCATAAGTCATAATATCATATTTAAGATTCAGAGGTTGCATTCTATAATATGCTGGAATATATATAAAAAAAGTGACCCCTGTGGGAATGGCTAGCCTATGTAGTGATGGTATGTCTAAATGCGATTATGTCCATCACGTTGGAAGATGAAATAGGAAATGCAGAACTGAGGGGTGAAATGACGTAATCTATGAGAGTAGAACCATCCCCTTCTCCACGAAGATACTATTTACCTCTTGAGCCTGAAAAAAAAAAGAATGCTTGACAAGTTCTACCATGATGGAAACTTTTTTTTCAGAGGCTCTCATGAATATCTTCTTTAGTGCATCATTAATTTCTGATGGGCTGAAAGACTACTGTATATTTTTAAATGTCTCACTCTCCCCTAGGGAGCAACATAGGCCTAGAGGAAAAATCTGACTTCTTGTGTCTTATAATGGAGTAGAAGGATCTAATTAAGAAGAATCAGACAGATGAATATAATGATTTTTCTAAAAGGTTTCTCATTATTCTTTTAAAAGAAATGGCCTAGTTAAAGAGAAGAGACTCGGAAAGCCATCATCAGTACCAGCACCCAACACTTGAAATGCCTTTTTCTCCACTGGAAGTCAGCTGTTTGGTTCCCTTTCTAAAGAATTTCTGAACTTAGCACCACTTCAGCGGGCTCTTTAAGGATGCTGACCTTAATTCTATTTAAGAAAGTGAAGGGTTAGGATTAATGTTTCTTTTTTCTATAGACTGCTTTGCAAAACCCTTTCCATTTACTCATAAAAGAAGCTTGCCAACCTTTTTTATTGAATGGATTAAGACCAGGTTATTTCCATCCTAAAAGTGTGCTCAAATATAACTGTGGTAAGCAAATAGGATACCAGAAGGGCCAATTGCAATAGACTGTAATAGAATACTACATACTAGTTTATCAAGTATATTTATCAGGAAATTATTATAAGATTAGAAAGTATAATATTTACATTTAATTGTACTTTATAGAATGACAGTTCTCATGAAGAAATATACTTTTTAAAAAGACAAATTAAACCAATATGCTCATGCACACTGTATTTTCTGGCCCGAGGTCACCACAGAGCAGTGCAGGCCGTGGCCTGCTCAAGGGCGCCTGGCCAAAGGGGAGGGTGAGGGCTGAAACCCAGTCCACTTTTAGATAACTACACTCTGGTGCTCGGGGAGGGACTGTGTCGATATCTTCTAAATCTCAAAGCATTACATAGGCTAGCGGTGACTACTTCTGGACTATTTGAAGTGCCAGGTGCTCTCCATCTAGGATCCTGAAGCAATCTTATAACAACATTACTCAAAGAAAAGGGGAGCACAAGATTCGAGGTCAAAGAATTGACTTGCATTTTCCAACCTGACCTGACCTCACACTGAGTCCCAAAAAGCAACTGGGGAAACTTATTCTTCAGTGTTAGAAATACTGGTGGAAATTGGCCTGGTATCAGATAATATCTGATTACCCTATAATCAAATGAGAAATGCTTAAATCCTTCTTTTGTCCAGCTGTCCTTCTGAGATCCTTTAGGAACCCTAGGTATAAAACCAAGGGATAATGACAACAACACCAACAACGACAAAAACGAGTTCCACATTATTGCTAGGTGGGAATTTATTCTAATGCAGAGCTAGCATAAGGCCTTGCAGGGCTGTTGATCAATCTCCAGCAAAAATAAAACTCAACTGTTAGTATTCTATCATCATGTAGTCAACAGAAACAAGAGACAGAAGAAGGAATTTTAGTCAGGCCCCACACTGGCTTAAAACCTCTGCCGTACACAGGAAAGAATGGAAGGAAATAGGAAAGAGCCAGGAAAGAACTTCCATCGGGCTACTCCAGCCATATGGTAGGAGGAAGTGGAAGAGACAGCAATGAGTTGACCTGATAATAGCAATGAGACGTCCAAAGAACAAGCTATGTCCATGAGTATGGAGTTTTAAGGCAGTCTGTCCCTGCTTTCTGGAATATATGTCTACTTGTTCTAGAATATGATCCAGTCGGATGAGTATTACTCTTTTTGAGGTTGAGCCTGGAGACTAAGGACTTAGAGGAGACTTCTTGCCTTTTTTATTCCGGTATGTATTTATCCCCACCACCTGTTATTCCTTTGGTCCAGACTTTTTGCTTCCTCAGCAAGCACCTCATGAGTACATAATTTCTCTAAGCTATCATGTCTTTGTATAACTGGAAGTGGAACACATTGTTATAGTACCCCCTTTCTCTCCACGCTTAACATGATGTGCCCATAGTTTTGTGCACCAATCCATTGTTAAATACACATTTCTGGCCCCAAGTTGCACCTTGTGGTTGGAAAGACACGGTAAAGTTAAAATTTTAAGAAATGACTTCAACATGGCAGCATGTGAATCCTATCGGTTCAAGTAAGAGAGTGCATGCCACAATTTAGAGGGGAGAGGAAACTGTTCATGGAAAAGGTAGAAATTAAACTCCAACCTGATGAATGTCTAGGACAGAATAGAGAGGAAATTGCCAGTGGAAAGAACAGCTCTTAACAAGACCAGGTGGAGGGGGCGGGGGGGGGGGAGGAAGGGAACAGAGTATACACTCCTCTAGCCACAGCAGAGGTCTATAAATGAAAGTAGTGAGAACAAGTTGAGGTCCAGTCATTGAGGCAGGTAGTTAGAGTTAGAAAAGGAAATTTGATTTGATTTTTCACTAAATACTAAAATTTTAAATCCAACAACAGGAAATCTTACTTTCAAGCTATCAATATGTGATTTGTGGTTCCATGCATCTGGGAAATATCATATTTCTAAGCTTTCTGAACTTGGGGTTTAGGAAATTTCTAATTTTGAAGCAAATATTTTCTAAATGTTCCAAAAGATCAAGTACAATTTTCTTTTTTTCTTCCAAAGCTTAATCTGCATCACTCTGCTTCAAAGCACAGCTCATCACTGATTATACAAATACTTACAAACAGGGTCCATTTTTAGTAGGTAATGAAGTGTAAGGATGAGGCTTAAGTGATGCAATATACCCATGTCTAGGCTTACATAAATAAATAAAGAACCATTTGTTTCATTTCACTTCAATACACACTTTTGCAAGGGAATGTTCTATTTCCTTTGGCATTCAAAAAAATTCTAAGTATACATCAACATCTTTTTAAATTTTGAAATATAGCTTTTGTTTGTCCTTTATTCCAAAATAGCTATATAATAAACATACTGGGAAATTTTTCGTGCCTTTTTCAAAAATGAATAAACTGACTTTCTTCCCCAAATGCCTTGTGATACTGGCATAAGCAAAGCAGGAAACTTCACAGATTCGCAGTCATTATACAGTTTGGTTTAACCTGCTACGTAACCCATCTTCAAACCTGACCTAGGAATGTCTTAAAAAATTACAACTGTTGGAGAAGAAACTCAAAGGTAACTCCTCTCTGGAAGCGTCTTAAGTTATTTTGGTCTTTGGAGAAGTGGAAGGAAGGGAAGAAAATAGGAGGGATGAAAGCAACATTTTTGAGCATCGATCATAGAGCAGGCACAAAACGAGGCTGTATATATTTAATTCCTTTAACATTACCTTGTAATGGTAATGCTGCTGCACCTATTTTCAGAGGAGGAAACTGAAGTTCTCATGTGTGAAAGGCAACTGCATGTAGCAAGTAAGTGATGAAGGTGGGGTTTAAATCCAGAAAACCCTGACTCAAAAGTCGAAAGTTTCAACTAGTCAATCTTGTCAAAAATATAAAACTGACAAATGGATTTCATAGAACAAACAGTGACCTAAAGATTGATATTTGTAAACCTCAATACTTTGGTTAAATTTATTCAGGGCTTTGGAGGGCAAATCCATTCAAAATAAGGTTTGATCGTGTCATTAAAAAAAAAACCACACACATCTCTTGCCGAAATTGACTCCATTGTATGTCCACCCTGCTGCTTAAGATGTAATGGGTTGGCCAAGTAGATAGTTAAAAATTATCCACTGGACTTCCAAACATGACAAGTCAATCTGGATAGTCTGTGCCTCAAAATAGGACTTTGTCCACAACAAAAGTGCAAATTGAATTGAGATAGATTCCCTACTCAATTAAACTAGCCTTTATAGATATTAGACATTCTAGAAAATTTCCACTTTAAAAAATGGTGTGGATTCAGTATTCATCATGATATTTTTTAAGACCTCATTTTAGAAGCTATAAGCTTTAACCTACAACATTCTCTGCAAATGGTCTAATTCACATATTTTGAATAGGAAGCATGAAATGAGTAAAATACAGTAGAATATTTTACCAAACTCTCTAACCTCCAGTTTGTGTATAATGTTAAGGTAGAATGCAGATGCCACAGATAGTAAATTATCCTAAGAGATAAAAAGTGGTTTATATATGTATATAAAATATTGTGTATAAACTCATTCAAGACTTTCGTTCTAGAATCCTATTCATATTTTTGTTAAATTTCCAAAAGTTTAACAAATGCTGCAGCTTCATTTTTCTTATTTTCATTATAAAAATAATGCTACAAATATTGAGGGTAACGGGAATTGAGGAATGGGGGTGAGCTTCTTTTTTGGGAGGAATATTTTATCTCTGACACTGTTTAGAATTGCTAGTGCTCGATGATGCACTAGCTCCAAAATACCAGCTTTTAGCTGTTGTTGTTGTTTTTTTTTTGTAATAATCAACTGAAAAGGTACACTTTTATAGCCTGCCCCAAGGATTGACCACCTCACTTGTACCATACCTTGGTGATCTGCTGGACAATTTCTAGGTGAGCCTTTTCTAGATGAAAATCATTGTGTTTAAATATCTTACTTGCTTTATCTTTAAAAGGGAACTAGAAGTACTTATTTCAGAAGATGACCTTGAGATTTAATTGAATTACAATTTGTAAAGTGTTTACAGTAAGCATAGAGTAAGTCTGGCAAAGGGTAAACAACACAGCACCATTACTTTAAATAAATAAATAATGCTTTTGAGACATCTAAAAGGGGTAAGCCCACCCATTTTATAGATGAGGAAACTGAGTCTCAGAGAAGGTTAAAAGAAATTCATCGAACAACAAATTGACGATGGCCGAATTCAAACTCAATTTAGGGACACTCAACCCATACCTGATCTACAGCTTCCCCACACAACATGTGTTTTGTGTTACCCATGTTCCCACCACCAGATGGTTCCTTTAGCTTTTGTTGAGTAAACCAACTATTTCTGCAATTTACATATTAAGTTCCTGAGTTATTTATTTGCACATATATTTTTAAGATAATACTTCATGTTATTTCAGAGCAGGTGCATTGAGATATGATAAGTTTAAAGCTGACATTCATTAAGGAAAAGTGAGTTTTTTCATTCTTTTTAAGCTACTTAAAGCATACAAATTAGGTTGTTATTGTTATTTTAAGAAAAAAGAACATTTTGTATTGAAAAACTGTGCCTTTCCAAGAAACCACTAACCAGATGCTGGGGTCTCGAGACATCCCAAAGGGATACTGGTAAGGAATGATGAAAGAACTCTTTGGCACCAAAATCTAAGCAAGAGTGATGCATCTTATAACTATGAATATTGTTTGCAAAAAATTTAGCAAATGTGCTTCATCATCAGATACTAAAACCGTGGGATATCCTAGTTTTGAAAATGTGGCTTAAGGGAGAAGGAAAATAAAAATAGCTAAGAAAAATTACTAAGGAAATGGTTAATGCAGAAATTAAATGGAATAGAAAGGAAATGCTAAGTACTGAAAAGTTTCTTATGCACATATATAAAGCCTGTATATGATAATTAACTGTTCAATCTTTGATTCTACTTAAAAAGGTAGCACTTAAAAGCTGCATGACATATTCATCGGCCAGTTATTTGTCATGAAAAGTTTATTGAGTGTTTATTATGTGCAGGGCACATTAGTAACCACACACTACACATACTCCATGGGCACACACACACACTAATGGAATTAGATAGCACTTTAACTGTTTAGATTTTTTTTATTAGAGTAGTTGTGGGTTTACAGAGCAGTCATGCATGAAATACATGCTCCCCATATACCACCCTATTATTAACACCCTGTATTGGCATGGTACCTTCTTTACTATTGATGTAGGCACATTTTTATAATTCTACTACTAATTTAGTCCATGGTGATTTGATGGGTTTCTCATTACTCTTACTTTTTGGTTTTTAATTTTGGTTTTTAAGGAGATTGAATTGTCTCTAGGTGATACAGACATAGCCAATGGGAGTTCACACTTTATGAACTTTAGCTCCCTTTATTATGCAGATTTAACCAGCTCATTGGGTGGCATGACAATTCTTTCTCCTTTTATCAAAGAGGAGATGTATCTTCAAAAATGAACAAATAAATAATCTGAGAGAAAAATCTCTTCTACCCCGTACTATATCCATTTCTCTGGTTTCTCTCTTCTCCTAAAGCGGGGCGGAGCTATGGAGCCCAAAAACAGCATCACTCAGGTAAGGCAAGGTTCCTTTAGGGACCCCTATATTCCCACAACTCTGGTTGTTTATGGGGGTTTTGTTTGTGTTTGTTTGATATTTGGCAATTGGCAAAATACTCTTTCAGATGGATTTTGCTAATTCTGGGGAAGGCCTGAGAGTGGAGAAGTGGAGAAGGTAGAAAAGTTGGATTCTTCCTGCTGTTGGTTTCCTTAGTGTTTTAATTTTGTCTCCTAGTGGGCAGCTTTTTGCTTTATGTCACTGGGCAGCTGGCCACTGGCTCTCTTTCTGGTTTTATTGGAAGTTTCTTCAAATGGCCGTGGTAAATTTCAATGAACTTTTTTATCACACTCATTTCACTTAATTTGGTGGTTTGGGGAGCTCCAAGTCAAACAGAAATTTCAGGCAAAATGCTAAAAGGGGAATAACTTGAATCCAAATCAGCAGGATGTAAAAGAAACACTGTGTGTTCCGGGAACTTGCCCAGAGATCAACCCTGTTGGATAGTGACAGGCAGCTGTGACGTTACCTGTCAGTGTTTGCTTCTCCAGAGGTTCCCAAGAACCACCTCAGGTTTGCTGAAGCCACTTCACAGCCTAGAGCCTGAGTAACTGGATACCTTTGAGAGAGAAAACTCAGTGCCTCCATAAAGGCGTCTTGCTGGGTCTTGGCATAAGTGTGAGGGCAGCCCTGGAGAAGGATTACACTCACCGAGCCCTCCCGAACTCGCTCTTTGTGAAATCCCATCCTCTTTGTTGCTTACTTCTGGCAAACTGAGAGCATCCTGAGAATGGGTCAAGGATCTTTCAAAGGAACCCCTGCCAGCAAGACTGAATCACATTTCCAAAAGCAAACTGGAACATTTTCTCATGTCAGACTGGGAGGGCAGGACAATTGGGTACTGAGATGGTGGGCATGATAGGAATGGCAGATGGAAATGCTTTTTTTCAAAAGTTAAAATATGGCCTGTAGAGTATTAATTAGTAAATTTTAACTCAGATTCTCTGGCTGATTAGTATGAATGCTGCTTCTGTACTTGTTCTACCCTTTTTACTCTACTTTGCTTATGTTTCCTCTACATCTATGTGGTTGAAATAATTAATTTTTTAAAGACACAGTGGATAGATATTTAGGAGTCCTGGTAAGATAAACAGACTTGATTTATGTCAGATAGGGATTTAACTCTGAAGTACTGGCTCCATTATTTATCTCTCTTTCTATAATCTGAATTGGGCCAAACAGTAGGTCAGTTCTTATTCCCGACAGGCCAAAGGAACTTAATTATTAAATGGTATAAAATGGAATAAATATATCAATGTCATAAATCTGAAGAAATAAAAAGGAAATTCAACACAGAATTCAGAAATTTTTCATGTCCTTTTACATTTTTATTCCTTTCTTTCAACTGTATAGATTACAAGAACACAGGGCAGTTTAGATAAACCACATATGATAATTAGGAAAGAGCATTCACATCAAGGGAAGGTGTGTTTGAACATCATACCTGTCATAAGATCTGCCTTGACCTTCTAGGAGCTGGGCACTTAGCAAAATTTCCAGTGATGTATGTGCTCTACAGCATAAGGCTAGAGCAAATATACAACAGAGGTGGGCTGGGAAGTGAACGTTCTGAAACAAAGTAATCCCATTTACAGGGTATGCCATTTTCTGTGGTGTAAATATTCACACCATATGGATTTCAAGCTATGCACACGATATTACTGAACACTGAGTTGGGAAGAGATGAGTACAATCAGCTCTTGGGAGCCTGGAGCAGCCTGCTCCAGCCCTATATTTGCTGGTATACATGAAGTTAGCAGGCAATTTAGAAATCCTTTTCTTCAAGTCCCTAACTTTTTAAAAGAGGAAATCAGAGTTAGAGAATAAGTGATTTATGTGAAGCCGAGCAGGAGTGGCAGAGTTGGCCTTAGGTACTCTACCTTCCTCTTAGTTCAAGGCCCTTTCTGCTACACTAAAACACAACTTCTGAACCTGCCCCTCCCTGCATCTTTTTACATCTCAACCTTAACCATAATAAAAGAAAAGCAGACAATGAGTGGTTATATTAAAGCATAAAGATGACAATAAAAGCTAATATATTGTGGTAGGCACTGGCTAAAGAGACATCCTTACTTTTCCTCATCACCTCCTCTCCCCACATCTCCTGTCAGGGTCATTTGGAAATTTCTGGGTTCAAATCCACATTGAACAAGAACTGATTGCTGCTCAGAACTAAACTCCAGATGCGTCTCTTTCTAACTAAGAGCACCACCAAGGCTCTTTGATATGGTTGTCCTGAGGTCAGATCAGGCAGCTTGTATTTTAGTGTCCACAGAGATGTGTCTCATTCAGACTTGACTTATATCAGTAATTCTCACGATATGAACAGCAGGTTCCAAAAGACCTCCTAGACTCTTTGGGGAGGAGGTGGTTCAGGGTCAGAAAGTTTTTATAACAATATTATGATATTATTTGCAACAATAAAAAAAGATCCAGTTTCCCTTAAGAATGCCCTTTGTGAAGCAGTAGAAATTATTAATCTTATTATCTCCTGACCCTTAAATAGACATTTAAAAAATGTTTATAATCTTTATCAGTAGATGGAAATACACATAATGTACTTATGCTGCCTCCTGTAGTACAATGTGATTTGCAAGCTGAACTGACCTCTTTTTTCATGGAATACCAATTTCATTTGAAAGAATCACTATAGTAATTCAGGCTTGGACATTTGGTAGATTTTTTAAAAAATGAATGAAGTGTGCCTGTCACTTATAGGAAAGAAACTGGCAGTATTCATTGCCAAGGATGAAATTCAAGCTTTCAAGAGAAAATCAGAACTTTGGAAACCTTGTATTCACTGACATACGCTTGACAGTTTCCCAGTATTTAAAGACTCTTTTGATACAACACGTTCTCATATTAACATAAGTTTTGTTGTTTGATATTGCATAAAATATATCATATTTGGAATATCTGTTTAATTAGGTTAACCAATATTTTTCAAGTAGCTAGTACCTGATATTATAAAATCACATACAGATAAAAAGACCAATTCAAAGTGCAAGATAGACTGATGAATTGTAATACAGCAAAATACGGAATTCACTGATGTGGATTTAGATTTCACATTGCAACCGCCATTTAAGGAACTACCACAAGTTTTTGTGTAGTATCAAAGATGAATATTCATAATTATCTGAAGAGACTGTTAAAATATTCCTTCCTTTTCCATCTATGTACCTGCAAAGATCTGTATTTCCTTCACTTCAAACAAAACAAGATATTGCAGCAACTGATTTCAGCTATGGAAATCCAACTGTATTCTATTAAAATAGAGATTTGCAAAAAAACTAAAGGTTTTTGCTTTAAAAAATATAGTTACTTTTCATCAAAAATATGATGTTTATGTTAGCAAGTTTAGTAGATTTATCATTGATATTTTAAATAATTTCTGTTTTAATTTCTAATATAGTAAATATTAATAAATAGAAACCATCTAGACAAAAGGTCTTTGAGGTCCTGTGTAAGTTTTAACTTGTGATGGTGCTTTGAGATTTCTATTTTAAATCTAGACCAACCATTCCAAGAAGACATGACTTTGGAGTAAGAAGGAGGTATGGTGGAGCATATATAGTCAACAATGGCTGCCATTAATCCTTTTCTCTTCCCTTTAGTGCTGCTCCTCACATCAGGAGGTGGGGTCTATTTTCATTCCCTCTAAATGGGCTGGGGCCCTGTAATTTGGCACTTCCAAACCTGGACCTTAAGAAGCCATTTAGCTTCTGCCTGGATATCTTGGAATACTCACTTTTGGGACGCCTGGAACCCAGCCACATGAAGAGGCCTCATGAAGTTACTCTAGTCATTAGGCCTGGGGAGCTCGCCACCAAAGCCTGCCAGTCACTAGGAGCCCTCATGGATATCTGACCCAGTTGAGGACTTCAGCCTCAACTGCCATTGATTGCAACTGCCCAAGCGTGAATATCCCAGCTGAACCCAGTCAACTCCCAAGAACTCTGACAGATAGCAATACATTATTTCAAGCCCCACAGATTAGGGGTAGTGTGTTATGCATCAACAGATAATCAGAATGATGAGGAAAACTACAAGACTCTTACCTATAGAGATAGCTCTGATTTCAGGTGTGATTGTAGGAGATCCATCTGGTTACTTGGTTTGGGTTAAGGTTCCAACCAGGGCTCGAGGAGTCATAGTCTGAGAGTAAGTAGCCCACCATGAGGGGTACTCAGGATGCTTTAGGCTGGTTGTACAGGTCCCAGCAGAGAAGAGAGTGATTCAGGGCAGAGCTCCAGGAAAAGGGTGTATGGCCGAGAGATTGCAAAAGATGGGGAGAGTGCTAATCACAGCCAAAGCAGAAGTCCAGACTTACGAACTGAGCAAACACAGCTGTGTCAGAGGACAGCTGTAACAGTGAGTGGCCAGCACTTATTCCTGGAGGACCCAATTCCAGGTTTACCCCAGCAGTAAAAGAATCAGCAGCAAGTTGCTTTTCAAGTCCCACTGGTTTGAGTGTGAAGCTGCTATTATTCTGCCTGCCTCCATCAAAACTATTCAGAATTACTTTAGAGGAAGGCATTTACAGACATACCACATCTTCCTTAAAGCCCACAGACATCTGAAAATTTGTTCAGCCTGAAGAGATAACAAGAGAGACATTCCAATATTCATGTTATGAGAGAAAGTATAAGACTATCAGGGAAAGCTCCAGAATTTGATGTAGGATGAATTGGGGGCTAGGAGAATTATCATTAAGGAACATTTGCTGAGCAAGTATATTGTCTTATATAATACTGCTTTTTTGGTTGGAAGGCTTTGTTGTAGCTGATAGAGATTTGGTGGGGGTGAGAAAGAGTGTTAAAATGCCCACAGACAGCCCATGCACTTCCCAAACAAACAAACAAGCAAACAAAAATCCAAGACAAACAAAAAAAATGTCAACAAATGGTGCTTCAATAAGGGGATACTCACACGGAAAAAGAATGAAATGTGACCCCCGCCAAACAGCATATAAAAAAGAAAGAAAAAAATTTCTAAATGAAAAAATAGCCAAATGAGATTTTCAGAAGGAGACAGATTAGGCCATCAGAAGTTAATACTGTCCAACCAAATTTATTCTTAAGAATGAAGAAAGAATCTTCTATTGCACTTGTGGCAATGTAACTCAAAGGTGTCAGTAATCCTTAGAAAAATATACCCCAGACAGTTTATGTTTGAGGAGGTAGACATGGCATAGCACAAGCTCCGGAATCAAAAGTCCTGGATTTAAGGTCCAGCTGGATGGTGAGTCTTGATGGCAATTCTTGATTGATTCATTCAACCCAGTGGTTCTCAACCTTATCGCACATTACAATCACCTGCAGAGTGCTTATAAAATGCTGATGCCCAGCGGTCCATCCTCAGAATTGATTTCAAATTGATTTTTCTTAGGTGGGGACTCAGGCATCAGCTTTTATTTACTTTTGTTTTTGTCTGTAAAATGCACTAGTGACTCTCATATGCAGCCAAGTTTGAGAATTTTTGGTTATCCTCTCTGAGTCTCAGGAACATCGTGTTAAATGGGAAAAGTAACCTCTAACTCCCAGGATTGTAGGCAAGATCCATCCAGACATTGCATATAAAAGCCCTTTAAAATCTGTAAAGGTATTACACATATATGTTTCTTATTATCTGTGTTAATTGTAAAAAATAAACTTTGCTTAAGGGAAATTATGTTGTGTTTTTACTTCCATTGTAATAGTGAATTTTGATTTTTTTTTTAACCACTAAGTATCTAGTTCTAGTCTACAGATAACATTTTTTTTCTTTAGTAGTGGCAAGCAATGTTTGTTTAATAATAGCAAGTCTCAATGTTTTCTGGTATTTTATTGGGAATTTATCACAGGGAAAGGGGTAGCAAGAAAAGATGCATCCTAACCATTAGGGTAAGCTGATTTCTAACAAATGTACCATTGGAACTCTACCTATTGGAGCTCCACCTAATGGATCATAGCATCTTGTTATTGAGAGCCATCAGCATATGGTTAAGAAGGATAATTTTGATGCCAGGTTAAATAGCATTGAATCACTGTTCAAACATTTATTTTCCAGTGAAGTATTTTACCTTTTTTTGGTGTCCTAATTTCCTCCTATGTAAAATGGAGATGTGAGATGTTGGTGATAATTACATCTTAGAGCTTTGAGGGATCAAGACATACAAAGCACTCATAATAGCAGCTGGCACACTGTAAGGACTCTGCCAATGTTATCTATTCTGCACTCACACTCTTGGAAGTCAATAACTGATTAATACGCATGTGCAAAATGCCTTTTTCTGGCTTCTCTCCTTTATCTCAGCTCTGTCTCTATGAGCCTGCGCACATGTCCTCTCACATGTGTTCTCAATAAATTTTCTATCTGCTTAAAAAAAAGCTTTTTTCCTATAGACTATTATGTAGTCTCTTTTGCAATTAATATATGACAGAAATTGAGTAATCTAAGAAGTACATGACATTCTATTATTTTTTATGGGAACCTCAATTAAATCATCCATTTAGAGAGCATTTTTGTTTAGCCACCAGGTACTATGCTAAGTGTTAGGTTAAAAAATGAGTGAGATTCCTCCAAGAATCCATAGTTTAATGGACTAGATAGACATGAAAAATGTAAAAAAAAAAACCCATACTGAAATATGTGCAAAGTACTATGGAAACAGAAGACATGAGATACCCTGAGGTGTTGGTAAAGGCTCCACAGAGAGAGTGCTGAGCTTTGAACAGGATGGTAGAAGACAGAGAAGGAATCATGTAATGGATCAGAGGAGCTGAGAAGCCAAGGAGCTGGGTGCAACCACACAGGTAGAGTGCTCTAAAGAGCCTCTCCAAGTTCAAATTGCTTTGCTCCTACCTATCAATCACAGCTGTACTGAGATGATGTAGGTACTGTTAACATCTTAACATAAACCTCTCCTCTGTGGAGTCCATTGTTAAGACTTTATTGGCATATGATACTTCCCAAAAAATGCTAGCCAACGCTTTGCCCTATGCAGTGAAGACTCAGGAAACAGAACTTTCAAATAGTTCATTCTGAAGCTACAAAGATGGTTTATACTTGATGATCATTAAGGGAATTGTCATATTATCAGTAGGCAACTATTCACAATCTTGAGCAATGTTAAATTTTGCAAAGATCTTTGAAATAGAAAAAAATGGTAGAAAAAGTTGAAAGATTTCAGATTCTGGTTGTGGGTACTATTTTAAGACTTGATTTTAAGAGACACTGTGATCTCTACACAGACTAATTTTTTAAGATTAAAGTTCAGTCCTATGAACTACTGAAGCTTCCCTTTACTTTGTTTCCCATAGCTCAAAAAAATGAATTTCTTTCAAATACACTAGTGAAATTCCTGGATTCCAACAGTAGAGTAATAATAACTCCCTTCTAAATTTCTGGTATCTTAAAAAATATTTTGGGTTCTGTTATATTTTTCATGCTCTTGGTCTACTATTAAACAGTACAAATAACATGGACAATTGTCACCAGTGATATATACTAATTGCTTTCTCAAAGGGCTTTGCTCCAGTTGTAATGACAAATGGAAGATTTTCTGTGAAGGCATTAATTTGTATTTTTACAACCTAGTTTCTAACAACACCAACTGGGTGGAAATTGTAACTCTGAAGAATGCATGGTGACCTCCACAACCTTGGCAAAGTTTCCTGAAAGAAAATATTATACAAAATATCTTGGACATTGACCAAGATACCCAAAAAGAGTCAAGTTCCACTTTCTAAATAGAAATTTATTCTGAGCCTTCCTTCCCAGAGCATCCTAGTCCATTATCATTTGAATAAACAAAACTGCCTTATTGTGCCATTCTTGTACAACACCCTCATGGATTTTATATAGCATAGTTTAGGGTAAACTTCTTTCATTGTAGAATTTTCCTTGAACGCCCCTGAATTTGCAAGAAGCTTGTAGCAGTGACCTTTCATATCACAAGCAGGCTTTGGTGATACAACTGAGTGGATATATTTGTAAAGTATTTCCTATGTTCTGTTTATCCTTTTGGGAAAACTCTCTGCATTGTGTGGATCATGCCAATGCCAGAAGGTACCCCTTTAATTTCTGTAACGTGAAACAGTGATTATAACCAGGTAAGGAATTTTGATGCGTTATTATAGGCCGTGGTTTAGAGGAGACTGCAACATTCTGTTTATTTAATTTGCAGTACATGTCTAAATGGCTGCAATCACAGAAGGAATACCATTCATTCATACAGTTAAGACAGTCTTTGGGGATTCAGATGGACCAAACAGATGCAATATTTCAATTTTACATCCTTTCCGGTCATAAAGAGCCAATATTGATATGTCTTTCTAGAATGAAAATGTGGTGACATGAAAATAGGGAATTACTGAGCCTGGAAACCTGGATTCCAGTAATGATTCTGCTGTTACCAAGCACTTCAAACTTGAGGCCTTTAGTTTCCTCATGTATAAAAGTAGGGAAACATGTCTTCTATCTACTCTGCGAGGTTGTTCTGAGCATGGTCAGGGCTGATAGTGTGTTTGCATGCTCAGCATCCAGTCCTCGGCTTTCTTTTGGGAACATTTAGGTCTTTCATAAGAAAGTGTTGGAGCTCAGTTGTCCAACAGGTTAGCTTGGGAATTGATGAGATGTACAATTCTGCAGAGCGAAGGAAGGGGTAAATCTGATATGCAAAGCAATTATACTTCATAGTAATGGATGTGGCAGAATCTTGACAGGATAGCAAATTACAGAGGTTCCTTAGTCTCTGCTATTTCCATTGTAAATCCTCCACTGGGGACTCTACACATCTCCAGATTTGAGAATTGGCTTAATTTTCCTGCACATCTTTTGTCTGTTTTAACTTCCAGTAAAGCCAAACAGAGGATAACATATAATAAAAACAATTACATACTGCCAAAGTAAACCTCTGTGCAAAAGAGCAGGTTTATAGCTCTTCAGAAACATTTAAAATATAATTAGGAATATATATATACATACATATATATATATATATATAATGCACAGAGTAAATCCAAACAACAGAGCTGAAGAAAATTGCTGTGGCTACTCTCTCCATCTAAAAATAATTTTGACCTAAGCAATGTGGCAAGGGTGCCATAATATCCTTCTACACATTCTTACATGCCAGAAAGTGTTGAAACATAAGGTTTTTGCCCCTTAACAAACAATCATATTGCAGCAAGCACTTGGAGAGTGGAAAATAAGCACATCATAGTTCCTACTTCCTTTCTAAAACCTGTGCTAAATTACAAATTTCAGAGACTTTTAATCTGAACTCAAAAATGGCATTATTTTTAAGGTCGAAGGACTAGATATGCCATAAGGCAAACTACCTAGTATAATTTTTACCACATCGTCTGTCTTCAATGATTTCAAGAGTTTCTTATTTTTCAACTTATGCTCAGAAAACTTCTTTCCTTTATCAAACCACCATTTTAATATGTGTGGCCACTGGACAAACGCCTGCAAGGATAAATGAGTTTTATGAAACTGAAGATATTGGAACCAAACATGAACATTGTAGTAAATAAGAATATCCACTTCCTTATACTGCAAATCAGGACATAATTCATTATAACTAAAAAGTTTGACCATTCAGCTCAGATTGGTTCAAATTCTTGAACTTAACACTCCACTCTGAAGCTTTTTCTGTATTAAGTACAGAGATACTGAGATTAGTGATGTAAGGTCCCTGTCATCAGGAAGCTCACAAAATGGTTGATATTGTGGTCATTGTCCAAAGGTGGGAACTAAAATCATGAAGTAGAATTAAATCATCAGGGAAACTATAGTTTGGAGACCCTGCAGGGTATCCAGAATAGATCCCCAAGGGATTGCTCAGAAAATGGTGCAGACTGTTAGAAAAATAAAAGATCTTCACTATTCATTTATTTAATACATACATACATACTACTTTCTGTTTTCCAGGCATTATTTCAAGTGTTCTATATTTTACAAATACTATCTCATTTAATTCTCAGATTAACCATTTGAGGTAGGCACTATTGTTATACCCATTTTGCAGATGGAGAAACTGAGGCACGTAGTGGTTCAGTAACTTGCCCACAGTCACAAAGACAGTAAGAAGCCGAGCTAACTTTTGAATCTAGGAAGTCTGGCTCCAGAATCCACATTCTGCTGCCTTTCCTATTTATTTCCTTCACCACTAAAACAGATGGACATCATGAAAAGCCCTTTTGACTTGGAGTACTGATGTCTAATACTGGCTGTCGCTGAAAATTTAAAAAAAGAGATTGCATTTTTATTTCAGCATATCAGTTACCTGGTACCACTACAATGCTAAATTTTTTAATAAACAAAATGAACTAGTAATCAAGAATAGAGTCGCCCCATCTGAGACTTCTGTCTGTGATTGAGGCCCAGATAATGTGTGCTCACACCTCTGGCTCCCTCTACAATGTAGGTGGGTCCCTGAGTCAGTTATCTGTGACAGTCTGTCTCTTGTCTCTGGCTTCAGTTCACCTGGAAGCCTGGCTCAGCCTTTTATTTTCCCATTAAAAAAAATAATTTCAAAATGTCTATTTGTTTAATGTAGCAAGTGAAATAATCCAAAGATATATTAAAAAAATAATATTCTCCTCCACACCTAAATACCTCTGCGCTAACAGTCTAACATCCTGGTATGGAACTCTTCACAACTTTCTCTGTGCTCATGCATGTAATTATATGCATATCTTTGTATATGTATATGCATCATATATGCATACTGCTTTATGAAAGTGAGATGACGCCATGCATATTATTGTGCAATGATCTTCTCATAAAACATCACAGATGTCTATTTCAGTTGACCGATAAATATAATTCCTTTGTTTTAATAGCTACATGCTGTTCCAAATGCAGATGTATCTCCATTAAATCAACTATTTCACTCTTGAGAGAACCTGGCCTGTCTCCAGTTTTTGCCCCTTCAATAATGACGCAATAGATATCCCTGAAAATAGCCTCATATGACAAAATTGCCTGCATCCCGGTACTTTTAATTTGGTAGGATCCATTCTCCTAATGGTGTGGTTTTAAAATTTCAGTCTTGCCAAATTGCTTAGCAAAATGATGGAAGTAATTTGTACCCCACCCCAATATACTGGAATATCTGTTTCCCCACAATCCTCACAATTACTGAATATTAATTCTCTAAAATTTTTGCCAATCTGATAAGAAAAGGAAACGAAATGTTACTGTTTTAATGTCTATTCCCTTGACTAATAATAAGGATGAGCTCCTTTTTTATTTGTTCACCAGCCATATTCACTGAAAAAATGCTGTTCTTATACTTTATAATCCTTTACTTATGTAACTTACAGGCAGGTTTTCTATATGAAAGATAACCCTTTGTCATAAATCTATCATTTATATTTGTACTTCCTTTATCTCATTTTTGGCTCTGTAAATATGTCAGTGTTTAATAGGTGTGGTTTCCTGCTTTACTTAGAAGATATTTCTCTTAAATAGTTTTCTAATATTTAATGGCATTTTTACATTAAAATGTTCAATCTATGTGGAATTAACTTCACATATGGTGTGAGGTAAGTTTATTCTCATCCAGAAGGAGAGCTGGTTTTGACAACCTGTCCACTTAATAAATCATTTTTTTCTCTTTTAATTGAAATGCCACTTCTGTCTTACATTCAGTCCCCATATATACTCAGATCTATTTTTGGTCCCTTTATTCAATTCCACTGATGTCTTTGGCTATTCCTGTGCCAGGCTGTATTGTTTTGATTATGATGGCAGCTTCACTCTTACTTTAATCAAGTAGGGCCTGAGAAGGGGGAATGGTGGGCACTTGTACAAGAGAGTACAGAGTGAAAAAAGTTCATGTCAGGATGGGCCATCGTGGCTCAGCAGGCAGAGTTCTCGCCTGCCATGCAGGAGACCCAGGTTCAATTCCCAGTGCCTACCCATGCAGGGAAAAAAAAAAAAGGTCATGTTAAAATCAGAACCTATAAACTGATAATTTCACACCAATCACATTACTTTTAAAATCATTTCTTCCATTAGCACTGGCTGATATCCTACCTTCTTCCCTATAAATATTCATTATTACTATTATTTTTAAAATCTGAGTATAAATATTCCGAAAAAGGCAACAGTTTAGGGACTAAAAATAAATCAGTGGTTGCCAGGGGTTGGAGCTGGGAAGAGGGTATTGATTGCAAAGGCTCACAGGAGAATTTCTTTGGTAGTGATTACACAATTATATAAATTTGTTGGAGTTCATCAAAGAGGGTCCTTCAAAAAGCCTGAATTTTATTGTATGTAACTTATATGTCAATAAACCTAATCTTTAAAGTATGACTGTGAAATATGGTCATTTTTCTATTCTGAGGATGGGACCTGAACTACTTCCTCCAATAGACACAGTTGAAATCCACGTTTGACTTTGGTTTAACTCAATACAACAAAATAAGCGCAGAATCTTGGGGGAAAATGTGTGGGAACCCCTGCCACTGGTGCTGGGACTTTCTGTCTTTGAAAGTAATGTACATTTAACATGTTTTTGACTTCTCAAATTGTGGAGACATTCATCGTGGGGGAACAATTCACTCTTTGACAGAGGTATTATACATTTTATTACTATGCCCAACAGGCATTCTATGAACTGTGAAAGCTACTGATATTTTCCTAAAGCTAGATGTGAGGGCTGGAGGTCTGATCCTCAAAAGTCACCAAAGCGATAATTTTACACTTGAGGAAAATGAGGCTTAATGAGGATAAAACCAATAGAACCAGGAAGGAAACTATAGCGTTCTTGTTCCCATTTTCTCTACTTTAAATCAGTACATTGTAGGGAAACTCTTCTCGTTGACTCTTTCCAGAATACCCATGCTAGAAACTAAGCCATCTCTCAGAGAACGGAGGCCAGAAGACAAAGAGAGATTGATGAACATTTCTGCAGAGCCAGCCCCAGTCTCAGCTGCAGACAGAAGGCAGAGGGGGTCAGCCTGGTCATGGACTGAAACAGTCCTGATGGTAGCCCCAGATTTAACGTTATCAGGGCTTTATCCCAAAGGAGTCAGTTTTCAGAGTCGGAATAAGGGGAAGGGCAGGGGTGGAGGAGAGGCTTAAGAGATAAGGTGACAAAGTGCCTGTTTTTTCTCACTCGTGAAAATGTAAGCTATCTGGAGGCAAATGATAGGAGCCATCTTGAATTAGCAGATTATCGCTAATGCTTTTTAGCCACTTATACTCAAGTGCAGAATCAATTTTTGTGATTTTTATTCCCAATACCATTTCTATGCTTCAGGGTGATTTTGCTAAGCCTTCCCCTCTGTGTTTATATTTTAATTAATTTTTACATTTATAATTTAGACAGCATAACTCAGTTATTCAGATACTGTGTAATATTAATAACCCTTTGAAAACAAAATATCTCTTCTTGGAGCTTCCTGATAATCTTTCTTGTCCTTAGAAAGTCCAAGGACGATAAAGGTTGGCACAGAGGACCTGCTGTTTCCATCAGGGAGGCCCTCTTTCTATAGACTGGATGCCATTGAAATAATAATAATAATAAATACTAAATAAATACTAAAGTAATGTGTTATCAGGTAATACGGAACAAACACTCCAAACACTGGGACTGCTCAACAAAGAGAGGGCTGCCTGTGAAGAAAAGCATTCCTATAAATGTCCAAGCTGAACCCCGATGCTTTCTATTATTCATTCATTCACTATACGTTTATTGAGCACCTTTATATTCACTATACCTTTATATTCACTATACCTTTATTGATGCGGTTAAGGGATTTAATGCTGGGGCATGGGACTGGATTCAATGACCTTTAAACTTTCTTCCATTACTATGCTTTTATGAGTCTATGGGGTTTTTTATTTAGTATTTTTATTTAGTATTTCCAGTGGATGGCACTAGGCTGTGTGTAATTTGCTAATTTCATCTTCTACTGCTGAGTAATTTCCCACTGTGTCTTTCTTTTTTAATTCAAGATGACAAGAAACACATTTTCAAGTTTGTTTTGATTTGCAGAAATCAGAACAAAAGTGTCAAATGTAAATCTCTCTTATAATATTTCATTTTGGCCTGGAATATAAGTAAGGATATTTTCAAAGTATCTACAATGAAAATATACTGTCACTTCTATATGTTGGGAAGCAAGTAAAAAATATGAATAATTATTTACATATGTGTTTCCCTGAAACATATCAGTATAGATTTAACTTTGCCAGTGTATGCCATTAAAAGGCACATGCAGTCAGTCATGCTCAGTGGCAGAATAATTGTTAAGAGTTCCCAAGAAAAAGCCAGGCTGGATTTCTCAATTATCGTGTGCCTGGAGCCAGAAACCAGAGATAAAAGGATAAATCTCAAAGAGGTCACCAAAGTCATTTTCCTTCTTCATTTTTTGTTTCCCCTCCTCTCCTTTTTTTTTTTTTTTTGCATGGGCAGGCACTGAGAATCGAACTCAGGTCTCCAGGATGGCAGGTGAGAACTCTGCCTACTGAGCCATCGTGGCCTGTCCTCTCCACCTTCTTTTTAATGAGTATTCTCATTCTCCAACACAAGGACAGAAACTTATGCTGGTGGGAAAAGTGTTGTGCTATTGGGATATAAAACACTTCAGAACTTGAATAGTAAACGAGAAAAACTTCTCTTTGTACTTACTATTAAAAGAATAGACGATGCTTGAGATAGAGATAAAGCAAATATACAATGAAAACTTGGTGGCAAAATCAGATAGTAGCTACAGCTCTTATTTGGCATGCAATATCTGAGCGGTAATACAGGAAGAACAGCTACTGGCTAAATGTCACACAGAGAAATTCGGGACTGGCATCTGCCTATCTTCAGTATAGTTACTTCTCCTATTCAGTCAGGGAAAGTACTTGTCATTCATTGCTGCGGTTTGTCCCTTGTAGATACTGCCTTAAGCTACCAAAAGGAAGTCAGGTTCCAGATTCTCAACCACAAAATGACAAGAGATGTTATTAAAATAGGTAAGCCACCATCATGTTTCACAATGGGAGATAAGGGAGATGGGGAAAGAAATCCACTTCAAGTGTAAGTCAAAACAGTCTTTCATTATTCAGGGCTTATAGTTTCATTTCCTACTAAATATTTTATGAGATCAACTAACAGGATGCAAAAGTGGTAGACAGAGTTTCAGCAATTCGCCTTTTTACTCTGCAATGAGGACTATCAGTAAGTCAAGTGGGCAAATGCTGACAACAGAAAGAAGGAAGGTATGCTGGGCAGGAACCACAGAGCCCATCCTTGGGAATTACAGGGTAGCTGAACTCCAAAGAGGTATTTAAAGGCTCAATTGAGGAGTCTTCATCACTTGCTTTTGACTTCCTCAATAATACTGTTAATTACCTGTAGAAGGGACATATAGTTAGTTTGTTTTTTATTTATCAGTACTGAATACTTAAAAACTTCTTTCCCTGGGTAAATGTACATATAATCATTTGTTTCTCACCTCCTTCTCCTCCTGGAAATCCATAAAGGCACAGTCCAAGGACATCTGAAAGGTCTATGCCAAACAATATGAAAATGATACTACCTGGAAAATCTGAGGTTCAAAATAAAGCCAGATGATTCAGACACCTGCAAACATTTCCCTTTCCTTATAATGACTTGAGATATTTTTTCATAAAAAAAAAAAGTCTGTTTATTTCCCACTTAATATGAGTCACAAGTCTGTGATAGTTCACAAAAATACCAGGCATTTCATGAATATAATTTTGTTGCTAAAATGGTTCCTAAGAACACTTATTTTGCAACTTCCAGATTGTGGAAGCTACTCAGCAGAAAGTGGGACAGCACTGCTTTCTTCCAAATTAAATCAGGCTTGGGGAGATGGGGGGAAGGTGGTCAAAAGGAGATGGGGGAAGGTGGTCAAAAGGAGTAGGCAGGTCTCAGAAACAGCAAACCCACCATTTGTCATTTGCCTCCCGTCCCCTACCTAATCACACTTCCCTAGTCTTCTTTTGGGGTGTATTGAAGTAGTACCATCAGTCCTACACAATTACATGGGAACACAATTAGCAGAGTCATATTTCCTGACACAAGACATTTCACTCTTTTCGATGACCCACGAAATTCCATAAAAGATCAACTTGTCCATACATGGAAGGGCTTTGGTTTCCTATGATCCAAATATGAAAGTTGAAATGAAATTAAATCAAATTATTATCCGATTATCAAGGTTTGGCTGAATCTTGGTCCTTCATCTTAAGGCAGCTGAATTCTTTTGAACTGGCATCCCCCAGTGCCAACAATACCTTTGGGTATTAGGGGAGTAATCAAAGTGCTAAGTAGCTATGGAGGATTTGGAAGTATTTTAAGCATGCAGCTACCTGAAAACCTACAGTCAATATGCTCAAAGGAGGAGAAATAGTTTTCACATATTTAATTCATATTTTATGTTAGAGCATTGATACCACCCAAAACTGAAAGTTCTACAGTTGCTAATTGATCAAAAGACATATTGAACAAGAAACACCACCAACTTACTAATAAGTTGTGACAAATTCCACCTTCATTTCATTTTCTCATGAACTGCCTATATTTGAGATAGTGATGGAAATGTCTTGCTTGAGTCCAAAGTCAAAGTTTAAGGAAAAAAAGAAAAGTGAAGTACTCACAAGCATGAAAAGTCTTTTGATGGGTCATATACTCTATCTGCTGGTCTCAAAGCAGACTTAAATAAAAAAATGTGCCAAACAGAGATTCCTAACTTTAAAAAAAATTTTGTAATCTCTAGAGAAAGCTAAATATACATTCATGTATTATTATAATAATCAATGTTTCTTATTCTGTTTTTCAAGTTTACATCTACAGTGGTGGGACAGGAAAAGGAGGAGAGGAGAGCAGATGATTAAGGAAAAAGGGTAATCATTATTCCACTAGGAAACAGGGCCTGAGATGACACTGGGACATTTTCAGTATTCCATAGTTTCTGGAAAAATCATCAGAAAGATTGTTTTAGAGTTATTTCAGTAGCTTTAGTACTTAACCAAATTAGGAAGTAACAAGATCATATGAAATGCAAATGAAATTAGAATATGTATTAAAACAAGAAAACAAATATTAAAAACAAACATTTCAAAGCCTCCATTGGGATTCTAAAATGTACAGGTCCATTTTAGTTTGGCTCAAATTAATTTAAATGTTACACCAAATTTATAACAATATATTTGTACTGCATTCTGTGGCTTTAGTTAGGGGCTGACATTTGCAGAAAGAGGCAATTCCTAGAGAGGAAAAGTGACAACTTCATGGGTGGAATCTTCATTGCATTTCCTATTCCCAGAAACCTCTTTTCCTGTTCTCTGACCTTCCCTCTGAACTCTGCCTTCTCTATCAAAATATCAGTCTTTTCCAAGGTCACTGAGGATAGATCAAGGACTATAATAGGCTTAGATCAGAACTATAATAGGCTTGGGGGGAAAGAGTTAAAAGGAAGGAGAGAGTTGGCTTTTTTCTTTTTAATTTTCCATGTACACAGGAGCTAATTCCAAGGTTTTTATAACATGTTAAACCAAGAAGTTATCAAAGCAGGCTCATGTAAAATTTTTGAACTATCAAAAACTATTTGCTACTTTAGATATGAATCAACATGAAGAAATATGAACTCTCACAAAATCCTGTTTGTGTTTATAAGGGTTTTTTTTTTTTAACTTTTTCTCAATAAAAAGTGCACCATTTTAAATGTATGCAATTCACAGACTTATGGGGACAAAATAATAAAGAGCTTTCAAGATTCTCTGCAGATAAGGAGATATGACTGGCAGCAGAGGCCTTCACAGGTTGGTGGCTGAGCCTGAGCTCCAACCTCACAGAGTCTCCCACGCATGCCCAGTAGTTCCCAGTTCCAAGCTCCTTCCCCTCCACCACCGTGAGAACATGGATCCTGCTGCCTCATATGGCAAAATGACGTGACTTGAAAGAGTCAACACATTGGTCAGACATCCCAGCAACACCACCATTGCTTTTAGATGCCAATCTCACTGACGATCTAAGGAGAGAGGTGCCATACTTGTGGAGTGGAAAGGGCTTAGAAAACTTTGAGGTAGCTTAGATGTTCCTATTACCATGACTGGGCATCCTCAAAGGAAAAAGTCCAGCATAAGAAGTAGGAATTAGAGTAGAGGACCTAAAACATCCCTTCTAAGTCTAGAATCCTGGCTTAAATATCAGCTGTAAGAGGATGAACACAGATGACATCAATGCCTAATCCCCGACTAGGCAAATCATCCCTCCACCCCCCACACACTCACACTCCCGATTTCAAAATGTAGGTAGGTCTTCTCTTTCCCTCCAGCCCCAATCTCTGTTAGAAACACAGCAGAGTCACGTGCACATCATCAGAAGGAAAAGCGGGGGCTTTTACTGAAGCAGGTAAATATTTATTAAACACACACAGACTGACCA
This sequence comes from Tamandua tetradactyla, assembly GCF_023851605.1. Lineage (NCBI taxonomy): Eukaryota > Metazoa > Chordata > Mammalia > Pilosa > Myrmecophagidae > Tamandua > Tamandua tetradactyla. The sequence goes on from NC_135332.1 coordinate 152,024,499, forward strand.
TATACTCTGTTCACGACCCTTCTCTGGGGAAGGACGTTAATTTTCTAACCCCAAATTATAGGATGCCAGAGGAGGGAAGATGGGAGCAGATTCCTTCCACATTGTTTATGCAAGTATGTTTCCTAATTCAAATCCCCACCCCCAAACAGCATGCTGCAAGAATGTTATGGGATGCATACTGATCAGCCAAGTTGATGAATCCGTAGAGACTTTTTTCAAGGCTCTACGAGAGGAGGGTGCTTTGTCTGGTTTGTTCACTGCTATGTTCCAAATCCTAGAGCAGTGACTGATACATAAGAGGGACTCAGTAAACAGCTGATGAATAAATGAACGAGAGTTGTTTACAGCAGTAGCCACCACATCACAGTCTACTGGGATACAGCAACAGTTCATTTCAGAATAAAGGAGGACAGTGGATGGGTCAAATCAGTGCTTTCCAAGCAGGGAACTGTAATAATATGATGTTTACGCTTGAAATTTCTTTCAAAAAACTACTTGAAAGGGTACAGTTTACACGAGATTCTGCTAGGAAATGGCAGAGCATCTTCAAAATCACATGAATGTACATGACCTCCAAACACACAAATAAGTGATTTTAACATAAAATGCTAGTCTCTAACCTTTAATCCTGCTGTAAAAATGTTGCTTTTTGTAACATACCTCTGTGTTCCTGAAATCTGTTTTGTAGCTTGTTGACTGGCACAGTCTTTTGAGTCCATAGACATTTAGGGTGGGGGTGGGGAGGCAACCCTAGATATTATATCCAAAACAGTCTTTATTTTAAGCCACTGAGGTTCATATTCAATTTTTCTACTGTTTAGCAGCTTATTCCAGGTAATGTATTAACATAAACTGATCATCTGCCATTAAAGCATATTAAAACATGAGTTTCCTTTCTGCTCACTAATTATTTTTTAAATATTAATATTCAGATATAATTCTTCCCTGTTATTCATCTTTTTTCAGATGCTCTCATGGGATCACAAGCAGGCAAGAATTAGCAAAGAACCACTGCAACAATCTTGGCTGCTTCTTCAGGTTGGAACAGCCATTTCATTTCGGTAGCTTTGCATACAGTTGAGTAGATTAGAGAGATGAGATAATGCACTAAAGATCTAAAGGGACCTGATTTTAAATCCTCAAAAGGATAATACATAACTGAGGGCAATCTGTGGGTTGATTGATAGTCATTAGCCAAAGGGTAAGATATTTGGACTTCACATAAAACTTCCATTAACTTCAACAGGCTTTGATGCAGGATTATGCTATTTTCACCTAATAATATGGTGAACGTCATTGTACAATTCAGATTTGTATGTACAATTACACTGTAATAAGCATATGCCCATAAAATATGCCATGTTGTTGTATGTTTCTCCTTGTTATTCAGCTTACAGATTCTATTTCTCCAAAAAAAAAAAAAAATGATGTGGAAAGACATTTTAAAAAAGGCCATCAAGACTATAATATCTGGAAATGATTTCATTGTTTTTTATTCTGCTTATGTTGGATAAAATAACATTCTATCAATGGTATCCTAACTTTGCTTTTCTCCCATCCTCTCCATCTTAAGAATTTTAAAACGATAATGTAAGGATTCCATGAAACATTGAATATGTGTCTTGGATGCTACAGAGCAAACTGCTTCATTGTCTGAATAACTGGACTACGTGAACAATGAAAATGCTTCTCTCTTGAGGATGCCATGATTCCATAATACCATACTATGTTGATTTTCAAAGAGCAAGCTGGTATTTGGTGGTGCAAACTCATTTTCTGTAACCCAATGTGCCATTCCTAAGGATGATACATATTTAACCATCTTCTGTGTTAAAAATCTGCATGACTCATGAATTGTCATATCACAATCCAACTCAATTTATGGTCCCAGTAAAAAGGCATATAACAGAGGCAAGAGCAAAGAAAATGGATCCTAGAAATCCTTACATAATACCTCAGGCTTATTCATTTGGTAAACATTTTATCAAGCAGATAATACATGTCAATTACTGAGATAGGATGTGAGGGTACACAGAGTGAAAAATAAAGCACTCTGAATTACACAGTTCTAAGTTTTATAGGCATTAACTCATTTAATCCTCACAGAAACCCAGCGAAGTAGGTACTGTTTTTTATTGCTATTCTACAAATGAGCAAACTAAGGCAGAAACAAGTTAAGCAACATTCTTCAAGTCAAAACAAGTAGTAAGCGATGTAGCCAGCAACCCAGTGAGGGCCACATAGCTCCTTAGTCCATGATCTTAACCTCTACATTAAACCACTGCCACAGTATAAGAAATATAAGAAAAAGGAGAGAATAATGCATACTGGCTAAAGTGCTCCTTAAAATAAACTTCAATTTATATTTAAAGCGAATCTAATCTTTGACCCAGGGATTCTAGGAATAAAGAATTTATCTCAAGAAAACATTTGGACAAATTTATAAGATAGTACATTTAGCAACAAACATTTCAGGTTTGTGTGCGATAGTGAAAAGTTGGAAACTGTCCTGTATCAGTTGGATTGCTTTTGGTTGCAAGTAACAGAATAATTCATGAAAATAAAAAAAACAGATGTTCATTAAGCAACAAGAATGTCTGAAAAGGATGCTCTGGTGAAGTTCAGCAGCTCAGTAATGTCAACAAAGAAAGGCCCTGATTCTTACTATCTTCACATTCCTTCATCCTCAGCATGATTTTGTTCCTCAGATGTCATTTCTAGGTTACAAGAAAGCTCTTGCTGCTCCAGGCATCACACTTCACGCAATCACATCCAAAGGCAGGAAGATGAGGAGTTTCTCCCAGCTCAGAGCTTTTTTTATCAGGGAGGAAAACCTGTTCCAGAAACTTTAATTTTTGGTCCCAGTGGCCAGGCTTGGGTCTCGTGCTCCATGCCTTAGGTGCAATGTAGACTGAAAGCGAATAACTGGCATTTTTATTCTCATTTAGGGGAGGTAGGTTTTGTCAGCAAGGAAGAAGAGGAAGTGGCTGTTTCACTGGCAACCAGATGAGTCTGGCAGAAACCTTAATTTCTAAAAGTGGTAAAACATATAATAGAATCCTGTGCTGCTATTACAAATGATGGTATGGGTAAGGAGAAAAAAACTCCAGCTACAAGAAATATGATACACACTAAAGATCTGCAACAAAATGCTAACAATTAAGTAGTTAATAATAGCTAATACTATCAAATAGCTAATAATATTTAATATTTTACTATCTTTGCATTTTTACGTTACCTAATATTTTTGATTAGTGAGTAGCTTTTATAATCAGAAAATAACGAAGCTATTTTCAGTTTTGAAAAACAATCTAATTCAAAGACAAATTATTTTCTCTCAAAATATTAATGTTCTCTGACTCAGCTGAGGGGCAGAGTTGCGCAGTCAAAAAACGAACAAGACATTTTTATCAAAATTTGTTTTGAATTACTATCGTGAAGAAATGAAAGAATGGCAAAGGAGAAATCAAGCAAAATGGTCACTGGAGGATTTTGAAATTGGAAAAATAAAAATGTTTTGTTAAGAGTTGATGATACAACCAAAAGCATTAAAGAAAGAACTGTTGCAACTTAATATATCCGAGCATCACCCTATGGATTTCTTGCCTTGTGAAAATGCCTTTCACTCCTGCCAAGATCAGCTTTACACTAGCCACAAAAATTAAAATAGCTTAAGAGAAGAAGGAAAATATTCTTATTTTGTGGAAAGCAATTCAGTTTTAACAGCATGATGCTATCTGCTAATATTTTAGTTTTGGATAAAATAATGGCTAACAGTTTTCTTGGTTCAATGAGCATTTTAAATAATATTAATTTTATGAGTCATACATAAATATTTCACATAGCAAAAAAATCAAACACAGCAGAGAATAAAAGGGAAAAAATGAAAATCCAGTTTCACTGACTTTAATGACCTTTGGCCTGTTCCCTTCCAAAGAGATAATAACTGTTAAATTTATCCTTACAGATATTTCCTATATATACATATTTTTTTAAGACTTCAGTTGATTCATACTATACACATTGTTGTGCTTTGGGCTTTTTTTTAACTTAATAACATGCCTTGGAGATTTCTCTATGTCATCAAATATAGATCTCTCTTAAATGGTTTCATAGCCACTGCTAAATCTAAGCACTCGCCTTTTGAGAAACATTTAGAAAATTTTGAATATTTGCTTTTATTAAATATATTGCAATGGACATTTCCTACATCCAATTTTGTTAACTTTGGTAGGTATTTTTGTAGGCTCAATTCCCAGAAGTGGAATTACATTTAAATTTTTGAGAGACACTGTCGTCTATCAAAATTTGTTTTGCAAATTTTGATAAAAAGTCTTGTTCATTTTTTGACTGCTCAACTCTGCCCCAAAGCTGAGTCAAAGAACATCAATATTTTGAGAGAAAATAATTTCTCTTTGAATTAGACTGTGTTTCAAAACTGAAGATAGCTTCATTATTTTCTGATTATAAAAGCTACTCAAATTGTAAGTACAATTTTATACTTCAGCCAGCAGGGTATATAAACATCTGTTCTCCTCATCTTCAACAGCATGCGGGGTGGGGTAATTTTACTTGTTTTAATCTACATTTATATGATCAATAGTGAGGCTGAACTTCCTTCATGGATTTATTTCATTAACAATCTTATTAATAACATTACCTTGGATTCACATTGGTTCATGATTTCCTGAGACTATTATATCAGTAACATTTATCTTTATAAGAAATATGCTTGCTCAGGTTTAATATTTTTCCTAATAAAATTAATAAATATCAATTGAAATAAAGTTGCAAATACAGAAATGTATAAAGAAGAAGGTAAAAATCACCTGTAATTCCAGCATGTTGAGATATTAACTTTTTCATTTCCTTCTTTTATATACAAATATGCACTATATATATGTGTATATGTATTATTCAATATAGCTGCATAGTAGACATTTATTTTTATATCAAGAGCATACTGTATATATTGTTTTGCATTCTTTTTCTCTTTAGCAGTACATTGAAATCCTATATTATGTTTTCATAATCATTAGCCTTCAAATATGGCTGTCATATGACTATATCATAAATTTGTTTGTCAGGCCTTTATTTTGCCTTGAACTTATAAATTGTGTTAAATTGTTTTATTTTAAATAAGACTATGCTAAACATCCATGCAGCTAAAATTGTATGTGCCTCCCTATTTCCTTCAGCTAAATCCCTGTGGCGGCTTGGAGCTCTGCGCTCCAGAGGGACATGCTCTTAAACTTCATTCATTCCTGTGGGAGTGAACCCATTGTAAGCAGGACCCTTTGATGAGACCACTTCAGTTAAAGGGCAGCTCAACCGGATGAGGTTGGGTCCTAATCCCATCACTGGAGTCCTTTAAAAGCAGAATGAAATTCAGACAGAGAGAGAGAGAGAAAGCCAGAGGAAGAAGCTGGAGGTCCACGGAACTCGGAGAAGCCAGGAGAGGCCACCAAGTGCATCACCACGTGAGAGAAGAGCCAAGGACTGCGGGCTGTCAGCAGCCAGTCCTAGAATGCCATGGGGAGAAAGTCCCCAGGGAGAAAGCACTGCTTGATGGCGCCTTGAGCTGGGACTTCTCCTAGGCTCAAAACCATGAGCCACTAAACTCTTGTTGGTTAAGGCAACCCATCGCATGGTATTTGCTTTAGCAGCCAGGAAATGAAAACAATTACTACAAGACAAATTACTGGCTAAAGAATGTAAACATCCCTATATCTTAGGATTCCTACTTATATTTTAAACTATGTGTATGTATTGTGTGTTTGAATACTTTATACTCAGACCAGTGATGTTTGAGAATGCTCATGCTTTGATATCCTTGAAACAGCACAACAGAAACATAGTTTTAAATATTTTACAATTTAGTAGATTAGAATATTATCACATTGTTTTAATTTAAATTCCTATAGTTATAATTAATATGGAACATTCTATCATATGTGTTTTGAGTTCAACCATTTGTTTTTATTCTTCATTGTTCATTGAACTGCCTAAGTCATATTCTCTGTCCCTTTTTCTAGTCATTCGTTTTGTGTTTTCATATTGATTTCTAAGAGCTCTTTATATATAAAGACATAACTATTTGCCTCTTTTCTTTTTAAACATTTATCTCTTTAATAAATCTGACATACAGTATAAGTTAGGGATTTTACCTAAGGAAAAATATGTGACAATATAAATTAAAAACAAATATTAAAAACTTGGTCTACACTCAGGTCTTAAAATATACACAGGCAGTGTTCATGCTTCTATTATGCTCCCTACTGTAGTATTTTCATGTTACTAAAAACGACCATCAATGGCCATCAGTAGCCTCTATGAAAATTCTTTTCATAGGAACTTTGTTCTTGATTTTTGGGTCCCACCAAAATCAAACCACATCAGCATCAGTAGGCTCTTGGAGACAGTTTTAAGCATCTTATTGCAATACACAAGTATGTATTCTTTCAAGCCTAATATTTCCAAGTTTAGTAAGAGAAAGGAAATTTAAATCCTGCTGCCTTGTGAATTCAGGCAAGATACCTAAACTCTCTGTGCTTCCTTTCCCTCATTTATAATAAAAAAGATGAGAAAGAATAATAGTAGCCATCTCACAAGATTGGTAAAACAATTAAATTACTTTCTATAAAGCACTTGAGCATTATGCTTGGAACAACATTGTTACTCCATAGATCATGGTATTAGCGACTGTTTCAGAATTAGTTTTATTACTTACAAAGAAATCCCCTCTACCATTAAATTTTATAGCAAACAAAAAGGAGCTTTACATAAAGTCTACCTCCTTTGGGACACTCTTGTTTAAGTCAGTTACATCTGATGAAAGCCGCAGTGTATTGGTCTTTTGAGAAAGAGTAAGCATCTTTGAAATGTTGGTGACTCAGATTGATGTGTTCCTTCCTCTTTGGTGTTCATTCTTAGCCCTTGGACAATTGAAACAGAAAAGACATGGCCAAAGGGCATTCATTTCCACAATGGCAATTTCACAGATTTGACTTAGGCGGCGCATATGGCTCCCAGTAAATGGATTTTATCTAAATGAATGACACTGTCCTATGTTTAATTCATGATACAAGAATTTTAAAACTCACCGATAGTAAGGGTAGATCAAAACATAACTCAATGGGGATCATATTTTTATAAACCACAGGCTGCCCTTTCTAAAAGGGATATACCAAATACCAAAACACATAACTCAAAACAATCCCCATATTTAGGGTTGTATGTAAATACCAAAGATTGAGGAACTGCCTTTGAATGTCCACTCATGACTTTATGACTTTCATTTTTGTTCATCACAGACAAGGCTCCGAGCCCAGTTTAAAAGTCTGGTTTTTCAAAGACGGAGGATAGAAAAAAGTATGGCTGAGCATCCTGGAAACCTGGCAGCCTACCTGGACCTCATTCAAGAGCTCCGCACCCCGAGCCCTGTGCATGGAAAATGCTGCGCAGCTCGGAGGGAGAAAAGGAAACATGTAAGCTTTCTCAAAGCAAAACAAAACAAAACACCGCACATCTGAAAAAGCTCAAATGAGTGAATAATGGAAAACAGTCTACACTCAGCTGCTAGGGCTGATCACTCGGTTTGTTTTCTTTTCCTTCCTATTGCCTGCCTTTTGGTCAATTCCCTGCTCCTTGGCACCTCCACAGGAGAGGGTGTGCACGTGTGTGTATATATGTGTGTACATGTGCGTGTGTGTAAGGTCAAGCAGGGGAAGAGAGAAGTTCATCAGTCATTTTAGCATTTGGCTAGTCATCTCAGAGAAAGGCTCAGTTGAAATGGATGAAGACAATGAGGACTGGGAATTATCTGTGACTTTCAAAGACCACTGTTTCCCCATTATTGTGAAAACTCAGCAGTGGGCTGAGCACTGCCTTTTATTTATTCACCCACATGGAGAAAGTGCATTCAGTAAGCATTTCTGTACAGTGCAGATCTCACAGCTCTGAAAGTAAGGGTAATTTACAGAAATGTTAATCTCTCTCTCTCTTTAAAATCAATTTGGGTCAGATGCAATTAGAGAAAGCCAAAATCCAGCTGTTTTCAGGATTTATCCAATATTAGTAACATTGTGGTTTTGTAATAACACAATACAAAATGTGCTTTCAGAGGTGTTTTTCCATTTAATTCAAAACTCCTAATGTTTGCTATTTTATCCATATGTTTCTAGTTTGTGTACATTGAACATTTGAAAATGCCATTTTGCAAGAGCTATTTCATGTTCAAGGAGGCTTTTTTGTTATTGTTAGAAAACAGAAGTCATGATTTTGAGAGAGAATTCTTACAAGTTTGAAAAGATTGCTCTTGACGTTTCACTTCCCTTCATTTCCCTTGATGTCTTTTAGGGTTAAAAAATATTTCCTTCCATTCGAAACTAAAAAGAGTCTTCCTGCTTGAAACAGAGAATAGAGTAGGAGAGAGGGTTGAGAAGCGAGGGCTCTGCTGTCCTATGAACTGCTACTGCTCAAAGTCAACCCATCCCGCTCCTTGGAAAGTGCAGCTCCAGCAATGAAAGATGTTTAAATAGTGATAATGGATTGCAAATAACGGGACTCTTATCTTTGGAATTTTGAAATAGACACCAGGAAGCAGAGCAAATTTAGTTTAAGGCTTACCCCCAAAGCTGAACTTTTATCTTTTGTAGGTCAGTCTGCTTATATGCTTCAAGAATACATAATGGAGCTTTAGAGGCCTAGATAATTACATATAAAAATACAGCTATAGCACTCTACATAAAAACCAGTAGTTTGAGGTGTTACATTATTTTTTATTTTCCCACGAGCATAGTGAATTCACAGTCAGGTTGAACAAGTGCAAGCTGAGGGAAAAATACATAAAAGTGTCACATATAACAGAAGAATAACCTTACTTTGCTACCATTCATTTCTTCCTTCACTCACTCATTTATTCTTTCAGCTATTGCTCTCCTTTCAGGAATTGCTCCTCAAATTTGGAACAATAAAGTATGATCATGACGAAGCTAATTTTATTATTATTCACGCAAATCCAAAAGCAGCTGCTAGATGGAAAATCAAATGACCTCAGAAGTGGCAAGGGAATAGTTTCTTAAGAATAGTACCAAGATTTCCTCTTATCTATTACTAAACCAGTCCCCAGTGGCCCCACATTGATAATAAATCAATTTATCCCTGATTGATATAAAGGTCTCACCTTTCTATCAGATAGCTCTCTTGTAAGGGTTTCACCATCTTTCACAAGTCAGATTTTGTTACTGCAATTCAGTTTTCTAGAGCTTGGAGTTACAAAATGCAACAACCCATCAGCATCCCATCAGGTCCACTGAAGAGACACTGGCTGGCTATCCCACCCTCCTCCAGGCCCCTGGACACCTTGGCCCAAGCTCTGGCTCAGAGGTTCTGTCATGGGCTGCTGCTCAAGGCCCTCCTTTTCCCCTGCCTCCACTCAGCCAGTCCTGCCTGGACAGCAGGCTGGGCATTCAGATCTTCTTTCCTCAAAATGTTTTTCCTCCATTAAAAGTTCTTAATTCTCTTAATGCTCTGCTTTTACACTTTCATGGGTAAAGGCTCTAAGCACATGAGAGCCAGGGCTGATGAGACTGTAATAGTTCTTCATAACAATGCTTCACTTCAACTTGGAACACTGTTCATATCAGAAACACCTCCTTTTGAAGATCTTTCTGAAGTCCATTCCCCTTTTCCTTACTTTCTTTATCTTAGCATTCTGTTTATTTCTTTCTCTATTCATAGAACCTCCCACTTATAATTGCTGTCTTTTACTTTTTTTCCTAATTAGACTGTAATCTCCATGAGAAATGGGGGCATAGTGGGGATATTTACTGTTGATTCCTCTATATTTTATACAATATCTGGTGGTATGCAATAAGTACTAAATATTTCTATGCTGAATAAATTCATTAAGTCATCCATCCATCGATCCATCATTTATAGGGCCAAATGCTGTGCTAGGTAATGGGGAGGCTATGACACATCCAGGGAAAGTAATTAGGACCAAGTGGGCCTCTCCATACCCTTCAAATAACACTCCACTCGCAGCTGCTTGTGCAAGCCAGCTCTGGACAAAGGTAAGAGGGGTGAGGCAGGAACAAGGACAGAGCTCACAAATCACTGGCTCCAGACACTTACAATAACTTTGAAAGCATTTAAAATAGTTACCTTCAACTTCAAGGCTCTAGTACTCACCTCATTAAGAAGCCCTTTGACACTCTAACCCCACAACCTCCTCCACTGACTTACAGCCACTGGCAGATCTTAGAATTGATCTGGGAACTGGAGAAAAAGTCCCTAGGTCAGGGTCCCAAGGCTCTGGAATGCCCTCCCTCTCAAGTTCTGCTGCTTCTACACAGGGCAATAAGCCAAAAGAACCTCCTTTACTCCTGCAGTCTGCGGGTGACATATGCATAGCAAAGACTTCACCATCTTCTGAACTTCTGTTTCCCTTATTCTACATCTGGGCCCTAACTGTTTTAATAGCTGAAACTCTTATCTAAAACACCAGGTGCTTTTTCGAACCTCAGGATTATCTAGTGTGCTGGTTTGAAAGGATGTATGCCCCCTAGAAAAGCCATGTTCTAATCTAAATCCCATTTCATAAAGGCAGAATAATCCCTATTCAATACTATATGTTTGAAACTGTAATCAGATCATCTCCTGGAGATGTGATGTAATCAAGAGTGGTTGTTAAACTGGATTATGTGATGACATGTCTCCACCCATTTGGGTAGGTCTTGATAAGTTTCTTGAGTCCTATAAAAGAGGAAACATTCTTGAGAATGAAAGCAATTCCGAGAGAGCAGAGAATGCTGCATGCAAAAAATCACAAAAAACAAAACGTCAACATTTTTAATAAAGCCAGGGTCAGGCACAGTGCCTTTGAGAGCCATATTAGGGCTTAAGGCACAAAGGGAAAAAATTGTTAATACCAAGATAGGGCCAGTGAGTCTTGTGAGAGGTGGATGGATTTCAGAGATCTTTTGTAGGTAGAATGTAGAGGCTGGTGATTGACAGAAAGTGGCAAAATGTAGTCACACCAATTATTGGGAAAGGGAACACAGGAAGATAAGCAGGTGTGCTAGTTTGAAAGGAAGTATGCCCCCTAGAAAAGCCATGTTTTAATCAAAATCCCATTTCATAAAGTTAGAATAATCCCTATTCAATACTGTATGTTTGAAACTGTAATCACATCATCTCCCAGTATGATGTGATTTAGCCAAGAGTGGTTGTTAAACTGGATTAGGGGAAGACATGTCTCCACCTATTTGGGTGGGTCTTGATTGGTTTATTGGAGTCCTATAAAAGAGGAAATATTTTGGAGAATGAGAGATTCAGAGAGAGCAGAGAATGCTGCAGCACCACGAAGCAGGGAGTCCACCAGCCAGTGACCTTTGGAGATGAAGAAGAAAAATGCCTCCCGGGGAGCTTCATGAAACCGGAAGCCAGGAGAGAAAGCTAGCAGACGACACTGGTCCTTCCAGCCGAGAGAGAAGCCCTGACTGTGTTCGCTATGTGCCTTCTCATTTGAGAGAGGAACCCTGAGCTTCATCGGCCTTCCTGAACCAAGGTATCTTTCTCTGGATGGATGCCTCAGATTGGACATTTCTATAGACTTGTTTTAATTGGGACATTTTCTCGGCCTTAGAACTGCAAACTAGCAACTTATTACATTCCCCTTGTTAAAAGCCATTCCGTTTCTGTTATATTGCTTTTGTCAGCTAGCAAACTAGAACAGCAGGTGTGGTGAAGAAAACAGATCTAGAAAGAATAATGGTCGGGTTGAAATTGCAGTACCTGAAAATCTTTTCATCTGATCATGATGTCCTGAAGCTCTTGACGCCTGGGTGTAAGTTTATGATATTCTCATCACCATAAACAGCTGCTAGGGGTCTACTTCAATCCAGGGATTAAAAAGTAGACAAGCCAAAGGAACAAATGGATTACATGTCCTTACAATTATTTTCTTTTCAAATTGTTTCTTTCAATTTGTTATAAAAATCAAATAGCAGACATGTCGAGGTTATCTCCTTTGGAACATGTATTTGTGTTGCAGATTAAGGGCAGAAAAAAATCAACTCAACAGAGATTTTTTTTCACGTTATGGGAATCTAATTAAGCTTTTCGCCAAGTCTGTCATATGACACAGCATATGATATAAGATAGTGCGATCGCCATGATTGTGATACATTTTGCCACATATTTTAAAAAAAAAAAAATTTGAAACAGGTTTCTGTTTCATGACTACAGAAACATCTCAATATTCTAAACAACCAAATATATGACACTGTTCTTTGGGTACACACTCTTCAGAATGAATTAGTTGCAATACGTCCAAGGAAGTTACTAAATGAATTTATATGGACGTGATAGATATTAAATTAAATTGGTGGGGATAGTTTGAAGAACCCTGGTTTTAGAGTTCTTAATCTTAAATCATTCTAAATGATACTTTAGTAACAGAAGCTCTTGCCCATTGATGCCACGCCTAATGAACGAATACAAAAGTCCATGCATAAACCACATTGGTATCAGGGTGTGTAGGGGAAAAGATAAAAATATTAAAAAATTTAAAAGTCGACATTTTAAAACAGTGGAGATCACAGCTGCATAGTGTGTAATTGGATTTTCTACTTTGCAACATTTCATAGACTATATAAAGTACTCAATATATGAGTGCAAATTTTCATTTGATTGTAGAGAGACATGCATGATGTCATCTGTCAATAATTGCATTAACAGACAATCTTGATCACAGCTTCCTTAAAAGCTCATAATAATTAGGAACTTATGACTAATAAGTGTTATCTACATCTCTAGGGATAGAATCTCTCAAAATAATTAAAACAAAAAATACACCTTCTTGAGATATTTTCATTGCTCTTATTAATAGTTTGTTATGAACAATGGATATTAATTAACTATATGCATGAATTAATGAACCACAGAGATGAGTCATTGACAAATTAATTGATTCTTTGGAAAATTACTGTTTTGCTTGGATTGCTTGGATACACATCAGAGACAATTTTCCAAGAGGACCATTGGCTAGCTCCTTTGAATAATTTCTTCATTAATCTCTGTGTCAAAATGTTTTTTAATCTTTTCTATTTAAAGATTTTCAATGTGTGAATAATAACCAATATGTGAGTCAATTAGAATGGATTCTTACTGATTCAAAAACGATTTGCTTCCAGAAATTTTGTGGGGAAGAAAACAGGCTTTAAGCGTGGAACATTTTCAATAAATAAATGGATACATTTAAGATGAAGTGTCACTTATCACAAGATTTCAGTAAATATTTGAATTTGAAACTCTAACATAATCTTATAAAAACAACCCCAAAATTTAGCATTTAGGAAAACATTCAGCCTGGGCCTCATTGCTATTCTCCAAAGGAAAGTGTGCTAAAAACTCCATTTTGTCAACAGGAAAGCCAAAACCAAAATCCGCAGTCTTAGATAAGCTGGCCAGTGAACTGGGATGCGAAATAGAAATAAAAAATAGAATTCTTCAATGTGGGACACAAAATTATTATTTTTGTCATTCATTCAATATAGTCATTCATTTAATATCTTTACATTTATTCCTCCTGGCATTGTTCTTTAATGCTGAGAATAAAATGATAAACCAGACAGACGAGACTCAAGTTCCATCTTACCTTTGAGTTGCTCTATTCTGTAGTTTATTATTTATTCTCTGCTAAGTGCTATATTGTGATATAGGACATCAGTATGATTAAAGATATCAAAGACCAAAATTAAGAGTGCCATAAATGACATAGAAGGTTATTTCTCTAGCATATAAAATATCCAGAAGTAGCCGCTTAGCACTATAAAAGAAACTCTGCTCAACCAAAGGAAAATCAGGTGCTTCCATTTTTTTGCTATGCCATTCCTGGGAGTAGTCTTATTTCTTCGTGGTCTAAAGCAGAGTTCCAGCTCTCACATCTAAATTCCAAGAAGTAAGACGTTGGAAGAAGGGAACAAGAAACATAAATCACAAGTCTGCAGCCTTTAAAGGAAATTTCCCAGAATCTGTTACATAATGTTTCTGCTAACATTCCATTGATCAGAATCTAGCCACACGTTCCCACCTATCTGAAAGAGAGATCAGGAAATGCACTATTTTGTTTTGTTATATTTTCTTATGAGGCAGCCATAGGCCCAAAAATTAAAAAAAAAAAAAAAAAAAAAAAGACGAATTCTAATTCAGAGAAAGCAGATTTAAAGTCTGCAGTCTTTCAAGGAAATTTTTCAGAATCTGTTACAAAATATTTCTGCTAACATCCCATTGATCAGAATCTAGCCACACGTTCCCACCTATCTAGAAGAGAGATCAGGAAATGCACTATTTTGTTTTGTTTTATTTTCTTATGAGGCAGCCATAGGCCCAAAAATTAAAAAAAGAAGAAGAATTCTAATTCAGAGAAAGCAGATTTTGGGTTAGAAACTAGTAACTTTATCCCTAATTGGAAATCGTAAATTCATCTGAATTAAAATCCATCTCTGAATTCTACTCCAGTCCTTCCCATCTCAAGTACCTGTGTACTACATTCCAGATGAAGCACAACATAGCTACAGATATGGACTTAGATCGTCAAGCATCTGAATATTCCATTTGTCTGCTAATAGGAGAGAAATCCATAAGGAGCCACTAGATATGAAAGGAGTTGGGAAGAAAACATACGGCATCATCTTTCACAGAGCTGCCACTCTTTAAAATTTGCCAGACAGGTTACAAAATTAGCATTGTAAACTCCCTTGAACATAGTAAACAGGTATTCATAGAATGCAGGCCTAAAATACCTTGTTTTCTGGAACTCAAATTATTTCTGAGTGGTTGCTGAACTAGGTAGTCGTTAAATCCAGTCTTCACTGCCCTGATTAAGGAATGTGGGCTGCATTCTAAACCAGCATTATTTAAAGATTTCTTGCACAAAAGGAATAGTGCTAAAATTAGTTGCTTGCCAGTGATTTGTTTGCCATGATGAAATGGTGAAGTAAATGTAGATATGTCATACAGAAGGGGTTATGTCTAAACGGAAGGGTTTTCTTATGAGTAAACTTTAGAGCAAGACTATTAATTTTAAATGATCTGAAATGAAAGAACTCAATAATTCAAACATTCTCTAGGCTTATACTTAGACACAACCAAGATTTTTTTAATGACATTCTACCCTAAGTGAAAATCATTGATAATTTTAGAAAATGAATCTGAAACCTTTCAAAGGTCTTTGTTTCCCATCATAGAGATTTGTACGTCTGATCAAGTGTGTGTTTATTAAGGCATTCCCCATTGCCAGAAAACATTTACTTTACCCATTAAAATCTCACTCAAATGGGTGTCAAATATCTTTTGTGCCCTGTTACATGATGTAATTTAATTATGAAATTGTCCATGCTTTGCTTTAACCTGAAAGTTGAAAATCTTTCTCAATGGGAGCAACAGAGTATATGACTGATGAGGTGAAGGTGATCCAGAAAAGCATCACAATAATAGACCTTTCTGGATAAACCATGAAAAGAAACTCATCTGCTCCCATTACGTGGCATTGGTTATCCAACCTACTTTAACACATCGAATCCCTCCCATGCTTTGAAGCCAACCCTCTCCTATACAGAGTCCTAGGCACTGAGAGAGAGAAATAAATGCATAAGATATAATCCCTATTTTTAAAAAGCTTGTCACTTAGGAGAAAGACTATGAGTAGAAAATACAAGAACTCTGATTTAAGTTCCCTATGGCCAATGTCATGAGAAATAAAAAGTCAAATGAGAGAAAGATCACATTGCTCTGAAAGAAGAAAATCCTTAAGGTGAAAGTGGTGTTTGAAAAGCATATTGAAAAATAGAGATGAAAGGCAGAGGTGTGGTGAGATGGGAAAATTGGGGATATGTTTAGGATACAGTAAGTAGTCAATGTGCTTAGTGCATATTGTAAGAGGAGGAGCAAACTGAAGAAAGGGTGAACAGATAGGTCATGGATAGGTTGTAAAGGTCACTGATGAAGGAGTGAGGAATTACTAAAATGTATAATCATGCGGAAGCCATTAAAGGTTCTTGACAAGAGGACTCATGATAGAGCTGCACTCTTAGGAGAATAAACCAACATCAGGGAATTCAACAGACTGGCAGAGAAAAACAGTTAGGAGACTACTGCTGTTGTTATCACATGCTACAATATAAGGAACATCCTGGTATTTGGAAGACCTCTAAGACAAACCAGAAAGGGGCCGCATTGGCACCTGCCAAATCTCTCCAGACTTGGGTGTTCAACTCAAGTCTTCTTCAGCCAAGAAGACTCTCAGAGCCTTCCTCATCCCGAGGACAGAAATTCAGGAACTGTCTACAATAGCCCATCATTTAAACATTGCATTTCAAACAAATAGATTTTGAGAATCTCGGGAACAATCTAAGGTAAAGGGGGCTACTGGTGTCCAGAGTATGTCTTATCTCATTAAAGATAACTACACACTCATTTGGGGAGTCAAATACGGCTAGGAAATAACGAAGGACATAATACTTTCTCCAATCAACAAAAAGCAAGAAGTTAGGAGATGGGGCAGAAACGAGCTGTGGCTGTGAGTGGAATCAGTTTATTTCAGTCTTAAGCTATTTAAACAACATGAAAAATTTTCAATTATGTAATTCTATAGTGTGAAAATGAGGGCCTTAGGGGACAGGGTTTTCTTTTATAGCCTTGTAAAAATGATAAAAACATCAAACAGGGCAAATAAAGTTGTTTTGTCTTGAAAATTGACATTTCATTATTTACCTTCTGGTAGTATGTTATGACATTGATGGCTTACTAGAAATTACAACCTTGCCGCCTCTTCGAGAGACTGAAGTGACGGTACACTTCTCCTTTTTACGTAAGATGTGTATGAAGCAGGTACTTGTTTTTGAAATATGAAGGAAGGTTTTAGACTTGATTTTCAAGACAGAGACCATAACGCAAAACAGGCAACAAGGATTATTGAGTGAAATCTGATGGAAAATAGTTATTTACTTTATCTTCCCTAGATGACCCCTCTTCCACAATCATAGCACTTTTCATGACAATTGTATTTAGCTAATCACAATATTTGATTTTCAAACCCAAAACATTCTAGCTGCTTTTCTTTAGACATCAACAATATCTGATAAAATAATTCTAGAAATTATGGGCATGCTACTGTTCGTATTTTTGTTTGGGTTGATACCAAATTATTTAGTAATTACATGACATTCAACTGAATTTGGTATTAGCCTTGAATAAACTGACAGAATTGACTAGACACTGAGCTAATGTGGGTTGTCAATTTCCATGTCTCTCTATTTAGCTATTTATAGAAAAATGTGAGGACACAATGTAATATTTACTGATATGTGGCAAATTACTTAGAAAAGAGAGTAAAATATAAAAGGCCCATGGCTCTTTGAAGGTGTAATAAAGCAGCAGCTCATATGTAAAAGATGGGAGGAAAAGATGAAACAACATCTGACTGATGCAAATTAGGAACTTTTGATCCAAACTTGGGCTTGCATTTTGCACACGTAAGGACAGCCAGTTGAGGCCAGGCATAATAAAATAACTGACTTTGTCAAAAAGAAATCAGAGTGTTCCAGCTCTTCCTCCAGTTTTCCTAAATTAATGAAGATTTGTTTCAATTTAGACAAAATTGTAAGCTGTTATGCATGAAGATAACAGTTCCTTCAGAATTAAGGGGAAAATATACTGCCTCTGGAATTATTTGATATATTCAGTTTTTTGTACAAAAGAAAAATACATATCGTTACTGCTGTTCTGATACTGAAAGTTTAACAAATGTCAAAAACTGAGTCATAAATTTATCAATAATATATTATCAAGGTCTAAAATCAACCATGATCTCTCTCATCCAGTTATGTATACACGTACAGGGAGAAAGAGAGAGAATGGGAATTGATCCAGCAAGACAAACTTCAACCCAACCAAAGCTAAGGGTTACTTGAAAGCTTTTCTTATGAGTTGAAAAGATCGGCTATCCAGATTAAACCAATTTCATAGGTCTTCCGAGGGTAACGTTTTGTAGTTACCATTATAAATATATCCATTTATTGAGCTCCTATTCTTTGCCAACCATTGTGCTAAACACTTTCCATTCATGACTATATTTAACCTTTACAATAACCTCATGTGTTCATATTCACCCATTTTAAGATAAATCCTGAAATGCAGACAGGCTGCCTCTCCACAGCATCAGTTTGTTCCAGCCCCCTATCCCATATTATCAACAGCCCCTTCCAACATGGAAAAGTTAGAATGGGCATAGCCCAAATACCCCTAAAGAGTGGGAGAAAGGTCAAAGGAGATGGTGGAGTTATAAGAGAGGGTAGGGTATAACAAATGAGTATGAGAATATATATATATTGCTTTTAGTCTCCAATGTCTTGGAGCAGCTAGTAGTAAAAACCTAAAATTGTAGAACTGTAATCTATACCAAACTCTGTTCTACAACTAAATTGTTTGTGGCATGCTTTGAAATTTGTTGCTTTTTTGCATATGCTATTTTTCACAAGAAAGAAAAAAAAAGTCAGTTGTGATGATCAATGCACAGCTATATGATGATATTGCGAACCACTGCACACTTTGGATGATTACATGATATGTGAATATATATTATATTTCAATTTAAAAATGCTAAAAAAATATTCACCCATTTACAGATGAAGATGAATTACTGTCTAGAGAGAATGAGGCAGGAGTAAAAATGTCAGTGGGGGTTTCTTTGATTAGGAACTCCAAAGGCCATTAACTCATGAAGCTTGAACAGAATGGATCCCATCATTGGTTTTCTACATTGATAACTGCCGTTTGCTCTTAGCAGGTTATTTGGTCAGCAACTATTTATTCATTTGACTTCCCATCTGAAATTAAGGGAATTTGTGTCTATAATTAGTTACTGGTTCAAAATGAAGTGAGCCTGCTAACGTTAGGCATAATGCTGCCAAATAAAAACACCTGAGCTTTGTGCAGCTCCATTCCAAATGTACAAAACCTTTTAAGGCCTGGCTGAATGAGTCATGTACCATAAAGGACACTGCCTGTGAGCTTTAAGAAAATAAAATCTGCTATTGTTTCATTCTGAGAAGTGATTTAATACTTTGATTGCATGTATCCAAGGCAAACAGTACAGGTTTCCTCCATTTACCTATTTCCATTCATAAGGTTGTTAAAATTGTAAACAGTCCTAATCTGGTGGAGAACAACCTCAGGTTTCACACCCTCTCATACATAAAACCCCCTTGTCAACATTGGAGGAATTGGGAATTGGCTTGAAACTTTTAACTGTCACTGAGGTCATCATTCATACATGGTCCATGAAGAATGAATTGCTAGATACTTGGCTTTGAAATGTCCTTTCATGACACAAGAGCACACAAACAGTTCTTAAAATTAATAATAAAAGTTTTATTATTCAACTGTTTTTAAATCTAAAAATATGTCTATGTAAGATCATATAGCTGTACCAAGTCTCCATACTGACAATTATTAAAACCAATTTTCTTAATGGAAATTATTTTTATGCATCATATCCTTCCAGCACTTATATTTGCTGATTATTAAGATGTGTGAAAAAAAAGACTCTTGAATGTTTTTTCATATTGACATTCCACCAGAATATTTCTTTCATTTGGAATTTTTCTAAAGATAATCATAAATACTGTCACTTCAATCTTATCAGTTCTTGCAGAAATAGCAAAATGATTTTGGCAGGGACAATACAATTTTACATACAACATGATGTAATTTTTAAAAAACATATACTATTTATCAAATGCATGGAAAGGTGAAGAGCATGTCCTTTATTTATCTAGTAGCTGCCAGTGTTTCTCATTGTGGAATGAAAAGTTGTCTTTTCTTCTCTTGTCAAACAACAAAGAAAACAGTATTAGTCACAGTTTGCCTGGAAATCCACCAAGAAAAGAGAGTTAGGTAACATTTCTCTAGAAGCCTAATAAAAATGTCCAGGGGGTTTTGTGAAGATATAAAGTATGATGCGAGTTACCAGCCAAAACAAAATAAAATTGGGAGAAAGAAAAGAATCGACAGCAAAGTCTCACTTTTTCTGTACCACTTACAAGTATCCTCAAACCATGCTGGGGACTAAGAGACCACTTTCTCCGTCAATCCTCTCCCAAGCTTAAGAAAGGGAGAGAAAACCTCCTTCCCCATCACAAGTGTACAAAAGAGGAGTCTTGCTGCTAAGGTTAGCGTCTGTCAATATGAGGCCCGCTACAAAAGCAAAGCCGCTCTTTGAATTGTTTGCTTAATGAGGTCTTCCAGTGAATGCTGCAGCTCTGCAGCTTGGACTTGTACGAGGAACACAATACTGGGTGTGATTATTTCAGATAAGAAAGGAGGTTACGTTTCAGTAAAGCAAGTGGAGAAATAGTGAAGTTTATCATTTTCTTACAATTTGACTGCTTGCATGGAAGACGATTAAAATAGATTTTCTATACATTGTCCATATGTATGATAATTCATGTATTTTATGCTAGCCATCTGAGTTTTCTCCCAGACATTCTTATTTGTACTGGCTTCTGTTCATTGTTGTGTTCCGTTCGTGGACTACTGCTGCAGAATTTTAATGAGTTCCATGTTAAAAACCGACCAGAATTAATTCTTTCAGAATCAATCCTTAGGGGATAATCTCATTCATATTCCTTGATTTTACTAATAGCTTCTCTTGTACTACAAATAAAACTAATTCATTCCAACTTTTAAGGATATTTCAAACAAACAGAAAACAATTGCTTCAGTGTACGGAAAACTCCACATTTGGTTCCAAATACCCAGCTTCCGAAATTAATCATAATAACTGCTATGACTGATTAAGCACTTGTATGGCGGGCAATCCAACGCCCTATTGAAACTCGTCAGCAACCTACACGAGATTTACAGACAAGCAAACTGAGGGTCCAAGACCAAGCATTTACCCAAGGACATGCAACCATAATTTCAATCTGAAATTTTATTTGTATAAAGTTCAGAAAAAATTCTTCAAATCATTTTTGCTTTTTCTAAGTGGACTTGTACAATAAAATAAGCACGTTTCTGGGACCCATTAAAGCTATTATGGCTGAATTCAGAGCAGAGCTGATAGAGATCTTATTTTCTTAGGAAGGCCTGAGAAATCTTGATTCATGGGCTCCAGAATGTCTTCCAGTAGCTTCTTATAAAAGTTTTCAACAGGATCACCTGCATTTGTTAATTTGCTCTTAGTCTCAAACATTTGGAAATATTTAAACAGCACATTGGGAACAAAAAGTTTTGAACTTTGTGATGCAAGTTTTAAATCTAGAGTGTCCTTTGCATTCAGTCTAATTTAAATTTTTTACTTAACCTAAAGAAATCATTAACTATATCAACTGCCCAAATTAGTATTTAGAAGTTACTTAGAAAATTGCCAAAACAAAACAAAACAAAACAACATTTTTACTCAAATATATGTTCTAAAAGAAAAATGAATATATGCAGGTTGGTCTGAATACCACTAAGAAAAATTCAATAGTAAATATTTTTGGAGGGAAGTTTGTAGTTACCTGGTAATTTCAAGTTGATTTCACGTTGTGTAGATGGAAGAATTGAGCAATTTATTTCTTGTATTCTCTCCCATATAATAAAGGGAAATTCGATTATTTATTCCAAAGTCTTAATTATGATTAAAGCGGTGCTATGCTGTAGTTTGTTTATTCTTCTGTGAGCTGACCGTGCATTTCCTGTCCAATTCTGTGTTCAGTGACATCACATGAGTAACTTAAAATTGGTCATGGTGGGAGTGCCTGCACATTGGAAATTGGCCAGCACTACACATTAAGCTTCTAATCCCCCCATCCAGAGTCACTTTACATTTATCAGCACAACACTGCATAAATGAGATAATACATTATAATGGATGTTGAAGTGCACCCTTCAGGACCAAAGTACTCTTTACTCCAGGTGCAGGGTGTATTAGTCAGGATCTCAGCTCATTGCAGACCTAATCAGCTATAGATGCAATCAACTTATTGCTTATTTAAATCCACAAAATATCCTTACAGTAACAATCAGGCCAGTGCTTGCTTGACCAAACAACTGGACACCATAACCTGGTGACTCATGACCTTAACCATCATGGCTGTGGATGGCTCACAGTGAAACTCTTCTCTGTGAGTAGCTCTTAGGTGAAGAGAATTGTCTTGCTACACTAGCAAGACAATTGTCTGCTTGTTGGACAAATCCCACTGCAAGGTATATACTCAGAGGAACCAAAAGCAGGGGTGGGGACAGACATTTGCACACCAATGTTCATAGTGGTATTATTCCCAAATGCCAAAAGATAGAAACAACCCAACTGCCAATCAACTGATAAATGGATAAACAAAATGTGGTTTTGTGCATGCAATGGACTATTATTCAGCAATAAGAAGGAATGAATTCCTGAAGCAAGAAAAAACATGGATGAACTTTGAGAACATTATATTGAGTGAAAGAAGCCAGAAACAAAAGGACAAATATTCTATCATCTCACCAATATGAGCTAATTATAATAAGTAAATTCATAGAGTTAAAATCTAGAATATAGGTTAGCAAGGGATAGAATAAGAGTGGAGAATGAAGAACAGATGTTTAACGTGTGCAGAATTTTTAAGGAGGTTGAATTAAATGTTTGGAAATGGATAGAGGTGATGGTAGCACCTTATGGTGAGTATAATTAACCGCACTGAGTTGTGTGTGTGATTGTAGTTGAAAGAGGAAGTTTAGGATTGTGTACGTCACTAGAAGAAAAGCCAGAGGATAAAACATGGGACTGTATAACACAGTGAACCCTGTGGGAGATGATGACTGTGATTAATAGTACAAATATAAAAATGTCTCTCATGAACCAGAGGAAATATATATCACTATTTTATAAGGAATTAATAATAAAATGGTGTGTGGGAAAAATGCACCTATTGCAAACGACAGACTATAGTTTAATAGTAATATTTTTAATATTCTGTCACCAACAGTAACACATGGTACAAATGTACAAGTGTACCATTTGTCAGCATTGGTGTGGTAACAGTAACAAATGATAGCAAATATACCACATCAATGCTAAGGAGCAATAATAGGAAGGGATGAGAGGTATAGGAATTTTTTTTTCGAGTAATGAAAATGTTCTAAAATTATTTGTGGTGATGAATGCATAACTGTGTGATGATACTGTGAACCACTGACTGCCCACTCAGATGGATTACATGGTATGTGAATATATCTCAGTAAAACTTTTTAAAAAATTCTTTTGAGTATATACCTAATAATGGGATTTGCACCCAAAAAACTGCATGCATAAAATTCACCAGCTCAAAGTTGGACCTAAGACATATATGTAACATTACCTGGCAAATAGTAAGTGCTCAATAAGTGTTAGCTGTTAGTAATAAATTCATGATAATTCTTTCACTATATCTTTGTTTCTTATTCAGTTGTTGACAGAGATAGATGAAAATGGTGTTAGGTACTGTGCTGGTTTGAAGCTATTACATACCCCAGAAAACCCATGATCTTTAATCCTCTTTTAATATTGCTGGGTGGAATCATTTTGATCATTTCCATGGAGATATGAACCACCAAATTGTGGGTAGTAACTTTTGATTAGATGGGTTCCATGGAGATGCATCGCCACCCATTCAAGGTAGGGTTGCCACCTGGAGCCCTTTAAGAGGGAACCATTTTGGAAAAAGCTTTAGAACCACAAGAACCAACAGAGACAAGAGAAAGGACAGAGCCCCAGGGGAAGCCATTGAAGAAGCCTGGAGAGAAAGCTAGTAGACTATGCCATGTGACTTTCCAGCTGAGAGAGAAACCCCAAACATCATCAGCCTTCTTGAACCAAGGTACCTTTCCCTGGATGCCTGAATTTGGATATTTTTATAGCCTAGCCTTAACTGAGATATTTTCACTACCTTAGAACTGTAAACTTACAAGTTAATAAATTCTTTTTAAAAGCTGTTCATTTCTGGTATGTCACATTCCAGCAACTTACAAACTAGAACAGGTATCTTTTTCTCTTTTTAAGTTAAAAAATTATTCTGCTATGGACAAAGACACAAATAAAGGCTGTTTTTAATCTCAGTTAACTCTTTATTATGCTGAATTTGAATGAAGTATTTATTTGGGCTAAGTAGAAAACTGCTAATTGAATGGACTTCTTAGGGATTTTATATAGTACAACTCCCTCTAAGTGTCAGAAAATAATGGTAAAATTTGACTCAGGTAATAAGAGAAATTAAATCATAATAACTCATATATGGGCCATATATTAAAATAAAGTATCTAAGATACATTAGAAAGAACATTTAAAAAATTTTCCATACATTAGAAAATTACATAAAAAGAACATTGTTTGGTATCTCATTTCTAGTATGGAATTTAAGCTGTTTTCCTCAAGCACATCTATTTTATCACTAAAGAAGACATTGCAATCAGGAGTCTTTAGTAGTATTAGGAAAGAAAAATTGATTACACGACATTTCCAAGAAGGGTGACAATGGGAACCTTTCTTCAGTAATCTGATTAGTTCATAAAAACTGTCTTTTACCAATTAAAAAAAAAGAAGGGAGTGTGCTGTGCATGTTATTCCCCTCCTAAGACTGAGAATGTATCCCCAGAGTGAACTCGATGCAAACCACAGTGAAAAACATTGGGTGGTTGTTCACAGCCATCCCCTAAAATAATATTCGATGTACATTCCTTGTCATGCATGAATATCATGATGACTACTAAGGGATTAATTATTTTATTTGGAATCATAATATTTCTTAGAACATTGTGAGGAACTTTACAAAATTAAATCATCATAATATATTGGCCATATATTAAATTAAGATATCTAAGACATATTAGAAAGAGCATTAAAAAAAAAACTTCCATGCATTAGAAAATTACTTAAAAACAATATTGTTTGGTTTCTCATTTCTAATGTGGAATTCAGGTAACTATATGCTATTATAAGAGGAAGCTAGTTTGATTTTTTCTCCCCATTCATTTACTGTTTACTCAGATAATTCTGGGAGATATTATAAAAGGCATTGAGGATACAGAGAAAAATGAGAAAAGGTCATTTCTCTTAAGGAGCCCATGATTTTTATAGAAGACAAGGACATATAAAGAAATAATTCAATTCAAAGTAGAAGTCATTTAGTGGATATTTTCCTACCATATTTTCCCTACTTCTGTAGGTAACATCACACTTGGTTCCTTTGCATTTTTTATCTAAATTATTCTTTCACGTGGCTCTTTTAGGTGCTGCCACCAACAGAAACTGAATCCCTGGCTACATCAAAAAATGTGCTTCAATCTGGGCCTATATGAGGCCTAGCCTGAGACTGTCCCAGGTAAGATTTCTTGTTTTTTGGCTCTAGATGGTTGTAAGCGGGGAGCTGCAGGCAATTATCTTTCCACCAAGCGTAGAATAAAGCCAAGAAAAGCCTAAAAAAGATGAAAATGGATCCTGGCTCTCACCCCTGACTGGTTCTTAGAGCTGATTCTGCAAAAAACCTGGATATCCTTTCAGATCAAGCATGAGTTGAATTTCTTCAACTGTTAGAAGAAAGTCTATACTAGTGTGAGTATCACAAGCAGATCCAAATTTCTTGGGGCTTCCACCATTTGGGGATCCTCTCAGTAAAAGAATACAAAATTCTGGTACACAACTTGGTACAAAAGTGATGATTTATTTTGAATGAGAAAATAAAATACAGCAAAGTACTGGATCCTTGGAGGTTCAGGTTACTTCTGAGATCTCAGCAATTTACCAGACATGCTTATTACACAGAATTGCTTCTTAGTTGCAACCGACATCCCTTCCCACATAGGATGCTCTACTCAACACCCAGCAGCTCTTGGGACTCAAAAGGGCCAGTGCAAATGAGAAACCCTGAAGCTCAGGCTTCACTACCTTCAAGGTAAATCTGCATCCGCCAGTACCTATGTCTAAAGTGCATTTAGGCAAAAAAGAGAGAAAATATAATGCTGGGGACCAGGTTAGGTTTCCCAGAGAAGTGAGCACTCACAGGATGCTTCATCGGCATACTAAAGCAGATCAAGTCGGCAGAGATCATTTAAGCATTTCCAATTTGTGTGAAGTCCGTGCAACAACTTGCTGTGGCAAGGGATAACAGCATGTCAGAAAAAGTTTATATTATTTGAATGTGAAGCAAGGGAGAGAAGAGGAGGTGATTGTGAGGTAGTAAATTGGAGAATCCTTCAAATAATCCTAGAACAAGCCTGTGAAGATATGTGATTTTCCTCCCCTTCTCTGCCCATCCTCCTCCTTCCTTTCACTTCTTAGGCCATTGAGCCTCTGGGAAGGAGGATACTTCAAAGCCCTGTTCCCTGGATTTTTAGGTACAGCATATGTTTTATCTTCTCAGGGTACTCCAACAAATCCCAATATTTTGTCCTTGTCCTTAAAATAAACACAGCATTCAAAAAGGAAAGGAATAAAGGAATAGGACAATGACAAGGGTTTTGCTTGTACATCAAGACCCTTAAGAAATCAAGAAGCTTAACAGAAATAACAAACTCTACCCTTTTCAATATAGGAACTATGTCACTGAAAGTTCACCAAGGTTGTGTTAGATGGAGTGAGATGGAAAACCAGGGAAAGTCTTTTTTTGTGTTTTTTTTTTTTAAGTAGAAGAAAATGGCACTCCTTTTAGAAAACAGCAGAACAGAAAACTCAAATCAAACTCAATTTCTCACAGAATTCATGCAAGAATTCTATTATGGAGAAATAATGTAGGTCCAAACTGTCACTCATACTCCCTTTTCCAGATTCAGATGAAAAACATTTCTCACTGGTGTGTTTGGTTGAATGGTGTCCTCCCAAAAGATAAGCCCATGTCCTAACCCCAAGAACCTGTGAATGGGACCTTATTTGGAAAAAAAGAGTCTTTGCTCTTTTGCTTGAGATGAGATCACCCTGGATTATCTTGGTGGTTCCTAAATCCAGTGACAAGTGTCCTTATAAAAGATGGAAAAGGGAATGAGGAGAATGCCATGTGATGGAGGTATAAATTGGAGTAACATGGCCACAAGCCAAAGAATGCTGGCAGCCACCAGAAGCTGGAAGAGCCAGGGAAGGATTCTACCCTAGAAATTTTGCAGGGAGTGTATCCCTGCCCAACCTTGCTTTTGGACTTCTGGTCTCCAGATCCATGGGAGAATACATTTCTATTGTTTTAAGCCTCCAAGTTTGTGGTAATTTGTTACCATAGTCTCAAGAAAATAACACCCCCAGGACATGGTGAGCTTGGTGAGTCCTGCTAAGTATAGTAGGCAGCTGGCTTTAATCTGTAGTATAGGACATAGAGGAGCAATTGGTTCCTGGCCCATAAAATTGCAAGGCCACTTTTGTTTGTGTCCTGAAAAAGTGGGAGCTCAGGGATGGGTGTTGAGTGGGGGATGGTCCTTTCCACAGCCCATGGGCTGATTTTGTTTTGAAATTTCCACAGCTGAAGGATTGAGGATCCTGCAGGAATCCTGTACCAGCTCATCGTTAGACACCAAGCACCCTGGTCAGGCATTCTGCCCTGTTAAATTGAAGTATCTGGCTTTTCTGCTGCAGTACTTCTTCTTCCCTCCATTTTTCCCCCTCTCCGTTTTTAGACAAACACTGTCCTAAAGATGCTCCTGTCTGCTAGGACAGAGTGTGACCCACGTGGGCCTGTCTCCTAGGCTGAAGATCAATGTTCTGTACCTTTCCTGATTTTCTCACACACAACATTTTTCTGATTTTCCTTCTGCCCAGGTAAAAACTTGCAGAATAATTTGTGATCACTAAGGGAATACTCTTCTGCTATATATTTAAAACTCAAGTATGGATGCTGATTTCATTAAATTATCATCTAATATTGTACACAGGTGTGACCATGTTGTAAGGCCAAACTCTTGTAGGTAGGGGTTTATTTCTTCTGACAGGAGGGGGAAGGGGGAAAGGAGTAACTATTTCCCATGGCATTAATGGCAAAAATACAGCTCTTGTCACCTTAGGCACGGCATTTCAGGATTTTGAGGAGGCTAGGTCTGCCTGAGCAAGTAGATCAAAGCAAGGGATCCCCACACTGCAGACAGAAGAAGCCATGGTTTGAAAGCCAGCTTGTCTAGTAGGTGGATTTTCAGGGACCAGAGTCAGGATGATAACTTCTATTTGTCCTCTTATATGGTCTTTTTTCATTTATTACCAACTATTGAGCACCTGAACTTGATGTTTAAGGAGCAGGAATATTTTCTTGCAGACTACAAATATTGAAATATGGTATGGTGGTGAAATTCATGTGTCAACTTGGCCAGCTTATGGTGTCCAAGTTTTTTGGTCAAGCAACCACTGACCTGGTTGTTACTGTGAAGATAGTTTGTGGAGTTACATCATTGGTAAGTTGATTGCATCTGTGGCTGAGTACATCTACAATGAACTAAGGAGATTGCCTTCTACAATGAGAGAAGTTACATGCAATCTGTTGAAGGCCGTAGGAGGGAAAATTGGATGGGGTGCATGGGTAGTTCAGTGGTAGAATTCTCATCTACCATGGAGGAGACCTAGGTTCAATTCTCAGCCCATGCACTCAAAAAAAAAGAAAAGTTCAACAAATGGTGCTGTGAAAACAGAATATTCATATGGAAAAGAAGGAGATGTGACCCTTATCACACAGCATACCCCCCAAAAAAGGCGGGGGGGATAGGGGGAGAACTGATGATTTCAATGGTCTGAAGGGAGCATTTCCATCTCTACTTCAACTAGCCAGCTTCTTCTGGGGAATTCATTGAAAACCTTCATCGGAGCTGCCAGCTTGTGACCTACTCTATGGAATTTGAACTTAGCCATCCCCACAGTTACATGAGTCAATTGCTATAATAAATTTCATAACATTTGCATTACATCATTACATGTGTGTGTGTCTCCTGTGGGTTTTGTTTTCTGGAGAACCCTAATACATATGGTTTATAGGTTTCCTTTCCATTTGTCTTTTGTGCTGCCCTCTATTACCTACATCTCAGGATCACACCAATTCAGTTAGTGTGTCCAGAATATCTCCTATGCACCCAGCTCAAGCTAGGCATCTTCAGAGATTACAAAATTTACAGAAGGCCCAGAGCCTGCCATGTGGGAATCAGGATTAACTCCCATGAGACTTTTTACTGCAATGAAGGGCTTTGCAAAGTCTAAGACCCCATATTAGAAGATATATCAAGATATACCGAAACACAAAGGTACTATTATTACCTGCATCAGACAGAATGCAGATTTTCTCAAGGTCCCCTCTTCAGCCTGTCTTTGGACACACCACCACCCTTTTGTGGTGACAGGGTTTCTAGTTTAGATCTCTCTTGGTCTTTTTGTGGTATAATGGTAGTTGTTTTGTTTTTCCCACTGCTGAGAGACTAAACAAAGACCATCAGGGACATCTGCCAGGTGCTTTCTGAAGCAAGGCCACACATTGTGACTGCGGTTGACTCCATCACAGCTCCCAGCACTTAACTAGCTTTTGTTGGAATCACACTTGTTATTTAGACATCTTTAGCCCATTCTCTCAGTTGGAGAAATTCCCAACCCACATACAGGCATTATACAAAGTCCTCCTCATATTATTGTCTTCCCCAAAACCCTGAGCTAAAGAGAAAGAAAAGTTATTCACTCAGTCTTGGCTCTCATACACATTGGAAGCTTGAGCTCATTTCCAAATGTGCCAGACAAAATTTCTGGTATGATGGAGTTTTGCTATTTTAAGTCATATGCATCATGTCGTATTGTATGTTGTGAGAGCTATAAAAACACACATACAGACACAAGTGGTGGATTTAAAATCTAGAAGAGAATGGATAGAGAGGTTAGTCAAGGATTACTGACTGTCCCTTTGAAATAAATCACTCTGATGAATAGGCACTTATTTGTTACTACTTCAAGCTGTGAGATGATACTGAGCCCTTGGCAGCACCAGGAAAAGACTAGGGGAAGAGTCATGTAAAGCAGGAAAGAACACAGTAAGGCACATACAAGGCTAGACTGGTTGCTTCTCCGTGGGTGAAACCAGGACTTCCTAGGGAGGCTCTCTAATCAACATCTCATCACTTAACAGTTCAGTTAACATATCTGGACAAAAAGCAACAGAAAACTTCATCTGTAATTATCAACCCCCCTTGAAAGTTAAGTTTCCAAAGGCTTTATAAAGGGAATGAATGTTACTAATCAATAATGACACCGTGTGGTACACTCCCAAGGAGATCTCTTTCTTGCAGATCTTTGTTAACCCAGCAGGAGGAATCTGCAGTGAAATCCTTCTCACTTCAGGGTTAGTTATTGGTCTTTTTTTTCCCCCAAAGCCAATGGGAACTTGAAGAAAATATGAAAGACTACTGCTGTATTCCAGGAGCACAAAAAGAATCATCTCTGCTGGATTCCCAGCAACTAGTTGGTTTGGAGATTGCTTTTGTCTTGGTAAGGGAGAAATTCCTGGATCATGGTCAAAGGATGGTTATTGTTTTTATAGCTTAAAGGAGTTTTCTATAGACTAATATTAGGTTTTAAATGCAGGGTTTTACAAATCTTTTGTTTTAGGACACTGACAATTTGATGTTTTGTTATGATAAACATAAAGATAAGAGCAATAAAGAAGTAACTTAAAAAACACACCGCAGGTTCAATAATTGGATTGTATTTCATTACTGAGAGAAAAAAAGCATTTGTCATGTGGGCCATTTTTCATTTAAGGTAAATTATATGAATTTTTCATTTATAGGAACATATATATGAGTGAGTTTCTTGGTTAGAATCTTACTGCTGGAATGTAGTGAAAAGATTGGTGCTTTGAAAAAAATTAAAAATTTTAACTTCAAAAAAAAAAAAATTTAACTTCAGTACATAGATAAAACTCTTTGGAAGCATTTGAACTCCCCAAGGCAACACTTAATGTTCTGGGAACTTCACCAAAATCATGTAAGTCATTTAAACTAAACTACAATTTTTCTATTTTCTTAATGGAAAATTAATTTGGAATCAAAAGGTCTTGATAGGGTACTGAAAACATTTTAAATATAGGTGAATGTTTGCATGACATTTTCTGTTACATCTTCAGGCTGAATTAAGTACTCATTAATTAAGTAGCACCTTGTCACTTTTATGGTCAGTTTTGGTCAATATGGCTGATTCCTCACTGGACTTTGAGCTCCTTGAGGGCAGAATTCATGTCTGTTCACTCTCTCTTACCTAGAACTTAAATAAATATCACTTGCTTGGTAGGTTGAATAATGACCCCCCAAAGGAGTCCATGTCCTAATGCCTGGACCTAGAGACAATGTTACCTTACATGGTAAAGGGGCTTCTGCAAATGAGATTAAATGAAGGCTCTTGAGCTGGCAGGATTATCCTGGCTCATCTGGGTGGACCTAACGTAATCACAAGGTCCTTATGAGAGGGAGGCAGGAGGAACAGGGTCAGTCCCAAGAGATGTCATGGTAGAAGCAAGGATTAGAGTGAAGTGAGGAAGGAATGGGACATGAGCCAAGGAGGGCAGTCTCTAGAAGCTGGAAAAGACAAAGAAATGGATTCTCCCCTCTGAGCTCTAAGAAGGAACCAGCCTTGATGACACCTTGATATTAGTCCAGTGGAACTGATTTTGGACTTTTGACCTCCAGATCTGTGAGATAAGAAATCTGTGGTGTTTTAAGTCATTAAATGTGTGGTAATTTGTTACAACAGCACTAGGAAATTAGTACAGTCTGCTATTATTTGGCATGCTAAACCTGTATATTCTTGAGTTTTCCTCCAATGAACCGCGTGATATCAAGTGGTCTTAGGGGAGGCAGTGTTTGAAAGGTATGAACTCTTGGGCTCTTAGGTATGACTTTCTGGGTTCAAATCTCAGTTCTGTATTTATTAGCTCTCTAAATCTGGTGTCACTAACCTCTCCATATTCAGCCTCCTCATTGGTAGATGGAGATAGTAGTTCTTACATCAGATGCTTTGTTACCTTCTGAGAATTAACATAACATTATGTTAATTATATACATAATTTGTATATTTAGCACATTACTTAACATATGATAATCGGTCGGTGATTTTTTAAATAACAGACATAAGTATAAAAATATTAATCATAGATTTTAGTTTGAGTCACTTGTTGCTTTGCCCATGACCTATATCTAGGTTATCACAAAGCATATGTGAAGAGGGATGTTCTGAGTGTTCAAGTTTCCAACAGGACTATGAAAGGAAAGATTGAAGAAATAGGATGTGTTAGGCCAAAAGGATTCCAGCAGTATCAGAATGTCTAGTTGTTTTCACATAGCTTGCTCTCCTAGACCCCTGAAGACTTGCACATACCACTTGCCCTTTTCTTCCCTCTGATGAACACTGACTCCTTTCTAACTTAGAAAGCTCCTGGTTTTTCAAAACATATTGATCTCTATGAAGTCTTACCTGCCTTCTCAAGCACCCAGTTACGAACTCTTCCATATTCCCAACACACTTCCACAACAATCCCCTTAAAATTTGAGTCCATCTCTCTACCAGTTCTTCAGGGCAGCTGCTTTATCTTTTCTCATCCTCAGAGTATCATCCTGAGTATTTAGAATACAATTCAAGAAATTCAAAGGCTAGAGTATCTGATAAACCAGACTCTGATGATAACCTAGTGGCTTAATGTTACCTTAAGGATATTTACTCCTCCACCAATACACACAGATATGTTGTAATGTATTTACATCTTCAAATGAGTTTTCTAGACCCAATATTTTAGTGCAGAAGAGAAATTATTTTGGTACACATTTTGATTTCCTAGCTGCTAAGATAAATACCATACAATGGGTCAGCTTAAGCAATGGGGATTTATTGGCTCATGGTTTTGACGCTAGAAGTCCAAATAGAGGCATCAGGAAGGTGATGCTTTCTCCCCAAAGACTGTGGCATTTTGGGGCTGACTGTCAGCAATTCCTGGTCTTTCATTTTTCTGTCACATGGCAATGAACAGGGAAGTGTCTTCTCCTTTATTCCCCAGGTTCCACTTAGTACCAGCTTCTGTCTGCTCCCCATGGCTTCTCTCCCTCAGATTCCAATTTCCTTTATCTGTATGGACTTCAGTCCATTGGATTAAGACCTACCCTCATTCAACTTAAGCACATCTTAGCTAATAGCATCTTCAAAGATCCTACTTACAAATGGGTTCACACCCACAGGACCAGAGGTTGGAACCTAAATATACCTTTTGTCAGAGATGTGATTCAATCCCCAAAAGTACATATTTCAGCAAACTCTGGCAAATCAATTGAGCCTATATGCTAGCATAAGAAAAATAATGGGTATTTCTCCAATTACACGATGAATTTTTTAAAAAGCATAAAACTGAAACTTTTTTTATTGTGTGATAGAGGAAATGATGTTTGAGGTTATTTTTCTTTTTTTA
Organism: Tamandua tetradactyla; assembly: GCF_023851605.1. Classification (NCBI taxonomy): domain Eukaryota; kingdom Metazoa; phylum Chordata; class Mammalia; order Pilosa; family Myrmecophagidae; genus Tamandua; species Tamandua tetradactyla. The sequence goes on from NC_135332.1 coordinate 152,057,954, forward strand.
GGTTTACAATGAAGTTTGTAATTAAAATAAAAACTGAATTATAAAATCCTTTAAAAATAAACATCAATTTCACTTTTCCCCAGTGGCCTTACGGTAAGATATAAGTATCCCTTATTCTAAACAAATTGATTGGGATTGTACCCATTCTATTATGGGAATCAGGTGAGACAACAGGATTTACTAATTCTTGCTAAATTTTCTGAAATACAGCTTTCTAAGGAAGCAAAAGATATCTGCTTTTCAGTACTCAATGGACAAGTGTTTAATTCACCTTTCAGATTTTAAATAGAGTATTTCATTTGTGTTAACCATCACATAAGTGACATTGATGGCAGTGATTTATTTTAGTGTGTATATATATATATATATATATATGCCTTCCTAGACCATATTTATTTATTTTAGTGTATATATATTCATGCACACATACACACACACTTTTATTCCCTGGTTCATTTGATAAAAGAATTGAGGATATGTTGACAATATAAGGAATTGTTGTGTCTCACTGTGCACTTTATAGAATCTCCTGACTTAATTGTTCTTTTATTTGAGCATTATTTCAGTGAGAATTTCTTCCAATTTGCAATTTATATCTCATATCCTTACAAAGAATGATCTAAAAAAGGCAATAATGTTTTGATTAGCACAAATAAACCTCAATTTAATAAACCTTCATATTTTATATTCATATGGAACAGTTTCCTTTTTTCTCCATTTTTCTTAAAATACTTTTTAAGCATTGAACTTTTTAAAATAGTGGTTCACACTTTTGCCCAAAGGTTGAGCATGGAAGGGAAATTGAGGTGATTTTTAAATATGGTTCCAAAAATACAGTGTTCATACATAGGGGGAAACAACATCTAGAAGTGAATTCTGGACCTCTCATTTGCTGTCAGATGACTCTTACTCATTACATGCAAATCCCAATGGCTACTGAATGGCAAGTTAATGTTGGGAAGGAGCATTCTTTGCAAGGGGGTCCCAGTGGTGAGTTCTTCCCCAGGTAATTATATTTGCCTTATGAAACAGTTCTATGGTTTTCAAAATCTGTGCACAGAAAGGATATTTCCAGGCACAGCATTAAATTAGGTTATTAATAAAGAGACATCAAACAAAGAAAGACAGAAAGATTGCTCCAATTCCTCGCTGCTCAAGATAAAAAAGAAAATTTGTATAAATACAAACACTGGGCAATGTTTTCATCTGGAAAATTAGTGGTTGGAAAAACTTATCTCTCAATTCCTTAAAGCTATTTGCGACTATGATTTCAAATAGATGAGACAGGATATTAACTTCCATCCTATGCCAGATTTCTGGGACCATATCTCATCTTGTTAACGCTTTGCCTTATCTCTAAAAGGAAGTTTAAGAGTTTCGATAGATATCGTTGTACAAAAGAGATACACACACAAAAGTAAAAAGTAGACTGGATATTTGGAAGTGAATGTCTCATCCACATCTCAGTGCCATCCCAGGTTCAATAATCTCCAAAGGCAGGATTCCATACATTCACTCATTCATTCATTCATAAATGTATATATTATTTATTAAACTCCTACTATATTCCAGATACTGTGAGAGGTGTTTGAGACACACAATTAACCAAGGTATGGTCCCCATCTTTCTGTATACTAAATTTGAGTTAAAAATACAATCTTAAATGGGCACAAGTTGGAAGAGAGGCAAGTCTGATTGAGGAAAGCAATGAATATTGGAGAAGCCTTCACAGAAGCATTTGAGCTGTTGTCCAAATAATATGAATTCAGTGCCTAAGTAGGGAGAAAAGGGGATAGCATTCCATAGGGACGAAGCAGCCTGAGCAAGATGTGAATGTGTGATATGCCTGGCAAGTTTTGAGAGCAGTGAGAAGTCTAGTATGTCTAATAGGGCAGGTGGGAATGTGGAAGTGGCAGGCAATGAGACAGGACAAACAGGCTGGACTAAACGTATGTTGGGGAGTTTGTATTCCTTACGTGGTTAATTTGAAATCATGGAAAGTTTTTAAGCAGAAGATTTGAAATAGCTCATCTTGGCATCGGGAAGATAGGTGCAGGGGTTAAGGCCAGAGTGGCTTGGGCCAGTAAGATCATTTATTGGCCTACTGAGAAAGTGCAGGAGAAAGATCTTAAGAACCTGAACTTAGTAAAAAAGACAAATAATCAAGAAGACTCTCCTAGAATAAAGTCAGTCTTAATTAATAAAGACTCCTAAAGAAATACAACAATCTAAATAGCAATTTAATTAAGTTAAAGGTTATAGGCTGGCCTAGCCCTGTCCCTGATGATTAGATAGCAAAATATCTAATTAGCCTTCTAAAGGGAAAGACTAAACTCTAACGGAGTCTGCTTTCATTGGATTGATACTTTGCTTGTAAATGTGTGCCCAGTAAATTCAGAAAAGAAGCTACTTGAAAATGTTTTGCTCCTGAAAGTGGCAAATGGTATTTGAATGGTATTTGAACTATCAGTTGTTTAATAAATCCATTTTTAAATGGCTCCTGCTAAGTTAAGCCACTGGAGAACTCTTTTAAGAATCACGCTTCTTTAGTCAAGTATGAAAGAATACGGTATAATTTGTTTCCCTTCAATGATTCTCTCTCTCTCTAAAATGGGGAATAGCAGATTGATATTAACATTACTACAGTGATTGGAGTTGGGACTTCAAATGGGAGATGACTGCAAATGGGTACAAGGGATTTCTTTGAAGTGATAGAAATGTGCTGAAATTGGATGGTGGTGCTAGCTGCACAACTCAGTAAAGTTTTCTAAAAGTCATTGAGTTGTACACTTAAAATGGATGAAATTTATGTAAGTTATACCTCAGTAAAGCTGCTTAAAAACATTATTAATGTACATGTATCAAGGACTCTAAATGTGCTAGATGCAGTAGTAAATCTTGCAATGCATTTATCCAAAACAATTTATAGAGAAATTACTAGGGACATGTATGTTCTAAGCCAATCCTTCTCAACCTTTAATGTGCATGAGAATTACCAGCAGACGTGAATTCAGACTCTATTTTAGTAGGCGGAGCTGGATCCAAAATTCTGCCTTGTAAACAAACTTGAAGATGATACCCAGGCACTGGCTGAAAAATCACATTTGAGTGGCAAAGTTCTAGGTCCTGGAGCTGGCATTCTATGCAGAGAGGCAGGTAATGAGCAAATAAACAAAAGTACAAGATGGTTTCTCATATGTATTAGATAATCTTTAAAATAATCCTATGATTCAGTACTCTTTCAAGTTATTTTTATGGCTGGCATATTATGTCAGGCATCATGATGGACAGTGGAACTTCAATCATGAGCAAAGCACAATTTCTGATCTCATGGTATTTACAATCCAGTGTTAGACTCATTTCAACCTCAAAACCACACTGTGAGGTGGTAATAAAATTCTCTTCATCTTACAGAAGGGGACTATGAGGGTCAAAGAAGGTCAATATCTTCTCCATGGCCACACAGTTAGTGTCAGTGCTGGGTTTCCAACCCAAGACTTTCTCAACACAAGACTGTACTCTCCTCAATGTCATTGTCACATTTAAGAAAAGAAAAACTGAGCTAGCATTTGTCATCACAGAATACTATGTTTCTTTGGGCTGTGGTACCCTTGGCAAGTTGCACTATTCTTTTACCAGGCTTGGCTCTTTCCTCCTTCTAATTCTCATGGTATGAAAGCACTCTTGAGCTTATATGGAAGATTGTTATTTAGGTCTGCATTTCTTTCTCTTCTTTGCTACCAATTTCAGCAACCTTCTGACGATCTATTTTTGCTAATCTCTCCTGGGAATTTGAAGTTCTTCTTCATTTATCATTTGCAGATATACTTCTCATGCTACTTACTTCCTTTTCTTCAGTTCACTAATGATGTTGTTAAACAAAATGAAACCCAACATTGACCTGTAAGGACCTTCCCTCAGACCCTGTGCTCGTTTTATGTCAACTATCCATCCCTTTGGTGCAATATGTTAGTTTAAAGTGCTCATATTGGGGAAAGAACAGAACCACTGTAGCTTAAACAATATAAATTCCTAAACACATGTGGAAGAAATAGTTGAAATCCACAACTTACTTGCATAAAGATAAACAATAAGAAACATGAAATGGGAAATTATATGCTAGCATATTTAGATAAATAATAGCTAACATTCATTGGGAACAGATATGTTAATCACTTAATTTTAGTAATACTATCACTAATGTTTAAAATCATCTTCCAATGTGACATGTTTCAGTCACCAACAAGCATCATTTTGCAGGCCAAAGCTGCGAGTCGGTGAAGTGAGATGACATAAGCCAGGACTATATTTCTCCACAGCACATAGGTTTTTCTAGTATTTTATACTGTTGTCACATATTGCTTCAATAAATACTTTTAATTTTTGGTTGTCATTTTAACTGGCCTTTAAAACTAACCATGCTACCCTTCTAATTTGTTATATGAAACTTCTCAGTATCCTACCAAACAGTACTTGATTTAGAGAATTTGAGCAAGCATATGTCTCCCCAAGAAACAGTTGACTACAAGAACCAGTAATTTTTCTGACAAAAATCATAGGCCTAGCCCCTTATAGAAAGAGTTGTTACTGGCTTCCTTGACATAAATTTTCTGCAACAAATTCCAGTGTTCATTATAAATTTTCTCATTATAGGAGAAAAGAGAGGGAAAAAGAGAAAAAGGACCCAACTGTGTAAATGGCCTATAGTATTTGAACAGCTATGGTTTCAAGACAATTATATTAAGTACACAAATCTGGTTTTAATGGCCATGCTTAGAAGATGGGCAGAGCACTAAATGTGTAAGTAATTATGAATTTGGCACAGTAGCTCTGTTTATTTTAAGTTCTTTTCTTTTCTGCTTTGGTTGAGGATGTTTACTTAACCAGACACTATTAAACATGCTAAAAACATTATCGCAGACTTAGTCTCTGTGAACACTTTAATTGACAAGCCACAGAAGCGATAACTCATCTGGAATGCAGATCATGGCAGATAGCAATAGTAGAAACAAAGAGGGCTGTCAGGTATCTTCCTTATCTCAGACTAAAAAAAATTTCAATTGAATGAAGTGTTTCTGAAATGCAAAGACTGACATCAGGCCCAGTGAGGGGAACAGCTGGAGGTACTTGTCCTCCAGCAAGCTCTGACCTGCTAGACTGAGATGTTGAGCTCTCTCTGATGTCAGGATCATCCTATGCCAAGTAACTATTATATGGAATTCAGTCTGAAAATCTATACTTAGGCTATTCACTCGAAGAGCTTATAGGTACGTAACATCTGACCCCTCCGTAATGCCACCCAATCCAAGGAAGGAAGAGAGCTCTTAGATTTGCTTTGTAATGCAGGGATAAGGAATTGAGAAGTCACAGAATCTTCTGTCAGTTATGGTCTTAGTGGAATCTCATTTACTGTTAGCCATTCTTCTTATTTCTTCTCCTTCCTCCTTCTCCTCTTGTCTTGTTCTTCTCCTTCACCTCCTTCTCCTCCTCTTCTTCCTCTTCCAGTTCCTCCTCCTTTTCATTCTTGCCCATTTCTTTCTGCGCTGAGTTCTTTGTTGTCTTCATCTTTTTGCATGTATGTGGTATTTTGGTCTTATTTTTATTTATGTATTATTTTTAAATTCAGTGATATTACCTGATAACATTGGCTGGCCATATACAAACTATACTTAGAACATTTCTTGACAATAATTTAATCACTCCTATTTAGAATTTTGAAATGTCAGTTTCTCACAAAATAACTGCATAGTAGAAAGCCAGTAATTTCATTCTAAATGAGGAAAGGGAAGCATTTCGGCTCTGTGTGGTAATGACGTATTAGAGCAACTTGAAAGAAAGTGATTTGGCAAAACAGGAAAAAGACTTATTTATCTTTACTATTTAAATAAATCCAAATTGATAGATATTTTAGGCTATGGCCATCACAGAAGTTATCTGATAAGTTGCTTTACATTTTTGTAGACAAAAACCACTCCAGACACAAATCCATTTTATGTGGTGTGGTCTTCGAGGGTAAAAAAAAAATTAGTCTAATTTTGCTGAAGGATGGGCATCCTAAAATAGTCCTAGCAAGGTTTATAAAAGGATAGGATTAATACAGAAAATAACATGAGCGAATGATTATATGCTACATTCTTTTTAAAAGTACATATGCTTTTTAATTAAAAAGCAAACTGCACTTACTTTCTAAATGAAATGACTCTTGAAACCCAAATATAATATATAACTATTCTATAAAGTTGTTTATATAGTCTCTTATTTACCATGGAATGTTGCTTAAGACAATGTTTACAATTAAATAATAAACTTCTTATTGTTAGTAAGCTACAGCATCACTTAGAATAAAAGAGGGTGTAGATGTATGGTAATCACTCAAACTTACAGGAAAGCAGTTAGAAAGGTGGTAGGTCATTATAATACCAGAATTAATAAGAAAATACCTTTAATTTAGGAATATTAAATATAGATTCCAATACAGGCCAGTGGACCATCTTATTAAGAACTAGGGCTTCACCCTTGATCTTGAGGCTTGCTCTTGTGAAGCTTATTTCTGTAGCAGAGAAGCTAAGCTTATTTATAAGACACCTAAGAGTTAATTTCAGAAAACCTCTTCTATTGCTCAGATATGACCTCTCTCTCTTAAAGCTCAACTCTGCAAGTAAAATCATTATCCTTCTCCCTACGGGGGACATGACATCCAGGGGTGAAAATCTCCCTGGCAATGTGGGACATGACTCCCATGGATGAGCCTGACCCTGGCACCATGGGATCAACGATGCCTTCCTGACCAAAAGGGGGAAAAGAAATGCAACAAAATAAAGTATCAGTGGCTAAAAGAGTTCAAACAGAGTAGAGAGGCTATTCTGGAGACTACTCTTATGCTAGCTTCAGCTAGATATCACTAATTACCAGGGTTTGCCAAATCCCAAACAAAACCCTAAAGAACAACTTGGGTTTTATCTGAGATTCTACAAAAATTTCACACACTAAGATTACTTTCCAGAAACATCCAGCCTCCAGATAGGGTATGAGGCCAGATAAGTCCTGAATTCCATAGGACTGTAAGAATATCAGCTAGTTCCATCCCCCATCCCATATTATTGGCACCCCTTTCCAATACAAAAAAGTTAGAATGGGCCTAGCTCAAATACCCCCTAAAGATTGGGAGAAAGGTCAAAGGAGAAGGAGGAGTTATAACCGAGAAGAAAGGATTTAACAAATGAGTATGACTGCTGAATCATTATCTGATGTTTCTTTTAGTCTCGTATCTTAGAGCAACTAGAAGGAAAAGCCTAAAATTGTGAAATCTATAGCCCATACCAAACTCTGACATCTGTTCTACAACTACTTGTTACAATGTACTTTGACATATATATATATATATATATATATATATATACTTCACAGTAAAAAAGTCTTAAAAAAAAAAAGAACTAAGGCTTCAGAACCAGACAAACCTGGGAGTAAGGCATTTAATCTCTTCAAACATCAATGTCCTCATCTGTAAAACGAAGATAATTTCAATGTATGAAGTTTTCAGGATTGAAATAAATGAGATAATTCACGTCATGACCCAAACCCAATGCCTATTTGTATTAAAAAATTTTTAGTTTTCTTTTCCTTTGGAAGTATTAATACTCCTTTTATAGGCAAAAACCACATTTGAAATATATTTATAGTTGCCAGAGTGCTTGGTAGAGAGTTTTACACAGGTAGCTATTCAGTAAACTCTTTAGAAAGAAGGAAGAAAGGATGGAAGGACTTGGTGGCCATCCTAAACCAACTCATGATCTAACATGTGTGACAATTTATAAAAGTAAGTATTGATGCTTGAAATGTACATATAAATATAAATACCCTTCTAAAGGAACCTGCTGGCTGCTAAATCGTCAGTCAGCAAAGGAGTTTGTCTTGCTACTTAAAAGGAATTTGAAAAAAGTTTTCTATGGCTTCATGGTAACTGTGAAAATAAGGCAGACTGGCTAACCAGGAGGCCCTTGAAATAGTCCATATTTACAGGATTTGGACCAGGGTTGAGACTGTGGTAATTCAGAAGTAGAAGAATTTAAACCACTGAGTAAGAATCAGCAGAACTTGGTAAGAGCTAAAGACTGAGGGTGACCAGGAGTGAGGGTATAAAGTCCTCTGCCTAGAAATCAGGAGGCAAGAAAAGCAGAACAGATAAGCTAAGAGACCATGAACTTCTTTGTTTTTTCCATGTTTAGATTTTGGTGATAACAGAACATCTAAGTAAAGATGTTCCATAAACAGAATGAAATCTGCAACTAGAAAGAATATAAGAGGTCAGGGCAGGAGAGGTAGATCTGGATAATGTCTGCATAAAGGAGGGTGATAAATGAAACTAGGGCCAAGAGGACATGCCTTGGAAACCATGGATGAGTATAAACTGCATTTACTATATTAATTATATTATTTTAAAAGCATTTCTAGATTCCCTTTGGGGGTTAATATATTACCAAGTTTTACACACTGAGAGGTAGAAGACATTTGAAAGATCTCTGGTGCAATTCCTTCAATTTATAAACAAAGATGCAGAAACCCAGAGAGGCAAGGTGGCAATCTCAAGGTTACACAGCAAATAAGTCTCCAAGTACAAATAAGCAGGTATAGATGAGTGCCAATATGGGATGTTTCTAAATTCTATATTGACATGCATTTCTTTTTGCAAATCTTCTATCCTACCATGATTGTAACTTAAACTTATGCTTTTGATAAATTATACATATTTTAGATTATTTCTCCAGAGCCATCTATGGTGCCATAATAGGGAAATAAAAAGTTTTCAAGAAACATGAACATGTCCTTTTAAGCACATTAGCCTTATGGTATCTAATCATAATCACATTCAGAAAGACTTCCCCATTTTAGTCAGAGTGAATCAGAAACAATTATAGGTAATAAAGGATTTTTCAAGATATAGTAGAATTCTATTTTTTAAGTTGATCCCAGCCACGTTATATGATCTTTTAGTTTGCTAAAGCTGCCAGAATGCAACACATCAGAGATGCATTGGTTTTTAATAAGGAGACTTATTTAGTTACAAATTTATAGTTCTTCAGAACTTCATTTAAGTTTCTCTGACATATGGGAAGGCACAAGGCGATGACTGCTGGCCTCGCCTGGCTTCCTGGTTCCAAAGGCTTTCCCAGGGTGTGTCCTTTCTGCATCTCCAAATGTTCATGTCTGAGCTGCTTGGGCTGTGCTGAGCTCCTTCTCTCTCTTCTGACCTCTCCTCTTAAACCTCACTCATTATGGAAGATACTCCCGTTAGCCGACTGCAGATATAATCAGCCATAGCTGAATTTCACATACTGATGATATAAGTCCACAGCAACAGAACAATGGGGTATCATCACTTGACCAAGTTGATACCTATCACAAATGTGATACACATCACATTTACTTAACTTGAAATGTAAAATGTGAACACTCTAAACTGCAGAACAGAGGCACAATTTCCAAGTCATCTTTTATACCCTTGGGTAAAACCATAGGGAAAAAATTTCAAGTAGAACCCCAGCACAGTTATAATCTAGACTGTCAGCTTTCAGTTGTTGATATGGAAAGTCACTCACTTAATTTCTTGCTAGTTATCCTAACTGCATAGTTCACTCAACTGGCAGTAGCCAAAATAAAGAATGGGCAAATTCATTGAGCCACAAGTTTTACATATGATTGGCCTTTGGTAATAGACTATCAAATGGTTTCACAGCCTCCAATTAAGTCCAAGACAGAATAGATTACCCTCCAATCTATGGAAGTCTCCCGTTAATCATTTCTCTTAGAATGTTCTTTCACAGAATGATATTTCTCTACACTTCCACATACGTACTAATTCACATCCTGCCCTTTAGGGATTGTACAAAGCAATTACAACAGCTTTTTTTGCCTGGTAATTCCTTTAATATCTGAAGAAAACCACCAGTTTCCCTCTGGGTTTTCTTATACCACACGTAAACAACCCAGTCGTTTCTCCTATGAATTACTCTTAAGTCCTTTGCTCTATTCGTTTTGCATCCTAGAATTTGCTCCAGTTCACTTATGACCTTTTTTATGTATCACAGAATAATAGAGTCGAGAGAAAATCAGCTCAGGAATCAGACATCTTTATTTGAATCTCTGCTTCATAGTTGTCTGATTGATCTTACATAATTTATTTAACCTCTGTGAGCCTCAGTTTTCTTATCAGTCAAATTTGAAATAAGAAGAATGACCTCTGTGGCCTGCTGTGATAATTTAACGAGATAACGTGTGGTTCAGTGCCTGGGTCCAGCTCTTATCCAAATCACACTCAAAATAAGACTCGGATTTTTGCAGATAAAGGAAAGTGCCATCACTTTTTAGATCCAATTATCATGTATTAGCTGCAAACCTAAGAAGTTTGTAAGTTTATTTAAATATTTTCATGCTTCACACGCACACACGCATATACACACATACATACACAAGTGCCTACACACACATACACTCTCCTTAAAAACCTGAGTAAGACTTCACAAGAAGTGTTTACGTTGAACATTCTTGACTATGTAAATGGGAGAAAAGTCAAAAGAAAAAAAAATATTTTGGCAAAGGACAGCATAAATCAATAAAAACAAACTGTTAAATGTTAGTCATGTTGCATTGTTTATTACCATCTTACCTAGTTTCAAGCTGTAATTTTCTTCCTATTATCATCTACTTTTATTGTAATGAGTTTGTCGGTTAAATATTTGCCAGTGGTTATCTCATTACCGGATTACAGATTTGGCAAGGAAGAAGCGTAAGAATAAGTACATCAAGGCCCTTAAAATATTGCCCAAGAGCCACATCTATTCTGAAATAATTTCCTTCTGTAAGACAATGGGAGCCCAGGATGGATAATGATATGATTGCCACCACTCCCTTCCTTGCCTATTCCTAATATGGTAATTTAAGCCTATAGCTTTGAAAGACGGCAATGATTGAATTTCAACACACTCAAACACACGCACCTACACAAGCACACAATTCATACGCCTTACCGAAGTACTACTGAAACTATCTCTAACTGTCCTCTGTGTCCCATAGTCTTAGTAACCAAGCCCATTAAAGATCTACCTGTAAGAAGATACCATTCTGGGCCAAAATCAGGTGTAGTCAGAGCTGTGCTCTCTCTGGAGTCTCTAGAGGAGAATCTATCCCTTGCCTCTTTCAGCTTCTGCTAGCTGCTAGCATTCTTTGGTTTGTTGCCCCATCATTCTACTCTTCAAGGCCCAGATCTTCAAATGACTCTCTGTTCTACCTTCATATCACCTTCACTTCTGTGTGTACCATTAAATCTCCCCTCCCTCCCTCTTATAAAAACACATGAGACTGCATTAGGACCCACAGTGATAATTCAGGATAATCCCTCCATCTGAAAACCCTAATCATATCTATATCATATCTGTAAACATTTTTTTTTCCTTTGGCCTTATTGGGTAAATTAACACATTCTAGGGATTAGGATATAGATATCTTTGGAGGGGAAGGAGACATTTTTCAGCCTAACATAACCCTTAAAACACATTTTCTATTAAGCATATTCCAGTCACCGACCAGTAGAATTGATTATTTATATCTTTATGCCCCCCATTTTCAATTTTATGTATTTCTATCAGAGTATAATTTTAAAGCTCTTTTTTGCTTGCTTAGCTGTCTCCCTCTTTAGAGCATAAGTTTTCTGAGGGCAGAGAAAATGTCCTAGTCATCACATATGTCTACACAGTATCTAACTCAACAGATTTCCCCCTCTATGATGAATCTTTTTGGTTCAATTATCAAGGTAAAATTACACAGTGGAAAGGCTGCAACTGGAATTTAGAAGGCTTTGGTTGCAGTCCTGATTCTAGCTCTCAATTATTAATCAATATCTTCTGGACAATTAATGAACTTCTAAGGACATCTAAAATAAGGCAGTTGAGATAAACTCTCTTGCATTCTCTGTAGACCTAAAATTCTGAGGCTCAGTACTTTTCTAGCATCCATGGTATACTTAATAATATAGTGGGAATAACGAAATTTAAAAAATAAACAAATACACCATTCTTAGCAAAAAGATAAAATTGAGAGTGGGTCATCAGAATAGTTGAACCCAGAATACAAATGAAGCATAATGAGCTCTGAATAAAGCCTTCCTCTCAAAATTTAAGTACAAATTCAGACTATTTGGGTATGATTTATGATGTTTGATGACAATGACATTAAGAGGGCCCAAGTAGAGTTGATATCCTTCCAGAAGTTTCTAAATTACTCTCAGAATATCTTCTTTGTGGGAGAATTTGGCTCAACAAATTTTTAGGTTGGGCATGGACGTATCATGCCTGTGCCTGATGTCAAACATAAAACCTCTAAAACTTCAACTATTGAAAGTTGAGCAATTTATCTGGCAACATTGGAAGTTATGAAAGCATATCTTATTTTATGGCTCAAGATTACCCAGGGGAAAGGACAGGTTTTTAAGAATTAAATTGAACCTTGAGCATGATTATTTCTCACATGGAGGCCAGAACTCAGTTTACAAAGAAAAAGCAAGTCACTTACACTTCAAAGATGCATTTGTACGTTAAGGTAGTATGCCCACCTTCTGTTGCTTGTGTCAATTGGTTAAAAATATTTGTTGAGCAATATTACTCAACACCCAAATGAGCTGAACAATTGAAGAGCGAAATGAAAAATAGTACTGTAAACTTACAAGAAACTCTGAACTTATAAGAAAATGTTACATATAGAGGTAAAATTTTATGAGGTTGTATCAATAACATCTAGAAGAAATTGTCTTCCAGCTCATATGGAATAATGAGAGGCATACAAACAGACTGCTTGTGTGGGATTTCCTAAAATATTTTTGAGCTTTAACAGGGACTCCCTATGGTCCCAGGTTCAGTTCACAGTTTTATTGCTTTACAACAGTTATGAGAGTGAAAAATTATTCAGCCTGACAAAGTACAATGGACAATGAGTTGTAGATCTGATGATAGGTATTAATTTATCATGGGAGATAAACTGTGCTTCTACTCCTTTTCTGAAGGGCAGAACGCTCAGAAACCAAATAACAAACCAAAACTTGTTGAGTGGACCATAAAGGGGAAATTCAGCATGCCAAACAGAGATTTACATCAAATGAACGTATCTCGAGAAGTTATTCTTCTTCTCTGAGGGGGCATTTCTGTCTAGACAGCTAGGACTGGACATAAGAATCAGTATGCTACACTCTAAGGGGGCTGGCAATATGTATTAAGTTGTGCCCTCCACTTGGTTTTTTCTACAACAGTGTAGAGGGCCTTTCTTTTGAGAAGAATGCGCAGTCCTTCCAGCACGTGCTCCCTACAGCAATTTGCATCATATTGCCCACCACATATAGTCTTGTCTTTCAGAGGAGAAGATTTACTATCTTCTCTGTTGGATGATGATACAGAACCTCAATGCTCAGTGGATATTTTTAATTATAGTTTGATTTCCAAAATCAAAAGGGAGTATTTGGAAGCAATGGGGAAGGGGAAGACATGAAAGTGAAGAGAAAAAGCTTACATTCTCAGTCTCATTTTGATCCTTTGGAAATGTTAATGGTTCTCCAAAATTCAGAATTCATATAAGATTATGTATTTTTATATTTCATTTCTCTCACTACAGATTAAGAAGAAAAATTGAGACTATGCTCTTCTTAATATGTAAATGTCATTAAAATAAAAATCAATGTAATAAGAATTCCCTCACAAATCCGAAGTCAGAAAAAAGCTAGAATCCAAATGTGTTTGTAAAAATTAAATTGAAGAATTTAGCTATAAAAGTATGTGACACTACGTATTTTTAATTTACCGCAAACAATGCAGTATTTTGATTTACAACTTGATCCTAAATGCACTACTTTAAGGAAACAGGTTAAAATAATGATACAAATACGTGATCAGCTAAACTTTTGGCTGACTTTCACAAAGCATTTGGGTTTCTTAAATATATTCTATGCATCTCCTATAGCTGACATTTTTGTTTGTTTGTTTTTGCTTCAAATTCTATTTCTATTACGGCAATCTGTCCATAGATCGTTGTATAAGGGCAAACATTAATCAGAAATCAATAAACTTTTAACTAACTTTCATTGAGTATCTAGTCAAATTCCTGCTGGAATTTGGAAATAGGAATCATTTTTCTGTTTTCAAAATCTATCAGAAAAACAGCTATGTATGTGACTAGCACACGTGTCCCACAGCAGGATGCATTCTCTAAGCCAGTGCAGGCCAACAGAAATACACTGCAAGCCATAAATAAGAAGCCATATACATAATTTAAAATTTTGTAGTAGGTCCTCCTCTTCATTATTAAAAAACTAGCAAAACTGGTGAAATTAACTTTAATATGTTTGATTTAACCCAATGTATCCAAAATATTGCCATTTTAACATATGCGCAAAATTATCAATAGGCTATTTTATATATATTTTGTACTACATCTTCGACTGAGATATGGATTTTATATTTGCAGCACATCTCAGCTTGGACCAGCTACTTTCCAAGTGCCCAGTAGCTACATGTACCTAGTAGTGACCATATTGGACAGTGACGCTCTAGCCAAGGAACAATATCCAAGTTCTAAGGGTAAACAGAGAATGAAAATATTAATTCTCCCTGAAGTGTCAGAAAACTGAGCAAAAGAGATGGCATCTGAGTTTGGACTGAAAGACTAAATGAGATTGTTTAAGGTGGGAGTAGATTGCGGCCAGATGGTGAAGTTCAGTTTTGAGTATGGATTTTGCCTTCTAGGCTATGACTAGTATGGAAAGTTTTAAGCCAGAGAACAAAGGATAAATGTTGGCAGGGCAAAAGATGTCTTGGCAAATGCGAAGAGTGGAAATAATAGACCAGTTATGCGAATGTTGCAAAAGGTATGGAACATGAATTGAAATATCATCTATTTACTATACTCCCCAATTTATCTCTTCAGTCCAGATCTCTCTCCTAAACTCCAGGCCTGACAACTTCATACTTGATCTTTCCAATCAGATGCTTAATAAACAACTCTAACATAAAAGCATCAAAACACAACTCCTAACCTCCCACTAAGATCTGCTTTACCCACAGCCATTCCATCTCAGTTGATGGCCGTTCTTTCTTTCCAGTACAGCTGCTCAGGTTGAAAACTGTAGAGCTCTTAATTTCTGTTTTTTTTCTCTTTACCTCTCCCATACAAAGTAATTCTGGTTACTTTCAAAACATAGACTCTGACCACTTTTTTCTACTTGTTCTGCTACCACCCTGGTCTGAGCTACATCATCTCTCTCTGGCATTATTGCAGCAGCCTCCTGCCTGGTCTCTTTGCTCTTACCATGCCCCCTACATTTTTAGCTCAGCAACCAGAACGATGCTTTCAAAATCTAAGTCAGTTTATCTCCTACCATAGTTCCCCATCTTACTGAGAGGCAAAGAGCCTATGAGGCAGCTTCCCAATTCATCACTCCCTCTCTGTAACAGAATTATACATTTGTGGCTTTTGTCATAGGAATTTTAAGATTTTCATAAGAGTAACAACTACCCCACTGACTGAATTTGGCCAAATGACTTTCTTTGACCAATGAAATATGGAAGAGGTGATATTTCCGTTCTGAGCCAAAGTTGCAAGAGCACTCACTTCTCTTGCACTTCTGCAATCCACCATGAGAAGAAAATGACCCGGTTAGCTACTGGATCCAAAATAAAGAGACAGACAGAACAGTCTTGATCCCAAATTGCAGCCTAGGACCAAGCCCAGCCAATCGAAGCCAAGCCTAGCAGAGCCACAACTGACCTGATGACCTGTCAGCAGCGAGAATAGAAAGAGAAATAATTGCTTGTTTATATAAGACACTGAGTTTTGGAGTTTGTTTTGCATCATGAATATAGCAACAGCTGCCTGATGAATCTTATAATAGCTTAAAAGACCCCTCATGATCTGCACACACCTCCCTCCCTCTCTCTGACTTCTTTATTTACTCTGTTCCCTTTTATTTACACTCGACTCTTTGTTGTTCTTCAAAAGCATGAAGAGTTTTTGCACAGGTAGATCTCTCTGCCTGGACCACCATTTCTTTTCTAGTTCTCTGCATGGCTCACTCCTTTATTTCCTCCCTTCTAAAATATTTAATTCCGCAGCTGTTCTCTTTGTGTATTCATTGTCAGATCCCATTATTTTTCTTGTGATTTGAGGCTTTAAGCATTTAAAATACTCAGAGGGGGAATACCACTCACTTCCAAATCTCTTAGGTTAAAAATCTCAGAACAGATAAAACTTTCTCCGAAAGGCTAGAAATCCACATTTACTTTTAATTAATCCAAAGGATTACACTTCAAAGCAGAGTGTGCAAATTAAACACACATTAAACCACTTTCAAATGCATAAGCCTTTATGCACAAGGCCGCATGGTCCTGTCATCTTTTTGTCTTCTTAAAACGAAAAGAAAAAAAGAGGTTATTAGTACTATTCTTGCTACCATTTGGCTGTAGGCTACTGAGCATTAGCTCCACACAAAGAGTAAACAGTAGCTGGGTCTACCAAATTAATGCCCTGTCAAGGGAGATCACCGTTTACATTGTACAGACAGCTCATGATACATACAGGGTCTGGGAATATTAGAATCAAAAGAGAACTCAGAAGGCCTTAGTTCAGTGGCTTTTAACCGATGCTCTTTGGCTACTAAAGATCACTCATGGGGCTTCTTCATGGGAAAGAACGTGGGGCTATGTTACAGTGGGGTTTCAGACATATACACGCATCTATCAGCCAAAGCAAACTTTTTATTTGTTATTACCTCTTCTGCAAACTTACTTCTATGATTTTATTTGAGCAAAGGGTTTTGAAGCTTAAAACATTTCTGGAAGTCATGGATTTAAATTCCTGTCTCTAGTTTTGACTTTAGAAGCTGAGGCCTCAGTGAGTTATACGACTTACCATTGGACCTCTACTCAGTGGCAGAGCTGCACTTGCTGCTTGCATGTGTGCTCGATCACTAGCATTTGCTCTCTGATATTTTGAGAAAAGACAAGTACATTAATACTGATTGAATAAACAATGTCACAGTTTTCTTAACTGTCATCTATGTCAAGTTTTATAGGAAGATAATTACAATGGTAAGAACTATTTGAATTTTGTCATTTTGTGTTTCTTTACTAAATTGTACAAAGTATTTCTGCTAGGCAGTCCATTGTTCTACATTCTTAAAACTAGTAATATGCTGTTCTATCTTAACAGCAATTTCTGTTTTGGGGGAACTCTTCCTTGTAAGCTATATCGCCTGATCAGAGTCATTTCTTTCTTTCTCTCTCACCTCTTCCTTCCCTTACTCCTACTTTCTTTTCTTCCTCAGGGTAGAAAAAGCTAAATATCTGTCCACACATAAACAGCCAGTCAAAAAATAAGATTTCAGAGCACTAGTGAGCAGAAAGGTATAATTTCCCAGCTCTGCCACTGCTGTGTGTGTTTCTAGTGGGGCAGAAGGGGTGGGGTCTGGGGAGAACTGGAAAGGAACAAGGGTGCTGAGACATGTAACACAACAAGTGACCAGAGAGCAAATGACCTTTGTTATTTGGGTAACTTTCTTTAGGTATTGCTAGGCTAAAAATCATTCTTTTTATACCCAGAGCCAGCATAAGCTATACAATCTGTCCCATCGAAATAATGTACAAAGAAGGTCCTTTGAGAAGACATGCTATAGAGAAAATCCAAAAATAATCTCACCTTCTTGAATTTGTACAGATATGTATATGAGTAATTAGCTATATAGAAAGAGATAAATGTGCCTGAATGCATGCTAAGTTTGGACATATAGCCTAAGAATTTAGAGTAATTGGACTATGGACCTCTAACAGATTGACCACCTGAATTGACATGACCTGGTCCACTGTTGATGGTGGGATGGCATAGGATCAGGAGGTATCAATGCATTATTTGTATCCAGAGTGATGGCAGGAGAAAAGGGACTGTCTAGAATCTAGAGAGAGAGAGTGATTTCCTTTAGCCATATTGGTCAAAAGCTCAACAGCAGGAATGTTCCATTACTCTAGTGGTACCTGTTCACTCTCTCATTCCTTCATTGCACATTGGAACTACACTGTACTTACACAATGGGCAGTCAGCAGGACAAAGAATAAAACACAGATCCCTTCTGGGTGATGCTTTATTCCATCATTTGCATATATGATGTGAATAATTTACCTATTTATTGAACTCTGTCTTTTGATCTACAGAAGTTTTGTTATCTTTAAAAACAGGAAAAAAAAACAACCAATGTTTTTAAGGAAAAATATATCTAAAGAGCAAACCCCCCAACCAACAGCTTCACTTGAGATTTTGGGGTCCAAAGATGACAGAAGAGGTAATTAGCATTCTTTGGAGAGGCATATGGGGATTTACTTTATTGGTTACATAATACACACAAGACCTATTTTTTTTTTTTTTACCTCTGCATAAAATTTGCTAGAAATACCTTAGTTTGGAATCAACATGTTTTCAACTCTTTCACTGACTTTCTTCCATTAGATGAAAAGTATTTTGAAATTAGACCATGTTGTAATATTTACTGATTATTAAGTTTATGCGAAGCACTCTCCTTAGTTAATTCATGAAAATCTAGTGACATTAGATATATTTCTTTGTATATTTACCCTGGATCATGTGTAGAGAATAAATTATATGAAATGTATCCAGAACGAATTTTCTTCGCCTTGAACTTGCCTTGTCTCAATTAGTTATAATATGAACGTACTTACAAAGCTTAGACACAGCTAAATATATGATTTTTAAAATTCAAGCTTTGAGAGTACAAATTAAAAAGATAATTTGTGAGAATCTTTAAAATATTAAGATGAATTAAATCACTTGGTGTTTTTATTTAAGGAACAAAATGAAGCAACACAATAAAGGCAAAAGTATTATATCTGAATCCAAGTACAGTTGATACACAACTAAAAATGATTTGGTTTGTAGGGGAACCATGTGTGAGATAATTACTGCTGAAAGAGATTTGATTTTTTTAAAGTGATCTGGAAGCCATTCCACTAGATAAACCATTTTATTTCTACTTGTTAGTATACACATTTCATGTTTTATACAGCTAGCTACACATTCTGAGCATCTGCTAATGCTCAAATTCTGCTCTAGCTTCCTGTACAGGAGTTGAGGATTATTTGCTTTTATATGGTTCATTTAGGTCTTTGGTATGTGATAAAGGTGGTGATTTCTTGACATGGCAATATAGATGAGTTTTCCCATTAAAAGCTCTCTGGGAGGGAGGGGAACCTTATAAATCACTGTGTGGTCTTGTAAATCATGCAGTATTATGTGATATTTTTCCTCCAAAATTTGAATCAACATAACGAGTATACATGAAATTTCCAAGAGCATGCAAAGAGAAAGCAAAACAAACAAACAAAATCTAATGTTATTTTAAGAAAAATAAAAATTACTTGACCCAAATGAAATATTTTCAAGGTTCTTGCCAAGAGTACAAAAATGGGAATAGGTATACATTTCTATTTTAGAGCAGGAAATTATAGAAAACTATTAAAATTATAGTAGTACTAGAAATAATAGACCAAACCATATTTATTGAGTACTAACTCTCTGCCTGACACTCTGTTAATTGCTTTCTCTTGACTTACCTTGTTTAATCCCCACAATCACCCCATGTAGTCAGTATCATATTGTAGAAAGGAAATTATGAGTGACTTCTGCATATTTAGTAGAATATTCTTGTAAATATTTCAAGGTGCATCTCATTCAGGTAAAACTTATTGATAATATGTAATTTCCTGCCTCTACCTTCATTGGCCATATCTCTAATGAGGTCCAGAGAAAGTGACTTCTTAAAAACTTAAATCTAGAGTTTGCATTAACTTTTAAATGATGATAATTACTAAACAGTGCACTGACTCTATATGAAGAACAGGTTTAGAAAATGTATACAAAATGAGGAGACGGGCGGGCCACGGTAGCTCAGTGGCAGAGTTCTTGCCTGCCATGCTGGAGACCCGGGTTCGATTTCCGGTGCCTGCCATGCAAAAAAAAAAAAAAGAGGAGAAAAACTACTTTCCCAGAACTTACAATTACCCACAAGTGCACACACACACACATTGTGATACTAGGCTCAATATTTTCCAAATAATACCAAGGTCCTAAAAGAGTTGAGAGCTTTCACAGGTATTTACCTATATTTTCTTTATTTATAATAAGGGGAGAACACTTGACTCACTGTTAACAACACTATAAACGCCTCAGTACCATGAAACAGGTCAGAATCTATATGGTGACATTTATGCACTTCATATTTTCTCACAGTGACTTAAAATGGGTGACTCTTAAACACGGGTCTTGTTAAATCATTTGGACAAGTTGTACTAATGATTTGTGAGAAGTTCTAATCTAATGAGGAAAGAGACATACAAATCTCACGTTCACCGTCTTCCTAAGCCTTGAGTGATCCTTTATCGAGAAACAAAGGAAGATGCTTCACTGAATTCCTGAATCCTTATACCTGATTGTGTTAACCTTTTCCTCTGGGTGTCAGAAAATGTTATACTTTGTGTATGTCTGTATGTGTGTATATGTATGTGCATGTGTGTATAACTTAGCTATGTCAAGTTCTTTGTAGAATACGACAGGGTATCAACATTAAGAAAGATTAAATCAAACGTATTCTGACACAAGGCCATAAAACATATTTTATATAATACGTATTCTAGTATTTTCTGTGGATAGAGATATGTACAAACTAGTCTTCTTCCAACATAAAAAATGAAATAAAAGAGAACGTAAGCAATAAAACTTGCTCCTATCATTCACAATGGAGGTGGTGTGTTAGGTAGACTGTGGCTGGTCTAGCCACTGCCCGGCATCCCCATTCCATCCTGACTTGAGCCACCTGTGTGAACTTGGACAGCTAGCCCAACCCCTAAGAGCCGTAGCTTCCTATCTCCAAAATGGAGAGCATGTTTATTACAACAGTAATCAATTCCCAAACAAGGCATTCAGAACAAGTTTTGAGCTGGTTTTCCCTCACTTTTGAATCTCTGGTAGTATTATAAGCAATTTAATTTAAATCTTTATATATTTTTTAAATTATTAGAGTAAACACGTATAGCATACCTTCCTAAATGCACAGGAGTACACCACATGTATGAAGAGTGCGCCGTCTATCTAACAGAAGTACCACCTGTTTCGCTAGACAACACGCTACGGGACTGAAATATGAGGCGGAACCCTAAGTGTCTTGATACTCAGAAATTCTGGAACTTGGAACAGGAGAGTCAGGCATCTTAGACAACTCTCACCTGCCTCACTTTGTTTCTGGCTCTTTTTTCAACATGGTATTTATTTACTGGTCTTTTAAAACATAAAATAAATAAATAAATATAGCTACACCAGTATTAAAGTGGTGTGTAAAAAGTACATTTGCAAGTTCTTATTGATGAGGCAAGAAAACATACAATAAGACAACTGCGTAAGGAGGCACAATTGTCTAGGGTGTATTTCCCCAAAATGTTGTCTGTGCTTGTAAAATGAGGTTTGGAAATAGGTTCTACCCTCTTCCACTGACCTTTGGCTCCCAAATGTCTTCTTTCTGCCTACCTTCTCAAAATGCTCCCTCAGAAGCCTTTTATGCAACCTAAAAATAGCTCCCAGATGTCTTGCTACCTCATTCTGTAGCCCCTCTCCCCTATACTGAGGTCGTATGACCAGGAAAGATAACAGGAAGGGTTTAATGACACAATCTTCTCTGGTTCAAAAAAAGTTCATTGCATAAGCAAGTCCTTCCTTTGTCTTCATGTGACTAGTTCAGAAATGTAGATAACTGCTTTCTGTAAATTTGCTTATAAATAGCACTTGGAAATAGTAGGTATATAGTTTAAACTTAGATGTTGTATGTCTCTAATTTTAGATGGAGCTGTTCTCATACACTGAACTAATAACTGACCAACTCTCCACATCAAGCCATTTGCTAAATGCCTTAATTGAATTCTCTGCTTACATTCCCAGCAAGTGTCTCCTGTTTTCCCACATCCTATGATTAATAACTATCACTGAATTCCCTCACAATGTGGTGGGTAAGTGGTTTAACCCTGGTCTCCCATCCTAGGAATGGAACTCAAGTAAATACAAGAGCTCTTGCATCCTGTGTCTCCATGAACTGACTTATGCATTGAATTGGCCACAAAGTTTCCAAAGAGAAATGTATTAATAAGAAATAGATATTTACGGTAATTCCTGTCTTTTCCTCATGAGTCACTTTGGGTTAAGTTGGTGACTTTGTTTTTGATGTTGCTAAATGTTCCCTACATGTGGCCCATCTCAGAATGAAAATATTTCCAATAGGAGAGGCAATGGGGCCTGACTAAGTTCACAACCAAGGCTTTCATCTTTAAGAAAATCTGGTCGGAGAACCTCCCTCCTCATTAGTCTCTTTTGTCAACATTTGCAAGCTTGGAAAGAGCCTTAGAAAGACCCACAGTACGTGATTTTGGGAATGGAATGAAGCTGTAAAAGACATGTTTTTATAAGGACAAGAAGTCAGTAAGTTGGTCTTCCTTGCCTAGCACGGAGAATGCCCTGGGAGACTTGGCACATGCATTAGCACATAAGCTGATGAGGGGGCATCACCATTGTATTAATGGGGTTCACTGTGCCTTCTCTCAAACGACACAGAAGTTCAAAAATAGATGCTCTCTGTGTTGTTACGATTAGGTCAACCAAACACTATTTGCTCAAAATTAAAACAGAAAGCTGGGTAGCAGTTGAAGTCACAAATAGTTGCCTGTGAACTTGGATGTCTTGAGCAAAGCGGAGATGTTTGCATAATCTTTCCTGTAGCAACAACATTCCACATGCATATTTCTCTTTAAAAAGAAACTTCATGCTCAGTTGTATTCTGGGTTCAAGGCCTGAATAAAAAGACTCTCAGGCAAAAGCCGTGTCTGAAAAACTGAGGTGCAGAGAAGGTCATTAGTTTTTTTATTTCTTTTAAAAATCATTTGTGGATGATTAAAAGTCACAAATTAACTCACATTTCAGAATTCTGTTGACTGAAACCGCAAACTTACTTGAATCTGTGAACCTGAACTTTTTAGCTATTAGTCTAATTTCTGCTTCCAAATCTTCCCAAATGTTTGCTGTTCCTACCAACAAGATAAATCACTATGCACAACAGCCAAAAGAGAAGAAGGTTAAATACAAAATATAACCTGCTTCTGTGCTTTTTCTCAAGGATTGGAAATAAAAATGTTAAATATGGCCTACCACTTCTGTGGCATTCTTCCAAAATAAAAGTCTCAAAGTGTATATACGTTTTTTCAATAAAATAAAACAAATATAAAACCTAGAGAGCCAAGCCTAAAAAAATAAATCAAAATCTCTGAATTAAACTTATTTTTAACATCTTTCTCATGAGTTGTATCAAGACAGCATTTAATTAAATAGTATTTTTATGATGAAAGTTACTTTGCTTTCTATATTGAGCTAATGGGAGAGGCACCAGAAAGTGGAATTGTATCACACTATCTTTTAATTTTGTGAATTCAACTCTGTTTTTAGTATAACTCTACCAGCATGACAAATAATTTTAAAATGCTACACAATAATATTCATCATACATACTCTTCACGATACATTGTATATTCACTAAACTATTATATATTAATACCATTGCATCGAGTCATGTATACAAATCTAAAATTCTAGGGTAAGATGCCCCTCATAATCTAATGCAGAGATGATAGAAGAAAAGAAACACATTCTTAAGTCTCAACCTTATTTGGAAATAATGATAATCCCCTTAACAATGGTTATTATATAATAGCAGTAGCTCACAAAATTAGAATAAGGGGTAAAGTAGTCAACCAATTAACCAAGCTGACATTTTCAAAGATACATTAAAAATCCCTGGAATAAACTGTAATGTGATACCTGTTAGTGCAGGTTTCCACATGAGACATCTTTGTGGTTGCTAAGATAAAAATTGATATTAATCACTCCAAATCAGTGCCACTGAGTGGAAATAAAAAAAAAAATAACATTTTAAAAAGCAAAATCTTTGCTGTTACCAACTTCTCTTTTGTGAGAGGTAAATTGCAAAGTTCAACCGTTTGCACTGCCACTCCCTCTAAAGCCAGCCAGTTGAGTTTAACTAATAAGCTAAAACTAATAAAATATGAGGATGGTTCTTTACCAGAGGCAAACAATCTATTTCATTATCTGAAGTTTAAACCTTT
Source organism: Tamandua tetradactyla (assembly GCF_023851605.1). Classification (NCBI taxonomy): domain Eukaryota; kingdom Metazoa; phylum Chordata; class Mammalia; order Pilosa; family Myrmecophagidae; genus Tamandua; species Tamandua tetradactyla. The sequence goes on from NC_135332.1 coordinate 152,082,205, forward strand.
CCTTATGCCTCCCAAGAAGTTTCTGTTTGGAAAATCTCTCTTTCTCTCTCTCTCTCTCTCTCTCTCTCTCTCTCTCTCTCTCTCTCTCTTTCTTTCTCTCTCTCTCACATGCGTGCATGCACACACACACACACACACACCAGGAAGAGGAAAAAATTATCTAAGAGAGAACTATTTCGCTGAATTTTTTAGGACATTGACTCCAGATGAAAATGAATTAGTAAATCTGTTTCGGCTCCTCCCCTTTCTATAAAAGCTACTTGCTGCCGAAACTTATTTTCATGCTGAGTGTGAAACAGAAAATAAAATAGAAGAATATCCGATTTATGTTCTGTCCAGTAATTACTTGTAAGTTCCTGAAACTGAAGGCAAGAACACGATTAGAATAGTACTTGCCTATAAGTAACTGAAATTCTCATATGTACTGATAAACAAGATTTGATTCCTATTGCTAACATTAATTACAGTGGTCTGCTAATTGGCCTTCTGCACTTAACTGGATATTTTATGATCATTTGTAATGTGCAGAATATATACAGAATATTATAGAAAAACTGCTATTGGAAAGTCGGACTTGTGAACTTGGAGTATGACATTAATAAACGCAAGCTTTTCCAAATTTCTTGGGCTTTTCCCAAGTCCAAATACTTCCCAATATTTTGGCAATGCTTCTAATCAAAAAGTAGAAATATCATAAAGTATAAAATATTTGCTAAACTGAAACCAAAAAATAATAATAATTTAATACATAGTTTGAAGAGGACTTGGCAACCATATCCACTAGATAATCACTATCACATTGTGTGTAAGCAACTAATTGTACCTATGGCATGAGGGAATATTATATAAATGAAAATTCCAACTGCATCAACATGTTATATTATGTTTAGTGCAGTAAAATATTCCTTATTAGACATATAAAGGGAAGAGATGTAATTCTATTTTAGAATGTCAATTTCTCTGCACTCCTGCTAAATAAATATTGAACACACAGAGAACATGTGCCCAGCAGTGTAATATTAAGCTGATTATTTGTGCTAAATAGTGTGTTAATTGCCTGTATATATTATCTCATTTAATCTATCAATAATCATGTCAAGTAAATTATTTTACTTATGGCATATGACAAAACTAAGTTTCAGAAAGGTTTTGTAACTAACAGAAAGTTACCTAGTTAAGCAAGTGACTGACTCAAAATTCAAATCTGGGAGAATGAGCTTGAAAGCCAGTCTTAAATCCATCTTAAGACATCTTCAGACAACTTGAGCTCTAACCACCAAATTCCTACTGTGTGGAAATGTTCAGTCTATGTAAGAGCTCCAGTATACACACCTTTGTGTCCTGGCTTTCCTCTTTTTCCTTTATCTACTGTGGGGCAATTTTTGGCTTCATTTTGCATTCAATGAGCAAACTTGTCCAAGTATTCAGGAACTATATGGGGTACAGTATAAAACCATTTTCAGTCAATAAAACAAAATGGGAAGTTGATTAGAATTCAATCCACTGTATGTGAGAACTTGGCATGAATAAGAAAACCCACTGTGCCTATTGCCATTGTTTACAAGAGTTTCAATGTTCATAAATTAAAGATGATCACTTTCACTTTACAGTAACCAATACAAGTTTTGGGCTACTCGGTTTCATGATCAAACCAGTTTGCATAAAACAAGTTTTATCTCTTGTGTGTAGACTTAGCCCTTTTAGATGTGTTTGGTTGCCTTTCCAGAACACCACTGTCATAGGAATTTCAAAAATAAAATTAAAAGTAAAAGGAGGGCTCCAAAGACACATCAAATGAACACGGCGAAAATGTGAACTTATTCCAAACTCATTTTCAATTTTCTACCCTTCGCATGAGAAGTAAAGAAAAGAGAACAAAGGGCTGTTCAGTGACTAAATACTAAAATCTTCTGTCATAAATTTCACGGACTCCAAGTGATCTTTTGCAGAACTGACCTGCCCTATGAAAGCATGCAGAAAGCATCACATAATTTCACTACTTCTTTTAAGAAATTCACATCTCCAAGTTATCCTTCCATTCCAATGACAAGGACACGACCAGGCCTTTCACAGTATGAATCTGGTGAAACACTCCAGGGATTCTCAAAGTAGAATTGTCAAACAATTCCAAGATGTGGGGGAGTGCAAAGTGCTTATTTTTAACTCTCTATCTACAAACATATTCTGTAGCATGTTGAGATTTCAGATTCTTTTCAGAAGGACTTTGAGGATTGGAGTTGGAGTGGGAGAAGGGATAGGGTAATTTAAGCAGGAGCTGTATATATAGTAAGTGTCTTCGGATGCATAAAAATGGACTACTGGCTGCCTGTTTTGATATTGTGAATTAAACTAAGGATGAACTAGAATAAATTGCTCATAAAAAAAAAAGATAGAACCAGTGAATTATAACTCAAACACGTGTGCATGCATGAGAGTGCACTTCTCTGCTGTTGGACAAAAGACCAACTCCAGATGTGCCACTGGTTTTTACTTGAGTTAGCTGCTATAAAGTGAACAGCATTCTATAAAGAAATACTTCTGCAACACAGAAAAAAAGACATGAAGAGAACACTATGTGCTAGTTAACTTGCTGCCTGATTAATGCACTTGGTGGGGAGAGGTGAAACTAACATTCAATTCAATTACTGGCAATTTTTATGCTCAAGAAGACAACTCCAGTTATCTCTCACTTAGATACAATTTTCACTTATATCCTAATAGACGTAAGTCTTCACAAGGAAGCACTGCTTGGATGGAGTCCAAAGCAGAAAATGTGTGTTAATGGTCTTTAATGAGACTAAGCAATTTATTTTTGGCTTTTTGTCAGATTTTTGGATAACCCAAAATCATGAAGATTCTTTGTTAAGTCCATACATTGCCACTGGCTGCTTGGGTCTCCAAACTTACACGAAGTCACAGGAAAAATAAGCATATCCTTTTGGAAGGTAAATTTTATGTAACAATGTAAAAATAAAAGCAACATTTTATATTAATAGAAATTGACTGGCATATTTCTCACTAATTTGTTTATGTTTGCTAGCAAGGTTTATTCAGAGTTATTTGGAGCTGGGACATATCTTTTCAGTATATACCTATAGATCCTCAGAGTTTCATTCTCTCTCTCCACTTAGGAGCACTTCAGTGGGAAAGTTTGAGAAACTGGTGATTAGATACACAAGAATCCACTTAAACTAAATGTTAGTGAAAGCAACATACTATTAAAAATCCTAAAAAGCAGGCCACTTATTTGAATTCACCATAGATATTTAAACAAATCAACTCAGTGTTTCTTTGTCTCTGAGTTACTGCTATTGACCAGCTAGGGAATGAATCCTATCAGATTTTAACTTCTCCAAGATCAAAATACATCTTAAAATCAAAGTGATAACAAATGATGGTGTCATATTTAATTGGCAGTGTTTTTATTATTATTTTTCTTTCACCTAAAACAATGATGGTGTTTACCATCAATAGTATCTTAGAGTTAATAAAATATATTTAAAACTAATTCCACAATCCCACTCTATTATGGGGCTAATGTTACCAAGCCCATCCTTTAAAATCAAGTCACTTTTAATCGATATTGAAACACAATATATGTTGTGGCAAACTATACCATAAACAGCTAGCAAATTCTGGATGCTAATTATATCATGTTGGTGATTCAGTTTTCATAACGAATAAATGAATGAAATGAATGAATGAATAAATACACAAATATATTTATGTTGGTGGTAAAATGGGGTTCTCTCTACACACTGAAACCCACAAAATTTGATAACTGCCATTCTATTTTCAAAACAAGTCAGTAAGTGTATTATTTATATGATTTTTATTAAAGGACATAGTAAAAAAGTGCAGGGAGTGTCAGCTTAATAAACAAACCACTAGTTAAAATACTTACGTAGTCAAAGTTTTATTCACTAACTGTATAATTACCACATTAGTGCTTTGTCTTAGACTATAAACCTGCAGCAGGAAGGGCTGTGCAGACTATGTCTAATAGATTTTCCTGGAGGTCAGGTAAAAATATCAGCATATTAGCACTTAACTGAAAAATAATTACATGCTTTTAGGTGGCAGTGACAATGACCTGAGTAATGTCAATGTGAAAGGAGAGAGGAGATGGGGGAGAAATGCTGAAGGCCAAAAGTGAAATTAGTTCTGTTATGACTTCTCACTACCATCCCCTAACAGAACTGATTGGCTGGAGGTGGTGCGAACATGATTTAAGCCTCCCGTGGAAGTGCCAATATGGACAAGATGATTTGATTCAGCCACATGGGAAATCTGAGGTCCCAGGGTTAGTGTGAAACACAGATTCATAGAGCATTTAGAACAGACAGGCAGAGATGATCCTCAGGATTGCACAGCTGGGGTTACAGAGAGAAAGGAATTAAATGGGACTCAGTTTTAGAAAGTCATTTAGTAATTGAAGGCTTATGAATCACAAACCAGAACACACACATTTTCTTGTTGCTGTTCAACTGTACATCCAATATAAACCCAGTACAAGTTAAAAGCTTTTAAAGATTTACTTTTTGCAATCTGTAGACTAACAGCAAGCATAAAACAACCAACTAACCAAACCAAGCAAACCAACAAACAAACAAACAACAAAAAAAAACCACAGGAGATAATCATAAATTGAGGGCTGAAAATAAACTTTAAAATTAAGCTACATCTTCCTTCCAGCCCCTTACGTGCATAAAAGATTTCCATTTCTGTTCCTGTGGGAGACGGACTTCTAAGACAGCCCTCAGTGTTCCCCATGTCTAAAATGCATGCCCTTGTGTAATCCCTCCTTCTTGAGCATGGACTGCATCTAGTGACTTGCTTCTGATCACAGTTGATAGAAGGTTATTCCTGTGATCAGGTTACAAAAGGCTGTGACTTCCATCTTACTAGCAGACTCTACTGTCTACTCAGTGCATGTGCCTTAAGGCTGTCCAATGGTCTGAGAGATACTCAATCCAAGTGAGCTTGGAAATAGATATTTCCCCAATCCAGCATTCAGATGAGACTGCAGCCTTTGCAGCTTCAGAAGAGAGCTTGAAGCAAAGGAAGCTTGTGTCCAGATTCCTCACTCACAGGACCATCATATAATAAATATGTGCTGTTTTAAGCCTCTAAATTCTAAAACAACCTGTTATGCAGCATAGATAACTAATATAGCCCACAAATGTACTCCTGAGAATTAAAATGTATTCTAATTTATCTATGACAGACAGAATTCTACCAACCAATTTTTAATAATAATGTAACTCTCTACTAATAAACAGAAGGCAATAACATTGTTATTATGGGTCATAATCTTTTTTTTATTTTTTTATTTTTTATTATTTTTATTTATTTATTTTTTGCATGGACAGGCACCAGGAATTGAACCTGGGTCTTAGGCATGGCAAGTGAGAACTCTCTGCCTGCTGTGGCCCACCCGGGTCATTATCTTTTATTTTTAATGAAAAGCAATGACTGCAGAGAAAATTTAACACACCTACTTTGAACAAGCCAACTTTCAAAGATAAAATAACATCTTTAAGATAGCCTCTATGGCTAGCTAGAGTCCTTTGCCATTTCCTGAACATGCATCCACCTTGAAAGGTAAACTCAAATATTACATGAGGTATGTTGAAAGTGGAGGAAATACCTTAAATTTCAGAACAAATTACAAGGTATTCACGAGAGAATTTTACCTATTGAATACACACTCATGGGCCACATGTACACTGTCTGTCCCCGCCCCCATTTTCTCAATTGTTTGAGAGTCAAACTCAAGTGGAAAAAAGAGAATCACTTCAGTTTGACATTGCTACCTACCATAACTTGTCAAACTCCAACCAAAACCAGTCCTGCCAATCCTAAAGAACACCTAGGGCATTATATAAGATTCTATGCACTAGGGTAACTTCCCAGAAACCTTCAGCCTCCAGATGGGTCCCTGGACCAGATAAATCCTGAAATGCAGAGGGGCCAGCCCTTCTATAACATCACACTCCCCCTATTTCATGAAAAAGTTAGAATGGGAATAGTCCAAATACCCCTAATGAGTGGGAGAAAGGACAAAAGTGATGGCGGGCTTATACAGAGAAGGTCAGGTTTAAAAAATGAATATGAGCACTGAATCATTGTACTGATATTTCTTTTGGCCTCCAGTGCCTTGGAGCAGCTACAAATAAAAACCTGGAATTGTGGAATTGTGGTCCATGCCAAACTCTGAAATCTATTCTACAACTGTTGTGATGTACTTTGAAATTTGTTGCTTTTATGTATATACGTTACTTAAAGAGAAGGAGTATAACAGAGAAGATAGGATTTAAAAAATGAGTATGACTGCTAAACCATTATATTGATATTTTTTTGATCTCCAGTGTCTTGGGCCAGCTAGAAGAAAAAATGAAAAATCATGGGACTGTAACCCATACCAAACTTTAAAATCTGTTCTATAACTATTTTTTAAAATGTACTTGGAAATTTATTGCTTTTTCTGTATATATGTTATATTTCACAATTAAAAAAAATTTAAAAAAAGAGAGAGAATCACAACAATGGGTTGTGTGTATGAAGCAATAACAAAGTTTGGATAAAACAGAGCAAGTGCTTATTACATGGCAGGGTAAAACCACAAATCTTACAATTTCCCCTACATTAACACACAGAGAGACACGGGGTATAGTAGTACTAATTGGGCTCATTCATTGTATTTGGTGTTTTGTTTTGTTAGTACATTTTCTTAGTGTCCATAGCATATCATAGGTGCTATAAATAAGAATGAACAACCTACAAGTACCAGTCCCTAATTTCTAGGGCTCATATTTAAGGGAAATGTAAAGTAACTGATTGGTTATTTTATACTCTCAATATCTAATATATCTCTTTTTCATTGTGTTCATTTTAAATTATTTGTGCAATCACTTGATTAATATCTGTCTTCCTCAGCCCCATGAGGGTAGGAATCATATCTGATTTTGCTCATTTTCATCCCATGGTTTTAGTATAATGCTTGGCACACATGGTAGACAGTCAATAAATATCTATTGAATAAACAAACTGATGAATACAACCTTAAAGGAGCAAAATTTGATTAACCATAGGCTCTATAAACAATTTGCACAAACTCCGGGAGACTTTATCACCTAGAAAATGTGTCCTTGTTGAAAAGGCAAAGCCATTCTCACCCTGTTGGAGAGCAAATCCCATTAATTATGCCATTTCTGAAAACCAAGAAGGGTAATAGACACAGCCCACAAATCGACCTTCAATTGGCCAACATCTAAATGCTTTTCCATTTGTAATTTATGCAATTTTATCACTGCAATCTAATTTTTTTGTAAAGCCAACCCAGATTTCCAGCTTTTCAAACTGCACTTCATAATCTCCTAGCTAACATACAACAGGTTTGTCATGCTTTACCAAGCAATGAGATTTGGCGTGAGGCAAAATGGGTAACACCACATCTTAAAAATACCTTTCCATGAGGCATACAAAAGGATAATGTAACACAGATTTTTGCCAACCTGCTTGAGTGTTGCCTTTCACCACCCTCTGTAGGTTGAAATGAGCAGAGAATATCCCACAACTGATCTGTGTACAATCTGGGTAATGCTCATTACAGCCGTTACAGAATAGCGGGGTTGAAACCATAGCCATACTCACAAATCAGAGTATTTTTACAGATCTGATGTAATATAATAAAATGTTTGGGGATATCTCATTTTACAGTAAATATTTCACTAAATTATGATGGTTCTGATTTCTTGTTCTGGTACAACTTATAGCCTTTTCAAGGATAGAAAAGGAAATCAATACACTTTGCAGAGGAAAAATTATATCCTAAGCTTTCATACTCAATTTATAAGCCTGTAACCTCAAGGGCCTGGAAAAAAGTCATTTTTCAAGGCTGTAATACTATGTTAAATACATCCTATTAGCAAATGTATTATATTTTATTTCATTTGCATTACTGCAGGAGGATAATAAAATGCTTGAGGTCGTACCATAATGCATCCTCACTGACCTGGCAAATTCATTTTAAAATGCTCGTGGAGGATTTTTTTATTTTTTTCAAAGTATCAATCTTTGTGTATGCAAGCATCATGTGAAACACGAGCAGAAGTGGCCCAGGTTTTTGAGGCAGGTAGGGAAAGCCTTCTTTTTCCTATTCCAGGAAGCTTTTAAGAGGTTCTTCAAATCTGAGCAGCTGGAATCTATTCTTTGGCTGATCTTTTTCTTTCAAATAGCTCTCCCTATTTGAAAGAGTGCCTTTCTTCAAATGAAAGAGTGCCTAAGGAATAAGCACTCCCCAGCAGAGCGATTCTCAGAGTCTCGTCCAGAGAAGAATTATTCACATTACAACAGCATTAGATGATACATGCTCTTGATGTCTCTAGAAATCCATTGCATAACATAACCATGCTTGATCTAGGGCAGTAAACATTTTCACTGGAATGTATTTATTTACTTACTACCTACTGAATTACCTGAAGTCCATACTTTATTCAAATTTCCTTAGTTTTTATCTGACGTCCTTTTTCTGTTCTCAGAATCCATTCATGATATGACTTTACATTTAGTCTTCATAACTCCTTAGGCTTCTTTTGGCAATGACGGTTTTTCAAACTTTTCATTTTTGGCGACCTTGACAGTATTGAGCAGCACTGAGGAGGGATGTTGTAAAATGTTCTCCAATTGGGATTTTTTTGGATCTTTTTCCCATGATTTGACTGTGGTTATAAATTCTGGATGAAGAACACAGAAGACAAGTGCCGTTCTCATCACATCGTATCAAGGATACATAACTATCAGCATGACTTATGTCATGTCTTGTTAACCATCAGCATCTGGCTGAGGCTTGTGTTTGTCAGGCTTCTCCACTGTGAGGTGCTTCTTTTTCTGCCCCTTTTCCACACTGTCCTCTTTGGAAGGAAGTCACCATGCACAGCCCACACTTAAGGAAAGGAGATTTATGCTCCACCTTCTTCAAGGCAGAATATCTACATAAATGACTTGGAATTCATCCACATGGAAGTGCTCTGTACTAGTATTTGAATAAAGGATCTTAAATCACTCTTCACCTGATTACCAATAATCCATGTAGTTTTGGGGGGTAATGTTTATAAAGCAAATGTTTTTAAAAATAGTTGTCATTTGTTAAACATATTTTATGTGCCTAGTTTTGTTATTAGGTGCTTAATGAATCTTGTCTCATTTAATTACCATAATAATCTTATGAGAAAGGCATTAGTATCCCCAATTCACAGATGCAGATATTTGGAGCTCAGAGGAGTAGCCTGCTCAATCCACATCTATAATCCATCACATGCTGAAAACAAAACTATATATATGCACATACATACACTCATGCACACACACACATATGGGCATTATATATTTTGAAATAACACCTTCCACATTTAATGAAGGCAGCAAGCACAACAAATATTCTGACCTCACTTTCTTTTTCGCACGGGCAGACACCGGGAATCGAACCCACATCTCCGGCATGGCAGGTGAGAATTCTGCCACTGAGCCACCGTTGCACCATCCTGACCCCCCCTCCCTTTTTTTAAGAAAGGTTTGACCAGTTAGAGATGTCTAATTTCATCCTATTCATTTCCCATAATAAATAAATTAGATGGCTTGCCTATCACCACTCCCTCTACTGCTGGTCATCACCTGGTTTGAGGTTCCCAATTTTCCAGGGGTTACAGTCATTTGAACAAATAAGATTCCATGACATAAAGTCGTGTGAATGCAAGAGGAATGTGTGTTTTTAAGAAAATGTGAATTTCCCTGTGAGCATATTTTATTTCTAGGCATAATGTGCACTTGCTTAACTATGCACATGTTCCATGTTATAAGACCATTATTTTTGCTCAGCAAATGTGGAATTCTATTTTTTCACAGAACCAGATCTCTACCCAGTTTATCTGAAACTTGCAGAACTACCATGGTATGCCTATTTCTAATATTAACCAGGAATCTCTTTGTGCTATATCAAAGTTACAAAATGCATTATAAGGCACGATCTACTTCATATGTGCTGAAGAGCATTTCACAGTTTATTATTTAAAAATGTGCATGCTACAAATGTTCAATGACCCACTTGAAAACACAAGTTTGGACTCAGGTCATTAAAAAAAAATAAGTGCCCCATGACACATAGTTGGTCAGCAAATATCACTTACTATATATAATGCTTCTCTGAACAGGGAGGGCTCTTGGCATTTAAACTATTCTAAATGGTTAATACCTTTTCTTTCAAAATGGAACCTGGAACTTTATTAATGCTGTGAGATCCACTCAATCTTCAAGATGCAAATAGACCTACAGGAATCAAAAATTCCTTATGTAGTGTATATAGAATAGTGCAGTGTTTATCTTGCCTGATAGTACAGGGGTATGTTTTTGAGTGGTCAGAAGCCACTTAAAAACCTTAGAAAATAAAGTTAGACTTAAGTAAACTGACTCAATTCCTGACCATATTCTGTACTACATAATCTGAATATGCATGGGATAGATAAAGGAATGGAAGACAGAACGGTGCTCTTCTGTGCAAATTAAGGAATTCTATAGCACTTAGCATTGTCCCTTCCTTGTCTCACTTGGGAAGATGGAGTCAGTCCCACGATATATAATATTGAGAATTCTTCTTAAGGTATCTGAAATTGACGGTACTACATGACACAGATACAGAATCTTTTTCAGACACTAGTTTACACTTTTTCATAGTAGGTATTTACTAACCAGTAAAGTTATGGTATGCCCAATTCTAAAATCTTAGTGTTATCTCTGATGAACATTTCTGTTTTATGTCTGTTTACCTAAATTTTTTAATGATTTTCCCCGCAAAACTTAACCTGTTACCCAATTCTCTAGCTATGTTCCCCATCATTTCATCTGCTGATTTATTACCCTGTTGCTTCAGCCAAGTGTCCAAGCTGTGCAGGCCTCTCTCACTGCCACCCCATCTTCCAGACATTCACTTTTTCTTAATGGAACTGCAGAATCCAAACTCATTCTCTCATCATTGTAACTCTTTAAATCTCTGTACTCTTAAAAATGGACAGTAAGTGTCTATCATCTTGTTTGTCACCTCTCCTATCAAATTCCATTTAATAGTGAGTTGTAGAACTTGTATCATATCTATTTTTTCATTTGTCTCCCAACTCTCCATCTATCATCTCTCCATCCATTTATCAAATGATTTATGGAGGATGGGGGAGGGAAGAGGCAGGGAGTTTTCAGTGGCATAGTATGAATAAAGTTAAGGCCGAAGAATAAATGCTCATATTGTGATAGAACTGCAAGGATTTCAAGATGACTGGAACATAAGCAGGTAACAGAAAAAAACTGAGACGAGACTGGAAAAGAGAGCAAGGATCAGCTTACAAAGATAAAAATATGGAGTTGGCATTTCATTTGAAGGTTATTTAGGTCTATTAATGTGTTTTAGCTGAGGGAATAGCATGATTAGGTTTCTCCTTCTGGAAAAATTCTGGCCACCCAATATAGTTTTAATATCCTGTCAAGTAATTTCATATATATGGTGTCACTTAATCATAACTTCTTTAATTTTCCTCCTACATTCCTGCAAGCTCTCTTTGCTGCAATCCAACCAGAGGAACATTTCATACTGTTTCTGTTGTTGTACAAACTTAGATGCGCTATTTTCCTTCTGGGTTTTTTGTTTGTTTGTTTGTTTGTTTTTCACATGGGCAGGCTCTGGGAATTGAATCCGGGTCTCCAGCACAGCAGGTGAGAATTCTGCCACTGAGCCACCAGGGCACTGCCCCTCTCCTTCCGTTCTATAACTCACTTTTCTTTTAGTCTTAAAGTTCTTTAAACATATGTCTTCCTTTGAATAAAATGAATAAAATCAGTCAAGGATTATGGACTACTCCAATCCAATTTCTGTCTCGGGGATTCACCATCTTCAGTGTTTTCAACAGCAATTTTTCCACAAAAATAGAGAAAAGGGGAAATAAGAAAACTTGATATGGAATGAATAAATGACCATCACCTGACAAGAGTAAATACTGAATTAGTCTTCTAGGAAGACAGCTGGTTGGGTGTTACAGTGGGAGGCTTGCAAAAGAAAAAACTATGGCTCAAATTTTCCCTACATTTACTTTTCCTAAGATTGTATTAATATTTCTTAATGCCCTTCCATACATGGCTTGCTCTGAGGACTCTTATTTTTTTTAAATATGGAAATTTTAACATGATCAAAGTCCCCATAGTTTCATCCTCTCCACCTCACTTCTGTTTTGTGTGTGTGTTTGTGTGGTTTTTTGGCCCCAGTCTAGATATACATTTTTTAAACAAGGTTTATATCACTTTGATTATAAAAGTAGCACATGCTCATATTTTATGATAAAAACAATAAGTATAAAAAGAAAATGAAAAAAACTTCTTCAATACACCCTTAAAAATTAATCATGGTGAGGGGTTGTGAGGATAGTTCAATGGTAGAATTCTCACCTGCCATGCCGGAGACCTGGGTTCGATTTCTGGTCCATGCACTACCCCCCAAAATAAATAAACAAACAAACAAAAAAATTCAACAAATGGGGCTGCAGTAAGGGGATACTCACATGGAAAGAGAATGAAATGAGACCCTGTCATATAGCATACCAAAAAAATTAATCATGGTGAAAGCTTTTTTGTGTTACCCTATCGGTAATTTTATGCATATACTTAGAAAGACACACATAGTCAGGGCCTTAAAACACATATAGCTTTGGTCATATGAGGATAAAAATAGCATCTATATATAGATTTGTGAGAATCAAATAAAGTATTACCCTAGAAGGGTCTGTCCCAGATTATGGTTCACACAAAATACTCAAACTATTAGGTATTTTTTATGATTATAATGATTCAGGAATATAACCTACATGCTCACTCAACATCTTGTGGACATTTTCTCTTGTCAAAATATGAATTTTAACAGCTGCAGCCACAGGGGTCACTGGAGACATGGCCTTTCACGAGATGATGCTGTGTTGGAGTGCAGCTTCTGCCATTTACTGACTGGGAGCTTGGGGACAATGCTGTTATCTTCCAGAGATTTGATAGAATTAGAAACCATTTGTGGAAGGCACTTTGCCTAGTGCCTGATCTATAAGTATCATATAAATAAAACTATTGTCCCCAATGTTCTGCTATGATAGTTGCAATGAATATTCCATGTATATTGCTTTTCCCTTTAGTTGAATTATTTCCTTGGGAATGAGTCCCAGAAGTTGGATTTCAAAGGGTTTAAAAAATAGTTATGGTTCTTATTATTTACTGTTATGTTTTCCTTCTTATTTATTGTATTATATACAAAATAGACACTGCACTATTCTACTTATTTCTAATAAGTTTCAACCAATATATCACGTGATAAACAAAGCCCCTCATATATTTTAAGAGTGTTTCTATACCTGTTTCATTCAAGTTCGAATTCTATGCTCATCAGTCAAGACGAGGAGACTCTAGAATGGATTTCATTGCAGGAATTCCATCCACTGGGAATTGAACAGATGCTGCTAACTCATTTTACATTCGCTAGACCACCAGCATCCATGCTCAGTAACAACTTTCAGAAACATCTGGATTTAAACTTAGAACCTAAACATGACAGGTTGAATAGTACATACTTATAAAATAGCTTCAAGCCTTCACTCTTGAAAATCGGAATTCACTAAGATTTTTACAGTTTTTACATGATTGGACAAATCACAAACAATGCAAGCAGTAAGACTCATATAAATTACACAATATATCATTTTGGTATCATGTACTTCTGATCTACTTGTAGTTTAGATGGGCTCAGAGGCATTTTTACAAATACTATGTTGAAGAGCAAAAAAAATATTAATTATTTTATTTGATGGAGAGCAAAGATACATGCAATCTTCGACTTACATTTATTAAATCTTACTAAATACATGTGAAACAGTTAACTTAGCAGTAGTTGGCTTAAGAACCAACACTTTTGATATTCTACCCATGTCATTAGCTTTATGGAATGCAAGTTTCTAGAAAGCAGTGTTCATGTCTAATGCATCCCTTCTATGGCTAGCAGAGCACCAGGCAACACAGTAAGCCTTAGGTTTAGAGACTATGTGGATCAGGATTTCAGACAGGGCACACGGAGATGCTTTATTTCCTTTCCACAATGCCTGGGGCTCTAACTCCAAAGCTGGTGATGACTCAATGGTTGCGGGCCGGAACCATCTAAAGGATCATTCACTCACACATCTAAAGCATGGGCTGGGATGACTCAGAGATGAGGACTCACTAACCAGAACGCCTACTGATGGCTTTGTCATGTGGTTGGCTTTCTCACAAAATGGCAGCATCAGGGTAGAAGGGCTTCTTATGAGGCAGCTCAAGACACCAAGTATGAATGTTGTAGTGAAGAAGAAGGAAACTGAATTGCCTCTTAAGACCCAGTTCAATTAAAAAAGAGGGGAGTTCTTCACAGGAGTGCGACGAGGGATCCAGGAGGTACTAAAATACAATCCACAATTACCCTTTAATCCAATTTCCCACCTATTTAACCTGTACTCTTTCTATCTTGGTAAATTTAAAACTTGTATGTTCTTTATGTAATTTTAAATACCTAAACATGGTGGGGAATTTTTTGGCTCCAAGTCAAAAAATTTTATTGTAATATATCATCTGATTTTTCAAACTACACCTTCCTCAAAGGTTCTGACATGCCCCCAGAGTGGGCAGGTAGGATGGGTGGATCCTCCTAATAGAAAATCACTTCACTGCCCCTGATATTTCAAATGCCCAGCATTCACAGAGAAGGATTCAGTTACTTCTTGAACTCAAGCTCAACAATCTAATTTTGCATGGGTAATATTTTGAATTTGAACAAAAGAGACATTTTCAAAATGTTTGGTTTGAATTTTTTAAAACATAAAACACTTAAAAATATGCTTATGGTTTTTATTTTATGTTTTCAGTTGCTTTTGATCTCTCTTTGGCCATTATATTCAAAATTAGATCCAAAGAAAAATATTTTAAAATATTGGAGTTAATATATATGGATATTTTATGCTCAGGATAATTTATTCCCACATAACCTTCCCTCTGAAAACTATACAGGTTTGATACAGATTTGATTTGTGAACTCAAAAGCATGTAAATTTGGATCCCACATGTAACATTATTGTCATAAAATAAATAATTTCTCATTCTCTCTGACATGGCGATGTCTTAGCTCCTGTGTATATTTCATTCTCAGCTTAGGGCTTTACTGAAGGCTGAGTGTGGAGTTTCCACTTCTATAGTCAGCTTCAATAATTTTTTTGAAACATGGTCTCTTTAGTTCGTTAGTTTATCTTGCCTTGTTCAGTAAGAGGTACTGTCAATTTCACTTTTATAAGTGTTTATGAATTTTATGTTCTTTTTTTCTAAGTATAAACCTTTGACATACTAAAGAACTAAGAAAACATCAAACACATGTAGGTATGTCTTTTTAAAGGCAATAAATGAGGCTACAGATGGGACCCTGATGCATTAATGTTAAAAATACTAAACAATCTCCTCTTTTGATGGCATTTTATTCATATTTGTTCTTTAGATTAAAAAAAAAAACATCTATTACTATAGTGAAGTTTTCCTTACCAAAAAATGGAGATAAACTAGCTTAAAATATTATATTTATTTACATCTTCAAATAAGGGTAACCTCAAATAAGCAACTCATATACTTGAAAAATTGTTAAAATAGCAAATCATTATTTACTTCTGACATATTTTTGAAATTTATTATTATTACTATTTTTTTTATATACCAGATGAGGAATGCTAGTAGGAGACATATCTCCTAAGGAT
Source organism: Tamandua tetradactyla (assembly GCF_023851605.1). Taxonomy (NCBI): domain Eukaryota; kingdom Metazoa; phylum Chordata; class Mammalia; order Pilosa; family Myrmecophagidae; genus Tamandua; species Tamandua tetradactyla. The sequence goes on from NC_135332.1 coordinate 152,098,044, forward strand.
CAGAGCCTTCTTACAGCAATTTATCTACATGTATGGTAAATTATTCCAGTTGCCAGAAAAGTTTATTATGGATTTTATTCTCCAAAAATTTATAAGAAAGCATCATTCATTTGAATCTCTTCCCAACTATCCACCATTCAGAAGATACTTTAATTTGTGAAGGAAAAATGAAAGAGGCAAGAACAGGGAAGAGTTCTAGACATGTCCATTCAGAAAGTCTGTGATCAGATTCTACATTTGTCTAAAAGCATATATGTAACCTTTTAAAAACCATTTAATTTAATTGCCCCTTAGTTTCCTTATCTATGAAATAGGAATGATAATACCTAGTTTCTATAAAAATGTGTGATTATCAATTTGTTTGGATGATGTACTGTTTACCAAGATGAACCTGTTAATATCCTATTTATTATTAAAAACTTCCCTTAAGATAGGATAGTGCTTTTCATACTTGCCTTCGTGACAGAATATCCAGTGTTCACTGCCCTCTTGGCTGATAAATAGATTCATTTCACACTCAAAGCAAGAGCAACTTCATTGGCAGGAAATGAAATTATATTATAGGAACAAAACCACCAGAGCATGCCAAAATGACATAGCACATAACCACGAGGCACAAGCAATACAACTAATGAGAGACCGCTGCTCAGCTTCTGTTGATATTTAATTATTATTTTGTCAGCTAACTCTTGAGAGAAGATGGAAAGTTGCAGACAAGATACGCAGAAGATGAAAAAAGATGGAGGGATGGAGAAAGAAATCCTTAAAATTGAAAATACTGTACTCCCTAATAGTCTCTTGCAAATTAGGAAAAAGCTAGTGATTCAGCATTAGCACTAAAATCCTTCAGACACTTCAGTGAACAAATAGTACAACAGCTTGAACACCACCACACACATTCACAAACATTCTAACGATATCTATTGGGTACCTATGACACGCCATGCACTGCGGATACCCAGAATTCAGGGGAGAAGGCAGGTCAAGCAACTGGATACACGTTGAGATTTTTATTTTGGAGTTGTGCTTTCACCAACCTGGACTGTGCACAGGTCGGTGAAAATCATCCCTGAATTCTAATTTGCCTCCACTCTGCTCTGCTCGCTTTCCTCTCTGGCACCCCATGAAGAGGAATGGACAGAGGAACGTGAGGGAAGCCTGAGTGTACTCACGCAGTTGATAACCATCAGCAATGGCAGTCCGCTATCCTCAAAGCCCAGCCTCCAATATCAAAAAATAAGAGGAAAAACCACCACGATTGCCTACAAGGAACAGAGTTCTTGGCCTTGGACCAAAATGCCAGAAACATTTTAATTAACAGGGACAATGATAAATAAAATAGGAAGTGAGATAAGAGGTCAGTGCCTGAGACAACAAGGCTTTTCTTCTCATTTTTACAACACTCTGAATGACCCACAAAAGAAAGTGCATGCAAATAATATTTTAAGTTCCAGAATATGCTTTTGCTTTTCCAAGCAGGGTTGCCTACAGATGAATCCAAGAGGGAGGCCATTAAATTGAACGGAAGATATTTAGAATAGGTGGCTTCCCCACCATGTAAGCGATTGCAAGCTTTTCTTTGGCTTTTAAAAGTTTTCAGATAAATAGTCAGACTCAATTAAGCTTTGTAACGTCAAGAGATGGTGCTTCTAAGCTGATAGGCGGTGGGGAGTGCAGATGTGGGATTCTGAGGTCTGTTAACAGATCTGGGGGAGGGCAGAGAGAATTGGGCTATTGTGCTTCAATCAACAGCATAACCTGCATGTCACAGGCAATTTAACTGTGGAATGGAGACTTAAGAGTTGGGATGGGGACAAATGGCTGTCTGAAACAGAACTTCAGAAAGAGGCAACTCATTCAGTATGAAAGAATTAAGGGTTTTGATACAAAGGCGATGAGAGGGATTTTTTTAAAAAACAGACTTAGGTTTTGAAGATTGGCACGAGGAGATGTGGTAAAACTTACTGTAGCTAATCCCATAGTGTGGTTAAGAGACAAATCACAAAACCAGACTGCCTGGGATTAGGTGGTAGCCCTGCCACATACCCACTGTGGAATCCTGGGCAAGTTACTTCCCCTCTTTGTGCCTCAGTTTCCTTATTTGCCAAGTGGGGTCATTATAATGCTCTCTACCTCTTATCAGCTTTTGAAATAATTCAATAAATTAATACATGTAAAGTTCTTCCAAAGGACCTGATAATTAGTAAAAATGACTTTACAATTATAATTACTGTACTCAAAACTGCCCCCAAGCAATAACTAATATTTACTTAACACTTACTATACGACAGAACTTATACAGAGTGAATTATGTGAATTTTGCTCATGTTTAACAACAACCCTGTGACATAGATACTATTGCCTCAATTTTCCTGTAATGAAACTGAAGCACAGAGAAGTTAAGAAACCTGCCCAAGATCACAGAGCATATAAGTGGTACTTTTAGGGTTCAAATCCAGGCAGTCAGGCTTTAGGTAACACTTCATCACTGTGCTATAATAGTCCTTGAACTTTCCATAGGAAAGAGCAGACACAAACAATTTATTTGCTTCCATTGCCTATTTCAGTGGGTTAGACTTCTTAAAACCAGAGGCTATACTGGATTCATCACAGCTCCCAGCACTTTGCAGACTACCTTGCACATAGTATATGCTTGATTAGAGAACTGCTTAACTGGCTGCCTTATCCTTTGTTAATAATAGCAGGTGCTGAGCTTCATGACTTGTGCTCTATATCCTAAAAACCCATGACAGAATGCACTGCCGCCTTTCAGTGATATAGGCAATGTTCTATGATAACAGGGGACAGATCTCCTGACATAGCTATAGGCCCGTGGCCTCTCACTGTACCCCCTGGCTCCAAGGAAGGGACAGTCACCAGTCTCCCTGTTCATTGACCCTCCCTTTTGTCTGTCTCCTTCCCAACACTCCCAATTCGTGACCAGTATGCAGAAGCTCACAGAGGACTTTATTGAAAATAATAACAGAGGAGAGAAGAGACATAAAAAAGGAGAGACAGGCAACAGAGAGGTTCCTCTGAGTCCTTTGTCTTTCCAGTTTTGGGGACCACCTCACTGCCTCTCTGCTTTTTTGGTTTTGGAGTCTTGTAAGTGTCCAAAATGTGGAATGGACAAACCTGGATTTGAGAAAAGCAGACCACTGAGAAGCCAAAAGAAAATGCTAAACTTCTGTTATTATACTTTAGTAGTATAATAAAAAATAACTTTATTATTATTATTAATTAGAAAGTTAATAATAAGTATTCATAAGGCCTGAAATTGGAGCCCTAACTCCATCAGTATATCAAATGATCATGTACCCATGTGTCATTCCTCTCCTGAGAAATAAGAAAAAGCTCCACAGAACTAATGAACTCACCTTCTTGCTCTCACTTGATTGCTCTTTTTCAAGCATATTTTGATAATGTCTCAATTTGCAAGAATAATTCATGGATTATTTCATCTAGACTTAGCTAAATTAACCCTCACAAAATGGGCATGCATCTTAAAAATACCAGCATTTTGAACAAGAAAGTGGCAGTTCTGATATTTCTATTCCTAGTAAGAGTCAAGAATGATTATCCAAACTAGAGCAAAAAAGAAGTCAGCCAGTAAATATTGAAAATGTCAAAAAGCTTATTTAAAATTCAAATACACTTTCACTCTCCTGAACTCTATTCTAGGGTGTGTATTGTAGTTTGCAATGTTAGGTAATCTTTGTCATACTACATGTTCCTAAAATAAAATTAGTAAATATGAAGGACCATACGAATGGATAATTTAGAAATAAGATACACTGTACACTTTACCACCAATTAACCAAGAGTTGCCTATTATCTTAACAAATATAGGCCATGCCAAATATATGTGAGTCTTGCCATTTTGAAGAGTCTAGAACAACTGTCCTTTTCTAAATGCATTGATTCCCCTAAACTGTTTTGTATATGGCAGATTTGGACTTTCTTACATCAGCTGGCCAACAACTATTCAAACTTTCAAGTACTATGTCTTTTCCTGCCTGCCAGTTGATTAGTTTTCACAGGTTTACCTACAAAGTACTTGGTTATTTGCAAGTTTTGTTGCAGCCATTTTGAAACTGTTCACCTTTGAACTGACAAGTCCTTGAGCGATTCCTTGTGGGGCAGGGCAGGGGGAAATGGTCATGGGTGGGAACTCACTCTCCTTCTCCAAGCTCCTAGGTTACACGTTAAGCTTCCTCCTATTTGAAAAATTGGGTTCCATTGCTAAGAAATATTTAAATTCATCAATTCATGGATTCAAAAATATTAAACCTTACCTGTATTATTGTCAGTTTAAAAATTTCTTAAATACTTCACTTGTTCAGTAAATGTATTCATTTGTTCAATAAATATGAAAATTCATTTTATTCTAGTTCTATTTTTATTTAAAAAAATGGAAAAAAATTGGAAAATAATGAAGGACTGGTGATAACAGAAATAGGAATACAAGACTTACTTAACTTCTATGCAATTGAAATAAAGGGGGACCCCAAGGCATACTGGAATAGGAACTCTTTAGCTTCAGTAAATACCCATTGGGTTTTAAACTACACATTATATTGAAGAGAAAGTGTTAACTCATTTTACAAAATCTTGGAACTGTATTTGAAGATTTAGTGGTGAAATGTAACTTGGGACTTTATAATATTTACTGATTCCCTAGGAATGAACACCTTCCAATAATCTTCAGGGTCTAGAACTGTAATTTAACCCATTCAACTTTCATAAATGAATCAAGAACAAAATAGAAACTGCCTATAAAGTGTGCACCCTCCTACTGACTTAGGCTACCCATGTAACTAAATTTTAAAATATGCCATCTTCTGAAATTATCTCTAGTCATTCTTCAGAAATTTATAGTAAGTACCCATCTGATGCTAGTGAGTTTCATGGCTTACATATGGTATGTTACTAATGATTCAAGATATTTACACTTCACTTGCATTATATTAATAATTTCAGTCGCTAACTTGTTTTACACATAAACTTGATGCCTGTGCTAATTTTTGCGGTCTTTCAATAACTGAACATGAAGTTAGGAAATAAGTACAAATGAAGACCTGAAATAAATGACCTACATAGTGTAGTATAAACATAGTGTAGTATAAACAAGTATCATTGGTTCCACTCTACATTTTCCAATACTTGCTGCCAAGGATAAAGATCTGCCTATGACTGAATAGGTTACTGACAAAAGTATTAGCTACCAGCAGAGTAGTACCTAGCTTCATATGTTTTACATCATTTTCTCCGTTAAATATACATTTACATTTGTTTAAAGGAAGAAATTCAGATTATTTGGGCAGACAACTAAGATCAAACAAGCCTAACCCCCCCCCCCGACTTCTAATATTTCTATATAATAACTGGAGAAGACTATTAACAAAAGAAAATAACCTCCAAATATAAAGAAAAAATAATCCACAGAGTGCTTCTTTTCTTTAGAAATCTCTTTTTTTGGGGGTGGGGGGGTTGTGGTGCATGGTCCAGGGATCGAACCCAGGTCTCCCGCATGGAATAGAAACCTCTTTAGTAAGGGAGGGAGCATGTCTTTTGTACACTTTGTAAGGAGATTTAAACAGAGAGGCTCTCCTTCCCTCAGCCCATGGGGCCAGAATCAAAGCAGGAATGGAACTTCCAAATTTCACTGCAAAAGATAATCTTCTATGGTAACAAAAAAGGCAAGGATGACTCAGAATGTAATTAGGGTTGTGCATCTAAGTAAATGGCACAATGTAGGTTGTGGTATTAAAAAAGAAAAGAAAAGAGGAGGACAAGGCTCAGGAAAAGGCTGTGAAAACAAAGCCTCCTTAATTAGTAAATTATAACACAGGGACCCATAAAGCCCTGTATTTTGTAGCCGAGAAACCCACTTGCAGCTCCTCCCCTCTCATCATGTGCACAAGTGAGAGCACTTCAAATGTTTATACCTAAAGCAAATGACAGAGTGGGAATGGCTGACTCCGAAATAGATGGGAGTGCATGAGGCTCAGCTGAAGTGCCATCTATGAAAACTGAATGCCTCTGGTGTTTTGTCAACATACTTGCCAATGTCGCAAACAACAAGATGAAACAGGAACATAAAAGAGAGGGCCCTATAGCCCAGACCGGTATATCCAGAGGCTTCCCATCAGATTTGTTGTTTAATTTTTTTTTCATCACATTTATCTGCTTTCGGAATAATTCCTTCTTCACTTGATGATGGGCAGGGAAAATAAAAGAAATGGAATTTAATTGCCTAAAATGTCACCTCACAGCATGTCCAAACACCAAGCCAAGAAATGGCTTAGTCAGGCTCTCTGCCAACTGGCATGTACCTGAAGATTACTGGGCCTCCTGGAGGGAGAACATTTTCCCACAGGACAAACCCTACAATTTACCTTGTAATGCCCCAATATTAATGCTATGACCCTTTCGTGATATAGAGCAAGGGTCTGCTTTCTGTGAAGGGCTGGATAGTAAATATTTTAGACTCTGTGGGCCATGTAGTCTGCCACAACTCCTCAAACTCTTCCACTGCAGGAGAGAAGCCATAGGCAAAACATATAGGAATGGGTGTGACTTTGTCCCAATAGCACTTTCTTTACCAACACATATACCTTACATAAACAAATGGGTGGTGGTGCGTTCCAATAAGCACAGGTGGCCAACAGGATTTGGCCCGCAGGCCCTACTTTGCTGACCCTTGATATAGGGGATGGAAACTGAGAAGCTAAATAAAGTTTCTCCTATTACCTAGTTAGCAGGGTAATGTATGGGATAGAGTTGAGTCTTGTTTCACACATATATTTTATTATAGTCCAATTCATTTAAGCAAACTAGCATCTGAAAGCAGTCACAAGTTCCCTGAACTTGTAGCATTTTAGACCCAGCACCACACACCTGAGCACTTGATGTTTTTAACTTTTGATTATGATGATGATACCAAAGGTATTTGATCCCGCACTTGATAAACTATTTCAGAGATACAGATATGGATAAGACATTCACTGAACTCAAGGGATTAACAGCTTAGGTAAGAAAACAGGCCTACAAGCAGATAATTAAAACAGCAACCATAAGAGCAGGCAAGTGCAGTGCTAATATGCTATATGCGATGTTCTACAATAATGGTGGAGAACTCAGCAGGGGTGGGGGTGGGGCAGACTAGAGTGTGCATAGGTTTCCTGGAGAAATTGGCAACAAAGCTGACCCTTCAGGAATAATCAGGAGGGTGGAATGGGGGGACCAGAGGCTTTTGGGACCCTAGATCACTGGCTAAATGTAATTTAAATAATTAATAACCATAATTATTAATGATATTGTATAACAATATCATTTTAGGCAAGATTAGGACAAAAGTAACTTCATGATGCGGCCCTTGCCTATGTGACACCTTACAATCTATTTGGGGGCGTAAAGTAACATACTAATAAAATGTTAATAGTAGATAGTAAAGGCAGATTATAACACATAGACAATACATGTGTTTCATTCAACAAACATTTATTGTGTACACTATGTTCTATGGACCATGCATTCTTCTTGACCTGAGACATAAGCATCACAGAGGTTGCATTCTAGTGTATGTTAACATAGATTAATCTGTATAACATGGGTTAGAAAAGATCATCATCATCAATGTGTTTCAGGTAACAGCATCCTGAATCTTAACTCTCAGAAGCAAAAAGCACAGTATAAAAACAAAGGATAGGGGACAACCAAATCAATAGGTTGAGCCCTCAATCTTGGGGTTTGTTCCCATGAAACTTATCTCTGCAAAGGATAGGCTAAGTCTACTTAAAATTAGGTGTAAGAGCCACCTAAGGCTACTTAAAATTAGGTGTAAGAGTCACCCCCAGAGAACCTCTTTTGTTGCACAGATATGGCCTATCTCTCTCAGCTAACATGGCAAGCAAGCTCACTGTCCTCCCCCCTCTACGTGGAACATGACTCCCAGGGGTGTAAACCTCCCTGGCAACGTGGGACAGAGATCCTAGAATGAGCTGGGATTCAGCATCAAGGGATTGAGAAAACCTTCTCGACCAAAAAGGGGAAGAGAGAAACGAGACAAAATAAAATGTCACTGGCTGAGAGATTTCAAACAGAGTCAAGAGGTTATCCTCAAGGTTATTTTTACACATTATATAGATATCCCCATTTTAGTTTAAAGTGTGTTAGAGAAGCTAGAGGGAAGTGCCTGAAACTGTAGAGCTGTGTTCCTGATGCCATGTTTCTTAAAGATGATTGTATAATATATAGCTTTTGCAGTGTGACTGTGTGATTGTGAAAACCTTGTGTCTGATGCTCCTTTTATCTACGGTATGGACAGATGGATTAAAAATAAATAAATAATAGTGGGAACAAATATTAAAACAAACTGAATAGATTGAAATACTAGTGATCAATGAAAGGGAGTGGTAAGGGGTATAGAAAAAATGAATAGAGGGAAACAAAGGTTACAATGTATTGGGTAGGTGGAAATACTAGGACTCCATGAGAGGGAGGTGTAAGCGGTACGGTATGTACGAGTTTTTTCTTTTTCCTGTTCTGGAGTGATGGAAATGTTCTAAGAAATGATTATGGTGATGAACATACAACTATGAGATGATATTGTGAGTCACTGATTATATACCAAGAATGGGATGTTCATATGTTAAGAATGTTTGTGTTTATATGTTGTTATGTTTTGTTAATAAAAAATTTTTAAAAATAAAGGATGTTATAAGCAAAAAAATGTTGTCAATAGAAACATTTAGCCAAACATTCTAGTAAATATTTTCCTTTTTTTAATATCTTGAATGGCAATTCATTACTACATTTCCCCCTAAAAATCACCACTTTATCAATTTTAGCTAGTGTAAAATGTTTATAGTAGATATATCCTTGTTTTCTGTTGCAAGCCTTGTTTCAACACAATTTACTTATATTTTCAACCAAAAAGCCATCATTTAACAAAGGCAAAACAGGTTTTTAAAGGTTCTTTCAAGTTTTATAGTATAATATATTTTAAATCTGAATATTTTAAATATACATCTTTTTGAATACTTGAGATTTGGAAGAAAGAAAATGTCAGTTCAAGTAGTAGTAAGCGAGAGTGCGAGTGTAGTTCAGTGGTAGAATCCTCGCCTGCCATGCGGAGACCTGGGTTCGGTTCCCGGCCCACGTACTGCCTACCTCCCCACCAAAAAATCAACAAATGGTGCTGCAGTAACAGGATAGTCACATGGAAAAAGAATGAAATGTGACCCCCCTACCACATAGCATGCAAAAAAAAAAAGAAGAAGAAAAAGCACTAGGACTACATATGGAAATACACCATTCTGTCATAGAAAGGTAGGAAGGGGACATAAGAAAGTGGCAGACAAAAGGACCATTTGCATATATTATTACCACCCAAGATCTGGTCACTTTGGGGCAGTTGGCACAGGTTGATAGTAGTTATGGAAAAAACTATATTATGAAAAGAGCCATAACTATATGAAAGATGAGAGTCAACCCCAGATACGCAAACCCAGGTGTCCATATGATAAAATCGTAATATTGAGCATATTACTTATAATGCTACTTCCCATCTAACCAGTGAGGATAACGCTATCAACCTACCTCCTATTAGTGTGAATCAGCAAGTTATCATGGAGAGTTGATTTTGAATTTAATCAGTCTCCTCCAGAGATCAGTGCCATAATAATAGCTCTAGTATTTAGGGTAACCATCTAATCTTCTGTTCCCTTGCATACCTCGCTTCTCATCTTATTCATTTATAAGACCAGAAGGGTTAAGGGACGAGATTTGAGCATGTAAATCTCATTAAGTGACTCCAAACATGGCCGGTGTCTTGTGAAGAATCTTTAAAAGAATCCAGTTCACAGAACTTCAAGGAAGGTAATAGATTAAAATAAATTATTATTTAGTCTCTTTTAGCATTAATAACACACATGTGTTCTACATCAAAAACTTCCTGACAGTGATGCCATGAGCTGCAAAAAAATCACCGTGCTTTGATTATTTCGTTGAACAAATAAATGAATTAATTGCACTTACATGCACCGAGAGCCTCATTTTCTGCAGCACTTCATTTCCTACCATACGCCAACTACTTGGAATCAAAAGAGAAGTAGTACAGATTGCAGCATTAAGCTTACCGAATGGTTACAGTAAAAAAGTTCCATTTGAACTATCAAAATAAATATACCCCATTAAACTGTGAAACTGAAGTGAAGAAAACCTCTAATTAAAGGAACCTTAGGAGAGCTCTGAGCAAGTTCTTTACTGAATGCACTTACTTTCTTGATCCTTCTACCAATCAATGTTAACAATGACAAAAGATATGCAAATATAAGCAGACAATAGTCAAGCCAAACTGCTGTGACTCATACCAGCAAGGACATTTCAGCATATCCTCAGCTTGATTTACATTAGCAAGGGTCAGTGTAACTAAAGAACATTTTAATAGTTATGCTTGGCTATTATCTGGAAACTATGTCATAATCAGTGACCGAGAACAACACAAACAAGAATCAAATTTATTTCCTACAAATTAACATCAGAAACATTGCATGATTCAAACCCAGTAGAATCATGTATTTACCCCGTCACAACTGAATAATTGCTTAGCAACAACAAATATGCATTACTATATTTAAATCACCATTTTGACTGTATGTTTTGGGCAAACAAAATATTACATTTTTGGTAGAAGGGCTCATTCAAGACAAGTTGGGACACTAAAATTTACTGCCAGGCCTCCAAAATAATCCAGACTAATTCATAATTTTTAAATGCCCATTAAAAAGCATGGTATATTAAGACCAGCAGAAAGCTACTCAACCAAATTCATTTGCTTTTTGATGGAAATAAATTTTGTCAAAGGAAAAAGCAGATATCCTATTTTAGACTACTATTGTAAGTAGTAACTGAAATTTAAGTTACAGTTATTAAAAGACTGCAGAATTCAGTTAGCTTTCCGTTGCACCTAACTTTTGATTTTCACCTATGGTCTGTACTAGAAAGACTAACTACAGTTCCAGGCTTGGAAACCCTAGAACTACCAAGTTTCAGTTCGCATGTCAAATAAAATAACAGTGATCTTAGTTCAGTCCCTAGTGGACAAAAGTAGAATAACTGCTACACGGCAGGATTCAGCAGGCGCTGACCTAAGTGAGTGTGACCCAAGGGAACAAAAAAGAGCATTTGTCCTTTTCCTCTCTTTTATCTTCTCAAAGGGTTTGCCCTGTTAAGGGACTAAAAGAAGTCTCACTGCATTCCTACCTCTATGCACCAAGTGACTCTATCTGCAAAAATCCTGTGGGGGAAGCTTTTCAAAACAGGACACACTGTATCCTTCCCATGACATAGTCACTTATCTGTTGTTTACCTGTTACACAATGATACAGAGATCAAAGAGACTGAACTGCACAAAGTATGTTCATATTTTAATAGGCAGATGTTCAGCGAAAACTTAAATGATTGAAAGGTAGCAGAATAAGCTATTCTATTTGATTTCTATCAATTGGGATTAAATGCATACTTCACATGAACTTCATGTGGACATTTAGAGTCCCAAATGGCACTGTGTCTGGAGAAGGGAGGTACTTGAAGAAAACAGCAGTGCCTACAACAACCCAATAATCTGCAGGTGCCTGTCTTCAATGAACAGCCACCACTGACTCAATCTCTCCCTTCATTTTGGGCAAACAGCCCCTTCCTGTTGAATTCACATTAAAATTTATTTTCTTGATTTTTTTCTCAAGCACAGAAGTAATATGTTATAGCCATTTACTATTCTACAACTTATTGAAATCAATAGTCCCCTTTCCACACTTACACAATTTCTCCACCTAATATTACACTTCATATTTATTTTCATTTCAAGTGAATTTTACTACAAATTTACAACTAATATTACTAAAATAAAACAATAAGCATTTTACTATGAGTTCCCATTCTAGCTGTATAAAACATCCTGGTGTAAAATTCATTTGATCCTAATATACTGTTGTCATTCTTATTTTGGTTTTGCTTTTTCAAACTTGCTCAAGAGGTACTCGGTTCTTTTTTAAAGTAAGACTACTCAAGTTAAACAGTAAATAAGAGAAAAACAGAGATGTCACAAAATGTGCCATTACTAGGCACACAGTGGGAGTTCCAGCATATCTCACCGGCTTGCGTATGCCTAAAAACCTTGGCATAAGGTGAAGTCAGACGGAGAGAGAGCCCTCTTGTACTTGCAAACACTGCCCGGCTGGAGCCAAAGGTAAATACACAAATGCCCCCCTAAGGAGCGTTAAGTTAGCTGCAATGCAAGAACGGAGAAGGAGCGGTGCAATTACAAACTGAAAGCAATCACTTACTTTTTGCAGCCACTGAGTATAATTTTCCATCACATGCTCCAGATGTTGGAGTTTCTGGGAAGAGAAATCCGGTTCCACGTGTGGAGCATCTCTCTGCAGAGCGTTTGTGTTGTACTGGTCTGTCGTACTCTCACGACAGTTTCCGTCGTGTTCTGGAAGAATGAATGTGTAGGCACACTGCCCATGTTGAATCCGGTTATATCTTCTCCCACCGTTTTCTGGACCTCGGCGCTGGTTGCTGCACCCTATGTGAGTCAGAACGGCAGCGAGGAAAGCAAAGGAAAGGAAAACTGTCATTGTACTGCTAGCGCTCTCCTTCTGTGCTGCTCGCAAAACTCGCTCCTTTCTTCTGACCTTTAAACTACTTTATTTTAGGCAAAACTGCTGGTTTGTTTGATTTCTATTTCCCCCTCAAAGAAAATTTTTTAAGAATCATAGAAAACTAGCCATTTGTTAGCTGGGTTCTAAAATGTTATTATTATTATTATTTTGTTTCACTGTAATGATATTTCCTTAGTTAAAACTTGAGATATTTATTGCATAGTAGCTCAGATTTATTGTTTCCTCTCTGTGTAACAGTTAAGCGTGCAGCCTGCCTGAGCCAGCGGCATGTACATATTCTAGACCCTTTCCTCTACCCTATCTGCTGCAGATCTGCTATTTTCTCCCAGACCTCAGTGAGTTTTATTAAGGTTGCACATCCAAGCCAAGCTGGAAGCAGGCAGCCTTTCACAAGATGACTTGACAGGAATGCATGAGTGTGCCCCTATGCTAAGGATTGCCGATGGCTTGGGGCAGCGGATCGTTTTACAAATTGGCTAGATGCGCATGACCTAGATCATGTATGGCCCTCCCGCCCCTTCTGCAGACAATTGCCTTGAGCCTTTAGCAGATTCAAGGAAAATCAATAAATAGAGCAGTCCACCTTAATACACTTTCGGTGTGGGTGCTGACCTACTAAAATCTAGTAGTAGTTTTTTTTTTTTAAGTTTCTATTTAGTTAGGGGAATCCTAATGAAAAAATTGGTATAATATCCAATGAAATCAATTTTGGCAGTGACTGATAAATCTTTATAAGTTTTTTTTTTTAATTTAAAAACATTTATTCTTGACTCTAGAGGAAAAGCTATTAAACCCATTTTTAGAAATGGTGTTCTTTTATCCTATTCCTTTGGGCTTTTAAGAACTGAACAAAATAATCAGGAAAGGTGAAATTAGCAAGACAATATAGTAATTTGGGACTCACAGGAATATGGCATGTGCATACTAAACAGAATGCACTAAGTACTTTCTGGGATATGGATTTTAAATGAAACTTGTCCTCTCATCAGAATACAGCCTTGAGTGCTCTGTATATAAATTAAGCAACTTCCTTATAAAAACAACGTGGTTACAATTTCAGACAGTTGCTTGAGAATGATTAATTCCTGCGGTATATCCTCATCACATATTTCACAAGGACCCCGGGTGTTGCCTGGCTATCTTTAACTCCATATGGAAGTTCCAGATAAATCCTCAATATGACTGCTTGGACCAATCACCCCAGACCAAAAACGTATCAGATGTGCCCATGGGCTGTACAGGAGAACTCTTATGTGTTTCTATTAGCAAAGAAATTAAAATTAACAGGTTAATTAAATTAACTTCTGTTAACTAAAAGCAGGCTGTAAACACTAGAAAAAGGGAGTCAGTAAATATAAATGATAGGTCATAATTATAGAATCCAGGGCATGGCTTTGAGATTTTCACTAGATGTGTGCAGAAAACATGGATTATTAGCACAAGCTTCCATCAGGGACTGGGAGGAATTTTCAGCAATAAACCTCTCAACTGTAGTCATGCGGTAAAAACAGAAGTCACAGATATAGACTGTCATGTCCTGGAATGGAGGCAGGGCTGTAGATGATGGGCAGTAGAGGTTAGAGATGGACGTTTGGGGAGAAGTAAAAGGAAATGGCAAACCAAATTCCAGATTCCAGAAAGAAGATGATTTACTTGGAAAAAAAAAATAGTGCTGAGATTCATCAAATCTGACAGATATAGAAGCAAGCTCTGCTTAACCATAGCAATAAAATCTTTGGCTCACCTCTGTAGCTTCCTCCTGTACTGTTGCATGTCTCCACACACGTGGAAAATAATAATGATGTTTTTTAAGTGTTTGCTATTTTTCATGCCCTGTGTTAAGTACTCATTTACTCGTTATATACTATCTCATTTAATCGTCCCAGCAACCCAAAGACATAGATAGAGTGTTTAACTCCATTTTGTGGATGGGGAAACTGAGTCACAGAAAAGCTACATAACTAGCAAGTGATGGCTCCAGTATGTGAACTCGGGCAAACTGATTCAGAGCCTTTGCTTCTACCACTATGCCAGCCTGCTTTTGAAAACCTCTGTGAGGAATGAAAGCAACTCCAAAATGTTCCAGCTATATTAATTTACAGTCCTAAGGCAGGTAAGCAATGGTACCTAGAAGAAAAAAGAACTGATTAAAAACCCGTTTATCCCTCCAAAATGGTTTTAAATTTTCTCTGTATTCCCCCCAAAATAAAATAAAATAAGTGACAGATAATCCACGAAAGTGAGATTTTTAAGGATCCAGAGGGAAGAAATGGACTGGCAAAGCATAGATTGTCTAAGAACAATTTCTAACATTACTTGTTTTGAAAATTCTCCATGGAAAAAGGAGAACTCCAAACCAAAACCTATAAATGCTTTGCTGAGAACTAAATACAGCAGAAAATTGGCAGAAGACAAATGGATGAGCAGTGAGGTCTCTGATAAGGTCCTATGTTTTTAAAACAGTCAAGGTTTTTGAAAAATGTCTTCCCTCCACGTGTGTGTGTATGTCTATGTGTGTCTGTATGTGCTTGTTCATGTGAACGCTTCCAATCTGAACAAACGAGAATGAGGGATGTATATTTTCTTGAAGGAAAAGTCAACACTAAAGAAAGGAAACCCTGAAATGCAAGTTAAAAAAAAAGGCGGGGGGGGGGGGAGAGGGTAAGAGGGGCACAGAGAGACAGAATAAAGAAAGAGATATAGGGATTTATTTCTTTATTTTAGAGAAAAAACGAACACAAACATACGAAACCAAGACACTAAAAGTACAATTGCCAATACAGAAAGAATATCTGAGGGTCCATTGTAAGCAAGTGGTAAAAACAGGGTTGTGGATATGCAGAATCAGCTCATATCTTGGAACTCCAGCTAAGGAGATGTAAGGTATTGAGATGTTAAGGTATTTGACACGCAAAGAACATTAGACTCAGGGACATGAATCAAACCAACAGCAACACTGCTGGTTTTATGATTATTCAGAAATGATTCACAATTCAGGGGACTGTGATATTGAGGGAGTAAAATATTAAATATGCCCAAGGTTACGTACATTTTTAAATTCCTCTACCAGACCTCTAAACAGCAAAGCGGAAAACTTCTAAAGAACTAATTCCATTCACTTGCATTCTTCAGTAGCTTGACCTGAAAGCTTCCAATTGGTTTTCATGATTAGAGTTCTGGAATAAGAAGGTGAACTCTTTAAGGCTCTGGTCGCACATTGTGCTGGTTTGAAACTATTATGCAGTCCAGAAAAGCCATGCTCTTCTATTCCATTCTTGAGGGTGCAGATCTATTGTGGGCAGGGCCTTTTGATTAGATTGTTTCCATGGAGATGGAACCCACCCAATTCAAGGTGAGTCTTAAATTCTTCTTGTGAGAGAATAAAAAGATAGTGAAAGAGGAGAGAGCCCAGAAACGTTCAGAGAGAACAGAAATGCCCAGCGAAAAATATTTTGGAGAGAACCACACAGAGCCCAGAAAGAGAAACATCCCAGAGGTGCCAAGAGTGGACCCACAGGACACAAAGAGCATCAGAGAGATGTCCCAGGGTAGGAGAGCAAGGACCGACAGAAGCTCAGAGAGAAAGCCACTGGAATCGGAGGCTGAAAGCAATGCAATCAGGGAGTGAAGGACCAGCAGATGCCAGCCACGTGCCTTCCCGCATGATGCAGGAACCCCAGATGTCATCAGCCTTTCTTCAGAGTCAGGGTATCTTTCTCTGGATGCCTCAATTTGGGCAATTTTATGGCTGTGGAACTGTAAATTTGTAAACTAAAAAAAAATCCCCTTTGTAAAAGCCCATCCATTTCTGGTATATTGCATTCTAGCAGCTTTAGCAAACTGAAACACATATCTAAAAATGAGTCCTAGTAAAGGCAAGCGTCATCTCAAAACTCCTGTCTGACAGAGAACACCATTTATATGGGAACTTGATGACCCCAAATTTGTCCTAAGAACAAGTCTTTAGTTACTTCTTTTGTGAAGCTTTTCTAATCTCTCTGGGCCCAGAAAATAGCTTTCTCCCATGTATTTCAATAACCACTTCTTCATATTTCCTACTGGGGATTAAGTCATATATCCCAGAAAAAAAATGTTCTTAATCATAAATCAATTTCTGTGGGAATGAACTTGTAAATAGGACCCTTCTCTGAGGTTATTGTTAGTAAATGCGTGGTCATCTGAATAAGGATGGGTCCTAGTCCCATTTCTGGAGGCTTTATAGGGAAGGCCACAGAGAAGAGGGCACAGGAAACAGTCTATAGCTGGAAGACAATGGAATCTGAGAGAATAAGGAGAAGACACTGCCATATACATGGATAAGATGGAAAAGCCAAGAAACTCCAATGACTGCCAGATAGCCAGAAGATATCAACCATGGGAAGAAGGAAGCCTTCTAGCCTCTAGAACCATAAGCCAATAAATATCTGGTGTTAAGCCAACCTTCTGAATGGCATTTGTATTAACAGCTAGTGTGCCTGTTTGAAACTGTCGTGTACCCTAGAAAAGTCCATGTCCTATAATCCTCATTCAGTATTACTGGGTGGAATCTTTGTTATTGTTTCCATGGAGATGTGACCCACCCAACTGTGGGTGGTAACACTGATTAGATTATTTCCATGGAGATGTGTCCCCACGCATTCAAGGTGGGGTTGCTTACGGGAATTCTTTAAGAGGGAATCATTTTGGAAAAAAGCTTTAGAGCCAATAGAGCCTACACAGCCAGAGACCTATGGAGATGCATAAGGAAAACGCCCTAGGGGAAATTTTACGAGATGAACAGAGAAAGCTAGCAGACATCACCATGTACATTCTCAGTTGAGAAAGAAACTCAAAATCATTAGCCCTTTCTTTAGAGTTTAGGTATCTTTCTCTGGATGCCTTAGTTTGGACATTTCTCTGGCCTTAAAACTGTAAACTTGCAACTTAAATTCCCTTTTTAAAAGTTATGTTTCTGGTATATTGCATTCTGGCATCTTTAACAAACTGAAACAGCTAGGAAATTAACTCATCTCTGTAACAGTACTTCTCATCTTACTCTCTAATTATTTCTTTTTTGATCTGTCTCCTCATCTAGCTCTCAGCTGATAAGGTGATCTGGTCTCTTTCAACATTGAGTCCCTGACTGATACAATGTATTTTAATTGAAGGAATGAAAGAATAAATAAGCTGATTAACTACTTAATTGAGCTTTGGTATCTGGTTGTTAAAAAACAGGCTATGTCTTGCATTTATTGAGTGAGTCTGCATAGAATCTATAAGCATGAGGAACCCAGGATGAAGCCAAAATTATTCTAAAGGATGAGTGAGATATAAGAAGATGGTACAATATTAATACATAACATTTTTGAGTCCTTATTAATTTCATTTGATGTTTATAGAAGCCCCATAAGTGTACTATTATTCCCATTTTACAGATTAGAAATTGGGGCATATGATCATCCAAAGTCTATGATCTCTTATGTGGTGGGGCAGGAATTTAATCCTTGCTCCTTCTAACTCTGTGATCCACATTCATAACCCACTGAGCTATGTTACCTCTAACACTACAGTATTAGAGACAGGGAGAATGCATTTCTTAGAATTTGGAGGATAGAGACAGCATGGCATCTATAACTCAGATTAGTCCTCTCCTCCTCTCACCCATGGAATTCATGGATTCATGCTATGATCATCTAAAATAGGCTAAGATTAAGCCAGAATGCACCAGTATGGCTGTCCTGTCTTCTTACCAACATCAAAACTGATTGATCAAGTTATAATTTGGATCCATTCTGAATGATCCTGAATTGTCATATACATTGATTATTACATCTGCTCTAAAGAAAAAGTAAATAAGATGAATAGAGTTTATTCCTCTAAAATTCCATTAGGCAATGAGACACAAGGAAGTACTCTTTGGATATTCATTTGATCACCTATAATGCCCAAAGTTGATGGATCAATTAATCCATTAAAAGTTTTCAGGCACTACACCTCCCAAGGCCCCAAGATCTCACTTTCTGGATAGTCATGTAAGGGACTCAAGTTTTCAGATTTCAAGGAGAACGCAGGAGTGATGGTAGAATAATACCTAACACTACCAGCAAGCAATCTTTGGACACTGTCACCTTTGGAAAACCATTCAAGCAACGTTTAAAAATTACCTTCCAGTGTGAGATTATTTGTTATCCTATAACTGAGATAGTTTTTAAAAGGACACAGTTTTTAAAAGAAAGAAAAAAAAACAGTTGGCGATTGTACTAAATACAGATGCCAACATTCCCTTAATACCAGAATGGAGAAAAGACTCCACTGTAGACACAATGAGATCAGTTTTTATTAGGAGGAAAAAGCATATAAGACACTTGGCATTTACTATCTCCTCTCTACTCTTCTTTTCTTACAAGACTTGGTTGCTAGATGGGAGAAAAATGCAAAGTGCTCCCTGTCGCATCTTTTCTGATTTCACCATAAGAAACTCTCAGAAAGAACAGATTTTTTTTATGGGAATGGCTGGTACTACCATTTGATGGGTCATGGTACCCAATTGGACTTGGGCAGTGGTTACTTCTTGTATTTAAAGCTGATAAATGCCCTCCGCAGAATAGTAACTTGAAAATGTAAGCCTTTCTGTTGTTGTTTGCAACAACTTCTGCTTACAGTACAAATAAGGATCACTCCCAACATTGTCAATTCAGATAAAAGATCATGGATAGACGATACAATTTTTCTAAAATGGATCCTTCTTCCTCTTTTAGTCTTATTTCCCCACCCTCTGTGAATCTAATCTAATCTCTGATATAATATTAGCTTATCCCTCTTCCCTCCTCCCAGATTAGAAACTGCTCCTTTTTATGCCATTCCATGGCGGATGACATTGGACAAGTCACTTAACTTCTCTACACTCAGTTTCCTCATCTGCAAAATAATGATGGTAATAGCACAGCCAATTTATAAGGGGGCTGTGAGGATTAAATAAATTAACAGGTAAAACGCTGAGCACAGTGCCTAGAACATTAGACGTGCTCTAATAGTATTAGTTCTTGTGTTTCTAAATGTGCATTCTCTTCCTTGTGCTCAAATATGGCCCTCGATTTACCTTTTCTGACTGAATTTTATAACTATATATTTTTTAACTCTATTCCCTATCTTTTTCCCCTCTTAAATACTTAAAGTGATTTCTGACCCTCTTACAAATCATACCACACAGGAACACATTTTAAAATGGGAGGGTGGCATGAGAATGATCTCATATCAACTATGGTGGTGAATGCATAACTCTGTGATTATACCAGGAGCAGTGAACTACACACTTAGGGTGGATTATATAGTCTGTGAATAAAACCGTTTAAATTAAAAAAAGAGGGTGGGGATGGCCACACTCATACTGCTAGTTTACAGCAAAGCCCTGGTTTCCTTAAGGGCAGGGGCTTTGAGGTTCTTACTGCTACATCCCCCATACCTCGACCAGTGAGTGCCTGGACCATAAAAGGTGCTCAATCAATATTTGATGAATGGATGAAATAAATTGGAAACAATTTAGTAGGAGTGCAATACTCTGGGTACTGGAGACACGGAAACATCACATGTACCCCAAGCCCATTTCGGTAGTGTGATGAGAACAATGTGAGTTGCATGCCCCAGGAGCCAGGGGGACAGCCTGGATGCCATTTATGGTTTTATCACTGTGACTCGTTATCCCACTCATTTCCTGCCAATTCAGCTAGACCTGATTTCAAGAGCTTCTTTTTATGACTAAACTTGTGGCATATATCATTCCATTTCATTTCCTGGGATGGGAAGATAATGCACCACATGTTTGCATCTGATCAAATGAAAAATAATTAAAATGCTTTACTATTCATCTTATAACAATTATGCAGCATGGCATGACGTGTACATAAGCAAAGGAAAACTTATTTTATCTAGTTCTTCTTCCAGGCTCTAATCTGATTAGGAATTTGGCAACTAGATTAGGAAATACATTCTAATGGTATATCAAACATTAAAAAATTTGATCGCTTTAGCCAGGTTCTAAGTTCATAAAATGACTGGCCAAGGCAGACCTTTTAATGGTAACCTTAAAAGAGGTACTCATTGAGTTCATAAACTTATACTTTCTTTTTTGCTGAATCACGTCTTGGTTCTTTCCTCGTTATCTTTCTCTTGTAATCAGTAAAACTTCTTAAAGGGAAGAACAGTAGTGATTGAAGAAAAGCTAGGATAAGAGACAAACATAAATCGCTGGGAAATTGGAAAAGCTTGTCAGTTATATTACTTTCATAGTTAAATGTTTCTACCACTTGTGATATACACAAATGAGTCATTTTCAGCCCCAGAGGCAACAAACAGCAAGCATCTTTTGCAAGATGTTTCTCAAATGTGAATCATGTTCATACCAGCAGCATGGTGTATGAAAAACTGCATGCATGCCCCTCATACCACTATTTACCTGATCATTTCCTTCGCTGAATTTTCAAGATTTTACGTATCTTAGATTTACCCTAAACAATATTATCTGGGAAGCCAGGCACTTGTTATGCTTTTCCTAATGTATATTAAAATAAATCAGCATGGATTAAAATCACTCCATGTCCCCAGAGAAACACATACTATCCTGTGAGAAACATCACTTACTGCCATCACTAGTCTCTCTTGCAAAATGAATGAAACGATACCTCCAGTCAATATATCTATGGAAAAGACTGTGGTAATTGCAGTTCCACAAGACTTTGTAGTCAAATCAGAATTATAAAGAAAGCATTGCAGCAAAGGCTTCTTTCTGTACTAACATTGCCAGAAAGCACACGAAAACTCCCTTATAGGTCCTATGCTGGGGAGTTATGGCAGAGATTTGGCAGCAGCCCTATTTGCAATGTTGTCTATGACATAAAGTCCAATTGAAGGTCTGAAATTAAAACTAATGATTGACCAGGAATTTCAATAGCTCTTTTCTTGATTCTAGCAAGGTATTTAGTATGCAGAGGGTAAATCTTACTCCTTTTCAGTCTTGCATTCGAAAGAGTGTTGGGGAAATGGTAAACAACATTTTTGTTAAGAGTTGCAGTCCTGTTGGAGAATTTATATTCCTTTCCTGTCATCCCTCAAAGAGCCATAAAAATGCATCAGTTCCAAAGAGGGATAGGACAGTTAACATTTAAAGAGCAGGTAGGGATCAATTACTCTTCGTTATTAACAGTGAACATTTATAGTGTATCTATGTGTGCTGAGCTGTACTAATCACTATACCTGCATTATCTCATTTATTGCAATCATCACAGGTCATTACGTATATTACCACCATTTTGCAGATGAAGAAACACACAGAAGTTTTCAGGTAGGATACAAACCTTGGGCTAGCTGACTCCAGAGCCACAGTTTTTAACCCATTACATATGTTAATTCCTCAGTAAGTGCCTGCTCATTTGTAGTCCCAAATTAATTATCTTCCTGATATTCACAAATTCATTTCCCTTTTTGTCAATCCAATAAGAAGCACAGACCTTGATAGCCAATTAGACCAAAGGAAAGTTGTAAGAGCTGAAAATGAAAGCTATCCCAAAAGTTAATTACAGTACTATATTCACCATCAAATTTAGCTCTTAAAACTGGTATTATATTATACCCATTTTTTCAGGTGAAGAAACTGAAGCTTTAGAAATGAGGAACTTGCCCAAGGTTACAAAGAATAAGTGGGATTTTAACTGGTTTAGCCTAACTCTAGAGCCCAAGCATCTTAAATAATATGCTATAAAATTTGTACAATGGTTGCAATCCTCATCTTCATAGTATTTATAAGGGGAACTGTAACCAGCTACAACCTCATCTTTACCGAGTGTTCAGCATAAGATGTTATCAGTGTCCTCAAGTGTGATCCTGGAGCGGCAGTAGAATCAGCTGGGATCTTATTGGTAACGCAACGTCTCAGGCCCACTCCAGACCTACTGAATCACAAACCTGAGCTATGAGACCCAGCTTCTTTATTTTATTTTTTCACATGGGCAGGCACCCGGAACCCAACCCGGGTCTCCAGCATGGCAGGCAAGAACTCTGCCTGCTGAGCCACCATGGCCTGCCCAAGGCCTACCTTCTTTTAACAAGTCTTGCAGGTAATTCCAAAGCATGCACAGGTTTGAGAACCATGGGTTTGATAAGCGGCTCCTTAGGATCACCTGGGAACTTTAAATAACTAAAGATGCCTGGGCTTGTCACTATAGATTCTGACTCAGTTATCAGAGGTACAGCCTAGATGCTTATATTTTAAGCGTTTCTAATGTGTAGCCATGGTAAAGACCCACTGGCTTCATTGAAAGCTCCAATCAAGAAGAAATGCTATGAAAAGAGCGGGATTCTTCAGTACAAAGAAATAGAGAGTGAACTTACTTGGAAATGCCTGAATACATTCTGGAGGGCTTTTCAATAATAAGCTTATAAAGTAATGACCTCAGTGCCTTTAAGGTGTTGACTGTTTTATTTCTGGAGCATTTAAGGATGTAAAGATTACCTAAGAAATTAATTACCTCCATAGTTGCTATATTTTGCTGTTGTTGAAGTAATTTATCCCCTAAATTTATATTTTTTAAGCCTTTAAAGAATGAAATATTTATGTTTTGATCACTCTTGGGCTCAGTGTTGAGTTTCATCTAATAATAGGCAATTGCTGTTTTGATGACATTGTGTCCCTGTTCTCATGGAATGTTCTTACTTGTTCCTCCTCAGATAAGCAGATAGTGCCTGTGTGTTCTTTCCCCCAACTCCTCCAGCATCTGACTTTACACCTGGGATGAAATAAGAGACTAGGAAGCAGCAGCGGCAAGCTGTTCTTCCCAAACAAATTACAGAGGTTTTGGAGTCACTGGTTGTACCCTGAGATAACATAAAACAAGTAGATTCCGTATCTTCTCCAAGGAAGTCAAGAGTCTTTGAATAACCAGTTTATTAGCACCGCATCTCCAAAAATGCATTTGACATCTATAATTTCTTTGATTAACATGAGATGCACTGAAATGAAACTATTATTTTTAACCTTTAATTTAAAATAATTATAGCTTGACTGGAAGACATAAAGGTAGTAAAAAAAAAAGAGGGCTATGCGCCTTCGGGAAGATTCCCCCACAGGTTACATCTTATATAATTATAGTACACTGTCACAACCAGGAATGTGACATTAGTACAGTGTGTATGTGTGTGTGTGTGTGATTTTATCACACATGTAGATTCCTGTAGCCTCCACTGCAATCAAGGAACAAAACTATTCCATTGCCATGGTGAGCTCCCACTTGAGAGGCCCTTATAGTTATATCCACTGTCTTCCCTCCCAGCTTCCACCATCACTAATCCTTTGCAACCACTAATCTACTTTCCATATCTTTAAGTTTATCATTTCAAGAATGTTATATAAATGGAACACGACAATATTTTTGTCTCTTGAGGTAGCTGTTGCTCACTCATCATAATTATGTGCATCCACAATATATTCCATCCAAATTGTGTATCAGTAATTCCTTTTGTTTGTAGTACTATTCCAAGGTATCCATGTGCCATAGTTTAACCATCACCTATCGAGAAACATTTTCTTTTGTAAAAGAAGAATAAAGTGGGGTCAATCACTCTACCTCATTTCAAGATTTATGATATAACTACAGTAATCGAGACTGTGTGGTCCTTCTTCTACAAAAGGGTTTTCATTATTCCAGTTTTTTGCCTTTCCATAGAAATTTTAGGATAATCTTTTCTATAACTACCAAAAGAAAAATCTTGCTGGGATTTTGATAGGAGCCTGTTTATCAAATTTCGGGAGAACAGATATCACTCTAGTCAATCTTTCAATTTGTGATATGGTATGTCTCTCCATTTCAGAACTCTGATTTCTTTCATCACTGTTGTATAGTTTTCAGCATACAAGTAGTCCTCTACTTGTTTTATTTATTTATTTGCAAGGGCAGGCACTGGGAAATGAGCCCAGGTCTCCAGCATGGCAGGTGAGAACTCTGCCTGCTGAGCCACCGCGGCCCGCCCCCCTCTATTTGTTTTAGATCTACATCTAAGCATTTCATTTTCTGAATGGTAGCATTTAATTTTTATTTCCATGTGTTCATTGCTACTATATAGAAATATAATTGGTTTTTCAGTGTTTATCTTGTATCCTACAAATTTGCTGAACTCACTAGGAGGGTTTTTTGTTTTTGTAGATTCCTTGGATTTTCTATGTAAACAGTCATGTCATCTGCAAATAGGGATGGTTTTATATCTTCCTTTCTAATATATATGTCTTTCATTTCCCTTTCTTGCCTTATTTCCCTGAGTAGAACTTTCATAGGTTCTTCCAGGATATAAAGAGAGGCGACACTTCTCTACTAATTTTATGAAGCCAGTGTCAAACTAATTAAAACAAAAACAAAGACAGTACCAAAATCAAAACTACAAATTTATCTTATGAATATACAAGCAAAAATTCTTAAAGAGAAGCAAATAGAATTCAAGAATATGTGAAAAGAATGGTAAACGATTCACAAGTAGGGTTTATTCCAAGGAACAAGGCCTGTTCGATTTTTGAAACTAGTTAATATAATCCACCATATTAGAAGGCTAAAGAAAATTCACATAATCATATCAGTTGAAGCATAAAAAGCAGTTGATAAAATACAACACCCATGATAAAAGCTCTCAGAAAATTAGGATAGAGGCCTGCTACCTTGACTTCATTAAGAACATCTACCAAAATCCTACAGCCATCATCCTTCAATGGTGCAAGACTGAATGGTGAAAGATCCTGTGGGATCAGGAACGAGGCGAGGCTGTCTGCTCTCACCGCTGCTATTCAACAAAACATATATTTGCAAGTAATTTTGTCTCTTTTATTATTGCCTGCAAGGGCAGAAAAAAATATCAGATGTATCTGTCAAGTCTGTTTACCTTAATCCACCCACTGACTAATACAATTTAATCAGCAGTTTAGCCAAAGTAGGCAGGACTGTTGAGTGGAAAGAGCTACAAAAATAATTAAGTCAAATGAAAATTTATTAGCCATTTCTTGTTATGAATTAAGCACTATTCTAAGAGCTGAGGTTACAAAGTTAAATTAGCCTTGGGTCACTTCCATCCAGGAACCTAATATCTAGAAATAGGTATAGACAAGAAGGTGAATAATTGCAAAATAATAAGATACCAGGAATGATTATTGTTTCTAGCAGGTGTTTTGGTAGCAAGAAGACAGAAGTTCACTCTATTATTATTCTATTTTGGCAATTGTAAAATTTGATAAAAGGCTTCTAGGGCCTGCCTAAGCTAGCACAGTTTCTCTAAGTTAATTGCTTTTTCATCCTATCTAAAAACCACATTTGTGAATAGAGCAGCGAGTCAAACAAACTTTCCTGACACCACAGAGTTTACATTCTAAGGTGGAGAGATAGAAAAAACAAACTATTAAAATATATCACCACTGTATTTTATAAGGTATTAAGTGTTATTGAAAAAATCAAGCTGGAAAGTAAGTTAGGAAATGCAGTACTGGTACTGGTGAGTGGAGTTCAATTTAAATCAGATGGTCAGCTCACACATCACTGAAAAGATAACTGATCAAGTCTCTAAAGGGATGAATGCAAACACTGTCCTACAAAAGATGTATATTATACATCCTAAACCCTGGAACATGTGAATATGCTCCCTTAACAGCAAAAGTTGTGATTAAGGTCACCACCCTTGAGATGGGGAGAGGCTCCTGGATTATCCAGGTGGGCCCAATCTAATCACACAAGCCTTTAAAATGAGAGCATCTTTCCTATCTAGTCAGTTTACACTAAGCCATCCACTGAGTAATATAATTGAGTCACCTTAATAACTTAGATAGGCAGCCCAGAGAAAATGTCTAACCACTGGGCTCTTGAGTGGCCTAATTTAAGAGATTAAGGAAATAAGAAGGAATCAGCAAAGGAACCTGAAGAGAATAGCCAGCGAGGTAGAACTCAAACCAGTAAGGTCTGTGTCCTGGAAGCCATGTGTTTCTAAGAGGAGGAGGAAGAATTATGCCAAGTGTAACTTTTAGAACAAGTAAGAGAAAGACTGAGAATTGACCACTGATTTTAGCACCATGGAGATTGCTGATGCTTTGACAAGAAGTTTCAGAAGGATAGGTGGGGGTGCGGGGAAATGCTGATCTTGATTAGAGTTGGTTTAACAAAGATTGGAAGGCAGGGAATTGGCATCAATAAATAATGGTCACCTTCTCAAGGAGATTTGCTATAAATAACAGCATCAATCTCAGAGAAGGAGGCACCCATAGATAGAGTCTGAAAAGGTTTCACATTGCATTTTCTGCTAACGTAAAGGGAATATGAGAACACAAGGTTTAAACCCTCAGTCTTGGCGTGAAACATACTAATGGTACTGATCAAATGCAGTTGGTTCTCTGCCTGATGTATTCAAATGAACAACTCCTGAGACACCAGGATTTCAAAGAAAGAAAGAGTTTATTGCTAGGTGTGAAGTAGGAGATCAGATGGCCGACTGGCCTAAAAATCTGCCTCCCATAACTGCAGTAATTCTGATAGTTTTATACTATCAAAAGATGGGTAGGTTGTAGGATAATGAACACAATGACTTGAGATGACAAGGTGAGAGATGATCTAATTATTGAGCATGTGCAGATTGATTACATGCTCAGTCAAAGAACCTATGTTAGAAAATGGCAGCTTTAATATGATGATGGGCTTGAAATTTTAGTATTATAATGAGGTATGGGTCACTTATAGGTTAAGGTTTATGCTTTTCCACATGTCATGTGGGCCCGCTTTCTTTAGATTCAGCTCCTTCCATCAAGATAGTTTTGGAATTGGGGTGGGTTAGTTCTAGGCTGACTCAACGCCCTTCACTTGTAAACATCAGGATCTGTCTTTAGTGATCATAAGACTCTAAACTTGAGAAACCTCATAAAGGAGTACAAGAGAAGGTCAGTCACAAGGTTCTTACATCATCAGGACATAAGGTAAAGGCTATATATAGTTATACAATCATTATTAAAGATCAAGGTAACTGGATTACAGTTCAACAATCCCAGGTTTCTCCTTCTGGCCATTCTAATCCACTAGAAAGTAAAAAAGAAATAGCTATATAATGATTCAGTAGTCATAAACATTTGTTAAAACCTAAATTCTCTGTTACAACTCCTCCCTTTCATTTGATCATTCTCTCAATCTTGAGGGATATCTGGGCAATGACATTTCTAACTTTTGCGCTGAAACAGGGCATTGACATCATGGGTTACAGGAATGAAACTGGTTGTTGTTCTCACAGAGGTCAGTACCTCTGGGTTTCTGGGCTTATCCAGCATAGGAACAATCCAAAGGCTTTAAGCCTTTAAAAATAAACTCGATACTTAAAACCTTTAGCATCTTGGATAGATAGATAAAAGATATTCTTTAGAGTTTTCAGGAACACTGTTGGTAGGTGTGTAGCATACTGTGACAATTTGCTATATCTGGCTGAAACTTGCATAAGAGTAACCTCCAGAATGACTTCCTAACTCTGTTTGAGATTTCTTAGCCACTGAAACTTTATTTTATTTCTTTTCCCCCATTTGGTCAACCAATCCTACAATACCAGGACTGCCCACATCCCTGGGAGCACTGTCCCATGTTGCTAGGGAGATTTATACTCCTGGAAGTCATGTCCCACATAGGTGGGAAGTAGTGAGTTTAATTATAGAGTCTGGCAACAAAAGAGCAGCAAAAGAAGTTCTCTGCAAGTAACTCTTAGGCATTAATTATAAGTTGGCCTAGTTTTGCCATTACAGAAATAAGTTTCAAAAGGGCAAGCCTCAAGATTGAGGACTTGGCTTATTAAACTGGGAGTAACTATTTGCTTAAGAGAATGGCAGGAATTGCCCAGATAGGGTAGTTTAATGTCTTTTCTCCAGTCCTTCAAGGGACTCTGCAAATATTTTTTTCATTTTCTGCCCAAAATATTCTGAACTACCTGAGGATATTACATTAACCTATACAGACTATCAAGATCTCATTTCCTAATCTAGGTTCCATGTCAAATAAAGATGAATTAAGTTGTTTAAATAAACTGACTAGACAGGTTAAATTAGATAGTGTGCTACAGAAAAATTAAATTTTGGAAAAAATAAATAGCTCTTCCTTTTGTCTCCCATATAAAAAAAGTTAAAGTCATAAAATACAGACAATATCATCTTTTACCCTGTATTCTGATTTATCTTAGTCCTAACCAGATCAGCTTCATTCATATCTCTAATTGAAGCCTGATCTCTTTTCCATCTTCTTTAACAGTCCCTGTGTTCTGACTTTTAGAGCTGGAGAACTCTAACTCTGAGTCTCAGGTGTCACACTGGTAACCAAAGTTCCAGGGAACTACCAGGATTACACACAAACAGCAGAGTATCTCAGAATTTGGAACTATCAGTTAAAGCTCAGGAATAAATATGACTACTATAAGAGTTTACAATCTAGACCCTAATTTTCTTATATGCATTTCCTAAATGAAGCTCATTTTCAGGAATAAAAACATTTGATAGTTGAGTTATATTGGCATCTTTTGTCCTGTCTTACCTTTACACATTTACCAGGGTTATGTTAATTAACAGGTAGAACATAATTTATATACTTGCTTTGCTTCTCTCTTCAAGTCACTTACAGTTGCAGATGGAGTTCTGACGTATAGCTGACCACTTAACACTTTTCGAGAAGCATTAGAGCAAAGTATTATAACTGACAAGTACATGTGCATGATCTGTAACCCTTTTCTAAGAATAACTGAAACCATGACTAACAGCATCATACTGTCTACTATCAGATAGATCTGTATCAGGATACAGAATGTACGATGAGAACATTGTCAAATCTTTAGAATTTCATACAATCTCTAAAGGTATGAATAACATTTTGCCCACACAAATTTAGCTAACAGGAGGATATAAAATCCCTTTTAATTATTGTAACACTTCCCAAACATTTCCTATGTAACATATTAAACTATTTTAGCACCTCACTTTTACAAGGTAAAAGAACA
The DNA here is from genome assembly GCF_023851605.1 of Tamandua tetradactyla. NCBI lineage: Eukaryota > Metazoa > Chordata > Mammalia > Pilosa > Myrmecophagidae > Tamandua > Tamandua tetradactyla. The sequence goes on from NC_135332.1 coordinate 152,127,743, forward strand.
CATCCTTTGCAACAGTTTTCCTTTAAAAGTGAGAACACTTGTCTTACGAAATAAAAGATAAGGTCAACATAAATATTGGTGAGGATATCATTCTGATATGATAAAAGATCTTTGTCTTCTAGATTGAGTACTCAGATGGTTAAGAAAAACTTTTTATAACCTTTCATTAAGAGCAGACCAACAAGTCACATTATTTTAACAGAGAGAAAACTAAACTCCAGTTTTGTATGCATAGACAGTTTGCACAAAAATTCTTTAAAAGTTATTATGAACAAGTCTATCTGATTTTTGGTCAGCATTGACTATGACAGACAGAATTCACTTTCACAAACTTCTACAATTTTCCATATCCATTCAAGTCTTGTCTTACATATTAAAACTAGCCATTTACTTTAAGACAAACCATACTCCCTTAGACAGGCTTAGCAAATATTAGTCAGCATTGATTACAATAAACAAAATTCACTTTCACAAACTTTCTACAACTTTCCATATTCACTCAGGCTTTGTCCCACACATTCTCAAGGATAAAACTCCACTCTTTTCTTTAACAAAGCACATCGTGTATACTTTACATACCTGCATACTTAAGTTAACAAAAAAGATCTTTAATTCTGTCTTCAAACATCTTATTAAACATAATTATTTTAATTAAAGTTTGTCAAAAAACCAATTTCATTAAGCATATATTTACATTTTTCCTTTACTATAATAAAGGTATAATAGATGTAATGCTAGTTTATTTTATCAGCAAACTTGTATAAACTTAGGGAGAACATACCTAAGTAGAATAAAACTGTGTTGTTTGACTCAAAAAGTCATCATAAAAACAGGAAAAGGACTAGACTGCCACTTTATTTTGTGTGTCTGTGTGTGTGTATTTGCTTTCTTATTCCTTCTATTGAAGGTAAAAAAAAACTCTGCTTTCATAAAACCCCCAAATCATGGGCAACCTCAAAAACATATTGACTACTAAGCTCTGGAAAACATACTACAATTGTTTAATTTGTTCTGAAAATAAATCCAGGAAAACTTTTCCATAGCTCTTAAGGACATTTTCCTTTACTTTCTGAAATTTGGCAATTCGATTTTATTCAATTACTCCTATTCCAAGGCTATTTATATTTTAATAGTCATGTGTTTACTATGATAAGGTGTTATTGAAAAAAATAAATTTAATTGGGAAGTTCTTTTGGAACAAAAGTGGCCTATTCCACAGCATTTCTTCTCTGCCCACCATTTCCAATCTTTAGGCTCAGTACAAAGAATTTTAAACCAAGCCCACACCTCCCCATCTTCCTCCACCCAACTCTTCGCTCATAGCTGCCTTGTCCATTCATACCTGGACAAGGTTTAAGAGGTCCTGGGGGCAGGGATAGGTGAGAACGAAAGAATGAGGCCTGGTCTGTTAAACCTGGATCGAAAAGTTTTAAATTTAAGACACCTAAGGTGACCTTAGTGTTGATCAGAGGTCCTGTGACCTTTTTAAAATTGTTTCCATTATTAGATCTATTTCACTTAGAGCTGTAACCCAAGCAACTGGAAATGTCTTTGCTGTTTCCCGAGGCGGCTCTCTACTGCCTTTGGGGAATTCTAGACAGTGGTTTGTTTCCAACCTCTAGGTTGTTTACGGTAATTATAAATATTAATTCCTTGAATGCTGGTGACTAGAAGGTTGTTTCCTTTTTCTCTGGGACTCTAGGAGTACTAATAAATATATATATATATAATTTATATATATGTAATTGTTTATCTTTAAGCAATTTGAATAGAGCTCTTTAAGAATTTTTTGTTAATTTGCTTTTTACCATTGAGAGATATGAAAATATATATGGACCAAGCAGACAGACACAAACAGAAAGTTAGTCATATAAAAAAACCCAGAAACACAGAAATATGATTTTGAGAAGGACAAATAAATGATTGAATAGACATCACCTCACCCCATTTCTGCTCTCTTTTGCAGAGCAGCACTAACTGTAACACAATATGCTTTTTTATCCCACCATTTTCAGGCCATTTCTTTCCTGATTCTAAATCATATTGAGGCCAGACTGTTTTTTTTTCATAGGCTAGTAACTAAAATCTTTTCAGTTTTTCAAAATAGAGCCCAAAAGTCTATATTCAAGTATAACTTTTAGAATTAGATTTCCCCTTTTTAAAGAATTTCCATGATCAGTATCCAATTAAGAACACCTGAACAACAGAAATGCAATAACATACCAAATAACAAATTTAAACAAAAACTTACCATACATTTAAGTAATACACCAATTAATAACTAGACCTAACACAACAATTAACAATTAAACAAGCATTAAACACTTACTATACCTAAGTAACACACCAGTTAACAGCTAAATAGGCATATTTAATTTCATTAAGTACTAATTAATTGTTGGTTTACTTATTTTCTAGGAGTATACACAACAGACAAACTCAGGGCAGGGTCTTTTTTTTTTAATAATATTTTTATCGACAAATCTTCACATACACACAATCCATACATGGTGTACTACACTCAATGGCTCACAATATCATCACATAGTTGTGATTTTTAGAACATTTGCATCACTCCAGAAAAATAAATAAAAAGAAAAAACTCATACATGTCATACCCTTACCCCTCCCTCTTATTGGCCACTAGTATTTCAATCTACCCAATTTATTTTACTCCTTATCCTCCCTATCATTTATTTTTTATCCATATGTTTTTACTTATCTGTCCATACTATGGATAAAAGGCGCATCAGACACAAAGTTTTCACAATCACACAGTCACATTATAAAAGCAGTATTGTTATACAATCGTCTCCAAGAATCAAGGCTACTGGAACAGGGCTGAACAGTTTCAGGTACTTCCCCCTACCCACTCCAATATACTATAAACTGAAAACAGATATCTATGTAATGGATAAGAATAGCCTCCAGGATAACCTCTCACCTCTGAAATCTCTTAGCCACTGAAACTTTATTTTGTCTCATTTTCCTCTTCTCCCTTTTGTTCAAGAAGACTTTCTCATTCCCATGATGCTGGGTTTTGGCTCATCCTGGCATTTCTGTCCCACTCTGCATGGGCAATTTACACCCTGGGAGGCATGTCCCATGTAGAGGGGGAGGGCAGTTAGTTCACCTGCTGAGGTGACTTAGAGAGAGAGGTCACATCTGAGCAACAAAAGAGGTTCTCTGGGGTTAACCCTTAGGCATAATCATAAATAGGCTTAGCTTCTCCTTTCAGGAATAAGTTTCATAGAGGTGAACCTCAGATCAAAGCTCAGCCTATTGAATTGGTTGTTCCCACTGCCTTCCAGAATATCAGGAATCCCCCATATGGGGAAGTTGAATATTTCCTCCTTTCTCCCCAGTCCCCCAAGGGTACTCAGGGCAGGGTCCTGAACCCTGTACAGACAAACACACATGAAGGCCTCGAACCCCATACAGAAAGGTAGCCAGAAAACAGAAAGGTGTAGTTGTCAGGGCAAGGAGGACTGTTCTGGAAGTGGAACCCAGGGCCTCAAGGCCAGGTCCAGGCAACTTGAACCACCATGCTAACTCCCTAATCCACTTTCACCTTGATAACCCCACTCACCCAGTCTGATGTCCAGAGTTGGAACAGGAAACTGTTTCTCTCTTTGAAGTTTTTTAAGGTGCCAAGGGTCTGAAATGCTGGCAGAGTAGACAAAAACCCGGTTGCTGAGCTTTTAGACTGAAAGAGTCTAGCGGCTACAAACGGCCCAATTACCATGTTTACCTGTCCGGCCAGGACTCCAGAACTTCAGGCATATAGACTCCTTACTACCTAGGAATCTTTGTCCCTTTTGGGTCACCAAATTGGTTCTGATCAAAAGTGGTAGGTTCTCTGCAAGATGCTCTCAAATGACTAATTCTTGAGACATAAGGATTTCAAAGAAAGATTTTATGACCAGGCACAAAGCAGGAGATCAGATGGCCTACTGGTCTAAAAGTCTATCTCCCTGTGCCAGTTTGAATCTGTGGTGGACCCCAGAAAAGCCGTGCCCTTTAATTCTCATTCAACATTGCTGGGTGGGAGCATTTTGATTGTTTACATGTAGATGTGACCCACCGAACTGTGGGTGGTAACTTTTGATTAGATGATTTCCATGGAGGTGTGTCTCCACCCATTGAAGGTTGAGTTGTTTATTGGAATCCAATAAAAGAAGAAACCTTTTGGAGGGAGTCCCTTTTTGGTAGAGCCATGAGAAAGCCAGCAGATGCCACCATGTTCATCATGTGCCCTTCCAGCTGAGAAACGTTGAACATCATCAGCCTTCTTGAACCAAGGTATCTTTCCCTGGATGGATGCCTTTGATTGGACATTTCTATAGACTTGTTTTAATTGGGACATTTTCTCAGCCTTAGAACTGTAAACTAGCAACTTAGTAAATTCCCCTTTTTAAAAGCCGTTCTGTTTCTGAAATATTGCATTCCAGCAGCTAGCAAACTAGAACACTCCCCAAACTGCAGTAGTTATGATAGTTTTATTGTATCAACAAATGGGTGAGTTTTAGGATAAGGAGCACAATTACTTCAAGATGACGAGGTTAGAGATGATTTAATTACTAAGCATACACAGATTGATTACCTGCTTAATTATGGGATGCATGTAAAAAAATGGTGGCCTTAATATGATGAAGGGCTTGATTTTTAGTATTAAAATGAGGTGTGGGTCACTTCTAGGTTAAGGTTTAAGCCACTGCACATGGCATGTGGGCCCACTTTGTTTAGATCCAGCTCAGTCTATCAGATAGCTTTGGAATCAGAGTAGGTTAGCTTCAGGCTGACTCAAGGCCCTTCATTTATAAACACTAGGGTCTGTCTTTAGTGATCACAGGACTCTAAAGTTGAACAATCTGATAAAGAGGGTACAAGTGAGGGTAGGTCACAGGGTTTCTACAATCAGCAGGTCACAAGACAAAAGCTATATATAGTTATACAATCATTATCAAAGATCAAGGCAACTGCATTACAGTTCAGCAATTTCAGGTATTTCCTTCTGGCTATTCTAATCCACTAGAAAGTTAAAAAAAAGAAAAATCTATATAATGATTCAGTGGTCATAATCATTTGTTAAATCCCAACTTCTCGGTTATACTAACCTGGACACATTGACCTCATAGATATTGGCATTGATCTTATTTTTATACCTTGTCATGCCAGTAGAGTTACTAAAACAATATCTTTGAACTTGCCAACAAACTATCCTAAAGTCTTGCACAAATAAGCAAGCTTTAAACTAAGAAGTACCGCTGCCAGAAAATAAGTCTAACTCCAGACATATGAATGCAATATAACCCTTTTTCTTGGCTTGGTAAAATAAAAATAAAGTGAATTACTTTTCTCTTTTATGACAAAAACTTTGTAGTTTTCTATTAAAGGGGGCAATGACTAGCAGCAGGAAATTTATGTTTGGAGAGGTATATGTATCCTTGGTTTCATTTTTCTCCTTTAATTATTATGGACTTTCCCCCCTTTGACCACTCTTAGGAGAAGACCCCCTGAGTGGTATGAAATGACTTGGCAACATCTTTAGAAATAAAAGAAAACCCTGTTGTTTAGGGATTTTCTAGCAATGAAATCTGGGAAATTATTTTTCTTCTGGGCTTGGACATGGCTTTCCTTAAAATGATTTCCCTTATAGACAGTAATCATCATATCTTCCTCCAAATTATTGTATTCAAACGTGGCTTTGAAGGGCATTGATGAGTAAGTCAAAAGTTATTGCATGGCAAAGGAAAATGCAACTGGACTTGGCATCACAGGAAATAATGGTTTCAAAAAACTATTCCCAAATAATTAGAGCAAGGGAACACCTCAAATCACTGGGGAAAGGATTTTTTAAAAAAACAATATATTGGGTTTAATCGTTTTCTAGAAAAAGATAAAATTTGCTTTATACATCCAACTATGCAACAATATAAACTCTGTATCAATTGAAGTTTTCTATCTTAAAAAAATAAAAACCCTATATGAAAACATGGATGGACTCCTTTATGTTAAGGAATGCCTTTCTACTTACAATTAGAAGTCATTAAAAAAATTTATATTGTTGAACACTAAAAACGTAGAAAAATCTGAATACCAAATTTAAAAAAAGTGAGAAAAATCAAAAGAAAAATGATAGAGAAAAAATTGATAGCCACCAACAGCATATAAGAAAATGCAAATTAAAACTACATCAAGGGTGATGCGATGGTGGCTTAGTGGCAGATTTCTTGCCTGTCATACCAGAGACTCGGGTTCGATTCCCAGTGCCTACCCATGCCCCTGCCCCCCCCAAAAAAGGATATTTTAAAACTACATCAAGCAATGACTAAACAATTATATTGATACAAATTCAAAAGTCTGACACAATCAATTTATTGGCGAAGCTATGGGGAAACAGACAATCTTATAGGTTAAAATGAAAAATGAACACAATTCCTAGCAAGAGAAATTTGGCAATATTTATTTAATTATAAAAGCATTTATTCTTTGACCCAGGATTTCCCTTTAGGAAATTTATCCTACAGAAGTAGATTCATGAAACACTACATTCCAGGCTATTCGCTGAAGCCTTATTTGTTAACAGCAAAAGATTGGAAACAACCTGCCATCAACAGCAGACTGGTAATACATACTGTGGCATATTCACCCAAAAGAGTACTATGCAACCATAAAAGGTAGGGAGAGAGATTTCTAAGTTCAGACATGGAAGCGTTACCAGGATATATTGTTACCTAGATAAAAATGCAATGGAGAGGGGCATGTGTTAGAGAGAGAGACTTTTCTATGCCGTGTGATTTTTGAGCCATGTGAATGCATAAACTAATCAAAAGAAATAAAATAAAAATAAAGAAGAACTGGAGTCAAATCCCAATTTACTCACCTATTATTAACCTTGAACCACTAACTTAACCATTTCAGGCTTGGTTTCTTAGCTTATAAAATTGATATGAAAAAACCTTGCTAACTTCATAGTTTCTGTTTTGATTTGTTTTGTTTAGTTTTCAAATAAATTTGATAATATACATGAACAGGCTTTTGAACCAAAAATGACATAAAAGAAAGACATACTATCTTTTATTTTTATTTTTCCTAAAAGAACTGTCTGGCAAAAACGCAAAGTAAGGAACAATCTAATCCAGTACGTATATGGACACAGAAATATTCTCTAATATTCATTACAAGTTCAGGTAGCCATTCTTTTCAAATCCTGGTTTCTCCATAAAAGTATTTCTCCAGGCCCGGGATATAGTTAGAGAACCAAGGCACAAGGAGGTGAATCACTGGACCAACAGCCTCTCCCAATTCTTCCTCTGGTATGTCCCTCAGTTGCCTTCCTCCTTTAGGTTCTTCTAGGTCTTCTTAGCTGTGGGAACACACCTCTGGTCTACCGTCCTTCCGCCACCCAGAGAAGCCCCTGCTACCCGCTGTGTCAGTGAATTCATTTTTCTACCCACGATTCTGCTGTCTCTGTTGTCCCCTCCACTACCCATACCTACTGCTCCTGGGCCTCCAGCCCTGAAGATGCCAGCCTTGCCACAGGGGCCAGGGATGAGTAAAGGAACAGCTTACCTGGGCTGCCTCCCACAGGCGCCTCCCTCCACAGGGCACAGCTCCCGCTTCCATTTACCCCCTTGTGTAGAGTGGAAACCCCTCCTACGAAGCTAGGACTGGCAAGGCCAACACACCCCTGGGATTATTTCTTGGTGTAAGCTGAATAGGATGATTTTTTTTCTCTCTGTCTTCCACACTTGATTCCCCAAGAGAACAATTTCAATCACTGCCTCCACCCTTATCCTTAGTTAGCAGTGGGGGTTGACTTTCCCTCTTCACCACCCTCGCCGGCCCCACTTGTTCCCTCCTTCCACATGTGGACAGTCTCATTGTCCGGCAGAAGGGCACATGCCTCCCTTCGCCTATCCTATAGGTATCACCACCCCGTAAGGTTTCCTCTGCAGACACACCTCTCAGTTCTGTCAATTCCTCACTTAAAAGGAAAGACTCGGGAGCAGATACAAACACTGTACACTTTCCCTGAGGTCACTGCTGAGTAAAATCAAAATTCCAGAACATTAACTCTAGTCTTGGTTTACGAGTGTCAGAGTTTTCCAAAACACCATGACCCCACATTTACCAAAACTTGCCCTAAAAATATGTTTTTAAAAAAGTAATGATTTTAATATGAGAGGATCATATGGTAGCTCATGACAAACTCTGGGATCTGTCCTGTAACTACTTGTTGAAGAGTGCTTTGAAAATTATTGTTTTTTTATTTCTTTGCTTTGTATATATACTATAATATACTATACAATAAAACAGTTAAAAATCAAAGAAAAAAAAGTAATGATTTTAAATTTGATCATCTTGACACTCTGAGACTGACTATAAACAAAGCGGCAATGTCCTTCAAATCCCAGCATATATGCCACTAGGCAGCCTGGGGCCACTCAGCAGGGAGCGAGAATCCTAACAACAACAACAATAAAGAAATCAAACTGAAAATATAACGTCTCAATATCAAAATTATTCAGGTCTATTTCCAAAGGGAAATATCATAAAAACCATAAGAGAAATACATTTCTAAATAGCAGAAGTTAAAAACATAGCTACATGACTTTGGTGAAGCCTTATTATAAAGAGGAAAAGCATAGCTATACATTTTCCCAGACTGCCATAGACTATGGAAAGATAAAGCATCCACCTCCAATACCAATGGAACATGCTGTCTCAGTATATCGGTTATGGAACATGGGTTCAGCACCGCTTGAGAATTCCTAAATGCACAGCCATCTGCTGAATTACTCTCTGCTCATCTTGAGCTCAGTTTGGTAGAAATGTTGTGTGTTGTATGTCTCTCATGAATACCTAAAGTCCCCACAAAGAACTGAGACCATAGAATGACTGTGGTTTCACTACCATGTTTTGATGACTTCCGTGGCAAGTTTCTAGATTCCACTGGAAATTGTTTGTTATAAACATTTTCTGATGCCTCTTTCTTTCCCCTTGGCTGAAAAGATTTCTTTTCTTTCTGATCTTTAGCCACTGCTGAGGTGTTAACTTCTCTATCCTTGCACCGCTTCCTGGATGCCTTGTCCTGTAACCTTGTGCTTTTTGCCCTCAGCCCAACAGCTGTTCAGATGGTTTTGGCTGAGGCAGTTGCATGTAGCCACCAAAAGAGGCAGACTTCTGGCTGCGGGGACTTACTGTATGCCTGCTTCTCCTGGCTGCCGGCCTCCTGCCAGGTGGCTCTGTCAGTTTTATTAGGTAAAAGGTCCTGAGGGACACTCACTCTGCAGAGATGGCCCACACGATGCTGCTGACATCTCCTCAGTAAGACAGCAGACATTACACCCTGGCATCAGAAACTCATGTCTGTAACTACCGAATGGGTCCATTTTCCACAAATAGCCAGGGCACAGTGAGGATAATGAAATCTGTGCTATTGCAGGTACATTATGAATTCAAAATACTGTTAAGGGACCACGATTTCCATACAATTAGTCAAGGGCTCAGATAGTTATTAAATAAAAAATAAAATATCCTAAAATAAAGAATATTTCCTAATTTATTGGAGTGATATGGGGACTGAAAAAAACACATATATGATCAATTTTAAACCAGGGAAATTAAAAAAAAAAAGGATCACAAAATCTTAGAGCTGAATGATCTGAAACCTTTGATGTAGCAAATAAGAAATCTGAGGCTCAATCAGGTTACACTGGCTTTCAACTAGAAGCCGGTTGAAACTCCCATAATATTTTCAACACGCTTTTACAACATGTATGGTGAAAGGCAGATTCCCCTATTAGGATTTCAACATTCAACCATGAAAAGCCAATTTTAGTCCTTTTACATTTTCAATCTTTACTGCTAAAGTCTATTCAGCAGAAGCTTGTGCTTCCCTTCCTTCACATTCTTACCTAATTTTCATAAAAATACCCACCAATCCCCTGGTGGGGTTATCTGACACCTGTGAGGGAGTTGGGGAACCTCAGGATAAAATTCTACATAGCAAAGTAAATCAAAACATGACTATAAATAATCATGGCCATAAAAGCCGGCCAACGTCCTCGAGACCTAAGAGGAATCAGAGCAGTAAAAAGAATGAGGTAGGAGATTCTAATGGTGCCAGGCGAGAGCAAAAAGCAACGTGACCTGTTATTCTAGTCACATCCGTCTCTATCTGGTGTGTGCATGCATCACACAGGAGCCTGCGAGTGGCAGGCGGGGATGACATTTTCAGCCATGAGTCCTATACTTGTCGTTTCTCACCTAAAGGACTGATGCCTATTAAAGAACATACAGCATTCATGGACTCTAACCGTGGTCCCAGAGTCCTGCTCTGACACTTACCTGCTGTGGGGTTTAGAGAAGGTTCTTAATTACCCCAAATTTCCTTTCTTCCTTTGTGTCAGGAAAGTAATCATATCTCCCTCCTGGGGATTATCATGAGGGTGAAATGAGATAGCACAAGCAGATCTCCTGGTATTCATAGAGGCCCAATTAGTGCAGTTTTCATTTGTTTTTATAAAGTAAGACGACATTAATATATGGGGGCGGGGGAGGGGAGGAGAAGGTAAACAGTACAGAGCAAATCAGATGGCTCCTTTTGTTTCTTTGCAGTCTAGTTTGTTTAAAAACCCTTTCCAAGAATACTATAAATTCCCCAAACTCCAAACACAGTGGATTTCCCCCTAATGCCATTTGAAAATTCACTGGGTTTGAGAAACTGTACCTTGGGTAGCCACATTTGATACAAGAGCCTGGTGAAATGCTTTTTGGCCTAGTTCACTTTTGACCCCCTGGAATTTATTCCCTCCCCCTGTCATTCTTTCCTCTTCTCCCATCTCTTTTTTCTTCTTCCTGGCAATGCCCCTGATAATTCCCTGGACAGAAATCCAATTTCTTTTTAATAGCAACTTGTATCCTCCTCAGACAGGTTTAGTGAGAACTAAAGCAGGGTGAGCCCTAAATAGAGGAGAGAACTTAGCCCTCACACACTCCCCTACACTCCCAGCCCCAAACAGAGACCTTCACGAACTCCTGCCACGAAGCTCCTTTCCTTTCTGGCTCTGCTTGTTCGTCTGTTCAGGAGGAGGGTGAAAGGCCACTGGGCAGAACCACACTAATTGCACTAGGAAATCTCCCAGAATTGCAAGGACATTGGGGAAATTCAAGGAAGAAAAAATAGACGCACAAAGGAGAAATTGCTGCCAAAAATTGTTATTGAATCCCTTCAGATTTATTTAGAATATATTGCTCATTATATAAAATATGAAACCAGACAAATCTGAAAGCCAGCCTGTTTAGACCAATTTGACATTTCGATGGAAATTAGAGTTGCGCCTCTGTGATGCCAAAATATCTGGACGAAAAATAAAAAGTGGAGTCAATAAACACATACCTGTTAAGCCTGTTACTCAGGTCCACAGGTCCTGCCCTGTGCCAGGCACTGGTGGGAGAATAAAAGCAGGAGAAAGAAAAGCTCTTTTCTTCAAGGACCTTGCAATATGGCAATAACAGCTTCGCTAAAATATCAGCCTATCACCACACACATGCTGACCACTTTCCTATTATTTTTCCTCATGGCCTTTTCCACCACTTGATCTATCTATCAATCTGTCTATCTATCTATCTATCATCTATCATCTATCATCTATGCAAAGATTTTTATTTACTTATTTATTTATTTCTGGACAATCTCCTCCCTCTAGAATGTAACCTCCATGAGAAAAGGGACTTGGCTTTGTTCACTGCCCTACCTCTGGGCCAAGAATTGGGCCTGACACATAGTTGACATTCCATAAATATTTTTGAATTAATTCATGATACAGAGCAATAAGACAAGAGAAGTCAGAAAAATCTTCATGGAAAAGGTCATCTCTGGTAAAATGATCAACCACAGACAGAATTTGGATAGATATAAGGAAGAGAGCTTCCGAGGTATGGGCATGGCACGCCCTAGGATGAGAGAGCAAAATAGCATAGCATCGGAAATGTGGGAGCAAGATACCCACTCTCTTGAAAAGAATGTGTAAGATACCAGTGTTTGGCTGCCTGGATTTGGGCAGCTAAAATATCAGGATTACTTCCTCAGTTCACCATGTTAATATCATCCAAAGATGCCCTCCAAGTTTTTGTCTTGTCCCAGGGCTTTCATTATAGGAAGGGTCCTCGCTGTTTAAGAGAATAATTGAAATTCTAATTTAGGGAGTTCAGGACAGGAGCAGCTAGTGCTGATGCCTAACGGTGCTCTCATTTCCAGGTCTGTCTCTGATCTCTTTTGTCCTTCTTGCTTCATGGCCACTTGCAGTGGCTATTCAGTACACACAACTTCGCCCCCTTTACACTAAAACCAACCTCAAGTTTAGTTGGTTTAAAACAAAACAAAACCCTGAGGCTAGAAACCCTGTCTTCTGTTTCTTTTACAGCCTGCACCTCACCCCTCTCCAACCTGAGCCACACACACTTTCAGTGACGACCTGAGATTCTAGGCACAGTTCTCTGCCCAGCAGAAGTTATACAAGAGAGAGCTCTTTCTGAAGGTAGGTGATCAATGCTGAAGAAGCCCATGAGTTTGCCAAAATCAGAATCCAAGAATCTAAACTCCTTTCTTTTGAAGCAGGGGCTCTCGGAAAGGAAGAAGCCATATGGTTTCCTTTCGGAAATATTCTATTATTTAAATGTGTGTAACATGTCTAGCTCTGCACACCCATCACTATGTATAGACAGTAAGGCCTAGGTTTAGTTTCAGCTATTTCAAAAATACATAATAGCAAGGGGTAACTTAGGTAACCGTGGACTATTGATAGATATGAAGTTCAGTTAATCCTGATGTTGGACCATTATTAGCACATTACAGAGCAAACATCCCTTCCCAGCCATCTTGCAGCTCATACAGTTTGCTATTAATTCTGCTGAGGCCGTCATTTTTATATAAATAAGCATTTGTTCAGCAGTATAAATTATTGTACTGGTGAAAACACAATGGTATTCCTTGTATTCCTTGCATTTCTCTTTATTGAGCTTTTCTCTTTCCTTCCATCTCTTGTCTCATCATTTCTCTTTGTCCTGAATTCTCCTCTAGGGCTACAGTTTTCTTGGGAACTCTAGGTCAATTTGCTTACAGACAGTTGGCCAAAGCACAATTAGCCAAAAGGCAATTTTTCAAATGACTAATTCTCTGAAAGGGATGCCTTTTTGGAAATTGCTTTTTGGGATGCTAGTTCATGTCCCTTCCTGGATGAGCTCCCTTTTCAGCTCACTGGGATTTTAAAAACCCTTGCATACTCGTGTCTCCGACATCCATATCACTTAAATATTCAACTTGTATATTTTATACACTTTACAAATAGATATCTAAAATTTCATGAAATCTCCATCTCATGACTGATTGTTAGTACAAATATAAAAATGTTCTTTTGTGAACTAGAACAAATGTACATCACTATTGCAAGGAGTTAATAATCGAGTGGCATGTGGGACAAAATACACCTATTGCAAACTATGGGTTATGTTAACAGTAATATTTTAATAATCTATCATCAACAGTAACAAATGTACCACACCAATGCTTAGAGTCAATAGTAAGGGGAAATAAGGGTTAAGGAATTTTTTTTGATTAATAAAAGTTTCTAAAATTGATCGTGGTGATGAATGGACAACTATGCTGTGCTACTCTAAACCATACATTGTTTACCTGAGATGGACTGTGTGGTATTAATATATCTCAATAAACCTGCTAATCATCATCATTATCTTCATCTGCCAAGAATTAAAAGTTCAAGGTGATATATAGAGAAATTCAGCCACCTTGGCAGACAAAATGTCACATTACAACTCAGTATGAATTTGGCTATTGGAACATTTCTCTGGGATTCTATTTTTCCCCAAAGAACAGCTGTGTAACTTGTCTTCAACAATTAATTGACTACGAAATAAATTTGAAATTGTAATGTGAAAAGCACCACTGACACGCACTTTCCCAGGTCAGACTTGCCCGCGCAGCCAGTCCTGTGGTTTTAAACCTCCTAATTAAGTAGGAGAATGAAAACATCAAATCTGTGTATCCTGTAGGTTTCTAAGTACTTGTTAAATCAATGACCTTCTCTCCCTCGCTGTTATCTACTGCTGACGGTCAGATCCGCCTGCGCCCTTTTCCAGGTCTACTGTAATGAGATCTTCATACATCTGCCCCCATTTCATTTCCCCCCTCACTTCCTCCTCTGCTCTGCTCCTAGAATGAACTAGATGGATTCTTATACTGAAAATTATTAGAGACTGAGGTTGTCCATAGCAGTAATTCCCAAAGTGAAACGCAAATCTTGCAAGATGGTCTGTATTCGAAAGTTTCAAAATGCTGCATTCCATAGCATTCCTCTCGCAAAATCAGGTCCACTGACCCAATAAAGATGCTGGTAAGGCTAGAAGTAACGAAATCTATTTAATGGTGTCAATCCCGCATTTCCCACGCACATTTCATTCATGCCGTCTCCTTTCCCAAGTGACGGCCACTGAGAGCCAGTGGGATACATTTTGAAAACTGCCGGGGGGATGATGTGCTTGTGCTGAGGGGCTGAAGGACACGGCTGGTCCTGCCCACTGTCCCCTCTCTTATCCCTGCACTCGGTGCCCCAGAGTTTCCACTGGGCTCCTGGACGGCTGGGGTTCCTGACAAGCAGCAAGTCCTGCCTCCCCAGCCTTTGGTCTGTGCTCCCTTCTCCTGGAATGACCCATGCTGGGCCGCCCCCCTCCCACCTTCTTGCTAACCCCTACTTAGCTTTCAAAACACGTCTCAAGTTTCATCTCCTCTAGGAAACTTTTTCTGACCTTTCTGTCTGTCTTTGGTTTCTCTCACTCGTTCACGTTATAGCTTGCCGCCTTTTAGCTAAAACTATCTCATTTTATTTCTGCCATTTGTGCAGTCTCCTCAGGGATGAAATTAGGAGTACATTATAAATGTTTAAGAAATAGCTGTGGAACGGAAATAAACTGACTCACCTAGAAGTAAAATAGCAACGTTTTAAAAATGTGCAAAATAATAATAATCTCTCAGTATCTGAAGACATTTGAAAGACTGCTTCCTTTTTTTTTAAAAAAAAGCAACTATAGTACACATCATATTTCTTTAACTAATGCCATTCTGTTTAATAATATTCCATTAGTGATTTCTCAAGCCATTCCCTTTTCTCATTTCTAGTTACTTATTTCAATCACCCATATCAGATACTCCAATAGTTATTCCTTACTAAGAATGAGGAAGAAAAAGAATCTGCTGAAAATATTGACCACGGCAACTTTCTGTTGTGGAAATTGGTAACACCACTTTGGATCTTGAAATGTAAACACAACCTAAGATGAATGTAAGGACACTGAATGCATGTTTTTGCCTGACCTTATTTAAACAGCAGCTGTTCTTAATTTTATTTGCCTTGGACTTACCAAACCTGTTTGGGCCATGAAGCAGGCATGAGTTAAGCCTCCTGTGTTTAGATGTATTTAAAAGATGACAGCTTTTCTTCTGGATAAAATGTCCTCATGCTACATGCTTCCTCCTAAACCTCAACCTCCTCATACTTGAGATTTAGGATTCCAAAAGCAAGCAGAGATTACTAACCAAGTTTAACATTCTTATCAACTTATTTATAGATACAGTTTGTACCCATAGGTATGATGTATGATAAATATTTGAACTAAATATTCACCAATCTAATTGACTTATATTAAAGAAGATATCCCCTTATTTTTTCATTGAACAAATATATTCTGAGCACCTATTATGTGCTGGGTTTGCTGCTGTCACAAAGGTCACCATGAGATAACGCAATACCAAAAATAACAGCTACACATGCTGGGATATGCAATGTGTAAGGCGCCATGGTAAGTCCTGCACGTGCATTTGGTCGTTACAACAACCTTGAAACGCAGGTGCCGGGCTATCCTCTTTTGACATTTTAGGACACCACGGCTTAGAGACACCGCACAGCACCTGAGATTGCCCAGCTAGCAATGGCAGAGCCGAGGTTTGAATTCAGACAGTCTGTCTCCCTAGGAGCCCCTGTGCTTAGTTATCAGGCAAAACAGCCCTGCCAATGGCCACACAATCCCGCTCCACATCAGGCTTTCCAAAGCACTGGTCCTTGCTGGCCACTGTCATGTTACATCCTAAACAGCCTTGAGCAAGAAACGAAATGAAGAGGACTTAGGAAATCAAATTAAAATGCTTATTTTTTAATCAAACAACTTCAGAGCATGTGGTAACAGTGAGCGTTCGATGAATATTAACTAATTGTAGTTAATGGCAAACTGCAATTAATGTGGTTCTACTAGATGACCTTTGAGGTCCCTTTCAACCAGGAGATTCTATGATTAAAGAAGTGGCTTGGTCTAGTTGTTTCTAGATTTCATCTCCAGACTGTCTCTGGAAAGCCACATTTAATTGAAGCTATTTTCAAAGGAATAGACTGGCTTGAGCAAGGCACTTACTTATATTTATAGCAAAGTAAATAGGTCACTTCCAGAGGAATGGCCAGAGTTTTGGCACATATTTTGGCTCCACTTGCATCCTGTGAGAAAATGGAACTCAAGGAAAAAAATAGCTATTATGTTGGATGACATCACTGAGAACAGTCAGGAAGAAGAATTTATACTGTTGTATGATACATGACTTTCCTAGGTAAGTAAGCTATTCTAAAACTGATAAATATTTTTCATAGACTCATCATAATAGAAATTGCTTTACTAGTTATTTGAACATTGTGCTGATTGTGGTGAGTTCTGAATACACAAAGAATTCTGAATTCCCCAATGTTCATCGTGTCAATTTCCTGCCCTACCCATCACCCTGGCCCCCTTTGCCAGATAGTCTCCCCAGGGACCAAAAAGCAAGATTGCTTGAACAATGTATTTCCTGGCTAATCTGTTAATATGGCTTCTTGGTTATACAATATTCCCAGACCAAAAGCCACTCACTCACTAGCAAGAGAAAATAATCCCTTCTTTAATTATCAAAGAAAAAAAATCAGACCCAATTCCAAGCTCTTTGACCACCTTGACTTGGTCTTCGACCTTATTCTCATTTCCATGAGCTCAGAGGTGAACTCCAAATTCCAGTTTAGGGTCAAGTTTTGTTTAAAGTCCTGTTCAGTAAAAAAGAATCATTTTTCAAGTTGTCCTGAAATTTGAATGCCCATAAGGTGATAACCAGATGCCAAAGTGATAGGCTCCTATAATACAACATAATCCAAAGTTCAAAAAATGCATCAGAAAAAGCTAGCTCTGGGCTTTACAGCAAGAACTGAAAAGTTGTGCAATTCCTGTGTTCTGAATGTGTTTTTTTTTTCCCCTTTAGAAAGCAATTTTTTTCACAGGAATTTGGTGGTGGGTCAACCAATGCCCTGAAATTACATCCAAGCCAGGGTCCCTACGGTGCTTAAGGAGGCTTTTACAACAAACCAGATAAAATACCTTATGTAAACCAGGAAAACTTACAGCAACAATGGGATCGTACTATGATTATTGCCATTTAAGAAAATAAAGTGCGTGTGAAAAGAATGAGAGTACGTCAACTGTTTAGACTTCTGATGGAAATGCGCCAATGTTAATCTGCTTTAAAACAGTATATCCTAGTGATTAAATGCTCCATCTCTGAGAAATACAGATTTCACTTCAAATCCTACCTCTGTCACTTGCCAGGTAACCTTGGGTAAGTTAGGGAAGTCTGAGTTTCCATAACTGTACCTCATAGGATTATGATGTGGTTTAAATATGATAATGTATTTAGAAGTTCTTATTATACTGCTTGGCGCATAGTAAGCACTCAGTAAATATTGGTTCCCAGGCTTTACCCATTTAACCGAGAACTATTGACAATCTACATAGTTTGTTTCCCATAGACGGTGCTATGGGAAACAAAAAAAGAACTAAAAGCTGAATGACAATATGGTGAAAACATTGTTTTTATGTCTAATTGTGTGTGTGTGTGTGTGTGTGTGTGTGTGCGTTTTGGGTACTTTTCCGTTGTCCCCGTGTCTGGCTTGCAAGGTCTTCTAAAACTGGAAGCCATAGCTGCAATTTCTTTTGAAGGGCTTCTAGTTTACAATGCTTACTTTGTGGTTGACTGATTCTTCTCTGCCAAAGGACTATTCTGAAAGTTTATGAGGCAGACACTCAAACAATAGCAAAGTTAAGGCTCAGTCAACTGTTCTCACAGAAGTCCTATCACTGCTGAGATCATACTGTGGGTGCCTGAAGAGGCTAAAACTGGAAGACCCTTTACAAAGTCAAGACCTTTAAAAATAACTTCTCTATCCACTGAGGTGCCCTCATCCCAGCCCAGACGACTTTTTCTGGGCTGCACATGTAGTTTTGATCTCTTTGGATGTCAGACCAGGAGCTCATCAGGACTTAATTGCCTGCCTGTTCTCACTTAAGAAATTTGCTGCTGTGGCTCTAAACACGTGGCAAAATTGTCACCGACTGCTCTAAAACTAAGTGCATGTTTCCCGGACCACGCACCTCTCCAAGAAAAAAAAAACTAAGTGTATACACATGTGCAAGTGGGTGGTTGTGCTCAAGTATTTGGGTGTGTGTTTTAAAACTTTATGCAGAAACAGTCCATCCGTAAATTCACAGAAGGGAACCTCGGAAAATGGTGTGCAGAGCTTGGCTAACTAATATCTAGACCATACATTTATACATACATGGAGCTAAAATTAGTTATCTGACATAATAAAACAATGACATAATCACATGGTCATCTGAACGCATTATTTTTAAGATTCTTTCTATGGTTTAACTCGCTGTTTTACCCAAATTAAAGTTTTTAAAATTTTATTGTTGTTAGCTCATTAGTTTGATCCCATTAGTTTGATTCAGAAAATGATTTTATCAAATTTTGAAGTAAAAATCAATTTTCCTTTCTGACTTTGGATGAAACCTATCTTAAGTTTGATAGTCACACCAGGGAGAAAATCCAGCATTGGCCTGATGAAGGTGGCTTTAGTTCGCTAAACTCAACAGTGGGTTACGGCCTATGGAGGAAAAGATCCGTTCTATAACACAGTTCATTTAAAAATATTTTTAAAACAGGGCACTGTGAAAATGCAGCTTTCCTGGGTCAGAGCGGCACTTCTGTGTTGCTACTAACTAATGATGGAAGCATGAGCCAGTCATCATTTCTCTAGGTCTCAGTTTTCTCATTCATAAAATAAGGGAATCAAACTAAATGAGTACTGAGGGCCATTCTAGTTTTTAAACTGTATTTCTTTGTTTCAATCAGATTCCTTAAAAAATACTTCTTGAACTTAAATTCAAATAATTACCTGAAGAAGTTTTTATTTTCGAGGCAGCTGTGGAGAGAAAAAAACTGTGTGCGCAGAAGCAGCATGACAGTGAGGATGTTAAATTCAGAAAGATCTATATTCACATCTTGGGTTTAGGTATTAGGGTGGGTAAACTCTAATCTTCTGGGCCTCAGGTCCTTCTTCTGTGAAGAGGGGCTAATATGTATCTCCTGTTGCTGCCAGAAAGAGTAAATGAGATACAAAGTATCTATCACAGTTCTTTGGTTCCCTGGTGAACATTCAAACCATTCCATTTGTTTCTCCTTTCCGCTCCAGAACTCTTTGCACTTAAGGTGAAGAAATTGTGGTTTGAGTAGGAGTGAAATTGATGGGCTGGGAATCAATTCAAGATAGGAAAGCAATATTTTCAGAGCTTACCAGCCAGTGTGCACTTAAAGGTCTACCAGACCTGCTTTCAAATTCAAGCTCTGACACTTACTAACTTTGGAACCACAGGCAAGTTATTTAAGCCTCTGATACACAGGATGTTTTCATCTGTAAATTGGTTGTTGTAAGGCTTAGAAGAGAGAATGTAGCATAGTACCTACCACATAAGAACACAATAAATGGGGTTTTTATTATGTTTATGTTCCCCAAATTTTGAACAATGTTTGGAATAGAGAAGGAAACAGTATTTTTGAATAGTAAACAAATGAATGAGCAAATTATTGTTCTTTGTTTGATGAACAGCTCCCAGAATCCCAGTGTATTTTCTGGGACCAAGGCAGGCCGTGGAATTCCACAGCTTCCTATGGAAGGCATATCATTTTCAAAGCCATCTTGACATGAAAACAATATCATGTAAACCACTTGTGTTCTTTTCATGTGGCAGCTAGAGATTCCTCATGTTTTGTGCTCAGTTGACAAACTGTTTCATGACACTTATTATGGGTGTACCTGGTTGTCCATAGCCAAACATATTTTGGATGATGTGGCTAAACACTTTGGGAAAGCTGAAATAAAGGTTAAATCCATCCTACCGTGTACTTAAATTAGTTGTACAACAACAAAATGACATTAGAATATTTACACTTTTCTGGGATGGTCTCTCTAGTATGTTCAACTATCAGAAAATTCGAAATGAAATTCGATCATCATTTTAGACTGACATTTTAAAAGCAACAATAACGTGTGGGCTCCCTCTGCTGGATCTTCAAGCTGTGAATGTCAGAAAGAGGCCTTATGACTCATAGTTGCCTAATCAGAGTACTCATAGTGATGAAATTAGCATAAAGAAGTGATACCATCAATCTCAGATGTAATGTAAAACAGTTTGTCAAATACAGAAGCCGAAATCAGTTGGGAATTTTTTCTCTGTGGGGGTTCAAAACAGAGACTTTGTTTCCTAAGCCGGAGACAGCAACATTTTGTTTTGCTTTGTTTTATGTTTTAAAAATGAGGCAGGGACTCTCTTGGAGAGGGGTCACATGTGGTCCATGGGACCTGTTTCCAGGGTAACCATGTTCTCTGTCTGTATATGTCCAGGCCAGTTGCTGTTTTGGAGACAATCAGATTATCAGATTGAAAGAAACAGAAAATGCAAATTTTTATGTTCGCATTGCTTCAGAAACCCTATAATGTGGAGAAGTTTTCACTTTAATCGTGAACTTCTTTTAATGTTACTAATGTTACTATGCTCTTAAATTAATTATGCTCTGAATAAACACATAGGCACTTCATGCTTTCGCTTTGGGATGCTTTCTCTATTTATTGAACTCAGAAGAAGACATGAGGACAAATTGTTCTTCAGTAAAATTAGAACTTTTTCTTCCTTCAGTCATAAAATATTTATCCAAAATGCTATAAAAATATTGACCTTTTTAGCTTATGGAGCATTTCTGGGTAAGACTTTTCTTTCTTATTTTTTTTTAACTGCCCAATGATCGTGAATTTAGATGCTATGTTTAAAAGCTGTTGGCTGAAGGATGACTATAATTAATATAGGGAATACTGGATTCCACTTTGAGAATGTCAAGGTGTTGATTGACTTTGTTTACATGAAGAACAGATATAGAACTTGTTGCAGAGAACTGGAGTTTGAGCCGGTCCTTAGTTTAGTGTAGATTTTAATAATAAGATGCATAAAATTTTAATATGCAAATGAAAGATTACCAATTCATGAAAAAGCACAATTTGATTGGTTGAGTTTCAAGGACTTTACACTATTACTATTTAGTTATTTTTATTATAAACTTTCCAAACTCATAAAGAACTGTAAAAAAAGAAAACCCTCACTTCATAGGTATCGACAGTGGTCCCTATATCAGGCATAGTCACAAATACTTTAAGATATCTAAAATGACCTCTCCCATAATATCTCTGGAAAAATAACCAAAACAATTCTATAAGATGAAAACTCTCACCAAGTTAGTAGCATCAGAGTTGATAAATCATTATTTTGCTTTAAGAGCTTAAGAACATACATCCATAGAGCTTTAATTTTTAATTTGCTCTCTTATGGTACATTACAGCACCGAAGATTTTAAGTAGTCTTCATCCAAAAGGCTTCCCTAGTTATTTTAGCATGGCAAGAGGCTAGCTGTTACTTCCTTTCATGCAAGTTTTCCCCTTGTACCCACCTCCCAAGGAAGCTGAAGAAAGTAAGAAGAAACTGTCTGTGGGGAGAAGAGGGGAATGTACAATGAACTATGGAGTGCCTTATGGTGTGGCCATATGTTCCAGTTTAATGGAGACAATCTCAGTTTATTCCTGTTCCTTGCATAATTATTAACAGTGTCCCATTCCAGAATTAAAAACGCTTGCTTTGAATGACTAACAATAGGACTATCATATTTACAGTCTAAGCACTTGTACCTGCATTACGATTTGTTTTCTAGAACCAGTATTTCCAAATATGCATTTACCTGCAGGCTAATCCAACTATCAGTGGAAAGGGAGTTCTATGGTTAATTAAGTTTGGGAAATGCTCCATATTATATAAAATAGTCCTCCTGGGAAGTTCAACACATTCACATATTTAAGGCTCCTTGACTTTCTTTACTCTAGCATTTTGGAAATTATTTGACCATACCACCAGAACTCCCATTTTTTGCATAATGTTTATTAATGTAATGCAACATGGAGATAAAATCTCCATAATTACATGAGCTCTAAATTCCATTTAGCACATGTTCCATACCTTATTCCTTTGTTTATTTCACGATATCCACCTGAAGAACTAAAAATTTGGGCAAAGATACCCATTAGGATGTCAGCTCCAAGAAAAGTGTTCATAAAGCTCACGCCTGAATTGCTTGGTTAGAACTTAACCTATTTCTCCACTCATTCTAACTGAGTTCAGTTGTTTTTTATTGAGTGATTAGTCTGTTCAAAGCACTAGCTATGCACTATTTGAGATGTATAAGTTTCTGTACCCAGGGACTTACACTTAGTTTAGTAGGAAGGACTCCCTTTCCCCACTCCAATTTCCGATTTCACCCATTTTTTCCCCCAGTACCACCCATAAGCTTCTACTATGCTATATAGTTTGCTGATTGATTACTCTGTTTTATTGAAAATATAAATTACTTAAGAGAAAGTATTTTATTCTGTTCTATAATTTATCTCAAACATCTAAAACAGTGGACTGGACATAGTAGAAGCTTAAATGTTTCTTAAAAATTAATAAATGAACTCTTTAAGGGCAGTTTTAATTATGGGCCTTGCTCACACTGGGCATATTTTGAGTAAATGAGCAAATGATGGAATGATGGAATGAAGAAAGGAAGGCTTAGTTGAATGAGTACAGATATGTGGTTGGATTCTAGAATAGGATATAAGATTAGAAAGGTATGTTAAGAACAGATCATGGAGATACTTGAATGTCACTTTATTGGCCTAGTTACCATTTCTTGTGCAATTACCATGGACCATGCACTGTGCGACAGATAATAACAACACAGTCTTCACAACAAACCCAAAATGTGAGTAGTAGTGTTCCCAGGTTCCTAGAAAACAGAATGTCAAAATTAAAATAATTTGTCTTCAATCACAGGCAAGTTAGCAATGAAGCTAGGATTCAAACCTAACTCTCTATGAGTCTGTTATGTACATTTATCATGATGCCTCTCTGTAGGCAGTGGGGAGCAATGGAGTGACATCTTTGCCTTGTGCTTTTACAGATAATTGCTACCACTGTGAATGATGGGGGTTATACAAGTAAGAGATTCATGTTGAGTAAGAGATACCAGTAAGAGTTGAAATTCCAGCTCTGGAACTCAGAGTTGAAGTCAGGCACACAGAGTCTAGAATTGTGCTCTCCAATACAGTAGCCACTAGCCACAGGAAATGGAGCTAGTCCAAATTGAGATGTGTCCAAGTGTAAAAATACATCAAATTTTAAAGACGTATGAAAAAACAGGATGTAAAATACTGTATTCATAATGCTTAGTTTGATTAGATGTTGAAATTATAATACTGTGGATATACTGAGTTAAATAAAATATATTAAAATTAATTTTGGGCAGTGCAATAGTGGCTCAGTGGCAGAATTCTCGCCTGCCTCGCCCAAGAGCCGGGTTCGATTCCCAGTCCCTGCCCATTGGAAAAAAAAAACACCAAAAAACTGCATGTATGACTTGCATTATATCTCTATCGAATGGTGCCATTTTAGTCATTCTCCTAAAGGAGTTCTTTGAAAATCTTAGGTAGATCATACATGGAAGAGCTTAAGAGTGGGAAGAAGGCCCAGGAAAGAACCTTGAGAGAAGGCTGCATTTGGGAGCTGGGTAAAGGAGAGAGCAAAGGGTGATCTGAGATGACAGACTTGGCCACATGTTGCTGAAAGGCCAGGGAAGATGACGACAGAGAAGGGTGCTAAATTTGCTAATTAGAAAACCATTTGCTTTTAGGAATTTCCACAGTGCGGTCCTGGTGGAAGGTGGCTTGCAAAAGGAGGAGGGGCAGGTTTCGAGAATAATATACCTTTTTAAAGAAATAGAAAACATGAACATGTTTGTAAATTTAGAGAAAGAAACACTTGGCGAGGAAGAGATTAAAAATACAATAGGAAAAGGAGATCATTGATGTAGCCAGGCCTCATTTAGGAAATTAACTCACCTTGGAAAGGATCCAGGATACCTTTTTTTTTTTTTTCCTGAAGTCACAGGGAAGAGAAGAAATTCAGGAATTTCACATCAGTTTTTTTCCTACCTTCTCTGAAATTGATGAGACAAGGTCATTAGCTAAGAGTTGGAAAGCTGAAGCTGACTTCCAGAGCTTGAGAAGTGTGAGACAGGTTTGGAAAAGACACGGTAGCATGTCATCACCATGGAATAATAAAAGACTGGAGGGTGAGCAGCAAAGGGCCAGTGGAGTTCGGACAGCATGTTTAGGAGCATCTGTTGACGTAACGATGTGGCTTTCTCCAGCAGATTTAAGCTTTCTGGGGTTTATACCGGATTGGGAATTGGCAAAGTAAATGTGATTGAAGGACAAGGGAACTTCTGTGGCTTGTATGAACATAAATAAAATCATAGAATATGATGCCTAGATTGGATAAAAAGGCTTTCAAAGCCAGAAGGGGAGATTTTGGAAAATGGAAGGAAGGAAGAAGCCATTCTGCAGCATACACATGTTGCTAATTTGCTGATTCATCACACTGCCTGAAGCAGTAGCTGTGTACTGTGTATGTGTTTAGCTCAGTGAGGAAGGGCCTTGCTTTCTGGGGGATACCCACATCACCAAGATCAGGGGCAGCAAGGATAAACACGGTTTCACTCTATCCTTATGGGGCAGCAGCTCATCCTCATGGAGCTCCAGGCTGTTCTAGTCCTCCCCTCCCCAACTGCCTGCTCTGTGGCCCTCACGAGGCAGCCTTGCAGAGACTGATTAACCTAACCCTACGAATGTGTAAGCTAATTCCCCATAATAAACATATATATGTTTTATGCATGTATTTATTTTTATATGTTTATTATGTGTGTGTGTGTATATATAAATATGCATGCGTATATGCATTTAGTGATTCCTATTGGTTTTGGGTTTTGCTTCTTTGGTTGAACTCTGATTGATATCGAATTAAAAGTCTAGAATAAAAAGAGGCAAACCCTAGAAAAAGAGATTTCATTTACCAATTTATGCTAGAGATTAAAATTGTATGTCATATAAAACATGGGTCTTGACAGGTTTTCATTAAAATAAACAAGTGAAATAAAAGTGTCTGCATGGAGTAGAGAGGGACTCAGGGAGGGAATGGCTATACTGCCTGGTTTGGATTTCAAAGGAATGCTCACTAGAGATTGAAGAATATCGTCTGGAAGGTATATTAGAGAAGAAGAAAACTAATCTCTCCTTTGGGCCCAAATATTGAACAAATAAAAGAAGACGAGACTGACAATTGCAACAGATTTTCACAAAATGGTGTGAGCACCTGTGGTCCAAAACTGAAATTTCACTTCAAACACCCCCACCCATCATACATCACTCCAGGCCAGTTCATTATCTCACATTCCATTGGCAATAACTACCTAAATTTCTCAAACAAAGATTTCTGCAGCATCCTCTACTCTTTTCTTTCCATTTCTTCAGTACCATTATCCATCTAACCCCCTGCTACCTCCTCCCACATTCCCCATCAAATCCTGTTACTTTTACTTCCGGGATGTCTCCTGAGTGAACAGTCTCCTCTGCAACTGGGCCACCCTGCCATAAAGAAAGCCACTATCATCTCATCTTGCCATTCATTAACCTTCTAACAGATCTTTCTGCCCCCAGAGTGCCTATAAAACAAAGCAGATCCAGTTACTTTCCTCCACAAATACCTCCATTAATACTCTATCCCCTTCTGAACACATTTCAAACTCCTAACACTGTACTTTGTCAATCAAGATTCTGACTAGAGTTTTCTAAAACTCTCATCATTCTCATTACCTACCTCCAAGAACTTCTTTATGGACATTCCGAAATGCCACCATGCCCTTCAGAACTTTGTGACTCTGCATGTGCTGGGTGTGAATATGCAATGGACCCACAAACTTCTACCTGTGGTAAATGCCTCCTGATTCTTCTAGGCAGGTTCAAGTTCTCCTTTGGGCAGATTCCCTCTTTGGAGCTCCCAGAGCACTGCATTCTAATCTCTCTTTTAAAACAAATTCCACGTTGAATAATAATCACCAATTTATGTAGATGCCTCTCATTTTACACCATCATCTCCTTCAGTGCTAAGTCAGTGACTTATTGCTAGTGCTGTGGCTGGCATAAGAATGGTTTAAGAAATATTAAATAATTAACATAAATTTAGTAAATATTAAATTAATGAAATAATTAGTGACACCATGAAGAACCAGATTTCAGAGGGAGGTTTATAATGTTATGATTGTTGTTTACACCAGCAGGCTAGTCCACAGGACTCCTGTGGGTATGAACCCTTTGTAAATAAGACATTTTGAAAATGTTATTTTTGGTTAAGTTGTGGCCAATTGAATCAAGATGAACCTCAATTCTATTACTGGGGGCTTTATCAAGAGAAAGCAACAGGAAGAAGCCAGAAGCAGGAAGTCTGCAGGAATCCTGAAGAAAAAGGAGAGAACCTTGCTTTATGATGGGAAAGCTGAGGGACCCCAGGATTGCTAGACAGCCAGAACATAACTGACACCAGGAGGAAACACGCCTTCTAGTCTCCAAAACTGTGAAACAATAAATTCCCATTATTTAAGCCAACTCATTCTGTGGTATCTTTCATAACAGCCTTGAAACTAAAACACACCTAATAGACTTTCTGTATTGCCTTTTTACCTTGCATGCCTTAACAAAGCAAGCAGTCATGTTGAGAAGGAACTGAGGCAAGGGAATGAGCACTACCTCTCAGAAACAGCCAGTTAGGAATTCAGGGTGGCATCCAGTTGACAGCCAGCAAAGAAATAAAACCCTCAGTGGAATAGACTTTAAGGAGCTGATTCCTGCCAATGATTTTGTCTGCTTGGAAGAGGATGCTTTCCCCATTGGGCATTCAGATGAAACCTCAGCCCTGGTAACTCCTTGACTGCAGTCTTGTGAGAGAACCTAAAGCATGAGATTCAAATAATCCATTCCCATATTCCTGACCCAGAGAAACTATAAGAAATAGTATTAAATGTGCATTGTTTCAGCTGCTAAGTTTGTGGTAATACTGTTATGCAGCAACAAATAACTGATAAAGCAAACAAGACTCATTGCAAGAGATTTATTCCCGGGCTAAGGGTTAAAGGAAAAGATAGGCTGGCATAAGGCAGTGAAAAGGATTTCAGGCAAATGGGACATTGTAACTAAAGTGCACAGAGGCAGTAAGCAGTTGGGTTTGATGATAGGACTACAAATATTTCTGCTACTGAGGCCAGAGGTACAAACCACGGAGTGGAAGGAGATAAGGCAGAAGAGGTGTGTGAGTAGGCATTTTACTGTGCAGAGTCTTTAAGGCTTGTATCATCATGTTAATGATACAGATTTTATTCGATAAGCAATAGAAAGTGACTCAAATATTTTTAAAGGGCAATAAGAACGGAGTTTTATGTCTAGAAAAATTATTTTGGAAACTATGTGGATGGATGACCTTGAGGATACAAGGGTCAAAGTTGCCTTCAGGTTGACAGTCTCTCCCAATGATAGGCCACTTTTAGCGATCAAGGCATTCGAGAAGGAGGATTGGAACTATGTAAAGGATGGAAAAATGGGAACTTATTTAAGATATATTTAGGAAGCAAAATCAATAGGACTTGGGAATTGTTGGGAGTCAAGCATGAAGGAAAGGTAGAAGTCAAGGATGACTCTTTGATTTCTAATTTGGATAATCACTGGTGAAAGATTCCATTAACTGGGACCAAGAATGCAAGAAGAGTAACAGTAGATCTAGAAGGAAAAACTGAGATTTAATTGGCCTGAAGTTCAAGGCTAATCTCTGGGCTTGAGCATAGATGGAGATAGCAGTTAAAATCAAGAGAGCTGATGAGAATGACTAGAAACTACAGGAGAAATTAGAAGACCAGGGAGCTGAGACTAGGGTCTAGGGGCTATCAACAGCTATGGAGTTTAAGCAGAAGAACAGGCAGTGACGAAGCAAGAAACATCAGAGAGGGATAGGAGAAGGGCCTTAAAAGCTTAATAGAAATGGTCTATTTGAAGATCTTTACATAATTTGACTTAGGTGATTTGGACCTCAGCGACTTGGGGGTGAGATTATATCAAACTCTTTTCATTATATCTTTCATCTTCTCCACTGTCCTATCATATCATTTCCTTAACCAAATGACCCTGTAAACTTTCATGATTAAGATGATACTAACTCTTTATAGAGGGCGCTGGGCCTGAGGCTGGTTCCAGAGGAGTCCTTGGCACTTAAGGACACAGAACAGGAAAAATGGCAACACCTGCCCTCAAGGTGCTTTGAAAGTGTTTGATAGATTGTTTTGGCTACTGGAAGACTGAGGACAAAAGGCACCAAGAATTCCTTTTCAGAATGGAATTCTAATGTTATATTTTTAAGGAAAACTTATTTTATAGATAAATATATTGTTATACTAATGAGAACACTGGGGTGAAAGTTAGGATTCTTTGTTGTTAGGGCTACTGGAGTATTAGAGGGCCAAGACTGGGGAGTGAGGCAGAGCAGATGGAGAAGAAAATAGAAACACTTTGGATGAAAATGTGACAGAATTTTTAATAAACTGGGGAAGGATAAAAGAGAGTTACTTGAATATTTCTGATAGTCTAAATATATTCAAATATTCTGCTGTGATAATGCTGATGTGATTATTGACTGGGGGTGGGTACAGCAAAAGGGAAAGCCAGTTCTCTGAGAATTTATAAAATGCCTTTACAGATGGTTGTTTGAGCCCATACTGAGATCTATAGTAGAAACATATTATGTATACCAGAGACACAGAGGGTGGAAAGGGGAACAGAGATCTAAGAAGGACCCAAAGAGAGACCTAACTGGAGCCCTGAGAGGTATAAACACCTTCCAAATTAAGAAAGCAGAGAACCAATTCAGAAGGAGGGTAGAATGAGAAAATGAAGGAAAGAAAAAAGCCATGTTGTAGGGGTAGGAGGTGAACTGGGATTATATAGTTGGATACAGAGGTTTGTTCATCCTTTGTGCCTCTTTAGCCATTTTTGGACAAAACAGACATGGTTTCAGAGTAGAATATCCCACTACACTTTTCACATGGAATACTGAAGCTACTTCAGGTCACCAGAGGACACTGAGCACAAATGCAGCACAAATAAGAGCAAGTGATGATAGATTTGAATGTGAATTCCCAAATGTTAGGAGTAAATCTCCTTTTGAGTGCAAATCATGGTGTTTGCTTACCAGAGATTTAGTGGTGACAGTGTAAGCCACCCGAAGGTGACTTACTGCCTCACACAGATAATATCAAGGAAGGCAAGGACTGTATTCTTAGTTAGATACACTGGATACTAAAACCACAAAAACAAATCCCCAAGTTCCTCAAACTAAACAACACAAGAAGTGTTTATTGTATGTGTTATCATAACAATAGTTTTAGCTAATTAAGCTCAATTCATTTTATACCTAAAATTAACTCTCAATGTAATTGTAATAAAGTATGTTTATTTGGTGTTGGGAGGACTCATTAGAAACTTATACTTTAACCCAAGCAAACAAAAACAGAAAATGGACTGTATTTTTTATTAGGCATTTTCCCAAAAATGAAATTATCAAATGAGATCATCAGGTTTTATCAGTGAAACAAATTTAGACTCCAGGGTTCCAATAGTTTCTAAACCTCTGGAGCACTTTTTTTTTTCAGCTTCTAAAAAAGGAATTAAGTTGCAAATTTACAGTTCTAAAGCTGTGAAACTGGGCAAATTAAAGTAAGGCAAATTTAAGTAAAGCTATAGAAATGTCCAATCCAAGGAATCCAGGGAAAGATATCTTGGTGCAAGAAGGCCGATGATGTTCAGGATTTTTCTTTCAACTGGAAAGGCTCATGGCAAACATGGTGGCGTCTGCTAGCTTTATCTCCCAGCTTCTTGTTTCATTAAAGCTCTCCAGGGGGCGTTTTCCTTCTGCATCTCCAAAGATCTCAGGCTGTGCCGGCCTGTCATGGCTCTAAAAGCCATGTTGGAGAGAGTCTAAAAGGGACTCTCTCCAACATATTTCCTCTTTTTTTTTTTTTCCCCAACATTTTTATTGTAAACAACAAACAAACATGCAAACATTCTTGGCATGGTTACAATCAAGGGCTCACAATATTGTTTGTTTTTGACAAAAATTGATTGGAACATTTTTTAAAAATATTTTTATTTTATTGAAATGCCTCTAAGTATCGTACAATCCATCCAAGTATACAACCAATGGCTCCAATATCATCACATAGTTATGTATTCATCACCATGATAATTTTTAGAACATTTGTATCACTCCAGAAAAAGACATAAAAAGAAAATAGAAAACCCCATATATCCCATAACTCTTACTCTTCCCTTTGATTGATCACTTGTATTGCACTCTACCCAATTTTTTTTTACCCCTTATCCTCTCTCCTATAATTTATTTTTTTGTCCTTTTTTTTTTTAATCATCTGTCCATACCCTGGATAAAGGGAGCATCAGCCACAATGTTTTCACAATCACACAGTCATACTGTAAAAGCTATACAGTTATACAATCACCTTCAAGAATCAAGGCTATTGGAACACATTCAATAGTTTCAGGTATTTCCTTCTAGCTGTTCTAATACAGTACAAATTAAAAAGGGTTATCTATATAATGCACACAAATAACCTCCAGAATAACCTCTCAACTCCATTTGAAATCTCTGTCACAAAACTTTATTTTGCCTCATTTCTCTCTTGCCCCTTTTGGTCAAGAACACTTTCTCAGTCTCATGATGCCAGGTCTCACCTCATCCCTCGGAGTCCTGTCCCACATTGCCAGGGAGATTTATACCCCTGGGAGTCACACCCCACTTCGGGGGGAGGGCAGTGAGTTCACCTGCCCAGTTGGCTTAGAAAGAGAGGCCGCAAAAAAAGAGGTTCTTTGGCGGTGACTCTTAGGCATATAAGTAGGCTTAGCTTCTACTTTGCAGGAATAAGTTTCATAGGGGCGAATCCCAAGAGTGAAGGTTCAGCCTATTAAGTTATTTGTCCCCAGTGTTTGCAAGAATATCAGGAATTCCACAGGTGTGGAAGTTTAATATTTCCTCCTTTCTCCCCAGTCCCTCAAGGGGACTTTGCAGATTCTTTTTTATCCTCTGCCCAAATTACTCTGGGATGTATTAGAGCATCACACTAACCTCTACAAACCAATAAGATCTCACTCTCTATTCAAAATTCCATGTAATTATGCTGTTTGAATAAACTGACCATACAAGTTAAATTAGATTGTGTACTACCAAAAAATATAAATTTTGCCCCAAACAAACATCTCTTCCTTTGGTTTCACATAGAAGTTGAAGTTTTAAATATAGACCATATCATCCTTTACCCTGTATTATGATTTACCTTAGTCCTAACCAGATCTGTTTCATTCATAAATCTAAGTGAAGTCTGAACACTTTTTCAGTGTTTTTAACAGTTATGATATGGGGTAATGCTGACTTTCAGAGCTTCAGAACTCTAACTCTGAGTCTCAGGTGTCACACAGACACCCCAAGTTCTGGGGCATGGCCAGGTTATACACAAAGAGCTCAGCTTCTCAGAAATAACAGTTACAGCTCTGGAATAGATGCGACTGCTGTAAGAGCTTGCAATCTAGGAACCTCTATAATAGGCCTTCACCTGATGACCTATGCTTCCGAGTTCAATTCTCAGTGTTTGTATATACTTGTTAGTCCATATGAGTGAGGCATGATAATATACATCTTTTTGTTTTTGACATTTCATTTAACATACTGTCAGAAAGGTTCATTCACCTCATTGCATGCCTCACAACTTCATTCCTTCTTGCCACAGCCCAGTACTCCATTGTACATATACATCATAGCTCCCCCTTCCATTCCTCAGTCATTGTACCCTTAGGCCACCTCCATCCGTGTGAACACCAGTGTGCAAATGTCCTTCTGTGTCCCCACTCTCAGTTCCTCTAGGTACACCCCTAACTACGGGGTTGCAGAGTCATATAGCCACCCCACCCCTAGCCTCCAGTGGAGCCATCCCACTGCCCTCAGATAGGCTGAACCACTCTGCTTCCTTACCTAAAGTGAATAGGTACATCTCTCTTTTCACATTTTCTCCAGCACTTGTTTTTCTCTGTTCATTTTTTTAAACTTTTTTTAATTGTTAAATATAACATATATAAAAAGAAAAGAAAAAAAAAGCAATGATTTTCAAAGTATACTTCAATAAGTAGATATAGCACAGATTTCAGATTTTGTTATGGGTTACCATTCCACTATTTCAGATTTTTCTTTCTAGCTGCTCCAAAACACTGGAGGCTAGAAGAAATATTTGTTTCTTTCTTGTGAAAAATATCATATATACTAAAAAGCAATAAATTTCAAATCACATTACAACATTTAGTCGTAAAATGGATTTCAGAGTTTGGTATGGGTTACAATTCTACAATATTAGGCTTTTACTAGTAGCTGCTCTAAGATACTAGAGACTAAAAAATATCAATATAATGATTTAGCAATCATACTCGTTTGTTAAGCCCTAACTTCTCTGTATAACTCCAACATCACCTTTGATCTTTCTCCCACTGTTTAGGGGTATTTGGGCTATGTCCATTCTAACTTTTTCATGTTGGAAGGTGCTGTTGAAAGTATGGGATAAGGGGATGAAACTAGTTGATGTTTTGGAGAAGCTGGGCCCTCTGTATTTCAGGACCCATTTGATACAGGGACATATCTGGAGGTTGTAGGTTTCTGGAAAGTTTCTCTACTGCATGTAACTTTTGTAGAATCTTATATAATGCCAGAGATATTCTTTAGGATTGGAAGGAATGGTTTTGGTTGGAGTCTGGCAAGTTATGATAAGTAACGATGTCTAACTGAAGCTTGCTTGCATAACAGTGACCTCCAAAAACCTCTATTTGAACTCTCTCAGCCACTGATACCTTATTTGTTACACTTCTTTCCCTTCTTTTGGTCAGAATGGCATTGCTGATCCCATGCTGC
The DNA here is from genome assembly GCF_023851605.1 of Tamandua tetradactyla. Classification (NCBI taxonomy): domain Eukaryota; kingdom Metazoa; phylum Chordata; class Mammalia; order Pilosa; family Myrmecophagidae; genus Tamandua; species Tamandua tetradactyla. The sequence goes on from NC_135332.1 coordinate 152,161,145, forward strand.
CAAGGCTAGACCCATCCCTGGGAGTCATCTCCTACGCCTCCAGGGAGACTTTCACCCCTGGATGTCATATCCATGTAGAGGGGGAGGGCAATGATTTTACTTGCAGAGTTGGCCTTAGAGAGAGAGAGGCCACATCTGAGCAACAGAAGAAGTTCTCCAGAAATAATTCTTAGGCATACCTATATGTTGGCTAAGCTTCTCTACTATATACATACGCTTCACAAGAGCAAGCCTCAAGATTAAGGGCTTGGCCAATTAATTTGGGTGTCCCTAATGTTTGACAGAGTATCAGGGGTTTCCCGGTGGTAAAGTTTAATGGCACCATATTTTTCACCCAAATCTCAAGGGGTTTTGCCAATACTTTTTGATTATCTGCTTAAATTACTCTGGGATGTATCCAGGTTTTGCTTTACGCTACACAGGATTAAAGGCTCTCATTTTTATTCTGGGGTCCTTATGTTTGGGTTTTTAAATGATCTATCCAGATAGGTTAGGTTAGATTATGTGCTACAGAAAATTTAGGTTCTGGACAAAATAAATCTTTCTTCCTTCCTCAAAGAGTAAATAGGTTCTAAAATAGCCAATGTCTTTCTTACCCCTGTAAGCTGAATTACCTTATCCCAGTAATTCCGGTAATGATTGGCTTCATTCTTAACTCTAAATACCAGGTTATACATATATAAAATAGCCTCTCAAAATCCAGAAGTAATAATTACCACTCCAGGTTAAACGTGACTGCTATAAGAACTTACAATGTAAGCCCCAATTTTCTTGTTTTTGTTTTTTTTAAATTTTTTTATTGTTAAATATAACATACATACAAAGTAAAGAAAGAAAAAGCAATGATTTTCAAAATGCACCTCAACAAGTAGTTACAAAAGAGATTTCAGAGTTTGTCATGGGTTACCTTTCCAGTTTAGATTTTTCCTTCTAGCAACTCCAAAACACTGGAAGCTAGAATATTTTTTTGTGTGTGTGAGAAATAACATATATACAAAAAAGCAATAAATTTCAAATAACATAGCAACAATTAGTTGTAGAACAGATTTCAGAGTTTGGTATGGGTTACAATTTCACAATTTAGGTGTTTACTTCTAGCTGCTCCAAAATACTGGGGACAAAAAGAAGTACCAATATAATGATTCAGCAATCCACTCCTATGTTAGACCCTATGTTCTCTGTATAACTCCAACATTACCTTTGATCTTTCTTCTACTCTTTAGGAGCATTTGGGCTATGCCCATTCTAACTTTTTCATGTTGGAAGGAGCTGTCAATAATATGGGATAGGGAGATGAAACTAGTTGATGTTCTGCAGAGGCTGGCCCCCCTGCATTTCAGGACTTATTTGGTCTAGGGACCTGTCTGGAGGTTGTAGGTTTCTGGAAAGTTACCCTAGTGTATGGAACCTTTGTAGAATCTTAAATATTACCCTAGGTGTTATTTAGGATTGTCAGGAATGGCTTAGGTTGGGGTTTGACAAGTGATGATGAGTAGCAATGTCCAACTGAAGCTTGAGTAAGAATGACCTCCAGTGTACCCACTCGACTGTGTTTGAACTCTCTTAGTTACTGATACCTTATTTCTTTTTCCCCCTTTTGGTCAGGATGGCATTGTTGATCCCTGGTGCCAGGGCCAGGCTCATCCCTGGGAGTCATCTCCTATGCCGCCAGGGAGACTTTCACCTCTGGATGTCATGTCCACATGGAGGGAGGACAATGATTTCATTTGCAGAGTTGGCCTTAGAAAGAGAGAGGATACATCTGAACAACAAAAGAGGTCCTCTGGAAGTAACTCTCAGGTGTACCTATAGGTTGGCTAAGCTTCTCGACTATGTACAGCAAACTTTTTTTTTTCTTTTTTTGGCACGGGCAGGCTCCAGGAATCGAACCTGGGTCTCCGGCATGGCAGGTGAGAATTCTGCCACTAAGGCACTGTTGCGCTGCCCCCTGCTACATACATCAGCTTCACAAGAACACGCTTTAAGATCAGGGCTTGGCATATTGATATGGGTGTCCCTAATGTTTGCCACAGTATCAGGGGTTTTCCCAGTGGTAAAGTTTAATAGTTCCATATTTTTCCACCCCATCCCTAAAGGGGATTTGCCAATACTTTTTGATTATCTGTTTAATATACTCTGGGATATATCCAGGTATTACATTAAACTATACAGGATTAAAGGCTCTTATTCTTACTCTGGGCTCCCTGTGTTTGGATTCTTTAAATTATATGTCCAGATAGGTTGAGTTAGATTATGTGCCACAGAAAATTTAGGTTCTGGGTAAAATAAACCTTTCTTTCTTTGATGTCAAAGAGTAGATGAGTTTGTAAAATATGGCTAATGTCCTTCTTACCCCTGTATTCTGAATTACCTTATCCCAACCTAATAGGCTTTATTGGTAACTCTAAATACCAGGTTATACACGTTTAAAACAGCCTCTCAAAATCCAGAAATAATAATTACCATCCTGGGCTTAAATGTGACTGCTATAATAGCTTACAATCTAGGCCCCTGTTTTCTTATAAATATTTTCTAAATGAGACCATACAATAATTGCTCTTTTGTTTCTGGCTTATTTTGCCTCACTAAATGTCCCACAGGTTCACTAACAATGTTGCATGCCTCATAATTTCATTCTTTCTGCAGCAGCACAATATCTGATCATATGCATACACCATCATTCCCCAATTTTCTTCTCAGTCAGTGAATCCTTCAACCACCTCTATTCATTAGGCATCATGTAATGTCCAAAATCAACAGTTTATCAACACTTTCTCTCTCTCTGTTCATTTTTAAACAGTTTTGTTCACAAATCATACAATCCAACCTAAGCCAAAAATTCAGTGTTTCCTGATATAATCACATAGCCATGCCTTCACCACTGCAATCTATATGAGGACATTTTTTTGGTGCATTCTTGATCTGTCAATTCTGCTTGTACCCTGCTGGACTAATTTTCTCAGCTGTCTTGGAACAGTACCTCTACTCTTGAAAATCCACCCAGATCATTTCTATAACTAATGATCAAGAAATTCCCTCATCTTGGTTCTAATACCAAAAAAATACCATGTCTAAAAAAACAACTAAAAATACAGTATTTGCAATTCAGCTCCTAAGAGAGCAATTCAAGGTAAAGTATTATCTACTAAAATTAATTTTTAAGTGGAGTTGAAAAACTGTGATCCAAAAGTATCTTGACTTAAAATATAGCTTCTTCACCCACTGAGATGACTCAAAATAAAATTAAAATAGTAGAAGCCTCAAAATTCCTAAATGTTCATATTTAATCTAGCCATTATAATGTGAATGATCATATAAATCTGGTAAGCAATGGTTATAAACTCTCAATTAAGCAGTAGGGTCAGAATAGACATCCCTTTACCACTGACACTTGGTGAACACCGACAGGTCTTTAGGTCAGTCCTTCCTTTCTTAAATCTGTGTAGTCTTGAAGTCAGACACTATGTAGCCCTATAAAGCTTAGAATGGAACCTTGCACATAGTAGCAGATATTTACAAAATGTTTGCTGAAACCATTAATTAATTAATGAATTAATCATTCAACTAGATATGTCCTGGGTGACACACACTCACTGTTTATAGTAAATACTGAGTAAATATTGGATCAATGAATAAATAAGCATTAACACCCGTAATTAATTAAGGCATACAAACTATGTAATTCAAACTTGGTTTTAACTATGACCATATAATTTGCATTTTTTTCTATTGTTCTTTTTAACGCTTTACAATTAGATGTACTAAGCAATGCAGTGCACATAGGAGCCAGTGATTCTCGAAATTGTGCCAAAATTAAACCTACATTTTTACGTTTAAACATTTGAGAAAGAAAACACATATTTTCATGAGAGTGAAAGTTTAAAATTGTAATCGCTCAGAAACGTGAGTGTCCTAGCAAATGACTTTTAAAAGCTGCTCTTCATTAGGAGAAAATCATGGTCAAAAAACACATTATCAGAGCTTCTACAAAAGCTATTTTATAACAGAGCATAATTTAGTTCAAGTAAACCATTTAAGGTAATTTTCCACAAATGGCCCTCTTTAGACAACTGAATTATTCCAGGGAAAGTTTAGGACAAAACTAAATGCAATTGTATTAAGCCAACATTTATTTGTGTATGCATATATATAATTTGTGCATATATACACTTAGTTTGTAATTTATAAACAACAAAGGGAACCACCAAATGACATCTCAAAAAATCAACTGTTTTTAATTTTCTGAAGTTTTGAGCAGCTCTGAATTTTCACTTTCAAAAGGAGTCATTACAAAGCACAACTAAACATACTGTTACAAAGGTATTATAATTGTATCTGCCAATATACCAAAAATGTCATTTCTAAACTAATTCATGTAAGCTTATATCACAGTAAAGCTGAAATTCAATTTTATGAGCTATGATAAAGAACCTATTATAATTCTTGGAATATGTAAATAGACTTGTAATATAATGACATTTGTAATATAATGTAACAAACAATGAAAATTACGTTGATATTACATTAAATTTCAAATGTGGCAACCTTGTATTTCAGCAATTTAAGTAGTAATACATGCATTTGAGAGGTCAAAATTCAACTGTCTAAAACAAAATAGATTCTATGAGTTTACGTTTTCAGATACAAAGTATTTCAGAGAAAATTGAGAGATATGTACTATCCAAAGGGCAGCAAAAATTGGCATCCTTCTTCATTTTTTACAATTAAATAGATTCAAGAAAACATTAAAAACAGATTTGCAATATTTTGGTGTGACTCAAGAGCCATCAAATCTAAATTTAATTTAAAATGTAGGCAATCTAAGATATGAATCAGGAGAATCATATTTAGCTTTCTTGTACTGAGGTGTTCAGAGGAAGATGATTTGAAATTCTATTATTTTCAGAGAAGGCTTTTATCAAAACAAGCTGAAGCAACAGACAAAGGAAACAATTATATATGTGAAACTAAGATGTAAGAAAAAAATCAATTATGTCTAATTTTCAATATCACTTTGAAATAGATTTATCATGCAAGTAAATGCAGTCTGCTCCTTGAATAGAATGAAAATAATCCCATAATAAATTAAAACATTGAATGAAAATAAATTAACTTTTTTGATTCTTTAAAATGTCTACAAGACTAACTTCAAGTTTGTTTATATAAAAGTGACCATGGTATATATGCAGTCTTAACTATATAGCCAGAGATATTAAAGAGTAAGATTTACATTAACTTAGTTTTTCCAAGCATGGTCCAGTTGGAAAGATAACATTTGGGAATGAAATAAAGTGGAAAGAGAGAGAGAGCATGAGATAGAGAAGAGTGGTAGAGAGGAATGTAGGAAGGGAAATGGGAGGAAGGGAGATGGAAGGAGGGACTTTTATCAAAGCCCTGAATGTGAATCAAAAGAAACCGTCAAAAGAAACACTAGTGTTCTCTAATAAAAAAAGGACACATACTTCAAAATCAAAGATCATTCGTCTGTTGATGGACATTTTGGCTGTTTCCATCTCTTTGCAATTGTAAATAATGCTGCTATAAACACTGGTGTGCAAATGTCCGTTTGGCTAAATAAACTGTGGTATATACATACGATGGAATATTATGCAGCTTTAAGACAGAATGAACTTATGAAGCATGTAATAACATGGATGGACCTAGAGAACATTATGCTGAGTGAGACTAGCCAAAAACTAAAGGACAAATACTGTATGGTTCCACTGATGTGAACCGACATTAGAGAATAAACTTGGAATATGTCATTGGTAACAGAGACCATCAGGAGTTAGAAACAGGGTAAGATAATGGGTAATTGGAGCTGAAGGGATACAGACTGTGCAACAGGACTAGATACAAAAACTCAAAAATGGACAGCACAATACTACCTAATTGTAATGTAATTATGTTAAAACACTGAATGAAGCTGCATCTGAGCTATAGTTTTTTGTTTGTTTGTTTGTTTGTTTTTTTATATATATTTTTTGTATTTTTTATTTTTATTTTTTCTCTATATTATCATTTTATTTCTTTTTCTGTTGTCTTGCTATTTCTTTTTCTAAATCGATGCAAATGTACTAAGAAATGATGATCATACATCTATGTGATATTAAGAATTACTGATTGCATATGTAGAATGGAATGATTTCTAAATGTTGTGTTAGCTAATTTTTTTTTAACTAATAAAAAAAAAATCAAAGACCATTTTCAGTAGATGTGCCATCCCTTTAAATTCAACTGGCTTATATAGATACACAAATGTCAACTCCTATGTGTGTGTCTCTAAGTTGTCCCTATTATATTGTTATATAATAACTACTACCAAAAGTTAGTGGTCTGATGTTTCATTTTGCTAATACTGCCGGAATACAATATACTAGAAATGGATTGGTTTTTACAAAGGACATTTATTAAATTACAAATTAAAATTCTAAAGCTATGAATATGTTCAAATTAAGGCATCAACAAGAGGATACCTTCATTCAAGAAAGGCTGATTGCATCCGGAATTTCTGTCACATGGAAAGGCACATGGCAACATCCAATGGCCCTTTTCTTCTGGGTTGGTTTTAAAAATGGCTCTCTCAGCTCCTGTGGGTTCTTCTTTAGCATCTATCTCCAAGTGTCCGCTTTCTCCAAAATGTTTCCCTGTTAGAGGACTCCAGTAAGTTGATTAAGATCCACCTTGAATGGGAGGAGTCACATCTCCATGGAAACAACCTAACCAAAAGGTCCCACACAATAGGTCTGTCCCCACAAGATTGGATTAGAAGAACATGACTTTTCTGGGGTATATAACAGTTTCAAGCCAGCACACCTGACCATGTCCATTTTATATTTCACATTTGTGGGTCAGGAATTAGGTCAAGAGTCAGTCCATGTGTTACAGGCCAAGTTCACTAATGTTTTTCACCTGGCAAATGGGAAGCTGGAGCACTTACATGTCCTTTCCAGCATGGAGTCTCAAGGTCACTGGGCTTCTTATAGCAGCCAGGGCTCCCAGAGAGTGTGCTCTGAAAGAATGTGGGTGGATACTGCAAGGCTTCTTAGGACCTAACCTCGGTTCCCCAAACATCACTTCTGCAGCATTGTATTGGTCAAGTCAAACTAATGGGGAGGGGGATTTCATCAGAGGAAGAAGCAGCAAAGAATTTGTGGCCTGTTGTAATCTTCTGGACAAACTCCCTTTGAAAGATACACCAGGAAGAACCATGCTCAAAACTACATATTGATGCTTCATCATTATTATTTTGGGGGGGAAACGTGGTTGTTTTTAGTTATACCTTCTTCAAAATGGTTCAGGTTAAATTATTGTAACCAAGTTCTATGATATGGAACTTTTAAAGCCTTAAGCTCTTTTTTGTTATTTTGTTTGGTTTTGGTTTAGTTTCGGATATTTTTTTTAAGAGAATTCTTTTCCTTTCTAAAGGAGCCTCCTTTGGCCAAACACCATGAAGACGTATGATGGCATTTCATCTGGGCATTTATATTTACCTTGGTAAGTCACTCACATTCTGAAGGATGATATTAGTTTCCTCCCAACACAGCAGACTATTAATGTATAACTGTGAAAATAACCAGTAACATAGAGTAGTTACATCAAGATACTTCCTAGGGATCATCACTTATACCTTCCAGCCACTCACCACTGATTGGAGTAGTAACAGTGAATTCCTGAGATGATGGAGTCCTATTCCTTCAACGCTTCTCTGAACTTTGTGTCCCTCCAGACCAGCCGGGTAGACCATCTAGCAGCTTCCTTGTTTTAATACCCCATGGATAGGCTTTTGCTAATTTGGGCCTTGACATTACATCATCATCTCACATCCATAAATTTTATGACATTTTCTGTTAAAGTACATGATTGAATTCATTTATTATGTGAATGTGGTAAAGCTGTGGCTCATGACACCACTCCTTTAGTAGGACCTACAGGTAAAATTCCTCTCTGACCAAGTGTCAGAAATAGTTGAATTTCTTTGGAGCAACTAATTTGTTTTATTTTGAGATGTTGACTGTGCAAACTAATTATGATTTCCTCTTCACCACATCTGATAAAAGTTGAATTGGTTGTCTAATCCTGGCAGTGAGAAAACACGCTCTTAGTACTAACCTAATGTCACAGTTCAACTCCTTTTAGTACTAACCTAATGTCACAGTTCAACTCCTTTTGCATACTGGTTTCCTTTTTATCCTGAATAACCAATTTGTTTTCTTTATCTGCTTATAGTGGGTATGCATGCATGTTTTTTTTTCAAAATCTACTTTAATCCCTTTTGGGAACAAAGTGAGTAATAAATGAATTAATAAAAAATAAATATCCAACAAGTGTTCATTGAGTATCTACTATATGCTACTAAGAGCTTATACCTGGGATGCTATCTTGTTAGGCTTTTGGATGCATGCTCTTCAAGTATAGAAAACAAGAACATGTATTTAAGGGGGATCTTAGCTAAACCTAACTAAATATTGGGTGTGTGAGACTTGATCTTTACATACTTGAGTCTATTTGATTAAGGGGCTGAGAAAATAATCCAAAGTGTTAATAGTTGGGATTCATACATATTCGAATATGTATGGTAAACAAGGTTCAAGGAAAGAAATGGCACTCCCAGTTGCAAAAAATCACCCTAAAGAAAGAAAGGTCTCTGGCCTTTTTTTTTTTTTCCAGTTTAAGCGTTTACTAATATTTTAAATGGTCAATAAAAATAACATAATCCTATATAGTAAGAGGTGCATAGTGTAATTGTTTCATTTTATTATGTGACATTAAGTATGAGGGTCTGTTCAAACTGTCTTGAGGATTTTGGTTGCTTTTGTTTATTTGTTTTATAATAAACATATAACACATGGTCTAAAATATTTTCAGGTTAAAGCAGTGGTTCTCAACTGAAGGATGGGAATGGGGCTATTTTGTCCCCTAGGCGACTTCTGGGAACATCTGGAGACATTTTGGGTTGCCACAAATTGGGGGAAGGCGAGGGTTGCTACTGGTATCAATAGGGTAGAGGCCAGTGATGCCACTAAACAATGCACAAGACAGCCCTCCACAACAAATAATTATCTGGTTCAAATGTCAATAGTGCCAGTTTTGCAAAACCCTGGGTTAAAGCTACATGTTGTAATGTAAAATTCTCACTTCTTAATCAATCTTTTTCTTTTTTGGAAAAATAATTGTGAGTTTTCACTACTGTTGGTTGTCCAAAATTATGTTGTATATATTTCTGCACACCCAGCATCTACATAAGGCCTGGCCCAGGAAGGCTTGTTAAAAGAGGAGCAAAGAGAGGGCAGTGTAATAGTGGCTCAGTGGCAAAATTCTCGCCTTCCATGCCGGAGACCTGCTTTTGGTTCCCGGTACCAACCTATGCAAAAAATAAAAAAAGAAGAGCAAAGAGAGAATCAGCAGAACTTAAGGAAGGCTGCTGCTGATTTCCATATTGGAGGGATCTTTCTGGGCAGAAGGTAACAGTCTGGCTGTTTAATTTACCCTAACTTGCTTTTCTCATGGAAGTCGGCAATATAGAGTATCTGTAAAGTGTCTATGGGACATTTGCTTGCAAATTGAATGAAATCCAACACCTGTGCCAAACTTCAGCCATCTGATATTGAAGAGAGACAGTCTAATGGATATATTTAGTACCTCATTACCTAGATTGTCCCAATACTATTCCCCATATTATGAGAGCTCAGCAAGAAGCAGAGTGCCTGGATTTGATGCTGTTAATATAAGAACTGTTGAAAGTGTTAATATAAGAACTATTTGGTTAATGGCATTTCTGTGTCCCCTGTGATATTAAAGTGTGAATACAATATGCTTTATACAAACCCATGCTATTAATTCACACCTGAGATTAGTTACAGGGAAAAAAAAAATGCCTCGGCAAATTGATTTCTCTTGTCAAAAACACAAAGTTATATATAACCCACTAATTCACTGTTTTTCTTTTCTTCTTTCTTTTTTTTTTGCCTTAGGTACAAGAAAAAGAAGCTGGCTAAAACCCTTTGCTCTTTTTTAGGCTGTATCATGAAGTGATTAAGATGGCACAGTCTGGAGTCAGGCTGCCTGGATGCAAACCTCAGAGCCACCATTGCTAGCTGGGTGACTTAACTTCTCTGTGCCTCCGTTTCCTTTCTGTAAAGTGAGGATAATAATTGCGCTGACTTAAGATTGTTGTGAGAACTAAACCAGTGCTTGAACCAGTTCCTAGTACATAATAAGCTCTTGATAAATACCACCTATTATTTCTATTTTCTTCAGATAATTCCACATCTGCTCTATTTTCTAGTAGTTCTTTTGATCTGTAAGCTTTAGAAGACCAGGGGCCTTCTCTGTTGTTCACCAATAAACTATTAGTCTCTAGCAAAATCTCTAACATGTAGCACATCTTAAAAATAAACAGTGACCATCTCTAACACACAGAACATCTTTAAAACAAAATAGCGACCTGAATTAAAGAATAGAGGCATGCACTCTATCACCAGATAAACAAAATACATGTAAACTTGACCCTCAAATGTGGAATGTATTTAGAGAACAAAGGTAAACAAACCTTGTACAAGACTGAGAAGGCCTAGATCACAGAGACCAATGAAAGAACAATGCTATACCTATGATATTTAAATGTTAATTTTAGTCTAGAGTTATACCTGAGAGGACTGAATAAGAATATTTCACTTAAAACTCAGTTAAAAAATTACTTAAGAAAAATTTTTACTGGTGGTGGTACAGACTCAGATGCTAAAACAATAATTTTTGTGTTTTATATAACATCTATTATGTAAATAATAAGAAAATAGGTAAAAATGCCTTCCCTCACAGAGTTTCTAAGTGTAGTGTCTATGAGGAATTCCTAAGAGTCTAATTACTGAGTGTCTTGCAGGTGCTTTTTAAATAATTGTGATGAGCACACAATGTTGCACATGCTCTTTTCCTCTAAGAATATGTTAGTTTCAGTTTAGAAGCATTTTATTTGAATATTAAACAGTGTATGTACTGTTTGAATTTTAACTTTATTGATATACTCACATCATTAAGCACTGGATTTCACATATGCAAAGGAAAACCCACTACTTCAAGCTGTACATTCTCTTGAGATTTGACCCGAGTTGAATGGCTAAAAAAAACCCTAATTTTTAAATAATCCATTATTCTATAATGATCCAGACATCACACACATTACATCTTACCAAATGTTGGCAATAGGGTTTAGATGAACTATTTTCCCTATAGTGATCCTGTCACAAATGTGTCTAAGAAACAACACGGTATTTAACTTTATTGAAGAAAAATCTCACTTGTTGCCAGTCACTTTATCGGTCAATGAGGGGAGTGTGCCAGTTTGAATCTGTTGTGTATCCCAGAAAAGCCAAGTTCTTTAATCCTCATACAATATTGCTGGGTGGGATCTTTTGTATTGTTTCCATGGAGATGTGACCCACCCAAGTGTGGGTGGTAAATTTTGATTAGATTATTTCCATGGAGATGTGTCTGCACCCATTCAAGGTGGCATTGCTTACCAGAGCCTTTTAAGAAGGAACCAGTTTGGAAAAAGCTCAGAGCCAACAGAATCAACAGAACCCAAACAGCCAGAGACCTCTGAAGATGTGGAAGGAAGGTACCCCCGGGAAATGCTTTATGAAATGCGGAGAGAAAGCTAGCAGACGTATGTGCTTCCCAGCTGAGAGAGGAGGCCAGAACCCAAAGACCCCCACAGATGCCATCCATGTGCCTTCCCAGCTGACAGAGGTGTTCTGGATGGAATCAGCCTTTCCTGAGTGAAAGTGCCTTGATTTGGACATTGTCATGACCTTAGAACTATAAACTTGCAATTTAATAAATTCCCTTTTTAAAAGTTGTTCCATTTCTGGTGCATTGATTCTGGCATCTTACAAACTAAAATAGGGAGCATTGTGTTTTGTTACAAACTTCTTTGTGGAGGTGAAATACTACCAGAAGAAAGCAGATGGTAAGGTAACGATGGCAAAGTCATCTGAAAGGATTGCTCCTCTAAGGTTAGCTCTCCAAACTGTTTCCCATTTGAAGGAAACCACTTAGAGAACAGGATGGTCACTTTCAGCTCTCTAGCAGGGAGTCACTCCAGAAATCTAAATGATTCCAGTCTTTCCAATGTGCTATGACATTATGAAACTTGGTTACTCACTGTATCGTGTTACCATGTCCATATCATATATTTAATTTCATTTCTCTCTATCTCTGTGAACTGATTATTAAAAAAAAAAAATACAGGGTTGGAAGAAAAGCTGATTTCCCACCATTCAGTTCGACTCTTAGCATTCCCAAAGATGATGTGATTTTGAGACTGATTCCAAAGTGATACATCCATCATCTGAAAACTTTAGATATTAACGTGACCAAATGTATAACGTTTGTGATTATATAACATGTAATAAGACTAATTGAGGTCTTTTGTGAAATGTTTTTGGTTGAGTTTCCTTTTCCTGTTCCCTTGGATGGTTAAGAACAAAGTTTCCCTTCCACTCTGCCTTTAATTGGCTTTATTTGTTCTTCTCTAAAGAACTGAAAGATTACTTTAATATATCATCAGAAAAAATGCTCCTAGTAAAGTGACAGGAAGGGGGAGAAGCTAGGATATATATTAGGTTTTGATTGAATACTCAGAACCGGGCTAGGTGCTTTCTAATACATTATATCATCCAATTTTGATAACCACATGTCAAAGTTTGTATAGTTATCTGAATTTTGTAGATCAAGAAATGGGGCTTATTGCTGGTGGCAATATAAAATAGCACAGCCAATATGGAAGACAGTTTGGTGATTCCTCAGAAAGCTAGGTATAGAAGTACCATAAGACTTAGCAATCCTAATACTAGGCATTTATCTCAAAGAATTGAAAGTAGGGATGTGAAAAGGTATTTGTATACCAATGTTATAACAGCAATATTCACAACTGCCAAAAGATGGAAGTAACCTAAGTGTCCATCAACTGATGAATGGAAAAATAAAATATAATATATACATACAAGGAAATATTATTCATCTTTAAAAAGGAATGGAGTTCTGATACATCTGAAAACATGGATGAACCATGAAGACCACGTTGAGTAAAATAAGCCAGACACAAAATGACAAATATCATATGATCTCATTGATTTGAAATCATTAGAATAAACAAACTCATAGGGTTGGAATCTAGAATACAGGTTACTAGGGAATGGGGTGGTGATAGGGAATGAGAAGTTAAGGCTTAAGATATACAAGTTCTCATTTGGAATGATGGGAATATTTTGGTAACGGATGGTGGTAGCACAACATTGTGAACATAATTATCAGCAATGAAATATATGTCAGAATGTGTCTAAAAGGGGAAATAATAGATTTTCCTTTTTCTTTTTGATTGATACATATTATATATTCACATACCATGTAATCATCCCAAATGTACAATCAGTGGTTCACAATATCATCATATAGCTGTGCATTTATCATCACAATTGACTTTTTTTCCCTTTTTTTGTGGAAAATAACTTATATACAAAAAAACAATAAATTTCCAAGCACACCGCAACAATTAGTTGTACAACAGATTTCAGAGTTTGGTATGGGTTACGATTTCACAAGTTTAGGTTTTTACTTCTAGCTGCTCTAAGATACTGGAAACTAAAAGAGATATCAATGATTCAGTAATCATACTCATTTTTTAAACCTTCTCTTCTCTGTATAATTCCACCATCACCTTTGATCTTTCTCCCACTTTTTAGGGGCATTTGGGCTATGCCCATTCTAAATTTTTCACGTTGGAAGGGGCTATTGATAATATGGGGTAGGGGGATGGAACTAGTTGATATTCTGGAGACGTGGTCCCTCTGCATTTCAGGACTTATCTGGTCCAGGGACCCATCTGGAGGTTGTAGGTTTCTAGAAAGTTATCTTAGTGCATGGAACCTTTGTAGAATCTTATATAATGCCCTAAGTGCTCTTTAGAGTTGACAGGAAAGGTCTTAGTTGGAGTTTGGCAAACTATGATAGGTAGCAATGTCTAACAGAAGTTTGCATAAGAGTGAGTTCCAGAGTACCTCTCAACTGTATTTGAACTCTCTTAGCCACGGATACCTTATTTGTTACACATTTCCCCCCCTTTTGGTCAGAATGGCACTGTTGATCTCATGGTGCCAGCACCAGATTTATCCCTGAGAATCATTTTCCATGCCGCCAGGGAGACTTTCACCTTGGCTGTCACATCCCACGTAGGGGGGAAGGCAATGATCTCACTTGCAGAGTTGGACTTAGAGAGAGGCCACATCTGAGCAACAAAAGAGGTCCTCTGGAAACCTTAGGCATACATGTAGGTAGGCTAAGCTTTTCTACTACATACATATGCTTCACAAGAGCAAGCCTCAAGATCAAGGGCTTGGCCCATTGATTGGGTGTCCCTAGTGTTTCACACAGTATCAGGGGTTTCCCCAGTGGTAAAGTTTGATAGTTGCATATTTTTTCTCCCATCCCTCAAGGGAAACATTAGGTTTTATATATGGTAAAAGAATAAATTCTTTTTAAAAAACTCACAAGCACTGAACCCTAAGTTAAGCCATGGACAACTATAACATATTATGTGCTTTCATCAGCTGTAGCAGTTGTATTAGCACCTTTCACACAAATGCAAGGTGTTAATAATAGCGTGGTATATGGAAATCCTGTAATTTATACATGACTGTTCTATAAACCTGCAACTCCTGTAATAAAGAAAAAAAAAAAAGAAATAGGGGCTCAGAAATGTTAGATAACTCATCCAAATTATGCAGCTAATATGTGGCAGAAGCAGAATTCCTCTTCTAAGCTAGGTCTTCCAACTCCAAATCTAGTGCCTTTTCCATTGCATCACACACGTACCAAACAGGTTGTCAAAATATCTTCATTGTAACCTATACTCTGTAATCTAGGACCTGCTACCAAGAAAAGTCCAGGATATAAGAAAAATGTTCCCAGTAAAGAGAAGACACATGGGCAAATAGCATATATGAAAATTCTCCAGTTGAGACCCAAGATTCAAAAGGAATCATAGCGGCAATATTTAGCTAAGAAGGGAACCCAGAAAAATTTTCTGTTCTCATCTCCAGGTTCAACTCATCTTGTATGTAAAGTGAGTAAACACTTGGCACCTACATGTGCAACTTAGAATAATGAGAAGTCCTCACTGCCTGTCCCTATGTACATTCTGCACTTATGTGGCATAGTAAGCATTGTGTGCCTGGGAAAGTATTAACTACTTTCATATGCATTATTTAATATAATCCTCACAATAAAGTACGATTTTCTACATTTTTAAGATTATCTGAAGAAACCAATGTTTAAAATAGTGAAATACCTTGTCCAAGTTCACATGACTAAACGTCACCTGCTCTGAACCATAATATTATAATCTTCCTCTTCAAATTCTAGTCCTTTCCCTGGATTTCCTGAAACATTTATTACATCTGCTCATTTAGTTCATTTTCATGCTGTCATCACTATTGGCCTTTCAGTGCACTTTACTTTACAGCAGCAAACCTCCTGATCAGCTCCATTTATTTAACCTTTTCTCTACTGATGTTAGATCTTCGCTCAGTGAATGAATGAATGAATGAATCACCTTTCTCTCCATTCAACAGAATGCTTTCTCTAGAAATATTGTCTAATGAAAGAGGTCCTTGAATCCTTCTCCTCTACAAACAATTGTCCACACATTTGAAATGAAAAGAAGTATTTCACTCATTTATTGTAATGAGCACATTTTGATTCATAGACATTCTCACACTTGGACAAAATATATAAATTAATCTAATGTTTCTTTGATATTTGAACATCTTATTCATTTTATCTTTGAGTTATAAGTTCTAAGCGCTGATAACTGTTTCTGATAAGGCAATTTGGTACAAAGCCCATCAGAGGCCCCCTCATAGGTTGATGCTTAATAAATACTCCAAATGGCAAACAAGAGCACATTTACCTCATTGGCAGAAACCCAATGGCACTGATCTATTCATTAAACAAATATTTATTTGACAACTATTATATTTAAAATTATTTGCTAAATGCTCATGTGTTCTAAAGTGAAGCATTACTTAAACCCATCTGCTTATTTCCTTGGTTTCTTTTTAAGTTGGGTACAATCACAAATAAGTCTGGAGACCCTGGGTTTCTTCCTTTCTACTGAGGGGATTGATTGGGTTAGATGATTCCCAATGTCCCTTCTAGTTCTCTAGGTCTGTGATTCAATGTGATTACATCACTCCCCAAATTTAGAAGGTGTAGCTCTTAACTTTCCAAATGTGATATAGTTTAATCTTCATAGTTACATAACATAAGGAACACTTTCAACATGATACATGAATTACAAGAATGAGCTTGAATGTACTGTGGATTCTCTTAACAGTATTTTGACTTGAGTATAAATGAATCATAAACATGGGGATTATATTTCTCCTAAAATAAACACCCCTGAACTCTTAGATGATATTTTCTTGGCAAAATACATTTAAGATATAATGAAACCCTAGACATTTGAAAATCAGACGATTTGCTGGGAAGAGGATATTCAGTCAAGATCTATACCTATGAGATGAAGGAAGTGCCTTTGGTCTTTCAAACAAAGGAACTCCACGGTTTTTATTCCCCTGATATTAAAATAACAGTATATTTTGGGCTTAATTTATGTCTAGGTCTAAAGCACAAACACCTCACTACTCCCTACATCCACTGAGTGGGCTTCCTTGCCCATGGTTAAATGAATTCCCCTACATTTCTCACTTCTCTGCTGACCATTTCTTTCAGACTTGCTTAACTGGATAATGGCTCTTCCCATAAATCTCCCTGCCCTCTCAAGTGTACTGGCCCTTTCTCCCACACATCACATATTTTAGGATCTCCAGATCACTTTTCGAAGATGACAACTCCACCTCCACGTAAAAAATAAAATAATAATAAAAAAGAGCCCCTGGAACTCTTATCAATTGGCTACCTATTCTTTACCCATTGCAGACATTATCTTTCATCATCTTCCTGGTCACTTCATATGATTCAATACAATCTTTGACACCTGCTAAATCATGTATTTCCTGCTACTCTGAAAATGTTATCTATTGGACAACGCATACAACCCTGAATATATAATCTTTAAATTTGTTACATCCAAAAATTTCCTTTAATCTGCTATCTTTCTCACAGACACACCCAGAAATGCTTCACCTCTGAAATTAGAAATGCCCTTTATTCTCAGACCACAGTTCTCTTCAATTCTATCAGACTACAAATCACATCTTCCTACTTTCTTCCCTAGTAGCCACTGCTTCTTTCTCTGTCCAGCTACATCTTTGATCCATCACTTCAAAACTTCTCCTTCCTTGACACTGCTTGTGCCTATCTGAAACTGTTGTGTGCTCTAGAAAAGCCGTATTCTTTAATCTTGTTTCAATATTGCTGGGTGGGGGTTTTTTAATTAAGTTGTTTCCATGGAGATGTGACCCAATTGTGTCCCACCCAATGTGTCCCACCCAGTTGTGGGTGGGACATGTTAATTAGGTGGTTTCCATGGAGATGTGTCTCCACCCAATCAAGGGGGGGTTGCTTACTGGAGTCTTTTAAGAGGGTACTATTTTGGAAAAAGCTTCAGAGCCCACACAGCCAGACACCTTTAGCAATACAGATGGAAAATGCCCCCAGGGAAGTTCTTTGAAATGAGAAGCCTGGAGAGAAATCTAGCAGACATTGTCATGTGCCTTCCCAGCTGATAGAGGTGTTCCAGACCCATCAGCCTTACTTGAATCAAGGTATCTTTTTCTGGATACCTTAGTTTGGGCATTTTAATGGCTTTAGAACTGTAAACTTGTAACAGAAAAGACTGCCATCTTATATTGATTCCAGTAGCTTTAGCAAACCAAAACAGTGCCCTTGCGAAAATCTTGATACAGAATGAAGTCAACTGGGTTGTGAGTGCTGCTGAGTAAATCACACAACTGGACCATAAAACAATACTGAGCTCTCTGATCCCTTCCCTAACTGCTAATAAGAAGAGAAGTAAATGAGCCACTTGATAAGACTAACCATTCTTCTCTCTTTAAGCCATTTTTCCTTTATAACTCTACTTCTAATCTATTTTCTCAATAGAGAAAATACAGTCCATTTGAGAGGCAGTCCCTCAATTTTCAGAAAGAGGCTGGTGAGAGAGACCAGAATGTCCTCCTATACTTTCCTTCCCTTTACTGGAGTAGAAATTTCCTCTCTTCAATGGAAAAAGTGGCATTTATTGTTTTTCATCTTTCAATTTTCCCAGGAACCTGTGAGCCCTTGATGGTCAGGGACAAGTCTTTCTAGTTTTCCTTTGTAAATTTAACTACCCAGCTCAATGACTAACACAGAGTAGGGGTTCAGACAATACTCAGTGAAAGAACAAATAAGTGACTAAGTCATTATCATTAGGGAATTTCTGACAAATATATTTGTGATTTGAAATGTCCATCTAATTGCTTCAGTTGAGTGCTTGATATATGTGGAGACCCAGCTTGTGTTTCAGAGAATGCTCTCAAACCATTTTCATGTGACTTTGGTTTTAATATAACTCAAAATATACTTTGCCAAGTATATTTCTCCATTGACTTAAAG
Source organism: Tamandua tetradactyla (assembly GCF_023851605.1). Taxonomy (NCBI): domain Eukaryota; kingdom Metazoa; phylum Chordata; class Mammalia; order Pilosa; family Myrmecophagidae; genus Tamandua; species Tamandua tetradactyla. The sequence goes on from NC_135332.1 coordinate 152,179,763, forward strand.
CATAAGACTTTTTCAGGGGAAATTTAATCCTAATATTTATGATTCATTTACATGTAAGTCATCAAAAGACCACTGAAAGAATCCCATTTGGCAATTTAACTTTGTGATTCCCTAAGTGGATAAGTGTTTGCATACTTAAGACAAAATTATTATTTGACCTTAATTATTTAATAAGTGTCTGAATTTTACAGTTTTGTGTCTTTTGTACAGACAAAGCCATAATCAAACTAAAATATACTCTGATTTTAGGATACTTCAGTCTTGATATTTGGGCTAACGTTATTGTATAAGAGAATTGAAACAACAAATAAGAAGTCAGAAACATTCTTTCAAATACAGGTTCATCTATTGATTAATGTATGATCCATGCAATTCATTCATTTCTTTTTTTTTTTTTTTTTTTTTTCGCACATGGGCAGGCACCAGGAATCAAACCTGGGTCTCTGGCATGGCAGGCAAGAACTCTGCCTGCTGAGCCACCATTGCACTGCCCCATGCAATTCATTCTTAATAGAGAAAAATCCTTTTATCGACTTGGTGGTTTTTACTATTCCTGATCATTTTTAAATAAACCTATCATCAGTCTCAAGAGAAAAATAGCCTTGTTTTGAAAATGAAAAACATGAACACTAAACATGGCTAAGACCTTAAATAGATGCAAGAATGGAGTAAGAGATTATTTTCTGGACTTTTGTTTTTCTTGTTTCTCTGAGTACTTTCCATGCCACTCTGACCTCATGTCTTCCCTTTCTCCTTCTCACTCACATTGTTCCAGCCGTACCAACACTGACCTTGACAATTCAAGCTCCTTCTCTCTCCAGGGCCATTTGTGTTCCATCTCCTGGAATTTCTGTCTCAAGATTGTCACAGGGCTCATTTCAGTTAAGTTTCTCTTCCAATGTCACCTTGTAAGAGAGGCCTTCCCTGAATCTTAGACAAAATAGCCATTTCCTCCCATTTGATCATTCTCTTTTCTCCCTAGCTTATTTCTTATAACATTCATGAATAATTTCACTACTTTGATTTGTTAAATATACTTATTTACTTGCCCAACTGTCAGATTTCCCCAGAAAGGTAGGGATTATAGCTTTTTTAGTATTTACTGTATTACCAAATTTTTGAATAATTGAATAATGAATCTTCAATGTTAGTATTTAGATAATTCTTTTGCTACTTCACCTTACCGAGTTCTGTAACATGCCATGGGGAAAACAAACTGTGTGTAAACATTTCTAAGAATGAAGGAAAGAAATAAGTCAATGGAATTTACTCTCAAATGAGGAGCTAATGTTTCTCAATTTTGCTTCACATACAGTCCCCAAATATTCATAGGCTTAGGATTAGACAAAGCAAAGGAAATGCTTTTTTTTTTTTTGCTGTTTGGATAGAGAAACAAGGGAAGGATAATATTTGGACTACTGGCTGTATAAATAATAGATGCTATAGTCTGGATATTTACTGACTATAAATGAAAACTCTATTGCTAATTAAATTCAGCAATATAAATTGCAGTTTCACCCAGACAGCATGTTCACATTTTAGAGTAGAAAGGAAATATTATTCACATCTAAAAATCACTATTTTTTTTTCAAAATAATAATAGGATGATGGTAGAAACTGGCTGTGGATGGGATGGGGAAGGCAGAGAGGTTACAACTATTTTGTCTTAAAATTTTATCTAATCTGTTTTTATTAGCATCTAAATAGATAAAGTAACAACATCCATCACTCTTGAGCATTTACTATGTTCCTTGAGCTTTACGTGCTAAGTGCTTTTTGTATATTATTCTATTTAATCCTCACACTGAACAAGAAAACCAAGACTCCAAAAGGTTATGCAACTGCTCAAGATTACTCTAATTTGTTCTCAGGGAGTTTGGCCTCTTGACCATTCTGCGGAAATGAACAATTTACCAAGTACAAAAACTCTCTTAGGCATAGTTCTAGTTTGCTAGCTGCTGGAATGCAACACACCAGAGACAGATTGGTTTTTAATAAAAGGGGATTTATTTTGTTAGTTCTTCAGAGGAAAGGCAGCCAACTTTCAACTGAGGTTCTTTCTTATGTGGGAAGGCACAGGATGGTCTCTACTGGCCTTCTCTCCAGGCCTCTGGTTTCCAACAACTTTCCCCCGGGGTGACTTCTTTCTGCATCTCCAAAGGCCTGGGCTGAGCTGCGAGTGCTGAGATGAGGAATGCTGAGCTGCTTGGGCTGTGCGACGTTGAGCTCTCTCATTTAAGCACCAGGCAATTAAGTCAAACATCATTCATTGCAGCAGGCCCACCTCCTGGCCAACTGCAGATGTAAATCAGCAACAGATGAGGGTCACGTACCATTGGCTCATGTCCACAGCAACAGAACTAGGTGCCTTCACCTGGTCAAGTTGACAAGTGAATCTAACTACCACAGGCATCAACACTCCTTCTCCACACAGAGGCGTGGCATTTACGCAGTCAGAGACAATGTGGTAGGATCTCTCAACGCTTTAAAACATATATATATATATATATATATATATATATATATATATATATGTTTTTGCATGGGCAGGCACCGGGAATCAAACCCAGGTCTCCAGTATGGCACGCAAGAACTCTGCCTGCTGAGCCACTGTGGCCCACCCTAAAAAATATTTTTTTTAAAGTGAAAGATGTACATATTATTAGTGTATGTGAGTAACTTAGAAAACCTTAAAAATTAGTATTTCTGAACAGAGAATGGAGGATTGTTATGATGATCAAATCAATCAACACAATTTAAAGAAGTCAAAATGTCTTTCTTCTCGCAGGCCCAGATACAACAGAAAGCACAGGGAGTAGGACGTGGCATTACTGGAATCAGCTGTATGGAGTAAGTTCTTCAAACTCATGTTCAGACCGGGTCTATGTTTTCACCATGTCTGCAGTGGTTTCTGTAGAGATCGATAAGTCCATTTACAATGGTTACCTTATGCCTATCACATACAGGCCACAGCTTGGCATTTGCTATTATGAATATAAAGACTGACAAGTCCAGCCTGTGCTTTGGCCCCCAAAATGGCCTTTGTTTCTAGGGAAATGGCTCTGATTTTCAGCCTAAGAGAGAATGGACAGCTATCCAGAAGACTAAGAACCCAGAGGTATTGTGTTCCTGTATTCTCTATTCCTTGGATGACTTGTGCGATCTGAGTATCAGAGATTCAACTGGAGTATCTCCCATGCTCGTTATTATGACAACTAAGGTTACAATAGAAACAACCAATCGAAGAATTTTCCTGATAACCAACACTGAACCAATAGTTGAGCAGTCTTCCTTGTCTGCTAGGCAACAAAACATACAATTGAACCACATGATCAGACTATCCAATAGGTAAGTGACTAGGGGTCACTTTAGAGCAGCAAGTCCAGTCATGCAAGAACTATAACAATCACACACAAAGAAGCCACTGGTGTCAAGACTATAAGACTCTATTATCATGTCTTTGGTCTGATAGTCATTTTTGGCTATGTCACAGAGACCCAGACAATTCCAGGAAAAGAGCTGAGAACTTACCTCATAATTTTTCTCTTGTTACAATCATTCCTTTGTTTAAGTCTTGGACTTCTTCTTGTTTAATTAAGAAGCAGATGGAATTGTTGCTTTTGTTTTTAGAATATCCAGAAGGAAGAGAAAATATCAGTCCACCTAGTACAGAGGAGAGGAGGATAAAATCAAATATTAAGACTGTTTCTTTAATAATAGGTAGGAAAAGAAACCTGAATTTGTGATCCACCATCTGTTACTGCTTGGGTAGATACTGTCACTTTGGAGAAAATCCCCAGAATCACAGAGTGGCTTAAATTCTCAGGTCCAGAGGGTTCATTTTCTTGGCAGGTTTTTCTTCAAAAAGAATTTGTATGTATGGTTCAGAAGAAAAATAATCTTCTCCTTTCTTCAAAGCTGTGTCAGTTAATTTAGCTCAGTGCTCCATGTAACCAGTCAGGAGACTTCTCTCAAGGATCATTCATATACAACATTATTAATAAAGGGTGGTTAAAATTGAGCTTTAAAAGCAGACTTTTGGTGGTTATGATTTCATAATCCATCCCTTTTCCCAAATGCTTATTGAATTGAAATATCATACATTTGCCCCCAATTTAATAAAATAAATATCAGGGGAATTATTAGTCTATGAAAACTATATCATAACACAAGTATTCCTATTTTAGTAATCTAGGGACTTCACAATTTCAACTCCAAAATCTTTCTCTTAATGCATTACAGGAAAATATATCTTTTCATTCAATTGTTGCAGAGTCCATTTAGTATTTGCTAGATCTTTGGACTCATACCCATGGTAGGTAGCTAGCTAACATATGAAGCTGAATTTAAATAATTATTTTATTTGAGCTCTGTATCAATTATGATGGTCTGCCTATATGAGTGGAGGACCAAAATAATTTTATAAATGAAACTGACTGCATTTCTAGTTTAACCATACAGCTATTTTCTTTTTCCATAGAGAATATAATTTGCTAGATCTGAAATTCTTTAAGTTTGTCCTTTTACCTTTCCTGCCAAATCCCTTTGACTTGAAGTTGCATCTTGGAATGGAGAGCAAGGATTCAATTATCAAGAAGGCAAAGAATCAACCAATATTTAATCTGCTGAAGCTGGAGAATAAAAGAGGAGATGGGAAATTGTATATAAATTATGTCTTTGCCTCTAATGCCTGACTCTCTTAGCACTAAAGGATTTTTCTAGTGTGAAAATGGCAGGCATCAACAGGAGCAGGCAGGCTTTCTGGCTCACCTCCTTCATAATGCAGGCAGCTCTTTTCTGCCTATAGCAGAGATACTTTGTTTTAGTTTAGCTGCTAAGACAAATACCATTCAATGTGCTAACTTAACAATGACAATTTATCTCACAGTTTCAGAGGCTGAAAGGCTTTCTTCCTTCTCATGTTGACAGCATTCTGGTTGGCCAGTAATCCTCGGGTGGTTTAGCTTTACCATCACACAGCAGTGTCCTCTCCTTTCTCTTCCAGGTTCCATTGATTTCTGCCTTCTGGTTCCTCTATTGGCTTTTCTATAACTCCCTCTGATTTCCTTTTGCTTATAAAGGATTCCAGTGACTCAATTAAGGGCCATCCTCATTCAGATTAGCCACACCTTAACTAAAATATCATCTTCAAAGGTCTTTACAAATGGGATCACACCCACCAGACGAGGGGTTAGAAGCTGAACATGTCTTTTGTGGGAGCCAATCCTCAGCACTTTCTGACTCAGATGACTGGTAACCACTGAAATGCTATTCTGAATCTGAGTAGACACAGGAAAGTTTTTTTCTCTTTTTCTGCATCTTAAGCCACAAATACTAGTTTTCTTTCTTAAAGTTCCCTAAATAATATGCCTCAACATGTGGTTATAAAAAATATAGCCTTAGAAAAATATATTGCCCCTGGAGAATCCTCCTGGCATTTCTCTTCCAACTTCTGTTTGTTACTTGAAGGGTTGTGCGAGGATGGTGCACATACCGGAGATGTCTCTTCTCAATCAAACATAAAGATGGGAAGCATTATTTATTTTTTTTTCTGAAAAATCCCAACAATGGGGAAGTCCTTGCTCACTGTAAAAGTACTTCCTTCAAAGTTCTTATGGGAGTAAACTTTCAATACCAGTGATTCTCAAACTATCAGTCTTAGTATAGACATAACTTAGAGCAACAAGACTGTGTGACAGGAATTACACAAAGCCAGAAACACCAGAGCAGTTTCCTGGCAGCTGGAACTTTAATGTCACTTTAAAAACACTTCGGGTATGTTAGGATGGATTGTAAGCACTTTGAGCATCGCTATTATATTTACATAGATTGTTAAATATGGGGGAGTAAGTACTTGTATTACTTATATTTTTTCTTATGCTCTATAACAGCTGTAAGGCTAAAAATTGCACTTTCCTATTCTGAAAATGTTATTCTCCTTACTTGCACAGTCTCTGACATGTTACAGTTTCAAAAACAGAAGTTGGGAGATAGTCAGAAGACAAGCCCTCACCTAGGCTCTGTGTTTATGAAATTCCAAGTTACTAAAGGAGGAGAACTATAATAGCAACAAGGGAAAAGGGTAAGCTTCACCAAGTATTGTACAGGGGCTGTCGGTAGTGGACTCGTGAGTGTGAAAACTTGTGCTTTATTACCACACAGTGTCTTAAGGGATAACAGGGCCATCAATAACAGATGGCAAGGAGCTACAGAAAGATTTAACCCTTAGAATTATGGCCTTGGTAGCTACAAATAATACAAAAGGACTTAACCTTTAGAGTCATGGCCTTAGTACTGCAAGTAAAAAATCGTCATGCCTGTGTGTGTATGTATAAAGCAGTTATGTACCCTTGAAAAGCCATGTCTTTTTCCTGATCCAATCTTGTGGGGGCAGCCATGTTTCTTTTAATCCTGATTCAATATAGTAGGGTGGAAAACCTTTGATTAGGTTACTTTGTGGAGATGTGACATGCCCAATTGTGGGTGTGGCTTTTTTGGTTGATGGAGATGTGACTCCACTCATTGTAGGCGGATCTTGTTTGGTCTACTAGATTTCTTTAAAAGTGGGAACATTTTGGAAAAACTTCAGATGCAGACGGAGAACAGTTGCTTCAGAGCTGACAGACATGCAGACATTTGGAGATGCTTGGAGTGCTGACAGAGAGAGCAGACGCCTAGACACAGATGTTAGAGATGCAGAGCCCAGCAAACGTCACCATGTGCCTTCCCATAAGATGCTAAGCAGACTAGAACCCAGAGCTGTGACCCGGAGGAGCTGAATGAAGGCCTACAGATGCTTACAGAGGAAACTGCTGGCACCAGAAGCTGGAAGCAACAGAACTGGGATAAGGACGGGCACACACAGGCCACATGCCTTCCCATGTGACAGACATTAGCCTTTCTTGAGTCAAGGTATCTTTTCCTGGATACCTTAGTTTGGATATTTTTATGGCCTTAGAACTGTAAACTTGTAATTTTATAAATTTCCTTTTTAAAAGCTGTTTCATCACTTCTCAGCCTTTTAGCTAAAATCAAGTATAAAAGCTGTTCCATTTCTAGTATATTGCATTCCAGCAGCATTTAACAAACTAACACACCATGCTTGACAGATACTGAATAGGATCACTTCAAATAGATCATACTGACTTGAAAAATGGGAATCTCTGTGCCTGTTCTAATAGAAAGAAGTGTCCAGGCTCCAAAAAGCCACATTTTTCTCTCATTTCTTGAATGACCCTAGAAAGGGTGAGTGTCTAAAGAAAATATGATAAAGATGGAATTCCCCATGGTACTGGTAGGATACATAACATTAAAATTATTTAATTAAAATTTTAATGTGAACTGTTTCTGCACCAATGTGTTAAGAGACCACATTCAAACCAACTACATAAGGTAATACATAAGACCTAAGAGAGTCTGAGGGATGACTTGCTCCACAACCAAGGTCCTGCTGATTTATGTTTTCTCTGTGTTTTGAGGGGCTAGGATAAGGCCCAGGCTCTTGATTATCATAAACTCTCTCATAAGCAGCCAGCATCAGCAAGCTTTTGAGAGGCAATAATTGAGCCAGCTTAACAGCTAGGTTTCAGAGGGGGTTTCTGTCCATGAATGTGGGGAGGGCTAATGACTCAGGTGTTATCCACGTCTCGGAGGAAGTAAATTAATAGATAAGTTATTAAGCCTGGGACCCAAGCAAAAATAATACAGTGATCCAAGCTGGAGCCAAACTAAGGGAATCTATTCTCAGGAAAAAGATAAAACTTGCTGAATGGAATAGGGTATGAGATCAGAGTCTGACTCACAACACTAGTTAATGGAAATTTAGCCTCAGAATGTTGGTTTTCAATTCTTTCCACCTCAAGTCAGGACTGAGTAGATGAAGAGCAAGGAAGAGCCACGGAGCAGGACATTCAATTGTGAACCAAAAAGCCTCTGACAGCCAGACCAAACACCTTTACTTCAAGAGAGGATAAAATCTGCAATTCCTTGCCCTGGAATTTACTTACCTAAATGTATGATGGGCCTAATTAGGTTAGATTTTCTGGTTATTTTTTGGCTGACTCTGAAAGATCCCATCACCTCAAGAAAACATGTTTCTCTCAGGCCCCAGAATATAGAATAAAGGATTCTGTAGAATGGAGTGGCAGTGCCTGAGAAGAAAATTTCTTACATATCTGATACCACCAACTCCTACAGCATCATTCTGGAGTAAGCTTAATCTCATCTCCTTCAGGCTCTCACCTCCACTCTGTTCCTTCAAATGGAAAGGAACTGCTACTATCCTCCCCTCCTTCCTCTTCTCTCACTCTACAGTGCCTTTTTCCTGCGGAAAAGCAGGTTTCCAAAGCAATCAGACCATTTTATACTTCCAACAATATAGGAGAGCTCTGATTGCTTCATTCTTACCAACATTTGGTGGTGTCAGTCTTTTTAAATTTTAGTTCTAATGCACTAGAGGAGGACTTTGGAACCAGGATTCTGGCTCGGGCTGTGTCAACAAGCAACAAAAATGAAAATAACTATTAAGGTTATGTGGTCTTGCATAAGAGATGTAAATGGCGATGCCTCTGTTATCTCATCCATCTAACTGGCATAATAGAAATTCCTTCTAATGCCTCAGCTGTGGTTTTCAAAGGGTTTTTAGGAAATTCAAACGAGATATTCTATGAGTCTTTTTACATTTTTAAAATAAATATAATTTATACACATTGAAATGTACAGATCTTACTTACATGTATAGTTGGTTAAATTTTGACAAATGCATTTATCCATGTAGCCCATATATATATATATCATTTCCATCAACCCGAAATGTTCTCTCAGGACTGTCCACTCTTATTCAGTCTTGCCACATCACCACCACCCCCCAAAACCCAGATCCAGATGTCATCACCTTCTAAATTCCTTCACCATAAATTGACTGGACTCTCATAGAAGATATGTTTTTATGTCTAACTTTTGTGCTCAGTATAATGTGCTTGAGATTCATGGATGTTGTAGCATATATCAGCATATTTTATTGCTGAATTATGAAATGCCATAGTTTATTTTCCTGTTGATGGACACTTTAGTTGTTTCTATTTTTTTTGCCACTAAAAATAATGCTACTATAATAAACATTCTTGTACAAGTCTTTTTTGTGACGATATATTTTCATTTAACTTGGAATACATAAAAGTGGGACTGCTAGGGCAGAAGATCAACATGTATTTGATATCAAAGGAAACTGGTAAACAGTTTTCCCAAGTCATATAATTTTACACTCTCTCCAATAATGTAGGGGAGCTCTGTTTCCTCTACATTCTTCCCAACACTTCGTGTGTCCACATTTTTTTATTTTAGCCATTCTAGTGGATATAAACTGCTATCTTGTGATATAATCTGCATTCTTCTAATGACTAATGAGGTTGGAGACTTTTTCATAAGATGAGTGGTTATTTATCTACCTTCCTTTCTGAAGTATCTGTTGAAGTATTTTTTCCTTCTTTTGCTGGGTTTTTAAGTCTTTTTTTTGCATGGGCAGAAACCGGGAATCGAACCTGGGTCTCAACATGGCAGGCAAGAACTCTGCCTACTGAGCCACTGTGGCTCACTTGTTATGAGTTCTTTATATATTCTAAATACATACAATTCCTGCATAATCAACAATATAAATATGATATATATATTATAAATACTTTTTCCAAGTTTGTATCTTGCCTATTTTCTTAACAGTGTCTTTTACTGAACAGAAGTTTTCAATATTGTTGAAATCTCAATTAACATTCTTTCTTTTATAGATGGTGTTTTCTTTGTTCTAAGAAATCTTTGCCTAAACTAGGACTGCAATAACACTCTTCTTTGTTTTATTCTAGAAGATTTATAGCTTTAGATTTTTTGTTTAGAACTGTGAGTCCTTTCAAATTTTATTATTTTTTTTCTGAATTGAGTTAGGAATCATGGTTCATTTTTTCAGACAGAAATCCAGTCATGTTAGTTTCTTTTGTAGAAAAAAATTCATTTCCCCATTGGACTGCTTTGGGGACTTTGTTAAATATTAATTAACCATATAAGTGTTGCTCTATTTCTGGACTCTATTTTGTACCAGTGATCTATTTGTCTATCCTTATGCTACCACATTATCTTGAATGCTGTAATTTTATGTTTGGCAATCAAGGTGGTACAGGTCTTCCAATTCTGTTTTTCTTCTTCTTTTTTTTTATTATCTTGGCCATTCTGTGTACTTTGCATTTCATATAAATTTTAGAATCAGTTTGTCAATTTAATAGAATCTTGGCCTGATTTTTTACTGGGATAGCCCTGAATCTACATTTACTTGGGTATGAATCTTTTTTTTGAAATGTATTAAGGAAAATATTGATAAAAGACATTACTATTAATGTTATTCCAACTGTGGAATACCAGCCACCACTGAATTGAGAAGAATCTAAAATTCTGATTGGGGCATATGACCCAAGTTCCCAGACTTTATTGATTAGTCTATATATCCATAAGTTCATCAGAAGTTTAAAAATGAATGGAACTCAGTTAATGGTACAATCCTAACAAGGGTTTAATGGATCTGCCCAACATACTACTAAGGATGACACTTAGAAAGCTTGCAAAGTTGGACAGTCCCTGTTAGAAAAAAATACCCGAAGTCTTCACATACAAAATAGATTGCACAATAATAAAGCTGTGCAAACAAAACAGGGATGAATCAGTAGGATACTACCGAGAAAGATTAGAAAATATTTTTGGCCAACATTCAGGACTCAAAATAAATGGATATACAGTAGTAGAGCTTTTCTAGTCATCCTGCAAATTGCCTAACCACCCTCCCCCAGCCCCCAAAATGTGATCTAGTTAAAAAGCATAAGTTAGAAGGGAAAATTGCCCTTACCTCAGAACTCCATCACTTAGCTGAAAAGTTGGAAAGAATATTAAAGCATAAACATGCTCACCATGCTAGAAGGCTGATGGCTCTAAAGCTTCAGCAATTACAGTCATAAAATGACAAAATCCAACCTGAAAAGTCCAGGCTTTTATTACATAAAAATATTTGTCTTTTTTGCAAACAAAAATAACACCAGAAAAAAAGACTGCCCCCTATTAAAGCAAAAGATACACCCAGCCCATCTGAGAAGAGACTTGACAGGCTACTCTTTGCTTCCACTGACTTCAGGGACAACAACCACCCTGGTTAGCTAATAGAAAATCTTATTCTTTCTTAACTGACACTGGAGCTACCATGTCAACAATAAATCCTACCACAATTTCATAAGCTCTTCCTCAAAGTAATGAAATAATATAAGTGGTAGGTTTAATCAAATCCAAAAAGTTCCATTATCCAAACCTCTTATCACAATAATAGGGTCACTAAATGATGAAAACTCCTTTCTGCTTTGTGAGATGTCTCCAGCAAATCTTTTGGGGAGAGATCCTTTTACAAGGTGAAACTGTAAATTAGATTTTACACTGGAAGAAATAATGTTAGAAATTCCATTTCACCCAGTGCCTACATGCATGGCACAAGCCTGACTGGACGTTCCTTCTGGAAAACTATTAGCTAATTTGGATATTTTTGACCTACTTCCCAAAGTATCAAATAATCTTGGGGCAAAAATTGCCACTGATGTTGGACACATCAAAGGGCTATCTCTATAAAAACACAAATTCATCCTTACAGGCCTTTACCTATAGAGCCCAAAAACAGAAAATAAGCTAACTACAATTGTTGAGGAATTGATAAATCTCATTATTCCTTGCACTAGACCTTGTAACAACCCTAGCCATGCTGTCAAAAAGCCCAATGGATTAGGCTACCACTTTGCACAAGATCTTAGAGCAATGAACAAAATAGTCATCACCCAACTACCTATCACCTGTAGTTTCTAACTCCAAAAGATTACTAGCCCAGATTACAAAAAACACCAGGTATATTCAGTTATTGATCTTCATAATACCTTTTTCAGTAAACCTGTTCATCCAGATAGTCAATATATGTTTGCCTTTACCTGGAAGTGCCAACAGTATACCTGGACAGTCATGCCTCAAGGGTTCACTGAGGTCCCTTCCTATTTCCAGCAAACACTTCAACAAGATTTAAAAAATTTATAATTCCCTAATGGGTCTGCACTCCTCCATTATATATGCTAACTCATGGCTTTGCTCAGATTCTTGACATCAGGATTCTTTATATTTATTTACCCAACTTGCATTAAAAGGACATAAAGCACCCAAAGACAAATTACAACTTGTTAAACAAAAAGTCCTTTACTTTGGTCTTGAATCAGCCTCTGAAGTTTTATCATTATCCCCCAAATGCCTCAAAACAATTCAGACTTTCCCCAACCTGTAATGAAAGGATGGCATAGAAGATTTGGGGAATCTGCCAGCTACTGCCACCAATGGGTCCCAAATTCTCTCTCAGTTGGCTGCTCCTCTCTATAAATTAACTAAACCCTCAGACCCGGAACTATTAGAGTAGGAAGAATAACTTGAATTGGCTATTATCTAATTAAGATAAGACTTAGTACCACCCCAACTTTAAGATTGCCTAATTACATTACCCTTTTAACTATTTGGGTATGAAAATCAAAATCAAGCATTGGGAGTTCTCATTCAAAAGCCTGGAAGTCAATAGAGACCCATAGCTTACCACAGTCATCAATTGGATTCAGTAGCAAAAGCATCCCCAGCTTGTTTAAGGGCAATAGCTGCTATTGCCAAATTAGTTGAAACATCAATTGATTTAGTCCAAGGCTACACCGTGCAGTTAGAAGACCCACATACTGCCTACTAGCTTTTAATTTCACAGAAGACTCAGCATGTCAGCTAGAAGATTGACTTCATATGAAATTTTATTGCTTTTTCCTTCAAATAGTCATTTCCATAGCTTCAATGTTTTAAACCATGCAACAGTGTCTGCCCTTCCTGAAGAAAAAGAAACCCATGACTGTAATAGTGTTTCCTGAATTATTTTTCTCACAACCAGATTTCTATGAAACCCCTTTGAAAACCCAGACTTCATATTTTTTTTTTTGTAGATGGACCTTATCTTAAGACATAAACAGGAAAATATTGAGTAGGTTATATAGTAATCACTACTACAGAACTAATTTAAAATCAATCTACTCATGGATCACCAAAGCTCAACAATCTGAGTTTAAAGTTTTAACTAGAACATGACATCTAGTAAAAGGGAAATCTATTGATATTTATACTGATAGTAGACATGCATTTGGAGTAGATCTTGATTTTGGAATGTTATTGAAACAATGGGGTTTTCTGACCTCACTGGGAACCCCAATAAAAAATGACAAACAAGTAGCTGAACATTTACAGGTAATATTATTACCTGAGAAAATATCCACAATAAAAATAGAAGCCCATATTCACAAGACTGAGCCAGAATATAAGAGAAATGCATTAGCTGATAATTATGCAAAACAAGAAACTCACAAATTAAACCAAACCAACAGCAAAACTTTGTATTATGAATAAAGTCCCTCATAAAACCAATCAGAAAGAATTAGTGTAAAAGAAAACTACAACAGAAGAATTAGCTAAGTATCAATGTCAACCTCTGAATTTGAAAAGATGACTATCAATAACAGGGAAAGAAAAATAGTTAAGTTTTGGAATAGTTTGTATGCTCTCTGGATGAGTTGAAGCATTCCCCTGCCAGAGGGCAGATGTAACTACAATGGCTAAGAAACTATTGGAAAACTTATTTCCCACTTGGAAAGTTCCCTTTGAACTCTCTAGTGACTGTGGCTTATTTCACTGGTCAAATAATTAAAGAATTTTGCCCAGTCATTCATTTTTATCAATATTTACATTGCTCTTACCCTCCTCAGTCCTCTGGTCAGGCTGAAAGAACAAATGGCATTCTAATATTAAAATTGGTGAAACGATCAATCTCTAGATGTACCTTGGCCTCAAGTTCTGCCACTGGCATTAATGACCATAACATCTATTCCATCTGGCAGACACCATTTAACCCCATATGAAATCATTGCCAGGCATCCTATGGACCTGGGTGGAAGGATTGCCCCAGATGACCCAAACAATGACAAACAAGACCTTCCCCAACATTGTAAGGGATTGGTGGAATACACTCAAACTCATATTCAACAGGTCCAATAGGCCTTTAGAGATCCTCCAATACTGAACAAATTGTCTCACAATCTATAATCTGCTGATTTGTACTTTGGAAAAGAAAAACTTGCCTTGAGCGTTGGTGGAAAGGACCTTAACAGGTTTTGCTAACTTCTCACACTGCTGTTAAATTACAGGGAATAGATAGAGCCTTAGGTCCATATCTCCCAGTTAAAACAGGTACCACTTCCAAATCAGTTATGTGAGACTGTGGCTGATTCAAAATTAAAATTTACTAGAAAGAATCAGAAGCAGGCATCTTCAGAGGTGAACAACTTTCCCAAGAACAAGTAGATGACATCATGAGGTAGCTTTCACCCAAGATGATCATGAAACAAGATCTCATTGGGCCTTATTTTCCTTACATAGTTCTTACAGTTACAACAGTAACTTTTATTTTTATAAGACTAGTATTCCTTTCTATAGGTATACATTTCCCTCCTTGCTTACACACAGGTTTGGCTACTCATCCTTAAACAAATAGGGAAAATTGCCCAATAAAGCATTTTGGTGGTTAGAGGTAATCCCCAGAAGAGATAAAACAGGAAAAAATATATATACTATGTAAAATAATAAGGGTGAAAAATAAACTTAAGCATGGAAAATGGAAAACAAAAAATATTAAATAAATGAAAATAAGTCCTATTTAACCCAAATAATAATAACTGGAAATGAGTTAAGCTCATTGATCAAGATGCAGATATTCAGACTGGATTAAAAACAATCGAGGAATGTGACAAAATTATAAAGTGCTTTCCCCTCTGCCCCTCAATGAGGATGTAGTGAAGAAAAGATCCCATTTTTAACACTTCACTATCCATAGCTTCCAAATTCCGCTTACTCCTTTCACCTTGGCCCTACATGTAGGCAACTTGAAAAGGAAAACCTACCCACAGCCTCCATCCCTTGGAGGCTGAAGAAATTTCAAACCAGACAAGTCCTTCTGAAGCCCCACCCAGGCCCCACCTCCTTACCATAATAAAAACTGAAGTTGTCCCCAACCCCCACACCCTTGTTTCATTCCCAACTGACCTAGAGCTCCTCTCTTTGGTGAGTCTTTTTGCTGTTTACTATGTGATTAATACACTTTATGTTTTATCTAATGAACCTAAATATCATTCCTTCTGGCATCATAAATTACTGGTGCACAAGGGATGCAGGGCACCCAAATAAAACAGAGGTCTTCTTGACTATCCTGGCAATCTGTTTCACCTTGATTGCTTATTTTTCAGTAGCACTTATCACCATCTGCCAGACTGAATATTTTAATTTCATTCTATTTTCTTAATTATTATCATATTTTCTTTATTATTATTAGCTGTTTCTTTTCCTACGAAAATATATATTTCTTAAAAAAAGATTGTCACCTTTCTGTTTATTTTTTTACATCTACAGTAATGGTTGACACCCAATTATATTTGTTGAATGCAAGTGAAAAGGTTATGCAGGGTCAATATAAACCAAAAGAAAGTCTTAGAAGGAATTTTAATATTAGGGAAAAGTAAGATTTAACTTAAAAAAATCACAATGGACAAAATGAAAAGTTACAAACTGATAAAACAGACATACAAAAGATCAAGAAGATGTGACAGTCATGAATATTTATACATGATATTGATAATATGATCTTAAAATATATCAAACAACAACTAAATGAACTGCTGAAATAAATGAACATTAGCAATGCCCATTTATGGAGCATACCATAGCTCTCTTTAAAACTAATATATTGAACGGATGAAAAAAAGGACAAAACTGTCAGTTCTCTTGAAATAAATCTATATCTGTAAATGCAATTATAATTAAAATCCAAGCAGAATTGTTGGATGAAGCTTGATGACAAATATAAATGGAAAATAAATGTATAGAAATATTTAGGACAATTTTGGAAATGATTAAGACCCACCCTGCTCCACCTTTTCCATTAGTTCTGCTTATCATCATGTTGGTTTATCCATCTGGACTTAGATTTTATTTCAATTAATTGCATTGCTTAGAATCCTACTAGTCCCTTAACTCTGTTTAAACATCTTCACAGTGGGTGAAGGGGCAGCAGCAGGCAACCTATACTTAGTTTACTATCTGATCCTTCCCTTTATAACCATTATTGATAAGGTAATTGTTCATGCCCACATGTCTATAAACTTCTCATTCTATGATATAGAAGGGAAATCCTTTCTTCCCTTCATAGAGTATGAAATTTTAAAAATACTTGCAGACACGTTTAAAGATAGATATATAGACTAAGTGGACTCAATTGACAAGATCCATGCCTCTACCCACAACAAACTTTTTCTGGACACAGCTCCTTCCAATCTCCAGGCTGAGAATAGAGCACATGGTGTTCTACTCTTTCTAGTCTGAGTTCTCTGGGTTCTTTATGAATCATAGAAGAGTAAGGAAAAAGCTCCTTGCTTTAGTAAACAAAACGCTCCATCACTGAATCTCTACCTAATTCTCTCCCCTCTTACCTCACTCTCTCACAACCATAAATACCTTGTTGTTGATAGTTCCTTGATCCCATCTGTAAATTGAAAGGGTTTTATTATGTTATTTCACAGTTTAATCTTCCATCATTCTACATCATAACCATGTGTGGTGAACACATGGAGCTCATGAGACAGATTTAGTTTTATCTTTAACATGGTTTTAGCCATAGGTCTAAGTCTCTAAGTCTAATAAGTACAAAATTGGTTGGTGAAATAATTGATAATGATAAATAAAACATCATTTTATTGTGAACATAAATTTGTATCTGCTAATTATTCCTGTCTTCAGGTTTTGCCTCCCATCCAAACTAATTTCAAAGGCCTCGTGCTATGTCTCTTTACCACACCCAGAACATAAGCATAATACACAAACTATTTCATGAAAAGCAAAATATTTTAGCAAAGGCTTAATCCATAAATATACTCAGCATATATTAAATTTTGAAGCAGCTCCACTATAGCTTACAAACATTCAATCCAGGTTTTTATGAAAGACCTTTTATTCCCTTCCTGTAACAGGCTATTGCCAATGCTTCATTGATTATTATCAAATCTTGGTGTTATTTCTAGTTTCCTAAAAAGCAGATTCCTCATTTAAAGACTTTGTCTTTGAAGACAGTCACAATTGTTGGATAGTGGATACAATTTTTTGCTGTCTTATTTTAAATTTCTGGTATGTGTTTGAAAATAGACTGAGCATAACTAAATAAGAGATTGAAAAAACAACAGAAACAAGCAGAATCTCTCTTATAGTTATAATACCAATTCCCACATATGGATGTAGTTTTATTTAAAATTTAAAGCTATTAAAAGCAAAACTAGGATCATTCACGGTATTTAGAAGATGACTCAGGACCACCGCAGAAGAATAACCACACAACCTCTTTAAATCCTCCGAAGCAGAAAAATTTAAATAATAATCTTAATAATCCTATAAAGGACAAATGCTAAATTTATAATGAAAATTCAGAGCTAAAAGCAAAACCAACTAGATTGATGCTGTAGCTTCTGTATTAACAATACTGTTTTTAAAAGTCATATATTTAATTACAAATCAATATTAGGTTTCTTTTGCAGTTCTGTGCTAATTTTTTCTGCATTCAGCTCACAAACTTAAAAAGATTTGGGCATTCAGGATTTTTGTAGTTATTTCCCATCACCAGGTGCTTTGAATTAGGGACGCTGAATTTTGTACTCTTCTTTTAAGAATAGCTGCTTCTATATTGCCATCAGGTACTCAAACATAATCTGACTAATTTATTCCTGGGTAGCTTTCCCACTTTATTCTATGGTTGTATAAAAGCATGTTGCTATTTCTCACTTGTTCTTCCTAAGAATCATTCTTTGCTTGAGGGAAAACAGAAATTGAAGTCTGAATGCTTTAGTTATTTTAAATGTAATTCTTCTTGTTAATGAAGAAGAAAGTGTGAAAGTCTTACAAAAACTAAAAATAATCTATCTACTGTGTTAAATTTATCTTTCTTTTAATTTATCAGATAAGTATCCGAGATTTTCTTTTCAATTATATCCAAAATATTTCCAAAGAGCAAAATGAAAGTTAAAATCAACATTCTCTTAATATTAGTCTTATGACCTCAGGCATAAGAAAATGAAAACTCTATGTTTATTTCATAATATTTTATTCCTCTTTCTTTTCCCTCTCAAGCTTTGACCTACTTTTACAACGAATTTTTAGCTAACCATTTTCGTTTCTTTGAAATATTTTCCTATAATTTTATTTTGCTCCAAATTTACAAACAAGAGTTAATTATAACAATATAAAAGGGTAATTATAACAAATTAATGACTTATTTTGAAGAAACTTAATCAATATTTTTTGTCTATAATTCAAATGTGAATATATAAAAACATAATTAAACTTTGGTTCCATGCTGAATTATCTGAAAATCTTAGATATAATTTTTGAAATGAAAATATAAAATCATGAATTGAGATAAAAAAGTATTCCTCAGTGAAAAAAAAAGATTAGTACAATTAAAATAATCAAATCTTATTTTTTTAAAAGATTAGAATTCATAGTAGGGTTAATGGAATTCTATGTACTAATGGTCTTGTCCTATGCATTTGATCCTATTAATTTTTTAAATGTCTAGACTATATATTTAATGCTGCCTTTTTTTTTTCTATTCTAGACTAAATCAGAAATGTGTTGAGTGAGTGCCTATATTTTCTTGGAAGAAAATCCATTTGAAGGTGACTGAAAGCATAACAATCAAAATTTCTTGACATTATGACATTCATAATGACTGAAATATTATCTTATGTTAGAATGAGAATCTAGCATTGCAATCCACTGTAGTTTGCAGAGGTGATATCTTAACAAAGTCTACATTCCCCCAACAGGAATCGAAAAGGGAGTCACTTATTCATTAGAAAAGGTAAGTTTCGACATAATTCCTTAACGTTCAGGATGTTTGCAACACATATGTTAAAAATATTTGGGGCAATGAAGATATATATATGAAAACACATGAAGTCAATATTTCATTTTATTCATCTCTTCGTAATAGTGCATATGACAATATTTGTTATGAGCAGCCTATTGAAAAATATATATTTCCAACATGTTAGAAAATAAAATGGAAGAAACAAGCCTTTAACAAGACAATAGAAAGAAGACAATAATAGTAAACTTAACAAGAAATATACAGGAATTACGCAGATACAACTTTAAAAAATTGACAGACGATTCAATATTGTAAATATGTCAGTTTCCCTAATTAATCTATAAATTCTATAAATCAAATAAATTAATATCAATATATTACCAACTAACTTTTTTCTAATATGACAAATTGATTTTAAAATGTCTATAAAAATAATTGTAATACTATCTAAGAATGGCCCAGGGAATTCTAAAAACTTAATAAGGAGTGAGGACTATGCCAGATCATATAATTTATTATAGAGCTATAATATTTTGAATAGTTTGGTACTAGACATAAATAGACTAATCAGTAGAACAGGTTAGAATGTGCATATGGAAGAGTATTCTATGGTAAGTGTGCCATTTCAAACCTTTAGAGAAAAAGATGGATTTAATATACATTTTTAAATGCTTGAATTATTTAACTGCATGTACATATTAATTTTTAAATTTTTCATATGTATATAATTATTAAGCAGTTGCAGATACGTATAACACATATAGACATTGACATATATATTGTACAACTACAAAATATTAATATATACACATATAAAAAAGGTTAGAGAATATGTATATGTATATGTGCACATGTGTATATATACATATGTGTGCGTGCCAAAGAAAAATAAATGAAGATGCTTAAACATATTTTGTACATGCTTTTTTTTGTGGTAATATGCTTCTAGTTTTGTTTTGTTTTTGTTTTTGCTTCAAGAGAAAATTGTACAACATAATAATATGATTTCAACTCAGGATTTGGATAGGAAAAAGAGTAAGGAAGAATGACATTTGATCTTTTTTCCACTAAAATTACAGCAATATTTTGATGTGAAAAAAAAGTTTCTGAAAAGAATAATCAATGATAAAACTCTACATAAACTTTACTTAAAAATTCAGATAGCATTATTTAAATACAATATATATTTTTTCATTTAAAAGACCATTTCTGCAATGATGAGGTATTTTGGAATTAGCACATTTCAAAAAAAAAAGGATTTTGACAATGATTTAAGGATGCAGCATACCTAACAGAAAGACTTTTGTAGGACAATAATATAATGACAATCCTTAGCTAAATGTATGTGGCCAGAGACACCCTGTCCAAAAATGAGGCATTAGTAAAATGACATAAGAAAAAAAAGAAAAGGCAAATAGACTGACAGCTCTGACATAAAAAAATACAAGTAGGGAAAGATCCTACCCTAAACTCATGGAGCTCAATTTTCAAGTAAGATTTAGATCATTGTTTTTAAAGTTCATTTACTCTAGGAAAAACAAAATTTTTCTATTTAAAGAGAAAATAGCTTAAATATAAGGACAGAAAGAGTACTCTTACAATACAGCATGCTAATGGTTTAAGTATAAATGAATCAGGAATATATGGATTGAATTTCCTTCCAAAAGCACAAGGCTTGTAAATTAAAGGAAAACCCCTTCAGGCTACATGTTTTATCAGACCTAGAGCTAACTAAAATAGTTTTAAGATGCTAAAAATAGCCAAAATGTAGCCAAAATTCCCCATCTCTGTATCAAACAGAACACCATGGTCATAAAATTCTATTTATACTACTCAGAAGAGAAGAAAATGAAAAACTCCAATAATTACTAGAGGTGAAATACACTTCTTCAGGACACTCTGAGGTTACCTACTTTCTCTTCCCAAAATACCTCAGTTTGTATTATTTAAGAAAAAGTCATCAAGGAATAAATGCACCCAGGCACATAAAGAGGAAATCCTCAGCAATATGATATTCCAATTTGAAAAGCAGTGATAAGTTGGCAGTCTCCTTCATTAAGATACCTTTCTCTTCCCTTAACTCCCATCTTCTACTCTACCTATGGTAGACTCCACCTTTGCAACTTCCTGTCTTCACACCACACTTCCTCCCTCTTCCTTCTCCCCCAGTCTGCCTCTCTCTCTCTCATATGCACACAATGTGCATTTTTAACTCTACAGTATGTTAATAATTTTGATGCTGTGATAGTTTTGTTATATGTCAGCTCAGCTAGGTTGATCTACAAATCTCAGAATGCCTTTCCCTATGTATTTCAGTTAGAGGGTTCAGTAGAGATTCTTCATTTCCCCACTTTATATCCACCTTCACTTCCCACCTTCCTTCCCTGTGGACTTCAAATTTCCAAAATTAAACATGAAGACAACAGCTTTGCAATGACTGTTTAACCAGGATCGAAATTTAATTAGGTCAAATCCCTGTAACAAAATGCTTAAAAACACACGCACACAGATCTCCTCGTGGTTTTGTTCTTCTAATTGAACCTGGATTCATACAGATACTCAGAACTAAGAAAAAGTTCACTGGAGACTGTTGGGTCAATATATTGGGTATCTGAAAGTCCCTGAAATGATCCGACCATTTCCACAGCTCTGTGAATTGATGATTTTCAAGCTCAGCCCTGAAAACGCCTATGTAGCAGGTACTTCCTTAGATGCAGATGTTTATTGAAATGTTCTTGAATATCTAGTCAGTTTTCCTTTGGCTGCTAGTGACAGAAACCTAATTTAAACTAGCCTAGGTTAAAGGGGAATCTACTGAGTTGTGGAAGCAAATAATAGAAAAAGGGGAACCTGTAAAAGGGGGATTGAGATATCCTCTGAACTTTCACTGATTTTTAATTGCTTTCCTGTTTCATCTCTCAAACTCATCTTTTGACAAAAGGCTCAATGATAGCAGCAAAAACACTGGTATTTCCAGGCTGTACTTGCCTAACCATAACCCCAGAAAAGCAAAAGCATTTTTCTGTTCAGGTCTAGTTTTTTAAAAATCCTGATAGAGACTCCTAATTGGTTTCTATGGCTAAAGTTAGGGTGGAGAAGAGGAAAAAGCAAAGTACTGTTTGGCAGAACACAGTAGAACTACAAGATTCAAGAGAGAAAAAAGTGCATTTCCTCAAATAAGCAAAGGTGTGGCTATCAGGAGAGGGAGGGAGGGTTGGAGCACAGAATTAAAGAAACCATAGATATTCACGACACTGGGTTGGTCCTCATTATGATGTGCAAACTTTTTTTTTGCCTATTATCTCTCACACACAGGAACAGATTATAAAGCAAGCCTTATCTAAAATGGCAGGATTATCTTTGATGATGCAAAATTATTATCTAAAATGGCAGGATTATCCATGATGATACAAACATAGAAGAGCCGTAGTTTCGGAACTGATGTCGGTTTGCTGGAAGGTCTATGCCAGCATGCTGTTGGGCTCTGTTGACAGACTCACCTCGGTAACATTTATGAATCATTTGAATTAAATCAATGATGTTTGCTTATTAAATCTGTCAGCATAAATATGAAAGGGTGAGAAAAAATGTTTGATGAGTCCAGCTCTCAAAATGTATCACAAGGCTGAAGAGTTATGCGTAGTCAACCAATTAGAAATTTTTAAATGGTATATAGGAGGACCTTAATTTGCATTAAAATCAGCTAGCCAACGAACCAATAACACCAGAAGCTTAAAACTGAAAAGGGCTTGCTTAACGGCAGCTCTATAATAAACATTTAGAAATGTCTTTTAATGTTGATCTCTCTTCCTCCTTCTGTCTATAATCCATTTTCTCTCTTTATATCGAAGGATATAGTTTTGAAATTAAGATAAAAACTGAGTCAAACACAAACCTAGGCTGCAGTAATAGAAGCACAGTATCCAAATAAGAGTCAAGATTCTTCCCAATCCCATGTTTCTAAAAAGTTTGTGCCTTGCAAATTGAGAATTTTTGATAATTTAGTTTCCAAATACATTTTAAGAAATTGGAAGAAGGTAATGATGAGTCGATTGTTAAATGTTTTTTTGCCTTCGTCTATATTGATTTCTAGGATTTTCAGTATACCATACATTTGTCATATATGTAAGTGCGTGTTAAATATTAAATAGATTATTTACACATACATGCGGATACTTGAAGAGCTGCAAATCATAGTTAATTTCTAGTCCTAGGCTTTATCCACTAGTCCAGTGATCACAGGGATTGTAATTTGACAACTAAACTCCAGCTATAAAGTTCATTTGTATCTTTCTTAACTGATCCTTTTTGAATCAATGTTTACGACCCAATCTGGAAAGCACATTTATACATACAAGAAAAATGGTTAGAATCCCTAACTAGGGCAGTGGGACTGAAGGCAGTTAATTCTGTGCCACAGATCTTAGAAACAACCCCCAGAAGGAAAAATCATTTGTGCTTCTGACACAAGCTCTATTGTATAGTGAGTCTTACACCCCCAAGCATTACCTCATTACCATCTGCTCACAACTTTCAACTCTCACCTCTGACATTGTTCAGTGAAGCAGTGGGAACAGGCCTGGACTGCCCCGATCCTGTGAAGCTACTAGAGAATTGAATCTTCTCTATGGACATATATTTCAGAGCTCAAATCTCATTGGAAAAAGACATCAATTTAGAGTGGATCTTTGGCAGAGTTTATAGAAAAGACTGGGTGAATATAAGGTCAAAGAGATAGCTACAAATGTTAAGTAAAAGAATTTGAAAAAGTGTAAGAAATTAAACATTGCAATTAAACATGAGTGACATAGTCAAGGAATACTAATAAATAGCATAAATTGAAAAATCATAGTGTTGAATAAAGTTTGAGTACTAATAAAGGAATGAAAGACCCAAGTACCAGGAATGAGCTTTGTTATTGTTTCAGTTGAAAAGAAAGATAACCTTGTGTTATGGAAAGACATTTCTATTTCTGATGTTCACTAACATGTTCTTTGTTAAATCTGAATGTGATTCACTTATTGCTCATTGATCCATTTATGCAATAAGCATCTAATGTGTATCTATCGGGTATATGGAATTAGGCCAGGAACTTAATAGGATGTGAAAGAAATACAAGACAAAGTCCACATATCCTCCAATATCTCTAAATCTGGCATATGCATAAAATAAATAATTGTATAAGATACTATTTGTCCAAATGCCAAAAGGGAAAAGAAACAGACAATAAATGCTCTGGGAGTTCAAAGAAAGGGCATCACTGTGAACTCAAGCAGTAGAGGAAGGTATCTTGGATAACTGAGATATGAGCTTGCTCTTAAAGAATGAGTAGGATTTGAATCTGTGGTGGAATGGGGGGGTCAGGCTTTCCATGGGAAGGCCTCAAAAAGAGAATAAATACTGTTTGTTTGCTGAGGGAGGGATTCTCCCTGAGTCCTCTCTCTCCCTCATATCCCCACATCTAATCAATCACAAAGTCCTGTAGAATCTATACTATAAAAACATTTGTCCCCATATATTTCCACATCCACTGTTACCCAGTACAAGTCATCATCTTCTCTTGCCTGAATCAAACAGGCATCCTTTTTTGAAACATCCTTTTTGCACTTTTTTCTTCCAGTGTTCTCCTGTTCATCTTTGATACTATAGCTAGAGTGATAATCCAAACTTGAGTATCTGAAGAAAGCGCTTCTACTTAAAACTCCAAAGGTTTCCTTTATTATGTACAAGAACTTTCACCATCTGGTGCCTGCCCATTTCCCAGCCTCTTCTCTCACTTTTCTACAGCCATAAACACATGCTCTGGTTTCTCATATAGTTCACTCTGTCTTGCAACCAGACGTATTAGACATGTGCTTCATCTGCCTCCTTATCCCCACCCTCCCACATCTACGTAACTGTTCATCCTTCCTGTTTCAGCTTAAATTTACTTCCAAGGGAAGCCTGCACCAAAGTCTAAACTACATTAGGTCCCTCTGCTAAATTAACTGAGTACTCTATACTTCCCCTATCATAACACTCCTCACACTACCTTGTCATTAGTTAATGAACTAACTTCCCCCAAAGACCGTAAGCTCCTTAAGGGCCAACTTTGTATTTTTTTTTCACTGTGTCTGTGATATCTCATACCAAATTTAGCATACAGTGGATCTTCAAAAATGATTTCCAGTGAGTGAATAAGTAGGATCAATGTAACTGATATCTGGGAGGTAACTTCAGATAGGTGAGCCGGAGTCCAATAACAGAAATGAGTATTTATTTGACTGAGGAGTTTGGACTTTATTCTCTATTAATAAGAAGTCAGTGAAAGTGTTTGAGGATATCATGACACTGCTGATTTATAAAGATATATCTGATGGTAGCCCATATAATGGATCTGAAGAGAGTGAGTCAAGCGAACCAGCTAAGATATTTCTACATCAATCTGTTTGTGGAAAAGTAGGGATCCTGATTAGAGTAAGGATCACGGGAACTTGTGCATAGGAAAAAGTCACTAAATGCATTACATGTAAAGAAAGGTAAATAACATGTATTAGTTAGGGTTCTCTAGAGAGACAGAATTAACAGGGAACACTTGCAAATATAAAATTTATAAAAGTGTCTCATGTGACCATAGGAACGCAGAGTCCAAGATCCACAGGGCAGGCTGTGAAGCCAATGACTCCGATGGATAGCCTGGATGAACCCACAGGAGAGGCTCACCAGCCAAAGCAGGAATGGAACCTGTCTCCTCTGAGTCCTCCTTAAAAGGCTTCCCATGATTGGATTTAGCATCACTAATTGCAGAAGACACTCCCCTTTGGCTGATTACAAATGGAATCAGCTGTGGATGTAGCTGACGTGATCATGACCTAATCCTATGAAATGTCCTCATTGCAACAGACAGGCCAGCGCTTGCCCAATCAGATAAACAGGTACCACAACTTGGCCAAGTTGATACCTGTCCCTAACCATGACACATGTAAAAGAAGATTCGATTTTGAAAAAAATACATTAAATTTGTAATTCACAGTTTTAAAATTATGGATATTGATCATGGAGTAAATCTCTACCTCGGACTCAATGTCCCTTTTGACTGGATGCTCCATCATAAACCTGAAGTTTTACAATAAAGATACAATCTATAACAGGGCTTGGCAAATTAAGTCGTTATAGCAAAATATGGCCCGAGGTCTGTTTTTGTAGATAAAATTTTATTGGAACATAGCTATGCCCATTCACGCATGTGTTGTCTATTGAATACTTTCCCTCTATAACAGCTAGAGGTGAGTAGTTGTTACAGAGACCACTGGCCTACAAGCCAAAACTATTTACTCTCTGGCCTTTTATGGAAAATATTTGTTGACTGCTGGTCTATAATAATGGACCAATTCCAGAAATGAGGGTAAGAATACCGGATGCAATTAAATGTACCTATTTCAGGCATATGTACATAAGTCAAAATATGTGCATATATTCAACTAACTTATTTATCCAAATGTTGCAAACACTGATAAAATCTAAGGAATAGTTGAAGACAGAGAAAACAAGAAAACTAAGACACTGATGATTTTTTAACAAAAAAAAAGATGGAAATAAAAATCTCACAGGGTATTATTATTGGTGTGCACCATAAAGAAAAGCAAATTACATTTTCCTCTCTTTTAGAAAGAAATAGTTGAAAATCAACAAACTAGGCTGAACTGCCTCTAATTATAATCATTCTGTTTAGAGTTTTTGTCTGTTTCACAGTTTATGGATGCAAGAGTCTGCAAGAGGAGCAGCAACCCCATGAAGTTTATTTCAACATTTGATTCTTTTGCGCTGAATCATCATGTACCAGATAAAGCTAGTATTTGATTTTGATGAAGCTTCCACTGTCATTAGATCTTCCATTACAGAAAATCAAGCCTGACATTTAATCTTTGAAAAACACAATTTGTGTCCCCATGGATGAAATAAGGAAACATGGGAAGTAGCATGCTTTGGGCATATTGAAAATATTCATTAGTTTCTTTGAGACAATCCATTTGTTTATGACCATTATGCACATATTTAGCTAAGGCTGAGGGAGACCATCATGTGTCACAATGGCAGTAGTCGGAAATGCAAGTTAAACTAGACTGGGGCAAAAAGGGAATTTATTGACAAACATCACAAAATTTCACAAAAATAGGAAATGTGGAACCTGCCTCAGAGATGCTACACCCAGGTGCTAAAACCTACAGAACCACTGCTCCCTCTTTTCTTCCCACTTTGTTCTCCTTTGGCTTCATTTCATAGAACATCTTCTCCATCAGGTAATCTCATATCCTTATGGATACTGTTCATGGGGTGATAGGGTATTATTCTCTCCTACCCAGTTCTAGCTAGAAAGATCCTGGGATCTTGACTGACCTATTCTTTGGACCAATGCAACTGGCTATGATCGACTGTAGCCAAGGGCAGGGAATGGAGATTTGATATATTATTTTATGAATTCTCCCAAAGTCTAGAACTATGTCAGCTACCAATTATTTGGTAATTTACTGCTAGTAATTTAGTGTCTGATCCTTTAATGGGATGTAAAGATTAACTATCTTTGCAAGAATAATAGATAACCAGCAGGATTTTTCTTGATGTCCAAGAATTTAGCTAAAGTCTCTAATGAGACTAAAAGTGTCAGGCAGCCCAAGTTTTCTGTCCATAGGTCTTCTAATGAATGGGGCCAGTCACCTCCTCGCAAGACTTCCTGAATAATGCTATTTCAAAAATCTTGGTCAAAGTTTAACTCCGATCAATTCCATCTCCAAGTACATTTAAATGCAAGGCTGGGAAAGAGTGTGTCAACTTTCAGACACATGCAGTGTTCAGCAAGAGTACCCTTCCCACTCTGCACCTCCCATGGATGCTACCCTTCTTAGATGTTGAGGACATGAGAACCCCCCAAAAATCAGTTCTGATCAAGGGCACCTGTAAAAAAGGGACACTGGAGCTTAACTCCCCATAAATCTGCTTAGCCACTTAGCTAAACAGATTTATGTCTTAGCCCTAAAAACAACAAAACCAGCAAATTATTTTAGATTATTAGACATTTTCTCTAAAACTATCCACATTATTACTGATAAAATTTAAAGCCAGTTTCAGCCTCAATAAATCTCAAGTCTGAGCTTCTTAGGCCAATGTTCTCCCTGAGGACCAGAAGCTTAGGCACAGCTACTGCTGTTAACCATTGGAACACTCTTTGTCACCATGCAGATTAATCTATAGAAAATCATTTACAACTTTTATTGATCTTTGCTTGGTCTTTAAATCTGAAAATAGAGATAGCTTTTAAGATAAACTACAGAAGTGCAGAGCAGTACTTACAGCTTAAAATCAGAGGCTGTTGGAATGGATTTTCTTTTCATGGTATAAAATATGAAGTACTCGGAACTCTCCTCAGTTTTACTTATGTATTTGAAGACTCAGAATCATTTTAATTGGACTGACTACTTTGCACTTTATGATAGAGAGTAGAAAAGTTAATAGTTTCCTATATGCTGCCAATAGTTTTATATTGTCTTACAACAGAAGTTGACTTAGTAGATGTGTGTTAATCTGATTGCTGTCCAAAAGTATGCCTCATATCTATTTCCAAATTCAAGCCATCACTTTGAGAACCATTTCTTAATAAAGTAGAAATCTTTAAATGAGTTAATTTCCTTACTAAAGGGGAATAGTTCCCAGTAACTTTATCATGGAGAGTCTTCAAAGATATTGTATCGATTAAAATGCTTTTCTGAGATTTTAAAGGTTATAGCAGATGCTTTTAAACATGTTTAAAAAGTAAAAGCCAAAATAGTTTCTGCTCTGCACCATGATGTACAATTTTACCTCCACTGCCTGTTTTCTCCTGTGTTCCCCAAGGCCAGAACTGTGTGTTGAATGACCATGACGGAGGGAACCTCTGTTCTGAGGAGAGGGAACCGTTTATTAGGGGCCTGGTTAAGGTTCTCAGCTTTCATTAGAAGATATTATCTGATCCTTTCTGAGTGCATAATTTAAGTATCCGTATCTGCTCTTAACCAGCAGCACAGTCTACCTGTATTCTAAGTGTTCTTAGCGAACAGAGCTAAAACATTTTGCCTGGCAATATTAATAAAAATATTCATTGAGACAAATCAAATCACTTGAGAGTTGCCTGGAGCCCAAAGAGTTCATCTTTTTTCTCTTGACATCTGTGCTGGTTTGAAAGGAAGTATGCCCCCTAAGAAAAGCCATGTTTTGATATAAATCCCATTTCTAAAAGATAGAATAATCCTTTTTCAATACTATATATGTGAAACTGTAATGAGATCATCTCCCTGGTTGATGTGATTTAGTCAAGAACGGTTGTTAAACTGGATTAGGGGATGACATATCTCCACCCATCTGAGTGGGTCTTGATTGGTTTACCGGAGTCCTATAAAAGAGGAAACATTTTGGAGAAAAAGATTCAGAGAGAGCAGAGGATGCTGCAGCACCACGAAGCAGAGAGTCCACCAGCCAGCGACCTTTGGAGATGAAGAAGGAAAATGTCTCCCAGGGAGCTTCATGAAACCAGAAGCCAGGAGAGTAAGCTAGCAGATGACGCCGTGTCTGCCATGTGCCCTTCCAGCTGAGAGAGAAGCCCTGACTGCGTTCGCCATGTGCCTTTCCAGATGAGAGAGAAACCCTGAACTTCATCGGCCTTCTTGAGCCAAGGTATCTTTCCCCGGATGCCTTTGATTGGACATTTCTATAGACTTGTTTTAATTGGGACTTTTTCTCGGCCTTAGATCTGTAAACTAGCAACTCATTAAATTCCCCTTTTTAAAAGCCATTCCGTTTCTGGTATATTGCATTCCAGCAGCTAGCAAATCAGAACAACATCAAAAATTTTTTTAAACCTTCCAATTAGGTAAGAATATCAGAGAGGTATATATATATATAGACACTTTATCACCCAGTCATCTGCCTACATTAAGGCATATGGGCTAGGCTGAATAATGGCCCTTCAAAGATGTTCATATTCTAATTCATGGAACCTGTGAATATGTTACCTTTTTTGGAAAATGGGACTTTGTACATGTGAATGAGTTAAGAATTTTAAATGAAATGGGGAAATTATCCTGGGTTATTCCGGTACACTCAATATAACCACAAGTATCTTTATAAGAGAGAGGCAAGAGAGTGACAGTCAGAGAAGTAGACATGATGAAAGAAAAAGTTGTCCATGGGAGTGATGCAGCCAGGAGTCAAGGACTGCAGGAAGCCTCTAGAAGCTGGAAAAGGCAAGAAAGAACTCCTAGAGTCTCCAGAAGGAACACAGCCCT
Organism: Tamandua tetradactyla; assembly: GCF_023851605.1. Classification (NCBI taxonomy): domain Eukaryota; kingdom Metazoa; phylum Chordata; class Mammalia; order Pilosa; family Myrmecophagidae; genus Tamandua; species Tamandua tetradactyla. The sequence goes on from NC_135332.1 coordinate 152,210,096, forward strand.
GCCTCTACACTTTGGTGTTAGCACCTTAGGACTCATTTTGGACTTGACCTCATGAATTGTAAGACAATAAATTTGCATAAACTGAAACAGCATGCTAAAAGAAAATAATAGGTAAAATTTGCTAGGGTCCCTTCTAAGGATGTTGTTTACTCCCCCAAGCCATGATTCATTTTAGAAGATCTCTCAAGAGAAGTATTTTTGAGGTATTCTTATACAAATAGCTCTGTTCTATTGAGCTACTAAAATCTGTGGATTACATCCCTGAGTATTCTTTCTTGTGCGGCTTGGCCACTAGGATACTCAGATCCAATTCATTCCTATAAGCACTAACTTACCCTTGGCTTTAATTTCCTGGTTTTGTTTTCCTTTACCCTGTTTTCTCATTTATGCATCCTCTGCCTTCCTGACTTTAATGTAGCCACTTCAAATCATTTTTGGAGGATAAGTATAAATACATTAATCATTAATAAAATAAGTTCTTAAAAATATTTTATTAAGATCATCTCTATGCTTAATTGAAGTCCTTCACATTGCAAATTAATCTCACTGAAAATTTGTCTTGCAAAAATAGGGAATTCCGAAGAGGGCTATCTTTGAAAAAAGATTATGAATTCAGAGTTTCATTTCATTTTCATCCTAGGCTATCGCACAACATTTTCACCTCATAATTGTTTTTTAAAAATCCATTTATGCAAAATCCATTATACAGACTTGGACTCTGGAAGCAGAGACATTAATTGTATGAATCTCCAAATAATCTAATTAATATAACTATTCCATTTCCACAGATACACATTTATATTTTAAATTTTTTATATGAGATAATGACCATATCTGAATAGGGATATTATATGGTAGTGGCTGTAACTGAATAGGGATTCAATTAAGATTGACAATTGTGGTTGAAAAAAAATTGTCCTTTAATTTTTAGTAACAGCTGTTCACTGGTTGGTTAAGCCTCACAGTTTGTAACATTTGGCTTCCCATAACCGAAGAGCTCTTGTGTAAGGATGAATAGTTGGCTGCTTCTGCTCTTCACCTAGCGACCCGTGACACTGAAATAACCCAACTTTGTCTTCATCATGACAAAAATGCTCTCATTTAATAGTTGTCAGAGACCACAGTTAATTTGAGGGCCACCACTTAGCTGTAACTATGTAAATACATTTCCTATAGTTGGTGCTGATATTGGGGAATTAACCTTTCATGCCTCTTTCCATTTGATCGCACCTGTTGACATTTGAATGCCAAAAAAAGAATATGTCAGTGGCATGAGAACGAATAGATATGAAGTTCCAAAGTACTTGTCTGCCAAATAGACAGGTCTGACTGGGGAAGGTGACTGGGAAAAGTGTAAAGATCATGCCAGACCTTGGGATATATGTTTAGAAACAGGAAGGAAAAAAAAAAGACTGGCTAGCAGGAAAAGCTTGTGGGAACAAAATCTCTGGGAAGTAAGCAGATGATGGCAAGTGACAAAGTGGGCCACAAAGAGGTGAATAGAGGACAATCTGCAGAGACACATGCAGTGCTCAACATAAAACTGGGCAGCTGGTCAAAGAGACATTGGCTTTGACTGGTTGAAAGCACAATTTGATTTGAGTCCTCACATCTTGTTGCTGAGTGAGAATTCCCTGGATCGCATGGGAAAGCAGGGAAGGTCAATGCTCAAAACTCTCATGGAAGTTTATGGAGAGAATGAGGGTGAGAAAAAACTGGTAAATAATCATCATTATACTAGGAGGACAGATGACAAAATGTTGGCTCTAGTAATGAAGATCTGTGTTTATTTTCAGAAAGAGGGAAAAAAAGTTCTTTTTAATCTGCCTATATCTGATGAGCTGTTTATATTGATCTTGCTTTTTTTTTTCCTTACCCTTGGTAATTACAGTTCATTTCTTTGTTTTTGCTTAATATCTGTTCCCCTGTCTGGGAGCTAGGATAAGAACCACATCTGTTTTGCTCACTGTTCAATATTCAACAGCATGCACAGTGTCCAGTACAGAGTAGGCATTGAATATAAATGTATCTAATAAGTTAATGAATAAATAAATTAGTATGTGAATGACAAAACTCAATTTATGCAGATGCTGGTGTGTGATTGCCCTGTAAAATTATAGCCAAACAGAAGTAGATTTCATTTCTCTGTTCACTAAACATCAGCACACTAGAAACACACAAATGAGCATTTCTATGTTTAGCTAAATATTTATCACTCTAGTAACAGTCTTTAAGAAATGGGACTTAGCAATACTTTTAGTCTTTTCTGGCTCTGGATGAGTGAGAACAACTATAAATGGAACTAGAGCCCTGTTTTAGTTTTTTTTTAAATTTCTGGACTCTATGGAAACCACTAACAATACTAAATATTTAAAAGATGGAGAAAACAGATTAATTTTGTTATTAAACAAGAGCTTCAGTCTTTCCTCTCTTTGACTGTCAAGTCTCTGTACTCAATTGAGAGGATGTTTTAATCTGTCATCCTTATACTGTTTATATCAAGATTTGAAAATTAGTAGTACTTGGGTAATAAAACGACTCAATTTAGGCTGCCATATTTTAAGGAAGAAGTGATATAATCTTTTTTTTCCTCCCAGAGCTGGAACATCCTTAAAATGCCTAATCTCTCTCTTCATTTCCTAGAAGACACTGAACAAAACATCTTCTATGGTATTTTAGAAAGCAGCAGGCTTCTTTCTCACCAGTTATTGATAACATCTCAAGAAAAACAGGTCCCCATGCATATGATTCTCAGAGGTCACAGGGTTCTTTCCTTTTTGTTAATAGTTCTCATATTCCTGCTTGCAGAAAGATTTTATGGCTGAACATCTATATTTAAACTCAGAAATAATCAAGTATCAATGACATGAATAAACATAATTATACTCCCATGCAGAGCAGTTAAGGAAAATAGAGAAGGCAGGAGACAAGTAGGCATTGAAAACTCTGTGGTCTCTTTTTGGCAATCTGGTGCTGAAATTGTCACAGACTTACTTCAAGACCATGAAACTAGACTTCTACTCATCAAAGCCTGCATGAGCATCTTATTCTCAGAAATCCCTAATTGATTATGGTCAACACATCTTGAAAAGAGTCTGTTGCCCAAGCCAGGATTCCTCTGCAGAGTTTTCGGCCTGTGCTGTGGGGACAAATGGAAGGGAGTCTGCAGAAAACACTTACTTTCCTGGAGAAGGGTTCCCTTGAGGACAGTAACCAAGTCAGGAGTCAGAGCTTATAATTTAGAAAGCATCTATTTTATTAGATTAAAATGCTTGCTTTTCGTAAAAGTGGAAACTGATATCCACCTCATTTATACTTGGTTTTGTTCATTTGTTTGCTTGTTTACAAAGAGTAAAAAGATTTAAACATATAAAAAGAAGGAAAAGCAACACACAAAAAATGGGAGAGGTGTAGTGCTGCCATATCTATTAGCAGATGTTCTGAAAATACCTAAATATGAGATGAGCCTCAGCCAGATAAGTGTAAATGCTGTTTTTTTGTTCTATTGCCTGGAAAATAAAAGAAATTTAAATCAAAAGCTGAGAAATATTTTACTACCATCTCATCCTCAACTTCTCTTAGCTTTGTTTGGAAGAAAGTTTCTCTTACCAGAGGCCAAAGCAGAGGCACAGACCCCAGAAAACTTCTTCTATGGCTTTGAAGCAGGATTATGCTTCAAATGTTGAGCTCCCAAGTCAGACCACGACGGTTTGGGTCCCAGGTCCACCAATTAGTAGGGTGGAGTGGGCAAGTTATTTAAATTTTCTAAACCTGATCTTTAAACTAGGAACCTACTTGTCACATAATATAAGTGTGACGCCTAAGCATTAAAAGCATTAACCGTTATTATAATTGTCATTATTAAAATGTCCTCTGAATGAATGTTTGTGTGTTTTAAAATTATCTAGCAGTAGGGTGTGAGGAAAGAGCTATATAAATTACTTTTTATTTCCAAAAATGCTGAAGAATAGTTCATTACCAGTATATTTAATAATGTCAGTGGCTATTAACTGAACAATTGATATTCCATTCAAACCATAATTTAGTGGGATTAAAAAAAAAGAGTATTAAAGGACTTATCTATGGCTGCAAGGATTTTACTGTTTTAATGGAATAATTAATGTTATAATATAAAATGCTTAACCAACTACTTTTTCAAGGGTCTTCTATCTTACTATTTGCAATGAGTGGGGATGGAGGGGAGCTGGAGTGTGAGAGGGTAAAAATAATTTAGACATACATTTTACCCAAGGAGCTTTAATTTTAGTAAAATAAGTAAGTTATATGTTTAAATAGTTATAATTGAAAGATGAAAATAACAAAATAATGTGATTGAGAACTGTTAGAATACAAAGAATTGTTGGAACTTACAGAGGGGAGAGATTTTTTCCAGCTGATGTGAGAGCGTTTATTGGGGGAGTTGGTTTATTATCAAGTTCCAAAAAAAAAGGCTTTATTCAGGGGGAAGAGAAGAGGTAAGCAAATGTACAAAGTCAGGGAGATGTGCAAAATGTCCACTTATTTATTTATTCATTAAATTCAATTTAACTTATATGTATCAGGTGCCCACCAGGAATCAGCCACTCTTGCGGTGCTGGAGATACGGTACTGAACACAAAAGACAAAAGAACTGTCCTTGAGGAACTTACGCTCTATTGCATGGAAGCTTCAGTTTGGTAGAAGCAAGGAGACCAAAAAAAAAAAAAAAAAAAAAGAAAGGGTGGGTACAGACTATGTTTGGGAAGGTACAGGAGGAGGTCAGAAAGTCAGGCCACAGAAAGTCTTGAATGTCAAGCTAGAAAGTCTGACTTTTGTTGTTTAGAAAAAGGTCAGCCATTGACATTTTTGAGCAGCAGTGCATGCTAATCAGATCTGCACTTCAGGAAAGATTAATTAGGTAGCTAATTAGAAAGATACTTCTGAGAAGAAAGTAGTAGGCAAAGATTATAGCAGTTAGGCAAAGAAATTACGGGGCAAGCAGAGGACTCGGTTAAAGGAGAGACAGGTCAGGGTGCTGGCAAACCACACAGAAGTCTCTAGATGGGAATTAAACTTCAAGGACACACACAAAAAAACTGCTCTTCGAAATAAAGCAAGGTAATGTCCAGTCAGCACTTGAGACTGCAGTTCTACCCCAAGAAAGATTAAGTTTGCCAAGTGTCCACCTTTTCATTGCAGGTTAATTATCTTTGAAACACTCAATTAACCCAATCTTTACTTCTTTACAAACATTTCCCTCTTTCACTGAAAGTAATGCTGCTGACGTAGAAATTCATTGATTCAAATCAGAATAGGCTTCCCATTATTAAAGGTCCTTATTCTGAAAGGAACACTGAGGATTTAGGAGAAAGGGGTCTCTCCTTAGCAAATGAAGAAAGAAATTAATGGCAACGAGGAATGAAAAGCACGGGGGAGAGGGGTGGACGGAGTGCAGGTATTGTAGAAGTTTGGTCAGTCCACAATCGTCTCCAAAATGAATCTGATGCTTATTTTCCCAGTCTTTAGACCCCCAACTTCAATCTTTGCTTTCTTTATCCTTCCTTTATTCTCAAAGGCAGCAGAGTACAATGTGGGTCTGTGGTAAACTCACAATGAGAGGGTATAGGATGTCTACTGAACTCCTAGCTCTGATCTGCAGGAACTGAGCCTTTAAACAGTACCACCAAGAAGAATTACAAAAGTGGCAGAGAAAGGGAAGCGTTTCAAGATCTGGGGATAAAATACTGGTAACAATTACCAATACATTACTAGAAACAGTTTTTCGCCCATTAGTTTTGCGCACACAATACAACTAGAAGAAAACACACACACGTACACACAAACATGCACATACACAATATTCTCTTGTGAGGAATAATGAGAAATAAAGGACTTGGTTGGCACTGAAGTACTTTTTACCTGATCTGCCCCCTTTGCCCCTCACTCTCACCCCACCCCCCCATCCCAACCCGTGCACACGAATCTTTTTTTCCCATCTGAAAGTCCTGCTCTTCCAAGAATAAGGCATTGTAAAGTACAGACCCCAAAGTCAAGCGATCCTGGGCTCAAATTCATTTTCACCACTTAGGTTTTATTTGCTTAGGCAATTTACTTAAACTTTCTGAGTCTCAATTTCCTCATCTGTAAATGGGAATTATAGTAACACCTGCCTCTTTAGGTTCTCGTGTGTATTCAAAGAGCTAACACGGATAGTGGTTACAAGGCTGAATCAGTAATAAACAATCAATGTTAGCTTTGATTATTGTTTATATTATTGTCACTACTGCTATTATTAGCCTTTTAGAAAAGGACGCTGCATAAATAAAAGGCACAATTCCTCAGACATCCAATACAGTTGAAATCCCAACGTGTGCAGGCAGGTCTTGAAAGTGCAAACTCACGTGAAACCCAGTTGTCTTGGGTCAGGCTACTATCACCTCTAGGAAGAGTGAGATACTTACAACTCCAAAACTCAAAATAGCTCCGAAGTGTTGGCAAAGATATCCTTGTTGTGAAGGTACATAAAGTGCCCTTTGTGGATTTCACTCCCCAAGTGTTAACTGACATACTGCATGCAACACTTGACAGTCTCGCTCAAAAGCAGTTTAAAGAAAGTGCCTGAAATACGGAGAATTTGGCTGCTCATTATAGACAGCACTTTGGCAAACATCATGTTGAGGCATCAAAGGTTTCCAAACAGTGGAGGACCTAACTCAGGCTCAGATAAGCAAGGCAGATAAACAAATTGTTCCTGATTCCAGGGTACATCTGTTTAATATAATTGTTCTTACCAGCTGAGACTACAAGTATCATACAATTTAAAGTATACGAAAGGAAAATGATTTTTAAAATTTCTATATAGTTTATTTTGCTCCTGGGTTTTCTGGAGTAGCAAGCACTAAGAATTATAAGCATTCATATCAGGACCTAGTCCACCCTTCATGCGGAACCTTCATTTTATTGATTCCAGCTTTGTAAAGGGTCCCTTAACTTCCCTGCTTATTTAAGAAGTCATCTCTAACACTGTGATGGGACCAGGATTCTCACCTCTCCTTTGAACTGGCCATGCTCTCTGTCTGTACTACTAGAAGTGGAAACAAAATTTTAAAACAAAGTAAAAACTACATGAAAAATGCCCTGTGGCTGCTTGTACATATTGCAAATATCTGTATATATCATGTGTGATACATTCAGATTTCAGATTTGAGGGGGGCTGTAGGATTGTTTTAAGAGTCAATATATTGTACCTTCCCCTTTTTGAAAGCTTAACATTATGACTATCAAAAGCATACATGTGCTGGGAAAGATGTGTAGTTGATTAGTCAATCTACTCATTTGCTTATGGCAGCTTTTCCCCCAGTTGGTACAAATCCCTCAATCACATCAATTCAAGGAGCAGTTTGTGAGCCATGGCTATATAAAAGCAGCACCGTGTTGGGCCCTGGGGCAGAACCATTAGGCCATCCAGGGCCTGTATTCACACAGTTCGCACTCCAACCAGAACAACAGAAGGATAAATAGAACATTTCATACAGCATAATAGATGCTATCATAGAGATAAATTGGGGTGGAGACGGATGAAGGGAATTTAGAGGAGACAATGACATAGGGAAGGCTTGCCTACAGGGAAGAAACCTGAGCTGAATAAGAGGATTAATTGGCCTAGCAGTGGTGCGGGTGGGATGGAGTTGAGGTAAGAGGTGATATGTGACAATGGGGAAGAAAGTACAGCTTAGGTCAGAGAAAAGCAAGGGCACGGCAAGCACAACTTTTGCAAGCCAACATGTAGCAGTTTGGTATTGCTGAAGAGCAAGCAAAGAATTAAACATGGAGTTCATGAGGTTGGAGAGCTGGGCCAGGCTCATCTTGAAGGCCCTAGTCATAACCACACGTGAAAAATCCATTTTACCAAGTAAGGGACATATTCACAGGTTCCTAGGGTTGCAGCATGGCTGTCTTTGGACAGGACAGGACAGGACAGCATGGCCTCTCTTTGGGAGAGGAAAGGTGAGGGGGATTTATTTTGCTCTTCCACAGAAGTCATTTTGAGTTTTAAGAAGGGGGAAGAAAGATGAGCTAGACTAAGGTTATCTAAGAAGTAAGCATATTTAATAATTCATGAGTTTCTGTCTTTTAGCAATATCAGGTGGTTATATGCCCAGTATTTCTCCTGTCTTCTCTCTCCCCAGCTAGGCATGTGTGTGTGTGATTTGTAAGGCCCTAACAAGAACACAGAGAATATATGGAGATGAGGGCTTCCATATAGCCAAAAATTACTTAATTTAATAAATACATTTTGACTTTTTTTTTTAATAGCTCGGATGCAGCTTCATTCAGTGTTTTAACATGATTACTTTACAATTAGGTATTATTGTGCTGTCCATTTTTGAGTTTTTGTATCTAGTCCTGTTGCACAGTCTGTATCCCTTCAGCTCCAATTACCCATTATCTTACCCTGTTTCTAACTCCTGCTGGACTCTGTTACCAATGACATATTCCAAGTTTATTCTCAAATGTCGGTTCACATCAGTGGGACCATACATTATTTGTCCTTTAGTTTTTGGCTAGACTCACTCAGCATAATGTTCTCTAGGTCCATCCATGTTATTACATGCTTCATAAGTTTATCCTGTCTTAAAGCTGCATAATATTCCATCATATGTATATACCACAGTTTGTTTAGCCACTCGTCTGTTGATGGACATTTTGGCTGTTTCCATCTCTTTGCAATTGTAAATAACGCTGCTATAAACATTGGTGTGCAAATGTCCGTTTGAGTTTTAGCCCTTAATTCCTTTGAGTAGATTTCCAGCAATGGTATTGCTGGGTCGTATGGCAATTCTATATTCAGCTTTTTGAGGAACTGCCAAACTGCCTTCCACAGTGGTTGCACCATTTGACATTCCCACCAACAGTGGATAAGTGTGCCTCTTTCTCCGCATCCTCTCCAGCACTTGTCATTTTCTGTTTTGTTGATAAGGGCCATTCTGGTGGGTGTGAGATGATATCTCATTGTGGTTTTGATTTGCATTTCTCTAATGGCCAGGGACATTGAGCATCTCTTCATGTGCCTTTTGGCCATTTGTATTTCCTCCTCTGAGAGGTGTCTATCCAAGTCTTTTTCCCATTTTGTAATTGGGTTGGCTGTCTTTTTGTTGTTGAGTTGAACAATCTCTTTATGAATTCTGGATACTAGACCTTTATCTGATATGTTGTTTCCAAATATTGTTTCCCATTGTGTAGGCTGTCTTTCTACTTTCTTGATGAAGTTCTTTGATGCACAAAAGTGTTTAATTTTGAGGAGTTCCTATTTATTTATTTCCTTCTTCAGTGCTCTTGCTTTAGGTTTAAGGTCCATAAAACTGCCTCCAATTGTAAGATTCATAAGATATCTCCCTACATTTTCCTCTAACTGTTTTATGGTCTTAGACCTAATGTTTAGATCTTTGATCCATTTTGAGTTAACTTTTGTGTAGGGTGTGAGATATGGGTCTTCTTTCATTCTTTTGCATATGGATATCCAGTTCTCTAGGCACCATTTATTGAAGAGACTGTTCTGTCCCAGGTGAGTTGGCTTGACTGCCTTATCAAAGATCAAATGTCCATAGATGAGAGGGTCTATATCTGAGCACTCTATTCGATTCCATTGGTCGATATATCTATCTTTATGCCAATACCATGCTGTTTTGACCACTGTGGCTTCATAATATGCCTTAAAGTCAGGCAGTGCAAGACCTCCAGCTTCGTTTTTTTTCCTCAAGATGTTTTTAGCAATTCGGGGCACCCTGCCCTTCCAGATAAATTTGCTTATTGGTTTTTCTATTTCTGAAAAATAAGTTGTTGGGATTTTGATTGGTATTGCATTGAATCTGTAAATCAATTTAGGTAGGATTGACATCTTAACTATATTTAGTCTTCCAATCCATGAACACAGTATGCCCTTCCATCTATTTAGGTCTTCTGTGATTTCTTTTAACAGTTTTTTGTAGTTTTCTTTATATAGGTTTTTTTGTCTCTTTAGTTAAATTTATTCCTAGGTATTTTATTCTTTTAGTTGCAATTGTAAATGGGATTCGTTTCTTGATTTCCCCCTCCACTTGTTCATTGCTAGTGTATAGAAATGCCACAGATTTTTGAATGTTGATCTTGTAACCTGCTACTTTGCTGTACTCATTTATTAGCTCTAGTAGTTTTGTTGTGGATTTTTCCGGGTTTTCGATGTATAGTATCATATTGTCTGCAAACAGTGATAGTTTTACTTCTTCCTTTCCAATTTTGATGCCTTGTATTTCTTTTCCTTGTCTAATTGCTCTGGCTAGAACCTCCAACACAATGTTGAATAATAGTGGTGATAGTGGACATCCTTGTCTTGTTCCTGATCTTAGGGGTAAAGTTTTCAATTTTTCCCCATTGAGGAAGATATTAGCTGTGGGTTTTTCATATATTCCCTCTATCATTTTAAGGAAGTTCCCTTGTATTCCTATCCTTTGAAGTGTTTTCAACAGGAAAGGATGTTGAATCTTGTCAAATGCCTTCTCTGCATCAATTGAGATGATCATGTGATTTTTCTGCTTTGATTTGTTGATATGGTGTATTACATTAATTGATTTTCTTATGTTGAACCATCCTTGCATACCTGGGATGAATCCTACTTGGTCATGATGTATAATTCTTTTAATGTGTTGTTGGATATGATTTGCTAGAATTTTATTGAGGATTTTTGCATCTATATTCATTAGAGAGAATGGCCTGTAGTTTTCTTTTTTTGTAATATCTTTGCCTGGTTTTGGTATGAGGGTGATGTTGGCTTCATAGAATGAATTAGGTAGTTTTCCCTCAGCTTCGATTTTTTTGAAGAGTTTGAGGAGAGTTGGTACTAATTCTTTCTGGAATGTTTGATAGAATTCAGATGTGAAGCCGTCTGGTCCTGGACTTTTCTTTTTAGGAAGCTTTTGAATGACTAATTCAATTTCTTTACTTGTGATTGGTTTGTTGAGGTCATCTATGTCTTCTTGAGTCAAAGTTCGTTGTTCATGTCTTTTCAGGAACCCGTCCATTTCCTCTAAATTGTTGTATTTATTAGTGTAAAGTTGTTCATAGTATCCTGTTATTACCTCCTTTATTTCTGTGAGGTCAGTAGTTATGTCTCCTCTTCCATTTCTGATCTTATTTATTTGCATCCTCTCTCTTCTTCTTTTTGTCAATCTTGCTAAGGGCCCATCAATCTTATTGATTTTCTCATAGAACCAACTTCTGGTCTTATTGATTTTCTCTATTGTTTTCATGTTTTCAATTTCATTTATTTCTGCTCTAATCTTTGTTATTTCTTTCCTTTTGCTTGCTTTGGGATTAGTTTGCTGTTCTTTCTCCAGTTCTTCCAAGTGGACAGTTAATTCCTGCATTTTTGCCTTTTCTTCTTTTCTGATATAGGCATTTAGGGCAATAAATTTCCCTCTTAGCACTGTCTTTGCTGCGTCCCATAAGTTTTGATATGTTGTGTTTTCATTTTCATTCACCTCGAGGTATTTGCTAATTTCTCTAGCAATTTCTTCTTTGACCAACTCGTTGTTTAGGAGTGTGTTGTTGAGCCTCCATGTATTTGTGAATTTTCTGGCACTCTGCCTATTATTGATTTCCAACTTCATTCCTTTATGATCCGAGAAAGTGTTGTGTATGATTTCAATCTTTTTAAATTTGTTAAGACTTGCTTTGTGACCCAGCATATGGTCTATCTTTGAGAATGATCCATGAGCACTTGAGAAAAAGGTGTATCCTGCTGTTGTGGGATGTAATGTCCTATAAATGTCTGTTAAGTCTAGCTCTTTTATAGTAATATTCAGATTCTCTATTTCTTTATTGATGCTCTGTCTAGATGTTCTGTCCATTGATGAGAGTGGGGAATTGAAGTCTCCAACTATTATGGTATATGAGTCTATTTCCCTTTTCAGTGTTTGCAGTGTATTCCTCACGTATTTTGGGGCATTCTGGTTCGGTGCGTAAATATTTATGATTGTTATGTCTTCTTGTTTAATTGTTCCTTTTATTAGTATACAGTGTCCTTCTTTGTCTCTTTTAACTGTTCTACATTTGAAGTCTAATTTGTTGGATATTAGTGTAGCCACTCCTGCTCTTTTCTGGTTGTTATTTGCATGAAATATCTTTTCCCAACCTTTCACTTTCAACCTATGTTTATCTGTGGGTGTAAGATGTGTTTCCTGTAGACAGCATATAGAAGGATCCTGTTTTTTAATCCATTCTGCCAATCTATGTCTTTTGATTGGGGAATTCAGTCCATTAACATTTAGTGTTATTACTGTTTGGATAATATTTTCCTCTAACATTTTGCCGTTTGTATTATATATATCATATCTGATTTTCCTTCTTTCTACACTCTTCTCCATACCTCTCTCTTCTGTCTTTTTGTATCTGACTCTAGTGCTCCCTTTAGTATTTCTTGCAGAGCTGGTCTCTTGGTCACAAATTCTCTCAGTGACTTTCTGTCTGAGAATGTTTTAATTTCTCCCTCATTTTTGAAGGATAATTTTGCTGGATATAGGAGTCTTGGTTGGCAGTTTTTCTCTTTTAGTAATTTAAATATATCATCCCACTGTCTTCTAGCTTCCATGGTTTCTGCTGAGAAATCTACACATAGTCTTATTGGGTTTCCCTTGTATGTGATGGATTGTTTTTCTCTTGCTGCTTTCAAGATCCTCTCTTTCTCTTTGACCTCTAACATTCTAACTAGTAAGTGTCTTGGGGAATGCCTATTTGGGTCTAATCTCTTTGGGGTGCGCTGCACTTCTTGGATCTGTAATTTTAGGTCTTTCATAAGAGTTGGGAAATTTTCAGTGATAATTTCTTCCATTAGTTTTTCTCCTCCTTTTCCCTTCTCTTCTCCTTCTGGGACATCCACAACACGTATATTTGTGCAGTTCATATTGTCCTTGAGTTCCCTGATACCTTGTTCAAATTTTTCCATTCTTTTCCCGATAGTTTCTGTGTCTTTTTGGAATTCAGATGTTCCATCCTCTAAATCACTAATTCTATCTTCTGTCTCTTTAAATCTATCATTGTAGGTATCCATTGTTTTTTCCATCTTTTCTACTTTATCCTTCACTTCCATAAGCTCTGTGATTTGTTTTTTCAGTTTTTCTATTTCTTCTTTATGTTCAGCCCATGTCTTCTTCATGTCCTCCCTCAATTTATCGATTTCATTTTTGAAGAGGTTTTCCATTTCTGTTCGTATATTCAGCATTAGTTGTCTCAGCTCTTGTATCTCATTTGAACTATTGGTTTGTTCCTTTGACTGGGCCATATTCTCAATCTTCTGAGCGTGGACCGTTATCTTCTGCTGCTGGTGTCTGGCCATTTAGTCAGATTTCCCTGGGTGTCGGACCCAACATGGTTGTAAGATTTTTCTGTGAATTCTCTGGGTTCTGTTTTTCTTATCCTGCCCAGTAGGTGGCGCTCGTGGCACACGTTTGTCTCACGTGTTTGGAAGGGACCCCCCCGGTCACCGATCTCCGCGGCCTGGGGATTTCCGATCCAATTCTCTCCGTTGGTTCGGGGGGCCGCGCGTGGTGGGGGCGTCAGCCGCCGCGGCTTGAGGGGACCCTGTGGCTCCTTTATTAATTCCCCTATTGGTGTTTGGTTGGACCCAGTCCCTGCCACTGTCGGAAATTCCCTCCTCTCCCTGGAGGGGTGTCAGTCACTGGCCGCAGCGGGCCCGGGGAATTCGCCACCGGACCAGGAAGTCGCCCATGGGGGAGGGGCGTCGGTCACCAGCCGCCGCGGCCTGGGGAATTCCCCACCGGACCAGGAAGCCGCCCGCAGGGGAGGGCCACCGTGGCTTGGGTAGCCCTCTGCTCCGAGACTCGTAGCCGGACCAGGAAGCCGCCCGCAAAAGGGGGGCGCCGGCTGCGGCGGCTTGGGAAACTTGCCTCTCCGAGACTCTCAGCCGGCCCGGGAAGGAGGGAGGGAGGAGCTCCGGCCACCACAGCTGCTGCTGCTCGGGAAATCGCGCACCACTCGGGGATCTCACTGCAGCCAAGTCTCGCAGTCAGACTAGCCAGTCCAGACTGGGGTACGCTGTGTGTCCATTCCCTGCCGTGGCCCCGGGAGCTGTTCTGCACTGTTTCTGTTCACCTAGTAGTTGCTTTGGAGGAGGAACTAAGACACACGTACCTTACTAAGCCACCATCTTGGCCCCGCCTCCCATTTTGGCTTTTATTCTAAATTCACAACTACATGGCCGTCAACCACTTTCTGAGGAATCAAGGTAAGTCCAGGCTTCAAAGACAAGCAGATCTGGACATGAGCCCTGCCTTTGCCACATAACAGGTGTGTGTGTGGGAGACAAGCTGCTCAAAGCCTCTGTGATGTGTATTCCTCAGCTAGGAAACGGGAACAGCAATGCCCAGGCAGCAGATTTGTAGGATTTTGATATACACAGTGTTAGGCTTTTATAACAGGAAGGTATCACATGCCTACATACATGGTCTACAGTTCGTTACTTCTGAAATACATGAAAGACATGATTAATACCAGACAGACTCTGCAATGTGTTTAAAAAGAAAATACAAGCTAAAGATAATTTATCACATTTACTCGAATCTGTCAAAACACTGTTAAAAATAGCTAATATTACCATTATTAAAATTATTTGTTGGCTCAAACACACAAAAAAAGAACTGCTGCATGCTTTTCATTGTGGTTATTTTGTAAAGCATCCCCCAAATTTCACATCTTTGTAGGAGGCACTGCTGGCCTGGGGCTCCCAGTGTGTTCTCTCGTTCCAAACTGGCAGCTGAGCTCTCTTTCTTTATTATCATTACTCACAGCTGCTGAAGAATGGAACCAGTGGCATTTATGCTCCCAGGGTTCCCAAGTAATTTCCAAATGTTATCTTCCTCCTAACTATCATTACCCCAAGGGTAGGAGTGCACAAGACACTCAGAAAGCCAACAAGGCTTAAAATCACATTTTCACTGAAATGTTGAAATGATCCCCAGGCCACTACAGACTTCACTCCATTAGAGGGTGTGTATATAAACTAATGCTGGGACAAGCAAAGATGCTCACCTCAGCCAATATCAGGGCATGGATGTAAATGTAGTAGCATTCAGATGACAGATGTGGTAAAAAGCAAAACATATTGGGTTTAAAGTCAGAAAGTCTCAGTTTTAAGCCTGCAGCTGGAAAGCCACATTGGAATCACTTATTCAAATCTCTCATCCTGTTGATAGCTCACTCAGAAAATATTTATCCAGCCCCTACCATGTGCCAGGAATTGTTGCTGACACTAGGAAGAACATGAGGGGAAAAGAGAAATGGAGATAGTGTGACAGGCAGAACAATCGTCCCCTAAAGATGCCCACATCCTGATCCCCACAACCCGAGAATATGTTACCTTACATGACAAAAGAGACTTTGAAGATGTGATCAAGTTAATGATCTCATGTGGATAAATTATTCTGGATTTTCTAGGTGGGCCTAGTGTAATTTCAAGGGTCCTTTTATAAGAGGGAGGCAAGAGGGTCAGAGTTAGAGAAGGAGATGCAAGTGTAGAAGCAAAGGGTCAGAGGGAGTAGAAGAAGTTTGAAGATGCTATGCTCCTGGCTTTAAGGAGGGAGGAAGAAGCCACAAGCCAAAGTACGCAGGCAGGCTCTAGAAAATGAAAAAGGAAAGGACTCTGGTTCTTCCCTTGAGCCTCTAGAAGGAACGTAGCCCTGGTTAAAAAAAAAAAAAAAAAACCTTGATTTTAGGGCTTCTGACCTCCAAAACTGTAAAATAAAACATTTTTCTTGTTTCAAACCATTATGCGGTAATTTGTTTCCTAATACACATACTAAAACTAATACACACACTAAAAAAAATCATGCAGATAAATGTACAACTGTAGTTTGTTCTAAAATGAAGAGGTAAATAGCACTAAGGGAGCTAGTAATGGGTAGATAACACCTAAAGAATGGATATGACCCGATAGAGAAAGCAGGAAGGTATAATGGGGGTTAATTCTCAGGCTATGCTGGACCAGGTAGCCCACAGGCTTTGGCACCTGAAGGTGTAAATCAATTGAGGGTGCAGCTTATTAGATGAAATGTGTCCAGCTGTGCTCTTTAACAGGCGATTGCCTGCCACCCACCCTTTCACTGGAGCCCAGAATAACAATACCAGAAATTGTTATTATTGAAATTCTGGAGCTGGGCATCCCAGGAAGTATAAACAGGAACTGTGGACACTAGAAACAAGAGGTGACCAGCATAGTCCCAGACTCTGGAGGGAGAAAAGGAATGCAGGATGCTACAGGCTGGGGCAGAGGACATGAAGGCTAAGAAAGGTTGAAAATACGGTTCCACGGAGACATTTGTGACATTTATTAGAATCCTTCATTCTGAGGTTTGTGAAATAATCTGCTTTTGGAAAATAACTTTAAGATGAACGTAAAACACTTATGGAATTGAAGAACCAGTCAATAAATATTTTTGCTTGGGGCTTAAAAAGTTCTTGCTGCTTCTGAAATCAATTAAATATTCATCTTTAACCTCCTTGTTTTCATAAGATTTTATTTTTGACATTGTTCCATCCATCTAATGAACAAATTCTGCTTAATGGTGGGGTGGGGGGAGCCCAACTGTACTCTACAATGAATATAAGTGATTCCTATTACTTTTTTTTTTTTTTGCTTTAGCCTTCCCTGTTCCATGCTATGCCTGCTACGTCTAGTACTATGCCACCCTGTTATCAAGATCTCCATTTTAATATATTTTCAAGTTTGGTAAGATGAGACAACTTCTCACTCTATTTCCCTGTATTTTATTAGCATTTGGAAGATATACTGGCATTCTTAAGGGATGTTCAAGGGGCAGTTTTAATTGTATGTAATCTTTATTTTAAATACTGATCTTAGAACAAGCAGCCAATATTTCTTATAGCTTGCTGTTTCTAGTGTATATAAAAGATACTGACCAGGGTTTCTGGAGAAATAGCTGATTTCACGGCTGGGACAGGAGCAGTAATAAGACAAGCCTGGAACATGTTGTTATGGTAGAAAGCAAGGAACTGGTAAAAAAGAAAATGAAACAAAATGCTAAAATAAAAATGGGGTATATCACAAGGACACAGGAGGCAGCTTGAAAAGGCTCCCACTGGCTAAATCTGGAATGAATTGAGGACCAAAACAATTACATTCAGTAATGAATTACAAACCATTGAAAAATTAGGAATTTATGACCCATACCAATAAAAAATAGATAAATAAGTGGAGGGAAAGGGGGGCTTCACAGTAGTATGGCAGATGCTGACTGGAAAATATGGAGGGAGAGCTGGAGGTAGAAAGTCTGCAACCATCAAAGTAAAGATTGGATCAGGAAAGAAACACAAATGGATGATAAATAAAGGGGCATATTTTGTTGAGGAGATGTCTTCCTATAGACTAATAAAACTAATTTTATTAGTTACAACTGGCTTATTAGTTACAAAGTTGCAAGGTAGTTACACAGTAGAGAAATCTTGATAGAGTAATCAGAATTAACATTACCAACAAATAGCAGGTGGATATCATGTACCTCCAGGTGTGAGAGACTGTAAAGGACACAATATATCACCTACAAAATAAGAATATTTGCAGAAGGTCAAGAATGCATAACCTGAATTTAATCACGAGGAAACATTAGACAAATTCAAAGTGAGGAATGTTCTATAAAAAGAATGGAGGAGGTGAGACTGCAGTTTTCACAAATGTCAATGTCATAAAAGAAATGTTTTAGATTAAAGAAGGTTAAAAGGATGTGATAACTAAATGCAGTATCTATGCCTGGGCTGTATCAAGTACTGTAAAAGGAAAAAAATAAATGCTATAAAAGAGATACTTAGTCAAATGACCTAATTGAAATGCAAATGGTAGTTTACATAAAACTATTATATCAACTTTACTCAAGTTGATAACTGTATGGAGATTATGTAAGAAAACATTCATATTCTCAGGAAATACACACTAAATTAATTTGAGTAAAAAAAGGCCATGACAATTGTCCTCCCAAATGACTCAGAAAAACAAAATATCTGGGTGGACAGACAGATGGATGGATGGATGCAGATAGATTTAGAGAACAAATGAGAAATCAAATGGTGTAAAATGTTAGTATTATACGAATCTGAGCAAAGTGTCCATAGATGTTTTTGTACTATTCTTATTTCTGCAATTTTGTAAGTATGACCTTATTTCCAGATGAAAAGTCCTAACTGCTATTAAATAATAAATATAAATAATGCAAAAGGGGGGGCAAAAGCTTTTATCCAGATCATTCTGTCACAGTAAGTTTCCCCTTATTTTCCGTTGTTTCACTTACTAGCTACTTTTGTGGTGCTAGATGGTTTATAGTTATGTATCTGGTTGTGATTTGTTGAGTGTCTGTCTCCCTCTGCACATCTGGCACTCTGAGCACAGGCGTCACGCTTGTTTTGCTTACCACCACTCCAGCATCTAGCATGACACACAATATAGGCACCGATGAGTATCTGTTGATTGAATGGAAAAAAGGCATTGATTTTTATATATTTATCCTAATATATAGGCATTTTCAACTTGATCTTTTGTTTCCAATTTTTCAAAATGGGCCATGTGGAAATTTCACATGGAGGGAAGGGGTTAAGTGGGATGGAGAAAACATACACTGAATTTACTCTATGTCAGGTACTGTGCAGAATGCTATTGGATTTATTATTATTATTAAGAGAATGTGATATCTGTATTCATATTGCTTACAATTTAATCAAGAATAAAGCAAATTATTTTATTTGTTATGATCCCTAGAATTAAAAACTTTGCCCTAAAGATTTTATAATATTTATTAACCTCAATGAATAAAAATGAAAATATTGAAGTAAAATAAAACTTGTGTCAATACTTCTGGCTTGGTATCTGTTATGTGGATTTTGGAGTACAGCCATATAATGAATCAGTTATATAACCAAGAACCTGGGAATTCTCATTTTAAGAACAAATATTGAAATCAAGAGAGCTTTTAAAACATTCAAGTGAAACAGCAAATCTGAAACTTTGCAAAGAGAAATAATCCATTTAAAATGCCAGGATCACCCATGCTATCTATTAATAGTGACTGCAAGCAATTAACAGTGAATGACATTAGCATGTGGTTTCTTTTGGTTATTCATCAGATCTATTTGACCTTCAAATATTACAAACAAACATGAAATATATGAAAGACAATACACTTTGCAGTGGTTTTATTTACTAAAAAATAAAGTGCATAACCACCTACTTCTGATATAAAAAGTGCTTAACAGTTGCTAAGGATAAAATAGCATAAACTCATACTGAAATTAAGTTATAGAAAAAAATATATAATAATAGATAATAAATAAACTTCTGACAGAAAATCAACTATAAACTGAACAAAACTGTTGAAAACAATTTGTCCTCTGGAAATTGGCTAAAGACATACAACAAACCCAGAAGCATTTGTTCACAAAAACTGCCAGGTAAGAATAGTAAGAGTCTATAGCATTCTCGCCTTGGGGCTACCTCATCCCTTCCTCCTCTCACCCCAGGGTTTGTTAGCCAGGTAGTTTCCCCCAGGAGAGGGGAGCCCATGAGAAACAGCAAGTCTGCTGAGGTCACCAGAATGGGCTCAGGAAGTGTTGATGGTGAGGTGATCCTGGGGGCCAGCAAAGTGTGAGGGTCACTAGCCTGAGGCTACAATCCTGTTTGATGCAGATTACAGCTTCATTTCTATAAAATGCCTAGTAAAGGCAAATTTATGGAGACAGAAAGTACAGCAAGGGTTGCCTGGGGCTGGGATGGAGCTGGGAATAGCAAATAGGCTTTTGGGAAATTTGGGAAGGGATGGAAGTGTTCTAAAAGTAGACTGTGGTGATGATGGCACAACTTTATTAATTTGCTAAAAATCGTTCAATGGTGCTCTTATAATGGGTGAATTTAGTGTATGTAAACTATACCTCAGAAAAGGTGTTAAAAAGAAAGAATAAGCAGTGATATGATGAAGTAACAAAGTGAGTAAAAATATCCTGGGATAACTTTTTCTTTTTCTTTTTTTTGCTGCGATAACTTTTAAATAAAATCTAATGTGTCCCATTTACACACACCCGTTACTCACACACCCATATACTTCCAATTTGTACCGTGGCCCTTCCCCATTAAATTATACCATCAGGCAGCCATTTCCTTAGAGTAGGATTATTATAGCAGAATTTTGAAACAAAGAAGTAAGCTCTTATCGTTTAAGCTTCAAAACGCACTTCTAAAAAATCTGAAAAGGATAATTCTTTGAGAATGTTTCCAAAGGAAAATGGACTTACACTCTGCATACCCCACCCCACCCTTTACCCTTGGGCTGAACCTTGGGGCGGGGTAGAGGGAAACATAAAGAAATCAGAGATGGTCGGACCAATTTAATTGCAGAGGAACCCTTGCTCCTGTATTTGGACAAAGCCCAGAAAGTGGGTAAAATCCCTGAAGTTCCTCAGGCTCAACAAGGTGAACAGAGCAGAACTATCTGGAGGGACAATCTAGGTGGAGAAGGCCTCTGGGATTTCTGTCAAGTTTCCTGCAATGCTGGGGAAGCACAGAAACTGCCAGTTTTGACCTGTGCACTGAAGAGAGGTGCAGAAGCAGCAGAGGGAGCGAGCGGGGCCAGTTCCACAGAGATCTTGGAATGCCAATGAGAAGGCAGGTCCCCCAAATCTTGTTACTACATAAGCCCCCCAGAAAAGAGATGTGACCCTGGGGAGGGGGGAAAGGAGGACAGGGAGACTCTGTATTAGCTCCAATTACATTTATTCCTCCTGGCAAAATGGGAGCCCAAAATAAAAAACAAATTTGCTAACCGAAGAACAAGAACAACAAAACTGCATTTCTTCTACACTAAATTAGTGGACTAGAATGTACGTCTGACATTCAACCCGAAAAAGCAGTGTTTCTCAAGCTCTTCTGCATTTCCTTAGCAGTTACGGAGGCGTTTTAAACATTTTTCCCCCTAATTGCCCTCCTCATAAAACTGTAATACCACAGGTAAACTGTATACCTGTAAGTGTTCTATATGGATAGCTGTACTTGTAAAAAGAGTAAGGTTTTCTTCACCTCCCTCAAGTGGTCATCAAAATGCACTATATGAATATAATGGAATATTATTCAACCATAAAAAAGGAAATAAAGTTCTCACACATGTGACATGATGAATCTGGAAGACATCATGTTGAGTGAAATAAGTCAGACACAGAAGGACAGATATTTTATGAACTCACTGGTATTAAATAATTAGAATAAGCAAATTCAGGGAGTCAGAAACTAGAATGCAGTTTACCAGTGGCCGGGGAAGAGGGTAGAGGATAGAGAGTCAATGCTTAATTGGTACAGAGTTTCTGTTTGGGGTGATGGAAAAGTTTGGTAATAGATGGTGATGATGGTAGCACAACATTATATATTTGAGTGTAGCAACAAGGGGAAATTTTAGGTGAATTTTAGGTGTAACAAAGTTACCACATTAAGCAAAGTGTTAACAGTGAAAATTGCACGTGGTGGGGGCTTAGGGGGATACATGGGAACTCTGAATTCCCTGAATGATTTTTTTTTGTAAACCTACAACTTTTCTAATTAAAAAAAAAACACATATATAAAAAAGAACCAATTTTTGCCCCCTTGGGACTAATTTCTCTTTTGTGAAGAATGCAGGCTATAAAATTCCATTTAATAGGGAACAGAAGAGAAAGAAGCCAAATAATTGATATTAATTTATGTCTAGCACTTTCCCAAATACTTTCTTATACAACATCTCATCTGACTCCTTCTACTAGTTCGTAAAGTATTATTATCATCCTTATTTTCACAGATAATTAAATGACTGCTTAGCTACTAAATAGTTGAGTTGGGACTGGGACCCTGATATTTCAACCCAAATTCTGTTTTTTCTACTTGACACTGCATCTGGAAACATTTTCTGTTGGTAAATGGTAGCAACTTTCTTCTTTAAATTATACAACTATAATAAGATGAACCAGAAAATATACTCTAGGGAATCATTCTGTATCAGAGGGTAAATGGCCAAACGACAAATACCTTGTTCATCTCTAATTACCACGATTTTGATGGAAGGCTGAAGTGATATTAGATAAAATATATATATAAATATAATATATTATATGTATGTATATATATATATAAATGTCATGTGCAGGTCACTAGGAATTGAAAATGTGTTCACCTATCCTACTATTAACATTGTCATAACTGTGGATAAGTCTATTGATGTTTCACATTATGAGAGGTCAGCGTAAAAACACATATACCCCTTTCCAACATGAAAGAGTAAGAAAGGGCAGAGCCCAAATACCCCCAAAGATTGGTAGAAGGATCAAAGGAGAAGGAGGAGTTATAACACAGAAGAAAAGATTTAACAAATGAGTATGACTGCTGAATCATTACACTGATAATTCTTTTAGTCTCCAGTATCTTGGAGCAGCTACATGGAAAAATCTAAAATTGTGAAACAGTAACCCATACCAAACTTTGAAACCTGTTCTATAACAACTTGTTACAATGTGCTTTGAAATTTATTGCTTTTTTGAGTATATGTTATATTTCATAATAAAAACTTTAAAAAAATACATACAAAAACTAATTGAAAAGTTATTGCTTAAAAACCATCAAAGATACATATATACACAAAGAGGAAAAGAGAGATTAACATATATTCAACCCCAGACTTTGTCTTTTATCATTGTTAATGAGCAATAGCCTGACCCCAGGAAATGATTCCAAAACTAATTTATCAGCTATAAATTTGCTTAGCAAAATTTGTAAACACTATAGAATTATAACTCTATTAACAACTCGCATTCAGAGTCTAGGCATGTATACCAGTGTCTTATCATATGTATATGTTTAAATATTCCAGGCCAAATTCTAATGTCAATGTTTATAAAGGAATAACTGCTCTACTTTTGTACTAATCCTTAGAGGATCAAAAAGGATGTTATTCCCTGGACTGGATTATATGATGTGAGCTTATGTTTGGTGGTTTCGAGCAGACTTTCCTGGCAGAGACCATGTGGAAGAGCAACTCTCTTTTTCAGCTATGTTCCCACTGAACACATTATCTCACTTTCTGAAAGAGTATTTTACACACTGTCAATTTTGGAAAGCAAAAATCAGACAACCTGAAAAACTTTCTACATAAAACAAATCTAATGTTTTTCCACCAAGGACGGAAGGACACTCCAATGACTCCTGCTCTAGCACCCCTCAACTTCTAGATATGGCTTGGGTGAATGTAATTGGGATAATCGTGAACCTCTTGCATTGATCCTACACTTCAGGTACAAAATGAGAGAAGCACCTGTACAAAGACCTGGAAGCCCATCCCAGGAGAGAGGCAACAAAGGGCCCTGTGGAAGGAAAGAGTTTGGCATATTTGCAGAAGTGAGAGAACTCTAATATGGTCCTAATCTTCTTTGGAGTTGACAGGAATATTCTTTAAAAAAATCATTTATATGTTTTAGCATGCTTTAATGATTACGTTATTCCTGTTTCATACAAGAAAAGTGCAATCAACAGACAAATAGCAGGTTTCGAATAATTCAAGCAGCAAAGGAAAGCATATGGGTTGTGATGGACTAGCTTTAAGAGTATCTGAATTATTATGTATACAAATTTGACATACCAAAACACTTCTAATCCTAACTCCTTTCACACAAAAGCGACATAATCCATCAAGACCCTTCACAGTCAGGAAATTCAGATGTAAGTGTGGCTTTAATCGAAACACTTAAAACTCCCTTGCTTTTTAAATAATATTTTTCTTTAATATCCTGAGAAAATATTTAGATTAAATGTCTATGACTCAACTCTTTCCAAAAATGTATGGTAAAATGCACTAAATTTAAGTTGACGGTGTTGAAATACAGCAGTAAGTCAATTTGAGGACAATCTAATGTTTTTACACGCTAAGCTTTTCCCAGAATTTTGGATAGTAACTATATACACAGTATAGAGAGTGAGAGAATACACACAGGTATATATAGATAAAATATATGTATGTACATATATTAGAGGGTATTGTGGTGGTCCGGAACTGTTTGCTCCCCAGAAAATCATATTCTTAAAGCTCATCTATTCCTGTAGCTGTGGACCCATGGCAAGGAGGAACTCTCAGTGAGGCCACTGAACTTAAGGGGCGACCCACCTCATTCAGCATGGCTTCTAATAATCTATTAGAGTCCTTTATAAACAGGATGAATACAGACAGGAAGAAAGAAAGACATGGAAGCAAGAAGCCAGAAGCAAGGAAACCCGGAAGGGAAGGGAGAGACCAGCAGATACTGCCAGGTGCCTCGCAATGTGACAGAGAAGCCCAGGATCACCAGTAACAGTCTTCTAGAAGAAAGTGTCATCTTGATGATGTCTTGATTTGGACACTTGCACAGCCTCAAAGCTGTACGCTTGTGAGCTAATAAAGTGCCATTGTTAAAAGCCAATCCATTTTATGGTATCTGCTTTGAGCAGCTTAGAAAACTAAAACAGATTTATATGCTTATGTAAACACATATGTGTATGTGTATACACACTGATAATTTTGACTGACTTGACGACTCAATTTAAGGCAAATGGCATGACAATCCAGATATTTTGAAAAATGTAAACTGTTTACTTAATACAGCTGTCAGGAAAACAAAGTTTAAAATCTGCCTGAATCAATGACTATAAATTGAGAAGTGATGCCAGATTTGTATAGGAAAAAGGAGAGGTCAAAAGTTAATGAACAGATTCAGATCCAAACAGTCATTGATAATGAGATGAAATATCTCAAAAGTTGAAGATTAAATCATATTAATAACAAAAATAACAAAGTAATAAATGTAAAGTGATGAAAATAAATAAAATAATAAAAAAATATTAAAATGTCACCTACAGGTGTGCAGATAATTAGCTCTGTTAAGCAGGAATTTGGCAACATTTTTCTAAGAAAGCCTTGACAGTAAATAGTTCAGGCTTTGTGGGCCACAAACAGTCTCTGTTCCTTTGTTGTTGTTGTTTTTCACACCCTTTTAAAAATGCAGAAACCATTCTGGGTTCAAGGTAAGGAACAGGTCTTATTTTTATATCCCCGTATAGTAAATGACTTACTATATACAGACAGTCTGAGAGATAAGCTTTATTTTCCACTTATCAGAGTTATGAAACTGTCAAATTCAAGAACAGCTTTGTAAAAGATGAAAAAGAGGAACATGGTTTCCAGAATTGTTTTTTAAGTGTGCACATTGTGTGAGTTAATTCCTCAATTCTTCATTTTTGTCAAACAAGTATTTCATCAAACACAAATCCTCAGTTTATTAACCTGACCACCTTCCTGAGTGTCAGCATGCTTTGAGAAAAAGGGCCGATAAAATGACATCATTAAAGTTATCTCTGCTAACCCTATATAACTGAGTAACAGTTATGGCCCAAACTTAAATCACATATCAGTCATGTTCTTTTCTTTACCTCCATCTCCCATCTATACACCACCAATAAATAAGCTTAGCTAAAATTACCAGATGTAAAATATAGTTCATCAGGCATGAAAGTGGGAGGGACATGCAACAAAACTGAAAAGCTGGGATCTTTCCCCAACTGTAAAATGGGATGAAGAGAGTAGAGGGGAATATGCTGAGAAGCAGAGCAATTTGTATTACTCCACCTATCCCAGGGGTGATTCTAGGGGAAAGAGATGGTATACAAAAAAAAAAAAGCCCTCAAGAGATTGGGGAAGGCCTCAGGATTTAGGGGATTAATAATCACTCCTAGAGAGTTGCTGCTCAGCAGCAGAAACTACAGGTTCACCTGGGTGAGGTCCTAAGTGAAGAGGGCACAGACTCATCTAGGCTGGAAAGGGGAAGGATCATCCATAGTTTTCTTTGAAATTAAGAGAAAAGAATTCTAATTTTTTTGTCCGCATGGGCAGGCACCAGGAATCGAACCGGGCTCTTCAGCATGGCAGGCAAGAACTCTGCCTGCTGAGCCACCATGGCCCACCTGAGAATTCTAAATTTTATGGGCTGTCAGCCCATATTAGCCAAGAACATTAGTCAATACATTAGCCCCAAAGAAGGACCCTGGCATGAGTTACGGAATTACGTGTAAGACTTCCTAAGGTGAAGGTCAAGGGACTACCCATGCCAGGAAATTTTGGGGAGATTCAACGGGGCACCCAAACCATCCAGTGTGACACACTGTTCGGCCAGCATTATGGTCACCACTGCTGTGAGGGTTTTTAGCAGCTGGTCATCAAAACTATTGAGATCTCTAGTAGATGGTACCAGCAAAAACCCCTTCCAGACTATTTGGCTTAAGTCCTAGTACTGATGAGCAGGCGATCATACATATTAGGCTCCTGCTTCCTTTTCGGCACCATCACATTATGGGAGTTCCTGCATCAAAGGAAATTAGAATCATGAAGTGAGAATGGGGAGACTCTTACAGAGAAAAGAAGCTTGACTTGTAGAGTTTCCAACTGGGTATTGACTCAAAGTATAATATCTAAACTCATCTGAAGGAACTTCAGGATCATCTAGACTGGTCTAGAATAAATTATCTGAGCTAGGTAAGACAGAAGTTTTCTCTTCTAGGAAAGTTTGAATGGTTAAAAATGAGAGTTTAATTTTTGTTTCACTAATTTTTGTGGACTATCACAACCATGATGGCTCCTGTGAGATACATGGAAAAAATGGTCCTTTTCCTCAAATTGCACAAAATCAGAACACAGAAAGGTTTAGAAATTCATAAGAAAGAAAAAGCGTTTAGAAATGCAGGAGTTTAACGATAATTCAGAATTGTGAAGAGGATATTGGAAAATAATTATCTGCTTCAAAATGGCAGTGGAGGGTACCACAACATTGTGAATACAATTAATCCCATTGAATGGTATGTTTGGGAATGAGATAGGAAGTTTATTTTGTACATATACTCCTATATTAAGAGAAAAAGTAAGAATAAGCAACTAAGAGACAATGATAATCAGATGTAATATGTGATCTTGGATAGTGAGGAGAAAAGACCCAAAGGCATTTTGGGGACATGTGCCAGCTTGAAAAGGTTTATGTACCCTAGAAAGGCCATGTTTTAATCCTAATCAACCTTATGGGAGCAACGATTTTTTCTAATTCCTATTCAGTACTGCACATCAGAAACTTAAATTAGATTATCTCCATGGAGATGCAACTCATTAAGGGTGGGTATTAAAGGTGTCTCCACTCATTCCAGGTGGCTTTGACTGATTTTACTGGAATCCTTTAAAAGAAGAGCACTTTGGAAAACGCTAGAGAACAATAAGAGAGAAAGCCATGAGGTTGAGAGAGCAGAGAACACTGAAGAACCATAAATCAGAGAGTCCACCAGCCAACAGCTTTTGGAGATGAAGAAGGAAAATGCATCCCAGAGTACTTCATGAAATAAGAAGCCAGGAAAGAAAGTTAGCAGACTTCACCATGTGCCCTTCCAGCTGAAAGAGAAACCCTGAACGTCATCAGTCTTCTTGAACCAAGGTATCTTTCCCTGGATGCCTTAGATTGGACATTTCTATAGACTTGTTTTAATTGGGACATTTCTATGGCCTAAAAACTGTTAACTTGCAACTTATTTAATTCCCCTTTTTAAAAGCCATTCTGTTCCTGGTATACTGCATTCTGGCAGGAGTAAACTAAAACAGGGCATATGAAAAATTGGAATATAGACTACAAGCTTTATAGCAATGTTAAATTTCTTGAATAGTTAAACTGGTTACATAAATGACTATCCCTGTTCTTGGAAAATGCACATGACAGTAATAAGTTTTCAGGAAGCATGATGTATATAATGTGCAGTCAAGTGTTCAGAAAATGAATTGATAGAGGAGACAGGTAGATTGATAGATAGATGGCTTGACTGATTAATTGATAGAATGATATGGAAAATGTGGCAAAATATTATAATTGGTGCTCTGGGTTTCTGTGTGCATAGGGATATGTGGCATTCTCTGTATGGGTTTTATGTTAATTTTTAACTGTCTGGTAAGTTTGAAAGTATTTCAAAATAAAAGTTCAAAAATTTTTAAAATGGCAGTGGAAGAAATCTAAATGTGAAGTTGCTTCTGAATCTTTTATGAAACAAATTCTAGTTTATTCTTAAAGAATAAATGTATAGGTTCTCCTGCAGATCAAATCAAATTTCCTCTCAGCTCAGAATAATTTGTTAAGTACCAAGATGTAGGAAAGTTTCAGAAATACTTCATAGTGATAGATGAAGGGTTAATATATTCAGCTGAAACAAAAAATAACAAATATTGAGCTATACTTTCCAGAAAGATCTAGGATATGTAGTTGACAACAGTTTGAATAGTTTCAACAGTCTGGAGTGCTACTTAAACAGCCAATCAGGATTGTGATGTCACAATAAATATGTGTAGCGGTTAAAAGAACCAAGGGTCTCTGGTCTGGAAAAGTTAACATTTAGTAGAGGACATGACATCTGGCATCTATCTTCTGATAATTAAAGGGCTTTTGCATGGAAATATGCGAGAGAAATAGGACTTACATGACTTCATAGGCTTTTTTTTTTTTTTTAAATGCACGAGCAGGCATCTGGAATCGAACCCGGATCTCCGGCTTGGCAGGCAAGAACTCTGCTAGCTGAACCACCACAGCCCACCCCTTCACAGGCTTTTGCGAATAGAATCACAGTAACTAGAAAGTTATCAGGTAACAGATTCTTATGGAAAATGATAAAAATGTTCTAACAGTAAAGACTGAAGGCTGTCTTATGAGGTAAGGAGCTCCCAATCACTGAGAGTGTGCAGTGCATACAAAAACGAGAGATTCAGAGGTCACAACTGAGAGAATTCACACATAAGATATAAAGAGTAGAATTAAATCATGGTGGACCTCCCTTGATTCTAAGAATTCTTGATTTGATTAGACTTTGAATCCTTCTATTCCTTAAGTACGAATATGAAATGTTTGAAAATGGATTTCTGAAACTACTTACTTTTGTCTAAAATTTTAAGATTTTGTTTTCAACTTTGTTGATTTTATGACTAATTTCATTATTGTAATTGAGGAGTTGACCAAGGAAGAAATTACAGGGAAACCAGTGTTCTGAACTATTTCATTGAGGAAAAGAACTCAGATTCTAAGGACTGCAGGGGTCAGATAAGTATTTTAAATTATCGATATGGGCAAATGATTCTTTCTTCTATTTGTGAAGCACATCACTCTCTTGAATAATCCTTTATTTTTCCAATTTTGGTAAAATACATGATTTTATCACTTGTTTCAATGCTAGTTGGTATCAAATAAATCCCAATGTAACAGCCCAATGCATATGTTTGTGAAAGGTCAGGGGGTGCCTTCCTTCCACCTGGAAGGCTCTCCCACCCTGCAGCTCTGAGGGTCTAAGATATTTCACGTTAGCCTTCAAAAGGGGAAAAGGAGAGTGAAGAGGCCCTAATTCTTTTTCTTAAAAGCCCTCTCCAGAATGAAATGCGTGACTTCTGTTTCCGTTCCATCGATGAGAATTTGTCATATCTCGTCTGGAGAAAAAGGGGGTTGCATAACGTAGTATCTAGCTAAGAAACCACTTTACAATGGCAACTCTGCCCTATGAAAGAAAGGGTGCAAATATCTGATGGATAGGTGTGCCTCTGACACACATCAATACAAAGATTCTTTTTCTCCATCATGAGAAAATCCACAGTGCAAGAGTAGTGAGAAATAGCATCTGAAATTTGGCCTCGATAAAATGGCTGGACTGTGGTCACTGAATGGTTATACACAGTCCACCACCACCAATTAATGTGACACCCCCGATTAATGTGATGGCAGTTCCAGGTAACTGCCACCGTGTAGAGCCTGGCTCACGGGAGGCACGCAGGAAATATTTGCTGACTACATGAACAATTGCAGAATAAAAGAGTCCTGGAGTAGCAGAGCTTTACAGTTCTTTCAAGAGAGAAAAAAATTTAAAATGTTTATATAATAACTGAATATTAAATTTTGGACCAAATTTCTTAACAACCCCGTGATAGATAAATAAAACACTGTTGTGACCAATCTGAACCATGGGGAAATAATCTGCAACCTCTGTATCATAGTGACCACAGTGCTTTTTAAAAGCTCCAAACATTTGCTTTATTGTATTGTTTGTTTTAGTCAAGTGATGTTATTTTATGAAAAGAGCAGTAATAATATCGGTTAGTTTAAAACATTTTTCCCAAGGACATAAAATTCTTCTCATAGTAAGAAAAGTTCAGAATATTATCTTCTAGATATGAATACTTGCTCAGAAATAATTTTAGATTCTGATGAGGATGTAAAAAGAGACTAGAAACCAGAAAACATTGCTTCCCAGTTTAATTTTATGCTTGATTAAAGATGATGGAGGTATTGGAAAGACAGGGGGAAAAAATCAAATGAAATAGAAATGAGTAAGAGTCTGCAAAGTGTCCGTGGGCGATTTGACTTTGGCAGGACTGCTTAGGTCTAGTTCACCAGCTCTTGCTTGTTTGTTTTACCAACTGGGAAGATTTCTGGTTTATCTCTGAATGTTCTGCACAAGTTAAATGTGACATTTTCTTTCTCCTCTAATGCTGTCTCATCATATTGTTTCCTACCCAGTGATATCCCTTAAGGCTTTTTCCAAAAATGGAAGCCGCAAAACTAATTTTTAAAAATCAGCCATGAGAGTTACATCTCTTTACTTTTTCATCAAGATAGGCCAGTCCTGTGAAGTGCATTGAACCTAGTATAATTTCTATCCTCGAGCATTTGAGTGTGGTCTAAACCACATTGAGATACTGCTGAAACCTTTAGCAGGGTCTTGCTTTTTGCAGGAAAAAAAGAAGAAAGGTCAGGTTGGAATTTTTCAATCACAAGTCAAAAACAAACAACAAAAATGAGAGTTGTTTAACGCAGAAAAATGCCTCATGTTATGAAGTACTGGAGGCCCTTAGCAGCTTATGCAGCAGTGCCTCCCTACTTTCCTCCTTGTCTAAAGGCTTGAGTTTACCTGGGCATCCAAGCAAGGTATTAGTAGGGTCTGCTAAAGGGTTTATTACCTTTTAACATTCATTCACCCAGTACCAATGGGACCTTCTCATGTTGGTACTGTTCCCGGTGCGGGGGCCATAATTCTGCACCCAACAGACACAGTTCCTGCACGACAGGGTTTATAGTCTCAAGGAAATAAACAGGCACTGGCAGGTATCCATCACCTCATAAGAGCTATAGTAGGGGCTACAGTCCTGGGGAGCACCTAAAAGCACCATGGGGGGTTCCACTGCTAAATGACTCTCCATCTTATTGGAAGACCTGATAAACCTCTGTGCAAAGAACAGGTTGGGCAAAAGACTATGGCAACTATAAGAGTCTTTCAAATCTACCAGGTAAGACTTCAAGATCTTCTACTAAACCTCAAGCTATAAAGAGAAGAATTTCTAGTTTAGTCTAATCCACTCATTTTAGAGAGGAAAAAACAAAGGTCCCCAGAAGGACACCCTCTAATCTAATATTACTTGCTATGCCTAATATTCTTATCATTCTCTATATTTCCTCATTCACTGAGCTCACAAGCTAGAAATTATCCACCACTCCTTTTGATTCCCAGAGAAATCTGTTGATTTCTTGTAAAATGTATCTTATTTTATCAAATCTGAGATGCCATCAGTTACAACAACCCTAATTTCAGAGATATTCAAATCCCGGGTTAGAGGGAGGGGTGTGTGAATCTTAGAATACATGAAATGTGGTAATATTTTCTGACTTGTGTTTGAGCTGTACACAAACCTGGTTTATTTCCCCCCATAGATTTTAAGTCTTTGAGAACCAGGCTATGCCTAACCATTTTGTACTGCCAAGTGAAAGAGCTCAGCACCTTGTACTGTGCATCCAACCTACATTCTAAAAATGAAAGAATGGACAGGTTTATCAGGCAAACATGCTAGTTAGGAACTAAGTTTCCCAAATCCCTACCTAGTGTTCTTTTTATCAAATAATAACACCATCAATCCTTATTAAAAGGAAGTCAATAAGACGTTAATATAAAATAATTTACATAAAACAATGAATAAAATATTTATCGAGCACTACCAATGTGCCAGATACTATCGTAGGTGCTGTACCTATCTTTCCATGCTCAGAACAGCTGATGTCCCTGACATCTTTTATGTCCCTGGTTCTCATACTCTCAAGCCACCTTTGTGCTCTGGCTTCTGTGTGCCTGAGGAGACCTTCCGGACCTTGCCTTGGCTTCACTGCCCACCATGGCTTTTGGCCAGACATCTGTGCCTCTGCTGGGTAGGATGCCTGGGGATCCCACTAAGCCTGGTATCCAGATAAACCTGCAAGTGCAAAGAAGTTAAATCCCCTGAGAGATCCTTGACAAATGGGACTAGGGAAATAATGGATCAATATTCCTCTCTCCTCTTTCTCAGGAAGGTAATTCAGAGCTGCCTTCTATACCGTTTTGTAGGGACGGCCCAATAGAACCATTGCAGTTTTCCCCAGGAGGATCTAGCTCAATCGCATGCACTACCACCTCCACCCATCAGCCTGCCTTACTGTGTACTCCTCCAGTCCCTGAGTTGAGTGATCTAATGGTTCCCTGGCATCACTTCCCAAAATACACCACCCAAGCATAATCCATTTCTCAGAATTACCACTTTGGCAGAATCTGAGCTGAGATCTCTGTGAAGTAGGTACACTATTAATAGCTCCAGATTTTAAATGAAAAAAGAAAGAAAGAAAAACCAAAGCACAGAGAGGATAAGTAATGTGCCCAGATTATCTTAAGTCAGAAAGTGGTACAACTGGGATTTGAGTTCATCTCTGGATGAGAACCATTGACCTAGAGCAAAGTATGTAGGTGGAAGCAGGCTCGGTATGTGTGAAAAGCAAAAGCACTTCACATTACCTAAAGAGGAGAAATGGGTCAGGAAATGATGTTATCAAAGTTGGAGGAAGTCGGGCTCATGCAAGGATTTTTAGGCCAGGAAAAAAACTTCATATTTTATTCTATGATTTACGGAGGGCCAGTGGAAGACTCAGCATCAGCAAAACATGATATGATCTAAATCTTTACAAGGTCACCCTAACTTCTGCATGGAGATTGTGGGGCAAGGCGGTTGGTTAAGAGTAGAAAGGGTGAGATCAGGTAGGAAGCTATTCCAACAGCCCAGGCAAGAGAAGTTGGTGGCTTGGACTAAAATGAAAGTAGCAGGTGCATGTGCTCAGAACATGTATTACAGGCAGTGTGGAGAGGATCTGCTAACTAATATGATGTAGGGGATAAGGAAAAGGGAAGGCTCAAGGAAGAGTCCTAAGTTATGAGTGGAACTCAAGTGGATGGAGGTGATGTTAACCTGGATGGAGAAGCTGAGGGAGAACCAGATGTATGGAAAACAGAAGAACAATCAAGAGTTCTGGCTGTCCCAGTATATGCTTACTTTTACAACACCATATCCCTGGAAAGACAACCGCTTTTCCTTTCAACTTCTTGGTGATTTAAAACCACAGAGGACTGACTTGCTCAGAGTTTGTTTTCACTTACCCTCCCTAACACTTTGCCTCAAAGGGGATTCCCAAAACCTTTAGCACAGCCCTTAGGGCACAGTGAGGTAGGTACTCAATAAGTTGCAGCAGTTACTAGTATTAGTTCTTAATTTTGAGGTGGAAGTATCTGTTCACTCTTGTAACCTTGAAACTGAACATTTTAAGAAAGGAGAGGGCATGGGTCCTACCTTCATGCGGCAGCCAGTTTGAATATGTATGTGTGCGGACTGTACGCAGTTGCTAAGCTAAACTGGACATACAGTTCCCAGATTTTCATTTTCTGCATACTTCTGAGTGTAGGTTGGCTACAAGAGAAATCTGTGGCAATTTAAAAGGCAGAAATGAAGCAGCAGCCATTTTTGTGCTCTGAAATTTCATACAAGGTAGGAGCTGTGTCAGCGCACACATTATCTCTTTGAACCGCCAGCTCCCCTTGTGGATCGTCCTTCATCTTCTCTACATCCTGGGCCAGGTGTGAGAGCAGCTCTGTAGGGAAGGGCACCGGCTTCCCCCAAAAGTCACTTGCACCATCAAGGATGGAGACTTGGTGGAGTGGGAAACAGGTAGGTTCCAGGTTTTCCTTTGTCTTCAGGTCCATCTTCCCTTCCCAACTACTAGCTCTGCTGGCTTTAAGCCTCTACCAGACAGCAAGACAACAGAACTGCACAGAGTGCTTTAATTGATACTATGTAAAATGCATAAGATTATCACCATAATTAATCCTGTTTTCTAGGTCTCCTGTAGTCATTCTACATCCCTGTTCACACCTTTAACTGATACGGTAGGCATCATATCATCCAGCTCGCTCTCTTGTGTTTGTGAAAATGATGTAGAACTCCATCTTTAATCACATTTAGATAGCACTCACCATGTGTTAGGCCCTATCCTAGGCTCCTGCTGTATACTAACACATACATTCCTTGTGGTGCCAACCTCACATTGCTGGGACCATCTCCCTTTGCTTGATGAAGAGTAAAGTAACTTGCCAAAAGTCCCACAGCAATTGACAGAGCCACGATTCCAACCAGGCAGTCTGGCTGCACAGGCTTTGCTTCTCGCTGCTCTGCTAGGCTGCCGCTGGCCAGGGTGACTTGTAAACGGTGTCATTATTGAATTGGCAGTGCTAGTTTCTCCCCTTCATTTTTCAGAACTGTTAACCCTTCAGTCCTCCCAGCCTTTACCCTGAGTCTCACACTCTCCCTGTTCTCTAGGCCACCCTCATCTTTCCCTGCTGCTTTTTCATACAGGTTCTTGGAGTTTGGCTCTTGGATTGCACATATGTCCTCTCCCCCTCAGTGCTTTTTCTACATGGTTCTTTGCCTGGAACATAAGGTCCTGCCCTTCCTGCCTGGACAGCCCCTAATCCTGCTTCAAGGAAAGTTCAAGCATCTGCCTCTCCTAGGGTTTTCCCAAGATCCTCCCTGCAGGCGGCCACCCCAGCACGCACGGTGGTGGGTTCATGTTCTTTACCTCTGAACCAAGTTCTTCACCCCCACTGCAACTTCCCCAAGGGAGTGAGCCTGACTGTATTCATCTTTGATTCTCCAATGACTAGCCAGCACCTGACATGCATGTAGAAAGTACTTAGTAATTGTGTTTGTTCCTCGGCCAAAAGCTATTTTACTATGTTGAACAATCATCCAAGCATAAGAACACTACCTAAGAGAAATTCTTCCTGTGCTTCTATAATCTTTGAGAGATGCATTCTTCATCTTTTACACACACACACACACACACACACACACACACACACATACACATACACACACCATAAATGTTTATTCAAGTTTGGTTTACTCAGGAAATCCACCCTCAAAGCTGTAACTGACTGTTATTTCTTCCAAGAGAACCATCTAGCACACATGCACATTCTAACTTTATTCTGGGTGGAAAAAAGTAATAAATGTGGGGGTCCTACTTACTGAGAGGGAACTGTGCACCCCATTAAACAACTGCTAAATTTAAAACTTCTCTTGTCTTATCCAGGAAGCATTAGGGCCTGTCCCACCCTACACAGATTAAGAGCCAATCATCTGGTGTAAATATATCAAGGAGTTTATAAGCCACAAGTCTCATAAAAGTTCCTCTCGCAAATGCATTATTTTAATAAATGTCTTCAAAGCTCATGGTGATGATTTTACCATGTGTATTCAGACAATCAATGAAAGCCAGAGGAAAGAGAAAGTAGCAATAAAAAAACACCACTTGATGAGTCAAGTTGTAAAAATGTGCAGCTTTGTAAACCTGGCAGAGTGAAAGTGAAGTACTAAACTAACAAAAAGGATGATTACGATATTAACTCTTACATCAAAATTTGATCCAAATCAGAACAAGCTTCTAATCCCCCTTGGCACTATGTTTTTACACAGAGCACATTTGATAAATCTACTAAATTTGAAAATATGTCCATGGTGTTTTCCATGGACCTCTTTTCCTAATATTAAAATACCTGATAATTTTAGCATTTTCACGAGTCACACAGTTTGCACTTTGGCAAAAACAACACATCGGGCAGCAATGTGAGCATATCATTCTAGGAGAATATGCAACCAGGGTGTGTGGTAAATTTAATCTTGTGATAAAACCATTACAAGGACGTTTCGATCTCCACTTTGTTCATAGTTCTGCTTTATGGTACTTTGTGAACCCAGATATCACTCAATGGGCAAGGCAAAGCAGGTGTGAACCCCTCTTTTGGAGTGCATGCCACTATGTTCTCTTAGCTACAACTCATCAAAGTCACTAACATCATATAACATTTATTGCAATTGACCATAGGACTCCCACAGGGAGGTTATTCAAAATTATTCAAGATGCCATTTCTTGAATGTTTCTAACAAGTGATAAATTTGCCTAAGTCAAAGACACTGGGCCCATCTGCATCCTCAAACATGGAAGCATACAACTGAAGATGAATTAGAGTTAAGTCAGGAAATCCTCTGCATTATTCCTTAAAATAATCATAGTGAGATGGAAGAATTGGCTTTCTATTTTCTTTAAAATAAAATTCATGAGGTTTTTCTTTTTAAAAGCAAAGACATCCAAGTTTCAGTAATTGGTTTTTATTTCTTTTGTGTTGTTTTATTTTTTTACTAAGTTTATTAGTTTTTTAAGTTGATTTCTATGTTAATTCTATGTCAAATAATTTAATAGGACCAATGTGTAAAAACAACCTAAGCATCCAAAGCCTCCAAATCTTTTAGAAAACTATTATCAGTCTTCCAAAAACATTATCAATTGTCAATGTCCAATCTAGGTGCTAAACAAAGCATATCAAATGAACTACTTCCTAAGTTGTATGAACTAATAATATGAACAGTATTTCCCCACAGCCTTGGCTAATAATAATATGTTGTTTTGGTAATAATTCTAATAAGCATACTCTTAAGTTCGCTTTTGTTTATATGACTTTTATCTGCCCTTCTTCACTTTATTTATTGTCTCCTTCCAAGCAGTCCTCAAGATTGTGGCAGACTGGAGGTTTTAAAGGAGCCATAACAATGTCCCCTATCCCATATTTGTTCTTGAACTTGACATTCCCTATCAAGATATGGAGTATATGTCCTCTTCTCTTAAATCTAAGTTAACCTTTGTAACTGCCTCAATTAATAGAGCATAGCGGAAGTGAGAGTGATATTCACAGTACTTTTGTTCTCCTGGGCATGTGTTTGGAACTCAACCACCATACTGAAAGGAAGCCCAAGTACAGGCTCTGGAGAAGCTCATTTTGAGTGGAATTAAAGTTCTCAGCCCACAGCCCTGGCTAAGCTTCAAGTCATAGCCAGTAACAACTTGACAGCCATTTGAGTGAACCACTCTAAAAGTAGATTCATCAGACCCTTCTGTGCCACCCCAGCTGATATCCCAAGGGGGCCATCACCACTGAGCCCTAACCAAATTGTAAATGTATGAGAAAAATAAATGATGGTTGCTTTTTAAGTCACTAAGTTTTGAGGTGGCTTATTATATAGCAATAGATAACCAATATCCTCCTTAGTATCTGGATATCTATTATCACCTTTCCAGCCCCATCAAGAATATTCTAAATTCCAGTTCTTATCACTTGTATAGAGGATTGCAATAGTCAATTCAAGTTTCCCTTGCTATCTTACATCTTGTTTATGTTACTCCCTGTCACAAAAGTATGGAGTAAGTTCAAACTGAGATGTTTTCAGCTTCCATATAGTAGCCCTCAATTCTTGCTTCCCAAGGAAACCAATGCCTGAACCTCAATCCCAGAGAAACTGATTCAGCTGACCTAGAGTGGACTTAGTCACTGATATTTTTAAAAGTGTTCCAGATAATCCTAAGAGAACCACTAATGCCACTGGGGACACAGAAGTTCTGCCAAGAATGGGAAAAATGATACCAGGCCCAACAACCATATTCAAGATTTGGGTAGAAGATGAAGATAAAGAAGAATGATCCAAAATTTCCAGAGCAGGAAGTAAAGTAGGGGATTAAAATATCAAACAAAAGAAATGACTATGGAGTAGAAAGAAACATCAGGAAGATACTGAAGGCAGTTCCAAATGTTCGTGGGTTTTTTTTATTGCTTTGTTGGGCTTTTTTTTTTTTCTGTAATAAAATGATTACTATATTCCTGATAGGCCAAGTGAGCTTCAGAATTGAGAGAAAACTTACATGAACTCATTAAAACATGACTTAATTTCACCTCTTAGCATATTCACCATCTCTATCACAATTCATTTATTGGTTCAACAAATACTGATTGTCTACTATTTTTCACACATTGAGCCTGAGATACATCAGTGGACAAAGAAAAATCCTTGCCCCCACAGAGGTTAAATTCAATTTGCTTGAGGGGGGAAAATTTAAAAACTAAACAAGTAGGTAATATGTCAGAGGTTGGTAAGTTATATAAAGAAAATGAAGTAGGGAAGGAGAAAAAGAATCATTGGGACAGGGGTAGGAAATGGAATGTGGCAAGTTTTGTTTTTTTTTTAAAGGGGTCAGGTAAGTCTTTATTGATAAGGTTACTTTTGAGCAGAGACCTGAGAGAAGTGAGGGAACCAGTCATGTAGAGGGATGCCAGGTGGAGTGGTAAAAGACAAAGAATGAAGAGCAAGTGAGAACATACTTAGGGGTCATAAGGAACAGCAAGGAGGTCAGCATGGCTCAAGAAGGCATTGAGCTCAAAAGACAGCTTGGTTTCAGTTTGTTTCGATTTGTTAAAGCTTCCAGAATGCAATAAACAAGAAATAGGTTGGCTTTACAATGGGGATTTATTAGTTTACAAATTTCAGTTCTAAGGAACTGAATAGAAATGCCCCAATTAAGGCATCAACGGGATGATACCTTCTCTGAAGAAAGGCCACTAGTATCCGAGGTTCCTCTGTGAGATAGCAAGCACATGGCTGGTGACTACTGTCCCTTTGCTCCCAGGTTTCATTGCTTTCAGCTCCTGCTTCCAGTGGCCTCCTCTCTGAGCTTCTGTGGGTCCTCTATTAGCATTTCCAGGGTTTTTCTCTCCAAGATCTCTCCAACCTTCTCTGGAAGTGGCTCTCTGAGCTCTCTAAACTTTTTCTGTCTTTTATCCTCATAAAGGACTCCAGTAAAGTATTAAGACCCACCTTGAATTGGGTGGGTCATATCTCAATTGAAACAACCTAATGGAAAAGTTCCATCCACAATACGTCTGCACCCACAAGAATGGATTAAAAGAACATGTCATTTCTAGGGTATACAACAGCTTCAAACTAGGACATTCCACCCTCTGGACCCCCAAAAGACATGCTCTTTCCATATCAAAATGCATTCATTCCATCACCTTATCACAAAAGCCTTAAATCATTTCAGTAACAGTATTAAGTACAAAATTGCATCAAAATCAGTTACAGGCATGATCAGTCCTAAGGCAAAATTTTCCTCTAGCTGTGAACCTGTGAAATTTAGAACTAGTAATCTGCTTCCAATATACAAAAAAGGGTGTGCTATTTGAAGCTGTTGTGTTCCCAAGAAAAGCCATGCATTTTAATCATAATTCAACATTGTTGTTTGGGGTCTTTTTTGATTGTTTCCATGGAGATGTGACTCACATTCAATTGTGGATGGTAACTTATGATTAGTTGGTTTCCATGGAGATGTGTCTCCACCCATTCAAGGTGGGGTTGCTTACAGGAGCCCTTTAGGAGGAAACCATTTTGGAAAAAGCTTCAAAACCCACACAACCAGTGGGGTTTGGAAATGCACAAAGAAAACACCCCTGTGGAAGCACACAAGAAGCCAATAGAGGAAGCCAGCAGACATTGTTGCCCTGTGTCTTCCTAGCTGAGAGTGAAACCCTGAAAGTCATTGGCCTTTTCTTTGGTGTTAAGGTAATTTTCAGATATTTCTATGGCCTTAGAACTGTAAACTTGCAATTTAATACATTCCCTTTTTAAAAGGCATTCCATTTCTGGTATATTGCTTTCTAGCAATGCTGCTTCCTAGTAGCACTTAACAAACCAAAACGGAGGGACAGTTATAGTATAAGCAGTCCTATTTCCATAGGGAAAAACTGAGAAGAAAAACAGGGGTCGAAAATCTCAAACAGGTCTGAAAACCTGAAGGGCAAACTTCATTAGATTTTAAAGTCTGAGAGTCATCTATAGAATGAGGTTTAATCTTTGGGGCTTGAGAAAGTGGCAGTCCCTCTCTCTCCAAGGGCTTATACAACAGCCCTGCTCTCTCCAAACACTGGAATGAGGGCTCCAACATCTTCAAACATTGGGGAAATGGCTATATTCTCAGCCCCAGCCTCCTCAAGTATCTGGGTGGCAGTCGACTCTCTGCCATCTCGGGGGTATATACTTCATTCTTTTAGAACAGTGGGCCTTGCCCATTTCTAAGAGACTTTCCCCAATCTTTGAGGAATGTGCTCTACCATCTCTGAAGCCTGGGGCAGCAGCACTCTTCCTGAACAATGGGGTAGCCAGGCTCCCCTCAGTTCCCTGCATCTGAGAGCCCTGGGTGGCATCTGAAAGCCCTGGGGTGGACACACTCTTCCTGAACAACCAGGAGGAAGACCTGCCTTCTGCAAACACCAAGGTAAACACCCTTTGCACGTGCATGGGTGGGTCTGCTCTCTTGGCCTGAAGTTTCTTGGTTCTACAGTGGTTCTTTTTGTAGTAATTAAAATGGTCTAAATGTGAGTGTGATGATGATTGCACAACTAGGTGATGACACTATGAGATACCAATTGTATAATATGGATGGAATATATGATAAATTAATATATCTCAATAAAATCTGAAAAAAAAAGATAGTTGGCAAAACGGGGGGATTTCAGGAACAGCAGAGAAGAAAGTGTGCAAATCAGTGGTTCTTCACCTTGGAGTATATTAGAATTACCTAGGGAGACTTTCAAAACACCAGTACCCAGGCT
Source organism: Tamandua tetradactyla (assembly GCF_023851605.1). NCBI lineage: Eukaryota > Metazoa > Chordata > Mammalia > Pilosa > Myrmecophagidae > Tamandua > Tamandua tetradactyla. Next base: position 152,251,056 of record NC_135332.1, read on the forward strand.
GCACTGCAAGAAATTTGGTTTTAATTCATCTGGGGTGAGCCAAAAACCTCAGCAGTTTTCAGATGCCCCCAGATCATTGAAAACCATTGCTGCAGGGTCTTCCAGGTCAGCATAATTCTATTGATTTTTCTCTGAGAGAAATGAAAAATGATTGAAGGGTTCTACCGAGAGAACGGCAGGATCAATGTTTTCAAACATTCACTCCAGCCCCTTTGTGGAAAACAGAGTATGTGGGCAGGAGTGATTCAGACCACTATCTCTATTTGAACAATTGCCATAACGAACATATGTCACTTTTGTAGTAACAATAGATATTTCTCATTAAAACATTTAAAAATAGGTGGAGGGCAAGCCACGGTAGCTCAGCAGGCAGACTTCTCACCTGCTATGCCAGAGACCCGGGTTCGATTCCCAATGCCTGCCCATGCAAAAAAAATAAAATAAAAATAGGTGGAAAGAACATATATTGACAAGAAAAAGGACATTATAATCTAATGATTATTAAGTTGTTTCTCCAGATGTATTTCATAAGGAAATAGTTTCATGATGGGCAAAAACTGGGTCTCACGAAATCTTTAATAATAAGTATTAACATTGGTATCATGCACAGTCTTATTTATCAAGGCAAAAATACACAAAACAATGGGGGGGGGGAGAGAGCTATTCCCCCCAGGTTAATAAAATTCTTCAGAAAGGATGATTCCCCTGAGAAGGAGAGCCCATGGTGTGTTTTTGGATTCTCTCACTTTACCCACTGTAGCAGACTTTTCCCAGAAAATGCCTAAAAACACAAAATAACTTGATTATTGTCGGTGACTTTTATTCGTGGGCCATGAGTTTTCAGTGTTTTGGTGAGCTTACTCTAAGGGCCGTATAACCCCTAACACAGATTTTCTGAAATTCAATTGTTTTCACATTCCAGAGGATTAGAATCTTTAATTGGGAGGGCTGAGAGGGGATGGATATCTACTCATAAACATGTTTAAAACATGTCTAAGATGCTCAACAACTTGATTTTGCGTAATGAAGGCTTCCGCTTTCAGCAAATGGACATTGCTAGGAGCTAACAAATGCACTTTGTAGGGTGGATGAACTTTGGCTGAATGCTAGCAGGAGAGCCAGTAATGAGCCCCATAAAGAAAACTCCAAGCAACAAATAATGCTTAGCCTCAAGATATCCCCCAGGCAAAGCAAATCCTTATCAAGAAGTCACTAACGACCCAAGGAACCCTGTCCAGCTGAAATTAATGTGTTGGCACATGTGCTGTACAGGGAAAGTGAGCATTCTGCCATTGGACAGAGAGCAGAAGAGGATGAAGAACAAGTACTTAGTCCTCGATATATTATCAAACATCACGTTTGGAACTCCTCTGAAAGCACACACAGTGCAGTGTAAACTGCGTATGACCCGTCTATTATCTGCAAGTTAAATATCTGCAAATTCATTTACTTCCACTAATCAGCTGTTACACATTTTTCTCCAGCTTCTGCCATCTGCTTTTAATTACCAAAATCAATCCACAATCCAAATTGGAATGATAAATAGGTCATTATCACAGGCTTTCAGTTTACAGGTATACTCAAAACTAAAAGAAATAAGCAGATTTGTTTAGTTTCAAAGAGTCAAAGTTTCATACATTTAGAACATTGTCAAAGTTACCTCATTTCTTTGACATTTTGAGAGTTTGTGAACAAAAGCCATTTTAAATAAACAGTTATAAAATAAATTTGGATTAACAGAATTAAGAAATAGTGTTTTTGGACAGGTTGGTTGCAATTAAGTCAAAATGATACAGACCAACAGATTTCATGGAGAAAAATAAGAATATGAAGAAGAATATGCCCTCTCGAAGAAATAAACCCTGAACATCTGAAATTAGAAAGCATAAATGCTTCAATAACTAATATGTTAAGTTTACCTGCATATCATATTTACATCAACTTGGGGAAAAGGAAATTGAAATGTCTGGCTCCTTTTCAAACAAGGGAAATCAAGGTGAGAAAGACAAATGATATTAACATTGCTGAGTGTCCACTATGTTCTTAGTATGTCATACATTCAATCCTGTAAACCGCCCTGTAGAGATTATTTCTTCCACTTCAGAGACAACAAAACTGAGACCAGAAGATAAAATAAAGTCAAACTGAGAGTCTAACCCAGGGCAGTCTGTGATTGATGGATACTTTTCATTGTCTGATTAACACATGATGAACAACAAAAAAGTTGATAAGACAAAGTTTCACTGTGTATCTTTTTAAGGGACATTAGTGGATTGATAAGCACTAGTGTTCAAAAGATACAGTTCATTTTTCCATTACTACAGTTCCATCAATGCTAAAGTCCAAATGATTATGTATATTGTCTGAAGTACTTGAGAAGATAATGATAATTAAATTGGTATAAACTTTTTAAATCAATGACATGTTGAGCTCTGAGTGATTAAAGGTGGTATTTTGAAGTTCCCAAAGGGAAGCAAAAAGTTACACATGTGCAAGAATTAATAACTTTGACTGTTGAAAAGACAAATCTGAGTTTATCGCTTCCCTGGGTAGAGGAAAACTCTGCCTGGATACTATATCAACAGAACAGAGTCTTGGAATAGTTTTTGAGATTCTGAAGTCTGGTTTGAGGTAGACCTTTCACAGAAAGGGCTTGGTTGGGATTGGGTGAGGATTATTACATAACAGTTTATGATTGGTCTCATAGCCAAATGAGGACTTTGAGGCAAGGGATTCAAAGAATTATGGGATGTGAAGGCCAATTGACACTTCCTATTGAAGAATTGATGGGTCTTTCAGGAACTGGAAATGAACAGAATTCTTTACATCTATTTTTTCCAGCAGATTACTAGGAAAGAGACTGAGTGTCTTTGGATTTAAGAAGTTAAAGCTGAGTTACATCTGCCCAAGAGAACTGTAAAAAATCTAAGATAATACCAGTGTGTTAGTTTGCAAGCTGTCTGAATGTGGAATGGCTTTTAAAAGGGGAAATTTAATACGTTACAAGTTTATAGTTCTAAGGAGGTGAAGGTGTCCAAATTGGGGCACCAACAAGAGGTTACCTTCACTTAAGAAAGGCTGATGGGTCAGGAACACTTCTGTCAGTGGAGAAGTCACGTGGCTGGCATCTGTTGGTCCCTTGCACCTGGGCTCTGTTGCTTTCAGCCTCTGTTCCTGTGGGGTTTCTCACTTTGCTTCTCTGGGGCTGGCTTTCATCTCTTGGCTTCCCTTGCCTCTCTCCAGGTTCTGGCTTGCTTAACATCTCATGGTAATGTCTGCTGGGCTCCAAGCATCTGTAAACATCCGTGTCTCTGTCCTCTGAAGCAACTGTTTTCCAAGTGTCTAACATCTGCTCTCTCTGTTGGCTCTGAGGCTTTTGTCACTTCTCACTCTCTCTAAAATGTTTCCTCCTTTAAAGGGTTCCAGTAAACTAATCAAGACCCACCTGGAATGGGTGGAGTCACATCTTCATCTAATCAAAAGATCACACCCACTATTGGGTATGTCACATCTCAGTGGAGATCACCTAATCACAAGTTTCTGCACTAAAGTATTGAATAAGGATTAAAACAAACGGTTGCCTCCACAAGATTAAATCAGGATTAAAACATGGGTACATAATATTTTCAAACTGGCCAACCAGTGTTGGAAAACATTGGAGGTTGTAGATGGTGAGAAGACCACTCCATGGTCAGTCTCTTTCTAGAAAAAGCCAATTAGAGACATTGGATTTTTTAGTGGGACCTTCTCAATTCCATAACATGAGACAGGAAGAGTTTCATACAGAGTTTCAAAGAAAGATTCAAGAATATCTGGTTTTCAAAGTGACAGGAAAAGCTGTGAGTTAAGTTACAGAATTATGCAATCCTTCCTTTTCAGTCCTCTGAGGAAGGTGGACACTTCATGTTACTGAGATATGTGAAACTGTTGAGGATAGAGCTGGGAAAAGCCAGCAGAGGAATGAATAGAACAGAGAAGGAAAAGGATAGATAGATCCAGGGGAAAAAGTAAGGAAAGGCAGAGAAGGCTAAGGGAAGGTGTCAAAAAGGAGTTGGGGCAAAGAAGATGAAAGCTATTGAAGGAAAGGCAAGGAGAGAAAAGAGAGATGTGGCAGCTGCCAGGTGGTAAAGGACTTTCAGGAAAGAGCAGGAATATGTAAAGAGATGTTTTAGGAAGATTTTTATGTGACTCTAATAAAATCCTTTCCCTGATCTTTCTATGACCTTCTCAGTAAAAGTCCTTGCTTTTAAATGTTTCAAATTTGAATAGGGGTGTGGCAGGAACTGTTGGCCTCCCAGCTGTCTGTAAGGAAAATCATGGCAACTTATACTCGAGTTTTTTGTTGCTTTTTTTTTTTTTTTTTTTTTTGCATGAGCAGACTCTGGGAATCGAATCCGGGTCTCCAGCATGGCAGGTGAGAATTCTGCCACTGAGCCACCACTGCCTGCCCTATACTAGAGTTTTTTGACATTAGTACAGATGCTTCTTCCACACCCAATTGCTGGGAATTTTCCCACCTCAAGAAAGGATTATTCAGCCAAGCATATTATTTTCAACTGACAACAATAGTTACTGCTTAGCATGTCACCATTAGCCCTTGTGCAAACCCATTTCTACAAAACAGCCAAAACCCCTTTAAATAGGGAAGGCCACAGAGGAAAGCTGAACCGATGATGTAAGTGGCAGATCACCAGCACTGCCTTACTTAACTATAGTCTGAGAAAAGCTGCTTATTTGAAGAAAAATTTCTACATAGAATACACTGCACTCAACCTTTCTTTCTGATATACACCCTAACCAAATTTCAAAAATTTGTAAATTAAAACTTTCTTAGCCTCGCTCTACTCTCTTTCCCTGGGACATGCCCTTTCCAGCATTTTATTAAGAAGTAAAGGGTTAGGAGACAGGGGAAGCGGGGAGAGGGAAAAATAAAGAGATTATTGTCTAGTCTCATCCTTGTTCAGGAAACCTAGCCTGTCCCCTCCTGAGTGAATTTCCTTTGTTGAGCACACATTTGATAAAACACCTGGAGCCAACCAGGTAAGAATTATGCTAGGACTCTTGAGATTTACAGAGTGGGGCTCCAGATTCATGCAACTTGTCAGGGACTTAGAGCCTCAAATGGCATTTTCTCTCAAATTTGGGTTATATAATATTAAAGATGAAAATTCAGATTTTTAGGAAAAACAGTAGCAGATTCAACCAGTTGAGATGCAACAATCAGAGAGAGCTTGATGACAAAAGGGTAAAATGATAAAATTTTCTTTGTTTAATAAGGAGAGAAGTGACTGCCTCTCTCCCCTCCTCTCCTTCCCTAAACGGTCTCCTTAAAAACAAAATAGGCCCAATAAAGGCCCAACCTTTTGAATTTACAATGCAAGGTCACAGGCCATCTGACCCCTAGAATGTAAACATGAACCTCTGACATTAACTCGAGGACTTTGAAAGGAGGTATACAGTATATGGTCCCAAAGGGCACCCATTTGTCTTTTGAGAAGACAATCTACTGTATAAATCTGTGGGGAATTTTGACCAGATGTTGTAGTCACTTTCATGCCAACTTACATATACGTAAACTTGTTAATGACCACCCAGTAATAAATTGCTTTCTTTCTCTCTTCTATATTGGTATGGAGAGGTCTTTTCTTGGCAAGATTGTTTTACTTCCCCAACAAAGACTATCAGGAAACAGTAATGTATGCATCCCAAGAGGCAGACAAGACAGACACCTTAGTGCAAAGAGGCATAGACAGGCAGGTGGCCACTGACATCATTTAGTGTGAACAGTCACAAAAGAAGAAGTGCAGAATTTTAATATTGGAGGAGAACTTAGCTACCAAACCTCCAACTCATATTCTAATCTCTTCTACCACATCCGCATTTCTTCCTCACCACCACCCCTCCCCACACACCCAGTCTCTCAGGGGACCTGGTTATGTGTCCATCCCAAATCCATTTCAAATCCACATGCTTCTTCCCATTCACACAGATACTTTGTCAGACCACAGAGCTACCATCTCTCTCCTAGCAAGACATCACTTTCAGTCTCGCTGCTTCTCAAACCATTTCCCACACAGGTATGAGCAATGCGCTCAAAACACAAATAATAAATAAAATAAGCCTAAATAATCCCTATGTTCTACTCTTCCTCTAGAACCCAACCAGGGTAGAGCACGCCCTTCTGAATTTCATGTCTGACCCTTTGAAGACATCCCTGTTTCCCCCTACAGAACCTTGCTTTGACCTAATCTAACGTTTATTACACTGTATAATATTTGCCCATTTATACTGTTCTCTAGACTATAAAATCTTTGAAAGAATTCTTAATAAGTTTTTAGCAATTCAGTGAAAAGGTTAATGTCCAGGAGGAGGGCTAGTCTGATACCAACTTGATCCAGGATTCAACCACATCAGTAGGACTCAACTACTTTCCAGCCTCACTGCTACTCTCTTGCCGTGGGATTCACTCTCAGACTGTACCTGATGGCGACATGGCTGCCTACAGCACAAGGTCAAGAGTTTCTCAAACTAAGTGGAAGACAGCGCTTTTCTCTACCTGAAGTTCCAACAAAACCTCATTGATTTCCACTGGCTTAGATTAAATCATATGACCATTATAAAAGGACTCACTCTGAGCAAGGAGATTAAGATGCTGTGGCTAACCCACCTTGAATAAGGTGCCCATCCCTGGAGGCACAGAAGTAGTTTCCACTAACAGGGCCTCATATACAGAGGTGTGGTTCTTCAGAAGGTACAAGACTTACTGTCAGCAAAAGAAGAATGAATGCAAGCTGAAAAGCAAAAACAAAAACAAAACTACTGTCCACTACAACAAACAAGTTATACTGCTATGTAAATCCATATATTGCTCTGTAAATTAGCTTCTTTGAAAGTTAAACTGAAATTCATTCAGGTTTTTATAAATCTGTATAACAACATAAAACCTTATTTCCAAGGCAAATGCTGCGGCTTCCATAGAGGATTTATGATTATGCAGACTTTAAATTAGAAATTTAGTTTGAATACGACATTTTAAATTTAATGACTAAATTTCCTCAGTAAGTCGGAAACCGAAAAATTGGGGGGCAGTCATAGCTAATGCTTTTAAAGACAAAAATAGCACTTTTTTGTAATGACAATTCTAAATGATTAGTAATAAATATATCAAGTAATTTGTTTTTCATGTGTGATTCGATAAAAAAATATTTGATTTAGGGCGGTCACTGGTGGCTCAGTGGCAGAATTCTCGCCTGCTATGCCAGAGACCCGAGTATGATTCCAGGTGCCTGCCCGTGTTTAAAAAAAATATATTTTTTTTAATTTACAATAAATAATTAGGTTACATGACAAACCAGGGCAGAAACTGTGGGAAGAGCCAATTTACATTCAGTATGAATGCTTCAATTACTTCTTAACAAACAAAAAAAAAGCTTTAAACAAACTTTTTCACACCTCTGGAACTTCTGTACAACTTGGCTACTCAGAGAAAAATCTTCCTCTCATAACACCTTTTTATAATGAGGGCAGGCTGCCAAGAAAGCTCCAACTAGATAGAAAGAAGACTGAAGAATGTCTTGAGTAAGACCTCATAATTATTTTTGACACCATTTTTACAGTCAAACTCCTTAATCCTTCTGTAACTTCAGAGGGGGATAAATCAGGCACCTGCAATATTATGTGCACTATTCCAAAGGGCTCTTCAATCTCTCCTGTTCATACTTTAGAAAATAGAGACATTTCAGTTATAGGCATGCAGACTGCCCTAGAAGCATCAGATAAATTCTTTTAATGCTTAAAATAAACATTTTTTCTAAATAAAAAGATTACGCTCACAATTTACATGGCTATTTGATACAAGAGATTCCGAGTATGGAATCTGTTCCCAAAGACAGCATAATAAAAAAGAAAAAGCACTGACTTTGGAAGTCGGATGCTTTTAGCTGAAGTCCCAAGTCTTCCCCTTAAAACATTTGTGACCTTTAAGAGCTTCCTCATCACTGCAGGGGATAAATAATATATTCTATCATAGAGTTATTATGTGGATCAAAGGGAAATCTATGACATAATGTGAAGCTCTGCAAAGTCTATGCAGCCTTGTAGTCTCTGCCTTGAGACTTCCTTCTAATGAAGTTCTTGAAAATTATAGGAACCAATTCAATATGATGGAGTTCAGGAAAGACTTGCCTTGAATATAATTCTGCCAAACTGCAGTACAATCATAATAGCTAACATTGATCAAGCACTAACATGCAAGGCATTTTGTAAGAGTTCCCTTTCCAAGCCAATCCTATGAGGTGGTTAATATCTTTATTTTTTATTTTATAGAGTGAAAAACCAAGGCTAATAAAGAGCAAATAACTCGCTCAAGTCCATGGAACTGGAAAGTGTGGGTACAGGACTTAGCACAGGCTGCTTGGCCATAAGCCAGTTTTTCTTAGCTATTCTCCTCTATCTAGCTTCTCTGCCAAGATAGGCCCATTCAACAGAAAACATGATTCTGAATGACTCCTTTGTATACATATGAAATTGATTCATGATTAAGAAAGACTCATCAACTAATAGGGAAGAGATTGATCCTTTAATAAATAATTTAAGGAAAACTGATACTTTCCGTTATTCTTTTATCATAGTCTCATACACCAGAAAAACAATTACGGACGAATTTTAAATTATATGTAAGTTGAACTGGGGACTTTAATTGATAGGACAATTATAAAAATGTGCTATCGTCAATTGTAACAAATGCTCCACACCAATGCAAAGTGTTGGTGCTGGGGTGGTATACGGGAATCCTGTATTTTATGCATGATTGTGCTGTAAACCCACAACTACTCTAATAAAAAAAAAAAGTTATATCTAAAAATGAATGAGAAAAACAAACAAATAAAACTTACCAGAACTTTTGGTGATAGATTCAAGTGATCTCAGAATGAGTAACAATTTTCTAAGCATAAAAGCAATTGAAGAAGTCACCAATGATAAATATAAATATCGGTCCTCTCCATGACATACATCTATTTGATAAGTATCCCATGCTAATTATCCTTAAACATATTTCTGAAATAGGTTCTCTCTTCTTTGTTGCCGCTGTCACTGTTGCCTGGTCCTCATCAACTGCAGCCCGAGCTGGTGTATCGGTCTTTTCTCTCTGCCCCTCCAAAATTATCATCCAAAGCAGCAAAATATGATTATATCCTTGCCCTGCCTTCTGCCCCACCAACATTTTCAGCTGAGCTTCTCAAATACAGGGAATGCCATACAGTACGTTGCCTCCGATGAAGCATCACCTAAAAAGTAGCCATTTTCCTCAATGCGAAATAATTTACATATCATAAGAAACAAGACCATCCAGAGACCTAACCCAGAGACGTCAAATTTTTTGTCTCACTTGAGGCCTTTGAGCTACTGGGCAACTGTGCTACAACCTCCGAGTTCATTTCTCTGTCTATAAGGGTACATTGAAGGGGAGACCTTGAGAAACACTGATTTACGGCAGAAAAGTTTATCTCGCAAGCATGCCATATAAGATCCCTGTGAATTGGTGCTTGTCTATAACTCCAGACTCACTTCCCCCCTTCTCCCTCCATATTTAGGCCTTGTGTTTCGAAATGCCATGTTCTTTGTGGTATTGCTGCTTGTCTCGCGGAAGGAGCTTCCCTATCGAATCCCTCTACCCCAAGTGGTGACCTGCAGTTGCCCTTCTACCGCCACTCAAATATTTCTTCTTTGAGATCTCCCCGACTCTCCCCACTACATTCCCTGCTTTTAGAATGTTACTTTATGCCTTGAATATATAATTATTGTTCATATCACATTATATTAGGATATTACTTTGCACATCTGTATCACACATTAGAATGCCAATGCTATGAAGAAGTATACATTTAAAAGCATATTCTAAAGCATATTCTAAAGGTAGAGTCCATGGATTTGAATCCCAGATCTGCCATTTTTTATCTGTGTCACTTTACACAAGTTAACTCTCTTCCCTGTGCTGGAATGTTCTCTGTAAAATAGGGTTAAAGTGCCTTACAGTGTTGTTGTGAAGTTTTTAGGAGATGACACATGTGCAGGGCTTAGAGGAACACCTGGCAAACAGTAAACATTCATAAAATGTCGGAACTTCTTCCATCTTATTCATTTTAGGATCCTTAGAATCTGCCACAGAGTAGGTGCTCATGAAATGTTTATTGAAACAAAGTGAATTTCCTTCTTATCATCTACGTGTTTTTGGCTTTTTGCTGCTTCTCTTTAGCCAAAAGAAAATATACTTAAAAATAAAAAAAAACAGAAAGAAATCTTGGTGATTGAGAAAGCCTAAATATGGGGCTCCCATCCCCGATGTTTCAAAATATCTTGCGTGCCCTCCCCTAGCAGTGGTGACGGTGTCAGGTCACAAGAACTAAATTGGAAGAGGAAGGAATTAAAACGCTGATGGTCTGAAAGGCAGCTGGCTTTCTACTCTGCCGTCAGGAAATGATCCCAGCCTCCACACACAACATGTAAAGAGACCCTATGCCTGGAGACCCATCTTTCAGAGGTATGAAGACCTCATCACACATTTGTTGAAAGGAAAATTTCTGTGCATTTGGACGGTAACTCCGCATGGAGGGAGAAGACTGCCAGAGGACCTTGTAGTTGCTCGGACTCTACAGGGTTTTCTTCAAGGGCTGGAGTCTAGCAATAGATGAGCATTAAAGGATTGCTTTAAATAAACCAAGCCTCTTGGATTAAGCGATGCTGGACTCAGAGTCCCCTGGGAAAGGCCAAGTCTCCTGTGATTTCCAGTATACTCCACTTCCAGTGAGCTGGAAATACCACAAGAAAACTGCCTTTCTCACGGTATTTTTGCCTTTGCCATTTCTAGTTTTAGCTAGAAAAATAAATGGTATGTGCAAATCAAAAATGGCATGTGTATATGACTGAAAAATTACAGTGTCCAAAGTTTCGACCTTTAAACTAAACAGAATTCACTGTGAGTTTCAAATAAATTCAAATAAAATAACTTTGGCCACATTCACAAAGGTTGGAGTTAAGGCAAGGTATGCCCACAAGTGAGCCAAACTTATTATGCTGACTATCCTAAAATTATATGGCATATACAATGATTGAAGGCAAAGAGGCAGAATGAAATAACTACAAGTGGTTAATGTCTCTAAGTTTTTGTTTAAGGATATTTAATGAAACTATTTCAAAACTGTGCTGTAAATAACTAAACATATTGAAATAAACATTTGTGTTTCTTTCCCTAGGAGAGATTGTCTATTTTCAAATTCACTAGAAAGATTTAATTCCAAGTTTAGATTATACTTCAATATAATGCAACAAATATCTATGAATCACTAACTATGTGCCAGGCAGAGTACTAAGAGCTGGGGACATATTTAAGGGCCCTGTTGGCATATGCTAATTCTTCTTAAATATGTACAATTAACAATATTTAGATAAGATAATCAAAGGAATGCAAAGTGAGAGGGGAAAAGGAAAGGCACAATGGAAATCTTCAAAGGACAGTTTAAGGGTGTAGTTCTAGTCCATGGGGTGCTCATCGTTTTACCTAGTATTGGTAGAAGAAAAAAATGGATAAAATTTGAGTGAAAATTCATGTTATTGTTATCTTTTTTTTTTTTTTGCTTTCAAAGACTTGATGTTTGCAAACAATTAGTATTTAAACATACCTATAAGAAAATGAAAAAGAATTATTACTTAAATTTCTTGAGTAGCAAATATATTAACTATTCACAAACCAACTAGGCCTTAAGATCCTGGAATCAAGGTGATAAGTAATGCTATTATTCGTTTATGTACATACTGATAGATACATTTATTAAATGTTTACATATAGAATATTTCAAGATGTAGATGTCATCTAGTGATTAAGTGCTCACAGTTCAGAGTCAATCAAATGTACTTGGGTCTGAATTTTTGTTCTAACTCTACAGAGCTGTGTGACCTTATGAACGTTGCTTAGCTTCTCTGAGTTATATACATACTAGTATAAAAAATATTATAACAATATCTAACTTATAAAAGTTATTGGTTTTCCGAATAGCTGTAAATGTTCCAAGAAATGATCATGATAATGAATATGCAATTATGTGATGATATTGTGAATTACTGATTATATATGTAGAATGGAATGATCAAAACAGGAATGTTTGCGTTTGTTAAGTGTTTTTTTGGTATTCAAAAAAATAAAATAAAATAATTAAATAAAAAATAAAAAAGCTCCAGTGTTATGGGAAAATATCTGAAAGCTTTACCTAGCATTTAAGGTGCTTTGTGTTCTGGCTGTAATGTACTTTTAGTCTTATTCTCTGCTCCACCTAGACTGATCTACTTATCATTCCCAAAACATATCTTATGAATGATTATTCACCTTCAGATCTTTAATTACACCTCTGTTGCTCTTGAAATGCATTTACTACTCTTTTCCACTTACCTAAAACCTCCCCTTATGTGCTGGTTTGAAAGGATTAACGTACTCTTGAAAAGCCATGTTTTAATCTTGATCCATCTTGTGGAGGCAGCCATTTCTTTGAATCCCCATTTAGCACTGTAGGTTTTAAGCTTGATTAATTTATCTCTGCAGTTATGTGACATACCCAATTGTGGCTATTAACCTTTAATTAGAGGGAGATGTGACTCCACCCATTCCAGGTGGGTCTTGATTAGCTTACTGGAATCCTTTAAAAGAGGAAACATTTTGGAAAGAGACACAGAGCCAGGAAACCAACAGAGCCCATGCAGCCAAGACCTTTGGAGATGAAGAAGGAAAACGCCCCCCCGGGGAAAGAAGCCTGGAGAGAAAGTCCAGAGAGAAAGCTAGTAGATGTCACCGTATTTGCCATGCACCTTTCAGTAGAGAGAGAAACCCTGAACATCATAGACCTTTCTGAACCAAGGTATCTTTCCCTGGATGCTTTAGATTGGACATTTCTATAGCTTTGCTTTAACTTGGACATTTTCACCACTTTAGAACTGCAAACCAGCAAATTAAATTCTCTTTAAAAAAAAGTTATTGGGAGAATTGAGTACATAAAGTGCACTTAAAGTACTTGGCTGAGTATATAATGAGAAGGAAATAAATGTTTGCTTTCATTATTAACACCAAAGGACGGTGCTAATAAATGATAGCAGTACTTGTATTATAGAGGAATGATGGAAACTTTAAAGTTTACCCTGGAAACTGTTTAAAAAATGGGATTTGGGGAAAATTAATGATTAACAATTAATAAACAAAGCTAACAAAAGCAAAAGTTATTTATAACATTGTCAGTAAGCAATGAAACCATCCAAATATTTCATAATTGTGATTGAAACATAACATATGATGGTGTCTGAATTTAATGTTTCCACTAAATCAAGACTATATTCAAATCCAGGATTTTCAATAATCCATCTTCGCAAAATATCTCCTTGGAAGTCAATGGAAATGCTTACAAGTGACTAATATGTGGGCAGGGCTCAAAACTACCCCTTTCTCCACTACAGGTCCTATGAACCTCGAATTGTCTAGTGATGTCTTAGTTGCTATGGAATTACTTATCTAAATATGATGGCATTTGCAAACTTCAAACAATTCTCACTGCTAGCAAAGTGTAATCAGTATAATCTTCCTGCTACTCAAGAACATTAGGAAGGCATGACTCTTCTTTAGACAATCAGTGACATCTCTGCTAAAGAATTTGTTTTCTCTTAGCTTAAAGCAGATACTTTTACTGCATTCCATCAAAACTGCTACCTGAACCTTGGTCAAGTGTCTAGGTAGTGAAGGGAGGGAAAATAAACAGTTTTCAGAGGGCTCCTACATCCTGCCACCTATAAAAGGAAGGAAGGGCTGACTGACTGATGCTGGAGGATACTTCTCAGTCTCCTTAACTTCACAGTGTTTCTCTATTGGCTGCTGTTTAAAACAGGAATCCGTACTTGCCTGGGTGAAATAAAAGATGAGGAGGTTGCCTTGGCTCTATCCCTGGGTCTCTTATTGCCCCAGAGGCAAAGAGGTAGAAAGTTCTCTTTAACTGGCAAGAGCCTAGTGGCAGAAATAAAGACAAAGACTCCCAGCCGTGCTGGGGAATGTTCCAATAACCATACCTTTTAGGAGGTGACTGGTCAGCTTGTGCATGTAGTTTCTCTGGGCACAATTTAGGAACCAAGATTAATCAGGATCATTTGGGAGCTGGAAGCAAGTAAGACCCCAGAGAAGATGGGGGCGCCACCACAGAAAAATAGCATCTTCTTATTTTATATCCCAGCTACATTCCCAGGCTTAACTGGCCCAGGGAAATACCCATGACATATGTGACTCTGAATCTCCGAATCAGTGTTCTCCTATAATTGAAACAATTACTGAGTAAAGAAAAACATTTAAAAAAATCACATTTCTCTTTTTTGGGGAAATCCTGTGATTTGTTTACTTTTGAATCATGAAAAAGATCAGCATATTTTTTTTTCCTACTCCTAGTAAGTTATTAATGCCTGTCATCTGAACTGCCACTGAGACTGAGAAGTATCCTCCAGCATCAGTCAGTCAGCCCTTCCTTCCTTTTATAGGTGGCAGGATGTAGGAGCCCTCTGAAAACTGTTTATTTTCCCTCCCTTCACTACCTAGACACTTGATCAAGGTTCAGGTAGCAGTTTTGATGGAATGCAGTAAAAGTATCTGCTTCAAGCTAAGAGAAAACAAATTCTTTAGCAGAGATGTCACTGATTGTCTAAAGAAGAGTCATGCCTTCCTAATGTTCTCTTCCTAATTTTTACCAAAGACTGGTTATAAATGAGCAATTAGAACTTAACTAAATCATTTTAGATGAAGCTTATTTAACTGATGCATGAACTAACACTATATATCAAGTTGCAATATTTCTTCCTTTGCAAAAGCATGATGTGGTACTTGGAGACATAGTGCAGAGCTCCTTTGAACCTTCTTGTTGTCAATAACTAGGACTAAGACTGTTTACCGCAGAAACAGAATGGGGTATATAAATGGGTGATGTAAATAAAATAAAAACCATATTATACTCATTGCAAATATTTATCTTTTTTTTTTTTTTTTTTTAGTTTTTAGAGTGTAAGT
The DNA here is from genome assembly GCF_023851605.1 of Tamandua tetradactyla. Lineage (NCBI taxonomy): Eukaryota > Metazoa > Chordata > Mammalia > Pilosa > Myrmecophagidae > Tamandua > Tamandua tetradactyla. Next base: position 152,266,135 of record NC_135332.1, read on the forward strand.
GAAACAGGATAATGGATACCTCGTACCTTGAAAAAATGTGGACCCATTCTGATCTCTGTGGTGGTCTGAATCTTGGTTCGGGGTGGACCCTCTATAAATGAGATTTCTTGAACATACTACTTCAGTTAAGGTGTGGCCCAACTAAATCAGGTTGGGCTCTCAGATTACCGGACTCCTTTATGAGCAGAATAAAATTCAGACAGAGAGAAAGTCCAGGGGTAGAGACAGAAGCTGAAAGTCAACTGCACCCAAAAGAGAGAGGAGAAGAAGCCACCATGTGCATTGCCATGTGATAAAGCCAAGGACTGCTGAATGGGGCCCAGGCAGCCAGCCCAAGAACACCACAGTCTTTAAAGAGGGAGAACCACCTTGCCAAGGCCTTAATTTGGGACTTCCCCTAACCTCAAAACCATGAGCCAATGCACCCTATCGTTTAAGCCAACCCATTGTACAGTATTTGTTTTATCAGCAGAAGAACTAATACCACCTCTAAAGGTATTTAAAGATGGCATTTCTCTATTGAATAAGATCCAGGAAATTATGAGAGATAAAGCAATTTTTCTCTATACTATGTTCAATCATTGTGCTAGAAAACTGGAAGGAAAATAAAGTGAATTTCAGAGAGAAAACTGCTTTTCAGATCAAGTTTTCTTTCTCTGCCTATGTAACCTGTAATATGGATTGCAATTAGAACACAAGAACCAGAATTTCGCTTCTCTTCCACACTCTCATTCTTCAGTTACAGATTTATTTACCAAAATACTTGTGGTGGAAGCTCTATGTGCCCCAGAAAAAAACAGGTTCTTTAGGTCCATTCTCGTGAGTGCAGACCTATTGTGGGTGGGACCTTTGGATTAGGTTCTTTAAATTGCGATGTGGCCCACCCAATTCAAGGGGGGGTCTTTACGAGAGGATAAAAGAGGAAGAACTGCCCAAGATGCTTAGAGAGGACCCACAGATGCTCAGAGAGAAAGCCAATGGAACGAGAAGCTGAAAGCAACAAGACCCAAGAGCAAAGGATCAGCAGACACCAGCCGTGTGTCTTCTCATACGACAGAGGAAGCCTGGATGCCATCAACCTTTCTTCAGGGAATATCTTTCTCTTGATGCCTTAACTTGAACATTTTCATGGGCATAGCTGTAAATTTAGAAGCTAAAAAATCTCCATTATTAAAAGTCAGTCTATTTTTGGATAATGCATTCTGGTAGCTTTAGAAAACTGAAACAGTAATATTCATATTTTTTCATTTGATCCTCAAGAGATAGAAATCCTCCAAAGAAATTTATCCTTGTATAGTAGATATTACTAAAATCTCCAGCTTATAGATTTTAGCTAGGCAAGAGAAAATTCTGAGTAATACTCTCTAAACACTGATTTTTCTCCATTTCTCACTAAAGCATCTTTTAGGATTAAATATTTTTAAATAGAATATCAGTGCTGGAATATGATCAAGATAACGTGCAAGTCAGATGGTTCAAAATGGAGAAACAATTCCTTACCAGACAAGCATCCTTTCTCCAGAATGGAGTCCACTTGCAATCCATTGATATCAACTACTTCAGCCCAGCAAATTGAGATTGGCAAGTTTTAAACATTTATATCTTCTTATCTCGTTTTTTAAAAGAGTCTGAGAACTGAAATGCTATCTTCACAAGTAGAGGAAAAAGAAACATGTTCCTTCTTAGAAGTTCTCAATGAATGTAAAAATAAGCAAGAAGTCTCTTCCAATGCCAAGGGAAAGCCTTGAAAGCGGGGATATATTTTTTTAAGATTAGCCCTTTCCCTCCTGGCGGAATAACCAAGGACAAATTTCCCTAACTTTATTCTTTACCATATCCTCTTTATTTGGGAATGAAATCACTCTCAGGTCACTCTGCACTCTGTGGTGTTAAGTGCTCTGCCTAGAGTAGAGGGAAATGGAGAGAGAGCCAGGACCCTGACTCTAAGGGACATAATATGGCAGGGCACAGATTTCTGCAACCACTTAATAGGACAGGAACTCACCATTCCCTGATTCTGAAAGGTGACACACTCCACAAACTGTAGGTAACTCTTATTGGAGTTTGGGTGGAGGGCTGGATATTTATTCCATGCTCCTCATGTTTCCATTTGGAAGGACTCCACCTAGATAAACATCCTGGAGTTCCCCCTACTTCTTTCTCACTCCTCACTCCTCCCTTTGGGGGAAAAAGAGATGAAATATATGACTGAAGAATTTCAAAAATGGACCACAGACTTCAGCATGTGCCATGCAACCCATTCCTCCTGAGACTTGCCAACTGGCTGAGAGAGTATTTTCTGTACTGCCCCCATCTGTACAGTGAGGAATCTATTTCCTTGGGGGAAGTTTGTGATTGTCCTGCTTACCAGTATTGGGGGTAGGGGTAAGTTTAATTATAGGAAAAGGAATTAGCATGTCCATTTCCCTGTAGACTTAAAGGCATACTCTCAAATCAGGTTTATCAATTTAAAAAAACAAGTGATATTTTTAGCTGCATCCTTATGACTCCTGTACTTAGCATTGAATGTGTTCCAAATTACCTATAATCCTACCACAAATTTGGTTTAGAAAGAGGGGATTTATTTATTGACTCCCTTAAATCTTAACAGTTTCCATCTGTATAAATAAATTAATATTCATCAATGAATAGTTAGATTTCAAAGATAATTTCTTCCATTGCCATCAAAATTCTTTATTAAGCAACTGAAAACAAGAAAAAAACTAATTAAGGGAAATACAGGAGAATGTGCTATCAATGAAACATTAAAAGGACCATGGATGCCACTATACCTACTGCTTCAGAGTCATCTCAGTGCCTAGAGACCCATGAAAGAGGTAATATCCTTTTTTCTACTTAGAGATGAAGAAACTAGCTTAGACACATAAAGCTTCTGTTCTAGTTTGCTAGCTGCCGGAATGCAACACACCAGAGATGGATTGGCTTTTAATAAAAGGGGATTTATTTTGTTGGTTCTTCAGAGGAAAGGCAGCTAACTTTCCACTGAGGTTCTTTCTTATATGGAAGGCACAGGATGGTCTCTGCTGGTCTTCTCTCCAGGTCCCTGGGTTCCAACAACTTTCCCCGGGGTGATTTCTTTCTCCATCTCCAAGGGCCTGGGCTGAGCTGCAAGTGCTGAGATGAGGAATGCCAAGCTGCTAGGCTGTGCTACGTTGCGATCTCTCATTTAAGCACCAGCCAATTAAGTCAAACGTCACTCATTGCAGCAGACACGCCTCCTAGCCGACGGCAGATGTAACTGGCAACAGATGAGGTTCACGTATGGTTGGCTTATGTCCGCAGCAACAAGATTAGGTATGCTGACCTGGCCAAGTTGACAACTGAATCTAACTAACACAGCTGCTTATCCCAAACCTCACAAATATAAGCGACTGACTCACTTTGGTTTCAGGATTGAAACCCTGGTCTATTGACATCAAAGCTCTTGCTTTAACCACTCTGCCATTTAGCTTATTTATCTTGGTACTGTCAATGTCAACCATGGCCAAACCAACCAGTAAATAAATCTTTATTGAACTGAATAGAAGTAAGAGGGGGATAAAAAACATACGTGCCTAAGTTGAAGCATTCAGAATTGCCCCCTTCGCTCAGCTGTCATGCCTATGGGTTTTGCAATTGACAAGTCACAAAGAACTAGAAAGAAATGAATACCAGAGAATCAGAATAACCATGAGATTAAAAAGCTGAAAGAGCCAACTCATCCAAAATGTTCAAGAATACTGAACATGAAGAGTTTGTTTAGCAAAGTGGAAGTGACTAAAGGCATGATGATAGCCAACAGATATTTTTCAAATATAAACATGACTGGTGAGAGGATGAATTTAATTAAATGAATCCATTTAAGGAAATGGAAATTTAGATCTAATTTCACAGAAAGTTTTCACTATGGGAACTGTTATATCACAGAATAATCTCAAGGGACATAGAGTATCTTTTACTTTGAACATTTAAAAATAGATTGCATTTGCCCGAGAGAAAAGAAGGAATATGCCCAAACAAAGACTTGTACATGAATGTTCATAGCAGCTTTATTTGTAATAACCCAAAACTGAAACAATACAAATGTCCTTCAATAGGTAAATGAATAAACAAATTGTGGTATATCAATACAATGGAATACTATAAAGCAATAAAAAGGAATAAGTTATTAATGCATGCAATAACAGGGATGAATCTCAAAATAATTATGCGGAGTGAAAGATTCAAGACCAAAAAAGAGTGCATACTATATATTTGTTTTCATTTACATAAAAGTCTGTGTCAAGATCAGTGGTTGTTGGAGGGATAGATGGAAGAGATAGGTGACTAAAGGACAAAAGGCAACTACCGAGGCTGATGGGTATATTCATGACATGATAGTGGTGAAAATTTCATAGGATTATACATAGGCCAAAATATATCAAACTGTATACTTTAAATATAGACTGTTTTATATCAATATACATCAATAAAGTATTAATAAAACAAGAAATGAACAAACATACAAAAAACAGATTGTGGAACATACTAGAAGGTAAAGCTGTTAGACATTGTTCCTACAACTAAAAGGATAGAATGGGTACAGCTTGTCCATTCTCCCCCCAGAATATATATGTTAGCTGTCTGCTTCTCTCTTGGTCATTTCCTCTTCCTATATTTTTAATCTCTGCAATACATTTATATTTTTAATCTCTGCAATACATTTATATTTTGAGCAAAGAATAAAGAAAACAAAAATTACCTATAATCCTACCACAAAGAGATAATGATTATTTACATTTGAGAGTATTTCCTTTCAGTTTTTAAATAAAGATCACACTCTGCTTCAGTTTTAGTAGTGAATGGAATTCAATAATGCAGGATATTACATTTATTATTAGTATTAGGATCATAACATTTGAATTGTTTTATTTAAATTTTTTAGCCCTCAAACTTTTTAATAAACAAAAAAAGTTTAAAAAGTTAGACATGTGTAAATTACCCCTTGACTTTAGTTTTTTGTTTCCAATTTCCTTATAAAAAAATCATTTCAGATGAAGTTCCACTCTCTGTGCTGGTTTGAAAGTATTATGTACCCCAGAAAAAGCATGTTTTAATCCTGATTTCATCTTGTGGGGGCAGCCATTTCTTTTAATCCTGATTAAATACTGTAGAGTTTGGGAACTTTCGATTAGATTATTTCCTTGGTGATGAGTCTCCACCCATTCAAGGTGATGTTGCTTACTGGAGCCCTTTAAGAGGAAACCATTCTGGAAAAAGCTTTAGGACCAACAGTGTCGGCAGAGCCAGAGACCTTTGGAGATGAAGAAGGAAAATGCCCCCGGGGGAGCTTCATGAAACAAGAAACAGACATCGTCATGTGCCTTTCCAGCTGACAGAGGTGTTCCGGACCTGTCGGCCTTCTTGAGTCAAGGTATCTTTCCCCGGATGTCTTAGTTTGGAAACTTTCATAGCCCTGCCTTAATCTGGATATTTTTATAGCCTTAGAACTGTACACTTGCAACATAATACATTCCCCTTTTTAGAAGCGATTCTATTTCAGGTATATTGCATTCTGGCAGCAGTTAAGAAACTGAAACACTCCATCCTTTCCTGTCTCTCCCCAGATATAAGCAGAATCCTGTAATTGGTATACATCATTAGCATGTATGTTTTCATACTTTATTACATATGTATATGCATATTTCAAACACATACAATTGCTTTCATCTTTTAAAAGTTGAATAAATTGTATCATGAGGAGCATAAGATATATATCATTTTGCATCTTGATTCTTCCCTTCACTATTTTTTTAGATTTATCCATATTGAGGTTCATAGATCCAATTCATTTCTTTTGACTGTGTCCCACTGTATGAATAAATCAGTTTAGCATTCCTGTTTCACTTTAACAGTAGATTATTATTCCCCAAGCCCTTGTGGCATTTCCTGCCTAGAAGTTTCTTCCCCCAGGGCTTTCTTTTCTTTTAGTTTTTATTGTGAGGAATGTACATAATGCAGAACTTCCCATTTTAATGTACAATATTGTGCTAGCATCATCGCCATACATTACCCAAACTTTTTCATCACCCCAAACAAACTCTGTGTCCACTAACTTATAACTCCCAATTCTCCCTCACCCCAAGCCCCTGGTAACCTCCAATCTACTTTCTGTCTTTACTGCTTTGCTTATTCTAGAACCCTAGAATAAGTGGAATCATACAATATTTCTCCATTTGTGCCTGCCTTATTTCACTCAGCATAATGTTTTCGAGGTCCACCTATGTTACAGCATACATCAACACTTCATCCCTTTTTATGGCTGACTAATATTCCATTGCATGTATATACCACATTTCCTTTATATACTCATTTCTTGATGGGCACTTGGGTTGCTTTCACCTTTTGGCTACTGTTTATAATGCTGTTATGAATATTAGTGTACAAGATCTGTTAAAGTCTCTGTTTTCAATTCTTTGGGGTACATATCTAGAAGTAGAATTGCTGGATCATGCTCTAATTCTATGTCTAACTTTCTGAGGACCCTAGGTCTTTGTGGCTGACTTTTTTTCCTCCCTCAGGTCACAACTCAAAGAAGCTTCCAAGCCTACCCTGTCTGACGCATCCTTCATCTTCACCCTCAGCCAACAAAAGGTTGCTCTCTTTTATATCACCCTGTTAGTCTCTTTCATGACATTTACTTCTCATTTTGTCTATTTGCTTATTGTACAGCTCCTCCAATAGACTGTAAGCCTCACAATATCATGGACCTTGTCTTTTTTTGTTCACTTTTGTATCTCTAACACCTAACAAAGTACATGTCACATTAAATGGACTCAACTAATATTCGGAGAAAGAATGAATAACTAGATAGAAGGATAATGGGTGAAAGGAAGGATGGATAGATGATTGAATGCTGTCTATATGGTCATTTCTGGTTCTAATTCTGTGAGACCCTGTTTCTACTACCAAAAAGCAGAGGAGGATTTAAATTCCACATTTCATCCCTCAACCACACTTGTACCTATCTATCCTTGAAGACCAAGTAGCTAAGCCTACCATAAAAATAATACATTTTCTAAACGTAAGGATTGCGGAGTTTCAAACCTGTGTTCAGTTCCCTAAACTTCTCTTTTGAAATTATTGACTCAAACAGAAGTTTAAATTCTGGCCATTTAGCTAGATTACCAGAACATATCCTTTATTGCTCTAAGAAGTATTCAATAAGACCATAAATAATCTATGGTGAGTTTCATGACTTATGATTTATATAGCACACAAATGGTTGTTTTGACCATCTAAATAATTTCTAATGTTTTGGAAAGAGTTGAAAAATATTTGTATACTACATGATACTATAAGTACCTTTTAAATTTTACAGAGATATTTTTCCAATATCACAATAAAAAATTAGAAAATTTAGATGTGATTTTAGCTTTAACATCTAATATTAAAAACACATATATAAAAACATAAATTTGTGAAATGGTATAAAAATCAATACAGTAGGCTTGTAAAGTTGGCTTAAAATAATTAAAAATACTTAAAATTTTCTGGAATTAGAGTGATTATTTTTATTCTTTAGATACCACCTGTATTACAAAATTTAGGATCCTTAAAAAGGGTAAATCATTATTTTTCAGATGCCATAATCTGCAAATTATTAGTAAAATACATAATAATAATAGTTACCATTTGTTGTGCATTTACAATGGGGAAAAACAGTACTAAACACTACTATGTATATCTTATTTAGGCATCACAACAACCCTATAAGGTAAATATTATTTTCCCCATTTTACATGCAAGGAAATGAAATTTGAGAGATTATTTAAGTAAGTGAAGTAAGCAGCAGAACTAAGACAAAGATAAACCTGTATTCTTAACCACTACACAGTATGATCCCACAACCCAAAGATAATTCTTGAAATTCTAATTTATTTCTCTTCTCTTTTTAAAAATTGGAATCATGGTGTTTGTATTCTGCATTGATCTTCACTTAATCTTATATAATTAATATTTTCTGTAATTATTTATTAAATTTTTAAATATAAAATTAAATATTTTTCTAAAACTTGCCTTTTAATGGCTGAATATTATTTGGAGTTGATGTGTGATGTTGTAACCAAGCCCCTTCCCCAAACTGTGTACTCTCCACAATTCCTAACCGCTCAATCATCCATTAATTAACTCAAGTATGCCTGTTTCAGATCAGTCTATCTTTTAAATCTTTTAAATCATATATATTTTTTGTTTGTTTGTTTTTTTTTTTTTTTAAAGAGAGAGGGAGGAAAGGAAGGAAAGACAGAGAAGGAAGGAAGGATGGGAGGAAGAAAGGGAAACATTTTTAAACATTTTCTTGTTTTATTATATTTTGTTTGTTTGTTTGTTTTTTACATGGGCTGGGGCCGGGAATCGAACCGGGGTCCTCCGGCACGGCAGGCAAGCACTCTTGCCCGCTGAGCCACCGCGGCCCGCCCTAAATCATATATTTTTAATGTGAGAAAATTTAAAATTAAAAAAGCCCCTAGGTACCTAAAAGGTATTAATTACTGGTAATAGGGAAACGGTTGTGCTGATGCTTAAAATAACTCTATAGTACATCATAAATGTGAAGAATTTGGAAAATATTCAATAGAATATGATGAAAGTGTTGGTTATAATCTTAAAGATCTTCTCCAAGAATAGGATTCATAAAGGTAAGGCTAATACCATAGAAATATATTTTGCTGATGATCCTACATGACTGAAAAAGCACTGATGGCATATTATAAAAAGCAACAAAGTAATGACATAAATGCCCTAAAAGGACAGGTTGACCTTGTGTATTATAGAAGGGCATCATCCTGATAGATCGGATTCTCAATGTCCTGTGATCATCTGTGCCCAGGCTGCTAGTTGCTGTAAATTTGATACAAGCTAAAGATGCTCCAAGCCCAGATTTCTAAGGTCAGTCAGCAAAAAGATAAGGTATTGATATCATGATAGTTATAAGAAGACAGGGCACTGATAAACATATGCTAATGAAACATTTTATGGATATATTAAATGACACTACTAAAGTGAGATGTTTTAGATTGGCATCACTTGAAATTCCCCAGATTAAAATGAAACTATCCAGCTATTTGTTCTCCAGTTCAAAGATTTTAGAAAGCTATCAATAAGCCTGCATATAAGAATTTCCAAGGGATAAATTCATTAACAACAATTCTAGTCAGTATTTCCTATCATCATTGATACTTCCTTTCTCTTTTTAAAGCTGTTTCTGCTTCAGATCAACATTCATGATTATTATAAAGATTATTTGGATTCAATTATCATCTGATCTTACAAATGAGGTCTTTATACACTGCTAAATATGCAGAGCTATTAGTCTCCTTTGTTAATTTTTCATTAAAACAGAATTTGTTGTTTAATGTATGAAATTACTGTTATTGTCATTCGTGTGCTCCAAGAGAGCTTTAAAAAGACCAAATACCATTTTTTGAGAAATATATTTAAATCTGTTTAATATTATCTTCCTGTTATGCCATTTTTTAAAACTGGTATTAAGTATATATTTTTTTCCTGGGATCTAATTCCCACTACAAGTGAAGCTTGAAAGATCTGGTTAACTTATTTGGTAAAATAACATGCTGGAGGGCGTGTTGATCAAATGACATAACTGCTTCTGCAGGAATCAGAAATTCAGCCAAAAAGCTAACTTTCCTTTCACTGGTGATTCACTATTGTGTACCCTTTTGATTGGTGGTATTTCTATGCTACTAATAGAGGAAACATTCCCCTCCTGACTACTTAAGTCAGATTTGGCTTTTTAAAATGTAATTTTCAGGTACACAACTGAAGACTTCAGTTACCAAGATAAAGAATCAATATATTAGCAAGATTGCAAAATTACAAAACAAATTCCTCTCATTTTATCCAAAATGCTGTCCAACTCTTCATTTAGCCCGTATTTTCCTTAGATTCAAAATACTCGTGCTTAATCTATATTTCTTCAAACACGAAAAATCATCAGGGCCCAGGATGCCCTTCAATATTAAGGGTACATTTCTCCTTAGCACAAATTAAGATTTTCTAGACCATTCAGTGGGCAATGGCAGTTTTTATTTGTTAAACTGACCTAATCTTGTTATTCAACTGTATGGTGTAACCCCAAAATGAATGGGGTCGGGAAAGCTTTATTTCATGAAAATAATAACTCAGGATGGATTAAAAGCCTGACTTTTCCTTTCTGGGTAATCAATAGGACTAAAAGATATTTCATCCTCATGTCCAAGACTTCTGGTTACCATGTGGATGAGGTTACTTCAATGACAAAATTTGAATTGGTGAAGGGAAACTCTGACCAAACATAAGCATCTTTTAAATTGTTTACAGAGAACTCGCTCAGAGTAATTAACTTAAGGAAAAAGTTATGGCAATTCAGCCTTTGGAAATGACTATGACTAATAATTTCTATGCCAGAATCTTTATTTCTTACTTAAAAAAAAAAAAAGCACTTTTTGGAAAGTGTTGAGTGTTCAGGACTGTTTTATTTAGGGTTTGTGGGAAACTTTTCTATTATACTTGTCTTATTGGCTCTTCCTGAATTAGTTCTACAGAGGTGCCTTGGGAATCTAGGTCCTTCCTTATCTGATTATGAGCAGGACATGATTTGAGTTTTTGTGCGTAATAACCCAAGACAATGCCAATATTGTGTTTCAGAAATAGTCCTCCACTGCGCAGGATGAAAATGCTCACGTGTTACACAGTTAGATGTTTTCTTTGCCACTGACCTTCATCCAGATGCTCACTGAATAGAGAAATACAACTTGTTTCACAATTCCATTTATCCCTGTCAATTCAGTAAGACACAAGTCAAGGAGTCTCAAGACAAAAGTACCGAGTAACGCATACTTTGTTGTCTTTGGTTAAGTGTAAGGGTAACTTAAACTGCACAACTGAAGCATGTTAGGACAGCTATAGAATCATAATGCTTTCCTGGATGACAAAAGGTACTTGGCACCCTTCAACTGATTAATCTAGTTATCTTTAGTTTGTTTCTAGAAATTGCTTTTCTTTTCTTAGTGTCTATTCTATATTAGAAACACTGAAGGGCCAGAAATTATATATGTTACTTTCTACTTCTATTTGTTATTTTTTGAAATGAGAATTACTTTATAGTGTAAACATTGTGAAGTCCATCCTTGGGAAGTTAAACCTGCACAGAAGGTCTTGGCTTTTAGGATGAGCCACCTCAGAGAGTCAGTTACAGACAAGAAACATGACAAAGGACACCCCAAATGTCTGAAAATGTCTGATGACCACACCTAGAGCCATTGGAGTCTGACCCACAGGAGTCCATGTCCACTTCTGCCCTTGACTCTTCCTCTCTGAGGACAACGGTGATGGTTAGGAATGGGGGGGGGGGTACTTCTTCATGCTGTGTTACCCACCCTGATAGAAATCCAATACTGTCAAACCTGACTGAAGCCAGTTACACTGAGGGATTACAACGCATGAGTTTTGGGTTCTTTTATTCACAGCCATATCATCTGGGCCTAGGAAAGTGCCTCGTACATAATAAATATCTGTTATATGAATCTTTCCAAAACCTGAGGTCCCTATGCAAAAGCTGACTCTCCCTTATCTGCATAAGCAGATAAGAACCATTACTGAATGAGTGCTTATTGTTAACCATGTTCATATTTAAAACAAACCTTGGTGGTGTGTGTGCAGGGTAGTCATCCTAATTTAAAGAAGAAAATTAAAACAAGGACAATAATTTTTTTTTTAATGCATAAAACTAGAAAATTTGTCCAGGTTTAACCTAGTAAGTGGCAGAGTCAAAACGGTAAGTGATAAGAGGACTGTAGGAAAACACATGTCCTGCTCTCAGTTTTGTTTGAGCAGTTATGAAATCCTTGGCTGTGCTTTCTTTCTTTGTCATTTTTGTAGGGGTTGCTTTACTTTCTCTTAGTCTTGACTTCTACCACAGAGTCCAAGGCCAGCCTGATATTTTCCTCCTCAGAAGTGAATCTACTTTGTCAGGCTCCTTAAAGGTTTCTTTCTTTTTCTCTGAAGTTCAGTATGTTTACGTGGTTATGACCCCATGTTGTCTCTCCTGGCTCAACTTTCCCTGGGATACAATGTGTGCTTATATAGATTCAAAGGTATTTTATTTTTTTAAAAAGTGAACTATAAATGTTTGCTTAGTTCCATTATTTTGGTTTTCTCCACAGGGTATTGCAAAGCTTCTTTTTGCCCATCCACCAGTCTATCCTCTTCTCTCTGATCCTTCCTTAAACTTTCCTTTATCTCCACCCCATATTCTTTCACTTTATTTTGTCTTCCTTCTATTGTCACCATCATTTCTCTGATATGTTTATTTTTATCTCATAGTTCCAGCTCATACTTCATTTCTGCTTTTTCTCTCCTGTCTCCTCCCTGGGCATCGAAGCAATTTTTTTCAACATGAGATTTTTTTTTTAACTTTTTTATTGTATACTATAACATATATACAAAGCACAGAAATAAAAAAGCAATAGTTTTCAAAGCACTCTTCAAAAAGTAGTTACAGGATAGATCCCAGAGTTTGTCATGGGCTACCATATGATCCTCTTATACTTTTCCTTCTATCTGCTACAGAAAATGGAGGCTAGAGGGCTTAAAATACTTTATCATTACAATCAACTGTTTTTCCTTCTTTTTTGTGAACAATAACATATATACAAGAAAAGCTATAAATTTCAAAGCACAGCACCACAATTAGTTGTAGAACATATTTCAGACTTTGACATGGGTTACAATTTCACAATTTTAGATTTTTACTTCTAGCTGCTCTAAAATACTGGAGACTGAGAGAGATATCAATTACTGATTCAGCATTCATATTCATTAAGTCCTATCTTCTATGTATAATTCCACCATCACCTTTGATCTTTCCATACTTCTGTTTGGGGTTGTTTGGGCTATGGCAATTCTAAATCTTTGATATTGGAAGGGTCTGTCACTAATATGGGGTAGGAAGATGGAACTATCTGATGTTCTTGAGAGGCTGGACTGGGTTTCAGGACTTATTTGGACCAGGGACCCATCTGGAGGTTATAGGTTTCTAGAAAGTTACTCTAGTGCCTGGAACTCTTGTGGAATCTTAAGAAATTGCCCTAGGTGTTCTTTAGGATTGGCTGGAATGGTCCTGGTTGGGGTCAGCAGGTTATGATAGGCAACAAGGTCTACCTAAAGCTTGTGTAAGAGCAAACTTCAGAGTAGCCTCTCAACTCTATTTGAACTCTCTCAGCCACTGATACTTATTAATTACACTTCTTTCCCCCATTTGGTCAGGATATAATTGTTGATCCCACAGTGCCAGGTCTGGATTCATCCCTGGGAGTCCTCTCCCACATCACCAGGGAGACTTTCACCCCTGGAAGTCATGTCCCACGTAAGGGGGAGGGCAATGATTTCACTTGCAGAGTTGGGCTTAGAGAGACTGAGGCCACATCTGAACAACAACAGAGGTCCTCCAGAAGTAACTCTTAGGCATGCCTATAGGTAGTCTAAACTTCTCCACTACCTACATAAGCTTCACAAGAATAAGCCTCATCATTGAGGGCATGGCCTATTGATTTGGGTGTCCCTAAGGTCTGACACAGTATCAGCGGATTCCCTGATGGTAAGGTTTATAAGTTCCATATTCTTTCTCCCCTCTCTCAAGGGACTTTGCTAATACTTTTTGATTATCTGCTTAATACTCTAGGATGTTTCCAGGCATTACAATAATCTATACAAGATTAAAGGACCTCTTTCTTATTCTATGCTTCCTGTGTTTCAGTTGTTCAAATGAGGTATACAGATAGGTTGAATTAGATTATGCACTACAGAAAATTTCAGTTCCAGATCAAATAAACCTTTCCTCCATTGGTCTCAAAGAGTATGTGTGGTTCTAAAATATAGACACTGTCTTCCTTACCCCAATGTTCTGAATTACTTTAACCGCAACCTGTTCAGCTTTATTCTTATCTCTAAATATCAGGTTATACATATAAAACAGCCTCTCAAAATCCAGAAATAATAATCACCACTCCAGACTTAATGCTCTGCTCTAAAGCTTACAATCTAGGCCCCTGTTTTCTTATAAGCATTTTCTAAAGGTGACTATACCATTGTTGCTTTTTTTGTTACTGGCTTATTTTTGTCTCAGCGAATGTCCCACATGTTCATTCCCAGTGTTGCATGCCTCGCGACTTTGTTCCATTTTGTAGCAGCACAACCTTCGTTCACAAGTATACACCATCGTTCGCCAATCTACTTCTCTGTCAGTATATCCTTCAGCTACTGCATTCATCAGGCATCATGTAGACGACCCAAAATCCACAGTTCATCAACATTCCCAATTTTGGATAATTTCATTGTTCCCAAGAGATAGAAAACCAATAAACACACCCTCACCAAATAGGAAATCTAAACGTCCTCTTAACTCTTGTCCCTCACCCCATTGTCTACCTCTGCTGTTGCTGTGGTAGTGCTGATGGTTTCCTTTTGAACATAGCTCATAGCATGCAATAGCAATTTCCCTCCATACCCTGGACTTAATTCTTACGAGAACTTATTAATATTTCTAGTGTGAGTCAGTGGGACATGTAGGTCTATACAACCCTTTTTAATCTTGTTCATCTTCAACTTGGAACTATTACTTCTAGACCTACTAAAGAATCACCTTCGCTTCTATCTATTCCCTTACATTGGAGTTCAACCTCATTAGCTAACGGTTCACCCATCTCTAGCTTTCTATGTATCTCTAAGTCTCCTATATTCTGTATTATAAGCCTCTGATTATACCTTTATGATGATCATAAATGTATAATCTGTCCTTTTGTGTCTAGCTAATTTCGCTCAGCATTATGTCCTCAAAAGGACAAAAGGACAGATTATACATTTATGACCATAATAAAGGTATAATCAGAGGCTGTTCTCTTCTTTACTAATCACTTTTGAAGGAGGTGGTTATTATTTCACCAGAAAATAATTTCTAGAAAAAAAAGTCCATATGGGTCAAGTACTGTGTTTCCAAATGTCTGAAATTGTTCTGTGATCTAGGGTTTTGAGCATGAGTTAGAGTAGCTCTTATTTCTCCCCAACAAATAGGTCTTGATTTAGACCTATCACTTATATTTCTCATAATGATACTAAAGTCCACTAAATTCTATGCCCTTGCTGTTAAATCTTGTTTCTGCTGTCCTACAATTACAAATTAGAGTTTTAGGATTATATTTCAAGATAAATTTCTCACCTTCAAAAATAATATTATAGGTGATGCAATGGTGGCTCAATGGCAGAATTCTTGCCTGCCATGCCAGAGATCCAAGTTCGATTTCCGGTTCCTGCTCATGTGCACGCGCGCACACACACACACACACACACACACACACACAAATAACAAATAATAATAAAAATATTATTATTATTACCTTTAAAAATCTGTATTTTGGGGGCCACAAAAGAGCAACAGTGACTGGATTAATTCTTTCATGTGAAATCACTATAAATCAGACCAAAAAAAAACAAAAAACAAAAATTTTAGGCAGTAAAGCATGGAAGAGGAAAAAATAAACAAAGTGAACCCTACAATTGCTTCAACTTATTGTGTGAAGACAGTTTTCAGGCTTCTGTGAAGAAAAAGGGAACCCAGACCTGGTCAGATGGTCTACCTGAGTTGAAGGGATGAAAGTGGGTATCCAAGGATGCCAAGGTAACTAGAGTTTGTACAGCAGAATACCAGAGAAGAGAGAGCTGCACAGAGAAAAAGAAGAGAGAGTCTGCTTTGAGTTTTCAGTTGAATATTTATCAGTGCATGCATGGGAGAAAACTAATTAGACCATGCAAAGAACCACCCAATAGGAGCAGGCAGAAAACAACCCCTGGAGCTCAAATAAGACTAGGAATAATCCATATTACTCCAGCAAGAACAGAAAAATCCTGTAATGCTGGCAACACCAGGAAGAGAATTAAGAGGGTACTTCCTCAGTAGTAGGAAAAAAATAGTTCTAAATGTTCTTCTAGTTCTGACAAAGAAAGTTTAACAGCAGACCTCAAAGAATCTACTGTTTCCAAATTATCTGCATCCATTAACAAAGTTCAAAAAATATTTGAAAGATATGAGCACCCAAAAAGATAAGATCACAATGTCTGGCATATAAGAAAAAATCATCAGGCATACAAGGAGGCAAGAATCTATGATACATGAGTAAGAGAAAAATTCAATCAATGAGAACAAAAGCAAAATTGATAGAGAAGACAGAATTAATAGATAAGGACATTAAAAGACAAGTCAATTAAAAGGACATTAAAACTATGCTTCACATGTCAAGAAGACAGATGAAAATACATACATTAAGGACATGGGAGATATAAAAAAACACATAATCTCTAAGAATCTCTAATTCTTAGGATGAAGGATACAATGTCTACATGAAAAATCCATTCAATGAGATTAGCAGATTAGACACTGCAGAAAATTAATGAAAGTGAAGACATTATAGAAAATATAATGGAGAGAGAAAAAGATTGAAAAAATTAAGAGAACATGATTGGACTCTGAGATAACTTCAAGCAGCATAATGTGTGCACAACTGGATTCCTCAAAGAAGGTGCAGGAGAAAAAGGGACTGAAAAAAGTTTGAAGAAATAATGGTAAAAAAATTGCCAATTTGATCAAAACTACAAACCCACAAATCCAAGAATCTCAAAAAATTACCTAGTAAAACAAAAGTGAAGAAAATTACACTAAAATATATCAGAAACAAATTGCTTAAAACGAGTGTAAAGAGTTACATCTTAAAAGGCTCCAGAATAATACCGTGTATGGAATAGCAAAAATTGGAATAACAACAGAATTCACTTCATAAACAATGCAATCCATTGCTTAAATATGTGGGGGAAACAGATTTAAAGTAGTTAAAAGAAAATACTATCAACTTAGAGTTCCAATAACAAGGTAAAATAACTTTTAAAAGTTTAGGGAATTTACTTTTCAGATATTCTAAAGCTGAAAGAATATACTGCTGACAGAGACAGTATAAGAAATAATAAAGGAAGTTTTCAAGGGAGAAGAAAAATTATTGCAGTTGGAATTCTATCTCTATGCAAAGGAATGAAAAGTGCAGAAACGGTGTGATGGCCAGGTGATACTGCCCAGTTGTCTGGTCAAGCAAGCACTGACCTATCTGCTGCTGTGAGGACATTCTGTGGACTTAAATCATGAGCATGTTGGTTGCATCCATGGATGATTGCATCTGTAATGAGTGACAATTAACCACTCGAAGGCTTTTAAGGAGAATTCAGAAGTGAGAATCTCTCTCTCCACTTCACCCAGCCAGCTTCTCCTGGGGAGTTCGTTGAGGACCTTCATTGGAGCTGCCAGCTCGTGACCTGCCATATAGAGTTTGGACTCTTGTGTACCCTGGTTCTGTGAGAAGCCTTTATGAATCTCATATTACAGATATCTCTTGTTGGTTCTCTAGAGAACCCTGAGTGATACAAATGGCAAATATTAAACAATTGTATTTGATTTTGAATCATTAAAATATAATTAGAGGGCAGGCCACAGTGGCTTAGTAGGCAGAGTTCTCACCTGCCATGCCAGAGACCTGGGTTCAATTCCCGGTGCCCGCTCATGCAAAAAAAGAAAAAAAAAATATATATATATGATTGGCTATTTTTTAAAAATTGCAATGTTAGTATAGGTTTATAATACATATAGAAGTAAAATGTATGATAACAATAGTTCTAAAGGCTGTCAGGGGGAAACTGAAGTATAAGTTGTAATATTTTAAAGTTATATTCTTATATTAGTCATAATACAAATACAAATATAAATATATGCATATAAATATTCTCATAATATATGTGAAATAATATAACCTGGCTTCAATTAAAGATGCATACTATGAATTTGCACTGTCTAATAGAGTAATAAATAGCCTTGTGTGGCAAGTTAAATTTTATGTAAATCAATTAAAATGAAACAAATTTAAAATTCAGTTCCTCATTTGCACCAGTCACACTTCAAAGTGGTCAGAAACCACATACGGTTAATGGATAATAGTGGTTTGTACAGTATAGAGTAGAATATTTTCATCATTGCAGGAAATTCTATTTAAAAAGTGACTGTAACTCTTAAAGCACATAATAGGGTGACTAAAAACAGCAAAGGTTTTATTCATAAAACAAATTAAAGATGATAATGGAATTAGGAAATCTTGATTAATTGCCAAGAAGGCAAAAAAAAGAGGGAAAAGTGTATAAAGTAATTATAGAAATAAGAAAATGCAAATAGAAAGGACAGTAAATGTAAATATTTTTTAAAATCCTGATTAAAAGTCAGAGAGTCAGGTAGGATTTAAAAAAAAAGACATAACTATATGGTAATTACAAAGTTATTTTAAAATAAAGACAGAAATAGGTTCAAATAAAGACACAAATAAGTTAAAAGTATGTATTACACTAAAACTACAAATAAACAAAAAGCTGTAGTAGCAACATGAACACCAGAAAAAAGAGATTGCAGAGTAAAGAATATTATGAGGAATAAACAATGTCATTGTAAAATGATAATGAGGTCAATTAATCAAAAGACATAAATCTTAAATGCTTATAAATGTTGTATCAACTTCAAAATACATGAAGCAAAATCTTATAGAACTGAAAAGACAAACAGACACACAAATTTTGTAAGAAATTTTAAAAATCCTTCTCTCAAAAGTGAATAGAATAAATAAACATAAAATCAGTAAAGATGGAAGACTTGAATAAGACTTTCAATAAACATAACTGCCTACTTCTTCCAAAAACAACGGAATATATATTCTTTCCAAATTCACACAGAACATTTACCAAGAGAGACCATATTCTAGGCCATAAAACAAGTCTGAATAATGTAAAAGGGTTCAAAAAATACAAAGCATGTTTTCTGTCCACAATAGAATTAAATTAAATATTGATAATAGAAAGTTATCTGGAAAACCCCCAAATATTTCAGAACAAAATAACACATTTCTAAATAACCAATGGGCCAAAAAAGAGATCAAGGGGAAATTAGAATGTATTTTAATTGAATTAAACAAAAACATAAAATATCAAAATTGTGAGATGTAGCTAAAGCACTTCTTAAGGGAAATGAGAAATTTATAACATTCAGTGCCTATTTAGAAAAGAAGAAACATCTCCAATCAATGAACTAAGCCTCCACCTTAAGAAGCTAGAAAAAGCAGAGCAAATTAAAAACAACTAAGTAAAAGGAAATAAATAATTAGTTAAGGATAGAAATCAATGGAATAGAAAAGAGGAAACAATAGAAAAATCAATGAAATAAAAAGATGGCTCTGAAAAGATCAATAAAATAGAAAATGCTTAGACAGACTAAATAGAAAAAATCGGAGTAAAGACACGGACTATCAATATCAGGAATGGTAGAGGATATATCACTACATATAATAAACATTAAAAGGATTAAAAATAATATGGCCCTACCCTGATCAACTTGGTGGAGGGAGACTCTTGGGGCTCCATTCCCACACAGAGGTTTGAACAACAAGTGAGATTTGGCAGAAACATCATTCTCAGGGCTCCAGAAAACAGTTAAAGGAGAGCTGTAATAGAATGAGTGCCAAATCAAGAAAAAAGGTACTTAAAGTCACAAAATCTTGTGAAGCTTTGGCTCCTGCCCAATCCCTCATGAGCTCAGCAGAGTCACTCTGCACTCCCATGGAAGATCGCTAACATCAGTTTCAGAAGGAGGAAAATAATTCTAGTGTACATACTGGGAGTATGTATGTCTGGCCCAAACTATCTAGTGGTGGCCTGAGGGACTCACCATCTCAGAACTTGCACTATGTGTAGAAAGCTGCTCACAGAGCTCTCCTACAGTATACTGTGAGACAGCAGTTAAGTCATGCTGCCTGGGGCAAGGGATTGCTGGCTGTAAGACATACAGTGTAGCTTCTAGACCCATGAAGGAATGATTTCCTAGGGAAGAGGGAACATTTGTATTCATGTAAAAAGGGGAATTATTAAGGCCAACCTGCATGGTCTGGATAAGACATATGAGCAGAAAAGATAAGGGAAGCCCCTACCTTTTGGTCTAGAACTATTCTCCAAACTCATTCTATGAAAAAGCCCTGAAGGAGACTACTGCACAGGTCAATCTGCAAAGACTGGAACTGATACTTCCTTGTTTCCCTTCTTTTTTATTTTTTTGTTAACTGCTGGCATTTGAGGAAAGCTCTGTCATAACACTTGCTGGTTTGCTGAATAGAAGCTGATGGAACAGATGCCTCAGAATCTAAATACCAGCACCAACACATTAAAATATCAAATATCCAAGATTCAACAAAAGATTACAAAACGTATCAAGAAATAGGAAGCAATGATCCAAGCAAAGGAGAAGATTAAAGCATTAGAAACCATCAGTGAGGAGGATCAGAGCTGGAACATTCCACACAAGACTTTTAAAAAATGGTCTTCATATGCTCAAAGAGCTAAAGGAAAACATGGACCAAAAGAAACTAAAGGAAATCAGTAAAATGACAGATGAAGAAAAAGAGAATATCATCGGAGAGGTAGAAATTAGGGGGAAAAAAACAACAAACAGAGCTGAAAACCACATTAACAGAAAATAATTCCTTAAAGGGGGTCAACAGCAGATTACAGCTGGCAGAAGAAAGAATCAGTGAACTTACAGACAAGACAATTGAAATCATCCCATCTGAGGAGCAGAAAGAATGAAGAAAAGCGAACAGAACCTGAAGAATCTCTGGAACATCACCAAGCACACCATTGTGCACATTGTGGGGGTCCCAAAAGAAGAGAGCGAGAACAGGGCAGAGCGAATATTCAAATAAATGGCTAAAAACTCCCAAAATTTAATGAAAGAAATGAATAGACAAATGGAAGATGCTCAATGAACTTCAAATAGGATAAACCAAAATAAAACCACACTGTGGCATATATAATCAAACTGCTGCATGATAAAGGTGAAGACAGGCTTCTGAAAATCACAAGAGAGGCAACATGTCACATACAAGGAAGATTTCGATTTCTCACAGAAAACACAGAGGCAAGAAGTCAGTGGGAAGACATTTGAAGTGCTGAAAGCAAAAATTTGCCAATTCAGA
The DNA here is from genome assembly GCF_023851605.1 of Tamandua tetradactyla. Lineage (NCBI taxonomy): Eukaryota > Metazoa > Chordata > Mammalia > Pilosa > Myrmecophagidae > Tamandua > Tamandua tetradactyla. Next base: position 152,287,269 of record NC_135332.1, read on the forward strand.
ATTCTATATCCACAAAATGAGGGGGAATTAAGATGTTTCAAGATAAGCAAAAGCTGAAGGAGTTTATCACCACTAGACCAGCCCCTACAGGAGTTATTAAAAAAAAATTCTGCAGATGGAAAGGAAAAGAGTAAAGATTGAAGCTGTACGAAGAAATAAAGATCTCCAGTGAAGGTAATGATAAAGTGCCAGAACTATTGTTTCTAGCTTTTAAATCCACTTTTTACTTCCTACAGAATCTAAAAGGCATGAAATTTAATAATAAATTGATGTTTGGGACTTATAATGTATAAACATCCAATTTGTGAAAACTACATAAAGATGGGAGCACAGAGGAGTTGGTATATACTGTTGAGGTTAAATTGGTACCAAAGCTTGTTATATTGTTAAATTTAAGTCCCATGGTAAATATGCAAGCCCATAGGGACAGAAATTAGAATATAGGTTGCCAGAGGCTAGCAGCAGGGAGAATGGGGAATTAATGCATAATGGTTTTCTGTTTGGGAAGATGGAAAATTTTAGCAATCACAGGTGATGGTAACGCAATATTGGGAATGTCTTTAACCTACTGAAAGGGAGGCTTGGGACTAGTTGAGTTGGGACAGTGTATGTTTTATATATATTCCCTCAATTAAGAGTAAGAAAGAAAAATAATTAAAGAGACAATGACAATTAAATGCAATTCCTAATCCTGTATGGGATCTAACAAGAGAGGAGAAAAGGTTGAAGAGCATATTATTGGGACATATGATTAAAATGGAATATAGGCTATAAGCTTTTATTATTGTTAAAGCTCCTGAACTTGATAACTGTACTTAAGGTGATTATATAAATGAGTATCCTTGTTCTTAGGATATGTACATGACAGTAATAAGTGGTCAAGGAGCATGATGCACACAATCTACACCTACTGTTCAGAAAACATGGATTGATAGATAGGCAGGTAGGTAGGTAGGTAGGTGGGTGCGTAGGTAGATAGGTAGGTAGATAGACAGATTAGCTAGCTAGCTAGATGATAAAGTAGGAAAGAAGAAAGGAGGGAGGGAGGGAGGGAGGGAGGGAGGGAGGGAGGGAGGGAGGAAGGAAGGAAGGGAGGAAGGAAGGAAGGGAGGAAGGAAGGAAGGAAGGAAGGAAGGAAGGAAGGAAGGAAGAAGCAATTGTGGTAAAAGTTAAAATTGGTGGATCTGAGTATCTGGGGAGTAGAGGTATCTGGGGGTATGTTGGAGTTCTCTGCATGAGGTTTGTTTTATATCATTTTTGAAATGTCCTGTAAGTTTGAGTTAAAAATATTATGAAAAGATTTATGTCAAGAAATTTAACAGCTTCCCTCAATGAAAACTCTATTCCCTGATAGCTTCACTTGGAATTCTACCAAAATTTGAAGGAAGAAACACTACCAATTCTACACCAAATCTTCCAGAAAATCAAAGAGGAAGGAACACTTTCCAACTCATTCTCAACATTAGCATTAGCCTGATACCAAAATGAAACAAAAACATTCAATTAAAAGATAATTACAGATGAATGTTCCTCATGATATAGAAACAAAAATCCTTAACAGTATTTTAGAAAATCAAATCCAAAGATATATAAAAAAAGAATAATACATCATGACTAGGTAGGGGGTTCATCCTAGGATATAAATTCCGTTTATTATTTTTTAAAAATCAATCAATGTAATTCACTATATTAAAAGATTATAAAAGAAAACCTTTTGCCTTTTTCTTCTTGCTTTGCATTTAGTTTTCTCTTTTTCTTTAGAGTTTCTTAGGGTTGACGTTTATGTTACTGATTAGAGACCTTTCTTCTTTTTTAATAAAGGCATTTCCCTCTAAGCACTGCTTTGGCTGCATCCTATGTTTTAGAAAACTATATTTTTTATTGTCATTCAACCTAAAGTATTTCCTAATTTCTTAATGATTTCATTTCTGACCAATTGGTCATTTAATTTCAACACTATTTTTCTGGGAATGTGCGTAGACCTACATATGTGTGTGGCCTTGTAAATTCCCAGGATAATGTTGGAGCTTTTCAAAGTTCCTTGCAGATATCTCATTCATCGAATTTTCCTTTTAAGATTGTGGCCTGCCTCTTATTTTACCTAACTGTTGTCACCACTTAAGGCAGGTGAAATGTTAAACAATTGCCACTGATTGTTTTTGACAAAAGCCCTGGGGATACAGCTTTCCTTATTGAGTGAGCTCTGAGCTAGACAAGCCCTGTGAATGGTGTTTTTCCAGAGAGCTTCTAAACAGGTCAAATTAGGACCAAACAGTGACTAATTTCTAGGTGGATGGTGCTTTTAGTGAGCTCCAGACCTCTTTTCCTGCCTCCAGTGGCTACTTAGGTTACTTAGACACCTGGATTTGAGGCTGTTGGTTTTCAAGACTACTTTGGAGCTGGAAAGAGGGAAATGAGACTAGGATAAGTCTACCACAGTTTAGTGTCTTTAATGAGAGCCAGCCATTTTTCTTGAGTAAAGTTTTCTCAAATAGTTGCAAGTTTTAGGTTTCACAGTTCTGAAAAAGTCAATTTTAATTTATTTTTCCAAGACTTTAATTGCTTTCACAGAGAAATGTTTTCAGAGGTGCATACACCAGCATTTTGGAACTGCTTCTTCAGGTTCTTGCATTTTAACTATCCTCCGAATTTGCTAAATAGTTTGTGTTTCTGTGCCTCCTTCCTATTGTTATTTTTGGATTATTTCCATGAAAAGAAAGAAAAATTCTGACTTTAACTTGCCATTTCCAAACCAAAGGCTCAAACTGTTTTTATGCTTTAAAATAGATGGGGAAAAAGGAAATCCCTTGAAAAGGATATTGAAAATTCAAAGCATTCAGTAGTCTAAAACTGCTGATCAAAGAGCAACTCTTGATAAACTTCTGTGAAACTCAACAGATTAATGTTGCTACTCTGAAGGCTTTTGCCTGCATATTTTGCTTTCCCTCTTTAAGTCATCTTCATGTTTTGTTGCAGTACATGCAAGAGATCCCAGTGGATCCCTGTAAACACATAATACATAGAATACTTTAACCTGAAATATGATGAGTTTATGTGTAGAATCAGTTCATATTCTCCTGAGTGAGTTGCATTATTCATTTAGCAAAGGTGAAACAGAGGAAGACTACCTGGAGAAAAAAGGATAAAGGTATTATATGGGAAAGTCTCTTCCAGATGACCCAACCTTGGAATTGTCTCATTTAGCCACTGTGTGTGCAAATCTCCAATATTTAAATCTTTAGCAGAATATCTGAGCTGTCACATTTTGGATTTTATCTTTCTCTTCACTAACTAAAACTTCCTATCTATATGTGATCCAAGCCATGATTCATTTTCTAGGGAAAGAAGAGTGTTCTGTTAATAACCTAAAAGTTTCTGATGTATCTTTAAAATTTTCTTCCATTGACATTTTAAAATGAATTATAATCCAAAACAAGAGTTCTCATGGTGATATTCTAGCTGCCATGCCAGTGGATAGATTAGCACCAGATCCAGAAAAGTTAGTATGAGTTTGTATAATTAGTAGTAAAGAACATACATTTTTCAATCAAAAAGGCCTGAGTGTGAATTTTGACTTCTGCTGCCTCATCTGTAAAATGAGGATAACAGCAACCCCTGCTTCAAAGGCTTGTAATGAGGACTAAATGTCATAATGCATTTATAGTATTTAGCATAATGCCCAGCACTGGTAAATCTTTAATTCTTCATTTATAGTTAGCATATCTTCCTTACACTGATCAAAATCAAATAATTAAGATCCAACCCAAGGACCCAAAATCTGCCATTAAATGAAGTATTTTAGAACACAAGAAATATGTTCATTTTTTTAAAAATTCAAAATAATGGAAAGTCAAAATGTCACTTCATTTCTTGTTGAATGCCATTTGATCTGAAGTTTGGCCACTTTCTTCTTATTCTGACTACGAGCATCACTCCCATCATTTTTCACCTGAATTACTACAGAAACCACCAAACTAGTCCATGCCCTTCCCCTTTCACCCCATTCAAGTACATTTTACGTACAGCTGCCAGAGTGATCTAAGAGGAAAGTCAAACTTATAGAGAATTCTCAGATCCCTAAAAGTGACAATCTTTCATAACACTGTTCTTTCACCCATGTTCTCCTCTATACCTGGAATATCCTCAAACTGCCCTTCCCCTCTTTTTTAGCTGGTTTACTTTTACTCACTTAATAAGATTTATCTTAATGACAAGCTCCTCTAAGACATTCTTGAGTCTTAAGCTCATGTTCTATGTCCCTTCTTATACCTTCATAACCTTCTATATCTATTTATACCACAAGATCACATTGTATTATAATTATTAATTTTCTTGTCTGTCCCCAACTATCTAAAACATACACTATATTAGAAAACAAAAAATTTATTTTTACTTTCTATATATGCATATTAGATGTAAGTAAGACAGAATAAATGGTTATAGGGTGAATGAAAGATTAAACAATAAAACAATTGCAAAATTTAAAATCTCTTACAGTTCTTCCCTTTCTAATCAGGCAGGAATTAATCTGCTATGAATTATTAATTTAATGTCATGAAAGCAATTAGAAACATTCAAAAGGATAGCTCACTAGCACCATTCCAGAGAGTTTTTCATCTATTGGTGGAGTGAAAGAGTAGATAGCTGCCCTGCCTATACATCCAGGAAGTTACAAAGCAATGGCTGTGCCAATTTCCTTGTCAGAATGTGATTAACTGGCACATGTTAAAGCTAGAAGAAGTCCATTCTCTGAAGATATTTTGAATATTAGAATGAAGAGCAAAGAAAGCTTTAGTATTAGTTTAGTACTTGCTTAGCTATGGTTGGTTCACAGGGTCAACTAAACAGAATTTTGGTTTGGAGTTGCAATAGAAACACTGAGTGAAATTAATTCAAACTAACTTAGACAAAAAAAAATGAAGGTACTGAAAATATGAAAAAGGCAGCACAGAAAAAATGAAGATATTGCAAATGTCTGGGCATATGAAGCAACTGGAATCTGGACTCATTATCTAGAATTTTTGTTTCTAATATTTTGTGGATCATCTTTATTCTTTCCAAATGATTTTCTTTACAAGTTAGGGACCATAACTTTTAGCAGCCCAAGGCTCAGAGCTCATAATTTCCCCATCAAAGAAAGACCAGCCCTTCTTACTTAATTCCAATTCAAAATAAGTTCCAAGGATAATTTCAATTGGTACAAGTGGAATTCTGTGTCTATACCTGGAATGGAGGAGGGTTTCAATGGTCACTTCCCTCTAGAACCAAACTGGAAGAAAGGCAGTTTCCTCAGAAATGGAGGAAGCAGGCAAAACCTAGATGTCCATCCAGGAGTCACTCCCAGGAGATGTTACTATTCCTGTATACTCCTAGTTGACTTTCGGCAGAAGCAAACCAGATTACCATGGAACCTGTGTTGGCAACTTTCAAGACCAAGGCTGGTCTGGGCTCAGATTTAACACAGGGAGTGTTCAAAATAGGACATTTTCTCTATCTCCTGATAATTCTTAATTTGATCTAGAAGTTCACACTCGAAGATCCTCATTCATGTCCAAAAGTCCCACCTCAATCCAAACTAGTCTGAATTTTGGGTTGGTAAACCAGTCTTCAGTTCTCTTACCTCAGGGGAGTCACATGGAATCTTATACTTTTATACTTTTATGGAAATGTTTACTTCTATTGCTAATTAAGGTAAAGGAAGTTTGAGGGCAGAATCTCAACTCAGAAAGAAGATAAGGATGCAGTTTTTCAACTGATTTCCAAATGGAAAGCAAGAAGTTATTGGCCTCAATCAACATGCTTGATGAAAAGGGAAACATGGCCAAGATAGACCTGTCATAAGTTAGCAGGTTGTGTCTTTGGCCCTGATGCCTGTATAATAAAATGGTGGGAACATTTTGAGTTACACATACTGAAATGGTCATTCAATTGCACCAAATTTTCATTAATAAATGTTCACAACTCAGACTGACATAAAGCAATGAATAAGATATCAGTGAATCTCTGATATTAATTCTCTTGACATGAAGACATTGAGCTAGTCTGTGGTATATTTTCTATATTTATAACTGTTTAATGAGTAAAAATATCTGGTTTCCAGAAGATCCTGGGAACTATTCCAAACAGAACCAGATTCTCAAAAAAAGTGTCATAGTGTATCACATATTTACTACATTGAGACAGTTAAACTTTAAGAAATTAAACAACACTTGTTGAAAAAACAAAATTTCCTAAATAATAAGAGTTTAATCATGGTGAAAAAGTTTATCCAAACATACCTACCCCAAAAGAATTATAGTCAATGCTCTCAGTTTTAAGTTAAATTATAAATGGCTAAGATAGTCTTTTAACTTTGTACTATTTTGTCTTATCTAGTCCTATAAATCACATTAAATCCACATTAAACAAAAGTAATTGCATACACACGTCTTTGTATTGCTCAACGGAAAGCACAGCAGTTTCTTATGTAGACTCTCTTACTTTGCTTCTGCCTGACTTTTCTAAATACCAAAGTGCATCAGTTTTTCTGCACATAAATTTCAAAAGAAGATATAAGCCAGCACTGTAATACAGCAGTCAAATATCTTTGTTTACCATAGACATTGGTCAAAGACATCTTATTTTTCTTAAGAACTCTGATTAATCCTCTTACGAACTATTGTGTAACTTATCATATAACCTAACATTTGATAGTAAAAATAATATATTACTTCTTTGAAAACAGGAATCTTTTCCTTGGGCTCTCATATTTTATGGACAGCTACAGAGGAGCAGTTAATGGTCATTGGTAAAATCTAATGGATATGTGTTTGCTCCTCATGATGTGCTACATTTCAAAAATAAACCCTCTGGGGTGTTTTGTTATTTTAAAATTCAAGGAATTTAAAGCCATTGTTATAAATGTTTAGAACCATTCTATTGGTTCATAAACAGTTGCAAAAAGTTACGCTATCAAGATACCAGATCAGTTTGAAAATAAACATATTTTTCTTACATCATTTTTATAGTAATATTTGGCAGTAAGAGAAATAAAACATACATTCATAATAGAAATTAAAAATACGTGTGAAAATCTGTATTAAGTATTTACAATTGGGTTTGTATAGTTGAAGTTTGACATGTCACATACAGTATGCTTCATGCTAGAAAAAATTCAAAACAGGAGTGTGTCTGTTTGTTGAGAAATAGGAATTCACTGAAATGTGGGGTTGGGAACTAATCCTGTTTCCTTCTGGCTATGAAGGCCAGGAGACCCTCGTGTTCCCTATATCCAGGTTGAGCTGTAACCACAGAAAGGATGAGTAATCAGATATTTGTTTATCCATACACAACTTCCAAAAAACTAAAGTCCAGTTATATTTCTGGGTCAGAATTCACACCACAGTACCTGCTCAACGGTTACAGAAAAGAAGTCAAGTGTGTATCTTCTTTCCTCATAGTTTACAAATGAATGTACAGCTGAGCCTTTTATTATCCTGGCCAAGAAAGCATTAGTATCCCACATCTACACTGGTTCAAATCCAACAGTACCCAATACTCAACACCTCTTCCCATCTTACTGAGAAAATCTACTTGCATCAAACACATCTGGGAGAGAAGCTGATTTCAATAAAAATTCTGTAGGGGGGAATAAAAGAAGACTTTACATCCTCCTCCACCCACATACCCAGTGGCCTACAATTCCATAAATACCTATCCAACTTGTATCTTCTTCCAAGTCTCTTAGGCCCCTTTACCAATTGAGACTTTACCTTTTCCCTTCTCCTCCTACCACATGAAACCAAGACTTTACTGCCACAATGCAGGAAATTAATCAAAACTTCATTTCAGCCAAACTGGCTTTCTCTACAAATGAAATCTCTTTAACTATAGAGAAGTTTTAAAATTATTTATTTGTTGCACTTAAAAGTGGTTCTTTGCAAAGTCTGCAGTAATTCATGAGGGTCATTAGTTTAATAGTGAAGAAGACCCACTTTTCTATCCCTCTATGTACCCAGAACTCAAACAGCTACTCATGGAAAATCCCATAAGCATCCTATGGCAGCAGGGATTACCAAACCCCTCAAAAATGAAAAAGACACTCATTTACTTGGTTTTCATGCTGACATATATGAAATAAACGATCTGTCTAACACATTTCCCAAAGATGGATGCAGGGGAAGAGGACAACTAGTGCCTCCCAATTATGATCTCATATGATTTGGGAACCCCTACAGCAGAAGCATTTGTCATGACTTCCTCAAAACAGGTCTACCAGAAGTGACCTTCTTGTAGAAGGGACAAGAATGAGCACCTATGATTCTGTTTAGTATACTTTTTAAGTATAGGATCACCTAGAGCATATTCAGCCTCAAAGACACTTGGTAATTTGGAATGTTCGGTAATTCTAAAGCCTAAATTGTACCCTCCAACTCATACTGGAAGCTTTATAAATTTCTTAGGTCATAATCAATGACTGATTCATTCAACAATACTTATTTTATAAATATTCATGAGCACCTACTATGCTCCAAACATCATCCTAAATAATGGACCATATAAATGATCCCTACCGTGCTGGGTATTCCTTCCTTACACCTCCAACTCATATCTAGCCCCCTTCACTTTGCCTTGAGCCATGGAAAGCTGACCTCCAAGGACCATTTAACAGGGCTACCTGCTGGATTTGCCCAATTGAAGGTACCTAGGGATGATGGGAGAGATCAGAGTATTCTCACTGATCCTTGTCACAAGCTTCAGTTTGGCTGAGCCTAAATCCCACTTCCCAGAGTCACAACTCTTGCTGCTTCCAGCTCTTACCTAATTTCTGGTAGCCTTTTCTTGTCCTTTTAGGCCTGGGGTTAATTATTATTAATTGCTCCCTTCTGTTGGTAATACCCACCATGCTTCACCATCTTTTATTAGTTCCCACAACCTTATCAATATCTCTGTAAATAGCTACTTCTTTAAACTCTTTTCAAATACCTCTCTTGAGTGTGCCATCTTTTTTCCTACTGAGGCCCTGTCTTATATACCAGCCGTGAGAAATAGTTTCGTCTTATAGAGAGCCAGATATAGAAGTAAACAAAATCTTTTGTCTAGTGCAGTAATCAAGATAAATAAAAAGTACAAAGGATACCTAAGTGGATATTCCTAATTGTCTCCTGAAAATTCATTTTGTTTTTCTTCCTTACTGACAGAACCCTAAACCTGCTGGATTAGTGTCATGTCCATTTAAAATCACTCAATTTCCCAGGTTTTCCACAGCTAGTTCTGGTCAATAAGGATGTAGGCAAAAGTCTACTAGCTGAAGCTTCTGGAAAAAAGATGCATTTCTAATAAAAGTTGGGAGATTCTGCTAGCACATACACTTTCCTTTCACTCTTTCTTCCTGTATGGAATACAGATTCAAAGTCTGGAGCTCAGTAGTCACCCTGAGACCATGCAACTAAGACCCTATGCAAGATGTTGTGGAATAAGAAGCTGGGTCCTCGACAATGTCCATGAACAGCTACCTCAGCCCTCAACTGCGTACTTCGGAATTCTTATTATGTGAGAAAAACAAATCTTATTTGCTTAACTTACTGTAGTCTAGTTCCTGATACAAGCAGGTAATCAAAGTCCAGCTGACACAGGTAAGTAGAAAAAGACTCTACCTCTTAGGGCAGCAAAGGTAAAAGGAGTCCATGTGAAAAAATATGACCCGTCATCATGTGAAGGGAAAGGGTGGACCTTAAAGTAGTGTGTAGGTACAGGGAAGGAAGTGGGTGGGGAAGAAATGAGAATGGAAGGTAGGGAACAGCCATAGCAGATAATAGTTAGCAGATTCTAAAGCATCTCCATTACAATATAAATGGAGCTCAGGTTTTATTCTGCCAATAAAAGGGAGTATATCAACTTCAGAGTTTTCAGCAGCAAGTAACAGTATACCCAATAAAGGTGATTTAAACAATACGGACATTTATTTGTACATGTTTAATAAGAGGTCCATATGTGGAGAGTTACAAGGTAAATTCAAAGGTTCAATAATGTCACCTGGTCAGAATCTTCTATGGTTTTCTCTGTGATTCCCTTAGCTTTCTCATTGCATTTTAGCAGCCATAGGTTTAGGCAACATAACCTCACTCTGTTACATCTACAGACAAGAAGAAGAGGGCTGATACTTAAGCATCTCTATTTCTTTTCTGTTTTATCAAAGGGGAAGATCCTTCGCAGAAGCCCATCAGACTTCCCCACTTACTGGCAGAAATCGGCTACATAAACTTAAGCCAGTCTTTGGCAAAGGGGAGTGTTTTTACCACAAGTACGAGACAATGTTAGTTTTTCCCCCTTTTATTTCTTACCTTTCTGTTCTTCTTCAAAGTGAGGCCCTCAAATTTTTACTAAGTGCATGGAAACTTAGAACACAGTATGTTTCTTAGCCATTCTTTACAATAAATTTTGACCCTGTGACTAAGTTCTACTAAATGAGTTGTAAACCAAAAAGTCATGTGGAAGCTTCTGGAAACTTTCTTAAGTAAATACAGGGGGTACTTCCTTTGCCCTATACTTCTTCATCCTTCCCTCTGTCCTGTTGAATGGCATACAGGTCAGATGAAGGGAGCTTAAGCATACCTTGGAGCCATGAAGTGACTTTAGGAATGGAAGCATTCCAAGGTAGATCTCACAAGGCAGAAGGAGTTTGAGCACCTTAGATCTTTTTTTAATTACTTATTTTTAATTTATATATATTATATATTCACATACCATACAATCATCCAAAGTGTACAATCAGTGGTTCACAATATCATCATATAGCCATGCATTTATCATCACAATCAACTTTTTTCTTTTTTGTGAAAAATAATATATACAAAAAAGCAATAAATTTCAAAGTACATCGCAATGATTAGTTGTAGAACAGATTTCAGAGTCTGGTATGGGTTACAATTCCACAATTTTAAGTTTTTACTTCTAGCTGCTTTAAGGTATGGAGACTAAAAGAAATATGAATATAATGATTCAGCAATCATACTCATTTTTTAAACCCTACCTTCTCTGTATAACTCCATCATCAACTTTGATCTTTCTCCCAGTCTTGAGAGGTATTTGGACTATGCTTATTCTAACTTTTTCACATTGGAAGGGAGCCCCTTAGATATTTATAAAAAAAAACTTGCTACACCGGCTCTAAATTACTAACTTTTGGACATTGCCAGCAAAATAAATAACATTCTATTGTGTTCAAGTTGCTATTTTTTGGTTCTGTTTTTGTTTGTTTGTGCAGCCAAATCTAACATAAACCAAAGACTTAAACAACTCACGGTTTATTACTCATGGTCAAGAAGTGGGATCTCTTTCCCAAAGTACGTTGCTAACTCATAGCTGAACAAAATAATGATTCTTCTAGCAAGAAAGAAGAGAGTGGCAGTACAATAGGCCTTTGTTAGTGTTTGTCAGAGGAAATCATCTGGTAATTTTCAGGGGTGACAGATCATTATCTATACCTCCACGTTAGAAAGTTCATCCCATTATGTGTATAAGACAGAGGAAAAGGGAGGAGTGAATTTAGAAGACTGAGACTACCAGCATGAGAACAGCCTACTACAGGGTCAGTAGAATGGGGAAGCCGCAACAGTGAATACTGATTGGACGGCAATGGGGTTGGGAAGGAAGGGACACAAGACAAGAAGATACCAAGTTTCAATCACAGAAAAGAAAAGCAGATTTAGAAAGCAAAGCATTCTGAACTCTTACGCTCTCTTGATGGAAGAAAGTTTATAATCAACCAATCAATCAACCAACCAATCAACCAACCAATCAACACTTACTAATCACTACTACATGCAAAGCACAAACTTTGACCATATTTTGCAGTTGTCTTTGCTTCAAACTAAAGGAACTTGCTCACACACAGGAATTACTCAGTACTTCTGAAAGTTTTTCCAGGCCCCTTAGTGGAGAACAGAGACAACCTCAAAATGTTCCTTTCCTTCCCAAAGCTCACTATCTCATGGAGCTGATGAGATACAAATACCTGACACAGACCGATTAAGTATTCATCAGTGCTTTCCAGGGGGGATGATGTTCACAAAGAGAGGTAAAATGGAACAGTGATGCAGTTTGGGGTTCAAAATGTTGGTGGGGGGAAGAAAGGAGAAAAAATAATAGTTCTACCTAGTTGAGCAAAGAAGGCTTCATGAAGGAGATGACAGTTGACCTCTTTGTGACTTTCACCTCTTACCTTACTTCCTCAACTGTTCTCTACTTCTTTTGCTCCACTTTCTTAACCATTTCAAGCTGTCTTAAGATAACAGCCTTGTTTTGTTTGGTTTATTTAACTTGGATTTGCACTTCCAGTGATCTACATATTGATGATAGCCTAAATTCATCTAAAAATTGTGAATTTGGGGTGGTGCAACAGTGGCTCAGTGGCAAGAATTCTCGCCTGCAGAGCTAAAAATAAAAAATTGTGAGTTTGATTCCTATGGAAGAAAAAGGAAATGGATATTGAGGGGCAACAGCAACCTCTAACATAATTATAACCGCCATTTTTAGAGATGAAGAAATGAACCCTCAAAGTGGCTTGTCACTGATGACACATCAGCTTCATGTCAAAGCCATGATATAAATCCCTTTCTTCTTGATCCAATTCAGCACTGATTTCACTATACAATAATGGCCTCATCAGGTGAAAATGAAATACCTCCTATTTGATGACACTTTTTTTTCTCAGAATCAACACATTATCATGGTTAAAAATTATTTTGAACAAGTAAATTCAATGAATGCATCACAATATCAACCATCATTCTAGTCCTTGATTTTGTCTTTATCCTTTTATGCTCTATTAAAACTTTGATATTAACTCTAGGTTAGTCCTATTTTCTTCATCTTTTGGTCTTGCCTCTTTATTCTGCTAGGCAGCAATGTAATTTTCTTTTGTCTCCCTTACTCTGTACCTGGTGGTTCTGCTATAAAATAATTACATGATTGTCTTGAAGCATTCCTTACCATTTTCTTCCTGCATCAAAACCTTTTACCTTTTATCACCATCCTTACCTCTGCTGTACTTTTCTTCTTTTCTTTTTTCTTTTTTTTTTTTTAATTTCTCTCTGCTCAACTTTTTAAGGGACTTTTTTTATTACTCAAATGATCCTCTTCAGAGTCTCCTGAATTTCAGGTACTTGAGGTCTCTGAATCCCTATGAAAAATGACTATCACTCCCTCTGATCTATAAAGAACTGGTTTCCCAATAATTCTAAAATATATTTAAAAATAATCTCGCTTTTCAATATTCTCTACATGATGGCATCATTTATCTGCTACATCAAAGCCATTGTAATGTTCCCCTATCTCAGATTATTCAAGGTCTGAACCCTAATGTCATCATATAATCCTATCATTCTGCTTGTCATACATAGTCAGCTTTGTTGCAGCTCCTGACATCTGGAACCATCTCCTGCAACTCCTGGACACCCCATCAATCTTCCAATCTCATAATAATAAAAAAAAGTAAAAATTAAAAAAGCCTTGCCTTTCAAATGGTTGCATGGTCTCTCCCTTTGTATCTGAAATGTTCTCTTATCTAGCTCACAAAAATAATTTGTGATACAAAACATCTCTTCTGTTGTTTAGAGATTTAATCTGTCAACTAGCAAGTACTTAGATTTGAATACAGGCATTTCTCAATGAACTGCTATTTTTTTCATGGGGGGTTCAAGTATGGTCCCATTCTGAATGATTCATGCTAATATAACTGTGCAAACTGATACCTATATTTCTTTGCTATTGTTAAAGCAAAAGGAATGAATACTTCACATAGGCTTGGCATTGACTATACTTGACATAGAGAATTATGGAGCACCTCCAAGCAAACAGGGAAGTGTATGTAATATACAAGAGGTGTTCTGCTGAAAATAGAAATTACAATATCACAGAGCAAATGGTTTCTGAACAGCAACAGGTCTCAGGAAAATGTTTCCCCTACAGACATACATTAGTGGTTTAATGATAGTATTTGGGGAATTTTAAATCTTATAAATGATTTCATTTGATTTGCCTCCCTAGAAAAATACTCTCGGAGACTGGAGATTGGATGAAGACATCTATTAAGTAGGAAAAAACAAAAATGATACAGTCATTTACTATTTTTTGCTAAGTCTACTGGAGCAAAATTTATTTTATTTTGACAAGGTTATTGAAAATACTTCGACAGAAAACAGTTGGAAAGAAGTTTTTGGGTTCTTTCCCCTAATTTTTTTTTTTTTTTTAATATAAAGGAAGTTCCCTTTATGTTGTGGGAAAATGTCAAGACTCAATTAAGAAGATCTAGCCTTTAAAAGTCAACCCTTGGGCGGGGTATGGTGGCTCAGCAGGCAGAGTTCTTGCTTGCCATGCCAGAGACCCAGATTTGATTCCGGGTGCCTGCCCATGCAAAAAAAAGTCAACTCTTAAAGTCACATATATTTGAAGTTACCCCGAAACCAACCCTATCCTTTATCCTTACCATATATTTGTTGTTTATTTTATTTTATTATTTATTTTTTGCATGGGCTAAGGCACCCGGAAGCAAATGTTGTTGATTTTAAATAATATTTTATTTAATACATCCAACAATTTAATTTTCTTCTTACTTTGTCTCTTCATGCAATTCTTTAAATTATTGGGTACTTCTATGAGAAATATAAGGATATTCTACCACAATTTTTGTCCAGACATTTGAAAGTTCTATATCCTTGTTTTGTTTGCCAAATTACTTGCACAAAAAACAATGAATAAAATTCATTTTTCTCCTGTTTATTTACATCAGCTAATAAAAAAAATCAAAATGATAGCCCTAATGACCCTGTCATTTTAAGTAAACAGAATATACAACAATCTGGACATAGAAATTATTATTTCTATAACTGATTAGATCTCTAGTTTCATTTTAGTACATTTTTAATTTAAAGGCATTCACGGTCACCCCATTCTTTAGTAACATAAAAGAAAAATGCAAGCATTCTGATGAAAACTTACTTATTATTTTCTTTAAGCCAAGATCTAATTCATAATTCTTGAAAAATTACACTAGAATTATTCTTAGCTAAATCTTAAAATGATTTTAGGCAAATAATTACTAGTGCTCTTACCTAGACATTTCTAAATTTCTATCTTCTGGCTCCTTTTAAGATTGTACTTTCCTCTTCCACTTGTTTGGGGCCATATGACTAGTGGTGGCCGATGAGCTATGAGAGAAAGAGACCTGTGTCACTTCCGGGTTAAGTATTTAACTTCTGGGGAGAGACTTTCCTGGTCTTTTTCCACAGATTGACCCACAATGGTTGAGATGATGGACTTTCTGTCAGCCCAGGCCCCTGAGGAACTCCCCTTTACTCACAACAGACATGTAATTTGGGCCAGAAATAACGTTTATTTTTTTACACCAGAGCATTTGAGGGGTAACTTTTTTTCTTTTACCATATCATAATCCATCATGACTAAAACAGAAATACGATAATGCTAAGAGTATTAAAAAGTTTTAATGCCTTTATTTTTCCAGTCTGCATATACATTTATTTAATCATCATATTTATCTTGGTATACTTTAAGGAAAATTAGTAGATATAAGAAAAAAACAATAGATATAGAGGGATCAGTGAACTAGAAGCTCAGGAAAAGTATTTTTAAATATAACAGTACAAAAAGCACAAAAATAGGCAGACTTCAAAATTTCTTTTCTTAGTTACTTCTTCATCAAAGTTTTTTTAATTATGAAAGAGGAACTGCATATAGAAGAAATAAATTATATGGAAAAATGTAGGAAAAAGACAAAATAATGACTCCACAGACATAATCATATAATCATATTAAAATTTTGATGTTTCCTTCCAATCTTTCATGTATCTTCAGTGTATCTGCATTTACTAATTTAATAGCATACTGTGTGAATTAAAGAATGAACGTAAAATAACAAGGAAAAAAACTAGAAAAATGCATTTAAGTATTCCACTGAGTTTATGGAAATGAAGGCTTTACTTAGCATAAGTAAAAAATGAAAAAACACTGAGAAAATTATAAAATCAAAACAAATCAAATATCAAAACATCCTAAAAGAGGTATGACAAAAGGTACTTGTGCCTCTGAAAGCTAAAATTTGTGTTTTTAAACATTATAAAAGACTCTGTAAATATAAGGTTTTATATTCTGTTATGTTCAAAGTATTTACTCAATAAAAATGTAGACTTTATAATCTAGTGGTCAAAATAAAATTAATTCATGAAAAGAATGTAAAATATCAACTGCAGAATTAAGGGTTAAATTTGGTAATACAAACTGAAAATAATTAAGAGCTCCAAGAAAGAAAATATTTATGAGATGGTAATCAGTGAAAGATTCTTAGAGAAAACAGGATCTGAGCTTGGCTTTGATTTCCCATAATAAAATAGGAAGAATCCCTATTTTTGCATAGGAACATATATGAGCTCAGTCTTGAAGTATGTTGTAAGGAAACACACTATTAGAGCAAGAGCCATAAGTGAAAAGTGCAGATCTGGTTCAAAAGCACCTAAGTGAGCTGTGGGGCTGGTCCCGGAGGGGTATCTAAAATGCTTGGCAAACCTGGGTTTGATTCAGGCTGGTACTCAGACACAGGACATCTGCTCTTGTAGGTGGTAAGTGTCATTAAAAGACAGAAGCACATCAGGGCCGTCAGGACCTTGGGGATGGATGCTGTAGGTTAAAGTAGAGCAACACCACTCGAGGAGGGTCCATGACAAGGCCCAGCCCCTTGGCAGAAGGGACTGGCAAGCACCAAGCAGAGTGCCAGGGAACACCCTAAGAAAAGAAGAAGAATCCCTTATCTTTGCATAGGAACACGTTATGAAACTAATGTTTGGGGTAGGGCTTGAGTTCTAGCAATGACCTTGAGTACAAAACAGGAACGAAGTTTGAAGCCAAGCAATACAATTTGAGCCATCATCACAGGGAACTCTCAGGAGGAGATGCAGGTGCCCAAGAAGCCTACCCCAAGCCCATTAGATACAGAGCATCAGACAGCAAGGCTAACGCCAGATGCTATCTGCTGGTAAAGACATAAAATATAGCCAAATTTGGATTTCAAATTAGAGTGGAGCTAAGCATACAGATGAAGTTCTTTGTTACCGATAGCTGAACAAATCTAGAAAGTCAGAAGCTGACACTCCTAGTTTTCAAAATGCTTTCATGTACATCATTTTATTTGATTGGCCTGAAGTCTGTAGCCCTTTGAAGTAGGAAAAGCAGGGATAATTTTTCTTATTTTGGAGAAGAGACAGGACATGCCCAGGTCCTGTGGTTAGTAAAGGAAGTATTCTGTCCCTGGCTCATTGTTAACCTCTTTGAAATGTGGAAAATCACACAGCGTTCCATAATAGGGATGATGACATGGAGAAAAGAGAAATTGTGATCACAATAAAAATAATTATTTTGACTTACCCAGGTGACTAAAATTCAAGTTATCTTTAGAGAAATAAAGTTACGAAGCCATGACAGAGTTCTATTATATGGATGGTTTTAAAATCCCACTTGTGGGGATAGGTATTAAGCAATAAGAAATAGGAAACCACTGACAGCTTTTGAAATGAGTGGTATAATGAAAGCAACGTTTAAGAAAAACTAGTCCAGCTGTGGGTTATAAGATGAGGGGGTGGGGGTACTGAAAATAAGGAGACCAACTAGATAGTTCATGAAATAGTCCAGTTAATGGTTTCATGGGAATATGATAATGTTTCCAAATGCATGCAATTTTGAGAATCTGATGGGACTTCCTGCTTTATTTTTACTTTTATTTTTTACCTTTGAGTAGAAGTACATGATATAACACATTTCCGTCAATTATACTGCAAGTGTTCTGGTTCATATTATGATAATTAACCTATAGTATGCTACCGGTATAGTCATTTTGGCTGATTTCTCATGCATTTATCCAGCAAGCATGTATTAGGCAGCAACTGTGTGCCCTGTACAGAAAGTAAAAGGCCTAATCCTCCCCTAGAGGAGCTTAATTCATTCTATATGTTCCCTAAAAGTGGGTGTATTAAATTTGGCAAACAATTTAAGCTTTTTCTGGATCTTTGACAAAAATCTCCTCCTCTGGGGCTTATACTCAATGAGCAGTCATGAATGTACCCACCCATAAACCACTAAGTAGTCATCAGGCCACTTTCCTTTGAAAAGCATGGCACTTTTCCTCATAGAGAGAGTTTTACTGTAAACATGCCAGAGAACACACTCTCATGCCTGCAGCCTCCCACAAGTGCCTTCAATCACCCTAATTCCATCAACTTCAAAGGGGGCTCAGAAAAGATATGGTGGAGAAATAAGAAGTTGGCAGGAGGTGTACCAACACATCCTCAAGCCACAGTGTGTTAAAAACATGAGCCTTTCATGAAGTTAAGTGCCAACAAATGATACTTAGCGTTTTCAAAGAGCTTCCCAATGGCCTAATTAAACATTATGAGGTCAATCAGTATTATTAGCCTCATTGCATAGATAAGAAAATGGAAACACAGAAAGGTTAAGTGATGTGCCCAGGCATTCATAGTTCAACAGCATTCACATCAGTGTTTGAACTCTGAGGGCCTGACAACCAAGGAATGCTTCAGCTCATCTTCCAGTTCCCTGCAGAAATATTATAGCTCACTGTAATTTATCAATCACCATTTATGACCATTCGTTATAGCTTTTAGAGGTTTGATTTAACTTCCAACAGTGAGTGGTTTATTTCACATCAGAGATAACCAAAATGTCTTATCAAATAGCTCCTAATCCAAAGAAGTGTATTATAGACAGATAACACTCTGTTGAATATGGAATTCCCTTACTAGATAATACTATAACATTATCACAAATTTATGTGTGTATATGTGCATTTTTTTCTGTATACCTTGGTGATAAATGCCAGGTGATTAATTTACCATTGTGATTAACTCAGTGAAAATCCTTGAAGCTCCTACTTTTGCAAGAGGTCACTGAGATTGCCATTAAAACAAAATGATACAACCCGTTAGAGCCTCAGAGTAAATTAAATAACACCCATCATATTGAATGCTAACTATTGGCTTAAATATCATCTTCTTGATATTTCTCTTCCAAAAGAGGTAAACATAATAAGGCACAATCTAGGCTACTTCTTCACCTACTACAAATAACATCATGGCTACACAGGGATCAGCATTAAGCATATACACCTAATGCCTACTGACGATAAGCTTAAAATTTCTGGCATTTGATTTTTTAATATAGAATTTTTAATTAGTAATTTGTTTTATGATTTAAAAAAAATCTAGCTCTTTCTTTCATTCTTGCTTAAGTCAGAATCCTTGATATGATAATGAATTGTTTCATGTTTCTAATAGTTTAATGAAAGACAACATGCTAATGTCTGTTTCTAACAGATATGAATAAAATCAATGTTTCCTTCCTTACTGAGTTTATGTTCAATGATACTAGTAAAAGCAGGTTTTTGTTTTTTTTTTTGGCATGGGCAGGCTCCAGGAATCGAACCCAAAACAGGTTTTTAATATGGTCATATTCTAGTATTTTATGGGAAATTTGATTTTGAAATGTGAAAAGATACTAAAATTAGAAATCTCCACTCTACCCCTCTGCAGTGTGTCACAGGCATTTTATCTTGGCTTGGAAGAGATAGACAAAATTAATTAATATAATGGAGATACTTCCATTAGCATAGTTATCAATTTTTCTTTTCTAAGACAAATGACTCTAGTTCTACCAACTTTTCTTTTTAGACAATATTTCCAAGTTATCATTAAAGTAAACAAAGAAGCAGTATAAAGTGGTGGTTAAATTGTGGAATTCAGTCTGCTTAGGTTAAATCCTGACTTAGCTGCTATTTAAATGTGCTTAAACTCACTAAGCTTCAATTTCCTCACAGATAAAACTTAAACAGTAATGGGAGAGTATACTTCATAGGGTTGTCTGAATTAAATGAAAGAATACAGGTAAAGAACTTAGTATATATAGTAGCTGGAATAAAGCAAGCACCCAATAAATGTCAGCTATTTTTTGTTAGAATGAGAACAATGGCACTCACAGATTGCTCAATTTATCTTCACTGATTTCTTTACAATTATCCATTTAACAAGCATTTTTGAGTTTTTACTCTGTGTCTGGACCAGGTAGTATACATAAAATCCTAGGTCATGTATCAGATGAGAGAGAGGAAAAAACATGATATTTTGTTCCTATTTTGGGGTATTAATAGTTTAATAGAAAAGGGAAGACAATTATCCATAAAAGAGAAGAAGAATATATGAGTTTGCAATACATTTTTTGCCAAAAGATCATGTCTCTCTCCAATATATGTAAAAATATTAGGCAATATTAAACAAAATAAGAGAGTGATATCCCCAGGGGAGGGTATTGTGATGGACAGTGGCCATGTGGACCACCACCATTTTTTTTTCAGCCTCTTTCCCATAAAAAGGAAGCCTGAGCGCACTTTCCTTTTTGCCTTGCACATAAGGAGGGTCATGTGGCCTAGGCTCCACCAATGTGTTACATCCAAATGACACTTCTGCTTAGAATCACTTTCTGGCAATGATGTCGCAGAAGTACTTGTTTGAGCAAGGCAATAGTGGTGAAGATGCTGTCATCTCAACTCAGCACAAAGAGTGTCAGCTGTGTGTTTGATCCTCCTCCTGGTAGGGGTAGTAGTACAATTCTCCATTTGTACAGACTCGTGCAGTGGTGGGGCATTGTCTTCAAATGTCAATGAGCTTCCAAGCCTTACTTTCTGGACTTCCCAGGGAGTCTATGAGCTACCTAATACACAGACTAGTGAAGTATTTTGCTATTTATTTTATCGTTTAAGTTTAAATCTTTAAGATGCCTACATGATGCATTTCTTAAGACAAAAGTTGAACAGGCAGGAAAGGCTTAAGGCACTGCGGCAGATACTACTATCATTCACTGATAGCCACTTTCTCCTCTCCATCAGGGACATAATAGAATGACTGTACTTGCCCACTCCCTTGAACTTACTCCAGCTTGTGACTTGCTTTGGCCAATGATTAAGTAAAAGTGATGTATGTGTTCTCCAAGTCAAGTGTGGAAGCATTTGATTTGCAATTCTCTATTCCCTGCCTCTCTCTTCCCTTGCTGTGACTTTCAGAGAAGTCTAAGCTGATGTAGAAGGAACGACTCTGAGTCACCACAAGAGTACAGTTGCCCCCAAAAAATGTTCATGATCTTGACAGGATTTTACACGAAAAAGAAGCAACTATTTTTTAAACCACTGAAATTTGGAGGTTGGTTGTTACCACAGCATAACCCATGCTATTCTGACTAGAACAAACACACCAAGTTCTTCAGCAGAATTATGGATACTCACATATTCTGTAAATAAATTAAAATAATTACTTAATGCAATAATTAGAACATTCAATAAATCTGAATGGATTCTACAACAATATATCCATAAATATTTAAATTACATGGTATTTCTAATTATGGTGATAATGAAGAATTTTTAATTTTCTCTTACAAATACGATGGTTTGGTGTCAGCATGGCCTTAGTGTGATATAATCTAGAGTAGAGTTAATCCCAAGCAGGTTTCATGGCAATATAGAACCATTTCATTGAAAACCTACACATTCCTCATCTATTTTTCAGTATTCAGCTTATTTTCTAAAGACAAAGTTGGAGGTCCTGAAACATAAAGTTGATTAAAAACAGGAAATACAGATCTATTCTCAAGATTTACTAGTTAGCAGATAAAATGACCTCCACCTCAGAATCAAAGAATACTTAATCCTAGGATAGTAAAATATGTTTTACTTAGGTATGCCCATTTGGGCATAATTGTGACTGCGTGAAAGGCTGTGTAGAGTAAGAAATCTGAGACTAAGTCTAGATCCATTCGTAAATAGCACCATGCTGGCTTTAAACATCTACAGCAGCCATGAAAGGGACTAGTATAAACACAAATGCCACACATCAGCCCTCCCAACACTGTGCTATATAAAGTCTGCTTATATGTGTAATGTAAATTAATCCTGGGTTTTAAACACTAAACACTTTCATCCATCTGAAAACAAACAGGACAGAAGGCCAAAAATGGAATTATGTTATTTTAGACAGTCTATTGCTAGTTCCTCCATTCTTACAAAATAAAACTTCAAATAAGATCAAAATTTGTGGTTACTTCTCCTTTATGAAGGACATTTGATGATATGACTGCTGGGCCATGTTCAAACACATTTCACTAGCATCTTCATTATGAAATTTTGCCATAATTGGTTGTATCAGAAATCTTCTCCCCCTCTTTCTTCTATAAGTTTATGAGTTACATCCAGGCCCAGTTTAGATTTTGATCATATGTCTTCAATAAGTGAGTATAAGCACTGCAAATGTCATCAGTACTATGATGAAGGTTTTGCTATTTAAATAGTAGAGTTGTAGGATCTCTACCAAAGCAGCAATTTTATATGTATATTAAATGGCCCATGTGGCTGACTATATTCTTGAAGTTCATGGTTAAGTTCGTCAGTGGTACTTTTAAATCAAATTGGGAATTTCTAATGGATATAGGAGTGGTTCCCAAGTGGTAAAAATGCCTGAAGATGTGAGAATAAAATGAAATCATGAAATGGGCTGTTATAATCATAGTGACCACAACCATGGGGATAGGGCTTGGGCTGTCAACGATGGCTCCATCTTGTCAGCTTTGGTCTCAGATTTAATCCTGGGCTTTAATTTTCACTGCCACCCCTCTTTCATCCTAGCCTGCTGCAGACTCTCGCCCATATTACCCCTGCCTGCTGAATGAGAGGTTGTGCTGGTTAATAGGAGAGGAGTGGTAAAAGTGATAGAGGATCATCAAGGTAGTTGCCAGGTCTTTTTGTACTCCTGCTATTTTATATGTAGCAGGATTTAAGGGTAAGGCTGGCTCAGAGTAGCCTCTGAAGCAACAAAGGGCTATTTCATTGAAGACTAGCTTGTCTTCTGCCCATTTTGCTGCTACCCAACTCAATAATTCACTGGAAAGGAATGCTGCATGCTAACAAGTTTTCACATGCAAAATGCTTATTGGAGCTAAGGTCTTGTGTACCAGCATCTCTGAAAATGTGAGGGAAAATATATTGCTCTAACTGGAGCAGACTGTTTATGTTTTACCCAGGCTAAGTTTCTAGGCAGAATTTCATTGCAGTTTCCAATATATTTAGGAAAACAAAGTTGCCAAAAAACACCCTTTATTCTTTTAAATAGGCTCACAGCCTGATAAAACCTTAACACAAAACAATAACTCACTTATATTTATAATCTTAAGCACATCCAGAAGAGCATTTCAAAAATTATATGCTAGGAAAGACAAGACTCTTCCTAATTAATTTAGGAATTTAATTTTTCTAATTTAATTTTTTATCTTTGTTCCTGAAAGATAATTTCAGGAACAACTGTATGTCAGGCTACCAGATAAATATTTACAACACATTCAAATTTAGCTGAACTTATTTGACTTCAATCAGTGAAACTGTTTCCAGACCCAAAGGTCACAAAAGCTGTTATCAGGTTTCCAGAGCCTGCCACACCAGTCATGTCGGAAACCAAACGCCACACATTCTCTAGGCTTCCGCAAATCCTGAAAAGCTGATATGGAGACAGTCTCCTCCCTCCTCACCCTCCCCATGGAAAACCCCTTTCTATCCCTTCTTTCTCCAGCAACCTAAACTTCTTCCTTTGAATAGGTGACCAGTTTAGCAAGCACTCTGAAGCATCTACATCCTTCAGTCCTGGAATGCAGCTTGCAAAATGTTTAGGTCGGAATTTCAAGGGCAAGAACTGATGTGACCAATGAGGGCGGATGTGAAGAAATCCCACAGTAGCAGGCTCCCAGCCAAATTTACTGTGTCAAGTTATCTGCCTAAAAAATGTTACAAGGGCCATGAGGTGCCCAGTGGGAGCCTGCCAATTAGAAAGAGTGTGAATGAGACTTCTGGGGCTGCCCAGGGTGACAGTGCCACAGCCATCATTTGGCAGGAGGCAATTTAAAGATAGGTGTCTGACAGCACAGCCAGGGTTCTCAGGAGCTTATGTACAGTTCTTAGAGCTGCACTCTCTGTCATAAATTACTTTACTCTGATTAAAAGTGCCTACTGCTCACTCCAGGTGCTGAACTGGAGTACGTACTTTCCTTAAGAAGCCAGTATTTGCACAGTTCAGTCAATGGTCCAGAGAGGTGAGGGGGAGAGAAGCAAGGAAAATACGCACCAGAATTCCAGGGTTTTTGAATCTCCTCAGAGGGGAAACAAAATTGATAAGAAGTTAGGGAAAATCACAAAACAAGAATCTAAATCAATCCTTTACTTGACTAGTGATATCATTATTAGCGATATCACTCCCATCATGAAACACGCCCTTTATAAACCTAGAGATTTGCTACAAACCAAGTGACGCAGAGTCTTTCCAAACTATTTTAACATGACTAGACTTCTCTAAAAACTACTACAAAATGGGATGGTAGAAGACATATTACAAGTTAAAATTAAACATATTCAAATTAAAAGGGGAGAAATTAGACTCTACCCTGTGTAGTGTTCCTTGGATATAATTATCCAATGGACACAAAATGTTGAATTAGTTAACCCCAAGTGATAAATTTGCAGGGTGTATTCAGAGTGCATGTAATAGTTAAGTTGCAAACTGTCACAGGATTGATATAAACTGTAATGGGAGTATGTGGTTTTCATGCATTATTCCAGGGAACAAAGGCAAATAATTGGCCTTAGAATGGCTAGAGAAAACTTACAGACTATATACAGATCCTCTACAAGTTCAGGTACAAAGATATAAAAGAAAAGTAATTCCAAGGTCAACTTCAGTCAGTCTTAACGGCTTCATTTTTCAATCTTCTGAACTGTAAAATAACACATTTAGCTAAAGTCAAGAGCTAAGTATTAGCACTCACTTATGCACCAGCTTCAATATGTTCTAAGTGCTCTCTATGTACTAACTCATTAATTCCTCACAATAACCCTGTGAGGTGGGTACTATCATTCTCATTTTACAAATGGAGAAACCAAGACAAGAGAAGTCAAGTAATTGGCCCAAAGTTATAGATCTAATCAAATGCCAGAAAAAGGAATTAAACTAGGTAGTCTGACTTCAAAGCTTATGCTAAGAACATCTCTAGCTATGACAGTACAAGATTAACATTGGCTTGGATTGGTTATACATGCATTCTAAAACTTGGATTCTCTTTGGTTGTGATGAGTTGGATGGGTGGAAGTTGAAAGTGAAGATACGTGGACATGCTTAAGGTGACAATTTCTTTCATGCTACCTGCAGGAATAAAATTCAGAAACCAACTCCAATCAGACTATATTTATGTCAAGAAATATTTCCAACACAGGAAAAAAAAAAAAAGAGCTATAATTATTTACAATTACGAAGCATCTGCTATTATAGCACCTTAATGTGGTAAGTGCTCTTTTGTTGTCAGTTCCAAGAAAGATAATTGATAAAAACAGGCCTGTTCTTCTTATCTCAGAGAAGTTCTCCACAGCCAAGGAGCAACTGGAGGGTCTTACTTCTGGGTGGCCCAAGCAATCCAGAGTGGCGTTAACAAACCGATAGCAGCTTCTTTTTAATAAAACAGAAAGATAATCCTGTTCCTGGATCACCAGATGTATTTTTAACATACACGTAAAGGTATCTTGAAACTTCATTTTAGCATCTAGGTACTGGATTAGTTTTAGTACGACCTTTGGTACTCAGACATCTGTCTAGCTTAGCTACTTGAGAGAAGTTTCCAAAAGCAAAGTTTCCATTTCTCTTTGTGAAGTTTTATTTCCTTTTTCCTTAAGACACACACTGATATTTGACAACACATAGACACAGCTGCAATTCTATTCTCAGTGGTTTTCAGTGCACTGATTAGAACCCAGGACCCCTGATCCTTGTTAAACAGCTAAAAATTATAGTTCAACTTAAGAATTAAGAAGAAGCTCATGAGGGAGATGCAGAGCGGATGGCAGAAAGCTTCTGCTGGAAATCAAAACTGGAAAGTATAGATATTCTCCTCTGTATGTATTCTCATACCTCAGGAATTCCACTCTTTTTGATCATTAAAAATTTTGCCTAATTCCTTCTACCTCCAATTTTAAATCTGGAAATTAGTTACTATTCCCCTTTTCCTGATAAATACAGAAAGTATTTAATTGCATGATTATCTTCAATACATGTGGGCTTTTCTTTTCTCCAAATCACTGGGGTCAGTGGAAGACCACCACAGGCTTCTCCCTTTCGTGCCTCAATTGGACTTATGCCAGCAAGCTTCTCTGAACTGCAAATTGAGATTGAACATAAAGTATAAATTGCTAAAGAAGTAGAATCTACTGCTTCCTTATCCCTCTGGATCCTAGGCTATTTCAAATGTCAGGGCACATCAGAAATATAAAGTTCAAGGATGATGTATTAGTTCTGAGTCTGTATTTAGGAAAACTGGCAGCTCCAAAGCAGGGAAAGCTGTACAAAATCTGCTTTGGCAGAGGCTTTTTCTCCCTCTCTCTCTCTTCATTTGGGAAAGGGAGGAATGGGATAGTGATGGGAATTTGGCTTTCTCCCTTGCTGTGGAGGAAAAGAGAAGTAAAATAACCAATGATGACTAGCTTTGGCTTTGAATGTCCAGCAATTATTAAATGCACTCAGGCTTTCAGTAAATTAAGAAAGTTGATGACCTACAGGGCTATGCAAACCATTTATGGTGCTGAAATACTGGAGAGTGAAGCTCAATTTTTGTACAAAGATTTATGCATTGTGACTGTGACAAGCATGTGTAAGAATAGAGACATGAACATGAATTTACTGGAGACCATGTTTCTGACATATAGAAATTCCAGTTCCTATGAAATGCCAATTACATAACAGATACTCAATATGGAGATACTGATGAACAGATTCTTCTCTGAAGGAAGCAAGCAGAACTTAACCTATTGAAGATTGTGTGTGCCAAGTGTTTCCTAGGGCCATCTTTCCCTGGACTCAGAAGCTACCCCTGTCCCTCCTCCCACCCCCTGCCTGCGTGGCCACTGAGTTGTAAAGCATATGGTGTCTCTAAAAGATCTAGTTAAAATGCATGTGATACTATATAGTTCGGGAGTTTCTGCACCTGAAAGAAACTTCATTTAGTAAGCTATTTTGATTTTAATATGAGGTATTTTTAAATTCAATCTGATAAGCTACACTTTTCTAGCTAGAGGGAAAAAAATCCTGAGAAAAATAGATTTTTCAGCTTGTTGCAAAATTAAAGATTTTTCAATTTATATTCCTTAGGAGATGGGAACAGAACAGATAACTGGCAGCAGTTATTTCTTGGCTCAGTTTCCAGTATTTAATTCATTCAATGTTTTTATAAGGTTTTCTCCAATGAAGATGAGAGACCTGTAAGTAGGAACTCTGAAAAAATCTGAGTAACAGATTTTCAGCAAGTAGAGTCGGAATTCCTGGTGAAAGAGGACAGAAGCTGTGAGCCATTTCTCTGTCTAATGGGCCTTGGAACCGACTTCCATAACCTTGAGCCGGGCCCCTCCTTGTGATGCATATGTGAGATGAGCAGTTACACACTGAACTCACCAAAGACCCTTGTGGGGAAGAGGTAGGGAAATTTTTCTAAGGGCTCAGGAGCACTAAGATGATTTGGGAATAAGAACCAAAGCCTAGGGGCAGGGATATAAAGCAGCAAGTAAAAGAGGACAGCAGAGGACTAGAGCAGGAATCGAGGCGACTCTTGTTTCCACTGCAGGGGTCTGTAGAACTTCCCTTTAGAGCTCTGTTCCTAATGTGATTCCGTTTCTAACTCCCAGTCTCCCTCAGGTTGAATCCTTGAGGGAATTTTTTTTTTTTTTTTTTGCCAGACCAGGACAGGTGTCCACTGGGCCATTAAGCTGCGGCTAGGGTGCAGGTCAGCTTCCAGGAGACTGTGAGGATTTCTCCAGCACGGTGGGAAAAGAAATTCAAGCAATACCTGAATATGAGTCCTCCATGCTAGCCAGCGCTCCTCAATTTAAACTTGCATACAGATACCTAGGGATCGCGTTAAAATGCAGACTGTGATTCTGTAGGTCTGGGTGGGGCCTGAGATTGTTCAGCTCTGACATGCTCCCAGGTGCTGTCTATGGCGCTGGTCCACGGGACACCTCCCCCTCCCCCTCCCCGAGTAGCAAGGCACTACACCACTAGATACTGCAAGTTTGTCTTAAAGAAAATAATAACAATTTTGTAGAATGTTTAACATGTTAGACACTATTTGAAGTGCTTATAGGTTTTCCCTCATTTTAACTTTACAACAATCATAGAGGTTATCCCCGTTTTGCCAATGGGGAAACTGAGACACAGAAATGTTAAGCGGCCTGTCCAAGGTTAGGCATTTTATGTAAATTCCGCATAAATAACCCATGCTAAACGACTCAGACCCAATTTATTGGAACAGCCTCTGTTGAGTCATTCTTAACTCCAAAGACTTGTTCAGTATCTGGATATGGACCACTACATAAATAGTTATGACTGGCCAAATACCATCAAAACCTTTCCAGATGGAATCAGCTTAGTAAGAACACTTTAAAATTCTCAGAATCACACTATTTAACTATGTCAAGCTCAACAATATGCAGGAAAACTGAAATGCCAAAATAACAAGTTCAGTTCTCTGAATATTCTACTCTACTGCATCTAAATATTGCTCCTTCTGTTTCAACCAGAACACTATCTCTCACCATAAAAATAAATACACAACAATTTGTTTTCAGCAAGTAGTTTAATTCCAGATTGCTTTATCTTGTCAGAACCTTACAAATGTTACACTGAGCAAAGAAATGTAAAATACTGTGTCTTAAGCTATATAGGGTAACAGTTTCAACTGGTTAGATATTAACTACATTACATAAATATCTCCTTTGCTCCCCAAAACTGCCCCTGTCCAAAATAATTTCCCACAAATGCTCACGGAGACAGCTCTAAATACAGCTTTCATATATTCTATTCTCCCAGTTGGCTGTACAATCAACATCTACCTCCAGTTTAGGTTTCATTTAAGAGTTTCTACTGCTTATTCTTCCTAGGAGTTTGACTGTTTGCATTAGTTGTTGAAATTCTATTGAATTAGAATAAAAATTACCAGAACAAATTTTATGCTGCAATAATATAGTAAATATCTTTTTGGTATTTAGTTTTTGTGTGTTTCCAATATGATTCAACTGAGTTCCGCTCCCCCATCCCATAATTATTGGCTAATAAAAGGGGCTGCATCTAGATTGAAAACTGCCCTACTCTTGCAGAGTGGCTGTTACATTTTATATTCCCATAAGCAATGCATGAGCGATTCTGGTTTCTTTGCATTGCAACAGCATTTGTTATCCCTATTTTTAAATTTTAGCCATTCTAAGAGATGTGTATTGCTATTACATTGTGGTCTTAATTTGCACTTCCCTAATGGCTAATCATGTTGAACATCTTTTTATATGTGACCTTAGGAATTCCATAAAATGTTCCTTTATGGGGAATCTAAATCATGGCCAGTGCCTTCCAAGTTGAAATTTAACTTGCAACATTTTTAAAAATGTTATTAGACATGGTCAACTAGTTCCGTACTTCTTACATTATTGGTAAAATAGGATTTGGAGTGCTTGCCAGCACTGTTTGTAACATGTATCTATGGGAAATTTGGAGTTTCAAACAACCCCCTTGGACATGAACACTTGGAAAAAGCTAAATTTATTTACTAAATATTTGCTAATTCCTTCATTTTACTAACCCCTGATAATTCCTCAATGAATTTCAGGCAGTTAAATTCATTCACATATTCTGAATCACCTATACTACACGTTTGTTCGATCAGTTTTAAGGATTTTCATTTATTTGGTTATTCCCTTTCCTTTCCTTTTCTGAACAGCCACAAGAGTACAATTAGCAGGAGAGGATCTTTCTCATACCATCTTCTTCAAAACTTATAAAATGGAACTTTATCGAAGGCTAGAACTCCAAAGATTCTTGCAACTTATAATAGTAGACGTTACCTCTGAAATAAATTTTTTTTTAAGTAAATGGAAATAAACAGTTCATTCTATAAGTTGAGCTGTCAAGAAAAGAAATTTTCTGACATTACAAAGAAATATTACTTGGCTATATTGTGCAATGTGAACCAAGTTATAGAATGGGTATTATTCCCTTTTAATCCACTGAATGAACATTTTTTGTGCTCTTATGTTTTGCATACTCTTCAGGGTGCTGGAGATGTAAAATACATCATACCCTACTTCTTTCCTCCAAGAGTTCACTCTTTAGTGGGAAACAGAAATATAAATGGAGAATTAAAGTGAAATGGGGTAAGTGCTTATGAGGTGTTGTTAAGACAAAAAAGAAGAAAATAACTCTGTAGCTGGTGACCAGGTGAAAGATTAGTGAGGAGAGACTTCCATCATACCAATTTTTAATCTATATACATTTAGAAGATGGGTTCAAATTAAAATACAGGTATTTTTTCTGATCTGATGTTCCCTTTCACAGGTATTTTGGGTTTTTGTTTTTGTTCTGATTTTTTGTTGTTTAATTTCCTAAACTTACTTCCATTTGCCTTGAATTCCAGTTTACACCCTTATTCACTAACCTATTTTTCAAAATATTGCATATTAGTTATTATATGAATCCACAAAAGACTTTTGAGGTACATGCTTACATGCATACATTCTCCATTACCTCTCATTTTTATTTGTGTCTTTTAGTCAATTCTACATTCAAAGCAAATATTCCTTATATCTAATGATAAATCGGTGGTGCTCTAAATTTTCAATCTTCGGTGTGGAACTTTATCAAAATCTTGTGAAAGTCTAAATAAATGAGGTGCATTGATTTCTGTCATCCCCTCAAAGAACTTTGGTTGGAAAATGTTGGCAAGAATTAGATTTTATTGCATAGACTATTCCGCCACTAGACTGTCTCTTTTCTATTCTTAGCTTGGAAAAAAAGAAAAGTCACAAAGCTTTCCTTGGTCTGTTTGTATCTTTCATAATAGTGTATTGCTTTAATGAGATAAAATCAAACCATAATTATTTTTAGTCTCAATTTTTCACAGTGAAGCATGTAATAGAATTTTGATAACTGTCTGAAGTTATTATTTTCCTTCCAAAATATGTTAATCCAACTCCATAAAAATGCCAAATCTGAGAGCACAATTAGGCATGTGAGTATAGGCTTTTGCACATAAAAATCAACATGCAGATTATCTGAAGACCTTTAGCATTAAACACCAGTTTTAATTTAAAAAATCATGTGCATGGATAAACCTTTAACAGCTATAACTGAAAATCACATTTGAAGTTATTTTATCATCCACATGTCATACAAAGTTGCCTGTGAACCATATATAAACTGAGAGATTTTTTTTTATTTAAATGATCTCATTCATGTTTGTGAGTGATTTCTTATTTTTCTTGTACTATTTTTAATACTGCACTTTTATTTTGGTAGGAAAAGGGCATGTCTTGGGTTTTACTGAGCAATATGATTATTATTCATGAAGAAAGTTTTATGCCTTCTTTGACTGTTTTCTACTTTCTGAACATAAGTTTCTGAAATTACTTATTCTACCCTGTTTCATTTGCTTTAATGAAACATTCTGTTCTAAATATGTTCTTCACTGCTTATCTGAAGTCACATCCCATTACATAAAGCAGGGAAGTATTTGGCTTACTTTCACAGAATTGCTTGACACTTGAAGGATTAGAGAAAACATAATTTATGATCTGTAACACAAACCCAAATACAGAAATGAACAATATTCTGAAATCTAAATTCAACTACTGATACAAGGATTCACTGATTTCCTTTGGTGATTTGAAATTTCTTTTCATCAAAAACAACCTGAAACTATTCTTATTTGTGTGATATATAGCTCATGACACCAATACTTAAAAGGTAAATAATGTGTGATATCCTCTGAGAAATAGGTATAAATGCCCATTGTGTTCTATCTCCATGATGTTTTAATAATTAGATTCACGTTTTGCTTTTGAAAAGAAAAAGGTAGCATTTCTAATGTAAAGAAATTGTAAGCCTCATAGACTTAAAGATGCATTTTTTTCTCTTTTGAAAAAAACAACGATGGATGAAATACACAATGTATTCTTTATAACAAATTCAGAAATATCTGATGCAGAAAACTGATAGCAAATATATCTTTCTAATTGGTATGTTTATTATCATAGATAACAAAATTTGGGAATAACTCCAAGAAGGTACCTATATGATAGTGTTATTAGGCTTTTCCCTAAGAATATACTTTTTAATCTTCAGGAAATCATGTTTGAGCACACAATGGGGCTTACGGTTTGCTTATTTGCCCTAGACAGTATGTTAATATGGTTCTTTCAAACAGAAGGCTAGGGAAAGTCAATATAAAATTAATATGAAGTATGGAGCCTCTGTAATTCAAACACCTAACCTCCATAACCTAAGACATTCTTTCCAAATTTTCTTAATTTTCAAGAAAGACAACTAAAGAGCTTCTATTTCTTTGCCTTCTGGTGATGATATACTTAACATCATTCAGAAAAAAATGTACAGCTAATTTCTTTCTCTCAAAAGTGCATCCATTCCCTCTTTAGTCAATAAAAATTTGAGTACAAATAATGATAACTTTTTTATCTCTTTCTAGGTGCAAGGTCAGAGAGGTAAATTAACAACCAAGACAGAGTACTGGACTAAATATAAACCCTGGCGGTCAGAATCCAGAAACATGCTCCTAATTTCATTGTATTTACTAGAAAAATAAATATGAACAGATTACCAGAAAACTATCTGCATTAGTTTCCTAGGACTACCTTAACAAATCACTACAATATAGGTGGCTTAAAACAATAGGAATTTATTCTGGAAGCCGAAACGCTAAAATCAAGGTATTGGCTATAAAAGGGCTCTTACAGCTTAAGATGCTGGGAATATGCTGGTGATTATATTTTGTAATGTTCACTACTAAGGGTTTGAAGTGGGAAATAAAACCCTCTGGGTTTGAAGGGTATGGTCAGTTGGCTTCCTTTAGGACCCTGGACTTTGTCAGAGAAGCAATATAGTACAATGTAGTTAAAGCCTGACTGCCTGGGTGGTCTTAGTAAAGCTACTTGATCTATTGTGCTTCTATGGTCACATCTATACAATGGGGAAAATAAGAATGACAATTTCAAAGTATTGCTTTGGAGATTAATGAATTAACACACGTAAAATGCCCAGAACAGAACTTAGCACATAGTAAGCACTCCAAAACTGCAAGCTCTTATTATCATGTTGAGTTTCTCTGGTTCCCCAGTCTTTATAAATGTGGTCACTGCCAGCAACACTTTCCCTCCACTCTCCACCAGGCTATTCTGGCCCATTAAATTTTAACCTACACATCTCTTCGAAAGGCATGGGCCAACCTATCATTTGGAATAGGGCCGTTTTCAAATTGTTTCCCTAGCACCTCATTTTCTAGTTTATATCACCTCTTGTACGCTGCTTACGTTACTCATTTAATATGTCTCCCCTGCTAAACCGTAAACTCAATGAAGACAGGGTAGTCTTTCTGTTCACTGCTTTAACCTTAGTACCTTTCTACAATGCCTGGTATTTCATAGACTGGTAATAAATAAATAAACAAGATGTACATTTTAAAGATATATCTCTAACTGTTAAAATGCTCCTATCAGAAGGCAAGATCCATAAAATTAAAACCATTTTGATAGCTGAGTCATTATGCCAGTAGTTTGAGCATTGCAATATGTAAGATATTCAGACATTTAACCAATCTATGTTTTTTTTTACACTATTAAATACAAATGAACACAGCATGCTTTCTTAGAATTATATCCTGCTGTTTAAACAATAACAACTAGCAAAGACTGTAAAAATGTTTTCATTAAATGCTCTAATCGGGACAAAATCTGTAACATTTAACTATCAGTTCCTGTCATTGTGGCCCTTCATTTCAATATTGAATAAAGGTTTATTCAGCCATCTTCCCTTCAGTCTTCTCAATGAACCACACTCATTCCTGGCACATATGGAGAAAAAGCAAACTTTCCTGAACTAATAAAATTAAGCCTGTCAGACTTAGGCCAGTTGGGTATTAAATTCAAACTAGACCAAATACTGGCTGAACGTAGCTGCAGCTTGTATAGATCAGATTTGGCATAAAATTCAGTTTGTGATGTAATAAAAATTGTCAAAGTGATACCACTTCAAATTTCATGTGGTTTATTTTTAAAGCGATATATATCATACGGAAAAATAAAGTTTAACAATGTGAAAATCACTACTTAGAAGAACAATAGACTGAGAATGTAAATTAAGCATTCATTAAGAACTGGCATATGGTTCGTAATAATCCAGGACTTCATTGTTTCCATTTGGACTGAAGAGAGTGAGAGAGAGAGAGAGAGAGAGAGAGAGAGAAGGCCCAGTGAATGCTACCTTCACTTTACTTTTATGTGAGAATTTAAATATATACATATATATATATATATATATCTTTTTTTTTCACTTTAGAAATAAGCATCTTTTACTCTCTTGGGTAAATGCAAAATTTCAATTGCTTCTTTCTAAAACACAAAATATTTGACACAACTGTTAACTACAGTGACTATGTAAGAAGAGCTCAAATACATTTATATGCCTTTTCATGACAAATTTAACATTATAAATTTAAACATCAAACCCACGTATAGCCACCATTTCAATGAACTAAGATTTTCATCAAAACACTTTTTTTGCCAAAAACAAAATTCCAAATGTTCTGGGATAACTTGAGGATGTGTACTATAATATAAAAGAGCAACTGAATGAGTAAAATATTCTTGGTCCTAAACCTTCAAACTAAAAAATACAGAGAACATCTAGACTAAAATTCAATACAAAATAGCTACTTTCAATTGGATCTGAAACCTAGCCAGTCACATTTTGGCAGTTTTTAACTGAGTCACAATTTCCAAGAAAATTTGCTCTCATAGTTTCATGAGGGTTATTTAAATAAGACATTAAACAATAAAAATCACTAATCGTGGGGCCTATTTACAATAATAAAAATGTTTATGTAGTCAAATATATTAAATTCTTTCAAATCATTCATTCATTCATCAATTAATTTTGGTCTATTATCTTCTGAGTGTAGAGGCTCAAAAACAGGCATGGTCCCTTACCTACATGGAGCTTATAGTCTGATGAGAAATCTAAACATCAGCAATTAAATGTAAATATAGATATACATAAAATTTTTAATGTTTACTATGTGCAGGGTATTTAAATACATTCTGTCCTTTAGTCCTCAAAACACCATGTTCTAGTTTGCCAGCTGCTGGAATGCAGTATACCAGAAACGGAACGGCTTTTAACAAGGAGAATTTAATGAGTTGCTAGTTTACAGTTCTAAGGCCAAGAAAATGTCCCAATTAAAACAAGTCTATAGAAATGACCAATCAAAGGCATCCAGGGAAAGATACCTTGGTTCAAGAAGGCCAATGAAGTTCAGGGTTTCTCTCTCAAGTGAGAAGGCACATGGCGAACACAGTCAGGGCTTCTCTCTTGGCTGGAAGGGCAAATGGCAAACACAGTGTCATCTGCTAGCTTTCTCTCCTGGCTTCCGGTTTCATGAAGCTCCCCAGGAAGCGTTTTCCTTCTTCATCTCCAAAGGTCACTGGCTGGTGGACTCCCTGCTTCGTGGTGCTGCAGCATTCTCTGCTCTCTCTGAATCTCTCATTCTCCAAAATATTTCCTCTTTTATAGGACTCCAATAAACCAATCAAGACCCACCCAAATGGGTGGAGACATGTCGTCCCCTAATCCAGTTTAACAACCATTCTTGACTAAATCACACCATCCAGGGAGATGATCTCATTACAGTTTCAAACATACAGTACTGAATAGAGATTATTCTACCTTTATGAAATGGGATTTACATTGAAACATGGCTTTTCTTAGGGGGCATACATCCTTTCAAACCAGCACACACCATGAAGTCATTAATATCAGTAGGCCCATCTTAAACATACAGAAACTGAGACACAAAGAAATTGAGAAATGGCCCACCACCCTAGAATCAATAATTGGCATAGCTGGGATCTGGACCCAGGCAACCTGGCTCCAGAGTCTGTACACTTAACTACTGTACTACACCTACTTCTCAAATACATAACATAAATTGCGATGAGTTACATCTACAAGAAAATAGTTTACACAGGGATGAATTTAACATGAGCTGTCCAGAAAAACCACTAGGGGGCAGTGATTTTAAAGATGAGATTTTAAGGAAAACTGAAAATAGTGATCAAACAGTGGGGGGTACTGTTTCTAGCAGAAAAAATAGCGTGACCCAATGTCCTGGTATAAAAAATATTGAAGAGGTTATTTCATTGAGAATTTTGTTTTTTTTCCAAACTTAACACTACCAAGCGTCAAGGTGTATTTTATGTTGGCTGAAAATGATTTTATTTTAGTGGGAGGGAAGCTGAAAATTTAGGGAGAAAAAAAAACAATAAAAAATACTTAAAAGTACAATTTGCAAAATTACTTCATGGGGTGCCAAGATATCCAATGCGACAAAAAGTATATATCATTTTTCAAATGCATTTCCACCAAAAAGTCACCTTGAACAAACTTCATCTCACCAAATTGTATATTATGAATTACCTCCTTGTAGCTAAGAAAGGCTGCCAGGTAGAGGGATACATAAATAGCAAAAAGATACAAAACAGCCTGGCTTGCCCCTAAAACTGCAATTAGCTCAGATTTGGTTGTGGTGTTTGGTGAGGTACAGGGAGGAAAAGTTCATAGGGAGAAAGATAGGGTTGGATAGGGAGATAGGAAGCAGACTGCAGAAGAAATTATAAGTCATGCTTTATCTTCTAGGTAAAAATCTCCTTGGAAAAAAGCCATGCGGAGATTTGCATTTTAGCAAGCTCTTCCTGAGAGAACTGGGAGCACAGAGAAACATAAGAGCCAGAAAAAATAAATCTGGGCCATCCAATACACTAGCAACTAAAACTCTTAAGATATCAACAGTATATCTGCGAATAACTTTACTAATAGCAAAATGAAGCAAGAAGAAATAAAGACAAAAATCGTATGTGGTACAGTTTTGACAGCGAGTATAATTTATTAGAATTTTTGAAAGATAATCAACATAGACTATATGGTGACATCAATGAACCTGACAAGCTAGCATATGTTAACGTACCAATAAATATGATACCACTTAATTTGACAACTTCCATTACTGATTACGGCCCCAAACTGCAGTACGATTTATGCTCTTTATTTAGAAACACCCCACCACAAGAAATCAAAACAAAAAATTCAGGGGGAAAATGTTTTGTTTTATAATTTGAAATTCACAAGCATTCATGGCACTCTTTTTGTTTGGTGATAACAGACCATGGAGCCACTATTTAAAACCATCTCTTAACTATCCTTTTCAGACCTATTGTCAATTTATCAAGACCCTGGTTTAGACCTCAAAATAATTAGTCAATGTCTTTTCTGGGAAAATATTCCAACAATTGCCATTTCTGAAGAGGGTGCTCCTACATCTAAAAAACCAACTCCAGAACACAAGTGTAACAAGCCGGGGCTTGGGGGACAGAGTCGAGTAAACACATATTATGCACCACACACTGTTAAAAGGTATTTAAGGTCCCCCATTTTACCCTAATGGCATCCCTAAGAGTCACTCCTGTTTATACAGATGAGGAAACTAGCATTCACAGAGACTGTGATTCCCTTCCCTTCGGAACAGACGGAGTGAAAAGACACACTTTTCTGGAATCAGACACACCTGGGTTTCAAATCCTTCTCTCCCTCTATGTGCCCAGGGTGAGCACCTTGTCTTAGTCATCTTTCTGTCTCCAGCATATAGCGGAGCAAATGTTTCAGAAGAGAAAGTAAATAAATATTGGAAGAAAGACAGAGGGTAACATCATAATGTAGCAACCTCAAGCTCTTTTTTAGAAAAGAGCTGAGTACACAATCATTTCCTAATTCTACACATTATTAGGAATTCACTTCTGGATATGGCCTGGTGATAGCGTTAAGGAGGAACTACTGTTGATTAAAATGAAGTAGTGTCAAAAGAACAACGCAAATCGACCTTATACTTTCAAAGTTATCAAAAAATAAAAGAGGAGAAAATATTTTTCACAAAGATGACATGACAGAAACAGCAATTTTCTCATCTTTCTCCTGTGATAGAACTTTCAAGTTTTAGATGACCATATGGAAAAACCTGAAATAGAAGTTGCATTTCCCTATCTCCTTTGTATCTAGGTTTGGCCACACAACTAAGTTTTCTAACCAATAGTATGTGAAGGAAAAGTAATGCGTGCTACATCCAGGACATGCCTTTAAAGGGAAGGGGTGTGACCTTTCCCCCATTTTCTCCATCCTGCATCCTGGAATGCAGATGTGATGGGGAGCTCTTGTGGACCAGGAAAATGAGGACAGTAGCACCTGTGCTATGGATGGCAGGGAACAAGACAGAAGGATTCCGAATCTGGTTCTGGAGCTGAGCAGCCATGTCAATCCTGAGCCACTTACTTCCACACTATTATTAAGTAAGAGAAAAATAAGCTTTTATCTTGGTTAAGCCACTGCTAGTTGGGGTCCCTATCACCTGCCATTTAACTCAAATACTCATTAACACCAATAGAGACCACGACTTCAAGTCCTTTCTCTCTTCGTATTTCAGGGTTTTCTTCCTCGTAAAAATATGGAAGCCGGGAAAGCACACACAGGGAATGAGAAATCAGCTTATGCCTCTAACTGGGCAAGATGAAGGCTGGAAGCAATTTTAAGTTCCATGAAACATTTCCCTTCAGAAATTGAACATGATTGCAAACCAAAATGATTTTTTTCTTCTCAGTGTGTTAATAACAAAATATGACAAAATATATATCAGCTTCTTATTTAGGAAAGAATGAAATCAAAAGATATATCTACATTTATCTATCTACTATCTATCACCTATCTAGTTGTCTTTCTGATTTAAATCTATAGAAAACTCATGGCTTTGTGAACTAAGTTCAGTAATGTCAAAAAATATTTTAAGGCAGAAAAAAACTTTTAAACTAGCCACTTTGCAAATGGCTGGGGTTTAGGATTCACATCCAAAGCCCCAGATCAATAGAATTGTCTTTACATATTTCTCAAATTCTACTCTGCCTTCTGCCCTTAGCCATGTAGGTATCAAATTTTTCTGTAGAAGAAAATTTTAAAATTTTAAAAGCAGAGATTTCTAATTTTTGAGCATTTTTATCTGCTATTAAAATGAGTATGAATTTTGAAAATTCAATAAAATCATACCCAATGAAATCTCTTTTCCCTATTACAATACTGGAGTAGCCTAAGGCTGCAACTTAGTACCTGCGCAACCTTGAACAAGTTATTTAACCTCTCTAAGCCTGGTTTTCTCATGTATAAAGTGGGGATAGTATTTGTACTTATCTCAGCATTGTAAGTTGAAACATCAATCAAGCAGATGGCAGCATGACTGGTACATTATAGAAGCTAAATATTATTTAGCTGTTATTCATTTTATTATCACTATTATTATTTGCCAAAATTATTTGCAATTTCTGTGCTCAATAACTTGATCTTTTTTCTGTAGGAAGATGACATTCCTGGACCATTATCTACACACTATTTGATCTAGTTATTTAGAAGAAATAAGTTTATTCTGAGCAATCCATATATTTGTAAAGTGACTGAACAGATCTGTGAAATCAATTTACGTCTACAGAATACAATGAACAAAAAGTGCAAACTGAACTTCTCACTTAGCTCTTTTATTTCAGGGACTTGAAAATTACACTAAATCAAATTGGTCTTTATGTTGAGTAATAAGTCAATTACATCTCATTAGATTGCTATTTGTTTTGTTCACCTACAAAGTAACTTTCATTAATATTAATAATAATACAATACAATTACTATCCTACTTAGTACAGTTCAAAGAGAGCTTAAAGGGTGATTTTAATTTCATGTGCCTTTCATAATAAAGATAGGACAAGGTAAATACAAAAAGATACCTATATATATACCGAGTCATAAAATAAAAAGCTGCTAGTAAATAATATGACTTGGAAGATAAATCGGAATAAGAACATTCATTCTTTTTTGTATTACTGATGGCTAGGAGTGCAAAATAAAATTATGGAAGAAATTAAACAATGGTATATTTACTGGAACTACATTTTTAAAGGCATGTGTTAAATGAGAATGAATGATGGTGTAAAGAACAAATACACATTGGTGAAATATCATTATGCAACACATTTAATAATTGCCCACTCTTAAATCTACTCAATCTACTCTGGATTCAAAGAAGATTCCAAATGTAATGCAATGTTTAGAAAGTGTTTTCAAACTAGATGAATTTTTCTTCTTCATTTAGTGCCTATGTATTTTTTTACATAGTGTTCTCTTTATTCTACAGATTATCCATGCCCA
The DNA here is from genome assembly GCF_023851605.1 of Tamandua tetradactyla. Classification (NCBI taxonomy): domain Eukaryota; kingdom Metazoa; phylum Chordata; class Mammalia; order Pilosa; family Myrmecophagidae; genus Tamandua; species Tamandua tetradactyla. Next base: position 152,327,735 of record NC_135332.1, read on the forward strand.
TTTAACACTCTCCAACACTCCTCCCCACCCAAACTTACACCCTTTCTACCCCACCCAAGGCAAACCAAGAAAAGAATAAGTTCCCTTAATTGGGAAAAAAATAAAACAAAACTTAATCTTATGCCCTGAATGTTTCTTTTAAAGCACTGAACTACAGCCATTTTGCTTAATTTCTTTTCAAATCATTTGTATTTGACTGTGGCTAACACATGATACTTACAATATAAAAAGACTTAAAATACCAGATTTTAATAATCCTTAGGTGGCTCTATGCAAAACAGATGTTCTATTATACTTTCCAGATGCTAGCTGTAAGCACAATTAATTAAAGACATTGCTTTTATATCACTTTAGTACATTTCAGTACATAGTTAAAACTCCGTTAGAGAAAACAGAAAATGAGTGAAAGCCAGCACTACTTAACAGCAAAGAGAAAGGCCAAGAGAGATTGAGTTCACATGTGCAATGCCAACAATAGTCAAAACTGAAAAGGAACTGTAACCAAACTAAGAAGCTCTTGCTTCGTGCATTGTGACAGCACTAAGATTATAGGTTAAAGTAGGTATATTTTTATATTTATATTATATTTTTATATTTTATATTTATATCTATATTATAAAATACCAATGTTGCTCCTAGCTTTGCACACTACATGTCTCTGATGAGGTTTCAATGTGGTTATTAGTTCTTCCAGAAATTTTCATACAACCTAAAATGTCAATCTACACTGTAGGAATACAGTAACTCGATAAAACTCAAATTGCATGGTTTTTATCCAATTTGCTAGAGAAGCCAATTTTTACATTTCAAGCAATACTAAATTCTTCTATGTGCATTTTATTTTTTCAATATACCCCATGCTAATCACTCTCTATTGAGCTCTGCCTTCGTTTTTTGTATGCCCTACAAATTATCTCTCTAATATTTAGTTCAAGTCAATGTGCTCTGAGAATTCATTATGTTCGAAGGCCAATACTGAGGGGACAGGGATCAACCAGTAAGGGTTCCCTGCTCAGAAGTATAGTCTTTATTTGGAGACTATCAAAGCTTTATCGTCAAATTCTGTCCCAACTTATTAACAACCCTGATAAACTGACCCAAGTCGAGTCCATCATACTGAGGTTGCCTTAGTGATCACAACCAGCCTCCAGTAGCATTTTCTCAAGGCAGAAAACACAGGTAAATTGTTAATGTGCAAATATAAAAATAACACCACCACCTTCAGATCAATCAAATGGACACGTATAATTACTCATTGTTTGCGAAGCATAAGTGCTAGCTTTGTACATCCAAATCTGAAGTAATCAGAAATGGAAAATGAAATATGCAAAATGACTCCTAATCACTTATTCCTTGGTTTTCTCCCTTTGATTCCCTATTAATATACTCTATTATTTTCTTTTTTTAATTTTCTTTTATTAATTTTAAAATAAAAAATAGGACAAGAAAGAAACACATTCTTAACATACGATCATTCTGTTCTACATATATAATCAGTAATTCACAATATCATCACATAGTTGCATATTCATCATAATAATTTCTTAGAACATTTGCATCAATTCAGAAAAAGAAATAAAAACAATAGAAAAAAAATCGTACATACCATACCCCTTACCCTTCCCTTTCATTGATCACTAGCATTTCAATCTAAGTTTATTTTAACATTTGTTCCCCCTATTATTTATTTATTTTCTAAATTAAAAAAGAGAGAGAAGACCATTCATTTTTACTTTAAGGTACAAATTAGAAATTTCAAATTTTTTTACATGTCAATTTTAAATATGTGTTTACAGAAACTGAGCAGAATTGAAAGACTTACCTTGGGTGATGTGGTTAATGCTAAACCAAATAAAATTGCTTGTATTTAAAATTGTTTTGACTTACAAAATGATGTTTTCACATAGCAACGTATAAAACTTGCTTTGTAATTTGAGTATACTCTTTCATAAAATCAGCAATTTGAAAAATCTGACATTTACTTCAGTGGAATTTAGCTATTCTTACAATTAACTTGATGTCATTTTACAAAATGCCATTTTATAAAAAATAATAATAGAGACAAAAGATGAGAAAATAATACTTAAAAAGTAAAGAGACTACTTTTCTTGAAAGTAAATCCATGTGATGCATTCAGGAAAGGGTACTTTTGTTAAGATACAACCTTACTAAAGATTTGTTTTTTAGCAGCCTACTTTCAGACTTATTTCCTTTCGTCTGTTGTGCAAGAGTCTAGGAGTAAGGTAGGTTGAGTACAACAGATGATGGAAAGTGTCGTGCACTGACTTCTTCATAAATTAACTGAGTTCATGGATTCATTCCCTACTAATTATTACTGAGAAGGGACTTCACACACACACACACACACACACACACACAGGTCACTGGATGTTAAACAAAGCCACAGGACTACTTAGGTACAGAAACAAATTTGCCTTTTAGCATTCACAAGACCCTGCTCTGTCCCAAAGGTGCACCTGACTAAAGGACCACGTTATGACCTCCTTGTCTGTACCTGAAGTCTGAAGATAAACATGAAATTCATCAGTCAGAAGAACGATAAAAACTATCCCCCCAAAAAGAAGGTATAAAAATGAGGAAATTGAGGCACAGAGACAGTAAGTCCAAAGTTATCCTGCCAGTGAGTGACAAAGCCAGTTCTTAGTGTCTCTCCCGACAGCCTGCACTTACTCTTCACCATCATGCTTCATGAACTCCTGTGGGTAGATCTTTACATGACTGCCAAGTTGGGCCCCCAATATTTTTTATTTGCACATGAACAATTTACCTATGTTTTCTGCCTTGAGAAAATGCTACTGGAGACTAGGAGTGAACACCAAGGCAAACTCAGTATGATGGACTCAGGTGGGGGTTCAACATCGTACGGAAGTGCTTTCTCAAACAGAAAAATAAATTACATTCAAATTCTAGACATTCAGCAGGCTCAACCAATACAAAGATTGCTCTTAGTTTGTAAAACTCATGCATCTTGTCCACCTACAGGATTGAGGGAGAATTAAAAATAATAATTTGTTGGAAAGCATCACATTGTAGAGACTGAGTGACTGGTTTAGCTTATAAACGAATGAATGCAAGCTGCATATTTTGCCAATCATACATGTTCTCTTTTACTTATACTGTGCTTTATAGCAAAAATTCAGAATACTGTGTGAACGTTTTCTTATTACTCTCAGCCCAGCTGTGAACTTGGGGCAAATAACTGTAAAGTTTGTGAAACCATATTGAGGAAGGACGAATAATAAATCCAAACAAGAAATCACCCTAGTTTTAATGTTTTCATGTGGAGAAAGGTATTATTCGTGTCACTGCTATAATTTTCATTACTTAATTAGGTCCTAAGTTCTATGGACACTCAGAAGAATGAGAAGTTCCTGGCAAATGAGGCAGGCAAGGAGAAGAAATTTAAACAGGGCATTAAGGGGTAGGCAGTTCTAAGATAAACAGAGGAGTTGGGCAGGAATTTTAATTTTCAACTACAGGTAAAACCTAGGCTTTCTTTATAATAATCTATAATAATTTCAAAAGCAGTCACCCAAAGCACACTGAGTTATCAATTTAAAATATACTTAAATGTGTAATAAATGGACACATTCCCTAATTTTTATCAAAACATTTTGGGCAAAACATTTTTTTTTAAGTCAAAGAAATGTAAATAGCTTGTAAATACAGAAAAACTATAGGAGGAAACAAAGACAGCATTTTATATTGCAAAGACACAAACTAGTTCTTTAGAGATGACAATTGCATTAAGACAGTGAGATTTACACTAGTTTAAACCTATTTCCATGTGAATTTGTCTCTGCTAGATCATGAATACTGTTGGTGTCTTCACAGGGGTCCACTAAAACACAATCCCTTTTCCTGCCTAGATTCTGGATCAACTGAAAAATAAGACCAGGAATATGAATGGTAGAGGGCAATGATTACTTTTAAAGAGCTAGACTGAAAGATACGGATGATGTCTGCAGGCAAATGTAATACTGAACTCTAGAAGCAAAATCCCTAATTGGGTGGGGTTTCTAAGCCTGTCTTTGGAGAAGCAGGTGAGAAGGTATGCACCGAACAGGAAGAAGAGAGCAGCAGGTGGACACCTGGGTTGCTTCCATCCTTTGGCAGTTGTGAATAATGGCACTTATGAATATTACTTGCAAATACCTGTTTGAGCCCCTGCTTGCAGTTCTTCTGGGTATATACCTATATACATATATACATATATACATATATATACATATATATATATATATATATATATGGTTATATGGTAATTTGTACTTAGCTTCCTGAGGAACTGCCAAATTGTCTTCCGCAGTGGCTGCACCATTCTACATTTCCACCAGCAATGAATGAGTGTTCTTATTTCTCCACATCCTTTCCAACAAGGAATGAAGTCCTGATGCATGTGGCAACATGGATGAACCTTGAGGACACAATGCTGAGTGAAATAAGCCAGACACAAAGGATAAATACTGTATCACATGAACTAATTATAATATGCAAACTCATAGGTCTAAAATATAGGTTCCCAGGGGATACACTGGGGTAGAAAATGGAGAGTTAACGCCTAATTTCTACAGAATTTCCATTTAAGTTGACTGTAAAGTTTTGGAAATGGATATTGCTAATGGTAGCATATTATTGTGAGTGTAGTTAACAGCAATGACATATGTGAATGTGGTTAAAAGGGGAAATTTTAAGTCATATATGTTACTAAAATAAAAATGAAAAATAAAACATAGTACTATACAAAACAGTGATCCCTATTGTAAACAATGGACTAGAGTTAACAGTCCAAGCATAAGAAGGTTCTTTTATGAATCATAACAGATGTACAACACAAATACAAGATGCTAATAATAGGGTGGTATATGGGAAAAATACATTTAATGTAAACTATGGACTATAGTTAATAATACTATTTTATTATTCTTTCATCAACTGTCACAAAGGTACCACACTAATGCAAGGTGTCAACAATAGGGGGGTGTATGGGAAAGCTGTATTTTTTACATGATTTTTCTGTAAACCTACAACTTCTCTAATTAAAACTATTTTTTTTTAAATAGGACATATTTCACAGACCTGTGTATTGGGTATTTTAAATGAGGTAATCCATGTAAATCGTTTCATACAATGCCTAGAACTTAGAATCCAACAATAAACGCTGGCTACTACTGTTTAAAAAAAAGTACAATAGTACAATGATAAGAAAGTGCTATCATCAATTGCAACAAATGTTCCACACCGATGTAAGATGGTGGTGGTGGGGTGGTGACGGGAATCCTGTATTTTATGCATGATCGTTCTGCAAACCCCACAACTCCTCTAATAAAAATAAAAAAAAAGAGAGCAGCTGGGATCTTTCTTCAATTATATAAGTAAATTAATCTCCCTGCCCATGGGAAGATGATTTCGTTATCAAACTTGAGCCTGCAACAAAACCACCTGGAGAGTTTGTTAAAACATGGATTACTGGGTTCCTCCCCGAGAGTTTCTGATGATGCTGGTCCTGGAGGCCCAACTTTGAGAACCACTGGCACACAGCGAGGCCTGGAGCATCGCCTTGCTTCAGTTCCTTCAACACGAAGGAAGCATCAGAGCAGGAAAAGAAATGCCTCCTCCCAACAACTCCCATAAAGGCAATGGCTTCATCATATCTTATTCCCTTCCTCCATCAGTGACTGCTACAAGGGCTGGCACAAGCAACAAGCTGTTTATTGCATTAAGTTAAATACTAATAGATCATGTGGTTTCTGTTCCCACTAGCACATGACAATAATTTTTGGAAAAAAATAAAATATTGCTCAAAGTTTCACCCATTTTGAAAACTAAACTTCCTACCATCTTCATTTGGAGTTGCTGGCTCTGAAGCTTAACTGGGGGTCGACACTCTATCAATGACTTGCTGCAATGCTGCAAACACGTCTGTTTCTGTAGTTTTCCTCTGGAAGTACCAGAAATTCTCTCCAAAAAGGGCATTTCCATTCCATCATTTCTCAGGGGGATTTAATAGTTTGAGAAACTAGGAAATTAAAACCAAGAGTTTGACTTTTCTGACATGACTCTAAACATTAAAAGGTTTACTTATCTCTCCTTATCTGACAACTCCTGCCATGATGTTCCCTCGCACTCTACATAAATCCCTCACTCAACATTTCTAAATCATAGTCAGACTTTTCACAGATACAGAGAAAATCTTCATTCTCTATTTTGCAGTGAATCTTTTAGAAAGCAATGTAGGACATATTAAATTGAAGAGACGAATTTCAGATCCTGGATAATTTAAAAACAAACCAATACTTTGTAAGGAGAAAATTGTTATAACTGTAACATGAATGCAGAATACACAAATGATATAATAAACGCACAGGATTTTATAGCCTTAGAAAAGCTTACTTGAAGCAATTGTCAAGAACTATGAAAGAGGCCTGTACAATTTGTGTACTATTAGTCACTCTTTCACTGCCCTCTACTGGCTAATTTTCAGAGTGCTGATTAAGAATATAAAGCATTGAGTTTTAAGATTTTACTGAAAATATACCAGCTTCAGTTTTTAAAAAAAGTTTTGTGAGCTCCTTTAACTCTATTCAACTTAAATTACTTCTTTTAATTATCTTTCATTCTTACTGACAACATAACTTAATTTTTAATTCGGAGTACTCCGTTTGGTCCAAGGAATTTTCAATAATGGATAATAAAAGCATTGCACCCAGGGATAATCACAAACAAGGAATTCCACATATTGCGTCTTCAGTGAGAGAGCTTGCACTTATCATTTAGCGCAAGACGTGATTTTCTGAATGAGGGTGCTGTCTCGAGGGCTGTAGGGTTGAGCTTTATAACTAACAGTTTGCATATGTCATTTAATTATTCTATACCTCAGATTTTCCACACTTATTAATAGCAGCCAAACAAAAACATTTTTAGAAATTGTCTATTGCAAAGTGAGAAGTTATTTCGTAAGGTTTTAAGGAACATCACTGAGATGACCCGTTTTTCAAAAAAACTTGGAAAGGGAGCTAAATTTAGATAGTTCATAGTGTAGGGCTTATTGTAAAGATCTCATATGGAAAACTGCAATTCTTGTATCATGAGCTCCTTGGCCTGAGAACTGACATTATGGGCAAGGGCAGCCTAGGTGCAGATAATATCTTATAAGCTAGGTCCATTGTCAAAGGGACTAAAATGGAAGGGCTGCCACCAAATAAAAAGAAGAAGGTAACTTGTCTGGCAGGTGCTTCAGGACACCCAAAAGCTGATAGAGGTACATATTCCTTCGGTGGTCAACCAAGGGAAATGATCTCCTGCAGAAAAGACACGATGCGATGGAGGGCTGAAAAATATCTCTATTTTTCAACAAAAAAAGAGGTTACTGGGACAAACTTGCAATCCTACCCATTATGGACAATGTGTTTCTACAGAATAAAATAATCAGATTGTGTAAAGGATAAATTTGTTACTATTAACTTGAGGGTCTAAAATTAAATACCATTTAACTTTATTTTCAATAAATAAAATTAGATCTGCGACCAATCACATTGCGTTATTAGGACATTTCAGTTTTAGCCATCATTGTTCTGGAATCTCTCCTACCCTAGGTTCAGATGAAGATGCCAGTAATCTTGTGCAGAACAAAATATTTCAAATGGTCCCTCCAATTATCTATCCCCCCTTACTGCCCTGTCATGTATCCAGTGCTCAAGCCCCCGCGATTCTGCATGCACCCAGCCACACTATGGGGGAGGGATGTAGGTCCCCAGGTACCAGGAGCACAGCTCTCCTCCACTCAGTCCTGGGGAATCGCCCCTCTCTACACTTTCCACTTCCCACTATCTCTCTTCCCTACCCCTAATGGTCAACCACCCTAATCTCCTGAATAAATTCAGGCTTTCATTACAATCAGAAAGAAGGGTTGTCGTCAAATAACCTGGAAGTCCAGTTCCCTGGACACGGACAAGCAACAAGGCAGGAAAAAAAAAATGCAGAGAATAAATAAAACTCGCTTTCCATTCTTTCCTATCCTTCTGCAGCAGTGCAATTAAAACCCATAACACAGTATCAATAAATTATCCTGCATATTTGCAAAATAAAGGAGAATGGGCTGAAATGAATAAGGTGTAAGGTTGGGAAACAAAAAGGAGATTTAAATAAACAGGATTATTTTAATTCATTTTTTAGCTTATTTATTTATTTCTGCTGCCACCTGCTGGTGTTCAGGGATTCCTGGTACACTGAGATAATGAGAGCTAAAAACTCACAATTAATCCACTACAACTTGTGCAGGAGATCTGTACGGTTCAAGGATAAGTCCTTAGGGAACTTTAAGTCTTATTAGGTCTGGCAATGTTCTGAAATACAAACCTAACTGTGGTGTATTAGAGGTGAGGCTTATACAGTTTGAGGGATTTCTGAGGTCATGATGGAGTCACCTTGCATGTAGAATTTAGGGTGAAGTCATTCTGCATTGACCCTTGATGAACCAAATGTGGTATTCAGGGAAAATAGCCAACAGACTCTGTAGTAATCAACACTTTTCTTCACAAATGACACCCGACTTGAAAGCCTAGACAAAATGGGAACAAAAAGAGAACAAAATGGGAACAAAAATAGAACAAAAAGAGATGTACAATACCAAAGGTTAGGCTAGGATGATGACACATTCAGGAGGTTTAGAAATGCCTGGAGAAGCAATGCTTCAAGATTTGTGATGGGGTCTTCTGAGCTCCTGTTGTTATCCATAAGTAAGAGAAGATAAACTGATCCTGGAATATCAGAACGACTAAATACATGTTCCACTGAAAGCATGCTCATCTCTTATTGATTTTACTATTTATCCAAAATGGCATCATCCTATTTTTTAAAAAGCTGGACAACAGCAGACAGTGTAAAATCACTCTTAAATGCTACTCATTAAATGCCACCAGGGGACAAAATAATGCATCCTACCATATTAAACTTAAGCAGACTCCCTGCTATTCACAAATTGATGTACAAGGATTGGCTTAATTTCTGCAATTAATAGGTTGGCAGGCTTTCATCCCAAACCAAAGTAAATTAACAAAGCATCCTACACAGAAACATGTTGTATATGTTCTTGACCATTTATGGAGTCAAAATTTAGGCTATAAAAAGATTTCTCATGATCCTAGACTCAGCGAGGGCTAAAATATTTACTGACAGGCTGACATAATGGAAGGCCACTGACCTGTGAGTACCATCCATCACTCCAGAAGTTTCAGTTCCACAAAGGAATCAGCAGCAACTGAGGAAACTGCAGCCTGTGTTGTAAGCACAGGTGCCTGTCTCAGTATTACAATTTGAGGGATTTCTGAGGTCATGATGGAGTCACCTTGGATGCAGAATTTAGGGTGAAGTCATTCCACACTGACCCCTGATGAACCAAATGTGGTATTTAGGGAAAATAGCCAATGGACTCTGTAGTCATCAACACTTGTATTCACAAATGACACCCGACTAGAAAGCTAAGACAAAATGGGAATGTGTTAACAGATTTCAAGTGAAGTTCAGACAGCCAAACAACAAGAACATCAGGGACCTATCCAGGCTTTAGAAATAGCTAAAATAAGGGCCTTGGATGCCTTCAGTGTTTTTTCTTGCCATCAGCTCTGCTCATAACAGTTTCATCATCTGTACAGAGCATCTTCCTTCACAGGGAGGCACTGTCCCTTCTGGAAGCTTCCTAGCTTCCAATCCCCACTACTAGAAAGAAGCTCTCTTACCATTTAAAATTCTCAGGAAGGAACCCACCTGGACCAATCAATGGAAGCCAGAGGAAATAGAGAGTAACATAAAGTTCCAGGGAGGAACTCTGGATCCTCACTCATGGGGTATGACTCTAATACTTACCAGCTCCATGACCTGGGATAATCTATTCAACTTCTCTGTGTACTGGTTTCCTCATCTGTTGAGCAGGGATATAATAATACCTATCTCAGAAGTTTATTGCGGGAATTAAAAGAAACACTATATGCAACGAGCTTAAATCCATGCCTGATGCAGGAAAAATAAAAGGGTATTATTTAAGTGGTTGTTATTTAAATAGAATTGTAATTCTCAACCCTGGTCATGAATTGGAATCATTTAGAGAACTTTCAAAAGAATACTTGAGCCTTGGTCTCTGTTCTAGTTTGCTAGCTGCTGGAATGCAATATGCCAGAAACGGAATGGCTTTTAAAAGGAGAATTTAACAAGTTGCAAGTTTATAATTCTAAGGCCAATAAAAGAAAGTCTATAGAAATGTCCTATCTATGGCGTCTAGGGAAAGATATCTTGGTTCAAGAAGGCCAATGACATTCAGGGTTCCTCTCTCAGCTGGAAGGGCCCATGGTGAAGTGTCTGCTAGCTTTCTCTTCCTGCTTCTTGTTTCATGAAATCCCCAGGAGGCATTTTCTTTCTTCATCTCCAAAGGTCACTGGTTGGTGGACTCTGCTTCTCGTGGTTATATCATTCTCTAGCTTTTTCCAAAGTGCTGCTTCTTTTAAAGGAGTTTAGTAAAACCAATCAAGACCCACCTGGAATGGGTGGAGACTCTCCACCTAATCAAGTTTAATACCCACGCTTGCCTGAGTCACAGCTCCATGGAGGTAAGCTAATTAAAGCGTCCAAAATACAGAGCTGAATGGGATTAGAAGAAACCATTGCTCTCACAAGACCGTCTAGGATTAAAACATTGCTTTTTTTAGGGTACATAAATCCTTTCAAACTGGCACAATCTCCTTCCCAGATGTTCTCTTTAAACTGGCCTTGGAGTATGGCCCCAGCATCAAGATTTTCAATATGCTTCTTGGGAGATTCCAATGTGATTCCAAGTTTGAAATCGATTGTTCTAGATTATAAACTCCAAGGGTGGAGGGATTTTATGTGTATTATTCAAGCCTCAGTGGTTAAAACTGTGCCTGGCACACAAAAGATACACCGAAAAAAATCTGCTAATGACAGCAATAGGAGCTTGACTGAGAGCAGGTGTGTGTGCATGTGCATGGTGCACAGGCTGGCCCTTAACATTTGTGGGGCCAAGGCAAGAGCATAAATGTAGGCCCCCGTAACGTATATCTAAGTATTTATTATTAATCAAGTTGATAAATGCCTGAAAAATGTTTTATCATCTTACTGAGAAAAATTAATCTCCATAACAAACTGGAAGTCTAGACGTAAATTTGGAATTTTAGAACACCTCCAAGTTCCTCTCCAGAACATCGTACCCAGGAAAGCCAGTCGCTGGCCTTTGCCCCAAGCCCATGGTCATTCCCTTTCCTTCCCAATCCCAATTCTGTCCTTGGACATACTCATGTCTACATCCAGTTCTCACACCCAACCTCTGTCCACACCTCCTACAAATACCCTTTAGTCCTGAGTGCACACACCATCAGCAGAACCAGCTTCAGGAGGATGGGCCAGGAAAGAGGAAGTATGCTCTGGATGATTTGGGCAGGGAAATCTAGGGTCTCTTTTACCTGGAAGACGCTATAGGCAGGCATGGGGGGGATTTCCTTGGCTCCAGGTGGACACATTCCCTTGACCTTACAGATTCCTAAGACTTTTGGGAAGAACATGGTTGGAGTACAGGGGCCAGGGAAGGGCCCCTTTTTGCCCAGGTTTAAAGGTAGGTGGTGGTGGTAGTGGTAATGGTGGTGGTGGTAGTAGTAGTAGTAGTAGTAGTAGTAGTAGTAATAGTAGTAGTAGTGTGTGTGTACTACAGTTGGGAAGAATTTTGAGCCACTACCGATTGTAATACTCTATATAATAGAAATTTAAGGAGCAACTCCTATTCAAAGTGCTGTTCAAAACAGGCCAGCAGACATCTCTTGTGTAATAATGTACCCAGACATACACTTACATGTTACACAACATCTCCTCTTTAAGCCACTCAATGGCTTCCCATTGCATCTGGGAGAGGGGGGTAGTTATTTAACATGATAAAGCTTAAATCTTTAGTCTGGAATTCAAATCTGTCCAACATCTGGCTACATTTTGCTTTATCTGTCTTAATGCCACTCTTCCCCTCCCCATTCTCTACTCCTCAGTGAGGCACACTTTCCTCTCTTTCTATTTTTGGTACTGGAAGCATAAATGTTCCAGTAATTATGTGGGGCAGATGAGAAAAGACCTCCTCAATACTGAAATTCTCCATTTTGCAGATCATCTCACAATTGAAGTAAACCAAAAATTAAAATAAAGGACTTGCAGTCTTTTGCAGGCTTTGCAGTTATAGAAAGACAACTTTCAATATCTACATTGGGATATTACATGAACTCAAATCTTTTTATATATCTGTAAGAAAAGAACTCCATGCTGATGAATTCCATGACATACCAATCAAATGAAAGGCGTCTGTGTGGGTGGAGTCATTAGAGAGAATGTTATTGCCTGACAAAGTGGCTAGAAAGAATCAAATGCTGTGCCAGGCCAAACGGAGTACGAACAAATTGCCATGGCTTTGGAAGATTCATGGTCAAATGTTTATCTGCCTCTCATTAGATACGCCCATGTCAGAGAACAGAATTATGAATTATTCCCCTCTTTATGAAATAAACTTCAAGTAAAAGTCACACAGATGTTACATGACAGACTTCAATCCCAAGGATTGATTTCCAATTTTCTAAAAAAGCGTAACATATAGAAAAGCTTGTTTTAAATAACATCAGTACTACCTGGCTTGATTATCTTCAAATAACTGACCATGCACTTTAAATTTATATATAGATAAAATTTATATATATATACACACATATATGTGTATATACTTGATAGATATAGAAAATATTCTCATCTTAAGACTGGTTAAAATTCTCCATTTTGCAGATCATTTCACAACTGAAGTAAACCAAAAATTAAAATGAAGGACTTGTAGTCTTTTGTAGGCTTTGCAGTTATAGAAAGACAATGAGTCTGGCTTTTATTTTCTTCAGTAAGCTATTTGGCATAGAAAAACATGTACTTTCATCCTTAAGCCCTTATTGTCAGTAGCTTTTATTTTGATATTTGCTGCCAGGAAATGGATTTCTCATTACCTTCGTGACCAATAAAGAAAGATTTAGAAGACCAGATGTTAAGCCAGGAATTAATTTCAACACAAAGAGCCCAAAATAGAAAGATGGATTTTCCAAGTTTTCCACCCAGGCCATATTCAAATAAAACCATTCAAATTTGTCTTCAGTAAATTTGCTTCATGTGCTTTGGGTGGTGAAGAAAACACTACATTAGACAATCCTACTCTGACATGACAAAGCAGGCTGCCCAAATTCCAAAAGTTCTTAACTATACCAATATATAGACTTCATGATCTACCTTTGCCCTACAATCTTAACATAATTCTTATCATTAAGGAACAAAATAGGGGTTTCTATCTTCAGGCAGAGTTCATCAACTTGGTTTTATAAAATCTAGACTGGTTTGCTCTTCTATTCCAAGTCTCAAAGACAGGGCTCTATCTTACTTGCTTTTAGCAGGAATGGACAAGAATACCGTTAGATGGATACGAAAGAGACCGTTCTCATTCATAATACTGGGCTTATACCACCCAACTTCACAGGTGCTCCAAAAATAAATTCATTCCTGAATCCCTGTTACACCAATAGCCAAGTATTTTGGTCCAGCAGTTATCCAGTAAAGTGGTTTAAAAGCAACAAATTAGAAATCCAAGACTGCCTGCGGCCAAAGACCTGACTGACAGGACAGACCAGGAAATATGCCCAAATAAAGGTCTGACCAGCTGCCTTCAGTTGACAGTCTGCCTCTGTATTCAGGTATACTTAGTGGTTAACAGACAGAAAAGAGCAGATCCAGGATTATGTGCCATCCTGTATAAAAGTCTGGGAGTGAGGCAGATACTGGTAAGATAAAAGTAAAATCAGAGATAGAAGATTGAAATTAAAGAAGTTAGAAAACAGTAGACCTGACTCCTAAGTAATGAAACCCAAAACTGATTTCCTGAAAGAAATAATAAATCAATAAAGGACTGGTAAATATAATCAAGTAAGAGAGTGAGAAGACACACAAAAGAACATTAGGAACAATAAAGGAATCATAATAATAGATATGAATGAGACTTTAAGAATCATAGTTAAGTCAGCAAATTATTCTATGACCACTTAGAAGAAAAGTCAAGATATAAACTCAGATTTGCTTAACTTCAAATTCTGTGTGCTTTATCAATATACTGAATATTATTTTATCCATCCACAGAGATGCTTTCACATGTACTCCCTGTGCATTGTTTCCTTTTTTCATTTTTACCAACAAATACTCCACTTTCTGTATTCCCCTCAATCCACCAGTAACTTCTAATCTGCTTCATATCTCTGTGAATCTGCTACTTTTAGTCATCTCTTATAAGTGATATTGTACAATATTTGTCTTTATGTGTCTTGCTTATTTCACTGAGAATAATATTTTCAAGGTTCTTCCATGTTACAGCATTTCTTACAACTTCATTATTTTATATGTAAGAATAATATTCCATTGTGTATATCCACATTTTCAGTTGCTGATGGACACTTGGATTATTTCCAGCTGGGCTATTGTAAATACTGCTACTATAAATATCAGTGTAAAAGTATCTGTTTGAGACCTTGTTTTTACTCCCTTTGGGTATATTCCTAGAAATGGAATGACCAGATCATATGGTAATTCTATATTTAACTCTTTGAGGAATGACTATAAACTTTCATAGTGGCTGTACCATTTTACATTCCCAACAACAAACTAGAGTTTGAATTCCCCCACATCATCTCCAACACTTGTTATTTTTTTTTGGTTACTAATAGACTCCTTGCAGGGGTAAAGCAGTATCTCATTATGGTTTGGATTTGCATTTCCCTAATTGCTAATGATGCTGAGCATCAGAAGAGGGCAGATGGACAAACCCAGAGATGGGTAAATAGTAGCGGATTAATTTGAGCAGTGGTAAGTGCATACAGATGATCAATTTGGGTAACAAAGGAGAGGTGGTCCTCATGTTTGCTTTAGTTAGGATAGTCAATGAAGGTCTTTCTGAAGAAGTAATATTTGAATTCAGACCTGACTACTGGGAACAGTCACACAGAAACCCGTGGGAAGAGCCTTCTGATAATAAAGAACAGGAACAAAATCACTATGCTTGGGACAGGGGCAACGTGTTTAAGGGACAAAATAAGCCACTGCATCTAGAACAGGTGAACAAGGGGGAGAGTGGAAGAAGCCGACACTAGAGAGGGAGTCAATTCACCTTTCCTTTCAACCTGCAGAACTCCCTTTAGCATCTCTTGTAGGACTGGTCTGGTGGTGGCAAATTACCTCAGCTTTTGTTTACCTGAGAAGTTTTTAATGGCTTTCTAGGCCATAGTAAGGAGTCTCAATGTCACTTTAGACATAATGGAAGTCACTGAAAGTACATAGTTTGACTTATTCTAAAGAGATGCTCCAGCTGTTTTCTGGAGGTCACCCTGAGGGTACAAAAGAGAGAAATAAGACTACTGAAGGCTGTGGAACAGTGGTCCTTGTAAGAGAAGATGGACACTTACTTCACGGCAGTATTAGTGAAAATGGAGAGAAAGATATGTGCAACCTCAGAGTAATTGTAGGGCTAGAGAAGTTGGTCAGTTCTCTAAAATAATATTTGAAAAACATTTACTGGGCATTTATTATTTGCCCAGAACTGCATTAACTTCTGGAAGGGATACAAAAATAAATAAGACAAGTTTTTTTCCCTCCAAATGCTTACAGATGCTGGGTGGTATACAAACTAACAAATACCTGTGTAACAAAGATGATATGTGATAGTGAGGTCATCTCTCTTCTTTTCCAGTAATCAACAAATAGATCCACAAATGAGAAAGAATTAGAGAGAAAGAAACTAAATGCCCCACACAATGCAATGAGAGCCTGACACTTTCCCAGAGGGAACTGGCTCTAAACCACCCTCTCCTCTTCTCCCACCCAGTTCACCTAAGAATGGGTTGGGTGGTATCACCAACTGTCATCTGGAAGCATATGGGGTACAAAGTGTTCCTTAGGATAAATCACCTGTGAAAGAATGGGGGAAGCAGAATCAAGCAAAGGGAGAACGTGAGCTGCAAAGCAGGGCAGATAAAACAGCAGCCAATCTGCCAAAAGCCCTGGAATGAGTAATGCGTACCAAAGTATTCATATGGAGCAGAAATGGCCAGGCCTTATCCTCATACCTCTCAGGGAAGGAGCCGAACTTGAGCAGAAAGTACTAGATCTGGGCCATGCAGCCCCTGTCTCTGTGTTATTGGGGGCGGGGGGGGGGGGTGCGGGCAGAGGAAGATGGTGTTGTATTAGAAGTTCTGTTCTGGGGAAATGGAAATTTCAGGAAGGTAATCATCCTATCTCTTCCCTTTCTCTTCTGCAAGCTGTTCCCCTCTTCTTACAACAAGGAGAGGAATCCAAGGTATTCTTCCTTGTGCTAAGTTAGAAACTAATGATCTCCCCTCTAAAAATTGCTGCGCTGTACATGACAGTTGACTTGATGTATCTGGCCTGATGCTTCTGTAAAGAGAGGTGCCACAGCTGAGAAAAGGAGTGTGGCAGGGTCCAGGTAGTTCCCACCACTTGGCTTCCCTAAATGAATTGACTTGTTTCCCCTGGCAAACAAACTGAGGCTTTGAATAGTGCCTAAACCTAAGCATTCTAATAAGCATTCAAGCTGCCTGCTTGGTGAGGTGGCCTCTTTGTGGAGTCACTGCTGAAGTGAGGAGAAAGCACTAGCTGGATTTTCTACAATATGGAATTGTACAGGGCCTGCAGGGCCCTCCAAAGGATCAACAAATAAATGCCTGTGCAAGCAAGCCAGTATTTGGGTGACTCTTACAATGAAGTCAGTGATCAGCCAGTGCTTAGCCACACCACCATCACCATGAGCACTGCCACCCTAAGACCCAGGCAAGTGAGGGCCTCTGTCCCAGGCCCTGCAGCACTTCAAGGGAATGCATGCTTGGAGTGCCTTCCTTGAAATTTTCTCAATTCTCTTTTCATGCCTGAGACCACTGGGGCTGGGACTGTTGTCCGGGAGGGAATGGCATTTAGGATGCAAAATCTAAGGTGCTGGTTGCTTTCAGGATCTCAGTAAACTTTGCACCCTAACCGCCTCACTCATCATACTCTAGTCCTGGCCCTGGTAGCAAATATCCTTTAACCTGTGTGCCTTCTGCATGGTCACCCAGAGTGGTCACCTACCTCCTTTGCAGGCTCTGCTCCACATGTCAAGAGTGCCTGGCCTGTTTCTTCAAAGGGCTTCAAAATCTCTGCTCCTCTATGCCCTTCCTCTCTTGCATTTTTCCAGCATTTGGATATTGTGCTCTCCTAGGTTGGTCTTAAGCTGGGTTAGGTGAGGGTCAGGCGAGGGACCCTTCCATGAATAGAACTGCTCTTCTTATTTCACCAGCAGACCTCTCACTTCTCCTCCCTCCAGGTGGCAATGTACAGATCGCAGGAGTGGGTCAGCAATGAAAGGGATCACTGGGATTGCAGGGATCTGGGGAACACTGTGGCCTACAGCTCAAGAGAAGACATGGAGGGAAGATGCACTGTTCTATGATTACACTGTAAAATTTCACATGACAAGTCTGTCATGTGAATGAAGCACAGCAACAACCTTTGAGATAGCCATTGGAAGCCACTATTCTCAGGTAACAAGGGACAGTTGGAGATACAGTCTCCTAAGTAATGACAGAACCAGCATTAAGGAAATGGTGGGAGGGAACTGCAAAGGCAAGTAAATCAATACTGTTTCCATAAAAACAGGTTCCAAAGAGCCACGGTGTTTTGAATAATAATGATGTTGCTACCTTTATCTCACTGTGGGAGACAGGAAATTGGCCAGGAATAAACAGCACAAACAGAAAACATAGGGCCAGGACAGTATGAAGAATCTTCACCTCCACCGACTGGAGAGTAAAGGAATACTTAACTAACCTCTTCACCATCCATTATTCTAAATCTTCCTCAATAGCCCACTA
Source organism: Tamandua tetradactyla (assembly GCF_023851605.1). NCBI lineage: Eukaryota > Metazoa > Chordata > Mammalia > Pilosa > Myrmecophagidae > Tamandua > Tamandua tetradactyla. The sequence continues at coordinate 152,345,731 of NC_135332.1, forward strand.
TACCTCATATGGGCCCATGAGTTTTATAATACATTTTTAACCAATTTGTTGGTTCAGTCAAGGGGCCTCACAAGATATATTTGTCCAGGATCCTGCACACTGCGTGGGGAGCCCAAATGTGATTTTTCCCAAGGCATGTCCACCTTGGCCCAAGCAGTCATGCAAGGATACATCATTTGTCCTCCATCCCCTCCCCACTGCAACCCCACAGGAGTCAGCACACTGACAGAAACGGAGAATGGAGAGGGTAAAATAATGGATCTTTCCCACACACACCCTTTCTAAGTCCTGGATCCACAAATCTAACCTGAGAAGACGTGACTAAAAAGTTTTGGAACTAGGCCAAGATGAAGTTAAAGGCGATTTCTCTCTGCTAGAGAAAAAGATTCTTCAAAATGCCAGTAGTTGCTGGAAAATTAAATCATGTAATTATACCTCAATTCTGGAATCTACAATTTCAGAGGGCATTCCTTTCTTTTTTTTTCTTTTGTTTAATTCCAGAAACTCATGAAGAGTCAACATCAGTTTGCATGATTTATCGAAATGAAATGTAGAATTTTCTTTGGGCCTCAGGAAGATAATTCATTTTTGGCTCCCCCACACAAAAATTTTAATAAAACAGATGTGTAGCTAGAGGGGCACATGGTAGCTAAAAACACCTGTTTGATATTGAAAACTTTAAAAAACAACTGAAAGCTTAAAGTAATTACAAAATATGTGATTAATGTAATACCTGCCATGATTTAGCTCTGTATTATCTTACTTATACGTGGCATAATGAAGGAACTGTGGAAGACTGCTGACTCAATGGTTTATAAAGATAAATATTTAAAAAGAGTTTGATACCAATATGCTTCATAACTCATGTCATTCTTTTAATGAGTAGAGTGCTCACTAAAGAGTACATTGTCAATGATAGTAGAACTAAGTATTTCAGATCTAGCAAATCCTTTCAAACAAATATTTCTTGCATTCCATTGTGTCTATAAATGCACTTAGAAGACATAATTCTGAAAAGTCACTAAAGTAAAAATAACTTTCTTCTGTAGGAAAGTGCCAGAATCCTGACTGATTCTACCATGGAAACCAACCCAGCCCTGTAATATGATAATTTTATCATTCATAGCTAGGACTGAGAAGAAATGAATCTAAGTAAAAGCAGACTATAATGTTGGAGATATATACACATATAATCCATTATATATATATATATAATTTCCATTAAATATTCAGCTATTTGTAGTTGTTCTGATGCATTATATATGCTCTCTATGTCCTCTTAGAAATCGCAAACTCCCTAATACTTAACACAGTTTTTAACACTCCTTTTAGATTAATCAGGGTGTGCAAGGGCAATTAGCCAATTAATCCCTCACATGTGCCTAACACAGGCAAAGTCCTGTGCCCTGTGCAGTGAGTAGACAGTATCAAAGAGCTTCCATCCTGAGAGAACACAGATATCACGTACTGACAAATGCCCTGGGAGCCTAGAAGCCTCAGCACACACTTGGAAGTCACTCAGATCTTGGCACTTTACAAACAGCAAGCTCTGTATCGAAAATATGTAAAATAACAGTACTGAAGTCCTAGCGCTCTTGCAGGGATTAAGTGAGCTGAAATTAAAAGAGTGCCTGGTAATGAGAAGATTCAAAATATGTTGGCTATTATAATTAACAAGTGTGATTACTACAACCAGAGGAGAAATACAGGATGCAGTTTAATTTTCATATCAACCCAAGTAAAATACGGAGAAGTGAATCCAGTTAAAAACATAACATTCTGTAGTCAAAATTGGGTGTGCTTGTACTACTTTCACTCATCTGAACTACTTCTCATATTTCATGAACTCATTCATTCATTCAGCAAGGAGTTAACTGTGCTCTGCCATGTGGCAGGGCTGTGCTAGGCAGGGGAGAGCAGGGTAAGGGCATTCATAGAGCTTCTTTTTTTTTTTTTACATGGGCAGGCACCAGGAATTGAACCTGGGTCCTCTACAATCGCAGGCAAGCATTCCTGCCTGCTAAGCCACCGTGACCCACCCTTCATAGAGCTTCTTATTTATCAGAAGTGACTCACTGACCCACAGACACAGCAGGCACTTAACTTTAAGTGGTAAATCTAAGGAGAACTCCAAAACTTTACAAGTAAATAAAAAGTTTTTCAAGGAGCTTGAAACCTCTTCAAATTCACATGCCACTTAGAACTGAGCAGATCTCTTACCTTGAAATGTAATCTGACATCTCATTTCTCCCATTCTCTTGCTGTTTAAGAGCTCAGTATTAAATTTTTATGTGATATTAAATCTTGAAAAGCTACGTACCATAGAAGCACCATTAAAAATTCATAAATCTACAACAAAATGTGTCATAATTAGACCGATTACTTAGCATCTTACAGAGTTAACACCATTTTAGGATGGCCAACTTTAACTTCCTATTCAATAAAGGCTGTCAGTGTATAGGCTATGGAATAATGCAGCATAGCTGTACTAGTCTTGGTCTTGGATTTAGAAGGCCTTGTTTCTTTCATTCATTGAAATAAATATTTATCTGGTGGATCCTGGTTATTTCAGCCTCTCCAGTATCTTTTACTTTCTGGGAGTATTACCCTCATTTTCCCACAGGAAATGGAGACCAGCTGACCCAACTCCAACTTCAATGAAGCCATGAAATCGGACCAGTCAAATCAGCATATTCCATTTTAACATCCACAGTGATTTGTTCAGGGACATGATGCAAAGCAGTTCCATGGGAGTCAGACCTGGAGATTTGTGGGGAGCTCTCAGCAAAGAGTTCCTTTCTTTCCCTTTGGGTTGCCAATGGTTGCAGGTGTGCTTGAAGCTTCTAGCAGCCCTGACAGTCGGAGCCTGCCTGACAACAAAGAGAGCCAAGAAGAAAACAGAGGCTAGAGGTGGAGCATGAATGCAAAGACAGGGAAAAGGAAAGTCTGGGTCCTGGTGACATCTTCTCTGCAGAGTCGATGCATACCTAGAGGGAGGGCAAAATGTACTCTATTTCCCATAATTAAATATAATTTCTATCCTAATCTTTCATTTCCTCTGGTGACAATACAGACACTACGAGGCAACTCAGGAACAATGCATCAGACAACTCAGGGCTTTTTTGTTCTCCCCTTTCTATGCTACAGCCTCAGACTGGATGGAGGGCATCTACTGCTGAACCTCCCTCTGACTGATGCTCACCGTGTGTACCCCACTGAGTCTCTGTGCTTTGTGTGCCCAGGTCTCTCTCTTTCCCCCGGAACCTACCACACAGTCCCTCCAGATCTTCCTATTCTCTCTTAATATGTCCTAAGCCCTCCAGAGGAACTTTGCATATTTCTGCACTGACATCCCAAACAATTATCCCTACCCTATTATTTGTGCACCATGGTGGCACAGAGCGCCTCCTAGGGTTTAAATGGATATAACAGGGCAGGGACCATTTCTTCTGAAGTACCCACACTCCTAAATGTGAATTTTTCTAACATCTCTCCACCCCGTACTTGCTCTGAGCGGGACCCAATCGGCATTTCTTGATATTCAGACATTTAAGCTCTCTTGCTTTCTTTCTAATTGTCTCTCTCCTCTCTTGCTTCACAGATTTTTTGAGGGCTGGGGTAGGAAAACTGGCTTTTATGTTTTGATCTATTCTTGCTATGCCTATTCTTTAACATAAACTTTTCCTTTGGAAATGAAAAAAACTGTTTCTGGTGGGAGTTAAAAGCCTACCCTGAAGTTTGAAATCTAATAATTTACTCTGTTGGTCTCTGGAGGCCCCAATTCCTAAGGCAGTGAAACTGGGCTACCTTCGCTCATGCATTCCTAACGTCAAGAACAAGAGGGAAACTGCTGATAAAGAAAAATGAAATCCTTGTCTGAGATTTGTTTTAAATTAAACCAGCAAAAGATGGAGGAGGGAGAAGTGGGGTGACACAGCTAAAACAAGATTAGGCATACATGTTGATAACTGGTGAAGCTAAATGATTGTATCTGTCACCACTATTTTACTATTTTCTGTATGGTTTGATTGTTTGAAATAATCCCTATTGCAAAAGTTGTCTTTTTTTTTAAGAATTAAAATAACCTTAAATAAAAATTAATATCACAACATTATACAATGATGTTTGGTATTTAGGAAACAGAACTATTAAAGTATTCTAAACTGAAAAAGAAATTGATCAGATCTGTGATTCTGAAAGATAACTCTGGTTGTTACATGGTGGGAAGTGCCTCTAGGCAAGAAAACTAAGGAGAAGATCAGCATTCTGGCTTAGTTGGAGAACTAAGTTAAGTCCTGATTTACACTAAGTCATGAGAGGAAGCTGGAGTGCAAAGCTAGACTGCAAGACCAGGCAAAGACAGTATCTCTTGTACAGGGAAGGTAAGAGAAAAGAAGGTATCCAGGGATCCTTCCAGGATATACTTGGGTTACTAGGAGAATGGGGATGGGAGGCATTTACAAATATGGGGAGCCTGGAAGCAGAACCAGGATTGGAGAGAGAACTGGTTTCAAGCATCAACTTTGGAATGGAATTTTTGAAGGGTCTTAGGATAGTCAGTGTATTAGTTAGGGTTCTCTAGAGAAACAGAACCAACAGGGAACACTTGCAAATATAAAATTTATGAAAGTGTCTCACGTGACCGTAGGAACGCAGAGTCCAAATCCACAGGGAAGGCTGTGAAGCCGATGACTCCAATGGATGGCCTGGAAGAACTCCACAGGAGAGGCTCACCAGCCAAAGCAGGAATGCCACCTGTCTCCTCTGAGTCCTCCTTAAAAGGCTTCCCATGATTGGATTTAGCATCACTAATTGTAGAAGACACTCCCCTTTGGCTGATTACAAATGGAATCAGCTGTGGATGTAGCTGACGTGATCATGACCTAATCCTATGAAATGTCCTCATTGCAACAGACAGGCCAGCGCTTGCCCAATCAGATGAACAGGTACCATAACTTGGCCAAGTTGACACCTGTCCCTAACCATGACAGTCAGCTAATTTTGTGTTTAGTTTCTGTGCATGTGAAATTATGAGAATGATATAAAATAATGTGAAATACCTTCAACTACAAAGCATAATTAAAATATTTTTTCAACAAACCTATAATATATAATTAGCCAATGATGAAATGAAGAATATTTAGGAGTCCTGACCTCTAACCCATGCTCTTGTAAATTCCTCAAATCAGTTAAGAAAGAAAAAATTTTTAGGAGAAAAATCATGATAAATACTAATCTTCCTTTATATCAACAAGTTGAAGAGAAATAAGATGTATACAAATGGTGACCAGAGTAACACACTTGAAAATGAACATTTTGAGAAAAAAAAAGATTCAAAATGTCACCAGTGGAAACTCTTTAACTTAGATCATCAAAGAAAGTGAACAGATTTGTTTTAATAACATGTCAAGTTCAAATAGCTAGCAAGAAACAAGATAACTGCTGAAATTTGAATGGACACAGGGCTACTTATTTCAGTCTAATTAGAGAGAAAATAAAAAGGCTTTCCTCTAGAGATAGAGTATTCATCCAGACACCAGCAACAGAAACACATTACTTGTCAATGTCCTTGCAAAGGAAATGGTAAAACTAAGAAAATCATTTCCAAACCATGAGGCACTTACTGCAAAATACTAGAAGCTGGTTTTAACACCTGCAATATTTTCAATTTCTGCATCAGGGTTACATCTTAAAATCCATTTCCTTCTAAAGATCCTTTGAAATATCTGTCCTCAAAGACCTTCTTACGACAAGAGTCCTGTGGTCCAACTTCTACAAGTTTTATTATAAAATCTCTTTTGTTTTCCCTTTAAGAAAGTACCGGCTGTTTTTCATAAAGAAATATTGGTAATTTATTCCTAGAATTACAAAGCATTTTCCAGCACTGCAAAGAAAGAAAACTCACTTTGTTATATTCTGATGTGCTTACATTGATTTAAATTCCCAGCATTCTGTTTAAATCTGACCTCTGTCCGACGTGGCCTTTATTTCTCTCATCTAAGGGGTTCCTGCAGGGGTCTGGAATGCTACTAGTGAGAGAGCGTGTCAGCAGCATTTCTTAGCAAAACACTGCCAGAAATACAGAAAATAAACATCTTTGAAAAATAGCGAAGTTGAAGTGCTTCCAGATTCAACTCCAAATAGCTCAACTCCCTAAAAGCCTGTTAAATATTACAAAAAATCAGGTCACTAACTTCAGCTTACAAATTGCAACATGACTTCCAACAACTGAGAACTGCAAGGCAAGTTTTATAGCAATGCTATTGGTCCTCAAACAGGGAAATCTTCTACTGACTTTGGGGGTGGGGAAGAAAGAAGAGGCTGAGAATTCACTACAAAAGGCTCTCCTGGGACACATTGCCTAATTTGGATTGCCTAGGACTGATAAAGAGCTCAGCACCTAATTAAAGCTGCTTCACAAACAGCTCGCAAAGCAGAATAAATATCTCCATTTGGAATCAGTGATCGCTCTCTGGGGTGTCATCATAAACCAAAGACTGACAAGAATGATAAGTTGGCCTTTTGGAAAAATCTTCACCCTGAAAGATGGTGACCCAAAGGGTGATGAAAATCACAAGTTCTATACTGCCATCCTGAACAAGTTCACATTTTTCTTATCTTCACAAGCATTTATTCAACTTTCAGGCTAGGAACAAATAAAGCCTAAAAAATGCACAAGCTCTGGGGAGAAAGTAATCAGCCCTTCGCATGGTGGATAAGATCAGTTCATCCATGAAAATATGCAACCTAAGCAATAAGATGCCCCACAGGTACAGGTTTCAGTGAATGCTGCCTCTAGGGCCCTCAGTACCACAACAGGGAGAAAATTTTATGCCTCTTCACTGGGTGTGAATTTTTCATCCCTATTTGGGGTTTAAATCATATTCAGACATCCAGCTTTAAGATTCCATTCAGCCTGAATGGCAGGGAATTAATTCTCTATCTTTCTTTATTTTCTCACTGGTTCACCTGCCTCCAAGTGATATAAAAGTTCTGAGTTTCTTTTGTAGAGCAAAGTATCCAGGGAGAGGCACACTGGTTACCACTGAGATGCCTACTAGTATCCTGAAGTCAGTTGATTCTGCTACTTATGAGCCACAAGAGATACAACTCATGGCAGAGATAAGGAGCTCCTCTGGGTAAGCCAGAGAAACATACAACGCACCCCCATGGAGGGAATCTACTGAGGTGTACACACTCATTTCCCTTCTGTTATGGATTGAATTCTGTCCTCCCAAAGATATGTTCAATTCCTAACCCCAGGTCCCATGAATATGACTTTATTTGAAAAGAAGGTCTTTGAAGATACGATTAGTTAAGATGAGGCCAAATGGGATTAGGGTGACTGGTATCCTTAAAAGAAGGGGGAAATTTGGACACACAGACACAGGGAGAAGATAGCCACGTGACAATGAAGGCAGAGACTGTAGGGCTGCAGCTGCAAGCCGATTCCTGCAGACCACCAGACGCTAGGAAGTGGCAAGGAAGGATTCTTCCCCACGCGTCCCAGAGGGAGCATGGCACTGCTGACACTCTGACTAGAATTTCTGGCCTCCAGAAAGCAATACATTTCTGTGGTTTTAAGCTACCTAGATTTTTTTTGCACTTTATTACAGCAGCCCTAGGGAACTGCAAAGCCCTGTCTCTAACTGGGGTCTCCTTGGCTCTCTGCTCTTCCCCCTCACTTCAAAAGACATTCAGTGTATAAACAAGCGGAAAATTCCAGGAGAGACGAAAAAAGAGGTTGTCTTCTAGAAGCTTCAGGTACGGGTTCCCTAAGGACAGGGAACAAAATGGCTCTTATTATCTCCCAAACAGAGCTGAAGAGGAGGAAAAGAAACATGCAGTAAGAACAAAACAAGTATCTCTCTTCCTTTCTTTTTACCCCCACTCCCAACACACATATACACACACATGCATGCACTTCAGTTAAAAAAAAAAATTAATGTTATTAGTCCATTTAACAAAACAAAGACTATGGCTCAGAATTGTTTAGTAACTTTCCTAGGTGACAACTACAATGTGACTGTGAAGGAGGCATCAGGACCCAGATCTAACTCCAAAGCTCACACCTCTAAAATTGCCCTTGTCATAAGCTGAAAACAGTCCAAGATGTCATAGAATGACTTGTCAGAAGGAAGTAGTTATTTAAAAAAAATAAATCAGGTGCTTAGGAAAGTAACATATTAGCAGGCAGATGCTGAAGATTAAAGAAAGCTAATTGGCTATAGAACTTTTTTATCATTTCTCTTCCTCAAAGTAGGATATAGAGCACTTTAAGGAAGGAAGAAAGGGACGAGAATTTCAGTTTAATGATATGTTTTTAATAATTAGTTATCTACTTCTAGGGAACAAGTTACTCCAAAACATAGAGACTTAAATCAATACATACGTATTATCTCACAGTTTCTGTGGGTCAGGAATCCGGGTGTGGTTTAGCTGGGTGCCTCTTGCTCAAGGTTCTCACAAAGTTGCAATCTAGCTGCCCCCTGGAAACGTGCCAAGGGCTGAAGGACCTGTTTCCTAGTTCACCCCTTGTGGTCACTGGCCAGCTGACGTTTCTCACAGGTTGATGGAGTGAGGTTCAGTTCCTCACATAGCTTGTTGGCCTCTCCACTGTGTGGTTCAAGACAAAGCATTTGGTTTCATCGACTGTGAGAGTGGGAGAATAGGGCAGAAACTACAGTCTTTTTGTAACCTAATCTTGGAAATGACATTCCATTATTTCTGCCATATTCTGTTCACTAGAAGCAAGTCACTATGTCCAGTCCACACTCAAGGAGAAGGGATTACAGGGACTGAATACCAGGAGTAGGGGATGGTGAGGCATATTGAAGGCTGCCTACCACATGTGCTGATGTGGCTTACTGCAGGACTGAGCAACAGACTGCTGAGTTCAGACCTCAGCTTTATCATCTGCTAGCTATATGACCTTCAACAAATTACTTTACTTTGTTCCTCAATTTTCTCATCTGTAAAACAGAATTATTAGAGGTAACTCCTGATCTCAGAGTCATCATGGATTAAATGAGTAATAAATATAAAAAGTGTAGAATAGTGTTTGGCACATGTAGACATTCAATGAATGTTAACTAGCATAATTTTATTAATTACATCAGATATAAAGTAGCTTTTGTAGCTAATAACGTATACTCAAACGAGGAGGATTTTATTTACAATTTCTGAAATAATATGCCATATATAAAATGGTCAAAATCGAAGCTGAAACCACAACCATTCTTGGAAAAACTGGAAAACTTCACTTATGTTGGCACTGAGATTTTTTCTCAATGTAGAAAATTGTCAACAACCAATACATACTCTAAGGAAGCAGAGCACTTTATTACTGTACCCTTCTCATAGACTACCTCTAATCCTCATTTCAAAAATATCTTACTGTCCAAATAAGAGCAATTACTGCCTACTGAGGAATGGAGTAGGCTTAATTGGCCAAAGCTGCCTTGTCAATTGAATCACAGGTATACAACTTCCTCATCCTACTTGACTGCTGACACTACCAGCCCTATAAAGACCACCCCAAAACCCCAAAACTATCAGGCTCACCCAAAAGCACATACTTAGACACAAGTCTTAGACATAAACATTAGTGACAATTTGAAATGCCCTAGAATTTCACAGAAATGCTTACTGACAAACATTTTCAATTAATGAGATTTCACCTGAAGCTCTCCCTCTATTCCCCAACTTGGTAAAGGTATCCTTCATTTCCAACCACCCAGAAACTCAAACCAAAACTGAGAAGCCACCCTGGCTGTTCCCTCTTCCACACATTCCCATCTGCCCTTACTCTCACCTATCCAGCTCTCCTTGGACACTTCCTTTCTACCCCTAAGTGCAGCTGCCTTAGTTTAAACCCTCATCAATGTTCATTCACCATGCAGGTTAAGGTACTGATACTAATTTTGGCTGTTAGGAATGAGTCCAGGTTTAAATTAGCCTGTACAAAGGAACTGGAGTTATATTTACATCAGAAAGGAGATTGAACACCATTATTTTCAGTATCATGAAGAGTGCAAAATGTACCTCATCTGTCCTCCTACTCTCTCAACTCTCAGTTGCTTATCAAAAACAAACCTAAATAGAAACACAGTTCATATGTAGTATTGCTTCAAAATTGAGTCATGTCACAATAGCTGAAACAACGCACTTCCACATTATTAGTACAGAAAATACATTACAATAGCTTACAATATCCCAAAGCCGCACTGAATTCCTTTCAGAAATGAAGAAGACCAGCTCCTCATTTCACCTTATCACCTGGGTTCAGAAACCCACAAGTAAACAGCGCACAGCACACAAAGTTCTCATGAAAACTGCCTGCAGCCCTCACCCCTATGGTATCTGATCTACTCACAGAGCTAGATTAGAACAGAGGCCATGCTGCCCTCTCCATCTTTTCTCTTATGTCTCTCATCTGGGACTAGCCCAAAACTTCCTTCTTGAAGGGCTCTTTCTTCCCTTTCTAATTGCCTCATGCAAAGAGATTGCTGGTGAAGAGGCAAAGGAAGTGTCTGTCACTCACCATTTTGTCACTTCTAGCTAAATTCTGAATTCCAGCTTAGATTTGGCTGGAGCACCTTCTGGTAAATACACATCTTAAAATGTAAAGCTATTAACCAGGGAAGGAGAATATATCAAAACACTATCATCCGTAGCTTTCACAATGTGGCTGTGGGATTGTGAAAACCTTGTGTCTGATGCTCCTTTTATCTACCTTATCAACAGACGAGTAAAACATAAGGAATAAAAATAAATAACAGGGGGAACAAATGTTAAAATGAATTTAGATTGAAATGCTAGTGAGCAATGAAAGGGAGGGGTAAGGGGTATGGTATGTATGAATTTTTTTCTGTTGTCTTTTTTCTTTTTCTGAATTGATACAAATGTTCTAAGAAATGATCATGATGATGAATACGCAACTATGTGATGATATTGTGAATTACTGATTATATATGTAGAATGGAATGATCAAAAGTTAAGAATGTTTGTGTTTGTTTGTTGTTATATATTTTTTAATTAAAAAAGATATTTAAGCCCTCTGATCTCCTATATTCTGGAGCAGCTAGAAGGAAAAACATGACAGGATCATTGGTGGCCCATGACAAACTCTGGGATCTGTCCTGTAACTACTTATTGAGGAGTGCTTTGAAAACTATTGCTTTTTTATTTCTTTGCTTTGTGTGTGTATATATATATACTAGACAATAAAAGAAGTTTAAAAAAAACACTATCATCCATTTAACACTGAATGAGAATAACCATAAGGAGCAAGGTCCTCACAGACTAGGAATGGAGATAAACTTTATAACAATGGGGAATCCATAACTCCTAAATCAAGCAGCAGTGTTCAAAGAAGCTTGAGACTCAGACTGAGGGATTCTGGGTGCCTGAGGAGTAACATGAGGATTCTGGGTGCTTGAGTTCAATTATTTCTGGGATTGTAAAGAAGATGGCAGTGTTCCCCAAGAAGCCACAAAGTGGTACCACTGAAACCAGGCTCTGCAGCGGGGTCAGGTCCTTCGACTCTAACCCATTCTGGTCTCATATCAGGTTCTATCTTCCTCCTTCCTTCACACCCGTCCTGCATCTGCCATGACCAGGTTATTTTGCCTCCAACTCAAGCCAAAAAAGATGACAGGATATTCCTGAAAGAGGGACACAGCAGGTGAAGATAAAGGAACAACCCTCCGTCTATCACAGAACACCGAGAGTTAGACACATTCTTAGAAGTCAGACAATCCACCCTTTGTGCCAGATATGAAAATCTTGGATATCATCTATTTTAGCAATAATATCATTTTTTTGTCTTCTTAGCATCACTCTCTCTTGTCTCTTGCTAACTACTCCCTTATTTTATTTGGAGAACCATCTCTCTCACAATTTCATTTGTTGTTCTGGTTGAGGCTAACTCTAGTTTGGCTTTAGCGCTGGGTGTGACTTGTCATCAGTTCCATGACTGACAATTCACAGTACTCCAGCTGCTGCCTCAGCCATTGGTACAGGATGTTGATATGGCCCAAGTCAAGCAAAACACAGCTCATTCCAGGGCAGTTGCTGGAATGTTTAGGAAATAGGAACTCTCTTTTCTCTGGGGTTAATAATAAGACAAGACATAATCCTGAAGCCTTTGGAAGCCATGCTGTTGCCTCTTAGAGAGTGTGTGCCTGAGAATGAGGCCAACGTCAAAGGAAGCAGAGGTTGTAGTTAGAACAAATAATGCTCCTGAGTATATTATTTGAGCACCTGGACTCCACCAACTAGCCAGGCAATTTAAAGTGAGTTTCTGTCTCATATGACCCAAAGAGATGAATTTACATTCTACAACATCACTGGGAGGAGCTAAATTATTCCAGATAACAAACCTCCATTTTCCAGAAGGACTCAGATTTTTGGGTCCTGATCTCAGCTCTTTTCTTGGATTGAATAGAATTTGTTGTTTTCAATCCATGCCCATTACTAAGGCTTCATTTATTTATTCATTTCATTTCTTGTTTAGTTAGGGAACAGCAAGTATTTCCTCTTTCCAGGAAACAGTTCCCTCAGGGTCCCAGGCACTGTACTGCATGTCCTGTAGCCAGCAGTCCCTTACCCCAGGCAGCACAACTTGTGTGCTGTCCCCCAGGTTTCTGTAGGGCAGCTCTGTGAGCTGCCTTCTTCACGCAGGGCAAGTTCTGAGACGGTGAGTTCCCCAGGCCACACCAGATTGGGCCAGACAGACTGCTCCCAGCATGTGCATGGGGCTTACTCTGCTCCCTCTAGACTTGAGGCCAGAGATCAAAACTGGGAGTGTGGGCCAGCTCTGTGCCAAGCCAGCGAGGGGTGGGAGAGGAGCCAGCCAGGTCAAGACGAGCTCCTACAGCTTTTTTTTTTAAAACTTTTAAAAATATTTTTATTGAGAAATCTTCACACTCATACAGTTGATATATGGTGTACAATCAGTGGCTCACAGACAGCTGCCAACAGGTTGGAGGGAAAGAGAAGGAAGTACAATGTTAGCCATCCACAGTAATAATGGTGCTGTCTTCTAAGAAGTCAGAGGCTTATTGGGACGAGTGAAGTGGATTCCCAAAAAATTCATCTTTGGTTGGGGAGAGCTGCAGTCCTCTCTCGTGGACCTTTGTGGACCTTTGATCCTTTCTTCTTAGCCCAGAAGCCAGAAGAATGAAAATAAGCCTCCGAATAATCAACTGAAGTTGCACAGAGATTGCATAAATATGTGTGCACCATTTGCACTGTAAACACAGCCCATGCATCTACGTCATACCTTCACCTCTTCCCTGGAATTGCATAATATAAGATGATACCACTTAAAACTATCATCATTAGACCCGGTCTTTCCTGCCTAGGTCAAGTTGTATATTTACCACGAAAATCATTTTTTAGAACATTTGCATCACTCCAGAGAAAGCAAGCTTTTAAGTAGCCTTTTTTCTAGATTTGGTGCTTTGCCCCATTACTATAGTCTTTTAACTGTTCTTTAGAGCTTTGAGAAAATTGGTTCTGCCAGTTCTTGCTGTCTGGTCAAAGCTTCTGTGGGGGAACAGAAGTCTGAAACATCTCACTCTACCATTTTGGATAGGGCAGGGTACAGGAGTGTTTTTAACAGGGGAATAGTGTAGTTTAGTTATAGTGTTTCAAAGATCCCAAATTCCATCTTTAAAGCACTAGAGGAAGCCTAATCTCACTCCCCCTGATAATCCTTAAAAAACTGAAGTCTCTGGTGTTTCCCATATTTTTTCTCTTTTCTACTATAAATATCTCCAGTCCTTCAAGTATGTATCATATAATAGGGTTCTGACTCCACACCAACTTGGTGTTCTCTTCTGAACTTACTCTAGTTTTTAAACATGCCTCCTAAAAGAAAATACTCAGATTGAATACAGTAACTCCAAACACTGTCCACACAATGAGTAATACTATGGACCATTATCTTCTTTATCTCATTACTCTACCCCCTACTAGACTAGATTTGCAGTCCTATTTTGGGTGATCACTATTAATTCATAATTCATTCATTCAATATTTATTGATCACCTATTTTAATTAAGTCCATTTTTAGATAAATGTTACTTTTGGGAGAGATATATATTAAGCCTTTTTTTTTTCCTGAGTGGAGTAAAGACTCCTGAGCAGTTTTACTTTGCAGGCAAAGAGACACATAAACTTTTGTACATGCAAAATAAGAAAGAAAAAATAGGATTAAAAAAGCTTTACAATGACCAGATTGTGTGTGGACTTATCAGCCCAGTAGGGGATTAGTGAATTTATGGTCTCTATTAAGAAATGACTTTAAGAAAGACATACTTCAAGTCACCTGCAAGCATTTTTACCAGATGCTTCCTTATATAAACCCCAAGGGAAATTAGATCATTGTTTTTTAAATTCCTGATTTTTTAAAAAAAGAATGAGGTTTAAGTAACATGCTACTTATAGTTGGGCAGAAGAATATTGTTAAATTTAAGCAGATCAATAATAGCTAACTATTTCTTTGGGAAGTTACCAAATTGTCCCTGGGTATTTGTTTCTAATGATGAGAACACTAAAAACCATTTACTTCATTCCTCAATGTTTATGCACAACTGTTTCAGTAAAGAGTGTGTTAATCTTTTTGAAATTATCAATAAATGAAAATGTATACTGATTCCTTCTCGGAAAGCCTGGCTGCTCAGTCCACCAAGATACCACAACTGACTTGGTAGAAGTTACCCTCACTGCAAAGTTCCTGTTGAGAAACTTTTACAGAAGAGCTTTGCAAACCTTAGTTTGATAATGTATTATTGTTAAATACCATACCTGGCTGGCAAAAATAAAAGCACATATTTGTAAAAGCAGTTAGTTTTCTGCTCAAATTTTCTGAGGCTTTGCTTCAGGAGAAATAATATTCCCTACTCCAACAGCTACAGACAGGACTACTGCTAACTCCAAGCAAGTTAGAAAGAGGCATCATTTCCTCCTGGTAGACACAAATCCACACTAGGTTCCTGGCTTGACAAGAAGAATATGGGCTGGACTTCAGTCCTTTCTCACCCTTTGTCCTTTATCTATTGCCAGAACAATATATGTAACAAAGCACTCTAAAACTTACTGATATAATATAACAACTATCTATTATTTCTCATAATTCTATGAGTTGGCCAACCAGTTCTGCTGTTATGGGTCAGTCTTGCCTTATGGAAACTAGGTTTTCCATTCAGCCATATTGGCTGAGGGCTGGCTGGCCTAGAATAATCTTAGCTGGGACAATTATCTCTATTCTATGTGGTCTCTCAACCCATGAGAGCCCAGGCTTGCTTTCATAGCAAAAATAAATGTCCAACAGAGTGAGCAGAAGCTGCAAGTTCTGAGGCCTGAATAGTTAGGTTCCATGTGTCAACTTGGTCAGGTGATGGTGCCCAGCTGTCTGCTCACACAAGAACTTGCCTGTTACTGCAAGGGCATTTTGTGGCTGGTTAATAAACCAAAAGATTGGTTTATTAAATCATCCTTCAGCTGATTGCATCTGTGGCTGATTACATGCGCAATCAACTAAGGAGTGTTTTCCACAATGAGAGAATCCAATCAGTTGGATTTAATCCAATCAGTTGGAAACTTAAGAGAGGAGAAAATTTTCATTTCTTCTTCAGCCAGCCAGCCTCTCCTGGAGAGTTCATCAACAGCATTTATTGGAGTGCCAGCGAGAGGCCTGCCCTACAGAATTTGGACTTGTGCCATCTCCACAGTTGCATGAAACTCTTTCATAAAATCTATCTACAGATATCTCCTGTTGGCTCCGTTTCTCTAAAGACCCTGACTAGTATAAGGCCTATATTAGAAAATGGCACACGATCACTTCTGCCACATTCTACTGGCCAAAGCAAAAGACAAGGACAGCCCAGATCCAAGGGATGGGAATACAGACGTTATTTCTTGATAGGAAAAGTGTCCAAGTCACTTAAAAGGGGCATGGATGTTAGATGGAGACTTGAGGACACTCTTGCAATTAATCTACCATGATTCCTTTTAACCAGGTACTTGTACACTTGTACACAGTGGCCCTGGCTGCAGTCCACAAAATTTCACCTTTTAGAAACTGGCTAGAAAAAATAGTAACCAATATTTTATTTGCCTTGATTAAATAAAAAAAAACATTTTTGGAATAATATTATTTACTTTGGGATTGCAATGGTGAGTAAAATGAGACATGATTCCTTGCTTTCAGAGAGCCTACAGTCTATGTTTGGCTGACCTCCCACTACCATTTCGATAGTATACAAATAAATGTTGCATTTTCATTTCAAATTTCAAGGGTCATATACAAAATATGTTTATCTACTTCAAAACTGTGAGTATAAAGAGCTGCCAGAAGCTTCATGTAGAAAAGATCATTTATCAACTCAAGGTTATTCAAATTTGAAATAAAGCTGAGGTATATTGAAAGGTGAGCCATTTTAAAAGTCAATATTTGAGATGAGGTCAATTTTTCCCCCAACATCAGCAACTGTGTCAGCCTGAGTCCTTAATTCTTCTTAATTTGGCCACTGCTTAAAGTCTGCAGATTTTTAAAATGGTAATATCTGACCCAATTCCATTATTAAAATCAATTTTAAAGCATCACAAAAAAAAAACACACTCTGGAATTAGAAAGATCTTTAATGAAATGATTGAATTTTAAAGTTTGAAATATCCTTCAAAGTCATCTGATCCAAAGTCTTTATTTTACAGATGAAACCAATATCCAGATGGTTTCTTCATCTGTAAAATAAAGACTTTGGATCAGATGGCTTTGCAGGATATTTCAAACTTTAAAATTCAATCATCTCATTAAAGATTCCAGGGAGGTGGAGACTTGCCCGAATTTATGTATCCAGGCAGTGATGCGGCCAGAACCAGAATTTAGCTCTCCTCTCTCCCAAACCAGCACTGTGTTCACTCTGACTTCAGCTTTTAAGTTAGAAGCTTTGTGCCTCCTTTCTTCAGCTTTGACCGGGTGTATGAATGTCTTCATTTTTCAGAAATCATTCATCATGAATACAGTAGAGGAGCACAATTGTGGGTGTGTGGAAAGTAATTTTGTAGGTTTGTGCAGTGATTCAGACAAATCCAGTGTTCTGAAATAGGGAAGTGGCAGCGGAGATTGAGAGAGTGACACATCCCAAATATGGTTAGGTGAGGAAGAGAGAAGCAACAGGGATAGAAATAAGATTTCTGGCATTAGCAAGTCTGGCTAGTACTGTCATTCACAGAAGAACAAAGTCATATAGGTAGAAAACCAAGAGATCGGTTTTGCCAACTGATTTTTTGTTTGTTTGTTTTTTTGTCTTGCATGGGCAGGTACCAGGAATAGACCCTGGGTCTCCAGCATGGCAGGCTAGAAATCTGCCTGCTGAGCCACCGTGGCCCACCCCAGTTTTGCCAACAGCTTTTGTGCTGCCTTCCACCATTCTAATTGGGTATCTCCTTTAGCAGTTTAGATAAAGGTCTGTGGTTCTGTGTGGAGAAATGCAATGTGTGCCTTTGGTCCACTCTTTCAACAAATAATATGTAAACCCTGTGCTGACCCTTGTGCTGTTGCAAAGAATGCAGGGAGAGGCAAGACAAATTGGTCCCTACTGTCATGGAGTTTTTGCATCTGCGGGACAGCCAGAACCTGGGAGCATCTCTAGTCACATCATTCCTCATGAATGTCAAAGGAACAGATTCCTCAGTGATGACTTGCCCCACATTAAACTAGTGGGAAATGGTAGAACAAGAGCTCTAATCTGCCTCTCAGTGGCTCATTCGGTCTCAAACTCTTCCGCTCCCCTCACAGCTCCTGAGCAGCCTGAAAAGGAGCATCTTCAATTCTACGAACTAAGTGTTCCCTGCTCCCACGGAGTCCCTGCACAAGCTCAAAAGTTGCATAGGTATTGAAAACACCTCTTGAGGATTTAAATCTGAATTTCTTCCTTTTCTCTTACATTGTGTGGGACACAGAGAACTTCCCTGACTTTAACATTAAGAAATATAGTGAATGAAAAATTTATTCATAATTTTGTTTGATTTTACTCTCTCAAGTTTGCTCAGCCCTGCTGTAATCTGAAGTTCCAACCTCAAAGAAAGCCACCATGTATTCTCTTTGCAGCAAGACAGCGGGTAAAGGAAACAAATAGAATCTTGAAACCTGAATACCTCAGGTTTTCAAGAGCACACAGGGTTTGAGGTGATGCCACCTTAGTCCATACAGAACCACTAGATGGCGAGATTTGACATGAAATGGAGGCTGTGTTAGGTCTTGGAGAGGAAGCAGAGAAAGTCTGAGTTAGTGAAAACCTTTAATTGTACCATATTTGCAGAGATGTAGCACAGTCATTCTTAAGGTCTGTATAGTACATTTAACTATACTAAACATTTTTATTGACTCCCTCAAATTCCTGCCTACCAGGAAACTGCTCTCTTAACAGGGTGGTTGCCATCCCCTATCTCCCATTCTCATAGCAGGCAGCAGTGGAGTCAAACAGAGAGGAGAAAGAAAAAAATTATGTAAAGTGAAAATAGCCTAAGAGACCACTGGGACACAATCAAGCATATTAACATATGCATTGTGGGCATACCAGAAGAAGAAAGAGTGAATTGGGCCAAAGGAATTTTCAAAGAAATAATGAAAGAAAACTTTCCAAACTTAGCAAAAGATATGAATATATGCATTCAAGCAGCTCAGAGAACACCAAACAGGATGAAATTCAATTAAATTATATCCCATCACACAGCAAGCAAATTGCTGAATGCAAAGTAAGGAGAGAGTTCTAGAAACTGCAAGAGAAAAGTAATGTGTTATATACAAAAGTACACATCCCAATAAGATATAGTGCCAATTTCTCATCAGAAACCATGGAAGTAATATGGCAGCGGATTGATATGCTTAAAGAAAACAAATGTCAATCGAGAACTTTATTTCTAGTGAGACTTTCTTTCAAAAATGAGGAAGAGATCAAGACACTCCCAGATAGATAAAAGCTGAAGGAGTTCATCACCACTACACCTGCCCTACAAGCAATGCTAAAGAGACTTCTTCAGTCTGAAAGGAAAAGACACTAGACAATGGTTTAAAGCAGCTTAAAGAAATAAAGACGTCCTGGTAAGGTAACCATTTGCATAATTACGCATGGCATTCCTATTGTATTGCATTTTTTTGCTGTGTAAATCCACTTCTTATTTCAAAATGCAAATGCATAAAAAGTAATATAAATCTATGATTTTGGACATACAATGTACAAAGACATAATTTGTAACAAGTACAAAAAAAGGTGGGGGTTGGGACAAAGGGGTGTAGGAACAGTGTATAATTTATGCTATTAAAGTCAAGTTGACATCAAATCAAATATGGTTGGCACATGTTTAGGATATAAATTTTAACCCCATGGTAACCAAAAGGAAAATACATTAAAATACATCCAGAGAGAAATGACATGGAACTCAATGGTACAATAAAAAAAAAGCAAATAAGTATGAAAGTAACACTAACAGAGAATTGAGGGGTAAAAAGATGTAAAATTTTAAAAGACTAGATGGTAAAATAACAAAATAAACTTTTGTAATGTAAATGCATTAAACCCTCCAGTCAAAAGACAAAAGATTGGCAGAATGGATAAAATGCATGATCCAACTAAATGCTATCTTAAAACACTCACCTTAAAGTCAAAGATACAAGTAGGCTAAGGGTAAAAGAATTGAAAAAATATATACCACGCAAGCAGTAACCAAAAGAGAACTGAGGTAGTTAAACTAATATCAGATAAAATAAACTTAAAGAGCCGCCCGACCTCCCTACCCCCTCTCTCTCTCTCTCCGCCGGACCGCCGCGCGGCGCACGCGCCCCGCAGCAGCCGAGCCGCCCGACCTCCCTACCCCCTCTCTCTCTCTCTCCGCCGGACCGCCGCGCGGCGCACGCGCCCCGCAGCAGCCGAGCCGCCCGACCTCCCTACCCCCTCTCTCTCTCTCTCCGCCGGACCGCCGCGCGGCGCACGCGCCCCGCAGCAGCCGAGCCGCCCGACCTCCCTACCCCCCTCCTCCCCCTCCTGCTCCGGCTGCTCTCCAACCAACACGGTGCCCTCTTCCCCCGCCTTCACCGTGCTCCTCCGCCACCAGCCTCGACAGCCTTGCCGCCCTCACCTTTCCTCCTCCAGAACAACTACTGGGGGAGTGGAGATAATACAGAGCAGCTCCCGGAGCCACGAGGGAGATCAAAGGGACAGCGTACCCCATCCTGGAACGGCTGACTATCTGGGAGAACCAGCTCCGGTGAGATCACCAAGAGGCACGGGCTTTCCTGGGTGGGACAGCAAGCGACCGGAGTCCCTCCCTTCCACCTTCCCAGGCCAGCTGGTAGAATTGGACAGGCGGTCCCCTTAGGCCGCGGCGGCTGGTGCCCCCACCACACGAGGCCCCCCGGAACAACTGAGATAGCTGGGTCGGAAATCCCCAGACTGCGGAGAACAGTGACCGGGGGATCCCTTCCAAACACGTGACTCCCCCGTCGGCTGGGAGCAGTGCACTCTCCCGGGCTGCGACAGCTGGCGCCCTCCCGCCACGCTTGGTGCCTCGGGCAGACTAGCCAATTTGGCCGGACGCTCTCCTGTGCTGCGACAGCCGGCGACCCGCCCCGCGTTTGGAACCCCGGGCCGGCTGGCATTCTTCCAAGACGCTTCGGTTGCCGAACCTCCCCTACGGCGAGAGTTTTCCAGAGTTGAGGGACCCACAGCAACTTTCGCTGGTGGAACCCACAAACAGGCGTGTGCCACGTGCGCCACCTACTGGGCAGGATAGGAAGAACAGAACCCAGAGACTGCGCAGAAAAATCTTTCAACCCGTGGGGTCGAACACCCGGGGAAATCTGACTAAATGCCCAGACGCCAGCAGAAGATAACGGACCACGCTCAGAAAATTGAACATATGGCCCAGTCAAACGAAGAAACCAATAGTTCAAATGAGATACAGGAGCTGAAACAACTAATGCTGAATATACGAACAGAAATGGAAAACCTCTTCAAAAACGAAATCGATAAATTGAGGGAGGACATGAAGAAGACATGGGCTGAACATAAAGAAGAAATAGAAAAACTGAAAAAACAAATCACAGAACTTATGGAAGTGAAAGATAAAGTAGAAAAGATGGAAAAAACAATGGATACCTACAATGACAGATTTAAAGAAACAGAAGATAGAATTAGTGATTTGGAGGATGAAACATCTGAACTCCAAAAAGAAACAGAAACTATCCGGAAAAGAATGGAAAAATTTGAACAAGGTATCAGGGAACTCAAGGACAATGTGAACCGTACAAATATACGTGTAGTGGGTATCCCAGAAGGAGAAGAGAAGGGAAAAGGAGGAGAAAAACTAATGGAAGAAATTATCACTGAAAATTTCCCAACTCTTATGAAAGACCTAAAATTACAGATCCAAGAAGTGCAGCGCACCCCAAAGAGATTAGACACAAATAGGCGTTCCCCAAGACACTTACTAGTTAGAATGTCAGAGGTCAAAGAGAAAGAGAGGATCTTGAAGGCAGCGAGAGAAAAACAATCCGTCACATACAAGGGAAACCCAATAAGACTATGTGTAGATTTCTCAGCAGAAACCATGGAAGCTAGAAGACAGTGGGATGATATATTTAAGTTACTAAAAGAGAAAAACTGCCAGCCAAGACTCCTATATCCAGCAAAATTGTCCTTCAAAAATGAGGGAGAAATTAAAACATTCTCAGACAAAAAGTCACTAAGAGAATTTGTGACCAAGAGACCAGCTCTGCAAGAAATACTAAAGGAAGCACTAGAGTCAGATACAAAAAGACAGAAGAGAGAGACATGGAGAAAAGTGTAGAAAGAAGGAAAGTCAGATATGATATATATAATACAAAAGGCAAAATGGTAGAGGAAAATATTATCCAAACAGTAATAACTCTAAATGTCAATGGACTGAATTCCCCAATTAAAAGACATAGACTGGCAGAATGGATTAAAAAACAGAATCCTTCTATATGCTGTCTACAGGAAACACATCTTAGACCCAAAGATAAATATAGGTTGAAAGTGAAAGGTTGGGAAAAGATATTTCATGCAAACAACAACCAGAAAAGAGCAGGAGTGGCTATACTAATATCCAACAAATTAGACTTCAAATGTA
The DNA here is from genome assembly GCF_023851605.1 of Tamandua tetradactyla. Classification (NCBI taxonomy): domain Eukaryota; kingdom Metazoa; phylum Chordata; class Mammalia; order Pilosa; family Myrmecophagidae; genus Tamandua; species Tamandua tetradactyla. The sequence goes on from NC_135332.1 coordinate 152,367,892, forward strand.
AAACAGTTAAAAGAGACAAAGAAGGACACTATATACTATTAAAAGGAACAATTAAGCAAGAAGACATAACAATCATAAATATTTACGCACCGAACCAGAATGCCCCAAAATACGTGAGGAATACACTGCAAACACTGAAGAGGGAAATAGACACATATACCATAATAGTTGGAGACTTCAATTCACCACTCTCATCAATGGACAGAACATCTACACAGAGGATCAATAAAGAAATAGAGAACCTGAATATTACTATAAATGAACTTGACTTAACAGACATTTATAGGACATTACATCCCACAACAGCAGGATACACCTTTTTTTCAAGTGCTCATGGATCATTCTCAAAGATAGACCATATGCTGGGTCACAAAGCAAGTCTTAACAAATTTAAAAATATTGAAATCATACACAACACTTTCTCGGATCATAAAGGAATGAAGTTGGAAATCAATAATAGGCGGAGGGCCAGAAAATTCATAAATACATGGAGGCTCAACAACACACTCTTAAACAACAAGTGGGTCAAAGAAGAAATTGCAAGAGAAATTAGTAAATACCTAGAGGCAAATGAAAATGAAGATACAACATATCAAAACTTATGGGACGCAGCAAAGGCAGTGCTAAGAGGGAAATTTATTGCCCTAAATGCCTTTATCAGAAAAGAAGAAAAGGCAAAAATGCAGGAATTAACTGTCCACTTGGAAGAACTGGAGAAAGAACAGCAAACTAATCCCAAAGCAAGCAAAAGGAAAGAAATAACAAAGGTTAGAGCAGAAATAAATGAAATTGAAAACATGAAAACAATAGAGAAAATCAATAAGACCAGAAGTTGGTTCTATGAGAAAATCAACAAGATTGATGGGCCCTTAGCAAGATTGACAAAAAGAAGAAGAGAGAGGATGCAAATAAATAAGATTAGAAATGAAAGAGGAGACATAACTACTGACCTCACAGAAATAAAGGAGGTAATAACAGGATACTATGAACAACTTTACGCTAATAAATACAACAATTTAGAAGAAATGGACAGGTTCCTGGAAAGACATGAACAACCAACTTTGACTCAAGAAGAAATAGACGACCTCAACAAACCAATCACAAGTAAAGAGATTGAATTAGTTATTCAAAAGCTCCCTAAAAAGAAAAGCCCAGGACCAGACGGCTTCACATGTGAATTCTATCAAACATTCCAGAAAGAATTAGTACCTACTCTCCTCAAACTCTTCAACATAATCGAAGTGGAGGGAAAACTACCTAATTCATTCTATGAAGCCAACATCACCCTCATACCAAAACCAGGCAAAGATATTACAAAAAAAGAAAACTACAGACCAATCTCTCTAATGAATACAGATGCAAAAATCCTCAATAAAATTCTAGCAAATCGTATCCAACAACACATTAAAAGAATTATACATCATGACCAAGTAGGATTCATCCCAGGTATGCAAGGATGGTTCAACATAAGAAAATCAATTAATGTAATACACCATATCAACAAATCAAAGCAGAAAAATCACATGATCATCTCAATTGATGCAGAGAAGGCATTTGACAAGATTCAACATCCTTTCCTGCTGAAAACACTTCAAAAGATAGGAATACAAGGGAACTTCCTTAAAATGATAGAGGGAATATATGAAAAACCCACAGCTAATATCATCCTCAATGGGGAAAAATTGAAAACTTTCCCCCTAAGATCAGGAACAAGACAAGGATGTCCACTATCACCACTATTATTCAACATTGTGTTGGAAGTTCTAGCCAGAGCAATTAGGCAAGAAAAAGAAATACAAGGCATCAAAATAGGAAAGGAAGAAGTAAAACTATCACTGTTTGCAGACGATATGATACTATATGTAGAAAACCCAGAAAAATCCACAACAAAATTAATAGAGCTAATAAATGAGTACAGCAAAGTAGCAGGCTACAAGATCAACATTCAAAAATCTGTAGCTTTTCTATACACTAGTAATGAACAAGCTGAGGCGGAAATCAAGAAACGAATCCCATTTACAATCGCAACTAAAAGAATAAAATACCTAGGAATAAATTTAACCAAAGAGACAAAAAACCTATATAAAGAAAACTACAAAAAACTGTTAAAAGAAATCACAGAAGACCTAAATAGATGGAAGGGCATACCGTGTTCATGGATTGGAAGACTAATATAGTTAAGATGTCAATCCTACCTAAATTGATTTACAGATTCAATGCAATACCAATCAAAATCCCAACAACTTATTTTTCAGAAATAGAAAAACCAATAAGCAAATTTATCTGGAAGGGCAGGGTGCCCCGAATTGCTAAAAACATCTTGAGGGAAAAAAACGAAGCTGGAGGTCTCGCGCTGCCTGACTTTAAGGCATATTATGAAGCCACAGTGGTCAAAACAGCATGGTATTGGCATAAAGATAGATATATCGACCAATGGAATCGAATAGAGTGCTCAGATATAGACCCTCTCATCTATGGACATTTGATCTTTGATAAGGCAGTCAAGCCAACTCACCTGGGACAGAGCAGTCTCTTCAATAAATGGTGCCTAGAGAACTGGATATCCATATGCAAAAGAATGAAAAAAGACCCATCTCTCACACCCTATACAAAAGTTAACTCAAAATGGATCAAAGATCTAAACATTAGGTCTAAGACCATAAAACAGATAGAGGAAAATGTTGGGAGATATCTTATGGATCTTACAACTGGAGGTGGTTTTATGGACCTTAAACCTAAAGCAAGAACACTGAAGAAGGAAATAAATAAATGGGAGCTCCTCAAAATTAAACACTTTTGTGCATCAGAGAACTTCATCAAGAAAGTAGAAAGACAGCCTACACAATGGGAGACAATATTTGGAAACGACATATCAGATAAAGGTCTAGTATCCAGAATTTATAAAGAGATTATTCAACTCAACAACAAAAAGACAGCCAACCCAATTACAAAATGGGAAAAAGACTTAAACAGACACCTACCAGAAGAAGAATTACGGATGGCCAAGAGGCACATGAAGAGATGCTCAATGTCCCTGGCCATTAGAGAAATGCAAATCAAAACCACAATGAGATATCATCTCACACCCACCAGAATGGCCATTATCAACAAAACAGAAAATGACAAGTGCTGGAGAGGATGCGGAGAAAGAGGCACACTTATTCACTGTTGGTGGGAATGTCAAAGGGTGCAACCACTGTGGAAGGCAGTTTGGCGGTTCCTCAAAAAGCTGAATATAGAATTGCCATACGACCCAGCAATACCACTGCTAGGTATCTACTCAAAGGACTTAAGGGCAAAGACACAAACGGACATTTGCACACCAATGTTTATAGCAGCGTTATTTACAATTGCAAAGAGATGGAAACAGCCAAAATCTCCATCAACAGAAGAGTGGCTAAACAAACTGTGGTATATACATACGATGGAATATTATGCAGCTTTAAGACAAGATAAACTTGTGAACCATGTAATAACATGGATGGACCTAGAGAATATTATGCTGAGTGAATCCAGCCAAAAACTGAAGGACAAATACTGTATGGTCCCACTGTTGTGAATGGACATTCGAGAATAAACTTGAAATATGTCATTGGTAACAGAGTTCAGCAGGAGTTAGAAACAGGGTAAGACAATGGGTAATTGAAGCTGAAGGGATACAGATTGTGCAACAGGACTAGATACAAAAACTCAAAAATGGACAGCACAATAATACCTAATTGTAAAGTAATCATGTTAAAATACTGAATGAAGCTGCATCTGAGCTATAGGGTTTTTTTTTTGTTTTTGTTTGCTTGTTGATTTGTTTGTTGTTGTTGTTTTTTACTATTACTACTACTTTTATTTCTTTTCTTTATATTAACATTTTATATCTTTTTCTGTTGTGTTGCTAGTTCCTCTAAACTGATGCAAATGTACTAAGAAACAATGATCATGCATCTATGTGATGATGTTAAGAATTACTGAGTGCATATGTAGAATGGTATGATTTCTAAATGTTGTGTTAATTTCTTTTTTTTCTTTCCGTTAATAAAAAAAAAAAAAAATAAAAAAAAAAAAATAAATAAACTTAAAGTCAAAAACAGTTACGGGGACTGTGACTGTTTAAAGCTGTATGTACCCAGAAAATCATGTTCTTAAAGCTAATCCACTCCCATGGGTGTAGACTTATTATGGATGGGACATTTTTTTTTATGCTGTACGGTGGGGTCATATTTCATGATTTTTTCACGTGAATACCCTGTCATTGCTGCACCATTTGTTGAACTTTTGTTTGCTTGTTTTTTGTTTGTTTGTTCATTTTTTGGGAAGTGCATGGACCGAGAATCGAACCCGGGTCTCCCACATGAAAAGAGAGAACTCTACCACTGAACTACCCTTGCACTGCTTTCTGGGACCTTTTGATTAGGTAATTTCATAAGAGGATGAAAGACAGAGAAAAAAGACACAGAAGCTGAGAGAATAGGACACACACAGAAGCTGAGAGAGACAATGAAAGAAACAGAGAATAAGCCACTGAAGCCATAAGGTGGAAGCAACAAAACCCGGAAGAGAAAGGAGAGAACAGCATGCGCCATATGCTTTGCAATCTGACAGAAAAGTCCAGATATCATCTGATTATGCCTTAATTTCATGGTTTCAGAACTGTAAACTTGTAAGCTAATAAATCTCCATTGTTAAAAGCCAGTCCACTTCTGATATACTGTACTTCTTCAACTTTAGCAAGCTAAAACAGGGATAAAAATAGTCATGACATACTGGAAAGGGGGACAACTCAACAGGAAGACATAACAATTACAAACATATCTACACCTAATAGCAAAGCCCCAAAATACATGAAGCAAATACTCCCAGATTTAATACACCACTTTCAATAATCTAGACAGAGATTCATAAGGACATACAAGACTTGAACATGCTCTAAACCAACTAGACCTCACAGACATATAAAGAACACCTCACCCAACAGCATCAGAATTCAAGTGCACATGAATCATTCTTGAGAACCGACCACATCTTAGGTCACAAAATTCTCAATCAATTCTAAAAATGTTGAAATTATACAATGTATCTTTTCCAAACACAAAGGGATAAAGCTAGAAATCAGTTACACAGGAAGAAATGGAAAATTTACAAATATGTGGAAATTAATGTACCCTTAAACAATGAATGGGTTAAAAAGAAACCATAAGGGAAATTAGGAAATATCTTGAGCTGAATGAAAATGAACATACAACATACTAAAACTTAAGGGATGCCATAAAGACTGTGCGGAGAAGGAAACTTATAACTCTAAATGCTTACATTAAAAGAGAGTAAAGGTTTAGAATCAGAGATATAACCTCAAACTGGAAGAATAGAATAAGAAAAGCAAACTAAACCCAAAGCAAGCAGAAGGAAGGAAATAACAGAGTTAAATGAAGTAGGGAACAACAAAAAACAATAGAAAGAATGTTTTTTAAGTTGGTTCTTTGAAAATATCTGTAAAATTGACAAACCTTTAGCTAGCCTGACAAAGAAAAAACAGAAAGGACACAAAAAGTCTAAAATTCAGAAATGAAAAGGGGGGACATTACAAATAAACCCTACTGAAATAAAAAAGACTATAAGAGTACACTATGAACAAATATATACCAACAAGTTAGATAACCAGGATAAAATGAACCAATTCCTAGAAATATATAAACTACCTACACTGACACAAGAAGAAACAGAAGATCTCAACACACCAATAACTAGTGAAGAGACTGGATCAGTAATTAAAATCCTCCCAAGAAAACAAACGCCTAGGATCAGATGGCTTCATAGGGGATACCTACCAAGCCCTTCAAGAAGAATTAACAACAGCCCTGCTCAAACTCTGTAAAAAAAAAATGAAGAGGAGGAAATACTCTCTAATTCATTCAGAAGGCCAACATCACATCACCCTAATACCAAAACTAGATAAAGATACCACCAGAAAAGGAAATTAGAGAGCAATACCTCTTAGGATTATAGATGCAAAAATCCCAACATGGCCAAGAGGCACATGAAGAGATGCTCAATGTTCCTGGCCATTAGAGAAATGCAAATCAAAACCACAATGAGATATCATCTCACACCCACCAGAATGGCCATTATCAACAAAACAAAAAATGACAAGTGCTGGAGAGGATGCGGAGAAAGAGGCACACTTATCCACTGTTGGTGGGAATGTCAAATGTTGCAACCACTGTGGAAGGCAGTTTGGCGGTTCCTCAAAAAGCTGAATATAGAATTGCCATACGACCCAGCAATACCATTGCTAGGCATCTACTCAAAGGACTTAAGGGCAAAGACACAAACGGACATTTGCACACCAATGTTTATAGCAGCGTTATTTACAATTGCAAAGAGATGGAAACAGCCAAAATGTCCATCAACAGAAGAATGGCTAAACAAACTGTGGTATATACATACGATGGAATATTATGCAGCTTTAAGACAAGATAAACTTATGAAGCATGTAATAACATGGATGGACCTAGAGAACATTATGCTGAGTGAGTCCAGCCAAAAACTAAAGGACAAATACTGTATGGTCCCACTGATGTGAACAGACATTCGAGAATAAACTTGGAATATGTCATTGGTAACAGAGTCCAGCAGGAGTTAGAAACAGGGTAAGATAATGGGTAATTGAAGCTGAAGGGATACAGACTGTGCAACAGGACTAGATACAAAAACTCAAAAATGGACAGCACAATAATACCTAAGTGTAAAGTAATCATGTTAAAACACTGAATGAAGCTGCATCTGAGCTATAGGTTGTTTTTTTTTTTTTTTACTATTATTATTACTTTTATTTCTTTTCTCTATATTAACATTCTATATCTTTTTCTGTTGTGTTGCTAGTTCCTTTAAACCGATGCAAATTGCAAATATACTAAGAAACGATGATCATGCATCTATGTGATGATGTTAAGAATTACTGATTGCATATGTAGAATGGTAAGATTTCTAAATGTTGGGTTAATTTCTTTTTTTCCGTTAATTAATAAAAAAAAAAACCAACAAAATACTAGTAAACAAAATCCAACAACACATTTAAAGAATATACACCAGTATCAAGTGGAATTTATCCTCTCTATGCAAAGGTGGTTCAAGAAAAGAAAATCAACTAATGTAATACACCATATTAACAGAATAAAGAAAAAATATATCATCTAAATTGACATAGACAAAATGCAGCATTCTTTCTCAAAAAAGAACAGCAGAAACAAAAAAAAAACATAGAAAACTAGGACTAAAAAGAAACTTTCTCAACATGATAAAGGGTCTATATGAAAAACTCACAGCTAATATCATACTTAACAGTGAAAGACTGAAAGCTCTTCCCCTAAGATTAGAAACAAGACTAGGATGCCCACTGCTATTAACATTGTACTAGAAGTTCTAGCCAGAGTAATTATGCAAGAAAAAGAAATAATAAGTACAAATTGGAAAGGAAGAAGTAAAACTTTCCCTATTTGGGGATAATCTATTTCTATATATAAAAAAACCTGAAAACTCCACAACAAAACTATTAAAACTAATAAACGAATTCAGTAAAGTATCTAGGTTTCAACAAAAGATTACAAAACATACAAAGGAACAGGAAGTGATGGCCAAAGCAACGCAAAGATTAAAGCATTAGAAATCATCTACATGGAGGACTAGACAAGGACACACCAGACAAAAACTTTTTTCAAAATGGTCCTAAATACGCTCAAAGAGCTAAAGGAAAATTTGGACAAAGAACTAAAGGAAAGAAAGGAAATGATACATGAACAGAAAGAGAATGTCAATAGAGAGATGTAAATTATGAAAAGGAACTAAACAGAGCTGACAACAGTAACAGAAGCAAAAAATTCTCTAGAGGGGCTCGACAGCAGATTGGAGCTGGCAAAAGAGTCATGTAACTTGAATATAAGATAACCGAAATTATTCATTCTGAGAGCAGGAAAAAGAATGAAAAAAGTGAAAAGAGTCCGAGGAACCTGTGGTGGATTGAGATCATCAACTGTACCAATACACAAATTGTGGGAGTCCCAGAGGAGAAGAGTGAAACTTGCAAAGAGAACCAGGCAAGGAAATAATGGCTGACAACTTCCCAGTTTTAAAAAAACACATGAATATATATATATATACACATACCCAAGATGCTCAACAAACTCCAAACAAGACAAACACAAATAGAACCATGCCACAGCATATTATAATCAAACTGTTGAATGTTGAAGACAAATAGAGAATTCTGAAAGCCACTAGAGAGAAACAGTGTGTCATGTACAAGGAGACTTAATAAGATTAAGTGCTGATTTCTCATCAGAAACCATAGAGGCAAGAAGGTACTGGGATGACATATTTAAAGTGCTGAAAGCAAAAAAACTGTCAACCAAGGATTCTATATCCAGCAAAACTGTCTTTCAAAAATGAGGGGGAGATTAATATATTACCAGATAAACAAAAGCTGAGTGTCTTTGTCACCAATAAATGGGCCCTACAAGAGATGCTAAAGAGAGTTCTGCAAGTTGAAAGACACTAGACAATAGATCAAAGCTGCAAGATAAAATAAAGAGTCAGTGAAAGTAGTAATATGGGTGAATATAAATGCCAGCATTTTTGAATGTTTGGTTTGTAACTCCACTTTTTACTTACTATAGGATCTAAAAGGCAAATGCATAAAACATAATGATAAAGCAGCTGTTTTGGCTCAGAGTGTATAAACGTAATTTGTAACAAGAACTACATAATGGTGGGAGGTGGGTAGAGGGGTATAAGAACACAGTTTGTGCATACTATTGAAGTTAAGTTGTTACCAAAGCAAAAGAGATTTTTATAGATTTAGGGTACTAAATCTAAGCCCCATGGTAACTATAAAAAAAAAACAACAACAGGAAATATGCAAGTTCATTGATATAGAAATTAGAGCACAGGTTTCCAGTGCCAGGGGAAAGGGGGAATGAAGAGTTAATGCATAACGGATGTAAGAATTCTGTTTGTAGAAATAAAGTTTATGTGTTTCCAAAATTAAAAAAAAAAAAAGAGCAACTAAAGAGACAATGACAGTTAAATGCAGTACATGATCCTGGATGGAATCTAGCAAGGGAGCAGAAAAGGCTCAATGGGGCATTATTAGGACATATGGAAAAACTGAATATAGACTGAAACCTTCATTTCAATGTTAAATTGCTTGAACTTGATAACTGCACTTAAGGTGGTTACATAAGTGAGTATCCTTGTTCTTAAGAAATGTAAATGGCAGTGTTAAGTGTTCAAGGAGCATGATGTATACCGCACTCAAGAGTTCAGAAAATGGATCAATAGACAAACAGACTGAGACTTGCAAATGTGGCAAAACGTTAAAATTGGTAGATCTGAGTATCTGGATTTAGGGGTATGTTGGAGTTTTCTGTATGGGGTTTGTATTATTTCTGTAACTGTCCTGTAAGGTTTTTTTTGTTTGTTTGTTTGTTTGTTTGTTTTGTCCTGTAAGTTTGAAGTATTTCAAAGGAACAACATTTTTAAAACTGGGTCACATAAATGTGGCAGGGAGGCTGATGAAGGGAATTACCAGTTAAGCATCTTATTCAAAATTTAGTACATCTTATTCAAAATTTAGTAATCAGTAATGAGTAAGAATAGAACCATGTACTACTGACACCTGACTCAGCACTCCATTTAATTAACAGCATCTTTCTTTGACCACTGAAGGAAAAACAGAGTCACAATTTGGAGGAAAAACCTGCTAAGTGAACTTATCTTTTTCCAAGTTGTTATCAGTGAATCCAATAATAGAAAAAAGTTTTATGCTAATCTTTCAACTGTTCTGGATTTAGTAGTAATTTCTTTTTATTCTTTGTTCCCTGAGATTGAATCATATTACCAGAATATTTTGTGAGAGACTAGCAAGATGAAAGTTACACTGAAATTTTCCAAAGTAAGTGGTCTTTGTGTGAGAAACTTCCCCTTCAATCCATACAATCTGTCAGTTTATACACAGGTATCTTATAAAATGTTGAAACAGCCAGGCAACATTCTTCATGAAGCTTTCCCTAACAAAATGCATCTAACTTTAACCAATCTCATTTCCTTTGTGCCAGAATATAATAGATGTTCAATATTTGTGAAAGAAAGGAGAGAGAGAGATAAGGAATAGAAGGAGGGAGGAAAGGAAGGAGAGAGGGAGAAGGGAAAAGAAGGAGGAAAGGAGGAAAAAGGGAAGGATGTGAAAAAGGATGTCTTTATTGAGAAGACATAAACAAATACTTACGAAATCATCAAGAAGGATACTTTCTTTGTCCAGTTGAGATAAAGAAATGTCAACTTCTCTCCTCAGTATAACCTGTTTTAGGCTTACCCACTACAAAAAAAAAATATTCTCTAACCATCTGTCTTAGCTGCCAGGACTGCTATGACAATCACTACACAGTGGGCTGCCTTAAGCAACAGGAATTTATTGTCTCTTGGCTTTGGAGGCTATAAGTCCAAAATTAAGATTTTGACAAGCCATGTTTTCACCTAGAGCCTGTAACATTGTGGAGGTATCTTGCCAGCAATTCTTGGGTCCTTTGGTTTATACCTCTGTCTCCACCACATGATAATCATTATTCTCTGGTTTCTTCTGATTTCTGGCTTCTACTGACTGAAGGCATCCCAAATTCCTCTGCTTTATAAGGACTCCAGTATTATGAATTAAGGGCCACCTCAATTCAATTAGGCCTCATCTAATCACAAATGAATTCCTAGTCACAAATGAGTCCACACCTTAACTAATAATATCTTCAAAGGACCTATTTACAGTATCACATCCACACAAGCAGGGGTTAGAACCTGAATGGGTCTTTTCTGGAAGACATGATTCAATTCCCACTACCATCTCTTCTCAAGACTAAACAATCCCAACTTCTAAAACTTTCCCTTCATGGTCGAATTTTCTTTCCTTTCATAATTACATTTTCATTATCTGATTAAACGTTATCTTCTTTTGAGGAGAGCTTTATATTAGTATATATAATATATTATATTATTAAAAGAGGAACCAGATGAAATTTTTTGAGAAGAAAACATTTATTTTTTAAACCCATAGAAAGAAGCTTATCTAAAGCTAGAATATGTAAATAACTACTTTTTTTTAACCTATAAGCCAATTTTAGCAGGGGTCTGCTTTTTTATAAAAGGAGAAAACATTGATTATCACATCCACACTTTTCAATCCTCCAATACATAAACACATGTACAAACACCTCCTATGCTATGAAAAAAGTCAAACAGTACTTTGTTTTCCCACATTAATATTCAATGAAATAAACAGCTAAAAGATTTTTTTTACCATATATTCACTAAATAAATAAACAACTGGACAAAGAAAGGATCTAATACAATGTATAAAACTCAGAAAACATTTGGGCAAATATTGTTTGGAATACGTAGATAAATTTCCCAGTTTAAGGACTTCCCTATTTCTAAATCAAAGTGTTGCCTATTGTGACGGTTGTATTCAGGTGCCAACTTGGCCAGGTGATGGCACCCAGTTGTCTGGTCAGGCAAGCACTAGACTGACCATTAGTACAAGGATATTTCATGGCTGGTTGATGAACCAGAAGGCTGGTTTATTAAAGTATTAGTCAGTTGATTGCATCTGTGGTTGCTACTACATCTACTACTAAGAGTGTGTCTTCCACAATGAGAGAATCCAGTTAGTTGGATTTGACCCAATCAGTTGTAGACTTTTAAAGAAGAGAGACTTTCTACCGCTTCTTCAGCCTGTGCGCCTCTCCTGTGAGTCTGTCAAGACCCTTCACATCTGAGTTGCCAGCCTTGCGGCCTGACATGGATTTTGAACTCCTGTGTTCCCATGGTTGCATGAGACACTTTCATAAATCTCACATTTACAGATATCTCCTGTTGGTTCTGTTTCTCTAGAGAACCCTGATTGATACATCTATGAATCACCTTCATCAGAATCACCTTGTAAAATGGCCCTTTCACAGTACTTCTCAAAAGTGCTGAACCCTAGTCTCCACTCCAGCCCTACATAATTAGATTCTGAGGAGGTGAAGTTCAGGAATTTGGCATTTTCTCCAGGTAATTCTTGTGAGTATTCAAATTTCAAGTGATACCAGAATCAAGCTTTGGCCTTTAACTTTATGGATTAATTTTGTTTTTGTTTTCCCTAGGAAGTAGAGATTTTTTAAAACCCAAAAATTTATAATTAAAACAGTTAATGGTGAAAATGTGAGAGGTATGCTTCTCATCCAGAAATCAAACACCATGAATCTGTTTAGCAACCTGATTATTGTAGAGAAAGAACTCAATTTTGTTTCCAGGTGTCTAGAAAGTGCTTTGACCTCCCCAGAGACAACTTTATTTGTGGATGTTGATATAAGATAAATTCAACAATCTTTTTTATAATTCACATACTTGACCAAGTACTAAGCTTGCAATTAACATTACAGTAAGTCTGATTTCATTCCTACAATGGGCACTATTATAAGACATCAATCTTTTATTAAGGAAAATGGGAACATTTAATTTTCCGGTTGGCCACCATTTGCCAGGCAATTGAAAAGAAGGGAAAATAATACTGAGCTGTAACTGCTAAGAGTTGATGGTGTGAGCCCAAGAAATGGAATCCCAAGGGGTGGGACTATGAACCCGTTATTCTTATTTCCCCAGTCCTCACCACATGGGTCACTCTAAATTTATCGCTTTGAAGATAACCTTCTACAGTCATGTGGTAGCTTCTAATTTGTGTGACTGCAATCATGTAATAGCTTAGAATGTCCGTTTTTATGCTAGTGTGTATCAATAGAGTCTCTAAAATAAATTTGCTTCACCATGATATTTTACCTCAACACTTTTTTATGCATTTTTCTCATATACTAAATATATCTTTAAAGCTCTACAGCTATGACTTACTAGATATTCTATGATTGTTTTCCTTTAATTTTACTGAATTTTATTCTTTTCTCCAAGAAAATGTTATTGGTCTTTGTTTTTTATATTAGTATACACTACACCAAGAACTTTCAGATCCTTTTGATTCTCACAACTAGGACTAAATTAGGACAGAGAATATACTTTAAACAAAACTTTAAATTGTTATGATTTACTATATGAATTTTATCATTAGTAAAATATTAATAAATATGCTTGGGAAATTAACTGGGGTAAAAGTTAAATTAACATGGAAAATATATTTTATTTTGTGTTATGGAGGATAACAGAGAAACCTGTTGATGAAAAGCTCTCTAAATTGCCATGAATCAAATTTCTTTTCATCCAGTGTCATAAGGACAAAAGCTTCACGTTTCCCAGGCTTGTGATATCATTTCTGCCATGAACTCACCACACTGAGTAGGGATCTCAGTGTTAAAACATCACTACATTTTACACCTGTAGCACCAGTACCCCAAAAGTGCTCATGTCATCATGTCATTCTTGTCATCTTATTTAATATCCAGACTACTTGTCCCACAGGCAGACCATACTGTTGATGAAGAAGATACAGGAAGTTAGGCCAAATAGGTACATGGGTCACCAATTCCACAAACAGCTGGTAGTAATATCATTTCAAGTTGATTGCTTGGAAACCAGTACATATATTTCCCTATAGGTGATGTTATAAATGATTATTAAATTAAGCAGGAGGCTATTCCCAATAAGAAAGAAGTGGATATAGCAACTCAGCCATCAGAGAAGGGGTGTGTAGGGATAGCTGTGCATTTGGTCACTTGTAAATCAATCACAGGTGAGGGCCACAAAAAAATGGACAAGCAGAGGAAAACCACAGCTCCTGATGCAGGAAGAGGCCTTTGATTTCTTGACAGGATAATGACACAGCATGGGCTAATTTCCCTTGGGAATGATAACCAGATGAGTGTGAGAGTATCAGTTGTAGACTATTTCTGATATATGAGTGATAAGTTTACTCCAAACTACAAAGAAGATAATGAAGTGGGGTAACCTCCTGTCCATCCCACCCCTCCCCAGCTCGGCCAATCACAGTTCTCATTTTGGGTGGCTATATTTTTCCACCGGGCGATCTCAAGAAAACAGATGATTCACTTTTAAAAGCAGTCCCCTTCTTGTCAAGTGCCAAGAGTGGGGAGGAAACTTGATTTTGATCATAATCCCTTCACTTGGACAAAAGCACCTGGAGGGCCTGCAAGTGGGTGGCCCATGGCGCCTCTAGTAAGTGGAGTCCTTTCCTGTTCCCTCCTCTCAAGTATTTCCCCAATCAGAATAAAGCACAGCGACCCAGGGAATGTCCACCTTGCCAACAAACCACCTTCTCCTTCATATAAATAGGAAGAATACTGGTGCCTTTAAATCTAGATATACCTGAATTATGCTAGTTTCAAAACAGAGGAAGAAGATTATTGTCATGATGGCTGTACTTGTTTATGTGTGTGCTCACTTAACAACTCTCCACTGTGAATTTGTTTTCTTGTAATTTGCCTTGCTTTGAGGACAATTAAAATTCAAATGCAAAGATTCTGGTTATGTTTCAAATTCCTGGACGGTTTTATTTAATCAAACTTATATTGAACCAATTAATCACGGTTATTAATTGAGAGATAAAGTCAATTCATCTGGGGGTTATCATACCATGAGATCCACGAGTGAAGAGAAGATCAATATCTTGCTCTTTTTTTCACTCCCTATCGCTGCTACTACCCTGGTCTGGGAACACATTCCATGACTGCTGAATGAGCTGCACTAGGAGGGGCACTGAGCAGTTCCAAAGTTTGTCTTCTTAAAGAACCCAGTACCCTGAACAACCCAGGAAATTCTTCTATGCATGTTTCTCCACAGCTGAATGAAGCAACATATAGTGTCTGCTGCTCAGAGCCATAAGATCAATTTAAATAAAAACAAGTAGGCAAGCAGACAAACCAAAAACATTTCCTTAAGCTCCACGAGATAGGAAGCCATCCCTGTTTGGTTTGGGAAGAATTAGAATATATGAAAATAGAAACATATTTTTCTATTGTGAGACCCCTACCTAAAATAATTATTTTATCTGGAAACAAATTTGAATAGCTCTAATTTGCATCAGGAATTAAAGTGAGATGATGTCACTAAATTAGTCTTATTAGGTAGGAGACTGGCTTTTCATCTGAAAGAACTGTCCTTACTTATATTTCCACTTGGATGCCTCATGGGCACCTCCAAATTGAATTCATTCCCCTCTTTCTGTGCACTCCCAGCACCCCAAAACCCGTTCCTCCATCAGCGTTCCTTATTTCAGACAAGTAACAATGCTACTCACCCAGGCAACCAAGCAAGAAACTTCACAGTCACCTTTGGCCTCTCTATTTTAACTAGGTTAAGTTTTTCAACGTAAAACCTTGTTTCTTATTTACCACCATTAATAAGTCATTGCTGAGTCAATGATAAAATGATTCTGTGAATATCCATCTTTGTGTTCTTAGGCAAGTCTCTTAAGTTTCTGAGCCCCAACTTCTTTATCAATAAATTCAGAACTATAGAATGAACTCGGAGGTTCCCTACACTGTGCTGCGACTGCATTCACACCACACCTTCTCAACAAAGCATAATCAGTTAGCTGTCAATAATTTTGAACACATAGTTTTCCTACAGGTTGACTTATCCAAAGTGTCCTATGTTAGATTCTGTTATAGTACTTATCATTCTCAAGTAAAACTTTCTGTTATTTGAGTATCCTTCCAGTAGACTCCGAGATTCCAGATAATTAAAAAATTCAGACTATGTACTGCCTTTATTACTTTAGCTCCCCCTCTTAACATAACACCTATCATACAGAATATCCAAAGCAGATGTGAATACATTTTAAAGTCTCCATTCACACTGATTACTCTAGTCTTACACTCCATCAGTTTTCCCCAGAATAAGTGAAAAAACTTATCTTCCTTTGTCCCCTTTGCCTCCTCTTACCCCACAGAACAGTCAGAATGATCTATTTCAAACACTTTCATAGTTTCCCTTTGTACTTACAAAAGAGAATTTTAAGTCTTTCTCATGGCTTTACACCATCAACATCTTCCTTTACAACCTCAGCTCATGGTATTCTCACTCTCATTCATCTGCTCCAGACACACTGGTCTCTTTCCATGTCCTCTTTCCTGTCTCAGGACTTTTGATAATGTCCTATTGAAGCAGGATAAAATAGGATAACTGTAAGTCCCCAGTCTCCTATTCAGCTGTGAAAGAGTTAAAAGAAAATCCAAGTCCCTTGTTTCTTATCTAGCTCCAAAGGGACTCATATGAAGCTGTCAACTTTCTGGGACAAATCTTCCCTAAAGCCCCCAAACTCCCAAAACCATTGAATCCTCCCCAAACCATAAAAGTTTATAAGATTCTGAGCCCAAAGCAAACTCTGAGTTAATAATAGGAAGCATGGGGTTATAAAGATTGTTAACCATTTGCCCAAAGACACATTTTAGATATGTGACAACAAACCATGAATTCTGCTATCTGGTCCTAGAACAAAGAAGACACCTAGTATTCAAAGGTTACTATGGAGACCTGCTACTGGTAAAACTTCCCTATACAACAAGCTGGCCAGTCCACTCAGTGTATGTCACTCCCTTGGGCATGCCCCCGTTAAACTCTCTAAGTGTACTCTCTCTTTTGAATAAACTTCACTACTTATGCCTACTGGTCCTCTCGTCTCTGTTCTTTTAGTTTCAAGACTATTGAGCCTGGATCGGGGCTCAGCTGGCATCATTGTAAGCAGGGCACTGATAACACTATCTGCCCAGAATTCATGGGAATTAACTCCTGGAAAAAAAGATACCTGATATACTTTATGGATTATTGCAAGAAATAGTCTTTAAAAGTAACACATTAACCCTTTCTTAAACTGATCTTCCCATAATTGCTTTTCTAAAAAGGATAAGAATGTACTTTAGCTATATATTTATCTGCATTTATTTAAGTGTGATATCAAAAACCTTTCAAGTCTAAAGAAAAATGACCACCCACATGTGCTGAAATGTAATCACTTTATGGTAAAATATCATATATAGTAAATATGTTATTACAGTATGCACTGGGATATGGAAACAGCCCAAATGTCCATTAATGGATGAGTGGCAAACAAACTATGATATACAAATATGATGGAATATTGTGCAGCTATAAGACAGAATAAAATCATGAAACACGTAACAATGTGGATGAACCTTGAGGATTATGCCAAGCAAAATTAGTCAGAAACAAACGGAAAATACTGGATGGTCTCACCAATATAAACTAACATTAATTAGTGAACTTTGAGAGTTAAAGTTGAGAGCACAGGTTGTCAGGAGATAGAAAGAGGGTAGAGATTGGGCATTTGATGTTGAAGGTGTACAGAATGTTTAACAGGGCTGATTGTAAAAATCTAGAAATGGATAGGACAATACTATCTGACAGTAGTATAAGTACACTGAATGAAGCTGTGTGAGTATGATTGAGAGAGAAGGGCTGGAGGCAGGTATGACACTAAAAGGCAAGAGAGAAGATAAAGACTGAGACTGTATAACTAGGGAATGCCTAGAGTGGACAATGATGGTGATTAAATGTACAAATACAAGAACGTTTTAGCACATGGGAGAATAAATGAATGTCAACATGGGATGATATTCAGGAAAAAATACCATCAATGCAAATGGTAACACTGGAATATGCGTCCACTGAATGTAACAGAGGCAATATGCCAAAACTAAATGTCAGTAAGGGTGGAAGGCATATTATAAGGGAGGGGTATAGGATTCTTCATGTAGACTATGGTGGTGAAGGCGTGGCTATGTGATTATACAGGGAACCACTGATCTTTTACTTAAATTGGATTGTATGATGTGTAAATAAAACTGTTTAAAAATGAAGAGAGAGAACAAGTGCTGGAGAACATGTGAACAGAGAGATGTACCTAGTCACTGTTGGTAGGAAAGCAGAGTGGTGCAGGCCCTCTGCAGGGCAGTGTGGTGGCTCCACAGGAGGCTACAGATAGGGCTGCTGTATGATTCTGCAACTTCACAATTAGGTATATACTTAGAAGAACTGAGATTGGGAACACAAACAGACATTTGCACACTGGTGTTTATGGCTGCAGTGTTCATGATTTGCAATGAATGGAGGTGGCCTAAGGATACATCCACTGAGGAATAGAAGGGAGAACTATGGTGTATACATACAACGGACTATTGAGCAGGTGCAAGAAGGAATGAAGTTGTGAGGTATGCAACAAGGTGAATGAATCTTGAGATCAGTTGAGTGAAATAAGCCAAAAATGAAAAGACAAATATTATAATACCTCACTAATATGGACTAACTGTAATGTACAAACTCTGAGAATCGAATTTGAGAGCATAGGTTATCAGGTAAAGGCCTACTGTAAAGGTTCCTAGATTGTAAGCTCTTACAGCAGTCACATCTATTCCAGAATTGTAACTGTTATTTCTAAATTCTGAGATATTGAGC
The DNA here is from genome assembly GCF_023851605.1 of Tamandua tetradactyla. Lineage (NCBI taxonomy): Eukaryota > Metazoa > Chordata > Mammalia > Pilosa > Myrmecophagidae > Tamandua > Tamandua tetradactyla. The sequence continues at coordinate 152,386,345 of NC_135332.1, forward strand.
TCTTTATGTATAACTTGGTTGTTCCCTGGAACTTTGGACATTTCTGTGACATCTGAGACTCAGAGCTAGAGTTCTGCAGCTATGAAAGTCATCATTACCCCATATAGCAACTGCTAAAAACAGTAAAAAAAAAAAGTCAGACTTCAATTAGAGATATGAATGAAGTTGATCTGGCAGCTAAAGTAAATTAGACTAAAGGGAAAAGGATAGTATTGAATGTATTTTAAAACTCCAACTTCTGGGTGAGACCAAAGGAAGAAGTATTTATTTGGTGTAAAATATTTATTTTTGGTAGCATACTATCTGATTTAACTTGTATGGTCAGCTTATGCAAACCCATAATAACCTGGAGCATTGGACAGGGAGTGAGATCTTGTTGGTTTGCACAGGTTGGTATGATGTCCTGATACATCCCACAGTAAACTGGGCAGAAGACTAAAAAGCATTTGCAAAGTTCCCTTGAGGGACTAGGGAAAAGTTGGAAATATTAAACTTCTGCACCTGGGAAGACCTGATATTCTCACAAGCACTGCGGACTGCCTATTTGATGTGCCAGGCTCTCCATCTTGGGGCTTGCCCCTATGAAACTTATTTCTGAAGAGAAGCTAAGCCTATTTATGATTATGCCTAAGAGTCACCCCCAGAGAACCTCCTTTGTTGCTCAGATGTGGCTTCTCTCTCTACGCCAACTCCAAAGGTGAAACCTTATTCTCTTCCTCCCCCCATTAAGTGGGACATGACTCCCAGGGGTGTAAATCTCCCAGCAATGTGGAACATGACTCCCAGGGATGAGCCTGGCCCTGACAACTTGGGAGTGAGAAAACCTTCTTGACGAAAAGTTTCAGTGATTGAGACTTTCAAGTAGAGCTGAGAGATCATTCTGGAGGTTATTCTTACACAGTATAGAAATCCCTTTTCAGTTTTTGGTGTACTGGAGTAACTGGAATGAAATACCCGAAACTGTTGAACTGTGATTCAATAGACTTGATTATTAAAGATGACTGAATAACTATAGAGCTTTTAAGGTGTGTCCATGTGATTGTGAAAACCTTGTGACTGAAACTCCCTTTATCCAGTGTATGGACAGATGAGTAAGGAAAAAAAAAAGACAAAAAATAAATAACCAATAGGAGAGATGAGGGTTATGAGACATTTTGGGTGTTCTTTTTTATTTTTATTTTTTTCTTATTTTAATTTTTTGGAGTAAAAACATGTTCAAAAATTCACTATGGTGATGAAAGCAAAGCCACATGATGATATTTCAAACCACTGACTGTACATTTTGGATGATTATATGATATATGATATAATGTATCTCAAATAAAATTTTAAAAAGACTACATAGCAGGCAGGTCATGGTGGCTCAGTGGCAGAGTTCTCACCTACCATACTGGAGACCCGGGTTCACTTCCCAGTGCCTGCTCATGCCAAAAAAAAAAAAAAAAAAAAAAAGACTACATAGCAACACATTAATTATTAAAAAGTACAAAGTTAATACCTACAAAGCAGTGCAGCATCCCTGGGGAAATTTCCTGGTGATTATTTAAAACATTTCCAAGAAGATAGCATCTCAAGGAAAAGAAACAATCATCATGATGGGGTTTTCTAGATTTGGGGGTTTCAAGCATGTATAATAAGTGATATAACTTTAATAAGTGCCTTTCCACTGTGAGCAAAATCATATTTTTGGTTTTGTTGATTTTGCTTAGAAATACTAAATGCAACACAGTTTATTTGCAATCATGAAATTTAATCCTATCTTTTGCCAAAGTCTTCTTGAATTGGAAGGACATTATATGAGTATGGGTATTGGAGGCTTCTTTTCAGGTATTTGTCCCCCATGTTGTTTAAGGAGTGATACCATGGGAGTATTCTTTTTTTTTTTTTTTTTTTTTTCTTTTTAACATGGGCAGGCATGGGGAATCGAACCCAGGTCCTCTGGCATCGCAGGCAAGCATTCCTGCCTGCTGAGCCACCGTGGCCCGCCCCATGGGAGCATTCTTGCAATCACTAAATCACTGGTGCTGTTTGGAGTACATGGACAGAAACAACCATCCAGAAACCAACCATCTGAAGTTTCCAAATCTGGTGTGAATTGTTCTAAACTGATCATCATTTAAAAATGAAAATAGCAAAGACATAGACCTTAAAAGTGCCTGGGAAAGTGGCCTACTTCTTCCTGGTCACTCGGAGCCTTACTGTGCTCTGCCCTACCATTGACATCGTGTTTAAATAAGGATTAGTTCTCCCAACAACGATCTGGGTTTTGATTTAGGAACTGAATAGAACTCCACCATAAAGAGCCACTGGGTCATGGAAAGTGTGTGTTCTTTTAATTTACTTCCATAAACAGGCAAAAATTGAAGTCAGCTGTCAGCAAAGGCCAAATGAAAGATCTGTCAGAGCCACAGTTGAATTGAGATTGGTTTTTAAGGGCAGGGAGGAAGGAGGTTGGATTTTTTAGTTTCCATAGAAGTTATGTTGTTAGGTAAAAAGCTAAGACATTCACAATAACTGTGGTTTAGATGTACTGTATGTTGCTTACATTTCAACAATTAAATTGAGACTGACGGTTAATATCACTCCTAAAATAAACTTTCCCTTCTTAGATGATATACCTGATCTCAAAGTATAATACAATAAATGTGCAAACCATAAGCATTCCTACTATAATTACAGCAAACAGAGCTCAGTCTGCTTACGCTTGTGGGCTACGATATTCCTTGTTAAGACATGTAATAAACTCCTAATGCTTCTTTTTAATGATTCTAATGATTTCCCTAATTCTGCGTTGTCCTTTTTCCTTCTCCTGTTATCTCACAGTGACCTTGCTTTTATTCAAGTCTGTCATGACAGAATATTGCAATTATGATTAGTGGAAAAAAGGAGTCAAGGCCTTAGGTCTAGAATATTTTGTAATCCAATAAATAGTGCCCACACTGATGAATTAAAATAAGTAAAGACAAATTCTAATCAGGCTTTACTAGATGTGGTGGTTTGGAGCTGTATAACCCAGAAAAAACATGTTCTAATACTTAATCCATTTCTGCGGTGTGAGCTCTTGTAAATAGAACCCTTTGATGAGGTTACTGTAGCTAAGATGTGACTCAGGATGGGTCTTAATCCTACTATTGAAGGTCTTATAAGGAAGGTCACAGACTGAGAGAAAAAAGACCCAAGAGGGGCAGCCAGGAGCTGAAAGTCAACAGAACAAGGAAGAGAAGGGAAAGACCAGGAAAAGCTGCCATGTGCACTGCCATGTGACAGAGAAGCCAAGGACCAAGAATCACCAGTGCCAGCCCAGAATGCTAGTCTTGACTCCTTCATTTAGACTTCTCTTAGTGTCAAAACCCTGAGCCAATAAATTCCCGTTGTTTAAATCAACCCTTTGCATGCTATTTGCTTTAGCAATGAGGAAATTAAAACCCTAGGATATTGATGGCTTTGGGAAATGCATCAGTCCTGATCCTCCCTAAAGTTATTTCACTGCTTTATTTCTATATCCTTTGCTTATCCTCCTTGACTTAATTAGTGATTCTGTTTCTTGTGCTTACTCATGCTAGCCCACTAAGAAAAAAAAAACAAACTTTCACTTCATTATATGAGGTTTGTATATGGACAAAAATATATGAAGGAATTCTGATTCTCTTTGTCCACAACTTTACAAACCAACAGATTCTATATCAGTTATCTCTTGCAGCTTTAGCTATTTCCGTTCCCATATTGCTATTATGCAGATATGTGTTAGAAATTCAAGTCTCATTCAATTCTGCAAATTCTGCCAGCTATGACTGACCAACTGTCTGCTACAAGATGTTTTCTCTTCAAGAAAAGTTTTATAGACCTCTCTGCATTTTGGCTGCGAAGTCCAAAAAGCAATTCTTTCATGGGTGCTGACTTCAAAATTCCTCCCACTGATTTTTCCTCAACAATAATAATCAGAAATCATTTTTATCATGATTTCATTGGCTTGTGTGCTCTCAAACATATCCAAGCAGCCTTGTATTCTGGTTTAAAATGTTAATGTATTATCGGAAGGGAGGTTTTCAACCATTTCATATCCATTTTATGTAGCACAGTTATATTCAACTACAGAACAATACTAATAGTAACTAATACCAACAAAAACGTATTAAAAATGTGCCAAGCACTTTGTTAAGAACTTCATGCTTCACTAGCTGATTTAATTTATACATCAAACCTAAAGATTTTCCTCTATATGCCACTGAAAATCTTCTTTTCACTTTTTATTTTGAAATAATTTCAAATTTACATAACAGCTGTAAAAATAATACAAACCCCATTCTGAGAACTCCAACATACCTCTACCTCCTAAGACAACCAAATTCTGCAATTTTAACATTTTGCCACCTTTGCTGTATCATTCTGTCATCTACCTATCCATTTATTTATCTTTAGCTTTCTATCTATCTATTTTCTAAACATATGAAAGCAGGTGTACACATCATACTCCTTAACCACATAATTATCTCATGGACATTATCTATGAACAAGGATATTCACTTATGTAATCACCTAGAGTGCAGTTATCAAGTTCAAGAAATTTAGCCTTGATATTAAGCTTACATTCCATATTCCATGAATTTCAATAATGTCCTTCTTAGCTTTCTCCTCCATTCTTAGATCCTATCCAGTATCATGTATTACATTAAATTGTCATTATCTCTTCAGTTTCTTTCTTTCAAATTGCGGGAATATATATACAACATAAATCTTTTCATCTCAACATCTCACAAGCACACCATTCAGTGGAATTAATCAATTCTTCAATACTGTAGTACCCACACCACCATCCATTACTAGAACTTGCTCCTCACCCCAGACAAAAACCCTATACTCATTTTGCAGTAACTTCCCACTGCCCCTGTCTCCACCCTTTAGTAACCGTACTGTACTCCACTGTCTGTCTCAATGAGCCTGCATTATTCTCTGGTATTTTTTGTGCTTACCATGGGGCTTAAATGTAACATCCTAGATTTCTAAGTCTTTTTTGCTTTCATATCCACTTAATTTCAATAGCATACAAAAATTATGTACCTATACCACTCTGCCCTCCTTAACTTAAATATAGTTCTTGACACAAAAGACATTATAGGTCAAAAACCACAATTCATCATTACATTTATTTTATACAATGATCTTTTAGATCTTATAGAAAGTAAAAAGTGAGGTTAAAAACTAAAAATTCAATAGCACTGGCATTTATATTTCTCCATGTCATTATCTTTCCTGGAGACGTTTATTTCTTCATGTGGCTTCAATCCATTGACTAGTGTCCTTTCCTTTCAACTTCCTTTAGCATTTCTTGTAGAACTGGTCTAATGGTGATGAAGTACCTCAGTTTTTTTTTGGGGGGGGGGTTGTTTTTAACTGGGAATGCCTCAATTCCCCCCTCACTTCGGAAAGACAGTTTGACTAGATACAGAATTCTTGTTTGAAAATTTTTTTATATATCTTTAAATATATTTTCCCATTGCCTTCTCATTCTATGGTTTCTAATTAGAAATCAGCACTTATTCTTATTGAGGCTCCCCTATACATAACTGTTTTAATTTGCTAATGCTGCAGAATGCAATATGCCAGAAATGGGTTGGTATTTTTTTTCTTTTTTTGCATGTGCAGGCACCATATGGCAAGAATCTCCAGGAGGTCTCTGGCATGGCAGGCAAGAATCCTGCCACTGAGCCACTGTTGCACTGCCCATGGGTTGGCTTTTATAAATGGGATTTATTAAGTTACAAGTTAATAGCTCTAAGTCAACAAAAATATCCACACTAAGGCATCCAGAGAAAGATACTCTGACCCAAGAAAGGTCAATAGCATTCCAAAACACCTGTCAGCTGTGAAGGCATGTGGTGGCATCTACTGTCCTTGGCTTCTGGCTTCAAACAGCTTTGCTGGGGGTATTTTCTTTCTGCATTTCCAAATGTCTCTGTCTGTGTTGGCTCTGAGCTTTTTCCAAAATGATTCCCTCTTAAAGGACTCCAGTAAGTGGATTAATGTTGTCTCGCTGGTGGCTGGTTAGCTGATGGCGGGGGTAAGCGGCCATACTGAGTCACTTACACAGACACAGACACACAGCACATGACTCAGGAGACACCCTCAGAGGAAAATGGAAGGTGTCTGCTTTATTCAGGAAGTGCACAGGCTTATATAGGCTGGGAAGCATTCAGGGACACGTGTCGGGCTGGGATTGGTGGTCGTTGTTGCTAGGCTGCAGGGCAGATTACCGGGACCTGTCACCGCTGTTGCTAGGGTGGAGGGCAGATTTCAGGTCAGCCATTTCGTGTTGCCTTGCATCAGGCACAGCAGCCATGTTAGTGACATTATATGATTTCTCCAACAGATTAAGACCCACCTTAAATGGGTGGAGATTTATCTCCATGGAAACCACTTAATCAAAAGTTCTACCTCCAATTGGATGGGTCATATCTCCATGGAAACAACTTAATCAAAAAAGTCCCACCCAAGCAATAGGCCTGCCCCACAAGATTGGATTAAGAAAAAGAACATGTCTTTTCTACAGTACATAACAGTTTCAAATCAGCACAATGACTGTGATGGTTTGAAACTATATGTACCCCAGAAAAGATCATATTCTTAAAGCTAATCCATTCCTGGGCATGTGGACCCATTGTAAGTAGGATCTTATGATTAGTAGGATCTTAAATTGAGATGTGATCCCACTCATTCAAAGTGGATCTTAATCCTCTCACTGGAGTACTTTACAGGATGAAAGATAGAGAACACATACACACACAAAAGCCAGAGAAACTCAGAGAGAAAAGCCAGAGCAGCTGAGAGAGAACATACAGAAAACAGAGAGAAACCAAGGAAAGCAAGGAAGCCACTGAAGTCAGATGCTGGAAGCAACGAAACTCAGGAGAGAAGGAAGAAACCAGCAGATGTCGCCACATGCCTGCCCTGTGACAGAGATGCTGAGGATCACTGGTAGCCAATCTTTGGGGAGAAGGCCTTGTTGATGCCTTGATTTGAACACTGTATTGGTTTGAAAGGATGATGTACCCTAGGAAAGCCATGCTTTAATCCTGATCCATTTTGTAAAGGCAACCGTTTCTTTTAATCCCTATTCAGTACCATACATAGGTTGGAAACTTGATTAGTTTATCTCCACAGAGATGTTACTTACTCACATTGTGGGCATAAATTAACCTTGATTAGAGGGAGATGTGACTCCACCCATTCCAGGTAGGTCTTGTTTACTGGATTCCTTTAAAAGAGGAAGCACTTTGAAAAAGGCTTGAGATCAGAGAGAGAGCTGCCAGAATGATGAGAGAACCAGAGTTCACTAGCCAGTAACCTTTGGAGATGAAAAGGGAGAATGCCCCCCAGGGGAGCTTCAGGAAACAAGCTGGAAGAGAAACCTAGCAGATATCACCAAGTCTGCTATGTGCCTTTCCAGTTGAAAGGGAAACCTGAACTTCATCGGCCTTCTTGAACCAAGGTATCTTTCCCTGGATGACTTACACTGATCATTTCTATAGCTTGGCTTTAATTTGGACTTTTTCAGTCTTAGAACTGTAAACTGGCAACTTATTAAATCCCCCTTTTTAAAAGCCATTCCATTCCTGCTATATTGCATTCCAGCAGCTACTAAACTAGAACAGACATTTTCATGACTTCAGAACTGTAAACTTGTAAGTTAATAAATCCTCATTGCAAAAGCCATTTTGCATTTTGTCAGCTTTCGTAAACTAAAACAGTGACAAACTACTTCTCTCTTACAGCTTTCAGAATTCTCTATCTTTGGTATTCAACAGTTTGACTATAATGTGCTGATACATGGGTCTATTTGGGCTTATCCTGTTTGGAGTTCACTAAACAACTTCAATGAGTATATTGATGTCTTTCATTAAATGTGGGAAGTTTTCAGGCATTATTTCTTTAAATATTCCCTCTATTTCTTTTTTTTCCTACCCCTTCTGGGACTCCCATCAGGTATTTATTGGTATGCTTGATGGTGTTCCACAGGTTCTTCAGGCTCTGTTCAATTTTCTTTACTCTTTCTTCTTTCTGCTTCTCATACTGAATGATTTTCATTACTGTATCTTTAAGTTCTCAGATTCTTTCTTCTGCCAGTTCCCGTCTGCTGCTGAACCTTTGTAGGGGATTTTTTAAAAATATTTTTATTGATAAATCTTAACATACAAACAATCCATACATGATCTACAATCAATGGCTCACAATATCATCACATATTTGTATATTCATCACCATGATTATTTTTTTAGAACAATCCACATCACTCCAGAAAACAAAATAAAAGGAAAAAAGAAAAAACTCACATATACCATACCCCTTACCCCTCCTTCTCACTGACCACTAGTATTTTCATCTACCCAATTTATTTTAACCTTTGTCCCCCCATTATTTGTTTATTTTTACCCATATGTTTTACACATCTGTCCATACCCAAGATAAAAGGAACATCAGACAGAAGATTTTCACAATCACATTGTAACACTGTAAAAGCTATATCTTTGCATAATCGTCTTCAAGAATCCAGGCTACTGGAACACAGCTCAACAGTTTCAGGTACTTCACTCTAGTCACACCAATATACCTAAACTAAAAAGGGACATCTATATAACGTTTAAGAATAACCTCCAGGATAACCTCATAACTCTGTTTGAAATCTCTCAGCCACTGACATTTTATCTCATTTCTTTCTTCCCCCTTTTGATCAAGAAGGTTTTCTCAGGACCCTGATGTTGGGTCCTGGCTCATCCTGGGATTTCTGCCTCATGCTGCCAGGGAGATTTACATCCCTGGTAGTCATATCCCATGTAGCAGGGGGAAGGCAGTGAGTTCACTTGTGGTGTTGGCTTAGAGAAAAAGGCCACATCTAAGACAAAAGAGGTTCTCTGGGGGTGACTCTTAGGCCTAATTTTAAGTAGGCTTAGCCTATCCTTGGCAGGATTAAGTTTCATAGGGGCAAATCCCAAAATTGAGGGCGTGGTCTATTAATTTGGTTTTTTCCACTGTTTGCGAGAATATCAGAAATTCTCTCAATGGGGAAGTTGAATATTTCCTCCTTTCTCCCCATTTCCGCAAGGGAACTTTGTAAATACTTCTTATTCACTGCCCAAATTACAGTGGGATATATCAGGGCAGCATACTAACCTGTGAGACTAACAAAGTCGCACACCCTATTCAAGATTCCATGTACTTATTATGATGTTCAACTAAACTAACCATACAAGTTATATTAGGAAATGCACTACCCAAAATATAAAGTTTGCACGAAATAAACATCTCTCTCTAGGGGCCTTTTAATTTCTCCTACTAAGATCATCAGCTGTTTGCTTCCTTTTCATAATTTCCACCTCTCTCTTGACATTATCTTCATGCTATCTACTGTTTTCCTGACTTCCTTTAGTTGTTTGTCCATGTTTTCCTTTAGCTCTTTGAGGATATTCAGGACCATTTCTTAAAATTTTTTTCTATGTCTGCCTCATTGATTGTTTCTAATGTTTTAATTTTCTCCTTCGCCTGAGCCATCATTTCCTGCTTCTTTGTATGTTTTGCAGTCTTTTACTGAAACCTGGATATTTTGATATTGTAATGTATTATTGCTAGAATTTAGACTCTGAGACAATTGTTCCTCAAGGCTGTGTCCAGCTAGAGTTATGATAAAGCTTTCCTTGAATGCCAGGAGCTAACGATAATGAAAAAAAAAGAGGAAGGAAATAAAGAAAACACCTTTTCCAGTCTGTTAAAATTGACCTTGATCTGTGAAAGGCTCTCCATTAGGGCTTTCCAAAAAATGAGTTTTGAGAATACCTCTGGGACAAATTTAGGACCTCCTTGGTCATTTCCGTGTATGTTTTTTGTCTTTAGCACGCACGTGTGGCCCTAAGAACTTCCCCATTTACACAAATATGAAATTTTCCCTCTTCTCTAGGATAGAACTTCTCACAATCCCAGGCCATGCACTTATGCCCCAGACAGTATGACCTGACTGCTTTCCCACAGCATTCTGTGGGAGAGCTTGGTGAGCCACCTTCTATATCAAGACAAGTTCTATAACGGTAAGTCCCTCAGGCTTCCACCAGAAAAACTGGGCAAGACATACATATTACAGTATGTGCATGAGGGTTACACTTCTCCTGATACTAGGGCCAGGGATCCAGACTGGGTGTGCTAGTTAGTGTCAAGCCAAGCTCATGAGGGGTAGAGGAGGGGCCAGCTAGGGTGCTTTCAGATCTTACCACTTTTAAGTGTCCTTCTTGATTCAGCTCTCGCCCTGTTACTTCAGTCCTTTCACTATTTTCTGGAGCTTTGAGGAAATTGTTTCTGCCATTTCTTGCAGGATATTCACAGTTTCTGTAGGGAATATGAGCCCTGTAGGGTCTTACTCTGTCACCCTGATCAGAGTGAAAAATTATCTTTCAAAAAATATAAATCTGATGAATCATCTGCTTAAAATATGTTTCTTAAAGTAAAACTGAATTTTTTCCCATGTCTACAAAGTCTATAATCTTCCCACCTTCCTAGCTTTATTGTCTCCCTTCCTCATACTAGCTTGCTTGCTTTCTTTCTCTTTATTTCCCAATCTCATTTCCAAGTTACTTCCTTTCCATCTGCCTTCCCAGCTTTCTAGAACTCTCTCCCCCAGATGTTCACAGGACTGCCTCCAGTTCACCATTTAGGTTTTGGCTCAGCTGTCATCTCTCTAGAGAGGGCTTCCCAAACCATCCTAGCTAAAGTATCACACCACCTCCCTGCTTATCAGTAACATTCTCTTCTATTACTCTAACAAAATGCTAAGTTCTATTCACAGAACTTAGCATTATTGGACTTTACCTTACATACTCATTTGTTTACATGCTTCCCTCCAACTCTCCCCTCATGAATGTTATTCCAAGAAAAGCAGGATTTATATCTGTCTTGTTCACAACTTTACTTTCTGTACCTGGAACAGTAAATATTTTTTACTGAATGAACAACTTAGGGAAATGAGTGTTATTAGTTTTCTTCCCAAATCATGAGGCTTTTTTTTATTGTAGGCTGTATGGCAGGGGTCACATTTCATTCTTTCTCCATGTGAGTATCCCCTTATTGCAGCACCATTTGAATTTTTGTTTGTTTCATCTTTTGTTCATTTGGTTTGCTTGTTGTTTGTTTGTTAAGTGCATTGGCCAGGAGCCAAACCTGGGTCTCCCCCATGGCAGGAGAGAATTCTACCACTGACCTACCCTTGTACCCCCGGAAGCATTTTTATACTAAGTAATTGCTTCAAAAATCACACAGATAATGAGTTTGACCTTAGATTAGCTACTTAGCCCAGTATAACTTCCTGGTTGCCCAAGTTCAAATTCCATGCCTTTAATATCTATGAGATTAAAATGTATAAAGTTATAATATTGCCATAGTGTATAAAAACTGCACAATTCTACCTCATTCTCCTTCAGTATTAATTGATTGATTAAATAGGTATAAAAGGAAGACATTTTACTTCCATATTCTATTCTGGGTCTGAAGAGGAGAGGATCAAAATGTTGTAGAATGTCACAGAACTCTGATTATATTAAGTAGAATCTTCCAAGGAAGGAAAGAAGAAGGGAAATAAAAGTGAACCAACATATTTTTGGACCCCGACATGTGCAAGGCATTTATAAATGCTGAAATGATTAACACCTGCCCTATTTGTTATCATCCCATTGTACAGATGAAGAAATGGAGGTTCAATTCTCACTTGAGGTTGTACAACTTTGTATCATCAGACTATGCACCCAGCCCTGTCTGAATCCAAAGCCCATGAATTTTCCATGACACCACTGGCTTAACGAGCACTAAGAGTTTTCTTAAAAATAAACTGTGAAGATTTTTACTGTTAACAACATATATATTTCTTTTTGTTTTCACTGACATTTGAATATTTCCAGAATATAATATGATATTTCTTTATCAAAAACTTAACTTCCATTCTGTTCAGTAACTACAGAAAGTTATGCCAAATTAAATAGAGGGACATTACTTAAGACAGGCTCACCAGGAACAAGCCAAAAGGCTGGATGGTGCTCTGCAACCGATGCAATTTGAATCTCCCAGGCAATTAAAGAATTTTTTTTTTCTTGTGGAAAAATAAAACATGAGTCATTTTCTCTTTTATAAAATGGACAGAGCCAAATTTGTACGATAATTTTACCTAGAACTCAACAACTGGACAAATTAGGCAATTTTTCCTTTTTAACTAGAGCCCAGATTTAAAATTCCTTCTGCTATCATGGAATGTGGACAGAGGAACTACACACATGTCAAAGGACCAACTGAGAACCATCTAAACTTGAAACTGACAAGGAAGAAAATTCTACTTGAGAAAATACCCATTTTTCCAGTTCTTTGGGATCCTCAAGGAAGGGTTTTTTGAACAGCCTATGCCAGCTTGTGGCAATGCCCATGGAACCAGAGCTCACAGGCAGTGCCAAGGTTAAAGTTATTTCAGTGTCTGTATTCAGAATTGTTATCATTAAAGGCAGGGTTGTATAAAAGGAATCTGCTTGTACTTGACAGCATCTCTCCTTGTCAGCAACATCTCCTTTCCTGGTGAAGCAGCCATTATTTCTGAATTCTTAAGGGAACAAAGCTCTTATTTCATCCACAGCGTCTATCTTTTGGCAAGATGCTCACCCTGGATTTAAACTCTTCTGAGTTTCCCTTCTTTCTCAGATTTCCAAATGAAACTGCTTCCCAGCAAGTGTTCTGCTGGCAATCTTCCTCTCTTACTTTTTCTAAAAGTAACATTCAGACCCTCCATACCAACCAGAAGGTCACCCATGACACTAAGCAGCAAACGAAACTGAGATCTGAAGGCATGGAGGAATGATGAAAGAAGTTGTTGGCTGCTTCCCCGCCAGATTTAGCTGTTCCTTCTATATAATCCACATCTACACTAATAGCCAACAGAGAGCTCTCCAGAGCACAATGGGTCTCTGCTCAAAACTGAGCTCCAAGATTCTCTCGTGCCACAGAGTGCCCATCACACTTCTATTAATGAAGGATCACTGTAAAACCAAAAAGGTACCATATGTTCTCTGCTCCTTTCAATACCCTTCTTTCTGAGGATTCTAAATTACAAATACTGCAACTGAGCTCTTAAAAGATCTTGCCTAAGAAAAACTCATTGTTTTGGTGCCTGGAGAAATGATACTGCTTTGCTGGTACATCTATAAAATAATTCTTTCCTTGATTTTTCACATAAAACATGGCATCATTCTTATTACTACTTAAAATGAAATCTTGTGGTAGTTAACCCCCTCGTTATGCTCCTTCCCTACTTATAATCTGAAAATTGTCCTTGACCTCTATGAAGCCAAACCCTGTTCCCAACATCCAAACCACTTGCAAAGAACCTGGATCTTTTCTTCATGATAAACAACTCATTTGGCTGTATCACTCCCCTCTCCTCTGATCTTTCATCCTAATGTACTTTTGTTCCCTATCTTCATGAAAGGCTGTGGGGCCTTTCTTGACTCTTTCTCTCCAATACTCACTCTTCTCAGGGGCATGCTAAGGCTGCAAGTGGTCTCAGGTATTCTGGCCTTTGGCACTGTCTTAGTTTCCTAGGGCTGCAGTAACAAATTGCCAAACTTACTGGCTTAACAACTGGAAAGTATTATCTCAGGTTTTGAGGGCTTGAAGTCTAAAATCAAGGCCTTGGCAAAACTATGCTTTCTCCCTGGAGAAAGCAGCATTCTGACGCTGGTTTACAACAATCATTGGGGTTTCTTGGCTTGCATCTCTTCCTTCCATCACATGGCGATGCCCTTGGTCTCCTGTCTTTCTAGTCCAGTTTCTGAAGACTTCTGGCTTCTCTCTGTGGTCTCCTCTGATGTTTCTTCTCTTTATAAGGCCTTCAGTAATATGGATTAAGTCCCACCCTGATTCATTTTGGGCCATACCTTAACTAAAAACAACATTTTCAAAGGTCCTATTTATAAATGGGTTCATATCCACAGGAATGTAGATTAAGGTTTAAAACCTGTCTTTGTTGGGGTACCCTAATTCAATCCACCACAGGCATAGTTCATCTCGGAACAAAAGAGAATCTTTTCTCTCTTCTGTAGTCTTCTGAATCTAGAATCTGAAGTATGTTGCCAGAATAAATTATCCAGACTTGGGAAACTACATGGTTGTTAAAAAGAATGAGTTTGATCAACACTATGTGTGCTGATATAGAAACATACCTGAGATATCTTGAGTTAAAAAACAAAAGAGGGTGCACGAGTGGTTCAATGGTAGAATGCTCGCCTTTCATGCGGGAGACCTGGGTTCAATTCCCAGACCATGCACCCCACCGTCCAAAAAACAAAACAACAAAGGAAGCTTCAGATTAGTCAGGATATTTTTTTATCAAATCTGGTTTTAAAATATAAATTTTTAATTATAAAAATAGTACATATTCATGGAAAAAAACACAAGTCATGGGTAAAGGGAAATTTTACTTTTTACTTTTTTTTTTTATATCTTTGAATTTTTACCATGAGCATTACATTAAAAATTTTAGCAAAAAAATACTTATGTATAGGAGATTGGTCAGATGCCATGGGTTTGTATAGAAACTAAAGGAATTTTAGCTTTTTTTTCCCTGGGTCAGTAGCTGTCTCTGTCCTCAGTCTCAGCAGCCTCCTGCTAGTAAATGCCAACGCATGGACCTCCTCAGTCTACTGCGCATTCGGATAAACCACAAACCCTGTTTTTCCCTTCAAATTCCAGGATTCATCATTCATTCTTCATTGAAGATGTTGCCATACTAATCTTCTGTCTGGCTGCTGGTTTTTTCCTTACACCATGCCACAAAGGTGGGCTTTGCAAGTCAATCTCTTTTCAACATGACCATGACCCTGAACAGAGGTGAGAAAGTAGGGAACTTTACTTCTTCTTGCACTTCCTCAAGTGTCAGAAAGAACATTGGGCTGGTGAACCCAATCTCAGGTCTGAAGTCAACAATTTAACAGAGTTCCGGTTATCTGAGAGAGGCTACAGATTGAGGACTGAACCCAGCAGAGTGATATCAGGAACTCCAAATGGGTATAAACAAACAAGGCAAGTTACCCAGAGGTGCTGGTGACAGCTGACCATTTAGACGTCAATTATGCAAGGTACAGCAAGTGGTGCCATTGCCAAGTCAGCCATCACAGAGGACTGGCAGCAGATCTGTGCAGTAGCCATGAGATGCAGAGCACAGACATAAAAACAGGGCTCTGGGCCAACAGGAGGTACCCTCCTGGCTGGTTATCAAAGCAAAATGAGGATAGCCAGTCAGCTCAGTTATCAAAAGTAGAGTGCAGGCTCAGAAAGGTACTAATGAGAGAGCTACCTCAATGCTAAGTTGCCACAGTGGACTGATCCGGGCACCTTTTTATCCCTCTCCCAGCCTGGAGTGAGACTGAGTCCACAGGTCAAGTGGGCCAAATTGTGGGAGAGCAGAAACTTGGAAGGCAGGTTAGTTCACATATTATGTCATCCAGAATAGGGGATAAGAACCACTTCAGGGTCATATAATACTAGCCATAGTGGAGCCAGGACAAGCTTAATGCTGGCATCAATTTAAAGGTTTAGAAAACAATAAATTTATTTCCCTTGCCATCTGCACATTTGCTGGACACTGTAAACTAGAATTCAGTGCACTTCCTGAAAGACCCAAGCTACAAAAAAAAAAAAAACAACCAAACAACAAATACCAAAATGGTATTCTGCAATCTATGATGGAAAAAGTGATGATTTGTGTAGTTCACTGACAGCACTTAACCCTGGTTGCAATCTTCTCTTTATGTCTAGATTAGAAGAAAACATCCATTTTCTTTAAAGAACATTTAATTTGTTTCTTAGAATCTAACATGTTTTAAGAGACCAATGCCCCCACTGCCAAAATCTCCTCTTGGCCTGATGGTTCTTGTCTCAAATTCTGAGGCATTGTCCATTTCACATCTAACATGTTACCTACTTCTTAGTTAGATTCCCTACACAAATTGCAATTTTTTTTTTATTCCAGGACTGAGATGTTATAGCAGGCTAATTTTTCAGAAGGGCATGGGCTGGAAGTAGTTAGACTATCATGTTCTTTCCTTTAGCTGGCAGTAAAAAGTGTTGAACTATACATAGTCCAACTGGGCCCTGTATGAACAGCTACATCCTGGGCCACACCTAATGGGGTTCAAGCTGTGGGTAATATTTATTTCAGTGATACAAATCGCAGGTGGAGAAACACAAGGAGCTGCTTTGGGCAAATTTAGCAAGCCACTTGTTGAGGTATTTGTAAATTGAACACTCAGTGAATCAAAATGCCTTTATATCTAGCCCATATTGGAATGTGAAATAAAACTACATTCAGTTAGCAAGAACCCCTAGTACTGAAAGGCAGTCTGCATTCCTGTTCAAATTCTGGCTAAATATATTTAGGTTTCTCATTCCTAACGCATGGTTAGTCCAAATACTATTCTGACGTTATCTCCTGGGAACTTTTCCTGATTTATTTCCAAGGCTACACATTTGAGAATGATTCTTGAGATTTTCCTCCCAGTACTAGTCTCAAAAGCTAAACTGATTGACAAACAGATGATGGCCCCCTAGCCTACTTAATGTTCTTTACTCCATTGGCTATTTTCTACTAAGCCATTTTTGTACTATGATTCATTTATTCAAACATTCATTTAATAAAAATGTATTATTAACTGCTTTGCATGTTAAATGCAAATAAGGTGTAGCAGTGAAGACCAACATCAAAAAGCAAGAGTATTATGTACAAGGTCACCCTTAGTTTTCCTGAGCTACAATCACAAACACTATACAATAATAATAATAAGTTGGCTTTTTGTGTAGAAATTTATTGGTTCATAGTTTTGAACAGAGGAGAAGCCCAAAATCAAGGCAATGTTAACTCCCCAAAGTCTATACCATCCTGGTGCTGGCTGCAGGTGACTCATGGGATTTTGGGTGTTTATCTCTGCCTTGCATCACATGGCAATGTCCTCTCCTTTCTCTTCTGAGTTTCACTGGCTTCCAGCTTCTGGCTCTTTCCATGGCTTTCTCCAACCCTGGCTTCTAGCTTCTTCTCCTTATAAAGCCTCCAGTGACCCAAATTAAGGCCCATGCTCATTCAGTTGGGTCTCACCAGAAATAACATTTTCAAGAGATCCATTTATAATGGGTTCATATCCACAGGAAAGAGGATTCAGATTAAGAACATATGTAAATTGATGTGTATTCTAATTTGCTAGCTGCGGGAATGCAATATATCAGAATTAAAATGGCTTTTAAAAAGGGGAATTTAATAAGTTGCTAGTTTACAGTTCTAAGGCCAAGAAAATGTCCCAATTAAAACAAGTCTATAGAAATGTCCAATCAAAGGTATTCAGGGAAAGATACCTTGGTTTAAGAAGGCCGGTGATGTTCAGGGTTTCTCTCTCATTTGAAAAAGTATGTGGTGAACACAGTCACAGTTTCTCTCTCAGCTGGAAGGGCACATGGTGAGCATGGTGTCATCTGCTACTTTCTCTCCTGGCTTCCTGTTTCATGAAGCTCTGGAGAACTTCATGAACACCCGGGAGGCGTTTTCCTTCTTCATCTCCAAAGGTCACTGGCTTGTGGGCTCTCTGCTTCTTGTGACTATGTCAGGGTGTATAATACAATACCACAGTATCCCCAAGAAATAAGCACAGAATCAATGATTATAATATAGTAGGTTAAATAAGTGTCATAATGGATGAACATAGTGGTTTCATCGGTGGGGCAAATGGAAATGGTCAGCTCTGCTTGGATGGATCAAAGGAGTTTTAAAAGGCAAGTTTCTTGAAGGTCTTGAAGGATGTGTGTAAGTCTGGCAAGCCAACTGGAAAGGTTCAGGGAATGGCACTCCCAACAAAGGGAGCAGCTCAGCATTACAAGGTGCAGAGAAGTGTGTTGGTGTTGCCACGTTGTGATGTCCATTCATGCTGCCCAGCATGGAGGAATGGGGGGATGGCAAGAGTCACTCATCCCCTAAATTTCATATACTCCACCCCAGAGGAAGCAAAACCTTCTGCCTCCATCAGCCACAGTGAGCTATGAATATTAATGGAGTGTTTTTGTTGTCTTCAGATATTTTAAGCTGATTAATAATAATAAAAACATGCCTTACACTTTAAAAGCTGTTTTCTTCACATTACCTCCAATGATTCACTGCTGCTCTGTGTCATAAATAGAATTATCTCCATTTTCAACAATAAGGTAACTGAGGAGTTTCATGGCTTGCCCAAGTCCACAAGTAGATTTAGTTACTTCTCCTGATTCCTCTCATTGCCATTTGTGAGGAATTCTCCCACATACACTGCCTTTGGAATTCACACTGCCTCTGGAATTCTCTCATGATAAATAAAAGGTTTTGCCTTGAAGGCAAGAACCATTTCTTATGTCTTTTTATACAGTTTGCCCAGAATACTGGGTAAGTCACATAAGATGCCTAGTAAGTAACTGAGAAGGATGACTCCTCTCAGTTTCAAATTCCATGCGGTTTTTTTTCCCACTGATTCCCAGTGGCGGTATATTACCCTAAATCAAAGCCACTTGCCTGACTGCCTCCTGCTTTGTGCACATGCCCTTTCCCATTCATTTTATCTAATGTCATCACCAGTGTTTCCATTTCCTAATGCTTAGAATGGCACAGAATTAGCAGCATTTTACAATGAAACTGTATTCGCCTTCCATTATTTTGTAACTGAGAGATAATAACCCAAGCCTAAAAGACTTATTTGGATAGACGTCAGGTATACTGCCTGTGTGCTGTGGAGCATCGGCACTGGGAGAGGGTCACTGGGACCCTGGACACCAAGATCCTGAAATTCTGCATGGATTCCATATTCCCTATTTCCATAATCAAATTCCACTATAATATTTTCATCTTTTTCACTCTTCCAATGTTCTTAATATTACAAGTATATCTCACTCTACTTAATAATGGGTACCTTTCTGAAAATTTGTAAACAAATAAAACGTAAAATATTCATAATGCTTCCAGGGAGATTACTTGATTTTAAACAATGGTCCAGAAGACAAAAGATAAAAATTGCTGGATCTACTTTTTCTTACTTAGAAATTACCACTTATAAAGATAAGCACGTTGTTTTCTTTACCATTTATAAAGATAAGCATGTTGTTTTAAAAGAGGAAAAAACAAATTGGTAAAAGAATAAATCCTGCAGTTTAATCTTGCATCTGCTGGACAAAGAGTAAAGTTCTGGAGAGGAAACAAGAAAATATCTTGGGGTAAAAAAGTCTATTTTCCTGGGGTGAGAGTCTCAGAAACTTTTCCAAGAAGCTATTCCTTCCTATCCAGACTGTGGGGAGAGACTAAAAAAGACACTCTATGTCTCTTCAGCAGGCTTAAATTCTAACATACAGATAACTGAAATTTGAAGAAAAGTAACTTTTTTGATGACTTTAATTTTATCTTGCTGACAGCAGAGAAAATAAATTTGTCACTTAAAAGCCACTCTCCTTGTTAAAACAGCCTTTTTTTTTTAACTTCAGTTTATTTTCTATAAATTTCCAGACAATTCAAATGAAAACTCTACAGAAACTTGGGGGTACACAGGTGGTTCAGTGGTAGAATGCTCGTCTTCCAGGAAGGAGACCCAGGTTCGATTCCCAGACCATGTACCCCCCCCCCAAAAAAAAACACTCTACGGAAACATAACTTTTATTAATAAGGCTGGGGCCAATTTTAATTATGCATAAAGAATAAAAGCAATACTGACAGAATTTTGGGTCCCGCTGTGCAAAGGTGCCCTGCCTGGCACTGGGACAGGTATACATTTTTTTATCCAAGTCAAACGTCAACGGCTTCCAAGCCCTTCCAATTCCTTGGTTCTGGGCGCTGGACTCAGACTTCCTGGGTTCAAATCTTTATTTGCAAATCCTACTAACAGTGCGACCTTAAGCAAATTACTTTAACTCTAATGTCAAGGATTAAATTAGATGATACTTTTAAAGAACTTGGATGTCACGCAAACCATCTGTGATAAAGGGCTAGTTTAGGGAGATTTTAAGTTATAAAGCAGCTATGGATAAATACTTTTGTAAAACATAATAAAATTAATTACTAGAAATAAAATAATAAAAAGGCAAAGATGTAATTGGGCAAAGCCCAAATTACTATAAAAATTTCTAACCATTCCATTTTTGTACTTATCTCATCACACACTAGTAACATTTTCTGTACTCCGGATTGTAAACCACACTAATGCTGCTTTACACGATGCCTAGAACATAGTAAGCACTCAATAAATGATAGCTATTATTATGTTTATTGAATTCCAATAGAAAGAGCCATTAGGCAGCCAAGTAATATGCAACAATAACTCAAGCTCGGTGCCATCAGTTCATGAACAATAAATATTCATCAAAAATGGAAGAGAATGAAAACTTCTAAACAACAAATGTATTTGTAATTTTTTTATCCATTTACCTTAAAGAATAAGATACTTTAAGAATCATTTCACTGCATAAATGAAAACACAGATCCAGAACTGTTAAAGAACTTTCCAAAGCTCATAAAAATTAATGGTTCTCCATGTGATTGTAAAGACCTTGCGACTGACACGCCATTTACCCAGTTTATGGTGTGACAGACACTCCACTTCTCCAGGGTATGGGTAGATGGATCATAAAGACATGCATTTTAGTTTACTAAGGTTGCCAGAATGCGATACACCAGAGATAGATATGTTCTTATAAAAGGGATTTATTCAGTCACAAATTTACTAATTTGAGAAGACACACAGAAACATCTGCTGGCCCGCTCTCTTGGCTTCTGGGTTCAAACAGTATTCCCAGGTATGATTCTCTTCTACATCTCCGAATGTCTGGGTCTGAGCTGCTGAGCTCTCTTCTGACATCTCTCTTTTAAGTTTCCAGCTAATTAAATTAAAACATCATTCATTGAGGAAGGCACTCCCCTTAGCCAACTGCAGATGTAATCAGCTGTAGATGAAATTCACATGCTGATGACTTAAGTCCACAGCAACAGGTGACGGCCGAGTTGACACCTGAACCTAACCACTACAACATGCATGAAAAAAAAATGATAATAATAGGTTGGGAACATGGAGGCAAAATACCCCTATGTAAACTATGGTCAGTAGTTTAATAATCTTTAATCAATTGTGACAAATGCAACTACTGTTAACAAATAGTAGAACGACAAAAAAGTGTTATCAATTGTAACAAATTTTCTACACCTAGGCAAGTACTGGTGGTGGAGTGGTGCATGCAAATCCTACATTTTATGCATGATTGTTCTATAAACCCACAACATCTCTAATAATGTTTTTAGCAAAACAAAAACAAAAAATTCATTGGTTCTCAAACCTGGCTGCGCTGATTTCAGAATCAGTGAAAACGCTTTTGAAAATACTGCTACCCAGGTGCCACGCCAGACTACTTAAATCAGATCTCTGGGGCATGAGCATCGGTATCTTTTAACAGGTGTCCATATGATTCTAATGTGTAGTCCTCGGTTAGGATTTTCTGATATGACCTATTACTGAACAAGGTAGGACTCGACTCTAATCTATTGTACACAAAACTGCATCACAGTTACACTGGAAGCCTCACTGTAGGAGAAACACATTAGTCTTCAGAGAATTTAGATGAATACATTTTCTGAAAATTAAGTTTAAGGTAGAGAGAGTTCTATATTAAACAAATGACTAATCTACACAGTTCATGCACCACACAAAGGCACCTGACTTAGTTTCTCTAAACACCTAGAGGGGTGATTGTAAATTCTCAAGATGACTCATTGATAAGCCTGATTAGAAGTGATATGGTGTACTCTGCATAACCTTTTGGATTCAGCTTGGAATTCAAAGCATAATTTTTTAAAAATGAAATATCCCATTTCATCCCTATTTCCAGAATCGTAATCAGAACTCTAGCTTTTACGATGTATTATTTTTCTTATTTGGTTTCCCTTGGAAGAGAAAGGAAAACTTTGAGTCTTGGCCACTCTTCCGTCACATTCTGATTTCCCCATTTAGTGGGCCAGAGTGCTTTATGTACTTTCTTTAATATCAATGGAATTAAAATACATTCTGTGGAAAATTACAATGGAGATTTATAGACTTCAAAAACATAATAAAAATTAAGTGAAATACTGAAGTTTTCTTAGAGGTAGGGGTGGTATATTTGAAGTACTTGCCAACATTCAGTTTGAGAAAAAGCATTTAAACTTTCCAAGGCTTCCTTTATTTTGTTTGTATTCAAAATATTCATTTCTAGACCTCCCCTGTACAGAACTCACTCTGAGTTTCTGAGCTAGTTGGGAAGGTGTTAGGGGGATACAATATTGAGCAGGATAAATTTGATCATATCATAATCAAAACTATTTGCTTAACTTGTTAGTGCAGAAGATTATAGCATGAGGGAGGAAAAACAAATTATCTGAAGAATTCTGCTCTCCATTCCTTATTTTGTCTGGCTAAGTCAAATTCTTCATTCATTGTCACTGTCTTCAGGAATTACCAACGATCCCCTTCCCCAGGCTAGTTTGTTATGAGTTATATTCCCTTCCCCTAAGCTGTGTTATGTGTTATCTCCTGCACAGCACTTAACACAACTATATATACTTAATGTATTTCCTCCACCAGACTGTAAGCTCCACATCTATCTTGTTTTATTCCCAGAACTCCAAGAACTAGCGCAATGCCTGGCATGAAATACTCTTCTATAAATATTTGTCAAATGAATGACTATGCTACTCACCACCGTCTCACCATCCCACGTCCCCACACACACTGTTTTAATGATTATTAAGTATTGAACAAAAGCATCATGGGAAATATACTCATGTCAAAACTCTATGTAGTCTTTAAGGTCTGCTTTATAAAATCCACAGACTACTCAAACTTCATGCTATCATCACAAAATCAGAAACCACTTTTTAAGATCATTAGAGATAGACTGAAACGTTAAACCTAGAATCAAACTTGGGTTCAAATCTTGAGTCTGCCACTTGCCAGCAATTTACCTAATCACACAAAGCCTCAGTATTTACATACATAAAATGGCAAGAGGTAATAACAATAATGGATAACATACCATAAACCCGGGTTGTGAGGAATAAGAGAGCATATAATTTAAAACCTAGCTTAATTTCTGGTACAAGGTAAATAGTCAGTTAAATGCCTGTTTAATCTGAATTTTAATGAATGCTTTCCATGTCCAATGGGCTATGCAAAGGCAGAGAAGGCTTGGACAGTCATTCATTGTGACTCTGCTGCCTGAGGCTCCTGAACAACAGCTCTTGTGGTAGTATCTTTTACTCTACCTTTGGGGTAATATGAATTAATATTTCCTCTATACAGTATCAGAAAATCTGAAGTTTCTAAGATGTCTAGGTTTGCCCTGATTGCTTTTTAAAAACCAGACTCAAAATGTTCTAGAAACTACATTTAAAAATAATATATTGGTAAAATAACCATTAATGAAATAAATTCTCGAAGTATAACTAAATCTCATTCAGGAACTCACAAACTTTATTTTGATTTCCTTGACTTATTTTTAAAAAGTTGTACCTACTTTTTCCTATGTAATTCTTGTCTTTATCCAAAATCAATAATGCTTTGAGCTGTTAACCTATAAGCTTTATTACCCTGGGTAAATTACTTAACCTCCTCTGTGTCTTAGTTTCCTTAACTGTTCCATGGGGAAAATAAGACTACTTATCATATAGTCATCTGAGGATTAAATGAGTTGATTCAAGCATATTGAAAGTATCTGGCACGTGGAAATAACTTAATAAACAGTTGCTACTTTACCACTACTGAATGGAGGGGTCACACACATATGCACATAAGAAATCACTAGTGGGCATCAGCATTAATTACTGCTTTTAGTGATTTTCTCTGAAAACTGTTCATTATGCTCAGGTTTCATGTTAAACAAGTTCTTTCAAACATTCATGTCCTTGAAGATCAGTGCAGACTGTCTTAAAAAAATCTCATCAATGCAAAGAAATATTCCTGAGCACTCTGTAGAACAGAGTTTTCTCCAATTGCAGACCACTGACCACCTACATCAAAATACCCCTGGTGCTTTTAAAATACAGATGCATGAGCCCAACTCGGCCTATTAACCGAGAATCTCTGCGTATGGAGCTATTTTAAACAAACTCATTAGATTATCTCTATTCATGCTAAATTTCTAAAACAGCTACTGTCAATTGATCTTATTACTTTTGCATCATCATAACTAGTTCACACAAAAAGTCATATCTTACTGTATTAGTTAGAAAAGGCAATGATAACCTAATTCACATAAACCAAGTTTAAAAAAGAAGCAACTTTTGAGTGCCTGTGTGTGCCAGGCACTCAAAGATATATAAAGCCTGGTTTCTGCCTTGGAGAAGCTTATACTCTAGCAAAGTTGATTATAGTCTAGTATCAGAAACTACTTCTTTTTGAAATACTCTTTAAAAGGTATATCTAATTGAGATCCAGATCATAATAGCTACTGGTCAAATTTAACGGTTCCATTATGCACAGGAAGAAGAGGAAGAAAAATTCATCAATTAACCAGCGAACATGTATAATATGTTGGCAAACAGATAACACAGCAGTATGTTGACAAACTTTAAGGTAAGAAGAAGAATAAACCCTATCTGACATGAAACCAAGTTCGAAAATACCAAATAAACTGCTTGTACATATACACCAGGACCTAGCAAAAATCCAAGCCCACAGTTCTAGAGGAAGCCGAGTTTTCCCTGGGGATGAGGGAGAGGGTGGTTGTGAAGCTGATGTGCCCAATATTATTCAAGGTCTCCTTCAATTTCTTACATTAAGATCATAAAAAAAAAACTAAAAAAGAAAATAAATATAAGAAAAGATGATAGCTAATGTTCAACAGTGAGATGGAGAGCCTCAGCCCTAAGGGAAATACCTCTCTTGCATGTTCATAAAACATGTTCCCCGGGAACCTGAGATACTGCTGGAGCTCATGGCATTCTGCATCAATCGACCAGAGGCCAAGAACAGTGGGCAAGAGGAGTTGCAAAAGAAAACCATACTAAAGGAATAAAAAAACAGGAAAGCTAAGTACCAGAGCTAGAAACCATAATTTCCCATGTCCATGTTTTCCTAGGCTATCATAAAATGTAAACCCATTAAAATGCAAACATTATTATAACATAAACATTGAGCAGTTCGACCATGCTAACGGATGATAATCTCTGGTATTATATCCTTTCTCCTACAACACAAAAGAGGTTTACTTCTCACACTAAAATGCATTTGTTGTTATCTTGAATTGACTGTGATTTGTTGCGTTTAGGTATTCAGAGGACAAGCAAGTAGATGAAGGGCATAAGACACACACTGAGTTTTCTACTACTCCTCAAGTGTCTCTACATTTGAGGGGACAATAAAATGAGGTACATTTTCATTTTTCATTCCTAACTGAAGAACCAGTTTCTATTGGAAGAGGATGAAGTTGAAAGGGCACCAATGAAATAGCTAGGTTTCATAAGCCATGGGACTGCTTTCTCAGTACAGATGACATCTGTGGTTTCAAATGGGGAGTGTCTGTGCTGGGGTTAAGTGAACAGCAACTGAAACCAAACTTTGTGTAGCTAGCCTGACAAGCAGGAAATGGGAAAATGCCTTCAAAACCACCACCAACTGTAAGGTAAGGAGACTGCTGTGTTTCAATTTGCCACAGAGCGTCCACCTTTCCATTCCTTGCTCACTTCTTCAGTTTCTTCATTCAGAATGTAGTTATCTTATGTCTGAGAAACAATGTTAGTTTGTCATTTTATGCCAAGAGACACAAGCAAAAACAATTGGGCAGGGCCATCTCTAATTTGAGATACTTGCCTTTGAGCTATGGATTCACTGAAAGCTCCTTTAAAAAAGAAAGAACAAAGAAAAGGATGGATGGATGGATGGAAGAAGGATGGAAGAAAGGAAGGAAGGAAGGAATGGAGTGAGAGAGGGAGAAGGGAAAAAGGAAGGAAGGAGGGAGGGAGAAGAGAAAGAAAGAAGAGGAAACAAAATATAAGAAAAAAGAGAAAAGGAATTTTTGATGGCATATCAAAGATAAGCATTGGGCATATCCTACCTAATACATCGCTAATTACCACTAGGGTATCTCTGTATCAAGCAGACTAATTCAGCGACTAAGACAAAACCAAAATTCAGGTTTCCAAGTCTCAGCTTTGGGCTCTTCTTGCTCCCAGCCTTCTCCCACTTGGTCATATAAGAAGGGATTGTTTATTTATTGCTCTATTTGACTGAAACCAGGATTATTTGGCATCTGCTCCCCAAAAGTCTAATGTCAAAAATTCAATTTCACGAAGGAACAAGTTTGGTCAAAGTCAAAATGCTTTTGAGACTAGAATTTTTCTCAGGATATTTCCATTGCTGGAGTTAGCCAAAACCCAAACTACATACCCAGATGAAAATAAACATAAATCAAAAAAAAACCTTATAAATAATCTAAGCTTAGTGTGAAGAATAAATGAATGATGACTGTATTTTATCCGAACTAGATCGTTGATTTTAAGATGAATAAAATTATTTTACTGGTAAAATGAAGGAATTCAACAAAAAATATGCAGAAATTCAGCCTATTTCATTAAATGTTAGACAAATTCCAGTGATTGAGGACATTCTCTTTATTTCCTTGGTTATTCCTGATAAAGGGACCAACTAGGAACTGAAGTTTCCCTCGCTTTATAAATTATAGCAAAAATATAACAAATGGAAACCTCGAGTCTCTAACTTCCCAAATCACTCCTGTTTAGGAAAAAGAATGGCTACATCTCTTTAATGTCAGAAGTAATGGGGTCAGAAATTTTCTGGGCTTAGCCATTTTGTTTGTGGAACTTAAGTGGTCTTTTTTTCTTCTAATACAGACAGGATGAAGCACATAAAAGCATTTATTAAAGTACATGTTTTTGCCTGCAAACAATCCTTATTTCTCCCTCCCACAGGATGTTCGTGCTTTCCACAGATCTTGTGTTGATTATCCTCTGTGGGAAGCAGCAGTCAACTCTAATAACCAATTGGCTTTCAACAAGTGTTTAATTAGAGCCTTTGCCCATTATATTGTGCTCTTTTCAAGATTCTGCACAAGGTAAGAACTTCTTAAAATACAAACAAATCAATAAATTCTCTGACATGAGAGGCCCTTGATCATGTAGCAAATAAGCTAAATTGGTTGGTAAGAACTAAACTCAATAAATATATGCTGGACAACAATAAAAGGGCATTGAATCAGCCACTGTGGGGATACAATACTGTGGTTTCAGAGACTAGAATGAAGGGCAGTACCTGAAAACGAAAGCACAATCTTAAAAAAGACAAAATCATAAGCACTGACAGTAGACTGAGAATAATAACCATAACAAACATTTTTGGAATATTTGTCATTTAATGCTATCTCATTTAATGCTCCCAGGAATTCTACACATTCAGTCATCTCCATTTTTCAGATGAGGGAATGAAGATAAAAAGGAGTTAAGTGGCCAAAGTCACACTGGCAGGTAGCAGACATGAAAAGTCAAAGCTGGGAAGTCTGAGGGAATCTCAGAAGTACCTTAGAAAGAGGTTTCCCAAACTAACACACCAACAAACACCTGGGAATCTGGTTAAACTGCAGATTCTCATTTAGTAGGGCATGGATGGGGCCTGAGACTCTGCATTCCTAACAAGTTCCCAAGTGACGGCCACGCTGCTGACCCTCAAATATACTTTGAGTAACAAACCTGTAAAAAAAGTTAGGACTTCAACAAACTAAAATCTGTTGAAGAATGTGCCAGAGGCTATCGAGAATCAGAGAGAGTCAGCAAATGAACTAACGACACAGAGCTAATAAAATTGGAGAAGCAGTTCTCAAGGCCAGGACCCAGGGCCCAGGCACTGTAACTCTAAATCCTTTACTCTGTCCTCTAAAGACTAAAATTATAAGATTATGAAATGTGGATACAGGGGAAGTAACTATTGAAAATGCAAACAATTAACTGCCTCTTCTTGAAGCCTAAAGTCTCTCAAGGCTAAGCCTGATTTCCATGTCATGTCAACTGCAGGCTGGAGCAAAGAAAGTACAGCACACTTTTAGACACTGCATTCATTTGTAAAAGCTCTGTCACCATGATGGGTAAAGAAGAGAAGCATCTCCTGCTATGAGATAATGGGTTGTTTTCTACACATTGCAGAATGTGTAGAGGTTAAGTGAAGAGTCAGGCTCTCTGCATTTGAACCCCAGTTCCATCACCCACTAGTTGTACCCAGCTCCATCATCCATTAGTTGTTTGACCTTGGTTGAGTTAATCAGCTTTTCTGTGCCTTTACTTGTTTGCCTATAAAATAAAGACAATAATAGCACCTATCTCAGAGGACTGTTGAAGTATTAAAGTGTGATAACCCTGAAATGTGCTTGAAACAATTCCAAATGTAATAAAGGCTATATATTTCCATTAGTATACATCCGTTTGATTTGATATCCTGAACACAGAATTACCTCTGACACACCAATGGAGAAGTGGTGATGATAAAAATAAACCAAACGGTTAGAGCAAAAATCATTAAAGCTCAGATCTACCACTAATTGAGGTAGATAAATTACTCACCTGTAAAGAGGTTGCATTCTACCTGTAAAGAAGGAGTGTTGTGAACTAGATCATTTTAAGCATTCCTCTCAGTTAAATAGAATAAGAATCTATTATTCTATTATGGGAAGGGAAAGAAGGGGAGGGACATGGGACTTGAATAAGGATTACTTGTGAAGGTTGTTAATAAACCCATTAGACCCCACTTTCCAGGGTCCTGAGCCTCCTTCTGATTAGTAAATACAAGAAGAGACTCAGAAATCTGCATTTTTAAAAAGTAACTCACATGATTCTTATATGTGGTTTATAGCCTTTGAGAAACACTAGAAAAGCCAGTCTAGAATTTGGCAATTGTTACAAATAATCTTCATATATGTGATCTAGATATGGATAAATAAAAGATAAGGCCTAAGGATAATGATAGCTTTTATTTGATTATATTCTATGTCATACACGCAATAAATGTTTTATCTTTTACATATGTATATGTGAATATAAAATATCTAGTCTCCACAAAATCCCTACAGACAACCACGATCCCATTAATTTTGCTTATATTTAGGCCATGTTAAGTTTGGGGTTTTGGTTGTTTACAGACCAAAATACCCTAACTGATTCCTTTATTCTATGCCAGAAACTCATTTAAAATGAGTTTTGCCTAAAATCTCAATGACTCATGGTGAGGGAGAAAGTGTCAGACAAGCAAAGCTGTGAAAAGTTTCAAAATAGAGATGTATTTAGAATGCTGTGGGAAAGCAGGGGAGGAATAGCAAAGCTTCTTGGAGAGGGATGGGGGTGCGAGGTATGCAGAGGAAAACCGGAATTAATTCTTGAAGAATGGGCATATGAAATGGGTGGGAAGGACAGTCCAAGCAATGAGACTGGCTTGTGAAAAGGCACAGATATAGGAGAGAAAAATGGTAGGTATGATTGTGCAAGAAGTTGGACTTACATGCCATGTTAAGAGGTATAAATTCTCAGCAATTCTGTACAGATAACAAAGAATAACTTTGTCTCCTCTAGGCACTATCTAGAAGAAGTACAGGATGATACCACACTGAGTCTACCAGACCTGGGTTCAAATCTCAACTCTGCCACTTACAATCCGTATGACACTAAGTTATTTAAACTCTCCAAGTATCCACTCCCTTGTCTGTAAAATGGGTTAATGATATCTAATTTGCAAATAGCTTAAAATGGAAAGATAATGACTACCAAATTGTTATTATTATTCCTTTATCATTACTGTTTTGGTGTTAAGAAAACCAAGTGAAAGAGATATTACCCCTGATCTTGAGAAGTGTCTAGATGGTAAGAATGATAAGCAAGGAGTTTGCTGAGAATGGGGATGCCCAGATTAATACAGAAGCACCGATTTTTATGCTTAATTTGATAATAAAATAAATTATTAATTTTCAAATTATTTTCAAATATAAACAGATGTTCAGGGTTGCATTTAAAATAATGACTTCCATAGCAATGTGGAGAATTGACTGAAAGGGAGCAGAGGCAGCAGACTACATAAGAGATTCACACAAGGGGAGGTGATAAGAGGGTGAGTTAAGTAGCTGGATGAAGAAAACTAGTCATATTTGACAGATATTTAGAAGTAGAATTGACTGTATCTGATGCCTCAGTCAAGGATGACACTCATGTTTCTAGTTTAGAAATGTCTGATATTGACATTGTCATCTGTCAGGATCTAGAATACAAGAAATAGAGCTAGAATCTAGCTGTTTACTCATCCCCATTTTCCTCACCTAATCTACCCAACTCTTAGCCAACAATTAATTATTCTTTAATTTCCCAGCAATCTAGGTCATCAAAATATAATTTTCAGCATGCCACATTATATCCTGCCATTCGTGTCCAAAATTTTATCTACTCACTTGTTCTCAGAGTGCAGTCCTTGACCCTGCAGCATCAGCATTTACATAGAAATGTTATTAGAAATGTTGTTAGAAATACAAATCCTTGGACCCTGAGTGCAAATATATAGACCCCACTCTAGATCTACTCAATCAGGAATTCTGAGTGTGGAGCCCAGCCCCTTTCACAAGCCCACCATCTGATTATGATACACACTGGATTTTACAGAATCACTGGTCTACAGTAACCCTTATGGCCAGGTGCTTTGTAACATTCTGGTTTCCACATGAGGAACCACCTACTATAGCATTCTGCCAGTCCCAGGGAAAAGAGCATGGCTTCCCACAGAGAAGAGAGGA
Organism: Tamandua tetradactyla; assembly: GCF_023851605.1. NCBI lineage: Eukaryota > Metazoa > Chordata > Mammalia > Pilosa > Myrmecophagidae > Tamandua > Tamandua tetradactyla. Next base: position 152,417,203 of record NC_135332.1, read on the forward strand.
GTCTTGAGGATGGGACAGTTTTATGGTGCTCACCATAGATATAGATGAGCTCCAACTGGAGAATTACAGCAGATTTGGGCAGCTCAATAACTGATCTAGCACAACAAGAATCCAATTCAAGGCAAATTAGAAGGCTCTGACTAACCACAATACACAGGCAAACTACCTTAAATCAGTCCCACATCAAAGCCCCCAGCCCCACTAGGAGAAATACCCAGCGGGGTACGTAAGAAGTAAATTTTAGAGGTCAACAAAATTTTAGGGGTCAACAAACCACACTCATAAAGATTCCAATTACAAACCAGGTCACCAGAAAGATGCCCAATTGTTTACTGGCTTCTGTGCCCCAACATCATGCTCTCTGGGAAGAAAGGGAGGTTCCTTAGTTTCTTTCTCAAGGAGAAAGAATTATTCTTATCGTGACCTCTAGATCCCAACTGTCCACTAAATGACTAATGAAACAGCATCCCCCGGTGGGGGAAAGGTAGAAAGGGGTGCAGAGTTTGAGAACTGTCATGAAATCCCTTCTCAGTTTCAGAATGAAATCCCACTTACAGAAATATTTTGTTTCTCATTAAATCATTTATATCCTTATTCAATGAGCTCTACCTGAATTTGGTGGAAATATTTAATTGTCCCAGCCCTGCTAACACAAAAACTATGGTTGCAAGATCTCCCTTCTCTAAATACAAGAAATCGTGTTGAACACTCTGGAAAATGTTTGCAGTTGCTGACCATCAGCACTGCTTAGTTTCTTACTTAGTTCACCTCCTCCCTGACCTTCTAAGCTAATTAAAATCACAGCTTTGCTCACATTAATATATCTAATACATAATCTAGATGCACAGAACTATCTGGAAGCCAAGCGGGAGACTTTTCATGTTTGTTTTTCTCCGCTCTTAATTGGAATTGCTAAGTGCAAGTAGCTAGGAAGATGGGGACCCACGACCTCAGCTCAATCATACCTTGGATAATTCTGATATCCTGTGGGACATCCATAATATCTGCCTCTACTCCACTGCCTCTAGTTCAGCACTTTTGTCACCGAGACCACTGGACTCTCAGAAGGCGTGAAACTCTATCTGAATGACCTAAGCAAGTTTCTAATCTATACACCTTTATTTTCCTCTTCTGTAAAATGGAATTAGTTGTGAAAATTAAATGGACAATGTATGCAAAGCCAGTACTGGCCTAGCACATGGTGCGAATAAATGTTAGCACCAAGAACATGGTGATGGTGGTGGTGATGATGAGGATATGTTTGTAGTAGGTAATCCTGGTGCTCCTAATAGATCCTCTAGGATCCCTTTGTGCCATTTCCCTGTGTTTTCCCACATACACAATTAACCTATGACTGTTGAGCATAAGAATCTAAAAGCCCCAGGAGTCGTTTGGACCACAATGCAGCTCTGGAACCAAAGTAATACAAAATGTCAGAAAAATGAGGGAAAGAACGCCTTCCTAATTAAGCAGAATGACTTTTGTAGAGTTTAATGTTGAGCCTTCTTGATTTGTGGTCATTAGCAGCGCCAGTGTTAGCACCAAAAGTGCCAATATCAGTGCTAATGCCAGCTTAATCTGATTGGGGAAGCAGTGACCAAGGACGGCACAGTAGCTTCAGGGGCTTCATGGGGCAACAGAAGGAGCAAAATATTAATAGTCACTGCAGTTATGACAGGAGCTTGTAAGTAGCAATGAGGACTCTTGGCAAGAGCTCAGAGAACTTCATTTGTGAACTGCCTAGGTTCTCCCACAAAAACTGGGGAACCTTTGAGGTTTGCTATAAGTCCATCAATGGTAAGAAACAGAACAAGAAAAACTGTAATGTACTACTGAATCAGTATGAATTTGCTCCATGACATATAAGGTACAAGAAATCGAACATTTCTTTATTTTTCTATATCAATTCCAATCTAGCTCAGCCCTACATAAGTGGTGGGAAATTCAATCTTAATCATTCTATGGGTCCCGTCCTCTTTCTAATGGTTGTCCAAGAGTCCTGAGGACTCTTTAATGAAGGAAGTCTCCAAGCCTATGGGTTCTCTTCTGCCATTTTTTATTGACCAGGTAGGTCCTTGTGGCTTATTTGAGAACACATTCATATAGCAAACTTGGCCTTTGGGAACTTCAACCAGGTACTAACCTTGTTGGTGCTTAATACCAACATCCTTAACCAGTCCCCAAATACTCACATGGTTACCTCATCTGAGTTCCTGTCACTTTCTAGAGCCCATGTGCTACCTCTCTTTCCTCCAAGTGTCAAGCAATTTCATTCACCCCTCACCCCTGAAACAAAACCACTCTCCGCCTGATCAACACTCACCACTACCCCACCAGGAAACTCCACCTCTAAGTTTTAATAATAATCATAATAATTACCATGACAGCTTACATTTAGTGAATATTTATTACATGTTCAGAATTATGCTGAGAGTTAAATTCCAACAGTGAAAACAGCATTAAAGAACTTACTAATAAAATAAATAGAAAAATATGTGGAGAATACATGGTACTACATTCTAGGATGGGAAAATAATGTAGCAAAGAAAACAATAATTGCCACTTACTTATATGTCCTATGCTATAAGTAGAGTATAAATTCCTTATAATGCACCTTTTTAGGTACACTATCAAGTATATGAAGCACAGAGGTTAGGTAATTTGTAAAATGTCCCTAGGTAATAAGTGACGGATAAGACTTGAATCCAGATCGAATGATACTGCTGGTTTTAAGTTGTCCCTGCACCCATCACACATGGGAGCCTATATGGGGGTGATGGGAGAGAGAGAGGAAGAAAATGGAGAAGAAAGATAGTGTTTCTGACAGAGAAACCAGCAAGTGTGAAAGTCCAGAAATAGTAAAGCACATGGAACTATTCGTTCTGTCTACTGGTACTTGGAAGAAGCAAAAGATTAAGGAGTTTAAAAAGTTAAGGGGATTAAACTTTGTTGTGAGGGTAACAGGGAGCCACTGATAAATTTTAAGATGGGACTGGCAAGATGAAAGTTACAGTTTAGAAAGATCATGTGGGGGGAATGGTCTGTAGCTGGTAGCTCTGGAAGTGGGGAGGCTTTTCGTGAGTCTACCTCCCAAATACATGTTTTGTAGGTATTTAGTGTATAACTATTATGCTAGCATAAGATAGTTTTGTTTTCTATATTTTGTATTGAACTAATTTATTCAACAAATATTTACAGAGTGCTACTAGACAAGGATAGTAGAAGCCAAGAGAATTTCAGAGCAATATTCTTCACGAACCCAAATGCAAAAATATTTAGTAATATATTAAACAAACAAAGGTGATTTATCCCAGGTACTCAAGGTTGGATAAACATTCAAAAAAAATCAATTAAAGCAATTTACTCCATTATTAGAAAAAAAGAAAAGTCATATGATCATCTCAACAGCTGCATAAAAAAAGCATCTGTCAAAATTCCACATTCGGGCAGGCCACGGTGGCTCAGCAGGTAAGAATGCTTGCCTGCCAAGTCCGAGGACCCGGGTTCGATTCCCGTGCCTGCCCATGTAAAAAAAAAAAAAAAAAAAATTCCACACTCGCTCAAAAATAACTTAAAACTTCTTAGTAAACTACAAACACAACAAAATTTCTCAACCTTATATAGGTATCTAAGAAAACCTACACTATCTAATATTGTACTTAGAGCTAAAAGACCAAACACTTTATTAGGAACAAGATCAGGATGCCCCACCTCTATTCAGCATGTAGTGGATGTCTTAGGCAGCCCCAATAAGACAAATAGAAGAAATAAAAGGCAAAGAGATTAGAAAGGAAGAATAAAAGTGGGTGAGTCTCTTTGCTTCTGCTGGATCAGATGTTTCTGCTGGCACACAGAAACACCATGCCTGCAACCTGATCAAAAAGGCATAGCAAAAGCTTTCTCTCTAGGTGAAAAAATAGGAAATACCAAAAACAATTTGCTTTCAAGTGGCAGGAACAGCAATAATCTTTGCAATTTTGCTTGGGAATATGTTAACTCTACACTCTGATTCATAACTGAGTCATCAGGAAAAGCGACTGTCTTACAATTCTACAGGAAACCTCACTGATCTACTACAATTATGACACCATTTTGATAGGGTCTAGACAGCAGGAAGCAGCAAGTAATGTAGGCGACTTGATGGAACACAAGAATGCCAGAAGGAGAGGAGGAGGTTCCACAATGACAAAGCTTTGCCTTTTTAATGTGAAAGCCACCACACTCAATACTTAAATGAATGGGCGTGTGCATATCCTTACCAAATAGAATCAAGTCACAGAAATCAGAAAACGAAAGTTTTTCTTCCTCCTCCTGAGTCATACCTATTTGAAACATGTAAGTTAGGAACAGCTATCCTTTCAAAATTTCTATGTTGCTGCTCAGCCCAGTAAATAGGAATTTAAAACAGGAATTCCTGCTTCCTGAGAAGTATTGGGAAGATACAGTCTACCATTTCTTCACCCCTTTTCATTCATACTTGAAGAATGACCAAGAGCTGAGTGTGTATAGGTCAGCCCCTACTGGGCATTTTTCCTCTTTGGGAAATATGCATACTTATGTATTCCCTCATATATACTCTTCTGCTCTGGCCTCTTCTCTATAGCAAATTTTGGGGGGAAGACTTAAATCTTGCAAGGGCAGGTAGCTGTGAAGGTGGGGAAACCTGCAGTTTTGCAGCTGCTTCTGCTTACAACTGGTAGATAAGTGTAACTTCTTTACTGTCATCAGTCTCTGTGCATGCACATGTTCTATTCCCTCATTTCTCTCTCTAAAACCTCTGCTAATTTCCAGACTACCCAAGAACAAATTTAAGACTTCTTGAATGAAAGTTTTTCTATCATATCTAAAGTGTCCTTCTATTCTTAATTCTAAATAGTTATGTAATCCCTAAATCTTGTAGCCCTAAGAATTCACTGGAATGAGGATGGGAGAATATATCATTCCCACTTAATAGGCTGGCCAGGGATTCTGGAAACCAGTAACAATTTTTGTTTTGTTTGTTTTAATGTCTAGACACTGAGCTAGACATTTTAGATATATTACTTCATTTAATCCTTATAACAATTCTATGAATGAAATATTAGATCCCTGCCTTAGATGAAAAACCAGAAGTTAAGCACAGATATCTTTGACTCCCAAAGCCATGCTTTTATTCACTGCGCTGTTACCACTGCTACCACCAATATTATATACTAGTGGAAGAGAAATTAAAACAACAAGCCATGACCACGAGAAGATCATTCTGAATAGCTGAAACTATCCAAGAAAAAGAGGCAATTTATTCATGGCCACTCCTAAGTGACCGAGCATTCTATTGATCAAACATTTTCCCACTTACAGAAACCGGGCAGAGTCTAAGTCATGACTCCTCACCAGAAATAGGGTTCCTGGCCATACCCAGGAGAGACCCACACATGACTAACACAAGCTGTTGATGGGCAGGATAAAGAAACAATTAGCAGGATTCTAATATGAAGAAACCTGAGGGGGGAGAGCTTTCATGACCCAACACTCTAGTATCACATCTTACCCTCTCCCTCCATTGTCTGCTTTACTGTGCAATATTTTTATTGTCCCTCTTGCACAAAATTCCCATAATCATAGTATTTTTCTGGAGAAAATTATAGACTATCATTGTCCACTGCAATTCTATAATATATACAAATTAATTAATGTTCCACAATCTTTTTATACTTTCCCTGCTGGTTCTTAAGTACCCTACTCCACAACCAATATTCCAAATCTTCAGTTTCCTCAAGTATTTCCACCCAGAACAAATAACTCCTTCTACTTTTTTTTTGGCAAGGGCAGGCTCCGGGAATAAAACCCGGTCTCTTGCATGGCAGGCGAGAATTCTGCCACTGAGCCACCGTTGCACCACCTTCCTCTACTTTTACTGAAAAGGAAGACATGACATATTTCCTCATTTGTTCTCTTTACCTCCAAATGTCTCTATCTGAATATCACATCATCAGAGAACCTGCTTTTTGAAACCAGAATGCTTACCTTAGAAAATAAAAATAAAAATGGGACCCAAAACCGATCATTACAAATATTTCAGGTACTCAGGACAATATAACTAAAAATCCATGTAACTGTTAAGCATCTGGCTTACATGTGGATGAGAACAGACCGTGGCTGAGACCACAAAAAGGAGCACCTGGTCATCTAACTCTGGTGCCAGTACTGTGACCAAGGTAAAAGATAATAGTTTGGTCATAGGGGACTCAACAAACAGAAAAAATGCTCTTTCCAGTTTGAATTATTGGACTATGGAACAGGCAATCTTGAAAACCAATAAATATTCCATTTATCAACCAAATACTTAGTGACCATATTAGAAACTGTAAAAAGCTTTTTTCCCCCACTGCAGAAGAGATTAAAATAATCGTTACTTTCAATTCAATGCTTCTGAGAAATGACAGTTCTAGATCTTTTCCCGAGTATTCATTTCCTTCCCAGACCCTCATTTTATTCCCACCTTCCTTTAAAAATGTATCTACTCTCATTTTTACCTGTTTGCTGAAGACTCATAGATAGCTTCCTCTAATTTTGACGATTCCCCTCAGCACCAGTCCTGCTAACTTGTGTCTACTGCACATTTCCATTTGGATGCCTTGCTGTCACTCCAAAATTAAAGTATTTAATCAAACTTACCTTTCACTCAAAACTAAGTACTCTGCCTGAAATCTCCATTTCTATCAATAGCAGCATTTCATTCTTTCAGTAATTTTTGGCACAACATCTTGTAGTCACCAATGATGTACTGTGCTGATTTGAAATGATATATGTACCCTCGAAAAGCCATGTTTTAATTCCAATCCCATTTTGTAAAGGCAGCTACTTCTTCTAAGCCCCATTCAGCACTATATATTTGAAACTGTAATTAGATAATTTCCGTGGAGATAAGAGTTAATCAAGAGTGGTTGTTAAGATGGATTAGCTGGAGGTGTGTCTCCATCCATTTGAATGGGTCTTGATTTGTTTCTGAAGTCCTAAAAAGAGGAAACATTTTGGAGAATGAGAGATCTGAGAGAGAGCAGAACAGAACGACATAGCCACGTGAAGCAGAGTCCACCAGCCAGTGACATTTGGAAATGAAGAAGGAAAATGCCTCCTGGGAAGCATCATGAAACAGGAAGCCAGAAGAAGAAGCTAGCAGATGGTGCTGTGTTTGCCATATGCCCTTCCAGATGAGAGAGAAACTCTGTGTTCACCATGTGCCTTCTCACTTGAGAGAGAAACCCTGAACTTCATCGGCCTTGCTGAACCAAGGTATCTGTCCCTGAATGCCTTAGATTGGACATTTCTATACACTTGCTGTAATTGGGACATTTTCTTGGCCTTAGAACTATAAACTAGCAACTTATTAAATTCCCCTTTTTAAAAGCCATTCCATTTCTGGTATATTGCCTTCTGGCAGCTAGCAGACCAGAACATGTAATATATGTCTTGGGACTATATGTCTTAGAACAGATCAATCATCAAATCACATTGGCTTAGCATTTCTAAAGCTTTCTTATCCACTTTCAAAAAACATTCCCAACCTTTCTTCCTGTTTCAGTCCTCTATTGTTCAGATAGTCTGAGGAGTAGGGTACAGTTTCCCCAAATCCCTGTCTACCTTGCCATTTCTCCACACAAACACACGTGCTCTTTTTATTTTAAGGTTTTGTTGCTCAGCAATTCTAAAAGGTAATAAACATTTAAGAAATCTCACCTATTTCTTATGGTCCATAATTTTTCCTAGTCTTTATCAAAATGTAAATGGATTTGGATCATATTTCTCATAGTCTTATGTTCTAGTTTGCTAGCTGCCGGAATGCAAAATACCAGAGACGGAATTGCTTTTTAAAAGGGGAATTTAAGAAGTTGCTAGCTTACAGTTCTAAGGCAAAGAAAATTACAATTACAACAAGTCTATAGAAATGTCCAATCAAAGGCATCCAGGAAAAGATACCTTGGTTCAAGAAGGCCAATGAAGTTCAGGGATTCTCTCTCAAGTGAGAAGGCAGCACATGGCTAACACAGTCACAGTTTCTCTCTTGGCTGGAAAGGCACATGGCAAGCAAGGCATCATCTGCTAGCTTTCTCTCCTGGCTTCCTGTTTCATGAAGCTCCTCAGGAGGTGCTTTCCTTCTTCATCTCCAAAGGTCCCTGGCTGGTGGGCTCTTTGCTTCTCATGGCTATGTCATTCTTCTCTGCTCTCTCTGAATCTCTTTCATTCTCCAAAATGTTTCCTCTTTTATAGGACTCCAGAAACTTATCAAGACCCACCCAAATGGGCGGAGACATGTCGTCACCTAATCCAGCTTAACAACAACTGTTGATTAAATCACATCTCCAGGGAGATGCTCTGATTACAGTTTCAAACATACAGTATTGAATAGGGATTATTCTACCTTTATGAAATGGTATTTTGATTAAAACATGGCTTTTCTAGGGTCCATACATCCTTTCAAACCAGCACACCTTACATTACAGCTACTTACATTCTTCCATTTCTATGAGTGAAACTCATTCATTTTCCTCCAGTTCAGGTAAGAAAAAAGATGCAGTAGATAATTTAGCAGAATGAAAAAATGGAAGAACACCACTAAAATATTCAAATCATTTGCAATTAAGAAAATCTCCAGATAGGTGTGTTCTATTCATTTTCTCTTGTTTTTATAAAAGACAGGTCAAATTAGGTTACTATCTACATTATCCCATCCATGGGATTCCTTCAGAAGTTCTAGATATGCAAAGGATGGCTGCTTTGGTTTGCTAAAGCTGCTGGAATGCAATATACCAAAAATGGGTTGGTTTTCCAATGGGGATTTTCAGGTTACAAATTTAAAATTCTAAGGCCATGAGAAATGTCCAAATTCATGGCATCAATAAGAGGATACCTCCTCTGAGGAAAGGCCAATGGAATCCGGGATTCCACTGTAACAAGAGAAGGTACCTGGCAATGTCTGCTGGTTCTTTTTCCTGGGTTCTGGTTTCAATAACTTCTTCTCTCAGCTCCTGTGGGTCCTTGCTTGTATCTCATGGGGAATTTCTTTCTAAGCTCTCTGGGCATTTACTGTCTTATCCTCTTCACAAAGGACTCCAGTAAAGAACTAAGACCCACCTTGAATGGGCTAAGTCACATCGCAATTGAAATAACCTAACCAAAAGGCCCCACCCACAACAGGTCTGTCCCCACAAGACTGGATTAAAAGAACATGTTTTTTCTGGGGTACATAACAGATTCAAACCAGCACAATGGATCACAGCCTTATCTGATACATAATACTCTTCTTGGATTTGCAGTAGATTGACATACGGCTAGCAGTAATCCCACTTCTAAATAGTGACTCTTCCTTACACTAGACAGAAAGCTCCCTGAAGGCAAGAACCTTCTTTCCAAGCAAGCATTTATATTCTTAGATCCTATCAAAGAGCAATTTAGTAACTCTGTTGAATAAAGAAACCCTTAACTTTTGCTCTTAACGGACACTATTAAAAGAGATTATATACTGGGACAAATACAGGCAAATCACATATTTAATTAAGGACTTCAATCTAGAATATATAAAGAACTCAACAGAAAAATGGGCAAATTATTTGAACAGATACTTTATCAAAGGTACAAGGATAGCAAATAAACATATGAAAAGATGCTCAACATGCAAATTAAACACGAGATACCATTAAACACCATTAGAATGTCTAAAGCTAAAGACCGTCAGTATCAAGTGATGGCAAGGATATGGAGGAAAAGGATCGCATACATCACCACAAGCAATGGAAATGCTATAATCACACTGAAAAACAGTTTGAGTTTCTTAAAATCTTAATATACACCTTCCATACTAACCAACTATTGTACTCCTAGAAACCTGCCCAAGCAAACGTAAGCAAATGTGCTAACAAATACATACACATAAATGTTCATAGCAGCTTTTTTAGTAATAACACAAAACTGGAAATAATTCAATGTTCATCAACTGTTGAATGAATAAATTGTGGTACAGTCAGAAAACAAAATACTATTCAGCAATAAAAACAAATAAATTAATGATACACACTCAAAATAATCATACTGAAAGAAGCCAGACAAAAATTAAGACTGCATTGCGTATGATTGCATTTATACAAAATTCTAGAAAATGCAAACTAATCTATAGCTAGATAAAGCAGAACAGTAGTCACATGAGGATGGGGAACGCTGAAAAGAGAGATTACAAAGCGGCACAAAGAAACTTTTTTTGGGGGGGTGATGTTCCTTGTTTTGAGTGTAGTAATGGTTTCATAGGTGTTTACATATGTTACAACTCATCAAGATATACACTTTAAATAAGTGCAGTTTTTTGTATGTTAATTACCCTCAAAAAACTGTAAAAAGGAGGAGGAAGAGAAGTGAAATCCTTGCTGCTGTTCACTGTACTCAGGAAAACTGATAAAAAGGAAAAATATAAATTCAGAAGGACACTTGCTTTTTTTAACAAAAAGCTGCTTATGGAGTATATATAACTGTAAGAGAAACTTATTCTTTCATTTAACATGTGTTTATTTAATACATGTTATCTTCTAGGCACTATTCTAGGCTCCAAGATGTATCACTGAACAACGTGGGATAAGTTCCCACTCTCCTAGAGATTACATCCTATGGGAAGGGGAAGACATTCTTAACACCGAGACAAATAGACCCCAGTAGGAGACAGAGAGGAATAATGGGAATGAAGGATTGCGTAAGGATGGTCAAGGAAAGCCTGACAGGTGACATTTGAGAAGAAAATACTTTCAGACTATTAATGCTTTTATTGTAGAACAATATGTAATTTCATAATTTTTTAGGATTTTGGAGAATAAAATAATATTCTCCATAGTAACTGGTAATTCTTAGACCCTTACTAAGAGGTAACTCACCTTTTTAATCCTAATAAAGAATTTTGGTGGGTTCACTGGAGGTAGGGGTGAGCTATGGAGAGTTAAAATATATATAAATTAGAGCCCTGTGTGACTTGTAAAAGCCAAACATCAATTAGGAAACCTGTTTCAAATTCAAATCATTTCCCTTAATTACCGCTTTGGAGACAATTATCTTAACCCTCATAATGGAACATGTAGCTCCCTTTCATTTTGCAACTGTACCTAAATATTCTGTTTTTCTTTACCTTTTCTTGTCTGTACTGATTTTTACGTGTTGGAATCAATACCATAGAAATGAATGATGAGACTGTCTCTCTATGATCATAGTGGACTATCTATATTATGGTTCATCCATTCACACATCCACCCACCATAACTAAGCAGCCACTATGCACTTGGTACTGACTGTGTGAGGCTATGAGGATGAATAAAACAGGGACCTCGAACTACAGTACCCTACTGCCTACTGGGGGTAGACAACCTTATGTAAACAGACACCAGTGAAATTGTCAGAGTTACTGCAGTTGACTTACAAGATGCAAGAAGAAGCAGGAAGGTGGCTTATCAGGCCCGCTCTTATGTGACGACCTCCATGATCAGTCTGTGAACTGGAGCTTTTCTTTCTGTCCTCGGAACATCCTAAATCTAGTTCTTTGGAACCAGCTAGAATTTGATGAAATTCTTGTTATACTCTTTAACATTTTCCAGGTACTTAAACTCCTCCAGTCTGTTCACCTGTAAAATGGGAGAGATAGTAAAAAAGATTAAAGCATATAATAAAGAGCCTAACACATTTTAAGTATCCAACTAATGCTAGTTTCTTCCCCCCTTGTTCTGTTCAACCTTAAAACCAAGCTTGATTTTACACCTCAAAGTTAAAAAAAAAATGTTATGAACTCTTTGGGATGCAAAAGGGTTTAAAGAATAAAATGATAAACCCAGCTTCAGACTCTCTCTGCTCCCTCCCAGCAATATCCTCTTCTGAAAGAAGCAACCTCCATCCTGAAATTCATGTCTATCAACTCCATGCATTTCTTTCCGTTTTCACTATAGGTATACCTACTATCTTAGCTTTCCGGCTGCTTAATAACAATTCACTTAACAGGAATTTCTTTGTTTATGGTTTCAGAGGCCACACATTCAAACCGAGGCGCTGGCTTTGTTTCTTCCCCAAGTTAGCAGCGTTGTGGGAAGTCTACAGTCCTTCAGTTTTTCAGCGTTCCCACCGCAGGGTGAGGCTTTCTCCTTTCCCGTCCCGGTTCCTGGACTTCCGGCTTCTGTCTCATCCGGGCTTCTGGCTCCTCGGCGGCTTCCGGCTCCTCGGCGGCTTCCGGCTCCTCTGTGGCTTCCGACTGCTCCCCGTGGCTTTCTCTTCGCCAGGTCTGAATCCTTTCTGCGTATGAAGTGCTCAGGTGATTCCGTTTTAGGTTCGCCCTCATTCATTCAGGCCACGCTTCCACTGAAAAGAAAAATAGCATCTTCAAGAGGTCCTGTTTAAATGAGTTTACACTCCCAGGGGTGTATTAATATTAAGAACATGTCTAAATTGGGGTACATAATTCAATCCATCATATATACATAATACATATGCATGCATTGTTTGTTGCTTTGTGTGTTTTTTAAGCTTTACGTAAATGACATTTACTCTAGATATTGTTCTGGAAAGCAGATTTTTTTTGCAGTTTTTCAGCAAATGTTTTTGAGATTTGTCTTTGTGGATACATACGGAACTAGTTCAGTCATTTATCTGCTGTATATTCTTCAATCACGTGGAATTTATTTCTGCTCCTGTTGGTAGATCTTTAAGTCATTTCCAAGTTTTTGCTATTTCAGCAGTGCTGCGATAAATGTTCTAGTGCATCATACCTTGTGTATATATATATGAGAGTTTTTCAGGAGTATACTTACTTGGAAGTGGAATTGTTAAATCATCGACTATGTACAACTCCACCTTAGGGATGTTACATATAGTCCTCCAAAGTGATGTAGGCGGTAAATGAATTCCTATTTTTCTAATCCTTACCAAGTGCTACTATAGTCGTATATAAAAATCTTTTCAACTGGAGTGGTGTGAATTTGTACTTAATTGTAATTTTCCTTTACTTTTATTGACATGTCTTTTGACATGTACAGCGGTCTTTTGTTTTCCTCTTCTATGAATAATTATTCCTATTTCCTCAGTGTCTCCACATTAGAATAACGTTATTTTTTCCAATTTTAAATTTATTAAAATTTTGATAGAACACACTTGAAATTTTTTAAATACATACACAAAAATAAAATTTCCCTACCCTCAACTACTCAGTTATCCTCTTTGTAATTAACCTTTGTTCAACTTTGAAAGCTGGAAGCAATATATCGAGTATATGGTTTCCTTGATTTTGTCTGTGCAATGAGGAGGAGGAGTTTAGTCAATAGAGTAAAATTTAGGGTTCTATGCAAAGACCAGAACCAATCAAGAGGCTTCTCTTACTCTTTAGCAGAAAGACAGGATGGAGATAAAGAAGAGCAATGGAAATTGATGCTTGGAGGGCCCAGAGAAAATTGAGAATGGAAGGTTTCATGCCACTGGAAGGGTCAGGGTGGGACTATTCTCCAGTACAGCAGTGCCAGGAGCCACTGGCTTATGCTGCTGAGCCTGTCTATCCTCATATGGTATGAACACTTGGGATCACATGGACATGAGAGAGTCAGCACCCATTGACCACAAGTTGCTTATGAAGCCTGTTTAGTCATACACAATGCTGGACATTGCTTCAACGTTCTGTGACATTTTAATGAGCAATATAGCTATGACTATTATTTCTCACCTGTTTGCTACATAGGAAGCACTTTACAAAACATTAGCTCAGGTAAAACTATCACTGTTTGCAGATGATATGATACTATATGTCAAAAACCCTGAAAAACCCACAGCAAAACTACTAGAGCTAATAAACGAGTACAGCAAAGTGACGGGTTACAAGATCAACATTCAAAAATCTGTAGTGTTTCTATACACTAGCAATGAACAAGCTGAGGGGGAAATCAAGAAACAAATTACATTTACAATTGCAACTAAAAGAATAAAATACTTAGGAATAAATTTAACTAAAGAGACAAAAGACCTATACAGGCGGGCCGCGGTGGCTCAGCGGGCAAAGTGCTTGCCTGCTATGCCGGAGGACCTCGGTTCGATTCCCGGCCCCAGCCCATGTAACAAAAACGGAGAAACAGAGTACAATAGGACAAGAAAATGTTTAAAAATGTTTCCCTTTCTTCCTTCCTTCCTTCCTTCTATCCTTCCTGCCTTCTCTCTGTCTTTCCTTTAAAAAAAAAAAAAAAAAAAAAAAAAAGACCTATACAAAGAAAACTACAAGAAACTGTTAAAAGAAATCACAGAAGACCTAAATAGATGGAAGGGCATACCATGTTCATGGATTGGAAGACTAAATATAGTTACGATGTCAATTCTACCTAAATTGATTTACAGATTCAACGCAATACCAATCAAAATTTCAACAACTTACTTTTCAGAAATAGAAAAACCAATAAGCAAATTTATCTGGAAGGGCAGGCTGCCCTGAATTGCTAAAAGTATCTTGAGGAAAAAAAATGAAGCTGGAGGTCTCACATTGCCTGACTTTAAGGCATATTATGAAGCCACAGTGGTCAAAACAGCATGGTACTGGCATAAAGATAGATATATTGACCAATGGAATCGAATAGAGTGCTCAGATATAGACCCTCTCATCTATGGACATTTGATCTTTGATAAGGCAGTCAGGCCAACTCATTTGGGACAGAACAGTCTCTTCAATAAATGGTGCCTAGAGAACAGGATATCCATATGCAAAAGAATGAAAGAGGACCCATATCTCACACCCTATACAAAACTTAACTCAAAATGGATCAAAGATCTAAATGTTAGGTCTAAGACCATAAAACAGTTAGAGGAAAATGTAGAGAGATATCTTATAAATCTTATAATTGGAGGCGGATTTATGGACCTTACACCTAAAGCAAGAGCACTGAAGAAAGAAAGAAATAAATGGGAGCTCCTCAAAATTAAACACTTTTGTGCTTCAAAGAACTTCATCAAGAAAATAAAAAGACAGCCTACACAATGGGAGACAATATTTGGAAACAACATATCAGATAAAGGTCTAGTATCCAGAATTTATAAAGAGATCGTTCAGCTCAACAACAAAAAGACAGCCAATCCAATTACAAAATGGGAAAAAGACTTGAACAGACACTTCTCAGAAGAGGAAATACAAATGGCCAAAAGGCACATGAAGAGATGCTCAAGGTTCCTGGCCATTAGAGAAATGCAAATCAAAACCACAATGAGATATCATCTCACATCCACCAGAATGGCCATTGTCAACAAAACAGAAAATGACAAGTGCTGGAGAGGATGTGGAGAAAGAGGCATACTTATTCACTGTTGGTGGGAATGTCCAATGGTGCAACCACTGTGGAAAGCAGTTTGGCAGTTCCTCAAAAAGCTGAGTATAGAATTGCCATATGACCCAGCAATACCATTGCTAGGTATCTACTCAAAGGACTTTAGGGCAAAGACACAAATGGACACTTGTACACCAACATTTATAGCAGCATTATTTACAATTGCAAAGAGATGGAAATAGCCAAAATGTCCATCAACAGACGAGTGGCTAAACAAACTGTGGTATATACATACGATGGAATATTATGCAGCTTTAAGACAGAATAAACTTTTGAAGTATGTAACAACATGGATGGACCTTGAGGACATTATGCTGAGTGAGACTAGCCAAAAACTAAAGGAAAAATACTGTATGGTCTCACTGATATGAACTGACATTAGTGAATAAACTTGGAATATGTCATTGGTAACAGAGACCATTAGGAGATAGAAATAGGGTAAGATATTGGGTAATTGGAGCTGAAGGGATACAGTCTGTGCAACAGGACTGGATACAAAAACTCAGAAATGGACAGCACAATACTACCTAACTGTAATGTAATTATGTTAAAACACTGAATGAAGCTGCATGTGAGAATGATGGAGAGAGGAGGGCTGGGGACATAAATGAAATCAGAAAGAAAGATATATGTTAAAGATCAAGATGGTATAATCTACGAATGCCTAGAGTGTATAATAATAGTGAAATGTACAATGTACAAATTTTAAAAATGTTTTTGCATGAGGAAGAACAAAGGAATGTCATTATTGCAGGTGCTGAAAATAGATGATAATTAATACCTTAAAATGTCACCTTATGTGTGAGATTAAAGCAAAAAATGTTTATTTGTTACAAAATTTATATTTTGACTAGAGCATTTCCTAATATAACTCATGTAGATAGTTTGAATGTCGTAAGTACTTGGAATCTCAGGTAGGACATGAGATTTTGTTGGTTTGTCCAGAGTGATGCCCCGATGAATCCTAGAGTGATTTGATCAGTGACTGGAAAAATATTTGCAAGCCCCCTTTGGGGAATGTTGAGAGCGGGGAGAAATTCAACTTCCCCAAGTTGAATTCTTGATATTCTCACAAGCAGTGTGGACAACCAAAGCTATAGGCTGAGCCCCCAGTCTTGGGGGTTGTTCATATGAAACTTAACCCCACAAAGGATAGGTCAAGTCTACTTAAAATTTAGGCCTAAGAGTCACCTCCAAGAGAGCCTCTTTTGTTGCTCAGATGTGGCCTCTCTCTCCAGCCAACATGACAAGCAGTCTCATCACCTTCCCCCTCTCTTCGTGGGACATGACTCCCAGGGGTGTGGACCTTCCTGGCAATGTGGGACAGAAATCCTGGAATGAGCTGAGACTCAGCATCAAGGAACTGAGAAAAACCATAGAATGAGCTGAGAATTAACATCAAGGAATTGAGAGAACCTTCTCGACCAAAGGGGGAAGAGTGAAATGAGACTAAGTGTCAATGGCTGAGAGATTCCAGAGTCTAGAGGTTATCCTGGAGGCTATTCTTACATATTAAGTAGATATCACCTTATTGTTCAAGATGTAGTGGAGAGGCTGGAGCGAACTGCCTGAAAATGTAGAGCTGTGTTCTAATAGCCATGTTTCTTGATGATGATTGAACAATGATATAGCTTTCCCAATGAGACTCGGTGAATGTGAAAACCTTGTGTCTGATGCTCCTTTTAGCTACTATATCAACAGAAGAGTAGAACATATGGAATAAAAATAAATAATAGGGGGGAAAATGTTAAAATAAATTTAGTCTGAAATGCTAGTGGTAAATGAAAGTGAGGGGTAAGGGGTATGGTATGTACAATGTTTTTTTTCTCTATTATCGTTTTATTTCTTTTTCTGTTGTCTTTTTATTTTTCTAAATCGATGCAAATGTTCTAAGAAATGATGAATATGCAACTATGTGATGATATTAAGAATTACTGATTGTATATGTAGAATGGAATGTTATCTTAATGTTTTGTTTGTTAATTTTTTTAATTAATAAAAAAAGTTAAAAAAAAAAAAGAATAGCAGAAAAAAAAAAACATTAGCTCATTTGACCTCTCACTACTCTTAACAGATTCTTAAACCATTTCACAGATGAGGAAGTTGAGGTTCATATTGGGAAATAATTTGTCTGAAAATATTGTTTGTTTTGTGATTATGCCTATAGATTTACTTGAAATTGGTGGAGAGGAAAGTTTAAGCATGTATTCTCAAACTCAAGTTTTCTAATTGCCAGTTTGGAAGTGAAAATTACGTTTATTGGGAAACATCCAGGTTATTTGACACCACATCTCTCGTGATTTTCCATCATGATAAAGCTGTCATGTTTTCAGAGTATGTATGTTTCTGAGATGTATGTGGCATGTCACTACTGGAAAAGACCTGATTAGAAGCCCAAACAGTTTACAATTTCTAAAGATTAAGTGTTCTTTCCCAAGGGTACATGTGTAGGGAGAAAGTTCCATCCTCAATCATCCACCTCAGGATATCGGCAGGAAGAGTAACTCACTTTAAAGTTTCCACCTTTTGGATTTATCAGTAAAATTGTAAATCTCAGATTTAGGAAATTTGGAGCAGTTTTCATTTCCTCCTGATAAACAACAACAACAACCTAGTTCTAGGATCCCCAACTTTTGCATGCTGGCCAAAATGAGCATCTCGAGGATTTTCTTCCAGAGTCTCTAAAACATTCCCAATTCTCCGGAGATGTCTGGTCTCTGAGGCCATGAGAAGTAGTCTAACGTGAACTCCAGTCATCTAACAGCTGGTTCTAGAAGGTGAACTGCTCCATGAAGAAATTTCCCAGATGAAAAACTTCTTTTAAAAATAAATTTAACACTTGTTTTAAAAGGTGATATTCTCCTCCTGAAACTCTCTGTGCTTTCAGTAGAATGGGCCTAAGTCAATTTTCTTATTCCAGGAGAGGATTTTATTCAACTTTAAAACTCCAGTGACTACTAATCCACGGAAGCTGTTCATTCCTTTGAAGTTTTCCTTTCATTCTGAACTGACAGGTTTTAGCCAAGCTTGGCTTTAGGAGACCATGAGAGACTGTTCTCTGCCCAGGTTGTGTCCTCTTTGTGTGGTGATTGAGCCCTTTGCTTAAATTTCATGGGGAGGACAAAGTTGCTCAAGTCCAAGACAAAGTGGATAAATATTTCCAGCACAGAGAGAAGTTTGTGAGAGGGTTTTTGTTTGCTTTGTTTTGTTTTGCTGAAATGAGATGTATATTGAAAAAGGTAAATTGTACTTATGTGTTCTAAACGTTTTACATTTATCGGATCTGGAAATAACTTTGTTTCAAAAACATTAATGACTGTGCAATAATTATTCTCCATATATCATTATTTTTGCATATAATTATTAACTAAATTGAGATGATGAAATAATCTTAGTAAATAATCTAATAAAAAAATAGCATCATGCCAAATTGACTGTTAGCAGCAATGAAAAAGTAGCACATGAAAATAGTTAAGTGTATTACCCAAAGTTCCCATTACCATACTCAGTATCTCGCCTATATTTCTCTTAAATAGAGTCATGGATCATTAATTTTCTTGGCCTTGAAATCTCTTACTTTTAAAAGTGTTACTTAGCAACTTTTAGATATTGAAGTTAATCCAAATAAGAAAAGCCAAAAGGTCTGTTTGTCTGTTCACTCTTATTGTAAAAACCGATTGATGTCTTGTGCTGGAATATTTTACATTTGCTTTCTGAGAATTATATTGTCTTGACTGGGTTAGGAAAAATAAAGAGTAAAATGTGAATTTACTTGGCTTCCATAGATCAAGGAACAAATCACAATCATATTTGTTGTTCATCCCATATGTCTGCCTCACTATTCTTCACACATGAAAATAACTCTTCTAAATATTGGGTTGTCTTTAAAAGAACTGTACATGCTATCTAATACCTAGTTAATGCAAGCAGCAGAGACAAGTCTATTTTGCTTTTATCTTTTCCCCAGGTTCTATTCACTGTAGGCCGTTATTTGCCGAAAGTAATCAGGTTTGTATTGATTAGTACATACTAACTGGTAATTTCACTAGAATGGTCCAGAATGAGAGCATTATTTGCATTTGTTCCTATTATACTTTAATATATGCTTCCTTTTAGGCATTAACCATTCTGTACTGAACTACAATTGTGCTTACATTCCGGATTGGATTTATGGCCGTGTGACCTGTGCAAGTCACACAGGGCCAACACTTAGCAGAGTTAGCATTAAATTCACTTTTGGCTTAGTGCTCTGTTATGGATATTTTGAAGTTCTTAATAATTTTGAACAAGGGCCTTGCAATTTTATTTTGTGCGGGGCACCTCAAATTATATAGCTGATTTTGCTTATATGTCTGTCTCTACTGAAGATGAGTTATTTGAGGAAAGGGATTGTATTTCCATGTCCATTTCAGTGCATTGTGTATGGATTGATTAAGCTTCAGGGAAAAGCATGGAGCTTTGATTACTCCAAATGCAGTCTGATAATTCATCATTACTTTTTTGTAAGCTTTGGACAGAAACGTCTTTTTTCAAGTTGGAGTTTGTGTCCACCTGGTCCACTCAGTGTATTTTAAGCATATTGGTTATATTCCTGGAATACTTCTGGGTGCTGAGACATGAAAAAAATAAGGATCAAAGACAGTCTTTCCCAGAAGGAACTTAGAGTTACGTATGATCATAAAACTAACATATCAGGGTAGAAAGCTCCATATTATTAAATTTTAAATATCACTTATAGTTATTAAATTAACATTATTCTTATTGGAGAATGGGGTCACCAAGTAAATAGTGACCATCACTTCCTTCTCGGCTTACAAATCATGCTTGCTTTGGTAAATTTTTTTCCTTTTCAATTAAAATTTAAAAGTTACTGGTTAAGGGGTGGGCCATGGTGGCTTAGTGGCAGAGTCCTCGCCTGCCATGCTGGAGACCTGGGTTCAATTCCTGGTGCCTGCCCATGTAAAATACATAAATAAATAAAATAAAAGTTACCAGTAGGGCATTTTCATGTGCTGCTGGTAGAAATTGAAATTATGATATAGAAATTCAAAAAGTAATTTGGGCTCATAATAAAAAAATCTTAAAAATATGCGAGCCTATTGATTCAGTATTTCTATTCTAGGACTTCTTGAGGACGCATATTGCATCTAAAATATCAAAACATTGAAAACAGTTTAAGTGGCTAATAGGTAAATAATTTATTTAAAATGATATATTCAAGTCTTGTTGACATGATTTTATATATTTTGTATAAGAAGTTTTTTAAAAATATGGTCATAAAACATTTAAATCAAAATTTTCAAATTATATTTTGTAAATGTTAAAATGCATTGAAAAGTGGAAGTGCTAAAAGAGTGATGCTCTTTTCTGAAAGGGATTGTGATGGCTTGATGCTGTATGTACCCCAGAAAAGATCATGTTCTTAAAGCTAATCCATCCCTGTGTGCGTGTGTATGTGGTACCCACTGTGAGTAAGATCCTAACTTAAGATGTGAGCCACCTCATTCAGGGTGGGCCTTAATCCTTTTACTGGAGTCCTTTATTAGAGGATAAAAAAAAATGAGAGAAGACACAGAAGAAAACCCCAGAGAATCTGAGAGAGAAAAGACAGAAGCTTAGAGAGAAAAGCCAGAGTAGCTGAAAAAGAACACACAGAAAACAGAAAGAAGCCACAGAAACAGAGAGGAAGCCACTAAAGCCAGAAGCTGGGAGCAATGAAACCTGGAAGAGAATGGAGGGACTAGCAGATGTCACCATGTACCTGGCCATGTGACAGAAGAGCTGACGGTCTCTGGTAGCCATCTTCAGGGAAAAGGTATCATCTTGTTGATGCCTTGATTTGGACATTTTCATGGCCTCAGAACTGTAAACTTGTAAGTTAATAAATCCCCATTGTAAAAGCCAGCTTATTTTCTGATCTCTTACATTTTAACAGCTTTAGCAAACTAAAATAGGGATTATAAATACTTTTTATTTTCTTTAATACATTTCTATATTTTAAAATCACAAAAAAATAGTTTAAATTATCAGTCCTTGATAATTTTAAGAATATATCCACCTTTGTTAAATATATCAACCAAAAATTACATTTGTAGGTATAGATATAAAATATTTTTAGACCATAACAACTCTTAAGATGTATTTAAATTTTTCAAAAAGAGATGCAAACCACAATGAATCCTTAAAAGTGATGGTGTCATACATGGAAAGAGTTCCTATATACCAGTCTTTCAGAGAGTACAAGTTGGGAATCAGCATTGTGGGCAAACTCCAACCATCCAACTCTGCAAATACATTGCACTGTCCTGGGATACAGTAAGACAGTAAATCTCTGGAGGGAGGGCCTTAGAGTGACAAACCCCAGTAAAATGTAAGACTGTGACTATTGAGTTGATAAGAATATTTTCTTCTTAGCTCTCTGTCAGCCGTTTGTATTCTAAGTGCCTGAGTGTCTATTTGATGGTCTATTTCCATTGCTAAATTTTATGCTGTTTGAGGGCACAAGCCATGTATTTCTTCATACTTCCTCCCTCTCAACATACGGTGCAGGACCTGGTATAAAGTATGACTCCATGTATTTTGAGAATGAATAAGAAATGGGAAATTCAGATTGTCTTTATTTTAATATGTCATATTACTTAACATTTGTAGTTAAATAGGCTTCGTAAGTGCTTTTGATGAGATTATCTAAATGAAACAGAGCCAAGGTTTGGCACAAAACTTTGAGTAAAATGATGGAAGCATGCCTGCTTTTAAGTTCTGATAACCACTTAGCCCTGGAGAAATCATCTTTGTCCTATCTTTTTCAGACCATTTGCCCACTAATTCCAGGTTCAATTATTATTGAACAAACATTGATAGTCTGCTAAAAGAACTGAGGGAGCTGGATGAATCCATTCACTCAGCCTCAATTTGCTCTGATGTAAAATGGGAATACACTACTTGCCTATCCTACCTGGCAATTTTTTAGGGCCAAATTAAAATATATGTTACAAGCTATAAATCACTACAGAAACATAAGTTTAGTATATGCAAAAGAGTATGCCAAATGATCTGGAAAAACAATTATTCAAACCTAAGAACTCTCTTTATGAGTTTATAATCTCATTAACAAGCATGAATTGTGCAATCTAGTGATAGGAGTAATCAGTGGCTTTTTAGATTACAGAGCAAAAGCACCACCATGATGAGTCTAGCAAAGCTTCCCGTTACTACTGCAGACTTCACGAGCCTGCCCTTTAGCTGCTCAGACTTTAGATTGTTAGGAATTTTAATTTGCACATTTGCTACAGTGACAAGAGGCAAGGATTCTGATTGTTCTTTTCAGATGTTCTCTGCTTTGAATAACATGTCATTTCCAGCAAAAATCCGGGACCATAATTTTCCCTGAATTATACTTTTCAAGGTAAGTCAGTTTATGGAAATCTAGAGGGAAAGGGTAGGGGGAGAGGAGAAGGAGAGCGAAAAAGAGAAAGAGAGGGAGAATGAGAATGAAATCAGGACTCTTTTCTCTTAGGTTTGTAAAAATATTTGCCACTCAACTTATTTGTTAAAGATTTTTTTAGGAAAAAAATGTTATGATTAAACTCTCCCCAAATCATCCTCATCCATCATTCCCATCATCACCATCATCATCACCACCACCAAACAAAAGGAGGGATGAGGTTACATTTAAGAAGCACGTCCATGCAGTGGAATATAATTGGCACCACTAAGAAATTCGGCCACTTTAGGGCACCTCTGGCGTGTCCAATAAGTAAATTGAACTTAGATAGTTTTGAGTTTTACCTGGAAAAACACAGAAAGAGTTGCCCAGGTAATAATAGCCTGGAGATTTCTTGCAGAACACATGTGGGATGTGAGGGGGGAGAAAACCCCTCTTATCTCTCTTTTTTATCCGGGACCCGATTTCCTGTGACTCCATTATCTAGGGAGTGCAGACCAAATTCTAGATTTGCTAGAAACTTTGCCCAACCTTCAACTACATTCATTTTTATGTAGTTTTATATTAAATCATCCAAGGCCTTCACAGAATCATAGGGTGAATTTGTGATAGCATATCCCCCAAATTATTCTGGAATGTGTTTGGATTGGCAGCTGAGCACCACATTTGCCTCTGAGTGTAAATCAAAGAAATAACCATTTCTGAATAGATCAAGACTCAAATACCTCTAATACAGCCCTAGTTATATGCAACCAGTGGAATGTATTTCAGTTCATTTTGATAGAATAGTGTTTGTTTAAACATCAGGAGAATGTTTTAAAAGAAAACATTTCAGCACTATACTCAATCGGTATCGTGGAGCAAAAAAAAAAAAAAATTCACGTAATCTGAGAACAAATACTTAATAATTGGTGCCAAATTTTAGGAAGTGGTCTTTGGGCTTTTCTAAATTTCTTAATTAGGGTGTAGCAACTTTAATGACAAAGAACTGCACACAAGCATCTAATTACAGAGAAGCACCACTGATACCAAGGAGCTAAAGAAAGGGTAACCCACATACCATCCATTTCATCTGTTGCTATTCTAAAAAGCACACCAGAGTTCAAAACCATAAGATGAAACACATTCAGCCAGCCTATTTTCAAAAGCTCAACAGTCTGTGTTTTCAAACACACTAATTTAAATTTAAAGAAACACATTTAATGTTTCTCCCTTGTAGGATTTCAGCAACATACACACATGGGGTCACCATCTGTTTCCAGCCTGGTTATTACTGATTCATCCCCCTGCTCTGCATTATCAGATCAAGAGGATGGACATAAATTTGGCCACCTGGGCACTGGTGTCATTAACATGCACCCCAGCCACAAACTCATAAAATGGTTTTACTTGGAGATTTCAGTTCACTGTGCTTCATTTTTCCATTTGATCAATGTTGAATTGTACTCAGTCAGCTCTTAATAATGTAATTTCAGAACAGACTAGAGAACACCAAGAACTTTCAGGACTATTTTGACTACAGATCCGGGAGAAAATGATTTGTGTTTTCATGGACAGATATGGACTGATAGACAGACCCAAGGTAACATGAGTAGAGCCGAAGAGAGAGAAGCAGAAAAAGATACATGGAGAGGCAAGACAAAGACAGAGAGGCACCCAGAGAACTCGTTACTTTTTTATTTTAGTGAGCACATAGGTGAAAGAATTCAGAGTATGGCTCAGGATTGAAAATGGTCAAGCCACTTTTTCTCCTCATTTGTAAAGGAAACTCACAGCTATTCATCCGAAATTACTTAGCTCATCGCAGAATTGTGTCACATGTAAAACAGATGCTTTACTTCTCTAATTAAAACTTTAACTGACCTTGTGTCCACTTTGCAAACTACATAAAATTGAGAACTAATCTGATAAATTATGAAGTCAATTTAAACAGATGAGTGCCCTCATTCCTTTTTACTACCCCTTTTAAACATTGCACTAACTCACAGGAATTTCTAATTATCTTAGAAATACAAGAAGTAGTTTGGAGTATAACAATAACATCTTTTAAAGAAATTTAATATTATAATTGAAAAATCTAAAAAGTAATATAAAACTCCCACCCTTAACTCTCACAAAAACTTTCTTCATGGGACTCTGGGATAATGGAGTTTAGTAATCATAAAATAATTGGGGAGAAAATATTTGTCACAACATAATCCTTTTGATTAACCATGCATTTATGGAGTGACTACTGTACATGCAATTTTGAAGAAGAAGAAGATGGTACAAAGCCTCGTCTTTCACCTTAAAGAGTTTACAATACTGCTGGTGAGACAAGAAATAATTATTAAATTGTTGGGGAAAAAAGTTATTTCATTTAAAAGTTTTATTATCAAATTTTATTCACCTTAGAAATTCAGAGAAGGAGGGAATCAATGATAAGTCAAGGAAATAAGGCCACATGGAGGAGGGAATGACGAAAAAGAATCTTAAAAGATGGAATTTGGATGGGGATGTATTTTCTAGGGAAAGTGGCCAGTGATACAGTATGAGAGAATACACTGAAGGAACAGCCTCATCCACAAAGAACAATTATAAGCCATCACTAATACTGCTCAAGAGGTTGCCTCTACTTATTGCATGGCATAGGCACACAGAGATCATATGTTGTCTTGGCCAGCTAGCAAAATTGTGCAACTCCTCAAAGAAGTTTGACAACAAATGATTATACCACCATGATCGGAAAATCTCAATCCATTTCTTTTGTCCAAAGGAGACCCTTCATTTAAGGTAGATCTCACTGTCCTGGTTCTAAACTTCTGTATGTTGATTTTTCTGGTCCGATCTCCTTGACTGTTCTGTTTTCTGTATCTACTGATCAGGTTTCAGCTAACAAATAATTCTTAGATCACAAGGAAAAGCAAACTAAATAAATCAAAATTAGAAAATGGATAATAATAAATAAAATAATAAATAAATAAAAAGATAAGAAAAAAGCAAACTGAAAAGTTATATCAAGGTATAGGATATCTGTGCTAACACAGGGCGATGTTAAGGTAACAACCCCAGGATCTTAGTGGCTTAATACAATAAAGGTGTATCTCTTGCACATGCAAAGTCTCATTTAGGTTGCACAACCATCCAAGGCAACTGTTTCAATGCCGTAACTCAGAGATCCAGGCTACTTCCACATTACAGCTGAGCCAGAGTAGAAAAGAAATTGTGCGGAATCTCACCTGCTTTTATATGCCCAAGCCCTGAAGAGACACATATCATTCCTAGCTCCTTGATGGAGCAAGGCTCCACCTAACTGCTAGAGGGTTGGAAAGTGGAATGCTCCTGGATGCCCAGGAGGTAGAGAGCTGGATATGGGTAAGCATTCTATGGCTCTGTCACACTTAGTTTTTCCAGGGAGTATGTATAAGAGAATAAACTCAGGGGAAGCATGAGTGATGGGGAAAAAGATTAGGCATAGATTTATTAAATTTAAAAAAGTACAAATCTAGTTTTATACAGAAGACCTTGAAAAAAGTTACTTTTTAATATTTATTTTGCTTTCCAGATAAGTACCATGATTGTGCATATGTATACAATACCTAACTGTTCAAACAGGTATGCTCTCACAACAAAGACCTCATTTACCAAAGTACTTCAATAATTACAAGTCAGAAAATCCTCATCATTGAAAATTACAAACCTAAGGAACTGTAATTCACTGAATGCTTGTTGGTTGTTGTTCACTTAATGTTTCATCAAATTTAAAAGATATAAAAGAAAATTCTTTATCATGTCATTAAGATAATTGTTTTACTTTAAACATAAATGGAACTGGTAGGTGATATGGTACCTGGAATTAAGTACTTATGTGAAGAGTAGTTTCTGAAGTTTTTAAGCATTTAGGTAACTTATTTTAAATTATTTTTACATGGAAACATTTTCAAGGAGATTATAAACTATTGCTAAGTTTCACTCTTGGAGTGTAGACTGAAGAAATGAATTTGATGAGATCAAAAGATTAAATTATTTAAAAAAAATTTAATTGCCTTCAATTTCTCCTGATATTTTTATTCCAAAACCAGGGAGAAGAGAACAGGGTAAGTCTTGAGTCCCAGATCTCGGTCTCTCTAGAGACCTGGTTTTCTTCCGTAAACACTTTTTTCCAGTCTCTTTGTTGGTGCTGCCTCTTCTGATTGGTGTCTAAAGGTTGAGTGCCCATAGGTTTATTCTCTCCCCCTTTTAAGTTCTCCCCTCAGTCAGTCCATGAAGTTCCATGGCACTAAGTATCATCAATATGCTGATGTATCTCCAACTTATTTCTTTAGCCCTGACCTTTTCCTTAAACTCCAGACTTTCCTTAAATATGTAGCTGCCTACTCGGTGTTTCCAGGTAGATATCTAGCAGGCACCTCAAACCAACATGTGAAAAATGGATTTTATTATTCTCCAGTCTTCCCCATGTCCCCTGTTGTTTCTGTTGCTTAGGCCAAGAAACCTAGGAGATATCTTAGATTTCGTTTTTTCCTTTGCTGCATCCCCCACATCCAACCCGTCAGCAAGTCTTGCGGGCAATTCTGTCAAAATATGCCCTGAATCCAACCAGTTATCTCCTTCTTTACTGCCACCCACTAGCCCCACTCACATTTATTTCTCACCTGATTACTGCAAAAAAGTACTAATTTGTCTCTCTTTTCACTCTGAAAAATCCATCCTCCACACAACAACAGGAGTGAATAAAGCACAAGTAGACCACTGAAAAGTGCTACAATTAAAGGATGGAGAGGTCTTGATGTTGGAGAGATTCTGGCTCTTTTAAAGAGAAAGTTTATGGTTCTCCCATTAAGATGTCAGGGCTGGGGTTTGCTAGAAAGTAGTAGTACTACTTACAGCAATGAAGAGGTCAGAATGGAAAATATTTAAGTAGAGAAAACTTATTTTTCTATGGAGATGTTGATATTTCAATACAGGTATGGGGGAGAAATAAATATAATATTAAATAGCTAATAAGAGATAAAACTAGAAAAGGAGTGAGATGTCAAGAGTGGAAATGGAAATTGGAGACTTATCCCCATTCACAAGGTAGTTAAAATGACATATGCATTCAACACATGTATTGAACTCTTACCAGTCAGAGCGGATATACCAGACACAGAGATAGAGGCAAACTCAGAGAGGCTGGAAAGATAATCCATGAGCCAGCAAAGTTTATCTTCTATATCAGGGTCAGCTGACCACAACTTGTGGCCGAATCCAGCCTGCCACCTCTTTCTGTATGACTAGCCAGCTAAGAGTGGTTTTTATACTTTTTAAATGATTGAAAAAGAGTCAAAGGTAGAATAATTCGTGATATGAAAATAATATGAAACTCACATGTAGGTATCCATAAATAAAGTTTTATTGGAACACAGTCATGGCCATTCATTTAAGCATTGTCTATGGCTGCTTTTGTGCTACAACCACAGATTCGAGTAGCTGTGTCTAAGATCACAGAGCCCACAAAGCCTAAACTATTTACTCTCTGGCACTTTGCAGGGGAAGTTTGCCAAGCCTTCTAGATGAACATGCTTAAAAACAGGCCTAGAGAAGAAGATTTGTGGCTGAGTCTTAAAACTGAACTAGCAAGAGGAAGAAAGTGAGCCAGAAGGGAATAAAATCAAAGTCGTATGTGCTCCTCGAGAGCATGCTGCCACGGAAGCTTAGCTTATAAAACACAAGGCACAACCAGTGGGCAAAGCCATTAGGGGGATTCAGGGTACCACCAAAAGACCATTATTCAGCTTCATAAATGAGGATATGCATTTCTCCAAGGATAAGTGACTATGTGTCAAGGGGTATGTGAAACCACAGGACCCAATAAACACGGGACGTCTTCCTGGAACATGATTTTGCTCAAACATGTTGGGGACAGGGACCCCATTCAAATCTGGCAAGTGAAGGAGACTGGGGGAATAATTTAGTACTTAAAAGAAACAGTCATTTGAGTAGAATGTAAAAATTTGCATATTTTAATGTTAAAATCAGGAGACTAAAAATCTTTCAAAGTTGAAATACAGTTGCTTCAGGTTTTAATCCCAGAGTTATAAATTTGCTTTCTCTCACCCTTAGGGATACGTTAATGGAAAGTTTTGAAAAATATTGCATGGAATGCCCCAGAAGGGTATTTCTAAAGGAAGAGAGCCGTCATCCTCCAGGGCGTACACTTGAACCTGGGAAGCAAAAAACTGTAACTCCTCTGTCAACTCCAATTACTTGGTAATGTTTCCTTGCAGCACCTTGTTGAGAAGGATGGGCTTGGCTCAGCAGCCAAGAGTGTGTGAGTGAGTCGCAACCCTGGCTAGAGCTAGGGGAGGTGGTGCAAGGCAGTTGGCTGTAATGGCGCGTTATAGATTAATCATGGGAATCTGTCTAAATCATTATTCAACACACATTCTTCAGACTGTTTAACCTCTCAAACAGATTTAACATGTTTACCATGTGCTTTTTTTTTTTTTTGCATGGGCACGCACCAGGAAACAAGCCCGGGTCTCCAGCCTGGCAGGCGAGAACTCTGCCGCTGAGCTCCCATACACTGCCCAATCATGTGCTTTTAAAGCTATACTTGTCCTTACATTTCTACCTTCTTGATTCAACCAGTATGGTAAAAATGTCCGAATTTACCATAAAAGAGCCCTTGATGATTGGCTTTGCAATGATCATGATCAACCCATTCAGTTTTTTTTCTTGATCTCTGAAAGCAGTATGGATGAGATGGAGTTAAAAGGGCACCGATTTCTATGTCAAATTTTTAGATTTTTTTTCTGCAATTAACAGGGAGGTATTTAAACAAAAGAATGGAAGAATGAATATGTTAATAGAAAAATAAGTAATGAAGGAATAATTGGGGTGAATGAAGCAGGGAGCAAGAATGATATTTCAGAATAACGGTACAGTCCAGTTAAAAGACAAAGAGGACAAAGAAAGCAAAGAAATGGAGATAATTAAAAAGTTGTTTCTGAAGTAATTTAGTAACTGAGCAAATGATGAGTACAAGGGTCTTAGTTGAACCAATTAAGCAGGAAAAGATATTATTAACTATGAAATACGGAAGGTCAGAAGAGGAATAGTTTTAAGGGCATGTGTTGGTGGCTTTGCTGCTCAATTGCCTATTTGTCTTCGGATCCATTTCTCTGCCCTTCCCTTGTGCTATGCCGCACCACACGGAACTCCGTCACCCAGGCTCCTTTGCCCACTGACTTCTGGGAAGGTTTGAGCTCCGCTGGTGGTGCCTTCTGTGGGTGAGCAGCCCAGTTAGTCTCCTAGCTCTAGCTGAGTGGCTTTACTTCTGGCTCTGGAAACATCGTTCTGTTATCCTCTTACCCTAAGAGTGATAGTGGCTTTTTGCTGTTGCTAATCTCTGGGTTGTCTTGCCATCTTCTCTTTTGTTTCCTTTCTCTTGCATCTCCTTGAAACCAATCTCTTGAATTAAATTCACTGTTTGAGGAACCTAGATGGGTGAGGTTGGTCAGGATATAGACCTGTTTACAGGGTTATTATTTCTGCCTTTTCTAACATGATCGCATCAGCTAAGTATCCACAGTGCACAAACGTACTAAAATGAATTTACTTGACACTAACACTAGCATATTGAAAAAGAAGACATAGTTAAAAGATTGTTTTTTTCCCAAATGTTGATCTTTATACTTCTTAATTGCAGATTAGTAGTCTCATCTTTTGTGGAGTCTAAGCTGCCTGAAAATACTGGGAAGAAAGCTAGTTTCCCATATTCTATTTGTACACCATATCAAGCATAGGAATTGTATGGCTATTTGTTGTAAACCACCAGTCTGTCCCCCAACTTTGAATAATTACCCTGAAGCCATAAAAATTACACTGTAGTGTGCGCCTAGTATCTATAGTGTGTATGTGTATATAGTATACTGTATACACACTATAATAAGACTCAGAAACCAAATATACAGATCAATTCCCATAAGAATAAAATTTAAGCAAATAATACCCAGGCATCGAGTAGACAGATTGAAGAGAACTGATACTTTCACACATATATTCTATGTGCTGAAAAATGAGTATTTTTGAAAGAAACATCCAAGGAAAGAGATAATTAATATATGCAACAGCTAACAACTTGTGGAGTATTTAGTATATTCTATGCTTTGATAACCATATTTATATATTTTACCAAACTTAATCCTTAAATGCTAACTCTGTGACATAGTATTGTCAACACCATTTCACAGATGAGAAAACAGAGGCCTGGAGAGCTTAAGTAATTTGACCTAGGCTGCTGTCAAAGTTTGGATTTGAAACCAAGCAGATGGGTCTAAAATTCCCACTCTTACCCACTACACTCTAGTAATATTTACAGCTAAACTAGTAAGTATCTTACATATAGTACCCAGTGTTGGTTTTAAAAAATTGTTTCCTTGCTTTTTTTTTTTTGAGGACTATTATTTGGGGACAGAGTTCACAGAAACATTTTTCTTAACAGATCCCCAAAAGTCTGATTCCACATCTACTTTCCAGTATTATACTTTTTCAGTTTAAAAGGTAAAATCTAACATATTGCCTTTTCCTAACTTTATCTCTAGAGAAAATTTACACACACACACACAAATAATTTTGAAGTGTTTTAATGCACAAAAAGAACATTCCAGAACCAGAACAGGTATTGACTTATTAACAGTAAAGCACTATATAAAGGAGACACTGCCCCCCCCCCCTTAGTAAATACGAATATAGCGTCAATAGACATGAAAGGAAGTGAACCCTTTAGGATTAAGTGCAAACCCTAAAGTTGCATACAACATCCATATATGGCTTATTATCTCATAGCAATATTTTCATAATGATATATATAACATTTATACTTATTGGTAAGATGCTTTTGACTCAACAGTTAAACAAAAACGCTGAAGAGGTAGTTTTGCCAATGCAAGGTGAGAAAAAAGCTTTACCTTGCTTTTTATGCCTCAAAATCTGCAACCTTCTTCTTTCATAGATCAGCTAGGAAGACAATGATTCTTTTAGAAATAAGAAGCCAATTCACAGCCCTCTAAGAACCAGTTTCTCCAAGGGTGCAATGATGTTTTTCAAACAACTGCCCTCAGAGTTACCTGAGCATTCAATGTACTGTTTCTCTCTTAGTCTTGGATATGAAATAGATTCTGGCTTAATGGAAACTTAAGATCTGACCGGCAGTTGTGAAAATTCCCCTTAAATTCTACACCTGGTCTTATGATGGTGATTTCTACAATAACCAATTTACAATGTTGACAAATACCCTATTCCTGCAAGTCAGTGTTGGCTTTAAATTTAAAAATATATATATTAATGTCAGAAATAAAAGTTTGAAAATTTCTCTAGTTGGCCTGTGATATTGCATGATAAGTACTACAAAGTACCGCATGTGATTCTTCATATCTCAGTTGTATTCTTTGACTCCAAGGGAGTTTTGAGTGATCGCCAGAAGTTGCGTGTGGCTTTATCTGTGGGGGAAGACATGGTGGGAGGAAGGTCTGCAGATATTCCAACTCTTTGACAATGGTCTCCTGACTACATGTACTAACTAGCTTATCCTACCCTTACAATGAGAAATAAGCCCACAAAAGAAAGAGAAAGAGAGTGAGCTAGAGAAACAGAGAGCAAAAGAGGGAGAGGGGGAGAGGGGAAGACAGAGAGAGGGAGAGAGGTGTCAAGGGGCAACAAAACATTTGTCAATTTACAAAACTAGAACAGTCATTTACTGGACAATGGTTAGGGACCACTAGAAACAAAGTGATATAATATTAACCAGATATGACTTGTTACACATAAGAAAGCATAAATATACAGTAAATAAAAGGTTTACATAGCGTCAGCAGAATATATACATATTAGTGCTGCAGTGGAAGCAGCAGGAATTCCTGTAGCAGATCACCAGCTAAAAGCAGTTTCATCGCACAACAGTTTTGAAGGTTACAGATGCTGAGAACATGTGCTAACACTAAGCAGATATCCACATACATTTACCCTTGAAAATGCACAAGGTGAGAAATGAAGGTCACAAGTGAAATAGCACTTTGCCTGCCAAGCAGCTTCTTTCACATAAATCTGCACAAGTCCATTCTCCAATGCTGGTCGGCGGCCTTAGGCCTCTTGGATCGCCACGGTGCCCGGGACAGGCGCTCCTGGCAGGCACTCAGGCAGGTCACCTGTGGTGCACTAGGCCTGCTGCCACTGAGTCAGGTCAACGAGCTCCTGCCTTCACGGTCTCCAGATTCAAATCAAAGTTATAAATAACAGAGACCACGCTTGTGGCTCTTCCTTTCACAAAGTTACTGGGAACAGATATCTAGTGAAAGCCGTACCAGTGCTGTACACCAGTGTGTAGGAGTGGAGAGCAGCTTAGTGCACTTTTGCAGAAACAACCCCCCACCCCCCAAATCCACCAATGTGTCTTTTTTTTTATTTTACTGGTTAGCTTTGTCTGTAGCTAGGAAGACACTGTGCTGCTCCTGGGCTCTTTCTATCAGCTTCTTCTTCTTCCTCTTGTTCCTCCTCTCCTTTGCCTTCGGAGTTCTCTTCCCTGCAAGGAGGATTAAGGGAGAAAGAAATGAGACGTCAGAGAAAGGCTCTTTTTCTGTGAAAGAAAACACAAAGCACCGAGAGTTTTATGAAAAGCCCATCTGGAAAACATCACCTATGGAAAAAGCAGCCTCAAAGAGAAAATTGTTCACATTAATTTTGACGGAATAATAATAATTTACTAAATTGGATATGCTGTCTAAAACACAGACTGATCTTCCTGTTACAGGGAACTGGCATATTTTAAAACCTCCCAGTGGCCTGATCAGTCTTGCAAATATCATCCTGCCACAAAAATTCCATTTATCCCCTCCTTTAACAATGCTACCCTTTACTAGACATCTTTACATCTTTCTACTGCCCCACATGTCAGTGGGTCAAAGAAAATAAGCAGCTATCTATGGCAAATATACCAGAAGTTTCAAACTCCCCTCTCTCTGCCGCCGGAGAGAAGAAAAGTTTTCCTTTTTTATTAACATCATTCCCATCGTGTTCTCCAAAGGCCAATATATGAAATGACATATGTGGAATACTTCCTTATTTCCTATAAAAATTCATGAGGGCAACATTCATTACATGGCTTACAGCTTCTTGTACAAATCTGAAAATTTGTTCTTGTTGTTCATTGAGAGCAAGGAAAATGCTGGTGTGCTTTGATGAGCTGTTGGTGTGTATTTACCAACTACCCATCACACCAATTCACTCTGTTTCTCCTCTTTGCCTTTGCCGCTAGGAAGCCTAGAACCACAGGTTATATAGTTGAGAAATTCTTCCATCAGGAGTTTCTAGATACAGTTTCCCTTTTGCCTCGTGTGGTTATGGTTTATACTCCGTAAAGTCTCACCACTTCTTTCTAAGTATTTATTCATATGACTTAGAGAAAAAAAGAATAAAGGACCAAGAGTATTTAAAAACCCATTGCCTTCCTGAGCTTCTAAGGAGTCATGGGATTTTAGAATTGAAAAGGGCTTTAAAGTCACCTACATGTTACAGAATGCAGATCACCCCCCATGCACTTTCAATACAGGACCTAGACAGACTAGAAGGAATTCTATTGTCAGCTCTTCTTCCTCTCCCATCTGCCCTACTTCTAATTTTGGCAGGTAGGTCTACAAAACCTAAGTTACCTCTTCCTGCAACTTAGCTGTTATTGCAGCTCTTTTAGTCACCAGAGTAATCAGTGTCACAAATAGAACAGTAGATTCTAATCCATGTTCTCCAGCCTTCTTATACCTAAGAAACTCAATATTCCAGCCCCTTTCATCACAAAATATCACTGGCCGGCTTTTCAATCCAGACAACAAAGAAGGTAGCTGATTCCAGAAATGAAAAATAAACAAATCAGAGTTTAGGGAGATAAATGCCGTAGAAATCCAGCATCATACTAGATTAAGGGAGGCCATGAAATTTTTAAGCAAGGGAGGTATCTCCCATTTCTGCTCTTGCAGATAAGAAAGGGTCCGTTTTGTTTAAGGATGGAGAACTCTCTCACTCCTCAGGCTCCTAGCCCAGTGGCTGACACACAGTCAACACCCAAGAAATGTCTGCTAAATAAAAATCTTTATCAAGAGAAAAAAAAAGATGAAAAAGGCTAACTTACCTTTAATGGGACAGTACATTACAATAATGACAACACAATCATGCCAACATATTAAATAATAAAGTCCCTTGAAGTTAACTTCTGGTTCTCATTAAACTCTGGCATTAATGTTATAATGGCATTTTGCCATCTTCAAACCTAGTTAATCCTACCCAATGAAACCTTAATCCCAGCCATCATTAATCAAAACAGCTGTAAAGTTACAAATATTTAGTAACATTATGCGTAATGATGAGACACACCTCATAATAAAGGCAAGAGATGAAATACTTAACATAGCATT
The DNA here is from genome assembly GCF_023851605.1 of Tamandua tetradactyla. NCBI lineage: Eukaryota > Metazoa > Chordata > Mammalia > Pilosa > Myrmecophagidae > Tamandua > Tamandua tetradactyla. The sequence goes on from NC_135332.1 coordinate 152,452,419, forward strand.
TTTTTTAACATAGTGTATTTTAAAAGAAGTTCCAATTTTAAAGTTTCATGAAAAGGTCTTAGTTCTATATTTTCTCTAAATAAACAACAAAAATTTTTTTAGTTTTTTAAAAAAATTACTGATGACTATATATTAAAATGCCTTAGGTTTATATAAAACCATGGGTTTCTTTTAAAAGCAAATCAAAATTAAGTAAATAGAAAAATAATGCTAACATTATGAGATTTTTAAAATGTGTTCTGCTAAAATAAAAATGTACTAAGTACATGTTAAAGAAAGCTTTTCATATTCACAAGTCCAGTTCTTCATATAAATTACATAGTCGAAAGTTAAATGTTTTACTTTTCATTAATAGCAAATCCATGCTAAATGACTGGAAATCTTCACTTTAAGACAGGGTCAATTTGATGTCATTTACCTAATATATTTTTTGATGTATCTGTCAATGTCAAATGGTCTTTGGGTTTGCTAGCTGATATGATATTTTGGAATAGACAGATTACTTACTATTTACATAAAATAATTTGTGCCTTGGTCAAATATTCAGCAATGCTTCAAATTGTATGATTACTCCTTTAGCATAAAGTTATGTGGTTCCAGGTAGAGTTATTTTGGGAGCTCTGATTACAACCCTAAAGATTTCCCCCCAAAAGTCTCCTTTCAATGACATCTCTTTATTATTGGTTGGTTGTGTTTTTGGTTAGTTCCATTTCTCAAGTAGGATATATTGCAAATCCCAAAGAATTAAGATGGTTAGCCAAACTCTGACCATGTGTAGGCCTCAACTGAATAAAAACATCTTGTGGTCTATAATAGGGTATTCTGACATTAAGCCAAACTCAGAGACATAAAAAAAAATTAAAACAACATAACATAAGGAATAGAAAGGGATTTAAATTTTCTTCTGGACACTAAGATTTTCAAACTTAAGGGCAAAATTAATCAGTAAGATTAAAACTAACAAAAAAATTCCTATTATCTATATATTTGAAAAATAAATTCTACTGGACCTAAAGGCATGGTAATTTATATTTCTACCTAACTTCCTTACATCTGTGGATATACAGGAAGCATTTAGAGACAAATATGATCCAGTTAGTCAAAGCACTACTCAACTCATGGATTCAACTTCATTGTTCACTGGAAAAGACTTGAAAAGATTCTGCCCAAGATCAGCAGAAAGGGTTTAAGTTTTATGTGGAGATTATCAGACTCCAGGCATGTCCAATTCTGATGAAAAATTCTGCCACTCTTTATCCTGAATGCTTAAAGAATGCATCTTAAAGAATGCATCTTGCCAAATCACTATTCAATGAATCTTCAGGATCAGGTAGAATCTGGTCTACAGAGCAGATCTTTACAGCTCTGTTATAAGGATACAAGAACTTGGCCCAGACATTACATATCGTTTTTAAGGAAGGCAGTGTGGTTTAATTAAGAAATACCCTGTCTGGGAGGAACCCTCAGAGCTAGGCATTAACTTGTAACTGAGATATCTCATAACATGTTAAACTTGTGACTCAGTTTCTATATTTATAGAATGGAGATGCTACAGTCATCTTTCACAGGAAAGTTATGAGACACAATGTAAAAAAGTTATGCTCCCAGGATGAGGAGATCTGAGCTATGACAGAGAGATGCGTAAAATTTCACTGGTAAACAAGATTATCATCAAAATGAAAGAAGTTAGAAAAATACTATCAAAGCCACACTCTAACCAACATAATTACATTAACTTGAACACATGTGGAAATGGCCCAAAGGATAACCTAGCAACTCCTCAAACTGAAAAAGGTGAACTGTCTCTGGGAATACTCCTATGGTCCAGTGTAGATTACTGCTATTAGAATCAGAAATAGGGTAGATTATTTTTTAACTGAAGTATCAGGAAGGCTCACAAATTACATGAAGCAAATACTGACTCTGTTGCTAGTTAGACAATGATTTCATTCTCTCATATGCTCTGCAATTCAAGGAAAGTCTTGAAATGCCTGTTCCTCTCACTAGGTTTAGGTAAGTCTGAGCACCTCCCCTCCACCAATACTTGCATTGGTGAGGAAAATTTGTTACAACTTGTGGTAGTTAGGTTCAGGTGTCAACTTGGGTAGCTGAAGGTGCCTGGTCTATTGCTGTGGACATGAGCCAATGGCATGTGAGCCTCATCTGTTACTGATTACATCTGCAGTTGGCTAGGAAGTGTGCCTGCTGCAATGAATGATGTTTGATTTAATTGGCCAGTGCTTAAATGAGAGAGCACAACGTAGCACAGCCCAAGCAGCTCAGCATACCTCATCTTGGCACTCGCAGCTCAGCCCAGGCCTTTGGAGATGCAGAAAGGAATAACCCCGGGGAAAATTCTTGGGACCCAGAGGCCTGGAGAGAAGGCCAGCAAAGATCGCCTTGTGCCTTCCCATGTAAGAAAGAACCTCAGTTGAAAGCTAGCTGCCTTTCCTCTGAAGAACTGTATGTTAGCTGAATAAATCCCCTTTTATTGAAAGCCAATCCATCTCTGGTGTGTTGCATTCTGTCAGCTAGCAAACTACAACACAACTGGATAGCACTTAAAAAAAATACTACTATTACATTTGTTATAATTGATGAAAAATTATTAAAGTTGTACTAGAAACTACTATCCATAACTTATGTAGGGTTTTTCTCCCACATTCCATGCCTATTATTATTATTTTCATGTATGTCTTTATTACTCATCTACCCTCAGACTGGATAAGGGGTATCAGTCACAGGAGGAAAAATGTTTTTTGTACATCAATCAGTGAGGCACAAAGGCTGTCTAGGGTTTGCATAATGATTACTAAATATTTGTTTTGAATGACTTTCTAAGGTTAAATACAATGAAAGTAAATAGAAAAAAAATTCAGTAGCTTTGATTATATGAAAAAGATAAAAGCGTCTAAGCCTATATATGTGTGTGTGTGTATTAACAAAATGGAGTGCATGTGCGCACACTAACTGGAATGAGTAAGCCACAATTATGACAAACCTAATTAATGGAAATTACCTTTGTCACAGCCATAACTATGACAATGGTAATCACCTGAAACTAGGACCAATTTTTAACAAATTTTGAGGAAATGCTTATGATGCTCTGATGTGAAACATGGGCCTCATTACATTTACGAAATTCACCATGAAGACCTCAAAGAGATTCAGGCATCCTCCAGAGCAGCTAAAACTGGGGGACAAGAAGCTCATGTCACTAACAACCTGGTGAATCTTGCCAGATTTCAGGGGACACTCTGAATATAGAAGGTTGCTTCCACATCTCACGTCACAAGGACTGAGTTGTAGACCTGAATTGCAATTGGGTTATTTCTTTCTCTCAAATGGGCAACCTGAGCTTGCTTAAGAATGAGGAGCAACGAAGATTTATTTATTTAACAGTGATTAATGGTTCTCTGGACAACTGCCAGCTGGTCCCTAAAATATTTTAAAAGCTCATATGAAAACAGACAAAAGACCTAAATACAATTCATGAAGGAAATAAAAAAAGCTCATAAATATATTTAAACAATCAGATCTCACTTACAATTAAAACTGTCAAATAAATGAGATGTCACTGCAAAGATTTCTAAAAGTGAAAATACCTAAAGATGGTGAGACTGTGGTGAGACAGACATCAGGATGCATTATGAGAATATAAAACTGATGCAACCTCTCTGAAAAGCCATTTGGCAACGTGCACAAAAGCACTAAAAAATATTCATAACCTTTGACTCAGATCCAGGAGTCTATCCCAGAAAAATAATCTAAATTTGGACAAAGACATACATGGAGAAGCATGTTATGATACCGAAAAGACTGTAAATTACCTAAATGTCCTACTACAATCTTTCATGGCCTTTTGTTTTATGATTACTGAAGCAGTAAAATGTACTTTCAAGCACAAATTGACGTCTTTTATGTTTTAAGGCCACGGCAATTAAATTTATGCCACAAAGTAGTATAATTGCATGTTCTTAAAACTTATCATAAATGGATATAACAAAAAGCCTGTAATACCAAAACATTCCTACTGTGGTGGTAAGTGATTCTTTAGTGGCATGATCAATGAGAATTGGATCTCAGCTGTAAAAATCCAAGAATCACTACCCTCAACGCATCAGATATTCAGTCTGGATGTTAATTCATGAAGCTTTCTGCTTTTATTTTATATATATATGTATCTAGAAAGCAGTCCAAGTGGGCAAATATGATGATCATGTCTGGGATCCCCTACATAGAATGGTATGTTCCATTTGGCCTAGGATGAAAATCTGCTCAGCCAATAATCTTGCAGAAGGACACATACTGATAGTTATTTATTTTTACATCAGCTGAGAAGTCAGAGGAGAGGGTAAGCTAGAGAAAGCAAGGCAAACCAGAGGCAACCCAGTCAATTCTGGTATCTTGTTTATGTATGGAGTTTCATAAGCGGCATTTTTTAGTGACACCCATCTGGCTTTTTTAGGCATACGCCTCTTCTTCTCACTAAAGACATTTCACAGAGAGACAGCTATCTTTCGAAAGAATTGGCATCTATTCTTTAAATGGTTGCCTGATGGCTCTGATGAAATTGTCTTTGAGGAAAAAAATAATAATCAAGAGACAAACAAAAAAATGGTCAAAGTATTGGAAGATAACAACAAGCTACCTACTAAGGAGCAGTTACTGGCCTTTTAAATTTCACATAGTAACTTTACAAAATCTACCAAGTGGTCACTGACTCATTTTAGGAAGTGCATGGGCTTTCAAAATTTACACACACCTAGAAGTAACTTTGAAGTAGCTGCTCCTCTTGCAATGCTATGAGAGTGACAACTATCCAAAAGAAATAGTAATTAGACAAAATGAACTCTAAACCTCTAAACATGACCATTCAGAATATCAAAATTCATATTAAGTACAGTAATTTGTAAAAAAGAAAACGGATTAAAAAAGCCAGTTTGACTGAATTCCAAGCCACTGATTATGTTTAACTTTTTCTATCTATAAAAGTTTGCCATATTTTTATTGAAAAAAAAAGACATAAAATGGCTTTTTGTCTTCAAGAATTTTAAACTCTTCTTATATAAGACATTTTGTTAGGCACAAGGTCTATTATCCTTATACAAAGTCCAATTAGGTTTTTAAATCTTGTTTTACATTCAAAATGACGAAAATAGAAAAAAAAACTATTTCTGAAGATAATCTAAACTTTTTTTTTTTTTTTTTTTTTTTTTTTTTTTAAGAGGGAGGAAGGGAAGGAAAGACAGAGAGAAGGAAGGAAGGATGGGAGGAAGAAAGGGAAACATCTTTAAACATTTTCTTGTTTTATTGTATTTTGTTTGTTTGTTACATGGGCTGGGGCCGGGAATCGAACCGAGGTCCTCCGGCATAGCAGGCAAGCACTTTGCCCGCTGAGCCACCGCGGCCCGCCCCAATCTAAACTTTTATGAATCAATTAAACCACCATAAGATTTCATGTACATGGTATATTAAAATGTCTTCATTTTATAGCTTTGAAGAAGGTCATTGTTCTCCAGGTGGATAATATAACTTTTAAAGATCAACAAGATCCTTCTACACCTCTACCAGCTCATTTAAAACAATAAGGACAACAGCAAAATAATCTGAATGAAATTTGGGCTTGTTCCATATAATATTGGGCACACCAGCTGATTTGTTTAACTTAAGCTCGTAGACATCTGTTATCTTAAAAAAAAAAAAAAACAGCTCAAAAGCAGAATTTTATGGAGTTGAAAGGTAGGTAAGAATAAACAAGGAGAAGTTTCAAAAGAATTCAAAGTTCTTTTCATAAATATTTTAGGTTCATTCATTGTAAAGAACAGAGTTTCAAAGTAGTGGATACTATATAATAATTTCACTTGCATTAGAAAATAAATATAAAACTCCACCACGAGGGGGCAATAACTCATTCTCAATGTACAATTACTTCAGGTTTAAAAAAATACTCTAAAGGGAAGCTTTGGGGCTCTAACCTTAAATACTCTTTTAAATCCAATTGGAAGCCCCCCACCCCCACACCTTTTTAAGGCTTCTAGCCAAAGGTAAGCTCTGTACTGAACAAAAGAGAAACATTAAGACCCAAGTGCAGCACAAGGAGAATTACGATTGTACTGCTGTTAAAAAGACATTTGAGGGTAGCAGGGGTGATGAAAGAAGGAAGAAAATTAAGACAAATTTGCTACTTAAACAGTGATTTAGGGGAAAAAGCACTACTCACAAACCTAGACTGCCATTTTTTAAATGTGGAAATTAACATAAACTATCTGCAAAGTTCTTTTTTTATGTATAGAAGTTACAAAACTAAAAATGACTTCCAGTATTTTCTGGTCCAGGGACGGCACATAGATTTTATGTCCAGTATGAAAGGTGATAGTTGTGTGGTGATTCCTGACATGGAATTCTGATAAGAGTTGGTCCCCCAGCACCTCAATCAGATGGCCAAGTTGAAGACGGCAGAAAGACAGCGAATTAGTGAACAGTCATTACCCCCTGCTCTGGTCCAACTCTGAATGAGACCACCGAGGTACAAAGAAACTAGAGTGACCTGCCTAAGTTCCTACAGCTAATTAGTAGCAGAGCCAGGCTTAGAACATAGGGTTCCATTTTTCTTTTTCTTAACATTCTTTCACTGCTCTAAATGTTACTTGATAAAGACATAGTTACAGAGTTATTTTACAAGAAAGGTATCGAAGCATTAGAAGACAGCTAATATTATCGTGACCAAGTTCTATGAGAACAGTTTCCACCGTATTACAACTGTGAAAATCCTTTATGAACTGTTAAATCATACATAAATAACTTATCTGTACCTTACACTTCCTGTAAATGTATGCCAGATTGATTCATAGTTTCTTCTTCTCACCTTGTAGCTAGAAGCAATCTACAAAATTTCCTAGGTAGGGTGAGGTGGCCACCATTCCTACCATATGCCAAGCACTGTAAATGCTTTATATACCTTCTCAATAAATTGAATATTGTAAAAAATTACAAGTACTCAATCCATGCTTCCGGAATGTTTTGCAGCTACTCACCTTAAATTTATGCAAAAGACATAAAATTCACAGAGAATGAGCAGGCTCATTTGGCACTCCTAAATTAAGTCAGAAAACCATCAGGATTTATAGAGAAAAATGATACAACTGTTTTCATTTGATTAGGAGGTATCAGATAACCAGAAAAGAATTTCAAGTTCCTCCATAACTGACTTCATCCTCTAATGGAAGGTACCTTTTAAGATAATTCCATTAGAACAAGAAGCTTTGATACCTTCTTCTTGGCCATAAATCAATAGCCATTACCTAAATGAAAAAAAAAATGCCCAAGAAATGACATTTAGGACTATCATCATATGGCAAACATTTATTAAATTTGGATTCAATACAATTTCTATGGAACTTGAAGACACATAAGCAAGCAAGAAGAAAGCTAACAATGGTTTCTACATGGTAGCTGTATAAGATCATGCGTCATATGTCCAAGCCCACAACTCACCTAAGCGGCAGGGTTTACATGAAGATATTCAACAAAGGATAGCATGAGAGGGCGTGTACTCGTGAAGGATCATAAATCTATTCCTTCCTCTGTGCCCCTATAATACACTGAACCTCCATCACTGTAAAATTTAGCACCCACTGTTGAAATTTTATGTTTGCATATAGATCATGAGTTACAAGCTTGTGAATAATTAAAAATAGCTCCAATTTAAAGCCAACATATGCCAGAGAGTCCTGCATTAGAGTCCTTCTTGGAATGTGTTATAGATGATTCACCCAAATTTGCCTCAACTAATAAGAGCAGTTAGAGTTAAGACATATGGGCTAGATCTAAACATCAAACATGATCTGGAACCAAAGATCTGTGGTCACTGTCAGCCATGGTTAAGACAAACTCTCTCACTCCTCTGGGCTCTCATGTAGCTTCTGCCTTCAACATCAGCTTAGAGTGAACTCTGTGGGCTACCCTGGCCCCGAGTAAACATGATCTTCCAGCTTATCTCTCTCATGTCTTAGTCTCTTTTGCCTTAACTGCATATTCCTAAGAGACAAATTTAGTATGCCTTGACCACCCCTGTAAACTAACTCACTGAGTCAGGAATGCCAGTTTGTGGATGGGTCACTCCCAGTTTAGGCTGGAGAGCTGGGGGATGGGGAGTGGTCCCATGACACTTGACTGGCAGATAATATTTGGGATGCATGCTTTGGTTAGACAGCTCTTGTTTCTCTGTTTGCCACTTAGAAGTCAGCAATCTTTTTTCTCCCCATGGGCAGGCACCAGGAATTGAACCCGGGTCAGAAGTCAGTAATCTTATCAGTTACTTTTTTAAACCTCAGTTTTCCCATCTGTAAAATGATCATTACAATCATGCCTACCTCTACATTGCTGTGAGGGGTAAAAGAGAATGTACATAAAATTCAAATCCTATACCTGGCATGTAAAAGCTAAAGAAATTATAGTACCATGTGAGGTACTTCCTGTGTATTATTTCTATTCTTTACAGCAACCTGCAAGATAAGCATTATTTCCATTTTGCCCAATGAAATAAGTTTAGAGAAGTTAAGTAAATAATTTAGCTCAAAATCACATAGCTCAGCAATGATTCAAACCAACATCTGGCAGATTCTAAAACCCATACTCTTTCCACTATACTCTTTGGATCCCTCATGCCCAGCAAAGCACCTCTGATCTCATAATCATTTAAATGGCTGCTGAACAAACAAATTAATAAGTAAATATTAGGCTAGAAAAAGGCATCAGCCTCCCGCCCAATCTCACACAGTATCAGGGGCTCCCTTGGGCCATATTAGCTCCCCAATGAGCCTGGCCTACAACCTATGGTTCTCACATTTAATTATTCCTGGGGATTAAGGCATTCAAAGCCTCAGTTTCCTGGGGTCAAGCAACACATTTAGCAGTTCCAACTCAGAATCAACGTGTACCCGTGGCAAAATCTAAAGGGAAAAATCACAGGTTGCTTATTTTTCAGTTGGCTGTCTATAAAGGTTTAGAGCTGTGGTTCCCCAAAGCCAGTGTATAGGCCAAAGGTGGTACAACCCACCAGGGAGCTTTTTTTTTTTTTTTTAATTTAGATTCGTTAGCCATACACAGGTTCCTGAAGGAGACCCAGAGGGAAAGTACAGAATTTTTTTTTTTAAACTTCAGAGGGGATTCGGTACACAGTTAAGATTGCATGCAAATCTATAGCATAAAGCTCTGGTGAGAAGGGTGCTGGCAGTTTTAGAACAGAATAAAGGAGAAAGTTCAAGGTGACAGTACCTGAAACTGCAACCATTTTACCAATTTTGCTAAAAATACACCTTCTAAATTATGAAATGAAACAAACCACATTCTACCTGGACTCTGTTCTCTAGGTTCTATTTGTGAGTGATGGCCCAAGAAGAATGGAGTAGAGATCAGACTGCTCCAGGGAAGGTGATATGTGAGCACCTGAGGAAAGGGCTCAGGCCAAGATGTTATAGGTCTTTCATGTTAAAGAAGATTCATTTATTCTCCTGCAGTTATATTCCAGAAACTGCTTTGCTCAAAAGAATATCTCAATTTATTCAATAAACAGGTACTGTTTAGAAAAGTAATCTAGTTGCTTTGCATAAACTGTAAAGAAGTATACAAAAAAAATTGCAGTTAAAAAAATTTAAACTATTGTCAAATTTGGAGCTTCTTCCTCAGTAGGGTGTAGAGTTGGTAGTCCACAAACTGGAGAGACAAGAAGAGTACCCCTCAGTCAAGGTGGCACAAATCCCAAAGTGTTAAGATGTTCTTAGCTGTACTGCAAAAAGAGGGAAAGAATGAAGTCTTTTTTCTTCTTTTAGGAAGGTGCTATCTACGGGTCTCTGCCAAATTATTAAATCATCATCATTATTACACAAGTGTTGGCTCTATGCCAGGCACTATCTAAGTGCTTTAGATATGTTAACTCATCTCATACTGAACATTTCCCTGTGAAATAGACACTATCCTTATCCCTAATTTGCAGAGGAGGAAACTGAGGAGCAAAGAGGTTAAGTAACCTGACAAAAATGGCACAGCCAGTAAATAGGAGAGTTAGGATTTGCACTCAGGTAGCCAAAGCTCACCTTCTTATTAATTATATAATAATGGCTATAACAGCAGTAAATGTAATCTCCAAAGGGTAATGGGTGTAATTGGGAGACAAGGGTTGAAGGAGGAAGTCTGTGTTACTCCCTTCCCTTCAATCATAGACTCATAAATCCAGTGAACTGGTCATTCCATAAACAGCTGTACCATTTAATTCATAAAGTGGAGCCTGGGCCATAATGGTTTGATACAAGACTAGGATATATTCTTAAGCGCATATATTCCTTGTTATTTTTACTGGACAAAAGGAAAGTAAACATTTTCCAAAGTAAAAAGTCTCAATCTATAAGCAAAAGGCAGCCCAATGTTTTGGTCACTGTAGAATCTTTGTCAACCATCCAAGTAGCAGCAATGGCTTTCAATTAAGAGAAACGATTTGACAAAGAACTCTAAATAGGATATTCAATACTCCTTGTGATTATGGGAAACATTACATTTCTAAGATTTCAAAAAATTCTGCCACCTTGCTGGATTATCTTCAATTCTAATATCTCTATGATTGCAGATAGTAAAACAACAGAACATGGCTAAATTATTTTTATAGACAGTATAATATTTAATAAAATGGGTTCATCACCCTCAAATGAAAGTGGTATTTTACTCTTAAAGCTATTTAACATAAAATGCAAATTACATGTGTAGACATATATATGCAATAAATTTCCGTAATATGTTTGCCAAGCATGTTATTGGCATGCCTATATCCCTAAATTCTTATCAGGTGCATTTAGGCATTAAAGAGGATATATGAGAAACCTTTATTTAAAATGTTACAGAAGTGGGCCACGGTGGCTCAGCAGGCAAGGACGCTTGCCTGCCATGCCAGAGGACCTGGGTTCGTTTCCCGGTACCTGCCCATGTAAAAAAAAAAAAAAAAGTTACAAAAGTGATTTGAAATAAATGACACCGAACCAGATACCCAAGGATATGAGCATTCAAACTATGCTTATAATTTCAGTGAGAGAAACTACCTGGAGGTCAACAAGAAAAACAACATAAAGGACATCAGTGGTTCACCACCATGTTATACAAGACCAGTTCTCTCCCCTCTCAGCAGGTTAACTCAAGGACCTGTTTAAATGGATCAGTACAGTCGAGTCGAGTTAAAGAACACTTCATGGGGAACAGAAAATAGTCCTGGGCACTGAAGCTGAAGCAAAGTGGATGGAGCACTGCACAGTTCTATGCTCGAATAACATCCCATTTGGCTTTTGGCAATTTAAGCCAGAGTACCCAAATGAGGGCTACAAAATTAAAAACATTACTAAAACAAATAGGGACTTTCAGGAAAGACTCTAGAAGGCTTTTCCAAGAAACAAGAAAAGATACCAGTGCTCTCAGGGTATGTTTTTAAAAAAAAAGTTTTTTTAAATAGAAATTAAAAAAAAAAATTTAACAAAGGAATTTTAAAAATAGAACTGTTTTCTATCTTTTGCTAAGTCCCCAAACAAAAAAACAGATAAAATTACAGGTACAGAGCTATAAGATAGCCACAATAGCGCCACTATCTACTAGGGCAGTTAGAATTACAGAAAACGGATGTGAAAGAGTTTTTCTTTTTTACTATTTTCAAAAATAAGGCAACCATTTTTCCAACAGTAGCTTAGAAAAAACTCAGCAGGAAGATAAGGAATGAATTAAGAGGCTTCTGGCAATCACCTCCAATCAGTTTGATTCTAAAACATATAACAGATAAAATGTGTGGGTGATAAAAGTTAAATAAGATTAATACTTACATTTGAATTCTTTATATGAAATAACTATACATATTTTAATTGCCTTTAATGTGCTCTCCAAGTTTTTCTGTAGAAAAATTAAAAATCCCACCAAAATAATATCCAGGGCTTATCATCTATAAATGTCCTATTAAAAACTAAACTAATTCTAGTGTAAAAGAAGTTTCTCTTTGAAAGACGATCATAGCTGTATTATAATGACCCTTAATTTAATCTTAAATTATGGATCACTGAAAGATTCAGCAGCAATGAAGCAAGCTACCTTAAAATTTGCAGAGACTGTACAGTTTCTGAGATGCATGTGTGTTCACAGGTGCACAGATATTTCAGAAACACCACTCTGGAGAAATGTGGGCATTCTGGTGAGAAGACAGTCTACTTCCATGTAAATGTGTGTGCTCATTCTATAGTAAAATTGTTGGTTTTTTTTTTAGGATGATGACCTACAAACTGTAACTTTCTTTAAAAATAAAACTAAAAATTCTGGGGAATTAAAAAGTATAAACTCAAGAAGAGTGCAAATGCCTATAGTAAAAAAAACTTTTGGCTTGGAGTCATAATTTAAGGTATTTTTCTGGGTCTGAAAAGAACATTTTACATTTAACAACAAAGCTTCTCTAGTCTATTAACTAAGGTCAGAGAGTGATTTGGGACCTCTTTCCCAGTATATGTACTTAAAAACAAAATACTGAAACAACTTAAAGCTGGATAAGGTAGGTTGTGTGTAGGGACAGAAGGTAAGGGGGGGGAGGTACGGACACATCTGCCAGATGTGAAGTGTTGGTTCTTAAAATTAAAAAAAATTGTAAAATTTAGAAATGAGTAATTATTATGGCTACCACTCAACTCAAAGTTGTATTTGTAGTGGGTTTTTAATGACTAGAAAAATACTTCTGATCTAAATTAGGTTAAAAGAGAGAGAGAGACTACAGAAACTGATACAACCAGTAAATTCATTTACATATAATATATATCAATTATACATACATATTTAGAGAAAAAAGTAGAAGAAAAATATGACACATATTCTTGAATAGTAAAATAATAGGTAGTGGTTATTTTTCCTTTATAAGTTTCTATACTAAGTTTTCTAACAGTGAACATGGCTTATATCAAACTTTTATAATTGGAAAAAACATTTTTAAACAAAGGAAATATTTTATATAAAACACTTACACTAAGGGCTACTACCTCTATTACAGTAGAGGTTAAAAATAATGAGTGAAGTTTCCCAAATTGTGTTACTAAGAACAATAAGGCTGCAAAATATTAAGAGTTTTAGGTCTTCTCATATTAATGTGATAACATACATATAGGTTCCAGTGATTCCTCTGCAAAATTTGGACTTCCTACTGATATTTCCTTTATTAGTGTTCCATGACACCAACTTAGGGAAGAACTGATGTAGCTAAAAGAGAGACTCATCTGGCTTCGTCGTAAGTTTTATTTATTTAACAATACTGTAAATATGCATATACACATTTAGTTTCTAAATTTGTTCATAAATGATGGATATTTGATATTTACATTCAAGCGTATTGCTTCTCATTATAAAAATAATACATTTTCATTTTAGAAAATTTATAAAATATATAAAGTAGTGGTAAGAAAAAAATTTAAAATCAAAGAATAATCAATATTAATATTTAGTTTGCCTTCCCACCACTTAGCCATGCTTTCTTTCATGTAAGTGAAATAATATAATAGATGAAAAGCAAGTTTAAAATTTTTTTTCAGAATTTAAAGACAACACATGCAAATTTTAGACAATATTTGAGGGGAAAAATCCCAATTCAGAATAATGAAGTAAATACAAGCCTTCCAAAATTCTACTATTCAGAGCCTCTGTTAACAAAAGGATAAATTTCTTTACAAACTATTTTTCTATTACTTTTTGTATTTACATAGCTGAGATCATACTGACTAAATGGACTTTTAAGCACTGTTAACATAAGAACAAATTATCAGTTCTGTGATACTCCCCAATGAAAACTTCAATTTAGTTATTGCAAGCCTAGGTTCCCTTCAATTCTGTTTCTCGCTCGACCGACCTCACTTCTAACCTGATCCTGCTGTCCCTTTATCTTAGTCTATTGACTATTGCTTTCTAACTGATTTAATGGTCTTCCCTGCATCCTATTAAGAACATGCTTTTTTTTCCCTAATTTTTTTTGTTCTTATAATGCAGCAATATCAGAAATATGAGCCCTGCTAAGTGTTCAGCATGATTTTCCCTCTTACTCTTCAATAGCTACACCCAAATTCATTTTTTTCTTCTTTAAATAAGTGAAAGTTTACTCAGATCCAAGAGACAAATCGTGGGAACTGCCTTTGGACCCTTTCTCTGCTCAAGGTTGATTAAATTCCATTTTCGTTTCAACAGCTGAGGAGCTCTTGATTTGCCCCCTCCCCAACCTAACTCCAGTGTTTAGCTAGCTTCCCTCTACTGCAACTCTGCTGAACTAACATGGAACCTTCTCCCTGCTAACACACCAAAGGGAGATAAGTTGAATTACTATCTTAAGCATTCGCTACTACCAGGGGTTCTTTCCGACATTCCTCTGACTTATAGCCCTTAAATGAACCACACCTTCCAGGACACAATGTGCCACCTCCTTCCTATATATTTGCTTTCTAGGAGTTGGTAAATATCTGTAGGAAAAGCAGTACCAATAGGCTTTAGAGAGCAAGGTGTAAGAAAGAAGGAATCAGGCTTCATGGGCAGTTCAGCATCATGATTAGGGGCAGAAGCCCTGGATCCAGAATGCCTGGATTCAAAGTCTGGCTTTACAATTTAACTTGCTCCAAAACACACAGCTAATATTTATCAATTTCTGTGCCTCTATTTCCTCATCTGGAAATCAGGAATAATAACAGTACCCACATTCTATGGAATTACTGAAATAATGAAATTAGTTAATACACTTAAAACAATAACTGATATAAGTAATCGCTATTAGTTATAATTATTGTTCTGCTGTTGTTATAATGCAAAGGGCCTGTAAAAAAAAAAAAAAAAGACATCTGCCCCTTCCTAGCTTTCATGTAGGCACAGTTGCCTCCAGCATAACACAAATGACCGCCCACTTATATTTTTGTCACTTAGTTGTTGGAACTTTCTTCTGGATTCTGAAACAGCTTGACTGTGGTTTTAGTTCACAGTGTTATCCATTCCATCCTTAATAAGCATTGTAAGGAGAAGTCAGGGAGGGTGGCGACCAGGACGAAACCCACCCAGATGCCATTCTACACCAGAGGCCAGGGGCCACTGAACCCGAGTACAGTCAACACTTTACATTAGAAAAAGTACAACTAAAGTTTACATGACTGCGAACAGCTCTCAAGTCCAATTCTGTTTTGATTATACCAACAGCAAATGCCAGATTCTCAAAATCTTCTGACTAATAATATTAAATACTGACCAAACAAAGAAAAAAATTACAGTGCTAGACAGACCTTAAGGCCTCATCTACTCCATCTACGTGTCTTAAAATATGACTACACCACCTATTCTGGAAAAGTATTTTAAAGACTCAAGAAGATAATTACATATTTTTAATAACTCAAAGTTCCAAGGAGCTCTTGATTGTGTGAACTCCTAATCCCCTTCTGTGGTTATTTATGTGGTTCTTCAGAGTGCGAAAAAGTGTTGGCCATCAGGTTCCATACAATCTCCATGTTTTTTAAACCTTTTTAGATCATCTTTTACCCTTTTAAAAGTATATAGTTAACAGATGTACTGCTTAGCTGACAAAGTTTGAATAAATAATTGGCTTTATAGAAACACAAACTGCCTATTCTTCTTTTGAGTTGTCATATTTATTTTAAATGCGACTAAAAATTTAGCTTTGCCAGATTATGTAAAGATTTCTCTCACATTGTGCTTCCAGCCGAACCTTTTAATTCCCTTTACTGCAGGTACTTAGATTATATAAAAGTAATGGAACTGGGAGAAATGCCATTCTGAATTTTTATATATGGAGCATTTACAAGGGGTGAGTTCTCAAAGCGGATACTTTCCAACAAACATCTTAGTTCAGGAAAACAATATAGCATAGAGGTTAATAACTTGCTCTTTGGAGACTGAGAGCCTCAGTTTAAATCTTGGCTGTGCCCCTTTAATTTCTCCAAAGGCTCATAGTTGTTATCTAAGGCTCAGCTTCTCCTCTGTTGAACGTGAGAAGCAACAGTTCCTACCACAAAGAGTTAGTACTGATTAAAGAAGAAAATGCAGTGAAGTGTTTAGCATGGCTCATGGCAAATAGTGGGCATTCAATAAATGTCAGTGGTGGTGGTGGGTGGTAGAGGTGAAAAGGTGGTGATGATTTAAAAAAATTATATGTATACATATCCACAGCTATATCTATCTATCCACTTAAATACACACATACATACACACATACATATCAGTGAAAGCCAAACAGCAAGAAAAGATCTTATGAGTTTTCCTTAAATCAACCACATAAAACAATCTAATTCAGAGCCAAACCACAAGGAAGGTTTGGCCACATGGCCTGATGCTGTTGTACGCCCAGCATCAAGGCAGAGCCGCACCAGCTGTCATGCCATGGACAAAACATAAAGATAACTATACTTAGTTATCTGCCTCATATTAGAAGCCGCTCTTCCTATTTCTGCTGGTTTGGATGGGATTCATTTTGCATCCTGTCTTAAAGAGGTTAGAAAGAGTAATTTTCACTGTTTTGAAAGAACATAAGTAACACTACAGAAGTACTTATGTCCAGCAAAGCAAAGATCAGGCAACAAAAGAAAAACACCCAGAGGAAAACAAACGTACAGAGGAGGTAAATCACTTCAGGATGGATGTTTATTAAAAAGAAATTGCATCCTCAATTCTCTCGGTTGGGGACCAATGGCAAGTTACATGCCCCCTGTTAAGCAGCTGAAAGCCAGCCAGACCCTGTGGCTTGGCTTCCTCACAAGCTTTAAATACACGAACTTACAGTACAGCGCCCAAATAAGCAAATAATGTCCACACTGCTCTTGGCTAAGAATGGAGGGAGAGAAGACAGAGACATTTTTCAATAACTATAAGCTTGAAGAGATTATGCAGATAAATGAGATCAGTTTTTGCTGTAGAAACCATTTTATTACATTTTCAAAATCTCCAAAGGGCACTATTCAAAACACGCACACACACATGCTTTCCTTAAAAGTATCTAACATAAGTTGTAGGACACTTCATCTTTTCAAGAGCTGCTTTTCTTTTTTTTATGTCTTCTACCCCTACACAAATAGGTTTCCCACCATGAAGAGAGATGCAAAGCAATTGTTTTTACTATTAATTCTGACTCATAAAGAAACTATAAGGCAAGATGTCTGCTCAAGAGGAGAAATATTGCCTGTGGGCACATCTATACCCATTCCTATATACTAAACGTACAAGATGAGGGGCAGTTACTAATTAAATAATTAAGAATAATATCAAAATGCAGAGAACAAGTTATCTTCCCAAAAACCAGAGGAAATACCACTTTGTCCTTTTTCCTACACAGTGGTATTCCATATGATGTATATTCCATATGATATGTCAATTTGTCATTCATGATGCTACAAAATCAGGATGTATCATAAGCAATCAGGAGGATGTTTTAAAAATACAGGTCACCAGGCCCCAAATCAGCTGTAGTATTCATAGAAAGAATCTGTTTCTTTCTTCCTATTTTTAAGTTCTCCAAGTGATTCTGATGCTCTCCTTGGTTTGGGAACCATATCTGTAGATCACGCAGTACCATCAATTGTTTTATTCATATTCTTTACAAGGGCTAATATTATCAACATCATCATTAGTTGATAGTAATATTTACCTGGTACTATGCCAAGCATTTTATACATATTGACCCATTTAGTATTCATTATAACTTCTGAGGTAGGAATTATTATCAACTTCATTTTACAGATTGAGAAACTAAGGGTTAGAGATGTTAAGTAAATGTCAACTTCACAAAGCTATTAAGTAAAGGAGTTAGGATATGAACTCAAGAGCTTGAACTCATAAACAATATGCTGTATTGCTTGGTTGTAAAAGACCTTAAAAAGTAAAGTAGGAGTGGGGTGTAGGATATTGGATTTGAAATAAGGAATAGGAATTACACTTTGCAGGTTTTATTAGCCTGCTCTCTGTCACTTAAGTTGCAGTATTTTCCCATTGTCTCCCAGCATTGAAACAGCAAGTCTCCTTCAACTGCTACCTTGCTGTTAATGAACCCTGCAGGTAGACTAAAACATCTGATCTAATAAAATGTCCTTTATTACACCCTACTGCCACTAGGTTCTCAGGATATGCAGATGCCTTCTGAACCACAACATTGATTAACAGACACCAGGCACTCAAATTACATAGTCTTGGTTTTATAATGATTTCAAAATATGTTGCTTCATGCCTACATAAGTCATCTAACTCATGGTGGGTACTCAATAAAGCCTTAGGAAATATACAACTATGATCTCACACTTGGAGAAACAGGATGATTGTCAGATGGGTACATCCAACTCCCACCAGATCAACATCAGAGCCAGGCATTGCAGCTGGCCCTCTTACCAGGCTCTTAGCTTGACTGCCACGTGTCACTTTTCATCCCATGACTGTATGATATGGTTCAAATCCTTACTTAACTAACAGACACGCTTAACTACCAAGTAGGGTTTTATAATCCAATTTGTTTCTCATCATTTAGGCAGCTATTTTAATGAAACGGTGCTAATTTGTTTCAGGGCAGACATAAAATCTAACATTTCTCCACCCACGCTGGAAACAGAATAGCACTTTGCCAGTGAATAAAACAGTTTAGATCACTCCCAATTAAAAGCCTGTGACATGAAATTAAGGCAACTGTAAGACACAAAATTTAAGTTTTAAACTACATATTAATTCTTCTTAATCTTACATTTTAAATTGGTACCAACAATGGACAAATGTTACTTTGTATACACTAGCTCTCTTCAAATTAGTACTATTTCCTTTATAGAAAAAAGGAATAATATAAAGTGGGTCTTTATTCTTCACATATCCTCAAAATCATAGTTTTGGAGTACTTCTGGCTCCAAGATAGCCAAAGTCCAGTAATGCCTTTGGTCATTTGAGAATTGCAGTATATTTTTGACACAAACCTCCTTTATTTTTCCTTTAAATGCTGTCAAAATACATGAATGTTATCACACCGCATTACTTTATATTTGGAATCTTGGCACTCAAAAATTAACCGAATCCTTTTTTTGTATATCAAGTTACAGAAACAAATAATGTGCTAACAAAAAAAAATGAATTAAAATAAAATAGAACAGAATTTTCAGAGAAAAGCTTTGTGTACTAAGAACTAACAACTAACATGAAGCAACAACTGACTGAAGTAAACTTTAGAGAATTTTGTGGCATTTATTCCACAACAGTTTTGTAGCATAAGAGTAGGAAAGTTCTAGGAAAAAGTCACATAAGATGCATTTACTTAATTTTGCTTTTTATCATCCCACCAGAGAAGTTTCCACATAGCCAGATAAATCTGAAATCTAACTCTGACATTCCCTAAATAGTAAAAAGAGAATATTATATATGCATGTAAGCTGTTCTCTGTGGGTCTGTTTTTACTGGAGAGGGGATTGAAGTGCGAAAGGAAGATCTTACATTGTACTTCTGCATCTGCTTCTATCACCACTTTGATACACTTCATTAGTAAAATATTAGAGCTCTAGGGACAGACGCTGGGGTTGGGGGTCCAGAACTCCAAGGCTTCAGCCCGTTTACCTGGAGCCTACCTATACCATTCAATCACACAACACTTCTTAAATCATCACAACATGACCTTCTCTTGAATGCTGCTTAATGGAGCCTTCACTTACACATTCACACACCTCTCTGATCCTATTCTGAGTTTAAATTAACCATGTCATTATCAACCAGAAAAATAACATGCCATCATTCTGCCAGTATTACAACCCGCTCCATGCACATGCTGGTCCTGATATAAAAGTAAACATAAAATCATATAACATAGCTAACTTTTAAAAAGAAATTGGCCAAAAGAAAGAAATTGGCCAAAGAAATTGCATACATACTCATATGAAATATACATGTATTTAAATTACCCATTCTGTTTCATTTTACTTCTTTGTTCATAAAAAGTAATGTTCTCAAATTTATCACCCATTCAAAGCATATACATTTATGTGTTGAAAAAATGTTAAGTGCCACCATATTAACAACTTCTAAAAGTGATGAAACCCATGAACAGATTTCTTGGAAAGCATATATGCCAAGTTTTACCTCTGAGGAATTTTTAAAAATTCATTTTTATAAAACAATTTTTCAAAACCAAGTTGACATGCCCTTAATTCTATTTGTCTTAGCTGGCGCCACTCATGACTTAGAAAGCTTAGAAGACAAAAGAAGCTAAAACTCTCACTGTACAAAACAACAAGTTATAAATCCAGCAATTTTAGTACAACTTTGAATCCATTTCAATCCATCTAAGAATTAAAGACCTCATTATTTGGAACTAATAATCTAGTCTTAAGTACTAACTGAAAATTTCAAAACTCTTTGCCACTGTGGAAGTGTTAAACCCTCATCTTAAAAATTAAAGTACCAAGTAACTTTGTATATTCCTGTTTTCTAAGCTTCTTAAGGAATGCATACTCTCTTTGCCCATTGTGGGCAAAGTTTACAAAGACAATTCACAAAATAGGAAATGCAACTGGTAAACAAAGAACTAGAAGAGGGTTCTCCCTCATTAAAAATAAAATAAATAGAAAAGAGTGATGAAGTGTCATTTATTTTTAACAGAAATTATGTTTTAAAATATAAAACAGTTCCAGCAAGATATAATAAAGTTGGTGCTATCACAGTTTTCTGGTACTACAATGAAAAACACATGTCCTCTGAAAAGATATTTGGCACTATGAATATGATGGGGGGGAAAGGTTCATATTCTTTTATACAGCAATTCTATTCCTCAATCTATTCTAAGAAAATAGAAAATACAGTATATTCATAATTATAGTCTCAACATATTTTCTTAAAATGTTTTTTTCCTAATTTTAACTCTAAAACAGTGTTAATCATACAAAATTTTGAAATAACAGAACGTATAAAGGAAGTACGTTTTAAAACATTAATCATTCCTTCAAACACTCACTACCAAATTGTGCAAGATTCAATAGGAAGTATGGCAATCCTTGCCATCTTAAACCATAATTCTACAAGAAACAACCATTAATTGTACAACTACATAAGGATACTGTAAGACACGGATTGTTTATTTTGGACATTATCCATGATGCCCAATAGATGGAGCCGAAGGTTAAAATGACTGAGAAACAGAATGGTGAACCATGATATATTTATATGAAGGAATAGGGGAAGACTACAAAATAGAAGGATATGGAGAGGTACACAATGAACCTAGGGGACAATGTGTTGTGCAAAATAAGCTAGAAACATAAGAATAGCTATGCCAAGGTCTCTTTCAGAAAATATTTGTAAGAAAATTGGAGCCTAGAGTGTAAGCCCTTTTAGCAGCCACACTTGCTACAGTCTGAAGCTGTATTTCTAGATTCTGAGACACTGAGCTGTATGTGTATCAGCTGGTATTTCCCTGGAACTTTGAGTATCTCTAAGACCCAGAAACATAGTGCGGCAGCCCTGAAAGACAGCATTGTTATACATGAGAACAGTTAAAGTAACTGAAAAAGAGATCAGGCCCCAATTAGAGATAAAAGGAAACTAATCAGGCTGGGACTAAGGTCAACCAGAATACAGGGTAAAAGACGACAGTATATGTATTCTAGAATTTCACCTACTGTATGAGACGAAAGGCAGAGAAGTTATTGTGTCTAGGACTTAAATTTTCTGTGACACAATCTAAATCAACATGTCTAGATAGCTTATTTAAACAATTCAAACTCCTGGAACCCAGAATAGGAATGAAGCCTTGTAATTCTAAATGGCTTAATGTAATATCAGGATATATCTCAGATGACAGTGGCTGATAATTAAAGAATATTGGTAGAGTACCTTGAGGGAATTAAGCTTTCCCACCTGGGAAACTCCAGGTACTCTCTCAACTTTGGGTGACTGCCAAGAAAATAGGCCAATCCCTTGATTTAGAGGCTTGCCCTTTTGAAAGGCATTTTTGTAGTGGAGAAGCTAAGACTACCTATAATGAGGCCTAAGAGTTGTTTCCAGGAAACCTCTTTTGTTGCTCAGATGTGACCTCTCTCTCTTAAGGCCAATCTCTGTAAGGAAAATCCTACCCTCCCTCCTATGTGGGTCATGACATCCAGAGGTGAAAGTCTCCCTGACAATATTGATCATGGCTCCCAGGGACGAGTCTGGCCCTGACACTGTGGGACTGACAACACCCTCCTGACCACAAGGGTGAAAAGATGTGCAATAAAATAAAGCATCAGCGGCTGAGAGAGATCAAATAGAATCGAGAGGTTATTCCGGAGGCTACTGTTACGCAAGCTTCAGTTAGACAGTGCTAACTGCCATGGTTTGCTGCTAACCCCCCACCAACATCACTCCTGTTAACTCTTAAGAACACCTAAGGCTCAAACTGAGACTCTATAAAAGTTTGCCTTTTACAAATTTGCCTTCCTGGAACCTATAATTTTCAGTTCCTAGGCCAGATAAATCCTGAAACCCATAGGGATCATCCTCTCCAAGGTTATCAACTAATTATATTCCCTGTGGTAGTTAGATTAGTTGTCAACTTGGCCAGGTGAAGCCACCTAGTTCTGTTGCTGTGGACATGAGCCAATGGTAGGTGAATCTCATCTGTTGCTAATTACATCTGCAGTCGGCTAGGAGGCGTGTCTGCTGCAATGAGTGACGTTTTGACTTAATTGGCTGGTGCTTAAATGAGAGAACGCAATGTAGCACAGCAAAGCAGCTCAGCATTCCTCATCTCAGCACTAGCAGCTCAGCCCAGGCCTTTGGAGATGCAGAAAGAAGTCACCCCGGGGAAAGTTGTTGGAACCCAGGGTCCTGGAGAGAAGACCAGCAGAGACCATCTTGTGCCTTCCATGTAAGAAAGAACCTCGGTGGAAAGTTAGCTGCCTTTCCTCTGAAGAACCAACAAAATAAATCCCCTTTTATTAAAAGCCAATCCGTCTCTGGTGTGTTACATTCCGGCAGCTAGCAAACTAGAATATTCCCCTATCTCTTAGTGTTGACGCCCCTTCTCAACATTGAAAAGAAGGAACAAGAAAAAAAGCAAAGGTATGGGCATTGTCTAAAGATCTCTATAGATTGGAAGAAGAATCAGAGGAGAAGGAGGAATTATAGAGAAAACAGGAGTTAACAAATGAGTATTACTGCTGATCACTATCCTGATATTTCTACTAGCTTCCAGTGTTTTGGAGTAGCTAGAAGGAAAAATCTGAAATAGTGGAATGGTGACACACAAACTCTGGAATCTGTTCTGCAACGACTGTTGAAATATGAAGTATGAAGTAAATATATGACATACTTCACAAGAAAAAACATTTAAAAAATAAACAATTATTATTATATTAGTGATTTCCCTTCCAATTCTTTTCCGTTCAAATATATTTATTACATTTTTTTTAATTGGCTGATACCCATGACTAGCAATGCTATTGATTTTGATTTTTTCACCTGGATCATTGGTCTAGAACCTTGCTAATAAAGACAACAAGATTCCCAAAAGCAGGAAAGTCTAAAGTACTCAACTTTAAAACTTTGGTATGGAAAAAAAAAAGTAAGCTTGTTACCTACAAAGCATCTCCTCAATTTGTGTGTATTCTTATATGCATATACTACAGCATATTATCATATGTATATAACAATACTCAGATATAAATATGCCAAGAAAATGTCTGGAAAGAGATAAACTTCTAAATATGACTAGAAATCTTTAAGCTATTTAAATTTTAAGCTTTAAATTTTAAAATGTGTTTCCAAAAACATGTATTAATAACCCAAAGATATCCATTATGAGAGAAGGGCCCAATAGGGATGTAATCTAAATATTTACCTTGGAATTCTGCAATCTCACAGCTTCTTCCAGGTCCTGCATTTGGGAGAAATGATCATCCTCCTGAAAGGACTTTCAGGATCTGGGGAAACCATGACCACATCTCTCAACACAGAAATTAGAGACAACTGCCCAAGTAGGTGGGGACAGTAACCCCACAGGGAGGACGAATCAGAAGGTACAAAGGTACAAAGGCCATTGTACCAGGGCTAAACAATTGTGATCTACACAATAACACCCTCTGTGCCGCATGAACAAAGGAATAGGTTTACCTGTATCACAGAAGAAGCCAGGAATCTGGACAGTAATTCTACATTTTTGGAACCTGAAAATCTCTAGAATCTTATTAAGCCAATCCAGGTCAGCTGAAAGAGTTGCCACACACACCACTGATCTGAAAAGCCATAAGAACCTAGCAAATGTTAGCTAGTGTACATGCTACACCGTACATTTTCCTTTAAACCTCATAACAGACCTCAAGGTAGATCCCGTAATTTGCCCCTACTTTACAGAAAAGTAAAACAAAATCAGGGATGTGTCCAAGGCCACCTAGCTATGAAAAGGCAGCACTGGGGATACAATTCTAGGGCTGTCCAACTCCAAAGCCTCTGCTCTCTTTACTCCTTTGCTATTGCCTCCTATCATCTGAAGGCTGGGAAAAAACAAAAAACAGAAATAAATGGAACAGGTAGCCAGAAAAGGAGCCTCAAGCTGTGGGAGCATCAAGATTGGAATGGGTTGACATCGACTGGAGATGCCAAGTCATCAAGGAACTGAAGAGAGGTCCAAAAGGTTCGCCCCACCCCCAGGTGTCTAAACTCATAATTCTGTATTATGACTTCTCTGTGAAGTTATTCTCACCAAGTCTTTTAGTAACTGAGAGTTTCCACATTGGAAACAGAGCTCCTTCTCAGTATTTGCAGCAGACTAAAAAAAAATACACACTTTCCTCATGCACATGTACAGAGGGAACATAAATAAATGACATATATGAAGAGTGATATTTTTGATATGTCTCCTTAAAATCCTGACCCTTTCTACAATAGGATCCTTAAAAAGAAATTGTAGTACAGCAGTGCTGTATCAGACAATACTCTTATAGCTACATAAAAATTTAGTGTCCTTTAGAGTTTAAATTTCAAGTTAGTAGAAGCAGATGAAACACTTAATAGAATCAGAAATCTTACTGTCACAGAAGAGATTTTACTTTTGCTACATTTCTTGGCATGTTTACTGAATCAAATATCTTGTTGCTGTTTACAGTAAAGTTTTGTGAAGTCAAGGCTTGAAAATATTCAAAAGAAAATTAACACAAAATGCTCAAGTAATTTCAGCCTTCTGACAGTTTACAACTGTTCTCCCTTTTCCTAGGCAAATGTCCCAGGCACTCTTTTAAAATGCATTATCTTAAGCCTTTCATTTATGAATTCCTGCAGAATTACTTAACATATTCAAATGAAAGGTTTTCTTTTCAAAATACACATTCCCTGTCCACAACACCATCAGCACAGAAGGCCATTTATTAAAGCTATAATATCCCACCTACTTAGTGAAAATAAATAAAATAAAACAGACCATAACTCTCCAGCCCATCAAACAAATGGATTAAAGGTTGGGTGGCTCACCTGACTGTGGCTATAGAAATGTCTAAAGTATGTGGAAGCTAAACACAAAGCATGGGTTCAGTGATTAGGAGTTCCTCCCAAGAGGCAAATAACCTCTGAGGAACGCAGGTGACAGATGTGGCTATGAACCAAAATAAAATAAAAGGTCTGGCCAAAGTAGCTGAGAAGGAATTTAAGTACAAAACAGCTCATGTTAGCACATGCTGGTGTCCAATGTATTCTGTAGCACATGTTGGTGTCCAATGTATTCTGTAAACTCTGAGAGCAGAGATTTTGGCAGTTAAGCCAAGAAGTTGAATGAAAATCTTCTAAACAGCTACCTCTGATTACCTCCCATAAATACTACCTACACTTTGCCAGTGTACAAGCTAACATTGCACTGTGGCAAAAGAATTGAGATTTTGCTGCTAATGTGTTTTTAAGGAATGGCAGAAATCAAAACAAAGCCTTGAGTCAGCACAAAATACATTTTGACCCTCTCTTAAAGAGTGAGCCAGGTCTTAAGACAGCCTAATGTGTCTACAGATGACAAGAAGAGGGATTGTGGAGAAAGGAAACATGTTTGTGAGCAAAAATAAGATTATAACTCTCACTTGTTATTAACTCTAGCCAAGCCTAAACAAACAATTTTTTTTCTTCCAGTTATTATTGAGTCATATGGCCACCGGCAGGAACTGTTATCACTTCATTTTCTGCAGAATGTTTCAGAAACTTGAAACCACCCACACTTTCCCCATGTGAATACTCTGGCTTTTTAAACAACCATAAAGTGTTTGCTTGCAAAACTGAATATATTTGATGGCCTGGTGGTACAGCTGATCCATCACAAGCCATTTAGCGGGGAGAATGGGGTGGGAAAATAAAACCCCAACAACCCTGAAATGTTACCAGACCAAAGGGTGTAGTAATGAAAAGGTAATAATGGGACAGTTACATAGAACAGCAACTTAAATTGATTGAATTAGCATTAGCATTAAAGCTGTCTCTTTTGATTGTGCTTTTGCCCATTTTGCTGCTTAACTCAAAATGGAGAGCATTTGCAAGAGCACAGCTGAGAATAAAGAAGAAGTATTTCAAAAATCTGTTCTCATCTTTTCCATTACTATCTGCCATGGAGAATTCTCAGCCTGTACAGGAACATGAGAAAGAAGATGCTGACTAATGAATTGCCAAGCATTTATCAAGAAATGGGGAAAAAGCTATCTGGAATCTCAAAGGCTAGTGTCTATTTCTAGCTTGGTTGTATAATGAAACTTTGATTTTCTTTTTTTCTGGGTCTCTTTTACCAAAAAAAAAAAAAAGCCCACTTTAGGTGAGTGTTTTTATAACAGTCTCTCTCCTAAAATATTGCAATTGCTTAATATCATCTTTGACCCTGAGGTAACTTTAGGGAAGTCTCTAACACCAACAGTTCCAAATTGACATGTGACAAGTCAGCAGAATAGAACCTGACTTCCTCAACATTATAAGCTGTAGCCCCTCCAGAACCTTCTGCTTTTGCTACTTTAACACGTTCTATTTCATCTATAAACAACTTGGGCAAAGTCCTGCCTTTTGCCACTGAACCAGCTAAAGAAACAGCTTTGTCCAGAGTGGATTTCCTCTTATACTAGTCTACTTCTTCCTGTACTTTGGGATAGTTCTTGAATTCTCACAGAGGTGGTCATTTCAGTTTAGCAGATAAAGTTTGGATTTTGCCTAAAAGGAACCTGAAATGTAAAACACCAGGTTTCCTAACTCCAGCCAAGTGAAGTCTGGGTGCTTTATAAAAGACACTAGCCAGAAATGCAAATCACTTCTACAAAGTTCTAATCCTGTTATCAATCCCTTGGGATACCCCCCTTACCCTTTCATCCCTCCCCTGGCTAGGGTTCTACATTTTTATTGCATGTTTTAAAAAAAGAAAAACACTAGTAAAGCTACCCTGGATTCTGGTTTAGGACTCCCAAGAGATGACACTGAGGTGTTGACTTGAGCAGTTTTCTAATTAAAAAGTCAGATGGTCTGTTTCTCTTAGAAAAGCTTCAACTCCAAGTGTATGCACAATGGATGCACTGCACATAGTTTCCTGGCCCAAGGCCACTTAGCATCTGCCTCAACAAAGCCCTTCCTGAAGTGGGGCCCCGCAAGCAATAGGGATTCGGGATCTCAAAGAAAGGACTTGGAAATCGGAAGAACCCTTCCAAGTACAACTTTCGAAAGAAAATTCATTTTATAGAAGAAGCTATTGAAAAATAAACATGTGCTGGTTTGAAAGGGTGTCTGTCCCCTATAAAAGCCATGTGTTAATCAAAATCCCATTTCATAAAGGTAGAATAATCCTTATTCAATACTGTATGTTTGAAACTGTAATCAGATCATCTCCCTGGAGATGTGATTTAATCAAGAGTGGTTGTTAAACTGGATTAGGTGACGACATGTCTCCACCCATTTGGGTGGGTCTCGATTAGTTTCTGGAGTCATATAAAAGAGGAAACATTTTGGAGAATGAGAGATTCAGAGAGCGCAGAGCCGAACGACATAGCCACCAAAAGCAGAGTCCACCAGCCAACGACCTTCGGAGATAAAGAAAGAAAATGCCTCCCGGGAGCTTCATGAAACAGGAAGCGAGGAGAATAAGCTAGAAGATGACACTGTGTTTGCCATGTGCCCTTTCAGATGAGAGAGGAACCCTGACTGTGTTCACCATGTGCCTTTCTAGATGAGAAAGAAACTGTGACTGTGTTCTCCATGTGCCTTCTCACTTGAAGGAGAAACCCTGAACTTCATCAGCCTTGTTGAATCAAGGTATCTTTCCCTGGATGCCTTTGATTGGACATTTCTACAGACTTGTTGTAATTGGGACATTTTCTCGGCCTTAGAACCGTAAACTAGCAACTTATTAAATTCCCCTTTTTAAAAGCCATTCCATTTCTGGTATATTGCATTCCGGCAGCTAGCAAACTAGAATAATACACAAATAGATGAATGAGGAGAATCAGATACCACTGAACTATTTTAGCCATTGATTAAGATCACAAATCACAGTTCCCTTCTGATTAAGTTTCTTGAGAAGGGTTTAATATACCTCCTTTATGAACTCGTTAAGCAATTGACATCAATGTTTTCCTATGGTGTTTGTGATCTCTGTTGTCAGCATTTGGTTCTTGCTTTAATTTCAGTTGCAGCAGCTTTTAAACTTTTACAAATCTTGAAGCAGTTCATCATATGGCTCATGGTTTTAAAAATACCTACTGTAATGAAAACTCATGCATCCAGTGAGGAAAAAAATAGATATTTAAGCAATTTCTTTCAAGCCTGTAGGTCAGGAAACCCTTATACCAAGAAGATGGCAATGATGTCCTGACTCCTAAATAACTATTTGAGATTCATATGGGGCTGGGACAAAAGATCACAAATCAAAATCCAGAAAAGAAGCTCAGTACATAACTGTAAGAAGTCAATCTCCTACATTCTTCATCTAGAAAATATCTTTTGTGTTAGCTTTACTTTAAGTCAAAATGGGCATACAAAAGCTTTACTACATCCTTGTTTAGATCAGAAGTGAAAAAAACATTAAGTTAATGCTAAAAAATTGATCAATATAACAACAGACAGATTCTGAAGTCATTATGTAAAGGTAATTTCTATGAATTATATAAATGTGAACCATTTTTAAATTGCATATTTTGGGGTTTCATCTGTAAAATCCATTAAGATAATCATGTCAGATAATTAAGTAAAGTATCATTAAATAATCTGAATATAAAATCAATGAAATTTACATCACTATAGGAATGTTTTCCATTCTGATAAATTTCTATGGATATGAGCCGTCAGCAGATCAGCATTTTGCTGATCCCATTCAGCAGTTAGCAGAATTTAGTGGTATTGTAATCCTAAAGTAGTTCTTGCTAGAGCACTCTATAAAACATAAAGCTAAGAAGTGAATTCTTTACTTAGTCATTAATAAATTAGGTTATACTCACTGAAAACTGACCCAGAAGAAAAAAACACACGAAAAGGGAAAGACATTTTAATTACATTATACAAAGGCATGAAAGCACATGATTTTGAAGAAATGTGCCATCTATAACTTTCTCCCAGGGCCGCCTTCTAAGAATTGAACTGCCTTCAATTATCTGCCACCAATTATCTACCTTCAATTAAACTGGCACCATCCATAAGAGTTTTGAACTGGGGAAGCTCTGTGCCAAGTTTTGGAGTTCAAAATTCTATGGTAACTTTAGGGAATCAACTCAAACCAGGAAACTGAGATAAATGGAGAATAACCTCTAAGTGTCCAGAGACCAGCCCCCATCTTCCCAAGAAGCTTCATGTGAGCTGGGCTGACCATGGTTACTGAATAAAAGCAGGATGTCCCTTCCAATGCCAGACCCAATGTGCATTAGACCTAGAAGACCTAGGAACAGCAAAAGATTGCTGATCTCCTTTGTTAGGAGGTAAAAACGTACTAGCTGAACAGCTAAATGTCATTTCAGCCCACAAAAACATTCCAAAAACTCTATTGCATTACCCTGACATCACCCAAAATCTCTTGGAATTCTAGCAGCAATGTCATTACATGATTTAATTATATAAAATTCCAATAACTTTTATTCTCTCCACATCATAAGTATCAGAAATTAAGATCTAAATTTGGGATATGGTCGACTCCTTTATAGTATTGGTTTGCAGCATTAATAGTACTATGACGTTCAATTAAAAACTCAAATTTTTTCTTCGCTCATAAAATGAAATAATATCTTGTACTTAAAGTACTAAAATCTTTTTTGATCCCTCATGAGAATCCAGCTAACTGGAACCAAAGTTTCTGTTCTGGTCAATAGGAACTATACATTTGTTTTTTTCCTAATTTGTGGATAAGAGTAGCTTGGGATAATAATTCATTCTGATTTCTTGTTGTCAAAAGGAACAGATGGCAAAACATTTTTAAAAACTGAAGTTTGAATGTGTATACCAGCTAGTTTTGAAACAAAGGTATAAAATGAACATAAATTGTGGTTGCTCTTTGTATTTGAGCTATCTTTGTTTCTTACTGGGCTTCTATCTCCAGTAGCGGACAAACACACTAATTTTCTCAATATGGAAAATGCCAGCATGAAAGCCAAATAAAATCAGGTTTAAGATGATTACACTAGATTTCATCAAAGCAACTTGGCACTCATCAAAATTCACTCCCAGTTGGCTGATGAGATTTCATCAAGCTCTCAAGAAGCAGGGAAATAAACAAAAGGAGAGACAATGAAAACAATGTGACAACTGTCAAATAAAATGCCAAACACATTGAACATTTCCCTAAATGCAATACTGAAACCACTAATACTTTCCCTCTTCTCTCTCTCTCACATACACACAAACATGCACATTTTGAATTTTCAATCATCTTTGCGCATTCATTGCACAATACTGGTGAGCATGGAATCATTTGTAACTTAGATATTAAAAGTTACATAAAAATCACCAAATTGAGGGCTGTATGTATAAAAAAAAGCTTTAAAATGTGGGTGCTGGGGAGGTCACCACCCTTGTTTGAACTCCTTTAAGCAAGTTCTTAATAAATGTAATCTATTATAAAAGGAATGGTTCACATTAGGCTATTACTGATGTTATAGTTTCGCAACTAGATATGTTCACATGTCATCCACCTGGTGGAATGATTTCACATAGAGGTTCTTGGGATCTATATGTCTTATGTTTCTGATAAAGTAGAGGCAAACTGGTAACGGCAATATAGAGTGCTCTGATTCAAACAAGCTACAGAAGCTAGCCAAAATAACTCTTAATTCAAAGCATATTTGATGACTGTATTAAGTCAATCTGTGCGCTTAGAGTTGACAATTATACTAAATAGAGGAAGATCTAAAATGCAACAGACACTTGACATTTGAAGCAGAAATTCCTTTAAACTACTCAAGTTAGCAATACTACTCTCAACATGTAAAATACAAGAATACTGTAAGAAATTTACACAGATCAAGACAGAGGCATGTGGTTTCCTTCTACAGGTTTTGACATAAGATGAAAAGAAGAGGGAGAACGGGAAAAGACCCTATACAATATACACCTGGTTTAGCACTTGGTTGCTTTTTATCATTTCATTTCATCAAAGGTTCATTTCCTTTAGGACTTTCAAGACAGATGTATAAGCACTAGGCTTTCTGGAAAAACAGATTTGTAAAATCAATCAGATCTGCTTGTACTTTTTCAATTATAAGTCCAATACAGTAATCAAAGACTTCTTGCTAATTCAACTTTCTAGTTTGGGTTATTTTCACTAGACATTCTAACAGCTAAATTTAGATTGTATCAGTGACTTAAAGTGACCACAGGACTGTATTACCAAAGAATGAGCAGAAAAAATGTGAGGTCTTCCAGAATTTTCTACTGTTCTACTGAACAGAATGCTAACGAGACAGCTAAACATGAAATACAGTGTTTTGAGCATATCATGAATTGTGCTTTCCTACTTTGTACCATAGTTATCTGTATATATTCTGTGAATCCAAATGAGAGACTGTAAACTCCTTGAAAGAAGATTGCTTTTAAAATTGGTCCATCATAGAATCTTGAAGAGTTCAACACAAATAATAGATATGTTACTGAATTTAGTTCATGGCTAAGTTTCATACTACAGGCATAATTTGAAGATACTGCAAGTTCAGTTCTACACTGAAACAATAAAGCAGATATCGCAATAAAGTAAGTCACAATTTTTTTTTGTTTTCCAGTACAAATAAAGTTATGTTTACACTATACCACAGCCCATTAAGTGTGCAGTAGTATTATGTTTAAAAACAAAAAATACGTTATGGCTAAAAAATTCTAACCATCATATGAACCTTCAGCATGTCGTAATCTTTTTGCTGGTAGAAGGTCTTGCCTTGATGTTAATGGCTGCTGACTGATCAGGGTGGTGGTTGTTGGTTGCAATTTCTAAAAATAAGACAACAATGAATCTACCACATTAGTTGATTCCTCTTTTCATGAAAGGCTTCTCTGTAGCACGTGATGCTGTCTGATTGCATTTTACCTACAGTAGAATCTCTTTCAAAATTGGAGTCCACCCTCTCAAACCCCATCAGTGCTTTATCAGTTATGCAACATTCTAAACCCTGTGTTGTAATTTCCACAATGTTCACAGCATCTCCCACTAGGAGCAGATTCCATCTCAAGAAACCACTTTCTTTGTGCATCCATGAGAAACAACTCCTCGTTAAGTTTTATTGTGAGATTGCAGTGATTCAGTCACATCTTCTGGCTCCACTTACAATTCTAGTTCTCTTGCTATTTCTACCGCATCTGCAGTTACTTGCTACCCTGCAATCTTGAACCCCTCAAAGTCACCCATGAGGGTTAGAATCAACTTCTTCCAAACTCCCGTTAATGCAAGTATTTTAACCTCCTCCCATGGATCACAAAGGTTTTTAATGGCATCTAGAATGGTGAAATCTTTTCCAGAGGGTTTTCAATTACCTTGCCCAGATCCATTAGAGGACTCACTATCCATGGCAGCTATAAGCTTACATAATATATTTCTTACATAATAAGGCTTGACTTGAAATTATTCCTTGATCCATGGAGTTGTGTTAGCAGGCATGAAAAAAGCATTAATCTCATTGTCCATCTCCAGTAGAGCTCTTGGGTGACCAGAATCGTTGTCAATGAGCAGTCATATTTTGAAAGAAATCTTTTTTTCTGAGCAGTATCTCTCAACAGTGGGTTTAAAATATTCAGTAAACCATGTTGTAAACAGATGCACTGTCACCCAGGCTTTGTTGTTCCATTTTCAGAGCACAAGACAGAGTAGATTTGGTGTAATTCTTAAGGGCCCTAGGATTTTTAGAATGGAAAATGAGCACTGGCTTCAACTTAAAGTCACCAGCTGCCTTAGGCCTTAACAAGAGAGTCAGCTTGTCCTTCGAAGCTTGGAAGCCAGGCATTGACTCTCTTCTCTAGCTATGCAAGTCCTAGATGGCATCTTCTTCCAATAGAAGGCTGATTCATCTACACTGAACATTTTTTGCTTAGTGTGGTCACCTTCATCAATTACCTTAGCT
This sequence comes from Tamandua tetradactyla, assembly GCF_023851605.1. Taxonomy (NCBI): domain Eukaryota; kingdom Metazoa; phylum Chordata; class Mammalia; order Pilosa; family Myrmecophagidae; genus Tamandua; species Tamandua tetradactyla. The sequence continues at coordinate 152,485,976 of NC_135332.1, forward strand.
AGATCTTCTGGACAACTTGCTGTAGCTTCTATATTAGCACTTGGGCCTGTACCTTGCACCTTTATGTTAGGAAGATGTGCAACTTCTACTAGCTTCAAACTTCTCTTCTGCAGCTTCCTCACCTCTCTCAGAATCCATAGAATAGGGCCTGGCTCTGGACTAGGCTTTTGCTAAAGGAAATACTGTCATGGGTTTGATTTTCTATGCATACCATTAAAACTTTCTCCATATCAGCACTAAGGCTGTTTTGATTTTATATCATTCGTATGTTCCCTGGAGTAGCACTTTTAATTTCCTTCAAGAACTTTTCCTTTGTGCTCACAACTTGGCTAATTGTTTGGTGCAAGGGGCTATAGCTTTCGGACCCTCTTGGATTTTGACATGCCCTCCTCACAAAGCTTAATTATTTCTAGTTTTTTATTTAAAGTGAGAGCCATGGGATTCTTCCTTTCACTTGAATGCTTAGAGGCCACTGTACGGTTATTAGTTGGCCTAATTTCAATATTGTGTCTCAGAGAAAAAGGAGACCCAAGGTACAGGAGAGAGATGGGGGAAAAGCTGGTCAGGGACCAGCCCAAAAAACAGACATTTATGGATTAAGTCTGCTGTCTTATATGGGTGCATTTCATGGCACTCCAAAATATTGACAGAAGTAACATCAAAGATCACTGATTGCATATCACCACAACAGATATATAATGAAAAAGTTTGAAATATCATAAAAATTACCAAAATGTGACACAAAACATGAAGCAAGCACATGATGTTGGAAAAATGGTGCCGACAGACTTGCTTGACACAGGGTTGCCACAAACCTTCAATTTGTAAAACACACAATATCTGCAAAGTACAATAAAGAGAAATATGCTTGTTTTACTTCAAGAGGTAACACAGCAAAAATTAAGGTAAATCACCATAGAAGATATGTAAAACAGCATGTAAAATCCTAGCTATGCCACTTTGAGAAATTCCAAAAGAGTATTATGGGTGGAAAGATAATGAGGCTGTATGAGAGAAAGAACTCTGGGTTTGATGCTAAGCAAGAACAAGTTTTGCCTTTTCCTCCAACCATCACCTTGGGGAATTCACTCCGCCTCTCTGCACCCCAACTTTCAGAGGGAAGGATGTAAATGAACATGTTTTAAGGTTTTGTTTTATAGGAAGACATGCTCTTTTTTCAAAGTTGACTCATACAGAACTCCCAAAATCTAAAAGAAAACATGTACAGCTTCTCTGGTTGCTTCAACCAGGGTGAGGGGTCAGATCTCGACTTGCTAGGCTGTCCTTCCTCAAAAAAACCCAAATACCATGACTACCGCCTAGACCCTAGTTTAAACACCCTTAAATCTTGGTCTAGAGCTACCCTTCTGTAAGTCCCACCCTCTCCTCAAGAATAAACAACTGATAATCAATTTAAGGTGTTGGATTTCAAAACAAAATTGTCTCTTTGGGTACAGAGACACAACATACATTACTGAATTTATTGTATATCTGTATCCACATATTATTCTAACTTTAAGCTCATCATATTCCTATGACTTGGATGGCTAGTTTACCTATTATAAACCATGTAGCATATGCTATACTCATGCTTTAACTTTTTATTGAATATTAACATAACCAAAGCTCAAGGTTTACAAATGAACCACCACAAGCAGGCAGAAACTTCCTCTTCTCTGTGATAATTCTTCAGTCAACCTTCAAATTATTCTGGTACTGGCAAATTCATGAGGCTATATTTGGTAACCAACCCTACTGATTTTGACATCTCCTGACTTTATTCTTTCTACCTATTTCTATTACTTTTGTCCCTAAATTTCCCCTTTTGCTTATCGATACACGTTATTTCAAATAGATTCCCTTCATTTATGTAAATATTCACCTATGCTCATTCCACATTTCATATCTTTGCTTATTTTATCTTCGCCCTTTAGTCTCAACTCCTCATCACTTATTCCAACCCCCCATGACTTACGGTTTATATTCTGAAGTCTCGCCTCCTCAGTCACCAGTGGCCTGTCCTATTTATTCTACAATCTTCCTCCTTTTTCAATATCTGAGGTGTGCTCTGTACTGAGTACTAACTATGCTAATCCAGATACTCAATGGCTATCCCAGCCATTTTTGAATTTAGCATTTCAGTTTTGGCTTGCGATTACATTGTGAGATGAAATGAGTTCAACTCTGTACATGTTGACACATCTGTTAGCTGAAATGCAAACAAACCTTATTCCTTCTGACTACTGAAATATTTCAGTTAAAGAGAATTAAAAGGTTGCAACTAGAGTGGAGACAATGAAAATGAAGATGAATTGACAGTTGAGAAACAAGACTGGATGGGTAATTATAAAATTAAAAAAAAATAAGTAATAAAGGTCTACACTTTCTAATCCTTCACTTTGTGCAAGATGCTATACAAATGTCTTTGCATGGCTGATGTTATTTAATCCTCATAACTACCCTATGTATCATTATTGTCCCTATATTATTATTTACACAATATAGATACTGACACTGAAGCTTTGAGAAATTAAATAAACTTCTCAAGTTTTCCCACTTTTAGGTGGTTGAATTAAGACTTGAGTTCTGATCTGTCTAAATATGAGAAAGAGACTCAAAGGTGGGGCTTAGACTCTTACAGTAGTCACATCTATTCTGGGGTTGTAACTGTTAGTTTTAAATTCTAAGATGTTGAGCTCTCTGTGTATACCCTGGTGGTCCCTGAGACTTGGAACTAGAGTTCTGAAGCTGTGAAAGTCAAAATTACCCTATATAAAAACTATTAAAAACATGGAAAAAGTGATCAAACATCAATTAGAGATATGAATGAAGCTGATTCGGGTAGAACTAAGCTGACATAGACTAAAGCATAAAGGATGACATTGATTCTATTTTAAAACTTCATGTTCTGGGTGAGATCAAAGGAAGAGCTCTTTATTTGGTGCAAAATTTATATTTTTGGTAGCACACTATCTAATCTAACTTGTACCATCAGCTTATTCGAACACCATAATTACATGGAACCTTGAATAGGGAGTGAGAGCTTGTTGTTTTGTATAGGTCGGTGGGATGCCCTGATACATCCCAGATAAATCTGGGCAGAAGATTAAAAAAGTATTTTAAAAGTCTCCTTGAGGAACTGGGAAAAAGTTTGAAATAATAAACTTCCACACCTGGGGAAGACTTGATATTCTCACAGTCATTGGTGATTGTCAATTTGATGGGTCAGGCCCTGGATCTCGCCCCTATGAAACTATTCTTGCAAAGGAGAAGCTAAGTGTCCTTACGATTATGCCTAAGAGTCACGCCCAGAGAACCTCTTTTGTTGCTCAGATGTAGACTCTCTAAGCCAACTCTGCAAGTGAACTCACTGCCTTTCATGCTACATGGGACTTGATGCCCAGGGGTATAAATCGCCCTGGCAACATGGGACTTGACTCCCGGGATAAGCCTGGTCCTGGCATTGTGGGAATGAGAAAGCTTTCTCTACCTGAAGGCGGAAGAGAAACAGAACAAAATAAAGACTCAGTGGCTGAGAGGTTTCAAATAGAACCAATAGGTCATTCTGGAGGTTATACTTATACAGTATATTGATATTTCCTTTTCAGTTTTTGATATACTGGAGTTGCTAGAGAGAAATACCTGAAACTACTGAACTGTAATCTAATAGCCGTGATTTTCTTGAAGATGACTGAATAACTATAGAGTTTTTGAGGTATGATTGCGTGATCGTGAAAATCTTGTGACAGATACTCTCTTTAGTGTACGGACAGATGAGTAAGAAAATAAATAAATAAATAAACAAGAGGGGGAGCAGGGTATGTAATGTTTTGGGTGTTCTTTTTCACTTTTACTTTTATTCTTATTTTAATTTTTTTTGGAGTAATGAAAATGTTCAAAAATAGACTGTGATGACAAATGCACAGTTATATGATTATACTGTGAACCACTGAATGTACAATTTAAATGATTATAAGGCATGTGACTATATAATATATCTAAACTAAACTGTGTTAAAAACAAAAAACAAAATACAAAGATAGGGCTTAGAGTATGGGTGGCTGGAAGGCTAGTGATGCCTTAGAAACACTTACCATCCCAGGAAAGGTTCTGGAAAGACAGCAAGGTATATTTTAGCTATGTTTATTTTAATATGGTGGCAAGAAATCTAGGGAGAGGTGCCCATCAACACCTGGCTCTATGGGATTGGGGTTCAAGTGGAAGATGCACATCTGAATGAGAGCTGAGGTCAAGAGGTGGATGGAAATCAAAGGAGAGTGAAGAATCGTGAGTGAGCAAGCTATGGGAAGGATGGAAAATATCGGTAGAATTAACAGTAAAATCACTATGATGTAGAATAGAGAACTCACCTTTTCTGCATACATGCTCATTTACTCCTCACAATGATCTCTGTGACAAATTCTTCCCATTTTATACATGAAGAAACTAAGCTTTGGAAAATCAAGTAACTTGACCAATGGCATTCAAATAATAAGAGTCCAGGACTAGTAGATAGTTTAAATTTAAAGAAATTTAAAACTCTTTCTACTACTTTTGCCTGCTGTTTTTTTTCCCCCTAATATATAACCATCCGCCACCACTGAATGTACAAAATAGAAGCGAGATTATTTGTCAAAATGCCAGTGTATGCATAGGAGACTGGCAGGAAGGCAGGAGGAAGAGTCATGAGTAAATGGGTGAAAGGATGAGAATTAAAACTAACAAATCCATGATAAACACCCCACTCTATGTTGATAGCTACACTGTTTTCTACTGAACCTGGCACTAACTGAGAATTCTTCTCATGCAACACTCCAGGTAGCTGCTAGTAACATGTTGCTAGATAAAACCATCTTAGATGATACAATTGAAAGTGGGCCTCAAGGGAACATTTTCATCCTTGACTTGAATAATATTTCAAGGGAACATTTTCATCCTTGACTTGAATAATATTTCACTTGTGTTCTTTACATTTTCAAAACACTCCTAGCTGGCTGGTAAGAGAAACCCATTAGAAGGTTAGCATGGAAGGGTAGGAAATAAGAGACTAATACATCCAGAGAGCTTGGCAAATGACAAATGGAAGTAGCAGTTAGAAACAAATATAGTTCAGTTAGGGTGAAAGCAAATGTGCCTAGATTTTAAAAAACATAAGAAAAATGCACAAATACAAACTGGGAAATGGCCTGGCTTAGAAAGTTGGCAGAAAAAGATATAGAGGTCACAGTGGACTGTAAGCCAAGGCAAAATCCTGCACTCTTTAGAAAAGCAAGCATAACAGAAAAATGTATAAACATTAGAACCCATAACTATTTTCTGGTAATTTTCCCATTAAACTCGGACTCTGTTCAGTGCTCTTCTCCAAAATGGAGATGTACAGTTTATCCTCTTACATTCACCTCACCAGCATAGTCTTCAGTTTCTCCCATCTTAAATCAACTTTCTACTGAAATACCTCCATGCTCAAAAACCTCCCACAGTTCTCCACTGCATACAAGGTAAAATTCAAAATCTTTTTCCCTCTCCACAGAGACGCTTCAGTCAGTGTGCAACTTATATTTTCACTGTGAGCTTCTATTCTATGACTGCTGAGTCATTCACAAATCCTAAGCTCCAGCCAGGCTCAAGTGCTCCCTCTCCCTTGGACACAAGAGACACACACTTTAGTTTCCAGATCTTTCCTCAGAGTGTTCTTTCCATCTAAAATGATCTCCTCCTGTTTTTTACTCAGTTTCCACCCACCCTTCCTAACATAAGTTTCTCTCTTCTTGAAGCACTGTCTGGACACAAGAGCTAAAAATAATACTCTCTTTAATAATATCAACACTTATAACAATACTTAGCTGGCACTATTATATTCAACTTCGCTTCTTTTGCTATTTTATAATGTGAATTTTCTTCTAACCTAACTAGACTATAAAACTCTTGTTTGTATCACCACCTTCTCCCAATTTTTCCACTTCTCTAAAATATAATAACTAATGGATGTTTAAATTATTAATTTGATGACTCTACAGACATGACGATCGACAAATCATGGAGTGTGGTGGAATCACAGTTCTAACACTTACCACCTGAATTATGTTGGGGAAGTAGATTCAAAGAAGGAATAAAAAGGTACCTTGCAGCATAATTAAATAAAATCAGTTCAACTCAGCCAGCATTTACTCAAAATCCATTCAGTTCTCAGAGACATTTTTGACATAGATTAAAATGACTGAAGGCCAACTTGGAGAACAAACAAAATTCACAAAAGGATATCTAAAATATTAGTGCAGGACACACAAGATAATAACCAGGAATGACTCTGAAACTAAATATATAAATCTTGATCTTACTTAAGAATATGCTACTATCTAGACAAGACAGCAAACTTATTGACAAGTTTAAAGGGTAACTGCTTCCCAAAATAGTACATCTGTGCATTTTCTAGACCCCATGACATTCCAAATGTGTTCAATATTCTCAAAAAGAATCTATTAGATGATTACAGACAGTAAATATAACAGATCAGTCCAAAAAAAGTCCTGAGTCTGTATCACATGTCTCTACTGGGATTGTATATTACTGGGACTGGACCTTCAGCTTTCCTTGAGGGATATACACCAAGCTGCCTTCTGCCTCCTGGAAACAGATGATTGTGATATGGATGTAACTGAGGACACTGTCCACCTTACTACTCATCGTCCTGGATGTGATTCTACGTCCGAGAAATCTGTTCAAGTGCTGCAGAAGCTTTGTCTCCTTACAAACCCCATGATTTCTTTCCTATGAGAACTATCATTTGTTTCCTCAATTCCAAGATGTAAATTCCATACCTCTCACATTCACACAAACACAGGCTTTAAAATGTCTGAAACTGGAATGAAGTCTTAACATATACATTTAATGCAGTAGAGGTTTTTCTCCTCCAAAAGTTGTTACTAAACTGACATTTTATAATCAATCATTTCCTTTAAATGAAGACAGAAAGGGCCACATCTACTTTTCCCCTTCGCCCAGTAGGAAGCCCAAAGTCAAAGTCAAATTTGCGCTAAACTATTTCAACCATGTAGAACAGTATGGCCTATTTTCTTTATTGGTCCTGTGTTCTTACTTTAAGTTTTTCTTCTGATCTTTTTTAGTTTTGTTTTGTCTTCCTATATTAGTCTAGATCTTTTTGCAAGCTATCACTAAGTCCTTTGAGTAATGGCCAGGATATAAGTGTATAACGTTAGCTTTTAGATGTCCCATGACTATACAAGTTCAAATATTTTAATCCAAAGTCAAATAATATTGAGAAAAAAAAATACGGAGTCCAAGTATTACATAAAAAGGCCAATTTTAATGCAAGAACAACTGCCACTATAGTTTTGGGTTTAAATTAATGGTAATAATTCTTGCCACCTGAGCCTGTGTTTGCTCTTCTCTGCCACACAGAGTAATTTTATCCTCTTAATCACTTCTGTATGATGACAATGGGAACCATACTGGGGTTTTGGTAAAATTCTGTCATTATTTCCATTAAAATGTTTTCTTTTTGCCTCCCGATCCTGGAGGACATCCATGATCTCTAGGTCAACCCAGTAGCTGGAAAGTATTTACAGGAAATTTAAATGCGTGCATGCCAGTTCTCTTTTTATCAACCCCATTTAAAGATTCTAGAGAGGTGTCTAATGAGCAAAATAAAGTCGTTGCAAGAAACCATTAGGGTATTTATGCTTAAGATTCTCTTATCTTACAAGGGGGAGAAAAAAAGGCCAATAAGAAGGGGGAAAAATATCTACCACTGACACCATGTGTGTCCTATTAAAGCTTCTTTTTAATTTGGAGCGCTATAAAAATAGTTTTATATATTTTACATTAACATCAGAGTAGCTTACTGCTGTGTAAAATTCATAAAAGTAAGTCCCCTTTGGGATTTTCCTGTCCTTGCCTTGTTACACGTAGAACTTTGGGACTTCGGTGGCATATGTAGTTGAGAAATCCTTTTTTATAAGTACCCATAAAACAGACTAGTACACGCTGCTCTAGACTATAATTAAATAGGGCTAGTCGAGACTCCAGATGGGAAATGGTAGAGAATGGCACAGACCAGCAGGCAAAAGGTGTGGTCTCTTCTACTCACATGTTACTGGCCCCTATGATAAGTAAGGCTGGCACTACGACTGGCTCAAAATGAAACTGGGAGAAAAGATCGCCTTCTATCTTCCCTCGGCCCCTATGTTGTGGGTTTTCTGCACCCCATTAGATATCTATGGCTATGTCCATGTCTCTGTTTTGGACTACATTTCGTTTTACCCTCCCTGGGAAGCACAGGGGCTCTGAATTTTTCATTAACTCCCATGTACAGATTGAACCCACTTTTCTGCTCTCTCATTTCCTGAGACCATTATCCCCCACATGTGACCAGTGGTAAATCTGAAAGAATCCTTGCATAAAAACAACATAGGGGCTAAAAGTTTTACTCTACTAACTTTCCAGGAAACAAGAAAAAGAAAAAAATTTTAAAGCTGTGGGGGAAAGGCTAGGGACAGGGGAAAGAAACTCCCCTGGCATTGCCTAAAACCCCTTAGTTAAGATCCCTGAAGAAGGGATTTTGGACAGTTTAGCTACTAAAAGAAATGTTTGGAGGCAGGAAGAGTTTGTTAAAGTAAAATACCAAATTTATATAAGAAATATACATGAACATTTAAAATGTGGCTGCTTATGTAAACTCTCCTAGGTTACAATCACTATAAAATAAACATCGCAATTAGCTGCCATTTATCCAGAGTACCTGGGAAATAGTTTGACTTGCTTAATTTAAAGTGACTAACACAAACTATGGATTTTCAGAAATATATAATATTTAGCAGAGCAAAGAGAGGGGCACAAGAATTTCCCTTTCCCAGATGCTCTCTTCTTTACATAAAAATTTCAGTATCTACATTTCTAACAACTATAAAAGTTTCAAAAGAAAAGAGGTTTCCTCTTATCCTCTCTTCCAAACTACTCTAGGGGTTGGCATGTCTGAAACAGAGCACATAAATTGCAACTCAAATGTAAACAAAATGTAGAAAAATAAAGAACATATGTCTAAAGCATATTTTCTTGACCCTGTCCTACTGAAAATGTGCTTATTTCCTGCTCTCAGTTTAATCCATCACAATCTACAATCATCTTTTGTTATATCATCTTATATCTAGCCCACATGTTGCTGTCAGTTTACATACAGAAAACATAGATTAGAGAGGTCTCGTTACGATTGCCTTTTAAAAAATAGATGTTTGCAGAGATTAAGGTTCTAAGTTGCTAAATAATATTTTCTTTTGTTTCCTATCAAGTTAAAAGCCACATTTGAAAAGAAAAAAAAAAGTAGGTAGATAATGCTCAGGTAATGTCACATAAGAGCAAGAAATCATTTTCAAATTGAGATAGTATGCAGTAGCAGATTTCATACTTAACTTTTTAACACAGTGCTGAGGAAATATAATTAGAGCTTAAAGAACTGCCCAGCATTACTACCAACAAGCGCAGCATGGACTGGTTGTGGCAACCACACAGGCAAAAGAGGCCGAAAGCTTTCCGAGTATGTGTCAAAGCATCACATAAATTACTTTAACGGTCTGACTGCTGAAATGTGTCAGAAAGAGAAAAACCATGCTGGGCACAGAGCCATCCGATGGAGGGGCGGGGTCAGATCACCCAGGGCTTCTGTGCAGGGCCAAGGGGCCAGGGGTCCGAGATGATGAGTGCTCAACACACGGCAATCTCAACTAGAGGGCAGGCTATGAAAGACTAAAGGTGGACAGAACAATTTTTAAGTCACACTTTTTTTTTTTTAATTTCAACAAGTGAAGACAGATGACACATAAATCATAGAAGAAGAGGCTCTTAATATGGGCTGCTGAAACCACGCAAAGCCAGTGGCATTTAGGAACTGACCTTTGGGGTCTGCTTCACTAGCTATTCCAAGTTGGAAGATGTTAGGAGGGGGTGCTGATGGCGGAGTGTTATGTTTTAAAAAGGATTTCAGAGCAAAAATAAAATGATATTTAGGGGTAGAGGGAAAAATCATTAAAAGCTGGCAACTTTGATGTTGGACAACTATGGCTTTATCTTTGATCTTTATATAAGGAATATTGAAAAGGCACAAAAAATAAAGTTTCCTAGCCAGCAAGGCTTTAATCTTAGTTACTTGGCTCTACCCTTAGTAACTTGCTGTGTATCACCTTGGATCTGTCAGTTTCTCTCTGGATTTCAGTTCCTTCCTCTTTCCTAAAAATACGATGGTAGAATCATCAAGGATATAACCAAGGATATTCATTCACACACACAAAAAAGAGATGAAGTAACAACTTCAAAATAATTCCCCTTACATCTTAAAAAGGCTTGCTCCCTTCCTTCACTCAGATCTCTGACCAAAATGTCACTTCTTCAATTCCCCTGAGCATCCTACATAAAATATTACCCCTTCCCCTGCCATACCCAGACATTCACTAATTCCTTATCCTACTTTGCCTCCACAGCCCTCATCTCCACACGAGATTATACCATACACTCATACATTTACTTCTTTATTGCCATTATCCCCAATAGAAAAGTCTCTCTAAGGACTCCTTGGGCTATCCCAAGCCTAGAACAATGACTGGTACATAAACATGCTTGATCAACATCTGATGAATAAATTCATAAAATTACTTGTCATGCAGCTTTACAAAATAATGAGAAGCCCCATTTAGACTGGACAGAATATTTGACAATGAGGCTATCACAGAGGCCAATCCTGAAAAAAGTAGATGGTTGCAGCCACCTCTTTATAACAAAAATTCTCCTGCAAATGAGCACCCTTCAACTTCATACCTCAGCAACCACTATTTTGGTTTTTTTCTTTAAGCCATCAATTATTAAATATCTGATAATAGCATGTTTATATATATATTTTATTAAGATACAGCCCAATACACAGCATGATCCAGACTTTCAAGTTTCCTTCAATTTAAAGTTGAGTACAGCCTTCATTTTTAAATAGGCCATTCTATTTCTTTGTTTGCTTCCTTCACTGCCATTCAAAATTTCTCTCTCACCCACAGCCCATCTTTCTCTTTTCCATGATCTTTTACTCTCCCCTCTTTTTTCCCTTTTCTTATCCTCCACCCTCCTGCTCTCTTGGTAGCTAAATCACAGGTCATGCACAGCCATAAAAAGTTCTTTGAGGGCTGACTACAGAAGCAGAGTCCTTCATGGAGTAGGAGGGGGGAAACTGCCAGATGTGGAAGGTTTTGCAAATGCTCAATGTAACTCCTAGAAAAGTGCTCAGCTCCTTGTTTGTACAATGCTCTTGGCCTTCGAAGTCTCTTCCGCACCCTCCACTTGACCGCGGACTCTGCCCACATCTTCCAGCAATTAATCCAAAAATCATCAGATGTTTGAGTTGGACTGAACCGTCGGGAACACCTATCCCAATATCCTCAATTTACCAGTGAGGAAATAGAGGCCAAGAGAGGTTAAGTGACTTGCCAAGGGTCACAGAGCCAATGAGTTGACAGGCTGCAGAGAGCCAGATCTCCTGACCACCAGACCAGGATCCTGGAGAATGAGTATCCCAAGGGTCCAAGAAACTCCCACGGGTTAAGGCATCCGAATTGAAAGAAAAGATAACTAATCAAAAAGAAAAGAAAAGATTGGAAATGGACATTGAGTAACTTCCAGTGTAAACTATCCACTATTTAATTCAATTCAGATATTCTCTGATTTTTTTTTTAAAAAAAGCAAATAAGCCATATGACAGTTAAGGAAAAGAACAGATTTAGAAACAGAAGATTACACTCGCTCTAAAAATATATATCATTACAGCCATGTACTTTCAGTGTAATGTTTTATATACTTGGTGACTATTCCATTACACTGACCTCTAACATGCCGCTAACTAATCGAAAGCAGCTGATTTTAATGTGCCGGCGCTTTAGTGTGAAGGAGGTTAAGGCTGCGTTTGTATGCAGTCAGGTTAAGGCTGGCTCCAAAAGGAGAAAAATCCATACATATGTTGAAAAGATCTGAAAAATGCCTGTACTTTCAACCTGATTACGACTTAAATTTTTGCATGGTTTGTCAAAGCAGATCACTGAAATCAACTCAAGATGTAAAATGGGATAGAGTGGTTTTCATCTCCATCCTTCCATCCTTTCATTAATCACCGTGACTTACTGAAGAAAGGAACTTTCCTCTCTCTCACCTGAGGCAAGGTGGGATACTCCAGTGGAATGGAAGTTATGCCAATTTTTATCAATTGGTACTCAAGCTCCAAAATTAATTTTCAGGTTTTCATTTCCTACATTTGTAAACAGAAGTTATTTCATTGTAGAGTAATTTGCATGCTCTATCAAAAATTACATTTTAGTTCCCTTCTAATAAAACAATACAGCAAATTCTAATATAACTTTTAAAACTTACTTATTTTAAAGGCTTTATAAAAACCAAATCAATTATACTGAAAATGCAGGGAGGCCTGAAAATCAGCGATGGCCAGTCTTTCCTAATAAATAAAACTTAGTAAATCCTTGATAAAATCTAACTTTGAATGAAATCAAAGCCCATTACTATTTCACTTGTTAAAAATAGAATATTAGCAGATCATACATAAGGATTTGTTTGGGCATAATTTAAGTTGCTGACAGTATCAGATTATATTCCATTAAGATAGTATACTGTTGTTGGTAACAAAAATATAGGGATGCATTAAATATTTTGGGTTAACAATCTAGCTGTTATCTACAAAATTTTCAAGCAAGACTAGGGTCAAAATAATGAGTTTCAGTGGCGGGGTAGTGAATGTGCTGTCTCTTGTTACACATAAGCATGTTTGTTATAGGAGCATTTTCAGGTTAATTTTTGCTATTAACGTAAACCACAATTGAGGGACCACGTTGCTGGAAGAGGAATGGAGGGGTAGTTATATAAACAATATACAACAAAGAAAGCCTTTATTTCCAATACCTGAATACATCAGGTTTGTTTTTAGGCACAAAGTTGCAGGTTAAATGCTCTCAGCTATGCAAGTGGTGGCTTATTAGTCTTGTAAGAAAATATTTTCTTATATTTTGACTGAAAAATAACCAGTTTAAGTGAACAAAACGATCCTTGTTAGTGAAAAGCAGACCCCACAAAACTTTGTTTCAAAAACCCAGAGAGGAAAAGCAAAACAAATTCAAGAGGAAAAACTGCCTTCCTAATAGTAGCTTCTGAATCTGGATCTAACAGTTCTCAAAGGCCGAATGGAGTCTTCAAGTCTTAAAAATTTTGTCTTTCTCCATGGCTCATAGCTACTCTCTATGAGGCAGCATAATACAGATTTTAAGCAGATATATGTTCTCTTCTTGAGCTACAGTCATAAAGCTGAAAAGCTATGCACCAATAGAAACAATGAAGACAAACTAAAGTTCTGATTATTTCATAGGGCAGTTTTCCAAATTCAGTTTTTTCTTTTTTTTTGTTTTCCTGTTTTTATGCACTAGAAAATCCCAACTGTATCCCTGGCATTATATCATCTGCTTATGATACAATAAAAGGTGACAAGTAAGTATTGCTTTAAGAACCACAGTGACAGTGCTGAGTGTTACATTTTAACATACTGATCCTGCTTCACCCTCACCTTAGTTATAAACACTTCTCCTAATTTCTAAATGGGCCTAATCCTGTTACTTCAGAATAATTACTAAATCAGCACAATTACGACAAAGACATGGATAAACACACAATATCAGTAGCTGTTTTCTACAAATTATTATCAAAACAAAGAGAAATGGCTAATTGTGGTAAAGTTACGACAATGTTTATGGCCCCCAGCATTTGGGCAAGTTTATTTTAAGTTGTCATTTTCAACTAGTAACAATGTAGATGATTTTACAGATTCCATAAACCTTCTAATCTAAACTCTTCTCAAATGAAAGTTGGCTGCTTCCCTCATCGCAACATCTGCAAAGAACCTACTCTCATGGTACATTAACCAAAACACACACACTTTAGAAATCTCGTTTGTAATGTACCCTTCTAATTTATCTTTTTTTCCTAATTTATCTTTAATATATCATATAAGTAAACGAAACAGTCACTTTATATCCTTCTTGTATGAAGCATTTGTCTCTAAATAAGTACAATCGTGAATTTTACCCCCTCACCAATGTGTATTAAGAAGTTTCCTTCATGGATAGATAATCCTTTTTTGGGGAAAAAAAGGCAGTTTGCAAGGAGGAAAATTACCCACCCACAACAATGATCATCCAAACCTACCTCCTGGACAATGCCTCATGGTCATCTTGCATCTCCGGGACTCAGCAATGGTTGGGCATGGTATCGTGTCTTTTGCTGGCTTTTTAACAATTTGCCGTGTTCTGGTTTCCAGACCCCACTTAAATCCACACGTGCGATTATTTCTGCTACAAGCTCCCCATTCACTCCAATGACCAACTTCACAACCTTCTAAAATAGGGGAAAAAATTACAAATATAGATAACAATTTGGTATGCACTTGTTCCACAGTCATCAAATTTTATATAGCAATGTTTCTCCACTCCCTCTCCTCCTTCAAATTACAGCCCACAAAGATCTATACTTGCCTTCTGGAATCTAGATTTCTTTGAATACCATAAGGGTTACTTGTATTACAACAAATGGTCCATTCTAATGACACTGGAATTTATCATCTTTAATACATTACACAGCTAAAACAAGGCTGAGGCCACAATTTGCATATCATGACAGAAGATTAAATTTTACAGGTTAATTCTGAGTAACCCCTACCCTACCACTCTCCAAATTCACAAATGCATTTTCTTCATTTTGAAAGTGTCTAGTGAAAAGGATGAGAGGTTGTTTTGTATGCTCTTCTTCTCTGTATTCTTTCAACAGGCATTAGGAAATCATAGTATTTAGTATTTATTATTCACTACCTTGGTGTTATAAATTATTACAGCTTGAAAAGTAAACATCAGGTATTTGAAAAGCATTTAGCATCTTTTTTGGTAAATCCATGTGGTTGGAAAGCAGGCTTAACTCTATCCTCCTCAGGAGGTGGGTAGCAGTAAAAGATAAAAATATGGAAACTTAAACCCCATCAAACTTATCATTAAAAAAACCCTTCACCCTAGAGGAGCAGGACTCAGGCCCCGATTTCACATGCAATCATTTCAGCATTCCAGATCTTCAGCTGGCATCATGGCTACTCCGAGATTTTCAAAGCGATGGAAGATTTTTATTCGGGGGAACGCATAGGACTGTTTGTCATTTGTTTACATTTAAGAGTTTCAATCGAATATTTGTAAAGTATGTGGATCTTGCCTCTCAAAAGCAAACTCAACATTTTTATATACTCTTCTGTGACTTACTTTTAATAAGCTGTCACCTATGTGAATGTACTAACACAGATAAGTAATAACATAAGTACACTTTTCTTCAAAATCCCCTAATTTAAACATGTTCTCCTCCATGAGTTCTCAAATATATTACAGACTATTTCAGCAATACTTCTGCAGAAACAGTTCTCAATTTTCTTTAAGTCTCAATTTCAAGCAAATGGGAAGTCTCATTCAGAATACATAGTTCTGCTGTACATCATATCAGATGCATAATATGTCAGATAAAAGTCAGGGGTGGTGGTGAGAAGGAGGGAAGATATTTGTGATTAGATTCAGGAATTCATCAACACGTAGCTATTAACAAATCCTGACCTTTTAATCAGTGGTATAAAAATACCCAAACATTTTGCAAACACTCAAAAAATATAAAATTTATAAAATTTGTATTCCTAGTTATTATTTCCAAATGGTATATGTGTGTATACTAAATTATGCATTCTAGTTTAATTTAGTAAAAGTAGTAATAGTGATTTAATGCCCTTTGCAACATGCTGTCAGTTATCAATAAAATCTATTTGGCACAAATAATTTCCTTCCAACCGATTTTTTTTTTTTTTTTTTTTACACTTGGGCAGGCACCGGGAATCGAACCCGGGTCCTCTGGCATGGCAGGCAAGCATTCTTGCCTGCTGAGCCACCATGGCCCATCCCCAACCGATTTTTTTTTTTTTTACTCAAATGAATAAGTAAGAAGCTTCATAATATACCTAACAAAAGCAATAGAATAGATAACTGACATGATACAGCTTAAAGCATTTATTTTACTTTAAACAAAACTTTTTCTCTAATAGTTACTATTAATTTATTAAGACAATAAGAAGTGGAGGTATTACATAGATAAAAACTTTACTATCTAGCTTATCAGCACTTAGGTAGTTTAACCTGGCAAATGAACAATATACAAATTTCCTATCAAGATATAATATTTCATGCGATTTCATGTCATCACAATGCCTAAAGAATTGAGAAAGTCAGTTAAGTACTTAAAATTTTTTCAGTTTTAATTAACAATAAGAGAACTAATTTTGTTTTTTAGGCTGAATATACCTAGCATGCATTTTTCAAGAAACAGGTATTAAAATAAAAGTTGTAAGTTTGAGAGTTACATTAAAAACCACTCACCCACACATTCCATTGTTTCATCTAATGGTGCAAAACCATCTGGACATTCGTCAAAGCAACGGCCTCTATGCAAATAAAAGCCAACTTTGCACTTAGTACAAAAGTCTTTGCTAAAGCAAGAATCACAGTTTTCTATTCTGCATCCTAAAAAACAATTTTAAAGAGACAAAGAAAATTTCAAAGGAATTTACTTGTTTAGCAAATAAAGTTTTCACAAACTCACTGTTATGTTTATTATTCAGAGAAATACATTCATACCATTTGTTTCCTATTGCCATCTCTTTCTAAATCATACCTACCTCTTTCAACCGTTAACCACAACAACGAGCTAGGCAGAACTAGCTATTCCATAGCCCTAGGCAGCAAGAGACCCTTCAGATATTTTTGCAACTCTCCAAATGGAATTAAAAGGATTAAAAAGAAAATGAAAACACCCTCTACCACAATCATATCGTTGCTGGGACTGAAATGTGTTCTGCCCCTCAGATGACACACAATGAAAAATACAATTGGAACTCTTTAATTAGTATCTTCTGTTCAGGATACTAAAGAGTTAAGAATTTTAATTTTGAAAATATTTTTCAATGCTTAGTCCATTATCTAGGACATGGTTAATGTTGGATGCATCTACTGTCAGTCAGAAGGTAACTGGGCTTGGGGTACATATATACATATATATATATATATATGTATATATATGTATATATGTACCCCATATATATATTATATATATATATATATAATGAGCCTATATATATATATATATATATATATATATATAATGAGCCTATATATATATATATATATATATATATATATATAATGAGCCTATATATATATATATATATATATACATATATATAGGCTCATAATAGGTAGTCTGCATATAAAAACAACAGTGAATTAGAAGGTATTTTTCCACTAAACCACACACGTTATAAGAAGGTATAAGTAGAAGCAATAATTTATAGGATTGTATTCTAGGTCAAATTCCCTATTAGCTTAGCAGCTTCTGGGCCTGACATGGGCAGGTGAAAATAAACTCTAAATTCCTGTTTTCATGGAGATGAAGGAAGAGAAGGGTAGAAGACCGGTTATTTGAAACATCAGGTTTTCAATAGACTATATTACGTTATGACTTGACAGATTTAACTGATGACAACTAACAGCAGGCAAGGCTCTATGATAACTCTGTGACATCATATTTATTCATTCAACAGGCTTCTGAAGGGCAGCACTATGTTTGGTGCTTTAATGATACTGAAAACCTTTAAAATATATATAGTCCCTGCAAGCAATGAGATAATGGAGCAGAAAATACAGTTCAAATGTGAAATTATTGGATATTAAATTTTGAAAATTGAGAAAATAAAGCCAGAAAGTATTTTAATGGCTAAAAATTTTTTATTAAAATACATATAATAACCATCTCTAAAGACATGTAAAAAAGAAAATGGCAACTCTTTATTTTTCAATTTTGAGTCTAAACAGGGTTTTCATATACCAAATGACCACTATGAAAGAGTTCAATTTCTAAAACGTTACCAAGTTTACAATCAGAACACTAAACATGAGGGTTCAGGTCCACAGTCAAATTACACTATTGCTCTTCAGAGGGGGATAGATGGTGGGCACAACAAAACAGTTTATCACCCCATAAAAGGTTCATTTGTAGCCTTAAATGCTGTAACTTATATTTTAATAAAATGGTGGTCTACAGCTGGTCAGCAGCCTCTTAATCATGGTAAAAATACATGATCATTATGTCCGCAAATTGTGGGTTTTCTTGCTACACTTTTTTTTTTTTTTAGAAAAACAAGCAGAAATATTTTCCAAGAAATAATCATAAACATTCCAAAGAATAAAACAGAACTACGGGTAAAAAGAACAAAGCATTTATATTAAAGAGAAAAAAAAGGACTATACACTTCATAAATCAGCTGTTATCTACAAGGTCAGATTTCTCTTTAAAACCTGGTCTATACCAATAAGCTTTTGGCCAGAATGTTATAGCAATAAAGCATTTGGAATTAATTTTACAAGGTCCAGAGCTGGCTGATCCTTCATTGTTCCTCGTTTTATCCCATGTTCCTAATACCAGTTCATAGAATGTGGAATTTCTGAAACTCTCATCATTATCTCATAAGTCCCTTAGGACTTTCTTCAGGCCTAAATCCCACCTTAAGGAAGCTTAAATATTTGTTCTCAAAACTCAAGCAGAATAAAAACGATATACTTAAATAGTAGTAGGTTACAACCATTAAAATGCATAAAGGTGAATGATAGGCAATGACTGAGAATAAACTCTAAGACCTATAATTTAGTAAAAAAAAAGGTAAGCTACAGGATATATTTGGTATGATGCAACAAAACTCCGTTTGTGTGTATGAAATAGTGAGTGGGTAGCTTAGACAACTTAATTTGGGGAGAAGGCAGTGGAATTTTGAAAAGTTCTAAAAAATTACTTATCTCTGAACCACACAAATCTGTTAAATTCTGTTTACGTATTAAAAGCATAATAGAAAACATTATTTCAATTTGTGACCCACTTAAGTTTACACTCCCTCTACCCCCCAAAAAAGCCAAGATATTAACGTTTTGAAATAAACCCTTTCCAATTTTAACAGCAAGAATGAATAAAGGACACATTATCCCTCGCCAAATTTTTCAGATTTGGATGCATGAAATTACACTCTTTGATAATGCTAAACCTGTTGTGGCCTCCAAAACACACATTTATTTGACCATCTCTTGCCAGTAACCTTTGTTTTCATATGTTCAATGTTGTGTTTCCCTCACTCAGATCATAAGAAACCAAAATATTGTATATAAAATAAAACATTTGAGAAAAAAAGCTTAATTGGCACCAAATCTTAACATCCAAAGCTCCACTGACTTTCCTGGTCTCGGCTGCTTTTTGCCAAAACATAAAACCAGCACGGGCAGTTCACCCATTCAGCAGCCTGGACTTACAGAACTCATCTAATTGTAAACACTATGAATGCAAGGGTTTTTAAAGCTAGCACTTGCACAAAGCTAGCTCTCCTGGCAGCCAACTTCTTGTCATGCTTCAGCTCCTGAAAACCTTCGCTCAACTAGCTCCAGGCCCATCCACAACCCCTGTCATTTTCAGCTCCTTCTTCAACTGCTCACTCTTCCGTTGTGGGGAAAAAAACCACTGCTTGGTGGACCTTGTACTTCTACACCCTTTCCCTCCCAACAGTCCCTCTTAACGAGAATTTCTTAAACCTCTTTTGCTTTCATAAGTGGGATTCATGTCAATTCTATTAATTCATTTCTTAACACACAAGTAAAACATGATCATTACAAACAAAAAAATCAAGATACTACAGAGGCTTAACAGAAAATACAGAAATTTTCTTGGCCCCCTGAACAGAATAGCAAGCCTACTTCCCAGAGACAGCTGCTGTATTAACAATGTCGGATATCTACCTCAAGATAATTGCCATGCAAATTTTATAAATAGATGAGTTTTAAAACACTGATGGGGTCATATAATAAACTGTTTAGCTTTAGGAAACTTTATACAGCATGAGAAAACAGGTACATCAAAGCTTGCTAAATATGACTTTTTTTAAAATAAAAATCTGGGCTGTA
This sequence comes from Tamandua tetradactyla, assembly GCF_023851605.1. Lineage (NCBI taxonomy): Eukaryota > Metazoa > Chordata > Mammalia > Pilosa > Myrmecophagidae > Tamandua > Tamandua tetradactyla. Next base: position 152,506,090 of record NC_135332.1, read on the forward strand.
AGTCACTGTTCAGAAATAGCTGACCCTGGTATTGCCAACTCATATGCTTCCAAAATTATAGTGCCTCCTCAAAAATGTAATCCATCAAATAAGGACTGCCAATACTGGTTCAAGTAAAATTACTGTCCAAGTGAAACTGTGTCCAAGTACAGTCTGATGGGGCTGTTACTCGGCAAGAAGGGCTTACCCTAGCCAACAAACAGAAAACTAGGCTGGGCATCCCTTCTTCTGTCCTTCTGCAGCACACAGTACAGGCTCTATCATAATATTTGTAAAGTTATATTGTAACTTACTTCAATGGTCATTCCAAACATTTCCCAAGCACTAGAATGTGCCAGGTAACGTGCCAGACCCTGAGAATACAAAACTAAAATACCCAGTCCCTGCCCTAGAGGCACCAAAGTCAAGGCAAAAAGCCATGTGGCACTTTCAGAACATTGCAACATGACATAGAGGTAAAGAGGAAGAGAACAGGGACCCTGGGTGCTATAGGGGCAAAGAAAAGGGACCTCTTTCTGTACTGCCATACAAATTTTCTTTGTATTTTCAATCTGTGAAATTCCTGTTTATAACACAGTGCTGGGCACATAGTGGTGGTTTAATGCTTGCCAAGTGAACTAACATGAATACCATTTAAAAACTCAATTCCTTTAATATTTGAGTGTTTGGCATGAGATTACATAATAAACATTGTACACATGAGTAAAGTTAAAAAAACAAAGAGAACCATAGTTGCTTTAAGGGTTACAAATCTCCCTGGAAGAACCAATAGTCAAACACCTGAAAATAATTATAATATAGGAGGTCAATATCAAAGTCTGGCAGGTAATATGTGCTATGGAAGCTGGAACTTCAGCTGAGCATCTTAGAGAGAAGGGGGGAAAAGCAGAACCTTTTACATTCATTTAAAAAGGCAATGGAAAATGTGGTATATACATACATTATTCATCAGTAAAAAGGAGGAACAGGGGAAAATTCAACCTCTCCAAGTTGAATTCTTGATATTCTCACAAGCAGTGTGGACAACCAAAGCTATAGGCTGAGCTCCCAGTCTTGGGGTTTGTTCATATGAAACTCAACCCCACAAAGGATAGGTCAAGTCTACTTAAAATTAGGCCTAAGAGTCACCTCCAAAAGAGCCTCTTTTGTTGCTCAGATGTGGCCATTCTCTTCAGCCAACACAACAAGCAAACTCACCACCCTCCCCCTGTCTACGTGAGACATGACTCCCAGGGGTGTGGACCTTCCTGGCAACGTGGGACAGAAATTCTAGAATGAGCTGAGACTCAGCATCAAGGGATTGAGAAAAACTTCTCGACCAAAAGGGGAAGAGTGAAATGAGACAACGTGTCAATGGCTGACAGATTCCAAACAGAGTCAAGAGGTTATCCTGGAGGTTATTCTTACCCATTAAGTAGATATCACCTTGTTATTCAAGACGTAATGGAGAGGCTGGAGGGAACTGCCTGAAAATGTAGAGCTGTGTTCCAGTAGCCATGTTTCTTGATGATGATTGTATAATGATATAGCTTTCACAATGTGACTGTGTGGCTGTGAAAACCATGTGTCTGATGCTCCTTTTATCTACCTTGTCAACAGACGAGTAGAACATATGGAATAAAAATAAATAATGGGGGGAACAAATGTTAAAATAAATTTAATTTGAAATGCTAGTGCTCAATGAAAGGAAAGGGTAAGGGATATGGTATGTATAATTTTTTTTTCTGTTTCGTTTTATTTCTTTTTCTGTTTTTTTATTTTTTCTTCTGAATTGATGCAAATGTTCTAAGAAATGATCATGATGATGAATATACAACTAAAAAAAGATCATGGTGATTGAATACACAGCTATGTGATGATATTGTGAGCCATTGATTACAACCATGTCGAGAATGTTTGCATGTCATGAATGTTAAAAAAAATAGAAGGAATGACATACTGATAATGCTACAACATGGGTGATCCTTGAGAACATCTTGTTGTAGGAAATAAGGCACAAAAATGACAAATATTGCATAATTCCACTTAAAATAACTAGAATATGCAAATTCATAGAGACAGAGAGTAGATTATAGATACTAGGGTCAGGGATTGGGGGGATGGGGAGTCAATGCTTAATGGGTACAGAGTTTTTGTCTGGGGTGATGGAAAAGTTTGGATAATGGATACGGTGATAGCAGCAAAACACTGTGAATATAATTAACACCACTGCAGTGTATACTTGAAAGGGGCTAAAGTGGGAAATGCTTTGTTGTATTTATATATTACCAAATAAAAGATAAAGAAAAGAGCAGTGGAGAAAATTAACATAGCATGTGATGTATACAGTGAAGAGGAGCTTAGGTGGAGGGGATGGCTATCGGGTTTAGAGGTTGGGGTGGGGAATTTCCTTATTTTATTTAGTACCCCCCAAAAAAGGAAGACAGGATTATAGATTATTTGTACTTTGGGTGGTTTTAAGTATTTAGGTAATTAAAACCAATACGAATGATGATAGGTTCCAGATCAGGGGCATGGTCTGACAATTAGTGAAGTTGCCCAACAGATTCTCGGACACGAGAGCAACATGACCAAAATGGCACCTTGTTTGTTCTCTAATTAAGGCAGATAAAAACACACTGAGGCCAGGCATATGAACAGATACAGACACACGGATAAAAAAGCAAGGTTCCTGCCCTCCTGAATCTTCAGTCTATTGAGGAGAAAGGTACACACAGGCAGGATATTAGGTAATAATGTGACTATTCTAAACCAGAAGTATAGACAGACTGAGCTGGGGAATGATAAGAATTTTCAATAAGTTAACCCTCCTAAAAGCAGGAAAAAAGTGGCGGTAAGGAAAAGCACCAGAAGACTAGACACTCTAAAAGGTAAATGGGAATAAGAGTTAGAATGAACCAATAAACCAACAAACTGGGAGGAGGCGATGAAAAACAGAGAACGCAAAGTTCACATCAATCAGCCTTCTTCCTTTGGTCCCACAGCTCTCAGGGTACTTCGGACACTGAGTTAGTTTTGTCTGACCAGCTAAATCTAGACGACAATTACTACCTCTTAATTGAATATCTCAGCATGGCCAATTTATCAATAAAAAATTAAAATTTTTAATTTAAAGCAGAGAAAAATCAATCCTTGTTTAATCCAACTGTGAAAAATATAATTCTATATATTATCAATCATTGGAGAAAGGGAAGAAATCAGTGAGGCAGAAGGGATTTCAAACATGAAGGGATCAGTTTCTATTAGTTCTTGATACTCATCAGAACTGCGGGCTTCTGACTGCCTTAGCACTCCATGGAAATCTAACTGCTTACTGTTCTTCAACGATTCTTAATTGTCAAAGTGCCAGTATCTCTATTTAGAATATGGCAGTCACAGACACCCACTAAGGGTCATTTAGTCTTCAGGTTACAGGTGCCAGGATCAAAGAGCATCAAGTCAACCCCCGGAAACTCCAAAAGGTTTCTCTGATTATTATATGCTAAAATTTGAAAAGACTAAAAGGACAGGTTATTCCAAAAGACATTTAAAATTAGACTTTTAACAATTTTTCACATTTAAAACTGTTTAAGTATTTTTAGGCTTCTCTAACAACTTCAACACTGCTGTTTAGCATCCTTTCTCAAAATTTGCAATGGTTTATAAATATCCATAAAGAAAATTTTTATGCTTTGACAAAAATGTGCATTCCTAAAATGTATTATTATAGGCATTCCAATTGAGCAAGGACTGATGAAAAACTTGACCTAAAGGCTAAAATTACAATTTCTGTACTATGTCCCAGTTACACACAGCTCCTGAGAAGCTTCATTACATTTCAACATGAAGAAAATATAAAGGACCAGTCCAGATGTATCAGGGATCAGCTCATGAGAAGCTTCATTACATTTCAACATAAAGAAAATAGCAAGAATTAGTCCAGACATTTCAGGGCTCAATGTTCACACAACTGAGTTAGTTGTGTGATGACACCAAAAAACAGCATTAAGTTAACAAAAGATCTAGGGTAGAAGTCTGTGCAAACCCTGTGGAACAAGTTTAGGTTAAAACTGCCTTCACTAATTAGGAGAGTAAGCATAGAATGAAATCCAACTATATCAAGTGCTAAACAGGATTCTTGAATCAAGAACCAAAGGCAGGAAATAAGAATTGGGCTGAGAATATAGTGGTCACTCAAATAGTACTATGGGTAGCTGACATGAGTTAGAATCTTGGCCCACTTACTAGTTGGATGACCATGGCAAAACCACTTTTTTAAAAGCACTTTGCCTCAGTATCCTCATCTATAAAAGGGAGGTCGCATTAGCCCCTATCTCATAAGATTGTTGAGTGGATACTGGCTTAATGAATGGAAAGAGCTCAGCACGGTATGTTCTGTGTATTTAATTTAAAAAAAAGTGAGCAATTATGAATATATAAATTGACCAACCAGGTCTTAAAAGAGGACCAAAAAAAGGTAGTCCATGATGGTGGCTGGAAGGAAGTGCAAGCATGATACTCTATGTAGAGAAGTGTGTAGCGTGTGTGTGTGTTGGTGTCTACACATGCACGAGCACACGAGTACTACTCAAATGAACAGCATTATCCAAAGACCACTATCTGCGTTAAATACCACTAAACAAACTGGATACAATAATCTGTTGAGCACCTACACGAAAAATCATCTGCTTTAAACATTAGGGACAGGAGTTAGGAAAGCTGAGCTCTAAAGGTAATGTTGAACTTCAAGGGGGAATCACTTCCTCTCTTTATCCTACTCCTCTCACCATCTGGTGGAAGTGGAAAATACATGACTTACCTATATCAGAAAACTGTTAAGAGTATCAAATAAAATATGAGAACAAAAATAATAGGTTAAAGTATACCAAAAAAAGTTGGATCACACTCCAGAGCCAAACAATCCTGTTTTCATGGTTAATACTTGAAACATGCACTATCCTTGTCTAAGCAAAATGAAGACGTTCAATTTATGAATAGAACAAAGATATTCTCTAACACTCGCAGGGGCTGTGACCATGAGGACATTAAAATACCACCCCAGGCAGTGAATTTAATCCTCAAGGTACAGTGGGGTAAGAAGAATGGGCTACTTCCTGAAATCTGTATATTATTACATGAAACATTTCTTTTAGATAGCTATAAAGTCCTATCTTGTATGCCTTGAGTGCCCTTTATTTCAAAGCTTCTAAGGAAATAGAGTTAAAAATATTTTTCTCCTGATACATTTTAACTTAAAGTGTTATAGCAGTTCATTCTAAAACACCCCAGACAAACTGGTGAAATATGTTGATAGTAGCTTCATTGTAATGCTTCAATGTTTAAATACTATATCTTGCCTAGCCACAAGAAGTAATCTGAAGAAACACTTAGGCTTGTATAAAATCATATGGTCAAATAACGGGAAACTATAAAAATGTTGGCTTTACTTCTTATATATACAATTGCTTATTTGAAATCATGCTCAAAATGAGTGAAATTAAAGCTTAAATATATTTGCTAGAAATACAAAGCTCTAGGTATTTCAAAGAATTTTTCCATTTAAGGGGAGTAGGGAGATGAGGGTAACTACCTCAAAATAAAAATAGGAAAGGAATGTGATAGCAATGAAAAAAGCAAAAAAAAAAAAAAATTATAAACCAAATTAATACCTCATATCAGATTTTAAATTCCTGCCAGTAGCAAACCCCTCATCTTTTTATTTCTTGTACTTTTCCTTCTTTGGTAATTTGTCACCCTTTCATATTAAGGTTGAACCAGAACAGTTTAATCAAGTTCAGGCCTGAGTCTTATTTGGATTTTTCCAAATGCTGAAAAAGGTAGGTCTCCCCACCCAAATAAATGGAAAAGCATTTTTAAGTTAATATATGTCTTGCCCTCTCCTCAACCCCATCCAAGGAAAATGAGAAGAATCTCTTAATCCCTTCACACTCCAAATAAACTAGAGCAGGGGTCGGCAAACTTTTCCTTTAAAGGGTCAGATAATAAATATTTTAGGCTTTGTGGGCCATACGGTTTTTGTCTAAACTGTTCAACTCCTATTTTAGTAAAAAAAAAAAGCAGTTTAGACAATACATAAATGATTACATATAAATGTTTTCCAATAAAACTTAATGTATGAATACTGAAATTTGAATTTAATATTGTTTTCATGAAATACAGGTTTTTTTCCCCCAACAAGTGAAAAATCTAAAAGGTATTCTTTGCTGTAGGGCCCTAATAAAAAGGTAGCAGGACATATTTTACCCATGGGCCATAGTTTGCTGGCCCCTGTGCTAGAGAATGACTGAAATCCCTGGTGGACCTCGAGGGGAAAAGGGAAAAAGAAAAAAGGTTTCATTTTTAAAACACCAAATGGTAACATTTAAGCTTGAGGAAGCAGAGTGATGCCTTACATACACCATCTGGCTGTGTGTGTAAGATAAATAATAAAATGAATCTGAGGATGCTGGATTTGATATCTCAACAAAGGAACACTTGTACCTCAATATTTTCACACTAGATTGAGAAATTAAAAAAGAAGACTCACAATTACCTATCAGTAGGTCAAAATGCCACTCTATTTTAATAAGACTTTAATTTCTTTTGAACTGTGACTCTGCTTCCTGAACAAAAGGACTGGCTAGAGAGAAAGAAGGAAGATAACTAAAAACAATGCAATTTAGCTGAAACCTGCACAATTTTCTTGTCTAGCGTATTTATCCAGCTAGATTTGTAAAGGTGGCTTTGTCATGTTTCTCAGCCTGGTTTAATGATAAATGTCCGTAGAGTCTCAGCTGTGTCATTTAGTGGCAGCGAAGCCTTAGCCTAGTCAGTGGACTTCTCAGAATTTCTGTTACTTGATCTGTAAATGGAGATGATGCTATTTCCCTAACAGGATTGTCAGGACCAAATGAAATGACGCATGAGAAAGAATTTTAAAAACAAAAGTGCTGAGTACGTGCCTTACTTGCACAAAGGAAAGCAGAGCCCAAGGTAGCATTTGCTTTAAAATATAACGTTGTGTAAGTAGGGGTTATCCTACAATAACAGGCACATTCATGAAAGTTACTAAACCTAAAGGAAACTTACAATGCGTGCCTGAAAAATAAGATTTCCCCTATGAAATATAAATAGCACGACAGGTTTTTTGCTTTCCAACAATTATTACCATTAATAAAAATAAAATCTTTTGTAAAGAGCAGGAAAATTGCATAGTTACCTTTGCCACAGGAAGGAAAATATTTATTCAGGCTTGTAAGGAATCTGTTTGGTATCACTTATATTTCCAATCAAACAGAGAGAAAGAGTGCCCTTTGAGTCTTCTATACAAGGTTATGTAATATAATTAAAACAATGCCTATCATAAGAAGCAGTTGCCACATTGTTACTATACGCCAGCAAATTAAAAATCTACAGTGTGCAGGAGAACAGCCATTATTGAACTTATTAATAATATCCCTCAACTGGCCTACTTCTTAAATTCTGCATGGTTTAGCCACACCAGTGCCACAGATCACAATGATGAAACTAAGATGGCGCGACTGCAGCCAGACAACTGCCACTGTGATCTTTCAAAAACACACATTACCTCCCCTCTTAGAAATCCTTCAATGGCTCCCCTTCATTTTGGGATCAAGTTTAAACCCTTGATTTTAAAACACAAGCTCCTTCTGCTTAGAAATACCTGTCTATTTCCTAGCCTCATCTCCACATGTACCTTTTACTCTGGTAAGGCTGAACGACATATTTTTGAAGTTCCCTCAGAACTCCCCATGTCCTTCAAGCACCCACATACCTATGACCTATTCCTCTCTCACCTATCTCATACCTATCTCCTCTCTCAGTAGTTACCAACTGCATTCATCATAATTCTCCCATTCAACAGAGCGCTCCGTGAAGAAAACAGAACATGTCTTATTCCACTCCGTACTCACAGTGCCTAGCATGGGTATAACAGATATGTCTTCTGAATAATAAATTTCGTATTACATTTTTATTAGCTTAGAATTAACACTGTCACAGAGTCCACCTCCACCTTGTGTGTTTTAATGCAGTAACATGATATTATCCACAAAAACACCTTACATTACAAAGAGCTCCATTTCCATACTCGGCATCCATATGTACTAGCTATACACTAAACTGAAGCTCTTATGTCTCATTCTCTGTCTCTAAGAAACAAAATACATGCAAACCAGAGATGAGGGTGTGAGGCGAGACTGAATTTGGCAGAAAACTATACTTAGCATTCATATAAAGTCACAAAGACATAAATTTCAAAACATAATTGCCAACAGCACATAGTACTATTTTATTAAGATGTTTTTATAGACTTATAAGAGATACTAGAACTAGAAGGCTATTATTCCAGGGTGTTACATAATTTGTCTAATGTTGCAAGGCCAGTTATTGTCAGAGCTCAAATCAGAGCCAAGCTTTTCTTATGATCCCGTGTTGTTTGAAAGATGTGATTTATCACTTTAGATTTATCTTTAGAAGGTAATGATTTACATCTTCAAAAGGTAAAATTTTAAATCACTAAATCTGAAAAACTTAGACTTTTGACTGTCTCTTGAAGAAAAAAATAAAGTTGAAGAAACTCTGAGACGTTTCTGATAGTCAGGTTTGTTATTCTATGTAACACGTTCGTCTAGATCATGTGGTTTATTTTTTTAAGGAACAGTCTAATGAAAAGAACATCCCTTTGGAGTTTGCATTCTCACACATAAAGCCCACCCTGCTACTGATTAGTTGTGCAACACTGGGGAAGTATTTCTCTTATGAACTCCAGCATCCACATTTAAAAGAGATAGAGAAGACTATATAACCAATTCTATGGGTATCTCACAGATTTCTGCGTATAATTTCTAATTAGTTTATAACAACTTCTATATCTCTGACAGGAGCCTTGAAGGAGCATAAACACACATACACACACACACACACACACCACACTGGTTGATTAGCAAAAGTGTTTATTAATTGAACAAAACATCTTCTCCTTAAAGACCTATTTGAAATGTGCTGTTATTTCTTCCTTTCTTAAGCACAATGTAATAAGCTACTGCTTAACTATCTGTTAGAACTCCACCTATGGAATAAAGAGATTAAGCATATTGTGAGCTATTTCCTATTACAATTTTAAATAAAAAAGAACCATATGGTTGCCCTCATCACCATCTATTTGGAGCAGCAAAAGAATAATAAAGACATTGGAAAGGTCTGTCACATGATAAGTAGCAGCCTACTGGGTGATTCCATTGTACTACCTTATCACCTGGCCAGACACATGTTCCAGTATCAATTAGCTGGTGATCTGAACAACTATTTAACTTCTCTAGGCTTCAGTTTATTTATCTCTAATAGTCACACATCTATTGTATATAGCAGTTGAATGGATTTAGGAAAAAAAGTGCTAAATAAATTTTCATTATTAGTAGTAAATGGCATGTAGTAAACAGCAGCTAACATCACTGAGCCCTCCCTACTTTTCTCAGAGACCCTAAGCCACCTACAGTATTTCGATCATTCAGCTACTATGTACCAAGCACCTATTATATGCCATGCCCATGACTGGCTGACCTCAGTCAGATTAAACTGTGATCCTGGTGAGACCAAGCTTTTGGATTCAATCCCCTAAAACTAAAATCAACCAGAAAACATTTTGTATTTTCCATAAGACAGAGATGCATCCAAATGCAGCCAGCTATCTTACAGAGATGGGTTATCTTCAGAAGAAAACATAAGAAATAAGACAGCTCGTAACAGTTTCTCAATGATTTCCTGATAAGGGGACTGTTAGTGCCATCCTTACAGCTCCTCTTAGGAACTATTCCTGAAAATTAAGCTGATAAGAATGACCAGGGCAATTAGGCTGACTGGCAGCAGTTCTTACATACTGATGTAAAGACACTGAAAGGAAAGGAGCTTTTTCCAACTGGCAGTAGCCCATTAGCCAACTGAATGACTTCTGCAGAATGGACGGTAGGACAAAATTCCCTCTTTAGGGAAGAAATCAGCATAGGAAAATGCCCTTTCAAAGTATGCTCACTAAAAATAAAAACCTACAGCTCTCTACCCTCCAAAAAAAAAAAAAAAAACAGATTCTAAAATGCATCCAATAATGTGCTTTTTATTCTGTTTGCCACAAAACAAGCAGCATAGAATTTTAAAAAACAAAACTGAACACGGGAGTTAAGAGTCAGTGAGAATCCTAAATTCCATTCTTAGCTCTGCTTCATAATGATGGGTTTCTGAAACTCTTTGAGTGTGTCTTTTCAACTGCAAAAGGTATGAGTTATTGAAAGATACCTAAAAAAAAAAAAAAATGCAGGGCGGGCCACGGTGGCTCAGCAGGCAAGGATGCTTGCCTGCCATGCCAGAGGACCTGGGTTCGATTCCTGGTGCCTGCCCATGTGAAAAAAAGTAAAAAAAAAAAAAAAAAAAAAAAAAAAAGCCAATAGTAATTATGTCTCCATTTTCTCCCATGTATAAAAGTTCATCTTCAAAAAGTACAGCCTTGACTGGGACTGAAACTAAGAGAAGGAAGACTTCACACCAATAGAAGTGGCTGCTATGGTACTAGTGGCCAAGAATGCCACTGGGGAAGCCTTTCCCACCAGAAGGGTGAGGAATGGGGGGGCTGGTCTGGAATGCCAGGGGCGAGAACTCCTGCAGGCATTCTTCCAATCACAGAATGTTAGAGCAAAGATCTCAGAGTATTTCCTAATTTTTACAGAGGAAGACACTGGGGCTCAGAGACTATGTGACTCACCCAATACCAAAGACTGAGTTAGGACACTCAACTGACCTCTCCTGCAGGGGCCATCTGCAGGTGGAGTGATAAGGACTCACTCTGCCGAGTAGCTGCCGTGGTCACTATCTCCTGCCACAGATGTTCTTCTGCTCTTCCTTTTAAAGTATGGCATAAAATAAAGGTTTAAAATGCTTTTATTCATGTAGAATACAATTTCAATAAGAATATTTCATCAGGGGTGGGCCACGGTGGCTCAGCAGGCAGGAACGCTTGCCTGAGATGCCAGAGGACCCGGGTTCGATTCCCAGTGCCTGCCCATGTAAAAAAATAAAAAATAAAAATAAATAAAAAATAACCAATTGAAATTTGTAGGATTGCTAGTTTAAAAAAAAAAAAGAATATTTCATCAGGATTTTATTAACGAAATCAAAACAAAATAGTTAGTTTCTAAGATACCGAGACACAATTATAAATTAGAAGGCTATATGTACCTGAATATATTAAAGAGTGGTAATCTAAGGAAGAAGGAAAAGAGAGTTATGAGAAAGTACTGGGAGGGAAGAAGGAAGTGAAGGAAGGGGACAGTGAGGAGCACGAGAAGCCTGCCTTGAAAACCAGTTTATTTTGCTGTCATTAGCTCAGGAGAGTCCATAAATGTGTGTGTGTAAAATATTCTCCTAGGCTTAGGGTCACTAAAACTTGTCTTTTCCTAAACATGTTGGAAAGATGCTTCAAAGGCAGATGGAGACAACATATCTATGGCACCACAGCAGTGATTTTCAAAGAACAGTCTCCAAGCTAGCAATGTCAGCATCAGCTGGAACTTTTTAAAAAGCTAGGCCTCAGGCTCTACCTCAGATTCACTAAATCATAAACTCTAGTGATGGGTCCCAGAAATCTATGCTTTAACAGATGCTTCTAAATACAGAGTTCAGTTTGAGAATCACCTTATTCTAGTATGAAGAAGTTTCAAGCAGTACATGTCAAAAATGAACAATCACTGACACAGCAGACAACAACACATGGCCCAGGGAGGGGAGGAAAATACATGCCCAATCAGCAGCACAGGCGCATAAACGAGGTGGCAAGAGGCACGTAACACAAATGCCAAGCTCCACAAATTTGTGGAGGGTGGCCCTATTTGTCCTTACTTTGGATGGGAAAATTATCTTCCCAACATATGAGCCTCTGCTTGAAGGACTCTTGAAGGTTGCCAGTTTACCACAGACATATAATATTGCAGTTTCTTAACTGTACCATAGTATCCTGGTAAGCATGTAAACATAATAAATATTCCTAGTATGATCAGTATTATAAGGAGATGTAAAGTACAACAGGATAACAAGGAATTGTCTAAGACTCAGATGTCTGACTCTCAATTGTACATCTCTACATGGATGCGTTGCTTCAATCTCAGAGTTTCTAAACCTGTTTCCTTACACTGTCAATCAAAACCAAAACTAATACTCACAGTAAAGTAACCCTAAACCAACTTCACATTTGTATTCTCTCCCAGTGAACATTACCAGTATTTATACAACATTTAAAAGCAGAAACTTGAGAGTCATCTTGAACTCTTCCCTCTCTGTTACCTTCATGTTCAATTAGTCACCATCTTGTGCTAATTCTACCTCCTTATTTTCTTGAATAGGTCTCTTTCTCTCCATCTCAAAGGTTCAAGTCCTCATATGTGCCCTGGGATTAAACCAGCAGCCTCCATGTTCTCCAGCTCTCCATGCCTTCAATCCGGGCCACTCTCCAAACTATGTCCCTTGCTGCCACCAAATGACACTCTAAAACAAGAAGAAAATTGTATCTTCCCAGCATAAGAATTCACCATCCTCATCTTTCAAGATCGCATTCCTCAAACTTTATGTTCCAACTCCCTACTGACTCTCTCATATGAATGCTCTTCTGGTTCTAGCTCTTATTCACTCCTAGTCGTCCTTGAAAACCGTTTCAGATAAGACCGTCTCCAGGCAACCTTGAAATTCACCCAACCCAGGTACAAGTCAGCTGATCCCTATGGGTTCCCCAAGGGCATCGCCATCACAGTTATCACCCTACATTCCTTTTTGTTTCTCCAGAAGCACACATTCCCCTTCTCTGGTATATAGAAGGTAAGCATTAATGTTTGTTAAATTTGTAACTTTTATAAACAGCCTAAACCATCCCCCAAATTATAGTCTGTCCCTCTCTTCTCCCTCGGGATAAACACCTGCTAACAGTATTGAGAAAAACAAGCCAGCACCCTTCAACAGGCTTCCTCAACCCCAGCACTGCCCGTGCTCCAAAGTAAAGAATACCAGAGGCTCCTTACATGTAGCCCAAATCCACTTGCTAGTTTGCTAAAGACCAAAAGTAAAATAACTCTCACACAATAGCTTACTTCAACATTTCTGGTTTCTTTTAGGTGTAATCAGAATACAGTCCCTGAACTATATATGTTTGAATCTTATCACTTTAGTTGGTGTAACATCCATCATTTATTATCTCCCAGCTTCCTCTCAAGGTCTCATTATCGGTTTCCTATCTCATGCTCATTCATATCCTCTGAACCTGGAACAGCCAACCCTTTCCTACCTGGCCACGCAGGCCAAATTACAAAGGAAGGGAAGGATGCGGGAAGAATGCAGCTATGTTCTACAACTTCTGTAAAGTCCTTCACAACTGTTCCAGCCTAACCACTAACTCTTCCCTTCTCTGACTCCTTTTATAATTATAACACACCTATGCTGTCTACCACTTTACACCATGGTGCTGCAAAATACTGTTGTCTCATTCTATGCTATTATCACAAGCAACACAATTTGTCTTCAGTTCATTTTTAAGTATCTTCTAAAGGAAAACATTCTTAATTTTTAATTTTATTTTACTTTTATTAATTTTATTTTACTTTTCTTATAATCCCACAGGCACTCAAGTTGCACCAACATATTTATCAGAAGTCTACATCATTAAAAATCTTTAAACATGCAAAATATAAAATGTATGGTACTCGGAGTAATTATATAGAAGTCCCCTTGTTTTTGGTATACAATTGTCTGGATTTGGTTAAAAACACTTTAAACATATTTCTGTTCATTTTAAACACCCGGCCCATTTTTCAAATGCTTCATCTCTTCCTTTTTTTTTCAATCAATTGGGTCTTCCCTGCCCAAATATCCTAACATCTTACACACACACACACACGCACTTCTCAATCTATGAACCCTCTCGCTATCATCAGATATTCTTTTTCAATTAACTTAGAAGCAAAGGGAAAGAAGAGTGTCAGCAATTACTGTGGCTGCTTCCCCATCACCATGTATTCCTAAAAACTGTAACAATCAGGATAGGATACCCCAAGCTTACAATGAAACAACTCACAATAAGGTCAACTGCTTTATTATTTAAACATGGCAACTTTGACATTCACCACGTGCTCCTCCCTGAGCCTTCCTACTTCTGCTTCTGGGACAGCAACCTCTAGTTTTGTTTCTATTTTTCTGGTGACTCAGTCACAGCCTCCTCCACATGCTTGCTTTTTTTTTTTTTTTCTTAATATTAAATGTCAACATTCTTCAGGATTCAGTCCTCAGAATTCTTTTTCCCCCCTCTGTTTATATTCTCCTCCTCCTCCTGCCAATGATTCAGTTAAAACAACTTTTGAGTGCTCTGAATCTTTAGGTCAAACAGCCCACTGGACATCTATTTCACCTAGATGTCTCATAGGACCTTAAAGCATAACATATCCCAAATCAAACACTCTATGCTACTGTGGTCATCCAAAGTCAAATACTGAGAATTAAGAAATCACTTTCTATTTTCACTTTGTGTCAAAGGAAATTTGCTCATAATAATTTCTCATTTTTACCAGATAAGTGATGATTTCCTCTGTATCAGTAAACTACAACACTGATATATTTCACTTACATTAAGTATAACCGTAGCAAACCCATTCTCATGCACAGATTCTTTTCACAGTGTTGATTTAAAATTACTGCTTTCCTTTCCACTTCTGAAAGAAAATATTAACATTGCCAAAACATGCTTGTTAACACCTGCCCAGGGGTGTATCACTCTAAGGAAGACCCCATCCATACACTCAGAGCTATCGCTAAAGTGTCTAGCCATCCCAGTTTGCCGGAGACAACTGAACTTTCATCTGATGTCCCTGTATAATTGTTAATAGCAGCCCATTTCACTTCCCACTGTCCCAGGTTGAGCAATATACTATCTGGTCAGTCTATTACCTAGACAAAGAACATACAATTAAGGCCTTAAAATTGGAATATATGCCTTAAGCCATCCATACTCTCACCTCATCTTCCTTGAGCACTGAATGAAAAACGCACAGAATAATCATAATCTCAAATTTCTTCACAGATGGACTAAATCAATTAAGGTTGACCCTATCCTCCTATAAAATTTAATAAACAGAGACGAATTACTAGCTAGTCCAAATAACATACCCTCAGGACAAGGTCCATATTTGCAAAAAAAAAAAAAAAAAAAAAAGTCAATCCATTGATCCTTGTTAGGATTTGTTTCCCTCCAATTATTAATCCAAACAATTCCACAAAATGTAGGCAGACCCAAATTTTCTCTAAACTTATTTCAATCTCTGCTAATGGCAAAATTATCCACCCAGTCCCTTTAGCTAGAAAGCTCAGGACCAAATTCAGTTCTCTCTCTTCTCCCTAAGCAGTTACCAAGTTCCATTGATTCTGTTTTAAAAGCCCCTGGAACTTTGACCACAAACCTTTAACTAGACACTATTTTTAATCTGTGATTGCTGCAATAGCCTTCCTCTACTTTCCCTTGCTTGATCTCTCTCACTTCTGCTACAATTATTTTAAATAAATCAATTTCTGTAGTCTACTGCCTACTTTAAAACCAGACTTCATAGACATACCTCCCACTAAATATGTACTACTCAATTGTCCTCCTTGAGGATGGAACCACTCCCCTAGGAGGTGTCTGAAAATTGTGGGGGACATCTGTCCTTGTGATAGTGCTAAGAAGGCACAAAGGGCATTTATAATGGACACAGACCAAGGAGTGTGAATATCCAACTATGTAGGGTAAGTCCCTCATAACAGAGGATTGTTTATCCAGAATGCCAATACATTTCCTGGTGAGACTTTTTGTTCCCAGAATACATTATTTTTCTTTAATACATACATGGTTCTTTCTTTCTACAATCTACTTAACCTCCCCGCCACCACTAGTTCTGCCTCCTTTCAAAATATATTTTCCCTGGATGATACAAATCTAAAGACTTTCTCATGTGAATTAATAGGGTATATTAATGAAATAATTATATCACCCCTATAACACATTGGTTGCACTTGATGCATTAAGTTATGGTTAAACTGTTGACTCATTTGTTATTTCACTCCATGTTCCCCTTATCCCTTGAATCCCCTAAAATTTGAGCTCCTTGAGAATATTCCTTTGTTTCACATTCATTTTTTTAACATCAATTTCAACTGTTGACCTTTCAGATAAGAATTGTTCTATAAATGGTTTTTGGATTAAAAGACGAAAAACTGTACAAAATTCCAATGAAGAGAATGCCATTTCTTAACCTTTTTTGTAGTTGTTGAACTCTGAACTGAGAATACTTTGAAGTAAACTAAGTTATTAGTGATAGTACTTTAAAGAACCCTAAATGCATATATTAAATTACAGATTAGATGAAGGTAGATATTATAAAATCAGGTATAAGAGGAAAATAAGCTGTAGAAATCATGGCAAACTAAAGAGAATGTTTCCAGTGTAAAGGTATTTAAATTCCTTTTCTTTTATGACTGCTGAGTAAGTACACCTTACAAAGATCTGCCTAACAAGCTTGCGTTTGCAATCCTTCTTAAGAAAAAATATTTTGGTAACCTAAAAAGACAAAAGTGTGTGGGGGGTGTTGTGTATGTTATGTTTCTATATAAAAAATAAAGTAGAATCCCTCTTATCCCATCCCACTCAATTTTTTTTTTTTTAATTTGAGCTTAGACTATTTCTGTGGCATATTGCAAATACACCATATTTTTTCAGGCAATTTTTTTTCAACTTAGCACATCCCTAAGTTGCACAAAAAATTAAATAGAGCACACAAAACAAATGCTCACTTGCACATCTGTTCATATCTGGTGCTCGGTGTCCATAGTATCCTGATGGGCAGGAATGCAGGCACTCTCCGTACTGACGCATCCCTTCTCTTCGAAGAAAGAAGAACAACTTCTGTTGACATCGGCTGCACCCATTGTCCTTTGAACAAGACAAACAACCCTTGCAAATGGGATTTGATACATAACTAGCTGTAAAAGAAACAAACACAAAACAAGCTTAAATATGAATATGATCAGACTTCTAGTCAGTACAACATCAGAGGACAAGTGACCCTTATTCTTCTGCTCTAATAGCACAGAATTGCTAAACAAAATATATCCCCGTCTTCCCAAATTTTTTAGGACATAACCCAGATCAGAAACAAAGAGCTGAAATTAGAGGAGAGTTGTGGCTAAAAGTTTAAATGGAATGGCTCTTGGGGATGCTGAACCAAGCAGAGGCAGATCTTACAGCAGGATTCTGAGTCTAGAACAAAACATATGCACTTAAAGAGCTGAAACATAGCTCCCTTTTTGTAGACAGGAATCATAAAGGTTTTTCTGCCTATGAACTAAATAGCAGAACCAACACCATAACCACCCAAAACTAGCCAGAAAAGAAGCAGCTAACCCTGCATTGGAGGCATGAAGAGATGAGCCCAGGAGAGAAGACGTACACCCATGAGAGGTAAGAACCCCAAGCCTGTAAGACATTCAAACGTGGGATACAAATTCAAATGATCAATATACGATGAAGTTTCTAAGTCAAGAAATTAACATTAAACCTTATCCAAACCCAGGAAAACCCACAGAGAATAAAATAAAGAACTACCCTCTAGAACTTATCTACAATTTTAAGACCTGAGACTTTCATGGAAAACCAATTTAACCTTAAAAAATGAACAAGTCATAAAAGGAAGAGTCACCTGTTTCAGTAAAAGGGAGATTTTACAACTGAGAGCCAGATATAACAGAATTATTGCAGAGAGCCTTCAAGATGAGTGTGTTTAGAATATTTGGAGAGAAGGACTAGAAATCACAAGGAGAGAAGTGAGAATAAACAAAAATGTACAAGTTGGAAAAGAAAATTCTAAAACTGAAGAATATTTCTATGGACAAGCTGAATGGTAGAACAAAATACTGCTGAAGAGAATGAATTAGCTGAAGACAACTTTAAAGAACTACAGCATAACAAAAGATAAAAATATGAAAACATGATAAAGGTAGGAAGTATATAAGAAAAAAGTGAAAAAGTTTCAACACGTGATTAGTAGGTATTCCAGGAGAGAATGAGTAAGACATAATAATAGAGAGAAAATGGAAGAATTAACAAATGAAGATGGGTTCTTAGATGAAAAACTGAGAGTCCTTGTCAGAGCAGTAAAAAAAAATTCTGCATCTAGACACAGGATATTTAAACTAAAGAACAAAGACAAACCAGAGAGAAATAGCAGATAACCTTCAAAAGATTAAAAAGGTGACTATGACTGGCAGATTTTTCATCAGAAACAGTAAGTGCTAGATAGTGGAATATATTCTGCAGCATACTGAGGGAAATTAATTATCAAACTATAATTCTATAAGTAGTTAAATGATAATTTAAGAATGAGAACAAAATGAAAATATCTTCAGGCAAAATAAAGGGAAGAAATTTATTAATCAAAAACATTCACAAAAAGAAGGAGCAAACTGTATACTGGAGAAAACAAAATGAAACCCAGAAGTGTAATGATTAAACCAATGGATAAATATAATGGTATCTCTATAAAAGTATAGTTTTCAAAAAATAAAAGAAAATGATTTAATTTTCAGGGTTTAAAAATCAGAAAATATCTTATATTCAATAAGAATAACATGGAAGACTTGAGGGGGTAAGCCAAAGTTAAATCATTTAAAGTTTCTATGTTATTAACAAGGAAAACCAAGATAGGTTAAATTTGTTAAGTTAAATAAACTTGCTAAAACTTCAAGCTATCCACTATAAGTAATAGAATATAGAACTTCCAAATCAATGGCAACTACAAACAGATGTAATAAATATATAAAATATGAATAGGAGGAAGGACCTCAAATGTCCATGAACAGAAACATGGGATAAACAATTTGTGGTGCATTCATACAATGAATTTTACTCAGTAACAAAAAGAATTAAACTACCAATATACATAATAACATGAATGCAACTCATAACCCTACGTTGCACAAAAGAAGCCAGACACACACAAAAAGTACTTCCTGTACAATGTCATATATATTAAGATCAAAGACAGGAAAGGTTAATGTATGGTGATGGAATTCAGTACACTAGATGGTTGTATTTGAAAGGTGGGAACTGACTGGAGAGGGGTACAATGGAATTGTTTGGAGAGTGATGAAAATAAAATGTTCTATATTTTGGCTAGATGCTGGTTATACAATGTACACATCTGCAATACTCATCTAACCACACATTTAGGACCTTTGTGTTTTTTACTTTATGTAAATTATATCTTAATTTAAAAAAGAAAAAGAAAAATGGGTAGGAAGCCTATACATTAACTTTAGGATAATACAGTTTTGAATACTTTGTCTATTTTAAAGATTCTATAAGTTACACTGGATAGTAACCTATTTGATACTTTTCCATGTTTAGGTTATTTTTTAAACAGAAATATCCTATTGGTGATGGAGGGGGCAGATGGGGAGAAAAAGCTGAAATGTTGTAATAAAAATCTAAAAATCAAAATATAAACCTCATGAGAAGTTCACTACATCTAGTGGTGAGAAGGGTAATTAAAAAGAAAATACTCTTTCTAAACTTTCTGGTATAAAATTTTAAAATGATATCATCTGAAATCCTGGTATAAATTCTAAAATATTAAAAATTCATGTAACTTTTAGTTATCACTATACAAAGCAAGGTCATAAATATAACAAGATACATGAGGTCATGGTGACTTCACTTTATTGGGTTAACCCAAAAAAGGAAAGAAGAGAGAAGGAATAGAAAACTCATCAATTATTGAACTCTCTAACTTTGAGACTACATCCTGTTTGCCCTACATATAATATTTATTGCATATAAAATATTAGGCAAGTATTGAGACTAACAGCTATACAAGAAAGTACATTGCACATCACACCATTCCTTCACTTACAATGATTCAACATCTAATATATTTATAGCCTCTTGTAGTGAATCAACACAGGTTTTAGTTCTACAAGATGCTTCCCCTCTTTTCCCCAGGCTCCTATAGCCCTGATTCAGTTTTATACCCCTTCTTCCAGAGAGACCCAAAACCAAGGGCTTACCCTAACTTTCAGAAGAGGCTGAAGAAAAACGAAAGTATTTTCAGACAGAGAATCAAGGCCTAGATAGTCTTTGAATTAATCATCAAGATCTACTTATTTCCACCTAATCCAGGCCCTGGTTCTAACAATTGCTCAAGTGCTTTTATCTGTATATTCCATTTATTTTATGGCCATCTTCTTCACTTGCAAACCTATGTGTGCCGTCTAAATACTTTTTTTAAACATTTTTTATTGTGAACTATAACACATATACAGAAAAGTAATACATTTCAAAGTACATTGTAGCAAGTAGTTATAGAACAGGTTTCAGAGTTTGGTATGGGATACTGTTTCTCAATTTTAGGTTTTTCCTTCTAACTGCTCCAAGATACTGGAGAATGAAAGAAATATCATTTGTAACGATTCAGCAGTCATACTCATTTGTTGAATAACAAATGAGTCTTATTTATTATAACTCCCGCTTCTCCTTTGAACCTTCTCCAAAATTTTAGGGTAATTTGTGCTATGACCATTCTAACTTTTTCATTTTGGAAAAAGGTGTCAATAACATAGGATAGAAGGCTAGAACTAGTTAATGTTCTTGGAGAGGCTGGCCCCTCTGGATTTTAGGACTTATCTGGCCTAGGAACCTATCTGAAGGTTATAGATTTCTGGAAAGTAATCTTAGTGCATGAAACTTTTGTAGAATCTCAGATAAAGCCCTAGGTGTTCCTGGGTTGACAGGAACGGTTTTATCTGGGTTTGGCAAACCCTGGTAATTCACATTATTGAGCTGAAAGCCAATGTAAGCGTGGCCTCCAGAAAAGCCTCCAGATTCCACCTGAATTCTCTTAGCCACTGATACCTTATTTTGTTACGTTTCTTTTCCCCCTTTTGGTAAGGAAGGTGTTGTCAATCCCATGGTGTCAGGGCCAGGCTCACCCCTGAGACTCATGTCCCACATTGCCTGGAAGACTTTCGCCCCTGGATATAATGTCTCACCTAGGGGGAATGGTACTGGTATTCCTTGTAGAGTTGAGCTTCGAGAGAGAGCAATAAGAAACTTTTTGGAAGTAACTCTTAAGCATAACCATAGGTAGCCTTAGCTTCTCTACTACAGAAATAAGTTCACAAGAGCAAGCTTCAAGCCCAAGGCCTTAGTCTATTGACTTGGGAGTCCCTAATATTTGAGACAGTATCAGGGGTTTCCCCTGTGGTAAAGCTTAATAGTTCCATTTTTTTTTCTCCCACCCCTCCAGGGACTTGGCCAATGCTTTTTAATTATCTTTTCAACATACTGTGAGATGTATCTGGGTATTACATGAAGCTATGCAAAATGACAAGCCCTTGTTCCCACTTTTGGTTTCATGTATTTGGGTTGTTTAAATGAACCACCCAGATACGCTGAGCTAGATTATGTGCTACAGAAAATTTAGGTTTTTGGACAATATAAACCTATCTTCCTCTGGTCTCACCCAGAAGCTGAAGTTTTAAAAAATACAGTTTATATCATCCTTTACCCTTTAGTCTGCTTTACTAGTCCTACCTGGAATCAGCTTTAATTGTATCTCTAACTGAAGCCTGATCTCTTTTTCAATTTCTTTAACTGTTGTTACGTGTAGCAATGCTGACTGTCAGAGTTGCAGAACTCCGCCTCTAAGTCTTAGGTGTCACACAGTAGCCAAAGTTCCAGGGAGATGCCAGGTTACACATATATAGTACAGCATCTCAAAATCTAGAATAACATTTACAGCTCTGAACTAAATGTGATTGCTAAAAGAACTTACAACATAGGCCCAAATTTTCTTATAAGAATTTTCTAAAAGAGATCACACAATATTTGTTCTTTTGTTTCTGGCTTATTTTGCACCACATAATGTACCCAAGATTCATTCACCATGTTGCATGCTTCATGACCTCATTACTTTCTGTAGCCACACAATATTCCATCAAATGTATACACTACAGTTTGCCATTCTACTTCTCAATGCATCCTTCAGCCACCTCCTTCCATTGGGCATATAAATGTTCACAGTCAAAAATCCATGTCTTATATTATCATCACTTAGTTGTACAATCATCACTCTAAATTTTAGACAATTGTCATGCTCCAAAGAGAAAAATAACCAATAAACACTGTCACCAAATAGAAAATCCAAACCTTCCCTTAACTCTTATCTTCCACCTGCCCCCGCCACCAATTATTTACCGCTGGTATTGCTGTGTTATACTGATGTTTTCCTGTTATATATAGACCATAGCATGCATTAGCAGTTTTTCCCCATAGCCTTCTATTATTTACTTTCTGTACAAAATTCATACCTTTGAAATAGTTTGTGCAGGAACTTATTTATATTCATAGTGTTAATCGGTGGGATACATGGCTCTATACAACCCTTTCCAATCATGTTCACCTTTGATATGGCAATATTACTTACGGACCCACTAATGAACTGCCTTCACTCCTGTCTATTCCCTTACAGTTAAGTTCAACCTCATTAGCTAACCTTTCACCCATCTCTAGCTTCTCTATATCTATAGGTTCCTATATTCTATATTATAAGTCTCTGAATTTACCTTTATCAAGGTCATAATAGGGAAATCATATAGTACCTATCCTTTTGTGTCTGGTTTATTTCACTTAGCACTATATCCTCAAGTTTCATTCATATTGTCATATACTTCAGGACCTCATTTCATCTTAGTGCTGCATAATAGTCCATTGTGTATATATACCATATTTTGTTAATCCACTCATCTGTTGATGGGCATTTGGATCGTTTCCATCATTTGACAACTGTGAATAATGTTGCTATGAACACCGGTGTGAAAGTGTCTATTTGTGTCACTGTTTTCAGCTCTTCTGGGTATATTGTTGGGACGTAGGAGAACTCAATATTTAGTTTTCTAAGGAACCGCCAAACTGTCTTCCATAGTGGCTGACCATTATACATTCCCAAAAGCAGTGCATAAGTGTTCCAATTTCTCCACATCCTCGCCAACATTTGTAGTTTCCTGTTTGTTTAATAACAGTCTTTCTTATAGGTGTGAAGTGGTAGCTCACTGTAGTCTTGATATTTATCTCCTTTATAGCTCATGAAAATGGTCATCTCTTTTATGTACTTTTCAGCCATCTGTACTTGCTCTTCAGGAAAACGTCTATCTGTATCTTTCACCCATCTTATACTTGGATTGTCTGTTCTTTTGTTGTTGAGTTGTATAATTTCTTTATGCATATAAGATATGAAACCTTTATTCATTACATGATTTTCAAATATTTTTCTCCCATGGAATTGGCTGCCTCTTCACCTTTTTGACAAAGTTTTTTGAGGCACAGAAGCATGTTATTTTGAGAAATTCCCATTTATCTATCCAAATAATTTTTTAAAAAACACACTTTGTCCCAATCCAAATCAATTCCAATGAAAAATCACTCCCTCAGATATAATTACTAATTAATTTTGGCAAACAACTTTCCACATATCTCTTTACAATGTACGTTTATATGTGATATATAAAACGCATTTTCATTAACGTGATCATACTTTAAAGGCTGTCTCATAACTTACTCAATTTCAGTTAAGTTGTGACCATCTTTTCGTAGCAATGCAACAGGACCATTATCATTATCTTACTTCTAGGAAGTGTCTTATACCTGCTGCCTAGGCTTACCACCACCATCCGTTTGGTTATCTCCAACACTTTTTATGGGGACTACTATCAGTTTTCCAAGCACTAATTCAAGACCTAGTCCTCAGCTTCTGGCCCTCACAGTGCCTGCAGTGTGGGTCAATGCTGAAAGTGTCCTTCCTTCTCCGGCTGCCATAATTATGTCACCTCCTGCAGACTCAATACCACCCTAACTCTTATGATTTCCACAAATCTTCCCATAACGGGCCCTTATTGCTTCTCACTTGGTCTCCCGACCCCAGGCCCACCTCTTTCTACCTTACTCTGCATTCTATACTTAGGTCAATTTCCTCCTTTTATACTACATCATATGGTCTTTCTTCCGCACCTTACACTGACTAGATCATTATGATTTATAAAGTTCTTTTATAGCACTGACAGGAAATAATTCTATGACTATCTACAATTTCTCCAGCTGCCTTCTGAAGACATTTCATCCTGGTATTGGTATTGGTGACATGAGTAGGGTATAAAGGTTAAGTATGGAAGTTCAGGAAAACCAGGGTACAACTTAACTTCCCCACATAAGAAAGGACAAAGACTGAGGGTGGAGTGGGTCGAGTATAGAAAGCTAGGAGAGAGAAACAGAAACTGGGAATATTCAGAGGCTTTTTGAGGAAATGACTATATCTGCCATAGCAGGGCAGGCGGTGATAGGGACAGCCCAACTCATTTTAACTTTCAGGGACATTCCAAGAACATAAACCCACCTTAACCATAAAGACCCTAAGGCCTAATATCTTGGAGAAAAGCAATAATTATTTTGAGTAAGGAATATCCCTTAAATTTGATTTAATGGAAGACTAAGGCAAAAGCAGGGGGTACTGGCTAGAGTAGCACCACAAATAGTCCCAAAGTGATGAGTTCTCTGGAACATATCTGAGAGTAGTTCTCTGGCTACTTTCGGCTCTTGAATTTAACTAAAAATTTGAAAAGGCAATACCAAGATTATCCAAACTCCTAATTTAGTTCTGTAAATGAAGAGAATTTAGAAGGTTTACATACATAGCAGGAAGATTTAAGGAGAATGCTCCCTGTGCCATGGGCATCACAAACTAAAGCTGAGGATGGGCTTCCCTTCCCTTCAAAAGTTAAACCAGCAGCTCTTTAGCACCATAAATCTCACTCCAGAGAAAGAGATATGGAGGGAGAAAAATTACAGAGGGAAGAGCAGCCATATAAATTAAAGTCTGTTTGTTTCATTTTGTTTTTATGTATCAGAAGCCAACTTTCATCTTGCTTTCAAGCATTTCAGAGTCAACAAAGTGTGCCCTACATTTTTTTTTAAAGGGCACTCTTAAAAGCACTAAAAGCATTGCTTTACTTACTTGAACCTCGAATGACTTAAACAGTGAAAATGACTTAGGGAATACTTACCTGAGTCCATATCTTAGATATCTTTAGAGACCTATATATGAGGAATTCTCTTAAAATAAAAACAATGCAGGCCACACCAAACTTAAGTGCTCTCTCTTCCCTTCCCCCAATCATCTTCAGTCATCAATAGTATCCCTCCATCTGAAGGACAAGGGAAACATGTTATTTTTAGCAATTTGAAGCTTCACACGGCAAACCTCAAACAGATTTTTCTGTTTAATTAACTGTTGCCCAGTGTCACCTATCCAAGAATTCTCCTCTACGCTGTATATCAGTAGTTTAACAATTCAACAAGAACTTTCATCTGTGATGTGGTGACTACAACAACCTGTGTGTCTAAAGCCCGGCAAAAGAGACCTATAAACATGACTAGAGAAATTTATTTTGTCACGATCCTAGTAAGTCAAATCGTTCTGTCTAATGCTATGAGATTTAATTCAATTGTGCAGGTGAATAAACAGACCTTAATTCCCGGCTTTGATGACCATATTTATTTGCTCTCTCTGTAAGCTTCAACTTTTCCAACCCTGAAGCCTGCTGAGCTCCAGAGTTTCACCATTCCAATCAAAACAGCTTTTCAAAATTGAGATCTACCCAAAACTCTAATGATGAAATATATCACATAAAACCTAAAAGTCATCAAAAAGATGATAGGTACTGATTTAAATACAAATTCATCTCTGTCACAGGGAAAGGAATATAAAGCTTTAGAGAACAGGGAAAATCATAAGGAGGAAAGCAAGTAACAACCCCTACATCACTAACAATTGTATCAAGAGATAGAAATTCAGCATAAGTAGAACTCTTTACTCTCAACTGAAATAATGTTAGTGTTCCTCTTAAACTGCAAAATATTTGGCCTTTTTATGAATCCTTTGTTAAATCAAATCCAGTTACTCTCAGTCTATCCCATGGCATTTTATGTGGGTGTTGAATGCCCATCTGTTTCTAATATACTCCTGACACTTTTTTAAAGCGCTCCCGTGTTTCTGGATTTAGTCCTTGCTAAGTAAGATGAATCTTAAATTCCTTCTAGGTGAAGGTATCCATTCCAGAAAAAGAACACTGACTTCTAATTCGGAAAATGATAGGACTGAACAAGGGCTACTGGCATCTCCACCTCTCTTCACTGGTTCAATAATAAATCCAATATAATCGGATTATATTGGATTATATATAATCCAATATATAATTGGATGAACAACTGCTATTTAAATTTCAACAGCCAGTATTTGAAATAAAATTGTTAATATCTGTCTACCCTCTATCCCTGAGTTCAACACACACATTTAAAAACAAAAGTACACAGCTATCTCTGCCACCAACAACAGGGACCTTACATGTCAAATCCTATACAAATCTAGCTGGGTGTTAAACCTGACAACATGAGGATAAAAATCCCCTAATCATGTATATCAGCAGTCCCCAAACTCAGTTAAATTCCCAATATCAGTGTCATGAATTAATGTACCTCATAAGATTGGACTAAAATGAAAAATGCCTGTCCAGGATGCCTTCTTTCATTTAACATGAAGTTGTAAATATTTACATTAAATATCTTCATAAAATATGCAATCTTATATTTGTTGTCAAGCCAAATTTCAATACTCTCAATCTTCACCATTGCAATCATCACATCCTAGACAGAAAATAAATGTTAAAAATAACAATGCCAATAACACTTAGATAAATTTCTAGATGACTTCTAAAGATTTAGAGAAGCTAAATTAGCTTAACATGTATTTAATCTAAAAAAATAAAAATCAACTTCTAAACATAATAATCAAGGGCAAAATTGTATTACAAATTCCACAGTTTAAAAACTTCTAGAAATAAACCACATTTTCTCAGACTCTCTTTTTTAGCTTTTATCATGATTTCTTCGAGAGACAATAATTTAGGTGAAAGGCTTTAACTTCCCAAAGAAGTATGAGATATGAGAAAACCATATTAACTGGTTGCACTAAAATGCTACTATTTCATACATCTAAATTATATCAATTAGGATTGAAACACTGGACATTTCCATATTCCTAGATGTATTTCTTGGGAAAATAATACTTCTAAAAATGTACAAGCCCCCTAAATATGGAAATCACCTCCCAAAATGAATATTCTTAGTAACATCAGGATTAAATGTCTTTAATTAGATTATTTTGCTTCTCCTATCAAAATATGTATCTCACTGTACACTCAAATAAAATGACAAGGTTTTAAACTATGGGAGGAGGGGTGGAGTATGGGAATCCAGCATTTTATGCATGATTCTTCTGTAAACACACAACTTCACACACACACACAAAATTCTTAACTAAAACATATGGAGGGAGAGAGATAAATAGAGTAACAGATTTATCTGCACCTATGAAATGCTAAGATCTTCAGAAAAACATGAACATTTTCCACAATTATGACCTCTCCTCCCCAATTACTCTCCAACAGCAGCACCACAGGAGCCCCAGTCCTCATAGGTGCTTTTACAACAATGGTAAACAATGGCCATGGTTTGGCCTACTAGGCCGGATGTTTTTCTATATCACAAGGAAGCAGAATGCGTTACATATCATGCGTGCTCCAAGTCCAACTGAAACGTCACCAGGAAGCTCAGAATATTCAATAACTGCAGGTCAGAAGGACAAAACAAGATACGACTGCAAAATAATCATGGCTGGAATCTTACATGGTTCTCTTTGAAGGTACAAAAGACCTGTCCAGAACATGATAGGTACATTTTTTTTCTAATCTAACTTCTTTTTCTACAGATATCACTAGCATTCAAGACAACGCTAAAGCTGAAGGAGATTGAAATGCTATACCCAAAGAAAGCAATCACTGCAATCATAAGAGGAAAATAACTTTGGTTTAACATATTTTATCCTGAGACAAAGCAAGATCTCTTTAACCTATTTCACCCAAAACATAAACAGCTGAAGCACATGGGGTTGCACATTTGACGGTGGGAGCCAGAGGTCCCCAAAGAAGGTTCTGAATGCACTTTAATAGCAAGGTAAGGCACACTGAGTGCCTATTTTTTCAGAGAGACTCAAGGAAAGGTAAAATTATCCCTTCAATGTGTCAGTTCTATATGCTTATCAACTGAGAGTGTATGCCAAAGTGAGAAGCTCAAGTAGAATAGAAAAATTCAAATGAAATAAATGGCATTTAGAAATTCTCCGAACACGTTTTCAAAACAGTTGTTAATACTCTAAGTAAAAAGACAAGACATAAAAAATAAAAGTAGCTAGGTACAGATATTGATAAGAAATTAAAATCATGAGCCCTCAGTTTAGCACATATAATTCTCAAGTGATGGAATCTGTATTTCCCATAGTCAATTAACCCTCATTTTGGAAGATCAAGCCCTATAAGTATCACTCCTCCCCCCTCCACAAATTATTTGATGCAAATTTTAGCATATATCCTTCCACTAGATATTAGTTCCATCAACTAATGCAAAAATGTACAATTAAAGCTCAAAATGCACTCATCACAAAACTACCCTATTAAAGCAGGCACTTGGGTCATCAACTCTCCAGCTTCTACAACTGGTAACACCACTAACAATGAACAGTATAGAATGGTTAGGGATTGCCTACTTTTCTGAAGATACATGAAATTTTAAAAAAAAAAAAAGGAAAGAATCATATTCTGTGTTCTATAAAATAAACTTGAATTTATGAGCAAAAAAAATTATTCCATGAAACTATTCCAATGCCAAAAGAAAAGTAAGTTTAAAATTACAATGCATACAATCCTATAAGGCTAGAAAAGCTTTATTCCAGTACGGGTTACTCACTCAAGAGCCGGCTTGGGCTTTCACAATCCACTTAAAAGACCCTGTGGGAATCTTGACAGTCCACTGGTGCTAATGGTAACCCCAATGTGAGCAAATCTAAATATAGACATTCGTGAAAATTATGAAACCACCACTATGACATGGTCCCCTGTTTATATGAGGAGATAATCCAATTATTTAAAGAGAAAAAAAATGCTAATAGAGCCAATCCAATTATTTAAATAGAAAAAAAAATAACTGCTCACAGAGCCAGAATTTTATTCCATAAAGTTCTTAAATATGTCTTATATGAATCCTATTTCTAAACAATTTCACATACTTACTAAATACTAAACATAAGCGCTATGGTATCTAACCTATCAAACTGCCTGTAGGAAAATCTCCCCTCTGTTACAAAAGAGGGGATATTGGTGGTGGATTATATTCAAGTATATTCCTACAATATACCGGTCATTCAACTACCCCTTGTATTCTACCTTCTTCCAAAAATAGAAACTAGTTGTTAACCCCTTTTTTACACCACCACTTTAGTTTCAAAGCAATAAACAGGAAAGTAAAGTGCTTAGCTTATTTGGTTATCATAAACTCAGTCCTCAAGCAGAATTACTGCCCAAATTAAAGATTCCACGTGGGTTTGATGTGGAAACTTCCTTGGGCCATATCACTGTTTTAAAATTGGGAATGAAAACTGTGGGCTACATTATCTTAAGGAAAGCCTTCTTCAAAGACAATAATTAAAATTATTTTTTGAAAAAATTGTCTAAATGCAAAACCCATTAACAAACCCTTAGGCAGACAAACATTACTATGCTATAATTATTCTGGAACACATCATAATGCAAAAAATTGAAAGTTCCATTAACTTCAATATTTGTAATTACTGGTAAAGTATCACATATTAACCAAAGTCAGAATAATTCACTATTCAATCTTCAAACGTCTACAGGATTTAGTACTCAATACTTCCATCAGTAGTCTACATTTAACATTTATTAATGGTTTGTTTGAAATGCTTTGTATTTTGCTAACTTCGCAACAATTGATATCCTAGGCCCAGTTTGATATCTGCTTCATTAACCTTGCTCTAAGGAAGTTCTGTCTATTCAGAACAAGAGAAAATACGCAAAAGTAGAGTTTAAGAAAATCTCCAAGGTCCAACAACATGTTAATAACAAATGTGAATCCATCTTTGACTTCAAATCCATGCTTTTTATTTCTCCAGTAATGATATATGCACATACAGCATGTTTGGTCGAAAATGCATTATAACATGATTAAAACTGAGAACTTCCTTTTAAATGCAGCTGTGCCCTTGTAATTTACTTTCTTCCCCTTTCCTCTGGTTTTAACTATCACAAAATAATCAAACTTCCTTTTGATGATTAGTCACTCAGAATAGTATACTAATTCCTTCCTAGCATAACTAGTAATGTAAAAGTCCTATAAACCAACAAAACTGAGATGCCACCCACAAAAACACTTCAGAATACAGCTCCTGATACATCAAAAAAGATAACGGGGGAAACTGAGTTACAGGTTTCCTCTGACAGAGGTTAAAGTGTTCAGAATCCTAAATGGAAAGTCTTTAACTGGACATATACATGAAACTTTTTAAACTTTTAAAATAGGATCGCCACTTGGCAAGTTCAAAGAAAAAAATCACCCTCAAACCGTGCAATTTCCTGCAAATGGGTCATTCTCCTCACAGTCTTTGAAGACAGATCCTGTCCTGGTGAAGGAGCCTTTGAAGTAACACAGCCAGCATACCTATGTAATTATAAAGCCTCTCGGCACACCATTCAAATGACCAGAACTAGACTTTAAAGATGCATGGAAGGGAGGAGATGGACTGATGGATGGATGGACTGACACAAAAAAGAAAAGCCTCTGTTCCAAACAGATGTGGAGAGGAATGTGCCGCTGTGTCAAGACTATCATTCCCCACCATTTCCTCCAAGCGGGAGGCCCAACAAATCTCCAAATATATTAATGGAAAACCATAAGCAGCGTTTGGCCACTCTCAAAAAAGTTGCAAAACTGAAGACAAATTCATACAAGAATTGCAGCAGTACCAGTTACTAGGCATAAAACATTATTCTGCTAAGCTCACCAGAACTTGTTCTTTCAGTGTGGCAATGTGAAAACTTACTTTACTAAAAGAAAACAAATGTCAATAATAGACTTTGCTTCTATATGGAGAGACAAAGTGTAAGTACACACGTGTACTATTTTAAACAACTAAATTAGGAAGGGATGATTTACAGTATAGAAGAAAAAGTAAAATTATCCAATACAACATTTGTTTTAAGTCAGTTACCCTACTTTATTCAACCCGAGTCCTAGAGTAAGGAGGCTGAAACACGTCAGGGGAAGGAATGGTGGTGAGAATGAAGCAGAGATTAACAATGAGGAAAGGTGGGTGTGGAAAAGTAGACCATGAAAGAGTGCGTAGGTATCCTGCACCCCAGGCTTCAATGATTCAGCTCTTTCTAAAACATCAGAAAGACATCTTGACTTCTTATTCTGTGTGAAGCTTCCTCCAAGCGGTGAGCAAATTATATTTAACAAACGAGATCCTTCAATTTATTTATCAACAACACTGATAACAGATGATTAAATAAAAAGCAGAAAGGAAATTTTAGAGAAAATTCCAAAATATATATTATATACCTATGTTATGTACAAGAAAGACACCAGATGACAAAATCTAACCCTGCAAAAATACTGAACATTAATTCATTAAATCTGACTATGAAAATTTGGGCAATTTAACAGCTCTGTGTCTGCCCCAGTTTTATAGATTAGAAAGCCTCAAAAAGCATTCTAAGGTGTAATCAGTATGTAAAATGGTGGAATTAAATAAGATGTTATTCATAAGTATTTAGCACAATATCTAATACATAATCAGTGCTAAAATGGTAGTTACTACTATTGTAACCACTCATCATTTAATAAGACTCAACAATGGTACTAGGCTCTGGGATTCTCTTATTCAGAAACTGTAACCTTTAAGTGAAATAAACACAAATACACTACAATGACAAATACTATAACAAAAGTGATGTGTGAAATTTTTGGTTACTTTTTATTTGATTTAATTTCAAACTCCAGGAAACTTGCAAGAATATTATAAAGGGCTCCCAGGCATCCTTTATCCAGATTCACCAATCATTTAGTGCCCTATTTGCTTTAACACTCTTGTTTGCTTGCACTCTCTCATATGTTCTCTATCTCTATACACATACACACCACTTGTTATGTGTGTATTTTTCTAACTCATTTGAATATAAATTGCAGACACGCTGCCGTTTTATCACTAAATATTTTAGTGTTCAGTATGTATCTTCAAAAACAGGCATATTGTCTTCTATCAACCATACTGATACAATATCATAATCCACAGTCCATATTCAGTTGTCCCAATAACGTCCTTGTGCCTATTTTTTTCTAGACCAGAATCCCTAAGTATTTTAGCGTTCAGTATGATCTTCAAAAACAGGTACATTGTTTTATATCAACCATACGGATATAACACCATAATCCACAGTCCACATTCAGTTGTCCCAGTAATGTCCTTTGTATTTATTTTTTTTCTAGACCAGAATCTCAACCAGGATTATTGTTTAGGACTGAATCATGTACCCCGCAAAAGACATGTTCAGGTTTTAATCGGCATTCCTGCGTGTGTAAACCCATTTGTAAACAGGGTCTTTGAAGTTGTTACTATCAATGTGTGGACTCATTTGTTGAATAGGATTTTCAAAAATACTATTTAGATGAGGCTAAATTAGATCAGGGTGAGCCTTAATCCATATGACTGGAAGCCTTATGAAGATAGGAAATGTAGATGAAGTCAGAGAAAGCCACAAGGAGAAGCTGGAACTCAGCGGAAACACAAAGAGCAGATACAAGAGGTTGTAAATTTGCAAACCACACAAATCTGGCATAGATCAGAGTCTAACTGTCTTGCCACATTGGAACAGATCATGATCCGTCCTGTTCAGGATTCTGACAATGACACCAAGAGACATGCTGTGAGAAGAATGGCTGTTCTTTGATGTCAATCTCAAAGGTCAGCAGTGTACCCGAAACATCTGACTTCACTGTAATGACCCCTTATGGATCTGTCATCTATAAATTTAGTTAAATCATTTTTGAGTTATTGACGTTTTCCAACCCTACCTCCTCTTAGAGTAATGGGCTCCATAAGTTTATGACTGGTTGCTTAAGGTGATATTTTCTAGTCCCATTTCTCACCGAATCCTAGAAAAAGGCAGTGTTCATATTATCAATACTATTCCTATTATCCATGAGGTTAAGAAGCTTAGCCATACACTCCTTGCCACCCTTGTCTTTCTACATAGATCCTATTTTTATTTCCCCCTCATAGGGCAGGTACTTTCAATTCTGACCATTTCAGAATCCTCTTGTATCTTCTCCAATTCTATTACAGATCTCTGTGGGGGTTATCAATTTATTATGAGTTATTCAAGCAGCAGATATACTATTAATTTGTTAAAGATAAAGGAATGCTCTCTACATGATTTAGAACTTCCCTTTCCTGATGAGTCAAGACCTCAGCCAGAATCCTCAGGGATTCTGCAATCCCTCCCTTTCACTAGAAGCCAGAAACTTCACTTGAAATACTTCTAATTTGTTTTACTTTCTCTTTCTTTTTTTGTGTTTGTGCCTGGATCCTTACACTTGATCAAAATCATGAATATAAATTCATTTGCCTGTTTCTGTTTCTCCACACAGAGGAAAATTCAAGAGCTTGTCCTACAATTCCCCATACCTCCACCCCCATTGGGTTGGTCTTCTGCTATCTGGCAGAGATTAGTACTAACAGACAAAAGCAGAATCTGCGCACTCTTTCAAAAGAGTAAATAAGTTAAAAGTCTATAACGCATGCCTTACACTCCTCAGGCTGCTGTAACAAAGTACCACAAAATGGATTACTTAAAACAACAGAAATCTATTGTCTCAACAGTTCTGGAGGCTAGAAATCTGAAATTAAGGTGTTGGTGGGGCCATGCTCCATCTGAAACTTCTAGGGGAGGAAGTTTCTCTTCTCTCCTGGCTTCTGGTGGTGGCTAGAAATCCCTGACACTCCTTGCTTTATGGTATAACTCAATCTCCACCTTCCACCTCACACGGAGGACACCAGTCATACTGGGTTAAGGGCACACCCTACTCAGTATGACTCTATTTTAATTAGTTTAATTTCATCTGTTGTGATTCTGTTTCCCAAGAAGGTCACATTTTGAGGTACTGGCAATTGGAACTTTAATATATCTTTTAAGGGAAACAATTCAACCCACAAAATTGAGCATCAATCTTTAAGATGCCCAGTTTGCTATATATTCTCTTTGTAGAAAAGTATCCCATATTGCACCTGTGATTCCTAAACTTTTGTTTATTGACCATAATAGCAGCAGTAGAAGTATACTTTCTAACAAAACAGTGACAAAGTGTTTTGGGACAAAGTTGTATCACCTTCTTGGAATATATATACATATTTGCAATAAATTCTTCCATATGGCTAATAGAAGAGCATAGTTATAATTAGCCTTAGGAAAACAGAAATTATAATTTTCCCCAGCAGGTTACTTATATGTGTGCAGTGTTTCCCTTTACTACATGTTCTAATAATTAGTCAAACAAAAAGATAAGAATTAGCAAGAACTACTTAAGATTTTTTACTACTCCTTGACCCTATATGGTACAGTTCCCTATGCAAAAAAAAAAAAAAAAAAAAAAACACAAGAACTTGAACCATGAAGAAAAGAGAGATACCAACTATCAGCACCTATGATAACTTTTGAAGGTGGGAATGCAGAGAAAGGAAAGATACTTTTCTAGAGAATCACATGCTCCCAACTTCTACCACCCACTTCGGTGCTGGAGAAGAACTACAGATGAAACTAAAATAGTTAAATACAGTGAATTATTAGAAGAGGTCTCATGCTAAGTTTGAAACTTGGGACATGAAAGAATGGAGATAGAAATCTCCAGAATGACCCAGGAACAAGGACAGATGGAAATCCTAGGAAAAATCAGCATTAAGCAGTTCCTGGTGCCAATGTGGGGTGGATACAATTGAGAAGAAATAGGTGCTGGGCTCACAGAGAAAGGAAGAGCTGGGATTGAAAATTTACCTTCCTAAATCTCTCTGGCTTCCCACGTATCATGGATGTATTGCAAGTGCCTCTGTGCAGGAAGCAAATGAAGCAGTGTGAGCTAGCTAGACAACTCACCTCCATCGGGACTGCCCCAGGGAAGGGGAAATGACCTCTAACAGGAAGCTGTGAGTGAATTGCCAGGGTTAAGACCAGAAACTCAACCAGACCTGGGAGGAACCGCAATGCCAATAATGGCCAAGGGACAGCTCAATCAATTTAGGGCAATCTCCATATGTTGACTACATCAAGAGAATAGAACCTAAGTTACTCCAGCCATTATGAGCACTTCAAAGCTGAGTTCTGACAGCAGAAATAAATTACATTTCTGTACGTGTCTCTTAAATTTTAAACCAGCCATACTTATAATTGAAATAGTTCAAAATCAAAATTGAAATGATTAACAAATTAAAAGACCTGCACTAGCCATCACAATTACTTTTAGAAAGACAAAAGTATTAACAGGGAAGAGTAAGGGAATGAGGCTTTGGGTAGGGGATTATGTAAAAGCTGAGAAGTACTGATGGGCCAGAAACAATGAGAGGTGACCAAGATACGAAAACAGATAGCTTATTAAAGCAATTTTAATTTTTGCAAGAAAAAGCATAATACAATTTTTTTCTTTTCAACAATGAGCTTGGACTTTCTATTAAATTTAACCATCACATTTAACTCTATTTATTTATTTATTTATGTTTTTTTGCTTTTAAAAAGGGAACTTATTAAGTTGCAAGTTTACAGTTCTAAGGTCGTGAAAATGCTCAAATTAAGGTTACCTTCATTCAAGAAAGGCTGATACCATCCAGAACACCTCTGTCAGCTGTGAAGGCACATGGTGACATCTGCTAGCTTTCTTTTCTGGCTTCTTATTTCATAAGGATTCCCCAGGGGTGTTTTCCTTCTGCATCTCCAAAGGTCTTTGGCTGTGTATGCTCTATTGGCTCTGAAGTTTTTTCCAAAATGGTTCCCTTTTAAAGGACTCCAGTAAGCAACCCCACCTTGAATGAATGGAGACACATCTCCATGGAAACCATCTAATCAAAAGGTCCCGCCCACAACTGGGTGGGTCACAGATCCATAGAAACAATAAAAAAGATCCCACCCAGCAATATTACACGAGGATTAATGAACATGGCTTTTCTGGGGTACACAAAAGTTTCAAATCAGCACACTTAGCATTATTAAAATGAAACAAACTTACAACATATGCCTCCTGATTTATGCAACAGGAAGTACACAGTATTATCTGTGTACTATTATTGCAAATACGTTCACCTCAAATCTACTCATGAGGAAACAATCCTAGACAAACACAAATTGTGGGACATTTAACAGACAACTAAACTCTTCAAAAATGTTAGTGACATGAAAAAGAAAAAAAAAAGGATGGGAGACTGTTCTAGTTTTATTAATGAAGACAAAAGAGACAAGACAACTAAATGTAATGTGTGATCCTCAATTGGATTTTCCTTCTTGCTCTCTGCTTCCTTCTTCTGCTGAAGGCAAGACCTCAGAGATCCACTGGCTATCTTTTATTTTTTCCAGGATAGACTACAGGTTTACTTCATCCATGGTGCGCCCCTCAAAGGACAGCAATCTATCCAAACTGTATTTGAGTATCTCACTCAACTGCCCTGGTACTCAGGAGAAAAATAAAAATGGGCTGTTGCCCAAAGTTCTTAATGACCAAGTGCCTCTCTTCTCTCACAGGACCATCCACACAGTCATAATTATAGCTTCTGTAATCCATGCAGTCCTGGAGAATACCCACATGTTGGTCATTTGGGAGAAAAGTAAGATTCAATGACCCCTGATATACAGAAATGCCAGCAGCTTATCCAGCAGGTGAAGTTTTCCATTAGCCTTAATTAAATGGTCTTCAATTTCAAAAGGCTCTGGCTCCACACCATCAAATACGTATGCATGATCTACACACTTTCAAAGCTGGGATAAGATGTTCTGAAGTTTAACTTTCTTTGCCACTTCATTTTCAAATGCATCTGACTCATACTCCTTCTCAATATCCTGCTAATGTTTAACAAAATCTTTTGCCTGTTCCTTAGAAAAGAGATCATGTGCCACAAAAATGAGGAGGAAGCAGAGCTTTTGAAGCCTGTTCCTGATGGGAGCTCTGGTCAACAGGAGACAGAAGACTAATGAGAAGATTTTAGAGATGATGCATCATCTTTCAAGCAAATCTCATGGGTAGTTTGCAGCACATGAAATCACGACTCCTGTGTTAGGCTTTGCAGTAGTTGAGTTCTCTCCTTTCTTCGCTACTTGCATACGTGGAAAGGAAAGACCTGGAGCCAATCACTCAATCTCTTCTTTCTCATTGTTCAAAACAGACAAAGGCAAAGAATCAGAAATGGTCCATCATCATTTAATCTTCCTGCTAAGTAAATGAAGAGGACAACAGTCTCTCTGCTGTATATTCTGACTGCACTGATATTCTTTGATCTCCTATAGATAAGAAAACCCAGGGAGTATCTGCGTCTGGGTTTTCCATCAATTCAAGCCTACCACTGACATCTGGCAGGTTTTACACAGGTCCATCTCATCTCCCAGGATGCAGCCATTCTGACAAAGGAGTACCTTGCCAGGGAGGTGCCTCGCTCCAGCTGATAAAAGAGAACCCCTGTCAGGCCCCATAACATTACATCCTCCTCCTCCATCCATGCCCAAGTCTCCTCACTTCTGCTCTTAGTCTGCAATTTATTTTTAATGATATAATAAACCCCTTAGTAGAAAGAGAACAAGATTTTTGAAATGAGAAAGCTAATGCTTTGTGAAACTAAGTTAGCAGACCCTAGAAAGCTAAGCTAGGGGTGAAGAGAGACAAGAGCATCCCAATTTACATCACAGAATGAAAAAAAAAAAGCTTCAGAAATTGGCACCAAATGCCTTTGGTAGTGGCACAGAGTTGGGACTAAAACCAGGAGCAATGGTTAAAATTATGTGTAAGATACAGCTTGTCTTCCAGGTCTCCCACACAGAGCCAGGTAACTGTCATTCTATAACACTGGAAAACAGGAGGGGTCGAGTGGAAGTTTGTCTATTGAAGGTTGAGACCCCTGGACTTGTGGGGCTGCAAGCTGGCTCCCAGCAGTAACACAACCAGGCATCTCTAGGCAGAGGACCAAAGAGCACCTTCTCTGGGATACTCAGCCAGCCTAAGGGAACAGACCCAGAGATACCAACAAAAGGGCTTTCCCAGGTAAATGGCCCAGACATATCATACCACAGGAAAGACTACAGTTGACATGCCCCTTTGCTTTGAACATGCATAATGCTAATCAGTTTTCTAACAACCTGCTTTTAAAAATATTACCAAGCATTTAATTAAAGCATCCAATATGAGAGACAGAGACTAACTTAAAATAGGAGGTTGGCTAAAAGAATATACCAAGTGGAAATTTTTCTTTAAATGGATTAGTATTCTCAGAAGACAAAAGATATAATCATGAAATGAAAGCAGGGAAGGATTAAAAAATATTCAGAAACCAAAAAAATTGCCTAAAGAAATTTAAAATTGCAAAAATAAAACTCAAAAGTTGATAGATAAAACTCAAAAAAATCTTTCAAAGTAGAGAAAAATTGGAAAATGAGAGAAAATATCGGAAAATGAGGACCACTTCACAAGTTTCCACCTCTGAAAAAAAAGGAGTTAAAGAGAAAAAATTGAAAATGGACTGAAAGTGATCATTAATAAAATAATTAAAGGAAATTTACCAGAACCAAAATGCAAGTTTCCAAGTTGGAAAATATACATACAATGCACACACACACACACTGAAATGATGCAGCAGAGTAGATGAAAATATAGTGCATCTTTATAAAATTTAAAAACACTGTTGAAGAGATCTTACAAGCCGCAAGAAACAGAGAAAAGTAGAACAGCATCCAATGGACGCTAATAACTACACAAAAACTAGTAGAAGAGATGTAGAATGACATTTTCAAAATCCTGAAGAATAATAATTTCCAAACAAGCTTTCTCTACCTATCCAAAATAGTCAACTGTGAAAGTATAATAAAGACATTTCTGACACTCGTTGTCCAAAAAATATATATATTCCATACACCCTTTCTCAGCTACAAAAGGATGGGCACCACGAAAACAAGGGAATAAACCAAAAAATAATAAAAGATGGACTCCAATCCAAGTCAGGGGCAGAAGGAATACCCAAAATGTTAAAGTGAAATCCCAAAGTAAAAGCTTCACCTTTTTCAACATTCTCTGAAGAGACTTAGGCAAACTTATAATTTAGAATTGAATCAGAGATGTGGACAGAGCAAAAGTCAGCTCCTGAAAAATCACGCAGAAAAGGAAATACTTTACATATAAACATACACATGTGCACGCGCATGTGCTATGTGGCTCAGATGTAGATAATGTTTTCATAGTTATAAGAATATAAACACAGGATATACATCCATCAGAAATCACAGTATAATTATACTCAAAGAATAGGGAAAGGAAGCGTCCTCATGTGTGGTAAGGAAGGAAAGCAGTGAAAAGGAGCTAAATCCTTCTTGTTATAGGAAAATAGTGAATAGCTAATGCCCAAAGCTAAAAAGTTGAGGAGTGATAAAAGCAAGAAAGTAAAAGCTATGACTATAAATACTTAGTCTCTAAAAAGAGCTGAGGCTCTAAAGAGACCAAAGGGGTGAGTGGAGGGGGTGACAGGAGGGTACAGCCAGGGACAGCAGTTTCTCATAACAATCCTGGTAGAACTATTTGACTCTAATCGATTGTGTGTATAAATTTGATGAAAAAAAATTTAAAAACAAAGAATACGCTTATTTCCTTATAATATTATTAATGATTGATCTATAATTAGGAACATTCCAATTTATATCATCAAATTAGAAGAAATTACAAAGTAAAGAATCAATTACAGAACACATACAAAGTCAGACAGAGGAAGCATACAGCTGAATGTTGATATTCTATGAAAGGTCAGCAGTAAGTATCATAATCTTTTGATTCAACATTTTTTCCAGTTGCTACCAACAAAAAGTCCTTCTAGAATTTCAAATTCTATCCTATAGAATCTTGCATTATTCAGCAATTGAAAAAAATGTAATTTGTCTGATGAGGAAAAAGCAAAAAACAAAATATTTGGTATATCACTTGTATTTACTTGTGGATAACATTATACCCTTAATTTTTATTTCTATCTCCTTGTTAAAAGGGGACATCACTTAAATCTTGTCAGAAAGCAAGAATCAGAATTTCAAGACAGACTCATAGCTAAAACACTTGAAGATGAGTCCCTTTGAGGGTCTCTTATTTTATTCAAGGGGAGATGAGGGATTTGATCCAAGTTATGAAGAATTCTTATATAAAATATTGGTTTATAAGGACATAATGTCTATATTAATGATATACAGCATTTGTAGTAAATCCTTCTCACAGTCTGGCACATTAACCAATACTTCACAAACTTTAGTCAGCCAATCAGATTAACTAGGACTACATTAAATAAAGTCAGGCCATACTCTTATATACTTTTCTACATAAGAGGCAAAACAATACATGTACAATTTCAATGGTTTCTCAGACTGTTCCAGTGTTGGCTAAAATTTAAATCTTTCCAGATTTAGCAAAAGTATAGATATCACTCAGTCCTAAAGAAGTTCATATTCAGTAAGAATTGAATCTCTTTAGTTCTTCTTTTCCAAGATGACTCAAAGTCTTATTAAATAGAAATGGAAAGATGGGAGGGACATGATAGAAAATCCAGATAAAGCATCAAAATTTAAGTCATGTATCATCAAATGCTAAGATTTTTGTGTAAACCACACAGAATCAAAAAAGTGCCAGTACTCTAAATTGTATGCCTTCCTGATCATTTAGTGAACCTGGCTTTCATATTTAACAAGTCACATTTTAGAACAGAGACTTCAAGCCAGGACATAAATTGCGTATATGTTATTGCATATATGCTAAAAAAAGTTTTTAAAAAGTGACTTATGGCAGTATGTTTAAAAGTAGTTAATGCAATATAGGTAATTCTAAGTATAAAAGCGGAATAGATATATAAAAGGAAACAAGAGAAGCTTTATATTATTTACCGTTTTTTTATCTCATTGTCCCTAATATTTTCAAGTGTACAATATGAATTCAACTAAAAATTATTACAGTGAGCCATCTGATACTTATGCTTATTTTTTAAAAAGTCAAAGGAACAAACTGGGGAGGCATGCAACACTGTGGATGAAACTGTGGGACATTTGGTGAGGCTAAATAAGCCAGAAACAGAAGAGCAAATATTGTACGATCTCATTTAGAAAATACTGAGGCCTAGATTGGAACCTCTTACAGCAGGCAAATTTAGTCCTGAGTGGTAAGTGTTATTTCTGGATTTTGAGAGGCTGTTTAATATACATATAACCTGGTATTTAGAGATAAGAATGAAGCCAATCAGGTCAGGATTAAGGTAATTCAGAATACAAGGATAAGGAAGACATTGTCTATATTATAGAACTTCACCCACTCTTGAGACCAAAGGAAGAAAGGTTCATTTTGTCTAGAACCTAAATTTTCTAACTCAATCTGCCTGTATAGATCATTTAAGCAATCCAAACAGGGAGCCCATAATAAGAATGAGAGCCTTTAACCTTGTATAGCTTAAACGTAATGCCTGGATACATTGCAGAGTATATTAAGCAGATAATCAAAATGTATTGGCAAAGTCCATTGAGGGATGGAAGGAAAAACATGAACCATTAAACTTTACCACTGGGGAAATCCTTGATACTGTGTCAAACATTAGGGACACCCAATCAATAGGCCAAGCCCTTGATCTTGAGGCTTGCTCTTGTGAAGATTATGCATATAACAGAGCAGCTTAGCCTACCTACAGATACGCCTAAGTGTCACCTCTGGAGGACATCTTTTGTTGCTCAGATGTGGCCTCTTTCTTGCTCTAAACCCAACAATGCAAGTGAAACCACTGCCCTCCCCTCTTATGTGGGACATGACATCCAGGGGTGAAAGTGTCCCTGGTGGCATGGGCCATGACCCCAAGGGATGAGCCTGGCCCTGGTACCATGGGATCATCAATGCCATCCTGACCAAAAGAGGGAAACAAAAGAGGGAAAAGAAGTGTAACAAATAAGGTATCAGTGGCTGAGAGAGTTCAAATAGAGTCGAGAGGCTACTCTGGAGGTCACTTATGCAAGCGTCTGTTAGACATTGCTACTATCATAACTTGCCAATCCCCAACCAAAACCATTCCTGCCAATCCTAAAGAACACCTAGAGCATTATATCAGATTCTACAAAAGTTCCATGCACTAGGGTAGTTGCCAAAACCTACAATCTCCAGATGGGTCCCTGGACCAGATAAGTCTGGAAATACAGAAGGGCCAGCCTCTCCAGAATATCAACTAATTCCATCCCCCTATCACATATTATCAACGGCCCCTTCCAACATGAAAAAGTTAGAATGGACATAGCCTCAAACCCTTAAAGAGTGGGAGAAAGATCAAAGGTGATGGTGGAGTTTTACAGAAAGGGTAGGGTTTAACAAATTATTATGATTGCTGAATCAATATACTAATATTCCTTTTAGTCTGCTACCTTAGAGCAGCTAATAGTAAAAACCTAAAACTGTGGAACTGTAACCCATACCAAACTCTGAAATCTGCCCTACAGCTAATTGTTGGGATGTACTCTGAATTTTATTGTTTTGTATATATGTTACTTTTCACAAAAAAAAAGAAAAAAAGAGAGAAGGAGGAGTATAACAGAGAAGATAGGACTACTGAATCATTATTTTGATATTTATCTTGATCTTCAGTGTCTTGGAACAGCCAAAAGAAAAAATGAAAAATCAAGGAACTGTAACCCATAATATCTGTTCTATAACAACCTGTTAAAATGTACTTGGGAATTTATTGTTTTTTTGTATATATGTTATATTTCACAGTTAAAATAAATGTTTAAAAGAGTCATACAGCCCTTTCTCATTTATGTCTTTATCTCCTTTACACAAAGTACTGCCCAGCAGTCTTTCCATTTCACAGTTTTTTTTTAGTGTTTTATTCTGAGTGACATTATCCATCATTTACATGTGCTTTTAAACTTTCTTTTGCTAGTTTCTGGTTCTTTAGTTTTCACTCCTAGCTGGTTGAGAAAGACCCAATGATCTCCTTTTGTTCTTTTTTCTTTTGCTCTTTTGTTACTCTTCAGTGATGAGAACAATAATCAATTTCAAGAAATGTAAAAGTACTTGCTGACTGAATGCATGTTAAAAATACGACAGCCAATCTTTTCTTGTAAATTTGATAGTCGCTCCCATTCATAAATGATGTGATTTCCAAAATGTTCTTTAAAAGAATAGACTTCATGTTCTTTAATACTAACGTTAGTAAGACTAGCGCATAACTTATCACATCAGACATTCCTAGTTGCCTACCCTTCTTTCAGAACTCCAGTTCCCTGCGGGGAGGCAACATGCTTGCCTAAAACACTGATTCCTCAGGACTGCTGGAGTTAGGAGGCATTCACTGCATGACATTCTAGGCAGGGCAAGGGTAAAGTCATATGCCAGTTGAGTCTCTCTCACATTTTTAAGAAACAAATAGGTTTTCCATAAGCTATTTTCGTACCTAGTAAACCACAATTCTCACTCCAGAACTTGGGCTATTCTGTCAGTTTACAGATTTTTATGCCCCTAATCTTGCCTTATCTAATTCATTTCTCTACTAAACTGTAAAAGGGATTTATTTTTAAAGTAAGTTGAAATCCTATCTGCCCACGCCCAAATTAAAACCCTATGATTCTTCTTACTACCTAAGAAGTAAAGTCCAGCTTTATGTCTGAACTATTGCTGATCCCTTCACAAA
Organism: Tamandua tetradactyla; assembly: GCF_023851605.1. Classification (NCBI taxonomy): domain Eukaryota; kingdom Metazoa; phylum Chordata; class Mammalia; order Pilosa; family Myrmecophagidae; genus Tamandua; species Tamandua tetradactyla. The sequence goes on from NC_135332.1 coordinate 152,550,084, forward strand.
AGAAGAGTTCCTTATTCTGAGCTTCTGCTTCTTCTCTTCAGCATCCATCCCTAGAATTTCTTCACCTCCACTGGCCCTTAGTTTTCTATTTTCTATTCATAATTGAAGCCTCATATCAGGATTTCATTCATTCATTTATTCATTCATCAAATGGTTTTCATTACTTATTAGGGATACAATGATGAGTAAAATGACATACAATATCCTAACTAGAAGATGCATATAAAAATGTTGATAGTACGGAAAACTGGGGAGATACGTGGGAACTCCACCCTTCTATGTGATTTTTCTGTAAGCCAATAACTGCTCTAATAAAACAAATTAAAAACAAGCAGAGACCTATAATCCCCTCCAAGAAACCTTCTCTGGTACTCTAACCACTTTTAAGGGTTTTAGGACCACTATAGCATGCTCATAAGCATGCTGGACTGCCTTCTGTAACTATGACACTTTACAATGGAATTACCCTGCTGTCTTCCTTAGTAGACAATAAACTCCTAAAAGATAGGTAACACTTCCTATACATATTTTTATGTGCCCAGAGTCAATCCTCAGCATTTGGCATCTATTAGGGACATTTGTTATTGTGCAAGAATATATTGCTAAGATACAGTGTCCTTCAATTACCAAGTTTTAATGCATTTTCTTTTCACTTGGCTTCTGGGAAAATAATGCTTCTGGTCACCAGCAATGTACAAACTAATTTAACAAGATAAGTGTGCATGCTATGCCAAATTTAGGATAACATTAAATAATAACGAGGAGAAGACCTCAGGTTTCACCTCAACCGTTTTGAACAATCTTATGACAATGTTGTATAAATCATTGATTTGAAAGGCAAATCAATGGTATTTCTTTGCCAAACAAACCATTAACTAATTTACTGAGATGGTTTGAGTCATTGGGACACGTTAATTACAAGCACAACCAAAATGACAATGAGAGTAGAGAAAGAGGGAGAAGGGAAGGGAGAGGAAGGGAGGGAGACCGATCCCTTATAATGGAATCTAACTCAATAATCAAGTTGGCAAATTAAAGTCCCTTTAGTATTCAGATTACTATTTATTAACTTCTTCAGAAATAGAACTTCCTTTCATTATTAAGACAAATATATAAAATCATACCATTTTAACCAAATTCAGGAAATTAAGAATTTAGAAAAACGTCACAGGACCAAGCATCCCTGAGGAGCATACCACGTTGCCCTCACAGCCCACTCGGAAAAGGAAGCTTAGAAAGCACCAGCTTCTGGTTAAAGTCAATCAGCCAAGCCAACAACAGAGTCTTTGTCAAGGAAACCCGAGTTCGGGCGCATGAGGATCAAATAAAACACAACACATGGCATCTGAACCAAAATGATATGCTTTGATTTCAGATAAAAAGGTAAGAACCCAGCAAAATGTGAACACTTAAGAGAAAGGATGTACAAATAAAATTCAGATTGCTTCCTCTTAGGTGGTAACAGTTGAACAGAAAACTAGTAATAGTGAAGGTAATTCAGAGCAAGCCTACAAACATCTTTACCTGTAAATCTGTAAAGAAATTTACATTAAGAATGGTTCTACTTAGTAGGACATTGTAGTATACGGTCACCGGTAACACTTACTAGATAAAAGTGTTAAAAAAAATTTATGGTTTCTATGACTACTGATAATAAAAGAACACTATTAATTTGGAAAATGCACGTGGCCACGCTATCGTCTTTAAGACCTAAATCCTGTACAGGGAGGAGGAAGTAAGTGGTGGATGGAAGGAGTTATGCAGTACTGTGTCTCAATTACGGCTATAAAACCAGTTACCCAAATTCTTTTAGAACCTCTCATTAGAAGCTACTCAGATTACCTAAGATAATAAAAAGCCAGGAAGCATAAGAGCTCTTTTGACCACACATTAAACATGAATTAAATTACTGAAATTTCACGGTGGGTAGTCACAATATGGTGATTTTCTGTGCCTAAAAATAGGAGAATTTAACAATATTTTATACACTGAGCATATTTCCAAAGAAAGATAAATTAAGACATACACAACTCCAAAATTCTCTTCATCTAAGCTAATTTGGAAAAAAAAAAAACTTGAATTAAATTGGTCTGATGAAATAATAATATTAACCTGAGAAAACATACGCACAAGGTTATTCTTTACAGCTCAGTTTGCCCCTACAAAATACTGGAAACAATCTAAATGCCCACATATAAGAACATAATTGGATAAATTATGATATATCCACACAATGGAGTACAATGCAACCATAAAAAAATGAGGAAGCTCCCTAAAGTGATACGGAATGATATCCAGATATACTGTTTACTTAAAATCAACTGCAAAAGTTTATCTAATGCATGTTACCTTTGGTATAAGAGGGAAAAAAAGCAAATTAGAAAATAAATACACCTCCTATTTGTGCAAAAAGACACATAAGATGAATAACTGAGATTGCATACCTAAAGGGGGATAGATGGAAATGAAGTGAAAAAGTCGGGAATGTGAACAGAGTGGAAGGGATGAATGAGGGAAGCCTACACACCTCTTTTCTTATCGTTCCAGTGTTTAGAATCATTTTATTATTTAACATACTCAATAAGTAAATAAATTAAATTAACAAGGATGGGAGTAAACAAAACAGAAGAAAAGAGAAATTAATACAACTGAATTTAAAATAACTACAATAAATTGGGAGGGGAACTCATCTTAAGTAAATAACTTCTGAACACAGTATTTTTTAATAGTTCATATTTACTGAAGCTATTAAAATACAACATACATTCCATAGCACCATCATCACCTTTGAGTCCAGGCTATGACCTCTTACAAGATCTCTTCTCAATATGCCAGCAGTATTAGGAAGTAAATGATCTGTAGATGTTTCATTTCTCTTTTTATAAATGGCAATGAAAGATTAATAACATGAGAGATAACAAAGGGAATAGCCTAATAATGCACAAACATTTTGCTCCATAGACTAACTTCTCAATTGTCAGTCTTACTTTTAAAATAATCTTTGGTGGCAAAGGATAAGTCATTTCCCTCTTTCCCTCCAGGATTTATAATTATGATATGGCACCAATACATGCCTCTGTATGTATTTATTAAGCCAAACTAATACAAAGTATTTTTATTTCTTTTACGGTTCCATCAACAGTCGAGTTTGGCCCTGAGTATTTTGATGGTCTCTTTAACTCTGGAGAAAACCTTAGAATTAAAGGTTTGGTACAAGGGCAACCGGTATCTTGAGTAATTTGGTTCAAAGACAGAGTAGAAATTGAAAAGAAGATGACTATGGAAACAAATGACACCCTTGGATCCACCAGCCTCTGTTTTTAAGACCACCATGGTGCATACACAGTTGAAGCCAAAGCTGCATCTGGTTCCACAAAAGCAGAAATTACAGTGAAAGTACAAGGTACTTTAAAATATCTTCTTAATTTTCCAATTTATGGGACTTAGAGAAATGCCTAATTTAATGGACAGAGAAAATGAAACTAACTCTGGGACCTTTTTCTTACAGATACACCAAGAAAAGTAGTTGGACAAATAAGATTCACCAACGCTCTGGGCGAGAAGAAGTGATAGGATGCCCCACTCAGTGACAGCTGTGCTGCTGTGACACACTACATCAGAGAAAGACAGGAAACCAGCAGACTTGCTTGGGCACAAACTGAGGGTAAGTGTGAAGCCCGCAGTTACACTGTCACTAAATTAACAAATGGCAATGCACACCAATTCCGTGGACACAGTATTTTGACTGCCCAAACTCAAGCTAATGACAAAAAGCACTGTAAACAAATACTGATTCCTAGTAGGTTTGTTCTTCACAGTGGTATGACTTAGCAATTCTGAAATTATTTTATGTATATTCTAATACTGAGCAAATAAGAAAATACGCTGTGAATAATGAGAGTTAGGTTTCTAAGTGATGGAGAAGAGAGCTAAAAATATGGAAAAAGGTAACATTAGAGTGAACTCTGTGGTGCTGGACTGGGATTGGAGGCCACAGCCTGACCTCATTATTTTTAACACGATTGATAGATAGAAAACAATAGAGATGTCTGTAAAGAGATATACACAGACATATATCTCCTAGATTTGTTTGCTGAGACGTACCTAGAAGTAATGATACCCCAGCAGCAATGAGCATTTCTAAAATTGAAATTTTGTTTTCCAACTATCATTCTTAACTAAAAGGAGCCTAGAGAAACAGCTGACTCAAAGTCTGGGTCAGGAAAAGTGCAGGTTCAGCCTGAAACATCTGGTGCCAGAAAGAGGGAGGTGTTCAAGAATGATGGGAGCATGATCAAAAGAGAGAAGTTGAAAGGGGCATGCAGTGGCCCAATGTGTGGCAATTTGAGCAACAAAATAATGATAGCAACATTAAAATCCATAGAATTAAATTAAAAACCATAACTGTATAGATAAGTAAATGAAGGAAAACAGAAAGCTCTTTCTTGCAGTACAATTCCAACTAATGAATATAAAACAAGTGATGGGATTAGAAGATCCCCACATGGAAATCACCATCGTAGTAATTATTTCAGGCATTAGCTAAAGCTAGTGAGAAAATGTATGATGAGAAACAAGATATTTATGTACTCCCAAAGTATCTCCCAAAAGATACTGATCAATTTCAAAGGGAAACCTCACAACTTTATCATAAGAAACTTTAACATCACCAGAAGTGGAACAAACCAACATCATGTTCTTCCTAATACGATGCAATGCCAACACAACATCCTTTTGTGGCACCCCCTGGCAAAAAAAATGCAGAACTACAATCTAATGGAAAGATGAGACAAACCCAAACTGAGGACACTGTACAGAATAAACTGGCCAGTGCTCTTCAAAACTGCCAACATCGTGACATAAAGAAATGCTGAAGAATGGTACAGATTAAAGAATACTAAAAAAACACAGCAACTAACTACAATGGATGATCCTGGATTGGATCTGAACCAGAAAATTTTCTTCCTTTCATTTCACACACACACAAAAAAACATTAGTGGATCGATTGGCAAAATTTCAGTGAGTCTTATAGACTAGAAAACTGCATTGTATCAGTATAAGTCTTCTTATTTCACTAATTGTATTGTGGTTATATATGAGAATGCCTTTGTTTTCAAGAAATATACACTGACTTTTTTTTTTTTTTTTAAATGTGGGCAGGTACCAGGAATCAAACACACGTCTCTGGCATGACAGGCAAGAACTCTGCCTGTTGAGCCACGGTGGCCCACCCTACACTGACTTTTTAAAAGTAATGGGTATCATATCTCCAACTTACAAAAGAAAGAGAGGGGGAAGGAGGTATGGGGGGATAGAGAGAAAGAAAGAATGATGTAGCAAGTGTGGTAAGATATTAACATTTCAGGAATCTGGAAAAAGGGATACAGGAATATTTCATAAAATTTTTTTTTACTTTTCTATAATTTTGCAATATTTCCAAATAAAAAGTTAAAAACAGTATAATCAATCCAAGTATAAGCAGAAGAAGCAATAACGAGCCAATCCATTTCAAAACAATTTACATAGTAATTACCTGTAAGAAACTACAGCAACTAACACAAACTAGTTTTGTGAAACAGCTCCTGATTCTTTTAACTGTATCACTATATCACTTCTATATGTCCTGGAACTTCTATATAAAGCATGAGCTCAACCTCTGGTAATTCTTAGACAATAAGGCTCACTATCCAAAAAATGAACATACCCAAACATATTGCATTATCCTCTTATGTTTCTCAGTAGGAAATATTATCCAACTGATTAAGTCATTAACAAATAGTTACTGAACGAAAGACACAATCCAGGTGTAATATACAATATATACATCTTGTTCATGCAGTTGATTAGTTCAGTGCCAAAGACAAACCACCAAGCAAGTTTCACCAAGTGAGCTTTGCCAAATGAATTACCAATTCAGTCAATCTGGCAGGATTACTAGATGCAAGGAAAAACATACGATACAGTCAAGGGAAATAAAATGATTCTTGAGAAATAATTGAAAGGAATTTATGGAACTGTACCCATTACAAAGGCATTTTCATTTGGGAAAATGCAAGGGTAGAATGCTTTCATTAAAAAAATAATCCATAACTTCAATTATAAAAATTCATTCCATATCACCATTATCCATTAAAATGGACAGATCATATAAATGTAGATTTAGGAACTGAATTCTAAATCACTCATTTCAGAGTCTAATAGGAACAATAAGAAGGGATCCCATTTATTTCTTTAAGGATTTTATCCTTCTCAAAAACCGAATCCCTCTCTTTTGTTTTAATTCACTCCCTAGTACGTTCTCATCTGCCTTTGTATTCAACAATTCACAAACTCCTTTTTACACATTTACATACTCTAAGATTCAACATAACTCTCACATCTCTCAAAAGTCTTCACTGACTCCCAACGTATACTGCACACAGCCTTTGGCTACTTCCAGCCTAGTGGCTCACCAGGGGAAACACCTAAATATAAAAGTGCAGTGTCTAGTCACACTGACCTGTCTATGCATATAGCCATTCTATATACTGTTCTTACAACAAAATAAAGCAAGTTTCCTAGCTTGGCACCCAAGGTCCCCTGCATGGAGACCAACCCATCCAGTTGCCTAGAACTAAGGGGCTTCCTGGGGCACCAGCCTTCCTATGCTAAAAACCCCAGACAATATCAGGCAAGTCAGAACAGTTGGTCACTCCAGCTCTGTGATTTAGTAACTGACCTCCTTGATCTCCCAAATGGAACTTTCCTTCTGCTTTCCACTTCCTCTGGCTTATTCTGCCCTTACCATCTCCACATATCCAAGTGAAAACTGTTCAAGGACCTGTTCAAATGCCACTTTATCAAACTTTTCCTCTTCTCCGAACCTAGAAGCAATTTTTCTCCACTGTAAATTCCAAAGCAATGTAATTGTTCTTGTCCTTGTGACAATGGCGCTCTGTTGGGCAGAGGCAGGGAAACGTTCAACTCCCATTACTGTTTCCTTCCTAATGGAGGAACATCTATTCACGTACTAATTAATACTCACTCTCTCCATCCCCTCACTAACTCTTCCCCAAGGAAAGGGAAGGGAGCTCTTTGAATGGAAAGGGAAGGGAGCTCTTTGAATGGAAAGGGAAGGGAGCTCTTTGAATGGAAAGGGAAGGGAGCTCTTTGAATGGAAAGGGAAGGGAGCTCTTTGAATGGAAAGGGAAGGGAGCTCTTTGAATGGAAAGGGAAGGGAGCTCTTTGAATGGGGTGTTTGGGACAAGGAACTAAGTAAGCCCAGTGGACCAACACCCTCCTCCTCCTTTGGAATCTGCTCATCATTCCCGAAGTGCTGCAGGAAGGCCTCCATGTGGAGTCACACGGTCATTCCGAGCTGACGGGCCTCTTAGAATGGAAAGCAGCAGATTAGGAAGCTCAGTTTTACAGTACACCAAAGTGTTCTTTTGTATCAGCTTCATCAGTAACAAACATAACATTTGTCATCTGAAAATCCTGGTATCTTGTGATCACACAAAACTTGGGCAAGTAAGAAGGATGCTACTGACTGACTATCTCACCCTCTAAACACAGGATCCTATAACTGGTTCTTTATTGCCTTCATAGCACATAGTGGCCATTCATAGCTAAATGAGCAAATAAAGAGCAGATATCTTATTATTGATATATATTTTTTTGAACTGTGACACAGTAGAGCCAGTTCAAATCTTGGTCCAGGTACTTGCTGGCAAGGTGATTTGGGGTGAGTCTCTTAACATCCAAGTCCCAATTTTCTCGTCTAAAAAGGAGATGCTTGGCAGCAGGAGTCAGCAAACTATGGCCCACTAGCCAAATCTGGCCCACTGCCTGTTTTCATAAATAAAATTTTATTGGAACACAGCCACACTCACCCATTTATGTATTGCCTATGGCTGGTTTTGCACCGCAAACGGAAGAGTTAAGGAGTTGTGACAAAGACCACATGGCACTCAAAATCTAAAATATTTTTCTTCTCACCTTTTACAGAAAGCTCGTTGGCCTTTGTATTACAGGGTTGCTGTGAGAATTATAGAAAAGATGCTATTTATTGATAGTGCCAGGGTATAATAAGTTACTATAATCAATGTAAATACTATGGTAATACTTAAAGTAATTTTAAAATTTCTGAGGCTATACAAAATGAGAAGATAAAACATTCAATATTCAACACCTAAAATAGAGGAGAAAAAGATTTCAAAAGAACCACAATTTTTAACTTGCCACAATTTTGGAGGTTTAGGAAGGATTACCTACCATAAAATTCTTACACTGCAAAACATCTATAAGACACTATTTATCACAGCATTTCCAAGAAGAACAATGATGACTCAAGTGAAATAAAGGCCAAACATTTTTCCCACTGAAAGGAATCCTGAAACATAACTTGAGCAACAAGAAGAAGTATATTTACATATTTAATACTTTTTAATGGATGAGAACCAGAAGGTACTGGAAGAGTAATTCCAGCTTCAAATGAGTTGTGAAAACTATTAAGTCTGATTGAGTACTGATTTCTTATCTTTGACCACCTTCACACTGTGTTAAGTGCTAGGGATCAAAGATAAAGACAGTCGCTGTTCTTGCAGAGTTCAGAGTCAGGTGAGGAGCACAAACTTGCACTTACCAGAGTATCTGAATTCTATGACCAGAGCAAACACTTTTAGCCCATGAATCCCTATCCTTTTCTTAGCTCCTTGTCACTTTTGTTTGGTAATTAGGGATGGAGGAAGGAGTTTTGTGAGGTAGGGCTCTGGGACAGATACAATGACAAGACAGCTAGGTATCTTTGTTTTGTTTTTCCCATGAAAAACATTTATTTAAAAGTAAGAGGAAAGGTGCACGGGTGATTCAGTGGTAGAATGTTGGCCCTCCATGCGGGAGACCCAAGTTCAATTCCTGAACCATGCACCCAAAGTAAATAAACAAACAAACAAACAAATAAATAAATAAATAAAATAAGCAGAAGCAAAAATAGAAGAGGACCGTTTTAGAAATTCATTACAGTAAGATGTATTGACAATTTTTTATTTAGACAATTATTTCATAAGAATTTCCTTTCTCTTTTTTTAAAGCACCTCTTATTGACCAGCCCTTTAGACGGGGTGTGAGTTCCAGAAGTTAGAAAAGTAAAGAATAATTGCTGGATGGGCTGTTGGATAAGATTCTTTGTGCAGAGACCCAACCAGTGTCCTTTTACATGACCAAAGTACAGCTCACAGTCTGGGAGGGTGTCAGTGGGTCAACCTCTGCGTGGGCTAAGTTATAGCAGTTTTGAAGTGTCAGATGCAAGCATATTTGATCCTGCCTGTTAACCTGCACAGTCATGTGCAGTGACTTGGTGAGGCCCCCCCAGATGATTTCATGAACAACAGGTTCCTTGACTAGTGGGTGTCCAAATAAGGGAGGAACATCAAGATGGGTGCCACACAGTGACTGCATGTGATGCCCAGAAGTCGCTGGGAAACATGAAGGGGGATGGGGCCAGAATTCCTTCTGTCATCCCTCTCCTGATTTAAATATACTCAATCTATTTAATACAGATATGAAAATAAAATCAATAAGGCAAATGCTATGACAGAGCATTTATCTATTTAATCTCAATCTCAATCTATTTGATACAGATATGAAAACAAAATCAACACAATAAGGTAAATGCTATGACAGAGGAGTGTGAAAACTCTAAGGGAATCCAGAGCAGGATTCTTAATCCAGCAAGTTGAGGTTAATCAGAAAAATCTCAGAGGGAGACCAGCAATGCTTTTTCTTTCTTTTTTTTTAATGCTGTATGGGTCATATTTAATTATTTTTCCATGTGAGTATCTTGTTATTTGCAGCATCATCTGTTGGATTTGTATTTGTTTGTTTTTTGTTCTGCTTGCTTGTTTTTTTGGAAAGTGCAAGGACTGGGAATCGAACCTGGGTCTCCCATATGGCAAGCAAGAGTTCTACCACTAAACTACCCCTGCAGCCCCCAGCAATGCTTTTAAAAATGGAACAAGGAAAGCCATTCCTTGATCATCAGGTAACAAAATTCTGAAATGGTTTTCTTTTACATTACTGTCTGCTAGTCTGTTTGTCTCTATATACTGTAACAACAGAATGTCTTATCATGAGCATCTAATATTCATTGAGAACACTCAATGAATAGCATTATGCCCAAAGTCCCTGAAGAATTGCAAGCATTTTGCTACTGATGATTATACTCGAGTTCTAATCTTCTTTAAAGATAACTTTTCACATTCACGGAGAGAATTAGTATCTTTCATCAATTAATTTCCTTCAGGCCCAACTAATTCCTTTATTAAATTATTCTTGTATCTAACAGGATGTGCACCTAACGTGCATTTCCAAACTAGAACAAGCAGAACTTGAACCAATCTATTTATAAGTCATGGTGTTAGAGACTTGAAGCTATACCACCAGATTAACCTTTCTTCAAATAATGGCTATAAAGAGGGTACTTAAAAGATTCCAAAGATGTTGCAGCACTAATGGATCACCATCACATGGTGTAGAAAACTTGAGTCAGGAAGTTGTAAGAGTAAGCAGATGGAGTCCATTATGGCTTTCCTTTTTTGTGGTACAACTAAATGGCCTTATTATGCTACCAACTTTAGAAAATAGATGGCAATGTTTATTGCTGATTATTAAAAACACTATGCATCCCATGCACTTTGGAAAACACACAGAGTAGACTGTCGATGCATTTTAAAAGAAGAAACTAAAACTTTCATGTTTGCAAAAGTTTCCTCAGGACAAGAGGAATTTAAATACCAAGGGCCGCCTGAGTGAGAATGATAAGAAATGGTGTAAAAGTTAGGGAACAATAAAAAACCATACTTTCCTATGTTGAAAATTCAACATCAGAGGAATTAAAATATAAAAATAATATTTACTGATACTGGGAATGCTAAAGATTGAAGCTTTTGTTAGAGAGTTTTGCTTCAGGTTCTCTGATTAAGAGAGAAAAAAAGTGACCTTGAACCAGCAGATACATCAGACTGCCAAAACTATTTGCAATTTTTTGGAGACAGTGACTAGTTTCTCCCATCTTTGGCATGAGTGGGAAAGAAAAGGGGAAGAAAGGTTACAGGAGAGGATTAGTGCCCCACATCTTAAGCATAATGCAGACTGGCGCAGCAGCTACAGTGGTGGCTTACAAGTGACAGAGAATGGGGTAGGATTGGGGTACTGGGGGGGGTGGAGATGGGGGTGGGCAACTGCTACCCTATATATGGACACACAGCCTGTACTAACAGTAGCCTTAGCCCAGCAACTATAACTGGACCATAGGCATACAGTTCTGCCCCTTAAACCCAACAACTTCAGTAAAATACCTTATATACATTTTTTTCTAGTTTTAAAGTTAAAATTCCAAAAGAGAAAAGTGGATAGGAAAGAAAAGAAAAAACATTACAGAAAAAACATATATTGATTCTACCTAATTTAGGCCTTCCTATGTTATTCATAAGCATTTATCTCTAATATTTGTTATCCATAAACATTATATTATAAACATTTAATAACATACACAGTTTGCACATGGTCTACCCTTCCAAGAACTCATTCATTTACTTTCATTCCCCACAAAAGATAAAGTTTTGAGTGTGGACATTTAATTTTTTTCATCGTTGCTTTCATACAGTTTCTGGAATATGAGGGTTAAAGTATTATATAAATGAGTAAATGACTTTATTCATCTTTCCAAATCAATAATTTCCATGACTCTCCTGTGTTCTGTCACATATTTCTGGACATTTACTAAGCATTTGCTCCCTGGCTGTCTAAGATTTCAAAGTTAAGATACTGAAATAAAAGTCCAAGTCCCTCTACCAATTTTCATTTCTCTTTTCAAAAGCATTAACAAGCCTCTCTGTACTGCAGACAAATTCTCGGTCACCATCTTCTTTCATTCCGCAGGTCCAGAAAGTTGCCAAATTGAGAGGCTGTTTATAAACCTTTCTGCTCCTCTTCTTAGCACCCAAAGTCAGGACTTTCACCCAGCTGCTGATTAACTTACAAAAGGATTACTGCAGGAACTTCCAGGTGGTCTCCCTAATTCCAGCCCTCTCCCCTCCAAACCTCTAATCTTCCCTTTGCCTACATTCATCCTCCCTCAGAAGAGAAGCATGCCTCCACAGAAAGCGCCACATCATACTCAACTGAGAGTGTCCTCTCACATGTGTGCAACAAAAACATTCAATTACCTATGGATGGAGGTGCTGCCTGAGCAAAAATTTATGTTCAAAAATAGATCTTTGCGAAGACTCTGGATAATGTTTCTTTAAGTAAATGTATAGCCTTACAAATCTTTGCAATCACAAGGGAACTGATAGCTTACTTCTGAGTAAGCAGGGGTGCTTGCTAGGGAGTTTTACAATCTACCTGTCTCCTGTGCTTCCAAGATTCTCGTCAATCTTAAAAATAAATAAGATGATGAAAAGGAGGCTGGCTGTGCTTGGGGCTGGTAATGGAGTGCAGAAAGAAAGGCATGGGGAGAGAAAAACAAAATACCAAGTTGTACATTCTTTATGCAATTTCCTCATAACTGGAAAACTAAAAACTACAACCCACTGGCAACACTCTCTGCTGAGTCACTGTATTCTTTGTGTGCATTTTTCTAAGGGCAATCAAAATGGTAATTGTGGGACTAACTTTAGAACATGAAATCATTGCATCTGCACTGACATAGAATGCAGTGGGAAAAGTAATCTCTCATTAAACCAGAAACTGTGGTTTATACTGTTTAAAAAGTGCATCAGTTCGCTCATTCTCAAAGAATACATCATAGTGCTCCCTAAGGACAGAAAATTGAGAGAAAGTATTAGTTCCTTCTACAAAATACTTATAAAATCCCATAAGTTCTGGTTCTACTCTACCCCCCGCCAACACACACACATACACACACCAAGGAAGTGTTCTTTAAGGATGTCTTTAGTACTACCTTTAAAATGTCCTTTTCCCAATGTGAAAACATTAAGCTTCTCCACCTGCAGAACTCCAGATATTCTCACAAGCATTGGGGATACCAATTTAATAGGCCAAGTCCTCGATTTGGGGGCTTGTCCTTATGAAATTTATGTCTGTAAAGATGCTAAGCCTACCTACAATTATGCCTAAGACTCACCCCCAGAGAACCTCTTTTGTTGCTCAGATGTGGCCTCTCTCTCAAAGCCAACTCTGCAGGTAAACTCACTGCCCTCCCCCACCCTACATGGAACATGACTCCCAGAAGCATAAATCTCCCTGGCATGAATCCCAGGGATGAGCCTGGAACTGGCATCATGGGATTGAGAAAGCCTTCTTGACCAAAAAAGGGAAAGAAAAATTAGACAAAATAAAGTTTCATTGGCTGAGAAATTTTAAAAGAGCTCAGAGGTCATTCTGGAAGTTATTCTTATACAGTTTACAGATATCCCTTTTCAGTTTTTAGTTATTAGAGTAGCTAGAAGGAAATACCTGAAACTGCTGAATTGTGATCCAGTAGCCTTAATTTTGAAGATGATAGTATAACTATAATGCTGTTGAGGTGTGACCGCGTGATCGTGAAAACCTTGTGACTGATACTTCCTTTATCAAATATGGACAGATGAGCAAGAAAATAAAGAAAAAAAATAGGAGGGATAAGGGGTATGGGATGTTCTGGGTGTTGTTTTTTATTTTTATTTTGCGGGGAGTACAAAAATATTCAAAAATTGATAGCGGTGATGAATGCATAACTATGTGATGATACTGTAAACCATTAATTGCACACTTTGGAAGATTATCTGGTGTGTGAATTTATCTCAATAAAATTGCATTTTGAAAAAATTTTCCCAAATGGACCTTAAAAAGCATTTTTGAGACAAACTGAGATATTTGCTTCTCATACGTAACAAAATTAACAACATTCCTTGGTACCAGTTAATATGGTGGATTTTAACTGGTACCAAGGAATGTTGTTAATTTTGTTATGTATACTAATGCAATTGTGGAATAAAACATCCATTTTTTATTCTTAAATAATAAAGAGAAAGGTTACATTCAAAGGAAGGTAACCCAGCTGGTGGGTGGAAATGCCAGGTCTAGAACCAAGGCATTCTGGCTTTAAAGGAAGGAATGAAAGAAAGAAAACAAAGAAATGTTTGAAAGATGATTTACATTAAGGTTTCACTCAAAAAGGAAAACAGAGGCAGGTACTGAAGAGGCATCCGATTACCCACGCGGTCCCCACACTAGGCTGGCCCTACTGCCAACCTCAAGAGCGTTTCATTGGCCACTGACCAGCTAAGCACACCCTCCCTTTCTTACTGTTGTTCAAATAATAAACAGTATAAACAAAGCATTAATCAAGAAAATAATACTGAGTACCTGTTATGAGGAGGCTGTGAGGAATAGGGAAATAGAAGACATGACTGAAGTCCTTGAAAAATATCCAATCAGAGGAGCTGTATAAACAGCAATAAAACAGCTAAAATAATAGACAAGGTAAGTGTTATAAATATAAGTTCTGGAATCTCCTATTTTAATCCACTAATTTCTCACCTGAGGATGATCACTGAAGGCATCTTAAACTCGGTTTTATGGGCTAGATTTCAAAAATCAGAATGAAGGTAAAGGAGAAGGAAGGGCACTCAGACAAGGAAAAAAATCAACATATGAGCAAAAGGCACAGAGAAATAAATCACAGGCACACTTGGGAACAGTAAGTCCTGCTGTTCAGATAGAACACAGTGTAAACTTTTGATGGTCTAACAGGAAAGTTGAAAATGTAGGCTGGGTCCAGACCCAACAGAACATAGAATATCACACTAAGTATGAAAATCAATCTCTAGGAAGTGAGAAGTTCCCAAAAACTGATCAGGGGAATGAGAGAAACAAAGAGTAATAAAGCAAGATAAATCTGGTTTCATTTATGAGATACAACTAATAGAGGGAGGGAGTGATAAACATGAGAAAAAAAAATCACTTAAAAGACTTTTTGCACTAATCACGATTAAAATATTAATCCAGACCAGAGTGTTGGCACATGCAAATTTGGGAAAGGGTATATATTATTCACTACAAATCAAAAAACGGAGAAGTGCTAGTAGTAGATTATGTGGGGGTTGAAAGAGAGGGAATATATGAAGATGCACTCAAGATTTCCAACCTGAGTGAGGAGAATTGAGGCATCACTAAAATCATCAGCAAAGACAGTACCAATCAAGAAGGCAGTAAGAGGCATGGGGTTTTTTATTTGTTTAGTTTTTTTAGAAAGTTAATTTGGCCCCCAAAATGGAGCTGTCCAGCATGCTAATAAATTTTCAAGCCTGTCTCAAAGCTAGAGAGAGACGTTAAAGTTAATGAACAATTTAAGAGAGCCTTAAAACATGAACTGAAATTTGGTTTCTTCTCATTGCACTATTTTTGAAAGACTTCAAGAATGAATAAATGGCAAGAAAGAAGACTCCTATGGGAATAGCAAACAATCTTCTCCAAGAAGTTGGACAACAGAAGGAAGGGCAAGGGTCAAAAATAGTAAACTGCAAAGGTTGTGAAGCAAAGGATATTTTTATTGTACATATAAGATTCAGGGTACCTGCTTTAGCTTCCTGTGCTGCTCAAGAAAATACTATGCGATGGTTCAGCTTAAACGATGGGAATTTATTTGCTCGTGGTTTTGAAGCTAAGAGAAAGTCCAAATTAAGGCATCATCAAGACAACGCTTTCTCCCCAAAGACTGTGGCACTCCAGGGCTGGCTGCCAGTGATCCTTGGTCCTTAGCATGTCACATTGCAAGGTACATGGCAGCATCTCTTGATCTCTCCCTTGGCTTCCAGGTTCTGTTGATTTTCACTTATGGCTGCTTCACCTGTGGCATTTTCTCTGAATTTCATTCCATTCCAGTAACAGGATTAAGACCCATCCTGATTGAGGACCTCACCTCAACTGAAGTAACCTCATCAAAAGGTCCTCTTTACAATCGGTTCACACCCACAGGAATGGATTAAGTTCAAGAACTTAACTGGGGTACATACATTTCCAAACGACCACTGCATAAACACATTTGAAAGTAAAAGGAGATGCTGCCAACAGAATGAAAGACTGAAGATAGATATAAAACATCATATCTGGGTGAGCAACGGTAGCTCAGTAGCAGAGTTTTTACCTGCCATGTTGGAGACCTGGATTCATTTCCCGATGCCTGCCCATGTTAAACAAACAAACAAACAAAAATCATACCTGAGCAAGATCCAGAAAAATGGTATGGGATCAAAAGTATAAGTGGAAGCAACAGGCTCTACTTCATGTGGAAAAAGGAGGAAAAATAATTTTTTAGAAAAGGTGAGTGAATCAATAATGCTGTTTTTAAGAAGAAAGTAGGGAATAGTAACAGGAAAGTACAAGCATGGTAGTAATGAGTGGGAAGATAAGTGAACTCTCACTGCATCACTCGGGTCATCGCAGTAAATTATGCGACAAGGCTATCTGTGTGATAAAAAAAAAGACAGTAGGAAATAAAAAACCTAATTGTATGAAACCATTTGGAAGAGTCACTGTGGGAGAAATTCAGTAGAGTCCAAAAATAATGATTTCCCAACTGAGGCCAAAGCATACAGCAAACATTCCTCTACAGCATGGGATTGGCATCACCAAAGGTCAAAGGGGAAAGGATCAGGGTATCAAAGACAACAGCCAGGAGCTGACCATGGGTCCAAACAGAATCCTGAGGCTACTGATATGATGACAGTCTAGAGGCAGGTAGAGGAATGAAATTTAAGGACCTGAGGTTACAAGGTCAAAGACAAATTTAGTTAAATGATGTAGGAAGAGCTAAATGATATAAACTATGTTCAAGAGAAAGAGATGCAAATTTGAGACATGAGAGTTAGAAGGGTTCTCGAGATACAGCCTTGAGGAGAAATTGAGGAGGAAATGAAATCAAACATACGATCTTGTGGGCCACCAATATAGTACCTAACGGTGCTGAGTTCAGAGGAACCCTATATACAAATGTGAAAGAATTAGTGGGGACAGTGAAGGAAGGTCTTGAAGGCATATGTTTGATATGATAATGTAGGGAAAGCAGCATAAATGAGTACAGAAGACACAAAGAAGACTGTTCAACCGGGATGGTGGAGATAATGGCGAAGATGGGGCACAAGGTAATAAGCAGCAGTCCTTCCTTTTCCAAGGAAATCTGGAGAAATGAGAGAAGAGGGAAATTGTGAAAAATTATGAAGGCATCATTGCTTACTACCCTGTTTTCATTAAAGCTTTACAATGGTATTCATTAAAAGAAGAATTAATGAATAGTAAGATGATGGAAGTAGTTGTAAAGAAATACAAGCCACGTTGTCATCAACATAGCTGTCTCCTGACACCTAGGGAACCTAAGTGACAAAATGGGAAGATGGGGAAGTAAAGAGCCAAGTTTTTACAGATGATGACTGTTGGCAGGATCAGAATAAGTTTACCAACAAGGATGGGTAACAGAGGAACAAGACATGAAACTGACAGAGAACGAAGCAGCACAAAACTGGGAAACTAAGGGATCAAAGACTTTGCTTGGAGTCAGGCCCAGCTTTAGAACCTGGTTCCATCACATGATAGCTGCAAGAACTTGTGTGCCTCACCTCTGTGCTTCCTCCAACTCCTCAGCTATAACTTTCCAAATCCTTATCAACTACACATATGGCTGTTTCAAGGAGTAAACAAAAATAAAGCTGAAAAACATATGGCTAAGACTAAATATAAAGACAACTGCAACAAAATAAATGATAATTACAGCCAGAATCTAGAACCGAAGTTAGCAGGGGATAGGGTAGAGATAGGGAATGGGAAGTTTAAGGCTTAAGATACACAGTTCCTATTTGGAATGATGGAAATGTTTTGGTAATGGATGGTGGTGATGATAGCACATTGTGAATGCAATCAGCAGCACTGAAATATATATTTGAATATGATTACAAGGGGAAATGTTAGATTGTATACATGGTAACAGAAAAAAATTTTAAAATAAATCCACCGAACTACACTACACAGTGGACCTTAGGTTAAACCATGGACTTTAACAGTACAATTATAAAAATGAGCTATCATCAATTGTAACAAATGTCCCACGCCAATGCAAGGTGTTGATGGTGGGATGGTGCAGGAGAATCCTGGATTTTATGCACGATTGTTCTGTAAATCCACAACTTCTCTAATAATAAAAAAAAGTGTGTCAATTAAAAAAGAAAAAAAATCTCTAATAACTTTTATGTTGATGTGTTGAAATGTTGGACATAGAGTCAATATAGCATTAAAATTTTAAAAAATGATAGCTATCATAACTAGAGGAGAGGTTAGAATACTCTCAGAGGCTGTGAAAAGTGAAAACAGCCTAGGGCAGCCTGTAGGTGAGGGAGAGGAAGATTAGAGCAGTTTCCTAAAAGCAAGTACCTTGATAAATGAGGCTTTTAAACATTAAAGGTAAGTATACTCAATTTGTAGTGCCAAGTTTGGTTTGAGAAAAACGACTGCATCTGTTTACATGTAGTGCTAATGTTTCATCACGTTAAAATCCTGCATATGTTTCTGTCTAAACCTGAGAGATAAAGTCAAGGCTGTGCAGTGGAAAGCACTGGTCTGCACACACAGACACCTTGACTTGATCTCATTCTTGCAAGGTAAGGATTATGTTTTGTCTGCTTTGCTTCTCTAACAGTGTCAAACAGGAAGTTATGCTTAGTTCACAGGAATAAGGAATAAAATTAGTTCACACATTATTTCTAAACTTGTGTCTAAAACGTTATATTACTGCCACATGACTAAGAGCAATTATTATTTTAATTTGATTATACTCCTTACTACTTGATCAAAAAGAAAAAAAGTGTTATCCTGGAAAAAAAAAAAAACCGAAAGACTGTCTTAGCACCCCTCAGCCTGAAGCATGCCAACATTCTCTCAGTTTAATTTGAAAGAAAGTTAAAGAGCTACTCATGACAACTTGGCTGAACTCTGCAATTATGATAGCCAGGCAAGTAGCAGAGGAATGTGAGAGTTCTGTGGCCTGGTCACAGCTGTCCAAGGAGGGATGAGTAAAAGGAAAGGAGTCTTTGAGTGGCCAAGATTACGACAGAGAAAAGTGAAAGAGCCACTTACGCAAAACATTGTTTTAATGATCAGAAGTTTTAAGAGATGTACACAGATAGGACTGCATTTGAATTGTTATCAAGAATCTATCTTAGGAGAAAAAAAATAATGTTCTCCTAAAAAAAAAAATACGTTTTCATCCAAAAAAACTTTTTACTAGCTTACAGATAATAACCCCATAAAGCAGAATGCCTGGTACCAGTAAGAACTCAAGAGATCTTTACGAATCTATGTCCCACGAAGACGATATATCCCAATGATTATGCTACAGTTCTAAAACAGGTTTACAAACAGATCTAAAATGCTGCTGTCTCTGCTATTTGGAAAGAAAGCTATGAGTATTTATTCAGGAAGTAAGTAAGAAGGGAAATTTTCTCTCATCATATCTATACTAATTCCTCAGAATGCTACTGAAAGGTAAATTCAATTTCAAACACTAAAGTTCTCTTGATTACATAGCCCTTGGTTTAGATACCTGGGTTCAAAATCCAAATGCACTGAGAACATATATTCCTCTCCTTTTAAGCTGTAACATGACACATTTATAATCATATAAGAAGTGTTTCATTCACTATCCACAAATATGGAAACTCAAAAGTATTAAACTTTTTTTGGAGAGAGGGGGCATGAGGTAGGGGGTAGAAGTCTATCCCACACATAGCTGCAACACAAGGTGAGATGAATTACATTCACCTTTCCAAGATATTAGAAGATAGCCATCTTGTTGGTATATGTTACACTGATATATATACATCTTAAACAGTTAAAGACTTTTTTCCTACATCTACATAAATGAAGTACAGGGGAAAACATGTGAACCATTTGCTAACTGCTTACTCCATTCAGACTGCCACAGAGTTGGCACTCCAGGATATGTATATGGTTGGAATTAAACTGTGTAATATAAAACACAGCTACATTTTAAATCTCTCCTTCCTACCTGCCATTTTTATTCATTGAAGTGGAGAATCCACGTATCTCAGGTTCACAAAAGTAAATATTCAATGAAACACGAAACACCTCTTATCTTTAGGAGGAAAAAAGCCAGGCCAGGTACAGTTAAATGCTAAATAACCTCCGATCCCAGACAGTGCAAAGGCTGATGGCTGTCTCTTCAACAAGGCTTGCCCACAAACGTTTCATGGAGTATGGAAACCATTTGTTAATGAGCAGCCATAATTTAGGCCTAGGGCCTTCTGAAAAGTAAACGTTTCATACATTTGCAGAGCACTGTAATAAGATTTCACAAATGCAAAGATAAATGTGCTATCATTTATCTGGGATTATAATATCTGGGGGTTGATTACCTTGTGAAATGTCTAAATCAAGTACAATTACAGATTTTTCTCACACCACATATACCATGAAACATTTAACAAGGACATTTTTAGAGTGCTCAAAAATTAAAATGGATGAAAATTTTCTATTCAGTGGTAGACAAAACCATAAGACGTACATATGATATGAAAAGGGGAAAATAAAGGCACTAAGGCTAGCAACGAAAATGATTACTGATAATTTATAAGACGTGCATATGATATTAAAAGGGGACAATAAAGGAACTAAGGCTAGCAATGAAAATGATTACTGGTAATTTTTTAAGTCATTAGCTTTGGGGAGGAAAAATTCTCTGTCATATTCTGCTGTATAAGCTTTTTCCTGGGGTTAAAACTGTGCACTTGGAGACAAAAAGCATGCTTTGGAAAATATTACTCTATTAACTTCACAGGTACCCAGTGGTCTGAAACAGTGCATGATTCAAGGCCATAATTTAGTATAATGATGCAATTCCACCAGATTATACATAAAGGGGACAAGAATGTTAAATACTTATCCTACGAATGTCTTTTCCCAATACATTTGTCCAAGACAATCCATACATGCTACAAACCATTTGGTTACATAGACTAAGTTTTTTATCTAGCCAGGAGATTTAACTGAAAAAAAAATATCTACTCATTCTCAACCTCATTAATAAATGAGAAGATGGAAAGATTTAAGACAATTCTGAGAAGGGAAAACTGACATTGAACCGAATCAGAGGAAACACATAGTAATGACATCAGTTGGTTTTCTCTAGTCAATACCGATCCCCCTTCCCTGGGGGATAATCATATCTGTCTTTGGGAGCCTACTGCAGCCACCCCCCAACGCCCACGATCTAGACCTGGCCACCACTACCCACCCCCCCACACACAAGGGTGGGCTTATGAGAGAGCCCAGCAGGGTATTCCATTCTCTTGTCCTCTGTGATCAGTTCAGGGACAGACTCATAATCAGGGGGGCCAAAAAGCACCAGCCCTAGAACTACTGCTGAAACTTTTGGAAAACAAAAACTACCGGGACACACGGCTTGAAAATCAACAGCCCCGAGAGAAAAGCAAAATGATCATATACTCTCAGGCGTGAATCCAACCAGATCTGCAATATATGAGCCAATGCAGTCTTCGTTTTTTGTTTGTTCATTTGTTTTTGTTTTGCTTAAATCAGTGAAAACTGGATTTAGCTCTTACCACTGAAAATATCCTGAATGCTATACATAAGCTTTAACACATCCTAAAATGTTCATTGTCTCAACAAAGGTGCAGTAGGACCACTACATTACCAATTAAGTTGAAAATGTATAAATACAGTAAACAAGAAGTAGTTCTTTGGAGCAGGGGCAGCACCTGATTCCAAGTGCCTAGAGAGAAAAATTCAAGAGAGGTAAAATAGGGAGAAAAAGAAAAAGGAAACCACAAAGATGGGGATTGGAAGCTGCTGGGACAGGCAGAGGCAGAAAGCAGCGCCTAGAGACACGGGTGTTAGAGAGGCTCAGAGGCCAAAAAGTCATTTCCTTACCAGAGGTCACCCAGCAGAAACAGGACTAGCAATTGGTAATACTGAATGAATATAATAATATGAAGGGCTTCCTGCCCTTCAGTACTAATTATAATCTATGGACATGATCCAGGATATGAAGTATTATAAGTGAATGTGAAATTTAATCATGTACCAAAAGATACTATTCAAAGCTTTTGATCATATTGTAAACATCTAAATTGCAATTTTTAATCCTGCTTATGTCAGAGACCAGGCCAAGTATATTAAAGTAAACTCTCGGGAATTTGTGACTTAACGTCTGGTCAGCACAAGTGCTATCTTCTGATAATGGTGATGAATTTGCAGGCCTCTTACCGTACATACTCTTCAAAGCACTCAGGGAAATTCCTGAAAGTTTACTGGGCAGTGTTTCTTCTCATTCAGTGACTACCCTTGGTAAAGGAATAAAAAGTATGCAATTCAAAAGGGAGCCTATGATCCACTTCTTTATAATATTCACTTAACATAATGGGACAAGTTAACGAATCGACACAAAGTTTTTTGGAGACAAAAAATATCTACTTACAGAGTACCATTTTCTGTGAGTTTGCTAAATAATTCTGCAGAAAATTAAAGATAGCTAAAACTTGTTTAACCTTATGATGTGCTTGATACTACTTAAGGCACTTTGTAAGCATTGCTATCTAATCCTCACAAATGCCCAAAGAAGGTAAGCACTATTAAATTCATTTCACAGACGGAGAAACTGAGGCTGGGAGAGGGCAGGCAACTGGTTGAAGACACAAAACTTAGATCCAGAGTCCATTTCAGCACCTGTGTACTGTCCATAAGCTCCTGCCTCATTTTATGCTTCATGTCAACTTTGTGAGAAAGTCATGAGGAACGTAAGAAGGTAAATTTCACAACCACTGGAAAAGGAACGTGGATCTGACCTGTCAATGTCTAGTCACCTGTATGTCCACACTACAATACCGTGCAACAGCTGCTACTAGAAGTAACAGAAAGTCACAACAGAACTCTATTGAAGTCAGGAAATTAAAGGTAAAAAAGACATACATCATTTTTGTTTTCTAACACTTAAGGTATTTGCTTTCATCTACCTGAAATTCTGACTTTTCAAAATGACTCATTTTCTAGAGCCGCAAATAGCTTAGGCCTTACAGTGCCTTTAAAACCCTAAGGTTAACAGTGTCATATCTGTTGGGAAAAAAAACATAAAAAAAGTTCTTTCCATTCCATATTTTTTACTCCAAGCTGGGAATTATAAAACTCAAAAAAATTTTTCTATCATGTACATAATTCCATAAACTCGGAAGGAAAAAAAAAAACTAGACCACTGTTTTATTTTTTCCACTACAGTTAGTCAACATTGAGAAATTTTCAGTATCCTACAAAACATCTGTGTTTCCAGGATATATTTGTTTTATAAATATGACCTTTTCAAATAGACACCCACCTCCAGAAAAGCCTTGCAAGAAAAACAAATTGCTTTTCATTTATAAACGTTTAATTGCTAGAATGTTAGCTTTCACAAGATTTTGGACTTGGAGTATGGACCAATCACTATTATTTTAATTTTAAGGAGAGTATATCCAAGAGTAAAACTCATATTTTTGGATAATCTGTCACCCCTTTCATGGACCACACCAAATAACTCTAGTTTACCTGCTAGAGAGGAATAACAAAGGTAATGCATATAGAGAATGAGAGTGTAAATATGGCAACACTTTAATGTTTGATTCTAGGCTGTGGGCATGTGATGTTTACTTTACTATTTTCTCTACAATTTTTATTATTTAAAGTTCTTTTAAATTAAAAGTAGAAATTCGTGTTAAGTAACAGAAGGCAAGGTGGCATTCATAAAGTCCCATTTGGAATGAACAAAGCAAAGAAATAAATTGTAGGCATGAATAAATGAAAGAGTCTCCAGGGAAAATTGTAGCCACTCTCTGGTAAACATTGAGCAGGACTTCAAAGTTGGCTGGGCTTCACAATCTACCCCTGCCCCACCAGCCTCTCCATTACAAAGAGAGAGAGAGAGAGAGAGCACCCCTATAATACTCTCTGTGAAATCCAGGAGAAAGTGTTACTCCAAGAACATAAGAGTCACCTGCGGGGGTGTGGAGGCAGAAACACTGCTCAGCAGCTTCCCCCTGGGCTCTCTTTTTCACTGACTTGAACCTTCAGAGTTCTCTCCAGGAGATAAATTACAGTGATGGTTACAACAACAGACCACAACTGAATCAAGGAGTGAAGAACCCTCTTACACCATAAAATCAAAACCACATGTAAGGACATGTACAAGAGCCAGAGAATGTTTCAGGGCTTTAAGCAAGGAGCAAAGTCTTCCCTAACCCACAGCACCCTAACCCTACCACAATAGCATGTTTGGTAATGAAAAGAGAAAACTAATTGGAATTTTAAGGGAGAGCTTCGAAATCTATGGTTGACTTTTTAAAAATCTCATTTAAATGTTAAAATGGGATGCTTATCAGTATAAAACAATCTAGACAGCATGTCATGGCGGTCACCAAGCTAAGAATGAGTACTGCAGAGGCAGTTTGGGAGGAAAAATATATATTAAAATCAAAGCCTCAAATTTAGCATAGTTAAGGTATAGTTCTGTCAGCAGAAAAAAGAAATTTACTTTTTTCTTTTGAACCGGCTACTTCTTGCAACATACAGAAGTTATGGATACCAAGATATGACAAGCATTTTAAAAGAAAATTTTAAAACATTTACCTATTTCCTAAAAATTTTCATCAATAAAATTAGCAAGGAGGCAAACTGCACGAATGTTTAGGAAGAAGGGCAGAGGGGTCAGGTCTTATCAGGCTTGTGAATTAAGACCTTTTGAAAGGACAAGTAGAGCGGATGAACAAAGTAGCTTTGAATACCATCCCAGTAAATGAAGAGGAAAGACAGACAGGGAAAGAGTCTTAAGTGACAGAAGGGAAAGTAGCTCAAATTCATTCTTTTAACAGGAGTCCCAGAGAGATGCAAAGACCATAGTCACAATGAGAGCTAGTGCCCCATCTGGTATTCCTGCACAGGTCTCCTGCCTTTTAAATCAATGTTTCTATTTAAACCATCACCAAAGACCTACAGTTACATTTCTCTGGGCTGCTCCATTCTATTTCTTTGGTAACTTATACCAAGCTAAGCAATATACATGTTAAAATACAAGTTTGCACATCTATTATTTAAAAGCCAAAAATGCTATGATAATAAATATAAAAAGGAAACATTTAGCTTTCTCAGCTGGTAGAGTGTTTCTAATGAGACTCATTTTCACAGTGAAAAAAAACCTCTTTATATAACAAATGGATCATACGGGAACTGGAACATACAGAAAGCAAGGAAATGGAAAAATGCTGACCTGGAGCTCTAGATTTACGTTTCTCTGATTTTTATAAGGTGTATTATGTACCTTAGCAAGCAGCATTTGATCTCTCTAAACATGTACATTTCCTGCTCTTTACCAGAAGCAGTTTAAAAGAAAAAGTTCTTGCATTTGAGAAGTTCAAACTTACGACCTACGATTTTGATGCAGACTTCCAACAGGAATGTATTCCTCAATGCCATGCTTGACAATGCCAGATTAATAAAACCATACCTCTTGCCGACTCCTACGTATTTTAAAAGTAAATTAATGGCTGAAATTAAAAATAGAATAAATGTTAAAGGATACTATTGCAGGGAATCTTTCAAAACCATGAATGGAGAATTTATTAGGACCTGGTATGGAAGGCAAAAAAGGAGCAATCGACCAATCAATCAATAGAAGTAGGAGAAAATTTAATCAGCACCACATCTAAGAGTCACTGCAGGCTTGCTCTGTAGGAGGCTCTGGGCCTTACAGAGACCATCTATTTAATACTCAAAAGGAAATTATAAAATAGGTCATTGCTAATATTCCCAATTTACAAATAGCAAAACTGAGGCACAAAGACATGAAATAATCTCATCAACATCACAAAGCAACTAAGTATGGGAAGATTTTCATCAGGGGGACAATCTGGATGAAATTAAATAAAGAAATAACTATTATATTGTTAGAAGGACTTGGGTATTTTTTTTTAGTCCAGATCGTTTACTTAAAATAGACAGAATATCTAATGAAAGAGGTGAATTCAAGTTGCTTCTCTCCCTCCCTCCTTTTTTCTTTCCCTCCCTCTCCGCATCTCGTCTCTTCCCTTCCCCCCTTTCTCCCTTCCTCTTGTGCACTCTTTCTCACACTCACACACACACAGAGCTGTGGCAGTTACTTGGTAGGACAAATGTGGGCAAGGTATTACTTTACCAATGACTTTCAAATATAACAGGAAGAAAGGATTCAGGCATATGTTCTAAGACTTAACTGGGCTCCTGGATCTTGTACATCTGGATCTCTTAGGTCACAAAACGTGTGCCATGTGCTACCAGCACAAGACACCTTCTCATCAGGCTTGCGGGTGAGGCATCAGATGCCCTCAGCAAGCAGGACATCTCCCCTCTTCAACCCCAGGGCAACCCAGGAACTCCATTAGCAGAGATTTTCATTTCCTCTTAGCTATCCTCACCTGTGCCCAGAATCTCAAGGCTTCCAAGAAATGAAAAACTGGTTCTCTTCTCAAAGGGCTTAGAAATCCTTTATCTTGACCAAAAAGCCCTTCACATCATCCAGAGTACAGTACCAGTACAATGTCCAATGGTATTTCTGGAAGGAACACAACTAGAACCTAAGCCCAAACTAATGTTTCTATCACTAGGCAATCATAACAATCTACTGAACCTTGAACATCAAGGAATTTCACTGTCTAAGTAATAAATGCAGACTCTGTTATATCAACTAAGAAATTCTGAAAATAAAGTTCAAATACATATTGGGCATAATAAGATAAAAAGAGAAGACTTTTCAATGCTTTCTAATTATAGGCATCCAACTATAAAAATGACTTGGTATAGCTTAAACATAAGAGTTAAATCACTGTCCTGAATCTTTGGAATATGTTTTCAAAATATTTTTAGCTATGAAATGTAAAGACAACTCTATAAATAGTGAATATCTTAAGCTTAAGAGTCAGCTGAAGTCCCTGTTTTCATGAAAACTTTTCCTATAAAATCATCCCACACTGCTCTTTCCTCCACTTTATCCAAAAGACGTTTCCTATCTATAGCATTCTTTTGGGCGTTCTGCCTTGAGTTATTCATATATTGCTATTTGTATGCTACTTTTGTTCAAAAAATATTGAATACCCACAACTAGTGGGTTGTACTATCCTGGGCTCTGGTGATGTAATGTGAAGAAGGCTACCACCCTTTCATGTTCCAGCCTCTGTTCCAAAACCCTCGGTGGGGACGAAAGCCTATACTGGACAGGCCCATCATGCTAGCTTTTGAAACAATCCTCAACATTTCAGTGGCTTGACATAACAGAAACTTGTCCTTGCTCATACAGGATCAGGTGCGGATATGTCAGATGAGCAGGGAGACCCAAATTCTTTCTACCCTGTGTCCCCCAGAGGCTCAAAGTAGGGTGCTGGATCCTCTATACCAGTTTGACAGATGAGAAGAACAAGAGGCTCTCCCATGTGTTGGGGTTCATCTGGAAGTGATAGATTTATCACTTCTGCCCATTCATTTTCCAGTAGCCAAAACTCAGGCCCAAGGTTACATCCGTGTCTAAGGGGACCTGGAAAATAAACACTAGCTCCATGCCCAGGAGTAAAAAGGAAGCAGGTTTTGATGAACACAGCACTCTCTACCATAGGAACAAGAAGAAAAATAGGGAAAATTCAAGAGTGTTTAAGAAATAAACAGTTGATAGAACAGAGGGCAGGGGAGCCTCTAGGGTGAGGTGAGTGAGGCTCCTAGGGTGTGAAATTCAAGGAGGTACTTGCGCTCAGATTTTATGCCCTACTTCCCCCTCTTGCCTCATTCTCATCCCAGCCCTGATAAAGAGTTTAACTGCAGGAGATGGAGAGGTAGAAAAATGTGCTGCTTTGAATACAGTTATCAGGCAGACTGTTCAAGAGGGGCATGTTGATAGCCTGGTCTATAAAATGACAGTAGACTTAGAGGGTGGAAGAGGGATTCAAAATACACTGGAGAGGAGATACTGAAATCACAGGTATTTCCAAGGAAACATGGAGTAACAGTTTAAGCAACTAGGTGGATATTAATGTTATTTGACAACAAGAAAAAAACAGGAGAGAATTCTTTTTTCTTCTTATTTAAATAGTGAGTTTCTTGAAGATAAGGGAGAATCTTTTTATTTTCAGCATGAATAGTCTAATAAGATGTTTTAAAAAAAGTATCAGAAGCTCAGGACAATGTGCATCCCATATTCCACCTACAGAATAAGAACCAGCACAACATACTGGAGAACAAACGGAATTAAGATCGAGAGCCTCATTTTGTAAGCTTGGTGGTGAAGAGCAGACCCAGAATGCCTGCACTGAAATTCAAACTCTGCCACTCACTAGCTGTGACCTTGGGAAGTTTTTTAACTTCCTGTGTCTCAGACCGTTTATCTGTAAAATGGAGGGGAAAAAATAGGATCTGCCTTACAAGGACATTCTTGAGAATTAAATCAGGCAATATGTCACCTTTAAAACTGTATCATTCGCACTGTAATGATTAGTGTATTAATTGTTACATCTAGTTCTGAGAAATGATTGTTGTGGGAAAATATACAAAAATAGTTATGTATAAGGGTGTTCACAGCAGTGTTAATATTAAAAATGTTTAATAATGAGCTATTTAACTCACCAGCAATAACGGAATGTTAACAAAAATCCATGGTAAGCAATAATTTATGCAGATATTATAAACAATGTTATTAAAATAATTAAGAATGTATGCTTATGATGTAATAAGGGTCAAAAATCCACATTTATGTAGGAGGAGGAGAACACTCTAGCAGGACAAAAACCAAAATGTTAGCAGTGATTATATCTGAGTGGCAAGATTTTTAGTACTTTTACTTTCCTGTTTGTGTTATTGTCTATTTTTCAAATTTCCAATATGAATACATGTTGGGCTTATCCAACGTGTTTTTTTTTTTTTTTAACCAACTACTTACATGAACACAGTATTAAGACTTCGCCACTTTTTCTAAGACAAAATACCTAAATGCCTCAACAATATGGGGGTTTATTACCAAAATAATGTTCAAGAACAAATGGAAAAAAAATGAAAAAAGGTGGGGGGGGGAGCGTTGCAGTGAAGCACATGAGCTATGAGCCCTGAATAACCGATAGGCTCATTTGTTTTCTTACTTAAAAACATACTGGTGAAAGGGGCAGGAAGGAAAAAAAAAAAAAAAAAAAAGGTCCTTCTCAAGAACTCTCATTAGTGAAAGAAGCTGCCTGCATTCCCAGTTCTATTCCCCTGGCTTGCAAAATATAAACAATTTCTTCAGTTCCTGATACTTTCTGTACTTTCAAAATATTGTGAAGGCATTTTACTCATAAGAAAATCACACATCTACAGTGCTATATTTCCTCCAGCAACAGGTCTGTTTTGTGAGTCATATATTACATGTGTTTACATTCAAAGTTCCTAACAAGCTATTTAATTTAATCCTCCCCATAGACATTTGTGTGAATTAAATTTGCAACTTCACTACATAATAAAATAAACGTATATAATGCAAGTGTCTTCCAAAGGTCAGACAAAATCTACACCTGTGGAACATGAGTAGCAGCAAAGAGCTAAGTTTTTAAATAGATTTCTGTAATTAGAAAGAATCGGCTGTAGTAAGTAGGGGGGAATGCTAACTTTTTAAAAACTCAACTGCCACTTAACCACTAAAAGCCAGTAATCCTTAAGTACTTTCTTTATATGCCTGTGAGTTAAAGACCCAACAGCACAAAAAAAAAAAAAAAAAAAATTAGCAATTGATGGGTTAGGAGAGCAAATTCTAAGCGGCTAGCTGCCATTCGGGTCAAGCTTTGGGGAAACTTGAATCCTTCTCAGGTGACATTACTCATACTCTACCACATTCAGTTGATCTCAAGTATTTTCCTTCCTCTCCTTTCTAAGACCTCCAGAGAATGTTTAAGTAGCACAAAGTACTGTTTTTCTACCCAATGAGCCTCAGATTACACCAGGCTACTGCACATTCACTTAGTAGCTTTTCTGAAAGCTGTTAACAGAAAACATTATCAGAAGATGTCTAATAGAATTCAGATTTTCAGAAGGTTTGCATTTCATTTCTGTTAGCAGAAGCCAAAGAGACTTTTTTTTATGTCATGCTACCACTAATGCTTTAGTGAGCAGAAACTGCTGGAAGGCTTTGGGTACTGCACCTGACAGGGAATGGCTTTAAACAAATAGAATTTTATTCGCTTGTAATGAGGTTGCCCCACTGGCCAGACTAATGCTTAAGACGAGCCTTGTAGATACTGTCGGGAAGGACAAGTCCCTGGCTGACAATCTGGATCCCAGGGTGAAAACCAAAACCACCATGGAGTTTGATGGAGGGGCTCTTCCCCAAGGACGAGCATTCTTTGCAATTGTATTGAGATACGTTCACACACCATTCAAATCATCTGAAGTATACAATCAGTGGCTCACAGTATCATCACATAGTTCTGCATGCATCACCACAATCAATTTTAGAACAGTTTCAACACTCCAGAAAAGAAACAAGAATAAAAAAAAGAACAGCCCTATAATGCATCAACTCCTTACTTTAAAAGTTAGCAATTAAAAGGGAATAATTCGCCTTTCATGTGGCAGACCTGGGTTTGATTCTTGGACTATGCACCACCACCCCCAAATAAAAGGGGGAATAATTAAGCTTACAGTCTGCTTTTCCTATATGAACTGTATTTCAGAGTAACAAAATAGCTACAGTTGAAAATTGGTTTTTTTATAGTGATAATTTCAGCTAATAAATGTGGAAGGAATAATAAGTTTAGAAAAAATTTCTATTTTGAAACCCCTAATGAAACTGATAGTTCAGACAAATATCATCAATGGAAGAAACCATTAGATAAAAGGCTAATGGGAATCTTAAAATGGAAAGATGAGGCTGTTACATCATGGGCCTACTGATTAATCAGTGTCATTAAGAATGGCACAAAATGACACTGCGTGTCTCCTAATGTGGTGTCATAAGAAGCACACAGCACCAGCTGTGTAAGTGTCCCTTTCAAAAACAGCTGAACCCAAATCTACTTAAATCTTCAAGAATTTCTAGTTTACAGGAAATATGAAGGCTAGAGGAATAAGTTATATGACCTCCACAAGGAAGCAAGTGGGAAAACTCAGAACGTCAGACATTCTGTTGAAAACTGACCTGGTTTCTTCATTAACTCAGTGACATGGAAAAATGGGTGGGAAGGAAATACTGTCCTACATTCAAAGGAATTTGAGAGATGTAAATGGTAGCCATTACTTAGTATCCTGATTCAAACATACCAGCTGTGTAAAGGCATTTGAGGCAACTGGGGAAATTTGATTACATACTCATTAGTATTAGGTATTACTAAGGAATTACTAATTTTGTTAGGTATGTTAGTGATGCCATGGTTTTGTAAGAAAATGTCCGTATTTGTAAGAAATACATACAGAAATATGCAAGGTAAAATGGCATAATACCTGGGATTTTCTATATAATATTTCATGCAATAAAAAGTAAATATGATGACAAAAATAGATGAAGCAAGTGTGGCCAAATCTCAGTATTTGTTCAATCTGGGTAACGGTGCTAAGGGGTCTCACTATACATTTCTCCCTTTTTTCATAAGTTTGAAAACTTTTGCAATAGTTTTAAAAGGATGTTCTTAAGCCCTTAATATACAGCACACAAGTAAGACTAGATGAGGCCACTTGGCAACGCCAATATTAGATGCTACCCAAAATGAGAGGGGATTAATTTAAGGTACCTTTAACAGCAGAAGCAATCTACAGTACACAATATTAAAATTGTAGCAATGCTCCACAAAGGATGCTAACAGTTCTTGGAAGATGGTAAATTTCAATAGGAGACCAGGGAAACAGAATGCTCAGCTACAGCTGAAGGAGATGAATATCTAGAATCCAATTTCAAGCATTGATTTATTCAAAAAAGTAAAAGCAAGGGTGATTCATTTGATTCTTGCAGTTTCACAGAACCTTGGGTGCAGAAAGCACCTGGCCCAGACCGTTTGTATTTATAAACCACAGGGATATCTAAAGCATCCCCAGCTCCAAGGCCACTGTATGCCCAAGTCCAGAGGCTACCATTCTCATCATGCTTTACGTGCGGTCCACAGTCTGTAGCTCTGTGCAGTGGCTCTACTCCTACTAATTACCCACTTCTACTATTCCATTATCAATAGCAGAAATAATAACAATACTAATAATTCTTATTCCACAGACTTCTGAACACAAAACTGAGGATTTAAAGGACCTAGAGGGTCTGACACAACATTATAATCAGTTCTGCCAATGCCCAACTGAAAGTAATGGCGTCTGGAACAAAACCATAACTCCGGTGTGGGTTGGGGACCTTCATCTGCTTTATTCTTGACTCTAGATAAGCACTTTTCTTAATGTAGCCCATTTATTTTTGCAACTCCATCACACTGTAACTTCAGGATGAGTCAAGGATCGATGAAAACCCTTTGTCTCCAATGTCCTATTTTTCCATCATTGGTTCTTTGATCTTAAGAGCTACCCTGTTAAGATTTCATTCTTAAATTCATCCTGTCATTCCCACCCATCAAGATCTTTTTGTAACCAGTCAGCCAACGTTTTAAATGTTCTGTTCAACTTCATTAATAAGCGAAAGTGTGATGACTAAGCCATCTTTCCGCAACCAAATCTTTTAAAAAATAAATCTTGTTCCAAAAAAGGATGAAGACATGGTCCTTTACTATACCCAAGGCCTCTCTGTAAGTTGACATCAATACACTACTCACTACTATCTGCCAAATGTAGTTCAAGTAAGAAAACATATCGTATACCTGCCTGTCTCTTCTTCGTCCAAAAGAATTTTTAAAGTTTATTATGTTTGCGTAAGTGCACGGTATTATTAATGAATTTGTCAACTGCTTCTTAATCTTCTGATCTAGTAACCCCATTAAAAAAAGCAATTTATTTGTATGGCATAACCCTGCTGGTCACTGCAGCATTGAGAGCTCAGACTTTTTTATAATGTAGCATTATTTTGAGAAGGATGCCTGTTTTTCAAGAATTTGGATTGAACTTCAGTATCCATAGTATTATTTATTACAGAAGTTTAGAATGATGACTTAGAAGCATATGATGCAGAATCTAAAAAAGCAACTGTATTTAGTGTCCTCTATATAGGAAGTCATGTTTTATAACTTTCTGTCAACAAGGATTTATATTTGAGTATCTGTAGGACGCAAGGTGCTTCACAGATGTCCTTGTGGCGCATACACTGTGAATGGTGTTTAGTGTGGTTCCTTCAACTCAGTGCAGACACCTGCTTTACAGACTTAAGAAACACTCTCTGCTATCAGAAAAAGGCTGTTTCCAAAGTCAGAGAGCAAGGGCGTCAGCAAAGGGTATCTTCCATTAGTGGACAATTTCTTAAATATAATCCTTAATCCTTCTCCCTACGACTTTCTTTATTTTGCCTTAATTCCAAAGGGTGAAATAAGTCACATTCTTCTTCCACATGACAGGCCTCTAAGTCTCTGAAATGAGTGATCTTATTCCTGATCATTCTCTCCTCCCCTAGGTCCTGCCTCCCATTTCTTCAAACCTTTCTCTCTGAATTTAACAGAAAGACTTCTGTGTAGAAGCTTGCCAAAGCCATTAAAACACTCATTATTCACTGAGTCACTTTGAAAGTAAAATCATATTGAAATCATCTATAGCAGCTGCAAAAGAAATAAGTCTCTTTTCCTTTGCAAAAGGGAACAATTAAATTGCCCCAAATTCATAGTTTTGGACAATTTTCAAGAGAGAATTTTTAATGTCTAGATCAGTTTTCAAGGTAACATTATTTGAATAAGGGGACAAAAAGATCTTTCCTAATTTACAGAATCAGGAATCACATCAGCCACGCCATCACTATGTGACCACCAGGAGTGCTACATTTCACATCCTTAAGTCCATGAGGAACTAACCTCAGCCCGCTGATGCTTCCTGGAACCACTGGTATCAGTGGAAAAGTTACTGACCCCAAGAAAAGTTTCTCTACTACACTGAGCTGGGGGAAGGAAAGTGGGCACAAATGCCCTGCATTAGTGGAAGGTATGCTATGAAACAGGATAGCTCTGATTTCTCTCAAAGCTTTACGACAATGTCCAGATCCTTAGATAAATAGAAAACTTGAAGCTGGTTTGTTCACTTGTTTCACCCAGTCTACAGCTGTACTCTACCACTTACTCATATTTACTTAGAAAAGCCCAGAATATGAGTAAGTGGTAGAGTACAGCTGCAGTACTGTATGAGTACTACTACTGTATGAGTACAGAATATGAGTAAGTGGTAGTGTATCTGTAGGACTGTATGAGTACTACTACTCATACCAGAGAGTCCCTCAAAATTCCTTTATACCTGATTCTTAAACACACACACACACAAGTACACACTCACACAAAGAAAGTAAACTTCAAAAAAAAAAATCATCAGGGAGCAAGTGTCAAGAATGAGCATTAATTATAACGAAGTCTCCTTTCACCTCCAAGGACCAAAGGACAGGACAAATCAGAGACTAGTCACATCATTAATTTAATCTGTATTTGGGTATAGTAACCTGGAACCCCTGGAAGCAATTTCTCCCAATCCACTAGGCTACCACCTATTTAGAATAAGTCTTCAAAGATCATCAGTTGCACTGAAAGAGCTATCAACAACAAATACCATAGTGTCTTCTGAAAATGTTTTCGGGTAGGCATAGGGTATGGCAAATTTGGCCGCAATATATTCACATAATGAATCCACTAAGATTTAATTAAATTAAACATGGTCTTGCAATTAACGATGGTACAGCAAAATT
This sequence comes from Tamandua tetradactyla, assembly GCF_023851605.1. Taxonomy (NCBI): domain Eukaryota; kingdom Metazoa; phylum Chordata; class Mammalia; order Pilosa; family Myrmecophagidae; genus Tamandua; species Tamandua tetradactyla. The sequence goes on from NC_135332.1 coordinate 152,584,955, forward strand.
TCTCAAAGTTAAAAGCCAGATTTTGACAATGAGAAAGAAGCAAACACAGCAGGTGAGATGAACCACAAATAAGGCACCAGACAATTTTTAAACCCTGTCACAGTTTATTACATGAGGAAGCATCTTCTCAAAATTTCCAAACCATGAATTTTCAAATGAAGGTCAAATTTCACCTTCTTCAAAGGGTTAAACATATGAGAGACCAAATCCATTTACACAAAAGGGTCTCTTCAAAGAAATGACAAGCAATTAGTTGGGAAATATTAATTTGGAGTTATTTGGGTGACTCAGTACTTTACCAGATAATGTTCAGACATACACTTAATGAAAAAATATGCTTTTTAAACCTTAATGGCTTTCAAAGCATCGTGTAGAAGCTTGAATCTACCTCCGCCAGGCGTACTCAAAGTCTGGCTTTAATATCGGTCCCACAGGATGCAAAACTCTAAGGTTGGTTAAGTTTGCCTTTCAGTGAGATGGTCTTGTCAGAAAGAGATTAGGAACCAAAACCAGAAATGCACAGTAAAGCTAGAAGCTCTTTTTATTCGTTCCTTTTTTTGTTTTGTGACAAGATGATCACAGCATCACTCTTCCTCAAGAGAGGAGAGCAGGTTTGTCACATGAACCAACACGGTGAGGCGAAGCACAAAACTTCAGAGAACAAAGCAGAAGGAAAAGAGTGCAAAGTGTGCCCTCTATTGGTGTGTGTTTTATTGCTTGACGTCGGTTGGCAACTTCTAGCCAGCAACAGGTAAGACAGAAGGACAAAGATGATCACGGTACAAAAATTCTAAAATGCGCCGATACAGCAGCAAGGATTTATCAGAACCCCGTTTAGCCGGAAATGAAGGGTGCTATACTCTGTCTTTTTGTGTGTGACCATTTTGTGAACAGGCAGCATGATATATACGTCAATGCCAGAAACACATTCAGTTATTTCTAAAACTATATGCTAACTGTTTCATTAGTAGGATAGAAATTAGAAATTAGATCATAAGAGAAGTTTTAACAAAATATTGTATACTTATTTATTTTTTTATGAGCTTGTCTGTAACAGTAGAGAGGAGAATTTAATGACTATTATCTTTGACGGGATTACTGACAGAGTAATTATTTATTAAAATAAGTTTTGAAATAGTGCTTCCAACGTGGTCTCATATTTTTAAGTATACACATGCACAATGGCTAAAACCCCACACAACAAAAACTTTCAGAAAATTAATGTCTGCATCAATGTGAAACAGCCATTTGGCATCATCTTAATTAAGGTATGTCATCATCCTAATTAAGGTCTACTTCCTTTTTCTTTAACCAATGCTTCTTAACCTGTTGAAGAAAAGAGATGAACCATGGACCAACTTTGAGATTGCAGTGAAAGTTCTAGATCTCCACTCCCTGCAAGGGTTTGTCCTCCCCATAGGGATACCAGGGGAAAAAAGAGGTTCCTATCATTCATACAGAAGAATAATAACGGTAGAACAAATTTAGCAATACAAGTAACCGAAGGTATAGAATTCCAAGCCCTAAAGAATTCAGGTGTTCAAATGTTTACTAGGACACACTTGGGTGCTATACCTCAATTCCCCCACTCCCTCAGCCTTCAGTTATTTACATCCATAACTTAATTAGCATAAATTTGAGTTAGAGAAAGTATTGACACTCAACAGTCTACGGTCTGAAGAACTTGTGAATGGGTTCAGAAGGGACTTCATTTCTCCTTTTTAAAAAAATGAATGTGTATATTGAAAGCGTACTGTGAATAGGAAGAGCCAGTGAATTCAAAAGGTTGGATTCCACTTCTAGCTCTCTTACACTTAACAGTTTTTAAAATCACACAACATTTCAGTGCACAGCTCACCTTCCTTATAAGTCAAACCAGCCCAGTCCCACCTCCTTCCAAGGGTAGTGAAATGTGTACAGCCTTCCAGGAAAGCACTAACAACAAATACTACATAGTTTATTTGCAGCTACCTAACTTGTTCTAAAATGCACGGGCCCATCGGCATTTCTCATATATATATGTCTGTATAACTACACTTATCATCCTAAGTCATAAACAAAATAACACTGATTAAACATATTTATGTTATTAAAGGGAATGCTTTTTAAGGATATAAATGCCACTTTCTTTTTAGTTTCCACTAAATGATTATTTATATGCATGAAGTATTTAGGAGGAAAAAAAAAGCCCTGATTGGCCTGTTTTCTAGAAAAAGTGTTTTAAAAGTATAAGCTATCCCCACAGTGTTTTCCCAATCCTATCCCAATCTCAATTGCCATTTGGGAATCATTTGGGAATTACTTAAACGATCAGTTAAATAATAAACAGGCATACGGATGCACAAACAGGCACAAGTATACTCGGTGCAATTCTGAATATTATAAGAAGAGACTTCAGAATGAGTGCTGGAATGGGTGTGCTTTTACACTTCAGCGTTTTGTTTAAATTCCAAAGAAATATAGCAAATAATGTGACTACACCTATTATAAGTGATATGTAATCGTTCACTCAAACTTTATGTGCAAAGAACTTTGAATTTTCAAAAAATATATTTCTCATTAAGTCATCAAAATTATTTTAAGATCAAATAATAAATCTCATATTCAATGACTTTTTTCAGCCACAACTGATGGCTGGGGTTAGGCCTGGAGTGGGGAGTACAATGACCAGGAAGCCGTGGTCTTGACCTAGAAAAGCTTAAAATATAATGAGGATGAGACATCTGCCAAAATAACCAGAAAAAAGGGGGGAAATAAGAGTCCTTTAACAGCAGCACAATAAGCTTAGAAATTCATGAAGGAATCATAGATTTTTGGCTTCGGCAAAGCAGGCAAAAAATTCCAGGGAGGCTTTCCAGAGGCAGTCGCATTTTAGCTAGGCACCATCGCATGCTAAACAATACATAGAAAACACATAGTAGGCTTGAAAAAAAGTAATCTGGGATAGCTTGAACATATAGTGCTTTCGGGGTAGAGGTAAGATTGGAAACAGGCTGCAGTCAGATGGCGGGGAACTCTGAGCCATGAGAAAGAAGCTGGTGTTTATCTGTAGGCAATACTGAAGACATGAGAGGTTTTGAGTTGATTAGCAGAGAGGTAACATGACCACATCAGTGGCTCAGAAATATTCAATGTGGCATCACTGTCAAAGATGGAGTGAAGAAAAAGTAGATGTGGGAGATCAGGAGTAAGAAAAGGCCTGGATTAGGGAATAACTTTGGAAAGAAAAGGATGAAATGGGTATAAATAACATATTTGAGGTAGACTCTCTAGGACTGAATGAACTGATAAAGAAGCAGCAGAAAAATCAAACGCCACAATGAGTCTTCCGGACTAAAAACTCAGTAATTCTAAAAACAGAAATAAGGAACACGGGTAGAACCACACACTGGGAGACAGCATAGAAGAAGAAATGAATTGTTAAGTTTGAGTGTGCATGGAATACCTTTGGGCAATCCAAAGGTAATATAATGAAGCTTAAAAAAAAGGCTGGGTTAGAGTTGACAGATTCTATATAGAAATAACAGTTGAAGACACAGGTGTGGATAAAATTCCCCGAGGAAAAGAACAACAGGGAAGCATTACTATTCTACACCCACCTTGAATAAGTGAACCCATAAACAGAGAAATGGGCAGAAAAGAGGAAGGAAAAAATAGAGTATAGTATCACTAGCCAAACGAAGAGACTTTCCTTGGGAAGAGGCAATCCAGAGGAACAAAGAAGAGAGGACTGCAATGATGCTATTAGAGTTGGCAGTGAGTATGGATGGCCATTAAAAAACTCTGTCAGCAAAATGAAGAGGGAGGAACCAAGTTGTAACACACTAAAGAGTGAATAAGACAGAAGTAAGAGAAGTAAAAGGTAGAAGTGAAGAAAAAGGGAGGAAATTGGTCAAGAATGTGGGGAGGAAGGAAATTAAGAATTTAAGGATTAGAAATACAGTGGCATACATCAAAAGTGAGTGATTAAAGCGGACATGTCCTAGAGCAGAGTAAAACAGGAATGAGGATGGTCCCTGAAAAGATTTAAAAACTCTATTCTTACTCTTCATTCTCTATTTCTTTATCTCTATATAATTACTTATATCAAATGCACACCCATATAGTCACATACATTTATACATGTTATGTATATATATATATACCTTTCCTGTTACATATACAATTATATATTATATATAGACTTTTGTAAAAATACCTTCCATATTTATTCCAGCTGAAAATAAAACTATAAACATGGACATGAAACACTGTATTCATCTAGTGATCAATTCTTGATTGCTAGTAATAATGGGAAAAAATTGGTGAACATCATGACATCTTTCATGTCATCCTGAAAGATACAGAGAATGTGAAGTTTATTTTCATCCCAAAGCTTACCACATCCTTGTAGCAGAATGGTTATCAAGTGTTATAGCAAGTGATTTCTCTCTCATCTACTTGCCTGTACTTGGGAGGAGTAAAAATGCTTATTTTCAGGGAAAAAAAGGCAGTCAGTTGGAAGCAAAGAAGTAAGAAAGTAGCCTGGATAATCCATAATTTGGCTAGTCAGTCTCTGAATAAATCAAGAGGTACTTTTGCATTAAAGAATTAAGACGTGTCATATCCAACTTGTGATTTCTGCTATATTGGCATCTACCCAAACTGAATTTTAAAAGCAGATAAATAAAGTCAGGATGAAATGGAAGCCTGTGGGAATGCCACCTATTGTGAATCATTTCCAAATTTCAGTAGCAAAATAAGATGTTGATTCGAGCATGGCAAGTTTCTGACCTCACTACGCTGGTAAGTCACTGGCCAGAAAAAAACTAAAGGAATTACACTGGAAGAAAAAGGAGCCCATTAAAAAAAGAGAGAGCAAAAGAAAAGAAACATGTCTATGTTTTTTTCAGCTTTTCTGAAATACTTAGGAGTCTAAAAAGGCAAGCACACAAAATATTTTGAAGCTTTTTCCTTTAAGTGTAGGTTAATATGTTCCATGTGCCATTTTGTTTTGCCATGTTTCAAAAGAATACCATGAGAAATAAACTATTATTAAAAGTAGTTGTGAAAACAAATCTCTCTAAATTTCTTTGTTTAAATTTTGAAAAAACAATTAATTTATAAGGTTTAAGAGAAATTGTTCATTTGTTTTTCCAAACTCAGTTGCCAGAAAAATACCACACTATCTGTGACAAACACTTCAATTTTATGGAAGAAGCCAAATCTAATCTTCTGAAAATGATATCTAACAGAGGAAGTTGAGACTTCAACATGGTAAAGGTATGGCAGGAAAATTTGTCATATCATGTGCCCTATCACCTGATATGAATTATATGTTTTGGAGCCTTGCTGCTATTAAAGAGTTATCAAGAAATTATCATAAATCCCTGGTTGAACTATGACTAGAAACAGAAATAGAATGAAAGAGCTATAAAATTAAGTCACTGCATATCAAGCTCAAGAAATTACAGGAGACCATGATAAAGCTATGACTTGTGTATCTACTGAATTTTCAGTAGTTCAGCCTGACGTGTGGTTTACGACTGGTCCAAAAACAAAACTAACCAAATAACTCTGTATGCCATACAAATAAGTCATTAGCACAAGAGTTCCCAAGACATATAGAGAGAGCAGGGGATAAGAGTAGCTAATAATGACTCTGCCTTCAAAGAAGGGCCAGCAAGTCTTACTACTACCACCACATAGATGAAACATTAAGTCAACCAGATTTTCAAAAAGTTGACATGTCTCTCCCCTTCCCAAGGTGTTCCTTTTCAGTACTGTGCTTGTGTCTAACCGGTTAATAAAAAATGATTGCACCCAGACCCCATTAGTGATTATTGAATGAATTATTTGATGATTTTGTTTTCAAAATAATGGGAAGAAAGAACGGTAAGTGACTGGTACTGTTTATAAAGGTCTCCTCCATACAAAGTTTTGCCCAAAAGCAGGGAAGGCTGACATTCTATTCTCTCAGTTTTCTGCCTATATTTTGAAATAAAACATAGAGTTAGATGATATATTTGCTCTCTATTCCAGACTAGATGCAATTAATTTTAACTTACTAAATTATCTGATCCCTGCCAAGAATTTTATTTCATTAAGAAAATGATATTATGGAGCATCTGCGATCATAGAGTAGACTAAACATAATGCCAAAGAAGTTCTGAGAATGCTCCACAGGAAGGTTTGATTATTTGCAGATGGAATATGTAAAAAGAAAAGAAAAGAAAAGAAAAAGAATCAGGTCCCAGGCATTAAACTAACAACCTGGTGCCACTACTGCCTGCATACTAGGAAAAAGCCAAGAAAATAACTGATCTTCTAAGCTATAGCACCTTTTTTTAAAGGGTACAAATCGCTTTTCTTCCTAGAAAGTAATATTTAACTGCCACTATGCAAAACAAAGGGAAATGTTGGTACCACAATAGGCTTTAGCATGTCAACTGTCACTGCTGACATGATTTGGCTAGTAGTCAAGCATTCACCAAGGAACTAATTTAAATCAATCTCCTTGGGGAGAGCCAATTGTTTGGTATGCACAACAATCAGTGTTGGATCAATCAATGAACATGAGATCAATTAAAACCAGCTTAAGTTTGTGAAGAGGGACAATTCACACAACTTGAGTTAGATCTCTATTCATTTCAGTCTTCTCACAATGCAATCCTTAAGCTTTCTTGCAAAGTAGAAAAGCTACTATCACCCTACACTGTCTAGCCAGCCCTTTAAGTAGTTCCACTTTTAATTAAAAGCACAGTATACCCTTTGTTGGCACAGATAGTGTGGTCATTTTTAAGGACCGCAGATATTTTAGCCAGAAACATGGGATTTGGAAAGGGACATCTGTTGAGAAAGGAAAAAAAAGAGAAAAAAGGAAAAAAAAACTTTGTTTTTTTTTTTTTTTTTTTACAATCTTACCAATTTACATGCACTTGAAAGCATTTCAATTTCATTAAAACGAAAAGGTTGGTTTGGCAAAACTTACTACTGCACACTTTAGAAATAGGTTTCTAAATGTCAGTGCTTGAGGATGCGGATGGTAATTGCTACAAAGGATTTTGCTAAAGTAAGCTTTGAAATAAATAGGTTTTGCCTCTGATACATAAGGCATAGGCAGAACGTCAGAGACGGCACTGCTGAGAGATGCCTGCAGTAACGTGTCTGGCCACAGGAGTGCTGTAATGTCATTCTCCACCACACAGCAACTCCACATTGAATTCTACTATAACATTATGCGCAGTTCTTCTCCACTCAACCACAATGTGACAGTGTGCATCAGAAAATGATGGTTGAATTAGTAAATAATCTAATAAACAAAAAAGAATTTAGTACAGGAGTTTAATATCTGCATTTCACAAACTTTAAGCATATTTTTTTTTCAACCAAATAAACTGCAGCTTCTGCTTAGAAGAAGGAAAAGGACCCTCCCCCAAATATTTCTGACCACAGTGTAATAAATAATTGCCAGCTCTGCAGAATAAAACCTTGAAAGAAAACACTGATGTGGAGAAAAGAGCCAGTTGGGAGTGGAGGTGGACAGAAGAGATGGAAAGACATTTTGCAGACAAATATCAATATCGAACTTTCATGGCTTCTGGGAAGAAAATTCTCCCTGGTATTTTTACATGGAATAATTTCTGAAAATAAGAAGCATTTTCCAAATGTCAGAAAGGGGAGAAAGAGAGAGAGACGGACAGACCAATATAGAGAGAGAGACAGAGATCCACAGATCCATCACGGTTACTGGAGAGGAGACACTACCCAAGTTGCACACCACCAGCTAACTGGAGCTCTGTCTTAGGCTGGCCAACTTCCAGTCCTGCCCATAGATGAGAGCATTTTAACATGTCTTTAAAAAACCAAATCAAGAAAATGAGTACGGTAAACCTCCAAAGTCTGGATGCAGGATCAGAGATTCCACAAAATGAATAATAAATAAATCATATCACAGGTAGAGCAAAATATTTACATCCCAGGAAAACCAAGGTCTATTAAGCCTCTCTACAAATACAAAGCGTGCAGAAGTCCAAATTGCTGAACGAAGACAGACAGCTGACACCAGGTAATTGCAAGAGGCCGCTGCGTACTTTCCACGCGAGGGTAGGGCAAGAGTGTGTGTGTGTGCATGCTCACGATGAAGTCTGTGTTTAAAATCCCCAGAACACTTAATTGTATCTTGCAGTCCTTTGCCTAAAATGAGGCTGGATTAGCTGTAACCCCAACAGGACAAAATAAGCCCCAGGAGAATGAAATTAGCCAACACAAAATCTGCAGGAAAACTAACTCTGAGACCTTTTTGGAGGCATCCACCGCCTTCCTCAGCACACACGCGAAGGAGAGAGCTAAAAAGGGGGTTGGGGGGGGCGGTTTTAAAAAATGCAAGTGAATTTCATTCGGAAAACCCTCTCCTAAACAGCTACTTCTGAGGAAGGTACCGGAGTCAGGTCGGTCCCAAAGCACTCACCGGAGCGCTACCCGGAAAACCAGCGCACGAGCTGCCACCTAATACGCAAAGTTCAATGGATCATCCCACGATGATTTCGTGTTAGGGTCTTAGGGATCAATGTTGCCTTCTACCTGGAAACGTGGGTCTCCCACCTCGACTTGGTACCCTCCCCAGATCCCACATGCACACCCTCATAGACACACGCGGTGCTAGGCCTAGTCCAAGGGCATCTGGGGCTAGGAATTGGCGGGCACGCGTGCGAGGAAGGCAGAGACAGACGTGCTGCAGATGGCTAAGAGGATAAAAAGGGCAGAGAATGGGGTGGCAAGAGAGAGGGGAAAAGGAATAAAAACTAAAATTGGATACTAGATAAGAAACGCGACCGAAAGAGAAAAGCGTTCCGGGGCGGGGGCGCGGCCGCGAATGTGGGTGTGGACCGCACGACTTCAGCTGAGAGCCCGCGGGACGCCCGGCTCACTTTGCTCTCGGCGAGTCACTTAGAGCTCGAGGCGCCGACTGGGGACAGAAAAGACCGAGCGTTCCGCAACGCAGGACCTGGGAAGCGGAGAAGTGTGGCGCGCAAGGGTGGGGTGGAGGCACTGTCCTACCCAGCTGGACCCTAGGAGCCCCGGCTCGAGTGAGCGCCGCGCGCCTCACACCCGCACGCACCTCCGGCAAGGTGGGACCCACCTCGCTTGCTGCGCCTCCACCGGTTGCCTTGGCAGTGGCCGTAATCCATACAGTTCAGAATGATGAGGGCAAAGGAGAAGAGGCGAAACTGCATTTGGGCGGTCAGGAAGGGTAGAGACGTCTCTCAAAGTCGGGGAACTGGAGGGCTCATCCGAAGAGCCGGCGCCGGCCGCGCTGCTGCGGAGGACGCCGAGGAAGAGTCGCCACTAGTCCTGGGGCCGCCCTGGTCAATTCCGCGCGCTCCGCATCCCTTCGCTGCGAACCTGCGGCACAAGGGCGCGAGAAACCGAGTGAGACCCGCAGAGAGAGCCCCGGGGAAGCAGCTACTGCGCCTCAGCGCTTCCCAACTTAGAGGGGAGGGGAAGAAGCGAACCCACTGCCTGGCACGAGCCACGAAGCAGCTTAACCCCGCGCGCTCAGCTGCCGACAAATTGGAGAGGAAGGTGATTACAATCAGTGAATTAGCAACCTCTGCGGAGCCCAGGCTCCGACCCCCGAGAAAGCGCGTTGTGCCGGCGCACCGGGAACGAAGGCGCCGAGTTAAAAAGGAGCGTTCTTCGACCCCTCCGGCCCCACGGTGGGGTCCAAGGGCACCGCGGCGGCCGGGCGCGGGTCGCCTACCGTGCGCACGAACGTCTCCGGCGGCGCGGCGTACCTAGGCGCTGCGCTCCGTCCAGGGCTCAGGAAGGCAGCCGCCTAGCTAGCACGTGGACTGAGGAAAAGTTTGCCCAGACCCGCCAGGAGCGCCTAGCAGCTTCGGGATTCCGGCCGCCGCCGCGAGGTCGGCGTGCGCAGAGGGTCTTCTGAGCCGGCGGCGCCTGGCAGGAGCACGGCGGCGCGGGCGCGTCTGCGGCCACTTGGATGCTGCGTCCCCGCGGAGGAGTTCGAAGGGAGCGTCCGCTCGCGTTCTGTGTGGCCCTATTCCAATCTCGCCGTTTCCCGGCGCTCTTTCCGCGGTCACTTCACGGCTAAGGTCAAGATTTCTGTTCTTGCAAGCCGAGGGAAACGAAACGCTCTGGGGAGTCGGAGGGGATGTGGCGAGCGCACTTTCCAATGGAGATGCAGACCCGCTGAGGCTCGGGATGCTTCTTCTATAAGTAGGTGGTGCTGTGGTCCAAGGCATCTAAGTCTAGACTGCCTCGGAGTTCCTGGGTCCTAAAGCCGGAAACGCTTGGGTTTCCCTGAGGTCCTAAAGAACGCTGACCGCTTTAACGAACTAAACCCTAGCGCATCCCTTCGGCTTTCCAGGAGCGGGTGGCAAAACTGAAGAGTAGCTGAAATGGGAGTGCCCCATGACCCGGCTGCGCCCCGGAGCCCCACTATCTGCACTACAGGCGGCCTTTCGGGCGCTCCGAGATCGATTCTCAACCTCATCGCCGACCTTCCTGCAGGGGAATCTGACAGATGGCTTCCCGAGCTCCGGCCTGGACTAATGCTTCTGACAACTAGAGTTTAAACATGAGCTGTCTCCTGCAAGATGCCACACCTCTGCCACTTTTTAATTTACGTCTTGGTGCTTTGTTTTATGGGAAAGTCTGTTAGCGAGGCTGATTAGAGCGTGCTCTCAGTTTAGGGAGTGAAAAGAGGATTTCCGATAGCTTTGCTTATCCTCAGAAGCGTTATTTCTTGAGTTTGTTTCTCTTACAGGAAACGAACAGAAACTTCTGATCCCTCGTTTGTAGTACTCAAGGAAATGAGAAGTTGCTTCTTTAAAGATAAGTTCAGTTTTCAGTCATGCCTCTCCCTCCTCCCTCCCCTTCCCAACGAAATCTTATGAATTAAACTTTTAGGTGCCTTGGGTTTGGGGAAATTCTCTGTTCAACAGCGCTACATTAAATACTCTTGATGTTCCCTTATTCATTCTGGTGAAATGCCCTGCATTCATTTGTTGCAGGAAAAAATGTAAATACTCCTTATTTAAAACATAAGATTTTATACTGCTAATCAGGGCCTAAAATATCTCTGTAGATATTTCCACAAGTATGTTGTACTATTTAAATTCCCTTTACTATGCCTACAGTTGCGGATGTCCAGGAATGTGGCAATGTGAGACAATCATGAAAGCAAAAGGAATCAATATTAGACTAGTCATGTTTATTGACTAATCCATTATTACCTATCCATAACTATTTTATAAACATCACTATTATGTAACAGTATTTTTGTGCAAAGAGTTTTAGTGCTGCTCCCTTTATGTGTGTCTAGAATACCCATAAATGTGAGTTGGGGTTACCTATTCATAAATAAGAAAATTCAGCCTGGGAGACTGGCCCACAAGGCACAAAACACATTGCAGAAACGGTGCAACATTCTGTGTTCTTGGTTTTTAATGCAGAATTTTTAAGTGATTTCACACATTTCAGCTGAGGGAGTAGTCCAGCATTTGACATACTGATTTGATAATTCCAGTGAATATTCCTGCAGCATCATAAATATCACTTCCCCTAAATATACACACACCACATTTATTGCATTTATAAAGGAATTCAATCAGTGGGAGAATTATCTTCTCTTAGTAAGCCCCCTGCTCTCCTGTACAGCTTTGGAGCCCATTCAAGATCCATAGCTATCAGTGTCCTTTAAAATATTTAAAGGCAAAAATAAGCACAAGACAGAGCAGATCCAACTCCACTTGTGTGGCTTTGGGCAGTTCTCTGGATCTCAGTTTCCTCAGCAATATTTTCAGGAAATTAGACCAAGTTCCGTTTCACCTCTACTCTGTCTGGTTTACAATCAATTTTCTGTTCTTATCAGGAAGTTTGCCATAGAGCCTTACCAGTGTCAGGACAAATTCATCAGTGATGGCTTTTCCGTGTAGAAAGATGAGAAATGGCCACTGTCATCCTTAGTTAAATTGACAAACTACTTTCAACCTTCGCTCTTCAAAGATAGCTTTCCATAATTTTAATCATTTGTGCTGCACAGTTTGACATTTTAAAAATCAGAGATCCTTTCCACTTTAGTGAGCGCCTAGGTCTGAAAAAAGAATTTTAATAGCATCACTTCTTTGGAAGATAAGCTAATGTGTTTAATAAACCAAGAATAGGTTCTGGGGGGGGGGGGGAAGAAGACCCCTGATTCTTTTGGCGCTCACTCCCGGTCTGTCTCTGCTTTTTGAAGGATAGCACTGAACCTCAAAAATCTAGGTCACACTTAGCTGTTGAAGTGCTTAGAGTTTCACACTTAAACTCTTTGGGGCCAATTTGTTGATAATACTTTTTTTCTTTTTCTTTTTTCATCATTCATTGAATATTTCTCCTGATTTCAAGAACCCAGGAATGTGCTTGCTACTGAAAAATACAACCCCAGTGGATCCTAAACTATCATTAACTTTAATCCCATATCTCTGCTTTCTTTTATTTCTAAACTCTGAATGTGTTGTTGAGGCTCAGATCTCACAGTTTCTCCGTTTTGGAGATCCAATGCACTTTTTCTTCAAACTAAGTTTAGAGAGGAGAGTTTCACTAAACTAGCTTTATAAATAGGTATGTGTCTGGTGTCTGGTGTCTGATGAGCTTGACTCCAATACAGCTCAGCAATAGAGGGCTGAAATGGAGGATAAAGTTATAGATGATGTACTATACCAGGTTTTGAGTATAACTTATGAAGTCTAGATGATATACTATACTAGGTTTGAGTATAGATGATATACTATACTAGGTTTGAGTATACCTACAGAGATATTTTGTGCTTATCAAATATGTGAAATGCATATATGTGTGTGTATTATATCATCCCCTCTTTCCTTTCTGCAATTAGTAGTATACTATATTCACTGATCTGCACCTTGTTATTTTTTCAGATATGTAAGAGTTCTTTCTGTATTAGTTCATAAAGAACTTCCCTTTTCTATTTTTTACAACCATGTATCATTTCATTATATAGATATATCCTAATGTGTTTAGCCATGTCCCTATCAATAGGCAGTTTTCATTGATTTTTGGTTATAAGCAATGCTTAAATTAACAACCTTTTCATGGGTTGTTTACCTTTATCTGCATTATAAACCCCTAAAAGAAAAAATAAATAAACAATGGGATCAATCAATCACTTGTGTTTTGTGTGTGTGTGTGTGTGTGTATGTGTGTGTGTGTAGACATATAGTCTACAAATTGCCTTCCATAGAAGTTCTAGCAAATTACATTACAAATTACATGAGAGTGCCTATTTCCCCCTGTACTGGTCAACACTTTTCGATTTTTGATACTCCTAGGCAAAAAGTGTTATCTTAGTAAAGTTGTACTGTGTATTTATTTTCTTTTAAATGAAATTATGCATCTTTAATATACTCAAGCCATTGATAGTTCCTTTTCCATGAACTCTCCAAAGATATCATCTGCCTTTTTTATGTTCTTGGTCATTTATTTTTGCTTTTTACAATATACATGTAAAGATATAGGTATATAGATATCTATTAACTATTGTGATTTGAGTTATAAATTTTTTCCAATTTATCATGTCTCTTAACTTTGCTTCTAATATTTATGACTATGCAGAGAATTTAAAAATATCTTTATATAGTTTAAATTTGTCAGTCTTGCTTTTGTTGGCTTCTGTGTTTGTGCCATATTTGAGAAAACTCCTCCCTATGCTTTTAATTTCTTTTTTTCATTTGGGAATTTTCGGATGCATTTTTCTAAATGTTGAAAACCATAGGATGAAAAAAAAACATAGGATGTGAATGATTTTTATGGTTGTACAACAGATGCTATAATAGAATCAATTTAAATTTTCTTCTGGATCATTCCCGAGTTAGTATTTATATTCACAACTTTGCTTGACTTTGGCACTGACTTTTGTTTTCTTTAGCTAATTTATTTAGGGTTCTCCTATCATTTTTGTTATCAGATATTCATATTCTCAGATTTAAAGTTTCCCACAATCCTTTTATTCATTGTTGATATTTTTTTAATGTCATACTCACACTTCCAGTCTCGATTTATCTTTTAATTGCTTTAGAACAAATACGACATTTTTGCCACTGTATCAATATTGATAGGGTCATTTTCCCTGTTAAATATAAGCAGAATGTGCATTTTGATAATTTCATGTGATGGCCTATGTTCATTTATGATTTTTTGTATGAAGTAATTAAATTAATTAATATGAAAGCTATTCAGCAAGGTCACTGACCAGTCTTTATCTAGGCTAATTTGTTGTTTTAAAAGTCCACATCATAGTCACTTATTAAAATTTGAAAAGTATGTAAACATTTGACTCCTCCAAATGTTAATACTGTGTGCTGCCACTTAGGCCCTCTTCTGTGGCTCAATTTAACTGATGTGATAAGGTCAAATTCTCATTTTGCTCTCTATCCCCATGGAAGAGATCCAGGAGGAAGTTTTTTTGACTTCAAAGGAAGTCGAACTCAGATCAGCTCTAAAGTGAAAATTCAAGATTTGACCTGAAGTTTTAAATGCTGTGTGCCCTGAACTCTTTTGAATTAAAGCTATGTGTGTCTTTTCTATTTTCTTTTATGTGAACATGGTAGCTGGCAGAAAGTGTCACTACACCCTAACAATATGAGATACATAAAGATTTTCAGCTCTTAAGAAGTAGGCTCAATTTTCATTAATAGGAGTAGAATGTCTGTTTTCATTGTATTTGAAAGCAATCAAACAAGTAATCCCCAAGAATAGAACTAGCCTCCCAAGAACTTTTTCAGTCCTATTATCTTTTGCTAAGTTTGGGAAGTTCTCTGTCATTTTTTCTTTTACTGTTCTTTTTGTCCTTTTCTCTCTCTCTTCTCCCTCAGGGGCTGCCACAGTGCACACATTGGGGTCCTTAATAGTGCCCCATAACTTTCTTAAGCTATTTTCTCTTTTAATATTTATTTTTTCTTTCTGCTCCTCAGCCTGACTCATTCAAATGTCTTGTCTTCAAGCCCATTGATTCTTTCTTCCGCCAGCTCCAAACTGCTCTTGAAACCCTCTTGAGCATTTTTCATTTCACTTATTGTGGTCTTCAACTCCAGTAGTGCTGTTTGGTTCCTTTTTAAAATTTCTATTGACTAAGTTTCTCATATTGTTTATTCATTATTTTCCTGATATCCTTTAGTTCTTTCTCTGTACTTTCTTCCATCTCCATAAGCATTTTAACAATCATTTTTTTAAAGACTTTCTTGGTATGTCCACATTCTCATCTTCTTCATTGGTGTTTTCGATATCTCTATCCTCTCCCCTTGGATAGGTCCTCATTTCCTGTTTCTTTGTTTGTCTTGTACTTTTGTTGCACATTGTACATTTTAGTATTTTAAAATGTAAACTCTGGGATTTACTCCCCGGGATGTCTATTTCTTGGTTTTGTAACTAGTTGGTGATAAGACAGTTTTTCTGGAGCGTCAGCCCTCCTGTCAAGAAGGTCTTTCCAAGGCAAATGCAGCGTGTAGGGTTTTCCCTGCCCTTCCGGACCTTTGTCTTGTCCTGGGCTTTTGCCTTTTAGTTGTTTTGGAGTTCCCCTGTTGATAGAAGTTTGGTTGTGCCCTCTGCCTCCCAGGAACCAGAGCTCCCTCACCCAGGTATTTGAAACCAGACGACATGGTTTTTAACATTCTTTTTGTTGTTTCACACTGCTTTTGCCTGGAGGACAATTTCTGGGAGAAATTGATTACTTTCCCAGGTTGATCTTTCCCAACCAACACAGGGCCAGGAAATCACAAAGTGGGTGCAGGCTGGCTCCAAAGTGCCCTGGGGAGAAGCCCAAGAAAGGTACCAAAATAAACTCTGACGGCTCCTCCAAGCTGAGCTTTCCTGGCCTGCCCAACAAATGCAGCCCTTCAGCTAGCTGGGCAGGTTGAAACAATAGCTGCCCTCAGAGCCAGGACCCAGAGATCCGAATTTGCTCATCAAAAGCCGTGATCAGTGATCAGCTCTGCCCAACTCCGGTCCTGGGGAAGAGGATTTTTATATCCCTCTGTCACCAGTGAGCTAGCCAGCGACTAGACCTGATGGCAGCTTGCCTTGTGAGTGAGGGATGAGCACCATTCGCTGCCCTGAAGAGAAGGCAAATTATAGTTCTTGATCGCATTTTTTCAGAGTCTTTCCCTCACTCTTCTCTGGGTGTTGTACAGTGTTCTTTTGGGCTCTGGGGTTTCAAAATAGTTGTTTCCGACTGTTCCTTCTTTTTAATGTGTTCTGGTGGAAGGACTGAGTCCTGGAGCTCCCTACTCTGCCATCTTCCCGGGAAGTTGCTTAAGTATTTTGTGTAGTTTTTCTGTGACTGCAAAAATTTCAACCACAAAGTCCCTTCTGGACACCTTGATCATTCATACCAACAGTCTATTAATTTCATCTTCTTCAAGTCCCTCTTGAAGGCCTCTGGCATGCTTCATCTAGACGAGGTACCCTCTGTGCCTGGTGCACATGGTCATCCTGAGGTGTCCATTCACATCTTCCTGGGGATTCCCTCTCACTCTGGTGGGTTTTCCAGTTCCTGTGGCCCATGTTGTCCCCTTTCCCAGTTTTCCCCTTCATTGTGGTGGAGGATAGTCTCTAACAGTTTTCTGAAAAATTTGTTTCGGAGTAAACTTTCTGAGGCTTTGCATATCTAAACATGTCTCTGTTCTCCCCTCACAGCTGATTGTTTGGCTGACATAAAATAATAAATTTGAAATAATTTTCTTTTAGTAATTTGAAGACATTATTCCATTGCCTTTTACCTTCAAATGTTGCTTTTGAAAAGTCCGAAGCCATTATACTGATCCTTTTTCTGTGCCTATCTGCTTCCCACTCCCAGAAGCTTGGAGGCCTCAAATTTCACAGAAAGTATTTTGGTGTGGGTCTTTTTTCACAGATGAATCTGGGATTTTGATTGCCCTTAAAACCTGAAAATTCATGTTCTTTAGTTCTGGAAATATTCTTCAGTTATTTGTGGATTTTTTTTTTGCTCCTACATTTTCTCTTCTCTTTTTATGCTTTTTAAACACCTTTTATTAAAATATTAGACATCCTTGACCGGTCCTCTTATTTTCCCATATTTTCTCTTCTATTTTGCATCATTTTGTTCTTTTCCTTCTCTTTTCTGAAATATTGCCTCAACTTTATCTTCAAAGTTTTCTAATAAGTTTTCCACTGTTGCTCTCATTTACTTTTAATGCCAAGGTCTCTATTTTCTTTTTAAATATTTCTTTACTATATGAAGACTCTGTTTCTTCCAAGTTGCTTTGCTCTGTGTGTTGGTTTTTATCTTTATCTTTAGTGTTTGAGACTTTTCTTAATATTTAGTCATTCTTGGCTATTTACTTATATTCAAAAGAGAAAGACTAAAAAGCTGATTAAAAACGCTGAGTATCCACAGGTGATGCTTGTCAACTTGACCTTTACCATAGAGTAAAAATGAACTACAAAAAAAAAACTGAGATATTTATTGAAGGTCAAAATGTAACTTATTTATTTTTACTAGGGTTGGTCAGATTTCCCAGAGAAAAGTTTTCAATATTCTGTGTAAAGGGTAACAGCTGGAGGAACAGAGCGTGTTGGTGGCAGCAGGTGCTGGCAGGGAATGTTTTATTTTATTATTTCTCTCCTTGTGGATTTTAACCCTTTTGAAAAAATAATTTTATTTTAGATTTAGAGGAATTTCAGGAGAGGGCAAAATAAGAGGCATGGAAATCAATTCCAGTGTTTGTCTTCATATGGTTTTCCATTATTCATTCAGCAAATATTTGTTGAAATCCTATCTATTGACACTGTTATGGGTGCTGAGGATACAGAGGTAAAAAAGCCTTTTAGAAATTTTGAACTTTCATTTTCTAGGGAAGACAGGGGTCTCTCATGGGAAAAGAAATAGAAATGAAAACCTAGCGTCCACACCAGTTGAGCAGTTGAATAGGAGGCCTCCGAATAAGCTGGTACCCCAAATGGCTATACCCTAAGGGTCAGGATAGTTCAGCCCTCCCCGCAACTTGCTTCCCAGATTTACATCATGTGGATAACCTAGGAAATCTCAAGCATTAAATTTAAGTTTATCCTGGATCGATAATGCCCTCAGGTGCTGGCAGGAGCAAATTCAAAACTTATCTGGTAATAAAGTGTCTTCATCCTTGGATTCATATTATTCCTATGAATAATTTTTCAAATACAAGGACTAGCACAAAATAAAAGAAATGTGATGTGCACACACACACACCACACACGCACACACACACACACACACACACACAGTTGGCAAGAAATAACAGACAACATAAACAAACCCACAAGATTCCAAATACTTGTGTAATCAGACAAACTATAAAAACCATGCTTTTTCATGTTTTTAAAGAATACATACCCTTTTGCTGTTGAAGCCTGTTTGAATTGGGTTTTTATATCTTGCATACAAAAAGTCTTGATTTATAAGAACGTCAGTCAGAGCCTTGGGCAAAGCATAAATGTTAAAAATAGCTGAAAGAGGGAAAGACAGTCAATGAAAGGAAAAAGAAATTTAAAAAGAAAACATGGTAAGAAAAGTCAGAGGATGGAGCTGATTACCAACCCATCCTAAAATAATTTCCTTCTTCTGAATTTTCATAGCACTTTATCAACTATACTTAAAACAGTTTACTTTGTAGTATAATTAATTTTGTATATCTTTGTCTCCCCTGCAAAGCTGATTATTATTGGGAACAAATAATCATAGGATTTCAGAGCTATAAAGAACTTTGCACAGACTTAGTAGGACTTTCTCATTTCATAAGTCGAGAACGGGAATATGTCTATTTTATCTTTACATCTTAGTCGTATTCAGGAGGTAATACTGGCAGAATGAAGGAAGGAGTTAATGAAATGAAAAGATAAAAAGGAATAGGAAAGAGGGCAAATTATGAAAAAGGTATTAAAAAAAGAAAATTTATGTATTTGGGGGAAAGGAGAAGATTAGAGGACAGAAGACATAGAAAGAAGGAGAAAAAGAATGAGAGAAGGTGGAAGAAACCAGTGACATTGAGCAATACTTGAGGTATCGTGTGTGTCTCCAGTTGTGGGCTACATTATAATACTTTTATTTTAGAATATTGATCCTTTTCATTTTTCTCTGCTTATGTAAATGATAAAATCATTGTTAGTATCCTGAACACACGCCAAACAACAGGAAGAAGGAGCTTTGGATGTGTTCTGGATGTCAGGGGAAGTCCCAAGTCAAATCCTGAGCATCTGATGGAGGCTGGAAGTATGTCAGTGATGGGTTTACGGAAGTTCCTTTTGCTCATCCTGGTAGATTGGACTATGGTTATCAGTAACTCGCTCTACCTTTCCTTTAGGGTATATATTCATTTCAGACATTGCCACGGGACCTGCAGTGACTTCTTGGGGGGAGAATCATACTTCTAAGACCTACCTCTGTCTTGACCATGTGACTTGGTTTGGTCAACAACATGTGTGACCCCCATGCCACACCCAAGCAGAAAAATAGCGAGCCATGGTGTGTTTCTATCAGCTCCCTTGCTCTTTATCTTTAGCTTTGAGAATGGCATCTCCCAAATAAGGACTGCTCCTTTACCCTGTCTCCAGTAATCACAGGGCATTTGCAGTGAGCCACAACTGAGCCTAAGATGCAGGCACTCAGTCACAGCAGAGCCTCAGATACCTCCGACACTGTTGTTGTTCTAATTCCCTGAGATTTGAGGAATCATTTGTTTCTGCAGCAAAGCTGACTTATACATCATTAAATAGCCTTTAAGGTACAAACAACAGTATTTTTAAAAGTAAAATGAGTTATCTGATCCCAGGACTGTATCCTCTGAGATAAAACTGATTCAGAAAAAAAAAATGCAATATTTGAAGGATATCTTTGTCTAGGTTTATAAACCTTTCCTATTTCTCAACAATATCTATATTGTACATGAAAGAGAGCCACAAAATTCAGTCCATATCTGCATAATTCACAGGCCCATAGTGTCTGAAAAGGCAATAAAAAGGAATCATCATCATTTCTCACAGCAGAGACTTAGATTGCTTTGCTCTTGTTTCATGAAAAATAGACTTTACTTTTAAATGTTAAAAAAAAATCATAAGGCGGTCAGTGTGTATGGGGAAGACCACCCCTTTCTTCACCACGAGTGCCATAAAAATATTTACAGACTATAAATATCTTGGTTTCAGGACCCAGCTGGTCATCTGATAGTTCAGTAATAATCTTAGTGCAGAAAGAAAAATATGTTTCTGGTTTTAGAGGAAGGAAAAGGAAAACAACTCCAATAGTTGCATTTTTTAATTCCAAACTGCAAAGGAAATGTTTTCTTTCATGAAAAATCAGTGAAGCAAGACTCCCCAGAATTATTATATAAAGCTCCAAAAAAGGAAAAATGGACAAAAAGGCAAGAATAATAACCAAGAGTACCACCCGGAATACTCTATTTATGTAAATGTATGACTAGATATATACAATCTGCTGCACTGCCTCTTCTTCAAAAATACGAAATTATTTTTCCTCTAAATCTAACAGACTAACATGTCATTTTTTCCCCTTTCTTTTCAAATCACAGAAAAAAAAGAACTAGAGAAAACATAAAGGCAGGACTTTTATAATTCATTTGCATTTTGGTTCTAGATTTTTTTCATGAGGCTAAATACACATAAAAGTAATAAGAAAAATATGCAGCACACTGCATCCTGAATCTTCAACTTTCAAACTGGACCTGTTTGCAAGTGTCAGTTAGAGTCTGCCAGCCGTAGAAGCCATATTCCTGTTGGAAAGTCCTAGCTCATGAATATTCTATTTCTTCTGGAGCGAATCCATTGCAATTTGCTAATATTCTTAAGGTGAAAGGGCAAATTCCAGTTTGCCAGCTGTAGCCACCAAGTTGGTTTTGGAAAATGATGACTGTTGGGTCCCCAGAAAGAGAATTTTTAGATTCCAAATACTTTTTGTTTCTTAAAAGAAATACTAATCCGTAAAATGAATGGGTTAGATTTCCTTTTCTGTTTGGGAAAGAATCTTTTCTCTCCCTCTTTTAACGAATTGGTGGCAATTCGTTATTTTTACAAGGTTAATCACTGACCATAAATCTCAAGTGTCTAAGGTACTTGGCCTGTTCTTTGCTGCATCACTGCAAAATATTAGTAAATCTAATATAACAGATTGTGTCATCCAATGTATGTGTTTTTGAAAGTGAAAGCCAAATGTGAGTAAATTGAATTGGCTGACTTCTAAGAACCAGAGAGCTGTATGAGGTAGTTTGGATTAAGTACAACCTCAGTCCTCCTGCATCCTGCTCTTCCCTCTTCAGTAACCAAATCCTTTAATTGCAAGCTCCTGGCTGCTGAAAGACTCTTCTTCTTTGCTTACTATGAAAGACCATTATGTAGTCTAATGGAATGGAAGTTGGAATTTTCTGGTGCTTTTCCCTTCCTCTCTTAATGTACAAACAGTTGTATCAGATTTGCCCCCAAACACAGTTGCTCTGCAGGTATGTAAGTGTTCCCTCCAGCTCTAACCACAACTCCCTGTCAGGTCCAATTGAACTTCATGCAGTACTTTTGGAAGAGGAAGAGGAAGTATCCTCTTCTTCCTTGTGTTCCCTTTTGGTGCAATAGTCACAAGCTCAACCAGCTATTAGGGATCAGGTGAGAAACATATATGAGTAAGGTGAGCAGGGGAAGGGGAACCGTTTGAGTCAGGGATTGCATGTCTCATCTACAGAAGGCAGCCACTATTTACTTCTGACCAATTTTTTTCACAGGAGAATTTGACCTACTGTTGCCAGATCTTTCCAATTTCCAAGAGAAATGGTATATCCATCAAGATTCAATCAAATCCGAATTTGATTGTTCATCCTGGTAGATTGGACTATGGTTATCTAAATGGCCCTTAAAACCTGAAAATTCATGTCCTTTAGTTCTGGAAATATTCTTGAGTTATTTGTGGATTTTTTTTTTTGCTCCTACATTTTGTGTATTTTTTTAACACGTATTATTCAAATATTAGACATCCTTGACTGGATTTTATGCAAATCTGTATTTTATGACATCTCCTAATTTTCACACCATGACAACTAATTTAAATTTTTAAAACACTCATATACATAGACATTGCTTACTAAATTAGGCTTGTGAGCCTCCAGTTTGTGATGTGAGTGACAACATCTCTTGAGATATGTAAGTAGAGTTGGCCTCAAAATATTTTGCTGCAACCTGAAGTTATAGTGGCTTTGTTTTATCCAAAGTCTCACCTTTTCAGAATTGAAAGACACATTCAACGGGCTAACCTTAGGATAGTTAACCTTGGGATCATTGATTTATTTATTCATCCATCCATCAAACATTTTGGCGTGCCTATGATGCTGGGGGATGGATCTACAAAGAAAAATAAAGCATGGAACCTTCCTTTAAGGAGCTTACAAACTACCCAAGGAAACTGACATATACACTAAATGTGTATGGGTATAAGCAGTATATTATAGGAATTTATGGAATGCAAAGAGACAAGCTGTCATAGTGTTGATTTTAAAATCAGCTCTCAAAATCCTGATGCTGTTTAGCCTCCTCTTATGCCCAGCTACCCAACCCCACCCCACACTGTTCTTGTCACATACACTAATTACTATATACAGTGAAGGAGTTGGGAATGTCTATTGGCTGCTTTATACTCACTAAACTCTTATTTGACCAAATTGTGAATGGCAAGAAGCCAGTTATACAGGCCGCCTTGCCAGACACTTTGCATATGTGAATGGGCACACATAACTTAAGATGGAAAGCAGAGTGTTTCTTATTAGAATCACTTTTTTCATTGTAACTGATATCTCCCTTTTTCTCCCCCTGATCTTTCACCTTAACATTCATTGCTTATATGTAGGTAACATGTAATAAAATGCCTGACATGACGTTAAGCCACTAGAAAACAATAGGATGAAATTCAAAATCTCCAAAAAAAATATTTGTATATCATTTATCCTTGATACATCCCTCCTCAAACCCTAAAATAAATATATATCTAAATATACTGGGACTGAGGAAGGGCGTTAGATTAGAAGGGTTTTCAGATGCTTTGGAATCATTCCCTGTGTAATTTGCAGCTATGTTTGGGGTCTTTATATTGTTAAAAATCAGTAGGTCAAGAGTTTTCACTCAGGACAGAAACAGTTGCCCTTCTCTAAAATAAATTATAGGCCTATCTTTAAAGGACATTTAGTGTTTATTGAGCACCGTCTATGTTTCAGGCACTGTGTTAGAGGATTTATGGTGTGTAACCTAATTCAGACAATTACAAAGTGGTATAATCACATTTTCAGATGGGGAAAGAGATTTGACAAAGCTGAGTAACCTTTGCAAAACTCACACACTAGTCTGTGACAAGGCCAGGATGTTAATGCAGGTCTGTCTGGCCCTGGGCCCTTGCTTCTTTTTCTAAACCACACTGCCAGCAATTCAATTCAGATACTTCGTTCTCCGACTACCATCCTCTATCCTTCCAACTCCCTTACTTCAGCACCGACACTCCCATTAGTGCCAAGGGGATCTCCACTCCATTATTCATACTACTTTTTTTCGTTATTGATCACTCTCATTTAGTCTTTACTACCATCCTTACTATCTTAATTTCTCATCTGCTAAAACAAATACCACACAATGGGTTGGCTTAAACAATGGAAATTTATTGGCTCGTGCTTTGTGGCTAGAAGTCCAAAATCAAGGTGTCAGCAAGGCCATGCTTTCTCCCCCAAAGACTGTGGTGTTCTGAGTCCTTGACTTTTCTTTCACATGACAACGTCCTCTCCTTTTTCTTCCAAGTTCCAGAGTCCTCTCCTTTCTTTTCTGGGTTCTATTCCATTGATGTTCAGTTTATGCTCCTCTGCCAGGTTTTATCTATATACAGCCTCCAGTAATAGGATTCAGGGCAGTGTCAGTCAGTTGGTCCACACCATAACTAAAAATAACAGCCTCAAAAGTCCTGTTTACCATGGGTTCACACGCACAGGAATGGATCAAGATTGAGAATATGTTTTTTTTCTGGGGTACATAGATCAACCTACCGCATTTACCCAGTCTAATTAGATTCCAAGGCTTAGCACTACCAATATGTTCCTGCAGTTCTCTTAAGTCCCCAGCCCCTCTTTCATTCTGTCATGTCTACTTCTACAAAACACACTTCTGAAATTGAGTCCAACATGCTAAAAGTTGTCATAAGCAATTATATTACTTCAGTTTAAATTCCAACTCTGGTTAACTTAAATATCTAAGAGCTAATGGTTGCTGAAGAAATTCCTAAAACCATACCAACTTTTCTCATTTTGACCATTGATCTCAGAGTACTCATCAGTGCGGGGCAATTTAATGATATTCTCCCCAACATATTGGTTTTCCCATTCTCCCAGGCCTCTATTTCATAGATTTTTTTTCTCTTGAGACCTCAAACCCTTGTTCCTATTCTTTGGTGTTCTGCATCCATGCTTTCTTGCCAATCTCAGAGCTTCTTGCATAGTTAAGGCTGTATCTCCTGCAACATCAATTTCTCCCAAGCAAACAAACAGGGCTTGTCACTGTCAATCTTTTTTAAAAAAGGAAAAACAAACTTTCTTGGATTTCAGTTTCTCTTCCCAGGAAAAGCCCCATTTTTTACCCTCTGTCACAACAAAACCACAAGAAGACAAAAAGACAAAATCGACAAAAATAGAACACTTGATTGTTCACCCCACCAAATGTGCTCGACTCTTTCTTGCCTATTTGTTAATTTGTTCTTTTTACTTCACATCCAGCTAATCAGCAATCCTCCTCAGCACTACATCTGAATTGCTTTCCACCACAGCTACTGTGACTGTCCTAGTGAAGCTATCATCATCTGTCCCCTTAACTGGTCCCTCTGCGCCCACTTATTTCCAGCTATGATCCATCAGCCACACAGTCTTTTAAAAATATAAATCCGATCCTGCCCCTCCCCTCCATGATCTCTCCAATGGCCTCCTATTGAAATTGATCCCTAATATGGTCTACGAGCCCCATACGCCTGATTCTTGCCTGTTTTTCTTTCCTCAGCTCTAAACACTCTGATCCTTAATCACTACCCTTCAGCCATTCTGGCCTGTCTTTTCCAATAAAATATTATACACCTTCTGGCCTCTGCAATCCTTATTGGTCCTTCTGCCTAAACACTGGACCACCAGATCTCCATGTGGTTGGCAACTTTGCATCATTCAAATCTCAGCTCTTGCGTCTCATCTCAGAAGGACTGATCCACCCATTTCTATACTAACCCCTCCACCAACTCCAGACACCATCTCTGACTTTACCCTGTTGTGCATTCTTTATAGCAATTGTCACCTCCTAAAATCATCTTTGCTTTTCATCTCCTCTCGCTAACATGAAACTCCACGAGACCAGGGGTAGTGTCTCACTTGTACACTATAACATCTTCAGTACCATCATGCCTAGCACATATAGTATATCACATATATATATATATACAATATCTTAATTTTATTTATAGCTTATATGATTTCAGAATATCAAAAGTCATCATGACATGTATTTATTTAAAAAAGAGTCATACCATGGATCACAGGTATTACACAGAATTTTTTAAACTGGATTTATTGAAGTGTCATTTACAAATGGTAAAGTTCACCCTCTTTAAGTGTACAGAACAATTACTTTTGAAAAACATACATAGCCCTGTAACCACAACTACAATCATGACATTGAGCATTTCCATCATCCCAGAAAGTTCCCTCTAGCCCCTCTGCAGTCAATCCCCTCCTGTGATACCTTGACTCCTGTCAACCACTGATCTATTTTCTGTCACTATAGTTTACTCTTTTCCACCATGTCATATAAAGGGAATCACAATATATAGTCTTTGGACTCTGGCTTCTTCCACTCAGAATAACATTTTTGAAATCCACATGGTTGCATGTATCAGTAATCCGTTCCCTTTTATTGCTGTGTAATATTTTATTGTATGGATTTTCTATAATTTGTGGATGGACATTTACATTGTTACCAGCTTAGAGCTATTATAAATAAAGCTGTTATACACATTTGCATACATGTCTGAACATGTATCTTCATTTATCTAGAAGTGGATTGTTGGGTAATATAGTAAGCATATGTCTAATTTTATAAAAAACTGACAAATTGTTTTCCAAAGTGGCCCTTCCATTTTGCATTCTCCCTAGCAATGCAAAAGAGTGGCAGTTGCTTCACATATTTGCCATCACTCGGTATTGTCAGATTTTATTGTTTTGTGTTCTTTTTTTAGATATTCTAGTAGGTGCATAATGGTGTTTCATTATGGTTTTAATTTGTATTTCTTGGATGACATGATGCTGAGCATTTTTTCATGTTCTTATCTGACATCTGTATCTATTCCTTGGTAAGAAACAAGTGGTCAGTTAAAATCTTTTTAGAATTAGGTTGCTAGAGTTTTATTATTATTATTTAGTTGTAAGGGTTTTAAAAATATATAGAGTCTGGAAGCAATCCTTTAACAAACATACAAATATTTTCTCTCAGTCTGTGGAATAGAATGCTTTTTTTTACATGAAATTTCATGCTAAAAGTGCAGGTTTAATAAGAATATCATTTAAACTCAAGAAACCCATTTTATCAAAAATTCACTAAGCCAGTATTCATTCCTTAAGAGTGATTCCATCATGGGTGATTTGAATAAAGAGTAAAGAAAAGTGAGAAAAAAGTGTTTTTATATTTAAATTAAAAATCATTTGGACTTACAAAGCAGTCTGGAAAATCCACCACAACTATGTGGATAAAAGGTTTATTCAAAGATACAACTTTATTTGCCCAAATGAAAACTTACTTTTATTTCCCACTCTCACTCTTCCCCCAAAAGCAGCCTTATCAGATATAACTTGTTTTGCAGTGAAGGTATTATGATATTCTTTTAGAATGTTTTCAAGACATTCTAGCCAAGTTAGAGTAGGCAAGGATTATTTAAAGAATTTTAGATAGTGATTAATTCAGATAAACCCTGATTATTATATATGATTTACCTCATGAATACATCAGAATGCATGTCCACCTAAATTATCTCAATATAAAACACTGCATCTTTTTGCAAAATATTCCATAAGTTCAAAGCAGATGCAAATTACCTGAATGCTGGTAAATACATTAAAAATGGGAATAAATTTCACACACCCCCATTGCTCATATATACTTTCTTTAAAAAATTGTTATTTAATAAAGTTATTATAGATTTTTAAAAATTTATTCATCTTCCTATCCATTTTTAACCTTTTATATAAAAGGGGGGAGTATAAAGAGAGAGATTAACATAATACTTATTTATACAAAGAGCTAATGAAAGATATTTCCATCTTATTTGCATTGCAAATGCATCACCAAAGTATTTTCATAGTACGTTTGTCCCATAGTAAATACTATACTAAGATAAGATTTAAATAAATCCAGATAAGTTTGTCTTTCTCTATCATCTACCTAATTATTCTATTTTAATACTGGACACTGAAAGTAGCAAGTACTCCTTTAATAGTGAAATGTAATTAAATTAAATACTGAAATGTAACCGAAAAGACTCTCAACAACCATGTTTAAACAAATACTTTAGAAATACATATGCCTGTTTTTAATTTCTAGTGCCACAATAAAACTACTCTGAACTTCAATGCTGTACACGAAGTTCACATTGCTATATATTTATGGCTGATTGACATGATTTATTTCAACAGCATTTTTACTATCCTTTTTTTAACCAGACATTTACTAGAGTGTCTAAGAAGAATAGTGATGAAATATTGATAAAAGTATGTAAGATCATGTCCATCCACAAGGAGATAAGTATCTAATTGGAGAGAGAAAATTAACAAAGATGAAGAGGTAAGAGAATTAAATAATTGACTTGTGGTGTGATATTGACTCTAAGTATATGGGGGTATCAAGTAGGGATTGTATTAAGCTGTGAATTACCTAAAGAGGAGTTTATTTTTTCTTGTATAACAAAGTCTGTCTGGATAGACAGGCAGTGCAGGGCTGTATAATCAGTCCCTGATGCTATCAACACCCGGACTCCTTCTCTTTTTCTACTCTTCCTTCCTAAATATTTAGTTTTAATTCCCCTGGTTGTTTTATAAGCATAAGAAGGCGTCTCTACCTGCAGCTCCCAGTCCATGTTCCAGAAAGAAAATGGAAGAAGTGTCCATGAGGGAAAGGTTGTGCCATGTTTATACCAGGAAAGCAATTCCTAGTAATTCATTTATGTCTCACTGGCCAGAATATAGTCACTCCTTGCTACGAAAGAGCTACCCAGATCGAAATTGGGATCCTATGAAGAATGAAGAAATGGAGAGTGGATGTTGGGTAGATGACCATTTGTATCTGCAACTTCAACAAAGGGGGACAATTTTTTGACAAGTATTACTGGAAAAGGCTTAAGAAAGGAAGTGGGGTAAGAGCTATATATTTTGAAATATGGCAGATTTTAAAGGAGGACAGAAGAAGTCTATTCCTGTATGAACAGAAGAAGCAGTTAGGTTTGAATGATTAACCTGACATATGCAGGGAACAGATTACAGTGGACACTGCATAGGAGCAATGAGAGAGGACTGAGTGGGTGGAGTGAGTTAAAGTTTTGGATATCCTTGACAGGAATAGTTTGGACTTGGTATGGTGCACATTAGGGATCCAATGGAAGTTTTGAAGCGAGGGGAAGAATATCTTTAACTATTATTTTATAAAGCTTGCTGTGGTTGCAGAATGTGGTATAGATTAAAATGGAAAGAGATTGGCTCTACTTGTCTATGAAATCACTGAATAACATTCAAATGCTTTCACTGAAACAATTATGATTGTGGCCCAACTGAAAGTCTTCGAGTTACCCTAGCACAGTGTGTCCTGACAAATGGTTCACAAACTGGCAATCGTCCATGGCACGCTTTCTGATCCTCCCAGAAAATGTGCCACATCAGTTTTTGAGACTTCAATAACAGTCATTATCAGAACATATTATCACTATATTTTTCAATTTATGAGACATTCTTTACCTTGGGTTGTGGCAATTGAGCTTTTGAGAAGAATAAGTGGTGCTTTTTTAAAAGCAGGCATTTATTTTGGTCAACATGTTTAAAGTTAAGTGTTGATGGCCTCCATGTGTGTAAAAGTGTGTGAAGACTAACTTTTATGCCAGTGCCCTTTGCAAACTATGTGTATCCAAAGCCTAGTGATAATGGCCTATCTGAGTCATGTTACTTTCCTTCTCCCATCTCTTTACTCCCCATCCCTGGGACAATTTGGATTTCTGCTTCAGGCTGGAGTTCAGCCCCACCTCCAGCTTGGGAACAAATCTTCATCCCTCCTATTAGGGTGGAAACGCTGGAACCATAGTCAAGTAACTCCATGATTCAGCAACACCGCATGAAGTGAGCCTTGCTTCTGGACATGGTTAGACTTTGGATCTATTTCTGGTAATTAGTTTTTCATCCCTCCAGAGCCAAGGTCTTACTGTGTCCCAGTGGTCCTCCAAATTGTTGTTATCCTATCCCTGAGTCCCAATCCATCTACCCTCTAACAAGCCTTCCTAGGCTGTAGGCTACTTCTCTTCTTGCTAACATTTCTAGCTATTGCTTGCTGCCAAATTCCCAGGAGCTCACCTGCCAGTACTAATTTCCTATTTGCTATGACTTAGAGTGTTCTGGTCTCCTGAGCCAGTTCAATTGAATAACTGACTACATTCTGGTGCAGACTTATCATCTCTATACACGGTCACATCTCAGCACCTATTAGCTAGGCTCAGGCTTTTTTTGTGTGGATGGTATTTTTATTTATAATAATAAAAAAAAAATATCATTTCTATTTTCCCTTCCTTTGCTATTTCAAGCAGGTAACCAAGCCCAGAGAATTTTTCTGGGAAGAAAGCAGAAGCTGTTTGAAGAAGATAACTCATTTTTGTCTTTTGGAAAAATTTACCGAAGAGTTTATATTAAATATCTTAAGTCAATTGAATAGAAAACCATGATCTGTGGAAAGTAAGAGGAATACGAACTTGGGCCTTTCTCAGAGGAGTACCTGGAAGTTAGCAAGACCTCAGAGGGTATGGCTATATGAGTTACCAAGAAATCTTGGCCATTAACCCTCAGTGCCTAAGTTTCCCACACCCCGAGTGGTACGGATACTGCTGAGTTTCAGAAACTGAAAGCTCCAACTGGGACAAAGCAGTGAGTGGTAGATATTGATGGTGGGAAGGGAGCAAAAATTACTGAGATCCTCAAATCCAGTAGGATAGAGATTCAAAGAGGGCTTCAATTTTATTTCTTTAAAAGGAATTTCTAGAAAAATGGGGAAAAACACCTTACAAATATTGTGTGCGCATATGAGATCAATTCCATGAAATATCTTTAAAAATTTACCTATGATCGGAAGGCTCAGAAACATCTTTACAGAGACCTAACAAGACTTATAAAATTCACATGACTGAAAATAGAAAGAAAGTAAAAAAGCTCAAGATGGGAAAGAACAAAGATGTTTAAACAACATTTAGAGAACTATCCAATTGGCTAGAGCCTACAATGGATGATAAAGTTAGAGATGAAACAGGATATGTTGATACTTTGTTCTACCAACAGGGCAAATAGAGTATGCAAAGTAATCAGAAGAATGGTATTAGCGATGAAGGAGACAAATTCCAGACAATAGAGCCATCTTGCACCTTCAAGAATTAGCTGGGACATAAATACAAACTAACAATCTTTTAAACCACTTATAAAAAATGGTAGAATCAATAAGCATAAAATAAGATTGGCAACTGCTGTGAGAGCTTCAATTTGACCTGGGAAAGATAGATTTAGTAGACACAGGGACCGAAAAGGACGCAAAAATTTAAAAAAAAAAAATTCCACCCCCTCTTGCCAGTATTTAGGTATACCTGTATATAAAATGTTTCTGTTTCCCTGCCCTTATGAGTTGAATTGTATCCCCATGAGGCATGAAAACATTACTCATTATAAACAGCCTGCTAAGATGGCCTTCATAAATTCCAGGGGAGCATGATACAGAATAGCTTACATAAGCAATGATGTAATATGCATGTATCTAATTATGTATCCCACAAATGAAGTCACTTTGATGTAATATGCATATACTAATTATGTATCTCATGACTGAAATTGCTTGTTGAAAAAATGCCACATTTGTGTAATTTAGTATAATAAGGGACTACTGCTCTGTAAGCATCAGAGTGGAGCAGGGAGGAATGATTAAAGAAGACCACTCTGCCAGCGGCATCTTGTGCTTTCTTTCAATTTGCTACTGGACCAGTGTGACGGTTCCTTAAGCTGGGAACTGACAGTCCCTCAAAGATATGTTCAAGTCCTAATCCACATGTGAATGTGACCTTATTTGGAAATAGGGTCCTTGAATATATTATTTGTCAAGATGAAGTCAAACCTGATTAGGGTGGGCTCCAATTCATTATGACCAGTGTCCTTCTAAGAAGGGGAGAATTGGACACAGTCAAGGAGAAAAAGACCAAGTGACGACTGAGACAGAGAGTGCTATGGATTCTGGAAGCCACAGTCAGAATCCAAGAGAGAGGTATGGCATAGATTCTTTCCTATAGGCTTCAGAGGAAGCATGGCCTTGATGACACCTCGATTTTGGGCTTCTATCCTCCAGTACTGTGGAACAATAAATTTCTTTTGTGTTAAGTCACCCAGTTTGTGGTACTTTCTAACACAGCCCTAGGACACTAAGAGACCAACTTAGTTAAAGGTTGAAAAATGAGACTTAGGTATTACAACAGCAGGCAAATTAGAATTCAAATTTGACTTAAGTCCAGTCCCACTAAAAATGTATGTAATTACTCCACACATAGAAATTATGATCCTTGCTGCTTATAACTTTATATTTTGTCATTAAAAAGCAATTGAATTATTTTCATAATTAAAATCAAATAATCCTTGTCTCCCCATATATTTTATCAAAAATGTCCTCTCCTTTATGTCTTCCAAACTATAGTTTCAGGACCTGAGAAGTGATAAAAGCCTTCCTCTTCAATTTGTTTCAGTTATGAAAAAAATATATATCATCTTGGGACCACTGCTGACAAGCACCAAACTACATGATCATGTTACAAAGGAAAAAAGGCCATTAACTTTGGGTTCCTCTTGGAATATTGTGTTAGTCAGGATTCTCTAGAGAAGCAGAAGAAACAGGAGAGAATAGTAAATACGAGATTTATAAAGGTGTCTCACACAATTGTGGAAATGGAAAGGTCCAAAATCCATAGGGCAGGCTGTGAAGCTGGCAGCTCCAATGAAGGGTCTGGACAAACTCCACAGGAGAGACTCACTGCCTGAAGAAGCAATGAAAAAGTCTTTCTTCTTCTTTAAAAGCCTTCAACTGATTGGATTATTTCATTGTGGGAGGCACGCCTTAGTTGATCGTGAATGTAATAAGCCATACATGCAATCAACTGATTGATGATTTAACACACCGCCTTCTGGTTTATCAATCAGCCCCAAAATATCCTTGCAGCAACGTTTAGGCCAGTGCTTGCCTGACCAGACAGCTGGGCATAATCACTTGGCCAAGTTGACACCAGAACCCAACCATCACAAAAACCAAAGTAAAAACAGATTTAAGTTCTAATGTAATACCCCAACCGTGTTAGTACAGAGAAAGGTTGAGCTTTCCCACTACCCCTAATTTCTAAACTTAGGATGGCAAAATAATTTGATTGTGGAGAGAGCAGTCACCAGCTTTGGCGTCCCAACAGTGTGGCACCACTGAATTCCTCACTTTCTCCCAGCTCTTTGCCCCCATTTCCATCATCATCCACTGTTTCCGCAAATCCTAGCTCATCCAGTTAGCACACATTCATGGAGCATCCACATCACTACAGGTGCTTGTCATAGAAGAGAAAATATACTTATTCCTTTTCTGTTCTCTCTTGTCATGAAAATCTTGGCAGTATGTTTGGGGTTGGGGCTGGAGGCAGGGGATGGATAGGCATGACACTGAGTCCAAGGAAGGACCCATGAGACAGCCCAAGACCTCTAATTTTGCCCATCAACATGCAACAGGATTTAAAGGTCCACAAAAAGAACAAAGTAATTTAACAGAACGGTCCCTTTTCTGCTCTACTAAATAAGTTGCCACATCACCATGCTTTGAAGGACCAGAACATGCCTTTTATTAATCCTATTACCAAACCTCAATCCCTTTAGAGCAAAACCTAAATCCCACCCCAATTCTGACACAATAGAATTCTCAGAAGCAAAGCCTTCTTAGGGAAAGAGCAATAAATCAGGACACAGCTACTCCCTGAGTCTTCTCCAGCAAATGTCATATTTTCCAGGCAAACAGAAGCAAGTAGAAAAAAAACAAGTGAGCTCAGGTATCCCTGTGATGTGATTACTACCTCAAGGGAGGGGGAGGGGGTTAAAGGAGAGAAAATCTGACCCTAGCTTAGATTAAAAAAAAAAAAGAAGAAGCTGGCATTTTGGCAGCCCATCTACAATTGCTTTCTGAATGCCAAGTTCACTGTAGAACACAGCCAGAAACAGAGACCTCCGGAGCCTTGTGATAAGCCACTGTTTCACTTGTTCCTCTTTTCAATAGTGTCAGGTGAATAGAGCCTTGTGCTGCAACCTTAGAACGGGGAGAACAGCGGCTGCAAAGCAACTGGACACCCCTTCCACCACCCTGCCGCACCACCAGGCAGGGCAGGAAGAGGCAGGGCTTTCATTCTTTGAAGAAAGATCTTACTATTTTGCCCTTTTTCTTAACCTTTCCTTTTCTGCACTGTACTTCAGTCAAGTTTATCAGGTAAGGTTGGATCAGCTCATACCACACCTTTGCCTGGGCAACTGCACCCTCAGGGTTTTTCAAGGGTGGAGAGTTTGACTTCTACATTGCCCATCCTGCCTTCACACTTAAGTGTTAGGAGCACTGATTTGGGTGTCTGACAAACTGGATTTGGACTTTGGCCATATGTCCTTGGGCAACATATTTAACCCTTCTGAATCTCAGTTTCCTCATCCGTAAAATAAGCATAATTATCCTTTTGCTTCAGTGCCTTGTTAGAGGTTAATAAAATAATAGCCAAAATGCTTTAGCATGTAGAAAGTACTTGGATAATCAAGTATTGAAAATAGGTGTGTGCACAGTAGGTATGTAAAAACATGGATTTTATTTTACCTGGAAGTTTCTTTAAATGCCTTAAATACAGTTACCTCTTCCTACAATGATCCCACATTCATTTGGTCCTCCAACTAACTGTCAGGATTCAACACAAACTTCTCTCCCTCTAAAATATCTTGCTTAACTTCATAGAGTTCAGTGATTCTTGTTTTGTGTTATCAAAGCCCATTGTTTCTGAGTCTACACTGCAGCAATTCTTGCACTGCTGAGTGCAGTCATTTCCTTGTCAGTCAGCCCCATCCTGCCTTTCCCTGAATACTTGGAAGGCAAAGGAGAAATTGTTCATGTAATGGTTACACACACGGGCTCTGGAGCCAGATTGCCTAGGACTGAATCCCATTCACCTTTTGCCAGTTAACTCTGTGGCTCAGCATTCTCCCTTCATCTGGAGTGGCAATAATAGTATCTACCTCCCAAGCTTAGCTTAAGAGTACCCATAACATAGTAGGCACCACAGTGTGAGCTTTTATTCTTCTTCTCCTTTGCTCCCCCAGAGGCTGGAAATAACTGGGGCTTGATACATGTGTGCCTTAGTTTTCCAGGCTACCAGGACAAATACCACGCAATAGGTTGGCTTAAACAATGGGAATTTATTGGATCAGAGTTTCAGAACTTAGAAGGCTTGCTTTCTTCCTGGGTTGGTAGCATTCTAATATTGGCTAGCCGACAATCCTTAGGGTTCCATGGCTGTGTATCTCTTTAGGTCACATGGCGATGTCCTTTCCTTTCTCTTTTGGATTCCACTTGCAGCTTCTGGCTTGCAGCTTCTGGCTTCTTCCTATAGCTTTCCCTCTTTATAAGACCTCCAAAAATAGGATTAAGACTCATACTGATTCAGTTGGTCACATCTTAACTAAAAATAGCATCTTCAAAAGATCCTATTTAGAATGGATTCAAGCCCACAGGAAAAAAATTAAGACCATGTTTCTTCTGGTTACATAACTTACCCTATCATAATGGAGGTTGGAGAAACCAGAGAACTGCAGCAAGTTTCAAGGTGAGTGATTCTGTGCATTTCTTTCAGGGCCACCACATTATATAGTGGTTCAAGAATAACTAAATTGGGTGTATCAAACTTAACTGTATAAGCTGATTTCTGCACAGCCCACTGCTAAGCTAAGTGCCAGTTTGCATGCGACCCTCAATTCTTCATCAAACCTGACACTGAATCATGGTTCCTTCTTTATGACATGGATAGATGTATCTTCTCTGCACAAATGTGTTCATTTTTGCTGAGCACCTACTAACATCACTTGAGAGTCCTGAAGCATTCAATTTAGGAAAAATTATACAGAATGAATGATACCGGAAGCATCGATGCTTTACTTTTTCTTTCCTCAAGGAATATGTGGTTTTCCAAGCAAGTCTTCTACTAGTTGTCTGCATTAGTTTCCTCACAGCACTTAGCTCTTTTGGCATTGCATAATATGTTCATTTGGTTTTCTGTTCCAACGCCAGTTAGTAAAATATAATTCCATGAGAGCATGGACTTGGTTTTGTTCATCACTGTATCCACAGCACTTGGAAGTATTTCTAGTGCCCAGTAGGCTCAATAACCATTTGTTGAATAAATGAATGAATGAGCGCTCTGGTATGAGAAAGACAGGTTAAAAAAAGAACTGTTCTTTGCTCAACTATCAAGGTTAAGGTGCTAAAGTTGAATAGAAAATTGTCTTTGGAAAGACAGAATTCCTAAATCTCTTTGCATTGTATTGTTTTACACATTTAAACAGGGGATACAGGTCTCAGTGCCACTCTGCAACACAGAAAATATGACTTTAGTTTTAATTCTTTAACTAGACAGGTCCAGAGCACACTTTATAGACAATTTAACTACCAGATAATTCCAGGAATTGAATTTAGCTACAAGAACTCATTAGACATAGGGGGAGAGAGTGAATCAATCAGGTGGGGCCAAGAAGACAGGTATAATTATATTCTGAGTCATTTTAATATACTCTCAGATAACAGCACTTGCAATTGTATCCAGGCACAAAAAAAGGAGCTGTGTTTGAAATGCACAGACTTAGAGTATTGCCCCTGTATTAGCCTTATCAGCCTTAGAAATTGAGTCCTCACCCTGAGTTAAAATTCTCTTTCTTTGTTCCATTAAAGCTAACTAAATTTTCCAACCTAAGATGTCTGCTAGCTTTGTAAGGATTAGAATCCTGGGATTGCAGAGTCACTCTTTATGTATCTTGATGCCTTTTTTACGTGTTTATTCTGAGAATGTCCAAATTTTCCTCACTCCAACTCTGGGAGTTCCTGTGCAACCGTCAAGAGGGAACTGTTGGTACTGAGCCAGCATTTCAGTCTGTAGCATCTAATGTCATCCCTCCCGTTGCCCACCAAGGATTCTTTTTATTTTCTTCATTTGGGTTTTCTTATGAAATACTGAGTCAAAGCTCTCTGTAGAATGATAATTGGGACAACTACGAAATCTTCAGAGGGAGATGATACAAACAGCAATTTTCTCTTTGTTTTCCTCTGAAACAGTCCCGAGGAGGAGGTTTGGGGGCATCTTGGTTGAACTCATGATCTCCCAGCCAGAGAAGCTGTCAGTAGCTCACTTAGCCAGCAATTTCAAAACCAGAAATCAAAATAAACTGCCAATAAGAGCTGTTTCACTGCAAGATTTCATTGCATTTTTCCATCTTGTTTAACCCAGCCTTCCTTTCACCCTCTGTTTCAGAAATCATTTCACAGGAGGGATCATTTCCCTTTTCCCACCCCAAGCATGTATCCTATGGATGCATCTGTAGTTTATAAGACTCTTCAGATAGATTGGATGTGGCAGGAAAAGACTTTGGAGGGATCAGAGCGTGAGACAAAGATCTGAGGCTGTGGATTCTTTCTCAATCTCACTAGTGATCAGGGTTAAGGGACTATCACAAAAAGTGAACACTCGTATACAAGTAAAATCCAGATTAAAAACAAATTCAGTCACAATACTCGAAGGGGAAATGCAGTAGAAAGCTGCCAACAGATATGAGTGAAAGAAAACGGATTTAATCACAAGTGCGGCAATAGGCAGACCCACTGAGGAGTTGTGTGCCTGTGGCTTCAACATTAAAGATAATAACAATAACAAGAGCTATCATCTGCTATACTCCACTATGATAAGTTCTTTCCATACAATAAATCATTTGGGCATGATGCAAGTGTGCAATGATCTTAAACTTCATCTCCTTGAAGAGGGAACTAAAACAGAAAAATTAGTAACTTGAGCCTGGTTGTTCAGTTACAAAAAAGAGCTCAGGTCCGTCTGATTTCAATTGTGTAATCCTATTCCCTACGCAGGGCTGCCATACTGGGAGCTTTGAAATGGCCTTTAGATGCAGCATTTAGGTTCTGACCAATGCCCTCCTTTCCAGCCATCTGCCTAGCAAGTTAATGCATAGAGGGAAAGGAGGGTAAATGGAGGATGCAATATCTGCTTTATTCCTCCACTAGGGTCAGCTCTGCTCTAGTTCTAGTATTGGGGCTTGTGATGCTTGCAATGGGATAACAGATAGCAGAGAAGTCCACAGAAGGGCCATTTTGTCACACCCTCTGCACAATATACCTGCCCCAGGGCCTGTGGGACGTCAGGAGGTCTCCCTGCACTCAGTCTAGATGCCTTCCTTCATCTTCCCATCTGGAAGCTGAGTTTGTCAGTTACTCCTCTGTTTCTAATGACACTTTAGCCCAGCTCAGCTCTCGCTGACGCTTCACATGGCTCCCCATGTGCATTGCTTCTTTCAGGGGCTGAGAGTGCAGCTGAGTGGGAGCACTGAGGGGAAGACTGGAAGCTCTACTACAATCACTTCATTGGCAGCCAGTGTTTTGATTTGGTAATGGACATGCAAGAGTGCCCAAGCACGCAAATATTCCCATTTTTATTTTTGGCAGAATGAAAGAATAAATGTTTAACAAGGACAGGGAAATGACAAGGTTAGGTGGGGGGTGGGTGGGAAGGGGTGAAGAGGAGAGACCTCTGAGTAGATAAGAACCCCTCAGTGGAACTTATCCTCCAAGCTGCTAGGATTATTTGTATTGTATATTTTAAATTCACGCAGACAAGAGTCGTGTCTCCTCTATTCTCAGCTGTAGTTACCACATGGTCAGAGCTGCACACCTTTGGGCTTTCTGCAGTGGTAATAACAATGCTTCTCTTCCCCAAAGCTATTGATAACAATGATAATAGCTCTAATTATACATACATCATCACTTCATGTGATGACGGCAATGCTGAGGGTGAGGAGAGTGAGGATGATAACTGCTCATACTTTCATAGCCCTGCCATGTGCCAGGCAATGTTCTAAGTGTTTCACATTTATCAACTCATATTTAATAAGTAATATTGCTATAGTAATTAATCTTCACAGCAAAGCTATGAGGTAGGTACTATTATTCTCCCATATTACAGATAAAGAAACTGAAGAACAAAGAGATTGAGTTGCTAGTCCAAGGTAAGAGTGTGAAAGGAGGGCATTTATTTCCTAGGCTACTAAGTTTCCAAGGGGCTACATA
The DNA here is from genome assembly GCF_023851605.1 of Tamandua tetradactyla. Classification (NCBI taxonomy): domain Eukaryota; kingdom Metazoa; phylum Chordata; class Mammalia; order Pilosa; family Myrmecophagidae; genus Tamandua; species Tamandua tetradactyla. The sequence continues at coordinate 152,623,676 of NC_135332.1, forward strand.
ACCTGCTCAAGGCCACACAGAAAATAATGAAGCCAAATCTCAAACTAAATCTTCCTGACTCCAAAGCACATGTTATGAGCCACTATGCTATATGAACTACAACACTCTCTCTCTCCGTATGTGTATGTATATACCCACATCCTAGAAAACTAGAAGTTTGGTGTGTTAAATAGCCATTTTGTGTTTCTATCCATGAACTTGAGATTCTTAGTTTCTAAGGCAGCACTTGTCAGAGCACTACCTCAAGAACACAATCTTGTTATGTGTAGAAAAGAATAATATTTGACCATAGCTTGGGCGCAGCTCGAGGCCCCCTTTTGCTGCTACCCTCCTGGCTGCAAGCTGAAGGGACCGCTATTTTGGCACACTTGAAATCTACCCTTGGAAAGTTCTGCTTCAGAGAATGTTCCAGGCATGCAAGCAAGTGAATTCAGAACCTGTACCAGCTTCTCTACTTTTCACCTCTTCCACTTCTCTGCTCCTTCACTCACTCTGAATGTCAGTGTCCCTGGGTATATAAAAGGTAATGTGTTGAATAAGATCAGGTTCACCACTAAAAGAAAACAAATACACCCCACTACTGGAAAGAGCTCAGTTTCAACTGTCCTTTTTTTCTTTCTTCCTCTAGGAACACACAACAATAGCAATTAAAATGGAAGCCTTAGGAGGTCCACAGCATACTGCAAATGTCATTTGCCCCAAAGACTACCAAACTGCAGAATCCACTTTCTTCCTGCCCCAAATAAATAGCAACTACCATCTTTTACTGCCTGCTGGATCGAGAAAGCCTTCTTGAGACAAAAGGGGAAAGAGACAAAATAAAGTCTTAGTGGCTGAGAGATTTCAAAGACTAGAGAGGTTATCTTGGAGGTTACTCTTAAGCATTATATAGATAGCCCTTTTTAGTTTATGGTATATTGGAGTAACTAGAGGCAAGTACCTGAAACTGTTGAGCTGTGTTCCAGAAGCACTGATTCTTGAAGATGATTGTATAACTGTATAGCTTTTACAGGTGTGACCGTGTAATGGCGAAAACCTTGTGTCTGATGCTCCTTTTATCCAAGATATGGACAAATGAGTTAAAAAATAGGATAAAGGGGGTGCAAGGGTAGTTCAGTGGTAGAATTCTCACCAGTCATGCAAGAGACCCGGGTTCAATTCCCGGCCCATGCACTTTCCAAACAAACAAACAAGTGAAAAAACAAATAAACAAAAAAAAAATCAGTAAATGGTGCTGCAATAAGGAATACTCACATGGAAAAAGAAAGAACTGTGATGTCCACCATACAGCATACCGAAAAAAAAAAAGGATAAAAATAAATAAATAGTGCTCGCTTCAGCAGCACATATACTAAAATTGGAACGATACAGAGAAGACTAGCATGGCCCCTGTGCAAGGATGACACACAAATTCGTGAAGCGTTCCATATTTTTTTTTAGAAATAAAAAATAAAAATAAATAAATAAATAGATAAATAATGGGGGGGATAAGGGGTAAGAAAAATGGGGTAGATTGAGAAACCAGTGGCCAATGAGAGTAAGGGGTAAGGGGTTTGGTATGTATGTATGCTTTTCTTTTTTCTTTTTGTTTCATTTTCTGGAGTGATGCAAATGTTCTAAAAACGATCATGGTGATGAATACACAACTACGTAATGATATTGTAGCCATTGATTGTATGCTATGGATGGACTGCATGTGTGTGAAAATTTCTCAAAAAAAATATTAAAAACGAAACAAAAAAACCTGCCTGCTGGACGTTCAGCAGAAACGGCAGGGCAGCACTTCACTTCCCTCCAAGCCAAAGGAGTATGAGCAGCACCACTTGGGGCATGTTTGTTTTTTTTTTTTTTTTTTTTTGCCAGAACAGACTAAGCATTGGTGTGCACATGATTGGGGACAGGTGTGCTCTAGCAGAAGGACATGCTGTGTGACTAGCAGTCAGGTCCTCTCTGGCCTTTAGTTTTGCAGTTCCCAAATTCTAATTGACTTGCAAGGCACTGGAGATCTGCTTCACTTCTGCATTACACAGGCTGAACAGCCCGTGAGTACACGGGCTAGTGAATCTCTTTGTAGCTCAGAGTTGGAGTGAATGGACCTGTTCCCAAAGCTGCCATTATCCACAAGAAGTGAAAAACAGAGGATGGCAACTGTAAGCCTCCTCTTCTTTTCGGTCTTTTTCCCCACAGAGGTTGCACAGTGAGAGATGCTCCGTAGACCCTGTGGCTTCTGATGCCAGATGCAGTGTGCATGTGTTGTCAAACTAGGATTAGTTTGTTATATCTCCTTTAAGTAGGTTAAGCCTTTTAAAGCAGGGGTAATTAAGATTGTGACTAGACGATGAATGAAAGAAATCATGGGGCTTAATGAGAGTACCAGACTTACCCTCAAATAGAAAGGATAACAAGTTTGCTTTTCCTGGTGTGAGAAGAGGGGGAAAAAAAAAAGACAGCAAGGAAAGGAGTGGAGATACATAACTCCATCCTTCATTGCCTGTTGGAATTGGGAACACGCCTTACCAATGTAACTTGACCTTAGATTTTGGAACTGGTTTATAAGAGGGTTTTCTCCCCACTTCTCCCACTGCTTATTGGTTCCTTAAATTCTCGATGGTTCCTTATTTCAAAATACTAAAAATATCTATCCTTATGCTCAAAAGATAAACATGGTGATATTAGGGCATATACTTTCTGACTACAAATTGTAGGTATCTGTGAAAAGAATTTAGTGGGAAACAGGAGGGCATAAGAGGAGAAACTAGAGCAGTCAGAAAGGTTGAATAAACCCTTACAAACCCTTTCTCAATTGATCCTATCCACAACCTGTTTCTCCCATCTGTCCTCTACTCACAATACCCAATATTAGTGCCCTTGAATAGATTTCACCACCTCTCACCTGAACAAATGCAAGAGACTCTTGAGAGGTCTCCTTGCTTCAAATTACTCCCCCTCCACTCCATCCTCTACGCAGCTTCCAGAGTGATAGCTCTAAAATGGCAATTTGCTTATGCCATTCCCCCATTTAAATTCCTTCCTAGGGGCACAGAAATTCCATTTCTATAACAACTGACTGTAGGTAATGCTCACACATGTGGTCAAAGACAAAAATATTCAAATCAGTATTGTTTGTTGACTGGCACGACATTGTGTGTCCATCATTAGTGGACTGGTTAAATAAGTCAAGGTACAACCACATAATTAGAAAGCATGGAGTTATGGAAAAGAATGAGACAGACTGTCCATGTGCCAGTATGCTCCTAGGCATACAACAAAGGTTGAAGAAAATATGTAAAGATAGACAAGAAGTTAATAACAACAGTTGCTTTTCAGCAGGAAGGCTGTGGAACTAAGGATTTGGGGTGGTAAGTAGATTTTTTATTGTATACTCTTTGTAGATTTTGTAATTTTGTGTATATATTACCTTTTAAATAAGAAACTCTAATTTAAAATAAAAAAGAACTTCTATGTATGAAGACACTTCATACCTGGCCCCAACCTACCTTTGATGCCCCCTCTATGGGCTCAGGTCATGCCACACTATTTGCCACCATCTGATCTGCTTCTGCTACTCAAGAGTATGCCACACATACACACACAGCTGCATGTCCTCATCTGTGGGGGGTGGGGTTGATGACAGTGCCCATCTCAGAAAGTTTTTTGAGGATTAAATGAGATAAAACCTAACAAGTGCTTAGGACAGTGCCTAGCAAATAATAAGTCCAGTAAATGCCAACTGCTCTCAATTTGTTTTCTTATATAGCAATCCTCCTCTCCAGAAAGGTTTTGCCCCATTCTTTGCCTGGTGAAACGTTACTTAGACTCTAAAGCCTAGTTCAAATGTCACCTCCAAGTGCTAAGCATTTTGTTCATCTCCTGTGGGCAGTGATTTTCATGTTCTATCATAATAGCAGGAAAGTCTATTTCTTTCCATAGCTTTCAAGTATATACGGCAAAGACTGTGAAATATATGTTTTTCCAGAGTCTAACACAGTTTTTCAATAACTATTTAGAGAATTAAATGTAATAAAAGCAACAGCTATCAAAATCCTCTCCCAGTGTGTCTGCTAATGGTTTCCCCACTTGTGACACCAGAGGAACCTTCTGGGAAATGGGGATTAGCATTCGTGTCGGGATTCTGCCCAAGATGATCTAAGCACTTGACACCATTTTGGTTGTCAGGCCTCACTGTTCACAGCTCATCCTTCTTGCCAGAAAGCTGGGCCAGCTTTTAGCACTTAGCAATATAGATTGTGAGCTAATACTTGGCTAATGTCTAATTTAAAAGATGGACTGTACATTAAAAGCCCTAGAAGATGAAAAAATAGACTTGAATAAACTCTTACAAGAGGAATCGCTTGGCTGATTATTGTTGTGGATTTGAGTCTCTAATAGTAGCACAGCAGCATATTCAATCATCCTCCATGCACATATGGAAAATTATATATTATTTAGAGTTAAAAATACAATTCCAGGATTAAAGTATCCAAGAGGTTATTCAGATGAAATTTCTCCATGGGTCAGGGCATGTGTTTCCATAATCATTTCATTCAAAACACAGGTTCTCAAGTTCCACCCAAGTCCAACTAATATTAGAATCTCTGGGAATGAGGATCTAATATCTGCTTTATCATATAAGATCCCTTGGTGATTCTTAAACATATTAAACCTTGAGAGCCAATGACTTATAAAAGTATTCAAGGAATCTCAACTTGAATAGAAAAGTACTACAAATATAAAAATGTCATGAAATGTCAAGCTTTACCAAATCATCGAATGCCTACTCTAAGGAAAGGTGCTCACAATAACAAGAAAGTTCCCCCGCCCCCAATTGCATGTACCCTCCATGCAAGGACTCTGTTTTTTTGGTTTTGTAAAGACTTTAAGGATATAGTAAGGTTTGGAAGACTAAAGAGTATTGAAATGTGGTTAGCTGGTGATTGATTCTCTTTGTCTTAGGCCCCACGTTGGATTTCTCAATTTTAGTAAGTTACACTTTACTGGCCCTCAAACTCAATTGGGGGTAATGGTCTCAGAAAGGAAAAGGGCAAGGAACATAGTTTCTCTTGGGTCTCAAAGAATCTGGAACCCAAATAATGAGAATTGACTAAAAAAATGTACCTTACCCTTCTTGTCAGCTTGTTTTGCAATTATAAATGCCTTTCTTTTGAGTAGATCCACTTGCCCTTCTAGGACTTCTTTACACAGCCTTGTATGAACATGGCATAATGTTAATAATCAGAAGCAATACCCTCCACTCAGCATATTTCTCTTCCCTGAAGGTAAATGAGTCAGCTCAGTATGGCTTTGGGGTTATTGTGTTTTATGAATGAATTTATATATTAACTGACATTAACTGCAAAGCTATGGTTTCCAGTGGAAAGAGCATTTGTTTAAGACCTACTTCACCTTAAGTGTACAACCTTAAGCAATTTACTTCTCCTTTTGAATAACTGTTTCCTTAACTGCAAAATGAGAAAAAGAATTTTTACTTCAGATTGTTGTCATAAAGATAAAATAGATAATATTTAAAAAGCACTTAGAAATAGTACACAGTAGATATTTAGTAAGTTGTAAACTCAACCATGAATCAAATACAAAGCATCTATTGATTTCCAATTATGTGGTATCAATAAACTGTATTGTTATGGTAAATACTAATAGTACAAGTCTTACTTAAGCTACTAAGGTGCTTGCAAACAAGATAAAACTGAAGCACATACACTATAGCAATATTTCATAAGAGCTAATTACATAATACAAATACATCAATAGGTAATATGTGGTTAATCACTAGAGTAAAGATATAACTTAAAAAGTGTAATAAAAAAAAGAAGGGGAGAGGGTGCTCAGGTAGTTCAGTGGTTAGAATGCCTACCTTTCAGGTGGGAGACCCGGCTTAGATTCCTGGATCATGCAGACTCCCACCCACCCACCCCCAAAAAAAGAAGAGGAGAAATAATTCAAAAACCAGGAAAGAAATGTGTTGAAATCTCCTTGAATATTACCAAGGCATTTGTGAAAGTGTATTTTTATTCATTCAACAATATTTCCTGAGTGCCTGCTATGACCAGGTACTGTTCTAGGCTCTGAGATGCAGTTCTAAACAAGATAGAAAAGTCCCTGTTACCATGAAGCCTATATTTTAATGGCAGGAAAAAGAAAAAAAAATAGAACAAATAAGTTCATGCTCAAAACTAATAAATTTAAAGTAGTGAGTGGTAAGTGCTATGAAGAAAAAGTCAAGTGGAGTAAGGGATTACAGTAGGACCAGCTGGTAGTGATTTTAGAAATGGAGAGTCAAAGAAATCCTTTCTCAAGAGGGAATGCTTGATCAGAGACCTCAATGAAGTTGAGAGTGAGTCAAGAAAGACCAGGGGGAAAAAGAGGGATCAGTAAGTGCAAAAGCAGGAATGGGCTTGGTGTCCAAGATCCTGAAGGAAGAGCAATTCCTGGGGTTGGTTGGTCAGGAGTAAAGTTGAGACAAGAAAGTAGAGACCAGATCACACAGGACCTCTAGGGCATCAAAAGAGAGAATTTTACTTTTGATGAGAGAGATTTTGAGTCTATTGCAGGATTTTGAATAAAAGAGTGGTATAATTTGAGTTTTTTTCCCCTTCTCAATGATCATTTTGGCTACTGTGAGGAAAACAGACTAAAAGGGGAAAGGGTATAAATATTAGACTGGTTAGGAGACTAAAGAACTGATCTAGGAAAGATGATGGTGTCTTACCTAGCTCACTGGAGATGAGAAAAGCAACTGAAAATACAGTCATTGAAAGGAGGAATGGTAGTGAATAAGATAAAGAAATATGGCAAGATGACGGACAATATAGGCAAAGTAAAGAGAATAAAGAAGAAATTAAATAGAGCTGAGAAGTAGGAAGTTCAGGAAAAAAAATATTTGGTAAATAGAGTACCTGGAATCCTGTGCCTTGAACCCTTGAATTTGAATCCCAAGAATCGCATGTGACGTTACTTAATCTATGCATTTGGACATGTTACTTAACCTTTCTGAGCCAGTTTTCTCACTCGTAAAATGGGACTAAAAAACATCTACATCATCAAGTTGTAAGAGTCAAATGAGAAAGCATATTAATTACTTGACACATAGCAGGTGCTCCTTGAATTTAAACTTTATCCATCCCCTTTTCATTAAGACACCTAAGGGTGCACAGGTAATTCAGTGATAGAATTCTCGCCTGCCATGAACTCAGGTTTGATTCCCGGCCCATGCACACACACACAAACAAAACCATGCTGATCAAAATTCCCTATGATATATGTATATCACGTATTTGCCTCTGTGTGTGTATGTATAGATATGTACACCTATGTAGGGGGACACATAAAAAAATCCTCTAAATACCACAAATGTCATTCAGAAACATGTATGACTTCCTCATAGACACTTTGAGTGGATCAACAATTATAGTTTATCTTTGTTAGGTACTGTATTCTCTAATAACGAAGAGAGAGCTCTAAAAACTGGCTCAGCATTATTGCAAGAAAGGAGAAGACGTCTAGAGAGAGCCCTGCAAGGCTTAACTGTGTGGTGGGACTTCCTTGAGGGGGATCATTGTGCCGAGCCCTATTTATCAGACAGCTCAATCTTAGGAACAGCAGTAGGGAACTGTTTAGCGGGCACACTGCAAGTCAACCGTGCTTGTCTGTGGCACTGCATAGGAGGATGTAATCAAAGTATAAACTCTATAGAGCTTTATGGATTAAGGTCACAGCCCCTTCATGAATACATAATGCCTCAAATATGATTCTCATTTGCTTATCCAAAAGAGAAATGGAACAACAGAAAGGAGGTGGCTTTTATTTCCATTCTGCTGTACTAAGTGACTCCAGACTCACTGCAATTTCTTGTTAGGACCTCCTTTTTAGCATGGCTTCCTTTTCATCATATAGTATATAGAAAAATAGAACAACTTTCTAAAAATTAGAGTGAACTCCATTAAGCAGTTGAAGGTGAAATGTTGAATCAGAGCATCTGGGTGTGAGACACAGCCCAAGGCTTGGCCTTTAATACTGCGAGAAGCACTTTATGAAACAGTGGACACACCGGCTGCTGATGTGTGATAATTTTAGGGACTATCCTTCAGAGCAAGAGGTAGGGGTTCTAGGAAGAGCTTTCTGCAAGGGAGGAAGGAACACCCCTGTTCACTTGTGTCAGCAAACATGTATCAGGGCTCTACTTGGTGCCCATTGGCTAAACAGCAATATACCTTTCTATATTTCTTCAGTGGTCTAGAGCCTAATAGGTGTGATTGAAGCCTAGAAAATTTCACCATTAGTCAGAATCCTGGAAACTGATTGTACATGTGGTGAGGAAGTAAGTGCCCTTACTCGTCCTATCGGGTTACATTTCCCTTATCCCCCGCCCATCCTTACTCATTGTCCAGATGACCCCGTGAACCTTGCTGTCCATCCTTCTTACCTTAAACCATAACATCTACCCATACAGCAGTACATTTATTATGTGCCTTTCTCTTCTAGAATTCATCTGGCCTCTGTTATCTTAACAGATAAATGTGTTTCTCCTTGTATGTAACAAGTTGTCATAAATCCCTTAAAATGGGCAGGAGTAAATGCAGTTAGTGTCTGGTCATCTGTATCCCTGAAACCAACCTTTCTGTTATTCTAAAAAACGTTCAGTATAGTCGACTTATTTAGGTACTCTGGAAGTATCAAGGGTAGAATGAAATTTCGGTTTTCAGTTAAGAAACAAAACAATAAAAATTCTCTCTTCCACATTTCAAGGACTCTGTGTTGTTTTGCCATCTCAACAAAGGTATCTAAAGATTACTCAAATGTCACACATCAAATAAATATTTATGAGCTTCTATCACGTTTCCAGGTGATGTGAATGAAAGACAAAAAGATAACATGCCTGTCCTCAAGGAACCTACAGAGTAGTAAACAGAGATTCAACTGCTTTTAGGGAGAAAAGCTATCAAATGCAGATTAATAAGGCAGGGAACATAAAAGAGAAATAAGAAATTTAGCAACACTTGGCCTAAAACCATTACAGTGATCACCGGGATCCGAGTAGCTGCTGCCCTCTTTAGATTATATCGTTCCCATCACTCTTATCTGCTGTTCTCCCCTGAGACAGTGCCACATACCACATCTCTTCATGCATGTGCTTTCTTATGGCAAAAACACATTTCTTATAAAAATGAGAAAACAAAAGGGCAGAGTGTCAATTTACACCCAGCCCATTTTACTTATTTAGGTCACTTTAGGAATTTGAGTTTGTGATGCCCAGTACAAGCCACTCTCACATTAAAAAAAAAAAAAAAATCTGTTTGCATATAAAAATTGGCATTTTGTAGAGTGCTGCAGTGCAGAACCCATATAAACTCTCCCTGTCCCAACCAATCCTCCCAAACAGAATTTTTAAGACTAAATTCCTTTCTTGATTTATTTAACCCAGCTGACCTTTTGCTGAAGCAGAGATCTCCAGCAGGAGCTGCCATTCTCCTAACCTCCTCCTATATTCAGTGTTCAGTTGGAGTCTCTCAGACCATTCTTCTAGCTTTCAGACAGCATGTGTTAAGGTCAGGAGCCTCCAAAGGGCCATGCATGAATGTCAAGGAGTACAATGGGGTACAGGAAGAAAATGCTAGCAATTTTATTCATTTTTATCTTATAAAATGAAAAGAATTAAGACTTATGAACATTTAGCTTATCACTTGACACTGATATCACCCCATTCATGTGCTGGGCTGTTATGGGTCCGAATACCCCCACCCATTTTTCAATTTCAATGAAATGATGACATATTGGAGTTTACATTTCACAGGTTGGTGAAGTGATTACCCAAGGTTTGCTAGTATTTTAGAGACAGAAATGGGACCATAATCGATGTCTTAAGTTGGCCAAATATACTATGTTGAGTCTTTCCAATTTGGGGGCCAACATCACCTTCTCCCATTTGTTTCAGACTCCATCATTCCCTTTCCTTTAGGAAGTTGCTTCCCTGTGCTTGCTAGTAAATAGCTTTCCCTCCTCTCCCCACCCCTGACAGATTTCATCAGTGTATTAGTTAGGGTTCTCTAGAGAAACAAAATCAACAGGGAACACTTGCAAATATAAAATTTATGAAAGTGTCTCACGTGACCGTAGGAACGCAGAGTCCAAAATCCACAGGGCAGGCTCCGAAGCCGATGACTCCAATGGATGGCCTGGATGAACTCCACAGGAGAGGCTCACCAGCCAAAGCAGGAATGGAACCTGTCTCCTCTGAGTCCTCCTTAAAAGGCTTCCCATGATTGCATTTAGCATCACTAATTACAGAAGACACTCCCCTTTGGCTGATTACAAATGGAATCAGCTGTGGATGTAGCTAACGTGATCATGACCTAATCCTATGAAATGTCCTCATTGCAACAGACAGGCCAGCGCTTGCCCAATCAGATGAACAGGTACCACAACTTGGCCAAGTTGACACCTGTCCCTAACCATGACAATCAGTATAGAAGGATACACCAACCCTCTGGGAACCAACCTCCTGCCTATCTGACCAGCTCTGATACAATTCTCTTTCAAGTTGCCCTCTTAAGAAACTAGTCATCGTCGATAACTACCATTTTGGCTTGTGCTCAGCCAGAACTCAGTTGGCATACTAGTTCTGCCATATGTTCTTAGTCAAGTTATTTAATCTCACTGAACCTTAGTTTTCCTATCTAGAAAAATACTAATTTTCCAAGATTTTTAAGGGATTACATGGCATACCTAGCACTTCATATACCAACCAGAATAAAAAATTATTATAAGAAGGCAAGATATATCTTCTATGGTAGTCTAATATTCCTCTTACTTAGTCTTGAACATTTCCTTTGTTCCCAGAATAATATTCTACAGAGATTGAGTGGTGGGAGGAGGGAGGTTGATTTTGATTGAACCTAAGTAATACAGAAATACTTCCAAATATTCATTTCTTATTCAATTGGCTGTTAAAAGATACTTAGGGACTCAGAATGGATTTTTTCCCATGCAGGCTAAATTCTAGAGGAATTCAAATAGAATACCAAACTTTTAGATACTAGTGCCCACCTGCTTGGATTGCATCTTATTTCCTTAATGGCAGGCTTAAAAGAAAGAAAGCAATGAGCAATGGAGTATCTGGGACAGATTTCAGAAATAGGAGATAAACTGCAAGTGTCTAAACTTGCAGATATATCAGTTTATATCTCTATCTGATCTTCATCATAGAAGTACATTCCTTTGGCTTATCTTCACTCAATCTTTTCCATTACCCCACTGAGGACAGACCAGGCTCTTACTTTGGTTATACCCTGTATAGCAGGATGAATTCCATCACTCCCTTCAGTGGGGTGTCATTTGTCAACTGGAATAAGGGCCTCAATTGTGAGTGGGAAGTTCTTACTATCGACAGACAGTTCCTGGCTATCAACAACTCACTCCTGCCTTGTGCCTGATAGGCTAGCCCAGCTTGGTAGGTGTCCGAAGGAACAATCCTCTTAGGGGGTTCAATACCTTCAGTTGTGACCCCTTGACTCTGCCTGATGACTCCCATTATTTATCTCTGTATATGAGGAAGGTGAGATTTTTAAGTTTACAGAGGGAAAAAGCAGGCAATTGGATGCTATTTAGCACTCACAGAGAAATGGATTAAATATCAACCTATTTGTTTTTAATTCCGGCTACTCTGGTTGGGCTTGCTGTCTTCTTAAATGCCATTCACATTTACTTTTAAGTAATTTTACCTGTTATTGTGAATTATATTATCCACTGAAAAGGTGTATATAGCATGCACATACATTTTAAAAAACAGTTGTAATGCCATTGGACCTCCAATTTTGCTCTCTTTTTTAAAATTGTTTTGGTTATTCTGGTTGCCTTGCCTTTCTATATTCATTTTAGAATCAATTTATAATAATCTACAAAATATTTTGTTGGGATTTAGATTGAGATTGCATTGAATCTATAAGTCAATTTAGAGAGAATTGACATCTTACCAATATTGAAATTTCCAAGTTGTAAACACGGTATATATCTCTCCATTTATTTAGGTCTCTTTTTTAGTTAATATTTTGTTAGTTTTCAGCATACAAATCCTGTATAGATTTTGGTAGATTTATATCTAAGTGTTTCATTATTATTGATGTTACAGTTTCCATTTACAATTGTTTATTGCTCATATATAAAAATCAAACTGATGTTTGAATATTAGCCTAATATCCTACAACCTTGATAAACTCACTTAGTAATTGTAGAAGGTTTTTGTTATTCTGTGGGGTTTTCTACGTAGACAAACATGCCATCTGCAAATAAACATAGTTTTGTTTCCTCCCTTCCAATTGTAAATATTTTCTTGCGCTGTCTTTATCTGATTTTGACATCAGAGAACGATACATTCTCTTCTATTTTCTGGAAGAGTTTCTGTAGAATTCATATTATTTCTTCCTCCGAAATGTTTTGTAAAACTGTCAGGTTTTTTGTTATGGTTGGAAGGCTTTTAACATAGAAATTCAATTTCTTTAATAAATAATACCTAAAAACAGGTAACAACAAATCAAGTTACCTATTTCTTCCAGAGTGAGTTTTGGTTGTCTGGGTCTTTCAAAGAATTTGTCAGTTTCATCTGTTCCAGAATTTATAAGGCATAGAGTTGTTTACTGAATTCTCTTTTATCTTTTTAATTTCTTGAGGATTTTACATATCCCTTTTTTTCATTCTTGATATTGGTAATTTGTGTTTTCTTTCTTTCTTGACCAATCTTGCTAAAGGTTTATCTATCAGAATAATGTTTACAAAAAGTCAAGTTTTTATTTCACTGGTTTCTCTATTGTTTATCTGTTTTCAATTTCATTAATTTTTGTTTTTATTATTTCCTTCTTTCTGCTTGCTTTGAATTTAGTTTTCTGTTCTTTTTTTTTTAGTTTCTTTAAGTGGAAACGGATTATTTATTTGAGACCATTCTTCTTTTCTAATATACTCATTAATGCTATAAATTTCTCTCTAAGCAGTGCTGTTGCTGCATCACACAAATTTTAATGTGTTGTATTTTCATTTTTATTCAGGGCCAGGGGATTTAAAAAAAAAAAAGAGAGAAAGAAAAAACTTAGGAATTTCCCCCACTCTTTCTTACTTGCAGGGGCCACTTTTCCCAAACTTTTGGTCATAATGATAAGGTTTTTTTCTGAGTTTGTACTACCTGTGCCAGCTGAACAGGTCCCCAGTTTGGCTTTTTAAGTTATGAGATAGGAGCAGGGGGCACAGGAAATTTGTTACTGCCCTACTGATTTTACTTTTCAAGTCCTCATGCAGTGAAAGAGAGAGGCACTGATAGGCTTATTCCACTTCGGCTGGCACTGGAACTAAGAACCCACAAAGATTCTGACACTCATGGTTCCAGAAGAAGAAACACACAGGGCAAGGTCTTGGAGGATCTTAAACACAAGCTTCTTCTAAGTAGAGCCAGAACGTGTCACCCTTATCTTGTATATCTTATCAATCATGGAAGGAATATATCTTTTCAATCATGGGATATATCACATCAATCATGAAAGGGTACTCAAGTTTGGGGTGTTCAGAGTTTATATGGGGTTTCATTATGTAGGCATGATTAGTAGAGTCAGTGTCCACGTGGTTGAATTCAAACTCCGACATCCTTCCCCTCCAACGAGGAGATCAAACTGACATGATAAGGCTCAAAGCCACAAATCCCTAATCATGTAGTTGGTCTTTCTGGTGTGGCCAGTCACCACCCTGAGTACAGGTCTGGCTTGCCCTACCCTGTCTTTGTGTTATCATATGAACTATCAGATATTGTCCTGGGCCTACTACCATAAATGAAAAAAGATACTTCTATCTTGGGAAATTCCAAAGATTTAGAGGTGATGTTCCAAGTGGCCGAACAAAGAGCAGACTTCCTTTTTGGAGATCGAATTCATTACTCTACAAGCATTATTAACATTAAGAGTTTCTCTACATATTGATGCATAGAAAATTAACAGTTCTTGACTCGCATATGCCTAATAACATGGCCTTGAAACATATAAAGCAACAATATAAAGCAACAGACTTCAAGGAGAGAAAGACAAATCTACCATTACAATGGGAGATTTTAATACAATTCTCTCATAATTGACAGTCATAGCAGGAAAAACAGGGAAATAATATAGACAATAAGACTGATCTAACGCTAGTCGAGAACAATGCATCCAACAACTGTAGAATACACTTTTTCATCAGCACATGTAACCAAACAGTACATAAAACAATTTCAACTAACTTGAAAGGAATCAACCATCTTGAAGGAGTCACAGAACTTCTCTGACTACAACATGCTTATTAGAAAGGTAACTAAACACAGATATTAGAAACAGATACCTCTCTATAGTTACTCGCTATATGGCAGAAAAATCTACTCTAAGGAATTCAAACAAAAAAAGAATTTTGAAAGTATATTATATGGTCACTGAATTTCTGGGAGGATCAGCTATCCCAACTTGGAGACTATCCAGACAGAAACGATGCCCCAATTTTTCTGCTAGATCATCCCAGTGGACAATTTTGCAGCCACAGGGTAGATACTGCAGCTGGTCATATTCAGCAGTGGACATTGTCACTAGCATCTCCAACCATGGAAACTGCACAGCCCTGCTCCCACCAACAGTGGAATGGAGTTCTAGAACATGAGCTTCTTTGTGACAGTAATTTAAAAATGATGGAACTTAAGTCATATGCTGGAAAAGTTGAATACAGCAAATTCTGCAGAGAATCCTTATCATTGTGGGTTATGTGAATGCCATCTCCTGACATTGTGCAGTACAGTCACAGGAATGTGTAAAAGTTCTGGCACATGCTTGAAAAGTGAATTTATGTATTCTATCTTATAAAGATATGGACCTCAAAAAGTGGGAAACTTCCTAAGTACAGGAAGGGTGTTCAAAATTTGGGGGTGGCCAAAAATAAGTGTTTACTGAAACTACTCATAAAAGAAAAAAAATGGGGATAAAAAGTATTTAAGAATTTTTCATATCAGAATAGTGATTATCTTTGGAGGGGTTTTAATTGTGCTACTGGAAACCTTCTGTATCTTGATTTTGGGGTGGTAACATAGGTGTATGTGTGTGTGTAAAAATACATGTCGGTATATTTATAAAATTTCATTGAGCTACACACTTCAGATTTGTGCACTTTACCATATGTATGTGCACTGGTTTGAAATTGTTGTGTACCACAGAAAAGCCTTGCTCTTCTAATCCTGATTCAGCATTGTAGGGTGGGACCCTTTGATTAGATTATTTCCATGGAGGCAGAATCTACTCAGTTGTGGGTGTGGCCTTTTGATTAGATGGAGCTGTGACTCCACACATTTAAGAAGGGTCTTGATTAGTTTACTGGAGCCCTTTAAAAGGGGAAACATTTTGGAGAGAGTTCAGAGCCAAAATGAGACCCTGACATTTGGAGATGAAGAAAGAAAAGCTGTTTGAAACCAGAAGCCAAAGACCCCAGCAGATGCCAGCTATGTACTTTTCCAACTGACCGAGCTGTTCTGGACCAATCGGCCTTTCTTGAGTCAAGGTATCTTTCTTTGGATGCCTTAGTTCGGACATTTTAATGGCCTTAGAGCTGTAAACTTGTAACTTAGTAAATTCCCTTTTTGAAAGCTATTCCATTTTTGGTATATTGCATTTTCCAGCAGTGTTAGCAAACCAAAACAGTATGTTATACCTCAAACAAAAAGCAAATTTTAATAAACAACCACAAAAAATTCTCTGTACCAGCATTACTGGCAAGTTCTTTCATATTTTCAAAAAGTAAGTATTTCTCAGGCTATACAAACTACCACAGAGTTATAAAAAATGGAAATCTTTTGAATTAATTTTATGAAATCAGCATATGTCTGGCTGTGAACCTACAGAATAGGCTCTGTCAAAGTTCAATGGGCACTTAAAACTGAAAAATGAAGCAGGCCATTCCATATAGCAAAATATTAACAGTTTTTAAGGGAACTTATAGCCTGGGAAGCAGCTCCTGGGAGGCTGCAGTATGTTCAGAGTAGTTCTCCACACTGCTGGACAATTACAGAGGGCTTTTTAGGGTAAGAACAAGGAAGGCACAGAGCCAAGTTGAGATATGCGATACTGCAAACATATCTGTGATATGTAACAGAAGTGGTTCTAGTACAGATAGCTATCATGCTTAGGAATGCGCATGTGCGCTTTAAGATGTGTTTATAGGGGGATGAGTTGTCCTATCTAGGAATTCATGGTTTATATGGTTGTTTATGGTCTCAGCATAACTCTGAAACTGAGATTAAAGAACTGTAGTTTCACATCAATGCAAGGTGTTGGTAGTGGGTGGGTATGAGAATCTTGTGTTTTATGCATTACTGCTCTATAAAGCCACAACTTCTCTAATAAAGATGAAAAAAGAACTGTTGACCAATTTTACTTAGGAATAGAGATTTTTCAACAGTTCATAAAAAACAAATTCTTTACCAGAACAATAACAAAATTATTTCAAGAATGCAGATAGTTCACTTTAGAGAAATTCATTAAAGTATTCAATCATATGATAAATGTTATAGATGTCAAATGGTGTACCACAGGATTTCTGGTTTTAGAAATGAACAAGCAAAAATAGAAGTAGCTCTGCAAATTTAAAAAATGTATAGCAAAATCAGCAAACTGAAAAGGCCCTTTATTATCATTCTTGGTTAATACTACATCGATAAGAGATTTGAGAATAATGAGAGATGAAATAAAAATAAGAGTAAAGAAGAAGGGTTAAATATTATTTGTAAATAATACAATCATAAGCTTTGAAAACTAATGTAAATCAACTTTAAGAAGTCTTAAAATTAATAGGTTTTCAGCAAAGCAGCAGAAGATAAATAGGCTTAAAGTAATAGCTAGCTTTCTTTTCAATGGGCAAAAAAAAATTTGAAAGAGTGATTCCATTTGCCTTAGAAACAAGAAACATAAAAGGGTACCAATAGAAATTAGGTAGTGCTCAGATGACAAAACTATATCACTTTCTTTAGATAAAATCAGATTTGAGTAGAAAACATACTGTGTTCCTGAATGAGCAGATGAATTTTGCAAAGCAGTCATTTCTTCCCAAGTTAAACTAGAAGAAATATAGGTGTGTGGTGGCTTTAAAATGTATCAACTTTCATTTATGTTTCTCAAGAAAAATCATAATGGGAAATTTAAAGAACAGCCGTGAAACGGCAGCTATTTTGAAGTTTAGACACATTGTCTCTGATCTGCCAACTTACCTCATTGGTGTGAGGCAGTGGCCAGGGCTGCAGGTGTTCTACTTTTGGGGCTGCAGGTGTTCCAGCTCATCCTCCATCAGCTGCTTTGACTCCTGGGCCATGTGTATGTATGTTTAGTCCCATGACTAAAGGCCATGGTTTCTGCAGACACCCACACCACCAAGGTTGGAGGCCACAATAACTGTCATGAGTTTCACTCTCTGTGAGGCTCCAGCTCATGTTGGTGATTCCAGCCTGTCTTTGCTCTTCCCTATTTATTTCCATCTTCTTTTCCCAACTGTGGACTTCAAGTTCCAGCATCAGATCCAGAGATGGCAGCCTTGCAGAGACTGCTTAATGAGCTCCTACAAATGCACAAGATCAAATCCCTGTAACAAATCCGTATGTGTGTATATGGGTTTCCTAGTGATTCTGCTTCTTAGATTGAACCTTGACTGATACAAGGAATCCAACTGGGGAAGCATGATGTGAAGAACTTTTAGAATAATGGAAGAAATCAAAGACAGTGAGGATTATGCCTTTTCCTGCAATTTAGGATCTTACTACTTTATTTGAGCGATTCATGAATGGTCAGCATTCCATTCAGAATAGCTCCATTGAGGGAGTGGAAAGGGAAAGATCACATAGTTTGAACACAGAGGCAAGTGAGGAAATGTCTGATTACCTGCCAAGTTTCTCTTTTACAAGGGGGTGTCATAAGGAGTGAAGTGCAGTTATACATTGAATTCAGAAAGGGCTTCCTCTCAGCAATGTCCAATGCAGGTGGCCATTTTTTTATACTTAACAATACCAATGAAAACTTCTGAATGTTAAAATCATATTAATAAATTTAAAGGTAAATCAAAAGAACAAGTCATTCTAAATGTATTATAGATAAAAGTTTACTATCCTCAATATAATTCTTATGGATAAATTCATAAAAAACTAACAGTACAGGCAAAAAGAAGGGAAAATGTGAATAGGTATGTTGCAGCAAAAATGTAATTGGCCATTAGACATATGAAATAAATACAGAATCCCAATTTTATTCCAAGAAGGAAAAATTAACATAAAAATTGTCGATATAATTTACAAAATATAATTTACCAAACTATTTAAAAGCACAAGGCCTATTTTCACATAATGATAGTAAGAAAGTAAATTGATATATGGCTTTCAGAGGCAATTTGGCCATTGTGGTAGTTAGGTTCAGGTGTCAACTTGGCTAGGTGAAGGTACCTAGTTCTACTGCTGTGGACATGAGCCAGTGGTATGTGAAGCTCATATGTTGCTGATTACATCTGCAGTCAGCTAGGAGTTGTGCCTGCTTCAATAATGATGTTTGATTTAATTGGCTTGTGCTTAAATGAGACAGTTCAATGTAGCACAGCCCAAGCAGCTCAGCAAACCTCATCTCAGCACTCGCAGCTCAGCCTAGGCCTTTGGAGATGCAGAAAGAAATCACCTGGGGAAAGTTGTTGGAACCCAGAGGCCTAAAGAGAAGGCCAGCAGAGAATGCCATGTGCCTTCCCAGGTAAGAAAGAACCTCAGTTGAAAATTAGCTGCCTTTCCCCTGAAGAACTATACATTAACTTAATAAATCCCCTTTTACTGAAAGCCAGTCCATCTCTGGTGTGTTGCAGTCCAGCAGCTAGTAAACTAGAATAGCCATATATACCAAGAGCCTTGGGGAAATTACTAGTTCCACTTCTGAAATATAACCTTACAAAATAAATAGCATTTGAATAATTAATAATACACAAAATTATTCATCACAGTGTTTGTTGCCTATGTTAACAAACCACTGCATGCCATAATTATCTGTGAGTAGGAATTGGGTCAAATATATCAATCAAGGTACATTTATAAGATGGAGTCATACATCTGCAATAAAAGTTATGTATTTGAAATATTAAATAATGAGGTAATATAATGCTATCTGAAAAGAGTGGCCTATAAAACTTTGTAAGTTATGAGCCTGTCTGACTAAAAATGATAACTGCATAGTAGAATATAAGATTGGAAAAGAAATACATCAAAATATAAGTGGGGATAACATATAGGATTATGGATTATTCTTACTTTTGTCTCTTACTTTTCATAGTAGTTAGTTAGGGTCAGGCATCAACTTCACCAGGTAATGGTACCCAGTTCTGTTGCTGTGGACTTAAATAATCAGCATGTGACATTCATCTATGAATTTCATAGATTACATCTGCAGTTGGCTAAGGAGAGTGCCTTCCATAATGAGTAGTTTAATTTAATTAGCAGGAGGCTTAAAAGAGAGAAGTCAGAAAAGAGCTCAGCAGCACTCAGCAGCCCAACACATTTCAGCTCAAAGCTGGCTCAGACCCAGGTGTTTGGAGACGCAGCGGGAAATACTCCAGGGAAAGCCATTTTAACCCAGAAGTTGGGAGAGAGGGCCAGCACATATTGCAGTGTGCCTTCCCATGTGACAGAGAAACCCAGATGAAAGCAAGCTGCCTTTCCCCCAAGTAATTGTTAATTGGTAACTAAATAAATCTGCTTTGGTTTTAGTTTGTTAATGCTGCTGGAAAGTAACATACCAGAAAAAGAACAGCTTTTAAAACGGGTATTTATCAAGTTGCAAGTTTACACTTCTAAAGCCATAAACATGTCCAAATTAAGGCATCCATAGAAAGATACCTTGGTTCAAGAAAGGCCAATGGGTCCATGTTCTAGTTTGTTAGCTGCTGGAATGCAATACACCAGAGATGGATTGGCTTTTAATAAAAGGGGATTTATTTCATTAGTGCTTCAGAGGAAAGACAGTTAACTTCCAACTGAAGTTCTTTCTTACATGGGAAGGCACAGGATGGTCTCTGCTGGCCTTCTCTCCAAGCCTCTGGGTTCCAACAACTTTCCCTGGGGTGATTTCTTTCTGCATCTCCAAAAGCCTGAGCTGAGCTGCGAGTGCTGAGATGAGGTGTGCTGAGCTGCTTGGGCTGTGCTATGTTGAGCTCTCTCATTTAAGCTTCAGCCAATTAAATCAAATGTCATTCATTACAGCAGGCACACCTCCTAGCCACTGCAGATATAATCAGCAACAGATGAGGTTCACCTGCCATTGGCTCATGTCCGCAGCAATAGATCTAGGCACCTTCACCTGGCCAAATTGACAAGTGAATCTAACTACCACAGTCCAGAACACCTGTCAGTTGGGAAGATCTATGGCTGGCATCTGCTGGGGTCTCTGTTTTCTTGTTTTCAAACATCTTTCCAGGGGCATTGTCTTTCTTTAGCTACAAAGGTCTCTGGCTGTGTGGGCTCTAAAGCTTTTTCCAAAATGATTCCCTCTTAAAGGACTCCAGTAAGGAAACCCACCTTGAATGGGTTCCTTGAATGGGTGGAGACACATCTCCGTGCAAGCCGCCAATCAAAAGATCCCACCTACAATTTGTGGGTCACAACTCCATGGAAACAACTTAATAAATGTGAATCAACTTAATAAAAAAGATTCCACTAACAATACTGAATGAGGGTTAAAGAACATGGCTTTTTTGGGGTACACAACAGCTTCAAACCATCATACCTTCATAAACACTGATCCGTTTTTGGTGTATTGCATTTTGGCAGCTTTAGCAAACTAAAACACTTTTCTAATATTTGTTTCTCTATTTAAATGTTCTATAATATTAGTTTTATAAGAATAAAAATAGTCACTATTAATATACCAAACAGTTGAAAATGATGGTCACTGAGTGGTGGGATTAGGGGTAGATTTCTGGTTGTGATTATGCTTTTTATATAAGTTTATGATCAGATTTTTAAAAATTAAGTTTCTTCACACTATAACCTCATCTCAGGAACCAGTGACCAGTTGAGAATCTCTGACTATTTTGCAAAACAATGAGCTACCTTTCCTTTCCCTGAAAGGATTAGATCTTTGAGCTAGAAGATGATTTCAAATACTTGCCCTACTACGTACTAGTTGTATGACCTTGAGCATGGTATTGAAACTCTCTATTTCAGTTTCCTTCTCTTGTAAAATAGATGGTTATAATAGTAAACATCCCATAGACATTGAGAATGAAATAGGATAATGTATGCTAAGCACTTAAGTCACAGTGCCTGGCACATGATAAAGTCTTGATAATTTAAGTAAAAACAGTTTATATACATTCTTAAAATAATACAATAGCCCACTTCAAAACAGGTCTATTTGTGAAGACAATTATAAACAGCAGTATTTCATTTCCCAATCCTAAATGCATGATTTAATTTGAAAGCATTGCTCTTACAAATTCAAGTCAATAGATACAGAAATTTATTGTGAAGGATGAAATAAATAGGACAAGGGGACCAATTAGCTAAATTTAATATTCCAGGGGAGAACTAATGAGGGCTTGATTAAGGAGAGTGGAGAGGAGGAAGCAGTTTTATGACAATAATGAAAACTATCATTTTAGGGGACTTCTGGACAAGATGGCAGAGGAGGGAGCTCAGGATGCAGTCCTTCCACCAGAGCAGCTGTTGAACAGGCAGGAACTGTCTGAGACAACTGTTCTGGGTTCTAGAGGCCAGAATAACACAGCATAGCATCTACAGAAGAGTGGGAGGAAGAAGCTGTTAAACTACGGCGGAGCATAGTGACTTCCTCTTCCCACGCAGTGGCTGTGGATACTCATCCTCCACTTTTGCAACAGGTCACCTTGGGATCCAGTCTCTGGCTAGCTCACTGGAGACAGAAAGGGACCTAAAATCCTCTTTCCCAAGAACACGGGTGTGCACAGCCAATCACTGGTCACGTTTTTTGATTAGTAAAGGTGAATTGCTGGGGTCCCAGCTCTGAGCTACTGTTTTGACTTGCCCTGAACAAAGGCAGTGGCACCAGTGTATCCACCCTTCTCTCATCAGAGGCTGAGGCAGTGGAGGTTTAAAGACACAGTGCTTCCTTCAAGGTTGTGGCGAAGTTAGCTAAAGAGCTGCATTTGCTGGGCACAGGAAAGCACACCTTTGGGAAGCTATCAAAGAGACTTTTGACCCTTCTCCAGGGCACTTTGGAGCTGGTCTACACCTCCTTCATGGGTCCCTGGCCCTGTTTTGGCTGGGAAGTACTGACTTGGGAAAATCCTCTCCAGGGTGACCCTCCTTCCAGAATTTTCCCTCCAGGTAAAGGCAGCTGGAGACAATGAAAGTAGTATTTTAAAAAATATGTCAAAACAAAAACTAACAGAACAGATCAAGATTTCTGGAGAAAAAAAGGAGGAAAGGAGGCAAAACAACGGCACAAAAATTACAATCTCAACATTTGTACCATGTATCAAGGACAAGAAGCAGATGAAGAGCTGAAAAAAATTCTGATCAGTTAAACACAGACTATTCTACAGGTCTTGAAGAAGTTTGAACCAACTGTAAAAGAAGAGCCTTAACACAAAGTCAATCAATAGTAACATCCTAAGCAAGAGCGATACTGATCTTCAGAGCACACTCATAAAGATAATCAGATGCCTAGACAGCAGGAAAAGATTACAAGCCATACTAAGAAACAGGGAGATATGGGCCAACTAAGGGAACAAATTAAAACCTCAGAGGAGAGGCAGCTTTCCCTTCCCACCCAGACCCAACTGGTGGGGAATTTCCCACACCCACCGTAGGTTCTAAATGGTGCAGAGCTGAAAAAGAAAGTCCACTATTTACACATGGATGCTGAAATCTAACTCAAGCCCAAAATACAACACCCTTGAAGGTGAAATTCTCTGCCAAGAATCTGGAAAACTGAAATCCAATAAATGTTTCGGAGAACCTTTAGCCAGGAGGAACTTCAACTGTCTGGACTGGTGGTCAACTATCAACTTCATCTTCAACAAAAATACTTTAAAGAAAAAACAAAAAGCTTTTCACACCAAACCGGTACTGATGGGAGAATTTCCAGTTGTTCCAACTGGCCCTCCAGACTCCTCCCCTCTCAATTTAAATAAGTTAGTCAGAAAGTTCTCTGCTCCATCAGGCAGGGTCTACACCCCCAAACAAGCCAGAAGAAGCAACAGAAGACTGATTTTTGACCCTCAACACCCCTTAAAATTAAGGGGTGTTTTCAGTTTTCCAAGATTCATATTAACATAACCAAATTCAAATGAACTGTATTAATTTAAAAAAATTAATGTATCAACTTCAGAGGAGATACAGAATTTGGAACTTATCAAAGATGTTCAAAAAATCTCCTAAAATAATTCAAAGTAATGAATAAAATTATGACTAAAGAAATAAAGGATATTAAGAAGACAATCTTCAAGCATAAAGAAGAATTTGAAAGTATAAAAATAAAGAAACATAACTCTCATCACTAGACAGAATACCTAAACAGAGGACCAATAAGGAAACAGAGAATGTAAATACTATGATAAATGAACTACAGATATCTACAAAACACTGCACCACCAAACAGCAGACTATACAATCTTCTCAAGTGTGCATGGATCATTGTCAAGGATAGATCACTTGTTGGATCACAAAACAGGCCTCAATAAATTTTAAAAGGTTGAAATTATTAAACCACTTTCTCTGACTATAAAGCAATGAAGCTGGAAATCAATAATTCACAAATATATGGAGGCTCATAATTTGCAAACAACAGGTGAGTCAAAGAAGGAATTGCAAGAATTCCTTGATCAGAATAAAATGACAATACTACATATAAAAACTTAAGGAATGCAGTAAAGGCAGTGCTGAGAGGGAAATTTATAGCTCTAAATGCTTGTATTAGAAAAGAAGAAAGAGCTAAAATCAAACACCTAACTGCCCACCTGGAGGAACTAAAAAGAGTAAAGCAAAATAATCACAAGGCAAACAGCAGGAAAGAAGTAACAAAGATTAAAGCAGAAATAAATGAAATTTAAAATTAAAAAAACAATAGAGAGAATTAACAAAATGAAAAGATAATTCTGTGAGAATATCAATAAAATCAATAAGCCCTTAGGTAGCCTGACAGAAAAAGAGAGAGATGGAAATAAATAAAATGAGAAATGAGAGGAGAGACATTATTAATGCCACAAATGATCATTTATTTCCATCCAAATTGGAAATGAAGAGGATACTATGAACAAGAGTATGCCAAGAAATTAGGCAACATAGATGAAATGGACAAATTTCTAGAAACATATGAAAAACTAACACTGGCTGTCATGGTCAGGTTCATGCATCTGGTCAGGCAAGTGCTGCCCTATGTGTTGCTATGAGGACATTTCATGGATTTAAATCATGACCATGTTGGCTGCATCCACAGCTGATTGCAAATGCAATCAGAGTGCTTTCTGCAATGAGTGATGCATAATCTAATCACCATAGGCTTTTAAGGAGGATTCAGAAGAGACAGTCTCTCTCTCTGCTTCAGCCAGCCAGCCTCTCTGGAGAGTTCGTTGAAGACCTTCATTGGAGCTGCCAGCTCATGGCCTACCCTACAGATCTTGTACTCTTACATCCCCATAGTTTTGTGAGACACTTTTATAAATTTTATATTTATAAATATTTCCCACTGATTCTCTTTCTCTAGAGAACCCTAGCTAATACACTGACTCTGGAAGGCTTTAAAGACCTCAACAGACCAATTACAAGTAAAGAGATTGATCAGTCATGAAAAACCTCCCAACAAAGAAAGCCCAGGACCAGATGGCTTCACAAGTGAATTCTACCCATCATTCCAAGAAGAATTAACACCAATCATCCTCAAATCTTCCAAAAAAATTTAAGAGGAGTGTTCTAGTTTGCTAACTGCTGGAATGCAATATACCAGAAGTGAAACAGCTTTTAAAAAGGGGAATTTAATAAATTGCTAGTTTACAGTTCTAAGGCTGAGAAAATATCCCAATTAAAACAAGACTATAGGGCGGGCCGCGGTGGCTCAGCGGGCAAAGTGCTTGCCTGCTATGCCGGAGGACCTCGGTTCGATTCCCGGCCCCAGCCCATGTAACGAAAACGGAGAAACAAAATACAATAAAAACAAGAAAATGTTTAAAAGATGTTTCCCTTTCTTCCTCTCTTCCTTCCTTCTATCCTTCCTTCCTTCTCTCTGTCTTTCCTTTAAAAAAAAAAAAAAAAAAAAAAAAAAAAAAAAAAAAAAAAAAACAAGACTATAGAAATGTCAATCAAAGTCATCCAGGGAAAGATACCTTGGTTCAAGAAGGCTGAGGAAGTTCATGGCTTCTCTCTCAAGTGAGAAGGCACATGGTGAACATAGTCAGGGCTTCTCTCTCAGCTGGAAGGGTACATGGCGAACAGAGTGTCATCTGCTAGCTTTCTCTCCTGGCTTCCTGTTTCATGAAGCTCCCTGGGAGGCATTTTCCTTCTTCATCTCCAAAGCCTGCTGGCTAGTGGACTCTCTGCTTCATGGTGCTGCAGCATTCTCTGATTTCTCTGAATCTCTTGCATTCTCCAAAATGTTTCCTCTTTTATAGGACCTGAGAAACTAATCAAGACCCACCCAATACAAATGGATTAGGAGAGATGCCTCCACCTAATCCATCTTAACAACCACTCTTGATTAAATCACATCTCCAGAGAGATGATCTAGTTACAGTTTCAAACATACAATGCTGAATAGGGATTAGAAGAAATGGCTGCCTTTACAAAATGGGATTAGGATTAAAACATGGCTTTTCTAGAGTACATACATCATTTCAAACCAGCACAAGGAGGGAACACTATCTAATGCATACAATAAAGCTAATATCACCCTAATACCAAAGCAAGATAAAGATACCACAAGAAAAGAAAATTAAAAACCAGTTTCTTTTATGAATATAGACACATCACAATTAAATAAGTTTTATTCCAGGTATGCAATGACTTCAACACAAGAAAATAAACGAAGGGGGAAAACACGTGATCATCTTGATTGATGCATAAAAGGCGTTTGAAAAAATCCAGCAAAAATTTTTAATAAGAGCAATTTGAAAAAGATAGGAATAGAAGGATATGTCCTCAACATGTTTAAAGGCATATTTGAAAACTAGTTAACATCATACTCAATGGTAAAAGATTGAAAGCATTCCCCCCAGGATGTGGAACATTACAAGGATGCCCACTGTTACCAATGTCTTTTAAAATTGTGGTGGAAGTTCTAGCTATAGCAATTAGGCAAGACAAAGAATTAAAGGCATCCAAGTTGGAAAGGAAAAAACAAAACTTTCACTATTTGCAGATGACATGATCCTATATATAGAAAGTCCCAAAAAATCTGTAATATAGCTACTAGAGCTAACAAACGAGTTCAACAAAGTAGTGGGATACAAAATCAAAATGCAAAAATCAGCAACGTTTCTATGCACTAGTACTGAGTAATCTGAGGATGAAATGAAGAAAAAATTCCACTTATACCAGCAACTAAAAAAATCAAATATTCTTAAGTAAATTTAAGCAAAGCCATAAAGATAATTTCTACAGAAAACTGCAAGCATTGCTAAATCAAAACAGACCTAAATAAACGGAAGGATATTCCATGTTCATGGGTTGGAAGACTAAATATTAAGATGTCAATTCTACCCAAATTGATTTAAAGATTCAATGTAATCTCAATCAAAACTCCAACAGCCTACTTTGCAGAAATACAAAAACTAATTATCAAATTCATTTGGATGAGTAAAGGGCCCTGAATAGTCAAAAACATCTTGAAAAGGAAGAACAAAGTTGGAGGATCCCAATTCTTGAGTTTAAAGCAATTAAAAAGTTACAGTGGTCAAAACAGCATGATACTGGCACAAGGATAGACACACTGACCAATGCAATCAAACTGAGAATTCAGAAATAGACCCCCACATCTCTGATCCATTGACTTTTGACATGGCTTCCAAGTCCAGTCAACAGTAAAAGAATATTCTTTTCAACAAATCATTCTGGAAGAACTAGATATCCATATGCAAAAGAATGGAAGAGGACCTCTATCTCACACAAAAATTACACAATTTAACTCAAAATGGATCAAAGACCTAAATTTATACAAAATTTAACTCAAGATGGATGAAAGAGCTAAATATTTACAGAAATTAACTAAAAAAAACCTAAATATAAGAATCAGGACTATAAAAATTCTAGAAGAAAATATACAAAAGCATCTTCAAGATCTTGGGGTAGGCAATGGTTTCTTAGACTTTATACCCAAAGCATAAGCAATGAAAGAAATAATAAATAAGTGGGACCTCCTCAAACTTAAACATTTTTGTAGAGCAAAGGACCTTTTCATGAAAGTCAAAAAGACAACCTAGATAACAGGGGAAAATATTTAGAAACTACCTATCAAATAAAGGTTTAATATCCAGAATATATAAAGAAATCCTATAGCTCACAATAAAAAAGATAAACAACCCAATTTAAAAAAAGGGCAAAGTCTTGAATAGACATTTCTACAAAGAGAAAATACAAATGACTAAAAAGCACATGAAAACATGCTCAATATCACTAGCTATTAGGCTATTGCAAGTCAAAACCACAATGAGATATTATTTCACACCTACCAGAATGGCCACTATTAAAGAAACAGAAAACCACAAGTGTTTGGAGAAGACATAGAGAAATAGGAACACTTGTTTATCGTTGGTAGGAATGTAAAATGGTGCAGAATGTAAAATGTGTAAGAGTTTTATGGTTCCTCAAGAAGCTAAGTATAGAATTACCAGATGATCTGCAGTCCCACTACTAGGTATATACCCAGGAGAAGTCAAAGCAAGGACTGCACAGACATTTGCAAATCAACGTTCATACTGGCATTTTTCACAATTGCCAAAAGATGGACGCAACCCAAGTGTCCATCAGCCAATGAATGAATAAACAAAATGTGGTATATATATATACAGTGTGATATTATTCTGCTGTTAAAAGGAATGCTATTTTGATGCATGCAACAACATGGATGAACCTGAGGACATCATGCTGAGCAAAAAAAAAAGCCAGGCACAAAAGCATAAATACTGCATGATCCCAGTGTTATGAACTAAATATAATTAGCAAACTCACAGTGTTAGAATCTAGAATACAGGTTTACCAGAAGATAGGCTAGGTTAGAGAATGGGGAGTTGATGTGCAACTTGTACATAATTTCTATTTTGCCTGATGGTAAAAGTTTGGAAATGGATGGTGGTGATGCTAGCCCATTATGGTGAGTGTAATCAACAGCACTGAAATATATAGGTGAATGTGGTTAAAAGGGGAAATTTTGATTTGTATATATAAATAGAATAAAATTTAAAAGTAAAACGTAGGACTATACAACATTGAGAACCCTATTGTAGATGATGAACTATAGTTAATATTATAATTTTAAGAATATTCTTTCATTAATGATAACAAATATATGATATGCTAATACAAAGTAGTAATAGGGTAGTATATAGGAAAAAGTATACCTAATACAAATAATGGGTGATAGAACTAGTTTAATAATCTTTCATCAATTGTAACATAGGAAAAAACTATTTAAAAAATAATACGAATTAGAGAATAAACTTGGAATATGTCATTGGTAACAGAGACCATCAGGAGTTAGAAACAGGGTAAGATAATGGGTAATTGGAGCTGAAGGGATACAGACTGTGCAACAGGACTAGATACAAAAACTCAAAAATGGACAGCACAATACTACCTAATTGTAATGTAATTATGTTAAAACACTGAATGAAGCTGCATCTGAGCTATGGTTTTTTGTTTGTTTGTTTGTTTGTTTGTTTTTATATATATTTTTTGTATTTTGTATTTTTATTTTTTCTCTATATTATCATTTTATTTCTTTTTCTGTTGTCTTACTATTTCTTTTTCTAAATTGATGCAAATGTACTAAGAAATGATGATCATACATCTATGTGATGATATTAAGAATTACTAATTGTATATGTAGAATGGAATGATTTCTAAATGTTGTGTTAGTTAATTTTTTTTTAATTAATAAAAAAAAAAGAATGATTGTTAAACTGGATTAGGGGATGACATGTCTCTACCCATTTGAGTGGGTCTTGATTAGTTTCTGAAGTCCTATAAAAGAGGAAACATTTTGGAGAATGAGAGATTCAGAGAGAGCAGAACGATGTAGCCATGAGCTGCAGAGAGTCCATGAGCCAGCAACCTTTGGAGATGAAGAAGGAAAATGCCTCCCGGGGAGCTTCATGAAACAGGAAGCCAGGCAAGTAAGCTAGCAGATGACGCTGTGTTCGCCATGTGCTCTTCCAGCTGAGAGAGAAGCCCTGACTGTGTTCACTATGTGCCTTCTCACTTGAGAGAGACCCTAAACTTCATCGGCCTTCTTGAACCAAGGTATCTTTCCCTGGATGCCTTAGATTGGACATTTCTATAAACTCGTTTTAATTGGGAAATTTTCTCAGCCTTAGAACTGTAAACCAGCAACTCATTAAATTCCCCCTTTTAAAAGCCAAAAAAAATAAAAATAAAAATAAAATAATACGATTATAAAGAAGTACTACTATCAATTTAACAAATGCTCCACACCAATGCAAAGTGTTGATAGTGGTGGAGTGTACAGGAATCTGGTATTTTATGCATGACTGGTTTGTAAACTCACAACTTCTCTAATAAAAAATAAAGATTTTTTGGAAGGTGGCTTTGAAAAAAATGAATTAAATATCAAGATCTACTGATGGATGTAATAATTTCATACCTTTGAAATAGTGATGTGTAAATAATATTTTGACATTATAACTGTCATATGGTATGGAAATATATGATTTCTGCTGATGACAAAGGAGCAGGTACTGTTAATGTGACAGTGGTTTGTTGCCTACAAATAATTGAAGGAACTGCTATGTTATTGGTACAGGTGAGTGAAAATAAAGATGTAATTTTTTTCCCTATCTGTTTAGTTTGCTAAAGCTGCCATAGTGCAATATTCCAGAAAATGGTTGGCTTTTATAAAGGGGACTTATTAAGTCACAAATTTATAGTTCTAAAGCCATAAAAATGTTGAAATTAAAGCATCCAGAGAAAAATACCTTGACTCAAGCAAAGTCGATGACATCTGGAACACCTCTGTCAGCTGTGAAGGCACGTGGCTGGCATCTGCTGGTCCTTTGGCTTTTGGTTTCAAACAGCTTGCCTGGGGGCAGTTTCTTTCTGCATCTCCAAATGTTTCTGTATCAGCTCTGAGTTTTTCCAAAAAATGGTTCCCTCTCAAAGGATGATAGTAAGCAGATAAGACCCACTTGAATGGGTGGAGACACATCCCTATGGAAAACACTTAATTAAAAGGTTCTACCCCCAACTGGGTGGGTCGTGCCTCCATGGAAACAACCTAATCAAAAAGTCCCACCTTTAACAATAGGTCTGCCCCCACAAGACTGGATCAGGAAAAAAGAATATGGCTTTTCTGGGTACACAGCAGTTTCAAACCATACACCACCCAAGTTTAAGGACCCCCAGGTCATAAGAGTTCCCATCTCTTCTCAATCCCTAGGAGTTACAAACCTTATCTAAGACTAGTAGCACAAGATTTATCTGCTAAAATGGGAAGGGGGAGAGAGAAAAATGTATGCATATAGGTCAACAACATTTTTCTACTCTATATTCTTTGGGGTTTATTTACTCCAGTTTACAGACAATCCTAACAAACCTGGCAACCTCTTTTCTTAATTCACAGAAAAATAGAAGCAAGAGAGCAAAAAAAAAGTTCAGGAACCACGAATATTTTCCACATTCATAATACCTAAAGAGTTTTCAAAAGGTGGGCAAAAATTCAAAACTAAAAGAAAATTGGAATGATTTAGTTGATATTAGAAGCAAATAACTGTATGTACTTTAATTTCCCTGCTTGCTTCTTTATGATTATAATAACTGACATTCATCACCATAACCCTGTATTCTGAAGAAAAAGGTAAAGAATGTAACTTAGTAACCTATACCTAGGGAAGAAAGGGCGGGTATAATATATTTAGCATAGTTTCCAAGCAAGATTGTTAAAATAAATCATTGGCATTTAAAGGGGATGAATCTGCAGGTTCTGGAGAGTTGAGGTTGTGTTTTCTATGACATCACGCCCAGGAACCCATGCCTACTAACCCTGGGTTCTTCTTGGGTGACACTTTTAAGTTGCCAATTCTCCACTGGGGGTAAAGGGCAGTGGTGACGATTCAAGCGTCAGTAAGGGAGGGTCCACCTCAGTTCAGAGGGCAACATCCATAGCAGGCAATAGACCATGGAGAACAGGGTCCAGGTAGCTCCCATTCATCCATTTGTGGTCAGTGGGTAACAAACCACAAATTTCCAAATCTTTTCCCATCAAAGTCAACCGTCCTCAACTTTGTCTTTGGATCTGGGTCTGCCAGAAGGAAAGCCAAATAGACATCAAGTACTGACTCTGCAAGAGATGTTTGAGCCTAGCTGGTTCAATACCTCCTATGCAGATGAGGAAACTGAGAAGTTTCAAGAAGAAGTTAACAGTACATTAGCTTTTTGTCTCCCTTAAATATTTGGTAGAATTCAACAGTAAGGCCGTCTGGGCCTAGAGTTGCTTTCTGTGTAAGTTATTAAGTATGGATTTAATTTCCTTAATAGATAGAGAACAATTCAGTTTTTCCATTTCCTCTTGTATCTATGTTGGTACGTTTAACATTTCTTGGAATTTGCCCATTCAAACAAAATGTAGTAATTAGTGCAATGAAGTTGTTTGCAATATCGTTTTAAAAAGCACTATGTTTTTATTGAGCGCTTATCCTGCAACAAGCACTCACTCAAAGAAGAGGAAGAGGAGGAGGAAAAGAAACAGGAGGGGAAGGAGGTGAGAGTGAGAGGGGAGAAAGTAGAGAGGGAAGAGGTGAAGGGTGAGTGGTGGCTAACTATTGAGAGCAACGTATTCTTTCCTTTACAAGAATTGTTTCATTTAATTTCCAAACCCTACTTGAAACAGGCTTCAGAGAGATTAAGTAACTCACCCAAGGCCACATTATTTATAACTGGCAAAGCAAGATTCAAAGGCAAGTCCTTAATCCTAAATTATTGTTGAAACAAACAGAATGGGACTATTTAGAGGGGGGAACAAAAGGACAGGGAAGAAAAGACCAATATTTGGGTTCTAAGTGAAAGAATTGGTGGTGTTAAGAAGTAAAGAGAGTAGAATGATTGTTTTGGCTTTGCACATTTTAAAGTAATATCCATTATATTCTAAGTAAAGAACATTGAGACATTTAGATTACACTAAATCAATTTTGCATTAGAAAGGACTGAATGCTAAAGGTCAGTAACAACCCGCAAAAGACAGCTAACATTTTTGTCCTTCCTTTTCTGATTTCTGGGAAAGTTACATGGAAGATGGATGATAACAAAACACTTTCCTATTCTTTTGTTTTTCATCAAGGTGATTTTTAAATTTGGTAAATTTAGAAAGGACCATCTTTGTCTAAACTTTATAAAATAAAGTTGAGAAATTGGAAATGTTTTAAACTATTATTTGCTTAAATTCCTGTATTCCCTTAAATCCGAAGGAAACTTTCAGGACCCAGCAGCACGTTTCAGCCATTCCTTGTTCACTCTCAGGGAGATTCAGAGTCTGGCTGACGATATTGCCATCCCAGTGCTTTCTTCTCATTGATACACACCTGATTAAAGGCTACAGGATCAAAGAGCAAACCACTTACAGCAAAGTGCTGCACACCCAAAAGCTCGTTTGTGAATAGAATCACTTAAAACTATTTTAAAGGGTCATCACAAAGAGGATGCTTATTTTTAGAAATGAATTTTCTTTCGATACAAAGAAAAATGTTGACCATTTCCCTTATGTTTATAACAACATTCCAATTTAATCTTCAGTTTAAAAATTCTTTAATTGTTGCACAACCGTGCTTTGTTGGTTGCACAACACCCACATCTCTGTTTGGTACTAAAATCTAAACTTTTCTACAAGTGTGTGTGTATGTATGTATGTGTGTGAGTGGATATGTATGTAAGAGCACACTTTTTTTTTCTTTTTTTGTTTTGGTAATGATATATATTAAAGCTATGATTAACAATTTAAATTCTAGT
Organism: Tamandua tetradactyla; assembly: GCF_023851605.1. Taxonomy (NCBI): domain Eukaryota; kingdom Metazoa; phylum Chordata; class Mammalia; order Pilosa; family Myrmecophagidae; genus Tamandua; species Tamandua tetradactyla. Next base: position 152,656,890 of record NC_135332.1, read on the forward strand.
CTTGGGGAAACTGTAAACCTGAATGATAGCAATGATGTGCTGTATAAAAATATTGTATTTGTTTTTTTTACCATTTTTTTTCCTGACAACAGCAATGAGCTGAAAGGATTATGTATTGTACAGGTATAATTCTGCTTCTGTTGTAAAAGTTTATTCTTGAATTTCACGTTTCTATTTTCCACCACTAAATGTCATCAACATGTAAGTACATAAGGTCTTCAAGCAAAAGTAACCATTACGTGTTGGAATTTTTCTTAGGGTGATGATTAGAATCTCATACAGAAAAAGGCCTTCCAATCTAAATTTCCTTTGTTGGTTTATCATGACTATCACTGAAAAATCTGGGAGAACACATGCCAAAACACACAACCACATGTTTTTTGTCCAGTCATACATAAGAACTCAGTATAATTATTCTTGAATTAAAATCAAAAGCGCGCCCACAAAAAGAGATCAGTTCTTTTAAATACTGCCACCTCATCTGCTATTCAGTTGATAATACTAATTCTTTTACTTCACCTTTGCTTATAGTAAAATTAAAAGTTAAAAAACAAAACAATCCCACCAATTTAAATAAATTATGTTTAAGAAACACTGCATACTACTTTATACCTTTATAAGCCTTTGGCATTTCTATTTTGAGCAAATACATTGTTCTAGTATAGTGTAACTTTAAAAATTTTTCCCTTGTCTTTTTATATTGTTTTTGAAAATTTTTAAGAGTGAATTTTTAAAGCAAACAAGCAAATAAAAAACAAAAGAAGTTTGTTTGCTCCTAGAAGACAAAACTAAAAAAACATTGGGTGAATTTAAAAATACACACTCATTAGTTTTGCTTCTCTACAATTTAGTCATTATAGTGGAATATAAGTTTCAAGCACACAAAACCTCCAGTCTCCTGGTGCATCTTGTGTTACCATCTCTTGTTCCATTGGCATTCCTATGTTGGAGCAGAGTGTTCTTAGGATAATATAGCTGAAAAAAAAAAAAGCTACAGTTCTTCCTTGTTGTCTATTCAAATACAGAGATGCCAAAGGAGCTTTCGTTTTTTACCCTTAGATGCTCTAAAGGGAAGCAAAACAGTTCATTGTTTCTGACTCTGACAAATGATGCTTCACATAAACTCTGATTCTATTCTTATATCCTAGTAAGAGAATCTATTATCTTATAAAAGAAATATTTTTGTTAGCATGGGACTATACATCATTTATAATCAAATTTTCCTCAAAGTTTCCTAAGTCATTAGTGGTCAAACAAACAAACAAAATTGCCAAATGATCAACAGAATAAACCTGAATAATAATGTCCAACTTACCTTTAAGGCTCATTTGAAATAATGTTCATGAAGATGCTATAGGTGAATGTTAAGTAAAAGTGAAAATAGAAAGCAAATCAGAGGCATTATTATTATTGAACATTGGTAAAATCTCATTTGAGAATCCCCTTGGGGGAATGGTGAGAAAGGGGAAAAATTCAACTTCCCCAAGTGGAGAATTCTTGATATTCTCACAAACAGTGGGGACAACCAAAGCAATAGGCTGAGCCCCCAATTTTGAGGTTTGTTTATATGATACTTAACCTCACAAAGGATAGGCTAAGCATACTTAAGATTAGGCCTAAGAGTCACCCCTAAGAGAACCTCTTTTGTTGCTCAGATGTGGCCTCCCTCTCTCAGCCAACACAACAAACAAACTCACTGCCCTCCCCCTCTCTAGGTGGGACACGACTCCCAGGGGTGTGGACCCTCCTGGCAACATGGGACAGAAATCCTAGAATGAGCTGGGACTCAGCACCAAGGGATTGAGAAAACCTTCTTGATCAAAAAGGGGAAGAGAGATATGAGACAAAATTAAGTGTCAATGGCTGAGAGATTCCAGAGTCAAGAGGTTATCCTGGAGGTTATTCTTACACATTAAATAGATTTCATCTTTTTAGTTAAGGTGTAACAGAAAGGCTGGAGGGAATTGCCTGAAAATGTAGAGCTGTGTTCCAGTAGCCATGTTTCTTGAAGATGACTGTATAATGATATAGCTTTCACAATGTGACTATGTGATTGTGAAAACCTTGCGTCTGATGCTTCTTTTATCTACCTTATATGAATAAAACATATGGATTAAAAATAAATAAATAGTAGGGGGAAAAATGTTAAAATAAATTTAGTAGATTGAAATACTAGTGATCAATGAAAGGAAGGGGTAAGGGGTATGGTATGTATGAATTTGTTTTATTTTTTTCTGAATTGATGCAAATGTTCTAAGAAATGATCGTGATGATGAATATACAGCTACGTGATGACATTGTGAATTCTGATTATATATGTAGAATGGAATGATCATATGGTAAGAATGTGTTTTTATTTTGGTACATTTAATAAATAAAATAAATTAAAAAAAAAAAAACAAACCTCTTTTGAGTCCTACAAAACCTCAAAGAACTAGGCCACAAATCCCAGAGCAAGGGGGTTATTAGACAACTAGGAGTTGCTTCATCCTGCCATCAGTTAAAACATGAAGCAAACTGGTTAGAGAGCTCTGAATGATTTCGGAATCAATGAGAATATTCACATTCCACCATTTTCTAGGACTAGTTATGTAAACTCACCAGTAGAAATTCAATTTTTTAAGTAAAAATAACAAAAGTACCATTGCTCATTTGTCACAGCTTAATTTTTGTCCCTATCTCATACTGTTTTCATGGACAACAGCACAAGTGAAGCTGACCTTTGAATATAAAAAAAATTAAGACTTCTGATCCACCATTCATACTTTTTATTGTTTGCTGTTTTAAAAAGTTGTGATGATTTTAAGCTGATCTATCCAGCACTTTTTTTCAGGTCTCCTAAGTGGCATGAACTTAGGAAACTGCTGGCAATTGTTAAAGGTTTAAGGCTAGGATGGAGGAACACTAACTGGCTTATGCTCAGATGGACCAATATTTTACTTTGGCTTGATTAGTCAACTGAACAAAGACACACTGATCACGTAATTCTTCTCTATGCAGACCATTTATCTTTAAAGTGAACTGAATATCTGCCACTTCCTCAGCAGAGGAAACCAGAATCACAGCTAAGTTCTCTCTGCTAAACTGCTGTTTTAATATTTCCCATCACCTGTCTACCTGAATGAGTGAGCAGTTAGTAAGAAAATATCTAAGTACCTACTGATTTCTACTGTTTGGGGAGTACAAAGATGAATGAATCATGGTTACTGTGTTTAAAAGGCAAGAAAAAAATAATAAATAAATGCAATCTTTGTATTTCATTCCATTAGAAAAGCTGCCAGATTTCAAGCCCTGTAAATAAGTGTCTTTCTGTGATCCAATTTTTTCTTCTAGACCATTCTGCACATAAACCATTCCTCTGGTCCTAAAAACAAATGCATTCTAGCCTTGATCAATGGGAATGTTAGATGTATACCTTTAAGCAATTACACCTGCATAAATACACATAAATATATTTATTTACCTGAAATTGTGCCTATGTGCCCAAGCTGTTTCTCAAATTAAAATGTCAACTTCTGACAACATTCTCCTCACCCCTCAGTTGTCCTCAGAACACTTAAAACAAAATTAATCAATCTGGCATTGTTCTTCCAATCTCACCAGACTAAATGGAGATCAGAACAAAAGTCACAGTTTTAGATCCAAAATAGGAGATGCCTTAGATTAATGTTATTTCTTGCAGATTCTAAAAGTCAAAGTTTATTAAATACAATAAACACATGAGATGAAAAATTAACAAAACATAAATGTTTGTGCTACCTTTCCAAGAAGTTAACACTTTTCCAGGGAATGGCTTAATCTCTAAGAGAATTAAAAATGCAAGGGAATAAATTATGCATGGAATACACACAAAATGGTTTAACAGTGGTCATATTTTCTAGGAGTCTAAAGAAAGCCTCACTGGAAGCTTTGAACATTTCACTGTAGCAGATTGTTTGGCCCTGACCTAGACTACTGTTCCTACTGCTGGTCTTTACTACTCAATATGTTACTACTGGACTTTACTTTTGAGACAGAACGGGCTTAGGCTTTCAGCTGCTCCCATGTTTGGCACTAATCAAAACAGTTTAATTCCCAAATGATTTGTTTGAGATACTTGAGGATATCTGAGAATACCTGGACCACTTTCCTTCACATACACTGGCTGGAAAGCAAAACAGTGGTCATATGTGGGGATCAACAGCATAGGCTGGCAAGCATCAGGAATTCAAATATTGTGGATTTGGAAGTGAATAGTTTTGTATGTTGTCCAGTTGTTTCCCTGACCACTGGGAAATTGAGAGGAAAGAAAACATTTGAGATTGTGTATGTGCCTCTCTCCATTTTTACTTACACCATTAACAAGACAGAGCCAAGACTAAGAGAAAGATAAGTTTAGAAATTTTTCATAAAATTGTAGCACCCTAATGATTTTAACAAGTTGTCAACTGACCTTAACCATGTAACAAAAACATATAAAACAAATTATACTTAAGTCTAGTGTGTCCACATATACTAGGACTAGTTACTTGATCTACAAACCTTGAGCATTTTGTACTATATACGATCTGCATTTTTTCTTGTCCTATACTTGCCATTTTCATGATACTGGTAATAGATGAATTAAAAAATTAGCTTTGGCTTAATCTTCCTGCTAGTTTCAGCACCTTTGGATTATAGCTTAGAGATATCAGTGCCCCAAGTCAGGAGCCAGCAGCTTTGGCATATAAATCAAATCCAGCCCTCTGCCTGTTTTTGTAAACAAAGTTTTTGTGACACAGTCATAACTTCATTTACATAGTATCTAAGGCAACTTTTGAGAAACATGAAAGAGCGGAGAAGTTGAAACAGAGAGCAATACGCCTGCTGAGGCTATTATTTACTATCTGGTCCTTTACAGAATAAGTTTTCAAACTCTAGCCTTAAGTTTAGTATGGGAGAAGCTCTCTATGCTGTTTAAATGGCAGAGGCAATTTGAGAATAATGAAAATGCAACATTCTCTAAGCTTAACTAAATGTCAAAGGTGACCTGATCAGATGTCAGATAAAAAGAACACACATATATATTTTATCTTTCTATCATTCCTTGAGAACACAAAAAGATAAATTTCTATTATATGATTGGGTTGAATTTCAACAAGCAAATGAAAATCAAACTACTACTGTGTAAATGGAAGCCCAAGGGCTTTATCTACTTCTTATGTATAAACTGTGTGTATGTCTGTACCCACATACACATATACACCGTGTTTTGGATACCCAAGATATATATCATAATATTCAGGGAGACATTTATAAAATTCAACTTCAATTTGTACTCTTACTCTCTATAGTTGCTCAGTGAGTAGCTTAAGGAAACACTTTAATTAAGTAATAACAGCTTTGTTTGCAGCAGCCCAAATGGAAATAACCAAAATATTCTTCAGTGGGTGATTGATTAAAATATGTGATACATCAATATATGGAATACTACTAAGCAATAAAAAGGAGCAAGCTACTGATATGAGACAACTTGGGTGGCTCTCAAGGATATTATGCTGAATGAAAACAGCTAACCTCAAAGGGTCATGTTCTTTATAATCCCATTTATATACCATTCCCAAAATGACAAAATTAGAAAGATAAAGAACAAATTATTGTTGTCAGGGTTAGGGTTTATGGAGATGATGAGGATTTAAGTAAGAGGGAGGTATTTGCAGTGATTGCAGCGGTTACACAAATTTATACATGATAAAATGACATGAGGAGATACATACATATATATATATGTATGGACAAATGCCAATTTCTTGGTTTTGATATTGTATTATAGTAACATTAGATGTAACTATTGGGGGAAATTTGAGTATAACGTATATGGATTTCTCTGCAATATTTTAATTTTAAAATTAAAAGCAAAACAAAAAAAAATCACACTTGCATACACAAGGAAAGTCACAGTAAGATAAAATGAAAGTCAATTTTATTCAAATTTTTCCAAAATTTATAATCAATATGTCGTTTCTAAAATGTATGTCATACTTATGTAATAGTTTTATTATTTCATCTTTCTTTTACAGCTTTTTCTTTCCCTTTTTTTTTTTTTTTGGTTACATTTCTTCAGTAGAAGCCAGAGTCCTGAGTTGCCCAGTTAGGAGCCTAAAGTATACAAAGAGAAATCAACAGGGTGAAAAGAAAATACTTTCTGTAAAAGCTAACATGGAAAAAAGTGATATTAGTATTTACTTTAGCACTATTCATACCAAATGATTAAGATTCTGATAATTTCTACAATTATTAAATGTCAGCTCCCCCACTTAGAACAAAACAATAACATCAAAATATCATCTGCCATATATAGTTTATGAATATTTATAAAGTAGAGCAATGACAATATTACCAAAACTGAAACAATCATCTTAATATAAACTGACCCTGAAACATGGAGAAAAATATTTCATAAAAGTTATTTTCTGAAAATGTTCAAAAATTGATTGTGTTGATGAATGCAGAACTATATGATGATACTGTGAACTACTGATTGTACACTTTGGATGACTACATGGTATGTGAATGTATCTCAATACAATTGAATTAAAAAAAAATTATTTTCCAGGTTTAGTTATTCTAAACTTGGTTAGAAGGGGCAGGAAATTTCTGAATTTGTCTTCTCTTTTAAAACTAAACAACTGTTAAATAAAATAAATTCAATTTATTTTAAAAATTAAAAAAAACAGCAAAAAAACTAAATGACTTCTCCAAGGACACAAGCCCATTCCTAAAACTTCGATCAAATGGAGTCCTTAGATGTCCCACAAGTGCTTCCTAATGACTCCTATCCTATCAATTACATGTAATTATAATGGCTAAAGAGCATCAAAGGTGGCTTGGGATTCCCTAATTTCAATGCCATCCAAGCTCCTTCAATATCTAACATATAGGATTTCTACCAGAAAGAGAGATATATTTTTTTACATAGTTACTCATTTAGCATTAAAGATAAAATCAAATTTATGTAAGATCAAAACTAAAAGATGCAGTAAGATCAACATTTTTACAGAAATATTTAGACTTAGAAAAAACACACATTTCAAGCACTTGAAAGAGGGTTACACATGCAAATTATCATCCACCAGTATCAAAATGAGGTGTTAAAGAAAACTTTGAAGAAATGAGTTGAAGTCATACAGAAGAGTAAAAGTGAAAGAAAAATAGTAATAATAAACTAGAAACACAATCTTTTTCAGTTTTCTTGACTGATACATACAATATATCCAAGAAAAAATTCTTTTCAGTTTAGTCATTTCTTAAACAAATTTCACACCCTTAACAAATGGAAATACAAAATCAGATACAATAGATAATAGGAACTACTATGCTCCAAAATTAAATTTATGTACTAATTATGTAACATCATTACTAAATTCCAGACAAAATATAAAATTTTTGGTTCTTACCTCTGATCTACTATTTTGATTAAGTTTCTTCTCAATATTCATGGCCAACATCTGGCTTCTAAAGGAAAGGCTTTTGGTCTTTTCAATCACTTGTTGATAGGGTGAGACTGCATTGTTACCCATAACCACATGACCCTGAAATGAAACAAAGGAAAAGTGACCTTGTAACATCAACAACGTTCACAAGTAAGTAATGAACATGATATAATTACAAAGTTATGACTGCTGAACATCTTTTATACACTGTGTAGAAATTCCAATATTCACACAGAAAGCAAAAACAATGGTGCTTCAAAGAACTATAATTTTTTAAAAACCCAAATTCTTAATAGAACAGAACAAAATAGTCTAATTAAAAATTGCCACAAAAAGGGTAAAATAGCAACCAATATCTAGTATGTAGCATAAGTAATATAATACTCACTAATTTAGAATCAATTTTGGCATCCAGTCTTGCATTTCTAATCAAATTCACAATCCACCTTTCAGCTTCTTCTGGAGTCATGTTCAGTTTATCTGCCAACATGCTAATCAGAAAAGTAAAAACAACGTTAACTGGGTCTAAAAATTTAGTTTTATGTGCCTAATGTGTTTGACCTCTATTATGCATAGAAATTTTTAGGCATTTCTGGGCCACATTCTCTAAAATACTATGGCTCTTTCTATCTGTATTGCTCATGTTTCTGCCTACTGCCTTGGCAATGCACACAATATCCCATTTCCCCCAACAGTCTGTAAGATCCTTGAGGGAAGGGCACCATATTCTGTATTTACAGAAATCCCACAGCTTCTACAAAAGTAGCTTATGTTGAGAGATGTTCAACAATTAATGATCTTAAAGGAAAAAGCTTTCTATGATGCATAATTATACAAATTAAATTTACTTCAAGGATCACTCAGAGCCTCTGTGTGCACTTGTGCTGCAAAACTCTGGAGGTACTCCCTGGAGTTGTTCCCTACATAATCTATATGGTCACTGAATTTAAGAAAGGGGGACAGAGAAAGAGTGAGAGGACAGAGACAAATATTTTGACACCAACCAATCTACATGTTACAGCTTCCCAACTGTGATGGTTTGAAGCTGTATGTACCCCCAAAGATCATGTTCTTAAAGCTATTCCATTCCTGTGAGTGTAGGCCCATTGTGGATGGGGCCTTCTGATTAGGTTATTTCAGTTGAGGGCGTCCTGGTTAATCCTCTTACTAAAGTCCTTTATAAAACCATGAAATAGAGAGAAAGCACAGAAGATGAGAGAGAAGGACACGAAAAGAAGTTCAGAAAGAAAGCCACAGAAGGAGCAGCCAGAAGCTGAAAACAATGAAAGCTTGGGAGAGAAGGACCAGCAGATGACGCCATGTGCTTTGCCATACGACAAAGGAGTCCAGGATTGTCAGATTGCCTACTGATGCTTGATGTGGACATTTTCAAAGCCTCAGACCTATAAGCTTGTAAACTAATAGATCTCCATTGTTAAAAGCCAGCTTATTTCTGGTATACTGGATTCTGGCAACTTAAACCAACTAAAACATCAATTTATGATTAGATCACAGAGGACATGGCAGGGCCGAGTTTATCAGGACTAAAGCAAACACCAGTCTTGATAGTTGGAAAGTCAATCAAACATCTGATGGAAAAATATTTATGTATGAATGAATTATACTTAAAAGTACATAGTATACATGCATACATATATATGGGAATTTATACATAAACATTAACTAACTTTTTCAGCTTTCATTAAGACTATTATATACTCTCAGGCTTTTCCATGTAATTACTGGTTGATTATAAGAACTAAAATATCAACAACAAAATCATTCCTTGGAATAGTAAAAACTAAAATTCCTGATCTGACAATACTTTCAACTTAAAAAAAGGTAAGGATTTTGGATTATGTAATGAAGTGATTCTAGAGCTTCCAACCCAAATGTAACCATCTTGTTAATAAAAATAATTTTATGGAAATAATATAATCTCTATTTTATACATCACTGACAAACAGCAGGATTTCATTCCAAATGTAAAAATTAAGCTATGCAATTAAAATTGCACAAACTAAATCTATGAGGATATCATAACTTTTCAATTTTCTTTAAATGATGCTTGGAGTTAAAAACATCAGGATGATGAGTATGGAACATAGCCAATACAATCACAAAACTCCCTGGATTTTATGATCCATTTTGTTGTAAGCACACATACATAGCAAACAGAAAGAACAATTAATTTATGACTATTACTTTAGTTTCATGGACAGATTTCACTTTATTCTTTTTATCACTGTTCTCTAAATCCTATTTTTTTTAAGCCACTAAAAGTAGAGAAGTATGTCATTTTACTTAAACACACAGGCATTTTTTTGGATGAGGCAAAATTCCTGCAAATATTTCCTGCTTGACTTATTTTAGAGACATGTAAACTACATTCTCTTCAGCATTATCAAAGCTGATCCCTTTTCCTGAAGCTTCTAATCTACAGGTAAAGAACAGATGTCCCAAAACATACTCAGTATTATTTTATCACTTCCTATAGAAGTTACTCTTTTGTACGTCTCCTGCATCTCAAAAGTATAACTTTTAAAGGCCATTTTACTCTGATTAGCACAGGCTGATGTCTTCAAAAAGGCAAACCAGATAAGCCTCACCTGCCTCCTGCAAAGCTCCAATAAATGTACTGTGAAAGCACAGATCTGTTTTGAAGTCCTGGGCAATTTCTCACATCAGATGCTGGAAGGGAGGTTTGCAAATCAGAAGTTCAATGGACTTTTGACAACTTCTGTTTCAAAGAAGCCACAGTACCATGCTTATAATGATGTTTCTTCACCTCTCCAGTAGAGGGCGCACTTGCCAGTGGCTTTTGTAGCCAGTTGCTTCCTGGGTGCTTTACCACTGGATGATTTGTTGGGAGTCTGCTTTGTATGAGCTATGTTAACATTGCTCTCCTTTGGCTGGAGCTTGGTGGGCTAGAGGTAGCTCTGGAGTTAAAGAGCCATAAGCAGCACCACAGTCATCCAGTGTGCACATAACATTGAACACCTGAAGTCAGGGTATGAGGTGCCAAGGGGGAACTGTGAGGGAGAGTTACATCCATATCCTAAGTCTTGTATTCTAACATGGCTGGGGCAATCTGGCAACATGCATCAAAAGACCCATAAATGACTGCTCTGACCCTATAATCCCTTCTCTGGAGAGTTACTGTTTGCATCGTGCTTGTTGATACATTACTTAGTAAATCAAGTCAGAGAAAAACTTGAAATAAAGTCCAAGAAGTATTAGTAAATTATTTATGGCATCTCAGGTTATCTAAACTACCAATCACTTCAAGAGTGAATTAAAGAATGTGTCAAGTCTAGTTTCTTCATGAGTATTAGAAAAACACACAAAGTAAAATTCCATTAATTAATCACATTAATTAGACTAGTTAGATCAGTGGAGAGAAATCTTCAAAGTCTACATTTCTCTTCCATTCGATTTTATACAAATAGTAAACATTCAAAAATAAAAAGGAGATCATATTAAAGCTTGAAAAACAAAAAATTGGCTTAAGCTATTCTAGATCATGCCTGTCTCATGGTAAAGAACACAATGCTTCAACAAACTAAAATAAAAGCCAAACTGCTACCAAGTGCAGAATTCGTAAGAAAAATATCTGATTCAATCCATATTTGAAAAATAATTTCAGAATGCTTAGATTATATTAAAACCTCAACGTACATAGGCAACTTAGGGTAGATACATCTTAAGGTTGAATGGTTCTCTTGTTCAAATGACAGAAAAGCATAATATCGAATATGTTAAAATATACAAAGAATCCTTAAGTGCTATTTCTCAAGATGTGACAAAATATAAGTATTTCAGCCTCACTTTAATTTCTCTGATTTAACATCAGCATAAAACTTGATTATTTTCATGCTTCTGGGTAGTAATTAATATCAATGGTCCTACTTCTGAACATAAGATAGAATAAATCTAAATTAGGGTTTCACCAACTCTAGGCTGGTTTTCTACCAGGTTTTCCATACCTAATCTTTTAGATGATTTCCTTCCTTGACCTTCCCAAATCCCACAGGCCCAAGACATATATCTTGACAAATAAAGATCTGGGGTCAGAATTTCACATTTCTTATTAATTACTTCTTTGAGTAACCTGGACTTTCAAATTATTTGTAAGTATAATTTATTTAAATGCTACTGACTTCAGTATTACAATATGGGAACCCCTAGTCTGGATTTCACTGCAGACTATGGTCAACTAGTCAACATATTCAAAGAAAAATACTCCATTATTTTATAAGAGTATGATTAAAGACTATGAGTTAAATGTAAAATGTGTCTAAATGCAAAATTAAAAGGAAGTAGAAAAAACAGGAGAAAATTGAGAAATGCTAAATACACAGTCTGTATTACAACTGAAAATACTCATCCCAATATTTCAGTAGTCAAAAATAAGATATTACCTTACATTTAATATAAAATGCAGTAATAATAGCCCCTGATACTATTTTATCTCTTTCTGGAAATGCATCTTCTAATTTCTCTTTAAGATCAGTATAACTGAATATAAAGTGTGTATAATACATAGAAGTAACAAGAACTTTAAAAAATGTTAAGATTTAAAATCTTACTTAATAAAATAGGTAAAGTAGAGTAGCTTTAACTTAAAAGAAATGCAAAATCGGTTATGAAAAGCCAAAACTAACCCTTTATAGGAAAACTATATTAATATATGTTCCAACATGCATCATACACATTCAAAATATCACATTCATATTTGCTTTTATCTACAATTGAAAACTGATCCAAGAATTATTATAGAACAGCTTTTAAATTTCAGACACACACCATATCTAATAAACTATTCAACTATACTAAATTAAATCCCCCACAGTAATCTTTTATGACAGATGCTGCATACTTTATGGTAAACAGATCTCTAACTTACCCAACAAATCTACAGAGTTGTATATAAACTGATAAAAACCTTCCTCATATGCGTTTTTATAAAGCTATGACTATCACATGTGCTTACAATCATGAAGTCAAGAAATGGATTAACAGAGGATGTTCCAAATCACAAATGGAAAAAGTTATTTAATAAACAAGCATGGGTTTTATAATACTATTCCACTGAAGTATTTGAATGTGTCCATTGGGAGAAGAAGGCCAGAGAAACATCCACACCACTCCCACCAAAATGAGAGAATATCAAATAACTTTAGATTAATTAAACGCAGGGACAGGTCAAGCATAAACCAGAGAGGAGTAATTTGTTATTAATTAGTACACCAGTGGAAAAAGCTTAGTTTTGGACTTAAAGATATTCCATTCAGAGTTATGAGGGTTCAATGAACCTTCAATCTAAAATTACTTCCCTGATTTTCAAATACACAAATTATGTCCATGTCATTCTCTCTAGTCACTATGCATTTCTCATCAAAACACCTACCACCATTTGTAACTTTACATTTATTTTTTGTTTCTTTCTCTGTATATTAAGCTTCATCAGGGTGTGCTATGAGTCTAGCCAGAAAACATGCTCATTAACATTTGTAATTTTTTCCCCTCTGAATTGCTGTATCACAAATTGTCCACATTGAAAAATAATTTAAATGTACTGCGAGATGCAATGCAATGAATGTCAAAGCCCTGTTTGCCCAGGCGCTATCATTTAGTAATACTTAAACAGCTTAATATCTCTAAATCTTAATTTTCTCGGCTAAAAAAAACAAAGGATTATCAAAGAGAGAAAAAGTTCTTAAGTTGGACATCAACAGAATGAAAAACTTTTGCTCTGTGAAAGACATTTTTAAAGGGATAAAAATACAAGCCACAAACTGACAGAAAATATTTGCAAAGCATATACTGACAAAGGACTTGGATCTAAAATATTCAAAGAACAATTCAAACTCAAAAATAAAACAAATAATCCAATTTAAAATTGGAGAAAAGTATCGTACCATTACACAGATGGCCAAAAAGCATATAAAAATATGTTCAATGCCATGTCATTTAAGAATTGCAAACTAAAAAAAAACACAATTATTTGCATTTCCCTGATGGCTAATGCTCTTGAGCATGTTTTCATGGACTTACTTTGGAGAAATGTGTATTTGGGGCCTCTTACACGTCCATATTAAATTCGATGATCGGCTTTTCCATTTCTGCAAAGGGTATTAGAATTTTGATTGAGATAATGCTAAAACTATAAATCATTTTGGTGGAATTGACATCTTATTGTCTTCCAATCCATGAACATGAAATGTCTTTCCATTTATCTAGGTCTTCTTTGATTTCGTTCAGCGGTGCATTATAGTTTTGCATGTACAAGTCCTTTACATCCTCAGTTAAATCATTCCTAGATATCTGACTCTTTTAGATGCTATTATAAGTAGAATTTTTTTTCTTGATTCCCTCTTTAGAATATTCACTACTAGTGTATAAAAACACTACTGATTTTTGCATGTTGCTCTTAAACTCCACTACTTTGCTCTAGATTTTCTATACATAGGATCATGACTTACGCAATTAGAAGTTTTCCTTGTTCCTTCCAATCTGGATATCTTTTGTTTCTTTTTCTTGCTTAACTGCTCTTGCTAGAACTTCCAGTACAATGGTGAGTAAGAGTGATGACAGTGGGCATCTATATCTTGATCATAGGGGTAAACCTTTCAGTCTTTGACGATTAAGTATGATGTTAGCTATGGATTTTTTATGTATGCCCTTTACCATGTTGAGGAAGTTTCTTTAAATTCCTAGTTTTCTGAGTTTTTCAAGAAGGGGTGATGAATTTTGCCAAATGCCTTTTTTGTGTCAACTAAGATAATCATGTAGTATTTCTGCCTTCATTTCATTAATGTGGTATTATTATTATATTAATTGATTTTCTTATATCAAGCCACCCTTGAATAAGTGGGATTAATCCATCAGAAAAATGTAAATCAAAATCACAGTGATCAGGTAGTTCAGTGGTTAGAATGCCCACCTTTCATATGGGAGACCCAGGTTTGATTCCCAGACAATGCACCAAAAAAAAAAAAACAAACACAATGATATACCATTTCACACCCCTACAATGGCTATTACTAAAAAAAAAAACAAACAATAGAAAATAAGTTTTGGAGAGAATATGGAGACAATGGGAATACTCTTTGATTGTATGGTATGTAAAACGTGTAGCAGCTGGAGAAAAATTTGTAGGTTCCTTAGAAAGTTAAGTAAAGAATTACTTGGAAATCTCACTTCTAGGTATATACCCCAAAGAATTGAGAGAGATTCTCAAATACTGCATTCCAATGTTTATAGCAGCATTTTTCACAACTGCCCAAACCAGAAGCAACTGAAGTGTCCATATAAGATAAACGGCTAAACAAAAAGTGGTATACACATGCAATGGATTACTCAGCCTAAAAATGAAGTTCTGAAACATGCAACAACATGGATGAACATTGAAGACATCATATTGAATAAGCCAAACACAAAATGAAAAATATTGTATGAACTCACTAGTATAAATTAATCAGAACATGTAAATTCATAGAGTAAAACTAGACTACTTTATAGGATGATAGGATAGGGGTAGGGAATGTGGAATTAATGCTTAGGGGTAGTTTCTGTTTAGCAATGGATAATGGTGACGGTAGCAAAACGTAGTGAATATAATTAACACCACTGAAACATATATTTGAATGTGGTTAAAGGGGGATATCTTAGTTTGTATACGAACAGCCAACCTTAATGTAGACTATGGACTATGGGTAATAGTCTAATTACAAATATACTGTTTCATCAATTGTAACAAAGGTATCACACTAATGCAGTATTAATAATAGGGAAAATTATGAGTATACATGCATGGGGAGGCGGGATATGGGAACTCTGTATTTTCTGCATCATTTTTCTGTAAACTGTAGCTTCTCTAATTAAAAACAAAATGGAAAACCAAAGAAAACCCCAACAACAAGATACTACTACACAACTATACACAAATGTTTATAGGTGTTTTATTCACAACTGCCAAAACCTGGAAGCACCCACGTCTTTCATAGGTGAATAGGTAAACAAACTGTGGTGGTACATCCATACAATGGAAAAATATTAAGTGATAAAAAGAAATGAACTATTAAAGTCACAAAAAACATTCAGGTATGCTAAATGTATAATGCTAAATGAGAGAAGCAGTCTGAAAAGGCTAAACACTGTATGATTCAAGTTATATGACATCTGGAAAAGGCAAAATGTAGAGACAATAAAAAAATTCAATGGCTATCAGGAGTTCCGAGGGAGTAAGGGAGGGATGAAAAGGTGGAGCACGGTATTTTTAGGACAGTGAAACTATTCTTTATGCTACCATCATGATGGATACATGATATTATGCATTTGTCAAAACCCAAAGAACTGTACAAAACAAAAAGTGAACCCTAATATAAACTATTAACTTTAGATAAAAATGTATCAATATTGGTTCCTCAACCGTAACAAATGCACCATACTAAGGTAAGATGTTAATGACAGAGAAACGTGGTGGTGGTGGTGGTGGGGATGGGGGTTGGACTGGGGGTGTGATATGTGAATTCCATACTCTGTGCAATTTAAAACAGCTCTATAAGGTTTATTTAAAAAAAAAAAAGGCTTGTAATGAGTCACTGTTTTGTAAAACTGTTTCCAGAAGTCTTAGCATTCAGCAGACATCCTTTGCAATCAGAAAGAAAGCTGAATGGGACAAGATAAGCAGGGGGCAAGGGGAAAGTGCCATGTCTGTTTATACATGTACCTAAACATATACACTCACAAAGATAATACTGCATTTGAAAACAAATCCTGTTGTTTACATGCATATACATACACATACACCACTTGAATACAATAGCTACATGAGGATATATAAATTCCAACTAATTAGAATTAAATTAAATTTCAAATTTAGTTCCTGACCTCATTACACTTGCTACATTTTTCAGTACTCAACAGCCACCTGTAGTTATTGGCTACCATACTGTACAACGCAGATATAAAACATTTGCATCATTGCATAGTTCTACTGCAAAGTCCTACTCTAAAATATTCAATAACCGTGAATTGTTGGATTAGATTCCTTCCAATTCTAAGGTTCTTTCCTAATACTCAAATAAAATTATTAGTCTGCCTATTCTAAACCATCTAAGTTAGTAAAATTTACCAGAGACAGTCAAAGGGTGAATTTAGCATTTGAAATAACATAGGTGAAAGGAAATGCTATCATTGGGAGAAAGGCTATGATTTTGGACTTTGGAAAGCCACTAAAACTTTAGTATAAAAATGTTTTAGACACTTTGCCCAGCAGAAAACTATAGGGATCAAAGAAAGAAGGTGAAAATTAACAAACTACAGCTTAAAGAGACAAGTTTAAAAAGACGTTTAATGTCATGTAACAGTTTATTCAAGTATCTTGTTGGGATGCACATCTCTTTTGCGTAGTAGTAGAAATAGTTTTATCTATCTTAATGCTAAGGATAGTTAATGGAATCTCAAGAAGCAAAATAATGACTCCACCTTCCCAGAGTTATAAAAGGGAAAGAGCTAGAACTATAATAAACTTTCTTACTCATGAGACCTCAGAAGTAAACACAAAAGTAAAAAAAGCATTATCACGCTGACCAAAAGGGAGAAGAGAGACATGAGACAAAATAAAGTCTCAGTGGTTGAGATCATTCAAACAGAGTCGGGAGGTTATCTGGAGGTTATTCTTATGCATTATATAGATATCCCCTTTTAGTTTATGGTGTTGGAGTGGCTAGAGGGAAGCAATGAAACTGTTGAAGTGTGTTCCAGTAGCCTTGATTCTTGAAGAAGACTGTACAACTATATAGCTTTTACAGTGTGACTATACGATTGTGAAAACCTTGTGTCTGATGCTACTTTTATCCAAGGTATGGACAGATGAGTTTTTAAAAAAAAAAGGATAAAAAAATAAATAAATAATAGGGGGAGAGGATATAAAGGCTAAAAATTAGGTAGACTGAAATACTGTGGGTCAGTGAGAGGCAGGGTTAGGGGTATGGGATGTATGAGTCCTTTTTTTTTAATTTCTTTTCTTGGAATGATGAAAATGTTCTAAATATGATCACTGTGAAGAACACACAACTACGTGATGACATTGTGAGCCACTGTTGTATTATATGGTTGGACTCTATATGTGTGGATACTTTTCCATAAAAATATTTTTTAAAACAAGTATTATCATGGACAAAATTGAAAGTTCACTAATGCAAAAAGAAATGTACTCATTTAACAAATATATATTAAGCATTTATACTGTACAGAGTTAGTACAGTAATATATTAGAAGCTAAAGAAAGAAAAAGGAAATTCTGCTTTCAAATGGCTCAAAAGAGGGGTAGTTAAATAAGTTTCAGACAAGAAAACATACAAGTGACCAGATTCTAATAAGAAATAGGGCAAATCCACAAGAGAAACTAAATTACTAACCTCCCTCTTTCACATCCCTAATTATCTATTGCCCACATATCATATGCCTATCACTCTATTTTAAAATCAATAACATATTAGGAATCTGCACGTATTCTTTCAGAAAATCAGATTTTTAAAACTGTATGTCTGCTAGCTAAGCACTAATAAAACTGAAGTCAAGGATTCAATTCCCATAAGAAAAGCCCATGATCACAATACACTTCCGTGGACAACCACTTCAATGACAACCCACTAAAATCAGGCAAGCAAACAATGCCTTAGCAAAAACAAATGGCATTAAAGGAAAAGAATTTGGCCTACAAACCATTCTTCAGAGGCAAACATTAAAGTATTAAGTTTATAAACATTTACTATTTGATTTCAACGTGGCCAAAGGGCACTTGTTACTCTTTAAACTCGAATACATAAAATAAGTTTCTAATAGGTTATGCAAGTTTCACATTTTTTCCCCAATAATTTTCTCACACAACAGAGAAAATTTTAAGTACAATTCACCATAATTTTTCCACGTTCAACATTTTAGGATGTCATATATGGGAATTCTAATATGTAACTAAATAAAAAAACTTAATTAACTGAAATGATTACCAAATGTGGTGATCCTTCAATAGAATTTCTGATTTACTAAGAGCTAACTGTATTCCAACTCTTGCTGAAAACCTTTCTACAACTGGCTCACTCTTTTCCCTACGTAATGCATAATAGTATTTACCCTTAAAAAGAGGAACTAGCAATCAATTACTGCTTCAAGATTTTCATTTTGTAAAATGCCCATGCTATGTTACACACATGGAAGCTAAAGAAGATAGTTCTGAGTTGGCAAAATCCCAAAATTCAAACAAGTTAGGATTTTCAAGAAATCATTACTAGATTGTTTCTTTTGCTTCTAAAAGTAAACAACAGAATTTTAAAAAATTAACTGGAATTCTATTAAATATAACTTTACAGTAAATGGAAACTTCTGGGACTTTAAAAAATAGAAGATATAAATCAAGTCAGGGTGTTCTTACTTAATGCTGATACACTGGTGGATGCGACAAAAAGTCTCAAATATAAAGAGGCGAGCATTTTCAATGAAATCCTCCAGACAAGCCACCAAGAAGAAGTCATTCACAAGAACCTGTGCATATAAAATGAGGGAATAAATTAATGACACTGACAAGTAATTTTCAAAAACTGGACACAAATATTTTCTGTCTGCTTTACTTCTTGTTATTAACATCATTAGTTATATATCATAGCACTTTCTCAACACTATGGTGAAACCTCTAATAATCTGAATAAGCAGTAAAAGAATACTGTAGGAAAAAAGACCTAAGAATTGGAAGGCTTCCTTATTTCACTGATGACATTAAGTAACAGAGCAACCTTCTGACAAAGTAGCTTTGTCTTGTCCATTATCCTACATAAATGCTCTATAGATAAAACTTATCTTTTTCAACTATTTAAAACAAATAGTTATTAATGGACTAGAGATATTAGTATTTCAATGACAGTAAGTAGACTTGGAAATATACAAAGGAAAAAAAATGCAAAGGGTAGCTCCTATTCCACAGATGGTGTTATAAATAAAAGAGGATTTTTTAACTTCAAGAATAGCAACCAAGTGCCCTCTGCCTCTTCTGGATTCACATCCAGGTCTAGATAGTATAAATATACATCAATATTTACTTTATTAATATCTGCCTATAACTATATAAACACAAATTATCAATCTGGGGTTCTAATTTTATATTTTGTCTAATGTTTGAATACCACCTCTGAACTTGCATTTGTGTGATGCATGTTTTTACCTCAGAGAAATAAAATCTCAGTCCTTCAACAAACTTTTTGATTTTGTGCCAGAATTTAGGTTCAAAAGATGAAGCTGACAATCAGTAACCTGTGAATTTGGTAAACACAGCTAAATTTAGCAGGTAAGTTCCTGGTTTAACTTCTTAAAACTTGAAAACTAATGTCTCCACCCCAGATCCTTAAGAGTAACAAAGATATTACTGATATAATTACTTCATTACTTTAAGTCACTATAAGGTTAACTATTTAGAATACACAAAAAGGTAAGAATTATTAATTTATAAAAAAAAGTTCATACTTACTGATTCACATTCTCTTAGCTTTTTCTGAGCCCCATCAAAGTCAAAGTTAACATATAAGCATTCAACAAACTCTGTAATTGGATCTTTATATGTGTAAGACTCCTGTAAAAGTAAGCCAAAGTTCATGTTGGATCTTATGCAATATTTTTTAGTGGATAGCCCCTAAAATATCCCAATCTTTCTGTTTTCTCCGCTTACCATCAATTTCTAGAAAAGTATCCAGTTGCATCATCTCATCTGTGTCTATCCTGATTCCATACCACACCTTAAACTTAAAATGTCTTATGGACTAAGTTCTCCAACATCTCATCCTAGAATCATCCCAAAAGGTTTTTAAGTTCCCCAACTATTACAAGTCTCTCTTAATCAATGAAGAATAATGATGAACTTCTCTAGCATCAAGGATATTATTCATAGCCTACTGAATGAGAATTATCTCTTTGTATTTAATTCAAGGTTGCATCAAATAAATATTTAGGTTCTTTTTTAATCCATACTTATTGCTAAGAAGCTCACTGAAAATCAACTAGTGGGACTGGACTACAGCTTTCACACAAGTTGGAGACTATCAACATTGTATTTTATATAAAGGTCACTTCTCTGAAGAAATACAGGTAACACCCACCATCTACCAGTTCCAGGATCCAGATCTCCTTCACTTTTTGCAACAAAAGAAACACAGATAATGTATGTATACATTATCTTGCTTTTAAAAAAGAGACTCAATCTATAATTTAGACATTTTAAAAAAAGAACAATAAAGATTTTAGCATATACCTGCTGAATAACTTTAACTAGATCTTTCAGCACTTGTCTGCGTTTCCGAACATCTTTGTTTGTTATGACAGCTGTAGTCAAATAGCGGAGAATATGAGGACACATTGTCTGGATGGCATTGAGATACCTAAGGTAAAAACAGAAAAGTTTATTATTATTTAAAACATACCAGGATTTTCTACAACTATAATCACATCTTATTTAACAAAAGCCCTTGAACAGCCACTTATACTGTACTGTTTCAGTAACCTAAGATTTCAAACACTAAAAGTATAAAATTTAAGGGCATTTCTAAGGAACTAAGGAAAGAGAATCCAATTTCAAGAATCTCAAACTGGTGAGAATGCCAACTGGTATTCCCCATTAGGAATGAGAAAGAAAACTCATTTAAGAGGTTCAGATCCTATTATCATTGTTAAGTAAAAGAATTTTGGAAGGCCTTATACTTACTGTCGAGTTGTTCCAAAAGACTGCTAAGCTATTATGACTTTCATTCATTCACATATTAGAATAAATATAAGAAAAATGTCTGTGTACAAGGTACTCATCATAATCAGCAAAAATCAAGCAGGGTCGCAATGATCTGAATATCAAAATGCACAAACATGCATCATAGGTGTCCCAGAAGAGAAGTGAAAACAGGCAGAATGAATATCTGAAGAAATAATGGCTCCAAATTTCCCAAATCTTATGAAATACATAAATATTCACATCTAAGAGGTGCAACATATTTCAAAAATCTGAATAGACGTACTCTAAGACTAAAATTAATCAGAATACCAAATGCTAAAGATAAAGAGAATTCTGAAAGCAGCAGGAAAAAAGTGATTTGCCATATACAAGGAACACTCCACTAGACTAAGTTTTAACTTCTCATCAGAAACCACGGAGGTGAGAAGGTAAGGGATGCTATATAAAAGATAATAACAGAGGGCGGGCCACGGTGGCCTGTCATGCCGGAGACCCAGGTTCATTTCCTGGTGCCTGCCCAAGTTAAAAAAAAAAAAAAAACAAAAACTGACCGAGAAAAATCGCCAACCAAGAATAATTCATCTGGAAAAACTGTCCTACAAAAATGAGAGAGTTTAAAATAGTCACAGATAAACAGAAACCAAGAGAGTTTACTGACAAGAGACCTGCCCTATAAGAAATATTAAAGGAAATTTTGCAGACTGAAAGGAAAAGACAGGAGAAAGAGCCTTGGAAGACAGTGTATAAACAAAGATTATTAGTAAGGGTAACAGAAAGGGTAGAAAGAGCAAAAACTAAAAATGACATAAAAAAGCCAAAAAAGAAAATGGTTGAAGTAAGTACTACCTTTACAGTACTAACATTAAATGGTAATGGATTAAACTTCCCAACCAAAAGATACAATGACAGAATGGGTAAAAAAATATGAGCCAGCTATATGTTGTTTATAAGAGGCTTCCCTTAGATCCAAGGATACTAACAGGCTGAGAGTGAAAGGTTGGAAAAAGATATTCCAAGCAAACAGTAACCAGAAGAGAGTTGGGGTAGCTATACTAATATCAGACAAAACAGAATGAATGCAAAACTGTTATTAAGAGATAAAGCTCATTATATGTTAATAAAATGGGCAAGCCACCAAGAAAAATTAACAATCATAAATATTCATACACCTAACCATGGTATCCCAAAACACATGCGGCAAACACTGGCAAAACTGAAGGGACAGACAGATATCTCCACAATAATAGCAGGAGACTTTAAACCTCTCTTTCATGTACAGAAAGAATATCTAGACAGAGAATCAATAAGGAAACAGAACATGAATAATATGATAAATGAACTAGACTTAACAGACATATACAGAACAATGCACCCCCCTCACAAAAATTTCTTCTTAAGTGCTCATGGATCATTCTCCACGACACGTCACATGTTGGCTCACAAGCCAGGCCTAAATAACTTTCAATAGACTGAAAGTACACAAAGAACTTCATCAGTAATAGAATGAAACTGGAAACAGTAACAGGTAGAAAACTGGAAAATTCACCTGTACTTGGTGGTTAAACAACACACTCAAACAATCAGTGGATCAAAGAAGAAATTGCAAGAGAAATAAGTAGATATCACAAGATGAATGAAAACAAAAACACAATATCAAGACTTATGGGATGCAACAAAGGAGGTACTGAGAGGGAAATTTATAGCCTGAAATGCTTACATTAAAAGAGAAAAAGAAGCTGAAATCAAAGACCTAACTGTACTGGAGGAATTCGGAAAAATACAGCAAACTAATCCCAAATCAAATAGAACGAAAGAAATGACAAAGATTAAAGCAGAAATAAATTTAAAAAAAGCAAGAGAATTAACCAAAGCCAAATTTGGTTCTTGGAGAAGAACGACAAATCCTTAGCTAAACTGACAAGAAAAAAAAGAAGAGAAGATGCAAATAAGTAAAATAAATGAGACTGAGGACATTCCTATTCACCCAACAGAAATAAAAAAGATCATAAGAGGATACTATGAATATTCATACACCAACAAATTAGACAACTTAGATGGAATGGACAAATTTCTACGTACGAGCAACCTACCATGACTCTAGAAGAAATAAAAGACTTCTCAACAGACCAATCACAAGTAAAAAGATGGAATTAGTCTTTTAAAAACCTCTGAAAAAGAAAAGGCCAGGACAGACGGCTTCACAAGTGAATTCTACCAATCATTCCAATAAGAATTAATATCAATCCTGCTCAAACTCTTCCAAAAATTTGAATGGGAGGGAACACTAACTCATTCTATGAAGCCAACCTCACCTTATTACCAAAGCCAGATAAAGATACCAAAGAAAAGAAAATTGCAGATGAGTCTTTCCAACGAATAAAGATGCAAAAATCCTCAACAAAATACCTGCAAATAGAATCCAACAGCACTACACACTCTGACCAAGGTTGCATCCCAGGTATATAAGTGCAGTTCAACATAAGAAAATCAATTAATGCAATACACCACATTAATAAACTGAAGGGGAAAAACCATATCATATCTTGACTGATGCAAAAACAGCATTTGACAAAACTTGGCATCCATTCTTGCTGAAAACCCATTAAAAGACAGGACAGAAGGAAATTTCCTCAAC
This sequence comes from Tamandua tetradactyla, assembly GCF_023851605.1. NCBI lineage: Eukaryota > Metazoa > Chordata > Mammalia > Pilosa > Myrmecophagidae > Tamandua > Tamandua tetradactyla. The sequence goes on from NC_135332.1 coordinate 152,680,750, forward strand.
ATGATAAAAAGCATATGTAAAAAACTCACAGCTGCCAACATCATACTCACTGTTGAAAAACTCAAAAGTTTTCTAAGCTCAGAAACAAGCCAAGGAAGCTCACTGTCACCACTGTTATTTAACATTGTGCTAGAAGTTCTTGTTAACAGCAATTAGACTAGAAATAAAATATATCTAAGTTGGAAAGGAAGAAATAAAACTTTCACTATTTGCAGATGACATGATCCTATATTTATGAAATCCTGAAAAATCTATAATGAAAGTACTATAGCTAACAAATGAGTTCAGAAGAGAGGTGGATACAAGAGCGATGTGCAAAAATCAGTAGTGTTCCTACTGATGCAAGGAGAAATCAAGAAAAAAAATCCATTTATAATACAACTAAAACAATTACATATTCTTGAATAAATTTAACCAAAGATGTAAAGGACCCACAGTCAGAAAACTACAAAACTTTGCTAAAAGAAATCAAAGCCGACTTAAATAAATTGGAAGGGCATACCGTGTTCATGGACTGAAAGACTAAATATTGTTAAGATGTCGATTCTACCAAAATTTATTTACAGATTCAATGCAATCCTAATCAAAATTCCAATGGCCTACTTTACAGAAATAAAATAGCTACTTATTAAACATAATTGGAAGGCTAAGGGGCTCCCAATAGCCAAATACATCTTGAAAAACATAAATGAAGTTGGAGGACTCCCACTTCCTGACTTTAAAGCATATTACAGAGCTACAGAAAGTTCAGAAATAGATCTTCACATCTATAGGAAATTAATTTTTTTAAAAATCCCACTGACACACTATTCTAGGTAGAAGAGTTTCCAAACCTGTATCTACACGAAACACTTATTATTCCTTTATGAGGGTTAAAGACCAAAGTAAGTTAACCATGTTCTTTAAACTTTTGAAAGAAACATCCCAAAAAAGAAAAGACCTATATAATGCTCAAATTAGACTCTTAAAAATCTATTTTATTTAAACTCATTTATGAAAACAAGGTTGTATTATCATGTTTACATACATACCAATAATGGAAACACAGTTCAATGACAAATGACATGTAAACTTTGTAAAGAGCACACAAATATTAAAACACTGATTGGTTATAGTTAGCAGAGTGGGGGAGGGGGAACTCATAATAATTCGCATTTTAGGTAAAGAGCAGCAACCTCTGAAGGAATCAAATAATTAGTAATATTTGTACTAATTATTAGTAAATATTAGTAATATTTGCAAAATGATATATACATAGAAAGCTAGCAATTGTACTGGTTTTAGTACTTCTGCTATTTTATCTTCTCTTATATTCAATGCAAAGAAATAAAACTTAATATGAAGAAAAATAGGTCCTCATTATTATTCACAATAAAAAGGGTCTACATCACTCTGAAGGCCTGGGAGTATTACACAACTAGGTAATGGTTCAAGTAGACTAATGTACCACTTTGATTCTGATTCACTGAAGGGAATCTTATTCGTATGTGGTGACTGAACTAACCCCATGGGACCTGAGATAGACTAAACCTTATTTGTAGGGTTCCCACATCTCACTATATAAGAAAAGACCCTTACACAAGGACATACATCAATCTATCCAGAAATTCTATCTATATGCTCTTTCTTAGCATAAGGCAGAAAAGGAGCCCTTTCTTGAACACGGATGCAAGTATTATTGTGGTCTAAAGATTTCTGGATTGAGAATGTGTCTGGTATAATGAAGATAAGGAACATATTGAATCCACTGTCATATTAAGAAACTTCCACAACTTGTCTCAGTTCTTCAAAAAATGGAGTAGCAAGTTGTTTTTCTAGACCAACAATTAGTCCTGCTGGCACTGCTGCTGGCTATAAAACTCACCACCAAATGATTAAATTGAACCATCTGGTAGGTGTTATAGTAACAGATAACACTTTTACTTTTTGTAAATCCAAGTTGGCTTCCTTGCTCCATTGCAAGGGCAGAAGTAGCTAAGAAACCAAGTTTTAACATACATTCTGGTCAATTCCCAGACCATGTGCACCACCCCCCACCTCCCCCAAAATTCAACAAATGGTGCTGCAATAACGGGACAATCACACGGAAAAAGAATGAAATGTGATCCCCATCATACAGCATACAAAAACAAACAAACAAACAAAACCAAAAAAACAAACATGCTCTGGGGCATTGGCTACTTTAATAACAGGTTCCCCCTCTCTATCTGGCACAATAGCCTGGAGTCCTTCAACACTTGGTAATTTTTTATACAGTAACCATTTTATGTCATCTGCCACGATCTGCCATGATGAATCCTTTTCTCCCACAAGATCAATCACCATGCCTGGACTTCTGTTCTGGGAGTTGCCCAGGTTCTCCCTGCTGTCACTTCAAGAATAAACTTCAAAGACAAGTTCCTAACTATAACCCATACCAAACTCTGAAGTCTGTTCTACAGCTAATTGCTATGGTGTCCTTTGAAGTTTATTCCTTTTTTTTAATGTTACTTTTCACAATTAAAAAAAAAAAGATGAATTCCTCTACAAACAGCAGTCACATGATTTGTGACCTTGTCAGCTCTCCAGGAACCACTTCTTCAACTAATTTTTGACACCAGTTGCCAGGTCCACTCACCTGCGACAGAAGAGTCTCTTCATCAAATGGGGTTGGGAGAACTGGATATCCATATCCAAAAGAATGAAAAAGAGTATGAGACCCCTATCTCATACCCTATAAAAAAATAACCTCAAAATGGACCAAAGACCTAAATATAAGAACCAAGACCATAAAACTCAGAAAAGTCTTATGGGAAGAATTTATAGAACATTCTGGTTAATTAATTAGTATCATGAGAAGGGAATCTAGACTGATGTTTCTAGCTTGGATTTTGCCATTAAGAACAAAGGACAGGAGAAGGGGTTATGAACTTAGTTTTTATTAAGATGTTTCAAGTTCCCTAAAGGATATACAATTGAATATATCAAGACTTCAGCAAGGGAAAGTTGGATTTGGAGACTGTAGAGTCTTATGTAAATGAATGGGAACTGAAGTCAAGAGAATGGCTCAGCCTAACCAAGACCTCTGGGCTACTATGTCCTTTTGTGATACTTCCCTGGCTTATCACCTCCTCTCTGTCAATCCAAATTTAAAGAGCAATTAAGTTTCCATCTTCACAGGACTCTTCTCACTTCTTTAAGTGTTACTGCAAACTATTGTACCTATAGTGTACTCAGCACGAAACAGGTGTACTTAGTTAAATATGCTCTTGTCTATTTTTTATTACTTTTTGTTATTAGTTTATATTTTAACTTAAGAACAGAGGGCATACCTCTATTCTTTAAGAGCATTAATATTAATTTTGTTCTGAAGTGTAATTTCCTGATAGTTTTTAATTGTTCACTCTAGCACAATTCTGCTCCAACTGTACAACGACATGGAAATCAGAAAATTTAGTAGTCAAAATTGTACAAATACTAAAAAGTTCTTTCATGAAGTAGAGTAGATATACAACACTATTATAGGCGTTTATAATAGAGGGGTATATGGGAAAAATTGTTTCTACTGCAAAGTATGGACTACATTTAACTAATATTCTAACACTTTCATCAACAGTAATAAATGTACTATGCCAATACTATGGGTCAATAATATGGGGGGATAAGTAGTATGGGTTATTTTCTGGAGTAATGAAAATGTTCTAAATTTGATCATAGAGCTGTGTGCACAACTATGTGACGATACTGTGAACCAGTGATTGTATACTATAGATGATTTCTAAGCTGTGTAAACGTATCTCAATAAAATTGCACTTAAAAGATAAAATATACCTCCAAATTAAAAAAAAAAAGTAAGTAACTATTAGTTCAGGTTGTGAAGAGAATATAAAAAATGAAAACCCTGCCAAGTATGCTTATAATCTGGCTGGGGGAATAAGGAAATTGCATGTTTTTTATTTACTTTACTGGTACTAAATAATTAAATACCAAATAAAGAAACAGACAGAATGTACAGGAAAGATTTCATAAAGGAAATAAACCTGAGCGAGACCTTGAAAAATAGGTAGGCTTTGGATAGGTAGAAAAAAAGGGGGGCATTTCAAGGAAAAGCTGAAATAAAAAGCAGGACAAGAAGTGGAATTTCAGGGGATTTTTAGATCAAGAGCTTAGAGGTTACCCTGAGCTACAGCAGGTAAAATAGCAGCTTTATAGAGTTTTCTTATCAGAAACTAATTAGGGAAAAAAAATGGAGAGACAAGGTCAATTATAATAAACTCAGATACCATCTACTTGAACTGTCAATGGTAAAATGTGAAATTCCTTAGGAAATTTACTCTATTTTAACTTAGAAAACAAATTAAACACTCATTTGCTAACTGAATTTTAAATCTTTCTTTTTATAACTGGAGTGTAACTAGGGCATTGCATTACAAATGCATTCTTTTCCCTAATAACACCTACATTTAGTGGCAAAGCCTCATCTCTAATAGCTTAAGAACCCTGTTCTGTCTTACACCTGATACCTTACATATTATGTTGCATTTAAAAGTTCAACATTTTTCAAACTGGTAAATCATCTCCATTTTAGATTCATAATAAATTATGGCAGAAATGGTAATATATATGATATAAGAGACTTTAACACATATTGGTACCTAAATTTTCACTTCAAGGACAAATACATATTATTTCCAAAGTTCTTCTACATTAAAAAATTAAAATAGGGTGGTGGCATGGTGGCTCAGTGACAGAATTCTCACTTGCCGTGCCAGAGACCTGGGTTTGATTCCTGGTGCCTGCCCACGTTAAAAACAAAAACAAAAACAGAAGAAACCTGAACTTGACAATCTATAAAGCACCAATTTAACATGCAATCAACCATATTAAATTGTATTACTGTGCTAATAGAAATTAAAACAGAGAGAATATGCTGTTCTCCACTAATCTCTTCCATGTATCAGAGAAAAATGAAAACCACATATTTAGTACAAACATAGCAACATAATTTCAAGTTTAAATTCAACAGTAAGTAGCTATCTTACTTAAAGAGTATGCAACCCAGGAAGACGATTAAAACAACAATCTGCCAAGTCAAATGGTGACACAGATTCTCATGAGAACCAAGCAAAAATCACAATAACCAATGAAAAAATTACTAATGAGGAAGAAAAGATGATGAGAGCTTGATTCTTTGGCAAGTGAAAGTGGTAAGCACAGTATTTTGGTCAACTAAAAGCAATCATTATTACTGAGCAGAGCTCTTCTCTTCCACATTTTGCTAATAGGCTGCTACTGTTAAAAAATGTTTCCAGGCCAAGATGGCAGCTTAGTAATGTGTGTGTTTTAGTTTGTCCTCCAGAACAATTACTAAATAACCAGAAACAGTACAGAACAGCTCCCGGAGCGGACACACAGCGTACCCCAGTCTGGACCAGCTGGACCGGCTGCGAGTCTCCGGAACAGTGAGTTCCCCAAGCTGCGGCGGCCGGCGCCCCTCCCCCACTGACGGCTTCCCGGAGGGAAAGGAAAGAGACTCTAACAGTAGCAGGGACTGAGTCCAACCAAACAACAATTGTGGCATTAATAAACAAATTTTGACTACTAAAAATAGGCCCCCAGCTCAGGCCAAACTGGTCAAGGCAGAGGTCGCCTATTGGGCTAACCGAAAAAGCGGAAAGGAGACGAAACGGAGGCTTTTGGGGCTGTTTCTACAGAGGCCTGGCTGCCTCTGGATTCAGCGGCGGGATTGAACAGGCTGCAACTGCCCCAGGCATATGCAGAAACAAGCTGCTTTCAGGGCTGTCTCCTGCGTGAGCCTACCCCAGGGGAGGGGTGAAACACAACTCAGATGGAACCGCTCTCTCAAGGAATTCAGACCCCAATGCTTGGCAATTTGAAGCCATTAAAACCAGCCCACAACCTTTCCTCTGTCTCCACCACGCCCCCATCAGGGAGAGCCTTCCAAAGTTAAAGGAGCCACAACATCTTTTGCTGGTGGGACCCGCAGAGAGACAAGCGCCACATACTGGGCAGGAGAAGAAAAACAGAGCCCAGAGACTTCACAGGAAAGTCTTTCAACCTGCTGGGTCTCACCCTCAGGAAAAACTGACGCAGGTGACTGCTTCCCCCCGAAAGGAAGCCAGTTTAGTCCGGGAAAACCTGGCTGGAGTATGCAATACCTATGTAGACCCACCTAAGGGTGGGGAGGGAAAAGGCACCTTACAAGCAGGAAAAGAAACAAGAAAACAAGAACTGAAAAATTACCCTCTGTTAAACAAAACTTAAGCTAGAGGCCCAGAAAAAGCTGAACTGAAGGTCAAAGAACAGACAGACAACAAACTCAACTAGCAAGAAAACCCTAAGTAAGATAAGTGAAAGCAATCTCCAGAATAAACTAATTAAGGTAATTAAATGTCCAGACGCCAACAAAAAATAACAAATCACACCAGGAAAATTGAAGATATGGCCCAGTCAAAGGAACAAACCAATAGTTCAAATGAGATACAGGAGCTGAAAAAACTAATTCTGAATATATGAACAGAAATGGAAAACCTCATCAAAAACCAAATCAATGAATTGAGGGAGGACAAGAAGAAGGCAAGGAATGAACAAATAGAAGAAATGGAAAGTCTGAAAAAACAAATCACAGAACTTATGGGAATGAAGGACAAAGTAAAAGACATGAAAAAAACAATTGAAACCAACAATGGTAGATTTCAAGAGACAGAGGTTAGAATCAGTGAACTGGAGGATGGAACATCTGAAATCCAAAAAGAAACAGAAACTATAAGGAAAAGAATGGGAAAATATGAGCAGGGGCTCAGGGAACTGAATGACAATATAAAGCGCACAAATATACGTGTTGTGGGTGTCCCAGAAGGAGAAGAGAAGGGAAAAGGAGGAGAAAAACTAACAGAAGAAATTATCACTGAAAATGTCCCATCTCTTATGAAAGACCTAAAGTTACAGATCCAAGAAGTGCAGCGCACTCCAAAGAGAATAGATCCAAAGAGACATTCTCCAAGACACTTACTAGTTAGAATGTCAGAGGTCAAAGAGAAAGAGAGGATCTTGAAAGCAGCAAGAGAAAAGCAATCCATCACATACAAGGGAAAAACAATAAGACTATGTGTAGATTTCTCAGCAGAAACCATGGAGGCAAGAAGACAGTGGGATGACATATTTAAATTACTAAAAGAGAAAAACTGCCAAACAAGAATTCTATATCCAGTAAAACTGTCCTTCAAAAATGAGGGAGAAATTAAAACATTTTCAGACAAAAAGCCACTGAGAGAATTTGTGACCAAGAGACCAGCTCTGCAAGAAAAACTAAAGAGAGCACTAGAGACAGATACGAAAAGACAGAAGAGAGAGGTGTGGAGAAGAGTGTAGAAAGAAGGAAAATTAGATATGATATATAAAATACAAAAGGCAAAATGGTAGAGGAAAGTACTACCCAAACAGTAATAACACTAAATGTTAATGAACTGAACTCCACAATCAAAAGACACAGACTGGCAGAATGGATTAAAAAACAGGATCCTTCTATATGCTGTCTATAGGAAACACATCTTAAACCCAAAGATAAACATAAGTTGGAAGTGAAAGGTTGGGAAAAGATATTTCATGCAAATAACAACCAGAAAAGAGCAGGAGTAGCTATACTAATATCCAACAAATTAGACTTCAAATGTAAAACAGTTAAAAGAGACAAAGAAGGATACAATGTACTAATAAAAGGAACAATTCAACAAGAAGACATAACAATCATAAATATTTATGCACCGAACCAGAATACCCCAAAATACGTGAGGCATACACTGCAAATACTGAAAAGGGAAATAGACGCATCTACCATAATAGTTGGAGATTTCAATTCCCCACTCTCATCAATGGACAGAACATCTAGACAGAGGATCAATAAAGAAACAGAGAATTTGAATATTACAATAAATGAGCTAGACTTAACAGACATTTGTAGGACACTGCACCCCACAACAGCAGGATACACCTTTTTCTCAAGTGCTCATGGATCATTCTCAAAGACAGACCATATGCTGGGTCACAAAGCAAGTCTCAACAAATTTAAAAAGATTGAAATCATACACAACACTTTCTCGGATCATAAAGGAATGAAGTTGGAAATCAATAATAGGCTGAGTGCCAGAAAATTCACAAATACGTGGAGGCTCAATAACACACTCTTAAACAACCAGTGGGTCAAGGAAGAAATTGCAAGAGAAATCAGTAAATATCTCGAGGCGAATGAAAATGAAAACACAACATATCAAAACTTATGGGACACAGCAAAGGCAGTGCTAAGAGGGAAATTTATTGCCCTAAATGACTATATCAAAAAAGAAGAAAGGGCAAAAATACGGGAATTAACTATCCACTTGGAAGAACTGGAGAAAGAACAGCAAACTAACCTCAAAGCAAGCAAAAGGAAAGAAATAACAAAGATTAGAGCAGAAATAAATGAAATTGAGAACATGAAAACAATAGAGAAAATCAATAAGACCAGAAGTTGGTTCTATGAGAAAATCAATAAGATTGATGGGCCCTTAGCTATACTGACAAAAAGAAGAAGAGAGAGGACGCAAATAAATAAGATCAGAAATGGAAGAGGAGACATAATCACTGACCTCACAGAAATAAAGGAGGTAATAACAGGATACTATGAACAACTTTACGCTAATAAATACAACAATGTAGACGAAATGGACAAGTTCCTAGAAAGGCATGAACAACCAACTTTGACTCAAGAAGAAATAGATGACCTCAACAAACCAATCACAAGTAAAGAAATTGAATCAGTCATTAAAAAGCTTCCCAAAAAGAAAAGTCCAGGACTAGACGGCTTCACATGTGAATTCTACCAAACATTACAGCAAGAATTAGTACCAACTCTGCTCAAACTCTTCAAAAAAATTGAAGTGGAGGGAAAGCTACCTAATTCATTCTATGAAGCCAACATCACCCTCATACCAAAACCAGGCAAAAATATTACAAAAAAAGAAAACTACAGACCAATCTCTCTAATGAATATAGATGCAAAAATCCTCAACAAAATTCTAGCAAATAGAATCCTGCAACACATTTAAAGAATTATACGTCATGACCAAGCAGGATTCATCCCAGGTATGCAAGGATGGTTCAACATAAGAAAATCAATTAATGTAATACACCATATCAACAAATCAAAGCAGAAAAATCACATGATCATCTCTACTGATGCAGAGAAGGCATATGACAAGATTCAACATTCTTTCCTGCTGAAAACACCTCAAAGGATAGGAATACAAGGGAACTTCCTTAAAATGATAAAGGGAATATATGAAAAACCCACAGCTAATATCATCCTTAATGCGGAAAAATTGAAAACTTTCCCCCTAAGATCAGGAACAAGACAAGGATGTCCACTATCACCACTGTTATTCAACATCGTGTTGGAAGTTCTAGCAAGAGCAATTAGGCAAGAAAAAGAAATACAAGGTATCAAAATTGGAATGGAAGAAGTAAAACTATCACTGTTTGCAGATGATATGATACTATATATCCAAAACCCTGAAAAATCCACAGCAAAACTACTAGAGCTAATAAACGAGTACAGCAAAGTGGCAGGTTACAAGATCAACATTCAAAAATCTGTAGTGTTTCTATACACTAGCAATGAACAAGCTGAGGGGGAAATCAAGAAACGAATTACATTTACAATTGCAACTAAAAGAATAAAGTACTTAGGAATAAATTTAACTAAAGAGACAAAAGACCTATACAAAGAAAACTATAAGAAACTGTTAAAAGAAATCACAGAAGACCTAAATAGATGGAAGGGCATACCATGTTCATGGATTGGAAGACTAAATATAGTTAAGATGTCAATTCTACCTAAATTGATTTACAGATTCAACGCAATACCAATCAAAATACCAACAACTTACTTTTCAGAAATAGAAAAACCAATAAGCAAATTTATCTGCAAGGGCAGGGTGCCCTGAATTGCTAAAAGTATCTTGGGGAAAAAAAACGAATCTAGAGGTCTCACGGTGCCTGACTTTAAGGCATATTATGAAGCCACAGTGGTCAAAACAGCATGGTACTGGCATGAAGATAGATATATTAATCAATGGAATCGAACAGAGTGCTCAGATATAGACCCTCTCATCTATGGACATTTGATCTTTGATAAGGCAGTCAAGCCAACTCATTTGGGACAGAACAGTCTCTTCAATAAATGGTGCCTAGAGAACTGGATACCTATAATTCAAAAGAATGAAAGAGGACCCTATCTCACACCCTATACAAAAGCTAACTCAAAATGGATCAAAGATCTAAACATCAGGTCTAAGACCATAAAACAGATAGAGGAAAATGTTGGGACATATCTTATGGATCTTACAATTGGAGGCGGTTTTATGGACCTTACACCTAAAGCAAGAGCACTGAAGAAAGAAAGAAATGGGAACTCCTCAAAATTAAACACTTTTGTGCATCAAAGAACTTCATCAAGAAAGTAAAAAGACAGCCTACACAATGGGAGACAATATTTGGAAACGACATATCAGATAAAGGGCTAGTATCCAGAATTTATAAAGAGATTGTTCAACTCAACAACAAAAAGACAGCCAATCCAGTTACAAAATGGGAAAAAGACTTGAACAGACACTTCTCAGAAGAGGAAATACAAATGGCCAAAAGGCACATGAAGAGATGCTCAATGTCCCTGGCCATTAGAGAAATGCAAATCAAAACCACAATGAGATATCATCTCACATCCGCCAGAATGGCCATTATCAACAAAACAGAAAATGACAAGTGCTGGAGAGGATGTGGAGAAAGAGGCACACTTATTCACTGTTGGTGGGAATGTCGAATGGTGCAACCACTGTGGAAGGCAGTTTGGCGGTTTCTCAAAAAGCTGAATATAGAATTGCCATATGACCCAGCAATACCATTGCTAGGTATCTACTCAGAGGACTTAAGGGCAAAGACACAAACGGACATTTGCACACCAATGTTTATAGCAGCATTATTTACAACTGCAAGGAGATGGAAACAGCCAAAGTGTCCATCAACAGACAAGTGGCTAAACAAACTGTGGTATATACATACGATGGAATATTATGCAGCTCTAAGACAGAATAAACTTATGAAGTATGTAACAACATGGATGGACCTAGAGAACATTATGCTGATTGAGACTAGCCAAATACTAAAGGACAAATACTGTATGGTCTCACTGATATGAACCAACATTAGTGAATAAACTTGGAATATGTCATTGGTAACAGAGACCATCAGGAGACAGAAATAGGGTAAGATAGTGGGTAATTGGAGCTGAAGGGATACAGACTGTGCAACAGGTCTGGATACAAAAACTCAGAAATGGACAGCACAATACTACCTAACTGTAATGTAATTATGTTAAAACACTGAATGAAGCTGCATGTGAGAATGATAGAGGGAGGAGGGCTGGGGACATAAATGAAATCAGAAAGAAAGATAGATGTTAAAGATCGAGATGGTATAATCTAGGAATGCCTAGAGTGTATAATAATAGTGAAATGTACAATGTACAAATTTTAAAAATGTTTTGGCATGAGGAAGAACAAAGGAATGTCATTACTGCAGGTGCTGAAAACAGATGATAATTAATACTTTAAAATGTCACCTTACGTGTGAGACTAAAGCAAAAAATGTTTATTTGTTACAAAATTTAGATTTTGACTAGAGCATTTCCTAATATAACTCATGTAGATAGTTTGACTGAATGTCATAAGTACTTGGAATTTCAGGTAGCACATGAGATTTTGTTGGTTTGTCCAGAGTGATCCCCCAATGAATCCCAGAATGATTTGGTCAGTGACTGGAAAAGTATTTGCAAGTTCCCTTTGGGGAATGGTGAGAGTGGGGAGAAATTCAACTTCCCCAAGTTGAATTCTTGATATTCTCACAAGCAGTGTGGACAACCAAAGCTATAGACTGAGCCCCCCGTCTTGGGGTTTGTTCACATGAAACTTAACCCCACAAAGGATAGGTCAAGTCTACTTAAAATTTAGGCCTAAGAGTAACCCCCAAGAGAGTCTCTTTTGTTGCTCAGATGTGGCCTCTCTCTCCAGCCAATATGATGAGCAGTCTCACCACCCTCCCCCTCTCTGCGTGGGACATGACTCCCAGGGGTGTGGACCTTCCTGGCAACGTGGGACAGAGATCCTGGAATGAGCTGACACTCAGCATCAAAGGACTAAGAAAAACCCTAGAAGGAGCTGAGAATTAACATCAAGGGATTGAGAGAACCTTCTAGACCAAAAGGGGGAAGAGTAAAATGAGACAAAGTGTCAATGGCTGAGAGATTCCAAACAGAGTCGAGAGGTTATCCTGGAGGTTATTCTTACGTATTAAGTAGATATCACCTTGTTGTTCAAGACGTAGTGGAGAGGTTTGGAGGGAATTGCCTGAAAATGTAGTGTTGTGTTCCAGTAGCCATGTTTCTTGATGATGACTGAACAATGATATAGCTTTCACAATGAGACTCTGTGAATGTGAAAACCTTGTGTCTGATGCTCCTTTTAGCTACTATATCAACAGAAGAGTAGAACATATGGAATAAAAATAAATAATAGGGGGAACAAATGTTAAAATAAATTCAGTTTGAAATAGTGGTAAATGAAAACGAGGGGTAAGGGGCATGGTATGTATAGTTTTTTTTTTTTCTCTATTATCATTTTATTTCTTTTTCTGTTGTCTTTTTATTTCTTTTTCTAAATCGATGCAAATGTACTAAGAAATGATGAATATGTAACTATGTGATGATATTAAGAATTACTGATTGGATATGTAGAATAGAATGATATTTAAATGTTTTGCTTGTTAATTTTTTTTTAATTAATAAAAAGATAAAAAAGAAAAAGGTTCCATACAATTTCCCAGACCATGCACCTCCCCAAAAACAAAACAAACAGACAAAGATAGTTTCACAGGCAAGAAAGTTCTTATTGGGGAGATAATAATGTTCTAAAAATGACTTATAGTGCCAGTTGTACACACAGTAAAAAAGTTACTAAATATCATTACATTATCAACAAAGAAATCTATTGATACCTTAGGACAAATTAAGATAAACCAAACTATACTAAGAATCACTATATTTTTCCACCACCACACACTTGTAGTGGGAAAAAAAATGTTAGTTTCATTTAGGAATGTTCTTGATTGGGCAGTACAAACTATTAATTTAAAAAAATCTCAACCTTTGAGTACTTATGTTTCAAATATTCTGTATGACTAAATGGAAAGTATAAAGCTTTTCTGATGTATATTTCAATGTCATGGTTTTCTCATGGAAAACACTCACACAACTGAACTGCAAGCTGAATTAGCTTTTCACAGAACTCTTTTTTTTTACTTCAGGGAATCACAGACAAACCATGACTATTCAGATGGATATATGGCAGACATTTTCTTAAAAATGAAGTGAACCTATCACTTCAAGAGAAACTGACAGTTATTATTAATGATAAAAATACAACTTTCAAGAAAAAAAAATTCTTTTTGGAAAATTTGTACCTGTCACTAGGGACTTGACACCTTTACAAAACTTAATGCTCTTCTTTTTTTTCCTGGTTTTTGACCATTTGTTTTCATGGGGATGATTATCTTTTTGCTATTGGGATGAAAGTATTCTTCTCAGTTTTTGATCTTAGACCCTTAAAAGATAGATGATTGGCAAATATCTTCTGCCACTGGTATATTGTCTTTATACATCCTTGATGGTGTCCTTTGATGCAAAAGAAGTTTTAAAATTTCAGCGAAATCCAGTTTATTTTATTTTTAAAATTTTGGGTTTATGTCATATCTAATAATCTATTTTCAAATTCAAAGTCATATTTAACTCCTACCTTTTTTGTCTACATGTTTTATAATGTTAGCTCTTACACTGATGTCTTCAGTTCATTTTGAGTGAAGTTTTGTATACAATATGAGGTAGGGGTCCAATTAGATTATTTTGCCTTAGAATATCCATTTGTGTGAGCACCATTTACTGAAGAGATTATTTTTCCCTCTTGAACGGACATGTTTGCCTTGTAAAAATCAATTGAACACACATGTATGGGTTTAGCTCTAGACTCTCTTCTGTATTCTATGTCTATTCTTATGCCAGTGCCATCTGGTCTTGACTAATGTCTCTTTGTAAATGTTTTGAAATAGGGAAAATTTGAGTTCTCCAACATTAATCTTCTGGATGCTTTTCTAATGCCTGACATTAATGATCATGATTTTTTGTTACTGTTAATATAATGTACCAACACATTTGGGATTCTGCATAATTCACTGAACCAGTATTTTTCAAACAACAAATGCATGAAGCTATAAACTATGAATGGGTAAAAAGGATCCATTCAAAGTGCAAGACGAACCAATATAGTTTAACATATTAGAACACAAAAAAATTCATCAATATGGCTTCATATTTCACATTACAAATAACCATTAAAATTTAAAATACTATTAGTTGTTGAGTTTTGGTACACCATCAAAGAATATCTACAATTATATAAAGAGACTATTAAAATACACTCCTTTTCCCAACTACATGTATGTGTGAGGCTAGATTTTCTTCATGAACTTCAACCAAAATACTACATCACAACAGACTGAGTGAAAATCAGGTATGAAAATCCATTTGTCAACTAAGCCAGTATTGAAAAGGACCACACTGTCAGAAAGCACAAGGAGAAGCAGGTCTATGGCACTGGAAGCTCATTTTGTTTCATCTGGTGGCCCATCAAACAGCCTGCCTCGTGGGTCTGAGGGAGCTGTGAGGAGGAGTTGATACTCCCCGGCCCCTCTAGAGGTTCCTTCTTGCTAACAAGGCCATGTCCTCTACAGCAAGCATCCATAAATAGTTTCTTGCCCCCGTCCTTTAAGTGTAGTGGGAGCATGCAGCAACTGAGCCCTGGTCGTTAAAGTGCAGATTCTGATTTAGTTCCCCTACTATGATATTCTGCTGCTGGGTGGTGCCTATGCTGCTGGCCTAGGGAACATGCTTTAAATAACAAGGGCCAAGAGTACACTTTTGTCAAGTAACTTTAAGTTATTTCAATTAACAAGCTAACCTACCATGAGGAGAGAAATAGGCGAAGATAATTCAAATGCTAGAGGAGTACATTTTAAGCTTTAAACAATTCCATATAATTTCATATAGTTGAGCACAAACCATACATGAAATAACTTACTGTGGTTGGTAAAGGAAGAGATCAATAATATTATCGCGGCCTTTGGGATGGTTGAAGAAAACAAACAGAGACCAGTGAATGAGCCACGTTCGCTGCTGAAGAGACTGGAGCGGAGAACTCACAGACTAAAGGGTTAAAAATGTATACAGGAGAACTATAAATATATGAGAAAGAGGCAATGAAAAAAATATTGTTGGTCTGAGGATTATAATTAAAAAAAACTAGCACTTTTTAATTCTTAATGGATGAAGGCTGAATTCCCTATACTTTCTATTCTCTACATGAGACGTTCAAAACTATTGCCCTTTCTCAGAGAAAGAGTCAATAATGTTCACTAAACCATTTTTAGACAGGCTATAAATTACACTTATTTCAGAAAATACTTTAAAAATAAGAGCTAAACCAAACATTCCAATGTAAATGGTTTCATTAGACATTAATCGTAGATGAAAACTATCATCTTCCACAGAGGACTCTCAATATCTGGCAGTATAGTCTCAGTTTTCATTGACATTACAAAACATGACAAAGCAACTGTAACAGAAATCAAAACTGAGTTCCTTTCTCTAAAGGCAAAAGAAGTGTAATGGTTTCCTTTAAGAAGATTCAGAAAAACTACCAACCTACTGATCCATTCAGTAACAATTTTTATGTTAGGTCAAAAAAAGCTAATCTCAACATTTTAGTTTAGTTTATATTTTAAGTGGTGTTTTCCTAATCAGAAAGTATTAAGGATATATAAAATTAGAAAGACTTAAGTCAAGAATCACTCTGAGAAAGTACAACTCACATTATTATCTATGGTCTCTTTTAAACGTGTAAGGTCTTCCATGGCTGCATCCCAGTTCTGCATTAAGATTTCAGAGGCCAGTTTTCCCCAGAGTGAACTCAAAGCATTTCTATCCGTTGCTGGAACCTGTTTAAGCAATAATAATTAATTATATACTAAATAGTATGGATGAAACAAAAAAGATAATACACGTTTTTATTCTCTACATAACACCATTTAAACCAACTAGATGACCTGTAGCTCTCTGCCTACTTCAGCTATGTAAGTTCTTTTTGGATCATGCTTTGATTAGGTTGATTCAAACATCTTCCATTTAACTTAATTTACTGAAAATGCTCAAGTCTTTGATATTCAGTCTAGAAAACGACAGATAACTCAAAAACCAGCCAACAGCAGCACTATTTATTTGGCCTTCAGATATTTTATATAAAACTAGAAATACTTCAGGCATCTAAAACTTCGGGAACTGTATTAGATTCTGAGGAAATTCACTGCTAAACACACTGGAGCTTATGGGAAATCAAGACTTGTGGGCTTCCCTTAAAATGTAAAAGGAATTACTTCCAGAACAAAAAGAGGAATCTAAGTATTTCCTTTCCACAATACTGGAAGAGGCTATGGAGACAGAAAAGAGAAAAAAAGCAGGCCCACTGGTTAATAATAACAATTAACAGTTATCAAGCGATGATGGATCAAGCAATAAAAGTTTGTTTTCTCATATAATTCTAATAAAGACCCTATAACGTATGTAGTATTTTTTATCTTCATTTTATAGATGGGGAACCATAACGCCTGGAGAGTGCAACTCCCCCAAATTACCCTTCCAATAAATAACTGCTAGATCCAGATTTAAACACAGGCAACTTGATTTCAGAGTCATGAGAGCCATAAATTTCATAGTGTACTCAACCTACAAAAAGAACTGAGGGCCATCCCTATTCTCTCCACTGGTAGAAGATCACAAATCCAAACCACCTATAAGGATCAAGCTAATAAGAAAATATGTAAAGCAGTCAGAAAAAGTCAACAAAAGTACCTAGAATGATACTGAATTGATCATAAGTGCTAAAGCAGAAGAAGCCAAGTAACAGTGTCAGATAGAGAAGAACAGACTTCTGCACCCCAAGTTGAAATTAATTTTCACTGAAGCACTTAATGGTAGAATCCCTGAAATATATTAAAATTAAAAGTTAAATAAAAATTAGATGGGCAGGATTGGAAATCTAACCACCAAATATTCTGGTTCTACATCTTAATATAAGCAGCCAAACCATCTGTGGTTTAGCTTCCTCATCTATTAAAGGGGGAGAGTAATACAACCAACCTTAGATGTTACAAGGATTGAATGATATCATACATAAGCAGATTATAATATCACCAGATAATAATGTGAATTATGAAAATGATGACAGACTATTATAGGTCCTCTAAACTTATGGAACTATAACCAAATCTAATTCAGATTCTGCCTATATATAGATTCTTCTTTTGATGGCAGAAAAAAATCAAATGAACCGAATAACATTTAGCAAACTCTAAGCAAAGGTAAATTACCACAGATTTTGAAACAAATCAACCACTGATTCTTACTATTACAAGTAAGTATGTCTAAAAAACAACTTGTACATGAATACTCATGGACAGTTTTATTTATAATAGACAAAACTGGAAGTATTCTAAATGCCCTTCAAATTGTAGTATACACACACATACGCTACTCCGCTATAAAAACAAACTAACTTCTAATAAATTATATAATGATGTGAATTTCAAAAACTTTGTGATCAAAATTAGCCAGACATAAGCATAAATACTGTATCACTCCATTTATATGAAATTCTAAAACAGGCAAAATGAATTTACAGGGTCAGAAAGTAGACTGATGTTAAAAAGGAGCACAAGGTCTTTCTGGGTTGACTGAAATATTCATTATCTTGATTGGGTGGAGGTTACATAGATAAATATATGTGTCAAAATGCATAAAAATTTAAAAACTTGATTTATAAAAATCCATACAACTATTGTGCTGAAGGATAAAACTGATCTTTACAAAGAAAAGAAATTTAAGTATAAACACATTTTATTGAATCTAAGAGGCCATCAATTTATATTCTGCTGTTTCCAAAGCCAAAAACATCACCATCAATTATATAAGATGCCACCATCTTATACAAAATATAAGTAATTTATTTGGGAGGTGGTGCTAGGAAACATTGGGAGTAGAGAAGTGAAATAAGAAAGGGGGAGAAGCCAATTAAAAGTATGTAATAGAGCAAGTTACCACTGCAAAGATGCCAACAACTTTAAGGCACACTCCACATTTCAAAAATGTTGAGGGAAAACTATGCATTTGAGACTCAATATGAAATAGACTTCTTCTACAGGAATATTAAACAGAGAACATCAGACCTAAACCTTCAGTCAAGATCCAAAAGCCTCGAAAAGTTATCTCAAGCTGACTTGAGTCTCAAGGAAAACTATCTTTTACACCAACAGTATGTTATTTCACAGTAGAGAAATTTTAAACCCTGAATGAAAAAAGTTAGAAAAATGTGATTGCCAAAAATTCCAATACATTAAGATCATTTTTATTTCAAATAGCTGCTGGACAGGGTGAGGGGTTATATTTTGGAGGGTAGATTTAACAAAATAATTAAAAAATTATTTAATGTCTCCCAAAATAAAAATGTTTAAAAATTTCTACCAAGACTGCACTACCATTCAATTTTAAATTAATTCATTTCTTAGAGCATAAATCAAATGAAGAAGTTTCACAATCAAACAGGGTGCATCTAAACAATCCTCAATATGTTCTAAAAGCCATAAATCCTTTGAAAATAAAGGTTGGTTTTAGGGTCACACAGCTTTAATTTATATAACACTGACCTACAACAGGTCACTCAGAGAGTTAAATTCTAATCTCGGATCATAGTTACAATAGTTCTTTCATAGCTTATGTTTCCCTAACCATAGATTTAAAATAATCAACCACCAGAAAAGAATTTAGAAATGAAAAATGCAACTGCAGGAAAAAATAAATAAATAAGTCAAGGACTGACATGTTTCCCCCCCAAATCCAAAACAGGATCTTTATCTTTGTTATTAACAAAATTTCAAGCAAATATTTAGATTTTGTAGTAGTGCTTATCTAAGTTGAGAGAAAGAGAAGTAAAATATTCTTTTAAACTTAGCTTTGTTAGACTCTGGCAATATGCTTATAGAAAGCAATCAACTCCCATCTACCTCAATGTTTTGTGGCACCAAAACAAAAACGAATTGAAAATACACATAACTTGTAACCACTACCCAATCAGTATATATTGACTACACACAAATATTGTGTTCAGATGATGGTACTTAAATCATTTGACCAAAATGTCATAACACTACGGTTTGAGTTTCAGCACAAAATTATGTTAGGGGCAATTCAAAAGCTTAAAACTAACCCAGAAATTCTGAAAAAGAGTGAAGTAACTTGGATTTAAAAATAGTAAACTTAAAAACTCCCAAAACCGTTAAATATATACCTCTCCCTTATACAAATTTTCAGACTAATTATAAAAGCAAACCACATAAACATGATGATGTTATTAAAACCAGAATGTGCTATATGTATAAGGATAAAAGCTTTTTGTAGCAGTGTAACAAGTTTTTTAATCCCCAAAAGGTTCATGCACACTACTCTGGCTCAGCTCCATGTCATTACAGTTGGCTCTTCATACCAACTTGCTTTCAAGGGTGGATATGCTAGAAGAGTTTCTGTATCTGGACTTTCCAGCAGTTACCTTAAGTTTCCAGTCTTAGCAAAATGGCACATTCACTCACTGACCAGCAACAATCAATTTACTGTGCTGGAATTCTAACATGACACTAAATCTTCATTCTCAAAATTCACTCCCAGCATTAACAAATGATATGAATAATCAACTCTTTTCATGTACCTGTAATCATATCAGGCTTCTGATTTTACAATCCTGGTTTAAGCTGTTTACATTTTCAAAGTAATCAACTTTTGCTCTCCTAAATCCTTCATAATATTCAAAGTAAGACTGATGGAATTTTCTGATAAGCCACAACAAGTTTAGCATCACTGATTACCTTCAATGCACTTGCAAGCTAACCACAGCTAGTCTGTAAATTAAGAACTGGTTTACAATTGGGACCAAGAGAAAAATAAATGTTTTCAAATCAAACTTGGAATTTACTACTTTTATTTCTTTAGAAAAAGAAAAGTAAATAGTTAAAAAAAATGAAGTTGTCAGAAATTTTCTAAGGGTAAGAATTACCTGACTCAATAAACCAATCTCTTCTCTTTCCACAAGAAGGAAAATGTAATTTCTTAGAAAACAACAAGAGAGCAGCCATAAAATAAGTCTTTCCTTTGTGGCATGTAGGGCAAAAAGTAAAGAAATAAGCTCCAGAAAATAAAGGCCAAAGAAACTAATTCTTCCAAGGTTATAAGACAAAGAATCCCTGTCTTAAGAGGTCTTTTTTTCCCAGCTTCTATGATTAGCTAGAGAAATAAGACCTAAACATTTGCTTATTAACTCAAAGTGAAGAGCAAATAATAATTTCTCAGAAGAGAGGCTAGTTTAAACAAGGGCAATCTGATAAATCCAGAAGACACTTACTAATATAATTACCTAAAAAGAAAGAAGGAAAAAAGTAATCTTTCAATTTGAAACCTGATATTTTCTTTGAATTAGTACCATGCTTCTTCCCTAACAAAAGCACAGAACCTAGGAACTTGTCAGACAAATGAAGGTGATTGGTTACTTTATGGTTAGAAATCATTCCCTTTGCTTTAACAGTACTATTTAAATTAATCTAACCCCTAGAAAGTGAAAAAAACATTGACCTTTATATTCTAATAGTAGAGGGCAGAAGTAAATGTAAACATATTAATATTAGGGCATAAAAAATCTTTTAAAATATCATTAGAATACTAGTGGTCAATGAGAGGGAAGGGTAAGGGGTGTGGTATGTATGACTTTTTTTCTTTTTTCTTTTTCTTGAGTGATGCAAATGTTCTAAAAAATGTCCATGGTGATGACTATACAACTATGCAATATTATGAGCCACTGATTATATACCATGTTTGGAATGTTTGTAGGTTATGAATGTATGTGCTTGTATGTCATTTTATCAATGAAAATTTTAAAAAATGTTTTAAAAAATCATTAGAACACCAGTTAGTTAGGACAAGCTCAATGAATATATATCACAGAATCTTGAATTAAAATTAGGAATGGTTCATTCAATATATATTTATCAAGCACCTTCAATGTGCCATTCCCTGGGTTGTACAATAATATAGTATAACATCTATTACATGACCGAATTCTGCTTTACCACTAAAATCATACAATTATACATAAGACACTGAATCAGTGTTCCAGCTTTTGGATTTCAAGGATGAATAAATCTCCCTCCAAATTCTGAGGCCCTGATATAAGGCTTCCTATTTCCATTTTTTTTTTGTTTGCTAAGGAGGTATCTTTACTTTTTTTTTTCCTGTTGCCAAAGACTTCACAGACAAACCCCAATTCCACAAACTAAGGGAACCAAAGGAAGCCCACAAAAACAAGGAAAAAGAAAACAAAGTACTTACCAACACTCTAAAAAAGTAAAGATACTCTGCTGCTCCTGAGTAATTCCCACATTCGTACTGGAATTTTGCATACCTGTAGAGTGTATCTAAATATTCCTGCCTAAACTAAAGAGAAAAATTAAGACTTCTGAGTTTTAAAATGAAATCCACTCACTCCTTTAAATCCCCCCAGGAGTCACCTAAAATTCTTTAGGTCTCTCAAAAGTTACCACCCAAAATAAATACCATGGCCAGTTAACCACTCAGCTCTTAAAATATCTATTAGGAATTTACCATTTACAGTTTAGATCTCAAAACAGTTATGAACTGTACTACCAGCTAATTTGCTGTGATACAAATATGAATTGCAGCTGAAGATCTGATGTGTAAGTCCCTTAGCTGGTGACTAAGCTTAATCAACCACCAAGCACCTGCATCCTCATAAGCTTTGGTGGTTGCGTACAAACGATATGTATAGCTAACTTCTGTTCTCTGTGAAAACTGGCCCCAAAATAACACCAATAATGACAGCAAAGAGAAAGTGAAAAAATCTAAGAGAATGGCTTAGAACTAAAACATTAATAAATCTATCAAACCTTCTATATGGAAACATGTAAGGGCAATTTTCAGAGCGGTCAGCAAGTTTTTTGCTTCAGGAACTAAGTGAGATAAAACTTGAACAAAAAGTAATTAAATGCAAATGTGAATTAACAGAAGGGTAATGAGATTGGGCGATGGCTATGAAAAAATATAAAAGTACATTTCCATCATTATGAATTTGGGGATTTAAAAAGGTCTTGATAATGACAAGAGCTATATATTCCACTAGGGACCAGGGTATTAATTCTACTGCTTCAAAGCAAAATTTATTATCTTTACTTCAAAACCTACTTTGCTGTTGGTATAAATAAAAAGTGGCATTATATGATTATTCTGGAATAAATAAAACAAAAGCTATGAGAATATATGTGAGCTAAAGATGAGTTTAAGTATATATTATCTGATCAGAAACAGCATGAATTTTTAAAAGTTAAAATTTTAAAAACATACCCTATATCACACACAGTAATAATCCTGTTAAGCCATAAACCTATCTACAGGGCATTAGCCCTTAATTACCCTATTACAACATGAAAACATTTTAGAACATTTTAAAACAACACTTACACCATGTTTGTCTGCCAGGTAGTCAAACAGCATCCGACCATCCCTTAATAAAAAACAAAAATTATTATATTTCATAGGCATAGAAAACTAAACAAGCATACTTCTTATTTTCTACCCAACTTTTAAGTTATTTCCCCCACAAAAAGCCACTTTAAATCTTAATATTTAAACGCTGAAAAATAAAAGATGTTTAGAATAAAATAAAGAGTACTACCTGTTTTAAACATGAAATAGGAACACAAGGGGAAATGCAAACTTCAGAATTCATTTCCAGATTTCTTTAGCCCTAATGGAAAACCACATGCTCTATTTTCACTACATCACTTAAAGTAAGGTCTTGAGAAGTCTGGGGGAAATAAAACTAGACTAGTAAATGCTAGACACTTTGGACAATTTTCATAAAGAGGTCAGTAGCTTACTTAGGTAGTAACCCACTGGGAATAGTATTTGATCTCTGAGGTTTCTTTTCTGATAATTATGTTTTTATTATAGACTGAAATATATGTACTATAGAAATTAGCAGGAATTAATGCTATAAATAAATCCTGTCTTCCTCTCCAGTCTGATAATATTCAACACAAGGACAGTGATTTGGCAAATTTACAAGAGTAATAAATCAAGACTAACTTATATGATATCTATGCTCTATGCCCTATCTAATATTATATAGAACAAAATGTCAAATAATCCAACTTAACCTTTCTTAAATTAGCTTTGCATATCTTGAGATAGGGATAGATTGGTGAAAGAAAAATTGATGACAAAGATACTAAGGGACAAGTGACATGAACCTGCCCACTTTCCGGGCACCTTCAAAAAGGAAACATTTTCTTCAGCTTCTCACAAGAAGGAAAACACTACAGGATGTCTTTCTAGATGGAGCATATTTCTCCATGAATATTTAAGGGTAAGGAGAAATGCTATCACTAAATTTAACATGAGAATGTTATATATGTGCATGAAATTTTAATCATAAAAAGTTTCAAAGAAAATCGACCCTTGCTATGGATCACAGTGAATCACTTTTAGTTCCACTCCCTATAGCTGTCAGGTATATATAGTCACTGTCCTGATGATTAGGTATGCCTGTGAAAGTATGGGAAGTATAAAGTTGTATGTCTAATGAAAATTTTAATAAAATGGATGAATAGGTGGGCAGAGGTATTCCTTTGTAGACAGTTAATCAGTTTAATTAAATTACAAATTTATAACCCACAGTTCTGCCCACTTATTCATTCCCAATTTAGTGCCTATTAGGCCACAAGTCCTTCCTTTCTAATATTTGCCAAGCACATCTATATTCACCTTATTCATACCCAAATTTTATTACTTGCCAGTCTATAAGTATCTAGACTATAGCATTTTAAATTTTCTGTTGTTCTCAAATAACTAGATTATTTCAGCTGTCTTTGTGGGCAATTACATGGGAGGTAAAAGGGTATACCAGTAACATACTATAATTCATACAGGCATACACATACATATACATATGTGTCTATGTATACATTTAATAATTTGTGTGTGTATGTATATAAATGGTATGGTACAATATAATATGGTATAGTAGTCATTTAGTATTTGCTGCTTTTATAAAATTATTTGGTTTCAATTTCCAAAATCATAAATGAAAACTTAAAGCCAGTTATCTCTAAAAATTATATGTAAGAACTAAAGGTACTAATGACAAAATCTTCAGCAATCCTCCAGAGAATATATTGGTAGCAAAAGATTTATCACAACAGCAATATTCAATTCTAGTAGATTTTATTTTTAAACATTTCTAATAACCCAAAGAGTTTTGATCAGTGATATGTATTAAGTCAGATTTAGGCAACACGCTTTCTTTGAACACCAAACAATAAATCTATTTCTACCTAAGGGGAAGAAAGGAATAAAATAACCTTAACAATTCTCCATTAATTTCTTTAGGCTGGAAGATGGAATGTTATGAGAGACAGTAGCAAAGTGATAAAGTGAGTTCAGGGTTCCCTTACAGTGAGCAATACTTACAGTGTGTTCTAGGTATTACCGTACCACTCTGTTTTGGATGGAGAAAAGGGTTGTCCTGTGCACTGTAGACTGTTCAGCAGCATCCCTGGCCTCTTTACTAGATGCCATTAGCATCCCTCCAGTTGTAACAACTAAAAATGTCTCCAGAGAATGCCAAATGTCCCCTGGGGGGGCCATTGCCCTAACATAATCAGGTGTGGGCAAAAAAAATTTCAGTATTAACATTTATATTTAGGAATACTGGCCACTACACAATAAGCATAAATAAAAATGGAGAAACAGATAAATCTATAATTTAAGACATTAACTTTTTTACTGTAGGAAACCAATGTCTGAGTTAACATTTTTAATTATCCAGGAAAGAGGATTTTTAGAATTCAATTTAAGCAGATGTTACCTGGTTGACTGCATTTGCCTTGTAGTTTCTGGATCCTCAAACATCTTCACAATTGGTTCTGTTTCAGCCTGAAGCTGTTTCAGTTGTGCAACAACTGTGGTTCTTTTTTCTCTCAAAGCTAATTAAAAATGCAAAGCAGTATTATAATATTGAGGAAAGTTAAGCTGTATTATTCACCCAGAGGACGCCTCTGGAAATTTTAAGTTTATTTAAATTGTATACATATTTATTTACTCCGATATATTCACACACCAGGAATTCAGTAACTTCCCCAGATCCACAACTTCTGCCCTCTAGAACAAGAGGAAATCTTCCTATTATTAAGGGAAACTGGGAAATATACAGCCTAGAGGTTGGAGAATAAAAGAGGGTAAGAAATTATCATTTAATTCTACATTTCAGGTTTAAATCTTGAAGATGAATATTACTCAGTGTTAAAGAAGAGAAATGAGGGCCAAAGGAGTATACATATTATTACAACTGGCATTCAGCTAAATTGCAAGGAATTTAAGCCCAGTGTGTAATCTCTTCTTTTCCCTACGAATCTCTTAAACCCAATTCTATAATTTCTTTTTACTACATCATGAAGAGTCAGAGAAAACCTGTACATAATCTATCCTGCTAACATGTTTTAGATTAAGGTTTCATTAAGAAACTAATAGTTTACTTTTTTGTTTTCTCATCACAAACAATTTAAAGATTTAGAAATATATTCAAGAAGAGCTACTGTTATTGCAGAGAACTGTACCATAAGTAAAAAAAGATCATTATGGTAATATAACTATTTCTGTAAAATTACATGATCAAAGTTTGAGAACTGTCCATTAACATGAATCAAAGTTTGAGAACTGTCCATTAACATGAAAATCAGAATTGCCACAGTAATTCTACAACTAAGTGCTGGGCCTCACCAAATAGTTTCTGATTAAGTTGATCTGGGGTGTGACCCAAGTTACATTTCTTATCAGTTCTGTCAGCTGAGCTGATTATGGTGGTCCTAGGGACCAGATTTTGAGAACCATTGCTATACCAATTACTTCAAGACAAAAAAGAAAATCTCTAAGGCAAACAAGGAGCTAAGTGAAAAAACTAGCAACCAGGAAGTTTATAACATTCGGATAATCCTAAAGAAACCATCTAAATTTTAGGCACAATGTCAAGAATACAAGCTATGATCACAAGAATTGAAGGTATTTGATTATGATGTTTTAAAGTACCCTCAAGTCTTTATGGGAGAAAATATACTTCAGAAGACCTATAACCATCACATTTTCTCTCATCCAAAGAATTTTTTAAATCATTCAAATAATAGACTTTGGCTAAAGCTCTTTCATAAATCACAAAGCTTTAATCCTCCGTTTATAAGATAAACCTCAGTTATAACACAAAACTTACCATGAGGAATATCATCAGAATAAAGGTTTTTATATACATCCATAGCAAAGTCTACCATGTTGGTATCACTAAGAAGGTCCAGTTTCCCTTGCAGTAATTCTTTTTCATTATATATCTGCAAGAAAAAATTACTTTCTGATGATACACTGAAGTTTCCCAAATAAACTTATTAGTTCTAAGATTAATGTATCTGAAATAAGAATATAAAACAAGAATTTTACTTAAAAAATTTTAAATGAAGGTAATTACATACTTCAAAGCCATTCCCACCTATTTCTAATTTATATTTTTATTTTATATTATCTAAATTGTATTATCTTATTCATATTATTTTGTATCCCTATAAATCTTTAATCCTTTCTAGAACAAGGCTGCACATAAATGAGAAAAAACAAAAAAAAACACAAAAAAACCCCATTCCATCTCCAATGGAGAAACACTGCACATATATATAGTGTTTCCAATCCACATTCAAAGAACCAGGAATCAACACTTAAATTGTTTACCTTTTTAACATCTCACATATCCATGTGATGCACACCCACATGTCCTTGAGGTAGTCTCTACTCCCACCAATTTCCCTTCATTAAATAGTTACAATCCTTCTAATGCTTCCCCCACCTCCATCCCGACACAAAACCAGCACCCATTTTGTTAGCCACTTATGCTGTACCAGATTTTTGCTTTGCAAAGAGTTTAAGAAATATAATATGACCCATAGTATGGGTCCAAAGAGATACATATACAAATTCACATAAACACGAAGTAAAGTGTGGTTTGGTATGTCAACCAAATATTTAGGAAGAAAGATAATGGGTGAAATCAAATGGAGACTAAGATAAGCTTCAGCAGAAGAAAATAATTCTGTATTGAAATTAATTTGCCAAGGAAAGAAAAATCCAGGGAGATGCCAGAATATTTCCCTATCTTAGAGAAGAAAAGAGGAAGGTGGTCAAATGGCACAGCCACAGATCAAAACAAACTTTCAAAATAAATTCTTACAAAATTGTAAGAAAAAATGCACAATCCAAAGGCAAAAAATGGGCAAAAGGTTTTAAGGGGCACTTCACAAAAAAGAACATCCAAAAGGTCAATAAATGTATGAAAAGATTCTCAACTTTATTTATTAAGGAAATACAAATTAAACCACACAACTAAAAAAACATAACCATATCAAGTGTTGGTATGGATTAAGAATAGCTGGAACACTCATACTGTGCTGGCAGAAGTACACTCACTTAGCTAAACATACTTTTTGACCCAGCAATTCTGCTCCTTGATACCCAAAAGACATGAATAGTCATCCTTAAACGGCAATTCCAAAAATGTTCACAGCAACACTACTTGTAATAGTCAAATATATCATCGTTAGAAGGGATAAATAAACCGGTATTCTCAAACAATGGAATATTTGGCACTGAATGTTGCTATCCTAACACAATGTTGAGTGAAAGAAGTCATACAAAACAGCATAAGACATTCACATTTAACTCCACTCTAGAAAATCGAAGTGAACAAAACTAATGCTTACTTTGGGAGGTCTGAGTAACAACCAAAAGGGTCAAAACGAAGGTGCTTACGATGTTTGTAATGCTTTACTTATTTATCAGCATGGGAGTTATCAAATTGACTGCAAATATTGCCAATGCCTGGTCAAACCTCTTGAATATGGCTTGTACTTTTTAACAGATTAAGAATCTTCTTTTGAAGGATTGAAATTGTGAGGCCTGCAATTAGGTGAATGAATCTTAAGCACTGTATGTTGAATGAAATGCCAGAAACAAGAAGACAAATATTATCATGCCTCACTCATATGGACTAACTATAATATAAAAACTTGATGAACTGAAGTCGAGATCATGGTTGGGGCCTATTGTAAAAGGCCCTAGAGTGTAAGCTCTTATTACAGCAGGCACATAAACGCAGGAGTTTTAACTGTTATTTCTAAATTCTGAGATACTGAACTGTTTGTATATAACCTGGTGGTTCCCAGAAACTTTGGGTATTTATGTGACACTTGAGACTAAGAGTTAGAGCTCTAAAGCTATGAATGTCAATAGTACCCCAAACATGAACTGTTTAAAAAGTTGAAAAAGGGATCAGTTTTCAACTAGAGATATGAGGAAGCTGATCTGGACAGGAGTAAAATAGAGAATCCAGGGTAAAGGATGGTATCTTTCATTTTTAAAACTTCAATTTCTGTGTGAGATCAAAGGGAGAGATGTTTATTTGGTGCAAAATTTATATTTGAAGAGGCTTATTACCTCATTTAGATTGTCTGGTCACTTTAGTTGACCATAAATACATGGAATCTTGAATAGGACATGAGATTTTGTTGGTTTCTCCAGGTTAATGTGATGCCCCCATATATCCCAGAGCAATCTAATCTGGGCAGTGAATAAAGAAGTATTTGCAAAGTCCCCTTGGGGGACTGGGAAAAAAGCAGGAAACATCCAACTTCCCATTTAGTGAATTTCTCATATTCTTGCAAGCATGGGGACAACCAATTCAACAAACTGAGCCCTTAATCTTGGGGTCTGCCCGTATGAAACTTATTCCTGCAAAGGATAGGCTAACCATGTATGGAATGTTTATATGTTAAGAATGTATGTGCATGTATGTTGTTTTATCAATAAAAATTTGAAAACAAAACAAAACAAAACAGGATAGGCTAAGCCTACTTAAAATTATGACTAAGAGTCAACCCCAGAGAATGGCTTTTGTTGCTCAGATGTGACCTCTTCCTCTAAACCCACTCCGCAGGTGAGCTCACTGCTTTCACCACTATCTGAGACATGACTCCCAGGATGAGCTGGGATGTGACATCAAGGGATTGAGAAAGCCTTCCTGACCAAAAGGGACAAGAAATGAGATAAAATTAAGTCTCAGTAGCCGAGAGATTTCAAACAGAGCTGAGAGATTATCCTGGAGGTTACTCTTACGCATTATATAGACATCTCTTTTTAGTTTATGGTGTATTAGAGTGGCTAGAGGTAAGTACCTGAAACTGTTGAGTGGTGTTTCGGTAGCCTTGATTCTTGAAGACAATCGTAAAAAAATATAACTTTTGCAATGTGACTGTGTGATTGTGAAAACCCTGTGTCTGATGCTTCTTTTATCCAGGGTATGGACAGATGAGTAAAAAAATAATGGATAAAAAATAAGTAAATAATAAGGTAAGAGGTAAAATAAATTGGGTAGGTGGAAATACTGGTAGTCAATAAGAGGGAGAAGTAAGGGGTATGGGATGTATGAGTTTTTTTTCTTTTTATTTCTTTTTCTGGAGTGATGCAAACGTTCTAAAAAATGATCATGGTGACAAATACACAACTATATGATGATATTGTGAGCCATTGATTGTACACCATCTATAGACTGTATGTGTGTGAAGATTTGACAATAAAATATTTTTAAAAATCAATGACAATGCAAAAGTTTAAAGTAAAAAAAAAAAAAAACAAGAAAACAAAACACCTAGGACCCGAAGTGAGACTCTACAAAACAAGTTTCATGCACTAAGTTTGTTTTCTTGGAACCAATAATTCCCAGAGTCCCTAGATCAGATAAATCTTAAAACCAGAAGGACCAGCCTCTCCAAGATTATCAATTAATTACATCCCCCTAGTCTGTAGGGTCACACCCCCTACCTGATATGAAAAAATCAGAACGGGCATTGCTTAAAGATCCCTATAGTTTAAAAGAAGGATCAAAGGAGAAGGAGGAGGTATAACAGAGAAAACAGGATTTAACAAACAAATATGATGGTTGAATCACTACAGTAATATTTCTTCTAGCCTCCAGTGTTTTGTTTAAAAAAAAAAGACCTTCTTTTGCCATCTCTTCCTCTTCTGTTGACCTCAAGAAATCCAACATCTATCCCTATGATTCTTTAAAAATTCAAGCCTTAAAATTCCTTTCCCCACAAAATGTAACAACTTGTACTCAGTTATCTCTTCTCAATGATTTCCAACTTAAATTCATCACTTCTTCCATCAGTACCATTAAAATGCTTTGTTACCCTCAAGATGCCTTCTACTCTTTTCAATTTTCCAATCATCCATTTTGGTGTCACTTTCTCCCTTAGTCTGGATATAATTTTGAACATTTCAAAGATTTTCTCTTAAGCACTGCAATTAATTTTCAACCAAAAAATGTTTTAAAACTAGGCAATCACGTTATTCAATTTCTGCTTTTCTCTGTTGATTCTTTTCATTAGCATCTAAATGACATTTCCCTGCAAATTTACCCTAAACATTTGTATAGGCCTACAATAATCAACCCTCTACTGCTCCTCCTAATCTAAGATTCCAAGGATTACCACCATTATCTCTATAAACGTGTGGTTTTCTATTTCAGCTGGGCTTTGTCCACAGTTAATAATCCTTGTACTTGTTTTCAGACAGTTTCTTCAGCCACTATTTCCAGTCTTTATCTCATTCCTCGAAATCCCAATTAGCTGCCCCATTCCCCTCTCATACATCATTGTCTAGATTCCTAACACCATTTGTCTAGACTTCTAACAAACATATGGGAATACTTATTCTATCTCAGAATGCCTTAGATGCATTATCTCACATACCTTTTCTAAAAACTAAATTTTATGCATAAGAAACAGGCTTAGCAAGAAGGAGCCTGCCTTTATGTGAATGGAGGAATTAAATGGCAGTCAGGATGCCAATCCAGGTCTGTATCTACCACCTGTACTATACTTGGCCTCCAGAAGAGAATAAACAACAGTGGACAAAAATATGCTTTCATTCACTTATTTACTAGTCGTTAAAAGTGTGTTTCAGTAATTAACAGCACTGAATTATATATGTGAACGTCGTTAAAAGAGGAAATTTTAGGTTGTATGTTACTAGAATAAAAATAAAAACCAAACAGGACTACCTGCCAATACTTTTTAATTAACTTCCCAACATACTCTGGGATATACCCAGGTATTACCATAAGCTATACAGAATTACAAGTCCTCATTCCAATTCTGAGTTACATGGGTTTTGGTTATTTAAATGAACTATCCAAACAGGTTAAGTTAGATTATGTGCTATAAAAAGTTTAGGTTTTGGACAAAATAAGCCTCTCTTCCTTTGGTCTCATACAGGAGATGAAGTTCTAAAATACAGACAATGAATTGTGGAACTGTAACCCATATCAAATTATGAAATCTGTTCTATAACTGCTGTGGTATGCTTTAAAATGTATTGTTTTTTGTATATATGTCATTTTTCACAATAAAAAATAAAATACAAACATCATCCTTAAAAACAAAACATAGGGCTGAACACTGTGAATCCTACTGTAAATGATTGACTATAGTTAATAGTACAATTATGAAAATGTTCCTTCATGAATTCCAACAAATATACCACACTAATGCAAGGTGTCAGCAGGGTGCATATGGGAACTCTGTATTTTATGCATGACTTTTCTATAAACCTACAACTTCTCTCATTAAAAAAAAAAAAGTCTATGTGCTAGACAGTTTCACATGCTGAGAACCACAGCAGAGAACAAAACAAATCTTTACTCTCATGGAGTTTATATTCTCCAACACACTATAAATGTATCAAATTGTTTTTTTTTCTCATTGCAATTTCCTCATGAATCATCACTGTCACTGCCTCCTAAGAATCTAGGCTTTAAGATTCAACTTAAAGTCTCTCCTTCTCAAAGTCCTTTTTTGCCTAATGAAGGTAAGATCTCCTCAATGTTCCTAGCACTCTCCCAGTACCTCTCTGACATTTGCTACTTTCTGCTTTATATTATTGTAGATGTTTATCTCCTCCAAAAGAGAATTATTCTTGGTGGTGAGAGATCTGTGTTTTATCTCGGGTTTTTCAGAATTCCATGGTGGCCCACTACTTAGTAATCACTAGATAAATACTCCAGTATCTATCTTCTCAGATCTCACCAACATTCTCTTCAGGAAAGCAGGTATAGGGCACAGTTACTACCCACTGATTTTCAGCTGCTGTTCATTGTTTTGGTTTCCCCATGAAAGGCTAATCTACACTTATATAAGCCTCCTTTACTTCTGTCCACCTTCAAAATCAAAGAACACATTTTAAAATTATGAAGTTCAGGCAGTTTAACAGCATTTTTACAGGTGGCTGGCAAAAACTTTCAAAACAGGGCATTTTTCTCTTCCTTGTTCTTCAGTGAATTATCTCCTTCACTTATTCAGAAAAGGAAACGAAAATCAGACTGGTATTTTTATTCGGGCTCTAAAATATGAGTAAGTATTTCCTACATAAAGAAAAACCAAGACAAAAAAGCATCTTTAAAAGTAAAATTTTATATGGCAAGCAATTCTTGGATGTTTATTGAAATCAACTTTACTGTTTTCTAACACCACTAAATACAGATTTGTCTGTATGTGTTTACACAAGGTTAATATGAATTTGAGGATTACAGCACAACTATCTGGATGCTTTGAGAAGTTTTTAGAACAATTTAATATTTATTTGTAAACTTTTTTTTATGGCTGTCGGGCCATACACACAAAATCCACCCTCTAACTCCCAAATTCAGCCCCTTAAGTACAGTTATGTCATAATCTGCTTTCAAAAATAGAACTCATTTATTTTTCGGGCCAATTTCTAATACCCTCATCATTGTTTATTTCATTATAATTATTAAAATACATCTATTTTCTCAATAAACTCAAGTTATAACTAAGTCAAGACTTATAGGAATGTAACGACAACATGAAGTATCAGAACTCTATATTTATTCAAGGCATCTTGAATAACTAGGTAAAAGTTAACTAATTCAGATCACGTGAGGAAGTCCGTACATCTACACAGTAGAAAACAAACTATAAATAAAAATTTTTGTGGTGGTTGTTGGTGGTCCTCTTCCCCAACCGAAAAAATATACTACTCCTGTAGGAAATGGCTACTTACCGAAAGACCAGGGAAACTTCAGGAAAAAAACTTACAACTTCATGGAAAGAAAAATGCCAGACACTTCATTCATTTAAAGATAAGAAAAATATTCCAAACGATCGGGCAAACAAAAGCACAAAACCAAGCCCACCCTTCCCGCGGTTCCAGAAAGAAAATCAAAAGCTCTAACATTCTAATTTGCTTTCAGATGCCGACCTGGAGTCTAAAGCTCAAGCATAATCGTTTATCCAAGGAAGCTTCAACATCCGAAAGAAACTGATGCAGACGGTCCTCTGGCGCTAGTACGTTACGATGCGATGCAAAGTCCTCTTTCTCCGCTGAATTTCACAACGACCCCTCACCCTTCCCTACCGCCGAATTTTACCGTGCTAATCGCCTAGGACAACGCTAAACTCAGCGTAGATCCTCACAGCCCGATCCCGGGCCAAACTCGCTGTCGTTTCACACGTGTGTCAGGCCTAGGGCTACAGCCACCGCTCTCAGGCTTTGCCTGGCATCTCACGCGCTCCCGCACCTTCCTCCCGCCCAAAGTCCCCCTCACCTCCTTCACGGAAAGAAACTCCAGCAGCGGAAAAACTAGATGCCGATCCAAAAAGTGCGCGATGCGAGTAGTCAAATCGTACTCCGCCATCTTGTCAAGGAAAAAAGGAAAGCCTGCGTTCACCAAAACTTTATTGGAAGCGCCGACAAGCGGACAGATCCTGCACTGCGCATGTGCGATTGTTAACCTCACTGGGGAAAGTAGGCGCGGTTCTCCCTGGCGCTTGCTTGAGTTATAGCGCATGCGCCTGGGTCCTCCTTTACTCCGGCTTTCTTAGGCCGAGGGACGCGAGTCGCAGGCACAACCTCTTCTGTTTACTGGTTTGTCGGTATCATCTTCCTCT
Organism: Tamandua tetradactyla; assembly: GCF_023851605.1. Lineage (NCBI taxonomy): Eukaryota > Metazoa > Chordata > Mammalia > Pilosa > Myrmecophagidae > Tamandua > Tamandua tetradactyla. The sequence goes on from NC_135332.1 coordinate 152,715,112, forward strand.
TTTGGCCTAAGATTTACAATTAGTAGCCAGTAATCCTTTCTGTTAATAAATAATGAAAACCCAGAAGTGACTGCTGAGGCGACGTATTGCGCTAAGGTGCTGTAGGGGAAAGAAAATGAGGCCTCTGCCCTCCAGGAAGTTATGTACAAGGAAGACTATATGAGCTAATACCGGTCTTGGTAATCATTTTGTAAGCGTTTATTAAAGGTGAGGGTGGGTTGCTTGCTAGACAGAAAACAAGGGAATAATATTGATACAATTTGGACAAATGTATCAACGCAGGTACAAAGTAGTGTTGCTAAAACTGACAGGCCTCACTCCTGGTTTGGATGTGGAGGCTGAAAGAATAGACGTCAAAGTGAATCCTAGAAATACTACTCGACAATGAAAAGGAGCGAACTATACAAACAACAACCTGGATGACTCTCCAGAGAATTATACTGAGTGAAAAACAGCCAATCCCAAGTTTTATTTTTTTTTGAATGTAAAATAACAGTGTTGGAGAGGATGCAGAGAAGTTGGAACTCTATGTGCATTTGGTAGTGGGCACATAAAACGGCACAGAGCCTGTGGAAAGTGATGTCATGGTTCCTCAAAAGTTAAATTTTGATTTACCATTTAATTTAGCAATCCCACCTCTAGGTATTTACCCAAAGAGAGTGAAAAAATGGTTACAGACACTTGTACACCAATGATTATAGCAGCATTATTCACAATAACCAACACTGGAAACAACCCGAGTGTCCATTAACAAATGAATTGTAGACTAAATGTGGATTACAGATTAGAGGTAAGGGGGGGGGGGCTATAGGGGAAGGGGAAGTGTCCATTGTAAAAATTTGAAAAAAGAAAAAAAAAAGCCAATCCCCCAAATGTTTCCTTTACATACATTTTTTGAATGGAGAACAGATTAGTGGTTGCTGGCTGTTAAGGAGGGAGTGAGGACAGGAAGGAAGTGGGTGTGGCTATAAAAGGCAAGAGATAAATCCTTGTGATAGAAAATGTTCTGTATCTTTTCTATATCACTGTGGGGTATCCTAATTGTGATACTGTAGTTTTGCAAAATGTTACTATTGGGGAACTGCTAAAAGGGTATGCAGGATTTCTCTGTATTATTCCTTACAACTATGTGTCAAACAAGTATCTCAGAATCAAAAATTTAACTTAATAAGTTCCTAGACTTTGGGCTTAAGCAGCTGGGTACCTACTGGTACTACTGGGTGTAGAACAGCAAAGAAACAGGTACGAATGCTGAAGTCAGGAGTTTTGTTTCACACAGAATGAGGTCCGTATAAGACATCCAGGTGGAGATGTGAAGTAAGCAAATGGAGATACTGTACTAATCTGGGTCAGTTGATATAGTTATTAATCATGCATGTAAATTTGTATAAGGTGTTTTCAATGAATTGGGAATATGATATAATCCTTGTCATGTTGTCATTTACAGTATTGTTGGGAAAGCAAGACTGAACTTCCATGAAGCAGAGAATATACAACAGAATATACAATTAAGCAGTATTAACTGCTTAATTGTGGGGCATTATCTGTGTGACCTCGTGACAGTACAGAAATGACAATTGTAATTTGAGGGACTGTAGTTGTAATAGAATATGGCCAGGAAAAGAGGAAGTTTTTACAAAGAGAAATAGCCAGAACCTAGGCTCCCAGAGGTAGTGAACTGAGGCAAACGATGGAGGTGGCAATATGGATATCTGCCAAAAAGAAAGCAAGCATCTTTGGGAAGCAAAGAGAAATAAGATGAAATTCTTCTTACCAAACATTTTGAAATTTTATCATGAAGAAAGTACTGAGCTAAGGTTAATGGGGATATAACATCAATAAGAGCTAGTCCCTGGCCACAAGGAACAATCTAATAGTTGACAATTATTCATTCAATATAAATTGAACACTTATGTGCTAAGTACTGTTATAATAAGACCTCTAAATAGTAAAATAATAATAAAACAAACTCCCTTCTCTCAACAGCTATATTCAAGTAGAAGGAAATGGATAATAAGCATATAAACAAATATATACTTTGTCAGGGGTGGTGATATGTGTTATGAAGAAAAATAATAATGCAAAGTACAGGTTAGAAATTGATGGGGAAAAGATTACTAATTTGCATTAAGTGGTCAGGGAGCGTCTCTCTGAGAAGGTAAAATTTGAAAAGAATCAAAAGGTAGTAAGAGAGTCCCATGGCTATCTAGAGGAGGAACATTCCTGGCAAGGGAACATTGGGTATAAAGGTACTGAGGCAAAAAATGAGCTTGGTATCCTTGAGGAATAGTTATGCTATCTCTAGAGATAAGAAGTGGATCCTGGAAATACTGGAGCCAATAGAGCAAGAAGTGATGGTGGAAGATGAATTCAGAGAGGCAGCATTGGGCCAGATGACACAAAACTTTGTAGGACATCGTAAAGACAAACTGTATTCTGCTTGAGGTAAGAAGCTATTGGAGGGTTTTTGTTTGTTTGTTTGTTTTGATGTTCATTGATAAAACCAAACAACTTAGAAATATGAACATTCTTAACATATGAACATTCCATACTTGGTGTGCAATCAGTGGCTCACAGTATCATCACATAGTTGAATATTCATCACCATGATCATTTCTTAGAACATTTATATCACTATTGAAGGGTTTTGAGCAAAGAAACCTCATAATCAGAGTTGTGTTTTTAAAAGACTACTTTGAAGATTATGTGTGTTTGGGTTGAGGGTTGGGGGACAAGTATGTAAGCAGAGAGACCACTTAAAAGACAATTGAAATAGTTCAGGCCAAAGGTGATGGTGATTTAGACCAGAGTGAAAACGGTGAGAACAGTGGTGAAATTCTGAATATAATTTGAATGTAGAACCAATAAAATCTGCAAATGGATTGTAGAGGATATAGATGGGTCAATGATGGTTCTAAGGTCTGGAAGAATTGAGAGACTATTTACTGAGATGAAGGAAGGGTATGACAGAAGCAGGGCTAGGAAGAAGGGATATCAACAGTTTAGTTTTGGACATACTATGTGAGAGATGCCTATTAGACATCCAAGTGGAGTTGCTGAGTAGGCAGTGGGATATATGAATCTGGAGTTCAAGAGAAAGGTCAGAGCTGGAAACAGACGTTTACATCTTGTCAACCTATGGCTACACTTAAAACCATGGGAGTGGAGGAGATCGAGGAGTGAGTAAACTTGGAGAAGAGGTGAGGAGGGCCGAATCTTAGGCATTTCAGCTTATAGAAGTTGGAACAAGTCAGATCAAGTAAAGCTCAAGGAAGACTGGCCAGTAAATGGAGGAGAGGGGGAAGGGGCAAGAGAAATTGGTGTCCTGGGAGCCAGAGGAGGAATATTTTTCAAAGATGAAGGAATGATTATGCCAAATGATACTGTTAGTTCAAGTAAGATGATGGCATAATTGCCTGTTGGCTTTGGCAAATATGCAAGTTATTGATATCTTTGTGTTCTAGTTTGCTAGCTGCCAGAATGCGATATACCAGAAACGGAATGGCTTTTAAAAAGGGGGGTTTAATAAGTTGCTAGTTTATAGTTCTAAGGCTGCGAAATTGTCCCAGTATAAACAAGTCTATAGAAATGTCCAATCCAAGGCATCCAGGGAAAGATACCTTGGTTCAAGAAAGCCGATGACATTTAGGGTTTCTCTTGGCTGGAAGGGCATATGGCAAAGTCTGCTAGCTTTCTCCTCTGGCTTCTTGTTTCATGAAGCTCCCCAAGAGGCGTTTTCCTTCTACATCTCCAAAAGTTGCTGGCTGGTGGATTCTCTGCTTTGTGGTTCTGTGGTGTTTTCTCTGCTCTCTCAGAATCTCCGCCTTTTCCAAAAATGCTTCCTCTTTTAAAGGATTCCAGTAAAGTACTCAAGACCCACCTGGAATGGGTGGAGATACATCTCCACCTAATCAAGTTGAATACCCACACTGGATTGAGTCACATCTCTGTGGAGATAACCTAATCAAGCTTCCAATCTATAGTACTGAATAGGGATTAGAAGACACTTGCTCTCACAAAGTTGTTTAGGATTAAAACATTGCTTTCTTAGGGTACATAAATCCTTTCAAACCGGCACACTTTGACAAGCACAATTTCAGTGAGTCGGCGGGGAAGCCTGCTTGGCATGGAATTAAAAGATTGGAAGAGAGGAAGTCAGAAAATATATTGAGATCTTGTGAGGAATTTTGCTCGAACAGAGAAATGGGCAGTAGATGTGGGGTTTAGGGAAGGTGTTTTAAGGCATGACTGATAGGCATAATATGTCCATCATATACTGATGGGCATGATACAGTACTAAAGTAAACAACTATAATGGAGGAACAGAGTGTTAAGAGAAGCTGTTTGGAATATGGAAAGAGCATGAGGTCCCCATCAGACTAGCCCCAAACAGATATTGATTCTCAGTGGGGATAGAGAAGGTGGATGTCATTTGTATTGAGACTGCTAATTTTTATAACACATATGGAGGAGAGCATTTCAGGTGGTTCTGGAAAAAAAGTAAACACAAAGGAGACCCAAAATAAGAAAAAACATAAGATATTTGAGATATATGACTTAGGAAGTAGCTGAAGATTAGAAACTATAGGGGAGGATAATTAAAGAAGAAAGGCCTAAGACAAATAGTAGAAAATTTATGTGAGAATATGAAATTTATCTTAGGTCCTGTGGAGACTTAGTGTTTTTGGGAATGAGAATGAATAATAATATCTGCATTTCAGGAAGATAATTCTGACAGTAGTGTGGACAGTGGATTGGATAAGTGAAATGCAGCCAGGTTATGGAAGGTCTTCAAAATCAGACTGGGAAATTTAAATTTGGTCAGATAGGTAACAGGAGCCATACGTTAAGTTCTAAAATTGAAAAAAAAAATAAAAAACAACAACATGAAGAAGGTGGTGTTTTATCTTTTAAAATTAAACTGGAAGTGATTTACAGGATGGATTAAAGTGGTGACAGATTGGAAACTCTGTTGATTTGCCTGGCTTTTCCCCTGGAATTTTCCCTGCTGGTTTGTGAAAATATCTTGTTTCTTCATAGAAGAGATTTAGCCCCAAATATGGAAAATCTGACTTTCTTGTTTTAGTCTCATCCCAGTGTTTTGTTTTTTTTTTAAATATTTTTATTGACAAAACAACACACAAACACAATCATTCTTAACATACAAATATTCCATACATGGTGCACATTCAGTGGCTCACGATATCATCACATAGTAGTATATTCATCACCATGATCATTTCTTAGAACATTCACATCATTCCAGAAAAAGAAATAAAAACAAAAAATAAAAAATTCATACATACCATACCCCTTACACTTCCCTTTTATTGACCACTAGTATTTCCATCTACCCAATATATTTTATCATCTGAGTGTTTTAATTTAAAAGAGGAAAGATAGGCAAGGCCTCATCTGGCCCATCTTCGTATCAGGCGTAGACTCCAATTTTCATATATTATCAATTCAATGCATAGTGAATGCTTTCTCTTTGCTGGCCATTATGTCAAGTTCTTGGAAAATACAGAACTGAAACCAACCCCAGCCCTAAACAAGGCACTTAACAGTTTAGTAGGAGTTGAAGCATGTAAAATTGAAAATAATCATGGCACAATGTGATAGGATCTAGGCACAAAGTGTTTCTGGGAATCCAGAGAGGAAGTAACTCTACCATAGAAAGTTAGAGCTCCATGGAAAAGGTAACGTTGGAGTACCTCAACCTGTATAGATATTCAGCTGGGTAAGAAAAAGAGAAAGAGTGTTATAGGCAGAGGGAAGAACATACATAAAGCCTTGGCCTTGAGAGAAAGCATAGTATGACAGGAAACTTCGAGGTCTTTGTGCCTAGAGAATAGGAGATGAGATGGTGAGTGGCATGATACGAGTCTTCATTGAGTATCAGGATTGAAATGCCAAGGGCCCTGTGGACTTGCTGAGGAGTTTGAATTCTGTCCCACAGGCCAGTGGTTCTTAGCCTGTTTTCCTGTTGGTGCTTTGAACATCTCCCTTTTCCATGCCCTCCTCCATCTTTCTAGTTCAGGCTCTAATCCTCTTTCATCCAAGCCACTGCTATAGTCTTCCAGAGGGCCTGCCTACCTCTGGTCCTGCACGTATCTAACCTGTCCTCCATTCTGTTGTCTGGATGATATTTCTGAATGCAGATCTAACCCTGATACTTCCTGTTTCTTACAGTGTAAGTCAAAACTTCTTACCACACTATATAAGATTCTTTGGAACCTTATCTCTCCAGAACCCTCCATCCCTTCCACACTAAGCTCTTTTGAAATAAACTACCATGTTGTTTTCTCACTTACTGTCCGGCAGCAAATGAGAAATGTGTCCCCCACCCGACTACCTCTTCATTGTTTTAAGATTCAGATGATGGGCCATCTGTCCTCTGCTGTGTTTCTCTTTAGTATAGCATATCTGAAATAATCTGTCCATCCTTCTGCTCCTCTGTACTGGCAAGAAACTTCTATCTCAGGGCCTAATTAGTCTCCTTCTTTCTTTACTTTTTAACGTGTTGTTTCCTCCTACCAGACTGTACAATCTTGAGTATAAGGATTGTTTTTTTGTTTTGTTTTGTTTTTGCATGGACAGGCACCGGGAATCGAACCCTAGTCCCCGGCAGACGAGAACTCTGCCACTGAGCCACTGTTGCCCGCCCCCATAAATATGTTTTTTTTTTTTTTTGTGAATATGTTTTTATAGTGCCAATTCCTATTTCAGTACCCGGCACATAATAAGTACTCATTAAAATGCTGTAGAAATGAAGGCATGTGCTGCACAGAGCCTGGTATCCAAAAGTACAAGATCTTGAAAGAAACATATCCATATTTTGGAATACTCTAATGGATACCTATCACTACTGTAATGGCCACATTTTTAGTGATTGGAATGCTCATGTCTATGATGTAATATCCCTCTTAGATATCTATAAATAGCACATGTTCTTTTTAAATCTAATTACCCTTTTTAATATTCATGCAGATGCCTATTGCATTTTAATATATCTGTTCTCTATAGTTATAGTTCCAGTTTATCTTTTCATCAAATATGTATTCAGAATGTACTCTGTGCCAGACATAGTTCTAGATTCTGAAGGCGCAAAAATGACTAAGACACTGTCTTACATGAAGGAGCTCTTGGCTAAGCAGAATGGACAGATACATAAACTAGCAATTATACTGCAGTGCAGTAAATGTACAGAAAGAGATGTGCAAGAGGAGTCCCCGGAGTGGTTTAATGAGATTGAAAACACAGACACATCTTATGTCTAGGTGTTTTCTAAGTCTTTTTTTGCAAAACATTATTTTTTGGAGTGTGTATTTTCAGAAGATGACTTTTTCCCTGACCTTATTTCCTTGTTCTGGAGACACCTTCTGGGGGCTCCCTGTGTACCTAATGCCTCTGTGAGAATTTCCAGAAGCCTCCGTCCTGGCTGTCATCCTAATTAAAGAATCACCCAGAGGAAAGGTGCCTTTAGAGGACTGTAATCCCCTTTTTTTTGTCACTTACCACCTCATATAAAGCTCAGATTGACAGCTGACTCTACTTCAGTTCTAAGACCTTGTAATATGTGAAGTGAAAGATACTGGGCAAAGGGAGCCATCACTGCTGTTTCTCATCTGTCCCTAATGTTAGGGCCTGGAATGTGGCTACCCGATTCTTCAGAGGAAAGTAGCAATTCCCAGTAGCTGGGAGTACCTCAGAGGAATCTGAAAGAATCATGATGAATCTACAAGAGCTGCCAAGCTAGTAGAAACCACTAACCACTTCAGAACATAATTACAATACCTATATATATCTGTTCAAATGCTTCTAATTCTGCCTTTCTTTTATAGACTATTCTGTCAATGTTACCTATCTTTAAAAATTCCAGCAGTACAAATAAACACTGACTGCCTAATTGCCAGACCAACTTAGTTGGTGATAATAGTGACTGACAATGATGCTAAAATGCAATACAAGTTTCTAACAATGAAAATTACCAATTGAATGCTTTCCCTAAATGTGATAGCAACCAGTTTGAATTATCTGGCCAAAGATCTTATTTAACCTTTTTAAAAAAATATTTGGTGTGAAAAATATAGGCCTTTTAAGAAAACAATTTTTAAATAAAGTTTCCATGTTACTTTAAGTATCTCAAGCCAAGGCTAGGATCAACTGGCTATGAGCAAATTAAGCTAGTAGTACATGCAGGGCAAATTACTAGATATAGCCAAAAAAAAAAAAAAAACAACTGAATATTTAGATTATATAGGGAGCCAGGCAGAATTTTCAGCCTAGAACCAAAACAGGAAAAGGTTCTCCAGGGACTTGAGAGCTGAAAGAAACTCTTAAACATAAGCCCAGGGCAAAAAAAGTTTAACTGGCAAGAACAGTAACCCTGTTCATACTTGTGGTATAGCTCTTGTTGCATTGTATTTACTTATCTGTTTATATTATCTGTCTTTTCCACCAAACTATGAGTTCCACAAGGTCAGGAATGAGGGATATTTACGCGTATATCACTTACTTTTTGGAGGAAATGTGGAAAAGGGAAAAAAGGCCTGTAGGTAACCCCAATGAGAAACAGCAAATGGGGTTCATGGGAAGGCACTTAAGTGTTTTAATATTGTATCAAATCTACCTGATAACATAAGACTATGCATATGGTTAGAGAGGCTTTCCCTGGCTCTCTTATTTAGAATAGCTTTCTTTCCCTTATTTCTTTCTCTCTCATCAGCTTGTTTTTTTCCTTACCAGTGCTTATGGCAATCTATGATTACTCTATCTATTTTTTTAAATTTATATCTTCTTTCTCATTCAGAGTAATTCCTTGAAGGTAGGAACCTTTTCTATGGTCTTCTTCATTACTGCCCAATAACTATTTGTTGCTCAATAACTGTTTGCTGATTGAATTTATATGTGTAATTTAGGTTGAGTGAATATACATTTGTATCCTAAAAATTTCTCAAATGATAGAGAAAGCTTAATTATAAATCAGAATACAGTGAGCAGAAAGGAAAGTAGAACTACTGAAAAAAAAAAGAATGTGAAAAAAAAAAAGGCCCTGAATCCTGGTGTTTGATCTCTGGAAGGGATATCTCTTCCTTTTTATTCTTCCAAGTGGCAATGGAAAATTAACTCAATGTCAGTGGAGGAAGGGAGCAGGGTTAGTGGTATTCTTATCTTTGAAAGCTTCTCCTGGGTTTGGAGATAGGGGATGAGAGAGTTGTATCAATCAGTTAAATGTGTCACAAAGAGTTAAGCACCATTTAATGAAAGTGTTCTGTACCTGATATGTGACAAGAACTGAGTGAGGCCACAAAGATATAAACATGCCAAAGAGGAAGTCTGTAAGGCAGCACCAGTGCAAAGCAGTATTCTCAGGCATAGCTGTTGGAAAAGGTCTGTATACAAGTTTCACTCTTGATCTCTTTCTTCATGTCCTTTTGATTTTTAAAATTGTCTCTTTAAAAAATTAAAAATTCTCCTCATCCTCACCTTCTATTTCTCTTAAGACCTGTTTGCTTTTATATGGCTTTTGGTTTCATCTTCATTTCTGAAATGATTTTTCTTTCATTTCTAATTCTTTTCTGAGTCTGTCACCTCATTGTTGAGCTTTTCGCGTTCTAATTTAGGTATCCTTTCACATTTTGAATCATTTTCTTAATGTCTTTTAGCTCGTTTTGAAATAGTTTACAATTTGGAGCTGTTTAGTGAGTGTGTTTTCTTGGCCTGCTTTGTCTTTAGGGATGCTAGTTTGCACGGTATTCTTTTTTTTTCATTTAATAACATTGTAAGGAATTTTTCCCGATACTTTTCAGTTACCCATTTCTATGTGAAATTACCTTTCCTGAACTTTTACAGTGAGGCAGGGCACAGGAAAGTTTTCTGACGTCAACAACCCCCTCTTCTGTTGTTTTTGTGTAGTGGTCAAACTTAGCTGCTTGCTTTCTGAGGTTCCGTCGCATTGTCGGCTCAGCCACACCCCCACCCTCCCATCCTGCAACTTTTCTTTCCTTTGCCCTAGTTGCCTTGGTGCTGCTGAGATTTCATTCCACTTGCAGCAGCTTCTCCTCCTCAGCTTGGAGCCCTGTCCTAGTTCCCAGCGTTGCTGGATCATAGGTTTTGGGGTCACGGGAGGCTCGACTGCTACCGCGGTCGCTTCTGTCTGGCCAGAAGGCCCAGCGCCTCTAAGTGCCGGAGCGGACAAAGTGCTCCCACGTGCGCTGCGCGCTGCGGCTGCTGCGCGGGGAGCTGTAGCAGGTGGGGCTCTCATCTGCCTCGCGCACCTGCCTTCCCTTGCCGGCGGCGATCCCTGGGCCTAAACTCCTTTGCCGCTGCAGTCCGCTGGCTTTCTTCTTCCTTCGGAACAGATCCTGTGGATTTGTGGCTGTTGGGGTTTTGCCCCATCGGCTTGTATTTGGGGGCCCTCTAGCATTGTTGTAAATGTTTTTCAGGGGGGTTTGATTTGCCGTCTAGTTCTGTTGTTGTTCTTTGGTAGGAACTCCAAAGAGAGAATGAAAAACTGGGCCGTTGCCATCTCTCCCGAATCCTCCTCACTGCCTTTAAAGTGAGACCAAATCTTGGGCTGTAAATGCGTCCTTTGAGACAGGACCTTTGAACTAAAGAGCAGTCCTAAATATTATCAAATGCATGGTTTCCTTTTCATCCCTTTTCCTGCTTCCTATTCAGCGGCTTATTTCTTTCCACCCTCCACATGTGGTTTAAGTAACCTCTCCAAAATATAAATATGATCATGTCATATTTATATTTCCTATGAGTAAACCTGCCCATTTTTTGTTTGTTTATTTTTGCATGGGCAGGCATGGGGAATCAAACCCGGGTCTCCCGCATGGCAGGAGCGGCTGCTTGCTGAGCCACCGTGGCCCACCCCCTACACTTTTTTTTAAGCATTTTTTTTACTGTGAAATATAACATATATACAAAAAAAAAGCAATAAATTTCAGAGTCCATTGTAACAAATAGTTATAGGACAGATTTCAGTTTGGAATGGGTTACAGTTCCACAATTTCAGGTTTTACCTTCTAGCTGCTCCAAGACACCAGAGACTAAAAGAAATATCAATATTAAGATTCAGCAATCACACTCATTTGTTAAATCCTATCTTCTCTGTTATAACTCCTTCTTCTCCTTTGATCCTTCTCCCAGTCTTTAGAGGTCTTTAGAGGTATCTGTGCTATGCCCATTCTAACTTTTTCATGTTGGAAAATATATCAACAATGTGGGATAAGGGGATGGAACTAATTGATGTTCTTGGAGAGGCTGGCCCCTCTGGGTTTCAGTACTCATCAGGCTTAGGAACCATCTGAAGGTTGTAGGGTTTCTGTAATGTAATCTTAGTATGTGAAACTTTTGTAGAATCTCAGATAGAAACCTAAGTGTTCTTTAGGATTAGCAGGAATGGTGTTGGTTGGGGGTTGGCAAACCCTGGTAATTGGCAATATCTAGCTGAAGCTAACATAAGAGTAGCCTCCAGAATAGCCTTTCAACTCAGTTTGAATTCTCTTAGCCACTGATACCTTACTGTGTTACATTTCTTTTCCCCCCTTTTGTTCAGGAAGGGGATGTCACTCCCACAATACTAGGGCTAGGCTCATCCCTGAAAGTCATGTCCCACATTGCCAGGGAGACTTTCACCACTGGATGTCATGTCCCATGTAGGAGGGGAGGGTAATGATTTTCCTTACAGAGTTGGGCTTAGAGAGAGAGAGAGGCTACATCTGAGCAACAAAAGAGGTTTTCTGGAAGAAACTCTTAGGTATAACTATAAGTAGGCTTAACTTCTCCACAATAAAAATAAGTTTCATAAGAGCAAGTCTCAAGATCAAGGGCTTAGCCTATTAACTTGGTAGTCCCTGATGTTTGAGACAGTATCAGGGGTCTCCCTGATGGTGAAGATTAGTAGTTCCATGCTCTTTCTCCAGTCCTTCAAGTGACTCTGCCAATACTTTTAAATTTCTGCCCAACATACTCTGGGATGTATCTGGGTATGACATTAAGCTATACAAAATTAGAAGCCCTCATTTCCTTTCTGGGCTCCAGGTTAAACCCTACACTTTTTGCAGGGCACAAAAACACTCTATGATTTGGGCCTTTTCCCTCTTTGGTTTGCCTTTAAATTCTGTGCATTAAAAGCACTGGACAGCTTGTGAGAATGCACATATATGATGTTGCTTTTGCCCATCTTATTGTTTCTGGAATCTTTCCCACCTTTCTTCTTCTGGCTAATTCTTATTCAACTTTCACTACCAAACTGCCGTCCTCTGGGGTCCCACAGCATCTTGTACTTATCTTTATCTTGTCATTTACCAGGTGAGGTATATATGATCTGCTAAAGTGTCTATCTCCTTCACCTGACAGTAAACTAGGGACCAAATCTCATCCAACTTTGAACTCCCAGTATCAGCACAGTGCCTTGTACATAGATATTAAAATCTTCAGTGCTTTTTGTGTCTACCAGTTCATTCTAAGCCATTTTACTTGCTCTTGGTATGTCAGCTGTATTCTATTTCATTTATTCCCATGGTATACTAAAAGAAAAACTACTAATATTGATGACTATCCAATTTATCCTTCTGACTCAGGCACTTCTTCTGAACTCCAGGTCAGTTTTTTCAACTGCTCTCTTAACATCTGCGTTGAATATCCCAGTAATCCAAAATCAAGATCAGACCCTCCACTAGTGTTCCCTTTTTCCATCAATCAATGGCACCCTCTTCATCATGCCAGAAAATGGGAGTCCTGCTAACTCATTCTGTTTTTCAAACTCCCCTAACATTGTCTTGTTCCAAGCCAATCTCAGATACATCCTTTTCTCTCTTTATTTGCTGTCACAGCATCAGTGGAAGCCATGTCATCTCTCACCTGAAGCCATTTAAAACAGAGTCTTAACTATATGTGTGTTCAATCTGGATTGTCTCTAATCTGTTTTAAATATGACAGAAAAAATTATCTTTTGAAAATGAAAACCTGATTATCTTATCTTCTGCTTAAAACCTGTCAATGGCTTTTCATTTCTCTTAGCATGAACTCCACAAATCTTCAAATTGTCCTATAGGCTCTTGTGCTTCCTTTTGATCACTGGTTTTAAGTTCCTCAAATTCAACCAGTTACTTCCTTGTCACCCATTCATGCTGTTCCTTCTGCTCAGATTCTCTTTCCTGGTTCTTCTCCCTCCTTGCTTGGCCAAACTCATACTTTAGCTTCAAATCTCAGATAAAATAGCTGAGAAATCCTTTCAGATGTCCTAGATAAGGTTGTCTTACCAATGATGCCCTCCACTAGAATACACTCTGTGCCTCTTCTAAGTACTTATCCTATATCTAATTGAATAACTATTTGTGTAATTCTTTGTCTTATGACTGTCTTTCATGCTAGATTGGTAACGTCCATGGAAATAGGACAGTATCAATCTTGTTGTTTACTGTATCCTAGCACATTGAGTTTTACACAGTAAGTGCTTAGTAAATATTTTTTGAATAAATAGAATGCCTATTGGGTCTATTTCTCCCAGGCATCACGAACCCTTGCCCTGAACTCTAGACTCATATTTTTTACTGCCTTCCAGACATTTTGGCCCAGGCATTGTACAATTATTGGTATTCCCGACATGTCCAAAATGGAACATATTACTGCAAAAAGATAATTAACAGGGATTTTGACTGCCAGTCAGCTCATAGATTGAAAGCAAATTCAATCTGAAAAATCTTTGGATTGGAAAGTAAAATTTAAGATGAACTGTAAAAGGAAAAGTTAAGGATAATTTTTAAAGGAATGAATTGTAGCTCAGGTATACATTTCTGTTAAAAATTTTCTTCAAACTTTATCTTAAAATAATGGCTCATTTTTATTTGTTTAGGGTTAGCTGTTTCAATAAAATTATCTTTTTAAAATTGAAATACTAAAGACTTAACCAGGATAATGTAGTAGTCTAGAAAGCAAGGGAAGAGAGCATTTTTCAAAAAGGTGGGAGCCAAAGCTCCTGGGCCATTCTTCTAGTTTGCTAGTTGCTAGAATGCAACACACCATAAATGGATTAGCTTTTAATAAAAGGGGATTTACTTTGTTAGCTCTTCAGAGGAAAGGCAGCTAACTTCCAACTGAGGTTCTTTCTTACGCGGGAAGGCACAGGGAGATCTCTGCTGGCCTTCTCTACAGGCCTCTGGGTTCCAACAACTTTCCCCAGGGTGATTTCTTTCTCCATCTCCAAGGGCCTGGGCTGAGCTGTGAGTGCTGAGATGAGGTATGCTGAGCTGCTTGGGCTGTGCTACATTGAGCTCTCTCATTTAAACCCCAGTCAATTAAGTCAAACATCATTCATTGCAGCAGGCATACCTCCTAGCCGACTGCAGATTTAATGAGCAACAGATGAGGTTCACATACCATTGGCTCATGTCCACAGCAACAGAACTAGGCATGTTCACCTGGCCAAGTTGACACCTGAACCTAACTACCACATGTCCACCCCTTGTCAACTTGACAACTGTATGCATCACCTCAAACGATATTAAAGTGGAACAAATTCTCTTCTGGCTGTGGACCTATGCATCTCAAAACAAGTTATCTGGTGCCAATATGCAAAGGAGGGACAGTCACAGGATCCATAGGGAGAAATTGGAAGGAAAACCTGCAGGGCAAACTCCATTGGATTTCAAAGTCTGAAAGTCATTATCCTTCAGCTTTAGAAAGTGGCAGTCCCACCCTTTCCAAGGGCCTATGTAGTGGCCTGCCTCTTTCCAAATCAACCTCAGGGAACATTGAGGAGACCACCTTTTTCTCGGCTCCACTCTCTCCAGACATTGGGACCACACCTGGGCTCTCTGCCATTTCTGGGGCACACACTCAACACCTCCATGTGGTGGCAGCCAGGCTCTCCCCAGTCCCCAAGGAGCGTGCTCTGCCTTCTCCAAGGCCTGAGGCTGCATGACTCTTCCACTGCAATGAGATGGGAGACTCATCCTCTGCCCTCAGGGCAAACTCATCCTCTCCGTATATATGGGTGGGTCCACTCTCCTGGCTGAGGTTTCTTGGCTTCAGACCCGAGCTTCCATGATTCACACTCTGCAAACTCCAATTTGTCCCTTTTATGTTGCCCTTTGTGCAGATTGGCAGTGGTTCTGTTTACACCAACAGTCTCTTCAAGCACTCCAGGACTTCTCCACCATTCTCTTCACAGTTCTTCCAAAGTCTTCCCCTTAGCCATCCAAAAAATTGTTCCAACATATCTGGTATTTGCAAACTGCAGCAGCACCCCATACTCCAGTACCAAATCTATTCTAGTTTGCTAGCTGCTGGAATGCAACACACCAGAGATGGATTGGCTTTTAATAAAAGGGGATTTATTTCATTAGTTCTTCAGAGGAAAGGCAGCTAACTTTCAACTGAGGTTCTTTCTTACCTGGGAAGGCACAGGGTGACCTATGCTGGCATTTTCTCCAGGCCTCTGGGTTCCAACAACTTTCCCCAGGGTGATTTCTTTCTTGATCTCCAAGGGCCTGGACTGAGCTGTGAGTGCTGAGATGAGGTAGGCTTAGCTGCTTGGCTGTGCTATGTTGAGCTCTCTCATTTAAGCACCAGCCAATTAAATCAAACAGCATTCATTGCAGCAGGCACACCTCCTAGCTGACTGCAGATGTAAATCAGCAACAGATGAGGTTCACGTACCATTGGCTCATGTCCACAGCAACAGAACTAGGCACCTTCATGTGGCCAAGTTGACATGTGAACCTAACAACCACAGCAGTTAAATAATAAAAAAGTTAAAATGTGTCCCACTGGGTAGGCAGCATGCAGGTTAGTACTGACCTTAGCAATGGAGTGATGTGCAGTGGAGTGATGTGGGCAGGAAGCAGAATAATAAATGCACTGAGTGCTCTCAAGGATATTGTGACATTATTTACACACACTTTAAAAAAACATAGCTATTTTTGTTGTGATATAAAACACTTTAGAAAAGTTCATGAAATGGACATGTACTGTTTAACAAATAAGTATAAACTAACACCCAGTTAACCTACCATCCAAGTTAAGCAAAAGGTTATCACTGGACCCAGAAATCTCCCACAAATGGTCATTTGGAGCTCTATATACCCAAGAAAAGATCATGTTCTTAAAGCTAATCCATTCCTGTGGGTGTGGACCCATTGTATGAAGGATCTTTTGGTGAGTAGGATCTTAAATTGAGATGTGACTCACCTCATTCAGGGTGGGTTGTAATCCTCTTACTGTAGTCCTTTAGAGGAGGATAACATAGACACATTCACATACACATGAAAAAGCCCCAGAGAAACTAAGAGAGACAGAAGCTAAAACAGAAAAACATGCATAAGCTCGGAGAGCCACTGACACTAGAAGCAATGAAACAAGGGTGAGACCAGTAGATGTGCTATGTGCTTTCCCATGTGGTAGAGGAACTGAGAGGATGCTGGCAGCTTGTCTTTAGACTCCTGTTGATGCCTTAAGTTGGACATTTCCACGTCTTCAGAACTGTAAACTTGTAAGTTAATAAATCCCTATTGTTAAAAACCTACCCTTTTTTGGTATATTGCATTTCATCAGTTTTAGCAAACTAAAACATTCATAAATTTCTTCCTCCTTCCTGACTATTATGGTAAACATTTCTCCACTTTTCTTTATATTTCTATTAATTAAGCATGCGTCCCTAAACAACTTAGTCTAGTTTTGCTTGTTTTGAAACTTAGAAATCACACTGTATACATGCTTTTGTGATTGGCATTTTGTTTTTTTTTTTCACATGGGTAGGCACCGGGAATTGAACCCAGGTCCTTGGGCATGGCAGGCAAGCATTCTTACCTGCTGAGCCACTGTGGCCCGCCGTGATTGGCATTTTGTGTTCAAAGATTCATCCATGTTGTAAAGTAGTTTTAGCTTTTCTATTTTCATTGCTTTATAATATTCCACATTTTCTTAGCATATATTCTGGAGGTGATGGACTTTAGAGTTGCTTCTTGTTTGGGGCTATAATGAAGTAAGAGCAATGCTATTATCAACCTTCCTGAATATATATATCCTGGTCCACCTGTGCACCCATTTCTTCTCGGTATATTCCCATCAACTTTGGCGGTTAATGCAAAATTGTTTTCTTCAGTAGATATTTAACTTTACACTCCCACCAGTAGTATATGAGAGTTCTTGTTACTACACATCCTTGATAACACTTTAATTCATGTCAATTTAATGGCGATATATTCTGCATCCGCATTTAATTGTAAATTGGTGTTTTATAAAATAATAATATGGCAGTATATGGTAGATTGTTTCTAAAGATAGCCACAGCAGTACCTCCCATCCGACATGCCACTCTACAATGTGACTTTGAAGCTACTGCATCAAGAAGTGGAGGATCCTTCTTCTCCCTGAATTTGGGCAGGCTGTGTGACTTGTTTGACTTTCATGCCTAGCTCTTAAGAAGCCACTTTGGCTGTCATGGGATGCACCTGTCATGTAAATAAGAATGGGGTAGACTACTGAACAGTTGAGAGACTATGTGGAAAGCGAGAGGACTAGCCAACCTCCAGCTATTCCAACCACCCCAGTTGAGGTGTTGGACACACGAGTGAAGCCATCTTAAACTACCAAGTCAAACTCCTAAATGAATGTTGCTGCATGAGTGACCCTAGCCAATACCAGGCAGAAGAATAATAAATGGTTATTATATTAAGCCACTAAGTTGTGTAGATTTTGTTATGCAGCAATAGATAACTAAGGCACACTATCAAAAGTCTTTAAAATGTTTATACTCTTTTTATCAGTTGTATTTAAGTCTATC
Organism: Tamandua tetradactyla; assembly: GCF_023851605.1. Taxonomy (NCBI): domain Eukaryota; kingdom Metazoa; phylum Chordata; class Mammalia; order Pilosa; family Myrmecophagidae; genus Tamandua; species Tamandua tetradactyla. The sequence continues at coordinate 152,732,912 of NC_135332.1, forward strand.
TTAAAGAAATATTCAGAAATGTGGTTTTAAATATGTACAAAGATATCCACTGTTGTGTTATTTATAATTTTTTTCTAAGTGAAAACAACTTCTGTGTTTGGATTAGGAGTAATAAAAAAGTTATGATGTGTTCATAAGATAAAACTCTCTACAGACAAAAACAATGTTGAAAGGATTTTAGATGATGTTGGAAAACACTGAAGGCAAAAAATCATATGGTAGTGCCAGTATGTATATATAACCCTGACACACATGCACATTCCAAACTTGTTTTAAAAATTGTACATAGAAAAATACTAGAAAAAAATAAACCAATATATTAACCGTGGTTTGAAGGTTTTGACTGAATTTTTCCCATTTTCCCATTTTCTATAGTTTCTATAGAACTGTATAGAATAGAGAGGGTATGTTTCTGATATAAGGAGAGAAAAATTTATCTGGCCTAGAGCAGTATAAAATTTGCAGTCAAATTCTACCACACTCTGCCAGAGAAAACAGTCCTGTAGCTTAAGTCATACATGCTGTGGCATTCTACTTCCCTCGGTGGCAATCAGTTCACATTTCAGGAGCAGACCTAAAGGCTCGGTAACGTGGACTGGTGAATTTCATGAAACAAAACTGGGAGAACCGCATAAGGTTGCTAGCTCGTTATTTTTCTAAATTAACAACAACAATAACAAAAAACCCTACTATTTTACTGTTAGAATTATTTCAGAAAATTTAGACCATTTCAGAGTCCCCAAAGTAAGAAGAATATGATCTCCAAATAAAGGACAGTCCTTAAGATATATTCCTCTTTATGAAAAACTCACTATTGTCTTTTTCATTTTCATTTCTCCATGGATTGGCAGGAACTTCACTTGGGAGACTCTGGCTCAAAGAAAGACAACAGTAGAACATAACATTTACCTAGGGACAGCAAGTGTCATATATATTCTTTCTCAATAGGAAACACCTAGGTTCCTCAATTAAATTATCTTCGAAGTTGAGGGCAATGGGACTTCTAGAGTCAGGCATCAAGTTAGCTTTCTCTGTAGGGCAGAGTTTCTTCAAGTAGAGGTACTTGTTAAATAATCAGTCTCTGGGGCCCTACTTCAGACCTACTGATAGTGAATTCCTGAGTATTACCTAGAAATGCACATTTTAAACAACATCCTCATGGGAGTCTTACACACCTAATATTGAGAGAAACATGGTCTTTGAGGGGTTCTCCGTCTTGAGCAGGCTGGTGTTTACATAGCTGTAACTTAAGTGAAAATTCATCAAGACGCATGTGTAAGACTTTTGTACTTTATGTAACTTAAAAAGTAAAAAGAAACAAAAATACTAGGAACTACATGTTACTTTACCAAAACAAGTACATCTATTATTGGGTAAATTTAAATTTAAAACAGTAGCTATAATTTATTTATTTTTGTTGAATTGAAACAGAGTGTTTTGAATTTTTGTTAGCAAACCTGTGCACCAGTCATTTAACAAAGAAACTTCTACATACTGTTGGTTAAAATAGACTTGAATTTTATGGAAAAATAATTTTAGTTTATAGCTAAATTTACTTGAAAAATAGGCCACCTTTTTGTTTTCTTAGATATAGATAAATTCATTGTTTTTGATTTCAAAATTTTTTATTTCTTTAGACATGATGTTTCAAGTAAATGTTACTTTTAACACCCCAAGACTTTGTTTTGTGATTATGAAGAAATGCAAACATCTATAGTAAAAGGAGAGAGGGAAAGAAAGGAAAAGAAAGAAAATGGAATAACTGTTGCCCTAAGGACAAAACTACCTGTCTATACTCTCAAATAAATTCCTTCAAATAAGTCAAAACATTTCATGTTTTGATCTTTTGTTAAATTTCTAGCTGTTTATTCTTTGCTGCTCACCTAGAATAGATGAATAACTGCCATAGCTTATAACATTTTATATTAGAAAATATTTTGTCATTGTTTCTACTAGAGTATCTTTATAAGCTTTATTGTTTTTATTTTTTAAATATATGACTATTTCTGTGTTGGAAATAGAGGAGCAGAAATTCACAGTGAGTGGCTGAGCACCTTTAAAATTCCTGGTCTTTCATTTTGATCCCTGATTTATCACACACCTTCACAATTTTACTAGTGTCAGAAGGAGGCCTGTTTTCTCTTGGAATGCTACATTCTTTGGGGATGAAATGTTCAGAGTCTTTAACACTGTACTGGAGTTTCTCGTGGGAATTCAGCATCTGGATACTGCCATGAGAGATGGAGCAGGCCAGAGCTGACTCTATCCAGGGGAAAGGCAGGAGCAACATCAAATTTACCATGACTTTTTCCAGTTTTGCACAGATAATAACAATGTCAATAAAGCACCCATATGCAATAATTCTGCAGCCTTGTGTGTAATTTTTGTTCTTGTCATCAAGCCTGTTACGTACAGTGAAGAAATTATTCTAGTAGCTAAAAATATTACTATACAAATTTTAGGGGATTATAAGCCCTAAAATTATAATGACACTTGCAGGCTGCTACTGTAAACTCTGTATTTCTCATATACATATAGTACTATGTTACTCTTTTTTCAATAATAAGTAGTGCTAAAGAAATTAAAGTGTTTCTGAAATATAATAAATAACCCATGATAGCTCAGAAACAATTTACTTAGTGTTATCAAGAGAGACAAACTTCTAGGCAAGATTGACCATCTGACTTCTTTTGTATTAATAAAAAAAAACTTTTACAGCTTTTATTATAAAAATCATATATATATATATATATACATATATACACACACATAATAAAAAGATTGGAAAATTCAGATAAGCAAAGAACATAAATCTCTGGTACAACAACCACTTGGAGATCATCTCTGCTAACCTTTGTGTGTAGAGATAGATCAAAAGTGCTACCAGTAGGTCACAGCATTTATTAAGCATGAACAGTTCACAGATTTTGTTTTCTCTATATTAGCTCATTTAATTCCAAGAACAATTCAATAAGGTGGATACTATTATAAACTCTTTTTTACAAAGGAGAAAGCTGAGGCACAAAAAATTAAAATAACTTGCTGATAGTCACATCACTAGCAAGTGGCAGAGGTGGGATTTGAGGCTAGCTAGTCTAACTTTGGGGTCTGCGTTGTTATTTGCCTAATATAGTTACACAATATCAATATATTTTTAAAAACAAAAATGGAATAGACTTTGCAGACTTTTGCAAACAACTTTGTCATTTCATTTATTTTGGATCTGCTATTAAATTACTGTGCTACAAGATATATATGCTATCATATGGTTATATTATAATTTTAATTGATCCCTCCATTGTAGACTTTTTAGATTATTTTCATTTTGGCTGTTATAAATAAAACTACACTTATAATTATTGATTTTATGATAGTTTCCTTAAGATAAATTCCTAAAATTAGAATTCTTAGTTCAGACTATGTAACATATAGAGGATTTTAGATAAACATTTCAAAATTGCTCTCCAGAATGGCTTTGATTTACATTTTTTTAACGTTCTTAAGCACAATTGTATAGTGTCTTCCTGTGTATACTCAAAGCAAACACATATCTATATACCATAAAAATAAGAAATAAAAGAAAGTTGATGTTGGGGAGGATAAAAAAAGAATGGTGAGAGTTCTCCTACTTGATAAATCCAATTTTTGTCGGTAGGTGTCTCAAAGTAATATACCCTACCAGATTAATTAAAGTACCCTATTGCTGATATTGTGTGATTTTGATTGGTTGATTTGATTATTTTTGTTTATTTCTGTCTACAAATATGTTTCCTTTTCAAATCTTTCTATTTTCTTTGTAAAATAAGCACTCTTTGGTTATGAAAAATTTTACCTTACCATTAAAAAGAAATAATTTTTTCTATTGTCATCAACAGTCACAAAATCTTTCCAAGGTCAAGTATAATTTTTTTGAATTTTAAAATCATTGGGAGAATAAGTTCGGAAAAGCTACGTATGTATGGATCTGTTGTGAAGTGGAAACAATCAAGATTGGGTAATTTATTTCCTTAAACATATTTGAAAACATCGCCAAAAAGGTGAACTTTTATCCGTATCTAAGGATAAAAGCCATTTTCAAGAGCATTTGTGTAATAAATCATTTGAATCATATTTTCAATACTTTATCAGAAATAGCATTGAATCACTAGCTTCTTAATGGAAGGTGACTGTTTGCCACCAACTTGCAGAACCTATGCGTCCAATTGAATGTGAGGCCTTTAAAGTAGGAGGAGACATGCTTATTCCAGAGATGCTACCATTTCTCAAAACAGGTTTTTGGATTTTATTTATTTAAAATGAATTGCTTTTTACTATTAGTTTAAGATTCTAAAAAAAAAATCAGTTTCATTTTTTGATAAACCCATCTCATTTTTTGGCCAACAAAATGAAATGAAAAAATTTGCTATTAGAGAGGATTCTCAAAAAAATATGTTGCTGTTTTGGTTTGCTAATGTTACCAGAATGCAATATACCAGAAGTGGATTGATTGGCTTTTACAAAGGGGATTGATTAAGTTACAAGTTTACAGTTCTAAGGCCATAAAAATATCCAAATTAAGGCATCAACAAAAGGATACCTTCACTCAAGAAAGGCTCATCATGTCCAGGGTTTCTCTGTCAGCTGGGAAGGCACATGGCTGGCATCTCCCTCGCTCCTGGGTTACATTGCTTTCAGCTTCTGATTCCAGTGGCATTCTATGTTGGCTCTCCAAGCATTTCCAAACGTCTGTGTCTAGATGTCTTCTTTCAGTCTGCTTTTTTAAGGACTCCAGTAAACTACCCACCTTAAATGGGTGGGGTCACATTTCCATGGAAGTAGTCTAATCAAAAGGCCCCACCCACAAATGGGTGGGCCAGATCTCCATGGAAGGAATCTAATCAAAAGACCCCCCCCCAATAAATCTGCACCTACAAGACTGGATTAAAAGAGCATGGCTTTTCTGGGGTATATAACTGTTTCAAACCAGCACAGCTGCTATATATTCCAGAAATGATTTAAGGAAAAGCATTATTAATAGAATAAGCCTGTAGGGAGCCTACTTTGAGGGAAAGAACTCTCAGAAGTGTTATTTGTGGTATGTTTTCATAATATACTTTGTATATTGCTTCAGAAATAACACAACAGAGTCATAGGATAATAGAGTTTAGGAGAAAGATGGAGCCCTCAGGATTTTTCTAATCAAAACTCTTAATTTTACAAATGAAGACAGTTGAGAAGCAGGAACCTTAAGTCATTTACTAAGGCCACATCCTTAGTTGGTGATAGGGCTTAGGGAAATCCATGATTTTTCACTTGATTGAGGACTTTTGTTAAACTATAAAATGGTACAGCTGAGGGTGCAAACTGGCAATTGGCTAGCAAAGTTCAACCTGCAGATGTGTTTGCATTGACTGGCAATTTTTAAATATGGTTCTGAAAACCTTTAGGGAGGGACAAGGATGCTCCACTTCAAGTTAGCAACAGGTTTTCACCACATATGAAACTAAGGCTTTGGATAAAGTTCCAGACTTAGCAAATAAAAATACCAGATTCCCAGTTAAATTCAAATTTCAGATAAACAACACATACATTTTTAGTACAAGTAAGTCACAAATGCTGTGTGGGCCACACTTATGCTAAGAATATTCATTGTTCATCTGAAGTTCAAATCTAACCAGATGTCCTGTATTTTACCTGGCAAACCTAGCTTTGGAGCACATGAGGAATAACATAGCACCATTATGAATCCAGCCTATAAGCTATGGCAGGACTATTAACTGTTCACCAAATATCCATCTTCTCCCTCACCTTTTGCAACTTCCTTTAAATTAGGCAGAACAATGTGACTAGTTCTGTGGTTAGAAGTAATATATGTCAGATGATATTTTTGAGAGAACACTATCTAATCTAATTTATAAAGCCAGCTTATTTGAACACTGTAATTATATGGAAGCTTGAATAGGGAGTGAGACCTCATTTTTTGTACAAGCTGTGGTTTGGCCTGACACATCCCAGAGTAATCTGGGCAGAAAATTAAAAGTATTTGCAAAGTCCTCTTGAAAGACTGGGGAAAAAGAGGAAATATCAAACTGACCCACTTGGGGAAGAGCTGATATTCTTGTTGTCATTGGAGACTACCAATTTGATGGGCCAGGCTCTCGATCTTGGGGCTTGCTTTTATGAAACTTATTCCTGCAAGGCAGAAACTAAGCGTATTTAGGATTATGCCTAAGAGTCACCTCCAGAGAACCTCCTTTGTTGCTCAGATGTGGCCTCTCTCTCACAGGTGAGCCCACTGCCCTCCCCACTACATAGGACATGACTTCCAAAGGTGTGAATTTCCCTTCTTGACCAAAAGGGGGAAGAGAAATGAAATAAAGTTTCAGTGGCTGGAAGATTTCAAATAGAGTCGAGAGGTTATTCTGGAGATTACTCTTATGCAGCATATAGATAACCCCTTTCAGTTTTTGGTGTATTGGAGTAGCTAGCGGGAAATACCTGCAATTGTTGAACTGTAATCCAATAGCCTTGATTCTTGAAGATGGCTGAATAACTATAGAGCTTTTAAGGTGTGTCCCTGTGATTGTGAAAACCTTGTGGCTGACAATCCCTTTATACATGTATGGACAGATGAGTAAGAAAAAAAAAACACTAAATAAATATATAAATAAGGGGTATGGCATGTTTTTGGTATTCTTTTTCACTATTACTTTTACTTTTATTCTTCTTTTAATTTTTCTTTGGAGTAATGAAAATGTTCAAAAATCAATTGTGATGATGAATGCACAGCTATATAATGATACTGTGAAAACTGATTGTATAATTGGATGAGTATATGGGGTGTGAATGTATAATTTATCTCAATAAAATTGTATTTTAAAGAAAAGCAAGTGTGCAGTACACCTGGTTGCTCTTTCCCTGCTGCAGTGAACTAGAAGTCATGCATTCAAGATGGCATAGATAAAAGACACAAGCAGCCTGGATCCCTGAAGGAACGTTAAATAAAGGTATGAAGGAGAACCACTGGCCCCACAGCATACATCTTGTGTGCAAGAGATATATCTGTTAATCCATTGAACTTTTGGGGATGATTTGTTATGCGTCTTGGCATAGCCTATCCTAACATACTATATGTCATTAGGTAAATTAAATTAATTCTGTGAACCTAAGTTTTTAAAAAAATTCTAATCTTTATAAAATTGCCATCAACTTTCCAGATTTGTTGAAGGATTGATTGAGAATTACAGGTGAAAAGCTTCAGTACTCTGTCTGCTGCACAGTTGGCTACAACAAATGAGAATATTTACTATTAGCTTACCTGTTGTAGGAATTAAAAATTTTTTTTACAGTAATCTTATGAAATTGGCGTTGCCTAGGATATGCAGGTGGTTGAGGAGCTTGGGGGATGACAGCTTAAAGATATGGAATATTTTCGGCCAATGAAAATGTTCTAAAATTAATTGTGGTGATGGATTACCATACCAACTCTGAATATACTAAAATCATTTGGGTAATGCATTTTAGATGGATAAATTGTATGGTTTGTGAGTTATATAAATAAAGCTGTTTAAAAAAAAAGAAAGAGTTTGATGAATTATGTCATATGCTGCTCCAGGAGAGGTCCAAAAGGACAAGGACTATGGACTGACCACAGGAGTCAGCAAGAACTCATAACCTCAGAGTGTTTTCTCAGTGGGATGGAAGAGATGAAAGCCTGATTAGAGTGGGTTAGGAATGGGGGAGAGATAGTAAAGACAATGAGCTTTTAAGATATTTTCCTATAAATGAGAAGGAGAGGAAAAGGAAGTGGCTCTAGGGAAAAGGCATCGAAGGTTTTTGTCGTTATTTGGGTTCAGATGGGAGATACAGCATGTTAACATCTGCTGATGGAAATAACCCAGCAGAGAGGGAACACTTGATTATTCTACATCATAGGTGCCTAACAAGAAGTGCTCAGTAGGTGTTAGTGACTCTGATTATTTATGTGACTTTTAAAATCAGAACTTATTAATTGTGAAATCACCTGCCCAGTTTCTTTACTGAATTTTTTATTTCTAGCAAGTTTCCAGGTAATGTCATCAACAGACCCAGATTTTCAGATGTCCATGACTATTGTTATGAAAAATAAGAAACAGAAAAGTTAACTACTTCTTTATAACCATGTGAAAATGAAATGACATACTTTATTTTAGAGGGGAAAGGTTATATAGGCCAATCTATGCATCTGAATATAAACCTATTATTCCCCCCAAATAACTTAGAACTATGATAAGGTTTATCATTTGAGCGGACTTTTGTCAACAGTCATTGCCAGAACAGCCTGTATATGTCAAATAACAAAGAAATAACAGCAACAATAACACAGAAAGTAAAGAACAATGTCAGTGGATACACGGCAGAGCACAAAGGCATAATCTGAGTATTCAGATAAGAACTCACCCTGTTTAAAAGTCACTGTTATGACTGGATAACCAATGAGGGTGACTGAGATTAAACCTATTGCTTTAGTGACCAGGACAGAGACAAAGGAAGGTATGGTTTATCATTTTTGTTATTTTGAACAAAAGTGAAAAATGTGATCCTCTTTACTTGTGAAATTGTTCAATTTGTGTGCAGGGAAAAGCCATAGCTATGTCCAATCAGAACCTTCATCCAAGTAAAAGATTACGGAGAATTATTGTCAGATGCTAGATTTTTCCTTCCAGAGAAATGACAACCCAATACCTTGAAAATGTCAAGAGCAGTGTTCCAAAACGCCCATGAAATATTAAACTAATATACTTGCAATTTTAGTAAAAATCAGGAAATGCAAAAATTACAGTACTCAGAGTGATATTACCTGAGTTCACAGGACACACATGTAGAACTTTTGATTCTGAAGCAGTCCAGTTTGGAGAGTTAATCTTTCTTTGGGGATTGAACACTCGTATTTTCCATCTTCTCTGAATTCACATTACAAATCTAAAAGGAGGGTTTTCATACTGCATTTGAATTGTAATTTCTTAGCATTGCCAAGATGTTTGGCTGGCCTCTGATTTTTCTATCAATATTTAAGAGGAGGTGTTAAATAGGAAATTGTCTTGAAGCAAAATTAAAGACCATGTCACATAGTAGGACTTTTCTACTTTTTATATTTATAATGCAGTAACTATATGTTGTGGCTAGTCTTCATAATATGTTCCTGTAAATTAAAAGGAGAAAAATATTTAATTTCTAAGGGCAAATCTCCGAGCTTTTCATTTTTTTATGCTAAACAGTGAATGAAAGAGATTCATGTGAACAATTTAACATTTAATGTACTAATTTTCTCAGTGAAATTTTTCATGTTATTTTTTAAATTTTCCAACTGCTTTTGGTTGGTTTAAATATTCTTCGAAATAGGCACATTGACTTGGGAACTAATAAAATACTTCCAAATGTCAAGTATTGGTAAGTAGACATACCAGTGTGAAAATGAGTAATAATAAAAATACTCTCAAGTTATACATTTTAAATAGAGAAAAAATACGTCCATTTTAACCGATATGGCATACGATAAATTAGGTTTTATTATATGGGGTCAGTCTTAGGAGTCTCGCTTAACATACCTCAGAATTGTCCAAAGGATGGAAGAGGGGAGTATTTATCTACCTACTCTTGTCCAACATTATAAAAGGTAGGTGTTAATTCCCTGGCACTTGCAAGTTTGCACATGAGTCAAAATAACCGAGAAGGCTCCCATAGGCATGACAGCAAAACATCCCTCATGCAGAAAACAGGAAATTTTCACTGCAGTGGTGCAAAGTTACTGTCAAGTTACATGTGTAGTTGACAGCACATATACATGATGTGATTGCTACCCCATCATCTGGGCTAGAATTATGTTAGGAGGACGTGAAGTAGGACACAAAATGTTTCTTAGACATCTTCTCATGATACATTTTGGAAAAATAACATGGCATAACCATCAAAAGATGTGGCTACTGGCAAATGGATGATTAAAGTTATGTAGGAATGATTAAAGTTATGCAGGAATACCCAAGATTTATCAAGTAAGAATGCCTAAGTCTAATCAATCTTATTTCATTTGAGTAAAGAAATTATGGGCTAGAGTTAAACAATATATCCCATACTTCAAGTCTTCATGGGACTTATTAAGAAGGAGACAAACATTCAACAATGGGTAAAGAAATTGAAAAGGAGATCAGGCTTCGATTACAGATAAGAATGAAGCCGATCATGTCAGGACTAAGGTAAATCAGAATACAGGGGTAAGGAGGTCATTGTCTGTATTTTAGAATTTCATCTACTCTATGAGACCAAAGGATGAGAGATCTATTTTGTCCAAAACTTAAATTTTCTGTAGCACATAATCTAATGCAACCTGTCTGAATAGATTATTTAAACAACCCAAATACGGAATGGGAATGAGGGCTTGTAATTCTGTATAGCTTAATGTAATGCCCGGATACCTCCCAGAGTGTGTGGAGCAGATAATTAAAAAGTATTGGCAGCTAGAGAAAATGTACAGAAAGAAATGTACCTATGTACCATTGGTAGGGAACTGAGAGGTACAGTCCCTCCTGAGGGCATCATGGTAGTTCCACAGGAGGCTGGGGTGGGGTTGCCATATTATCCCGCAACCCCTTGCTAGGAATATACCTGGAGGAACCGAGAGTGAGGACATGAATGGATATTTGCACACTGTTGTCTATGGTGGCAGTGTTCATGATTTGCAATGGATGGAGACAGCTTTAGGGTACAAGGACTGAGGGAAGGGAGGGGGGACTGTGTTGTATACATAAAATGGACTACTGAGTGGCTGCAAGAAGGAATGTGAAGACTGCAACTAGGTGAATGCAACTTAAGGACAGTATGGTGAATGAAATGGCAGAAAAAAAGACAAATATTATCATGCCTTACTCATATGGATTAACTATAATGTACAAACTTGGTGAATTGAAGTTGAGAGCATGGGTTATTAGGTTGGGGCCTATTATAAAGAGTCCTAGACTGTAAGCTCTTATGGCAGTCACATATATTCAGAAGTTGTTACCATTATTTCTAAATTTTGAGATACTGAGCTATTTCAGTATAATCTGGTCGATCCCTGAAACTACGGGTATGTATGTGACACCTGAGACTCTGCGTTAGAGCACTGAAGCTGTGAAAGTCAGCATTACCCCATACAGCAACTGTTTACAAAGTTGAAAAAGGGATCAGACTTCAACTAGAGATATGATGAAACCGATTTGGATAAGACTAAGGTAAATCAGAATACAGGGTAAAGGATGATATAGTCCATATTCTAAAATTTCAACTTCTGTGTGAGACTAAAGGAAGGGACGTTTATGTGGTGCAAAATTTACATTTTGTGTAGCACATTAACTGATTTAACTTCTATGATCCATTTATTTGAATACTATAACTACATGGAATCTTGCATAGGTTTTGAGATCCTGTTGGTTTGTTCAGGTTAGTGTGATGTCACTAAATATTGCATAGTAATTTAAGGAGAGAAGAAAAAAATTTGCAAAGTCTCTTTGGAGTGACTGGGGAGCAAGGAGGAAATATCAACTTCCCCATTTGGAGAATTTCTGATATTCTCACAAGCAGTCAGACAACCAATTCAATAGGCTGACCTCTCTATCTTGGGGTTCATCCCTATGAAACTTATTTCTGCTAAGGAGAAGCTAAGCCTTCTTATATTTATGCTAAGGGTCACCCATAGAGAGCCTCTTCTGTGGCTCAGATGTGGCCTTTCTCTCTAAGCCAACTCAGCAAGTGAACTCACTGCCCTCCCCACTACATGGGTCATGATTCACAGAGGTTTAAATCTCCCTGGCATTGTGGGACAGGACTCTTGGGGATGAACCAGGACCCAGTATCAAGGGATTGAGAAACTCCTCTTGACCAAAAGTGGGAAGAAAGAAATGAGACAAAATAAATGTTACAGTGGCTGAGAGATTTCAAACAAAGTTGAGAGCTTATCCTGGAAGCTATTCATATCCATTATATAGATATCCCTTTTTAATTTATGGTGGAAAGTACCTAAAACTGTTAAGCTGTGTTCCAGTAGCCTTGATTCTTGAAAATGATTATATAACTATATAGCGTTTACAATGTGACCATGTGATTGTGAAAACCTTGTGTCGCTTCTTTTATGCAGGACATGGCAGACGAGTATAAATAAATAAATTAATTAAATAAATAAATAATGGGGGATATAGAGGGTAAAAATTGGGTAGATTGAAATAGTAGTGGTCAATGAGAGGGAGGGGTAAGGGGTATGGAATATATGAATCTTTTCTTTTTTCTTTTTACTTCTTTTTCTGGAGTGATGCAAATGTTCTAAAAATGATCATGGTGATGAATACACAGCTATGTGATAATATTGTGAGCCACTGATTGTATACCATGTATAGGCTGGATGTATGTGAAGATTTCTCAATTAAAAAAAAGTATTGGCAAAGTCTCTTGAGGCATGGTAGGAAAAATATGGAACTATTAAACTTTATCACTGGGGAAACCACTGTACTGTCTCAAACATTAGGGACTCTCAAGTCAATAGGCCTTACTCCTGAGGCTTGCTCTTGTGAAGCTTACTTCTGTACTGGGAAAGCGAAGCCTACTTATAGTTTTGCCTAAGAGTTCATTCCAGAGGACCTCATTTGTCACTCAGATGTGGCCTCTCTCTCTGAGTCCAACTGTGCAAAAAAAAAAACATTACCCTTATCCCCCCTACATGGGACATAACATACAGGGGTAAAAGTCTCCCTGGGAACATGGGATATGATTCCAAGGGATGAGTCTAGCCCTGGCATCATGGGATCGACAATGCCTTCTTGAGCAAAAGGGGGAAAAGAATTGTAACAAATATGGTATTACTGGCTGAGAGAGTTCAAATAGAGTTGAGAGGGTCCTCTGGAGGCTACACTTATGCAAGGTTCAGCTAGATATTGCTATTTATCATGGTCTGCTAACCCCCAACCAAAACCATTCCTGCAACCCTAAAGAACACCTAGCACTTTATCTTAGATTCTACAAGGTTCCATGTACTATGATTACTTTCCAGAAACCTACAACCTCCAGATGGGTTCCTAGGTCAGATAAGTCCTGAAACCCACAGGGGCCAGCCTCTTTAGAATATCAACTAGTTCCATGCCCCTATCTCATATTATCAACAGCCCTTTCCAACATGGAAAAAAAATGGACATAGTTCAAATACTTCTAAAGATCGGGAGAAGGATAAAAGGAAAAGGTGGAGTTATACCAGGGAAGATAGGATTTAACCAATGAGTATGACTTCTAAATCATTATATTGATATTTCTCTTAGTTTCCAGTGTCTTGGAGCAGCTAGAAGTAAAAAACCTAGAATTGTGGAATTGTAAACCATTCCAAACTATGAAATCTGTTCTATAATTATTGCAGTGTGCTTTGAAATTTATTGCTTTTTTGTATATATGTTATTTTTCACAATTAAAAAAGGTAGAATTCTAGGTGCTGACTTGGAAAATCTAAATGAAAAATAGAAATTGCAGACAAAAATAAGAAGGCAAAATGTAACAATAGAAGTTTTAGTGTACCTTCAGTATAGTTACAAAGAAGGGTCCTGTCATGAATTGGTTAAATATCTGGCATATTTAGCAGCATGGTTTTTAGCAAAGAGGGGCATTAAGCAACCATAACTCAAAGGCATTAACTAGAAATAGTATCTAACTAACTTCACGGACTCTGCTTCCATGTTCACCAAAAAGCCTCTGATTCTACTGAGGCTTCTCATAAATTGCTTAACAGGAATAAAATGCATTCACTTTTCAACATTTCAACATGAGTGCCTTTTTTTCTCTTCATAGTCATATTTATCATTGGAAATTTAAAAATTAACATACATGACTTTGGATATGATGAGATGGAGAAGACTGAGCATAGTTGGCAATATGTTTAAAATGATATGAAATTGAAAATTATATGAAGCATGGATGCGACAATGAAACCAAAATGATATGAAAAGAAAAGGATTACATTAAGTTCTAGTAAAAAAAAGCAATTGAGTGAAAATTTCTAGTAACATAGTAAATGGCTTAGAAGAAGTAGAAAGTGGAGTGAATGTGCTGTCTCTTCATCCTGGCTGTGTGGGCAAAATGAAAGAGGTTTGGAAGACATATTGAATCAGATACAGTTTTCAATTAACGGGATATGGAAAGAGTGTTTGAGAAAAAGTAAAGACTATAGCTTGACTATTTTGACAGTGGAAGAGGCTCTACAGGAGATTGTAGACCACATTACCCTAAATTTTCCACTGGAGTAAGGTATAATGATGGCTTGGAAAAAAATTGCGTCTCCATGTTATCACAAAGTTTTGGAAAGGGGGAAATAAAGGTGACTGTGTGTGATAAACGTAAATTAATATAAAATTCAATGAAACTTGAGTTTCTAGCTTTCCAGCAAATGTCTCTCAAGTAAGTGGTGTATTTTGCGTAAAATTTCATATAATGGTTTCTTGAAACATTAAAATGCTTTTCTCTTATTAGCAATGCTTTCATAGTTGGCTTGATTCACTTGATATTGATGATCTATGCTATAATAAAATTTAAGCAGAGAAACTGAATATACTCTCAATTAGGAACCACAGCTTCACTGGGACTTAGTGTATCATATTGCAGCATAACATTCTAATATACATAATTTCCTAAATCATGCAATGACTTCAGGGAGTACTTAAATATTCAATTCAATTAGCTCTTAAGTGTCCAGAATACAGTTAACAATATAATGTCCTGCATGCAGAAGGTGGAAAAGTTTTCCTTCACACCCAGGTCCTCAAGCAGAGCCAGAGAACGAGGCAACAGCTACGTGGGAAGCCTCCCTGGCAAAGTTATTTCTTGTACATTTTGATGGGACACAAAAGGAAAGAGAATTAATATTTCCTGAATGCCTACTATGTGCCAAGCCTTTTACTTCTATTTTAATAATCTTTAATCATCAAATAAACTTGCAAGTATAGGTATTCATTATCCCCTTTTTGCTTTTATGGAAACTAAGCTCAAAGAAGTAGAGTGACTTGTTCAAGGTAAACTAGCTGTAGCAGAACTTTGAATGGAATATAGTTCTGTCTTTACTCTGCATGAAGATGTGAGTTTACCCATTGAAGGTGGGTCTTGATTAGTTTGCTGGAGTCCTTTAAAAGGGGAGACATTTTGGAGAAAACACAGATGGCTGGAATGTTGATAGAGAGGGTCAACAGAATCAGAGACACTTAGAGATGCAAAAAGAAAATGCCTCCATTGAAGCTATCTAAAACCAAAAGCCAAAGGACTGGAAGATCCCAGCTACATGCCTTCGCAGCTGACAGAGTTGTTCTGGACCCATCAGCCTTTCTTGAGTCAAGGTATCTTTCCCAACATGCTTCAGTTTGGACATTTTTATGTATATAAGAACTGTAAACTTGCAACTTAATGAACTCCCTTTATAAAAGCAACCCACTTCCGTATATTGCATTTCTGGCAACACGAGCAAACTAAAACACTCCTTAAAGGTATAAAAGGGTTTATCAGATGAATCTGTGGTTTCTTTCTGAGGGTAGTTAGGTTTCAAACAAAGCTTTAACAAGTAAACTCCTGAAGACCAGTATGACCTCCACTTTCACTTATACCTGGCCTAAAAGAATCTTGCCTAGAGTCAAGCCATGGTATTACTATGTTCTAATACTACATTTTAGTTAATCAATTTTTATATGATTCTGTTGGCCCTCTCTGTCACTCCAAGCATCTGTGTTTTCTCCAAAACCTCTCCCCTTTTAAAGGACTCCAGTAGACTAATCAAGACCCACCTTCAATGGATGAACTCGCATCTCCATCTAATCAAAAGGCCACACCCATAACTGGATGTATCACATCTCCATGGAATAATCTAATCTAATCTAATCAAAAGGTCACACCCACAATTGAGTGAGTCAACCTCCATGGAAACAATCTAATCAAAGATTCCACCCTATAATATTGAATCAGGATTAAAGGACATGGTTTTTCTGGGGTACACAACACTTTCAAAAACCTCCCAAGGAAGAAAAGCCCAGGATCAGATAGCTTCACAAATGACTTCTACCAGTCATTCCAAGAAGAATTAACACCAATCCTGCTAAAACTCTTACAAAAAATTGAAGAGGATGGAATACTACCCAACTAATTGTATGAAGTCAGATAAAGATACAACAAGAAAAGAAAATTACAGATGAATATCTCTAATGAATATAAATGCAAAATCCTCAACAAAATACTTGAAAATCAAATCCAACAGCTCATTAAAATAATTTTACACCATGATGATCAAGTGAGTTTTATGCCAGGCATGCAAGGGTAGTTCAACACAAGAAAATCAATTAATGTAATATACCACATTAACAAATTGAAGGGGAAAACCACATGGTCATCTTGATTGATACAGAAATGCCTTTGACAAAATCTTGCATCCTTTCATGATAAAAACACTTTGATAGATAGGAATAGAAGGAAACTTCCTCAACATGACATATATGAAAAATCCACAGCTAAGATCATACTCAATGTTGAAATACTGAAGCCTTCCCTCTGACATTTAGAATAAGACAAGGATGCCCACCATCACCATCACCATTCTTACTCAATATTGTGCTAGAAATTTTAGCTAAAGTAATTAGATGAGAAAAAGAAGTGAGGTATACAAATTAGAAAGGAAGAAGTACACCTTTCACTATTTGCAGATGATATGATTCTATAATTAGAAAGCCTCAAAAAAAAAAAAAAAAAAAAACTATGGAAAAGCTACTAGAGCTAGTAGCTCTAGTAATTCCAAACAGCTAGTATTCAGAAAAGTGGTGGGATACAAGATCAGCATGCAAAATCAGTAGTGTTTCTATACACTTGTAATGAGCAATCTGAGGAGGAAATCAAGAAAAATATTTCATTTACAATAGCGCTTAAAGAATACAATATTTTGGAATAAAATTTAGCCAAAGAGGTGCAGGACTTGTACATAGAAAATTAGTAAACGTTGCTAAAAGAAATCAATGAAGACCTAAATACATGGAAGACATTCTGTGTTCATGTATTGGAAAACTAAATATCATTAAGATGTCAATTCTGCCTAAATTGATTTACAGAATCAACACAATCTCAATCAAAATGCCAACAGCCTACTTTGTAGAAGTGGCAAAGCCAATTATCAAATTTATTTGGAAGGGAAAGGGGTGCCAAATAGCCAAAAACATCTTGAAAAAAAAACAACAAAGTTGGAGAATTAACACTTCTGGACTTTAAAGCATATTACAAAGTCAGAGTAGTCAAAACAGCATGGTATTGGCATGAAGATAGACATATTGACCAATGGAATGGAATTGAGGGTCAGAAATAGACCCACTCCTCCCCGTCTATGGTCAATTGACTTTTGACAAGGCTACCAAATTCACTCAACTGGGACAGAACAGTCATTTCAACAAATGATGCTGGGAGAACTGGATATCCATATCTGGAAGAATGAAAGAGGACCCCTATTTCATATCCTATTCAAAAATTAATTCAAAATGGATCAAAGATCTAAATATAAGAGCCAGGACCATAATACTCCTAGAAGGAAATGTAGGGAAACATCTTTAAGATTTTGTGGTACGTGGTGGTTTCTTAGACTTTACCTCCAAATCACAAGCAACCAAAGAAAAAATAGATAAATGGACCACCTCAAATTTGAAGACCTTTGTGCTTCAAAGGACTTTTTCAAAAACGTGAAAAGGCAGTTGTTCTAGTTTGCTAGCTGCCAGAATGCAACATACCAGAAATGGAACAGCTTTTAAAAGGCGAATTTAATAAGTTGCTAGTTTACAGTTCTAAGGCTGTGAAATTTTCCAAATTGAAACAAGTCTATAGAAATGTCCAATCTAAGGTATCTAGGGAAAGATACCTTGGTTCAAAAAAGTTCAGCATTTCTCTCTTAGCTGGAAGGGCACATGGCAAACATGGCAGCATCTGCTAGATTTCTCTCCAGACCTCTTGCTTCAGAAAGCTCCATGGGAGGTGTTTTTCTTCTTCATCTCCAAAAATGTCACTGGCTGGTGGACTCTGTGGTTCTCTCCTCCTTCTGCTGTGGTTCTGCGGCTCTCCTCATTCTCAAAAGGGGAATGTCTCTGCTTTTACAGGATTCCAGTAAACTAATCAAGACCCACAAAGAATGGGTGGAGATATTAAGTTCAATACCCATAATTGATTGAGTCATATCTCTGTGGAGATAACCTAACCAAGTTTCCAACCTATAATACTGAATGAGGATTAGAAGAAACCGTTGCTCTCACAAGATTGATTAGGAGTAAAACATGGCTTTTCTAGGGTATATAAATCCTTTCAAACTAGCACAGCAGCCTATTCAATGAGAGAAAATATTTGGAAACCACATATCCAATAAAGGTTTAATAACCAGAATATACAAAGAAATCTTATAACTAAATGATGAAAAGACAAATAACCCATTTTAAAAATGGGCAAAAGGCTCTTTGCTTCTTCCTGCTTGACAGACAGCCTCATCTTTTCTTGCAGTAACAGCTGCATCTCTGAGGAATGATGGTAAAGGTCAGAATAAACAGATTTGGCTGGTATTGGGTGCCTGGTCACCAGAGCAGCTGCAAACTCTGGCAAAGTGCAGGTTGTTGTCATCAATGACCCTTTACTGACCTCAACTACATGGTCTACATGTTCCAGTATGATTTCACCATGGCAAGCTCAAAATCACCATCAAGGTTGAGAACAGGAAGCTGTGATCAATGGGTGTCCCATTACTATCTTCCAGGAGTGAGTTCTAACCAACATCAAATGGGTTGATGCCAGTACTGAATATGTTGTGGAGTCCACTGGTATCTTCACAACCATGGAGAAGACCGGGGCTCACTTGAAGGATGGTGCCAAAAGAGTTATCTTTGCCTCTTTGGCTGATGGCCCCTTGTTTGTTATGGGTATGAACCATAAGAAGTATGACAACTCCCTCAAGATCATCAGCAATGTTTCCTGCATCTGGTCCAACTGCACAACCAACTGCCACCAACTGCACCACCAACTGGCTAAGGTCATCCACAACAACTTTGGCATTGTGGAGGGACTCATGAACACTGTCCATGCCATCACTGCCACCCAGAAGACTGTGGATGGTCCTTCTGGAGGAAAATGTGGCATGGCAGCCATGAGGCTGCCCAGAATATCATTCCTGCATCTACCCGCGCTGCCAAGGTGGTGGGCAAGGTCATCCCAGAGCTGAATGGGAAGCTCACTGGCATGGCCTTCCACGTCCCTGCCCCCAGTGTGTTCACTGTGGTTCTGACCTGCCAACTGGAGAAAGCAGCCAAGTATGATGACATCCAGAAGGTGGTGAAGCAGTATTACAGGCCCCCCTAAAGGGCATCCAGTGTGCTGAGGACCAGGTTCTGTTCTGCAACTTTAACAGTGATACCCACTCTTCCACTTTTGATGCTGGGGCTGGCATTGCTCTCAACAACAACTTCATTAAGCTCATTTTCTGGTATGACAATGAATTTGGCTATAGCAACAGGGTGGTGGGCCTGATGGTCTACATGGCATCCAAGGAGTAAGAGCCCCAGCAACAACATTAGAGGAAGAGAGGGTTTAGCTTCTGGGGAGTCCTGGCCCCAACTTGATCCCCCAGTACTGAGAATCTCCCAACCTCCACAGCTTCCATCCCAGACCCCCTGAAGAAAGTCAAGGGCTGAGAGTCCTACCTTGTCATGTACTATCAATAAAGTACACCCAGCCTAAAAAAAAAAGAAAAAAAGAAATGACCAAAGACTTGAAGTAACAATTTCTCAAGGAGGATATACACATGACTAAAAAGCAAATGAAAAGATGCTCAACATCACTAGCTATTAGGGAAATACATATCAAAACTAAAATATGATATCATTTTATACCTATGGACTGGTCACTATTACAAATCAGAAAAATGCAAGTGTTGGAGAAGTTGTGGAGTAATAGGAATGTTTATTCATGGCTGGTGGGAATGTAGAATGTTACAGCCACTGAGGAAGACAGTTTGGCACTTCCTGAGGAAGCTAAGTATAGAACTACCATATGATCTGGCAATCCCGCTACTAGGTAATTACTCAGAAGAACTGAAAGCAGGGACATGAACAGACATTTGTGCACCGATGTTCATGGTGTCATTATTCACAATTGCTCAAAGAAGGAAATAACTCAAATGTTCATCAACTTATGAAAGAATAAACAAAATGTGATATATACATACAATGGAATATTATTCAGTTGCAAGAAGAAATGAAGTCCTGATGCATGTGACAACATGGATGGAACCTTGAGGATAACAAATTGAATGAAAGGAAAATATTTTATGATCTCACTAATAAGAACTGAATATAATGAGCAAATTCATAAAGTTAATATTTGAATGTAAGTTACCAGAAGAGACAGGTTATCCTAGAGGTTATTTTTATGCATTATATAGATATTTCTTTTTAGTTTATGGTGTATTGGAGTGGTTGGAGGGAAGTACCTGAAACTGTTGAACTGTACTCCAGTAGCCTTGATTCTTGAATAAGACTGTCTAACACTATAGCTTTTACAATGTGACCGTGTGATTGTGAAAACCTTGTGTATGACGCTCCTAATATCCAAGGTATAGACAGATGAGAAAAAGAAACGTAAGGATAAAAAATAAACAAATAATAGGGGGAGATAAGGTATAAAAATTGGGTAGATTGAAATACTCTGGGTCAATGAGAGGGAGGGGTAAGCTTATGGGATGTATGAGATCTTTTTATTTCTTTTTTTGGAGTGATGCAAATGTTCTAAAAATGATCATGGTGAAGGCTACACAACTATGTGATGATATTGCGAGCCACTGATTGTATAATATGGTTGGACTTTATGTTTATGGATATTTCTCAACAAGAATATATTTAAAAATCACAATGCAAGACACAACACTATGTGTTAGAATACTTGTGCACCCATACAGATTCCCATGCTCCACTAGATGTTGGAGATAAAGGAAGCTGAAGTATTTCCATATTTAATCATACTGTCCATCTGAACATTCTAAAATTGACTAGGACTTTTTATTACCTTAGACAAATCTTTACCCCAGCCTTCTTCTCAGAGTGGCCCTCCATTTACCCCAATAGTTTGTACTAGTCTTCATGGTAAAATATCCAGGATTTAGTTCAGGCTCTATCTTGGGTGATACTTGGAATGTCACTTTATTCATTTCTTTATTCATTCAGTCATTGAGTTGTCTATTCATTCACCTATGGAAGGGAGGTTGAGGATAGCAGTGAGTCTTGAGATAAACTTTGAAGAAGTGAGGAGGGTATTTCAAGAAAAAGGAGATGGGATAAACAAAATCATCGAGGGAGAAATAGATTTAGAATCTTGAGGCAGTGAAGAGACTACCTTGTTTAGAGCATAGGTTTAGGAAGGAAATAGTGCTAAATACATTATAGAATACTGGAATTCGTACAACCTTCACAAAGAGGTCAAATATACTGTTGTTTTTTTAAAAAATAAATTATTAAATAAAATATATTTTATATGTAACTATTGTTTATGATAAGTAAAAGAGATTTCCCTGCTGGAGTTTATGGACTAGCCAGAGCCTCATACCAGTTGAATTTCAATGCTCAATCCTCCCTGTGGGCTTCAGTTTCTACATTTGCTAAAAAAAAAAAAGAAAAAAAAAAGGAATTAGATTAGTTTATCTTTAAGGGCCTTCCTAAGGCAAACATTGTATGGTTCTCTATTATGCAAAATCCTGGTCTTAAAAAATGATTGACTTATTTTAGTTGCTATAGTAGCTAAATGCTAGAGTTGAGACCAGTTCGACTTTATAGAAATAGACCAATATGAAAAGGGATAGATTCATCCAGACAGGTATTGATTGATTTTTTTTTTGTAAATATATTTCTAATATTGATTAATTAAATCCAGAAGCTCATTAGAGAAATGGAGTCTCTTGCATGTGGTAGGAATTCTAAGTGCTTGCTGATTAAATTGTATATATTATGTATTGTATATAGTATATATTATGTAAATGAGTGTTTTTAAGGCAAAAAACTGATATTTTTCCCTCCTCAACTTAAAATAGATCTTCTTATTATACAGTATCTTATAATGTCCAGGGCTGTAAAGTGGAAAAAAATGAACATTAATTTTGCATCTGTCATGTGCTAAGCCAAACATATATGCAATCTTGTGTAAGTGGTAAATGAGACCCATAAGGCTAAGCTTGGAGAAGTTAAATAACCTGTCCAAAGTTATTGGTTAGCAACTAGGATATAAACATATTACTCATGTTTCTTGGTTATTAATTCATAGTATAATTGGGGGGAAAATCTACTATAAGTTAAGTAACAATTTTTTCAGGATGTCAGGTGATATCTTTGTAGTAAACAATTTTAATAGTTGACAGCACGAGTTAGATGTGAAAGAGAAAGGATCTGGAAGTATTGTTCTCAAAGAGCGCATTTTAATTATATTGGAATAAATTAATTACATTAATTACTTGGTGACATTAAAGTTTAACATCAGAAAAAAGACTGAATGATACCATATAATTAGCATCCATAATTTATTTTATGCATTTACCTACAGCTTTCTCCCCAGGAGATACATTTTCCAGTACTGTTCAAGGATTTTAGATTCCCTAGTATTGCATTTTTCCAGCCCTAGCCTTTGACAGTGTAGTCAAAATTGAATTGATTTGTGGTCTGATTTTTTCCTCTAGTTTTTATTGAAACAGTCTCTTTCTCTGGAATATTTTAAGACTGTTCTTACCATTTCCTGCTGGGTGGGACTTTCTTTGGCTATGCTGTTTGCTTAAACTATGAAGCCATTTCAAATAGATGTGTTTTATCATCCTTTTTCCCCTTTAGAGGAACCTCCCTATAATTTAAGCTTGTTAATAACCTCACCAATGTGACATTTATAATATTTATTTTTTTCTCTTTGGAAGCAGAATGAAGGATAGTCATTTTCCAGCAGTCGTTTTAATTCCAACCTATTGAAAAGCTACAGTGAATGGTTAATGATGTACCCTTTTAATGAAACTGCCATGAGATAGAGTTATTTTGCATATAAACATAGACAAAGCTAATAATTTTTAAAATAGACAAGAGAAATATCTAATAATAATGTCTTAAAATATATCTCATCCATTTGAGACTGAAAAACAAAAGCTCATTTCCTGATATGTGTGTTTTGGGGAGCAAAAGGCATTGGGATTAGATCACTCCAATGGATTGTTTAGGGTATGTGTGTTATCTTCTCCATCATCACTCTTATCAATTAGCACTTTATTCACAGGGAAAATGTGGCACATGTACCTATTTATGCTTATAAAGCAAGTAACGTGCTTTGGGAAACTTATTAGTGAACCAGAACAAAAATGGCATGGACTAAATTAAGCCAACAAATACATTAGATTATTGAAGGTGGAGAAAAGAATAGCCATCCCTTCCCTCTCACAGACACAAAGTTGAACGTTATTTTATAAAATTATTCCAATATTTCCTGCTCCATTAACGGAGGGGTTCCCCATTCTGAAATTCCCCTGCCAGAGAACACTGATTTATTTTTAATAAGTTACCATTTACTGCATTCCTACATGATGCTAAGGAAAGCAGATTAGGCCTTCTTTCACTATACCTCTTGCTGCAGACAGCTGTCCTGCTAGTGTGTTCTAATGTTCTAGACCCACTGAGTCACAGTGTGGGAGGATTGGGAACCCTGGAAAAATAACTAACAGTGCATATTACACTGATGTAAGTGAACACCGTCCTTTCATACCACGAAACATGTAATCACCCCTTATTTCCAGAAATTTTAGAGAAAATACTGGACTGGGAGACAGTATAAACTGAGGTTCCAGTTCTAACTCCATTTCCAATTTATTAGGTAATGCTTAGCAAGTCCCTTAGCCTCCCTTGGTCTGTTTTCCAACCAGTAAAATGAAGGATTTCTATATTTCCTTTAAGATGCCTTTCAGATTTAAGGCTTTACCAAGGCCACTAAATCTATACTTACTACCAGAAAGCAATTGGAATAACTATATTTACAAAGTAAAACCCTGAGCACAGCAAGAGGTCTACCTGCACTCATCTGCTGAATAATGTTCTGAAACTCTCTAAATCCATCAGCCCTTCTACAAATCAGGACAGCAACCATTTCCTTTATCCTATGAACATGGATGCCATGAGAATAGTTACAACATTGCTTAGAATTCTCTGGAAATTATCTTCAGTAAACATGTAATGTACAGCTAGCTATTAAAATGGCTAAATATGCATTGTTTCCAAACATGCTAAAACAGAAAAGAAAATTAAGCAAAAAGTCATTTTATTTTCTTTTAGAAAAACCTCAAATGTTTTTCTCATCTATTTAAGAACAAGGAATATTGCCTTATATTCAATAAATATAATGACCATGAAGGAAAAGCAGAGATCAGAGAGGCAACGAAAGATGAATATGGATGAAAAGATTAATGAGACAGAAAGATAGAGATAGAGAAATAGGCAGACAAGCTAAGAAAAGAAAAACAAGAGGAAAAAATCAGAAAGACTCTTATAGAAGGAGATAAGTGAAAAAGCAGAGAAACGGGTATGCCACAAACAGAATGAGTCATTCCAAGAGAAAGATTTTTTTGTGGAGAAATAACTTGATTAATGCCTTTTAATAAAACAGATAGATTTCATAAACAAAATGGTTTTATGCAATGATAGACATGTGGGGGATGATAACCTCTTGTACCTCAGGGCCAACTGAAGAGAAGTTGAAGATTAAATCTGAGATTCCCTTCAGTTAGTTAAAATTAAATTCTTCAATGGTATTCTCTGTACTGTTGCAAAATGATAAGAACTAGCTAAAATTTTATGGCTCCTCTAGACAAAGGATGACAAAAGTTCAGAACAGAATAAAAACTAATTTTTTAGAAGTATTTTGCTTTCCATGGGAAAAAGAAATAATTGAAAAATTTTCATGAAAGTGACTTAAGGTCATTTAAATAATTTATAACTACTATTAACATAAATCTCTTTCCATGTTATTAATTTTATTAATCCAGAATTGAATTTTTCTGATGTTAAGGTATTAGTTTATCTTTTAGGTGTTATAGAAGATGATAGAATTGTTATACTTTTAATATCTTTATCAATTGGGGAGACATAGTTATGAGTGAAATTGCATGATTTAATTTATAAAATCTTGTAAAAAAACATATAAGATAGAGATTTTAAAAGTGTCAAAATATTCATAATTATCAAATCTGGAAACTGGGTACATTAAGGGTCATTGTAGTATTCTCTCAATTTTTGAGTATGCTTGAAATTTTCCATAACAAAAAGTTAAAAAATAAAATATTTTCTTTGACTGAGTCAACTATCTATAAAACATTTCATTTTGTTCAGAAAAAGTGGCTCAAATGCATGCACAGTCTCAGCTTCCGGACATGAAGACAGCAAATTAGAAAATTTTTTGCTACAAAATCTTCTTTGGTCCCTTCTTTTTACGCAGTGATTTCTACCATTTTATTTACCATCATCATCTACGTTTTATTTTCAGAAGAGCTGAACTGTGTTTTATAAATTTCCACTTCAGACACACAGGAAATCTTAAGAAATGGATGAGAACCAGGTACTTAGTGTGCAGTTTTCCATAATAAGTTTTACTTAAATCCCAAATTCTAAAAGCAGAAATGGAAGTGTGCTTAAATCTTGTGTAAAGTTATCTCAATTGTTCCATGAGCAACTTGGGGAAAGAGTTGAGTTGGGAATCCTTGTTTTGGCTATCACCTGAGTTGGTATCCTAGAAGAAGTGCAGTGCACTTGGTCTTCTCGAGGAGAGGCCTTTCCTACACGCTGCTTTATTTGCAAGTTAAAGTCTCAGAGGAGACTGCCTGTCTACCCAGTTGCAGATCTTGTATGAAATAATTGCATCTGTTACCATGGAAACAGAAATATAACCAATAAACTGCATACCCCGAACAGATTAAAATTGACTTGGGAAAACTATGCAGGGTTATTACAAAATTGAAAAACTTTTTTTTTATTGTTCTTCCCTCTATTTAAAATGATAGCTCATGAAGTAGACTTTTCATAGAAATCATTCTGCCCACCAGGATTTTTTATGGCAACATATTTATTGTTCAGTATATCCTTAAACAGGTTTTAAATAGCTGTGCATGACTGCAGATGGATGAATATCATAAATGCATATGTTAAACATATATGTATAAGGATGATAACAAAACTAATGAAAAACTATGGGTCCCACAAATCCAGGCGCAAATGTGTTTGAACGTGATAAAGTTGCAACTGATTTCTATTTTAACATGATTTATTATTTCAAAGATGCGAATCTGTTGCTTTTGTGGTTTAGGTACCACTAATTCAGCACTTAATCTTTATGGGAAACTGTATTAAGTTAATTTCATTTAATTCTTGCAACAATCCAGAGGTGAGCTACTTTTATTTTTACCCCCAACATAGAAACAAGAACTAAACCTCAGAGAAGTGAGGCATCTTGGCCCAAAGAATAGAATGTGAACCATGATCTGAGTAGCTTCAAACTTTAGTTGTATGAATCATATTCCACTAGTTCTCATTAATACTAGTATAATAAAAGCTCAATATAACACTGGTAGCCTATAACAGCATTATTAGTAGAGCCTCCAATGGCATTACTAAAAAGAGTCTGCTATCTCCACTTGAAATTTAGCTTGCAAGACTTTTTTTTTTTAATTGACGTATATTTTAAGCTCTCAGTGGCTAGGAACTGAAACTTGTAAAATTCTTCAAAACTAGAAAATATGGAAGTGGTGTTTGAGAAATGCTTATAGCAACAAAAATCAAAGCTATGAAGAAGTAATTGACACTTGTAGAACATTAGTTGGTTGAAATGGAAGCGCATTTTCCCCCCTGAATTGTGAATATTAAGCTTAGAGGGGCTAAAATTGACCATTTGGGGAAACTAAAATATTATGGAATGAAAATTCTTTAGAAAGTAAGTATTTAACCATACCCTATTTTGTGTCAAGAGTCAGGGTTAGGTCATTTGATAAAAATAGTGAATTTTAAAACAAAAATGTCCTAGAAAAAAAAAGATGGTAGTTTATCCTAGGGGAAAAAAAGAGCGAAAGCTGAGGTTACACTTGAACACTTTTGAATTTCCATTGTGTATTGAATTCTTTTCTACATCAGGGACTTAAAAAACAAGACAACCTTCCATATTACACAGTGCAATAGGACGAACAATGTAGGACATATCCCACGGAAATTTTGAACAGATAATTTTGCCAACTTTCAGTTGTAGGACTGGAAAGTCTGTTTTTCTATTTGTTGTTCTGAAGGTTTACAGGGAAGGAAAAGTCATGTTGGTGAAAGCTGATAGAAAGCTGCAAGATTCTAAATGCTATCTTTAGAAATGCTCACAGCTTCTAAAGTAGGGCCATCTAATGGTTTACGTGCAAATGTATGGAATGTGCAATGGCCTAGGCATTGTGATAGCTGAGTCTTAGTCCCTATTCTGCTATTATCTAGTTTTAGATCCCAGTTGTTTATGGGTTGCAATTTTCTAATCTGTCAGATCGTAGTAGGGAGTGCCAAATAAGCTGTAAAATTCCTTTCCACTCTAATTGGAATAAAATCTTATGGTACAATGTTTCTGACTGACCCAGCCCCATCCATGATTCCTTGATCCCTAGTCATCTTCCAGGATTGATCCAGGGGTGATCATGTGCCCCAGTCCTGACCAATGAGCTGTATTGGCTGAGATTCCAAGAGAGCTTCTAAAACAGAACAGACTGGGCTGAAATGTCCTTGCAATTTTTCACCTGTCTCTTCTTGTCTGCAACAAATGCAATGCGTAAAGTTGCAGCAGCCAGGATCAGCTAAACATTAAAAGATGGCAGAAGCAGAAAGACGGAAAGAATGTATGTTCTTAATGCCTCCCATAAGAAGCTGTATCAACCTTGGAGTGCAATCTCTAGAGTTCTTGTGGTATGATAAAAATAAACCCCTGGTCTAAGCCATTGTGGTAAAATTTACCATTATTTGCAGTAGAAATTATACCTAACTGATATGGCTTTACACACCCCAAAAAACTAAATGCTCTAACTTGAAAAGGGTACCTTGTGAATGATACAAAGATTATTACCATTAATACTTAAGGAACTTCTCAATTTAGAAGGCAAAAGATAAGTACTGAAATCAACACAATGTAATTCTGAATACATTAAGACATATAGTAACAAGGATTTTTCAAGCTGGATGAAGCCACATTTAATTTCATGGGATGAGAGAACCATCAGGAATAGTGTCTATAAATATATATTTTAAATTCTTGGAAGTTCATGCTGTAACCTAATAATTACAATTTAATAACTAAATTATTAATATAGAACTAGTAGGATATTGGGCTATGATCAATTGCTTAATTATACTTACTCAGATTTATCCATCCTTAACATCTCACCAAGAAGTAACATTGTTCTAGCTTGACTTTCAAACTAAAATTATAACAAAATATTGTTTTTAGGATCTGCCCTTTTAAGAGAATAACATATTTTTGGAATGAAACTGAAAATGAAGACAACCCATTTCTTGTTGCTTGAGCAGCTACTGGCTTATGCAACAAATCCCAATCCCCTAATTACTGTTTGGTAAAAAATACATTCTAAACCCTATGCCTTTCCTCACACTCTTTGCCCACTTTCCTTTACTTCTCCCAGTGCTATCCTTACTTTAATCTACCTTCCATCTCTTTTCCAAAACCATCTAATCAGATAAATGTTTCCACCAAGATGAATTAACATATTAAAATGGCTTAATATGCTACCACATCTCCCTCCGTGTTTCTGTTTGTATGCTATGTAACTCAGAATAAACTCTGGCTGTATTTTAGAATCATCTGGAAAGCTTAGTGAAAATGTATTCCCTACTCCTCCAAATGCAGGCCAGTTTGAATTTAACTGATCTGCAGTGGGACCCAGACATTGCTGTGTTTAAAAGCATCTCAAATATTTCTAATGTGCAGCTAACATCAAGAAGCAGTGTAAACCTAACCTAACATTCAACATACATACATTGGGTGCCTGACATTGCAAGTTACATAACAAAACCATTCTCAGCCTTGGTGAGATTAGATGACTAAAACATAAATCATTTTTTCCCATGGGGTAAAAGAAGGAGTTTATTGAAATAAAACTTGATTCTCTCAAGAACACTACAGGTCATGGTGTCTCCACAGAGCCCATACTCAGTAATAAGAAAGCTGACAAGAATCAGGTCAAGAGCAGGCTACTCCCTCTCTCTCTCTCTCTCTCTCTCTCTCATTTCTGCTTCTCTCCAGATTTTTGGTTCTTTCTTTGTTTCCAAAGATATTTTCTTCATTTTATACTTGCTGCAGCCCAGCTCCAATTCTCAGAGAGCAGCCTAAGGCTACCCATGGTCACTACACAGGACGTATGTCCTGCAGCTGAAGTTGCATCTAACTAGAGGGGCTGCCTTATTCTAATGTGAAAAAAAGAGTGGAAACAGATTCATAGGCATGTCACTATTGATGGCCATATGGTTGCCTCATAGTTCTCTATTTCCAAGATCCTCCATTGAAAAGTCAGACCCAAACTAAGAGGCTTCTTTGTTACAAGTCTCAGAAGAGAGAATTCAGCTGTCCCAGCTTGGTCAGGTGCCCATCCCTGATCTACTTACCTGTGTTCCAAGAAATATGGTAGATCTAACTTCTAAGATTCTGTATTCTTTGTGTATAACCTGGTAGTTCCTTGGAACTTTGGGTATTTGTTTGACACCTGAGACTCAGAGTTTGTGTGGCTCTGAAAATCAGCATTACTCCATACAGCAACTATTAAAGAAACTAAAAAAGAAATAAGACTCCAATTAGAGATATGAATTAAGTGGACCTAGCTAGGACTAAGGTAAATCAGAATACAAAGTAAAATAGGATATTGTCTGTATTTTAAAAGTGTGACTTCTGGGTGAGACCAAAGGAAGAAATGCTTATTTGGTCCAAAATTTTAATTTTCTGTAACACACTATCTAATTTAACTTGTCTGATCAGTTTATTTAAACAACCTAACTACATGGACCCTCAAATAGGGAATGAGATCTTATTATTCTGTACAGGTTAATGTAATACCTGGATACATTCCAGGCATTCTCAGACATTAGGGACTCCCAATTTAATAAAATAAGCCCTTAATCTTGAGGCTTGCCCTTATGAAACTTATTTCTGCAACGGCAAAACTAGGCATGCATGTAATTATGCCTAAGAGTCACCCCTAGAGAACCTCTTTGTTGCTCAAATATAACCTCTCTCTTTAAGTCAACTCTGCAAATAAACTCACTACCCTCCACCCTATATGGGACATGACTCCTAGGCATCTAAGTCTCCATGGCAATGTGGGACAGGATTCTCAGGGATGAGTCTGGCCCTGGCATTATGGGATGGAGAATGCTTCCTTGACCAAAAGGGTGAAAATAAATGGAACAAAATAAAGTTTTAGTGGCTAAGAGAGAAGAGATTTCAAATAGAGGTAAGAGGTCATTCTGAAGGTTATTCTTATGCAAGCTTTAGCTAGATATTGCAAACTACCACAGTATGCCAAGCCCTAACCAAAAGTAGTTCAGAAAACTTAGGAAGTTCCTCGGGCTCTAACTAAGTCTTTATAAGAGTTTTTTCGTAGTAAGTTTATTTTTTTCAGAAACTTAAGGCCTTCAGATTTATCCTTTAGGCCAGATAAACCCTGAAACCCAGAGCTACTAGTCTCTCCAAGAATATCAGCCAGTTTCATTCCTCTACTCCATAAGATCAACACTCCTTTCCAGCATCAAGAAGTTAAAATGGTCATTGCCCAGATATTTCTGAAGATTGAGAGAAAGACCAAATAAGAGTTAGAAGGTATAACAAATGACTGTGACTACTGATTCATTACATAGATATTTCTTTTTAGTGTCTGGTGTTTTAAAATAGCCAGAAGGAAACCCTGAAGTTGTTGAACTGAAATTGGAAATTCAGAAATTACTGAACTTTAATTCAGTAGCCCTGATCTTTGATAAGGATTGTATAACTATATTGAAAAAAAAAAGCTCTGTTACCTAATGTGCTAGTTTGAAACTATTATGTACCCCAGAATTTTCTTTCAGTACTGATCCAATCTTTGGGAGCCAGATCTATTGTTTAGGGTAGAAACTTTGATTAGATGTTTCCAAGGAGATGTGACATACCCAATTATAGGTGTGGCCTTTTGATTAGCTGGAGATGTGACTGCCCATTCATGGTGGGTCTTTGTTAGTTTACTGGAGTCCTTAAAATGGGAAACATTTTGGAGAAAGTACCGTCACTTAGAGTCTTGACAGAGATGATGGGATAGCCAATACAGAGGAAACGCAGATGCAGACATTTGGAGATACTTAGAGACAGACAGAAGCTCAGAGGGGAGGTCACTGGAACCAGGAGCTGAAAGCAAAGAACTCCAGGAGCAAAGGGCCAGCAGACATTGCCATGTGTCTCACCATGTGATGGAGAAACCCTGGACTGGAATCAGCCTCTCTTGAGTGAAGGTGTCCTCTTGTTGATGCCTTAATTTGGACATTAAAAAGTTTTATAACTGTAAACATGTAGTTTAAATCTCTTTTATAAAAGCCATTCCATTTTGGCAGCATTAGCAAACTGAAACACCTGTGTTTGTATGAATTTACTTCTGGATGTTTTATTCTGTTCCATTGATATATATCTCACAATACTACTCTGTGTTAGTTAACCTACCTCTATGGTAAACCTTAAAATTGGGTAGTGTGCAATACTAGTGGTCAGTAAAAGGGAGGGGTTAGTGGTATGGGATGTTTAAGGTTTTTTTTTAAATTTCTTTTTCTGGAGTAATGCAAATGCTCCAAAAATGATTATGGTAATGAATGCACAACTATGTGATGATACTGTGAACCAATGATTGTATACTTTGGATGGATGTGTGGTATATGAATATATCTCAATAAAATAACATTATAAAAAGAAATGTGGTAGAACACAACTGCCAAAGACTCACCCTTTATGGAGAAGAGGGCATGTCATCAAAAAGAGGATAATTTATGAGGTGGCCAGTTAAATGAAAAAGTGTGCTTGATAGTTCAAAGTATAAATTTTAAGTTTAATATTCAAAATATCTCTGATAAGGCTTCAGTGCTCATCCGCATCCAACACAGGCAAAGACTGTTTATCCAGAGCTTGACACATATTGCAAGAGTGTCAACCACCATCACTTACATTTGGCAGAGACTCGAAGTCAGGCAGAGTAGTGGGAGAAAGGGAAGGCATCAGTATGCCCTGATCAGAGGCTGTTGGCATGAGGAGGCAGACTAACTAGGAGGGGGGCACCCTGTGTAACTGGTACATGGAGCATTTTTACTTTCTCTAGGTGGGCTGAAGTTGGAAATGGGAGGGGGTTGTCAAAATTAGGGAAGTTGTCAATTATCAAGTCCTGGAATTTGGGCCAATTGAAATAGGGGCTGCATCAATTTGACTTCTTGGACTGGTTGCTACAGATGATAGTCTGGTTTCCTAAGGGGTGACTGGAGGTTGTTGGCCAAAGTTACGTTTTTAAATATAATCTGGCCATTGTCGATTTGTATATTCAGTCTCTTACTTCTGTCAGTGGACTAAGCACAAAGGAGGAACAAATCAGTTCTCACTGGTGTATTCTAGCAAAGCCCAGGAAGAAGTAGAATTTTAATAGACAATGTAGGGCAAGAGGCATCTCAGGCAGGCAGAAAGATTATAATGAACAAAGGCATGGATGTCGTGATGATGTCTATTTCAGATTGGTTGAACCGTGGGACTTAGAATGTAATAGGAACCAAAGTTGGTGTAGGATCGTAGAGATATTTCAGCCAGGGTGAGGAGGAAGGATTCTTTCTAGAAAATGCAGGATTTTTGAGCAAGGGAAATATATTATCGGACTAGAATTTTAGAACAATTGATCTCTTCTAAGATGTCCAGTAATAATTAAAGAGGAGAGGAACTGAAACTAGATGAGTAGATAAAATAATAGGCAAGACGGAATAATAAGATTCTAATATGGGTTGGTGGCAGAAAGAGTAAAAATAAAGAAGGGGCATCCTTAAGAACCAGAGGGAGTTCAGGCATTTTGCTCTGGCTGTGTGCAAGTAAAAATTTAATTTTCTCTAACAAGTTACTTTTTAAAGAACCCTATTATATCTATTTCTTTCATTTCATTCATGTCATAGTCACTCAACAAATACTTATTGAGCACCTGATTTGATCAATATTATAATAAGAGGTTCAGATAAAGTGAATAAGGCAGTTCTCTTCTATTTGGGAAGTAGATATGAAACAGTGAATGAATAGACACCATGGAAAATGACATATTACTAACAGAACTGCTGTGAATATTACATGAGATCACGTCTGTTAGATGCTTGGTTAGGCACAGTGCCTAATAAATGGTAAGTGCTCAATACAGCAGCTATTATTCCACATAAAATCTCATAGGAGAAAAGGAGAGGACTGATGAACTGTCTTGAGATGTGGAGGACAACTTCAGAGAAGTGTGATAATTCACCAGGCAGAGACAAATATGGATACCTAGATGGAACAGCCTGTAAGAAAAAGTCTAGTGTGCTCTAAGAAGGTTGAGAAATGTGGCTTATGTGGAATGTGGGATGCATGTTCTGCATTAGCAGGCATAAAATGGGAAGGTAGGCTGAGCCTGTAACTTAGAGGTCCTTTAATACCCAGCAAAAAATGTTTTAGACTTTATATTTTAGGCAATTGGACACTATGATTGGTTTATAAGCAGAGAGAGAAGATTGCTTATTAGAAAGATCACTGGGAACAGTTTGGAGGATGGGCTATGTGGGAGGTGAGAATATATCAGAGGCAAAAAAATCCTTAGGCTATCGAAATTGTTCAGGCAAGTCATGTGAGCTAAGGGCCTGAATCAAGAGGGTTGCAGTGGGGAATGGGACAGAAGAAACAAATGATGATTTTGATTTCTTTTTTACTTTTACAACTCTTGTTTTAATAGAGCATATTGTGAATCATTTCCAGCAATCTGTATATTTCTAAAGTCCTAAGATTTTATGATATTATGCTTGAAAAATTTTTATGCAGTTCAAAATTTATTGCATTTTACCAGCTCACTATTATAATATTAATCTCCTCTAAAACATAGAAAGGACCATACTTAAAGAAAAAAAAAAAAACAAAACAAACTTTCACAATTGCAACATCCCGTTAATTAAATAGTATGCAAAATAAATGTCATGCAAATATTTTAATGGTGTGATCCAATTTTGTGCATTCTTGACAATCATAATTTTACACTGGAAAATTACTGGCTAAATCTAAGTATTCTGGTATGCTGATGACAAACATCGTTTTCATACTGTGTCACAGGGGAACTGGTCAGATAACCGAGACATAGGTTACACATGGAGGCAACGGGCAGCTTCCTAGGGTCATAAGCAGCTAAGGGCCGCCTTCCTGTTCCATGATCTGAATGGCCTTTACTCCACCAATATTACACTGCCTTGATTAATTTAGCTACATGATAGCCCTTAATATCAGGTGAAGTGATTCCTCCCACATTCTTGTTTTTTTTTTTTTTTTTAACATGGGCATGCACCGAGAAGTGAACCTGGGTCCTCTGGCATTGCAGGCAAGCATTCTTGCCTGCTGAGCCACCATAGCCCCACATTCTTGTTTTTAAAGGTTGTTTTAGGTATCCAAAGGGCTTCATTTTAGTGTTTTTTTATAATACTTCATTTCTTTGAAACATTAGGAATCCTGGTATGTTATATTAATTCTGAGTAAGTCACATTATTACAGTAATTAGTAACACTTCATTCCTCAAAAATTCAGCGGTAGCAGGAATGTATTCTACTTTTAGCCCTTAAGGCAAAAGTACCAAAAAACAGGTTACAAAAGCAAGTATTTAAACCTTCTCTGAGGTATTTAAAAACCATTTATTCCTATCTATCTAGACATAGCACTAATATTTCAGGTCTAATAATTCTAAGATATTCATCCTTTAAAATAATTTAAGATTCTACAAATTTTAATATATCAATGGAGTATTCTTTAAAATATACTGTTTTGTCAACCTTTAGCCATATTTACCTACCAATAACCTTTATAAAGCAATAAATAGCTGCAAGCACAGAATATGAACAAATCCCAAGACCACCTTGTTAATCTTTCTCTTTAAAGATTCTGCTGTGCCATTTACTTTTTGAGAAGAAAGTCAAAGCACTGAAAGTACAAATGACAGCTTCAGCAAACTGTGATACTAAATGTATTTAAATGTGGCAAACACGTTTTTATTCATGAGGGCCCACATTCTCACCAGGAGCACTCTCATAATTGCCTGTTTTAACAAATGGGTTAAATGAAATAAGTCTGAAAATTCTTGAATGTAGTTTTCAATTACTGAATTTCAAAGCAATCAGCACTGTAAAATATATTTACAACTTTCTCTAATCCAAGATACTCCAAATTTCTTTTTGAGGTAGAAAGACTTTACTTTCTCCCAGAAAATTGCTTAAAATATCTGTAGTGTCTTCCAAGCATTACAACAAGCCTCTAACAAAGTAATATTTTATTGCTAAAGAGTAAAATGCCTAATCCTATTTAAAATAATTGCAGTATAATATCCAATAAAAATACTGGATAAAATATTGGAATAAAAATAAAGCAAAAATATCAATACCATACATAATGCTGCTTCTACTTAGCTAATGAAGTCTTTAAACAAGAAAAGCTTTTTTGTTTTTTTTTAACAGCTTCATTGAAGGATAACTGACATAAAGCAAACTGCACATACTTAATGTTTATGACTTGATAAGCTTTTTTTAAAAGATATTTATTTATTTTTTATTATATGGGCAGGCACCGGGAACTGAACCTGTGTCTCTGGTATGGCAGGCAATAATTCTGCCACTGAGCCACCATCACACCACCCACTTGATAAGTATTGAGATATGTATTCTTCTGTGAAGCCATCACCATATAAGCCAAATACACATCCATTACCCCAAAAAGTTTCTGTGTCCCTTAGTAAATTTTCTCACCTTTTTCCTCGCCTTTTCCTCACCTGAGCCAGATAATCACTGTTCAGCTTGCTTTCTTTATATATTGACTTGCATTTTCTAGAATTTTATATAAATGGAAATGTATGGTTTTTATTCTTTTTTTATCTACCTCCTTTCACTCTGCATAATTATTCTGAGATTTGACTATGTTGTTGCAGGTATCCATAGTTCTTTTCTTTTAATAGCTGAAGTATGGACACACCAGAGTTTGTTTATCCATTCACTTGTTGATGGATATTTGAGTTAGTTCAGTTTTTAACTCTTAAAAATAAAACTGCTATGAATATTTATGTACAAATATGTTTTCACTTCACTCAGGTAAATACCTAAGAGTGAAACAGCTGGATCATTTAGGTGTAAGTTTTACTTTTTTTTTTTGCATGGTCAGGCACTGGGAATTGAACCGGGGTCTCTGGCATGGCAGGCGAGAACTCTGCCACTGAGCCACCATTGTACTGCCCTGTCCTCTTTTTTTTTATTGGGTAAGAAAATAATAATTTTCTTATTACTGAGTTTAGAGAGTTCATTACATATTCTGCAGAAAAGCCCTGTATCAGAGATATGATTTTCAAATATTTTCTCCTGGCTTGTCTTTTCATTCATTTAACAGTATCTTTCAAAGATCAGAAGTTTTTAATTTTTTTTATTAATCAAAAAAAAGAAAAGAAATTAACACAACATTTAGAAATCATTCCATTCTACACATGCACTCAGTAATTCTTAGTATAATCACATAGATGTATGATCATCATTTCTTAGTACATTTGCATCGATTTAGGAAAAGAACTAGCAAAACAGCAGAAAAAGATATAGAATGTTAATATAGAGAAGAGAATTAAAATAATAATACTAATAAAAAAATATATATATATAAAAGGAAAAAGAAAAAAAACAAAAACAAAAGATACAAACAAACAAACAAACAAAAAACTATATTTCATGTGCAGCTTCATTCAGTGTTCCAACATAGTTACATTACACTTAGGTATTATTGTGCTGTCCATTTTTGAGTTTTTGTATCTAGTCCTGTTGCACAGTCTGTATCCCTTCAGCTCCAATTACCCATTATCTTACCCTGTTTCTAATTCCTGCTGGTCTATGTTACCAATGATATATTCCAAGCTGATTCTCGAATGTCGGTTCACATCAGTGGGACCATACAGTATTTGTCCTTTAGTTTTTGGCTAGACTCACTCAGCATAATGTTCTCTAGGTCCATCCATGTTATTACATGCTTCATAAGTTTAGTCTGTCTTAAAGCTGCATAATATTCCATCGTAGGTATACGCCACAGTTTGTTTAGCCACTCGTCTGTTGATGGACATTTTGGCTGTTTCCATCTCTTTGCAATTGTAGATAATGCTGCTATAAACACTGGTGTGCAAATGTCCATCTGTGTCTTTGCCCTTAAGTCCTTTGAGTAGATACCTAGCAGTGGTATTGCTGGGTCGTAATCCATTCTGCCATTCTATGTCTTTTGATTGGGAAATTCAGTCCATTAACTTTTAGTGTTATTACTGTTTGGATATTTTCCTCTACCATTTTGGCTTTTGTATTATATATATCATATCTGATTTTCCTTCTTTCTACACTTTACTCCATACCTCTCTCTTCTGTCTTTTCGTATCTGACTCTAGTGCTCCCTTTAGTATTTCTTGCAGAGCTGGTCTCTTGGTCACAAATTCTCTCAGTGACTTTTTGTCTATAAATGTTTTAATTTCTCCTTCATTTTTGAAGGACAATTTTGCTGGATATAGGAGTCTTGGTTGGCAGTTTTTCTCTTTTAGTAATTTAAATATATCATCCCACTGTCTTCTAGCTTCCATGGTTTCTGCTGAGAAATCTACACATAGTCTTATTGGGTTTCCCTTGTATGTGACAGATTGTTTTTCTCTTGCTGCTTTCAAGATCCTCTCTTTCTCTTTGACCTCTGACATTCTAACTAGTAAGTGTCTTGGAGAACGCCTATTTGGGTCTATTCTCTTTGGGGTGCGCTGCACTTCTTGGATCTGCAAATTTAGGTCTTTCATAAGAGTTGGGAAATTTTCAGTGATAATTTCTTCCATTAGTTTTTCTCCTCCTTTTCCCTTCTCTTCTCCTTCTGGGACACCCACAACACGTATGTTTGTGCACTTCATATTGTCATTCAATATGATCCCCTGCTCAAGTTTTTCCATTCTTTTCCCTATAGTTTCTGTTTCTTTTTGGAATTCAGATGTTCCATCCTCCAGTTCACTAATTGTAGCTTCTGTCTCTTTAGATCTACCATTGTAGGTATCCATTGTTTTTTCCATTTTTTCTTCTTTGTCCTTCACTCCCATAAGTTCTGTGATTTGTATTTTCAGATTTTCTGTTTCTTCCTTTTGTTCAGCCCATGTCTTCTTCATGTCCTCCCTCAATTTATTGATTTGGTTTTTGAAGAGTTTTTCCATTTCTGTTCGTATATTCAGCATTAGTTGTCTCAGCTCCTGTATCTCATTTGAACTATTGGTTTGTTCCTTTGACTGGGCCATATCTTCAATTTTCCGAGCGTCATCCATTATTTTCTGCTGGTGTCTGGGCATTTGATCAGATTTCCCTGAGTGTGGGACCCGGCTGGTTGAAAGGTTTTTCTGTGATATCTCTGGGCTCTGTTTTTCTTTTCCTGCCCAGTAGGTGGCGCTCGTGGCGCTCCTCTGTCTGCGGGGCCCACCAGTAAAAGATGCTGTGGCTCCTTTAAATTGCCAATCCGAATCTCGCAGTCGGCCCGGGAAACCGCGCGTGGTGGGGGGGTCGCCGGTCGACGCGGCTTGGGGGAGTGCCGGTCCAAATTGCCCAGCTGGCCCGAGACGCCAAGTGTGGCGGGAGGGCCCCGTTTTCCAATGTTCCCAGTCAGACCGGGGAGCCACGTGCATGGAGGGGACCCCAGTCGCCAGCCGCCCCGGCCAGGAAAACGCGCGCCCCTCGGGTATCTCACCGCAGCGGATTCTCCCTGCCCGTTCAGCTGTTCCAGAATGGGGTACGCTGTCTTTTTGGTCTCTGTCGTGGCTCCGGGAGCTGTTTTGTATTGT
The DNA here is from genome assembly GCF_023851605.1 of Tamandua tetradactyla. Lineage (NCBI taxonomy): Eukaryota > Metazoa > Chordata > Mammalia > Pilosa > Myrmecophagidae > Tamandua > Tamandua tetradactyla. The sequence continues at coordinate 152,772,081 of NC_135332.1, forward strand.
TTCTGTTTCTTTAGTTGCTTTTCTGGAGGAGGAACTAAGACCCATGCGTCTTACTAAGCCGCCATCTTCTCCGGAAGTCAGAAGTTTTTAATTTTGATGAAATCCAATTTATTGGGCTTTTTCTCATAGATTGTGCCTTTGTTGTCATACATAAGAAACATTTATCTAAACCAAGATGTTAAAGGTTTTCTCCTATGTTGTTTTTTAGAAGTTCTATAGTTTTAGTTTTTACATTAAATCTGTCTTGAGTTAACTTTTTATATGGTACAAATTATTGGTTGATATTCATTTCTATTTGCATAGATATCCAAATGCTCCAGAACCATTTGTTGAAAATATCATCCTTTCTCTGCTGAACTACCTTTGCACTTTTGTCAAAAATTACTTGTCTATTCATATATAAGTCCTTTTCATGTTCTCTATTCGGTTCCATTGATCTATTTGTCTACCTTTATGCCAATAGTACACTGTCTTGAATACTGTAGTTTTATAATGTCTTGAAATTATGTAGAATTAGTTTCCAAATTTTGTTATTTTTCATTTAATTACCTAGGTAACTTGGTTTTTATAGCTGAGAATAGCTATTTAAAAAAATGTCTCAGTAGCTCTAGTGTATTCTGAGAAGATGGAGTAAAAAATTCCAGTTTGAGATGGTTCTGTATGGGTGTGCTCCTGGTAACGTGATGATGCTTTATCCCACCACTTGCATCTTAGACTTTGTTGGACATTGATCATGCTTCACTTACTATGTTTGAAATCCACGTTAGTCAAGTTCTTGGCAAATACTAACTACCATAGTTAGACAAGTGAAAAATAAGTGTGGAGTATAACTTCAAGACGGCATCTTAATATTTTAAGTCTTTGCTGCATCTAGAAGAAAGATGCACACGTTTTCAGGCAAAACTCCATAAGAAATTCAGCAGGAGTGACAACTATTGTTTAACATGGAGTGCATATTTATTGATATGCAATATGTCTAATCTTACTCCCCCAAATTCTGCAAGACTCCTTAGTGGTTTTTATCATCCTTTCAGGATGACCCTTTGAGAGATGTGATTATTTCTACATTTATTGGGCATATAATAGGTATAACACAGGTATAGCTGTGATTGTTGATATAATATATCTCAATTGGATTTGAGAAATTCATGGGTAGGAGTGTTGGTTTGAAAGGAAGCATGCCCCCTAAGAAAAGCCATGTTTTAATATAAATCCCATTTCATAAAGGTAGAATAATCTCTATTCAATGCTGTATGTTTGAAACTGTAATGAGATCATCTCCCTGGATGATGTGATTTAGTCAAGAGTGGTTGTTAAACTGGATTAAGAGATGGACATGTCTCCACCCATTTGGGTCGGTCTTGATTGGCTTATTGGAGTCCTATAAAACAGGAAATATTTTGGAGAATGAGAGACTCAGAGAGAGCAGAGAATGCTGCAGCACTACGAAGCATAGTCCACAAGCCAGCGACCTTTGGAGATGAAGAAGGGAAACGCCTCCCGGGGAGCTTCATGAAACAGGAAGCCAGGAGAAGCTAGCAGATGGTGCCATGGTTGCCACATGCCCTTCCAGCTGAGAGAGGAACCCTGAGCCTGTTCGCCATGTGCCTTCTCACTTGAGAGAGAAACCCTGAACTTCATCGGCCTTCTTGAACCAAGGTATCTTTCCCTGGATGCCTTTGATTGGACATTTCTATAGACTTGCTTTAATTGGGACATTTTCTTGGCCTTAGAACTGTAAACTAGCAACTTATTAAATTCTGCCTTTAAAAAGCCATTCTGTTTTTGATATATTGCATTCCAGCAGCTAGCAAACTAGAACAGTAGGAAACTTGCTTGGGGCAATATAGCATTTAAACTGAGGTTGGGCTTTGGATTCAGACAAAGGGATTGAATATTGACTATTTTGTATTTGCTAACTGGCCTTGATTGTTACCAAATATCTCTAAGCCTCAGTTTATTTATTATCTAGAAATCAGGATAATATGGTGGTTGTCTCTTTGGATTGTTACAAATATCAAGTTAGGCAATGCTTATAAAGTACTTGGGCCATATGCACTTTTAACAGGTGTTATTATGCATTAGGTCAGTGATTCTCAACCTTGTCCATACGTTGCTACCACCTTAGGATATTTAAAAAGTTTCTAAGTTCTTGCCACATCCCTGAGCAATTAAATCACAATCTCTTGGTATGGGACATAGGGATTAGTATTTTTTTTAAGCTCTCCGGGAGATTCTATTGTGCAAACAATTTGGGAACCACTGCGCTAGTTGTTTTATATAAATTATCTTATTTAATTTTACAACAACTTTATGAGTTGGGAAAACATTGGGAAAACATTGACCAACGTAAATATTCAAATCTAAGTTTGTCTGACTTCAAAATCCATACTTCTGACTATATGTCTTTAAGCAAGCTTCTTGGAAAATCTTAAATTTGACTTACAAAATGCATATCCACAACAGAAGTTGTATTCCAAATATCTGACCCACAGTCATGATTAGTGTAATAAGGGAATTGATGACACTTTGATGTCATTGTTGGGGACTACCACAACCCATTAATATAATCTTGGAAAATCAATAAGGATCCTTGATAAAGTTTTCACCATCATGTATCATGGAATTAACTTTGGTAGATTATACAGCTTTATGTGTCCTTTATTTTTTTCCTAGTCTCTTACAGTAGCCAAAAAAAAAAAGCCCAAGCCACTCCACAAGTCAGAGCTTCTATCCAATGGTTTCCTGATAATAATTCACAGATATACTTCATGTGCAATGGCCAAGATTACCTGATAACTTCTTTCTGGAAAAATGCTCTGTTTGCTATAAAATGCATTCCTATGGGCACATAATTTACTCCCTACACATCTAATTTAAGACATAGGTGAACCATTAGTTAAGCTTCAGTGGAAATACTGCAATAGGTTTGGTATGTGAGTGGCAGATGGCTCTGGAGATCACTGTTAGGTATTTCTCTTCCAGGCTTGTAAATATGCCACAAGAACTGAGCAAAAATGGCACTTCTGAATATTTGATGACATAATTATGGGTGTAGACTTCAACTCAGAGAAGAATCCCCAAAGAGCTTATGTCAGTACAAATTGGAAAGACACTGTTATAGGGATATTTTTAAGTTTCCTTTACTCCCACAGTAATTACAAAAAAACTCAACGACACTTTTCTATTACCGTGAAAACTTTCGGCTTGACTAGTAGGCAACTACTCTTCGATCCTACCTGGAACTTTGAGGCTAAGGACTCTCCAAATTTTGCCAGTTGAAACAATGGTGGTTTGTTTTCAGTGTAATACACTGACGCAAATGAAGAAGTGAATAATACTTTGACATTCTGAAGAAAGTGTTTTCCCGCCAGATAACTCCACCACCACCAGATGTCATTTTCCATGAGCTCAACAAGGTTGCTTTCTTTTTTAATTTTAAGATTTTTTTCAAAGTGAAAACAGCTTCATTTTCTCTTTATAGTTATAAAAATATTGTTACCCATTGTAAAAATCTGAGCCATACAAAAAGGTGTAATGAAGAAAGAAATTACCTGAAATCCCTCTGTAATAGGTTTTCTTTCTTTCCATCCTTCTTCCTTCTTCCTTCCTTCCATCCTTTCTCCCTTCCTCCCTTCATCCTTATCACCTATTTACTTATTTCTCTAAAACCAAGGAAATAAGTACACATGCATGGAAAAGCAATTCAAATATTAGAGAAAATATGTAAAACAAAAAGAAAAGTTCATTTCTCTGTATTTTCTATTCCTAGACCAAGTTTCCAGGGGTTAAATGCTTCTGCTTCACTCATTTAATTTGTTACCCAGCTAGCTAACTATAAATAATATGCTTTTACTGCTTTTTTTTAATTTACCAAATTTGGATGCTATCTGTTGATTCCAAGCTCTAAAGGAAAAGGACTTCGTTCACTCATATTACATCTTATCTGTTCTTTCCTTCCTAACCATTTTAATAATTATATTATTAATTTGATCTTTATTGGTTATTTACCCCAATTTATACATGGTCTTGATCCGCATCCCCAATGTGTAAACCTATTGTAAATAGGGTCTCTTGAAGTTATTCTTTACTTAAGGTGTGGCCCAACTGAGTGAGCTGGGCCTTAATCCAGATTACTGGAGTCCTTCCCAAGAAGACATTCAGACATAGTCTGAGAAAGGCATGGGGAGGAGCCAGAAGCCAGCAGTCCATAGAACCCTGAAGAGAAAGGGGAGGACATGGCTCTGGGACCTGAGGCAGGGAAACAAACCAAGGAACCCCAAGGATCACTGGCAACCAGCAACAAAATGTTTCAGACTTTGGGAGAAAGCAGTACCTCATTGATGTCTTGATTTTGGACTTCTTCTAGACTCAAAACTATGAACCATTAAATTCCTATTGGTTAAGCCATCCCACTGTGTGGCATCTGTCATAGCAGCTCAGGAAAACTAAGACACTTTCTATTTTTAAATATTATATTAAAATTCCCATTGCCTGCTCCATTCAACTGTTAAGCCTATCTCTTCACTTTCTAAACAGTAGGAAGAAAGCATCACTTTTCAAACTTCCATCTTCTACTCTTAGGTTTTTAAGCCTTAACTTCTGTAGTTTTTGCTGTGTTAAGGTTTACAGTACTTTCATTTTGTTCTGTGAGTATCCTAAAATCAAGGGACCTTTGTTCAAATCACAGCTCTATCCAAACTGTGTAATGCAGTCTTTCTAAGCCTTGGTTTTTTCATCTCTTAAAAACCAATTAAGATGAGAAGAAATGTTTGATTTTGATAAAACCTAGTTTATCAAAATTTCTTTTATGGTTAGTAGTTTTTACACCCCAAGATATCTTTACCTACCCCATGGTTGCAAAGATATTCTTCATGCTTTCTTCTAGAGATTTTATAGTTTTGGCTTTTATGTTTCGGTTTAAAATCCACTCCAGGTTAATTTCTGTATATAATGTGATATATATGTCAGAACATTGTACAGATATTAAATTATTCCTGTACCATTTGTTGAAAAGATTTTCTTTTCATCATTAAATTTCTGGCATCTCTGTCAATTGGCCATATACATAGGAGGATCAACTTCTGTATTTTCTAGCTTGTTCAATTCACTTATTTGATTTTAGTTAGCTAATAACACATTGTCTTAATTTCTGTATATTTATAGTAATCATAAAATCAAGATTATTTTGGTGATTCTAGGCCCTTTGCATTTCCACATGACATTTAGTGTTAGGTTATTGATTTCCAAAAAATAGTGTTGGAAATACATTCAATTAATGGATCATGATGAGTGAAATGACATGTTTACAGTATTGAAGCTTGCAAAACATACACATTATAATGTTTTCATCTATTTAGATCTTTATTTTCAACAGTTTTGTAGTTTTCAAAGTAGAGATCTTTTACACATTTTCTCAAGTATATTCCTATGTTTTTTTACATTAATGTAAAATATATTTTTAAATTTTATTTTCCAGTTGTTTCTTAAAAGAATATAAATACTGACTTTGTATCCTACAACCTTGATTAATTTACTACTGGGGTAGGTTTTTAGAGAATCATGTGGTATCATGATTTCTGTGAATAAAGGATGTTTAATTTCTGCTTTTCCAATCTTAATTCCACATTTTTTTATGGGAGATATCCATCTTTCCCTGTAGGTATTTTAATGTATTTGTCAAATTTATTTTAAAGTCTTTCTCTGCCAATACCAAAACCAAGGTCCTTTGTTAGTCTCTTTCTGTTAACTACATTTTCTCCTGAGTTTAAGTCACATTTTCCCATTTCTTCACAACTAGTAATTTTTGTATTGTTTTGCTGTGGATCATATATTGAAGAGACTCTGGATCTTCCTCTCAAGAGTGTTGAGTTTTGTTTTAGCAGACCCTTAAATTATAGACTGATAACCTTCAATTTATGGAAGTTTGATTTTTCTCTTGTTAGGGAAGGTTGATGTTTTCTTCTGGTGATCTGGAAATACAGCCCTTATTCCTTACTCAGTGAAATGCCTGAGGTGTTTACCAAACCCTTCTAACTTGATTGAATTTAAACCCCAAAGTCTGTCTTCCTTTTGAAGGTCAGCAAGTAAAATTTTTGCTTAGCTAGTTGAGACTCCCCTAGCTGTTATTTTCTGCTAGACTCCATGGAATCTCACCAGCACCTTCACAGTTAAGGCTGTCAGCCAAGAATCTGAGTGGAGTTTACATGCATAGGTATGCTTAATTAACAATAAAAAGTATCAAGTGTTTCATTTTTAATGGGTACCATTTAATCATTAATTTAAAAACATGCTAGAAATGCCAAGTGTTATCCTTAAATCTTATAGGAACCTCTATTATAAATATATACAAACTCCTTTTTACAAATTGCTTGACTTTAAAGGAATAGCATAAAAGCATCACAAAATCTGTAAACCTAAAGTTTTGTTTCTAAATACTGACTGCCTTTTCTATGCATGACTGAACAAAATAACAGGACTCACATATTTTGCTTGACATTTGGCTGAATTAAATTAAATTCAATCTAAATATCAGAGAAATGTGTGGGGTTGTGAATTCAAAATTAATATTAAACAACACTGGCAGGAACTCTGCAGATAAACTCCGCAGATACCTTGTTTCGTGTCTATTTTTATACCTAATTTATCAGAAACTATTAATAGGAATAATACATTTTGATAGCCCATGTCTCCAGGGCCCTTGCCTTTGCTGTACATACACCGAGGCAGGCAATTTCAATGCCTCTATATTTTCATTTTTTACCTGCTTTGTAGAACACCGTTCGCATCAATTGTTACAAATGGTCACCTCTTTCTAAAAGTCAACTGCCTTCCTCCCACACTTCATCAGAGTAGAAGATAACATCGAGAATATTTATATGAAGACTCAAGCTAGCTGGCTAATTACTTCTTTCTCTGTTCTTAGTATCAATATATTTCAATTTTTTATCAAAGATATGCATACACATAGTTTAAAGAGTTAGCTAATTCCATAAAGCAGCACTTTCTCCTGGCCTTACCACTCCTTCATTTCCTAACTTCCAGAAGCAACCATCTTATTGTCTTAATAATTAAAAACTTACCTATATATTTCCAAATACTATGCTGTTTTTCAGCACCTGGAATTTTCACTATTAGGCATTTTCTTGTCCATCCAGCAGATGAAGATTTAGCATTTGTTTTTATTTTAAATCATGTACCCTATTGCCTCCAATCCTATTCTCTAACCTACATATCTTTTTTTCCTTGAGTCTTCTCCCTCCCAATATAGTTCTAAATCATGTTTAGTTAAATTAACATTCAATTTTTGCATTCTTATAACTAGGTAAACTATTTTCTGCTGAGCCACATAATATACTAGAAATAATTTCATTTTCTTTTTATTAAAGGTTATGTCTTGTTTTAAATTTTAATGCGTGTAGTGACTAACCCAATTTCAAATATTCTCCCAGTTGTTTATATGTCTCTAAATACATCTAGACATACTAGGGTGTTTTACCAATTTCATCTTACTTGAAATCCTTCCTGGAGTTGCCTGACTTTTACTAACCTGAACTGATTCGTGGCTGTCACCCTGGCACTTATCACCATCATCCTTGGGATTTCATTGCATCTCTCTTGAGTTGAAGCCCTGTTTCCTTTCTTGGTTTATACTGTTTAGTGAAGAACATTCTCTAATAGCTTACTTAGAAGTTATGGAAGCTCTTTTTTTTGGCAACTTTAGAGGTCTGCAATGTCTCCCCATCCCCCACCCCAACATTGATAGCTTGCCAGAGTATAGAATTTTAGGTCAGAACCCCCCTCAATATTTTAAAGGCATTTCTTCAATGTCTTTTAGATTCCAGGGCTGCTGTTGAGAAGTCCAAACCCACACCGATCTCTGATTCTTTTATTTACCTTCTCATTACTAAGGAGTGGAATTTTCCCTTTGCTGTTTGTGTTCAGAAAGTTTATGATAATGGACATTAATATGGATATACATATATTTTTTCAATGTGACAAAGCATACATTTGGTGAGCACTGTTCATGTGAAAACGTGCATCATTTGGTTTTGGGAAGTTTTTTGTATTATTCTTTGCTGACTTCCTCTCTATTTTCTGTTTCCTCTCTCTGGAAATTCTTTAATTTGGATATTGGTTTTCTGCATTGTTTCTTTATTTGCATATCTCTCCTCTTCTATTTTCTATTTGTCCTTTCTCTGAAGATTTCTGCAGTTTTATCTTGCAGCTTTTCTATTGGGTTTTTACTCCAGATACCATATTTTTAAATTCCAAAAACTCTTCAGAGAGTTATGAATGCTCTCCCCGCGATTTTTAATAACATACTGAGCTTATCTCATGTTTACAATATTGTCTCATATCTCTGAAGATATCGTTTTCAAATGAATTTATGAGCGGCCCATGGTGGCTCGGCCGCAGAGTTCTCGCCTGCCCTACCAGACACCGGGTTCGATTCCCAGTGCCTGCCCATGTAAAAAAAAAAAAAAAATGATTTCTCCTTTCCGTTGATAGTCTCCATTTCCTCTATGCTATTTTTGTTTCTCTGGTAATCTTTAGTCATTCATTTCTAAGGGGGGGGTGGGTGTTGAAGACATGAGCACAAATTCTGAGTGTGTGGATGGTGATGGCCAGTTGCAGACCTCACTGTTGGTTGTCTGCCCTTTCACTGGACTTCTGCTCTTTAGTATCTTTTGTCTTTCCACATGAGCTGTTCACATTGCCCAATCTCTTGACTGGAGAGTGAGACCTGGCTGTCAGAGTTTGGGGAATTGAATGAGGGAAGAAGGCAGGCTATTTCAGCATTTAGCGCGTAAACATCAATTTAAACAGTATATTTTTAGTGTGGTAACCCCTCTGCACCAATGACTCTGGTTTTACCCGGCACAGGAACCCCTTGTCCTATCCTCTCAACTGAAACCCCTTCAGTCTTCTGCCACAGATGGAGAAGGTTTCAGTTGCCCTACAGTTTACAGTGAGGAAGGGAAGTGGTCTAGAACTACTTCTTAGAGAGACTTTTAAGTCATCTTCTATATTTAGACCCACTTTCATCCCTGCTTCCAGAGGTACTTGGAAGCTCCATTTTCTGAGATTTCTATTGTTTCTTCATTCTTTTTCCTTTTCCTTCTAGTTGTATCTTTTAAAATATGGTTTTAAAGTCATTTTAGGGGAGTTTCTCTTCCTAAGTGAACCTTTATATCAGCTACCTTTTTCCATATAGTCTCTTCAACTCTTTTAAATCTCATCTGAATCCTTTCTTCTCACTCAGCCAACTTGTGTGCTGCTTTAAAATATCCTTTGTTTTCTTCTGGACAAATTGGTTGTTTAATGTCTCCACACCATTCTATTTGCCTGATATATGCTTCCTGCCTTTATTTCTCTAACACATATACTCTCTACCATATTTTTAGGAACCAGTTTTGGAGGGAGAGATCTAGGTTCAAGTTTTAATATTCATTTTCTATTGTTACTTTTTCTAAACCACAGTTTTCATATCTGTAAAAAAGAGAAAATAAGAGAAATAATGCCGTAAGATTATGGTGACAATTGAATACGATCATTTATGTAAAGGTGACTGCACAAATTATGTGCTTATTGTTCAAGACTCAGTTGTCATTTATTTAACAAACTCATCCCAAATCCCAGAACGGGCTAGATGCTGTTCAAAGTTGTTCCCTAGACACTCATTTCTTCTTGCTTATAATCACTTATCATGGCATATCCAAAGGGTCTTCTTACAAGCCCACCTCCATTTCATAACCAATTCTCTTTTTTTTTCTCTCTAGGTGATATACACCCAATTGGCTACTTTCATGATTGTGGGTAGGTACAGATTCAATTGCTGAAGGACACTCTTCAACTCTGAGCTTAACTTTTCTCTAAGCTTCAACTTTATTCTCTCAGATTATCTCCTTTTATGTAGAATAACACACAGCTACTGGCACATTACAATTCTGCTTCACCACATGAAAGGGTCTGGGAGCCACTCTTTTTAATTCAGAAAAAAACGGGAAGACACTGAATATCCATGTCTATCCCTGTGTCACTTAACTATGGCCAAGGTATAGGAAACATTGATCCAGTTTGAATTAGGTGACTATTCCTTTCCACTCAGCAGTCGCAGGACTGGGACTGGGGTGAGGAGAGATAGGTACTTGCCTCAAGTCCAAAATTTCAGGGGGCCCTTATAAATTCTGTAATCAAATGAAATGATATTTTAATACAATGTTTTAAAATAACGAAATGAATGCAAAAACATCCATAATGAGGACTTCTGGGAATAGGCAGAATAGGACAGGCTAAGTTCATCCCTACTCCATGGAACAATGAGACAAAGGAAAGAAAAATGACCAGGATTGCAGTTCCGGGTGCAATTGACCAGAGAAGATCTTCTGCATTATATATGGAGGTCTTGAACAAAAAGGTGGAGATATTTTGATGGGGAGAACAGGGTGAGTGAGCTCAGGCATCACCCCACAAGGGGTAGATGGTAGCACACAGGGGATTGTGGGTCTGAAGGAGTGGACAGTCCTTCTACTCCAGCCTACACCTGACGCTAACTTGGGAGATCTTCCCATGCAGTGCTGCAGCCAGGAGCTCCCGTGGGGAACCTGAAAGTGTGCTCAGCTGCCTGCCATGATCAGCCACACGGCCGGGTGCTGCAGACAGCTGCTCTACCATGTACCAGGACCTGGCGCCAAGCACTTCCAGGCTGGTTGTGGGCAAGGGCAGCTGCAATGCCCAGCCCCACAGCCCAAAGTCATCCCAAGCAGGAGCCTGAGGGCCACCACACCCAGCAGGCCCATATGTGAAATCTCCATGGGGTACCCACTGCTCATGCCTGAGCCCCAGGGTTGACAGCTCTCAGGGCACACTGAGATCAGCGGCCCTGGCTGAAATAAATTGGGTCTCCCATCTTGCTCAGCTTGCTGAGACAGATGGGGAGAGGCAGGCCCGAGGGAAAGAGGTGTCTCAAAAGTGCCTTCTGCTGGGAAGTCGCAAGTAGAATTTCTTCCCTTCCATGAGATCTGGGCCTTGGTTTGGTGGGAAATTACTGACAAACCAAGTGCAAAGGGGACATTCAATGCAAACCTACGCAAATAGAAAATCTGTGAAGGAAACCAACTTACAAAACAACTTATCAAGATAATCAAATGTCCCGAATGCAACAGAAAATAACAAAGCACAGGAGGATTCAGGCAGATAAAGTCCAGTCAAATGACCAAATTAAAACATTGGCAGGCTCATAGAATTTGGAACAACTAGTCAAGGATGTTCATAAGGACATAAAGGATATAGAGAAGAGATTGGAATAGCAAAAAGAATTTGAAAGAGTAAATTTAAAAATAGCAGATCTCACAGAGATCAAAGATATTGTAGCCCAAATTAAAAATAAATGAGAGAGAGGCTTGCTCTTGTGAAGCTTATTTATGAGTGGGGAAGCCTAGCCTACCTATAGTTAAACCTATGAGTTACTTCCAAAGGACCTCTTTTGTTGCTCAGAGGTGGCTTCTCTCTCTCTAAGCCCAACTCTGCAAGTGAAATCATTACCCTCCCCATCACATGGGACATGACACCCAGGGGTGAAAGTCTCCCTGGCAACATGGAATATGACTCCCAGGTATGAGCCTACCCCTGGCACTGAGGGAATGACAATGTCTTCCTGACTAAAAAGGGGAAAAGAATTGTAACAAATAAGGTATCAGTGGTTGAGAGTTCAAATAGGGTCGAGAGGCTCGAGGCTACTATTATACAAGCTTTAGCTAGATATTGCTGCTTATCAGGTTTGCCAAAACCCAACCAAAACCACTCCTGCCAACTCTAAAGAACACCTAGAGGTTTATTTGAGATTCTACCAAGGTTCCATGAACTATGATTGCTTTCCAGAAACCTGTAACCTCCAGATGGGTTCCTAGGCCAGATAGGTCCTGAAACCCAGAGGGGCCAGCCTCTCCAGAACATCAGCTAGTTCCATCCCCTATCCCACATGTTCGATAGCCCTTTCCAACATGGAAAAGTTGGAAAGGGCATAGCCCAAATACCCCTAAAGATTGGGAGAAAGAGCAAAGGAGGAGGAGGAGTTCTAACAGAGAATATAGGATTTAACAAATGAGTATGATTGCTGAATCATTATATTGATATTATATAATTCAAACAATAGAAGAACAAGCAATCCAATTATAAAATGGCCAAAGGATATGCATAAATACTTTTTTTCGAAAAGCACATGAAGAGATGGTCATCTTCATTAGCTATAAGGGAAAATGCAAATCAAGACTACAATGAGATATCACCTCACATCTATAAGAATGGCTGCTATTAAACAGAAAACTGCAAATGTTGGAGACAACTGTGGAGAAATTGGAACACTTATTCATTGCTTGTAGGAATGTATAATGGGATAGCCGCTGTGAAAGATAGTTTGGCGATTCCTCAGAAAACTGAATATTGAGTTGCCCTCAACCTGGCAATACTAATACTCAGCATATACCCAAAAGAAGTGAAAACAGTGACATGAACAGATATCTGCACACCAGTGTTCATAGTGGCACTTTCACGATTGTCAAAAGATGGGAAAAAATCCAAGTGCCCATGAGCAGACAAATGAATAAACAAAATGTATTATATATATTATATATACTATATATATATACATATATATATGATGGAATAGTATAAAGCAGTGAGACGAAATGAGTCCTGAAGTATGACAACATGGATGAACCTAGAGGTTTATTGTGTCTAGAACCTAAATCTTCTGTAATACACTATCTAAATCAACCTACCTGGATAGTTCATTTAAACAACCCAAATACATGGAACCCAGAATGGGAATAAAGCCTTATAATTCTGTATAGCTTAATGTAATACTTGGAGACATCTCAGACTAGGTAAACTGATAATTTGAAAGTATTGGTAGAGTCCCTTGAGGGACTAAGGAAAAATATGGAACTACTAAACTTCCCCACCTGGGAAACTTCCCCACAAACATTAGGGACTCCCAAGAAAAGAGGCCAAGCCCTTGATTTTGAGGCCCTTGTGAAACTTATTTTTGTAGTGGAGAAGATAAGACTACCTATAATTATGCTGAAGAGTTGCATCAGGGAAACCTCTTTTGTTGCTCAAATGTGGCATCCCTCTCTCTCTAAGCCCCACTATGCACGGAAAATCACTACCCTCCCCACTACATGGGACATGACATTCAGGTGTGAAAGTCTCCCTGGACAACCAGGGACGTGATTCCCAGGGATGAGCCTGGCCCTGGCACTGTTGGATTGGCAATGCCTTCTGCACTAAAAGGGAGAAAAGAAATGTAGCAAAATAAGATAATCAAGGGTAAGAAGTTCAAATGGAGTCGAGAGGCCATTCTGTAAGCTACTCTTATGTAAGCTTCAGCTAGATATTGCTAATTGCCTTGGTTTGCCAAACCCCAACTAACATCATTCCTGTTAACCCTAAGGAATGCCCAAGGCTCTGTTGGAAATTCTACAAAAGTTTCACAACTAAGTTTACTTTTCAAAAATTTACAGCCTCCAGATGGCTCCTCAGCTAGATAAGTCCTGAAATGCAGAGGTGCCAGTCTTTCCAAGAACATCAACCAGTTCCATTCCCCTATCCCATGCTGTCAACACCCCTTTTCAATGAAATATCCCTAAAGATCAGGAGAAGGATCAAAGGAGTAGAAGGAGTTATAACAGATAAGTTAGGATTTAACAAATGAGTATGACTACTGAATCATTATATTGATATTTCTTTTAAGTCTCCAGTCTCTTGAAGCAGTTAGAAGGAAAAACCTGAAATTGTGGCACTATAACCCATATCAAACTTTGAAATCTGTTTCATAACTACTTGTTAAAGTTGTACTTTAAAATATATTGTGTTTTTGGTATATATAAAAAATCTCGCGATAAAAAATTTTTAAAAATTCATGATGGAAAAAATAACAGAATTTTAAATAAAGGCAAGATCTGTGGACTGGAATTAGGATGAAGTATGTGAGGTGCTCACTCTAGGAATTCTGTGAGTGCCTCATTTGTCTCACCTTACTCCTGGCCCTTGGTAGTAGCCAGCATAAAGTGGGGGTAGGGATGGGATGAAATAGGGCTAGCTGACATTTCTGAAAAGGTTATCCTTTTGACCAGATGAAAAGATAAATATTCACTATTTTCTCCCACTAGAATTTGAGCTAAATGTCAGGGTTATTTCTCTTACTTATCTTTATAATTCTAATGTCTGTTGCATAAGTACCCAATAATGGTTGGTTGAACTGAATGGTTGGACTATGCTTTCAGAAGGGAAGGATATGCTAGTTTATAGATTTTATTTTATTTTATAAATTGTCTCCTGATAGTTTGTGTGGGATGAAAAATGGGGATTGATAGGGTACATTAGAGAAGGGGAAAATAATCAAAACTTAAGGGGACATGAGAAAGAGAGAGAGAGAGAGAGAGAGAGAGAGAGAGAGAGAGAGAGAGAGAGAGAGAGAGAGAGAGAGAGAGAGAGAGAAATGACCAGCTTTTACCTGATCAGCAACCCCTTAAAGAATATTAAGATTTAGGAGTATTGACTTCATCAATAGTAAAAAAAAAAGAAAGTTAGGCCTAAACCCAGTGTAGGGCCCATTCCCAGTTATTAAAGTAAACAGTCCAGACATGTCACGCAGGATTGGAGGGGAAGGTCACATCAACTTAGTAGTGTGGTTTCCAGGAGCTGAGACGGTTTCATGCCTTAAAATAATTTCCTTTGTCCACGTTCTGCTGTTAGTAATTTTATCTCAGAACTTCATCTTATTATGTAGTAGCCAGTAACAGAAAGGATTGGCTGGCTACAGAACAGTGTGTGCTATCAACTGACCAACTCAGAAACGTCTTCAGGAAGATGCAAGACAGGGAGAAATTTCCTTTAAATATGTAATAATCTTGCAAACAAAATGGTTTTGCTAACAGATCTAGCTAAAATCTGATTTTCTAGTTAAAGATTATGAAATGGAGAAGTGGAGAGATGTAAACAATCATTTAGATTTTTCAGACTCCCTTGTCTCACAAACTGCTGAGATAAAAGAGTTTGGGCCCTCTAAGATATAAATTGCCTAATTCCTAAACTCTCATCTCATTTTTGCAGCATTTACCCCAAAATAGAATAGGATCAGAGAACTGGGCACAAAATTGAGCCTATGGGCAATTAAATTGGACGGGCCAAATTATCCTACTTCTGTTCAAAAGCTATTTTTCAGTGTGATTGGTCTAGATAATTTTCACTGCAGTTCTTCATTTGCCATCTCTAGAGACTTATAATGGCTCTAACTGTGGAGTTCTTGCTGTCAAAATAAATAATATTTGTAGCTTCTCTTTATTGAGAGTCTACATTTTACTAGGTACATCATAAATGTTGCAATTCTCACAATCACCCTGAAAACCATAAATTATTACCATCACCATTATATACTGTTGATGAATAATTTATCTAGAGTCACATAATCAGTAAACAATGGGTTTGGGATTCAAAACCAAGTCTGGATGATTGCCCTTAAAGTTGATGCTATTTGCTGTATGTTGTGCTGCTTTGATCATCTTAGAGGATGAGTCAACCTGGTAAATCAGAAATATCAAGGCCTATTGACACAACTCAACTGTGCTACATAATTACTCTGCTTAATACTTCATCTTGTGAAGTATCACTCAGTTCAGATGTTTTAAAACTTAATTCTCACATTGGCCTTATATTTAAGGTGTATTTGAAGCATGGATTGGATAATGAGGCACCAAATACTATTGAAGTGAGGACTGCAAAAGATTGATAACTCAGCAATTAGTAGGGAATGAAGACGAGCTGTGACAGGGGATATATAGTCTCCATAGTTGTGTGATGGTAGGAAACCAAGTGATGAAATAAAATATGGCATTTCCCTGGTATTATGAATCTTATTTGGTTGATTCATTTTATTCTTAAGGCTAGGAAATAAATGAGTTTTCCATGGAAACAGAAATCTAGCTTAGATGACTTGAAAATGTTTACTTAATAAGGCCAGATTTTTTCCCACTCACAAACTTAAACTTCCTCTCTACTGTAAACAAATATTTATTGCTATCATTTGTGCTCCATGCTCTACCCCATCTCCCAAATCAAAGTCCCACTTTATATTCTAAACCAATATTTATTGGTTACCTAATATTTACAGGTACTATTCAATATTAGTGCCACAATTGTGAGCAAAACAGACTGATTCCTGCCATATAGAACATAGAGTTTAGAGGGGATGCCATACCATAGTTGAGGCAAAATAATAAGTAAACAATGAAGGGGGAAGATCACAACAATACTCAACAAGGAATGTATTTTTATTAAAGAATATATTTTATCTATCTTCCACTTTATGTTCAACATTTACCTAAATCACTTCCTCAACTCCCAGATTTTAGTGTCCTTAAAGCCTGCTGTTGCTCCTCTTCCAAGAGGGATTGATTATTTTGGCTATCTCCTTCTCCTACTTGCTTATCTGCCTCCTCCTCTCAACTCATCCAATCCTTAGCAGTTCTCTTTCAGCTTCACACAATTTGTCCTCTTCTGGCATTATTGGTCTTTTTAACTCATCTCAGCGATAGCACTTGGAGCTGCTCTCTTTCTTTCCATCAGACTTTCACTTTCAGACAGCCTATTCCTAATCATTATCCATAGTTTTATTTTCTTCACAGCACACCTCTCCCTTAGTCTCTATAGTCTATTTTTCTTCACAATCATTCTATCAAAAACCTCTCTTTCAAGGGTGAACCAAGTCCAGTGACCTATTCCAACCCTCTTTCATCTTGACTTTGGCTTTCTTGACATTTGTATAGCATTTGATAATCTTATCCTTCTGAAATTTGCTCAGAGCTTGGTTCTTATCTTTTCTGACACTGAATTTCCATGGTTATCTTCCATATGTCAAATAGTCCCTTCTCAATCTAGTTTAGTTCCTAATCCCCTTGACCTTCCCCCTCAATTTTCTTTTCTATTGTTGAATGGCTCTGTGCTCTGGCTTTACTTATTAACTCTATTCAGATAAATCTCATCTGCATTTTCCAAGTTTATTATGACATAATTTATTTAAAAGTTCTACCACGGCTTGAAATGCTTTGTTTAAGCAAGATTATATAGGCTTCACAGCGAAGGGTTGCTCTGTAGGTTGTTCAATATTTTAACATGCTTTGTGAATGTACGAGAAGGAGGGAAATTCTTCCAAATTTGTTTGGTTTTAGGATCCTTTTTATGGGACATCTCATGTGAACAGGGTTTGAGAAACACATTTTAGAAAATACTGCTTAATATTGTGGGTGCTAATGTTGCACCTGAGCTCAATGGTGTATTAATGACTAGGTTTGAGATATCTCCACTTGGATATTCCATTGATTCAACGTGTTTAGAACCACTTCATTATCATCATCTTTCAACTCAATATCTCCTCTCAATTTTCTTCTCTCCATCCATGTCATCACAATTTTCTCAGTCATCCCAGCTCATCTTTGGAAACTTCTTGTTCTTCATTTCCTTTATCCATTAAGTCATCTCTTAATTATTCATTAGATACTTTAAAAATTTGTCTACACTTTCACCTCCAAATTCTCATAACCTCATATCTGGAAATCTTCCCAACTGACCTTACTGTGTCAAGTTTCTTCTCATACCAATCAATACTAAATAACTAATTTTGTCAAAATACAGATTTACTCATATCATTACCCTGCTTAAAATCTTCAGTTTCCTACTGCCTCTTGCATAAAGTATAAACTATTAAGTGTGATATTCAAAGTTTTCCAGAATCCCTCTCCCCAATTCCTCGCAAGTCCTGTAACTTTACTATTTACTCTGGATAGATAACCTCAATGCTTTAGGTTATTTTAAGCTCTGAGCCATTTGCTGACTGTCTCACTTGCATTAGTTTAGACAGTTATTTTAAAAAACATCAGGCTACAAGCATTGAATCATGAAATAAATTTCTGTTGTTTAAATGAAGTTCTTTTTTTATTTGATTTCTTTTGCTTAAATAGTACATCCATACAGTAGTCCTTAATTTTCTCCTCATGAGGAAGTAATTATCTCTGCAAGACATTCTTCTATTTTTGGTTTAGTTGTTTATTATTGTATAACATACATCTCAAGCTTAAATGTTTAAAACCAAAATCATTTTTAATTGATTGTGATACTGTTGGTCAGGAATTCAGGTAGACTTGGATGAATAGTTTTTCTTCTTCATGAGCCACATCCTTTTTTCACCTGGGGTGCTGGATGGTCAGAAGTCTAAAATGGTCTCACTCACATTGCTGGGAGTTAATGCTGGCTACCAAGAGGGGACTCAGCTGAAGAGGTCAGGAGGGACTTCAGTTCTTTTCTACATAGGCTTTTTATGGGGCTTTTTGGTCTTCCTTACAGCACAGTGGCTGAAATACCAGAAGGTGCTTTATAAGCAGCAAAGATGGAAAGATGGAAACCACATAACTCTTAAAGTCTAGCCTCAGAAATAACACTGCATTCAATTGGTCAAAATATGTACTTAAAGGCTAGCCCAATTAACTAGAAGAAAAATAGACTCCACCTCCTGATCAGAGAGAGGGTAACAAGTCATACCACAAAAGAGCATATGAAATGGGTGATATTGTTGTGGCTCTCTTTGGAAACATAATCTATCGCATTGTCTAATGTTCTTTCCAATAAAAATTTTTTATTAAGAAAAAATTCAATCATACATAATGATGGAGAAAAGATTGTAATATAACTAATATATTCATCACCCAGGTTCCTTCCTTCCTTCTTTCTCTTTATTTTCTCCTTCCTTCCTCCTTTCTTTCCTTCCTTTCTTCCTTGGTATGGTTGCTGAAGAAATCGAATGGATTTTCCTGTAGAACCCACGCCCTAATTCTGCAATTTTCAGATCCCATTCCCTTGGTGCTATTTAACATATTCCTGCCACACACACCTGTATTTCCTATTGATGGCAATCTTAGTTCTAGAGGCTTTATCAGATTTGGGCTTGATTATTTTTTTTAGCAAAACTTCTTAATAGATGATGATGTACTTCTTTTGGCATACATAATGTGTACCAGTTTGAAACTGTTGTACCTGAGAAAAACCATGTTTTTTAAACCTTTACATTCAATATTGCTGGGTGGAATCTTTTTTGTTGTTTCCTTGGAGATGTGGCCCACCCAGTTGTGGGTGGTAACTTTTGATTAGGTGGTTTCCATAGAGAGGTGTTTCCACCTATTAAAGGTGAGGTCACTTACTAGAACCCTTTAAGAAGGAACCATTTTGAATAAAGCTTCAGTGTTGACAGACCCCACACAACTGGCGACCTTTGGAGATGCAGAAGGAATAGGTCCCCGGGGAAATCCTTTGAAATGAGAAGCCAGAGACTCTAGCGGATGCCAGACACATGCCTTCCCAGCTGACAGAAGTGTTCCAAATCTATCGGCCTTTCTTGAACTAAGGTATCTTTCTCTGGATGCCTTAGATTGGACATTTTTATAGCCTTAGAGCTGTAAACTTGCAACTTAATAAATTCCTTTTTAAAACTGTTCTGTTTTTGGTATATTGCATTCCAGCAGCCTTAACAAACTAAAACACAATGTTATCACTTTTAGTGAGGTTAGCACCCATTAATGATTATTGCCTAGATCTATTTACTTATTAGAGGTTGCAAAATAGTGATGTTCTAATTCAATCATTTGTATAAAATTTATTAGCTGGCATACTTCCATAAAGAAAACCTTCTCAAATTCAAGTATTTGGTTTTCCTGATGCATAGTCCAGGGAAGGCAGCAAAAATACTGGATTCCTTTTCTATCTCTCTTTTTTGTGTGTGCTGTATTTCTTTAATAACTTCATTGAACTATAATTAATATACCATACAATAGGTCCATTTAAAGTGTATAGTTCAATGGCTTTTCGTATATTCACAGATATATTTGCAGTGATCATCATAGCCAATATTAGAACATTTTCATCACCTCAAGAAGAAAACCCGTACATATCGCTTTAGCTCTCATTCTCCTACCCCTTAGTTTCTCCCTCGCTCCCACTAATGTATTTCCTGTCTCTATAGATTTCCCCATTCTGAACATTTCAGATGAATGGGATCATATAGTATGTGGTTTTTGTGACTGGTTTCTTTCACTAAACAGAGTGTTTCAGTTCATTCATTTAGTAGCCTATAACAATACTTCATTTCTTCTTATGGCTGAATAACATTCCATTGTTATAACACATTGAATAACACAACATTTTGTTTGTCTATTAGACTGTTGATGGACATTTAGATTGCTTCCACCCTTTGCCTATTTTTAATAATGCTTCCATAAACATTTGTGTACGAGTTTTTGTGTGGACATATATTTTCATGTCTCTTGATATACACACAGGAGAATTGTTGGGTCATATAGTAGTTCATGTTTAATTATTTGAGGAAATGATAGACTGTTTTCCAATGCAGCTGGACCATTTTACAATCCCACCAGAAGTGTATGATTGCTCCAATTTTTCAATATGCTTCTCAACACTTGTTACTGTGTTTTTTTTTTTTTTTATCCTAGTCATCCTTGAGGCTAGAAAATCATTGTGATTTTTATTTACATTTTCCTGAGGGCTAATGATGTTGAGCATCTTTTCATGTGCTTATTGGCTATTTATGTATCTTCTTTGGAGAAATGTCTATTTAAAGCCTCTGACCATTTTTAAAATGGGTTATTTATCTTTTTATTATTGAGTTGTGGATTTTTTATATATTCTAGAAACAAATCCCTTATCAGATACACAATTTGTAAATATTTTCTCCCATTCTGTGGATTGTCTTTTCACTTTCTTGATGGTCTGCTTTGAAGTACAAAAGGTTTTACTTTTGTTGAAATCCAATTTATCTATTTTTTTTCTTTTGCTGCTCATGCTTTTGGTGTCATATCTAAGAATGCTTTGTCAAATTCCAAGGTCAAGAAGATTAACTTCTGTTTTCTTCTAAGAGTTAATAGTTTTTGTGTCTATATCTAAGCCTTTCATTAACTTTGAGTTAAATTTTTGTATATGATGTGAAGTAAGGGTCCAACTTCATTCTTTTGAATGTGGATGTCCAGTTGTTACAGCACCATTTGCTGCAGACTGTTATTTCTCAATTGAATGGTCTGGCATCCTTGCTGGAAATCAGTTGACCATAGATATATATGGGTTTATTTATGGATCTCAATTCTATTCCATCAATCTGTATGTCTATCCTTGTGCCAGTACCACACTGTCTTTATTACCATTGCTTTGTAGCAAGCTTTGAAATTGAGTAATGTGAGTCCTACTTTTATTTGTGTTTCTCAGGATTGTTTTGACTTTTTGGGGGGTCTCTTGAGATTCCACATAAAATTTAAAATCTATTTGTTACTTTGTACAAAGAAGTCAGATTGTATTCTGATATGGATTGCAATGAATCTATAGTTCAGTTTGGGGGGTATTTTCATATTAACAATGCTAAGCACTCTGATCCATGAACATGGGATATTTTCCCATTTATTTAAATCTTCTTTTAATTTCTTTCAACAATGCTTTGTGGTTTTCAGAGTACAAGTTTTCCACTTCTTTTGTTAAATGTATTGCTAAGAATGTTATTCATTTTGATGCTATTGTGAATGGAATTGTTTTCTTTATTTTGTTTTTGGATTGTTCATTCCAAATGTATAGACACACAATTGGTTTTTGTATACTAGTCTTGAATCCTGCAACCTTAACTTGTTATTAGTTTTGTTAGCTTTTTAGTGTGTTTCTTAGGATTTTTTCATATACAAGACCAGGTCTTCTGTGAATACAGACAGTTTTACTTCTTTTCTACTCTGGATGCTTTTTATTTATTTTTCTAACTTAACTGCCTGGGCTAGAACATTCAGTAGAATGTTGAAGAGAGGTGGCAAGAGCAAACTTCTTGTCTTGTTCCTGATCTTAGGGAAAGACATTCAGTCTTCCACCATTAAATTTGATATTGACTCAGTGTTTTTCCTAAATGCTGTTTATTGGTTTGATGGAGTTTCCTTTATTCCTAGTTCATTGAGTATTTTTATCATCAAAGGATGTGGGATTTTGTCACATGCTTTCTCTGTATCTATTGTGGTGATTGTGTGATATTTGGTTTTTCGTTCTATTGATATATTATCTTAATTGATTTTCATATGTTAATAAAACTTGCATGCCTGAGATAAATCTCACTTGTTCATGGTGTATAATTCTTTGTATATGTTACTAGATTCAGTTTGCTAATATTTTGGTGAGGAATGTTGCGTCCATGTTTATGAGAAATATTAGTCTGTAGATTTTTTTTTCTTTGTGAATATTTTGTTTGGTTTTGTATCAGAGTAAATACTGGCCTTCTAGAATAAGTTAGGAAGCATTATTGTTTGGAAGTGTTTGTGAACAGCTGGTATTGATTCTTCTTTGAATGTTTTGTAGAATTCAGTGGTAAAGCCATCTGGGCTTGGGATTTTCTTTTTGATCTATTTTGATTTGCTTGAGCTTTTAATTCAATCTCATCACATGTTATAGGTCCACTCAGATTGTCTATTTCTTCTTAAGCCAGTTTTGGTAGTTTGTGTCTCTAGGACTTTGTTCCATTCCTCTAAGTTATCTAATTTGTTGATGTGCAATTGTTCATAGGATTCCTTTATAGTCCTCTTTTTCTGCAAGGTCAGTTGTAATGTTTCCTGCTTTCATTTCTGATTCTAGTAACTTGAGGCTTCTCTCCTTGTTTCTTGGGAAACTAGCTAAAGGTTTGTCAATTTTGTTGATCTTTTCAAAGGAAAAAAAGTTTTTGGTTAGTTGATTTTTCTCTACTGTTCTTCTGTTCTCTTTTATTAATTTCTGGTTTAATTTTTAGCTCCTTCCTTCTCCTTACTTGAAGTTTAGTTAATCTTCTTTGTCCAGTGTCTTAAGGTTGAGGATTAAGTTATTAATTGGAAATCTTTCTTAATGTAGACATTTACAGCTTCATTTGCTTTTTGCCTGAGGGCATTTCCAGGAGCTTGGGTTGTTTTATTTTTAAAATAATTTTCATTAGTTTCACTGGTGAGAAGGTCAGCAGAGCTCTTCACTATCAAGCCACAGTTAATCTTAGGTTGTCTTTTTGAGCTTAGTACATGGATGTGTTAGTTTTGTGTTTTAAATACGTAAACTTCCATGTCCAGAAGAAGCAATGAAATACAAACAGCACTGCACACAGTTATCAGGCATTTTTTGTCTGTTCACTCAAGATTCTGCATTTAGGTTGTCTTCAAATTTACTATCATTGTAGTCGATGACAGGCTGCCAATAATTACTGTTATCCACCACATCTCCAAATCCTGGGGTACCAACTATTGTGAGCAGCAACTGAGGCTTTTTAAAGTATTGTTTTGAACTCACTTATTTGTATATTTTGGATTGGTTTTAATCTTTGTAGTAATTGTCCCACTGATGCTCAAAGTCCCAAGTCAATAGGCCACTTCGACACCTGAGTCTTTTTGACATGACTCTAATAGTCTTTTCATCTTTACATTCTGGTTAACAAAATGTTCCAGACACATTGGGACATTTCCTGTCTCAGGCCTGCAATCAGCCATCTCTCCAAGGAGTTCTGATTCCTCTTGGGGGAAATGGTACTTAGAGACCACAATTTGAATATTAATACTCATTGATACTAAGTTTACGGTTTTTAGTTTTTTAGTTTTTTTTTTTTACATGATCAGGCACCGGGAATCGAACCTGGGTCCTCGGGCATGGCAGGCAAGTATTCTTACCTGCTGAGCTGGTAAGAATAAAAAAAACCTGGCCCGCCCGGTTTTTAGTATTTTAATGAACGCAATTAGAAAATGTAGATTTAATAGACATAAATTAAAAGATGAGTTCATATTGATGCGCCCAATTCAAATTCTGGACTAGAATTTTTCTTAATCTTATATAACTTGCATATGTTCTTTTACTGTGTCAAAAACTCATTCTTACAACAGAACCATAATTACTCATTTGCTTTTCTACATGCAGTCTCAAAATAATAATGTATACATTATTATAAGTAAGATGATTACTAAAATAATTTTAGATCTTTCGGGAGCAGTTCCTTTGTCCTTAGGCTATATCCTACTAGGGATATAAAGTCAAATTACTGTGTTTTAAATCACTTGGGAAAGTGCCTCTGTGTATGGTTATGCTACTAAACTGGGTATGTTAGACTTTCTTTCATTTAACTTTTCTTTTGTATGCTGTATGGTGGGGGTCACATTTCATTCTTTTTCCATGTGAGTATCCCGTTATTGCAGCATCATTTGCTGAATTTTTGTTTTTGTTTGTTTGTTTGATTGTTTGTTTTGGGAAGTGCATGGGCTGGGAAGTGAACCCGGGTCTCCTGCATGGCTAGTGAGAATTCTACCACTGAACTACCTTTGCACCCCCTCATTCAGCTTTTTATTTCAGGAATTAATTTTTTCCTAACTTTTTAAACTTGAATTATGTAAAATATTTACCTTGTTCCAAAATCAAGCCTATAAAATAAGAACTATTCAAAGAAATTCATCTTTCGTCTCTGCCATATTACTCTTTTTTCTCCTGTAGATAGCCCTTTTATGTTATATTTTTTAATATAAGAAAATATTATTTCCTTCTTTATTAGATAAATGACAGCATACCATAAACACTTATTTTAAAAATTTAAGATTATATCCTAGACAACAGGTTGTAGTAACATCTAGAGATATTATTCATTCCTTTTCACAGCTTCACATTATTCTATTGGGTGGATGTAGCATAGTCGTATTCAATCAGTTCTCTTCTGATGGACATTTGGTTTTATTCCAGTCTTTACTTTTACAGATAATGCTTCAGTGAATATCCTTGTGAATGTATCTTTGGTATTTGACTGTGTATATTTGGGATATATTCTTAGAAGTGGAATTGCAATGTCAAAGGGTAAGTGCATATGCAATTTTGCTTGGTATTGCCAAATTCTCCTCTGCAGGCATTGCAACAGCTTGCATTTCCATAAATGGTATATTACAGTGCCTATTTCCCTATAACCTTGCCAACATAGTATGCTGTCAGACTTTTGGAGTTTTCCCAATCTGACAGGAAAGAAATGGTAACTCAATTAAGTTTATTATTTTTTCTATTTTATTTTTTAAACTTTTTAAAAATTTTGCAACATGTTCAAAGTTACAGGACAGTTATAAAAATAATACAACTTCATATAGAGAGCTCCAATATACCCCCTTCTCACTCACTCCCAGACACCCAAATCCATCAATTTTAACATTTTGGCACTTTTACCATATCATTCTATCTATATCTATCTATCTATCTATCTATCTATCTATCTATCTATCTATCTATCTATCTATCTATCTATCCATCCATCCATCCATCCATCCATCCATCCATCCATCCATCCATCCATCTCTTCATTTTATGAAAACCTGAGTGTAGGTTGTATACATTATGTGCCTTGAACACTAATACTGCCATGTATATATCTAAGACAGGAATATTCACTTAGGTAACCAGCTCAAGTACAGTTATCAAGATCAAGATATCTAACATTGATATAAAGTTTATAGTATATATTCCAATTTTTCATATATCCCAATAATGTCCTTTTGAGCTTTTTGTGTGCCTTGATAGATGTCATCCAGGATCATATATAGTATTTAATTGTCTTTGCCTCTTTAGTGGCCTTTTAAAATATTTTAATTGTGGGAATGTTTGCACAATATAAACCTTCCCCATCTCAATCACTCCCAAGTGTATCATTCAATGAGATTAATCATATTCACATTATTTCAGTAACATAACCATCTTCCATTACTAAAAGTTTCCCATTTCCCCAAACAGGAACCCTATGCCCATTGTGTATTAATTCCTCATTTCACTTATCCCTCCCCCATGGCAACCTGTGCTCTGATTTCTGTCTCTAGGAGATTGCATATCCTATCTTAGTTTCTTTGTAGTTACAATGGAGCTTAAAGTAACATTTTAAATCTGTAAAAATCTTGGCTGCTTTGATGCCAGCTTAACTTCAATAGTATGCATATAAAATTGCATTAAAATGTATACTACTGTATTCCTAACCCCCACCCATATTTTCACCTTTATGTAGTTCTTGTCACAAATTATATATTTATACAGTAGGAATCCAAAACCCTGACATACTGTCATATCTTATGCATTTATCATTTAGATCCCCTAGGAAATAAAAAATAGAGTAACAATCCAAAAAATATAATAGTACTGGCATTTTTATTTACCCATATCATTAATTACCTTTTCCAGAGATCTTTATACAGCTTTGATCAATTGTCTATTGTCCTTTCCCTTCAATGTGGAAAACTCTCTTTAGCAATTCTTGTATGGCCAGTCTAGTGGTGATAAACTCACTCAGTTTTGGTTTATCTGTGAATGTCTTAATCTCTCCCTCAATTTTTAAAATAAATATTTTTATTGTCAAACCTCAATAAACAAGCATACATTCTTGACATACAAACATTCCACACATGGTATGCAATCAGTGGCTCACAATATCATCACATAGTTGTGTATTCATCACCATAATCATGTTTTTGAATATTCACATGTCTCCAGAAAAAGAAATGAAAAAGAAAAAAAAACTCCTACATATATATCCCACTAGCATTTCAATCTACTCAATTTATTTTTGCCTTTGTTCCCCCTATTATTTGTTTATTTTTATACATATTTTTTTTTACTCATCTGTACATACCCTAGATAAAAGGATCATCAGACACAATTTTCACAATCACACAATCATCACATTGTAAAAGTGATATCATTATACAATCATCTTTAAGAATCATGGACACTGGAACAGAGTTCTACAGTTTTAGGTATTCTTTCTAGCCAGTGTAATACACCATAAACTAAAAAGGGGACATCTATATAATACGTAAGAATAACCTCCAGGATAACCTCTAGACTCTGTTTGAAATCTCTCAGCCACTGACACTTTATTTTGTCTCATTTCTCCCTTCCGTTTTTAGTTGAGAAGGTTTTCTCAATCTCTTGAGGCCAAGTCCCAACTCAACTCAGGATTTCTGTCCCACATTGCTAGGGAGGTTTACACCTGTCTTCCTCACTTTTGAAAGACAATTTTGCTAGATATAGAACTCCTGGGTGGCAAATTTTTGCCTTGAATACTTTAAATATGTTACCCTATTGCCTTCTTGCTTCCATGGTTTACAGTGAGAAATTAACACAATCTTATTGGGCTTCCCTTGTATGAAACACATTGCTTCTCTCCTACGGCCTTCAGAATTCTTACTTTATTTTTGGCATTCAGTAGTCTGATTATAATATGCCATGGCAGTATTCGGCATTCAAGGAGCATGATGTATACAGCCTACACTGAAGTTTTCATTAACCACACAATGGATTGTATATGTTCATTGAGTGTCTTGGTTGTGTATATACATATCTTTCATTTTATTTGGGATGTTTTCAGTTATTATTTCTTTGGATATCCTCTTTGTCCCTTTTTTCTTCTCTTTCTTGAACTCCCACAAGGCATATATATTAGTACACTTTGTGATGTCTCAGATTCCTCAGACTCTGTTCACTTTTCTTCATTCTTTCTGCCCCTCAGACTGGATGATTTCAACTGTCTTCAAGTTTACTGATTCTTCTGTCAGATCCAATCTGCTGTTGACCCCTTCTAGAGAAGTTTTACTATCTGTTATTGTGAACCTCAGCTCTGTTGGGTCCCTTTACATAATTTCCATCTCTCTATTGATATTCCCTTCATGTTCATCTATTATTTTACAGTATTCCTTGGGTTCTTTGTCCATGTTTTCCTTTAGCTCTCTGAGCATATTTAGAACCATTTTTAAGAAGTCTTTGGATTTGTTTCAATTCCTTGACTGGTATGTTGAGATCTGTTCCTCCTCATTTCTATTTTCTTATGCCTTAATCTTCTCTTTTGCTTGGTACATTGCTTCTCCTTTCTTTGTATGCTTTGTAACTTCTTCTTGAAACTTTGATATATTAAAATAAAAAAATTTCTGTTGAAATTTTGATATTTTAATGTTTATCACTGAAAGTTAGGCTCTGCAGAATCTGTCCCTTAAGTTTGTATCTAGTTGGTACTATGACAGCTTTCCTTGAATGCCAGTAGTTAGGGAAAAAAAGAAGAGACCCCTGGTCTTTGCATATTGGCCTGTGCAAGTGCTCTATGTTAGGGCTTATCTATAACATGGGTTGTTTAAGAATAGCTCCAGGCCAAAGTGTAGGGGCCTCTCTGATCATTGCCGGCCACACATATTTTCTTGGGCATATCTGTGTATCCCCTTTTCCCTAGAAAATAGTTTCCTGTTGATCCTGGCACAACAGTGTATGTGTCCCAGGCTGCATGTCTTGATTGCTTTCCCATAGCATTCTGAAAGCTCTCTGAGCTACCCTCAGGACAGTGAGTCCCTCAGGACAGCACCGAACAGTTTGGGCCAGATCTACATGCTCCCAGGATATGCAATAGAGCCACTCTACTCCTTCTGAGACCAAGGCCAGAATCCATATAGGTAGCACAGATGGCTTGGCTGAGAAGGTAAGTAATTGAGGAGGGGCTAGCCAGGGAACCATGAGATTCCACTGCTTCTTTTTAAAACATTTTTAACTAGATATGTTATAAATGTACAGAAAAATCATGCAGAAAATACAGAGTTCTGTTATACCCCCCTCCAACATTAATATTTTGCATTACTATGGTACCTTTATTACAATTGATGAAAGAACATGATAAGTGTACTATTAATGATGGTCCATAGTTTACATTAGGGCTCACTGTATTATACAGTCCTATATTTTTGGTTTGTTTCAATGTTTATTCTAGTAACATATATATAACCCACTCCTAATATATACCTATTGCTTTTAAGAAAGCTTTTTCTTGATTCAGTATTCACTTTGTTAACAGCAGTATTTTAACTATTTTCTGGAGTCCTAAGAAAGATGCTTCTGCCAGTTTTTGCTGGTTATTCAAAGCTTCTGTTGGGAAATAGAAGTGTTGAGAAACCTGAAGTGTCTCTCAGCCATATGATTGGGGTGAGGATCTTGAAGTTTTAATTTCCACTTCTATTATTATGAATGGGATTAAACCTTTTCCTCTGTTTAAGAGCCTTTGCACTTCTTTTTCTTATGAATTCTGTTTATATTTCTAGGTATTTTTCTATAGGTTTTTGGTCTTTTTTCCCTCTATTTTAGAGGTTTTCTTCTATATTAGATATTAGTCCTTTGTTGCAAATTATTTTTCCCAGATAGTCATTCATCTTATTATTTAGCTGTTTTAATTGCCAGAGAAGCTTTTAATTTTTTCATGTATCAGATTATAGTAGAACTCAGCTGTGTTTCTTTCTAGTACTTATATATCCATAAAACTACCCAATTAGTGGGCTATACCCCCAGCAATTTTTAAAAAATAAAATAAATAGAATTAAAGAGTAGAAAATGAGTGTATTTCATATAATAAAGTTAAGTGTTGTTTGCAAAATTTTGTATGTTTTATACATATCAGTATAGACATAATATTGGTTTGTGATGTAAAATGTATTTCTTATTGTGGATCCCAGTCAAAAAAGTTGAAAGCAAGTGACCTGGGGAATCTCTTGGATGTGCTTTCTATGGCCACTCAAATAGCACTAGCATCTACATACTCATCACCAGAACAAGTAACTAATGCAGAAACGAGTTTTTTCCATCCTAGGCAGCAACACCTCCATGACGACATGTCCTATGTATGTTCATGAAAGTTGTTTTATTATTTTAATTAGTACAATGGGCCTCTCACAGTCTAGTACTTCTCAACCAGATGCTACTCAAACTCTTCAAGTCAGGGTCAAGACCTCATGTCCCAGCAATGCCTCTCTTCTAGCTAACTGCGATATCTACTGACTTATCAAAAGATACCAAGGAAGGACACGTGCCCTTGACAGAAATGCTTACCCTCATCCTACTTGTATTAGCCCTACTCCCCATTTGCTAAATTGTTTGTGAAGCATGCAGCAGTTTTCAAGCATAAACAGGGCATATATCTTTATTTCCTTTAACTAGGACTTGGTAGTCTCGCAAAAATTTAATCTATTTAAAAGACTATTGTACTCTCTTGCATTGTTTCCCTATGTTTATACCTTTGTTTTTGCTCTTGGAGCTCACTAAACCCATCTCACCTATCTGATAGATCTAAAGTAAGTCAGTTTCCAAAATAAGATTTTTCAAATCCCCATTGTGCTGGTTTGAAACTGTTATGTACCCCAGGAAAGCCATATTCTTTAATCCTCACTCAATATTGCTGGGTAGGATCTTTTTGATTGTTTCCATGGGGATGTAACCCACCCAATTGTGGGTGGTACTTTTTGATTAAGTAGTTTCCATGGAGATGATTCCACCAATTCAAGGTGTGGTTGCTTACTAGAGTCCTTACAGAGGGAATCATTTTGAAAAGAGCCAACAGAAACCACATAGCCAGAGATCTTTGGAGATGGAGAAAGAAAACATCCCTGGGGAAGCCTTATGAAATGAGGAGAGAAAGCTAGCAAATGTTATCTATGTGCCTTCCCAGCTGAGAGAGAAACCCTGAACGTCATTGGTCCTTTCTTTGGAGTTAAGTTATCTTTCTCTGGATGCCTTAGTTTGGACATTTCTATGGTCTTATAACTGTACACTTGCAACTTAATAACCCCCCCTTTTAAAAGCTGTTCTGTTTCTTGTATATTGCATTCCAGCACCCTTAACAAACTAAAAACACCCACCTATCACTAATTTTATTTTTCCTAGTCTCTAAGTATCCAAATAATATATTATTTCCTAAATTATTCTTTTTTTTTTTTTATTTTTATTTTTTATTAACGGAAAAAAAAAAAAGAAATTAACACAACATTTAGAAATCATACCATTCTACATATGCACTCAGTAATTCTTAACATCATCACATAGATGCATGATCATTGTTTCTTAGTACATTTGCATCGGTTTAGAGGAACTAGCAACACAACAGAAAAAGATATAAAATGTTAATATAAAGAAAAGAAATAAAAGTAGTAGTAATAGTAAAAAACAACAACAACAAACAAACCAACAAGCAAACAAAAACAAAAAAAACCCTATAGCTCAGATGCAGCTTCATTCAGTATTTTAACATGATTACTTTACAATTAGGTATTATTGTGCTGTCCATTTTTGAGTTTTTGTATCTAGTCCTGTTGCACAGTCTGTATCCCTTCAGCTTCAATTACCCATTGTCTTACCCTGTTTCTAACTCCTGCTGAACTCTGTTACCAATGACATATTTCAAGTTTATTCTCGAATGTCTGTTCACATCAGTGGGACCATACAGTATTTGTCCTTTAGTTTTTGGCTGGATTCACTCAGCATAATATTCTCTAGGTCCATCCATGTTATTACATGGTTCATAAGTTTATCTTGTCTTAAAGCTGCATAATATTCCATCGTATGTATATACCACAGTTTGTTTAGCCACTCTTCTGTTGATGGAGATTTTGGCTGTTTCCATCTCTTTGCAATTGTAAATAATGCTGCTATAAACATTGGTGTGCAAATGTCCGTTTGTGTCTTTGCCCTTAAGTCCTTTGAGTAGATACCTAGCAATGGTATTGCTGGGTCGTATGGCAATTCTATATTCAGCTTTTTGAGGAACCGCCAAACTGCCTTCCACAGTGGTTGCACCCTTTGACATTCCCACCAACAGTGGATAAGTGTGCCTCTTTCTCCGCATCCTCTCCAGCACTTGTCATTTTCTGTTTTGTTGATAATGGCCATTCTGGTGGGTGTGAGATGATATCTCATTGTGGTTTTGATTTGCATTTCTCTAATGGCCAGGGACATTGAGCATCTCTTCATGTGCCTCTTGGCCATCCGTATTTCTTCTTCTGGTAGGTGTCTATTTAAGTCTTTTTCCCATTTTGTAATTGGGTTGGCTGTCTTTTTGTTGTTGAGTTGAATAATCTCTTTATAAATTCTGGATACTAGACCTTTATCTGATATGTCGTTTCCAAATATTGTCTCCCATTGTGTAGGCTGTCTTTCTACTTTCTTGATGAAGTTCTCTGATGCACAAAAGTGTTTAATTTTGAGGAGCTCCCATTTATTTATTTCCTTCTTCAGTGTTCTTGCTTTAGGTTTAAGGTCCATAAAACCACCTCCAGTTGTAAGATCCATAAGATATCTCCCAACATTTTCCTCTATCTGTTTTATGGTCTTAGACCTAATGTTTAGATCTTTGATCCATTTTGAGTTAACTTTTGTATAGGGTGTGAGAGATGGGTCTTTTTTCATTCTTTTGCATATGGATATCCAGTTCTCTAGGCACCATTTATTGAAGAGACTGCTCTGTCCCAGGTGAGTTGGCTTGACTGCCTTATCAAAGATCAAATGTCCATAGATGAGAGGGTCTATATCTGAGCACTCTATTCGATTCCATTGGTCGATATATCTATCTTTATGCCAATACCATGCTGTTTTGACCACTGTGGCTTCATAGTATGCCTTAAAGTCAGGCAGCGCGAGACCTCTATTTCCTAAATTATTCTTAACACAAAATCACTTACCACCACTACTTTCTTGCTTAACTATTGAATATATATGCCTTGACACTCTTGTTAGATTTCAATACCCTGGAGTAGGTTGTCACTTCTTGTATACTCCCTTTCAATAATCAATAGATTGACAAATTGTAGGCACCCAGTAAGTACATAGTCAATAAATGGATTCATAAGTGGCTCAATACATTAATATCCTTTAAGAAGAACAGTCATGTCTTTTTCATTTCTACTATTTTCTGAATGTGATGCATTATTTTCAAGTTCACAGAACTTAGCAATCGAGAACTGGAACCAGCCTTATAACCATATCCTCCTAAAATTTAAAAATAACACTTACGACATTAGCTCTCACAATTGCAACAACATTTAGGAAGTTAAATAATTGGGTTAGTCAGCCCTGTGGTCAGATGATAGACTTTCCCTAAGTAAGACTATTTAGACATATCCTTCTGCCTGTGAAGCTTCTAATTAAGCCCTGAATTCATTCCCTGCTCTTTTTTTTTGCCACAACATTCATCAATTCAGTTCTTCTCTTAGTGACATATTCATGCCACTGAAAAGAGAAATATAAGTAAAACTTTGTTTTCTATTTCCTCTAAAAAGTAATCTTTACTACAGGTTGAGGAAAATTAAAAGAACAAGCAATATATAGTTGAGTTACATACCAAGTACAAATGCTTATTACTCAAGTTGGCATACATCTGCAACATTAAACAGTTAATGCATTTTTTAATCTACTTTTTTTTTAATCTGCAGGGCTCTTCCCTAAGTATCAATACACTTGAAATTATTGATCCTTCTTCTAACTTATTCTGAGACTTCTTTTAGGTTTTTGGTACATAGAGATATTTTGATTCTTCTTCTTTTTTGTTTAAGAAAGGAAGGATGCCTGAATAGCCTATCAAAATATCCTCTATCCCACTAAGTCTAGGATTACTCCTTTTGACTTTTGGCAAAACTTCCATCTAACTAGCTGAATAACCAACTTTTACTCAGTATCTGTATATACTTTACCCACTAATAATTCAGATTAGGAGTTCATTTAGTGAGGTGCATTCAGATCTGTATTTAGTTTTCCTTTATCAACCAAACATTTTTTAAAAAACTATAATTCTTCTTTTTTTTTTTTTTTTTTTTTTTTTTTTTTAATTTTTTTTTTTTTTTATTAATTAAAAAAAGAATTAACAAAACAATTAGAAATCATTCCAATCTACATGTACAATCAGTAATTCTTAATAACATCACATAGTTGCATATTCATCATTTCTTAGTACATTTGCATCGATTTAGAAAAAGAAATAAAAAGACAACAGAATAAGAATTAAAACAATAATAGAAAGAAAAAAAAACAAAAAAAAACAAAAACAAAAAACCTATATCTCACATGCAGCTTCATTCAGTGTTTTAACATAATTGCATTACAATTGGGTAGTATTGTGCTGTCCATTTCTGAGTTTTTATATCCAGTCCCGTTGTACAGTCTGTATCCCTTCATCTCCAATTATCCCTTCTCTCTTTTTTTTTTTTTAATTAACGGAAAAAAAGAAATTAACCCAACATTTAGAGATCATACCATTCTACACATGCAATCATTAATTCTTAACATCATCACATAGATGCATGATCATCATTTCTTAGTACATTTGCATTGGTTTAGAAGAACTAGCAACATAACCGAAAAAGATATAGAATGTTAATATAGAGAAAAAAATAAAAGTAATAATAGTAAAATCAAAACAAAACAAAACAAAACAAAAACCTATAGCTCAGATGCAGCTTCATTCAGTGTTTTAACATGATTACTTTACAATTAGGTATTATTGTGCTGTCCATTTTTGAGTTTTTGTATCTAGTCCTGTTGCACAGTCTGTATCCCTTCAGCTTCAATTACCCATTGTCTTACCCTGTTTCTAACTCCTGCTGAACTCTGTTACCAATGACATATTTCAAGTTTATTCTCGAATGTCTGTTCACATCAGTGGGACCATACAGTATTTGTCCTTTAGTTTTTGGCTGGATTCACTCAGCATAATATTCTCTAGGTCCATCCATGTTATTACATGGTTCATAAGTTTATCTTGTCTTAAAGCTGCATAATATTCCATCGTATGTATATACCACAGTTTGTTTAGCCACTCTTCTGTTGATGGAGATTTTGGCTGTTTCCATCTCTTTGCAATTGTAAATAATGCTGCTATAAACATTGGTGTGCAAATGTCCGTTTGTGTCTTTGCCCTTAAGTCCTTTGAGTAGATACCTAGCAATGGTATTGCTGGGTCGTATGGCAATTCTATATTCAGCTTTTTGAGGAACCGCCAAACTGCCTTCCACAGTGGTTGCACCCTTTGACATTCCCACCAACAGTGGATAAGTGTGCCTCTTTCTCCGCATCCTCTCCAGCACTTGTCATTTTCTGTTTTGTTGATAATGGCCATTCTGGTGGGTGTGAGATGATATCTCATTGTGGTTTTGATTTGCATTTCTCTAATGGCCAGGGACATTGAGCATCTCTTCATGTGCCTCTTGGCCATCCGTATTTCTTCTTCTGGTAGGTGTCTATTTAAGTCTTTTTCCCATTTTGTAATTGGGTTGGCTGTCTTTTTGTTGTTGAGTTGAATAATCTCTTTATAAATTCTGGATACTAGACCTTTATCTGATATGTCGTTTCCAAATATTGTCTCCCATTGTGTAGGCTGTCTTTCTACTTTCTTGATGAAGTTCTCTGATGCACAAAAGTGTTTAATTTTGAGGAGCTCCCATTTATTTATTTCCTTCTTCAGTGTTCTTGCTTTAGGTTTAAGGTCCATAAAACCACCTCCAGTTGTAAGATCCATAAGATATCTCCCAACATTTTCCTCTATCTGTTTTATGGTCTTAGACCTAATGTTTAGATCTTTGATCCATTTTGAGTTAACTTTTGTATAGGGTGTGAGAGATGGGTCTTTTTTCATTCTTTTGCATATGGATATCCAGTTCTCTAGGCACCATTTATTGAAGAGACTGCTCTGTCCCAGGTGAGTTGGCTTGACTGCCTTATCAAAGATCAAATGTCCATAGATGAGAGGGTCTATATCTGAGCACTCTATTCGATTCCATTGGTCGATATATCTATCTTTATGCCAATACCATGCTGTTTTGACCACTGTGGCTTCATAGTATGCCTTAAAGTCAGGCAGCGCGAGACCTCTATTTCCTAAATTATTCTTAACACAAAATCACTTACCACCACTACTTTCTTGCTTAACTATTGAATATATATGCCTTGACACTCTTGTTAGATTTCAATACCCTGGAGTAGGTTGTCACTTCTTGTATACTCCCTTTCAATAATCAATAGATTGACAAATTGTAGGCACCCAGTAAGTACATAGTCAATAAATGGATTCATAAGTGGCTCAATACATTAATATCCTTTAAGAAGAACAGTCATGTCTTTTTCATTTCTACTATTTTCTGAATGTGATGCATTATTTTCAAGTTCACAGAACTTAGCAATCGAGAACTGGAACCAGCCTTATAACCATATCCTCCTAAAATTTAAAAATAACACTTACGACATTAGCTCTCACAATTGCAACAACATTTAGGAAGTTAAATAATTGGGTTAGTCAGCCCTGTGGTCAGATGATAGACTTTCCCTAAGTAAGACTATTTAGACATATCCTTCTGCCTGTGAAGCTTCTAATTAAGCCCTGAATTCATTCCCTGCTCTTTTTTTTTGCCACAACATTCATCAATTCAGTTCTTCTCTTAGTGACATATTCATGCCACTGAAAAGAGAAATATAAGTAAAACTTTGTTTTCTATTTCCTCTAAAAAGTAATCTTTACTACAGGTTGAGGAAAATTAAAAGAACAAGCAATATATAGTTGAGTTACATACCAAGTACAAATGCTTATTACTCAAGTTGGCATACATCTGCAACATTAAACAGTTAATGCATTTTTTAATCTACTTTTTTTTTAATCTGCAGGGCTCTTCCCTAAGTATCAATACACTTGAAATTATTGATCCTTCTTCTAACTTATTCTGAGACTTCTTTTAGGTTTTTGGTACATAGAGATATTTTGATTCTTCTTCTTTTTTGTTTAAGAAAGGAAGGATGCCTGAATAGCCTATCAAAATATCCTCTATCCCACTAAGTCTAGGATTACTCCTTTTGACTTTTGGCAAAACTTCCATCTAACTAGCTGAATAACCAACTTTTACTCAGTATCTGTATATACTTTACCCACTAATAATTCAGATTAGGAGTTCATTTAGTGAGGTGCATTCAGATCTGTATTTAGTTTTCCTTTATCAACCAAACATTTTTTAAAAAACTATAATTCTTCTTTTATTTTAACAACAAATTTATTTTAAAACTGTCTGTGAAGTAATAAACAGCTCCAATATCTCCATGCCTTATCACAACAGGCATGTAGCACTTCAAGTTTATGAGGGATGTGACTTCTCCAGGCTCAGCTGAGCTTGGTTGGGCTAGACTTGGTTCTATGACAAGAATTTTTCTATCTCATA
The DNA here is from genome assembly GCF_023851605.1 of Tamandua tetradactyla. Lineage (NCBI taxonomy): Eukaryota > Metazoa > Chordata > Mammalia > Pilosa > Myrmecophagidae > Tamandua > Tamandua tetradactyla. The sequence continues at coordinate 152,809,175 of NC_135332.1, forward strand.
ACCCAGGATAAGGGAGTAGCCATTTACCGGGCAGGCTGTTTTCACTGTGGAAGGCAGAATAAGGAAAAGAAGTACCATACTGTGCAAAATATGCAAGTACATTAACATTGCTACTCAGATCGTCTATTGACCAAGGTAAGTGAAATGGCCCAGGCCAAAGTCAGTGGGGTAGGGAAGTATGCTCTTCTCAAAGAGAAACATGGCAAGGGTGTGGAGTGGGTAATTATTTGTAAAATAACACAATCTACCTCAGTTTGATCTCCTGTTCACAAATGTTCAGTTCTCTCCTGTAAATAAAATGCAACCACCACTTCACAGCTTCTAGCTTGAAAACCAAGATCTCAAGGATACATCATGTCCAAATAAGCTCCTCATAATCTAGTTTTAGCCCTATAAACTAAAAGACTAGTTATCTGCACCACACACACTCAACCAAAAAGGTAGAACTCACAGCAAATATTTTTCTTTGGAAAGGAGAAGAATGGGGGAAACCAGTAATGATTGGGCCATAGCAGTTCTGAAATCCTACTGAACAATTTTTGTAAGTCCTGCTAACCTGGGGGTAGGGAATTTTCCTTAATCAATCCTCTGTTTTGTTTCCTGGAGGAAACTCCCTACTATATTATGTTTTATGGGTCTTGGCTCCCAGATGTAAGTGTTCCTTCCTTTTCAGTATCTTCTTTGGCCACATTTATAGAGGGCATTGGAGAAAATGCCCTCCTTGGCTATTGAATAGTTTTCTTAGTCTTCCCATAGAACATTGAGGGCTCAAGGGTAGTTTTACTGATCTAACAGTAACAGTCTCTTTTAATTCAGGTTTATGGCACCCTGGGCAGTACAATACTTTTTAAAATGTTGGTTTCTTTAGTATCCTTGTTTATTGTTAGCTCTATGATCCAATAGGCATATCCATAATTACAAGGCATATCTATAGTCTTATTTACAGACAATATGCACTTGTTAGGCTTCCTTGAGTCCAAATCTATGGTTTCTTCAACTTGAGCCATTTTGTCCAATAGAAATTATTGGAATCCGAAATCTTAAAGGGTGTCATGGTCACGGTCCTGATTTGGATTTTGCCCTCAAATTGAGTCTTTATTATTATTATTATTAATTGGGTATATTTTTCTTGATAAAATGAAAATATTAATTCTTCACATTACGAGGAATGATAAAAAGATTTTATGGGTGCTTTATAATATGAATGTTTTATGCTTGTGTTTTGGCTTGCTATTGCTGCTGCAACGCAATATACCAGAAATTTTACAATGGGGCTTTATTAGCTTGCAAATTTAAAGTTCTCAGGCCATGGAAATGTCCCAGTGAAGGCATCAACAGGATGATACCTTCTTTGAAGGTAAGCTGCCAGCATCTGGGGTTCCTCGGTCAGCTAGCAAAGCACACAGCTGGCTTCTGCTGACCCTTCTCTTCCAGCTCTTGTTGCTTTCAGCTTCTGGTTCCAGTGACCTCCTCTCTGAGTTTCTGTGGCTCCTCTCTTAGCATTTCTGGGGCTTTTCTCTCTCAGCTCTCTCCAAATTTCTCTGGGTGTTTCTCTCTGAGCTCTCTGGGCTTTTCCATCCTTTATCTTCCTAAAGGACTCCAGTAAAGGATCAAGACCCACCTTGAATCGGGTGGGGCACACCTCAATTGAAACAACCTAATAAGGAAGTCCCACCTACAACAGGTCTGTACCCACAGGGATGGATTAAAAGAACATGGCCTTTTCTGGGGTACATAACAGCTTCAAAGCAGCACAGCCTGCATTTGTTTTCTGATCTTTATAATAGGCTTCTGAAAGATTATAGATAATAAGTTTCTCCTTCTTTCATTCATCCCTATTCTATGGCACTTTCATTTTCATAATTTGCTCAAGTTGCTAAATTTCTGATATGTTTCAAATTCACTAAAAATAATTAAAATTATTCTATACAATAAAATATACAAATAGTTAGAAAACAACTAGCCATGCACTTGACTAGTTTTTGCACTGAAGTTGTGTCTAAATTTGAAAATATTTTACTGATAGCAGATGAGACACATTTGCATCTTTCAATTCCGTCTCTGGATTTACATTTGCAAACAAGCCAATTCTTTTCAGAGCTCTTCACTCCCTTGTAGTGCTACCAATATTCTGTCTTGAAAATCTTATACCCAAGTCACAGATTTATTGGTTATAATTTCTGCCTTTCAATTCATTTCAGGTGACAGTTTTACCAAAATCTTTTCATTGCACAGCATAAATGATCATTTTCTAGCCTTCTATAACTTTTAACATCAGAGATCCTATCACAGCCACAGTACAAATACCACCTAGTTTAGATTTTGTGACTGTTATTTTGTTTTGTTTTGTTGTTGTTGCTGTTGTTATAGTAGTGCCTCATTTCTAGGTACTATTATCACTTAAGGGTAATAAAGAAATAATGTTTCTTTATTAATCAACTTTTGTTGTGATGATAAACAATCACACATTCCCAGTGACTTACAACAACAAATGTTCATTTGTTGTCCATGTTCCTGAACTCCACTGGGCTCTTGTGGGTTTAGGTAGGTGTGTTAGTTAGATTCAGTTGTCAGCTTGGTCAGGTGAGCATACCTAGTCTTGTTGCTGCGGATATAAGCCAATGGTACGTGAACCTCATCTATTGCTAATTACATCTGCAGTCGGATAGGAGGCGTGTCTGCTGCAATGAGCGACGTTTGAGTTAATTGGCTGGTGTTTAAATGAGAGATCGCAATGTAGCACAGCTAAGCAGCTCGGCATTCCTCATCTCAGCACTTGCAGCTCAGCCCAGGCCTTTGGAGATGCAGAAAGAAGTCACGCCGGGGAAAGTTGTTGGAACCCAGGGGCCTGGAGAGAAGACCAGCAGACACCATCCTGTGCCTTCCACGTAAGAAAGAACCTCAGTGGAAAGTTAGATGCCTTTCCTCTGAAGAACTAACAAAATAAATCCACTTTTATTAAAAGCCAATCCATCTCTGGTGTGTTGCATTCCAGCAGCTAGCAAACTAGAACAGTGGGCATTATATATCTTCTCACTTTGAACTAAAACTGAGGAGTAGCCACAATCTGAACATACTTTTCTTACTATGTGTTCTAGTTTGCTAGCTGCTGGAATGCAATATACCAGAAATGGAATGACTTTTAAAAAGGGGAATTTAATAAGTTGCTAGTTTACAGTTCAGAGGCTGAGAAAACATCCCAATTAAAGCAAGTCTATAAAAATGTCCAAATTAAGGCATCCAGGAAGAGATACCTTGGTTCAAGAAGGCTGATGAAGTTCAGGGATTCTCTCTCAAATGGAGAGGCACGTGGTGAATATGGCGATGTCTTCTAGCTTCCTCTCCAGGCCTCTTTCTCATGAAGCTCCCCCAGGGGCATTCTCTTTCATCTCCAAAGGTTGCTGGCTGATGGACTCTGTAGTTCTCATGTCTCTGCTTCTCTTATCATTCTCCAGCTTTCTCCAAAATGCTTCCTCTTTTAAAGGATTCCCTGTAAATTACTCAAGACCCACCTGGAATGTGTGCAGTCACATCTCCCTCTATTCAAAAGCTAATACCTACAATTGAATGAGTCACATCTCCATGGAGATAACATAATCAAGCTTCCAACATATAGTACTGAATAGGAATTAGAAGAAACGGTTGCTCCCACAAGATTAATTAGGATTAAAACATTGCACTTTTTAAGGGTGTGGCTTTGTGTTCGGTCTAATCCATGTGAAAGAATCTTAAGACACTAACTTGTGTCTTAGCAAGTGTACTGTCAGTGGAAGAAATAGTCAGTATGCTTTTAACATGGATAAGTCCTACTGTCCCTTTGAAATGGACAGCTGGGGAATGTTTTAAAAAGGGGAAACCTTCAAGTGTCAGCCATAAACTGCTTTCAAAATAGAATACTTGAAAATATGGCTTTGCAAAGTAGGCCAGGATACAGAATTTTAAAATATCTATCTTGTTTAAGATACATTTCTAACTTTCCTTAAGCCCCTGTAGGACTCACTCATAGAGATGAGGTAGAGTCAAATTTTCCTGAATGACACGGGCTGCAGGGAGACATGGTGGTTATCAGAAACAAAATCAGGGTACTAGAATACAACAAAAGTGACAAAAGGCTGCCAGAATCAGCAAATGTCTGCCACAGAACATAATTCTTATATTTTAGATTTGCTTTCTTATTTTCAGTTCAAGTTTTTTGTTTTAGTCAGCTTTTGAAGGAACAGGCTACAGCCATGGTCTGAGCTCTCCAATTGTAGATACCTCTTCAAAGGTGAAGGACTGAATTAAAATGAGAAAATTCACAGAAGAAAGAAGAAAAAATGAAGAAAAGACACTTAGAATGGGGTGATGATGTTTTCCTTCCTTCACCTGACTGGTGATAAATAGCATCAATTTGAGTTTAAACTTTTTCCTTCCCTGAAAAGAATATGAGACATTCTGAATTATAAACACCTGTTGGGAAGCATCAATCATTGCTCCAGTTGTAGAAAAAAATAGTAAAATGTTGGTCATGATAATCGAGGAAGAGGTACCCAGAAAAAGTTTTTCTTTGTTGAAAAAAAAAAATCAAAATAGGCATGTAAGATATGTAAAAGTAGGGCAAGTATTAAACAATACAATAATTCTGAAGAAAAACTGATACATTGAAATTTCTATGATGCATGATAAATAGTTAAGGATGGAGGATAAGATCATTGCTATTTCTGGGTCACACCTATAGAGTTTTCTGGATGCAATGGTTATTCAGTGTGTTGCTATGACTTATCAATGAAGGATTTCCTATACATTTCACTGTGGTTATAAAGCTCCTACCTTGATCTTTTTCTACATTTGTCTGCAAGTGGTTTTAAACTGCCCTGAAGATTTAGGATGTTCTTCATAACTCTGTTTGAAGTCATTCCTCTGAGGCAGGCCTGCAATTATCTGCTTCTTTACATTCTTGACACGAAATAACATGATATGTATTTGCAATAGGTACATGGAAAGTGCTCAAGAAACTGCAGGGCCAGTCATCTTTCTTTGGCTACTGTCATTTTTGCCCCATCTTGTTTGGATTATTTTACTGCGAAGGCAAATTCTGTATGCATACTACTGTTCTTGGGATTTGGTGGTGGGTAAGTCCACCAACACCTACATCTGATCTCAAAGGATGAATGAAAAAGGAGGCTGGCTTCTAACATCTTTGTTCTGACCGCCCTCAGAGCCACCAGGGCCTCACATGTAGTTAGGGTGGTTGAGTAGCTTCTTGTGAAAGAGTGCTTGCACATCTTCAGAACGCTTGCTTTTTTCAGGCAATAGTATCCATGTGTCTCAAAGTGAAAATTAAATCCAAACTTCCTTCTCCATCAAACACTTGCTGTTCCCCTTTGAAACCTTGGTGAATCTGGTGCTCATGAAAATATGCGTTAGTGATGATCCGTGTGAAGGGCCAAGTAACACATGTCTTCTTTCTCCTCTTTGATTCTGCATTTGCGTGGTCCTAATAATTCCCCAACAGAAGGAAAGCAAGCAACAAAACAAGAAAGATATGGAAATAATGCTAATCAAGTACAGAGGCTCATCCCACAGTTAATGAAAAGAGAATGCTAGTTTAGTGCAATACACCTTGTACCAATAATTAAATACTGATCATAAATGATTTAGAGGCTTCTAATTACTACATTTTTAGGCTATGATTTCATTGAGTAAAAGTTTTGTCACAATACGTTGCAACTGCACTGCTGTATGAATAGCAGCAACTGTGCCACAAAATTAGTATTCTTTATTTTGAGGTTTTTATCTTTTAAAACTATCTATACAGATTTTTGAAGATTATTCTCAAAATATAAAATGGAAATTAGAGAAAGCAGTGATGGTTATTTTAATGCTTATTTTTAAAAGAAATATATATACAAATTATATTTGATTGTTTGTTTGTTTCATACTGGACCAGAGTGCAATAATAACAGACGTGAAGAAAGTAGTCAAATTCTGAATAGATTTTGAAGAAAGAACCATGAATATTTATAGATAGATTGGCTACCGGGTATGAAAGAAAAAGGGGAATCAAGGATAACTCTGATGTTTTAACCTGTATACCTGGAATGAGAAAGACCATGAGGGCAGGAGGTTTAGAGTGGGAGTACGAGGAAGAAGAGTTAACTTTTGACATAGTAAGTTTGAAGGGACTATAGGAATGACAAGTAGGCTGTTGGAGATAGAGTCTAAAGTTCAGAAGAGGAGTCTGGGCTAGAGATAGACATTTGGAATCATTACTGTATGGATGGCATTTAAAGCCACGAAATTACATTACAGAGTGAGTGTAGACAGAGAAGAGAATGTCAGGGGCAGTTCAGTTTATGTGCCAAGTGAAGAATGTGTTTCCGGTAGGAGGGGAAACAGTTATGAACTGTTTCAAATGCTGCTAAGTGAGGTAAAATGAGAATTGATCAAAAAGAAAAGGAAATGTAATGCATATCACCAAACATTTCATTTACACTTAATTAAAATAATTATTGCTAACATGTATTGCATTAGGCCCAAGGCTAAGCATACTGCTTGCACAAATTTTATTTTTACGAGCCTTTAATGAAGTTATTATTATCATCCCCATTTTACAGAAAATTTCTAATCTTTAGTTTCCTTTATTAAGTTAACTATGACATAAACTAGGATTTGAACAATGATCTTTTTTACTTCAAGAAATCTATCCTCTTAACTACTACCATATGCTGTCATCCAAGTCTGAGAATCAGTCATACAAATGATTAGGGTTTTTTGTATAATAGTAACGTATTGATGCATCCTCTATAATAATGCAAATAGAATTAAGCCTAAATTTTGTCCAGATATTTAAGTATGCATATTTTCATAATGATTTGAGTTATTAGAATATTATTACAGGAAAAAAAACCACAGACAGTAAAGTTAAACAAGACTTTTGATGTATGGAATATTTGATTCTCCTATTATAAGGAGTTTAAGAATTTCCTCTAATGTTATTTTGATTGGGTCTCTTAGTTTTTTTAGTTTGTAATATTCTTTAGCTCAAATTAATCTAAGAAAGAGATTTTGCACTTAATAATGTGTCTTTCCACCAGAAAGAATGAATTCTCAGAGCCAAGAATGCAATATATGTTTTTGACATTATCTACTCTGAAAAATAAAAATGCAAGTATAAACATGCACAACTACTAGTTATTATTATCACTATATGTTAGGTCTGTCTAATTACTTTACAAATGTTATATTACTTAATTACCACTAACCACTACGAGATGATACTTTTATTTTCCAGATGAGAAAAGCTGGGGATTAGAAAGGACACACAGTTAGTACTCAACACAACTAGTACAGTCAATATGAATCTAAAGTTCATCCTTAAAACCATTAAAATATATTTCATGAATTTGTTTATTCTTTTTGAAAAGTCACATTGATTTTCATAAAATTTATTTCCCTTCAAAATTTACCTTTTACTAGAGGATTTTGCTGTTTCAAACTAAATATAAGAAAAATTCAAATCAATCATTAAAAAAAAACAACATAATTTAATATGACTGGTTCCATAAGAAGTGATTCTGCGTCAGGACATCCAAACTGAATTGTCATCAGAATGGCTAGACACAAAAATAATGCTTAAAAAATATTTCTAAACAAGCTGAAAAATAAATCAATTATATATGCCAGATAACTTCATTTGTAAAAATCAGGTGATCAGTACAATTTTCTTTTTTAATTTTTAAAAAATATTTTTATTGAGAAATCTTCACACCCATATAGTCCATCTATAGCATAAATGCAATAGCCCACAACTCCATCATACGGTCAATACAATTTTTTAAAAAGCTAGAGTGGGTGATTCCAAAAGATAAGTTTGATCAATCACAGACTTTTTTCAGACTTGTTTAAGACTCATAATTTATGTTTTAAAAAATTATAATTTTCAAGAGAGTAAATCAAGTGAACAGGTACTTGGTCTAAATATTAATAAGTTTATCAGGGCAATGGTGGCTCAGTGGCAAGTTCTTGCCTGCCATGCTGGAGACCCAAGTTTGGTTTCCAGTGTCTGCCATGTAAAAAAAAAAAAAAAAAAAGAGTACATCAATGAAGGCACCCTAGTGCAGCAGGAAACTTCGTATGGATAAGGAGCAATTGCCTGAATGAAGGAAAATTAGTCAACTACCAATTGGTCTTGAAGAAAATGCAATCATTGGATTTTCAACAGAAAGAACCAGGCCTCTCTGGGTCATGCTTTACAAAAGAGAAACAAGGAATCTTTTTTGACCAAGCACAAATCTGGATTAATCATCAATGGCTGCTCCTTTGACAAGCGTGCTTTCCTTCTTGGAAAAGAAGATTTTCTTGGCACTCTTTTGTCAAATTTTGACCACTATCAGTAGGGCTAGAGACCTTCAACCCTTCATCCTCAGGACCTGTGGAAGATCCCAAGATGTCCCATTCCTCTTGCATTTTCTTCTAAGAAAACCATCTTAAAAGGAGCATCACTAGTGGTATTGAAGGTGAAACAAAAAAGCAATTAATGCTGGGGGAAAGAAAATCTCACTGCTTTGCTTTGGTGATAGTGAGATTTTAAATTGGTTCTCTAAGTAGAATCTTTTCAATAGAAGGTCTTCATATTTTTCAAATCCAAGCCACAGAATTTATTTCTTTTCTTATGCTCGTACAGTGTCTCTGACAGGAGGTATCCAAACAATAGAAATATGGAAAGCCACCCCATAGAGAGAATAGGGGTCTGGGACCCATATGTGTGAGGGGAGCTATGAAGGCAGACAGGCTTGACTTGCGTTTTTATCTTGGAGTCATACACTGTCCCTGTGCCAATGGTGGCAGAATTGGTATGACCTTGCAGGTATTCCTTCTTTTTGAATGTCACCTCTTTCATAGATAAAGTCCTTGATCCAGAACAGCTATTGCCTTCTGTCCTTTGTAGCTTCTTGCCTGCTCTTCCCACTCTAATCGAACTATACAGCCAGAGATGAGATAATCTCTAAAGCAATCCAAGAAAGGTTGCCTACTCCTGTCTCATCTTCTACACTCTGTCAGATGAGGTAAAATTATCCTGTTATGCATTTTGAAAGAAAATTTGTTGAAAGTGAAAAATGATTATAGATTTCACAATGCAGAGAGCTAGAGAAGTCTCTAAATTAGATCATTCCTTCTCTAGTACGTCTTAGCATTAATCAAGAAACCCCAAGACAGAGAGGGAAGGGGAGAGTGCCATGTGATGACAAACTCAGAGAACACGATGTATTGCTGTCAACTCACCACCAGGAGCTAGAAGAGACATAAACAGATTCTTTCCTATGGACTTCAAAGGAAGCATCACCACACTGGTACGTTGACTTCAGACTTCTAGGTTCCAGAACAGTGAGCAATACATTTTTGTTGTGTTAAGCCCCCTCCAAACAAACAAACAAACACACAAACGCCTTTACCTCTTAGGTTCGTGTACTTGACTCATACAAAACATGATACGATTATGTACATTTCATGCTTTTATCTGATGGGCAGCATCTGATGTCTTGACACAGACTCCACCTAACCTCCCAAATTGATAATATTTGAAGTCAAACAAGTTCTTTCTCTTCTAGAGTGGATGGATCAGTTTCCCTTCTCCTTACATTTCTTGTTGATAACAGTTGTTCTTCTGGCCGTTATTACTTGGCATCTGGCTCCTCTCTTATGCTACCAGCTGTTTTCAAATTTGGCTTTTCCTTTTTGTGAAAACTGAATGCTTTTTCAAAAACCTTTTCAGTAATGGTGAGTTTATTCCGAAAACTTAATACATACTGAGATTCTGGAAATAATAGACTTTTTTTTTTATTTTAACCTTTATTTAAATCCAGATTGAAGGTAAAATGGTGAAGAAAATGAAGAATTAGCTCATCTTAATTTGAAACAAATGACTTCGGAAATTCATAATAACTGGAATCACTGCTAACTAGCAGGTTAATATAACTCACTTTGTAAATTAACATTCTTTTCTTTTGGTGATCTCACTGAATGTTAATGTGGTATACCTTTACCTTATTCATCAAAAAACCTTCCTCATTTAATGCACAGAATGCTGATTCTCCTTTCTATGTCTTAGTCTTTGGTTTATTTCCCCCTTTTCCAGCCTTTATTATTTTCTACCCAGATGAATAACTGTATTTTTCTATTCTTAATTTAAAAACCTGCCATGAGAAAAAAGTTATGCCAGTGCAACTAATCTTTGGATAGCCCATGCCAGGAAAACAACATTCATAATACTGTCATCACTGGCTTTTCTTTTGAAATTATGGGGCCAGAGAAAACGATTTATTGCCAGTCTGAACTGAAACTTTAGATTTGTAGAAAAGATTTATTGGCATCTACTTAGCATAAAGCCATAATCATCCTTGAAAAGACATTTGTCACCATAAACCCCCATTTTCAGGTGTCTGACACTTTCCATAAAGCTATGCTTCAAGTGGAAAAGTGATTTGGGTTTTCAGATTTTTATATTCCAGTGTTTCCTGATCATTTAAAAGTCTATCATCTTCTGTGAACTTTCTGGACACATTGGGTCAGTGTTTCCGGGACCGGGACCCACCCTTAGGTTTCTATGAAGCAAGGGTGGAAACCAAAACTGTGCAATTTAAACAAGTCTGAGGAGATTCTGCTGCAAATAGAGGATGTTAGAAACACATGGTATGGAATCCTGCGTATCAATTCAGGATCAATTCTGGCTCTGCCTTTTTTATATGTGTAATCTTTAAAGAGTTACATAGCCTCTCTGTCTCAAATATTTCCTTACATTGTGCTCTAATTGGACAAGTATACTTCCTGCTCACAAGTTGTTATGACATTTAAAGAAAACAAAGTAGGAAGGACTTAGCAGGGCCTGGCCTACAAGAAGCAGTCAATACATCTTAGGTCTATTCTTTTCTCTACAATTCATGACAACAAATACAAACACATTAGGAGAATCACATGTACACACACACACGTACATTCTCACCAGTCAATCTGGAATGGAGCAGTTCTAGGAATAATAAATTGATCTCTTAATATGATTGGGAGGTAAAATTCATAGCAATTAAGACAAGTCCTCAGCCCCGCAAACAGTCAAGGTTAGGGGACACAAATAAGAGTCAAGGTTTCTAGCAGGATGGACCATCAGAAAGGACCTGACTTGAGATACTGGTCACAAGGAAGACTAATAAGCTGAAAACATGATTCAAGTACCAGTGGCATGCCCTTAGATTTGACCAAAAAGTTTAAAGTGCTTAGTGCACTTAATGAGTCTGAAATAGCTAACTATTTATTTTAGCATATTCGTTAATTTGTCAAGATTTGGGGACCTTAAGAAACTGTGTGCGAATTAATTAGCCCATCATTTACTCTCACCTGTGCCACAAATCAAATAGGTTCAAAAGTCAACCTAAATGCACTTGTGCATTTCAATTGACCCCAAATGTGGGATTATTACAACATTGCTTTTGTAAAAAATGATTTCTAGTGAGCATCAGTTATAATGTAGATCTGTGAGATCTGAGGCCACTTATGAAAATGTTTAAGTTCTGATTTTTATGTGATTGTTGCTTTCTACTTCTTCTTTGGAATTTGTGGGGGAAAACCTCATTTTAGTCAGTTTTGGAGAAACACGGTCAATTATGAAATCATCCAAAACAAAGAAATTACCAATAAGTGGTAGTATATTTTTATCATATAGCTGTTATTTCTAGAAGTATCCTTTTTGGTTGTAGTCCAAGGCTTACTGGCTAAATAGCTTATTTTAAAATTAGATATGGCAGCTAGAAGGAAACATCTGAGTTGAGGGCATGGTAGCCCATAACAAACTCTGGGAACTGTTCTGTAGCTGCTGTTGAAGTGCTTTGAAAATCATTGCTTTTTTTCTTTCTTTTCTTTGTATTTATGTTATATTTTACAACTAAAAAATGGTTTTTAAAAAACCGTAGGCAGCTATAGTAATATTACGCAAAATAAATTACTGAAATAAAAAATTTGAAAATCTTTAGTAACATAGCTCACTACTACAGCAAAGTTGATATTTGTAATAACTTTTTAATTGGTATTTTGAGAATGCATACAGTTTTGATAGTTAATCAAATGGTATTTTAACATACTGTTTAATATTTAGAATTCAAGTAACTTTGATATCTATATTTATAGATTTTTTTCCTTCCTTCCTTTAATTTTAAATTGGTTTCTGAAGCATATTGTACAAACAGGCTTTAGAATGATTACTTAGATATGTTTTTTTAATATGCCTATGAATAAGCTAACTAAAATATCCATTTTAGGTAGTTAAGATTTCCATGTTAATTGTAAAAATATTTGTATCTTCATATTTTCCTGAAATAAGGAAAATATTTAGTAACATAGGTCATTACTATAGCAATACAGATATTTGTAGGAACTTTCTACTTGATATTTTGCGAACATTCACAGTTTTGACAGCTGATAAAGTGGTTTCTAAGTTTGTTTTTAATAATTAGAATTTAAGAACTTTGCTATGTGAATATGTAGATTTTTTCCTTGTGGCCTTAATTTTAAATTGTTTTATGAAACTTAGTGCACAAACATAGGCTTTACAATGGTTATTTGGATATGTTATTTAAATATGCCTGTGGTTAAGCTAATTAAGATATACATTTTTGGTGGTTCTAACTGTATTGTTTGTTTTCTTAAATTAAAAATATGTAAAAGAATTAGATATGTATTAAAAGAAGGATTTTGTCCCTTTGACACTGTTTTATAAATACCAAGAGAATACTCTGGAGGGTTCTAATTAAATATAATATGGTAAACATATGCTCCTAATATCCAAGTTCTTTTTGTTAACCTTACAGATTTATTATTGATGCAGATACAAATATATTCATGAAAAATATAAATCTTACATTGACAAAAATATCTAGGTCTTTAACAAATAGATTTGTTTAAATGTTTTAATACTGGACAAACTTTATTCTGCTTGTTTATAATGGATAATAGATTATTAGAAAAGAAAATATTCAAATATTAGAGGTAAAAAGCTCATGGAAAACTTGAAATGCTTGTTGATTACAGACACTTGAAACATGAACTTGTCCATTCAAACAATCAATAGTCAACCAAACAACCAGCGTTTACTGGTTGACTACGTTGGATGCACCAGGAGAAGGCAAAAGAACTTTTGCAAAGAACCCTATTGCTGCCATGTTGCCCATCTCCAGAAGGACAGTCACATCATGTTCTATGTGAGTGGCACCCACTGGAATTAAGTGGTACAGACAGCATGTGGGGTTGGATGCTGCAGCCCTTCCTGGAGCCTGCCTCCAACTAGCTTAAAATTTATCTGAGTAAGTGGAGGAAGAACAGCAAGTTATCTGTAAAACAATAGTTCAATAAAGCAAGGAAGTATATTCACATCACTGAGACTCAGGTGGTAAGGAACTGAGAAGAAAAGTCTAAGGGAGGCTAAAATTGTTGCTGGTCCATGAAGGAAAAGCTTTCAAGATCCAGAGAAAGAAGGGATAAAAAAAAAATTAAGACAGCAGTGATGAAGACACTGAAATGTAGTTTGTTTCTTTTCCTCTCATTAGGTGGTAATGAAGCATAACAACAGATTCTAATATAATTTGGAGAGCCCGAGTATTGCTGAGGATATGCTCTGGATAACAGAGTTGCTTGTGAGCGCTGAGAAGGCTGAAGATTAATGACCAAAAGTAAGACCCAGGTTAAAAAAAAAATCCAAGAGACTATGAACTTCCGCCATTCAGTGAGACTGGAGGATCCCACTTTCAATGTGGAAATACTGATGTGATAGGTTCCATTTTATTTCTGGATTTTTTCCTTTGTCAGAGAAGTTGTGGGTTTACAGAACAATCATGCATAAAACCAAGATCCTCATATACCACCCCACCGCCAACACCTTGCATTGGTGTGAAACATTTGTTACAATTTCTGATAGCACATTTTTATAATTGTACTATTTGTTAAAGTCCATGGTTTAACTTAGAGTTCATATTTTTAATTCCTAATACTGCGGTGGAAGCAACTATCTCAGACTTCAACATTCCTGAGAATGACAGGGCGTTTGGGAAGGAATTGTGTGTGTGGCATTAGGGAAAAGAAATGGGTTCACAAAGGCCCGACTTCGTGAAAAGGATTCCTTGGGAAACTTGAGAAAGAATGCTGGCACGTGTACAATTACATGCAATTGATGAGTGGCAGAAACTGTTGAGTACTACAGCATTCTCTTCTTCCTCCAGTTATTGGCTTAGAAATCATCTCTGGGAAGCCTTTGTGATTTCTAAGGTTAGGTTAGGTGCCTCTCAAATGTGGTTTCACAGTACCCTGTGCTCAATTCTATCACAGGACACTCATTACTGTTTGTTGCAATTGTTTATTTTTTGTTTCATATAACAAAAGAACAACAAACATTCATTAAACATTAAATCCCTTCCCACTAAATGCTGGAAAACACTACCAGTGATTTCTCTGCTTTTCAAAATATCAGATCCATCACATTGTTGTCAAAAAAGTATTTGTCAAAAAAAAGAAAAACAAATTTGTCACGGCTATGGTGATCCCATATAGACGCCAAAGAATTCTTTGAGCTCAGGGTCATGTAACAACAGATTACCTTGGCACGTGGGTCTGTGAACTGTTGTAGAACAACCCTTTACACCAATGAAGCCTTAAATGAGGCACAAATTCACCAGGGTCTTATGTAATCCTTAACTCAATACTTCAATACTTTACAAGCTTACATATTGCCCCTCTCTCTCTCCAGCCTGGATTAGGATTGAGCTACTAAATTTTATTTCAGAAAATTATCAATTAATTGCTAAAATAAAAGAAATAATTTGTCTTCAATTAGCATTCTGTTTGCTTTCTGGAAGTTCCTTTTATATTGCTAAAACTATCAGGACACATTTTTCTTGTAAGCCAGTTGTCATATTATTGGTAGGCCCAATTTCATTTCCAGTATATGAGAAGAATCCTTGAAAGACATAGATAACTTTATCAAATTTAAATTACCTCTAAAACTCTCTGTATAAACCTTCCAATATTAAACACACAAACACATACACACTCTACAGGTATAGAGATTTTTTGTGTATTTTTCTGGATGACAAGATATTAGCAAAACCATACGTATACAACACAGATCAACAAATTTTCATATCTGAAATCACTGAATTTGACCATTCTTTCATTCTTTAATTCATCTATTTATTTATCCAACAAATGTATAGTAGAGTGGTAAGAGTCTAAATTGTGAATCTTGGGTGCGAGTCCTGCGTATTCCAGTTGTGGGCTGTGGGACCTTATAGATTCCTCACTGCCAAAATCAGGATACTGAAAGTACCTATCTAATAAGATTGAGAGCAGCACCTGGCAAATATAAATGCTATCGTCATAATTTTATTATTATTAGACTCTCCATGCTTGATTAATTGAAGTCTTCTTCTATGGAAAGACACCAATTCTTTTGACAAACATCATCACCCTTAAAGTTCTCCCCAACTTAATTTTAGCTCTGAAATTTTGGAAATACTCCTGACTGTGGGAAATTCCTTATTCCTAAGAAGAACTTTGGTGAAATGGATGGTGTTTAGGTCTCCTAAAAGTGTTGCAATGCAATATACCAGAAATGGGTTGGATTTTACAGTGGGGATTTATTAACTCACAATTTAAAGTTCTTTAGTCCATGAAAATGTCCAACTCAACACATCAACAAGATGGTACATGGATTCTGAAGAAATGTTACTGGCAATGGGGCACCTCTGTCACATTGGAAGGCACATGGCTGGTATCTGCTGGTCCTTTGCTGCCAGTTTTCATTGTTTTCAGCTCCTGGTTCCAGTGGCCTCTGTGCTGATTTGAAAGGATGTATGGACCCTAGAAAAGCCACATTTTAATCAAAATCCCATTGTGTAATGGCAAACTAACCCCTATTCAATACTGTATGTTTGAATCTGTAATTAGAGAATCTCCCTGGAGATGTGATTTAATCAAGAGTGGTTGTTAAGCTGGATTAAGTGATGACATGTCTCCACTCATATGGGTGGGTCTTGATAAGTTTCTGGAGTCCTATAAAAGAGGAAACATTTTGGAGAATAAAGGAGATTCAGAGAGAGCAGAGAATGCTGCAGCACCATGAAGCAGAGAACCATCAGCCAGCGCTTTGGAGATGAAGAAGGAAAATTGCCTCCCAGGAAGTTTCATGAAACAGGAAGCCAGGAGAGAAAGCTAGCAGATGACACTGTATTTGCCATGAGCCTTTCCAGATGAGAGAGAAACCATGACTGTATTCGCCATGTGCTTTCTCGGATGAGAGAGAAACCCTGAACTTCATCAGCCTTCTTGAACCAAGGTATCTTTCCCTGGATACCTTTGATTGGACATTTCTATAGACTTGTTTTAATTGGGACATTTTCTTGGCCTTAGAACTGTAAACTAGCAACTTATTAAATTCCCCTTTTAAAAAGCCATTCTATTTCTGGTATATTGCATTCCAGCAGCTAGCAAATTAGGACACCCTGCTTTCTGAGCTTCTGTGGGTCCTCTCTTAGCATCTCCGGGGCTTTTCTCTGTAAGCTCGCTCAACTTTTCCTGTCTTTTCTCCTTTCATAAAGGACTCCAGTAAGATTAAGACCCACCTTGAATGGGGTGGGTCCATCTCAATTCAAATAACCTAACCAAAATGTTCCACATGCAATAGGCATGCACTCACAGGAATGGATTAAAAAAAACATGGACTTTTCTGGGGTACATAAGAGCTTCAAACCTGCACAGAAGGTAAATATTGTCAGCTCTCAAGTTATTGAGTGAATTTTCCCCAGACAAACCACATTCTGCAGCCCAGTGGTGACACAGATAAGGTTTATATCAGAGAGTAGATGAACATATTTCTCTTTCTGAGCAGAAGTGGAAAAAAAAAAGAGAGCAGAATAACACACACACACACACACACTCACAGAGGTAGGCACTGGGATTCTCATGCTAGTTTAGTTTCTCTGACTCTGATAACTTTGCCCCGGAAAGGACTGTAAAAGGAAGGCATGTGGTAACATAGGACACAGACAAGCAGACACATCCTACCTTTCACAAGAACTACTTTTGGACTTAAAAATGATGGCAATGTAATTGTCCCACCTTTATGGGGATTCTTGTTCTCTCCTATTCCTTTTCTAGTTTCTCTTTTTCTTTGTTTTTCCTTTATCTCTTCTCTCCCATTCCACCTTTTCTACACTCATTTCATTAAAGACCCCAAGGTGAACAATTTGTTCTCCATCTTTTCTTTTTCTGAGGTTGTCCTTTCTTCTGTGATCTGTTTCCTTAATTATTACTCTTTCATAAAAATAGAATCTACCTGACTGAGTATCTACCATCCATTTCACACTCTGCTAGCAACTTTTTGAGAAAAAAAAAAAAAAACAGAAAATAAAAAAGGAAGGTTACTGCAGCTCCCAGGTCCCAAGAGTAGAGAAGTGCCATCTGGCTGAGTGGACTAGTGTGGCTTTGGTATCAGGTGAGAAAGGGGTGAGTCTGGATCTGAACAGTAAAAATCCTTGAGAACTGCAGCTCATTGATAGTTACCTGCCCATTGTGCCTCCAGGAGAATCTGAAAATCCATTTTAAATACATGATTTGATTCCTTATCTAGTGATTTCAATCCTACAACTTTACAAATGATGGTTTCAATTTAATCTGGTGGGCATTCTGTTGGCTCGGAAGGAAACGATATCCTCACAAGTTTAACAGCTATACGCAGCTGAAGGTCTTATACTGTGCCACCATCTAGAACTCTCTGGACACTTTGTTATTTTCTGGTGTTAGAGACCAAGGCAGCTCTTTTCCACCAACTTTAGCAAGTCATAGGCAAACCTAGCCCTCTAGGGGGCTGGAGCCATTGTTACTGGAGCTGATCAAGGTTTCTCCAAATGTCAAGAGAAGCAAGCATTCCTCTGAGCAAAATTGTTTTTATTGCACTCCTCAAATGACCAATTTTCATAAAAAGAAGAGGAATATAACTAACTTGGGTAATTTTTAGCTACCAGGTACTGGACAATATACCATATCAACTGTAGTTTAAAGTGTCACAGTTGAGTTTTATTTCCGGGTAATTAGGGAGGATAGGCTCTTTTCATTCTTTTATGAGTTATTTGAAGTCTCATCAAATTTGCTGCCTCCACTAGACCAAAGTCTTTGAAAGATTAAGAGGTGAATTTTTGTCGGCCATTGTGCAATGGAAATCTGAATGCTAGAAGTAAGGAAGAAAAACCATCATGGTGAATGAAAGCTGATGTACCAATGTAAATGAGGGGTGTTTTCATTTTCTAGCTGCTAAAACAAATACCATACACTGAATTTGCTTAACAATAGGAATTTATTGGCTCACAGTTTCAGAGGCTAAGGGGCTTGTTTCTTCCTGGGATTGATACTGCTTCTGGATGTCTGACAATCTTTGGCTTTTCTGTCACATGGCAATGTACATGACAGTGTCTTCTCATTTCTCTTCTGAGTTCTGTTAACTTGCAGCTTCTGGCTGCTCCTTGTGACTTCTCTTTTCTGTGCCTAGTTGCCTTGGCTTATAAGAACTTCAGTCACATTAGATTAAGACCCATCCTCATTCAAATGTCCTATTTACAAATAGGTTCACACCTACAAAACCAGGAGTTAACAAGTCATTTGTGGGGGACATAAATCAATTCTCCACAAGGGTTATGGATGCATCATCTGATTCACTTATTCTTCTGCCTAAGCTTTGATCTTTCCATTACTTGGAGGTTATGGAGCAATAAAAATGCAGAAACCTGGAGGTTCTAAATTTCTACCTATATGGAGAATGTCCGAAAGTACCACAGCTAGTAGAACTAATTTAATATTAATAAATGTTCTGATACATTAGGATAAAAGACTTTTTATTTGGACAAACAACTCCTTATTTAGAATAGCTTATTCCTTTTTGTCACTTCAAGTAATCTTCCCTAGCTTAAGTGAATTTCCAATTAGAATATAGTTTAGAAGTGTCTCAAAAGAAAAGAGTTTGTCTCAAGCTTGAGGAAATGCCCTATTGGCAACAACAACAAAAATACCTCCACAGAGTATGCTTTTTTTCTATATTAGCATCATAGAAAGTTTGCCAAACTCTTGGAACTTCACTGATCTATTTGAAAATAAAATGACTAATTTGATTATTTCTTTATTTAGAAATCACACAACGAAAATATGGTTAGAAGAAATAAAAAAGGGGGGCATCAAATTGGTTTTAAGAGAATACGATAATCATACATAAGCAATATGCAGCAAGAAGTAAAGTGAGAATTTAAAATGTATTCTAAAAGACTTGCATATTTCCTGCAAGAAAGCTATATCTATTTTTGCATGTTTTTTTCTTTTAGAAAAAGAATTGGATTGCTAAACTATACATGATCCATTTATGTATTTAGTTCTTTTCAATAATGTAATGAGCAGTTATGAACCCACCCCTCACAAGTTCTTGACAAAAATGAAAGACATGAATTTGACTCTAAGTTTCCTGGCAGTGAAGGAAAAGAAGGAAACAGAATCACTAACATGATTTTATCATAAAATTATAAAAGAAGCACACTATACCTTATTCTGGGACCATGCAGAATTTTCTCCTTACTATTTCATAATGCATCTGAAAGGCAAAAAAACAGTAATCAACAAATTTCATAGCGTTTAATACACTTCAGCTCTGTTTGCTACATAGACTAACTTTAGGTTAGCCCATGCCTAAATAGAAATATAAAGTACAAACTTTATGTGCTCAACCTGCAGTATAAATAATATCCTGAACTTCCATCTCTTGAATTTTTTTAACTTTTTAAAATTGTGAAATATAATATATATGCAGAAAAGTGATAAATCTCAAAGTACAGTTTAACAAGTAGTTATAGAGCAAATTTCAAAGTATTGTATGGGTTACAGTTCCACAATTTCAGATATTTCCTTCTAACTGTTCTGGTACAGTACAGACTAATAAGAAATATCAATATAATGATTCAGTATTCACAGTCATTTGTTAAATCCTATCTTCTCTGTTACAATTCTCCCTCTTTTTGATCCTTCTCCCAATCTTCAGGAATTTGGGGGCAATCACTGTATAATTTCTTCATGTTGAAAATGGGTGTTGACATTATGGGTTAAGGGGATGTAACTAGTTGATGGTTTTGGAGAAACTGTCTTGAATATTTTTTTAGAGTAAGACATATGCAAGCCTCAGTGGCATTTAAATGAGCACAACCCCTATCTTGCCCCAGACTATTAAAAGCAAAAGTGACATGATTACTCCTGTACCAGTACACCTATCAGATTAGTGTAGAACTGTAATTTGGATTACTTTGCTCATATTTGTCTTGATTTGCCACTAAAACATTACTATCTCTCTTATGGAACAAATATTTAGAGTAACCTGTTATGTGCTAGGTGCTGCTCTAGGTGCTGAGAGTAGAGTAGTGAACAAAACAGGCACAATTTCCTGCACAGGTAGAGTTAGGAGAAAAGCAGTTAGTTATAGGTGAGTTTAGAGAGGAAATAGGGGAACAGACTGTGTAGGTTCCCCTATACAATTAGAGATTTTGAATTTTACTCTGAGTGAGATGGGTAGCTATTGGAAGATTTTGATTAGTCACATAATAATCTTGTTTAAAAAAGAATAAATCTTATTGTAAATTTTGATGAACAAACATGCAAACATCAAAAGAATGTTTTCCTTTTGGATTGATCAGTTATGTATCATGTGAAATAATGCAAGAAAGACTAAAAATTAGAAAGAATATTCCCATCTTTTTCTCCTGGATGACTATTCCATGTCTTCTCCTCTCTCCTAAAACTTCTAACATCTTTCCTTCTTCCACACTCCCAGCTGATGACTTTACTTCCTATTTCACTGAGAAACTACCAAGTCTATCCTCTCTTACCATTACTTCTATCTACCAACCTGTATCCGTGCCCTTTTGTTCTGCTTTCCCTTTTGCTACACCTAATGAACTGTCCATACCCCCTGTGTTAGTTAGATTTAGTTGTCAACTTGGCCAGGTGAGCACACCTAGTTTTGTTGCTGCGGACTTAAGCCAATGGTACCTGAACCTCATCTGTTGCTAATTACATCTGCAGTCAGCTAGGAGGCGTGTCTACTGCAATGAGTGATGTTTGACTTAATTGGCTGGTGCTTAAATGAGAGAACACAATATAGCACAGCCCAAGCAGCTCAGCATTCCTCATCTCAGCACTTGCAGCTCAGCCCAGGCCTTTGGAGATGCAGAAAGAAGTTACCCTGGGGAAAGTTGTTGGAACCCAGGGGCCTGGAGAGAAGACCAGCAGAGACCATCCTGTGCCTTCCACATAAGAAAAAGCCTCAGTGGAAAGTTAGCTGCCTTTCCTCTGAAGAACTAACAAAATAAATCCCCTTTTATTAAAAGCCAATCCGTCACTGGTGTGTTGCATTCCGGCAGCTAGCAAACCAGAACACCCCCTTACGTTTCCTTTAGTCCCATCCCCTATCATCTACTCAGGGACATAATTCTAGAATTAACCTCTTCTCTCTATTGCACATCAATTTTTGTTTCTCTTTTTTGGGATCATTCCCATAAGCACAAAAAAATACATTACTATTTTTTTAAATCTTCTTTTGACCCCAACCCATCAACCGACTGCAGCCCTGTTTCCTTACTGTTGGTAAAAATCATACAAAGAACAATTAATTCCTCTTCTTTTTCCTCTCCTAAAATGCTCTAGTCAGAGTTTAACCCTTACAATCTACCAAAACTGCTGTGAGAGACTAGCAGTGACCTCCATGCTGCTAAACTTAATGATTGAATCTCTGTTCTCAATTTACTTTGATTTATTAGCAGCAGGGTACAATATTTATCTGGCTTCCAGTACAGCCATTCTCTTGGTTTTCCTCCTGCTTCACTAGCCAGTTCTATTCCCATGACTTGTTTCTCCTTCTCTCTCTCTAACTATCAGGCTCAGGGTGCGGACCTTTTTTTTTCTCTGACCACATACACTCTCTTGTCAACTTCATCTAATTTCAGGGCTTTAAATACCCTCTATGTGGATAAAGATTCCAAAATTTATGCCCTGGTCCTCATCTCTCCCATTAACTCCAGACTCACCTATCTTCAAGTGATATCTAATAGTCTTCTTAAACATTTCAAGCCCAAAGCTGACTTCTGATCTTCCCTCCAAACCTGCTTCTCCAGCAATCCAACTAATTTTAGCAACTCTTTTAAGCAATTCTTATAGTAATTCATGCCAAACCCTTGGAGGTTTTGCATTCATACATAAGCCAACAGCAAATCCTTTGGTTTCACTTTCAAAATGAATGTGGATATATTCCCAGTTCTCACAACTTCGCCGCTACCATCTTGGTTTAATCATCCACCATCTTCTGACTAGATTACTGCAATACCCTCTTAACTGGTCACATTGCTTCCACCCTTTATGTCTTTACCATCTATCCTAAACTCAGTGACCAAAATGACCCTGGTAAATCAGATAATTTCATCCTTCTACTCAATATCTTCTGTGGCAAAAGCCAAAAACTCTCCAATGGCTTAAAAAACCTTATAAAATCTGGCAAAAATTCAAATGTCTGGCACTATTGAGTATAGGGGAGGTTGTAGAGTACCAAGAGTTTTTATACAATGTTGGTTAGAGTATAATTGGTATAATCTCTTTGGAGAAAAATATGTCAATATCTAATAAAGGTGAATATATACATTATGACAAGAAATCTGCTCCAATTCTACATCTTGAAGAAATTCCTACATATGTATAGAAAGTTGGCACATATAATAATTGTGGTAGCAGCACTGCTTATAACAGGAAGAAAGAGGAAACCATCTAAAATCCATTTATGGGACATAGATAAATTTTGGTTTGTTTATACAATGGAACACTGTTCAGGAATAAAAATTAAGGAGGTAAATCTACATGTATCAACATAAAGCCCACAGAGAATGATTCCTCTGTATTAATGTTTTATTTCCTGAGCTGGGTAGTGAGGTTACAGGTGATGGCTACACTACTCCTTATAGCTTCTCAATGTCTAAAATGTGTCTTAATTTTTTAAAGGAGTAAGTTGGGAATTGATAAAATTTGTGAACAGTTTAGAAGGAGAGAGAAAGGAAGGATATGTAGTGGTATCTTGGGCCTGTGGAAGTTAATTTCTATTCCATTCCTCTTCATCCCCACTTCAGTTTTCTTGGTTCAGATTTTCACCCTCTCATGCTAAGTCTATTTCAACAATCTCCCTTTTGTTCTTGAAATCTTGGTTCTCTATAATTCATCCTTTGTACTTCTAAGTGGTTTGTGAAAACCAAATCTGATTGCATCAGTTCCTCCTAAAAGACTCTTTATTGCTTAGAGTGAATATAAGTAAATTCTTAACGTGCTATAAAGGCCCTCTATAATGTAGACTCAAACATCCTTATAAATATCTTTTCCCAAATATCTCCATTTACGACTCTACTCTTGTTCACACCCTTCATTATGATCATCCTTTTCTCACACCTGGGAAACATCAGCATGAGACAGTTTATGTGGCTTCTTTTCAGCTTTTCTAGAGATAGCAAGTCCTGCCTTTCCCTGTGTTTCTATAGCATTTTGTACACACTTTAGAGTCACACTTTAGAGTGTAATATTTGTAGGTATTTATAATCCTGTCTTCTCCAATGTGAGCTACTAAAAGTCAGGTATAGTGTTTTTGCTGTTGTTTTAGTTTAGTTTAGTTTAGTTTTGTATATTAGTTTGTTGTTTTAAAATCTTTACTCATCCCATTCCTGCCAAGATGCCTAACACATAGAAGGTGCTAAATAATTATTTTTAAAAATCAAAGAAAGAATGGTTGAGGTTTTATTTCGCAAAGTTTTAAGTGATAAGAACTTTGGGACTAATTAGATGGGATATAAACCCAATTTTCAACCTCTCAATTCTCCAGTTGTTTCTTCTCATTAATGCTATTTTAGCTTACATGTATCTCTAAATCCTGGCGACTAATTTCATGAAAGAAAAAAAAGTGTGCATTATTTTGTTCATGTTGCAGAAGGGTATTCAAGAGTTGAACTGATTTCACTCCTTGGGTAATGCAAAAGGGTTACATTAAGTATATTTGAAAATTTGGATTAATGTAACATTAGCTTTTCTTCTGAAAGCACACATAAGATGAGAAAGCCCCCTTCCTCAGCCTCAAAGTTTGCACTATTGAGGCCTAGAGGTATATGGTGACATCACAGGGCCACACAACAGCAAACGAGGGCTATATCAGGACCATAACACCTGCACAGGAAAATCTGCTTTCTTTATCTTTTAATTTTCTAATACCAAATTATTTTACAATTTGAAGAAGAAGAAATGACAGCTTCATCACTAGTTCCCTGGACAGATGAATGTGGGAATTTACATTTTTGAAAGCCAATAATAAATCCTCGGACAATTACTCAAAACCGGACAAACTCCATATTTTAAAAATCACTATTATTTAAGCTCCAAGTAGCCTGAATATTAAGGGCTGTTTTTTTTTTAAACCAAACTCACAAAGTACTCCAGAAACTGTAAATCATTCTTCAAATGTCAGTTGCCAAGGCATTTCGATTTAGAAGAGTCAAGAATCGAGAGACTTTCCAGTTTTTCAAATGTTTTAACCTAGTTTCAGACAGGACACAACACTTTAAAGAAACAGCGTGACCCACATTCACTTTTTCTAATGCAACGTGACCCACATTCACTTTTTCTAATGGAAGGAAACCTCTTAAGAAATAGGTTTAAAACTGAGTTATTCGTCACAACTCATAGAGGCGAGAGGGAAGAAATCTCTTATAGAATCGGTAAGAAATAGGTTTAAAACTGAGTTACTAGTCACAACTCATTGAGGTGAGAGGGAAGCTGATGATCTGAACAGAGCTGAAGGCAAGTTGTCTAGGTAATCAAAATCCCAGACTTCCATTTAGACTGCTGAAAAGTTGCCTAATTTTTGTGAGGTGGTTAAGTCCATTTCTGCACTATTTCTCAAACACATTAGGATATTGTTACCATGTGTGCTTTCATTTTTGTTACTGTTTTTATAATTTACCCTAATTGAATGAAAAATGAGGGTATAAAGTAAAGCATGAGGGTTCTTGATTCTTTTTCTCCTTTAACTCCACAAGTTAAGCACAGAATTGCCCCATGCTGATTCCTCTAGCATTTTGTAGGAGACCCCGGTCTAATAACCATTCTTTGTGACTTCCAGATAACTGCCAGCCATAGTCTTGGTTAGGAGAAATGGAGGGGGGGGGGTTGTAAATTGCAAATCAAGAGTTTCAGCTGCAAGAACTTTTCATTCTTTGGGATAAAGTCCCAGCCCAAAGCAAAACTTCACCAATTCAGTAATCATCAGGCCTCTAGCATTATTTTGATTGTTTTGAATTTTTTGCTTTGTGCTTTTCAAAATTTCTTCAATATATTAGGAGTGAAGTGGGCATTATATAACCTTGATTTTATTACCAGCTTTACAAATTACTATTAATTCACTGTGAAAGAGTACAGGATACTAAGTACAATTTGCAGTTAGTTTCAATATTCTTATTTGGAAGGTTAGCTTATAATATTAGTACCTTTATTTAATAGTTTCAAACTAATAGTGGTTGCTTCTAGACAAATGAACTTGGGGACTTAGGAAGTATGGGAAGAAACCTAATTCTTTACTATAAACACATCTGTACTGTTTGAATTTCTTGCCATATAGATGAAATGTTTATTAATTTTTTTGTTTTAATTACAAATTTTTTTCAAACTATGTTACAAATACCACTTGCATAACAATTGCTCTTTTAATGAAGGCAGAAAGAATTAGAAGCCTTGTCTAAAACTTTCAGACATATCAGGGTAGGGAAGAGTATCTAAAACCAATATTGCAATTTTTTCTTATCTAAGTTCTTTGATATACTGTATTTACAACTGGTTACAAATAAGTTTGTATTCATAATATTCATCTCAAGATTTTCTTTGCATTTTTATTCCTAGATAGCTACCCAAATTTTATTTTATTTGAAGCATTTTTTAAACCACTCTTGATTATGTTTTTTCCCAAAAATTATTTTTCCCTAGTGACAACTGAAACTCAAGTGATGATTACAATAAAAGAAATTTTAAGAGTTTTTCCAGAACCAGAGTTCTTGGTGACACTTCGATAAATCACACACAATCTCAACACAGACCATCTTACAGAGAAGCCTCATTCTAATAAGCGTAATATACAGAGGTTAAAATAGCCCAGTTATATTTGTCTTTCACTGTGCAGCTTACCAAAACCAAATTTCTGTCAGCAACAATTATTAATCATCCATATGCCGGGCAGAGAATTTTAATAAAGCATATTATAAACCTAGAGGTGGGTGCAGGAGATACACAAATGTAATCCAAATTTATAAAAGGAGATGGGGGACCCCATTACTCCACCACATCTGTTCGCCACATGTTCATAAATCACATCAATGTTTTGAACATTTCTCCTAGCACCTTCCTGTCACTCTGGGTTTATAGTTCATAATTCTACCCCCTCCTCCCCTGCAAAAAAAGTTCTCATTATTATATTTCAGGCTTGAAACTAACATTTGACCAGGTATTAGGACAAATAGCTTTAACTAATGACTGGTGGCCAAGAACCTTCCAATTTCTTGAGATTTACTCACAGCAAGCAAGCGCCTGAGCAAAATGTTTGATTTACTCTAAAAAAGCAGCATGCTAATATGAAGACACCAATGACCACCATGCCAAACCAAAAAGAAAGCTTCCTTTTGAGTCTGCATCCATGAAATAGAGTTCATGTAAAGAAAGCTGCCAACTTAGAAAGACATTTTTCCTTGCAAATGAGAGTCTCAGAAACATTGTGTTTATTTTTGTCTTCTAGTAATGCTAACGCATATCTACATGTAGTATAGTGGTTGTCCTCCAGGAGTTTACCATCTGAGACAGCCATGACATATAAATTTAGAGTAATAACACTCAAAGTTGCTATTTTTGAGACAGCCTATATGACCTGTTGGTTGATTTGAGGGGAGGGGGTAGCAAACACCAGGGGACACTGAGGAAATCATATTAGCTGTGGGGTATCATAAAGATGAAACTGAGATTTCTAGTCATATGGGTGATTGTGCTGAGTTCTAAAGTAACCTGATGTGATGGTTTCCAGCTGTATGTACCCCAGAAAAACATGTTCTTAAAGTTAATCCATTCTTGTGGGTGTGAACCCATCTTAAGTAGGATCTTCTGATGAGACTACTTCAGTTAATTTGTGAGCCACCTCATTTAGGATAGGTCTTAATGGAATTCTTTATAAATGGAACGATATCTCTCTATCTCTATCTGTATCTGTATCTGTCTGTCTATCTACTTTATCTATCTCTCTATCTATCTCTCTATCTATCTATCTATCTATCTATCTATCTATCTATCTATCTATCTATCTATCTATCTATCTATCTATCATCTATCTATATATCTATTATATCTATTGAAGGCTGTGTAAGCAAGAAACTGAAATCAACAAGCCCTGGAAGAGAAGGAAGAGTCCAGCAGACGCTGCCATGTGCCTTGCCATGTGGCAGAGGATTCAAGAATTGCTGGCAGCTGGTCTTTGGAAAGAAAGCATTGCCTTAATGATGCCTTATTTTGAACATTTTCCAAGACTCTCACAATAAGTAAATAAATCCTAAAGTTTAAAATGAGGCATTTCATGTATATTGCTTTAAGCATCTTAGGAGAATAAAACAGATTGTGGTACCAGGAGAGTGGGATGCTGCTATTGCAAACACCAAAATTGTAGAAATAGCTTTGGAACTGGGTAATGGTAGAGGCTAGAAGAATTGTGAGATACTTGATAGAAGAGGCCTAGATTGCTTTGGAGTGACTGTTGGTAAAAAATATGGATGCTAAAGTTTCCCTTGATGAGGCCCGAGATGGAAATGATGAATGTGTTATTGAAAACTGGAAAAAAGGCAATCTATGTTTTAAAGTGGTGGAAAACTTTGCCAAATTGAGTTCTGAGGTCGGATGGAAGGCAGAATTTTAGAGTGATGAACTTGGATATTTAGCTGAGGAGATTTCCAAGCTAAGTGTAGAGAGTGCAGCCTGGTTCTCCTTGTAGCTTACAGTAAAATGTGAGAAGAAATGAATAAACTGAGAACTTAACTTCTGGGTACAAAAAACCCCAGAAATTGATAATTTTGAAAATTATGAGCTTCCAGAAAGTGAGTCCCTAGAGAACAGTGCTCTGTGAGGGTTCAACTGAAGAGGAATATAATCAGCCATTCCAGTGCAAGTCGGGATTAGAGGTATATTATCCAGGAAGAGTAGGTGGAAACTCCTACTGTCTGATGGCTTGGACCCTTGCATTCTACATGCAAAACTAACAATTTTTTTGTAAGATCTATGAGGAGAACCACTGCCAACCTGGACTAAAAGGAACTGATTGAAGAAAAATTTCTTCAAAGGCAGAACCATGGAAGCTGAAGTCTGGACCAAAGACATCTTTTTGGACCAAGAGAACAGGTCACCCATGTGTGTGAAAAGCGTAAGGCTGCCCCAGAGCTTAGAGAGGGCAGGCATTCCACCTCACTGTTCAGGAAGAGTGATATCATCCCAGTGTTCTTAGAAGTTGGAGCATATTCCCTGGGGATTGCAGAGTCTGGCCACCACTCCTTTTTTCTCAGAGGGTGGAGCTACTACCTTGGAATTGCAGAGTCCAGGTGTCATCCCAATGTTCGTAGAGGGTAGAGCCTTCACCTCAGTGATTAGAGAGAGCATGGAGCTGCACAAGCACTTGGAAGGGTTGGAGCTGCTGCTCTATCATGCCTGGAGGACAAAACATCATTCTATAAATGACTTTTAGAACTTGAAATTTAACGGAATATTCTCTACTGGGTTTTGGAATTGTTTGGAAACTGTCACCCACGTTTTCCTTCTATTTTCTTTCTATTAGAATGGGAATGTTTATCCTATACCTGTCCCTCTACTGTGCATTGAAAGCAGATAACTTGTTCTCTAGGTTTCACAAGTTCATAGACAGAGGAGAATTTTGTCCCAGGACAGACCATACCTATAACTGATTTTGATGAGATTTTGTACTTAGTTTTGTTACTGAAATAACACTTTTGGGATGTTGTGATGGAATGAGTGTATTCTGCATATAGAAAGGACATGTCTTTTGGGGGTTCAGAGGGTAGATGTGGTGGCTTGAAACTGTATGTACCCCCCCAAAAAAATATGTTCTTAAAGTTAATCCATTCTGTAGGTGTAAACCCATTTAAGTAGGATCTTTTGACAAGACTACTTCAGTTAAGGTGTGATCCGTCACATTTAGGATGGAGCTTAATCCTAGTACTGGAGGCTTTTATAAAATGGAATGAATATGGAGAGAGAGAGAGAGAGGAAGAGAGAGCACATGCACACAATGGAAGCAACAGGCTGAAATCAACAAAACCTGGAAGAGAAGGGCAAGACCAACAGATGCCGCCATGTGCCTTGCCATGCAAGAGAGGAGTCAAGGATCACTAACAGATGGTAAAGCATTGCCTTGATGAGGCCTTGATTTGGACACTTTTCTGGACTCTGACCATAAATGTATAAATCCCCATTGTTTCAGCCAAACTATTTCATTGTATTGCTTTAAGCAACCTACGAAACTAACACCCCCTCCCCTGCCCTTGCTCCAAACATAGAATGTTATTGAATAGGAGATAACAACCATAAAAACGTGCACATATATATCTAAGCTTGAAAACAAAAAATAGAAAACCACTTATTGCCAGAAACAGAGAGTCAATCTGAAGCTAGAAGAGTCAACAGGAGCTAAATAAAAATGGCCTGTAGACTATTAGACCTGGATATTACCCTAAATGACTGAAGTTTTAATCTGAGAGCAAGGAGTTGAATTTGCATGTATCAGGGCATGGGAAGCCATAGACGTACTTCAGCATGAAACTGAGAGCTAGGAAAGGGCTAGAAAAATTCTTCTCAGTAGACTAGGATTTGGCAAGAGTAATGGATGTCTGTCCTAGGCCATGGATGAAAATTAATCATCTGGGAAATCTAAATCAATCGTATGTGTGGATATAGGGTTGAATTCACACAATTTTGCTTGGAAAAGGCATCTTGGCAAGAAATTATTTTAAACATTGGTTAAGAGTGTATTAAAAAAAAAAAAAGACCCCCAAGGATGAGCCTGGCCCTGGCATTGTGGGGTTGACAATGCCATCTGATCAAAAGGGGGAAAGAAGTGTAATAAATAGGGTATCAGTGGCTGAGAGAGTTCAAATAGAGTTGAGAGGCTACTCTGAAAGCTACTCAGGCAAGCTTCAGCTAGACATTGTTATCTATCATGGTTTGCCACCCCCCAACCACAACCATTACTGCTAACCCTAAAGAACACCTAGGGCTTTATATGAGATCCTACAAAGGTTCCACACATTAGGATACTTCCCAGAAATCTATAACCTCCAGATGGGTTCCTAGGTCAGATAAGTCCTGAAATGCAGAGGGGCCAGCCTCTCAAGAATATTAGCTAGTTCCATCCCCTGTCCCATATTATTGACAGCCCCTTCCAACACGAAAAAGTTGGAATGGGCATAGCCCAAATAACCCTAAAGAGCAAGAGAAAGATAAAAAGAGATGGTGGGGTTATGCAGAGAAGAAAGAATTTAACAAATGAGTATGTTTGCTGAATGATTATAGTGATATTTCTTTTAGTCTCCAGTGTCTTAAAGCAGCTAGTAGTAAAAACCTAAAATTGTGGAATTGTAACCCATACCAAACTCTGAAATCTGTTCTACAATGAATTGTTGCAGTGTGTTTTGACATTTATTGCTTTTTTGGGTATATATGTTTTTTTTTTTCACACACAAAAAAAGTCAATTGTGAGATTAATGCACAGCTATATGATGATACTGTGAACCATTGACTGTACACTTTAGATTATTATGTGATATGTGAATATATAATATGTGTCAATAAAACTGCATTAAAATAAAAAAAAAATTGGTTGAGAAACACATATGACTGGCAGAGATAGACCTAAAACCACCCAATAGTAGTGCCCTTACATCCCCGAACCATGATACATCCTTGGAAAACATTTCCCTCTGGAAGAAAGGTTTAAAGTCTAAAATGTAAAGCATTCAAGGAAATAGACCTCCATGAGGGTCAAGAGTCTCAACAAATAGGATAATTAACATGTTAAGTTCAAGGGAAAATTGAACAAGCTAAAAAAATTTCATCTTAAATGTTCAAAGATATAAATAAGGAAGAAATCAAAACCATAACACCAGTATCTCATGAAAAATAAGAGGCAGCTTTGAAAAAGAATAAAATAAAAATTGTAGAAATTAAAAATATACTCAATGGAAGGAAAAGCTCAGTTCACAAACTACCCATTGTATTAAACACAGATAAAGAGGAAATTAGTGAATATAAATCTGAGAAATTCATATAAAATGAAACATAGACAGATTAAACGCATACACACATATGAAGCTAAGTAACATGGTATCTAACATATTATATGTATGTTATTCCTTTCATTAATTAATTAGAACTTATGGGTAATAAATTGTATTATAAAATATGTTAAGAGATGTGGAAGATGAAATGAGAACCTCCAGTATATGTCCACATAGACATTCTCTTTAAAAGGAAAGATTGGGAATGAGACAATAGTCTGAAAAATGAAGAAAAATGAATCTTCAAACTAAAGTAGTAGTTCTGAGTAGGATAACTTAAAAAAAAATCCACATTTAGACACAATATGATGAAAGTTTAGAACATTAAAGATACATTTAAAATATTTTAAGAAACTGGAGAAATGGTAGTCCCTCTACTGAGGAATGATAGCAACTTGTCATCAGTAATAGATGCCAGAAGCATATGGAATGATATTTTCTTATTGCCAATAAGAAATAATTTTCAGCCTAATATAAACAAAGAGATGAACATTCAAGAATGAGGTTAAAATTAATACCTTTTTCATATGCACAAAGACTTTGTATATGTGTATACATATATACAAAAATAAACTAAAATCATAACACAGATGATGAGATGCCATAATTAAAGTAAAACATTTTTTATGATAGTGCAGAATTGTTTATTGACATATAAGCCTACCCATAACATAACATTAAATTTTTAAAATCAAATTCTGAAATGGTAAATACAGTATGATCCCATTTGTATAAAAGGCATAGCTATTTATACACAGAAACATGGATCAACATGCTAATAGTGGTGACATTATAGATGAAATTTTATTTTCTTTATAACTTTCTGTACTATCTGATTTTTAAAAAATAATAGCATTTATTCAATTTACTATTTTCTGATTTAAAAATTTGTGCTGGTTTGAAAGGATGTATATCCCCTAGAAAAGTCATGTTTTAATTTAAATCCCATTTCGTAAAGGCAGAATAATCCCTATTCAGTACTGTATGGAATTAGATCATCTCCCCGGAGATGTAACCCAATCAAGAGTGGTTGTCAAACTGGATTAGAGGAGATTTGTCTCCACCCATTTGGGTGGGCCTTGATTAGTTTCTGGAGTTATATAAAAGACGAAACATTTTGGAGAATGAGGAGACTCTGAGAGAACAGAACGACATAGCCATGAGAAGCACAGAGTACATCAACTAGTGACCTTTGGAGATGAAGAAGGAAAACGCCTCTTGAGGAGGTTCATGAAACAGGAAGCCAGGAGAGAAAGCTAGCAGATGATGCCATGTTCGCCATGTGCCCTTCCAGCTGAGAGAGAAGTCCTGACTGTGTTCGCCATGTGCCTTCTCACTTGAGAGAGAAACCCTGAACTTCATCAGCCTTCTTGAAGCAAGGTATTTTTCCCTGGATACCTTTGATTGGACATTTCTATAGACTTGTTTTAACTGGACATTTTCTTGGCCTTAGAACTGTAAACTAGCAACTTATTAAATTCCCCTTTTTAAAAGCCATTCTGTTTCTCATATATTGCATTCTGGCAGCTAGCAAACTAGAACAAAATTATTTCCATTTTGAAATAAATCAGTAGACTTTAAAATTGCTTTTTTTCTATCACAGAGTTTCACTTGAACAACTAAATATGTCATCCAATATTCAGTTGGACAAGTATTAGAAAGAAGCTGGATTTCTAAATGCAAGTCAAAGTTTTGGACAATCATTTTGATTCTGTTGCTGGTTAAAGTGAGCCTTTAATACAATGATTATTGTGATAAGTTCATTTCTGTACCATATTCATTATTTTATTCTTTTTGCCTATAAATACTCATTAAATTCTTCTTCCTCCTCTTAGTCATTTTCCAACTCAGGATATGGAGAATGGAATAGACCACAATTTCTTATCCCAGTCTGTTTTTTAGCTGAAGACCAAGAAATGTAAAAGGTAGTGAACTTCTGGATGCAAGAAAATGCCAGAAGCTGCTACATTTAATACTTCCTTACATTAAGCAAATGTGTGAACATGAAGTTTCTTCCCCCCAAAACACCAAAATATTACCAAAATTCTAAAAGTTTAAACATTTTAAACAAACATCTTTAATGGTTTTACTGATTATAAAACTGTAGTGGGGCATTGTTAAGATTACCTTATATTTTTCCCTATTAAAAGATGTCAATTTGTATAAAATAAGACACTCACAGATGATAATCTCTACAGAGCAAGAATGTACTTCTGGATATCTTAAAAGTATAATTGTACATATTTCATACAGCAGTTTACATTATTGTGGGGAAGAAGAAAATATTTTTGTTTGTAAATTTCTTTTCCTACCTAAGAGTAGTTAAAAGAAAAGCTTCATCAAGAGTCAGCTAAACAAACAAACAAAAGCAACAGGGCAAGTACTGTGTGTGTATTTGGCTACCACTCTTTGTAACATTAACTTTTTTGTTCTTGCGAGTTTCAATCCACTGACTCAAAGACCTCGGCTCTATAGTAAAAAGTCACACTACGACCTAGAAAATGGCTCCAGGAAGCTTTTACATCATTACTCATTTTCAGGAAAAAGTCTAACAGAACAGTGTTAAGTATTAGCTTTAAACTTTAATCAGACAATACAGAGCACTCGTAATATGAATTGTAATGAAGAACATGGGCTGGCACAGATGAGTTTTATGTATTCTTTGGAAGCTCCAAAAGTTCAAGGATGTCTTATTAATCTTCATTTCAGATCTACTAGCATAAAAGTTGGGTTTTCTAAGTGGGATTTCTATAACTTAAAGAAGTGTAACATTGTAGCGCCATCAATAATTCTGTGATCAAGTGACCCAGGTCACATCTGTTATCTGTACTTTCCCCTTCTAGTTGAATAGGGTAGGGGACTTAATTGATCCAAAAACCCCAATTGCTACTTCAGTTGGCAATATCACTGGTTTGACATAGGTCCCACCAATTGATCTAATGTGGGGAGAGTAAATGTTCCTGCTGTAAGATCGGTGGTTCCGATCTGACCTGCAAAGCCCAATTTCTGAAAATGGTTCAATTCACTAGCAATCTCAAATACACAGCAGATCTGAATTTTTTTTTCACATTAGGGACAATCAACCCTTGCTCAGTATCTATTGCTACTCTAATATTATGAGAAGCCTTATATGTTATGTTCTGGCAGTTTTCATCCACAGGAGCATTAAGAATGAGGAACTGTAATAATCCCAAAGAAGAAGCCTTTAAGAAGGGTATAGAGGAGAGTTTACTTCCACCACCAAACATAATGGACCTTAATTTTTCTTGTAGCTTGACCATTCAGTAAGGTCGACCTCCTCACCCGAAGTGAGGAATCCCAGGGCCACAGTCATGGTCTTGATCATTGCTTCATGAAAACCTTCAGTGGATTCTGTTCTGTCTTTCCCTGTGAGTAGCGGAGGTTTTGGTATTGGTATAGGAACAGTCTTTTGGAGTTGCTGGAGGTAGCATAATTTGGGCTTTAGGTAAAGGAGGTAATATAGCTCTTGCCTGCTTTGCCAAATAGTTGAGAATATCTTCATTAAGTATTCTGCCACCTTCTCCTGAATCAACAACTTCACTCAGCTTAATGTTGTTTTTCGTTGCAAGGTGGCCAACTGCAGGAGTTAACCAAATTTTTTGGCCATTACTCTTGGTGTGCATGTTCACCATGAGACATGACAGCTGTTTCAACAACATCTTCCTCTGAATCTTTTAAAGCTTCCGTTTCTGTGTCTATTAATGGCTCCCCACATAGGCAGTCTCCTCTAGATTGCCAGGGAGTTTTTAAAAGACTCCATCATAACAACTAGTGATGGTAACAGAAGCTTTATTACTTTGAACTTCAAAGATGCTATCAAATTGAGACAATGTATCTCCTTTTACATATTCTTTGACAGTTACTTCTCCAAACCTTCTTCAATGTCTGAGAGTTTGAACTGAACAATCTGTCCATGTGGAGCAGCAGTTGTTTTCAGGAATTGATGTGGATGACTATACTTGAATGAAGGGTAATCGAAGAAACACACAAATTTTGGCTTCAAAACATGAACATTGCAATATGTTTGAAAATAATGAACTTAAATCAGCTGCTAGAGCATGCCAGGTCCAGGCCCTCAGCATTTGTGCTGCCATCACCTTACCCTGGAAATGACAACTGTTCCACTATTGGGGAGTAAAACATTTCAAAGTCCTTGTCTTATTTCAAGAGAAAAGCAATGTTATTTAAAACTTACTAGGTTAAGTATATATTAATATTTAAGAGTAACTACCAAAAGAATAGGAGTAGACTACATAGCTCACAAACTTATTAAGGGATATTTTTTAAAAGAGTGAGGTTGGGATTGGAATAAACTCAACCACTACAATCAATGAAATAACTATTTACCTGTCTGGGTTTTTTCACTTTTCACATCCTTGCTATGACTTATAAAGCACATTAGTAAAAGCAAGGTTCTACATGCATTTGGGGGAATTATGATAAAAATGAAACTGGAAGAATTTTAAGTTGGTTGTTTTTGAGAATTAAAGTAGGATAAACACACAGGAAGGAACAGAGTAAAAGAGCACAACAAAGGATGGCCATCACCATCATTATTATCATTATTAATGTATTTAAATATTATGAAATTAGGAGAGAAAATACTTCTAATTAGTCTGAATCATTTTTCTTTAAGTATACTGAAACAGATTCAAGGAACATACTGAAAGAGAGTTAACCAGGAATAGGGTCTTGTTTTCTTTCTTTGATATTCATTTCTAGTATGATTACAAATGAACTTTCTGAACTTAAAGGCATTTTGACAATTTTAAGCAGGAAGAAGATGGCCAAAACATTCTGACATTTATCATATAGAAATATAAAAATCGTAAATGGTGCAGTAAGAGAAAGGGGTAAACAAAAAACTCTCGAAAATAAGTTTGAAGGGATTCCACAGACTTATTTGAAAGCTGGTGTATGTATTTCTCACTTTAAAGTGGTGGGGAAAAATACAACTTTGTGATAATGCTGAAAAAACATTTAAAATCTTCCATACCCCAAAGTGTTCTCTCCATTCTTTGATATTTCACAGAATTACATATAATTTTAAGGGAATATTTTCATATTTTACCTTGCTTAGTAATCTTTTGAGTACTTGCATTTTTATTTTGGATCGTAAGAAATTTGAAGGCTTGAATAATGTTATTCATCTTTGGCTTTCCCAAAAAACCTACCCTGTGCCCTGTACATAGTTGAAACTCATTAAAATTGATTGTGGATGAGGAGGATGAAAGTAATTCTAAGAATTTGTGAGAACTTCTTAGATTTAGTAGTACTTATCCCCTGTCCCCTTGTCACAGAGAAAGACCATTCTCAGTACCGCTCTTTTCACTCCACCAAATAGAAACCAAACAAGAGCCAAGAGTAAAATTGATCAAGAAATGCATGCTTCCAATTTTTGAAGTTAAAAACCTTCAGATGCTTCAGGAATAGATTCTTGTAATTGGAACATCAAATATACCTAGTCTTGTATGTATCAGATATATAGAGTCACACTGCCCCATTATTTAGCCATGAAGCTGGTTCCTTTGTTCTTCATTCAACAAGTACATTACTTTGCAGCAGATGCCAGAATAAAAAATTCTAATGACCCCCATGTCTTTCCAACCAAGTATTGTATCTATATAGCAAAGACAGTTGATGTAGAATATTTAGTGATATCTGCTCTTATCGAGGTCTTCCTGCTTACTCCTTCCCATTCCTTCCATCCCCAGGCCACTTCTGTGTCTCTCATTACAGTGCAGCAGAGGCCTCTACCATTATATCTAAATATTATTATCCATTAAGACACAGACAGCTTTATTTTGAAAAGTGGCTAAAACACTGCTCTTTATTATATGCATAAAACTCCTTAAGTACCAGATGGTTTCATTTCTGTATGAAGTTGCTGATCTTTCCATCACACTTGCCAGCAGAAAGTTTGGGACACCTCTTCACATGTTTCTTGAAGTAGCCTCTTGATACTAAGGCATCCTCTCCAGATGTAACCCAGTAAAGATAATACCATGTAAGCCATAAATAAAATGGCTCAAACTAAGCTCACATTAGGAGTCTGTTACCCTATAGACAGCTTTTTTTCCTTCTAGCCGAACTCAACAAATAAGATAACAGGGACTTAAAGGCATAGGGTGTGGTTTTAGTTTGGCAACACATTAGAATCATCTCAGATGAATTGGATATGAATTTTAAATGGAAGGGTGGGGGTGGTAGTTAAGACATATATATATATATATATATATATTTTAAAGCTTCTTTGGTGATTCTAATGTTCAGCCAGCTTGAGAATTAGTAAAATGGGGCCTATTGGCAGGAGGATGATAATTTTTCTTTAAAATGAAGATCTACACTTGTTTATTGTTTTTACAAAGATAATGATAATAAGCAAAAGAGGAGGAAATACCCATGATTAATCCAGATATCTAGAGATAAAAATTATTAAAACCTTGGTGCATTTTCTTCCATATCCTTTTCTTTGCCTGCCTGCATAAAGCACGTGTGCACACAAAATGCTCTTTTTATTTTTCACTATATATCATAGAAATATTTAGGATCATAAGTCCATAGAGGAAATGGCTGATGATGTAGGAAGAAATGGTCAAGGCGATTTAGCCACTGATACCTTTATTTATATAATATCTTATTGCAAAATGTGTAACTCATCATCAGAATGCCCCTATAGACAGGAAAACACCGTAAGACTCACCTTCTTTTGTCCCTCCCTCCCTTCCTTCATTCTTTCTCCATTACCCACCTTTTTTTAGAAAGTGAAGTTTTAAAAAAATTTGACTGTGGAGATATTGCAACCCTTAAACATTGCTGATGGGAATGTAAAATGATAGCTACTTTGGAAAATAGTTTGGCATTTTCTCAAAAATTTAAATGTAGAGTTACCATATGATACAGCAATTACATTCCTAGTATCTACCCACAAGGAATTAAAATATACATCCCCACAAAAGCTTGTACAGATATTTCATAGCAATATTATTTATAATAGCCAAAAATGGAAATAATGCAAATGTATGGAATATTATTCAGCAATAAAAATAAATGAAGTATTGAAACATAGTACAACATGGTGGCCCTGAGAAATATCATGCTAAATGAAAAAAGATAGTCACAGAAAAGCACGTATTATATGGTTCCATTTGTATCAAATATATAGAATAGACAAATTTATAGAGACAAAAAGGAATTAGTGATTGCCTAGGGATGGGGGAAGGGGAATAGTAGGGGATAAGCATTGACCTCTAAAGGGTAGAGTTTGCTTTTTCAGGAATAAAAAAGTTCTAAAATCAGGTTGTGTTGATAGTGAGAGTTGCACAATATCATGAATAGACTAAAAAAAACATTGAGCTGTATACTTTAAATGAGTGAATTGTACTGTATGTGGTCTAGTTTGCTAGCTGCTGGAATGCAACACACCAGAGATGAATTGGCTTTTAATGATAGGGGATTTATTTAGTTAGTTCTTTAGAGAAAAGGCAGTTAACTTTCAACTGAGGTTATTTCTTCTGTGGAAAGGCACAAGGTGATCTCTGCTGGCCTTCTGTCCAGGCCTCTGGGTTCCAACAACTTTCCCTGGA
Organism: Tamandua tetradactyla; assembly: GCF_023851605.1. NCBI lineage: Eukaryota > Metazoa > Chordata > Mammalia > Pilosa > Myrmecophagidae > Tamandua > Tamandua tetradactyla. The sequence goes on from NC_135332.1 coordinate 152,848,266, forward strand.
GTAATCCCTTTCTGCATCTCCAAAGGCCTGGGCTGAGCTGTGAGTGCCAAGATGAGATATGCTGAGCTGCTTGAGCTGTGCTACATTGAGCTCTCTCATTTAAGCACCAGCCAATTAAATCAAACATCATTCATTGCCGCAGGCACGCCTCCTAGCCGACTGCAGACGTAATCAGCAACAGATGAGGTTCATGTACCATTGGCTCATGTCCATAACAACAGAACTAGGTGCCTTCACCTGGCCAAGTTGATACCTGAACCTAACTACCACATGTCCACCCCTTGTCAACTTGGCAACTATATGCATCACCTTAAACGATATTAAAGTGGTACAAATTCTCTTCTGGATGCGAACCTATGAATGTCAAAAACAAATTGTCTGGTGCCAATATACAAAGGAGGGACAGTCACAGGATCCATAGGGTGAAATTGGGAGGAAAACCTGCAGGGCAAACTCCATTGGATTTCAAAGTCTGAAAGTTATTTATCCTTCAGCTTTAGAAAGTGGCAGTCCCACCCTTTCCAAGGGCCTATGCAGTGGCCTGCCTCTTTCCAAATCAACCTCGGGGGACATTGAGGAGACCACCTTTTTTTCGGCTCCACCTCCCTGGCACAGCAGGAGAGACAGGCTGGTGGTGCACCCTCGGCAGACTGGAGAGGCCTCGGGATCCCACCAGCAGCGAATAGGTGTTCCTATTTCTCCACATCCTCTCCAACATTTGTAGCTTCCTGTTTATTTAATAGCAACTATTTTTATAAGTGTGAGGTGATATTTCAAGGTAGTCTTGATCTGCATTACTCTTATAGCTAATGAAAATAAGCATCTCTTCATGTGCTTTTTAGCCATCTGTATTTGCTCTTCAGAAAAAAATGTCTATGCATATCTTTAACCCATTCTGTAATTGGGTTGTTTGTTCTTTTGTCGTTGAGTTGTATGATTGCTTTATATTTACAGGATATCAAACTTTTATCTGATTAGTGATTTCCAAATATTTTCTCTCATTGAGTTGGCTGCCTCTTCATATTTTTGACAAAGCCTTTTATGAGACACAGAAGCATTTAATTTTGAGGAGTTCCTATTTATCTATTTTTTCTTTTGTTGCTTGTGCTTTGGCTGTAAATTTTAAGAAACTACTTTCTATTACTAGGTCTTGAAGATGTTTCCCTGTATTTTCTTTAGGCGTTTGTATTAGTTAGTGTTCTCTACAGAAACAGAATCAACAGGAAATGCTCACAAATATAAATTTTATGAAAGTGTCTCATGCAACTGTGGGGACGCAGAGTCCAAAATCCACAGGGCAGGTGGTGAAGCCGACGACTCCATTGGAAGGTCTGGATGAACTGGCCGAAGCAGGCAGAAGAGCCTGTCTCTTCTCAATCCTCCTTAAAAGGCTTCCAGTGATTAGACTGAGCATCACTCATGGCAGAAGACACTCCCCTTGGCTGATTACAAATGGAATTAGCTGTGGATGCAGCTGACGTGATCATGATTTAATTCTATGAAATGTCCTCATTGCAACAGACAGGCCAGCACTTGCCCAACCAGACAAATGGTACCACCACTTGACCAAGTTGACATATGAACCTGACCATGACAGTATGTGAATTATATCTCAATAAACTTTTAAAAAAGAGAATGAAACTCAAATTCCTTATTTTACATCTTACTTAGTGCTCTGAAGTTGATCATTCATTCCTGTTTTTAAAAGGATTTATCCCCATTAGTAACTGTTCATTTTCCTCCTTCGCCCTGTGATTCTTTTATAAGTGAACTGATGAAGATCTCTTTACCGTCTCCTCAAGATGAAAAAAAAATTTTTGATATTATAAATCTCAATGTTGCTATAGGCTGCAACTTCAAACCCATGACAAAGTGGAGAGTTGAGGGACATCATTGTCAACAAAAGATGCTTTCAACATTCTTTTGATATTAAAATAGACTTCTATAAGACTTGCACTCTGGGAACACACCACCCAATGAGCTTAGTCCTTCTTACTAGCTGCTGAAATACTCCTTTAAAAAAACTCCATGTCGAGACTAACAAAGAAGAAAAGAGAGAGGATGCAAATAAATAAAATCAGAAATGAGAGGGGGGGTTGTTACCAAAGATCACACAAAGAAATTTTAAAAATAATAAAAAAGAAATAATAAAATAATGCTTTCTTAAAAAACAAAACAAAACAAAGCAAACTCCATGTTATTTTGAAAAATAATTATCATTGAAAAATTCCATTCTGGGGATGTAACCACCTGAAAAATATAGTGAATTAGACCGTCAATGGATTGAGAGGGGATCGCACCACTAAGCATTCCTATTCTGATAAGTATTTCAGACTGCTTGTTCCAGATTTCTGGCAGGGTCTTTTCATTAGACTTAACCCCCCGATTGCGGAATGGCACACAATAAAAAAGGATGCAGGGCTAGAGGAGGGTCCGAGGATGGCTGCCTAGGGTGTGTCTGTGACGTCCCCACAGAGCACGGTGGGGGTAGGTAAGGTCGGGGTCATGGCCACTTAACAGATACCTGTGACTTCCCTAACAAATGTCATCCCTAAAAGCTAGTGGTCCTCAAACTTCAATGTGCCTAAGAATCATTAGCGTTTGAGAACCACTAACAGAAATCCTCTCTAATGAAATACTATTGTGGCTTCTTGCTGAAAATGCTGCTACCTACCACTATAACAATGATCACCCTATATTTTAATATTTGAATGCAAGTTGGGGTCAGGATCCAGATCTTTTCACCCTCAAATTCAAGTATATACGACAATAACTGCCACCAAGTAGAATCAATAAATGACAGGTGAGGTTATTAGAGTCACTTCCCTGTAGGCATTCCGTTACTGACCAATAGTTTCCTTCGAGCACATGAAAGCATTATCATAGATGTATGGGTATTTCTTTTTTTATAATGTGTTTCTTAAAATGTATTGAACTTCTTAAGCAGCTTAAAAATAAGAAGTTTTAGAGTATAGAACAGTTCAAATTGTCTCTCAATCAAGTATGAGTGTGTACAAAAGACACCTTTGATATGCAAGATCTAAAAATCCCAGCGCACCCTTTCTAGGAAGCTACTTGGGGATTATTTTCCAGGAAACAACTGAGTAAATCAAGAAAGAAATGATTAGGCTGAGCAGATCTCTTGCTAAGATCTTCTGCGCTACCCAGAAGGCCATTTTGTTAATTTTCAGTTTTCAATAAATATAATGGCCAAGTGCCCTGGAACACTGTATATCATCTGGCCACTGCATTTTTTTCTGATGCGGAAAATCTACGTGAGAGACCTGATTATAATCGGATGGCTGTTGTTTTGTAAATATAGATCAAAGCAAAGGGAAATATTTTATGAGGGCTGATGCATCCATGCCCATCCACCCATGAGAGTGGGGAAGATACACTTGCAAATGCTTACTGGATGTTTAAAATATACTTAACCGTCACCCTCTCTGTTAAGTCATTTTCTTTATTAACTAAATTAAACCTATAGATGGACCTTTATTGGAGAGTGTTTTAGTTTGCTAAAGCTGCCAGAATGCAATATACCAGAGATGGACCGACTTTTATAAAGGGGATTTATTTAGTTACAAATTTACAGTTTCTCAAAGGAAAGGCAACTAGCTTTCATCTGGGTTTCTCTGTCATATGGGAAGGTACGTGGTAGCATCTGCTGGCCCTCTCTCCCCACTTCTGGGTTCAAAAAGCTTTCCCTGGGGTGTTTCCTCTCTGCATCTCCAAACTTCTGAGTCTATGTTGACTTTGAGCATTGAGCGGAAATGTGCTGAGCTTTGCTGAGCTTTGCTGAGCCTTTCTGAGCTGTTTCTCTTCTGACTTCTTGGGCACTCTCCTTAGCTGACTGCAGATGTAATAAGCCATAGATGAAATTCATATGCTGATGACTTAAGTCCAGAGCAAGAGAACAATTGGGCACCATCACCTGACCAAGTTGACACCTGAATCTAACTACTACAGAACACTTCCAAAATTTCCTCAATCACATATTTATAAATCTTTTTTTATAGTGGATTGCTTCTATATCTCAGCAATTATGTATGATGTTTTTACTTCTTTCATTCAAATTGGGTAATTTTATTTCCATCTTCTGGAGGAATCTCACCACAGCTCCTTCTGTAAAGACCACGTATGGATCCCCTGAAAGTGAATAAAATTAACCATCTCACATAGGATAATCACAAAGTAAACTGGTAGTTAGGAATTTGCTTAAAACATCTTATTCAGAGCATATTAATTGCAAGTAAATGGTGGCAAATTATAATTTTTTAAAAGTCTCAGGCTAGAAACCATTATGTCAAAGTACAGGATTGATTCAGGGTTCCCATGTAGGATAGTTAAATTTGATCTGTTCTAATGGTGCTTTCACTCGTTTCAGTCATCTTGACCCTTTGTATTATTAATCAGAGTGGGAACACAGTGGTAGTGTGAATGGATCAGTGCAAATCCACCCCATTATTGGAATATTATTTCAAATTGCATACCCTATTGTGGATAAGGGTTGACATCCTGTTGTATAAGGGGGCAATTATAATCACCATTGAAACCAAGGTCAGGAGTTGGAATTTAAACAAGCTAAAAGATACTGAAAATGTGGAAAGATTAGAGATCAAAGTAGCTAAAAGGGTAATGGTAGTATAAAGAAAAATGGTAGAAAGGAAAGCCAGTGTCCAAACAGAGGATGGAGGGAAAAGGAAAGTAGAGATATAAAAGAAACATGAAATATTGCAGCTATACTGTATTTTGAAAAATTGAGCTATCTTCATATAAACAATTACACTGAGGCCCTGTTATGAAAATGACTGATCTGGGAACCATTTCTGAGGACTTCATTCACCTTACTTCACCATCGTATATGGCCATCTTACACAAGGCAACCATGTAGCCACATTGAATGAGATCAATTCTTGCAAAGGAGACTTGATATTCTCAAGCTTATCTTATAATAGGGAGAATTTCTGAACTGGGAATCCATGGTCTTCTAAGAGGATAGAATTCAAAGGGACGGTAAAATTAGGTGGGAAAAATTTTACCTTTACTTGTATTAACTTACAGCTGAAATTTAGCATTCCCTCCAATTATGAATATAAGCAATAAATTACAGGGGTAGTATCTGGCACTTGTAACGAATATAAGACACCGATATTTATCATATTACAATTGTTGATATCTCAAATTATCATTTATGCTTATTACTTCTTTGAGATTATAGTAATTTGGCCTGTCCCTGGATCAGTGCAGCAACCATTTATCAGCTGGTACAGTAGTATTACTGTGTTTTAAAAACCAGAATGATTATAACTTTACCTACAGACTGAATAAAGCACAGCTTGTACATTTATCTTTGAACATTTATGTGAGTGTACCTATTGTTTAAATTGCTAGAATACAGTGGCTACACCAAAGGAATGCATACTTCATATTTTGATAAATATTGACAAATTGTCTTTCAAAAGGTATAATAAATTATTCTCCTACTTGCAAACCTTCATGAATAATATCATTTTTCCATCTTTGTCTATGTGTGCATAGAAATTTTAATTAAATATTATCAATTTTCACCTTTACTTATTACATATCTACAGAAATTCATATTATTTTCCTTTATTTTGCATTTTAAAAATTATGAGTGAGGTTGAGTGTCTTCTCATGGGAAATATGATTAGTATTTCTTTTTTCTGAGGTCATCCATCCTTTGTCCATTCTGCTACTGAATTTTTATCTGTTTCATAAAGATTTGTAAGAATTTAAAATATATATATTAAGGAAATTAGCCCTTTGTTTACCATATTTGTCATGTTAATTTTTCCCCATTTGTGTCTTTTAGATTACAAAGTGCTTGTAGATGGACAGAAGACTTTTATTTCCAGGTAGTCAAAATTATTAGTCTTTTCCTTTTGATTTCTGGGCCTCTTGTCACTTTTTAAAAGCCTTTCCTAGTCCAAGCTTATTAAAAACAGTCATCTCTGTGTTTTTTAAGTTAATCTTATGTTTTTAGTTTAATTTTTTTGTTGATCCATCTGGAATATATTTTAGTACAATAGTGAAGTGGAAATCTAGCTTAATTATTTTCCAAATAGCTAGCCAGTTCTCCCAACACTATTTATTGACTAATCAGTGTTTCCTCAACAGATTGTACTAAATCCTCAAATGTATTTAAGTCCATTTTTAGATTCTCTGATCCGTTCCCTTGATATGTTCATTCTTGTTCCAGTATTACACTGTTTTAATTACTGTAACTTTATAACATGTTTTAATATTTAGCTGAGCTGTCTCCCTTTATTATTCTTTTCTATCAGATTTTCCTAAATAATCCTGTGTGTTTCATCTGCCCCATAAAATTTTGAATTATTTTTTCGTGTTTTCTATTTGGGATCAGAGTGAATTTATAGATTAAATTAGAGATAATTTATATCATTACAATATTGAGTCCTTATAGAAAAGAAAATGTTATGTCTTATATATCAAACTGAAGGTTTTGATTCATGATGTAACATTTTCAGTAGAATTTTAATGTTTTCCTTGCTTTTTAAAAAAAAAAAATGCCAACATTTTTAAATCATTGATTTCTATTGTGAATTGGATCTTCTCTTTCTGTATAATTTCTAACTAGTTTTTTGCTCTGTGTAGGAAAGTTATTGATCTTTTTTTAGTTTTTTAACTAATATACTTACTGAATGCTGTTCCCCATTTTCTATTTAAAATTTTTTTTACTAGAGAAATTGTAGGTTTACAAAAAAATCAACCAGAAAATACAGTGTTCCCATATACTCTCCCCCTATTATTAACACTTTGCATTACCCTTGTACCTTTGTTACAACGGATGAATTTTTATAATTGTACTATTATCTATATTCCATAGTTTACATTAGGGTTTACTGTGTTGTACAACACCATGTTTTGTTTTTTTAAAATTTTTATTCTAGTAGCATTTTTAGTTTTAAATTTCCCCTTTTAACCACATTCAAATATACAATTCAGTGCTGTTAATTACATTCACAACGCTGTGCTGCCATCACCACGATCTCACAACACCCCAAACAGAAATTCTGTACCAATTAAGTGGTAAGTCCCCATTGTCTAACCCCATCCTAACACCTGATAACCTGCATTCTAGTTTCTGACTCTATACTAACAATTTCATCCCCATTGTTTTTAATGTGCTTCTTTAGGGACTTTCAAGTAAACAATGACACTACCTGCAAATACTGCCTCTTCAGGATGGCTATCCTTTATTTTACTATCTTTCTCTAATTGCATATTGTGAAGATCCAATTCACAATAGAAATCAACGATTTAAAAATGTTGGCATGTTTTTTTTTTAAAGTAAGGAAAACATTAAAATTCTACCGAAAATGTTACGTCATGTATCAAAACCTTCAGTTTGATATATAAGACATAACATTTTCTTTTCTACAAGGACTCAATATTGTAATGATATAAATTATCTCTAAACTAGAAAAACCTCAAAGTAATAAGAAAGAGATGGGGAACTTCTCCAGGAACAAAGCCATATCAAGGACTTAGGCTAAAATTAACTTGCTAAACATAGCACTTCTAGTCCAGGAAAGCTACTTTTGTATACAGTCTTCTCTGTATGTATGAATCATTCTTGGCCATATTCAGCACACACCTTCTGCCCTGTAATTGTTTTAACAATTAAAAAATAAAAACATCAATATCTGTGGACCACTATAAATAACCAAAATGGAAGGCATTCACACCATGTTTTCAAAATACACTAGTTTAGCTTTTATTTTGCCTAACTTAAACCACAGGGAAGGGGCATGTTCGCCTGCACAAACCCATTCTACATGTGGCATGCACAGTAAATGATAGCATTTGACAAATTTTTACCAGCTGTTTTCTTTTTGGAAACAACAAAGCCAATGGTTATATTTGGTGTAAAGAGAAAAAATATGTACCTTCCTAATCCAAGGAGGTTTTATGTTATTGTTTTTTCCTGTGTTAAGTCATGTTTACACTACATCAGCTTTGCTAGACATGTTTCCATGACTTCAATCCTATTCTCTTTGCCCCCGTATTAGTTAGGGTTCTCTAGAGAAACAGAATCAACAGGGAACACTTGCAAATATAAAATTTATGAAAGTGTCTCACGTGACCGTAGGAACGCAGAGTCCAAAATCCACAGGGCAGGCTGCGAAGCTGATGACTCCAATGGATGGCCTGGATGAACTCCGCAGGAGAGGCTCACCAGCCAAAGCAGGAATGGAACCTGTCTCCTCTGAGTCCTCCTTAAAAGGCTTCCCATGATTGGATTTAGCATCACTAATTGCAGAAGACACTCCCCTTTGGCTGATTACAAATGGAATCAGCTGTGGATGTAGCTGACGTGATCATGACCTAATCCTATGAAATGTCCTCATTGCAACAACCAGCCAGCGCTTGCCCAATCAAATGAACAGGTACCACAACTTGGCCAAGTTGACAAGTGTCCCTGACCATGACAGCCCCTATTCCAGAAGATGAAGTGTCAGTGACACAGTGATGCCTATTAGGTTGATAACGTTTAGGACCTTGAAATTGAAGATATCGATGGACTTCCAGATGTTCTGACTTCCTTGAAGATCAACTTGTAAAACTGAAGACTGGGCTCCACTGTACCTAAAAACACCAACTGAGGTTCCTCAGCTTGGGTGCTGCAGGGAAGCTATAGGGAGAGAGCATGAATAGGAGTAATGCGTAGACATTGTTTTTTTTTAAACTTTTTGTGTGGTTACATATGTGTTATATAATCTCAAAACTTTCCTTAACCACTGTCAAGTGGACAGTTTGGTGGATTGCATCACAGTTTTATGTTACCATCACCACCAACCATTACAAAACCTTTTTCATCACCCCAAACAGAACCTCTCTACCCATTAAGAAATATTTCCCCTTAATCCTCTTTGCCCAGTTGCTGGTAACCTGTAATTTGCTTTCTGTCTTTAGCTAAGAACTTACTTCTGGTTTTGTTGATTCTCTCAATTGTTTTCCTAGTTTCATTTATCTACAATCTAACTTTTTTTTAATTTCCTATTTTTTCTACTAGCTTTAGGTTTAGTTTGCTTATCTTTTTCTAGTTTCTGAAAATACGAAGTTAAGTTATTGGTTTGCGATCTTTCTTCTTTCTAAATCTAGGTTTGTTTGCTTGTTTTTTCTTAGTGGCTATATATTTCCTTCTGAGTACTGCCTTTGCTGCACCGCATAAGTTTCACTATGCTTAGTTCTCACTTTCATGCCCTTCTATGAATTTTTATTTCCCTTGTGTTTTTTTCTTTAATAATTGGTTGTTTGTGTGTTGTTTAATATCCTGATATTTGTGAGCTTTCCAGATTTTCTTCTGTTATTAATTTCTAGCTTCATTCCATTGTGGTTGGAGATGGTGCTTTGTATGATTTCAATCTTTTAAAATTTATTGAGAAATATTTGGTGTTCTGTATAGTCTATCCTGGAGAAAGCTCCATGTGCACTTGAGGAGAACATCTATTCTACTATTGTTGGTTGGAATGGTCTATATATGTCTATTAGGTCTAGTTGGTTTATTTATTCAAATCTTCTGTTTATTGATTTTTCTGTCTAGATGTTCTACCCATTATCAAAAGTGGCACACTGGGATGTCTATTACTGTAGAACTGTCAGAAACTGATTATTTAAATCTGTGATTAAAAAAAAATCAAATGCTAAAAAAAAGGGTGGTGTAATGGTGGCTGAATGGCAGAATTCTTGCCTGCCATGCTGGAGACCTGGGTTCGATACCCGGTGCCTGTCCATGCAAAAAAAAAAAAAAATCAAATGCTAAATCTGTGATGCTCTTCTCTAATAATGGGGGCTGGGTGGAAATGAAACTACCTAGTCACACCCAGATTTGAACTATAAATATTTATTTACACGGAATAAAAAGTAACTTCTCCATTCTTCTATGTGCTTGTGTATATCATGGCCCTTGTTTTGTAGACTTAACACTTAGGCCCTATGAGTAGAGAGGGATGTGAAGATGAAAGTGCTACATGTTAGAGGTTTATTAAAGCCAAGATTATGATTGTTTAAATAAGAATAGTCTTACTCGTTGAGTAATAGTTCTGAAATTAATAATTTCATGTAAAAATTTTGACATCTACTAGAAAATAAGGAAAAGCAAGTATCAAAATTTGAAGAAAGAAAAAACCAATAAAAAGAGAAAAACAACAAAATTTGAAGAAAGAATTAGAGAAACATTTGAGAAAGTTCCAATATTAAGTTAACATTATCTGCTAATATTTCATTGTGATTTGTAGAAGAAGAAAAGTGGACATGGAAAGGATCTTTCTTATTACATGTGTTGTTTAGATATGACCAGCAATTATTCTTTTTATTTAGGGTCTTTTTTTTTTCTAGGAGCAAAATATTAAGGTAGAAATAAAATTCCTCCACAATTTTCTAGGCAACTTTAAAATTTTATGCTGATTCTATTGATAAAAATCACCTCGATGTTCTCAGCACAGAGAAAGTATTGAATCTAGTCAGGGCTCTTTCAGTAGCAACAGATAGAAACCCAATTCAATAAATATTGGGAAAACAAATGATATTGTCTTGATACAAATAAAACTGGACTTGAGAAGCAGAGAGGGTGCCAGTGAATAAGTTACCCTTTCTTCCTATTCATTAGGTGCATAGGTTTTTGCAGGACACAAAGTTTAGGTGCCAAAGATTAATCTTCTAAATTGAAGAGTCTCACAATTATTCAACCGATAACTCAGGTAAATGCCACCAGCATGAAAGGGCATGACCTCTATCAGATCTCCCATTTTTCATGAGGTTTCTCTGAAGAGTTAAGGAAAAAATTCCATCTCTAGTGAATGTAGACTGAAGGGGAATCTCAAAGACCCATTGAAGTCTTTGTTTTACAACTTTTAGGTAAAAAATGGATGATTAAAGATATGCATCTAATTTTACTGCTTCCCCCAATCCCACCATATCATAAAAAAAAGAATTTTTTTGAAAGGAATGAATCCATAAGGATGGGGAAAACAGAAGAGGAAAAATACACAAAATTTTGGGAACTAGAAAGAAGATTGAAAAGTGATAGCAATTTAGCAGGCCTGAGAAGGTTAAATTCCAAGTCTGCAGTAAGAATAGTAATGAATATATTCAGTAAAAAAAAAAAAAAAAAAAAAAATTTAGTTTGCTCCACAGAATCACCCAAAAACTCAGAATTGCTGGCCACATTTGAGGAAAGGCTTTAACATGGAACATTAAGAAAGTTAAAGAAAAAGTTAACTTTAACAGAGAAGGAAATGACAAATGATCAATAAGATCTTCAGGGCATGAGAAGATATAGCAAACAGGAGACGATTATGAGCTCTTAGAAATTAAAAATATGAAAGCAGATAAATAATTAGTGGATGGATTAGAGTATACAGTTGAGAAACTCTCCCAGAGAGTGGAGCAGAAACGCAAAGAGTTAGCAAGTAGGAGAAAAAAATTATGAAAATTAGATCACCAGTCCAGGAGATCAAATACATTTATATGGTGCTTATGTGCCGGGCAAGCTTTAAACATACCAACTCATTTAGTCTTCCCAACAAGCCTATGATGTAGGGACTTTTATTATTTCCATTATCCTAGTGGGAAAACTGAGACATGGAAAACGAAGTCTTAGCTAATAAGTAGAAAACCTAGGATCCAAATCCAGGTGGTTTAACTCTAGTATCTGGGTATTCGCTACTTAGCCTTTCCAGAGTTGAAGAAAGAGAGAGCAACGAAAACAATGGGGGAAGAAAACATGTCTTTCCAGACAGAAGGTGCTTATAAAGCACCTGGCACAATAAATAGAAAGAGAACCACACCAAGGCACACCTCAGTGAAATTTCAGACAACTAGAGATAAAGGGAAGATATAATAAGCTTCCAGAGAAAAAAGAAGAGGTGACAAAGATTTAAAAAAATCAGAATGATTTGAGACTTTTTGATATAAACACTGGAGGTAAGAAGATAATGGAGCAATGCCTGCAAAATTCTAGGGGAGAATGACTTCAATTTTATCCGCATCTAACCAATAAATACAGTGTGTGAGAATGGAATAAAGACATTTTTAGATGTGTGAGATCTTGCAAAATTTCCCCCCATGTGCCTTTGTCAGGAAACTGCTCATAGAGAACTCCATGAAAGTGAGGGAAGAAATGAGACTTGGAAAAATGAGATAGACAAAAGGAATCAATTTCTCGAGTGCTGGTGAGGGGATATCTTGGGGAAAAAAGTTAGATAAAAGTATACAAAGTAAACAGTCCAGATGGGGAGGTCAGAAGTCTCCAGAAGTAAGATGAAATTAATAGAAAATCTGATGCATTCAGTTTCTTAAGGGGAGATTCAAACTATAGGAGGAGAGTTCAAGGTTTGAATTTGAATTTATGAAAAGCATATTAAAAAACAAAACAAATGAAAAAAACGAGGCCACTATTAACACCAAGTGAAATGCAAAAATTAGTAGTAAATCAAATCAATCACAGTATTTCCAATGACACATAGCATTGAACAGCATTTACAAAGTTATAATGATATAAAAACTGACCAGTGATCTAACTAAAAATATGCTTTATCTATACTGGAAGGATAAGGGATGGGAAACAAGTAAATGTTGGGATGGGAGAAGAAAGAGAGTCACATCCTCAGCCCTAGTAAGAAGTCAGGAGAAAAAAACACTGAAAAAGCCAAAAAGTAGTAACCCAACCACATATTTTTAGAGAATTCTCTAAACATATTATTTTTTATAATAAAGCTTCTATGAATGATGTAGAGATAAATTAGCTCATTAAATTATTTGTGCAAGTGATTGAAAAATAAAAACTATAACTTTCCATCTGGAAATCCCAGGCACCCTCTCAACCATTGAGACTTACAAGAAAATAGGTTAAGCCCTTGATTTTGAGGCTTGCCCTTTTGAAACGTGTTTTTGGTAGTGAAGAAGCTAAGACTATCCGCAATGAGGCCTGAGAGTTACTCCCTTTTTTGTTGTTCAGATTTGGCCTCTCTCTTTGTAAGCACAACTTGACAAGGAATATCATTACCCATCCCCCTACATGGAACATGACATCCAGGGATGAAAGTCTCCCTCACAACATGGGGTGTGACTCCCCAGCTTGAATCCAGCCCTGGTACTATGGGATCGACAATGTCTTCCCATCGATGTGTAATAAAAGGGGAAAAAGATGTGTAATAAAAGAATGTGTTAGTGGCTACGAGAGCTCAAATGGAGTCAAGAGGCTATTCACTATTACACTTTTGTGTAAATTTCAGTTAGATAGTGCTCTTGGCGTGGTTTGCTAAAACTCCATCCAAAATCAACATGTTAACTCTTAAGAACACCTAGGGCTCAAACTGAGACTTGGTTTCATGCACTTGTTTTGCCTTTCTGGATCATAAAATCCCTGGAGGGTTCTTAGGTCAGATAAATCCTGAAACTCAGAAGGACCAGCCTCTTCAAGATTATTATTTAATTTCATTCCCCTATCCTTTAGTGTGGACATCCCTTCTCAACAAGAAAAAATTAGAATGGGCATTGCCCAAAGATCCCTATAGATTGGGAGAAAGATTAATGGAGAAGGAGGTATACCAGAGAAAATGGGATTTAACAAATGAGTATGGCTACTGAATCATTATATAAATATTCCTTCTAGCCTCCAGGATTTTGGAGCAGCTAGAAGGAAAAATCTGAGGTGATAGAATAGTAGCCTGTAACAGACTCTGGGATCTGTTCTGTTACTACTTGTTGAAGTGTCCTTTGAAAATTATTGCTTTTTTCTTTTTTTACTTTGTACGTATGTTGTATTTTACAATGAAAATGTTTAAAATAAATAAATGAAAACTAAAACAATTTCTTTTGTGATTATTACAATTTTCTTATGACAGATTACTTGGAGTGTAAGTCTCTTGAACTTCTTTAAAAGCATTTCATTAGAACACATACTCCTGTGATATATAAAACGTCTTTTAACTTTGCATATTTTCAAAATCCCTTAATAATAATTTCTTACTTAATATAATCTTTGTCATTATGAACTAAATATTATCCCCATTTAAACTGAAGTTTCAAAGAATGGAAGAAATGTTTTAAATTGTCCAAATCCCTTAGGAATTTTGTGAGGGTAACAAGACCAGAACATAACATTCTCAATTCCCTGTCTTCATGCCATAAAATCATGTTGAATTTGTGCAAATATTTTAAAAACAACAAACAAAAAGCCCTAGATATTTAAGATGCCAAAAATAAAAAAAAAGAAGTAACAATGTTGGCCCTATTATAAACTAATTGTGCATATTTGACAAGGAATAGAGAATTCCTGTTAATATAGAAGTAGAGAAGTCAGTTTTCTCTAAACTGTGAAAATTATAAGCAAACAAAAATGACTATGAATAAGTACAAATAGCAGAATGAGATAAGGCCAGATATATGATCAGTGGATGAATATGGTCTACGACTAATCACAGTATATCTCTGAAATTAATGGAAAGGATAGAAAGCTAAGGAGCAGAAACAAAAACTTTATTTGCAATTACTTTCCATTGGAGGGACTGATTATTTCACTTTAGATTCTATGGGATCTCTTTTTATCAGAATATTCTAAAGATCTAGATTATATGAGATCTTTCATCTTTAATAAAATATTAAAAAGAACAGAAACCAGTGAGTACATGTACCATTAGCCTCAGAGGCTTCACCTGTAAAATTAGGATAATTATAATCCCCATGTGTGCCGGTTTGAAACTGTCCTGACTCCAGAAAAGCCATGCTGTTTAATCCTCATTCAATATTGCTGGGTGGTATCTTTTTTATTGTTTCCATGGAGATGTGACCCACCCAATTGTGGGCGTACTTTCTGATTAGATGGTTTCCATGGAGAAGTGTCTTCCCCCATTGAAGGTGGGGCTACTTACTGGAGTCCTTCAAGAGGGAACCATTTTGGAAAAATTTCAAAGCCAACAGAGTCCATATAGCCAGAGATCTTTGGAGATGCAGAAAGAAAAAGCCCCTGGAGAAGCCTTATGAAATGGGGAGAGAAAACTAGCAGATGTTCCCAGCTGAGAGAGAAACCCCGAACGTCATCGGCCCTTTATTTGGAGTTAAGGTATTTTTCTCTATATGCCTTAGAACTGTACATTTCTATAGTCTTAGAACTGTAAGCTTGCAATTTAATAAATTCCCTTTTTCAAAGCCGTTCTGTTTCTTGTATTTTGCATTCTGGAAGCTTTAGCAAGCTAAAACACCATTGTGCTTCAAGCCATTTAAAAAAAAAATTTCAATTTTTTTTAACATAACATTTTTTAAAACATAACAACATTTTAAAAAACATAACGACATCTTTTAAACATAACAACATGCTTCAAGCCATAAAGATTTACTCTAATTTCAGTGCTTTTTCTTAGTTCTCTGTCTTGCTTTGCTATTTAGGAAAATACTTCAAGTGATGCAAGTTCCTTAGGTATGATCTGGAAGGAGCAATTTGTAGGGGGTGTGGGGAAGAAGAAAGATTCTTCTGCATAATAGGTTAATGGGAACTTTCACTTGATTGGGTGTGCGGGGACAGGTTTGGAGGTCCTGGGCACACCCCAGGAGTAGTAGAAGGCGAAGAACCGTGGGAAATATCCAAAGATGGGGTGACAAGAAAAGTTGAAAACAATCTTCTAATAATTTTACTTTTTCCTGTTCTTTATCGGATGTATTTCCCCTCCAACCTCGCCCCCAAACATTTTGTCTAATAAAAAGTTGGCTATTCACTGAACATTCTTGTTAGCAGGGCTTTGGGAAATGAACAGAGTGGGTAAGAGCACAAAAAAAGAGGACACAGAGGCAAGGTCATGCATGGGGGTTGAGACTGAGAGTGAGAATTGACTAGATCATGCAAGAACCTTCCACACCCCCACCAGTCCAACAAATACCTGAGTTTCCCGGGATGTATGGAATAGAGAGCCGAGCAATTTTGTTCGATTACTCTAGAGGGCTGGCAAACTTGGATTTCTCAGAATTGACAGCATTAGCTCTTCTTTCCTTTAACTAAAATAATTTAAAATACAAATAGCTATGAGGAAAGATGTAATAAACAAAGAACACTTTGAGTGTGAATTAATTTATCAGATGACAGGTAGCCAAAAATGTTTTCCTAAACAATGACACTTAATGAATAAATTGTCGAAGGCATAGAGGGATGGATAAGAAAGCTTTGAATGTTTACATGTTTAATGTTTTGTAACATTAGCTCACCCAATTGCACAAAACTCTCAGGCTGCATAATCTTTTATTTTTAGTGAGAAAAGTAGATTTAGGTTTGTTAAAGAATTTGCCCAAAATATCAGAGTGAATGTAGGTTTTCCATTATGCTACAAACAAATCCAAACGTTAGAGCAGAAGAGAGAGGCAAATTTACCTACTTCAAATTTCGCCTATATCCTTTCAGCATAAATAAGTCAACTTAAAACTGGCTACTTGCTTAGTGTTATTGCATCTGTTCTTTCAGGGTATTGATAAGTGTGGTTTGTGTCCAGCGTATTGTCAAAATTTTGCCAAAAAATTAACGTGTATTTAAAAAGAGGTGACAATACAGCATGATTGTTTCATCAATATTTTCATAAAGAGGCATCATTCCACATTCTTTCTCATCTTTTCTATAATTCTCTGCATCTTTCTTTATTGCATTATATTATAATGAATGAAAACTAATTATCTTAACAAGTCCAGTTCTATAAAGAGGGAATCTTTAAGCGCAAATGAGATAAAAGTTAGTCTCTAAATTTGTGTCATCTTATTTTCAAAGCACTGACAGAAAGGAAGTATGGAATCTAAACTCAAATGAAGCAGGAAATTTAATGCAATTTAAAAGTAATTATCTGGGGTAAGTTAAAAAAAAAGGACTTAGGAATTGAACCATTGAGAAGAAGAGACCACTACAGTTTATAAGTTATGTGTTCATGATAGAAAAATATTGGCTAATGCATTCAGAAGTCTATGCAATGAATGAGTGCCCAATATGTAGCTCTGTATCATGTCTTTAAATTTTGTTTTTCTTATAACAACCCCATTGGAAGCACACAGGAAGTCAGTTTTGGTACCAAATTTCTATTTCCCAAGCATGTAATGTGTTTTGTCTTTTTTTTCCCCCACTAGTAGTGGTTACTATTTACATACTTGGCGTTGAAAATCCAATTTTTCCTCACTCACTTCATGGTTACTCTTCATAAGCAAAATAAAAATATTTTGATTGGGCACTGGTGGTGGTAAATCTTAATGTTTTGCCTGTTTTTTTCAGCTTCCCATTAAAGTATATTTGAGGCAATCTATTAATACTTTATGTTAAATTAATAGCTATTTAATATGCTTTTTAAATAGTTATTTAATATTTTAATAGTTATTTACATATTAGTTGTGTGAGACTCTCTGTACCAGTGCTTTAAGATTTAGTGCTATTGAATACAAGGCACTGTTCAGTAAAAAAAAAAAAGATTATGGTAAAAAAATATGAAACTTGGGTGTATGGGTGGTTCAGTGGTAGAATGCTCACCTTCCAAGCGGGAGACCCAGGTTTGATTCCCAGACCAAAAAAAAAAAAATTATGAAACAATGGAGCCCAAAACAATAACAGCAGCAAATTATCAACATTGCAGAACAAATACAGTCTGGAGAAAGGGGCAACCACAGGAGAAACCATTACACTTCTTCCGTTGGACTTCATTACCTGAACAACATTATTCAGGTTATTACCTGAATAACCATTTTATTTGCCTGCCCCCATTCAAATAAAAATAATTTTTAAAAGTTAATCTATAAAAAAAATCTAAAAGTGGCAATTCCATCAGACAAGGCAGCTGGGGTATAGAGGTTAAGCATCTAATACTATTACTTACCAGCTGTGTGGCAAACTTTTCTATGCTCCAGCATCCTCACTGATAAAGAGGATAATGATAGTGAAAACCTCTTAGGATTGTTCTGAGGCATAAATGAGAACCTGAGGGGTAAAATATAGGGATTGGCACATACTGACTCAATCAATATTTGTTATTTATTGTTTTTGGTTTTTTTTTTTTTTTGCTTAGATTTTCATGGAGATAAGTCAGCTAAGAATGTTTTTGGTTATAAGTTCTGAATCAAGTAACAGAGGCCTAAATACACAGAAGTTTATTTTCTCACTTAATAAGTATGAATCTCAACCGTATCAGGGAGTCAGTTAATGTTTCTGGGATTTTTTTTTTTTGGCCTCTGTGCCCCCAAGCCCTACCCATGATCACAGGATAGTTATAGCATTACATGAGAATACCCGAAACAGGAAGGAAGGGGGCAGGCAGAATAGAGACTTTCTTTTCCCATGGAGCATCTTATGTCTCATGTCTCATTTTTCTGAACTGGGTTACATGCTCAACATAGGCCAGAACTTGGCAAGAAAGAATGAGATTCCTATCCCTAGCAGAGACCAGTCAGAATTAATCTCCTGGGTCTAAGGATTGTCACCCAAACAAAATCATAGTTTTGTTCACAAGGCAGAGAGTAGGATGGCATTGGAGAGGCGGCTAATAGAGTGACTCAACTGTTTTTGTTACAAGTCTCCCCTGTAGTAAAGTTTAACTAACATTATAGAGCAGAATAATTACTAGCCTGTTAGGTCCTCCTTATTTCAATATGTAGCAAAGGAGGCCAGTACTCATTGATTGTGTTTTATTTCTAATTGCAAAATAAAGAATGGGTCTATGCAACTGTATAGCAAACTCAAGAGTGTGTAGGTAGATCATTTTCCTTAGTGGTGGTTTGTTTGTTTTCCCTGAATGATTCAAATAAATGTTTCCATTCTTAACTATATTATATATGTTTATTCACAGTCTCTTAACATAAGTACAGACAGATCTTTTGATGTTTATTTTATGTTTTTTTCTTTTAACAAACTGGATAATAAGCCCTGCCTAGTATGAATTACAAGCATAAAAGAGAAAAAAATATTTTTCCTCTAAATTATGTAAGATATCTTCCAACTCTCTCATTTTTAAAGTTCTAAATATAGCTGATCTCCAAGATTTCTGTATTGACTTTTGAATGGGTGGAAATGCAGGTGAAAATAGTTTGTAAAACAAAAGAACAGGAAAAATATCCATTGAAAATAATGCAATTATTTGATTTGAGGACTTAGTTCTTTAGTTTAAAAAATAAAGGAATTTCATTTCTTTTGATTGTGAGTAGTGGCCAAATATGAAAATTTGTTTTTTATTCACAGAGTAAAAATTGCTTGTTAGATTTGTCCTTAGGTTTTGTGTTTGTTTGTTTGTTTTTTTCCTCTAGGCAGAATTTCTACATATTTCCCTTTTACTCCCTGCTTCCTTTTGATATAATACACACAAGAAGTCTCCCAATTTCTTATGGGTGTCCCTTTACACCAATTGTTTCTAAGGTATCATAGCAGCTGGTAGTTATACAAATATTCATGAGAATACCATATGATCATTAGTTCATTTTATCCCCTTATGACTGTTCCAGCCCCATGCAGCTAATAATATGTTATAATATGTTACTGTATAAATCTGGTCCAAAGACATAAGAATACTGTGATAAAGAATTTAAAAATATTTGAGATGTGCCAACACAGAAATGAAATCAAGTTCCTTTAAGATGGACTGATTTTCTGGTCTGAAATTGTGCAAATTAAAAAGCATAGCCTATTCCCTTAAAAGGCTTCTCAAATGATTTCTATAACATAAAGATTTTTTCAGCACTTTTGAGGGGGTTTAAATAATTTTATTTTCTGTCCCAGGACTATAATGACCCAACTCTTCAACGGACTGGGTAACCTATAAGAAAGAGCTATGTGAGTCACTCATATGAAACCATGCTGATAAGAAAAGGTGTAGATTTGACATCTAGACAATAGTTTCTTTTTAAGAGATATTTTCTTCAGTTCCAAAGCACCTCTGCTAAAATTAAACCAAAACCCATGGGTAAATAACTTTCAATCCAAGGTTTCCCTTCTGATGAGGAGAGACAAGAAAAATACATCATGGCTATCAGTCCTGAGAGGTGTGGTGACTGAATTCAGAGACTGTGATCTGTGGTCCTCTAGCTTTAATTGGCCTCCTGGGATAAGTAGAATGCTGTGTGTTTGTCACACTTGTAGAGATTTTGGCACAAACTATTTACAGCTGTTTGGAGCTTTAGCCTACAACAGAAAGGGCCTGCTGGGTCTGGCATCTGCTGACACAGCCTTGGAGTCAATGGAAAAGTCTGGCTTCTCTTTTGAGGTCCTCAGCAGTGAAGGATTTGCAGACTGTAAAATATACAAGAAGCTAAGAATCGTCCTTAAACAGCCAAGGTTCTTCTCTGCAGGGACCGCAAGGGAGTCTAGTTACTACACTTTTTCTGAAGAACCTTGGAATATTTTCACCTTCCCTACTTAAATAACATCTTACACAATAAAAGTGTTCACAATATTTCCCTAGTTTTGCCTCACAAAAGGGCTATGATAGAAGATCCTACAGCAAAGGTGGGAAACCAGTGACCTAGAGGCTGAATCCAACGTGCAAGTTTTTTGTTTGTTTACATCCTCATTTTGTTTTGTTGTATTAATTTGAATTATTTGCCAGCTTTTGAAAATCAGGGCATTTCACATTTTAAAAAAATCCAGATTACTGTTTTTTTTTAAAAAAAAAAAATTAGATCTGGCAACACTAGTCTGTCTTCATGCTTGGCAACAAATAGCTAGGGTTGATTAGCAGTTGTCCTCTTGAAGGGGACATGGGGTCAAAAGTTGCCAGAGCTCCATGGGAAGGCCTCCTGTGTTTGTCTCCCTTGTCTGGCTCAGACACTGAATTCACAAACCACTATAAATAGCCTTTAAAATATAGATTTCAAACATAAAGAGTAAGAAATAATGTAACACTCAACATAACCACCTCTTAGCTTGCTTATGTAACATTTTATCTTTGCTTCCATTTTTTTTAAAGAAGTTCAAGTTTCCTGCTTATCCTTCCAAAATTTTATTCTTCTTTCTCCATCTATATGGATAATTACAATTTGGACTTTGGTTTTTATTATTCTTTTGCATGCTTTTATTATTTCGCTATGCAGCCATTAAGCTATTTTTCAAAATTGTACTCTTGCAAAAATTTTAATTATAGATATATATGTTTTCTGCACCCTGCCTTATTCACTCAAATTTACATTTTTGAGATTATATGGTTTGAAACATGTGGCTTTAGCTAATTCATTTAAACTGATATATAATATACTATTTTGTAAATATACCTGAGTTTATTATAATGTTCTATTTTGTGAATATACTTCAGTTTATCAATTTTCCTATTGCTAAAAATTTAGGTCATTTGCAATTTTTCCCAATGTCAAACAATGTTACTTAGAACATTGTTGTGCACACTTTCTTGTACATATGTACCTGAATTTCTGTAGAATAAACCTACCAAGGAATTGCTGGGCCTTGAGGTGTACTTATTCTCAGTTTTCTCAGATATTGCCAAATTTCTCTCCACATTATTTTATACAATTCACCCTTCCATCAGCTGGGTATGAGTTCTTGCTATTTCTCTTCCACATAAGAATAAGAAACTCTTATCTTACTCCAAGTTATATAAATATTTTTATTTCCTCTAAATGTTTTGCTCTTCACATGTATGTCTTTAATCTACTTGAAATTTATCTTTGTGCATGGTAAGACACAAGAACGTAATTTTATTTTTTTCTATAAGAAAATTCATTTGTCCAAGTGTAATTGTTGAATAGTCCATGCTTTTTCCCAGCTTATGATGTCACTGATGAACGTATATTTCTGGAGCTATCAGTTCTGTTCCACAGGTCAATTTGTCTATTTTGGTGCCAGTACCACACTATCTTAATTACGATAACCTTAAAATAAGTCTTGATATTTTTTAGGGAAAGTCTTTCCTCTCGCTTCTCCCACCACTCCTCTTTTAAAATTACCTTGATTATTCTTTCCTTTTTCTTTTCTACATAAATTTAAAAAATCGCTTTTTCAATTTCCTAAAAATAAAAAGCAACATGAGACAAAATAAGTCAGAAACAAAAGAACAAGAATGGTATGGTCACCTTTAGAAAATGCTTATAAGAAAACAGGGGCCTAGATTGTAAGCTTTTAGAGCAGACACATTATGTCCAGAGTGGCGATTATTATTTCTGGATTTTGAGAGGCAGTGTTATATATACAAACTGATATTTAGAGTTAAAAATGAAGCTGAACAGGTTGGGGTTAAAGTAATTCAGAACATATGGGTAAAAAAGACAGTGTCTATATTTTAGAACCACACATACTCTTTGAGACCAATGGAAGAAAGTTTTATTCAGTCTGGAATTGAAATTTTCCGTAGTGCATAATTTAATTCAACCTATCTGTATAGCTCATTTGAACAATTGAAACAAAGGGAGTATGGAATAAGAAAGAGGTCCTTTAATCCTGTACAGATTATTGTAATGCCTGAATACATCCTAGAGTATATTAAGCAGATAATCAAAAAGTATTGGCAAATTCCCCTGAGAGATGGGAGAAAAATATGGAACTAGAAAATCTTACCATCAGGGAATCCCCTGATACTGTGTCAAATTTTAGGGACATCCAAATCAATAGTCCATGCCCTCGATCAGGAGGCTTACTCTTGTGAAGCTTGTGTAGGTAGTGGAGAAGCTTAGACTACCTATAGGCATGCCTAAGAGTTACATCTAAAGGATCTCTTTTGTTGCTCAGATGTGGCCTCAGTCTCTCTAAGCCCAACTCTGCAAGTGAAATCATTGCCCTCTCCACTACGTGGGACATGACATCCAGGAGTTAAAGTCTACCTGGCGATGTGGGAGAGGACTCCCAGGCATGAATCCAGACCTGGCACCATGGGATCAATAATTCCATCCTGACCAAAAGGGGAAGAAGAAGTGTAATTAATAAAGTATCAGTGGCAGAGAGAGTTCAAATAGAGTCAAGAGGCTACTCTGGAGGTTGCTCTTATGCACAGTTCAGGTAGACCTTGCTACCTATCATAACCTGCCAACCCCAACCAGGACCATTCTAGCCAATCCTAAAGAACACCTAGGGCAATATATAAAATTCCACAAGGGTTCCATGCACTAGAGTATTTTTCCAGAAACCTTCAACCTCCCAATGGGTCCCTGGTCCAGATAAGTCCTGAAACCTAGCCCCACCTATCCAGAACATCATATAGTTTCATCTTCCCACTCCATATTAGTGACAGACCCTTCCAATATGAAGAATTTGGAATCGCCATAGCCTAAACACCCCTAAAGAGTGTTTGATCAAAGGTGGTGGTGGAGTTATACAGATAAGATAGGATTTAACAACTGAATATGAACGCTGAATCATTGAATTGATATTTCTTTTAGTCTCCAATATTTTAGAGCAGCTGGAAGTAAAAACCTGATATTGTGAAATTGTAACTGTTGTCAAGCTCTGAAATATTTTCTACAACTAATTGTGTTGCTTTGCTTTGAAATTTATACCTTTTTTGTATATATGTTATTTTTCACAAAAAAAAGAAGGAAAAAAAGTTGATTGTGATGATAAAAAAATATTTAAGCCCTTTAGCTCCCTATATTCTGGAGCAGCTAGAAGGAAAAATATGAGAGGATCATATGGTAGCCCAAGACAAACTTTGGGATCTGTCCTGTAACTACTTATTGAAGAGTGCTTTGAAAACTATTGCTTTTTTTATTTCTTTGTTTTGTATATATATTATACTATACAATGAAAAAAGTTAAAAATTAAAGAAAATAGTTATATTAAAAAAGAGTTGTATTTAGATATTTCTGTTTCGGAGTAATAAACATGTTCTAAAATTGATCATGGGGATGCATGCACAAGTACATGACGATACTGTGAGCAAATGATCGTATACTTTGAATGATTTGTGTGATGTGTGAATATAACTCAATAAAATGGAAAAGAAGTTCAAAAAAACAACAATAACAAGAACAAAGAGTACATTAAACCAAACCAAAAAACCAAAACTCTGTTGGGATTTTGATCACAAATTACAAAGAATGTTTAAGATATATTTAGGCAGAACAGAAATGTTTACAAAAAAAGGGTCTTCCTATTAATGAACATGGTATATTTCTGCATTTGTGTAGGAGATTTAAAAAGTGGTATAATTTTCTCCATAAATTCTGCACATCTCTAAAAATTTTTAATTCCTAGGCTCCTTATAAAACTTTAGTTTATTCTATCGTTATCTGTTTGAATATTTCTTCTGTTCCTTTTTCTCCTTCTCTTCCTTCTGGGACTCCCATAATGCTCATATTGGTGTGCTTAATGGTTCCCCGTGGTCTTTTAGGCTAATTTACCTTTTAATAATTCTTTTTCTCTTTCTGCTCCTCAGCCTAACTCATTTCAAACTTTCTTGTCTTCAAGTTCACCGAATCTTTTTTTCTGCCAGTTCCAATCTACTCTGGAAACTCTCCTGAGCATCTTCCATTTCAGTTACTGTGGACATTAACTCCAATAGTTTTGTTTGGGTCCTTTTAAAAATTTCCCTTTACTAAGACTCTTCATATTGCCCGTTCATTGTTTTCCTGATATCCTTTAGTTCTTTGTCTGCATTTTCCTTCATCTCTTTGAGAATTTTTAAATCATTTTTTATAGGCTTTGCTCAGTATGTCCTCATTCTCATCCTCTTTTTTGGTGTTTTCTGGATATTTATCCTCTTCCTTTGGATAGGCCATCATATCCTGTATCTTTGTCTTTCATTCTTTTGTCACACACTGTACATTTTAATATTTAAAAATGTCAACTCTGGGATTTATTTCCTCAGATGTCTGTTCCTTGATTTTGTAACCAGCTGGTGATAAGAGAGAGATTTTCTTGAGCTTCAGCCCGCCTATCAGGAAGGTCTGCCCAAGGTCAAGGCGGTGTGTGGGGTTTTCCCTGTCTTTCTGAGTCTGGATCTTGTCCTTGTTTGTTAGTTGTTTTGGAGTTTCACAGTTTACAGGAGTTTGGTTGTCCCCTCTGTTTCCCAGGAGACAGACCTCCTTCTCCTGGGTCTTTGAAGTCAGCAAGCCTTTGCCCAGACTGTCCACCTCCATAAGTTCGTACACTCCTTTCCTGTCTCGAGCTGCTTTTGCCTGGAGGTCAGACTGTGGGAGAGAAGAACATGCCAAAGAAGACTTCCCCAAGTTATTAGGTCCCAGTAGAAATAGGGCCAGTGAATCACAAAGGGGATACAGACTGGCTCCAAAGTGCCCTGGAGAGGTCAGCAGGAGGGTACCAAGAACTTCTTCCATGACTCCCCAAAGCTGATCTTTCTTGGCCTGCCCAGCAAATGCAGCCCTTCAGCTAATTATCCCCCACAGCCCTAAGGAAGCTTAGTTATATATATATATATATTTGATATCTATTCTAATATAGTAAGTCTCCTCTGCCTCTGCCTTTGTCCAGGGCAGGTTGAAACAGTGGCAGCTCTCAGAGTCAAGCCCCCAGCAATCCAAATTCGCTAATCAAAATAATCAGGATAAGCCATACCTTCCCCTAGGCTTGGGGAAGAGAATTTTTACTATCCTTTCTGTCACCAGCAAGCTAGCCAGGGGCTGCTCCCCATGTCCACCTGCTGTGAGAGCTGAGAATGGGCGCTGGTAGCTGTGAGAGCTGAGAATGGGCGCTGGTAGCTGCTCAACAGAGAGAGCAATTCACTGTTCTTTACTGTATTTTATCAGTCTCTTCCTTCCACCTTTCCCTAGATGCTGTACAGTGTTCTTCTGGCCTCCAAAGTTTCAAAATAGTTGTTTCTGATAGTTCCTGCCTGTTTAATTGTTGTTCTTGGGAAGGACCAAGTCCTGGAGCTTTCTACCCTGCCATTTTCCCACTCTATTCTAAATATATGCTTTTTGTTTTTTTTCTTCAAATGCAATTTTATTGATATCTATCATATAATCATCCAAATTGTACAAAAATTGATTTGTGGTTCACAGATGTGCACAGTGGTTCACAGATGTGCATTCATCATCACAACTGATTTTTGAACATTTTCACTACTCATTTCTGTGGAGTGATCTCTGCCCTTCCACCTGCTCCAGATTGGTGTAAATGTATCTTTTACGATTTAGTATTACTGAGTATTTGGTATGGATTTTCTGTTTGGGATGATGAAAAAGTTCTGGGAAATAGTGATGACAGTTATGCACTTGTACACTTAAAAATGTCTAAATTGGAAAATTTTAAGTTATATGTATTTCACCACAATAAAAAGGAAACAATTATTATGACCTTTTTTACTTTTTTTTTTTCTGATAAGCATTAGGATTCCCAAGCAATTTTGTGACTTGATCTTGAATTCAACAACCTCGCTGATTTTTAAAAATATCAGTTATGTAGTTTGTAGAGTTTCTGGATTATCTATTCAGACAATCTCATCATCTACGCATAAGACTCATTCATATCTTCGTTTTCAATGCTCATACTGTTGTATCTTTTCTGTTGTATAGAAGTGAGTTAGCAGAAATACTTACCTTATACTATCATACATGCAATTTTGAAATTTTACATCTCATTAAGATGAAGGAATACATTTTTCTGGTATTTTCCAACAGCCCTCACTTATTTCTAATTAATCAATTAACCTAAGGAGTATTTTACACCCAACTACTGTAACAGCATCCTAACAAATTTTCTTACTTCAACTTTTGTACCCATATAAGTACATATAAGTAACTTTTTAAAAACATTAATTTCCTATCTCTATTTGTTCTTTAAAACATCACCCTATTTATTTTTAACCCAACTACATATCACACTCTGTAATTATATTATTTGTATAATTATTTATTGTCTGTTTTTTCCACTAGAGTATAGGTTCCAAGAAGGCAGGGTGCTTTCCTACTTTGTTCGTGCTAGTTTCTATAGCACTTAGACTAACATGTGGCACATGGCAGGTATTAATAAGTACTTGAATAAATAAATGAAGAATAGTTCTTCCTTATCCTACCCTATAATGATATGACATGTGAGCTCTGCATTCTCTAACTCTACTTTGCTGACAAGGAAGAAAATGGTAAAGTATCGGAAAATTTCTCAAGAATTAGTGAAAAGAAAGTTCAAACTTTTCTAGACAGCTATTTAAAAGTATCTATCATCCCTCCTAGATTTTAAGAATGTGAACACTTGCCTTCCCATTGTATGGATAACCATTCCAGGTAAACTGTCTCCAGCTTTTAGTCTAACCTAGTATCCTGGGGGTAAGACAGCTTCTTGGCAGTAGAACTATACTTCTCACAGGGGTTCTATGCTCGTTTTCATGAGTCTAGGCCCTTTCCTGGCTATGGGAAATTGTTGGGGATGGGTCCCGGCTACTTAAATCTCAGGACTCCTTGTTCCATGTCTTGTGGTCATCTCCTCTTTCAAAGTCCTCCCCCAAGAACCTTTTTTGCTCTTTATAGGATTTCTTCCATAAATATTCTAGAGTATATCTTTCCTAGAAAATAATGGTCCTTTAGAGTTAGTAGGTTTGGAATCCCAGCCCTTTGCATCCTAAATCTAAGAAAGCCCAGTCCTTAAGAACATGGTGATATTCACCCCCTCTCTGGAGACTCTTCATTTTGTGCTCCAAATAATATTTCTCTCTATAGAGCAAATGTTGGAACAAATTATGCTGGGACCTCCTAGATAGCTTGGATGGAGAAGAAACCAGCCTTGAGGTGGGGACGGAGACTGGGAAAGCTCACTCAACCACAAGGTCTGAAAGCCACAATTCAAAATACGTGATTAAGTCCACTGTGGCCCAGGAAGCCATTTTGTCCTAGGTTACAACTCTAGAAATGGGAGTGGGGTGAGGGTGGGGGTGGAAGGTGGGGGACTCCAGGCAATAATCAATATTTAAAGCCAGGAAAATGTTTACCATATCTAGCCATATAGAAAGAATTAGATAAGTTTGTGGTGAGAATAAGTAAACAATATCCAACCAGTTCAGCAAGCTGGCCTCAATTCCTTCACCTGCCACGCACATTTCAGTCAGTAAACTCAGCCTTATCATTTCAGTTCTCAAGAAGTCCAGAGGTAGGTAGTTTCAAGATTATAAACTCAGCAGCTCAAAGGAATGATCAAGGGCCTAGGATTTTTCCTGCTTTCCCCTCTGCCATTCTCAACACCTTGGCTCTCATCCTCAGGATTTTTCGGACTCTAAGCATCACATTCTCACAAACCACATCAAACAGCAGAAAAGAGATGAATCCTTGCTTCTGTCTCATTTTAAAAATGAGGAAAATTTTCCCAGAAGCCTCCTAGCAAGCCGTTACATCTCATTGGCCAGGACTTTATCACATGCTTATGCATAAAAAGATCACAGGCAAGAGAAATGGAATAACCATAATGTTTATACTAATCCACATTCACTCTCGAGGACTGGAGAGGGGCCCATTGGTCGTTAGGCTACCAAGTAACTGAACAAAATCAGAATTCTGTTAATTAGGAATAAAGACAAGAATAGCTGTTGAAAGGACAACTCCAGCATACACTTTGAGTACCCCAATCATATCTCCTGAACCTCCTTTAAATGATTTCTGTGAACAATTTCCTCACATACCCGTGGCTTCCTGCTTCACTCTGCTTGAAAGTGTTTCTTGCTCACGGGAGCTTACTCTGTATATCAGGAGTAATCCTCAGCCTATGAAGAATGGGAATTGGTGGGTAAATACCCCAATTCTCTCCCCCATTAATAGAACATCCCTGAGACAATATTCCACATAATCTCCTAAAGGGTCACCAGTAGGATGAGGTCCCACGGCTCACAATGATAAGCCACTCATTCATGTACCTTTCACTGACTTTCCTTCCTCCCCTGCCTCACTCCTTCAATCCTCACAGGGATCCCTAGGATTGCACCCAAGTCTTTGTCTTGGGGTCTGTTTCAGGGAGAACTCAACAAAGACAACAACTAATAGTGTCTGCCACTTGTATATCATTCTTCTCCAGTGTTGTCCCAGATCCCCAATCAAAAGTTTCTTATTCCTCTGTGTGGTTCTATTACTGCACAAATTAAATATGGTTCTTTCCTACTACATTGCATACTCTCTAAAGCCAAGGACTATATCCTAATTGTCGCTACATTTCCATTGTTGAGCACAGTACCTGGCAGATAGTTGATACCTACTGAATATTTGACTACATTAACAAAGCTCACTGTGTTTGAAGACCCCTCTCAAGAAAATTTTACAATCTCTTGAGCATCCTAGTCCTCCCCATCCTTTCTCCCTTTTGTTATCATTACTCTGTATTTCAACTGTTGCCTCAGAGGTTAAATATCTGGATTTCTCTAGGCAAGCAAGGCATTCATATAAGATAAATATGCTCTCATAAGTGAATGTCCCTCAAGACATTTATTTTCTTTACCCAGGTTTCAACATTCCCAATCTCTGAGACAGATCTTTTAACCTAAACATTGCCTCACAGCTGGCAGATTGTCTCCAGACTCACTGAACTCCAGCTCACTGTGAAAGCCAATAATTCACTGGCTTAAAATATGGGAAGTGGGGCAGAGGCCTGCCCTTCTGCCACTGCAAGGAAATTTTATTTGAGAAACTCTAATTCTTAGTGACATATTGAGTATATTCCCATTTTTCCCCTTAACTTTATAGCCTCATCAGTAAAACTGAAACTTGCCATGAAAATGAAAGTAAAAAGGACAGTATAGTAGCTGCTATACTTTTTCTTTTTTTTTTTTTTTTTGCCACACTCTAAAATTCAATCCTGGGTGAAAAAAACAAATAGAAAAAAAATTGTTACTGTAGTCAATAAAATAGATGCCAACTCCTAATGTTAGAGTGACAGTTAAAGGAAGGGAAAAAGAGCAAACTTTGGATTTGGGCAAAATTTTGGAAGGAGGGGAAGAATGAGATTTTTCAGGCTAGTATGAAGCTAAAGCAATGCCAACATACCTATTGACATCAAAGAATTAATATCAGTATATCAACAGCTGCCGGGGTGAGGTTGGCTTCTCATACTGATATCCAGTAAGTTCTGTGAATGGAGTAAACAGGAGTGATGGAAGTTGGAGAAAAGGTTGGGGCTTCCTCAAGGATCAGACAGACGGAATAATCTGTGAGATGAATGTGACTCATATGTTACATTTTGCAAATGCTTAACGTAAGTACAATAAGAAACATGTTGCACTCAGGATTTCAGTCCAGTTAGAGACAGATTTATTGTGGAGCTAAACAAAGTTTATGTTTTAGACTCCTCTCACTCACACAGGCCCCTGCCAAGGACCAATACCTAATCTGTATTTATGATTTTTCCCCTTCGAGAGGTCTCCCAAGATTATATGAGCTTCAAGCTCCAAAACACCTAGATTTGCTTTTGTCAGTTAAATTTCATTGTTAAGGGGCTCCCAAAAGATATCAACGAACGTTGTAATGAAATACATATTTAAAAGAGAATGTAGTAATTTAGACAGTGAATGAAAAGTATTTCAAAGTCCCTTTGGGGGACTGGAGGGAAAGGAGGAGATATTCAACTTTCTCATTTGGGGAATTCCCGATAGTCTCACAAGCAGTGGGGACAACCAAAGCAATGGGCTGAGCCCACAAGCTTGAGGTTCACCCCTATGAAATGTATTCCTGCAAAGGATAGGCTAAGCCTACTTATAATTAGACCTAAGAGTTACCCCCTCAGAGAATCTCTTTTGTTGCTTTGATGTGGCCTCTCTTTCTAAGCCAACTCAGCAGGTGAATTCACTGTCCTCCCTCCTACATGGGACATGACTCCCAGGGGTGTAAATCTCCCTGGCAATGTGGGACAGAACTCCCAGGATGAGCCAGGACCTGGCATCATGGGATTGAGAAAGCCTTCTTGACCAAAGGAGGGAAGAGAGAAATGAGACAAAATAAAGATTCAGTGGCTGAGAGATTTCAAAGAAACTTGAAAGGTTATCCTGGAGATTATTCTTATGCATTATATAGATATCCCTTTTCAGTTTATGGTGTTTTGGAGTCTAGAGGGAAGTACCTTTGACTGTTCAACTGTGTTCCAGTAGCCTTGATTCTTGAAGATGACTACATAATGATATAGCTTTTACAATGTGACTGTATGATTGTGAAAACCTTGTGTCTAATGCTCCTTTTCTCCAGGGTATGGACAGATGAATAAAAAAATAAGGATAAAAAATACATAAATAATGGGGAGGGGGAATAAAGGGTAAAAAAAAAAGGTAGATTGAAATACTAGTGGTCAATGAGAGGGAGGGCTAAGGGGTATAGAATGTATGAGTTTTTTCTTTTTTTATGTCATTTTCTGGAGTGATGCAATGTTCTAAAGATGCTCATGGTGATGAATACACAACTGTGTGATGATATTGTGAGCCGTTGATTATATACCATGTATGGACTGTATGTGTGTGAAGATTTCTCAATAAAAATATTTTTTAAAAAGGACAGAATGTGAAGGACTGTAATTCTGAAAAAAAAGTTACATCATTCCACAAGTATTTACTAAAAGGCTAATTTTTATAACCCCTAATCAAGATACGATATTACAGGATAAAGATAAAAATATTAGATAGAGATTAGGGATAAAGATAAAGATTTTATAGTATAATTGAAGGGTCAAGAGATAGACATACGATAATAATAACGGTTGCATTAAAATTGAAAAATGTGATGTATTCACTTAATAAATTCATTGTGATCTTTAAGCCAGGCACTGCACTGGGCACTGGGCATCCAATAGTTAATAAAATAGCCATGATCAGTTTTCTTGGCGTCTACGGTCCAGTGGAAGAGAAACAGAAACAAGTTAATGAATAAGTAATAATAAAAAGTGTGAGAAAGTTCTGCAAAAGAAACCAACAGATTGCTCAGACAGAAGATAAGAAAGGAGCCTCATTTATATTGTGCAGTTAGTGAAGGTCTATTAGAGAAAGTGATGGTCCTGAAGGAAGAGAAAGAGCCAGCCAAGAAAAGAAAAAAATGGAAATCTATACTGGGCAGACATGTAAAGACCTCAGGTGGGAAATAGTGTGGCCCTTTTGGGCAACAGAAAGAAAACCAATGCGGGAATAGTATAGTAAGGGATCAAAGATGTGAGGTGAGGCAAAAGCCCCCTGGCATATTGTTTTTGTGGATGGGGACTTTGGGGTATCATGGGAAATACCGTAGCAACCTGTGTGGAAGATTAAATATAAGGATCTTAGTAGAGAGAAAGAAAAAAAGATTTCTGACTAAAAAAACGGGAAACTGGCCACTCCATCTGTATTCTAGTTTGCTAGCTGCCGGAATGCAATATACTAGAAACGGAATGGCTTTTTAAAAGGGAGAATTTAATGAGTTGCTAGTTTACAGTTCTAAGGCCGAGAAAATGTCCCAATTAAAACAAGTCTATAGAAATGTCCAATCAAAGGCATCCAGGGAAAGACACCTTGGTTCAAGAAGGCCAATGAAGTTCAGGGTTTCTCTCTCATCTGGAAAGGCTCATGGTGAACACGGGCAGGGCTTCTCTCTCAGCTGGCAGGGCACATGGCGAATATGGCGTCATCTGCTAGTTTTCTCTCCTGGCTTCTGGTTTCATGAAGCTCCCTGGGAGGCATTTTCCTTCTTCATCTCCAAAGGTCACTGGCTGGTGGACTCTCTGCTTCGTGGTGCTGCAGCATTCTCTGCTTTCTCCGAATCTCTCATTCTCCAAAATATTTCCCCTTTTATAGGACTCCAATAAACCAATCAAGACCCACCCAAATGGGTGGAGACATGTTGTCCCTTAATCCAGTTTAACAACCACTCTTGACTAAATCACATCAACCAGGGAGATGATCTCAATACAGTTTCAAACATACAATATTGAATAGAGGTTATTCTACCTTTATGAAATGGGATTTATATTAAAACATGGCTTTTCTTAGGGGGCATACTTCCTTTCAAACCAGCACAATCTGTGACCATGGTGAAAAGGAAAAGAAATAAAAAAAATTATTTCTGAATTGTACATGAGTACATATTAAACATTCAATTGTCGTCATAGTGGCTAGAAATCAGATTAATTATCAATTTATATTAAAAATAGTTGCCATTTTATATTCTAGTTTGTGACTTAAAAAGATAAATACCAGTGGTTTCTTTACATATAAGATCTACTCAGCCATTTTTACAAGAAAAGGAGAAAGACTCTTCCAGTATCAAATTAAAATGCTATCAGGAATGGTAAAAACAGTATGATTGCTAATTTGACATTGAAGAGGACAAGAATCCAGGTCCAAAAAAACCTCACAAACTAACGTGACAAAGGTGACCCTTGGGAGATGTAGGATGACCTGGAGGTGTTGGAATTGGATGTACACATCTATTGCTATATGTTACAGCTGGGTGATTTAAGGGACCCCCAGAGCTAATGAATATCATAAGAAACCAGAAACTCCCTTGATAGCCATGTATACAGGCATAAAATAACAAAGAATCTGAACGCAAGTGTTTGTACTTTATCACTCAGTCTAAAAGTCTATTCAATCCATTGAAACCCAGGGAAATGTGCAGCTTTAGCAGAAACCAGTCCCTCCCTTGAAACAAAATATTAATGTTACCACCGATGCACACACTTTCCCTAGGCATTCTTCATTTCAGATGTTCTTAATAGAAACTTGACACTGCATGTAATCAATCCATATTAAGGGGCCAGCAATAGGACTTGACATTCCTTCTGGAAAATTATGTGTTAACACAAAATTTGGGCATTTGCCACAGAGTTATTTTGTATTAAGTGAAAACTGCTGCTTAAGAAAATAAAACATGTTGCCTGAAGAAAATTTGGGACTTTTTATCCAGCTTAATTTGATACTGACATTCAAAAAACTAGACAGGATAAATACATTGCTTTTTCTAAGCTGATATTTATGTACCAAATGAGAACAATTTTGCTGTTTGTGTCCTGCTGTTTTCTGATACAGCTTATCCTACATTAAGTCTAACTTTTAAAACAATAAACCTCTGAAAGATTAATAAAATTTACCTTGAGGGAAAAACTGTCAGTTAAAGTTTGGGTAGACTGGGGCTAATTGGACAACCAGACACAGCACCTTTATAGAAAGACTGTGGTTATATTGTGAATAGTTTTTATCTTCTAAGCAATAAAATATTATTATATAATATCAAGAATAATTGTAACTCTTTTAACTTCACTTTGACAATTGATATATTTAGTGTCAGAACTCATCATCTTAAAGATCTGGACATTTAGATAAAAGACTTTGTGCATATAATGTAGCCCTACTTCTTTAATAATTAAATTCTGAATGTAAAAATTAAATTCTGAATATACTGAATTGTACTGACTCATATTTGATCACCAATATAACTAATTCAATCCAACCTATATTTGTTCATTTTTTTACAAGATGAAAACACATACTCAAAATCTCATAGTGGCAAAGTCACATTTAGTGATACATTTAATGATTAATGATAATGCACAGGGAAGACATCGACTTCCCTGTCTTATGTCTACTAAGTCTTATGACTACTAAGTCTTGGCTGGCCAGAGAAGAGTTGTAGTTTGTTTTGACTCTGATAGCCTCTCCTCCTTTATCCCAATTCTTGAATTTGGACAACTTCAGGGATTAGTCCTGGATCCCCTTCTTTTCTCTGTCTAGACTCAATCCCTAGGTGATTTCACTCACAGCGTTCTAAATAAAATAGAACAGAACTCCTGCCCAAACTCCAGCTGTCTTTTGACATCTTTACTTGAATCATGCATCTATTGTAGAATCCATTTTCCATGGAGTTTTGTTCTTAAATGTGAATGAGTGTATTCCTCGTTTCTGGCTAAACCTCTCCAATGGCTTCCATTTCTCTTAGAATAAAATTCAAATTCTTTACTGTAGTCTACAAGGCACTTTGTGATGATTTCTTTCTAACTCTCTACATTCTCTCTCCATTAGTCATAACCATTCTTTCTTTTGGTTCCTTTAAAAAAGTCAAGCCTTTGCTCTCGTCAGGCCTTTGACTTGTCCCTGGATTATTCTGCTTTACTTATGGCTATTTTCCCTGGGCTTGCTCATCCTTAACTCTTGGCCTACGTGCAAAGATCATTTCCTTAGAGGCTTTTCCTGACCAATTTTCTTAAAGTCTCCTTCCCAGTTTATCATTTCCTCATCACCCAGATTTTTTCCTCCTGGTGCATGTGACAATCTGTAATTATCTTGTCAGTTTTTTATATTTTAAATTCTATAAATGTGTTTTTCCCTACATACTTCTTAGTTGTGCCCTATTCCTTTTTCAGCCAGAGGCATCTATTGCCTCAGGGAGGATTAGATTTCCTATAGCATGAATGCAAGAAAAAGATGGAATCAGGATTCTGCCCATTTCTGTGATAGCAGTTTTACAACACAGAACTTTTGATTTGTAAGAGCTTTTTTGAAAGGAAACTTCTTCCTTTTTTTTTTGATGAGGAATACTTTTTTTTATTGCATGGGCAGGCACCGGGAATTGAACCCGGGACTCCGGCATGACAGGCAAAAATTCCACCACTGAGCCACTGTCACACTGCCCTAGGAAAATACTTTTAATTACATTCTATGAGAGTTTCAGTTTATCTATACATGACAGCTTTTAAAGAAAATAAATTGAAAAAAAGGCATTGGTTGTTGTGGACAAAGGAAAATTGTGAAAAGTATAAACGAGGGATCAATTGAGGTGGAGGAGAAGAGCCGCCAGTCTTCACAAGGAAAAGGGTAAATGGAGGGAGAGACTTCAGGACATTCCCTCTTCCTTTAATGGAGAGTCAGAGACTTTCTGGATTGACTTTTAGCTTCTTTGCCTACTAGCTGAGAGACTTTAAGCCGGTTGTTTAATGCTCTGTGCCTTAGTTATCTTATCTGTAAAATGAAGATAATATTTCCTACCTCATAGAGTTTTGAGGATTAGAGGAGTTAATGTGTAAAAAGTACTTAAAATAGAGACTTATATATGGTAAGAACTCATTATTTACTAGGTTTTACTACTGTCTACCTGATATTTTCTCATTTGATGCTTAAAGTTGCAGTTAGGATTCACTTCTTCCCTCTGAAGATTTTCTTTAGGATTATCTCTTTTCCAATCCCCCAGCAAAAATAAGTGTTTTCATCTCAGTTTTTTGTATCTACTTGAATTATTCAATATCATGAAGAAATTTATAGCCAACCTCAAACCACATAAGAATAGGCTAAATTTTGTTCAATTACTTCCAATTCCTTTTAAAGAAACAAAGGTTTCTGTAATGATAGTTTCTACAATATATGTAGGTAAAGTTGTGGAATTGTGGAATTTTAAATTACAGGTAGAATTTATTTTCTTAAAGGAATAC
Organism: Tamandua tetradactyla; assembly: GCF_023851605.1. Classification (NCBI taxonomy): domain Eukaryota; kingdom Metazoa; phylum Chordata; class Mammalia; order Pilosa; family Myrmecophagidae; genus Tamandua; species Tamandua tetradactyla. Next base: position 152,884,561 of record NC_135332.1, read on the forward strand.
CATTAACTTTGTTTTTAAAAGAGTTCAAGAGGAGAATTTATATGATCTCAAATGTTACACTTTTATAAACCAAAATATTCTCTAAGTTATTTAATATTAGGAGGGGCAAGATACCCTTCTTACATTCTGAATCTAATATCAATGTCCTCATCATATATTTATGGCATTATTATTATAAGAACATGAGTTCATATTCCAATTATTCCCAGTTGCATATTGCCATGTCTTACTCTCCGTGAGAGATTGCTTTACTTAAAAGTGCATCAAATTCACTTGTGGGAATGTCTAGAAATCAAGCTAATTAAGTGCACATGGAAAAATTACTTAGCGTCCCAGGGTTGCTTCATAGATAATAGATTAGATAATAGATTAGCACAAGTGGAGGAAGAACAGGAAAATAAACCATAAGTCAAAGGAATAATAATAAATTTTAAACTTGTGTCCTGAAAGGTAGCATATACCTTTTAATTTATAAGTTTGTTACCAATCATTTAGCATGTAGAGGCTTTAAAATACATTTTGAATCAATAACTACAGTTTGTGGAACGCTTTATGATTTGTCTTTAACAAATTGCTATTATATAATATTAGAAGGGTCTGGAGATTGAGTTTCTAATCAGCAGTGAGTGATTCAGCTGTAATTTAAATCCTCAAAAATCGGTTCTATTTTAGTGAAGTGTTAAATTTAATCTTTAGTCCCAGGAATTAACATCAGTGATCTAAATAATTTCAATATTATTATTAGTATGTTTTGCCCTTCTTTATGAAAAACTCCTTTCCCTTACCCACCTTAGTGTTATGGCTAGAAATGTGGATTGTTTACATAAATATTCATTTCATTTCCTTTCCAAGTGACTATGTTGCAACTCTAAGTGCACTGAGCGTAACTTGTAATCTCTGTTCTTGGAATGTCCTCCCTCTTTCTATCTGCCAGGTATACTTCTGTTTCTGGATCAATGCTCCCTCCTCATCTTTCATCTCTACAAAACCTCCCAAACTAAATGGGAACAAAAATATAATGTCCTAATCCTTTCCTTTTAAATCTAGAAGTGGCCTCATTTAATGCAAAAATATTAATTTGTATTTTTATATTTTTTTATGCCCTCCCCTTCCCCAATCCACGACCTCTAGCCCTACTATAGACTGCCCTTTAATGGCCCCTAACTCCTATTTTCTCATCAAATTTAAATTGTCTTGCATTCCATTTCCTCAGCAGTTTCAACGGATAATTGGATCATCTGAGAAATGAATCTGAGCTAATGTGAACTGTAGTCCTGTTATAGGATGGGTATTAAACACAGAATCTTTGAATGTATAAACACAAAGGGGCCAGAGGTCTTCTGTTACTAGCCATGGGAAATGGAACCAACCACAATTTGGAAAAAGCTTTGTTTCTGGTTTGATTTACAGCTTAGGGTATATATTTTGAGTTTGGGAACTTTATTTAAAGGAAACAAATTCAATGATCTAGTAAAAACTTCACTTAGAGAATAAAATGTTTAAAACTTCCATGGAATAAATAGGCATTATTGGAACTAAAGTTTAATTAACTACAATCAAGCAGGTGGTCATTCATTGTTGTACATGCCTCCTGATGAGATGATATTTTCCTTGAGCATGTTCTGACGCACCAACCCAAATGCCAAGTGACTTCATTCTTCCCAGGATGGCACTTTCCCAGCACAACACACCCTGGAATGTATTCTTGTGGATTCAAAATGGACTGTGTAGTGGCAAATTTGTCATAATTAAGATATTTGCAGGAAATAACAGTTAAAGTAGTAGTGAAAGTTATTACTAATTATAAATACTGATGAGTTATATATATAAACATACAAATATATATAATTTAATATACTTTTACATTTTTAATTTTATAATTGCACAAGTTATAAAGTACACTTACATGTTTATGTACTATAACTTGCATAATCATGTATTTTATATACACTTATATATGAACACATACGCATGTACATTTCCAGCACCATCTGAAAATTTTCCATGATGATGGAAATATTCTATATTTGAACTGCCAAACACAGTAGTCACAAGTCACTTGCGGCTGTTGAGCATTTGAAATCTACCTAATGGAACTGAGGAACTGAATTTTTAAATTGTATTTAACTTTAATTAATTTAAATTTAAATAGTCACATATGGCTAAAGGCTACCATTTTGTGGGTGCAGATGAAGAAGTTCTATACTCTGTGGTTAATGGTGATTATCACTGACTGTTGTTTTATTCTTTTTGCCTTTCTAATTTCTAAAGTTTAAAGTGAATATTTATTATATATGTGATGAGGAAAGAATAGGGTTCTTTTTTGGGTGGTGGGGAAGAAATTTAAGCATAGGACTAGGAGTCTAATGAACTGGATTTTAGTACTGGTTATTCCATTTATTGGCTACATTAATTAAGTAAATTTCTAAGTTTGTGTAATTCCTCTAACATCTCTTATGATATTATCATTTCCTTTTGCTTTTGATTAAATGGTTTAACATTTGTAACCAATATCTTCATTTAAGGAAAATTAGAAGTAGAACATGTTTTCTTTATGTTGGAATTTCTACGTGGAAAATGAAAGAATGGAGAGAAAAGAAAGAAACATAAGAATGCTGAAATCAACTTATGATTACGATGTTTATGAAATAGAAAATGAAAACTAAAACTTGCATAGAAGGAAAGAAAAGTGGCCACATTTACCAAAAGCAAATGAAATTACTTGGGGCATAGTTATTAATGTGAATGGAACCTTTGGCATGTATCTTATGGCTAACCATTAACCATTTTAATAAGGCATAATAAAAACAAAAACATTCATCTAAGAATATCTCTCCGATTAGATGAGCTATCCAAAACATTAATAGAAGCCATACTCTCTCATTTAATTACATTTCACAAATTAAATATTAAAACCCACATGACTACAATAAAAATATGGCATTTTTTATGCTCAGTAATAACACAGTAGCTGAAAAGCAGTTCTCATTTTTTAAAGATTGCTAAAGGATCTTCTTAAAATAATATTTAGTAAATTCAGAAGAATTCTAATCAAAAAAGCCTTTAATTCAATGAGGAATCATTGCTTCACAAGGTCAACAGAAATGCTTTCATAGCTATTACAAAAGCAAAGCAAAACAAAAAACATTTATATGCATTTACTTAAAAGTCAGGGGCAAATGAACATACTTTTATATTCATAAATAAAATCAGTCAGAGAGTTTCATAGAACACTTGGAAGCTAAGACTTAAAGAAACTTCAAAAGCTCTGTCTCTAATCTTCTGTTTTTTTCCTTTAACATGTCCAGAGGGAATGATGTTTTTAAGGACCACTGAATATAACTCAGGATATTCTTATAGGATGCAAATAAAAAGCAGAATGAAATAAGCTATAATTGTGTGGATAAAGAAAAGAAATAGAAAGATGTTTACTAAATATATTAAACATAAGAGAAAGAAAAATATGACCATCTTAATGATTGTATTGAAGGGTTGTTATTTACTCTGAATAAATAGAAAACTCTATTTATTATGTCTTAGAAAAATTCAACTGTGATCCTATTCATCTAGGTGCCTATAAATGGATGAAAGACCAAAGAATTGCACTAAAATATGGGAAAATAGATATTTCTTCTAAACTGAAAGGATTACAATGCATATATTCCAATTTTTTTCCCTTAGGTTTCTTAAGGAATTGACTGAAGTAATCACAAGCCATTAACAATTATTTTCAAGACCTGTGGAGACTGGCCAGACGCCAATGGATTAGGTTATAAGTGCTTATAACCACAGAGGAGAAAAAGATGTTAAAAGCTATAGATCTATGACATCAACTACATAACTTGGAAAATATCAATGTATATTTCAAAGAAATAGGACCATGGGTGAACAAAACAACTTAATGCTTTTTCTTTCTTTGATTGTTACTAAAAATGTCCACAGCAATTCTTTCCGTTCTGATTTAAGCCTGAGATGGTAATATTACAGTGATTTGTAGCTTGTAAAGTATTTTCACATAACTTACAGTTTTACCACAAAACTATGAGCTAAGAAGGTATTTTTGAGATGAGAATTTTACAGATGAGAAAACTCAATAGAAATCAGTAAATGGTGTTAGTAGGGATTGAGCCTAGGTGTCTTGATTTTAAGGCTGGTGTTTTGGCCTTTATGACAACTCTGAGGCAGAACTGTAGCAAGTACATATTTATTGACCCAGATGCCTTTTCCTTATCAGAGCTAAGGAAAGAGCTGGGGAAAAATGGAAATCATGAAGGCCCAGTGAATCTTTTCTTTATTTTTTCCATTGCACAGGCAGTGGGACTACTTCCTGGGATCCAATTATTCTTGCTTTGAGATAGGCACTCAAGTACATGTCCCTCTGTTTGGAATACAGGAGATCATTACCATACACTTAAAAATTAAACTTCAGTCTAGACCTGCTGATTCTTTTAACAACATGCAATATCAAAGCCACATGTAAGCATTATTATAAACTGCTGTTCTGAAATGTCAGGAAACTTTTGTCCCAGGGACGTTAAATCATAAGAGCTACATAAATAGTTTTAGAGCAAAATTTTTAACAGAAAAGGGATATTTGGTATGTCACTTGAAATTGTTTGAGTCTTCTCTGTTTCTGAGAATTTTTACAGTAAAAAGATCAAACCAACTATACGAAGCAAATGAAACTTAGTCTGTATTTAATGAAGTTATTTGTGATTGTATAACACTAATGCAGACAATAAATTTGGGAATATTTGAGTAAAAAATAAAGCGTAAGGTAAAACTGCACTTACTTTTTAGTGAGTTTGTGTGTGTGTGAGTTTGTTGCGGTCATCAAATTATATCCTTGCTTTCTATGTTTTCCACAGAAATGCTTTAATTTCCTCTGGAACAAGTGATGGTTAAAGCCCAAATAATTATCTTCAAGATTTCCCAAATAGTTGGAGCCTTTCTACATGTACTATGGGACACACGAGAACTTGAAAGGGTAAACTGTCTCCTTACTTCTCATGAACAATACCAGTTCATTAAGCAGGCATGCTTATCCCTTTTCCTATTTATGTGGAAGGAATTTCACAAAAGCTATTTCCAGCTTGTAAAATAGTACTTGTGTTGATCCTGAAGCACATTAAATTTGGTCAGGCCCCTTTCTGTGGCATAGGGTCAACCCACAGAGAAGCAGTATAGAATAATTCCCAAGATAAAAGAGTTTAGCATTTAAGGAATGTCTATTATTTATTAAATACTGCAGAAGCTGTTGAGAAAACAGAATTAAATGCAAGAATGCAGTTTCTTGCAGCAGGTTGTCTTTCTTGCCTTCAGGTTGCTCAAAAATAAACGTGGGAGATAGGTAAGTTAAGTATTATTGACAATTTAACATGCTAAATGGAATACTAGAGGTGTTTACATAGTTGTATGGAAGCAAGAGGAACACACTTCTAACTCAGAGAAAGGCAGACAAGGAATCACTCAAGGAAGAGTTCCGGGGCAATATCTGAATTAAGTATGGAAGAACAGGTTGAATTTAGGTAGGTAAAATGGGGTGGAGGTGTTGAAGGAGGTGGGGCAGATGACTGCAGCAGAATGGTTTAACTTTGCTGGAATACAAAGATTTTTGGAGATTTTTAAACAGGACAGTGACATTTGATTTGGATTTTAGGAGACAATTTCAACTGAAACATAGAGGTGATAGGAGAGATAAGATTTAAATGGAGAAACCAATTAGGAGGCCCTTGAGGTATTTGGTGGGGGCAATTCCCAGCTTATAATGTAATAGCGGTAGACATGGAAAAGAGGAGACTGTGGTAGAAAGATTCAGAAGGCAGAATTGCTACTACTCTGAGTAGATGCTGAGGTTGAGAGAAAGGAGGGGTTCATTCTGCGCCTTATGAGAATACCCAGATAAGGATCTGTGCAGGTTTGAAACTATTGTGTATCCCAGAAAAGCCACATTCTTTAATCTTCATTCAGTATTGCTGGGTGAGATCTTTTTTATTGTTTCCGTTAGAGACAAAATGTGGGTGGTAACTTTTGATTTAGGCGGTTTCCATGGAGATGTGTCTCCACCCATTCAAGATGGGGTTGCTTACTGGGGTTCTTTGAAAAGGATCTATTTTGGAAAAAACTTTAGTGCTGACAGAATCCACACAGTCAGTGACCTTTGGGGATGCAGAATGAAAGCATTCCTGGGGAATTTTTATTAAAAGAGAAGCTGGTAGAGAAAGCTAGCAGATGTCACCATGTACCTTCCCAGATGAGAGAAGTGCCCAGTAGCCAAAGACCCCAGCAGATGCAGGCAATATGCCTTGGCAGTTGACAGAGGTGTTCAACATGGAATCAGCCTTTCTTAGGTAAAGGTAACCTCTAATCAGTGCCTTAATTTAGACATTTTCAAAGAACAGTAAACATGCAACTTAAATTCCCCTTTTAAAAGTGGTTCCATTTCTGGTATATTGCATTCCAGCAGCTTAACTAAAATAGGATCCTTCTCAAACTACTAGCACAACAAATAAAACATTATTTATACATTTTTATTCTCCAAAATTTCCTACAGTGTTCAACAGGTAGGATATTTAAAAAAAAACTGCTTGTTGAATGAATGAGAAAATAAATGAATTGAACAGTAGAGAACTAAATGTTCATAATTTCAGATTCTGGGACAGGCAAACAAAAGAGAATTTTTAAAATAGAATCTCAAGAAATTACAATCACATCCAAGACTCAGAAAGTAAGTACAATCACTTCCAAGGCCCTAAGTTTCAAAGCACATGAAAGATTTTATAAGACCAAAGGGTCAATATCTTTATTTTTTCTGATGCCTAAAGAATGTTATATTTCTGCAGATAGTCAGTTAAAAAAAAAAAAGTTCTTTGAGGTACCATCAAAATTACTTAGATGTACCATTTCTTTAAATCTTTTCAAAAAATTTTTGTTGTTTGCATTTCTCTTATAAAAACTGTTGCAATTTCCTGTTGATATTTTTAATGCAATTTTATTTAGATATATTCACATATAATGTAATCATTCAAAGTATATAATCAGTGGCTCACAGTATCATCATATAATTGTACATTCATCACCACAATCAATTTTAGAACATTTTCATTACTCTAAAGGAAAATAATAAAAATAAAAATAAAAATAACACCCAAAACATGCCATACCCCTTATCCCCGCTACTATTTATTTATATACTTTTCTCTTTATTTTCTTACTTATATGCCCATACTGGATAAAGGGACTGTCAGTGACAAGGTTTTTATAATCTTATGGTCACACCATGAAAGCCATATAATTATACAATCATAAACAAGAATCAAGGCTACTCCATTACAGTTCAACAATTTCAGGTATTTCCTTCTAGCTATTCTAACACACTAGAAACTAAAAAGGAATATGTATATGATGCTTAAGAATTATGTATATGATGCATAAGAATAACATCCAGAATGACCTATCAACCCTCTTTGAAATTACTTGCCACTGATAATTTATTTTGTTTCATTTCTCTCTTTCCCCTTTTGGACAAGAAGGCATTCTCAATCTGATGATGCCAGCGCTAGGCTCATCCCTGGGAGTTATGTCCCATGTTGCAGGGAGATTTACATCCTGGGAGACATGTCCCGATGAAGAGGGGAGCGTAGTGAGTTTATTTGCAGAGTTCTCTTAGAGAGAGAGAGAGAGAGGCCACCTCTGAGCAACAAAAGAGGTTCTCTGGGGGTGGCTCTTAGGCATAATTATAAGTAGGATTAGCTTCTCCTTTGAAGGAAAAAGTTTCATAAAGGAAAGATCCAAGATTGAGGGGTTGGCTTAATAAATTGGGAGTCCCTAAGGCTTGAGAGAGTATCAGGAACTCCACAGGTAGGGAAGTTTTAATAGTTCCACATTTATCTCCAGTCCCAGATGGGTACTTTGCAAATACTTTTTCATTTTCTGCCGCAAATTCTCTGGGATATAGCAAGGTATCACACCAACCTGTACAGAATAATATGACTCATTTCCTATTCTAGCTTCCATGTAATTATGTTGATTAAATAAACTGACCATACAAGTTGTGAGTCAGGATTCTCTAGACAAACAGAACCAGCAGGAGAGACCTATAAATATGAGACTTACAAAGGTGTCTCATGCAACCATACAAATGAAAGAGTTCAAAATCTGTAGGGTAGGCAGTGAAGCTGGTGGCTCTAATGAAGGGTCTGGATGAACTCCACAGGAGAGGCTCGCTGGCTGAAGAAGCAGTGAAAGAATTTCTCTTTTTCCTTAAAAGTCTCCAACTGATTGGCTTATCTCATAGTGGGAGGTACACGTCAGTTGATCGCAGATGTAATCAGCCATAGAAGAAATCAACTGACCGATGACTTAATACACCAGCCTTCTGGTTTATCAACCAGTCATGAAATATTCTTGCAGCAATGGTCAGGAAAGTGCTTGCTTGACCAGACAACTGGGTATAATCATTTGGCCAAGTTGACACCAGAACCTAACCATCACAGTACACACCTTGTCACCTTAGCAGCTATACACATAACCTTGAAATATGCTTAATTTCCAAGTAGAACACAATAACAGACATATGTTTTGCCTAACAATACTCAACCTCCTGCATAAAATCAAAACAAACTGCATCTCTCCAGAATAGGTACAAGCCCTTAGGTAACATTCACTATTAAGCATCATGTCCTATGACTTAAATACTATAACATGAACAATACAACTTATGTCATATGATAAGAGGAAAACAAGATATTTGCTTATGTACAAATGCAAACATTACTCATAACAAAACAGTAAGGAAATATTCATACAGTCACAGTCCTCATTTCTGTATCTGGTCATGTGGTCATAGCTCATATTTATCACTACCCTCTTCTACTACCCATTCCATGTTCCTTTTATCCTTCAGCTGGCTGTGGTTCTTTGCTGAGTGGGATGACCCAGACCTTCATTCCTGAAGTTTCTAGGCCATTGGTAGTCCTGCTTGGATTGGGTTGTTACCATTTTCCATCGACTTTAGTCACAGGGCATAGTAGTATTAAGAGATGCCCTAGGGGATCTCCTATATTCCAAGAAAACTCTTCTTTACCTTCATTGTGTAGCTGCAGTCCTATTTCCTCTTGATAGGATCAAATCACCTCAGACAGAATAGTAATCTCCTTTTGTAACTGTTGCTTCAGTGGCATGAGAAGCACAAATCAGCCAGGTGGCAGGCTTAGCTTCCAGTTCAGTAGAATCATTGTTGTGTCTCCCGGAAGAAGTACTTCTTCTTTTGGCACTAAGACCTGTAGACCAGCAGAGCTTCAGATTTCAGGGACAGGAAGAAGAAGTTTTCCTAGTGGATCACTAGGGATCATAGTAAGTGGTGCCACTCCCATTTCCACCCCTTGATTCCTGGACCTGTGAATCCTTGCTATGGGAGAAACAACATTATAGAGTGGATGTTGATTCAGAGCATACACAGCCTCCTAGAGAACATTGCTTCTGCCCTGAAAGGTACTGCCACCTAGTTGGCACAGTAATTGGTCTTCAAGAGGCCTTTTCACCATTCTATCAACCTAGCTACCTCTGGATGATGGGAACATGGTGACTAGAGAATTCCATGAGTACGTGTCCATTTCCACACTTCATTTGTTGTGAAGTGGGTTCCTTGATCAGAAGCAATGCTGTGTGGAATACCATGATGGTGGATAAGGAATTCTGTAAGTCCATGAATGGTAGTTTTTGTGGAAGCATTGCACGCAGCGAATGCAAAACCCATATAGAGAGTATGTGTCTATTCCAGCTAGAACAAATCCTTCCCTGTTGGAAGTGGTCCAATATAATCAACTTGCCACCAGGAAGCAGGCTGATCACCTTAGAGAATGTTGCCAAATCCCCAACATTGTGTGGGTCTGAGTGTGGGTCTCTGCTTCTGGCAGATTGCACACTCAGCAGTGGCCATAGCCAGGTCAGCCTTGGTGAGTAGAAGTCCATGTTTCTGAGCCCATGCATAATTTCCATCCCTACCACCATTCCCACTTTATTCATGAGCCTATTGAGCAATGGCTGGAGTGGCTGAGGAAAGAGGATGACTTGTGTCCACCAGATAGGTCATCTTCCCCACTTGATTATTAAAACCTTCCTCTGCTGAAGTGACCCTCTGGTGAACATTCATGTAGGACCCAAATATCTTCAAGTTTGCCCACTCAGAAAGGTCTCCATATACTTCTTCCCCAGACCCCTTTGACGCCAATTTTCCAATCATGCTCCTTCAAAGTCCCTGACCATCCAGCCAAATCATTAGCAACATCCCATGAGTCAATTTACAAATGCACCTATGGCCAGTTGTCCTTCCAAGTATAATGGAAAACCAGGTACACTGCTTGAAGTTCTGCCCACTGTGAGGGTTTCCCCTCACCACTGTCTGGACATCCCAGAATGTGGTTGTAGAGCTGCAATTGTCCACTTCCAGGTGGTCCCTGCATATCGTGCAGAACCATCTGCAAACCAGGTCCCAATTTTCTCCTCCTCAGTTAACTCACTGTAAGGAACTCTCCAAGAGGTCATAGCCCTGGTCTGGAAAAGGGAAGGTAATATGGCAGGAGTGGGAGCCATGGGCATTTGGGCCACTTCTTCATATAATTTCCTTGTGCTTTCAGGATGTGCTTGAGCCCTATCTCTAATACCACATTTCCATTTTATGACGGCATGCCCGACTTTATGGCTTAGTGTATCAGACACAGCTCATGATACACAACTCAGATGTCATGATAACTTGGTGGCCCATGGTTAAGTGTTCAGTCTCTACTAAGGCCCAGTAGCAGGCTAAAAACTGTTTCTCAAAAGGAGAGTAATTATCTTCAGTGGATGGTAAGGTTTTGCTCCCAAATCCTAAGGGCCTTCATTGTGATTCTCCTATAGGAGCCTGCCAAAGACCCAAGACAGCATTCCTATTTGCCACTGACACTTCCAGCACCATTGGATCAGCTGAGTCATATGGCCCAAGTGGCAGAGCAGCTAGTACAGCAATCTGGACTTGTCACAGAGCCCTTCTTATTCTGCTCCCCACTCAAAACTAGCAGCTTTCCTGGTCACTTGATAAATGGGCTGGAGTAGCACTTCCAAATGAGGAATATGCTGTCTCCAAAATCCAGAGGTCAACTAGGCATTATGCCTCTTTTTTGGTCATAGGTGGCACCAGATGCAACAGATTATCCTTCACCTTAAAAGGCATTTCTCATCTTGCCCCATATCACTGGACACCCAGAAATATCACTGAGGTGGAAGGCCCCTGGATTTTTGTTGGATTTATCTCCCATTCCCTGACCCACAAATGCCTTACAAATAAGTCTAGAGTAGTTGTACTTCTTGCTCACTAGGTCCAATTAGTATGATATCATCAATATGATGGACCAGTGTGATGTCTTGTGGGAGGGAGAAACAATCAAGGTCCCTGTGGACAACATTGTGACATGGACTGAAGAGTTGATATAGCCCTGAAGCAGAACAGTGAAGGTAGACTGCTGGCCTTACCAGCTGAATGCAAACTCTTTCTGGTGGTTCTTAACTGATAGCTATTGAGACAAAAGCATTTGCCAGGTCAGTAGCAGTATACCAGGTACCAGGCAATGTGTTGATTTGCTCAAGCAATGATACCACATCTGGAACAGCAGCTGCAATTGTAGTCACCGTTTGGTTAAGTTTATGATAATCCACCATCAACCTCTAAGTCTTATCTCTTTTCTGCACAGGCCAAATAGGAGAGTTGAATAGGGATGTGGTGGGAATCACCACCCCTGCATCCTTCAAGTCCTTAACAGCAGCACTAATCTCTGAAATCCCTCCGGGAATACAGTACCACTTCTGATTCAATATTTTGCTAGGTAGGGGAAATTCTCGTGGCTTCCACTTGGCCATTCCTACCATAATAGCCCTCATTTCACAAGTCAGAGAACCAATGTGGGGATTCTGCCAGTTGCTGAGTACATCAATTCCAATTATGCATTATGGAATTAGAGAAATGACCACAGAATGGGTCCATGGACCCACTGGACCCACTGTGAGCAGATCTGAGCTAAAACTCCATTGATCACCTGATTTCCATAAGCCCCTACTCTGACTGGTGGACCAGAGTGACTTTTTGGGTCTCTCCTGGAATTAGTATCACTTCTGAGCCAGTATCCAATAATCCCTGAAATATCTGATCATTTCCTTTTCCCCAATGCATGGTTACCCTGGTAAAAGGCCTTAGGTCTCCTTGGGGAAGGCTAGGAGGAAGGTTAACAGTGTAAATTTTGGGCACTGTAAAAGGGCCCTTCCCCAAGGGTACCCGGCCCTCCCCTCACCCTCAGGGCTCTGGGTCTGTAAACTGTCTCAAGTCTGGGAATTGATTAAGAGGCCATGATTCTCAGTTTTTGTAATTCAAGTTAGACTTGTTCAGTTGACCTAGAATTCTTCTGCTTATACAGCTAAAATAAGAATTTAGTAGACTGCCAATCTATTTTACTTCTAGGTACCCCATGATCTACTAGTCAATGCCACAAGTGTATGCAAGTCAGATTATTTTGACTGCTGCTTTGAGCCTGCTGTCCATTATGTTGGCCACGCCCTCCTATCTATATGATTAACTATTGCCACATGGCTTTTCCCATCGTCCCCATTGTATTTAAGGATTCCAGTTCAGTGACAGCGTTCTCACCGTAATATCTGACCTACACTGAAGGGCGACTACACAGCTCTTCAGGGATGATAGAACTAGTCTCACAAATTTATGTCTCAAGGTTCTGGTGAAAGATGTGTCCTCTGTACATCCCTGGGGTGTGTGAGCAGGTCTTCCATGATAAATCCACTCTAACATTACCATCTCTCTAAACCTCTGGATCCCCTCATCTACATTATACCATGGTAGTTCTGGCATTTCGACCTCTGGTAATGTCAGCCACCTTTGGAGCCACGTCTCAACCAACCAGCCAAACACCTAATGCCCTTTCTAATCCCTCAAGCTACAACACTGAATGCAGAATCTCTGTTTTGTTGGCCTATCTCAATAAATTCAGCTTGATTCAACTTTATATTCTTTCCACCATTATCCCTCACCCTTAGTATCCATTTCCACACATATTCCCCTGATTATTGTCTATATAGATTGGAAAACTCATGCAGTTCTTTTGGAGTATAGCATACCTTCTCACAGGTCACACTTTGCACTTTACTTTTCAGGGCCTATTGGGACTTTGGTCTAGTTATAGGTCTTGAAGAAAAGAGGGGTTGTGGGATAGGTCATGAAAAGAAACAGAAGTGTCTTTCAAGCCAATTACCTCAGGGCACTCCACTGCAGTTTCATCTGGTGAAACAGCATTAGTCAATTCAGACAGGTGAATGAGGGCTGTTTCCCCAGGGGAGGTGGCTACAGGGTTAGCAGGCACTGAAGGATTAATTTTGTTAGGTGGAGGTTGAATGGCAGACTCCTGTGGGCAGACTGGAAGCCTGGAAGCTGTTTCCTCAAGGCAGGCTGGAGATTGGGAAGCTCTTTCCTCGGAGCAGTCCATTATAGGTCTATCTAGCAAAAGCTCAGCAGATTCCCATCTCCTCACAGCCAGTCAAGCCATATATCACCATCCCACCTTTCAGGATCCCATTCTCTTGCAATCAAAGCCCTTACTTTAACAGTAGACACCCTGCAAGGTTGAGATTTTAGTTTATGTTGTAAATCTGCTACTTGTACAACGAGGCTCTATGTCTAGTTTTCAGAGATCTCAAATCTGTGACCACAGGAAATAAGATTTTCTTTCAGGGCACACGTGGAAAATTTTACATCATTCACATGGTGCTGAAGTTTCAAATTTGAAGCCTTCAGCTCATCCCTTTCCCTAATCACTGTATCCACCATTATCTAACAACCAGCCAACAAAATCATTATATCTCTTAATTCCACAAAACTCTGTAAAGGTGTCAAAAACAGTATCACCCAGAGTCTTGCCTTGTATAAGCATACACTTATCAGAATCTAATGGTGATATTTTCAGTACCTCTTTTGCCAACTCACCCCATGGACTGTCAGTGCTATCTTGATTATTGGAAACAGAGGCATTAGTGCTTTTGAGTCTCATCAGAGTAGAACACCAATTGTAAAAACACATTTTTAAGATCCTGTTTCTCAAGAACCACTCTGGTAACAAGCTGTGTTAGTCAGGGTTCTCTAGAGAAACAGAACCAACAGGAGAGATCTGTCAATATGAGATTTATAAAGGCATCACGTGCAACTGTGAGAATGAAAGAGTTAAAAATGTGTAGGGTGGGCTGTGAAGTTGGTAGCTCCAATGAAGGGTCTGGACGAACTCCACAGGATAGGCTCGCTGGCTGAAGGAGCAGTGAAAGTTCCTTTTCTTCCTTAAAAACCTTCAACTGATTTGGATTATCTCATTTTGGGAGACACACCTTAGTTGATTTTAGATGTGATCAACTGACTGATGATTTAATCAACCAACCAGGAAATATCTTTGCAGCAATGGTCAGGCCAGTGCTTGTCTGGCCAGACAACTGGAAATAACAATTTTGCCAAGTTGACACCAGAACCTAACCATCACAGCAGTAAAGCATTTTTAGAAATATGGAAATACGAAGGGAAACATAAATCCAAAATATTTGGCTTGGGAGAAGAGAACTAGTAGTGTTCTAAGTCTTTTAGTTAATTGCCTTAATACAAACTATGTGCTTGCATTTGATAAAAATAAAAATCTAATTATAGTTTATATAAAAGGGAACAACCAAGATTGTAACAAACAAATAGGGTGAGAGAGATTGGAAAACTAAGTCCAGATTTAGGTTTTATATTTATACACACACACACACACATACACACACATATATAGTTATATAAATGTTAAATAATATAACTTTCAAATGCAAACTGGATCCAGTTTGTAATAGGGTTTGCATTTTTTAGTATGGTCAAATGACTTTTCTCTTATTTCCATCTTATGTTAGTCTGAATTTACCAAATTCATGCTTTTGTTTGGCAGTTTTTAAAAAATTTATTTATTAATTAACAAAATAAAGAAACAAAATAAAACAACATACATAATCAGTAATTCACAATATCATCACTTAGTTGCATATTCATCATTTCTTAGAACATTTGCATTAATTCAGAAAAAGAAATAAAAAGACAATAGAAAAAGAAATAAAACGAACACAGGAAAGAAAAAAACGTTTGGCACTTTTAAATTTATATAAAGTAAACACTAATTTCTTTAAAGAACCAAAGATCAAAACTGTCATACACAGCATTCTACCAAATTAATAATAGTAACTCTATAACAAGAGATCTTTGCAAAACTTTGTTTTCAAAGTGAGATGAAATTCAGGAGCAGCTAATCTCTTGCCTTAGTTATGGTTTGGCTGCAAGGAACTGAAGCTCATTCAAACTGCCTAGGTAATGATGGGGAATTTATATAAAGGAATATTCAAAGGATAAAATGATATTTAAAAAATTGAAGGGTAGGTTTTGTGAGAGACTGGAATCAGGAAATAGAAAGCCATCAAGATAAAAAGGAGTTATTTCATTATTCCTATCTCTCTAAGGCTAGAAGGGATGCATCTCCTCTATTTTCTGTGTGACTGAATTATTACTCTCTCTGTAGCACAGATTTTTTTTTCACCTGTAAGCCCAAACATGGACACACTAGGGTCAGTTTTATGTGATTTACCAATTTAAATGCCCCAGAGTTGCTGACTTGAATTTCTAAGTCCCAATTCCAAATGTTTGGAAGAGAGAATATTTGGTTCTAGCAAATTGACTAACGTGTTTGCTCTACTCTTAAACAATCTTGAAAAGGACTCAAAAGATTTCTTTCCAGCCTTAGGATGTTGAGCTGGTTTGAAAATATTATGTACCCCGGTAAAGCTATGCTTTAATCCTGATTCAATCTTGTGAGGGCAGACGTTTCTTTTAATCCTAATTCAACACTGTAATTTGAAAACTTCTGATTAGATTATCTGTAGAAAGATGTGCCACACCCAATGATGGGTGTGACCTTTGATTAGATGGAGATGTGATTCCACCCATTCCAGTTGGGTCTTGATTAGATTACAGGATTCCTTTAGAAGAGGAAACATTTTGGATAAATGACAGAAGCCTCAGAGCTGACAGAAACTTCACAGCAGAGCTGACACAGATGCAGACACATGGAAAACAGAGGCATGATGTATGGAGATGCTTGGAACCCAGCAGACACTGCCATGAGATGTTAAGCAAGCCAGAACCTGGAGAGAGCCAGGGGAAGCCAAGAGATAAAGCCAGCTCTGGAGAAGTAAAGTGAGGAACCCGACATGGACAGAGACTGAAAGCAATGGAGCCTAGGACAAGGGACCAGCAGATGCCAGCCATGTGACGTCCCAACTGGCAGGTGTGGCAGACCATTTGACCTTTCTTGAGTGTAGGGAACCTCTTGTTGGTGCCTTAATTTGGAAACTTTCACTGCCATAGAACTGTAAACTTGTAACTTATTAAATACTCCTTCATGAAAGCTGTTCTAGTTCTGGTATGTTACACTCCAGCAGCTTGCAAACTAGCACAGGACAGATCCTTCAACAAAGTGGACACTGAATAAATAGGGAGTGATGGATTGCTAGGTCTCTCAAATGAGGTGGTGAAATGTGAAAAGCGTGAAGAATGTATTCCTCTTTCTTCACATTCTTCATTTTTATTTTAGATGTATGGCCTAAATTCTAAATCAGGGGAGTTCCAGGAAACCTCCCAGTCTAATTTTTCTTTTAGAGACATTTCCACAATTCACCAATATTTCAGGATAATATGATTCCCTGGTGATGGAAGTTGTTATTTGAAGATTTTCCATATGGCTGCTGGTAGCATAAGAATAGATGCTGTGTCACTGGAAGAGGTTTCCAGACATTATAGTTCATGCTATTGCTGCTTTACTTATTTTAAGGATTTTAGAAATTGCATTTAATTTTCCAACTACATGGAACCAATTTTTACATCCCATACACATATCTGGGGAAGTAATAAAGAAAAGGGCTAGGACAATGCATGAAGGGCTGAAAGGAATGTACTGGATTCTAAAGTACAAGATATACAAACTAGCATAATTTTAGCCCCCATTAAGTGTGTCATTTGCTCGTTCCTTGGCAATTGCTTTCATTCCCTTTTGAGATGAAAGAAAATAAAACAAAATTAAAATTATGTTAATTGACATTCATCAAAGACATTACCTTTCTTTTTTCTAAGGGCAATAAGGGAAAAGTTCTAAACAAAGAGAGAAAGGAAAAAATCTATATGTTAGCAGGGTTTATCAGCTATGTTTTCATGGGTTAGGGAGGTTTGATTTTAGGTTATATGTGGGAAGAGACATGAGATAGGTGTGATTATAATTTCATTGTGTTCTGCATCAGTGGTAGATTGAATCATGTGCCTCAACAGAAGTCATTCTGAACTTTAATCAGCATTCTTGTGGGGGCAAACCCATTCATAGATAGGATCTTTGAATATGTTAAGTTAGAATATGGACTCATTTGTGAATAGAATATTTGAAGATCATATTTAGATACAGACAACTGAATCAGGGTGGGCCTAATCTTTATTACTGGAGGACTTATGTATAAAGAGAGAAAATTCAGATAAAGTCAGAGGAAACTACACAGGAAGAAATCAAGGACATCACCATGTGACAGAGGACTGCCATCCTCAGAATGCTATTAGCCCAGGAGTAAGCACTGATTTACCAACATCTTGATTTTTGGACTTCTAACTTCTAAAAATGTAAGCCATTAAATTCTTGTGGTATTTGTCATAGCAGCCCTGGCAAACTCAGTCTTCATAGAAAAGTTAGCTCAGAATAGGTAGTTGCTTATTTCATAAGTTTAGGAAATAATTTGGGCTTCCTGGATATTTGGCTGAACATTCAAGACAAGTGCCTGAAGATTTACACATATAAAGTAGGTGAATTAGTAAAACGGGAATAAAATGAAATAAATAGAATTACCTTTGCATTTTCTGAGATTCTAGTATTTTCGGATATACATCAGGGTTCTACTTAATGGTCACTAAGGAAATATTACACAGTTTTTGCTAGATCATCCTGTACTAAACTGAATGATGAATGGAAAACAGACATAGTCCATGAAATGATGACTTCATTGCAGTGATTCTTTTTAACCACAAAATTTCTTTAATTCACATGTCAGTTATTGTGCTCTGCTTTCACAGCCATTTTCATGTTTAACCTTTTCAGGAACCATCAGAGATAGATACTATTATTTTCTTCTATTAAATGAAATACTCAACAACTTAAAATTGTTTTAATATAGCAGCTATAATTGCTATATTAAATATAGCAATTGGGAAATATAATTGGGAAAAATAATTCAATGGAGTCTCTTTTTGGAAGTAATTGTGAGAAATGGTATGGCCTTATATTTGTGTCACATATTTATTCAGATCGTTACGTCTACAAGTTTCATTTGCATGTCTGTTCCTTAGTGCTAATTTCTTCAAAAACAACTTATGGGGGTGGGAGTGCAAGGGTAGTTCAGTGGTAGAATTCCCACCTGCTATGCGTGAGACCTGGGTTTGATTCCTGGTCCATGCACTTTCCCCCCAAAAAACAAACACGCAGAACAAACAACAAACACAAATTCAACAAATGGTGCTGCAATAACGGGATACTCACATGGAAAAATAATGAAATGTGACCCCACCATATAGCATACACAAAAAACCCTTATCTTCTATGGTTTTATCCTCTTAATTATTAAAGATATGAAATGTTCAAAGCTATGTTTTTGAAGCTCAGTTACCAAGTGTCTAGAAAATAGTTTTTATATTTTATTGAGTAGTGTGTAATTTTTCTTCCTCAAATTAAAAAAATATTTTTTCTAATTTAAAAAATTTCCATTTAAGTTACTTTGTGTAACTATCCATAAGTAACTTAATTTAGAAACTTTAGACTAGAACCCTCAAAATCAGTCCAGCGCACTGTGGTTGAACTTTTGTTTTTCAGTTAATAGTGCTTAGCATGCAGCTCAGGTTGATAATCATGTCTGTTTTGAAACTTACATATCTACTCATTGATATTATGCTGCTAGGTATAACTATTTTCATAAGTGATAAGCCAAATTTAGTTCTTGATAGTTCAAAAATATTTAATTATTGTCATTAACTTTTCTCAAAAAATATCAACATCATTTTATTTTGTTTTTCTTTCCTGCACTTTTAAAATGGGAAGATGTGTGTTCAAAATTAACTGTTATTGTTTTATTTTTAAACTTAATGAAAACCTGTAAGACCAGTTAACATTTTAAAAATATATAGTGCATATCTGATCCCTTATGTTTATTCATGTTGCAACAGGATCAAATGATAGCTCAAATGGTAACAATCATAAATACCATTTCTGTTTCCCAAATCAGTTTTCCTTAAATTAATAAATTAGGTATTTTCTGAATTAGTGCAGCAATACATTAAAATAGATGAGTTTTCCAAGTTTGATTTTAAATGTGTTCCCAAATTGGAGTGAAATTTGCTAGATTCTTCCATTTTCAAAGAATTCTAACTAAGGCAAAATGCACTATGTAAAGAAAAAGTATAATTACTCTGAGAGTTTACAGTGTACAAGAGATTTAAAATTCATGGGATTTCTAATTTTTATTTCTGTATATGGGTATTTTTGATATATTTTACTGGGAAGCTGGACTTTGTGAAATTTATTTTGTAGCAGAAAATAACATGCTTTGCTTTCAATATTACTATTGTAAAAAAAAAAAAAAACTAAAACCAGAATATTAAATCCTACTTTATTTTCTTTTTCCCTAAGGACAGCAAAGAAGTTACAACAAAAAGTAAAATAAAAATAAGGAGAAAGCATAGATTCGTGAAAGCATAATCTAAATTCAGAAGTTTCTTAGCCTGAAAGATTACCAGACTCTGCATACAGGAGGACTCTTTAAGGGAGTCTCCTGTGTCTTCAAGAGTCTAGATTACATCATCATTGAATTAATTTTTTCCATCTCCTAATTTTAATGGTTCTGCTTTCTCAAAGGCTGCTGTAATTTATCCCATGGGTTCTCAAAATAAGTGAAATTTAAAACAGAAACCCTGCTTCTGTGTTTTCTGTATTGTCTTTGCAATTTGTTAATACCACATCTATTTGCAGAGAATTGGTACATTCTGCTCCAGTTCCAATGAAAATGCTCTTTGTATATTCACTTTTTTTTGTCACTGAGCTCAAGAAGAATATTTTATTTGTGAACTGAAAAGTTAATATATATTATGCTGCTTTAGAATAAAGTTAATCAAAATGAAATTTTCTTAATTTATGAGACAAGCACTATATCCAAAATAAATTTGCCAGAAACATTTTGCGTCATGAGATACTTCAACTATAATTTTATTTTTCTTCTTAGATCAGACTGGAACAACCCTTCCCCAAACATGTTTTTAAAATAAACAGAATTATAGTAGTTGTAACTTTCTAATAAGTTCACTCCTTTAGGGATTTACTAGGAAAGAGAATTTAAAAATCTTGGAGAGGATAATGAGTCCCAGCTGAGTATCTGGGCCAAGCTGAGCACTGACTTTTTTCCTTAAGGACACAGATAATAAGGACAGAGAAACACGTTTTAGTTATTTGGGAGTGTTTCTCCTAAAACAATTTAAATATAGAAGATGCCACCCTGAAAATATTTGAGATTCCATTTCAAATTGCCCTAATTTGTCTATTTGAGAGTTAGAAAAGATGTAAGATGTCATCAGCAGTTCTCAGGCCTACCTGTCATGTGGTTCCAATTCAGGTGGAAGTTGTCACTTGTTTCTGGTAAAGAGTTAAATTTACCCTTTTTCGGGGATGGTTATTTAGTGAATCCTTACAACTCCTTCAGTGTTAAAATAGCAACTTTAAGATAAAACAATGTAAAGGTATTAAATTATAGTTATTTTCAATGTCTTCATTTGGAAAAATTAAAAGTTGGCAATTTCATGTTGGTTCCTCAACCCCCTTTTTTTCTAGCTTCCAAATCGGAAAGCACTAATCAAATGAAGCTTCTGCCTTTCCACAAATACTTGAATCTCTGAACATGATGTACAGTTGTCA
This sequence comes from Tamandua tetradactyla, assembly GCF_023851605.1. Taxonomy (NCBI): domain Eukaryota; kingdom Metazoa; phylum Chordata; class Mammalia; order Pilosa; family Myrmecophagidae; genus Tamandua; species Tamandua tetradactyla. The sequence goes on from NC_135332.1 coordinate 152,905,647, forward strand.
AATAGACTTTAGAGCATGGTGATAAACACAAATAATGATTATAATATAGTGGGATAAGCATTGCTGGGGAGAGGGAATACTGGAGCATATGAGAAGGACACAGTCTCAATCTGGAGAAGTCAGGCAAAGATTTTTTTCAAAAATATGAGTAGATTATATCATTCTTTTGAGCAAAGTATCTATTCAAAGTTTAGGTACTTGAGAAAACAAACTGAAAGGTTTATTTATTATGGAATTAGGGTAAGGCACTAATTAGAGCCTAGCTAACTTTGGTGAAATAATCACATCTCAGCCCATTCATTTCTTTAGATCCAGAGTGGTGGGATAAAATATTTGAGATGTGAAATGATATATTCTCTCTTTCTTTCCTTGAGAGTGAAATTCACTTCCCTCTCCTACAGACCCCTGGATCATTGCCTAAGAGGGGAAGTGTGTCAGGGGAGAAAACCGGGAAGGCAGGAACCTCACCTTTCCAGTTATGTTTCTCAAAACTACTTTATCTATAGGTAGATAGATCTGGATAAATAACAAGTAAGAAAATGCCTAGGGAATTGAAGCATTGAGAATGTGAGAAAACTTCCCACGAGGCTGAAATATTACTCTTGCAAAGGCTGGAGAGTAGAGACAGAGAAGTAGAAAGGAAGAAGAGAGATGTAAGGGGAACTGATGAGAGCAAAGAGTTTGATGGCTCCCAGAGAGAGAAGCACTAATCTAGTCAGTCTCAGAAAGGCAGGAGCACTCAAAAAGGAAAAGGCTTGGAGGTGTGTCCCAAATTACCATGTGACCTAAAAGTAGCTAAGAGACCCACAGGACCTGGAGGTGCTTGTAGTGAGGAATAAAGTCGGTTCTGCTAACTGATAGACAAGGTGGACTTCCCAATAATTTGAGACTACATAGGCATGACTGATACATAACTGGTATGGCTATATTCATTGAAAAATTGTCAAAATACTTTGTATTGGTTGATAAATCACTATTGCCCAGATCTCCCTTATTCCCATACCCACACCCCCGAAACTACAGGGTTAATAACCGGGATGGCAGAGGAGCATCCAGGACCCTGCTTAAGCATCCAGACCCGTGTCAGCATTCTTACTGATTGCTTGATGTATTAGCAATTGTTTTAGTTTGCTAAAACTGCCAGAATGCAATATACCACAAATGGATTGGATTTAATAAAGAGGATTTTTCAGTTACAAGTTACAATTTGAATTAGTCAGGTTCTCTAGACAAACAGAACCAACAGGAGAGATCTGTAAATAAGAGATTTATAAATGTGTCTCATGCAACCATGGGAATGGAATAGTCCACAATCTGTAGAGCAGGCTGTGAAGCTGGCATCTTCAATGAGGGGTCTGGACAAACTCCACAGAAGGGGCTTGCTGACTGAAGAAGCAAAGAAAAAGTCTCTCTTCTTCCTTAAAAGACCTCAACTATTCCTGGTCCATGCAATTCCCAAAAAGCAAACAAACAAGCAAACCAAACAAACAAAAAACATAAACAAAAATTCAATGAATGTTGCTGCAATAATGAGATACTCACATGGAAGAATAATGAAATGCGACCCTACCACATAACACATACACACACACACACACTGACAAAAGTCCTCAACTGACTGGATTATCTTCGTTGTGGGAGATGTGCCTTGGTTGATTGCAGATGTAATCGGCCACAGCTGCAATCCTGACTAATGATTTAATACACCAATCTTCCCGTTTATCAACCAGCCACAAAATATCCTTGCAGCAATGGTCAGGTCAGTGCTTGCCTGTTCTGACTACAGGGCATCATCACTTGGCAAGTTGACACCAGAACCTAACTATCACACAACTCTAAGGTCATGAAAATGTCCAAATTAAGACACCCAACAAGAGAACAACCTCTTGGGAGAAAGGCTGATTTTCTCTGTCCATGGTTTCTCTGTTACATCGGAAGGACGTCTGCTGTCCTTCTTTATTGGCTTCTGACTTCAAACAGCTCTCTCAGCTTCCGGTTAACTGTTGGGGCTTCTGGCATCTTCTGCATATCTAAATGTCTGTGTCTCCTCTCTGTGTCGGCTGTTTCAAGGACTCCAGTAAACTAATTAAGACCCACCTTGAATGGGGAGGAGTCCCTCTCTATCTAATCAAAAGGTCCCACCCACAGTTGGGCACTTGTATCTCCATGGAAACAATCTAATCAAAGGTCCCACCCACATTTGGATGGGTCCCATCTCCATTAAATAACCCAATCAAAAGGTCCCACCTAAGGTCTGTCCCCACTAAAAGTTTAGATTAGGATTAAAAGAACATGGCTTTTCTGGGTACATAACAGTTTCAAACCAGCACAGTGATCTATTTCTGTATGACACTTCACTTCAAAATTTGACAGCTTAAAGCAATAACAAACATTTGCTATCTTACACAGTTTCTGTGGCAGGAATTTGGGAGCAGTTTAGCTGGGTGGTTCTGGCTCAAGGTATTTCATGAGTTTAAAGTTAAGATTTGGGCTGTGTCTGCAGTCTTGATTGGGACAGGAGAATGCACTTCTAAGATGTCTCATTCACATGATTGGCAAGTTAATGCTGACTATTGCAGAAGACCTCAATTCCTTGCCACATGGACCTCTCTTTCTTGCCACATGACATACAGCTGCCTTTCCCCAGAATGAGTGAGTTAAGAGAGAGCAAGCACAGAAGCTATAATGTCTTTTATGACCTAGCCTCAGAAGTCACATCCCATCATTTCCGCAATATCCTCTGATAACACAGGTCATCCGTATTTAATGTGGGAGAGATTATGCAGTACATACTAACCAAGAGGCAGAAAACATTGGTGAATGTTGGGGATTAAATCATGTCCCCCATAATGACATGTTCAAGTCCTAACTTCCAGTCGTGTGGATGTGAGACCATTTGTAAACAGGACCTTTGAAGATGTTATTAGTTAAGGTCTGCGCTCATTTGTGAATAGGATCTTAGAAGACTATTTAAATGAGGCCAGATTGAATCAGGGTGGGCCTTAGTCCATATGACTCAAGTTCTTACAAGCAAAGGAAGTTGAGACGCAGTCAGTAGAGGCCAGAAGTCATCAGAAGGCAGAACACAGAAGCAGCCAGAAAATGAGGCAGATTGCCATGTGATGCAGGCAGAGATAGGAAACCAAAAAATCCCGAGCATTTTTGGCAAGATAACACCAGAACACTACAGACTCTAGGGAAACACATGGCCTGTCAAGTCCTTGATTTTGGATTTAGGTCCTCCAAAACAGTGAGACAATAAATTCCTGTTGCCTAAGCCAAACCATTGTCGTGTTATTTATCATAGCAGCAGTGTTAGTTTGAAATGATGTATGTGCCCTAGAAAAGCCATGTTTTAATCCTAATCCCACTTTGTAAAGGCAGTTGTTTCTTCTAATCCCTAATCAGTACTGTATGTTTGAAACTGTGACTAGATCATCTCCCTAGAGATATGATTTAATCAAGAGTGGTTGTTAAACTGGATTAGGTAGAGGCGTGTCTCCACTCATTTGGGTGGGTCTTGATTCATTTCTAAAGTCCTATAAAAGAGGAAATATTTTGGAGAAAGCTAGAATTCAGAGGGAGCAGAGCATAACGACATAGCCACGAAAAGCAGAGTTCACCAGCCAGCGACCTTTGGAGATGAGGGAAAATGTCTCCCGGGGAGCTTCATGAAACAGGAAGCCAGGAGAAGTAGATGATGCCATGTTCACCACGTCCCCTTCCAGCTGAGAGGAACCCTGACCGTGTTCACCATGTGCCTTTCCAGATGAGAGAGAAACTCTGACTGTGTTCGCCACGTGCCTTCTCACTTGAGAGAGAAACTCTGAACTTCATTGGCCTTCTTGAACTAAGGTATCTTTCCCTAGATGCCTTTGATTGGACATTTCTATAGATAGACTTGTTGTAACTGGGACATTTTCTCGGCCTTAGAACTGTAAACTAGTAACTTATTAAATTCCCCTTTTAAAAAGCCATTCCGTTTCTGGTATATTGCATTCCGGCAGCTAGCAAACTAAAACAGCAGCCCTGGTAAATAAGACAGGGACCATCCTGAAGGCTCCTACCACAGTTGGTGACCCGCCCTATGGGTTGCTAAATATTTTTAGTATCATTTTCACATGAATAACCTGGAAAAAGCAAGAGACAGCACTGTGGCAAACCCCAAAATAACTAAGATTAAATTTTTGCCTTTCTCAAAGAATGGTACCTCAAATAGAAATTGAGTTTATTAAAACTACAAATGTTATTCTCACACCCCTGAATTTCATACTGAAATTCAAAGCTAGTTTCCCCTGCAACTCCTCCCTGAAAATAACTGCCCAAGTGTTTTTTTGTTCACTACCCTCCCTTCTGTTGCTATAATTCTTTCTTAAAAAAAAATACGATCTTTTAGAAACTTTGCTATTCATGAGAGTCTGGGAAGCACACAGTCTCCTTCCACTAGGCACTGATTTCATTATATCATTTCTCTGGCAGTCCCAATAATGGGCCACTTTTAATGTCCTTCCCAGAGGGTCATCCGTGCAGCACAGCAGATGCTAACTAGGGTTGTTCTGGCATCAAGCAATTGACAGTAATGGCTGGTAGATTAATACATCATTCATATTTCAGACCTGTAATAAACCACCCTATTGCTGGTAGGAAAGTATTGATAAAATTTGGTCTTACTTAAGTTTATCAATAGCAGTCATCAATGATGGTATGGTAGCTACCCATCGAATTATCAAGGGGTATTTTGAGTGCAGTGTTTCTAGAATTTTTTAGCACTACATGGATATCTTGAGTTCTAGAGCTTCAGAAATGTTCCCATTACTCAGTTATCTTGTTATTTTTGGGAAAATGTTTTAAAAATTCTAAATTACTTGCATATATTTGGTAGCTGAGTAAAAAAATAAAAAGAGAAAATGAAGTTCTAGGTAACTTACCAATGGTGGTACTGGTATTAATCCCCTCCCAAGAAATGAATAAATAACTCCTGATTTGTGTTCCATAAAAAAAAAAAAAAAAAAGAAGAAGAAGCAGATTCATCAAGCCTTTATGGTTTATATATTTTCTAACATGGCTTTTTTTTGACAAAAGGCAACCACTGCCAACCTATTCATTACATACTAGAAAAAGACATTCTGTGGAATTGATGTGTAATTTCCATGTCAAATAGCTAGTGACTTCTGAGTCAAGCTAGTATTTCAGAAGAACACAGACCCCTATCTCTCATCAATAATTTCCCCTATGGATTGAGATTGTGCATACCCAGAATGGCATAATAATAACAATGGATACTGTGGCAAACTATGGAGGTGTACTGTCAGATACTTCCTTCAAAAAAGAACTTGCTATTCAGCTGCAAGGAGTTTAGGGAGTTGACAGTCTCCATCTATTAGAACCTTCAGAATGGATCTCACCTTCTTTGCTGAGGCCACCACCTTCTGGGCAGCTCTTAGCCAATAACCAAACACATGGTGGTGCTAAGGACTGGTTATTTCTGTCCACTGCAGGACTCCTCTAAAGGGCAATCTTTGTTCAGTAGTTACTCACTAAGTTGGCTGATACTTTGTTAGATCTTATTCATGGCCTAAGGCTTTCCTTGCCCAACTGTGTTTCCTCCCCTCCTTTCCTCTTTCTGGTATCAGATACGCATTGTGGTCTGAAAGCTTTCCTTACCCAATCGAGCTTCCTTTCCTTTTATCTTCCATATGGGGTATCCATTTACAATAAGCCTCTTGCATTCCTAAATCCATTGTATGTCTGCAAAATGACATCACTACTACTTACTTAGAACTTGCTATGTGAAGGAATATATTATAGTGTGTTTGGAGGAAGATATTTACTCTCTCCTAACTATAACTTTATCTTCAAAGAGTAATATGGGGTTGATGCAAGAAATATATGACATAATCTACACAGACCAATTTGCATAGTGCTTAGTACATAATAAGTACTCAATAACTAGAATATAGCATTGAGAGTATTATTATGCCAGACTTTGTAGTAAGAAGTTTCTTGTTTATTACTTTACTCCTTGTTAACAGTTCAGCAAATACTATCATGCTTATTTTCACCTAAGATTAAGTGAAATTAAACTGACTTGCTCAAATTACTTAATTTACATAATCAGAGGGTGTAATCTGGGATTAAAACCCAGCAAGCTCTGTAAATAAGCGCAAGGTATCACTATGCATGCACATTTGCAAATAATCCACTGTTATCACTGAGAATGTAAAGAAGTCCCACACCCTCTATGGCATGTCTATTTTATAATGAATTCAAACTATTTTGAGGATTCTTTCATAAATGTAAGTCTATACTCTTAATTTCATTACATATATGACATCACAGTCTGTCAATAGATACATAAGACTAAACATTTGTCTAAAATCTTAGAAGAGCAATATATAACGCCACTGCTGCCCCTTGCTCAGTGCTGGTCAGTTATTTCGTAGAATGGCTCTCAATTTGGGTTTGTCTGATGTTTTCTTGTAATTAGATTATGTCTCATACTCTACTAATTTGCAATTGCTAGAAAAATCACTCCTCCTCTGCCTTTCTAGCTTTCCCCCACTCCCATCCCATCCCCACCACCCGTTATTAAAAAATGCAGAAGGAATGTGTAATAGAAACATAATGAACAGAGGGAAATTAAAATATTGAAAGCTTTTAATATTTCCAATATTTTCAAATGGTGTGGCAGCAATTTGAACTGAGTGACAGCTTTAAAAATACATCTATTTTGTACCTTGCCATATAGTTCTAAGATAGAGAACGTGAAGTAAAATTTTAAAAGCATGTTACATAAAGTTAAAAGAAAAAACATTGGAGATTGTGTTGTTTCCTCAGGAGTGAGGTGATGATGGATTGGTTTTGACGGTGGTCAGTCTTAGTGACATTCTGCTAGGAAACAAGTCTTTTTCTCAATGAATCCATGGGACTGACCAAATAAACCCTCCTATGTGTAAAAAAAAAAGCATATGATTTATGATCTGAAATATGAGATGGCTGCTTTATGCTCATGTGGCTATTGGCCTTTGTAGCTAATTTTAACTAAAAGGAATGACCACAGGGGAAAAAAAAGCCCAGTAAAGTAAATTACATTCTGGTTTGGTGGCTAGGGTAAGATATTTCAGAACTACAGGTCTGAGCAAAATGACTTAGCCACTTATGACTAGAAATATGCTAGCAAACCAGCAAAGAGAGAGACTGTTCAAATACGAAAATCGCATTTGTTAACAGCATGACATGTCATTAAAACCTATGTATAAGTTAATATTTAGAATACCTTTGGATGAGTTTACCCATAATGCAATTTATTTCTTGTGAATAAGCACCTTTTGAATATTTTTCAAGTAAAGAATTCAGTTATAGATGTACTGTAGAAAATACGGTTTAAATGGGCTTTAGGGACCATTAGGTCACAGTAATGGTAGTATAGGGACTTCTGGATGTCTGAGACCCAAAAGGCCTATTCATGAAAATAGATTTTGGCACAAGGTCTATAACATATGCACAGATGTATGTATGCATCAGAATGAATATGCATTTTGGGGAAATTAAATAAAAATCTTTCAAAAACATGGACACCTAAGTATAATTATAAATCTCAAAAAGAAACAGGTCTTATTTATTACCCATTTGGGATAAAAGCTGGGTGGATTCTTTCTGGATATACTTTACTCTTCATTGTTGCAACTACGGCACAGAGATGTAATTATCAGTTTGTGAATCCTACTATGAAAAGACTGAAGTGATCTCACTGGAAATGTTTCCCAGAGACTCTTGGGCTGGCACATTTTAAAACATATATATTGCAAATGACGGCAAAGTTGGAAAAAGTAGAAGTGCCTAAATGTAACAGTTGTACCAGCAAATGAGGCATAGACTCTTGTGTTGTAGAGATGCATTACATTAGATAGTGTCTTTTAAAATGTAAAAAAATCAATGTTCAGTAGGTTAATTTGGCTTTTGGTAAATAAACCTGAGGAAAATTTTCTTTCAAATATGAACATGTTGCAGTGAAAATGTGTTGACATGGAGTGAAGATTAAATAAGTAATATTTTCCTTTAACTACAAAAGAATAACTATGATTCACTAATTAGAAACAATAACATGATCTAAAAGTATGGTAAATTTTATATGAGAGTTGTGGTGAAACCAATTTATTTTGATGGATAATTGCAATAGTAAATATGGCTTATAAACTGCTATATAATGTGAGACTTTAACTCACTATGATTAAGACAGGACAAAACAAATAGTAGATTTTAAATATATGATTTCTTGAAAATATTGAATATTGCAAAATCAATCAAAACAGTATTATTCTCTGCTGTGTTAAATAATGTGCATTTTATTAATGTTATAAGGTTTATTAAAGAAGTTGCTTTACTCTTTCATGACATCTGAAGATGTTGACTGAATTAAGTAAATCTTGACCATTGTTTAAAGCCAATCTGGCTTGACAAATAATCAATGCTTATCCCATCAAACAAAATGTGGGCTTAAGCAGTTATTCCTATCTGACACTAGTTCATTTTATTATCATTTTCACAATTCAAATAAAATCTTGTAAAAAATTACGCAAACTCACGATACAGTGTCACATACCATAGAGCACATTCATGTGCCTTTTTCATTGTTTTATTAAGGTCATTAAATGAGATAATGCTTCTCAGGGTATCTGATATATAATATTCACAAATGTGAGTACTAATATAGTCTAGTATCTGGCTGCCTGGATGTTTCCTTGATATTTATCACCAATATTAGGGAGCACTCAATCAGAGAAACTGGATTAATATTTTTAACATACATGAATAATAACTCTTCTTTTTCAAAGGAGAGAAGCAAAGCTTTTTTTTAAAAATTTATTTATTAATTAAAAAAATAAGAAACAAAATAAAACATACATAATCAGTAATTCACAATATCATCACCTAGTTGCATATTCATCATTTCTTAGAACATTTGCATTAATTCAGAGAAAGAAACAAAAAGACAATAGAAAAAGAAATGAAACGAACACAGGAAAGAAAAAAAAAAGATTATATCTTTCATACCCCCTACCCCTTGCCTTCATTGATCACTAGCATTTCAAACTAAATTTATTTTAACATTTCTTCTCCCTATTATTTATTTTTATTCCATATGTTCTACTCGTCTGTTGACAAAGTAGATAAAAGGAGCATCAGACACAAGGTTTTCACAATCACACAGTCACATTGTTACAGCTGTATCATTATTCAACCATCCTCAAGAAACATGGCTACTGGAACACAGCTCTACATTTTCAGGCAGTTCCCTTCAACCTCTCTATTACATCTTGAATAACAAGATGATATCTACTTGATGCATAAGAATAACCTCCAGGATAACCTCTCAACTCTGTTTGGAATCTCTCAGCCATTGACACTTTGTCTCATTTCCCTCTTTCCTCTTTTGGTCCAGAAGTTTTTCTCAATCCCTTGATGCTAAGTCTCAGCTCATTCTAGGGTTTTTTTCAATCCCTTGATGCTGAGTCTCAGCTCATTCCAAGATCTCTGTCCCACATTGCCAGGAAGGTCCACACCCCTGGGAGTCATGTCCCACGTAGAGAGGGGTAGGGTGGTGAGACTACTCGTTGTGTTGGCTGGAGAGAGGGGCCACATCTGAGCAACAAAAGAGGCTCTCTTGGGGGTGACTCTTAGGCCTAATTTTAAGTAGGCTTGACCTATCCTTTGTGGAGTTAAGTTTCATATGAACAAACCCCAAGACTGGGAGCTCTGCCTATAGCTTTGGTTATCCACACTGTTTGTGAGAATATCAAGAATTCAACTTGGGGAAGTTGAATTTCTCCCCGTTCTCACCACTCCCCGAAGGGATCTTTGCAGATACTTTTCCACTCACTGATCGAATCACTCTGGGATTCATCGGGGCGTCACTCTGGACAAACCAACAAAATCTCATGTCCTACCGAGAAGCAAAGCTTTAAGAACATCTTGTGCATTTACAGAAGTATGATCGATGTTTACATTTTCAGTATTGTAGTTTTATCTATAGAAGATATTTCCTTTTTATTTATGGTTATAATTACTTGTTATAAAACGTTAAAGAAAAATACAGAATTTTTGACAATTTTTTTTGAGTATGACTTATGAAGGCAAGACATACAAAATAAACATCAAATATAAACAGAAAACATTTAAACAGTAACCAAACAGTAGAGTTCATATGTAAATTATCATGAAACATTATCTTTAATAATCACTAATAGGAGCTATCATTTTTTGAGTAGCTACTTCATTACTTTACTGAACAAATATTTACTTTATGTCAGGTATTTTTCAAGACTCCATGCTCCAAGGTTAAAATGACAGACAAGATCCCTACTTTTTTTTTTTTTAACTTTTTTATTGTATAGTATAACACATATATACAAAGCAAAGAAATAAAAAAGGCAATAGTTTTCAAAGTACTCTTCAACAAGTAGTTATAGGACAGACCCCAGAGTTTCTCATGAGCTACCATAAATTCACTTATCTTTTCTGTCATTATGTGACTATTCTATGGCATATGCCATTGACATTTTTCTTTTCTTCTTTTTTAACTCTACTTCCTTGGCTTGTGGGATATGACTCTTTTCTCCCTCTTCCTCATTTTTTTTCATTGAGATATATTATATATTCACATACCATATAGTCATCCAGATTGTACAGTGGTTCACGACATAATCATATAGCTGTGCATTTGTCATCACAGTAGATTTTTAAACATTTTCATTACTCCAAAAAAAAAATTAAAATTAGAATAAAAGTAAAAGTGAAAAAGAACACCTATAACATCCCATAACCTTCCTTCCCCCCTATTATTTATTTAATTTTTGCCTTTTTTTTTCCTTACTCATCTGTCCATACACTGGATAAAAGAAGTGTGTCACAAGGTTTTCACAATTACAGGGTCACACCTTAAAAGCTCTAGAGTTATTCAATCATCCTCAAGAATCAAGGCTATTGGATTACAGTTCAACAGTTTCAGGTATTTCTCTCTAGCTCCTCCATTATACCAAAAACTAAAAAAGGAATATCCATATACTGCATAAAAATAACCTCTAGACTGACCTCTCTGGTCTTTTTGAGATCTCTCACCACTGAAACTTTATTTTGTTTCATTTCTCTTCTCCCTTTGGTCATGAAGGCTTTCTCACTCCCAGAATACCGGGTCCAGGCTTATCCCTGGGAGTCATGTTTCACATTGCCAGGGCGATTTTCACTTCTGGGTCATAGGGGGAGGGCAGCGCGCTCACCTATCAAGTCGGCTTAGAGAGGGAGGCCACAACCTTATTCCACAAATCTTGATTAATTCATTGCTCCTTAACTATGGTTGTTACAGAGGAATTTTTGGCCGTCTTTCCTCACTTTATATGTTCCCCTCTACAACTCTTATTCTCATGGCTTTAAATACCACGCATATGCTTATGACTAAGCTTTTGATTTGTTGGACCAAAGGTTCCTGAAATTAGTCTAGTAGGAAAGGGTGGGGGAAGTTCCCTTTGATGTTAGAAACAACAGCAGCATTGGGGCTATGAATGAAGTGTTGGGGCTATCATCTGTACATAGATTCAATACTTCATTCATTCATTCAATTAAGCACTTAAGCTGAGGCTGCTCTTACGGAGCTTCAAATATAGAATGGCAGGCAAACACCGATAAAATAATCACACCCATGATAAGTATTAAGAAACCAAGGGTAGAGGTTGCCTTGAGGAATTGATGCCTTGATTCCTGTGAGCATTAACAACTCCTTGGGCACAGGAAAATTCAAAGGCAGAATCCCGCCTAGTGCCTCAAAAAGATTTAATGGAAATTTTGAGTTATCAGTTGGTTGAACGGAAGGAGAAAAAGGATAAATAAGAAATTCACGGCAGAAAGTTGCAGCAGGTCATGAACAGAAAACAATGCACTGATTAGGGAATGTGAAGAGCTGAACTCACCTATGTAGTGAAAAATGAAAACTGGAGACTGTTGAACATTAAAAAGCCGAGCGGGGCTTAAAAACACACCTCACCCGAAGCTTGCTCCGCTACCCGGCCAACAGGGAAGACGTCTTCAGACTCAAAGCGAGCCGCGCGCCGCCCAACTCGCTCCGCCTCTCTCCCAACCCCCCCCCCTCGCAGAGCCGCATGCACGTGCACGGCGGATCCCGCCCCCTCCGCTCTCTCGGCCTATGAGAAATGGCGCCATAACTCGCAACCGCCGATCGCCCGTCACGTGACGCGTCTCTCCGCCCCCTCTCTCCGCAGCCTCTATCTTGTAGGAAGATGGCGAAGGTCTCAGAGCTTTACGATGTCACTTGGGAAGGTAACTGCGGGCAGGGCCGGCGCGGAAACGCCAAAAGACCGGGGAAGCGGTTCGGTAGCACCGCTGGCCTCGGTGACATCTCTTGTCTTTCTTTGGCACCGGGGCTCTAACTGGACAGGCCAGGCTGAAGTGACGGTCGTCTTAACTCGGCCATGGTCTGGGGTCCGCGGCAAAAAACGCCGCGTGTGCTGGTTGAAAGAATGACCGACCTCCCTCCGCGCGAACCCACCGGTCCAGCACAGCCTCCAGTTTGAGTCGGGGAGGGACCTGGTGTTGAAATTATCGTATTCTTCCTGTGGCTGCTGGGTGGCGCGGCGGAGGAGGGACAGGTGACTGCTGAAGCTTTCTAGCCAAGGCCTTTTACCAAGTGCTGTGTAAGGGTTCCAAGTCCATGCAGAAAAGACATGTAGATCTGTCAACAAATATTCTTCTACATGCTACCTTACATTTCAATTTTCTCCTTAGACCCTTCTTTCGTTTTTTTCCTATTTTTTATTCACTCTCTATCCCATTCCCCTTGAAAGCACTTTTACGCACACTACACAGCTTCTTACTCACTACCAATATTTGTTTTCTGAAGGGCAGAGAAACTGGTTAATACTGGAGCGCGTGCTCGAGTGTGACAGACTTCTTTCCCCATCCTGGATTGATCTGTGGTGGGATGTTTTTAAATGTGGAAGTTGTTGAACCTTGGGCCAACTCTTTTAGAGAGATTTTTCTCTTCCCAGAACTTTAATGGAAGGCATGCTTAAGAAAAGAGGCTTGAGTTTCTCCCAAGCATGGAATTCAATTGGAATTTATGTTCCTGGCATTTAGCATACAGTAGACTTCAAGAGTCTACAATGACCTGATAGCCTGAGGACTGAGAGTTTTATTTAAGTTTTTTGAATAAATCTCTGAGTATTATAAAGTTGCAAACCTGTAAGGGAAAAGAAAAGGCAAAAATTACTTTATACTTAACTGAGTTTAATGGTGTGGCTTTCTAGCAAATTGAACTTCAGTGTTTCCACCTGTGTTGAGGAATCCATTATATTAAACAAATGTTAAATTCGCCGTGCTGTACCTTGCCTATATCAACACATTCCCTCCCTTCAAGGAGTTCGCAGTCTGATGGTCAAAAGACTTGTAAATAAATACTTAGTTTAGAAAAAAGAGTTGTGTCAGGATATATTCCTAAAACTGGGTGGGGGACATGTTACTAAGGATCCATGGTTTCAACCATCTACAGAACATGTCTACTAGGATGTCCCACAAATAATTAAACACAAAACTAAACTCTTCATCTTTTTGCCAATTGCTTCCTCTACCACGGTTACTAGTTTCTCTACTTTAACTCTTTTCTGAGTTTCTCTAAGTGGTAAATAGCGTATCTCTTTCCCCATTCATAAGATACACTTCTGCTCATCCTTTAAGATGCAGCTCGTGGAAACATTAAAGTCTGGAAAGTACAGATATATTTGAGAAATGGCCAATAGTTAAGCTTAACTGAAATGTATATGTTGTGAAGGTCAGTTTTGAAACATAAATTAGGACCTTGAATGCTAGCCTGTGGAGTTGGGTGGCATTCTTGTAATTTAAAAAAATAATAAAAATCAATGACTCCTTTCATTCAAGTTAAAATTTATAAATATACATGTTGATATAGGGTCAAGGCCTTTTCTTTGAAAAGGGCCACCAGATTATAGTTCCTTATCATCATTAATAAACCGTTTTCAGTTTTGATTTATTAAACATGTTGCAGGAGCATAAAGGCCCTTGTATCGCATCCTCTCTGTGCAGTTCTTCTCATGTTTTTAATTAGTCGCCATGTCTAATATGACAGTAGTGTATCAAAGTTATTTATTTTTATGTAGTCTTTTCAAAGCATTCAGCTTCATTTCATAGAAATAAATCTGTCTTTTTTGCACTGAAGTTTTTTTTTTTAATTTGATATTTTATTACCCTATATAAATACTTTAACTGGCATGAACTGGTTTGGATACAGCTGATGTAAATGTAAAAACTGATAGTAACATAATTAACCAAGAAGTAGCTGATAAGCCCTAAAATACTGTGGGCATCATCAGCATATTTTGCAGAAAAGCATTCTTTGAGTTGATTTTAACTGCGCATTATAGTTAAGAGAGTGTTTCCTGAACCTTATCATTTCACCATCATAAAGAATGTATCTTGATGTTCTTTACTTACACAGTTCTTTTATTGACCAACAGTGATGAGAATTAGAGAACACGCTTTCAGTAAGTGTTTGTTGCTTAATGGATGAATGCTAGGATATGAGGTATTTTTATGAAGTTTGATCCCTTGGTAACTGTTGTACTGGTAATAATGATGATGAAAATGGCTTGGTATATATTTTGTATATAGTACCTCATTTACTCCTCATACCTGTCTTCTGAGATGGATTTAGTCTCAGTGTACAGTTTAGGAAGAAAAATCCTGAGCGGTGAAGTGGCCTGTTCAAGCTAGTAAATGGGAGTGCTGTAATTTTAGCTACTGTTAACTGGCTCTCCCCCCACTCAGTCATTAACTAAATTCATCCATCCAGGCTGCCATTTTGTTATTGGAACAATTCAAGCTGCCCTTTGTGGATTGTGGTTGGCTCCTTCCTGTTCTTCCTTCAGCTTAAAGATCACATCCTCAGAGAACCCTTCTCTGACCATCCCTTCACTTTTTCTCATAGTCTTTTATATTTCCTTGATAGGAATTACCAGTGTCTGAAATTCTGTGGTTTAATTATCCTCTTTCTATCCTCCTAGAATTAAACACCATGAGTGTATGGAATTTGTCTCCTTTTTCACTTTTTCCCCAGTATCTAGAGCAGGCCTGGCACATAGTGGGCATTAAGTATTAGTTGAATGAATGAATGAATGACTCCAAAGGCGGTCATTATATTGTACTGCCCCAAAGGAAGTAGGAGTTATTAAGTATCTTAAGAATTTAAATTGCTTAATGAAGTATATCTTTCTAGAAATATCTGGTAGTTATTTGCACATTGAATTTAGGCATGGAGATCAGATAGGAAGCTAACCTAGCAGTTTTAGCATGAGGATATGAGCCTGGGCTTGGAGTAGTAGCAGTGGAAATAGAGTGGAAGGTGTAAATCTTAGAATTATTTCAAAAGAAGAGTCACAGGGCTTAGATACTGAAGTAGGAGTGAGAAACAATAGTCAATATTTGAATTCCAAAGTGCATTAAGAGAAGGTGGCCTGACCAGAAACATGAACAGAAATATTAACATTGGGATGGTGTGGTAGTTAGATTCAGTTGTCAGTTTGGCCAGGTGAAGGCACCTAGTTCTGTTGCTGTGGACATGAGCCAATGGTATGTGTACCTCATCTGTTGCTGATTACATCTGCAGTCGGCTAGGAGGTGTGCCTGCTGCAATGAATGATATTTGACTTAATTGGCTGATTCTTAAATGAGAGAGCTCACCATAGCACAGCCCAAGCAGTTCGGCATACCTCATCTCAGCACTTGCGGCTCAGTCCAGGCTTTTGGAGATGCAGAAAGAAATCACCCCGGGGAAAGTGGTTGGAACCCAGAGGCCTGGAGAGAAGCCAGCAGAGAACTCCATGTGCCTTCCCAGTAAGGAAGAACCTCAGTTGAAAGTTAGCTGCCTTTCCTCTGAAGAACTAACAAAATAAATCCCCTTTAATTAAAAGCCAGTCCGTCTCTGGTGTGTTGCATTCCAGCAGCTAGCAAACTAGAACAGATGGCAAGCCATGTTTGTTAGGAGAAAAGATGACTTTGGTTTTCTGATATGGCAAATTTGAGGACATGGTATATCAAACAGAAAAGTGTGTTTTCCTCAAGAGATAGTTCTGCTTATGCTTTTTTTTTTTTGGTGTGGGTAGGCTCCGAGAATCAAATGCTTATGTTTTTACTATTAATTCCTTTGATGAATTTTTGAAACAATTAATATGTGAGAGATATTGTCACGTTATATAGCAGCATCTGGAATGTTTAACGAAGTCAACTACATGTGAATAGAGTAAGTAAAGTGTTTATAGGCGAAATGTTAGTTATTTTGTAAAAGTTATATTTTCAAACATAAATAGTGTTCCTTGTTTTTTGTTCAGCTATTGTGTGTGGGTATGAAATAATGTTTGTTACTGTGTGTTAACTGCTGTCAGTAGTAAAGCTTTAAACATATTTGTTCTCTTGTCTACAATGGTGCTTTTCCATAATCCACAATGAGAAGTGTTTTACACTTTAACCCAATTATAGCCATACATATACATGAAACTGATGCGTGTGTGTATGAGCTGAAACCAGCTTCATTTAAAAAATATTCTTACTATGAGCAGTACATTTTTTTCTAGTAATTCTATTTCATTTTTTCTTCCCAGATGCTGGAAGAAGATTACTGAATTGATTTCACACTCTAATAATGGGGTTGCAGTACAATATAAAGAATACATTGGCTCATGTAAATGAATCCCTAAATGGTATTTTATAATATATAATAAAATGAAGTAGAGAAAGTATAGGATTTAAACATGTAGTTTTAGACTAAGGGAGCCAGCAGAGTAAGTAAAAGGCATCTATGTCCCTTTTTCAAAGTCTGGCAGTCTCACCACAGTGGCACCTAGACCTCATGAAAGGAATAAACACGATAATCATAGCAATTCTTGTTTAACCTTTGGCCTTGAGCTCATCCCATAGGACTTGTGCTATAGTTGATAGAATTGTGAATGCAAACAGTGAGCTTCCTACCTACACAGTATATAAGAAAATGCTCTTGGTTTTGAGAAACATGCCTTTGTAGGGGGACAGAATAAAATGAAAAGACTTATCCATCTTTGAGGAAGGAGTGAAGAAGAGCTTTTATTTCTTCTCAGAGGCTGTAACAGTTATCAGAGATTTTCCTTAAAATAAAGATGTCATAGTCTGCTAGGGTTGCTTCAACTAGTACCATAGACTGATTGGCTTAACCATCAGGAATTTATTGTCTCAGTTTTGGGGCATAGAAGTCCATATGGAAGGTTTCAGCAGGTCCATGCTTTCTCTGAAATCTGTAGCATTCTGGTTGTGGCTTGCTGGCAATCCATAATTCAGTCTCTACTTCTGTCAGATGGTAATCCGTCTACCATCTTCTGCCGCTGCTGTGTCCATATTTCCTCTGCATATAAGGATGCTAGTCGTATTGGATTAAAGCCCATCCTGGCTCATTTTGGCCTTACCTTAGTAGGATCTTTGAGGATTAGTACTATTAAGTATTAAAATGTTTACTGTCACTTTTTTCACCAGTTGGAATTTAAACTCTTAAGTCCTCTAACTCTAGATCCTATACCCTTTCCACTACTTCATTCTCTAAATCGTTTTTTTTTTTTTTTCTGTAAGGGCTCAGTAGTAAGTATTACCAGCTTTCTTGGCCATGTGTTCCGTCTCAACTATTCAGCTCTACAGTTGTAGCACAAAAACAGTCATAGACAGTACCTAAATGAATATGGATGGCTGTGTTCTCAAAAGTTTATTTACAAAATAGGAAACTGCAAGGATGGGCTCTTGATATATAGTTTGCTAACCCCCTGTTTAAAATCCCCTGCTCTATAAGCAATATGAAGAGCAAAGCTGGAGATGGTGGAATTAGGAAAAGAAAAATAGTATTTGGTATTATAGGACATACCACTGGTTTGGGGAGAAGCTTTTAAACCTCTTAGATCAAAAACAAAAAAAGTTTTTAAACAAAAATAATTAGGGATTCCCTGAAAAGTTTTTTAATACTTTTGTAAATTTTACCCTCATTTTGTCTCTTAAGATACATTAAATTAAACCCATGTTGAATTATCATACTTCTTGTAAGTAGAACCTGAATTAATGGCTTTTGTTCTGAATTACTGTAGTTATTTTTGACACAGCTTTCACTTTGATTTTTAATTATTAATTTGAAATGCTGAATTGAATACTGGTTTGTTGGTTGGTTGTTGCTTTTTAAGTGATTGTTACTTTTACAGTGTTATCTTAACGTGTGCGGTTACAAAAAATAATATGCATTGTTTAAAAAAAGAATTGAGTGGGCATAAAGAACAGGGAAGAAAATGGAGTGTTGAGTGTTAATAATAATAGCTAAATTATATTGAGCACATATTGTGCCAGGCACTGTTCTAAACACTTACATAAATTAACTCATAATGTTTACCGCAATAACCCAAGAATAGGTATTACTATTATTCTCTTCATTTTTTGGTGAGAATATTAAAGTACAAAGTGATAAACTCAGCCAAAATTACACAGCCAGAAAATGGCAGAGCTGGAAATTAAATTCAGGCAATTTGATTTCTGTATTTTTATTCAAAACCACTTCACACAACTGCCTCTGGATGAGTAGAACACAAAATTGAAGAAGGAAACTAAAAGTATAAAACTTGTGGATATTTTGAAGCACAGGGAAAAAAATTTTGATTATGAAAAGAATTTGGGTGGCATAAAAATACATAGATAATATTTTTACTTTTATACCTTATCTACTTAAGTACTTTGGAGTACATACTGTACACAGTTTTTCTTTTAAAATTTAGAATAAATAGGGAAATATTTTTATGAAAGAGTTCTTTGCTTCTTCTACTTAGTTATTAGAAAAGATGTTTTTGTCTCCCAATTTCCCTTCTGATGAATGATCCTTCAGGTTTTTATTTGGGGTTCTTGGGAGTATTCTTTGACCAGAGATGTATTTACCCTACCCCCCATCTCCACCTCCAGTTTTGGGCTACATCAGTGCGCTCCATTCAGCAATGACCTGAAGACACTGATTTGCCTTACTCCTCCCATTCCCTTCCCCATCTGAGTGGATTGGGCATTTTCCAATTCCTTGAGTACATCAGGTATGTTCATCCCTGAAACATTGCTTATATTCTCTCCTAAACTTCACCTGGCAAACTTCCTTTGATCCTTAGGGTTTAATTTATTTATCTCAAATGTCTTCTTTAACCCTTTCTCCATGCCAGGTAGAATTAATCTGTCTCTCACCTTGCTGTCTTAGTACTTTGCACATACCACTATTATAACTTTTATCACATTATTTTACAGTTGCTTACAGCTCTTCCTTCTGTTAGATTTTGAGCTTCTCAGACACAGGAAATGATTATTCTCTCTGTCTTTATATTTCTAGCATATAGTATAGACATGTTGTTATAATGGGTGCTTCATACATTTTTGAATGAAAAGCTGGAAATCATAGGAATGTATCAATACATGAAAGGGAAATGTTTTTAAAAGTAGTGATTTTCCAATAATATACCTTGAGTATGAATAAGTAGGAGGACACGGATGGAAAATTGTGGACTATTGGTAAAAGAGATATATGTTGAAAAAGGAGATGGGAACTAATTTTTCTCTTTTAGTCTCTGTCTTTTATGGGCAGGAATTCTTTTTAAAAAGCATTGCAGAGAAATCCCATTTTAATGCAAGCTAGTTTATAGGTTAAATGATAATTCTTGAGGATTCACTCAACATACTTCATTAATTCATCTAAGATAGCATATCTTAATTTGCGTGTTCGGATTTGGGCAAGGGGTACAATGTTTTGGATTAAATAGCAAAATACTGAATAACTCATATTCTTAAGATCCCTCTTCCTCTTTTAAAATAATCTGCCAGGTCAAAAGATAATATAGGCCTCAGACATAGTATCTACGGCATGGGGAATGTGGTTTGAATGCATTCTGAGAATCAAAATGGAGCTAACTAACAGTGACATATACATTCATTCTGGAAATTTATTTTCTGAACCATGGTGCAAATCTGGATGAGATAAAGTCATAAAGTTTTTATACAGTAAACCCAACAGTTCTGCAGAGTAGATGAGATAGTATACTGCTACTTTTTTTTTTTTAACCCTATTTAATCAACTTCAGTTTTTAGGGAAAATTTTTAACAAGATATTTTTGTGGGATTTGAATATAATAGTATTTTTTTCCTGATTTCCATTTTCTGTCTAAGTGAATAGTCGTGTTGCTTTTTTCAGCATTGGTTTTATATTGGGCATTAAATTAGTTGTCAGTGTCATTATGTTCTATTACTCTTATTTCTTTTAATAGTTAAAACTTTATACACGCTATAAAATTTGGTGGGTTAATTAATGGGATAAACTTTGGAGCTATTTGTTATCTTTTGTGGTTTAAACTTCCATTATCTGAAAAGCATTTGTATTCACTAATGTCTTTGCTATCTAATTTCTTGAGATCTTTATATAAAAAACCATGTGCCTTTAGCTAGTCACAGAAAACATATCCCCATGGTGGTTTGGTTGAGTTTAGGATTACAAAATATTCTACAGTAATAGTTTTGTAAGAGCTTTGAGCTCATTTCTGGCAAATATAAACCCTGCATTTTAAACTGGTTGCTAAACTTCTGTATCAGAATTTCAAGGAAAATATATTGCTACTCAAGGTAATTTTTTTAACTTCCCATTATTTTATTTGGTAAAAGACAAAAGATTTTTTTTTCTTTTATCCTTTGAAGGTGACTGTATTAGTTTCCTAGGGCTACCTAGCAAAGTACCACAAGTAAAATAGCTAAAGACAACAGGATTTTATTAGCTCAGTTTTGTAGGCTAGAAATCTGGAATCAAGATGTTGACAGGCCCATGGTCCCTCTGAAACCTACAATCGGGTTAAATCTTTCCTTGCCTCTTAGAACTAGCTACTTGTGGTTTCTTGGCAGTTCTTGGTATTGCTGGGCTCGCAGCTGCAGCACTTCAACTTCTGCCCCCGTCATCACATGGCATTGTTCATTCTATCTTATATCTGTGTCTGTCCGAATTTCCTCTTCTTATAAGGACACCAGTCAAATTGGCTTAGAACCCATCCAAATCCAATTTGACCTCATCTTAAGGAATCGTATTTTCAAAGAGCCTATTTCCAAATAAGATCACATCCACAAGTCCCAGGCTTAGGGCTTGAACACAATTCAATCCATAACAGCAACCAGTTTTGTTTTTTTTTTTTTAATATCATTATGAACTCATGGATTTAAACATATTTGATGAGTTTCTCTTCATTGTAATTATTATTATTACTGAAATGCCGATTGTTTCTTCTTTGACCAGAGAGGGCTCATTGATCCCTCCATCTGGTATAACAAGCTAGTGGTTATAGTATGTTCTAAGTTCATACATTTCTTGCCTCATATCTGGGACCAGTGAGTCCTCATTTAGTGAGGAATGGTATTTCATGATGATCTGCGTGTAGACATATCCATTACCATTGGATTGATCATTGTTTACGGCCTTTTCAAGAGACAGAGCTTAGCAAGTGGGTGTGCGTTTGTGTATGCATGTGTATTTAAAAGCAAAATACTTGATGAGTTCATATTGATACTTTGAATTCAAGACTATAGAAGATTTATATAAACTCCTTTTCTTTTATATCTTTATCTCCTTGGTTCTCAAGAACAGAACTAGAATATCGTGATTCATTATTTGTTTACCAACAGTCTTTAGAAACACAATGCTAATACTAAAACCATTAAAAAATCTTTTGCCTATGCTTCTCTCATCTTCTCACTCATTTCTCTTTAAAGTTATATCTTCTTTGTCAGAGTACAATATAGGTTGTGCTCTTTTCGCCTTAATCATTACTTGCTCTTTTTCCTTTAGTCATTATCTGCTCTTAGTTCTAGGAGTAGCTATGTATTTACTGATCCCTACAAGGCCTTGTATTGATGTCTTTCTCATCATTTGGTTGCTTGAAACCTATTTTGTAGTAAGATTCCTAAGGAATATTCCGTAAGTTTTTGAGTTGATCATAGTTTGTGCCACTTGTAGGAACTGAGTTTTGCTGGATAAAAACTTTGGCCCAAACTTTCTTTGATTGATTATCTTAAATACATGTTACTCCATTTTCTTCTGGCATAAAACATTGTTGTGGAGAAATCTAGTAATCGTCTAATTTCCTTTCCCTTATAAGTTGTGCTTTTTTTCCTAAATGCCCAAAGGATTTTTTCTTGTTCTTTAAAGTCCAGTAATTTTACTAAACCATACCTTGGTATTGATCTTTCAGGATTAGTATTCTTAGGTATGTGGCATATTTGTTCAAATTTCAGTAAAGTTTTCTTGCATTACAGCTTGTAATAAGGAAGTTTTGTGATGACCATTCCTTCAGTGCTGATAGCTTAATATGATACTCTGAAAATTTTATAAATTTGGGTCGGTTTTCTGGGAAAAAAAAAATCCCTAGTTTTTATCAAATTCTTTAAGTCTGTGACCCTCAAAAAGCTGAGATCCAGAGTTGCTTAAATCAGGGGTAGAGGATCTTTATTGTGTGTGACCCATGGCCATTCATTGCTTTTAAAGATAGTTGTAATATTTGTTGTAATGAAATTTCAGTCTTCTGAAGGATCTTGCTCTTTTTTAAATTGATTTTATATTTTGTCAGTTTTGGGGTATCATAGCTTTGGTTAGTGTGTTTATTTTCTTTACCTTTAAAGTTGATTTTATCTTGTCAGGTTTTTTACTTTGATCAGGGATATAGCATGCTTATTTTATTTTCAGAAATGCGAGATAAAATGAGGAAATGGAGAGAAGAAAACTCCCGAAATAGTGAGCAAATTGTGGAAGTTGGAGAGGAGTTGATTAATGAATATGCTTCTAAACTTGGAGATGATAGTAAGTTCTTATGTAATTACTTTATCAACATATTCAGGCTCAGCACATGTCTCATTTATGCTTCTTAGTTTAGTTTAGTTTTTTTTGGGCTGAATATTGATTTATAATTTTTTTTAATGTTCATTTTAATCTATCTGTGACATCATCTTATCTTGCAAAGTTTAAAGTACTTTATTTTGACAAGGATTTATAAGTGCCAGAAGTAGTGAATCTGTCAAATAGGCACTTTTGTTTAAAGCTCACAGAGCTACAGGTCTGGTCTGACCAAAGTGTATTTCATAATCTTTTTAGAATAGTAAAGGTGTTAAGTTAAAGAGTTTTACTTTATAAGATTTAAAAATATTTGACAGTGTTGATTGCATATAAGGATTTTTTTTTCTTAGTTCCAGAAAAAATTCAGTAAGTCAGCTTTCAAGTATAAGTAATGTTCTCTAAAATATCAGAAACAAGAGGAATTCACTAATCTGATTTCTCTTTTAGGGATTTTTATCTTAAATTTATTTTCTCCTTATATATCTAGTTTGGATCATATATGAACAGGTCATGATTGCAGCCCTAGACTATGGTCGAGATGACTTGGCATTGGTAGGTATTTAAACTAATTATATTTTATCTTATATTTAATTTGTTTCATGAGTGGTATATAAGTCATTAAGACCTAGAATAAGGATTGTATTGAATGCTACTCTTTACACTGAGTGGTGCTAATGAGGTACTTCAGGTACAATATCTACTTAGATCTTTATAATAATCCTGAGAAGTAGATATTTAGTGTCCCAGTTTTATTGAAGAGGTTTAATTAGTTGCTAAAGCTTATTTACTTAGGTGAATTATTCTGTGTTATAGAGTTTAAAATAAGAAAAAGATAATTTAAAACAAGTTTATCCTTTGTGTTGTTGAATGACTTCGATAGTATAAAATGTTAAATACTGTTATGCAATATTGTGAATGTACATCTTAAATTATTAGCAAGATCCTGACAGGTACAAAGCATGACCTAAAATAATAATACTGATTTTAAAATAAAACAATAATAATGGCCATATTTTTAACTCTCGTGTACTAGGCATTGTGCTAAGTGCTTCACATGCATGATATTTTATGTTATCATTATATCCACTTTATAATCAGAAAGCAGAGCTTTCTGTTTTTCTTATGAACCTGAATTTTGAAGTACTACTTCCCCCTCCCTCCTTATATGAACCAAAAGGAAGTAATCAGAAACGAAAAGTAGAAGTACAAGGAGAACATACATACTTGTGTCTAAATTAGTAGTCCTGTTCGAGATAGTCCCTTTAAGTTTGTTTTACACATAATTCCACCGGTGCTGCCAGTGCTTAAATATATTCCAAAAAATATTACCTTCAGAACCTTCTCATAGGTTCTGAGATTCTGAATTACCTTTAGAACCTATGAAATGGTGTTTTTAATATCCACAGAGGTGGCAGTTTTGTATTTTGAGGAAAACTTTGGCATTTTTTTCATATAGCCAAATGTCATTTGATAAAGTAGATCATTAGACAATAATTTTGATAAAACCGGAGATCAAGTTTGACAAAGTTTTTTCTTTTTTATAGCACGGTGTTTTGTTTTTAATGATTCAGAATTTCTGTATATTTCATTTGCTTGACTGACCAAATAAAATGAATTTCAAATGATGTCAAAAAAATTAATACCATCTTCACTTTTAACTAACTTGAATATTTCTCTTTTTGTGTCAAATTTTCAGCCTCAGACTTTGAATGTATTTCCAGATCATATTAAAACTTATTGTATTACTGGTTAATAGTTTTATCATTAAAGGCATATTTTTTTGGTCACCCATTCTTTGGGGCAGTAGAATGGCCCATTTGTATAATCCTTGGCATTTCTAGCATTCCCAATCTTATAATCCCTTATATGCTGCTGAGAACATGGTATTTACTCAATAAATACCTGATTATTTATTTATACAGATGAGTTGATGGGCAAATTATAGATACCTATTTAAGGGAAATTAGTACTCCATAAATTTGATGTCTGCATTTTCTGACCCCCATATCAGTTTGTGTAGACTGACAAGATGACTAGTTATGTGTGTTGTATAAACGAAGTGTTAATAAGATTGTGCTACGCACTTAAAATAACTACCAAAGAATTCAATTCTTACCAAGAAAATGCTAATGCTATAGTAGGGAAAAATATGTTTACAGATAACAATTAGAGAAGCAAACAAATAATTACAAATGTAAATAAACAAATCTTATGATGCAAGCTGTCAATTCTTTAGAAATTTATAGAAGACAGAGCTCAACATGGTCTGGTATGTTCAAGGAGACTTAGAGAAAACTCCAGGTATAGAAAGTTGAGGATTTTTTGGCTAATATGAGGTTGATTAGAAGGTTACTTACCCTGTGTAATTGGTATATTATGAGAATAGGATGTGTATAGGGAAGGTTTCTGAGATGGACGTGAAGAAACTTGCTGACCAGAATAAATAATCCTGTTTGTAAGAAGTAGGGTACAAAGTTGAGTTATGTGTGATACAGCTAGATTAAAAAAAAATGTTGTTGTTGTTGTATAGTATAACATATATACAAAGCAAAGAAGTAAAAAAGCAATGGTTTTCAAAGCAGTCTTCAACAAGTACTAACCAGACAGATCCCAGAGTTTGTGATGGGCTACCATATGATCTTCTCAGATTTTTCCTTCTAGTACTCCAGAGTATAGGAGGCTAGAAGACTTAAATTTTTTTTTATCATCACAATCGACTTTTTTTCCTTTTTTTTTATGAAAAAATAACATATATATAAAAAGGCTATAAATTTCAAAGCACAGTACCACAGTTAGTTGTAGAACATATTTCAGAGTGACATGGGTTACAGTTTCTCAATTTTAAGTTTTTACTTCTAGCTGCTCTAAAATACTGGAGACTAAGAAAGATATCAATTTAATGATTCAGCATTCATATTCATTTGTTAAATGATACAGCCAGATTTTAAGTGTCTTGATTAAGGTGCTAATAGAAAGCTGTTATAGGCATTTAAATAAGTAGGGACCTGGAACATTATGAAAGCAATTTTTAAGGAGGAATGATCTGGTAGTAGTATTTGAAGGGTTATTGTCATGATCTGCTCATTTTCCTATTTAAGAGTGTAATCAGTTTCTAAGAATTGATTGTTGTCCTCACTATAATTTCATAGTTGTATTATTTCACCCCCTTATTCATTACTAGTGGATTTGTCTTCAGAGTCATTAGATTACAAAGGTAAAATTATCTGAGAATATGCATTGACGAATATGTAGCCATTCCTTGTAGCCCATTTAGTGTATATAATGTAATTGTTACTCTTCAAGTTTTTTTTCACCAATTATTCTTTCAGTTTTGTCTTCAGGAGTTGAGAAGACAGTTCCCTGGCAGTCACAGAGTCAAGCGACTAACTGGCATGAGGTTTGAAGCCATGGAGAGGTAACAGAATCTTGTAAATAGCATGATCAAATATGTGGCCTGTTTTTAGGTCTTTTACCCATGGCACCTTCATTTATTGTGCAAAATCTTTTTGCTCCTGAGGTCCAGAATAGGTTGCTTCTCAACATAAATATTGCCAGTTAGTTCAAGAAAGTAGGATTTGGCATAAGAGGTAATCTGTCTCTGGCCGGTGAAGTAAGGTTGTGCTTTAGAGTAAGAACTAGCTTTAAATTCTGGTTACAGCATTTATTAGCTGTTACCCTATAAAGTATTTACCTTTTTTTTTTTTTAAAGCCTTTTCAGCTCCACTTTTCTATCAAATGTGGTAGATAGAGGCTATCATCAGCTTCTCAGGGTTAGTAAGGAACTTAGTTAGGATGTGTATATAGTATCCCCACAGGTACTTCAAGTATGGGAGTATTACTTTTTTAAAAAAATTTTTTAGTCTTTTTAAAACATAATAACATACAAACACGAGCATTCTTGCCATATGATCATCCCATTCTTGGTATGTAATCAGTAACTCACAATATCATCACATAGTTGTATATTCATCACCATGATCATTTCTTAGAACATTTGCATCAATTCAGAAAAAGAAATAAAAAGAATAAAGAAAAAAACTCATACATACCATTACCTTTACCCCTCCCTCTCATTGACTGCTAGTATTTCCATTTACCCAATGTATTTTAGCCTTTGTTTCCCCTATTTTTTCTATATCCCTTACCACTCCCTTTCATTTAGTAGTATTTCAGTCTACTAAATTTATTTTAACATTTGTTCCCCCTATTATTCATTTATTTTTAATCGATACGTTTTACTCATCTGTCCATACCATAGATAAAAGGAGTATCAGACACAAGGTTTTCATAATCACACACTCACATTGCAAAAGCTATATCACTATACAATCATCTTCAAGTAGCATGGCTACTGGAACACAGCTCTGCATTTTCAGGCACTTCCCTCTAGCCTCTCCAGTATACCTTTTACTTTAGTATAATAAAGATGATATCTATATAATGCATAAGAATAACCTCCAGGATAACTCAGAGTATTACTTTTACTGTTAATTTCTATTCAGGAAATCGTAATTCACAAGAAATATATAAATTAGACTTAACAAAACAACTGGAAGACATCATTTCAACACTTTTCAAAAAACTGGATCCGTTTTTCAAAAGAAATTTTACCCTTAGTTAAAAAATGAAAAACGGACTGCTCTAATTGAAGCAGAGTAGGGACCTACTTGGCCTGTTGCTTCTTCCCCCATGATAACTTTTGAAGCACTTCTGTGGGGAACCCCAGGAAAATTCGAGAGTTCACTATGGTTAGAATATAAGGTGTGATGGAGTTCTTGTCCAGCTTGAGATGTAGGCAGGTACCAGCTTGTGGAGCACTATATCCCCTGATAAGGAGAGTGAACTGAAAGTAAGGGAAAGTCAGTCTAATTTTTTTATTAATCTATGTTATAGATTCAGATATCATATAATCATCCAAAGCATACTATCAGTCGTTCACAATATCATCCTATAGCTGTACCATTTGTCATCTCAGCAGAGTTCTTTTTTTTCTTTTACGTGAAAAATAACATTTTTACAAAAAAATAATAAATTTTAAACACACTGCAACAATTAGTTGTAGAACAGATTTCAGTGCTTGGCATGGGTTACAAATCTACAATTTTAGGTTATTATTCCTATCTGCACTAAGATACTGGAGATTGAAAGAAATATCCATATGCCGATTCGGCAGTCATACTCATTTGTTAAACCCTACCTTCTCTGTATAACTCCACCATCACCTTTGTTCTTTCTCTCACTCTTTAGAGGTACGTGGTCTATGCCCATTCTAACTTTCTGATGTTGGAAGGGGCTGTCGATAATATGGGACGGGGGATGGAACTAGTTGTTGCTCTGGAGAGGCTGGCCCCTCTGCGTTTCAGGACTTATCTGGTCCAGGGACCCATCTGGAGATTGCAGTTTCCTGGAAAGTTACTCTAGTGTATGGAACCTTTGTAGAATCTTACTTATTGCCCTAGGTGTTCTTTAGGATTGGCAGGGATGGTTTTGGTTGGGGTTTGGTAAGCTATGATAAGTAGTAATGTCTAACTGAAGCTTGCGTATGAGTGACCTCCAGAGTAACCTCTTGACTCTATTTGAACTCTCTCAGCCACTGATACTTTGTTACACTTCTTTTCCCCCTTTTGGTCAGGATGGCATTGTTGATCCCACTGTGCCATGGCCAGGCTCATTCCTGAGAATCATCTCCCATGCCACCAGGGAGACTTTTACTCATGGATGTCATGTCAGACATAAACAGAAGGGCACTGATTTCACTTGCAGAGTTGGGCTTGGAGAGAGATAGGCCACATCTGAGCAACAAAAGAAGTCCTCCAGAGATAAATCTTAGGCATACCTATAGGCAGGCTTAGCTTCTCCACTACATACATAATCACAAGTGCAAGCCTCAAGATCAAGGGCTTGGCCTAGTGATTTGGGTGTACCTAATGTTTGACACAGTATCAGACAGGTTGAGTTAGATTATGTGCTACAGAAAATTTAAGTTCTCCACAAAATAAACCTTTCTTCCTTTGGTCTCAAAGAGTAGATGAGGTTCTAAAACACATTGTCTTTCTTAACCCTGTATTCTGAATTACCTTAATCCCAACCTAATTGGCTTCATTCTCATCTCTAAATAACAGGTTGTACATAAATAAAACAGCCTCTCAAACTCCAGAAATAACAAATACTGCTCCTGACCAAATGTTACTGCTGTAAGAGCTTACAATCTAGGCCCCTATTTTCTTATAAATTTTCTCAATGAGACCATCCGATATTTGCTCTTTTGTTTCTGAATTATTTTGTCTCACTAAATGTCCCACAGGTTCATTCACAACATTGCATGACTCACAACTTCATTCCTTTTTTGTAGCAGCACAATATTCTATCATATGCATGCACCATCGTTCAACAGTCTACTTAGTCAGTGCATCCTTCAGCCACCTCTATTCATTGGTCATCATGTTTAAATGTCCAAAGTCAACAGTCCATTTAATGCTCTCAATTTTAGATAATTTCATTGTTGCCGAGAGAAAGATAACCAGCAAACTCACTCTTACCAAATAGAAAATTCAAACTTCCCCTGAACTCTTGTCTTTCCCCGTTATTTATCCTTGGTGTTGCTGTGGTACTGTTGATGTTTTCCTGTTAAACATAATGTATAGCATGCAATAGCAGTTTTCCCCCTATACCCCAAACTTATGCATACTCTTTGTACAAGATTCATACCTTTGCAGTAGTTCATGGAAGAACTTACTTATATTTGTAGTGTTAATCAGTGGAACACTTGAGTCTGTATAACCCCTTTCTATCCTGTTCACCTTCAATATGGTAATGTTACTTAAAGACCCACTAGTGAACCTCCTTCACTTCTATCTATTCCCTTATATTTAACTTCAACCTCATTAGCCAACTGTTCACCCATCTCTAGGTCCCATGTGTCTCTAGGTCCCCTATATATTCTGTATTATAAACCTCTGATTTACTTTTACCGTGGTCATGAGAGTGGAATCATACTGTAGTATTCTAGTTTGCTAACTGCTGGAACGCAATATACTAGAAATGGCTTTTTAAAAGGGGAATTTAATGAGTTGCTAGTTTACAGTTCTAAGGCCGAGAAAATGTCCCAGTTAAAACAAATCAATAGAAATATCCAATCAAAGGCATCCAAGGAAAGGTACCTTGGTTCAAGAAGGCCGATGAAGTTCAGGGTTTCTCTCTCAAGTGAGAAGGCACATGGTGAACACAGGGTTTCTCCCTCATCTGGAAAGGCACATGGTGAACACAGTCAGGGCTTCTTTCTCGGCTGGAAGAGCACATGGCGTACACAGTGTCATCTGCTAGCTTTCTCTCCTGGCTTCCTGTTTGATGAAGCTCCCCGGGAGGCATTTTCCTTCTTCATCTCCAAAGGTCACTGGCTAGTTTTCTCTGCTTTTCATGGCTGTGCTGTTCTTCTCTGCTCTTTCTGAATCTCTCCCATTCTCCAGAGTGTTTCCTCTTTTATAGGACTCCAGTAAACCAATCAAGACCCACCCAAATGGGTGTAGTCACATCTCTGTCTAATCAAGTTTAATACCCACTCTTGATTGAGTCACATCTCCAGGAAGATGATCTAATTAAAGTTTTGAAAATACGTATTGAATAGGGATTAGAAGAAACATCTGCCTTTACAAAATGGAATTAGGATTAAAACATGGCTTTTCTAGGGTACATACATCCTCTAGACCAGCACAAGTAGCTATTCTTTTGTGTCTGGCTCATTTCACTCAGTATTATGTCCTCAAGGTTCATCCATCTTGTCATGTGCTTCAGTGCATCATTTTGTCTTATTGCTGCATAATATTCCACCATTATGTATATACCCCATTTTGTTAATCCACTCATCTGTTGATAGGCACTTGGATTGTTTCCATCTTTTGGCAATTGTGAATTGCTTCTATGAATGTCTATGTGCACATGTCTGTTTGTGTCATTACTTTTGGCTCTTCTGTGTATATATGGAGCAGTGGTATTGCTGGGTCATCTGGGAACTCGGTATTTAGTTTTCTAAGGAACTACCGAACTGTGTTCCATAGCAGCTGTACCATTATACATTCCCACCAGCAGTGCATAAGTGTCCCAATTTCTCCACATCCTCTCCAACATTAGTTTCCTGTTTGTTTAGTAGCAGCCATTCTTGTAGGTGTGAGGTGGTATCTCATTGTAGTCTTGATCTGCATTTCCTTTATAGCTAATGAAAATGAGCATCTCTTCATGTGCTTTTGAACCATCTGTATTCTTCAGAAAAATGCCTAGTCATACCTAAGTCTGTTTTATAGTTGGGTTGTTTGTTCTTTTGTTGTTGAGTTGTGGTTTTATATATAAATAAATATATGTATGTACTGGATACTAAAACTTTATCTGTTGTGTGATTTCCAAATATTTTCTCCCATTGAGTTGGCTGTCTCTTCACCAGTTTGACAATGTCTTTTGAGGCACAAAAGCATTTGATTTTGAGGCTTTGCCATTTTTTTCTTTTGTTGCTTGTGCTGTGGGTTTAAAGGTTAGGAAGCTTCCTCCTATTACTAGGTCTTGCAGATATTTCCCTACATTTTCTTCTAGGAACTTTATGGTAGTGATTCTTATATTCAGATGTTTGATACAGTTTGAGTTAATTTTTGTATAGAGTGTAAGGTAAGGATCCTTGTGCCAGTTTGAAAGGATTATATGTCCTAGAAAAGCCATAGTTTAATCCTGATCCCATGATAGTGTGGGGTTGGAAACTTGACTGTTATCTCCATGAAGATGTGACTCTCCCAGTTGTGGGTATGAACTTTGGAATAGAGAAAGATGTGACTCCACACATTCCAGGTGGGTCTTGATTACTTTACTGGAATCCTTTAAAAGAGGAAGCATTTTGGAAAAGGCTTGAGATTCTAAAAGCAGAGAATGACGACACGGATGAGAGTCATGAAGCAAAGAGTCCACACCACCAGAGACCTTTGGAGATGAAGAAGTAATATGGCCCTGGGGAAGCATCATGAAACAAGAAGCCTACAGAGAAAACTGGCAGAACTCACCATGTATTCGCTGTGTGTTTGCCACGTGCCTTTCCAGTGGGAAGAGAAACCCTGAACATCATTGGCCTTTTTTGAGTGAAGGTAACCTCTTCCTGGTGCCTTAATTTGGACATTTGTATAGAATAGCTTTAATTTGGACATTTTCTTGGTGTTAGAACTGCAAACTAGCACCTTAATAAATTCCCCTTTTTGCAAGTCATTCCATTTCTGGCATATTGTAGTCCAACAGCTAGCAAAATAGAACTGTCCTCTTTTGTTCTTTTGGCTATTGATACCAGTTCTCCCATGTCCATTCATTTAAAAGACTATTTTGTCCTAGTTCAGTGGATTTGGGGTACTTGTCAAAGATCAATTGACCATCAATTTGGTGGTCTGTTTCTGAATTCTTGGTTCCATTGGTCAGTGTATCTATAATTGTACCACCGTGGCTTTATATTAAGTTTTAAAATTAGTGAGTGTTAATCTTCCCTCTTTTTTCTTTCTTTTTTTTTTTTTGGATGCTTTTAACTATTTGGGGTCTCTTTTGCTTCCAGATGAATATGTTAACTAGCTTTTCCAAGTCTTCTAAGTAGATTGCTAGAATTTTGATTAGTACTGCATTGAATCTGCAGATCAATTTGGGTAGAACTGACATCTTAACTACATTTAACCTTCCTGTTCATGAGCAGGGACTGTCCACCTATTTAGATCTTCTTTGATTTCTTTTAGCAATGTTTTGTAGTTTTCTGTGTACAAGTCCTTTACATCCCTAGTTAAGTTCATTCCTAGATACTTGATTTATTATTTGCTGTTTTGAATGGGATTTTTTTCCTTAATTGACTCCTCAGGTCATTGTTTCTATACAGAAAAATTACTGGTTTTTCCGTGTTAATTTATATCCCACCACCTTGCTGAATTTCTTTATTAGCTCAGGTAACTTTGTTGTAGATTTCTCAGGATTTTCCATTATAGTATCATGTCATCTGCAAATAATGAAAGTTTTACTTCTTCCTTTCCAATTTGGATGTTTTATTTCTTTCTGCCTGATTGCTCTAGCTAGAACTTCTAGTATGGCGTTGAATAGTAGTGGTGACAGAGGGCATCCTTGTCTCTTTCCAACTTTAGGGGGAAAGGTTTTAGTCTCACCACTGAATACAATGCTGGCTATGGGTTTTTCATATATGCCTTTAATCATATTGAGGAAGTTAACTTTGATTCTTACATTTTGAAGTGTTTTTATCAGAAAAAGGATGTTGAACTTTGTCCATTGCCTTTTCAGCGTCAGTCAAACTGATGATGTGATTTTTCTGTTTTGATTTGTTAATATGTTATGTTACATTAACTGATTTTCTTGTGTTGAACCATCCTTGCATTCCTGGTATAAACTCCACTTAGTTGTGATGTATAATTCTTTTAATGTGTTGTTGTACTTGATTTGCTAATATTTTGTTGAGACTTTTTGCATCTATGTTCATTAGAGAAATTGGCCTGTATTTTTCCTTTCTTATAGCATCTTTACCCAGTTTTATTATTCAAATGATGTTAGCTGCATAAAATGAGTTAGGTTGTGTTCCTTTTTCCTCAGTTTTTTGGAAAAGTTTGAGCAGAACTGGTGTTAGTTTGTTTGATAAAATTCCCCTGTGAAACCATCTGACTCAGTGCTTTTCTTTGTAGGAAAATTTTTGATGATTGATTGAATCTCTTTACTTGGAATTGGTTTGCTGAGATCTTCTATTTCTTCTTGAGTTAGTGTAGCTTGTTTTGTGTGTTTCCAAGAATTTGTCCATTTCATCTAAGTTATCTAGGTTGTTGATGTATAGTATCCTCTTCTGATTTCTTTTATTTCTTCAGGGTCTGTGGTAATGAACCCTCTCTCATTTCTGATTTTGTTTATTTGCATCCTCTCTTTTTTTCTTCATCAGCCTTGCTAATGGCCCATTGTTTTATTGATTTTCTCAACCAACTTTTGATTTTAGTAATTTTTTCCCTTGTTCTTTCATATCTCCCATTCATTTAACTCTGCTTTAATTTTTGTTATATCTCTTCTATTTGCTTTAGGGTTAGCTTGCTGTTCTTTCTCAAATTCCTCCAGGTGAGTAGTTAAGTCCTTGGTTTTTGCTCTTTCTTCTTTTTAAATATAGGCATTTAAGGCAATAAATTCCCCTCTCAGCACAACCTTTGCCTCATCCCATAAGTTCTGATATGTTGTATTATTTTCATTCATCTCCAGATAGCTACCAATTTCTCTAGTGATTTCTTCTTTGACCCACTCGTTTAAGAGTATGTTATTTAATCTCATATATTTGTTAAAGTTCTTGTTCTTTGGTGGTTATTGATTTCCAGTTTCATTCTGCTGTGGTCAGAGAAAGTGCTTTGAATAATTTCAAAATTTTAAAATTTATAAAGACCTCTTTTGTGCCCCAGCTTTATGATCTATCCTGGAGAAAGTTCATGAGCACTAGAGAAGAATATATATCCTGTATTTTGGGGTGTAATAACTTATATATGTCTGTTAGCTCTAATTCGTTTATGAAATTTTTTAAGTTCTCTGTTTCGTTATTGATCTTGTGTCTGTTGTTGTATCTATAGTGGAGAGTGATATGTTGAAGTCTCCTACTATTATTGTTGAGCCATCTGTTGCTCCCTTCATTTATACCAATGTTTGTCTCATGTACTTTGAGCTCTCTGATCAGCAGCATAAGCACTTATGATTGTTATTTTTTCTTGGTTGGTAAATTATCCCTTTTATTAATATATAGTGTCCTTTTTGCCCCTTAAAATGTCTGAATTTAATGTCTGTGTTGTCTGATATTAGTATAGCTACTCCTGCTTTCTTTTGGTTACAGCTTGTGTGAAATATCTGTTTCTATCCTTTCACTTTCAGTTTATTTGTATCCTTATATCTAAGATGAGTCTTTTGTAAGCAGTATATAGGTGGATTAAATTTCTTAATCCATTCTGCCAATCTGTATCTTAATTGGTAAGTTTGTTAACATTTAAAGTTATTATTGTAAAGACATTTCTGGAATCCACCATTTTATCCTTTGGATTTTATTTGTCAGACCTGTATATTATTTTCCCTCTTTCTCTTTTTATCCTTTAAGTTCCCCTTACTGGTACTCTTCAATTCTGTACCCTTCTCGAGACCTCCCTATCCTGTCTGTTTTTTTCATCTGGCAGAACTCCTTTTAGTGTTTCGTGTAGGTCCGGTCTCCTGTTGACAGATTCTCTCAGCATTTGTTTGTCTGTGAAAATTTTATTCCCCCTCTGTTTGAAGGAGAATTTGACTGAGTACAGAGTTCTTGGCTAGAAGCCTTTCTCTTTCAGGATCATAAATACATCATACCACTGCCTTCTCGCCTCCATGGTGCCAGTTGAGCACTGAACTCAGTCTTATGTGGTTTCCCTTGTATGTAGTAGATTGTTTTTCTCTTGCTGCTTTTGGATTTTCTGCTCTTCGACATTTGACAGATTGATTAGTATGTATTTTGGGGTTAGCCTATTTGGAGTTTGTTGGGTTTCTTTGAATTGCGTGTTTATGTCTTATAAATATTCAAAACTTTTCCCCCATTATATCCTAAGCTGATCTTCCTAGTCCTTTTCCTCATCTCTTCCTCTTCTGGGACACCAATGATTCTTATATTTGTGCACTTGTTTTTTTGGTCCATCATTTCCCTGAGATCCAGTTCACATTTTCCCATCTTTTTGCTATTTTCTCTTTTGTGTATTTGAAATCAGTTGTTCTGTCCTCTAGTTTGCTTATTCTTTCTTCTTCCTCTTCAGATCTGCTGTTGTGTGTCCCTTGTTTATTTTTTATTTGATCCACAGCATCTTTTTAATCTCTGATATCTGCTATTTTTCTTTCAGATTCCTCTTTATGCTCTTCTAGTGTCTTCTTGATCTCCTTTGTGTCATTAGCTATCCCACTGATTTCATTTAGTAGTTTCATGAACATCTTTGATTAGTTCTAAAGTCTGTGTGTCCTCTGGTGTTTAATTTGGTCATTAGGCTGGGCTATATCTGCATCTTCATATGCTTAGTAATCTTCTGTTGCCTCCGAGGCATGTAAATCTTTTGATAGGATTACCTTGGAAGTTGATTTCCTTAAGTAGTCTAAAGCTTTATGTTTGTGGACGGATGTGGAGCAGGATGTGGGTGTGGGGTGGGGCACAACAGTGCGATGACAGGTTGTGACACAGTTATAGGCACAGGTCGGGGATGCTAAGCTGTAATTGGTTTCTACCTACTAGATAACAGTAGCTCTCCCACAGTCTTTACAACCAAAATGGCCTCAAACATTGCCAGATTTCTCCTGGAAAACAAAATCACTCACTGTTAAGAAGCACTGTTCCAGAATCAGTGATAGCATTTAGTTTTTGTATCCTGTTAGTTTCCTTTAATCTGTGACATATTGACTGCCTTTGTCTTTTGTAGTTTTGAAGACTATAATTCTTATACCCATTCCCCTACCCCAGCCTTTTTTTTCCTAATTCTCATTTTGGAATTATCTGATTTTCCTTCTCATTGCATTCAATTATGCACTTATCACCATAATACTTTGAGCGATGTATCCTTCTCAGGGAATGATGCTCATAGGCACATCTTGTTCATTTGCACCTCATTGATAATGTTAATATCAAGTGATTATCTCATATCTTCATGCAGCTAGTTCCCTTGCAACTTATAAGAGTTCATGGAGAGACATTTTAAGACCATGCAAATATCCTATTCACTGTGAACTATTGAAATATAAGTTTGATAATTAAATGTCAGTAACAGTAGAAAACTACTAAAATTCAAATTGTGCTTATATTAGTGAATTGAATGAATCATCTTCTGTCTTCCTTTGCCATCTATGTTATTGTTCCACAGAAGTTATGTTGTTGGAAAAAGATTCCAAGGTGATTCTCATATCTTGTTGAGACCCCTCCTTG
Organism: Tamandua tetradactyla; assembly: GCF_023851605.1. Taxonomy (NCBI): domain Eukaryota; kingdom Metazoa; phylum Chordata; class Mammalia; order Pilosa; family Myrmecophagidae; genus Tamandua; species Tamandua tetradactyla. The sequence goes on from NC_135332.1 coordinate 152,942,567, forward strand.
GCCCTTGTTTATATACTTTATTGTTTATTTTACTTGATGATTTCATATTGTTTCCCCATTTAGTTACAGGTTCATATGAGGCTAGCATCTCTACTATATTACCATGGATTTGATGCACAAACTAATTTTCTTCATTTGAACTGCTTCAGAGTCTGGTGCACTTAGTATACCGTGATGCCTTTTGGCTGTCCCTTGATGTGGATCCATTTATGAATTTTCTGCTTTTATTTTTCTCAGTAGTATACTGCAGTGAAAGTATTCTTACCTATTGTTGTGATCATAATCACAAATTCAAGCTTGGGCACTACAATTGTCTGGCAGTTCAACAATTCAAACTAAAAGATCTCTTTTCATGATGATATAGAATATTAGTATGTTGAATATCATTAAGAGAAAAATATAAAATTAAAAAATTCCCATCAGGAACTTAGGAATGGATCCTTAAGAATGTATCAGATGCTTCCAGGTTTTAGAAACACTTATGTAAAAATTCTAAACATTGTTTTTGCTTTTCTCTAAAGAGCTACAAAGTGGAGAAATTGATCACTATGAATCTGGGGTTATGAATATAGTTAGGAAGGAATTTCAGAATCACTTAGCTGTTTTCTCCTTTATCCCGAACAAGATTGCAGTATACAAGAGTAAATAGGTAAAGTCTTTGTTGTGATTTCTGATACTTCTGTCCATATGGTACTCACTATCATATAATGTTAATTTTGACCTCTTAGTTGTATACTGCCACATTTGATTATTTATATTTGACAAAGTTGCATTTTGTTTCCTTTATGAGATTGCATCCCAGAAAGTAGTAACTAGCATGTGCATACTTAGTAGATGCTTAATGAATTGAACTGAACCAGCTCAACAAAGAAAAGCTATCACAAATATTCATTAAAAGAGAATATATATATAACATTTCTTTGTGAATGAATTTGTTGAAATTAAGCTTTGTTTTATGTTTTTTAGGCTATAATTTTAAAGTATAACTTGGATCACAAAGGTCTCTTTGTGTGGCTACGTTTTACCTTTGTATTTAGGCCAAATTAAATCAATATATTTTAGAAGTTTATTTTTTCTATATATACTTTACAAATGGAAGTTCTTCCTTATAAATATGGGACTGGAGCAAGTTTTTACTATTAAATGAAGATGGGTAGAGACTTGGATAGAATTGTAAATGCATTCTTAAAAAAGTAAGGGATTTTAAGCCCTGCCATTTTAATGTTTTTCTATATATTATAATTTATATTTATATTTTAAGGTAATGATTCTTGATGTTCTTTTTTCTTTTTAAATAGATATGATGATGCTATACAGCTATATGACCGAATTTTGCAAGAAGATCCAACTAACACTGTGAGTTAGCTGATTATCCTGAAGGACAATCTAAAGTTTAATTTTAGAAGTGAAAGTACCTTACTGAGGAAATAGTGGAAAAATACATATTAAACTAGATTTTATATTTTAAGTATTTCATGATGGGCCATGTATTTTTTTTGTTGTCTTGCAAGATTTAGTAATCTCCAGAAAGTTTGACTTTATATCTTATTAGAAAGAAGCTAGTAGAAATTTGGAATGAGTAGTCTATGTTCTAGAGCCCAGCAGGGCCCATTGTTTTTGTAATATTTTGAAGTTAATGAATTATCAACTTATAGTTACTTTTAGTTGTTTAAATGAAAAATGACAAAAGTCATCTCAGTAATTAGTATATGGAATTAGTTTGTGGAATTTTTTATTTTATTATTTTTTAGTAGTTGACTCAAAAGTGTTTATTATATTGAAAGGATTGTCAGAATACAGAGAGTTCATGGAAAAGTTTTGACAGATCTGCAAGCCTAACTGCTGTTAAACAACAAAATGATATTTCTCCTATCATTTTACATGGATACTACCAATAAAAAGATATAAAATGGAAATTTTTGACTATTTGTCTATCTTATCTATGTAATGATTTGCCTCTGTCTTAATAGAACAGCCTCTTTAAAAAAGTACCATTTTTCTTTACCTGAAGATTTTCTCAATCGTTTTCAATTATATGGTTTTACCACTGTTTCAAAATTATATATTTTTCACCCAACCATATATGAAAAAAAAAAATGGTTTTTACAAAAAGTTTCTGAGTTTCATATGTTTTTCTCATACCAGGTTAAAAATCAATAGCTAGTAATTTAAATTCTTGCAATTAAGAGTATTCTGTGTCATTTTAACTTGGATATATTGTTATAAATTATTTTCCTACAGAATCTACAATAAGATATAATCAAATAATATTCTCTCTTTGTAGTACTTTCCATGTTTTACGACTTTATATTACTCTATCTATGGCTGACTAAAAGGGAAATCCAAACAGTTTCCTTCCAACATGTGCAAGTAACTTTAGCCCTTAGTGTTTGGGTAAATGTTTGAGAACAAGTTTTAACTAATTTCAGCTTTCCTAAATATGCTATTCTTTCATCAAATGTTATCTAATCTCCCCTCACTCCCGTCTTTCTTTCTTTTTTTTTTAAATGCAGTTTTATTGAGGTCAGTTCACATACCATATAGTCATCCAGAGTTACAATCAGTGGTTCACAGTATCATTGTATAGTTGTACATTCATCACCACAATCAAATTTCGAACATTTCATTGCCCCCAAAATAAAAAATAAATAAAAATGAAAATGAACACCCAGGACATCCCATACCTCTTATCCCCATCTATTATTTATTTTTTGTCTTTATTTTCTTACTTATCTGTCCATACACTGGATAAAGGGAATGTCAGCCACAAGGTTTTCACAGTCACAAAAAAGTCACACCATGAAAACTAAATAGTTATGCAGTCATTTTTAAGAATCAAGGTTACTGATTACTGTTCAACAGTTTCAAGTATTTCTTTCTAGCTATCCTTATATATTAAAAACTAAAAAAGAATGTCAATATAATGCATAAGAATAGCCTCCAGAATGACCTCTCAATTCTATTTGAACTCTTTCAGCCACTGAAACTTTATTTTGTTTCATTTCTCTTTCCCCTTTTGGTCAAGATGTCTTTCTCACTCCCATGATGCAGGGCCAGGCACATCCGTGGGGGTCATAGCCCATGTTGCCAGTGAGATTTAAACCCTTGGGAGTCTGTGTCCCATGTGGGTGGGAGGACAGTGAGTTCACCTGCTAAGTTGGCTTAGAGAGAGAGGCCGCATCTGAGCAACAAAAGAGGTTCTCTGGGGGTGACTCTTAGGCATGATTATAAGTAGGCTTAGCTTCTCTTATGCAGGAATATATTTCCTAAGAGCAAGTCCCAAGATTGATAGCTCAGCCTATTAAATTAGTATTCCCCAATGCTTACAAAAATATCAGGGATTCCCCGGGTGGGAAGTTTAATATTTCCACATTTTTCCCCAGTCCCACAAGGGGACTTTGCAAATACTTGTTTATTCTCTGCCCAAATTACCCTAGGATGTATCAGGGCATCACAGTAACCTGTACAAACCAATAAGATCTCACTCCCTATTCAAAGCTCCATGTAATTATGAAGTTTGAATAAACTCATTATACAAGATAAATTAGATAGTATGCTACTGAAAATATGAATTTTGCCCCAAATAAACATCTCCTACTTTGGTCTCAAACAGAAGCTGAAGTTTTAAATCACAGTATCATCTTTTAACCTTTAGTCTGATATACCTCAGTCCTAACCAGATCTGATTCCTTCATATCTCTAATTGAAGTCTGATCTCCTTTTTGGCTTTTTACACGGTTGCTGTATGGGGCAATGCTGAGTTTCAGAGCTGCAGAACTCTAGCTCTGAGTCTCAGGTTTCACACGCATACCCAAAATTCCATGGACCAACCAGGTTACACACAAAGACCTCAGCATTTCAGAATTTAGAAATAACCATTGCAACTCTGGAATAGATGTGCCTGTTGTAAGAATATACAATGTAGGATTTACAGTAAGCCTTTCCCTGATAACCTGTACTCTCAAATTCAATTCTCAGAGTTTGCACAAATTAGTTAATCCATATTAGTGAGGTGTTATAATGTTTGTCTTTTTGTTTCTGGCTTATCTCACTCAACATACTGTCCTCAAGGTCCATATATCAAGTTGCATGCGTCACAACTTCATTCTTTCTTGGAGCTGCTCAGAATTCCATTGTATGTATACACCACAGTTCACCCTTACGTTTATCAGTCTTTGTACCCTTAGGCCACATCAGTCCATTGGAAATTGTAATTATTGCTGCTATAAATACCAGTGTGCAAATGTCCATTCATGTCCCTGCATTTTCTTCCAAGTATACACCTGATAATAGGGTTGCAGGATCATATAGCAGTCCTATACTGAGCCTCCTGTGGAACTACCACCCTGCCTCCAGATGGACCGAACCATTCCTCTTTCCTACCAACAGTAAATAAGGAACAGTATATCCTTCTCTCATGTTTTCTGCAGTACTTGTGTCTTTCAGTTTATTCTGTTTTATTTTTCAAATATTTTTATTGACAAAACAACAAAGAAACACAAATGTTCTTAACATACAAACGTTCTGTACATGGTGTACAATCAGTGGCTCACAGTATCACAATATCATAGTTATGTATTTATCACCATGATCATTTTTTAGAACATATGCATCACCCCAGAAAAAGAAATAAAAAGAAAAAAAACTCATACCTACCATACTCCTTACCCCTCCACTTGACTACTCGTATTGTTTCCATCTCCCCATGTATTTTAACCTTTGTTCCCCATATTATATTTTTTTAATTCATGTTTTTTACTCATCTGTCTATACACTAGATAAAGGAAACATCAGATACAAGGTTTTCAAAATCACACAGTCACATTGTAAACATTATGTCTTTATACAGTCAGCTTTAAGAAACAAGCCTACAGGAGAACAGCTCTACAGTTTTAGGTACTTCCCTTTAGCCACTCAAATATACCATAAACTTTAGTTTATTTTTAAACAGTTTTATTGACATACCATACCATCCATCCTAAGTGAACAATCAATGGTTCCTGGTATAATCACACAGTTATGCATTCACCAGCACAATCTATATGAGGACATTTCCATTTCTTGTGCAAAGAGAAGAGGAAGAAGAAAATGAAGAATAAAAAAATTATATAATAAAAAATAATAAAATAAAAAGGAGAAACACAACCACCAACACTGAGAATCCCCTACCCCTCCCTTATATCCTCCTTTTATAACATTTAGCATTGGTATATTGTCTTTGTTCCATTTTCTGTAAGCATATTCAGTGTTACTGTTAACTGTATACTCTAGTTTTTACTAGTTATATTTTTCCATATACCATCACATTTTCAACACCTTGCGATGCTGATATTCATTTGTTCTCACTCATGTAAAAGCATTCTTATATTTGTACATTTAATTGCCATTATTAACTACTCTAAGTCTCACTAAGTTATGTAGTCCCAGTCTTTATATTTCCTTCTGGTATCATACATGACCATAGCCTTCCTCTTTCAACCAAATTCACACTCGTATTTACTCAGTTGTACTTGGAATATTGTGTTACTATTAGATAGTATTATGGTATCCATTTCTGGATCTAAATAATCCTGTTGAATATTTTGTACTCTTTCAGCATCAAATGCTCTATCTTTACCCTCTTTCTATCTCCTAAAAATCTGTGTTCTCAACTTTAACTCTCAAAGTTTATTCGTTAGTGTTAGTTCATATTAGTGAGATCATACAGTATTTGTCCTGTTGTTTCTGGCTAATTTGGTTCAACATAGTGTCCTCAAGATTCATCCACATTGTTGCATGCTTTATGACTTTCTTCTGTCTTGCCACTGCATACTATTTCATCATATGTATATACCACAGTTTGCTTATCCACTCGTTTCTTGGTGGACATTTGGGCTGTATCCATCTCTTGGCAATTGTGAATAAAGCCACTATAAACATTGGTGTGCAAATGTCCTTTCATGTCCCTGCCTTCACTTCCTCTGAAAATATACCTAGAAATATGGCAATTCTATATTTAGCTTGCTTAAGAACCTCCAAATTGCCTTACAGAGTGTTGCACCATTCTGTATCCCTCCAGAAGTAACTAGTGTGCTTTTTTCTCCACATCCTCTCCAGCACTTGTAATTTTCTGTTTTATTTTTCATAATGACCATTCTAGTAGGTGCAAGGTGATATCTCATTGTAGGTTTTGATTTGCAATTCCTTAATAGCCAGTGAAGTTGAGCATCTTTTCATATGTTTTTGAGCCATTTGTGTTTCCTCTTCGGAAAAGTGTCTGCTTGTGTCTTTTGCCTGTTTTTAAATTGGGTTGTTTGTCTTTTTGTTGTTGAGTTGTAGGATCTGTTTATATATTCTGGATATTAAACCGTTATTTGATACATGGTGTCAAAATATTGTCTCCCATTGTGTATGCTGTCTTTTTACTTTCCTGACAAAGTCCTTTGATGCAGAAGTGTTTAATTTTGAGGAAATCTCATTTATCTATTACTTCTTTCACTGCTTGTACTTTGTGTAAGGTCCAGGAAACCACTTATCACAAAATCTTTAAGATATTTCCCTATGTTTTCGTCTAAAAGTTTTATGTTCTTAGCTCTAATGTTTAGGTCTTTGATCTGTTTTGAGTAAATTTTTATATAAGGTGTGAGATAGTGGCTGTCTTCCATTCTTATTGATGTGGATTACCAGTTTTCCAAACTCCATTTATTGAAGAGGCTACCCTATCTCAGTTGAGCTGCCTTATCAAAGATCAATTTTCCATAGATGAAAGGGTCTGTTTCTGGACACTCGGTTTGATTCCATTGGTCAGTGTATCTATCTTTATTTCCTTACCATGCTGTTTTGACCACTATAGCTTTGTATTATGCTTTAAAAATCAGGTAGTGTGAAATTTCCCACTTCGTTCCTCTTTCTCAGGTTATTTTTAGCAATTTGAGGCTGTTGCCCTCCCAGATACATTTGGTTATTGGTTTTTCTGTTTCTGCAGGGTAAGTTGTTGGGATTTTAATTGGTATTGCATTAAATCTGTAAATCAGTTTGGGTAGAATTGGCATCTTAACTATATTAATCTTCCAATCCATGAATATAGTATGTCCTTCCATTTATTTAGGTTTTCTTTGATTTCTTTTAACAGTTTCTTGTGGTTTTCTGTGTATAGGTCTTTTGTGTCCTTGGTTAAATTTATTCCTAAATGTAAACGGAATTTTTTTCTTGATTTCCTCCACAAATTGCTCATTCCTAGTGTATAAAAGCATTACTCATTTTTGGGTGTTGATTTTGTACCCTGCCATTTTGCTGAACTCATTTATTAGCTCTTGTAGTTATGCAGTAGATTTTGTAGCTGTGCTGTACATTTTAAGGGATTTTTTTTACGTATAGTTTCATGTCATTTGCAAACAGTGAAAGTTCTCCTTCTTTCCAGGTTGGATGCCCTTTATTTTTTATTTTGCCTAACTGCTCTAGCTAGAATTTCCTGCATAATTTTGAATAACACTGGTGACAATGGACCTCCTTGTCTTGTAGTGGTTACATGTGAAGCCTTATCTGGTCCTAGACTTTTCTTTTTTGGGAACTTCTTGATGACTGATTCAATCTCTGTGGTTGATTTGTTGAGGTCATCTATTTCTTCTCAAATCAGTGTTGGTTGTTCATGCCTTTAGAGGAAGTTGTCCATTTCATTTACATTGTCAAGTTTATTAGCATATAGTTGCTCATAGTATCCTCTCATTTCCTCTTTTATTTCTCTGGGGTCAGTGGTTATGTCCCCTCTTCCATTTCTTTTTTTTTTTTTTTTTTTTTTTTTTTTTTTTTTTTTTAAAGGAAAGACAGAGAGAAGGAAGGAAGGATAGATGGAAGGAAGGGAGGAAGAAAGGGAAACATCTTTTAAACATTTTCTTGTTTTATTGTATTTTGTTTCTCCGTTTTTGTTACATGGGCTGGGGCCGGGAATCGAACCGAGGTCCTCCGGCATAGCAGGCAAGCACTTTGCCCGCTGAGCCACCGCGGCCCGCCCCCCTCTTCCATTTCTGATTTTATTTGCGTCCTCTTTTTTTTTGTCAGCCTAGCTAAGGATCCATAGATTTTACTGATTTTCTCAAAGAACCAACTTCTGGTTTTGTTGATTTTCTCCATTGTTTTATAGTCTCAATGTCATTAATTTCTGCTCTGGTCTTTGTAATTTCTTTCCTTTTGTTTGCTTTGGAGTTAGTTTGCTGTTCTTTCTTTAATTTTCCCAAATGAACAGTTAATTCCATGATTTTTGCCCCTTTTTTTAGAATTTAGGTATTTAAGGCAATAAATTTCCCTTGCAGCACTGTCTTTGCAGCATCCCATTAATTTAGAGTTGCTGTATTTTCATTTTCACTTGCCTTGAGATATTTACTGATTTCTCTTGTAATTTATTCCTTGACTCACTGGTTGTTTATGATATTTAGCTGCTATATATTTGTGACTTTTCTGGTCTTCCACCTGTTATGATTCCCAGCTTCTGTCCATTGAGATCCGAGAAAGTGTTTTGAATAATTTCAGTCTTTTTAAATTTATTGTGACTTGCTCTGTGACCCACCATGTAGTCTCTCCTGGAAAATAATTCATGAGCACTTGAGAAAAATGTGTATCTTGCTGTTGTGGAGTATAGTGTTCTATAAATGTCTGTTAAGTCTAGTTTATTTATCGTAATATTCACTATCTCTGTTTCCTTATTGATCCTCTGTCTAGATGTTCTATGTATTGATGAGTGGTGTATTAAAGTCACCAATTATCATTGTAGAGGTGTCTGTTTCCTCTCCCTTCAGTGTTGCCATTGTGTGCTTCATGCATTTTGGGGCGCTCTGGCTTGGTGCATAAATATTTATGTTATGTTTTCTTGTGTTCTTGATGAGTTGTCCCTTTTATTAATACATAGTGACCTTCTTTGTCTCTTTTAATTGTTGTAAATTTGAAATCCAGTTTGTTTGATATTGCTGTAGCTATTCCTGGTCTTTTCTGGTTGCTGTTTGTGTGAAGTATCTTTTTCCAGCCCTACAATTTCAACCTATTTTTCTCCTTGGGTCTAAAATGAGTCTCTTGTAGGCAGCATATAGATGGGTTCTGTTTTTTAATCCATTCTACTTGTCTTTGTCTTTTGATTGGGGAGTTTAATCCATTAACAGTCTTACTGTAAAGGTAGTACTTTCCTTTGCCATTTTGTCTTTTGGATTTTTATATGTCATAACTTATATATTTTTTCTCTCTCTTTTTACCTTCCTGATCTCTCTTTTTACCTTCCTGATGGTCTTCATTTCTATACTGTTCTCCAAACCTCTCTCTCCTGTCTTTTCCTATCTGCCTATAGTGTTCCCTTTAGCATTTCTTGTAGAATGGGTCCCTTGTTCACAAATTCTCTCCATGTCCATTTGTCTGAATATATTTTAAACTCTTCCTCATTTTTGAAGGACACTTTTGCCAGATATAGAATTCCTGGTTGGGAGTTTTCTCTTTCAGAATCTTAAAATATACCGTTCTCTTCCTACCTCCATGGTTTCAGTTAAGAAATCTACATATAGTCTTACCAAGCTTCCTGTGTAGGGAATGGATCATTTTTCTCTTGTTGCTTTTAGGATTCTATCTTTGTCTTTGGCATTTAACAATCTGATTAGTAAGTGTCTTGGAGTAGATCTATTCAGCTCTGTTTCGTTTGGAGTATGCTGCACTTCTTGAATCTGTAATTTTATCCCTTTCATAAGAGATGGGAAATTTTCAGGGATTATTTCCTTCATTATTCTTTCTACCGTTTTTCCCTTCTCTTCTTCTGGGACACCCATAACACATATATTCGCACTTTATGTTGTCATTTAATTCTCTGTGACCCTGCTTATATTTTTCCATTCTTTTCCCTATCTGTTCTTTTGTGTATAGGATTTCAGAAGTAGTGTCCTCTGGTTCACTAATCTTTCTGTTCCTTCAAATCTGCTATTGTAGATAGGTTTCCATTTTGTTTTTCATCTCTTCAGTTGTCTTTCATTCCCATAAGTTCTGCCATTTCTGTTTTTAAACTTTTAAGATCTTCTTGACGTTTGCCTAGTGTCTTCTTTATATCCTTTATCGCTATTGCCACATTTTCCCTCAACTCATTGATTTGATTTTTGATGTGATTTTTCCATGTTTGTTCAAACATCCTTAATTAGTTTCAATTCTAGTATCTTCTTTGCAAATTTAGTTTGTTTCTTATCTTCATTTCTTAGTGTGGATCATAATTTTTTGTTGGTGTCTAGGCATCTGATTTTCTTGATTAGCTTGTTCTGAAGGTCATTTTCACTCTTTTACCTAGGGTTTTCTTGTCGATTGACTTTGTTCTCCATCTGTTCTTTGACATTCTGTTCAACTTATTCTAGACCTCTAGCATAGCTTCTGTTTAACTGATCAGAATTTTACAGCCTGTTTTTCTGATTCTTGTTCTGCCTATATGGAGCCTTTTTTGAGGAGGGTCTTCCCAGGTATGATCAATCCCAGTCAGAGTTTCCCAGACCATTGAGACCCAGGTCTCAGGGGGAGGGTATTATCAGCATCAGATATCTGTGAGGTGAGACCCAGCAGATTGTCAGACTTTCCTATGAAGCTCTACACTATACTTTTCCTATCCTGCTAAGAGGTGTTGCTTTTCAATCCACAGCTCCTCACCAGCATAAAGTGATGCAGTACCTTTAATTCTCAGCATGCCCTTCCTGCCAGGGGCATGGTTGAGAGAGAAGCAGAGGTAGAAGGCAAGCTTAAACTGTTTCTAATTCACAGCTCCTGTGGCCTGAATTCTCTGAAGGAGATCTGCCACTTGACTTGCACGCCCCCCACCCCGCACACACACACTTTTTAGGAAAAATCTGCCCCTTAGGGAATTATCTACCTCACTTGACTCATTGCTTTGTTTCTCAGACCTATCTTAACTCAGCCCTTGCCTGGGTCTAGCTATCAGGTGAAAATGCCTGAGGCTTTCGCAAATGAGCCACTTAGAATAGTTTTTAAAAAGAAGAAAATAAACAAAACAAAAAAGTTCCTTTTCAGAGCCAGTTACCAGCTCCCTGGTAAGGACTGTTCAATAAAGATGTATGTGACTTAATTGACCTTTGTCCATATGATAGTTACCAAGTAGGTTTCTCTTTAGGTTGTCATATATATTTTCATTAGCAAGACTGACTTTGTATAATTAGACAATTACCACTTGAAAGCTTGTTTTAAACTTTAGAATACTAGGACAAAATGTTATATCTTAGGTTTTACATGATCAAGCAACATATTCTTCATATAGTAGAGATTTAGAGGCAGTTTCCAAAATTTATTAGTAAAACCTTGCAAATCATTTCTTACCTCACTAAAGAATTTGTTAGATGGGAAAACTCAGTTTTTAAAATTGGCTTTTACAAAGTTAATACTGAAATTGTTTTCCATTATTGTTAAGAAATTATGACACTCCACCTACCACAGACATACGTAATTCAAAATAACAGTATCAAATTATTTAATTTGTAATATTTCAAATTCTTCCTGTCAGGAAGTTTCACAGAAGGATCTAGGATGGAAATCAGAAATTTTGGATCCTACTTTTAATCCACCTCTTTTTATTTAAAGCTTCATTTTTACATCATTACAAAAGAATAATATCTTAGCCATATTATTTTTGTAAAGGATATTTTAAAGAATTATCTGTCTTTGAAACACTCTGAAAGAATGCTTTACAGCTGTGTTATGCACAATCCTGCTATCTTACAAACATTAGTGTGTGGTCAACAGAGGAAGAGTAGTTCATGACCAAATAACTTTGAAAAATCTTTTGAATTTGTTAGGTGTTATACGTACACATTTATCACCAAATTTGTATTTTGCTTAAAGATGTCCATTACAGTGTTCGTTCATACCACTCCTTTTACTATGGCTGTAGTTGTTATTCATATTTATACTTTGACTTTTTTTTTTCTTTTTGGCTAATTTGTGACATTTTAATGTAGTGTTTTCAGCAAGTTTCACTGCAGCTATAAAAGAATTTCTCGTAGCTGGTATAAATCCTGTATGATGACTCAAGATATAAATCTCAAACTAAACAAGCTTCTGCCAGTCTTTAGATAGCTCACAGTTGAACATAGACCAAAGGTAAAAGAAGCAAGGAAGATAACATTTATCCAGTACTCTTACATGCTAAGTACTGTGTTATATGCTTTACATTGATACTTGGAAGGAGGTTTGAAGAGTTTAAATATTTTGCCCTTAGGAGAAAGGCAGGTAGGTGACAAAAGCTGGAGATCAGTTTCTTGTCTTTTGTATTCTGAAACCTGGACTCTTTGCTCTATCATATTGCTTGTGGGATAA